>NC_090439.1:661119315-663553315 GCF_031143425.1 Pleurodeles waltl
TACTTTAAAGGCGTTGGCTGGATTCGAACCCCTACACAGGGCTAGCCTGCTGCACCAAAGGCACTTGATCTTGCCACTGAACTATAGCTCCTTGATGGGTTTTGACTGTGCCACAGACCCTATCACCAACATAAAGGTTGTGATGTCATTCCTTATGGCTTCCACTGTAAAGGACACTTCATATCCATGATATAGGGAAGATTTGACATGCTAGAGATATGGAAGCCCGTGTGGTCCAGTGGGTAAGTTCCTGACTTCCACCCAGACAACCAGGGTTCGAATCCTGGGCTCGGCACCAGGTGACTGATGGCGGCAAAGCAGAGGTAAGTCGGAGATGGCTGCTAAATTGGTAAGTAATATGTATGTGTGTATAGAGCATAGCTGGACTTGTGAATGGTGGATTGTAAAGTGGCTGTAAGTGTGTATGTGCGTACATGCAGAGAGAGCAAGGATAGGTGCAGGCTGTGTCAAAGGGTGGGAATAGAGGGAGCACATGAGGTGGGGGCGGAGCAAGAAGGGCAGGCTAAGAGAGGTGCAGAAAGAGGGGGAGTAGGCGGAGCCTAGGAGGAGAGGAGGGGGGTTGATGGGACTTAGAGGAGAATGGGGGGGAGGAGCAAGAAGGGAAGGCTGAGAGAGAGGGATAGCAGAGGTGGCTGGTAGGACCTAGAGGAGAAAGGGGGACGTAGATGGAGCAGGGGGAGAGAGCAAGAGTAGGTGGTATCGTAGTGGCAGTGATGCAGGAGAAGAAGAGGTCGAGGAGGAGTCTAGGCAGGTGCGCAAGAGGTGGTACAGGAGAGGAAGCATAGGGCTGCAAAGCCCATGCTGGCAGAGTGCTCCCCCTCCCAGCACACAAACAGGGTGATTACAAAGGAGGGGGTTTTGGTGATGGAACCATCATTTTTATGCTCCCCTCCAATCTCCAGGTTGGTGGTAGTGGGAAGGGAGGGGAGGGGAGGGGGGGGGGTCAAATTTGGGGGTGCAGTGTCAAAAGGGGTGTTGGGGTGCATTATTACAGGGGTGGTAGGAGACGCAGAATGATGCAGCTTGTGTTTTTCGGGAGTGCTACATATATTCTTGTTTATTGCGCCCTTTCTTTCGAGCGGCGGTATCACTAAAGGCTAGGGGCAAAGGGGGAGGGGAGGACTTGGGGTTCAGCTTTCAGGCAGGTAATGGTATTGAGACGGGAAACAAGGAACATGTGTTAGGATTCTTGGGAGATGGTCTCCCCATGATTTCATTGCCCCGTTGCAGCACATGTTATATGGTCTCTTGGGATGGTTTTTCTAGGCCTCATAACCCCAAAAGAGTGCCTGGCATTTCGGCTGTAAGGACACTTCTAAAGAGTGTGCTTTTGATATTCTGGTAAGCGCCTCCCCAACTGTGCACATCTATGCACCGTACATGGCAAATCCTTCATCCTGCAAAGCATCATATCACTAACCGAAGCTTTGAGATGGTGTGAGTATATTCATTTTGGGGTGAATACTCTTCCGTGCTTCTCCCACCTGAGGACTGTGGGTCTGTTGTTCTTCTTTCGCATGTCCCTTCAAAGAGACAGAAGGCACACTCACTCTATCTCTCTGCAAGCATCTATGCTTTGACACTTTTATATTGCAGTTTTCCTTCCAAATCCCGTGCCCCCTTCACCACATATACAGGCCAATCATTTCTTAATACTCATTCACTCTGTCATTCCAGTCCTCTACTCTATAGGCTGACGAAAAAACAACAAGAACAAGAAGTTGTTCAGCAAACAGATTTAAAGTCTCTCTGTGGATTTATCTTCATGCTGCTGCCCTCTAGTAATGCTACATGGCAACTGCAGCATAATAATAGGGTTGAGAAAGGGGCTGTCCTATGCAAATAATGTTCTCCCATGATTACTTTGCCGAGCTTCCTCTAGGATGGTGTGATACGACCTTCAACATATGGTCTTCAGCAGATTTTTAAAGTTGCCAAACTGTCTTAGGCTAAGGATTTTTCCCTACGAATGCCTACAGATAAGGACCCCACCCTCATTTAGCAGGGTCCAGAATTACCTGCAGTAATCCTCTATACAGAACCTGGGCGTTCGTGGGCGTTCATGGGCTAATGATAAAAGCTGCAGACTAAGAATGGGATGTTTAAATTCCCAGTCCCAAAGGCCTGGCCTGGCTGCAAAGCAAAGCAAAGCAAAGCAAAGCACAAGGCCTTATTTCTGTTCCCCAATTTGAGGAAAAAACGAATACATTGATCAATGAATACAAGGCTTTGCTCCTATTTTACCTACTTGAGCAAAAGGAGGGGGAGATAAGGTGGGGGGCAAGATTTCTAAATTTGGGCTTATAATGCAAAAAATAAAATACTTACATTATTCCTGTAATTTTGAAGTCAAAATAATCTTTCTAAATGAAAAAAATAAAATGTTGTATTTTTTTCCACCTAAAAGTACTTTAAAGGCGTTGGCTGGATTCGAACCCCTACACAGGGCTAGCCTGCTGCACCAAAGGCACTTGATCTTGCCACTGAGCTATAGCTCCTTGATGGGTTTTGACTGTGCCACAGACCCTATCACCAACATAAAGGTTGTGATGTCATTCCTTATGGCTTCCACTGTAAAGGACACTTCATATCCATGATATAGGGAAGATTTGACATGCTAGAGATATGGAAGCCCGTGTGGTCCAGTGGGTAAGTTCCTGACTTCCACCCAGACAACCAGGGTTCGAATCCTGGGCTCGGCACCAGGTGACTGATGGCGGCAAAGCAGAGGTAAGTCGGAGATGGCTGCTAAATTGGTAAGTAATATGTATGTGTGTATAGAGCATAGCTGGACTTGTGAATGGTGGATTGTAAAGTGGCTGTAAGTGTGTATGTGCGTACATGCAGAGAGAGCAAGGATAGGTGCAGGCTGTGTCAAAGGGCGGGAATAGAGGGAGCACATGAGGTGGGGGCGGAGCAAGAAGGGCAGGCTAAGAGAGGTGCAGAAAGAGGGGGAGTAGGCGGAGCCTAGGAGGAGAGGAGGGGGGTTGATGGGACTTAGAGGAGAATGGGGGGGAGGAGCAAGAAGGGAAGGCTGAGAGAGAGGGATAGCAGAGGTGGCTGGTAGGACCTAGAGGAGAAAGGGGGACGTAGATGGAGCAGGGGGAGAGAGCAAGAGTAGGTGGTATCGTAGTGGCAGTGATGCAGGAGAAGAAGAGGTCGAGGAGGAGTCTAGGCAGGTGCGCAAGAGGTGGTACAGGAGAGGAAGCATAGGGCTGCAAAGCCCATGCTGGCAGAGTGCTCCCCCTCCCAGCACACAAACAGGGTGATTACAAAGGAGGGGGTTTTGGTGATGGAACCATCATTTTTATGCTCCCCTCCAATCTCCAGGTTGGTGGTAGTGGGGAGGGGGGGGGGGGTCAAATTTGGGGGTGCAGTGTCAAAAGGGGTGTTGGGGTGCATTATTACAGGGGTGGTAGGAGACGCAGAATGATGCAGCTTGTGTTTTTCGGGAGTGCTACATATATTCTTGTTTATTGCGCCCTTTCTTTCGAGCGGCGGTATCACTAAAGGCTAGGGGCAAAGGGGAAGGGGAGGACTTGGGGTTCAGCTTTCAGGCAGGTAATGGTATTGAGACGGGAAACAAGGAACATGTGTTAGGATTCTTGGGAGATGGTCTCCCCATGATTTCATTGCCCCGTTGCAGCACATGTCATAGGGTCTCTTGGGATGGTTTTTCTAGGCCTCATAACCCCAAAAGAGTGCCTGGCATTTCGGCTGTAAGGACACTTCTAAAGAGTGTGCTTTTGATATTCTGGTAAGCGCCTCCCCAACTGTGCACATCTATGCACCGTACATGGCAAATCCTTCATCCTGCAAAGCATCATATCACTAACCGAAGCTTTGAGATGGTGTGAGTATATTCATTTTGGGGTGAATACTCTTCCGTGCTTCTCCCACCTGAGGACTGTGGGTCTGTTGTTCTTCTTTCGCATGTCCCTTCAAAGAGACAGAAGGCACACTCACTCTATCTCTCTGCAAGCATCTATGCTTTGACACTTTTATATTGCAGTTTTCCTTCCAAATCCCGTGCCCCCTTCACCACATATACAGGCCAATCATTTCTTAATACTCATTCACTCTGTCATTCCAGTCCTCTACTCTATAGGCTGACGAAAAAACAACAAGAACAAGAAGTTGTTCAGCAAACAGATTTAAAGTCTCTCTGTGGATTTATCTTCATGCTGCTGCCCTCTAGTAATGCTACATGGCAACTGCAGCATAATAATAGGGTTGAGAAAGGGGCTGTCCTATGCAAATAATGTTCTCCCATGATTACTTTGCCGAGCTTCCTCTAGGATGGTGTGATACGACCTTCAACATATGGTCTTCAGCAGATTTTTAAAGTTGCCAAACTGTCTTAGGCTAAGGATTTGTCCCTACGAATGCCTACAGATAAGGACCCCACCCTCATTTAGCAGGGTCCAGAATTACCTGCAGTAATCCTCTATACAGAACCTGGGTGTTTGTGGGCTTATGGTAAAAGCTGCAGACTAAGAATGGGATGTTTAAATTCCCAGTCCCAAAGGCCTGGCCTGGCTGCAAAGCAAAGCAAAGCAAAGCACAAGGCCTTATTTCTGTTCCCCAATTTGAGGAAAAAACGAATACATTGATCAATGAATACAAGGCTTTGCTCCTATTTTACCTACTTGAGCAAAAGGAGGGGGAGATAAGGTGGGGGGCAAGATTTCTAAATTTGGGCTTATAATGCAAAAAATAAAATACTTACATTATTCCTGTAATTTTGAAGTCAAAATAATCTTTCTAAATGAAAAAAATAAAATGTTGTATTTTTTTCCACCTAAAAGTACTTTAAAGGCGTTGGCTGGATTCGAACCCCTACACAGGGCTAGCCTGCTGCACCAAAGGCACTTGATCTTGCCACTGAGCTATAGCTCCTTGATGGGTTTTGACTGTGCCACAGACCCTATCACCAACATAAAGGTTGTGATGTCATTCCTTATGGCTTCCACTGTAAAGGACACTTCATATCCATGATATAGGGAAGATTTGACATGCTAGAGATATGGAAGCCCGTGTGGTCCAGTGGGTAAGTTCCTGACTTCCACCCAGACAACCAGGGTTCGAATCCTGGGCTCGGCACCAGTTGACTGATGGCGGCAAAGCAGAGGTAAGTCGGAGATGGCTGCTAAATTGGTAAGTAATATGTATGTGTGTATAGAGCATAGCTGGACTTGTGAATGGTGGATTGTAAAGTGGCTGTAAGTGTGTATGTGCGTACATGCAGAGAGAGCAAGGATAGGTGCAGGCTGTGTCAAAGGGTGGGAATAGAGGGAGCACATGAGGTGGGGGCGGAGCAAGAAGGGCAGGCTAAGAGAGGTGCAGAAAGAGGGGGAGTAGGCGGAGCCTAGGAGGAGAGGAGGGGGGTTGATGGGACTTAGAGGAGAATGGGGGGGAGGAGCAAGAAGGGAAGGCTGAGAGAGAGGGATAGCAGAGGGGGCTGGTAGGACCTAGAGGAGAAAGGGGGACGTAGATGGAGCAGGGGGAGAGAGCAAGAGTAGGTGGTATCGTAGTGGCAGTGATGCAGGAGAAGAAGAGGTCGAGGAGGAGTCTAGGCAGGTGAGCAAGAGGTGGTACAGGAGAGGAAGCATAGGGCTGCAAAGCCCATGCTGGCAGAGTGCTCCCCCTCCCAGCACACAAACAGGGTGATTACAAAGGAGGGGGTTTTGGTGATGGAACCATCATTTTTATGCTCCCCTCCAATCTCCAGGTTGCAGGTAGTGGGAAGGGAGGGGGGGGGTCAAATTTGGGGGTGCAGTGTCAAAAGGGGTGTTGGGGTGCATTATTACAGGGGTGGTAGGAGACGCAGAATGATGCAGCTTGTGTTTTTCGGGAGTGCTACATATATTCTTATTTATTGCGCCCTTTCTTTCGAGCGGCGGTATCACTAAAGGCTAGGGGCAAAGGGGGAGGGGAGGACTTGGGGTTCAGCTTTCAGGCAGGTAATGGTATTGAGACGGGAAACAAGGAACATGTGTTAGGATTCTTGGGAGATGGTCTTCCCATGATTTCATTGCCCCGTTGCAGCACATGTCATATGGTCTCTTGGGATGGTTTTTCTAGGCCTCATAACCCCAAAAGAGTGCCTGGCTTTTCGGCTGTAAGGACACTTCTAAAGAGTGTGCTTTTGATATTCTGGTAAGCGCCTCCCCAACTGTGCACATCTATGCACCGTACATGGCAAATCCTTCATCCTGCAAAGCATCATATCACTAACCGAAGCTTTGAGATGGTGTGAGTATATTCATTTTGGGGTGAATACTCTTCCGTGCTTCTCCCACCTGAGGACTGTGGGTCTGTTGTTCTTCTTTCGCATGTCCCTTCAAAGAGACAGAAGGCACACTCACTCTATCTCTCTGCAAGCATCTATGCTTTGACACTTTTATATTGCAGTTTTCCTTCCAAATCCCGTGCCCCCTTCACCACATATACAGGCCAATCATTTCTTAATACTCATTCACTCTGTCATTCCAGTCCTCTACTCTATAGGCTGACGAAAAAACAACAAGAACAAGAAGTTGTTCAGCAAACAGATTTAAAGTCTCTCTGTGGATTTATCTTCATGCTGCTGCCCTCTAGTAATGCTACATGGCAACTGCAGCATAATAATAGGGTTGAGAAAGGGGCTGTCCTATGCAAATAATGTTCTCCAATGATTACTTTGCCGAGCTTCCTCTATGATGGTGTGATACGACCTTCAACATATGGTCTTCAGCAGATTTTTAAAGTTGCCAAACTGTCTTAGGCTAAGGATTTTTCCCTATGAATGCCTACAGATAAGGACCCACCCTCATTTAGCAGGGTCCAGAATTACCTGCAGTAATCCTCTATACAGAACCTGGGTGTTTGTGGGCGTTCATGGGCTCATGGTAAAAGCTGCAGACTAAGAATGGGATGTTTAAATTCCCAGTCCCAAAGGCCTGGCCTGGCTGCAAAGCAAAGCAAAGCAAAGCACAAGGCCTTATTTCTGTTCCCCAATTTGAGGAAAAAACGAATACATTGATCAATGAATACAAGGCTTTGCTCCTATTTTACCTACTTGAGCAAAAGGAGGGGGAGATAAGGTGGGGGGCAAGATTTCTAAATTTGGGCTTATAATGCAAAAAATAAAATACTTACATTATTCCTGTAATTTTGAAGTCAAAATAATCTTTCTAAATGAAAAAAATAAAATGTTGTATTTTTTTCCACCTAAAAGTACTTTAAAGGCGTTGGCTGGATTCGAACCCCTACACAGGGCTAGCCTGCTGCACCAAAGGCACTTGATCTTGCCACTGAGCTATAGCTCCTTGATGGGTTTTGACTGTGCCACAGACCCTATCACCAACATAAAGGTTGTGATGTCATTCCTTATGGCTTCCACTGTAAAGGACACTTCATATCCATGATATAGGGAAGATTTGACATGCTAGAGATATGGAAGCCCGTGTGGTCCAGTGGGTAAGTTCCTGACTTCCACCCAGACAACCAGGGTTCGAATCCTGGGCTCGGCACCAGGTGACTGATGGCGGCAAAGCAGAGGTAAGTCGGAGATGGCTGCTAAATTGGTAAGTAATATGTATGTGTGTATAGAGCATAGCTGGACTTGTGAATGGTGGATTGTAAAGTGGCTGTAAGTGTGTATGTGCGTACATGCAGAGAGAGCAAGGATAGGTGCAGGCTGTGTCAAAGGGCGGGAATAGAGGGAGCACATGAGGTGGGGGCGGAGCAAGAAGGGCAGGCTAAGAGAGGTGCAGAAAGAGGGGGAGTAGGCGGAGCCTAGGAGGAGAGGAGGGGGGTTGATGGGACTTAGAGGAGAATGGGGGGGAGGAGCAAGAAGGGAAGGCTGAGAGAGAGGGATAGCAGAGGTGGCTGGTAGGACCTAGAGGAGAAAGGGGGACGTAGATGGAGCAGGGGGAGAGAGCAAGAGTAGGTGGTATCGTAGTGGCAGTGATGCAGGAGAAGAAGAGGTCGAGGAGGAGTCTAGGCAGGTGCGCAAGAGGTGGTACAGGAGAGGAAGCATAGGGCTGCAAAGCCCATGCTGGCAGAGTGCTCCCCCTCCCAGCACACAAACAGGGTGATTACAAAGGAGGGGGTTTTGGTGATGGAACCATCATTTTTATGCTCCCCTCCAATCTCCAGGTTGGTGGTAGTGGGGAGGGGGGGGGGGGGTCAAATTTGGGGGTGCAGTGTCAAAAGGGGTGTTGGGGTGCATTATTACAGGGGTGGTAGGAGACGCAGAATGATGCAGCTTGTGTTTTTCGGGAGTGCTACATATATTCTTGTTTATTGCGCCCTTTCTTTCGAGCGGCGGTATCACTAAAGGCTAGGGGCAAAGGGGAAGGGGAGGACTTGGGGTTCAGCTTTCAGGCAGGTAATGGTATTGAGACGGGAAACAAGGAACATGTGTTAGGATTCTTGGGAGATGGTCTCCCCATGATTTCATTGCCCCGTTGCAGCACATGTCATAGGGTCTCTTGGGATGGTTTTTCTAGGCCTCATAACCCCAAAAGAGTGCCTGGCATTTCGGCTGTAAGGACACTTCTAAAGAGTGTGCTTTTGATATTCTGGTAAGCGCCTCCCCAACTGTGCACATCTATGCACCGTACATGGCAAATCCTTCATCCTGCAAAGCATCATATCACTAACCGAAGCTTTGAGATGGTGTGAGTATATTCATTTTGGGGTGAATACTCTTCCGTGCTTCTCCCACCTGAGGACTGTGGGTCTGTTGTTCTTCTTTCGCATGTCCCTTCAAAGAGACAGAAGGCACACTCACTCTATCTCTCTGCAAGCATCTATGCTTTGACACTTTTATATTGCAGTTTTCCTTCCAAATCCCGTGCCCCCTTCACCACATATACAGGCCAATCATTTCTTAATACTCATTCACTCTGTCATTCCAGTCCTCTACTCTATAGGCTGACGAAAAAACAACAAGAACAAGAAGTTGTTCAGCAAACAGATTTAAAGTCTCTCTGTGGATTTATCTTCATGCTGCTGCCCTCTAGTAATGCTACATGGCAACTGCAGCATAATAATAGGGTTGAGAAAGGGGCTGTCCTATGCAAATAATGTTCTCCCATGATTACTTTGCCGAGCTTCCTCTAGGATGGTGTGATACGACCTTCAACATATGGTCTTCAGCAGATTTTTAAAGTTGCCAAACTGTCTTAGGCTAAGGATTTGTCCCTACGAATGCCTACAGATAAGGACCCCACCCTCATTTAGCAGGGTCCAGAATTACCTGCAGTAATCCTCTATACAGAACCTGGGTGTTTGTGGGCTTATGGTAAAAGCTGCAGACTAAGAATGGGATGTTTAAATTCCCAGTCCCAAAGGCCTGGCCTGGCTGCAAAGCAAAGCAAAGCAAAGCACAAGGCCTTATTTCTGTTCCCCAATTTGAGGAAAAAACGAATACATTGATCAATGAATACAAGGCTTTGCTCCTATTTTACCTACTTGAGCAAAAGGAGGGGGAGATAAGGTGGGGGGCAAGATTTCTAAATTTGGGCTTATAATGCAAAAAATAAAATACTTACATTATTCCTGTAATTTTGAAGTCAAAATAATCTTTCTAAATGAAAAAAATAAAATGTTGTATTTTTTTCCACCTAAAAGTACTTTAAAGGCGTTGGCTGGATTCGAACCCCTACACAGGGCTAGCCTGCTGCACCAAAGGCACTTGATCTTGCCACTGAGCTATAGCTCCTTGATGGGTTTTGACTGTGCCACAGACCCTATCACCAACATAAAGGTTGTGATGTCATTCCTTATGGCTTCCACTGTAAAGGACACTTCATATCCATGATATAGGGAAGATTTGACATGCTAGAGATATGGAAGCCCGTGTGGTCCAGTGGGTAAGTTCCTGACTTCCACCCAGACAACCAGGGTTCGAATCCTGGGCTCGGCACCAGTTGACTGATGGCGGCAAAGCAGAGGTAAGTCGGAGATGGCTGCTAAATTGGTAAGTAATATGTATGTGTGTATAGAGCATAGCTGGACTTGTGAATGGTGGATTGTAAAGTGGCTGTAAGTGTGTATGTGCGTACATGCAGAGAGAGCAAGGATAGGTGCAGGCTGTGTCAAAGGGTGGGAATAGAGGGAGCACATGAGGTGGGGGCGGAGCAAGAAGGGCAGGCTAAGAGAGGTGCAGAAAGAGGGGGAGTAGGCGGAGCCTAGGAGGAGAGGAGGGGGGTTGATGGGACTTAGAGGAGAATGGGGGGGAGGAGCAAGAAGGGAAGGCTGAGAGAGAGGGATAGCAGAGGGGGCTGGTAGGACCTAGAGGAGAAAGGGGGACGTAGATGGAGCAGGGGGAGAGAGCAAGAGTAGGTGGTATCGTAGTGGCAGTGATGCAGGAGAAGAAGAGGTCGAGGAGGAGTCTAGGCAGGTGAGCAAGAGGTGGTACAGGAGAGGAAGCATAGGGCTGCAAAGCCCATGCTGGCAGAGTGCTCCCCCTCCCAGCACACAAACAGGGTGATTACAAAGGAGGGGGTTTTGGTGATGGAACCATCATTTTTATGCTCCCCTCCAATCTCCAGGTTGCAGGTAGTGGGAAGGGAGGGGGGGGGTCAAATTTGGGGGTGCAGTGTCAAAAGGGGTGTTGGGGTGCATTATTACAGGGGTGGTAGGAGACGCAGAATGATGCAGCTTGTGTTTTTCGGGAGTGCTACATATATTCTTGTTTATTGCGCCCTTTCTTTCGAGCGGCGGTATCACTAAAGGCTAGGGGCAAAGGGGGAGGGGAGGACTTGGGGTTCAGCTTTCAGGCAGGTAATGGTATTGAGACGGGAAACAAGGAACATGTGTTAGGATTCTTGGGAGATGGTCTTCCCATGATTTCATTGCCCCGTTGCAGCACATGTCATATGGTCTCTTGGGATGGTTTTTCTAGGCCTCATAACCCCAAAAGAGTGCCTGGCTTTTCGGCTGTAAGGACACTTCTAAAGAGTGTGCTTTTGATATTCTGGTAAGCGCCTCCCCAACTGTGCACATCTATGCACCGTACATGGCAAATCCTTCATCCTGCAAAGCATCATATCACTAACCGAAGCTTTGAGATGGTGTGAGTATATTCATTTTGGGGTGAATACTCTTCCGTGCTTCTCCCACCTGAGGACTGTGGGTCTGTTGTTCTTCTTTCGCATGTCCCTTCAAAGAGACAGAAGGCACACTCACTCTATCTCTCTGCAAGCATCTATGCTTTGACACTTTTATATTGCAGTTTTCCTTCCAAATCCCGTGCCCCCTTCACCACATATACAGGCCAATCATTTCTTAATACTCATTCACTCTGTCATTCCAGTCCTCTACTCTATAGGCTGACGAAAAAACAACAAGAACAAGAAGTTGTTCAGCAAACAGATTTAAAGTCTCTCTGTGGATTTATCTTCATGCTGCTGCCCTCTAGTAATGCTACATGGCAACTGCAGCATAATAATAGGGTTGAGAAAGGGGCTGTCCTATGCAAATAATGTTCTCCAATGATTACTTTGCCGAGCTTCCTCTATGATGGTGTGATACGACCTTCAACATATGGTCTTCAGCAGATTTTTAAAGTTGCCAAACTGTCTTAGGCTAAGGATTTTTCCCTATGAATGCCTACAGATAAGGACCCACCCTCATTTAGCAGGGTCCAGAATTACCTGCAGTAATCCTCTATACAGAACCTGGGTGTTTGTGGGCGTTCATGGGCTCATGGTAAAAGCTGCAGACTAAGAATGGGATGTTTAAATTCCCAGTCCCAAAGGCCTGGCCTGGCTGCAAAGCAAAGCAAAGCAAAGCACAAGGCCTTATTTCTGTTCCCCAATTTGAGGAAAAAACGAATACATTGATCAATGAATACAAGGCTTTGCTCCTATTTTACCTACTTGAGCAAAAGGAGGGGGAGATAAGGTGGGGGGCAAGATTTCTAAATTTGGGCTTATAATGCAAAAAATAAAATACTTACATTATTCCTGTAATTTTGAAGTCAAAATAATCTTTCTAAATGAAAAAAATAAAATGTTGTATTTTTTTCCACCTAAAAGTACTTTAAAGGCGTTGGCTGGATTCGAACCCCTACACAGGGCTAGCCTGCTGCACCAAAGGCACTTGATCTTGCCACTGAGCTATAGCTCCTTGATGGGTTTTGACTGTGCCACAGACCCTATCACCAACATAAAGGTTGTGATGTCATTCCTTATGGCTTCCACTGTAAAGGACACTTCATATCCATGATATAGGGAAGATTTGACATGCTAGAGATATGGAAGCCCGTGTGGTCCAGTGGGTAAGTTCCTGACTTCCACCCAGACAACCAGGGTTCGAATCCTGGGCTCGGCACCAGTTGACTGATGGCGGCAAAGCAGAGGTAAGTCGGAGATGGCTGCTAAATTGGTAAGTAATATGTATGTGTGTATAGAGCATAGCTGGACTTGTGAATGGTGGATTGTAAAGTGGCTGTAAGTGTGTATGTGCGTACATGCAGAGAGAGCAAGGATAGGTGCAGGCTGTGTCAAAGGGTGGGAATAGAGGGAGCACATGAGGTGGGGGCGGAGCAAGAAGGGCAGGCTAAGAGAGGTGCAGAAAGAGGGGGAGTAGGCGGAGCCTAGGAGGAGAGGAGGGGGGTTGATGGGACTTAGAGGAGAATGGGGGGGAGGAGCAAGAAGGGAAGGCTGAGAGAGAGGGATAGCAGAGGTGGCTGGTAGGACCTAGAGGAGAAAGGGGGACGTAGATGGAGCAGGGGGAGAGAGCAAGAGTAGGTGGTATCGTAGTGGCAGTGATGCAGGAGAAGAAGAGGTCGAGGAGGAGTCTAGGCAGGTGCGCAAGAGGTGGTACAGGAGAGGAAGCATAGGGCTGCAAAGCCCATGCTGGCAGAGTGCTCCCCCTCCCAGCACACAAACAGGGTGATTACAAAGGAGGGGGTTTTGGTGATGGAACCATCATTTTTATGCTCCCCTCCAATCTCCAGGTTGGTGGTAGTGGGGAGGGGGGGGGGGGGTCAAATTTGGGGGTGCAGTGTCAAAAGGGGTGTTGGGGTGCATTATTACAGGGGTGGTAGGAGACGCAGAATGATGCAGCTTGTGTTTTTCGGGAGTGCTACATATATTCTTGTTTATTGCGCCCTTTCTTTCGAGCGGCGGTATCACTAAAGGCTAGGGGCAAAGGGGAAGGGGAGGACTTGGGGTTCAGCTTTCAGGCAGGTAATGGTATTGAGACGGGAAACAAGGAACATGTGTTAGGATTCTTGGGAGATGGTCTCCCCATGATTTCATTGCCCCGTTGCAGCACATGTCATAGGGTCTCTTGGGATGGTTTTTCTAGGCCTCATAACCCCAAAAGAGTGCCTGGCATTTCGGCTGTAAGGACACTTCTAAAGAGTGTGCTTTTGATATTCTGGTAAGCGCCTCCCCAACTGTGCACATCTATGCACCGTACATGGCAAATCCTTCATCCTGCAAAGCATCATATCACTAACCGAAGCTTTGAGATGGTGTGAGTATATTCATTTTGGGGTGAATACTCTTCCGTGCTTCTCCCACCTGAGGACTGTGGGTCTGTTGTTCTTCTTTCGCATGTCCCTTCAAAGAGACAGAAGGCACACTCACTCTATCTCTCTGCAAGCATCTATGCTTTGACACTTTTATATTGCAGTTTTCCTTCCAAATCCCGTGCCCCCTTCACCACATATACAGGCCAATCATTTCTTAATACTCATTCACTCTGTCATTCCAGTCCTCTACTCTATAGGCTGACGAAAAAACAACAAGAACAAGAAGTTGTTCAGCAAACAGATTTAAAGTCTCTCTGTGGATTTATCTTCATGCTGCTGCCCTCTAGTAATGCTACATGGCAACTGCAGCATAATAATAGGGTTGAGAAAGGGGCTGTCCTATGCAAATAATGTTCTCCCATGATTACTTTGCCGAGCTTCCTCTAGGATGGTGTGATACGACCTTCAACATATGGTCTTCAGCAGATTTTTAAAGTTGCCAAACTGTCTTAGGCTAAGGATTTGTCCCTACGAATGCCTACAGATAAGGACCCCACCCTCATTTAGCAGGGTCCAGAATTACCTGCAGTAATCCTCTATACAGAACCTGGGTGTTTGTGGGCTTATGGTAAAAGCTGCAGACTAAGAATGGGATGTTTAAATTCCCAGTCCCAAAGGCCTGGCCTGGCTGCAAAGCAAAGCAAAGCAAAGCACAAGGCCTTATTTCTGTTCCCCAATTTGAGGAAAAAACCAATACATTGATCAATGAATACAAGGCTTTGCTCCTATTTTACCTACTTGAGCAAAAGGAGGGGGAGATAAGGTGGGGGGCAAGATTTCTAAATTTGGGCTTATAATGCAAAAAATAAAATACTTACATTATTCCTGTAATTTTGAAGTCAAAATAATCTTTCTAAATGAAAAAAATAAAATGTTGTATTTTTTTCCACCTAAAAGTACTTTAAAGGCGTTGGCTGGATTCGAACCCCTACACAGGGCTAGCCTGCTGCACCAAAGGCACTTGATCTTGCCACTGAGCTATAGCTCCTTGATGGGTTTTGACTGTGCCACAGACCCTATCACCAACATAAAGGTTGTGATGTCATTCCTTATGGCTTCCACTGTAAAGGACACTTCATATCCATGATATAGGGAAGATTTGACATGCTAGAGATATGGAAGCCCGTGTGGTCCAGTGGGTAAGTTCCTGACTTCCACCCAGACAACCAGGGTTCGAATCCTGGGCTCGGCACCAGGTGACTGATGGCGGCAAAGCAGAGGTAAGTCGGAGATGGCTGCTAAATTGGTAAGTAATATGTATGTGTGTATAGAGCATAGCTGGACTTGTGAATGGTGGATTGTAAAGTGGCTGTAAGTGTGTATGTGCGTACATGCAGAGAGAGCAAGGATAGGTGCAGGCTGTGTCAAAGGGCGGGAATAGAGGGAGCACATGAGGTGGGGGCGGAGCAAGAAGGGCAGGCTAAGAGAGGTGCAGAAAGAGGGGGAGTAGGCGGAGCCTAGGAGGAGAGGAGGGGGGTTGATGGGACTTAGAGGAGAATGGGGGGGAGGAGCAAGAAGGGAAGGCTGAGAGAGAGGGATAGCAGAGGTGGCTGGTAGGACCTAGAGGAGAAAGGGGGACGTAGATGGAGCAGGGGGAGAGAGCAAGAGTAGGTGGTATCGTAGTGGCAGTGATGCAGGAGAAGAAGAGGTCGAGGAGGAGTCTAGGCAGGTGCGCAAGAGGTGGTACAGGAGAGGAAGCATAGGGCTGCAAAGCCCATGCTGGCAGAGTGCTCCCCCTCCCAGCACACAAACAGGGTGATTACAAAGGAGGGGGTTTTGGTGATGGAACCATCATTTTTATGCTCCCCTCCAATCTCCAGGTTGGTGGTAGTGGGGAGGGGGGGGGGGGGGGGTCAAATTTGGGGGTGCAGTGTCAAAAGGGGTGTTGGGGTGCATTATTACAGGGGTGGTAGGAGACGCAGAATGATGCAGCTTGTGTTTTTCGGGAGTGCTACATATATTCTTGTTTATTGCGCCCTTTCTTTCGAGCGGCGGTATCACTAAAGGCTAGGGGCAAAGGGGAAGGGGAGGACTTGGGGTTCAGCTTTCAGGCAGGTAATGGTATTGAGACGGGAAACAAGGAACATGTGTTAGGATTCTTGGGAGATGGTCTCCCCATGATTTCATTGCCCCGTTGCAGCACATGTCATAGGGTCTCTTGGGATGGTTTTTCTAGGCCTCATAACCCCAAAAGAGTGCCTGGCATTTCGGCTGTAAGGACACTTCTAAAGAGTGTGCTTTTGATATTCTGGTAAGCGCCTCCCCAACTGTGCACATCTATGCACCGTACATGGCAAATCCTTCATCCTGCAAAGCATCATATCACTAACCGAAGCTTTGAGATGGTGTGAGTATATTCATTTTGGGGTGAATACTCTTCCGTGCTTCTCCCACCTGAGGACTGTGGGTCTGTTGTTCTTCTTTCGCATGTCCCTTCAAAGAGACAGAAGGCACACTCACTCTATCTCTCTGCAAGCATCTATGCTTTGACACTTTTATATTGCAGTTTTCCTTCCAAATCCCGTGCCCCCTTCACCACATATACAGGCCAATCATTTCTTAATACTCATTCACTCTGTCATTCCAGTCCTCTACTCTATAGGCTGACGAAAAAACAACAAGAACAAGAAGTTGTTCAGCAAACAGATTTAAAGTCTCTCTGTGGATTTATCTTCATGCTGCTGCCCTCTAGTAATGCTACATGGCAACTGCAGCATAATAATAGGGTTGAGAAAGGGGCTGTCCTATGCAAATAATGTTCTCCCATGATTACTTTGCCGAGCTTCCTCTAGGATGGTGTGATACGACCTTCAACATATGGTCTTCAGCAGATTTTTAAAGTTGCCAAACTGTCTTAGGCTAAGGATTTTTCCCTACGAATGCCTACAGATAAGGACCCCACCCTCATTTAGCAGGGTCCAGAATTACCTGCAGTAATCCTCTATACAGAACCTGGGTGTTTGTGGGCTTATGGTAAAAGCTGCAGACTAAGAATGGGATGTTTAAATTCCCAGTCCCAAAGGCCTGGCCTGGCTGCAAAGCAAAGCAAAGCAAAGCACAAGGCCTTATTTCTGTTCCCCAATTTGAGGAAAAAACGAATACATTGATCAATGAATACAAGGCTTTGCTCCTATTTTACCTACTTGAGCAAAAGGAGGGGGAGATAAGGTGGGGGGCAAGATTTCTAAATTTGGGCTTATAATGCAAAAAATAAAATACTTACATTATTCCTGTAATTTTGAAGTCAAAATAATCTTTCTAAATGAAAAAAATAAAATGTTGTATTTTTTTCCACCTAAAAGTACTTTAAAGGCGTTGGCTGGATTCGAACCCCTACACAGGGCTAGCCTGCTGCACCAAAGGCACTTGATCTTGCCACTGAGCTATAGCTCCTTGATGGGTTTTGACTGTGCCACAGACCCTATCACCAACATAAAGGTTGTGATGTCATTCCTTATGGCTTCCACTGTAAAGGACACTTCATATCCATGATATAGGGAAGATTTGACATGCTAGAGATATGGAAGCCCGTGTGGTCCAGTGGGTAAGTTCCTGACTTCCACCCAGACAACCAGGGTTCGAATCCTGGGCTCGGCACCAGGTGACTGATGGCGGCAAAGCAGAGGTAAGTCGGAGATGGCTGCTAAATTGGTAAGTAATATGTATGTGTGTATAGAGCATAGCTGGACTTGTGAATGGTGGATTGTAAAGTGGCTGTAAGTGTGTATGTGCGTACATGCAGAGAGAGCAAGGATAGGTGCAGGCTGTGTCAAAGGGCGGGAATAGAGGGAGCACATGAGGTGGGGGCGGAGCAAGAAGGGCAGGCTAAGAGAGGTGCAGAAAGAGGGGGAGTAGGCGGAGCCTAGGAGGAGAGGAGGGGGGTTGATGGGACTTAGAGGAGAATGGGGGGGAGGAGCAAGAAGGGAAGGCTGAGAGAGAGGGATAGCAGAGGTGGCTGGTAGGACCTAGAGGAGAAAGGGGGACGTAGATGGAGCAGGGGGAGAGAGCAAGAGTAGGTGGTATCGTAGTGGCAGTGATGCAGGAGAAGAAGAGGTCGAGGAGGAGTCTAGGCAGGTGCGCAAGAGGTGGTACAGGAGAGGAAGCATAGGGCTGCAAAGCCCATGCTGGCAGAGTGCTCCCCCTCCCAGCACACAAACAGGGTGATTACAAAGGAGGGGGTTTTGGTGATGGAACCATCATTTTTATGCTCCCCTCCAATCTCCAGGTTGGTGGTAGTGGGGAGGGGGGGGGGGGTCAAATTTGGGGGTGCAGTGTCAAAAGGGGTGTTGGGGTGCATTATTACAGGGGTGGTAGGAGACGCAGAATGATGCAGCTTGTGTTTTTCGGGAGTGCTACATATATTCTTGTTTATTGCGCCCTTTCTTTCGAGCGGCGGTATCACTAAAGGCTAGGGGCAAAGGGGAAGGGGAGGACTTGGGGTTCAGCTTTCAGGCAGGTAATGGTATTGAGACGGGAAACAAGGAACATGTGTTAGGATTCTTGGGAGATGGTCTCCCCATGATTTCATTGCCCCGTTGCAGCACATGTCATAGGGTCTCTTGGGATGGTTTTTCTAGGCCTCATAACCCCAAAAGAGTGCCTGGCATTTCGGCTGTAAGGACACTTCTAAAGAGTGTGCTTTTGATATTCTGGTAAGCGCCTCCCCAACTGTGCACATCTATGCACCGTACATGGCAAATCCTTCATCCTGCAAAGCATCATATCACTAACCGAAGCTTTGAGATGGTGTGAGTATATTCATTTTGGGGTGAATACTCTTCCGTGCTTCTCCCACCTGAGGACTGTGGGTCTGTTGTTCTTCTTTCGCATGTCCCTTCAAAGAGACAGAAGGCACACTCACTCTATCTCTCTGCAAGCATCTATGCTTTGACACTTTTATATTGCAGTTTTCCTTCCAAATCCCGTGCCCCCTTCACCACATATACAGGCCAATCATTTCTTAATACTCATTCACTCTGTCATTCCAGTCCTCTACTCTATAGGCTGACGAAAAAACAACAAGAACAAGAAGTTGTTCAGCAAACAGATTTAAAGTCTCTCTGTGGATTTATCTTCATGCTGCTGCCCTCTAGTAATGCTACATGGCAACTGCAGCATAATAATAGGGTTGAGAAAGGGGCTGTCCTATGCAAATAATGTTCTCCCATGATTACTTTGCCGAGCTTCCTCTAGGATGGTGTGATACGACCTTCAACATATGGTCTTCAGCAGATTTTTAAAGTTGCCAAACTGTCTTAGGCTAAGGATTTGTCCCTACGAATGCCTACAGATAAGGACCCCACCCTCATTTAGCAGGGTCCAGAATTACCTGCAGTAATCCTCTATACAGAACCTGGGTGTTTGTGGGCTTATGGTAAAAGCTGCAGACTAAGAATGGGATGTTTAAATTCCCAGTCCCAAAGGCCTGGCCTGGCTGCAAAGCAAAGCAAAGCAAAGCACAAGGCCTTATTTCTGTTCCCCAATTTGAGGAAAAAACGAATACATTGATCAATGAATACAAGGCTTTGCTCCTATTTTACCTACTTGAGCAAAAGGAGGGGGAGATAAGGTGGGGGGCAAGATTTCTAAATTTGGGCTTATAATGCAAAAAATAAAATACTTACATTATTCCTGTAATTTTGAAGTCAAAATAATCTTTCTAAATGAAAAAAATAAAATGTTGTATTTTTTTCCACCTAAAAGTACTTTAAAGGCGTTGGCTGGATTCGAACCCCTACACAGGGCTAGCCTGCTGCACCAAAGGCACTTGATCTTGCCACTGAGCTATAGCTCCTTGATGGGTTTTGACTGTGCCACAGACCCTATCACCAACATAAAGGTTGTGATGTCATTCCTTATGGCTTCCACTGTAAAGGACACTTCATATCCATGATATAGGGAAGATTTGACATGCTAGAGATATGGAAGCCCGTGTGGTCCAGTGGGTAAGTTCCTGACTTCCACCCAGACAACCAGGGTTCGAATCCTGGGCTCGGCACCAGGTGACTGATGGCGGCAAAGCAGAGGTAAGTCGGAGATGGCTGCTAAATTGGTAAGTAATATGTATGTGTGTATAGAGCATAGCTGGACTTGTGAATGGTGGATTGTAAAGTGGCTGTAAGTGTGTATGTGCGTACATGCAGAGAGAGCAAGGATAGGTGCAGGCTGTGTCAAAGGGCGGGAATAGAGGGAGCACATGAGGTGGGGGCGGAGCAAGAAGGGCAGGCTAAGAGAGGTGCAGAAAGAGGGGGAGTAGGCGGAGCCTAGGAGGAGAGGAGGGGGGTTGATGGGACTTAGAGGAGAATGGGGGGGAGGAGCAAGAAGGGAAGGCTGAGAGAGAGGGATAGCAGAGGTGGCTGGTAGGACCTAGAGGAGAAAGGGGGACGTAGATGGAGCAGGGGGAGAGAGCAAGAGTAGGTGGTATCGTAGTGGCAGTGATGCAGGAGAAGAAGAGGTCGAGGAGGAGTCTAGGCAGGTGCGCAAGAGGTGGTACAGGAGAGGAAGCATAGGGCTGCAAAGCCCATGCTGGCAGAGTGCTCCCCCTCCCAGCACACAAACAGGGTGATTACAAAGGAGGGGGTTTTGGTGATGGAACCATCATTTTTATGCTCCCCTCCAATCTCCAGGTTGGTGGTAGTGGGGAGGGGGGGGGGGGGGTCAAATTTGGGGGTGCAGTGTCAAAAGGGGTGTTGGGGTGCATTATTACAGGGGTGGTAGGAGACGCAGAATGATGCAGCTTGTGTTTTTCGGGAGTGCTACATATATTCTTGTTTATTGCGCCCTTTCTTTCGAGCGGCGGTATCACTAAAGGCTAGGGGCAAAGGGGAAGGGGAGGACTTGGGGTTCAGCTTTCAGGCAGGTAATGGTATTGAGACGGGAAACAAGGAACATGTGTTAGGATTCTTGGGAGATGGTCTCCCCATGATTTCATTGCCCCGTTGCAGCACATGTCATATGGTCTCTTGGGATGGTTTTTCTAGGCCTCATAACCCCAAAAGAGTGCCTGGCATTTCGGCTGTAAGGACACTTCTAAAGAGTGTGCTTTTGATATTCTGGTAAGCGCCTCCCCAACTGTGCACATCTATGCACCGTACATGGCAAATCCTTCATCCTGCAAAGCATCATATCACTAACCGAAGCTTTGAGATGGTGTGAGTATATTCATTTTGGGGTGAATACTCTTCCGTGCTTCTCCCACCTGAGGACTGTGGGTCTGTTGTTCTTCTTTCGCATGTCCCTTCAAAGAGACAGAAGGCACACTCACTCTATCTCTCTGCAAGCATCTATGCTTTGACACTTTTATATTGCAGTTTTCCTTCCAAATCCCGTGCCCCCTTCACCACATATACAGGCCAATCATTTCTTAATACTCATTCACTCTGTCATTCCAGTCCTCTACTCTATAGGCTGACGAAAAAACAACAAGAACAAGAAGTTGTTCAGCAAACAGATTTAAAGTCTCTCTGTGGATTTATCTTCATGCTGCTGCCCTCTAGTAATGCTACATGGCAACTGCAGCATAATAATAGGGTTGAGAAAGGGGCTGTCCTATGCAAATAATGTTCTCCCATGATTACTTTGCCGAGCTTCCTCTAGGATGGTGTGATACGACCTTCAACATATGGTCTTCAGCAGATTTTTAAAGTTGCCAAACTGTCTTAGGCTAAGGATTTGTCCCTACGAATGCCTACAGATAAGGACCCCACCCTCATTTAGCAGGGTCCAGAATTACCTGCAGTAATCCTCTATACAGAACCTGGGTGTTTGTGGGCTTATGGTAAAAGCTGCAGACTAAGAATGGGATGTTTAAATTCCCAGTCCCAAAGGCCTGGCCTGGCTGCAAAGCAAAGCAAAGCAAAGCACAAGGCCTTATTTCTGTTCCCCAATTTGAGGAAAAAACCAATACATTGATCAATGAATACAAGGCTTTGCTCCTATTTTACCTACTTGAGCAAAAGGAGGGGGAGATAAGGTGGGGGGCAAGATTTCTAAATTTGGGCTTATAATGCAAAAAATAAAATACTTACATTATTCCTGTAATTTTGAAGTCAAAATAATCTTTCTAAATGAAAAAAATAAAATGTTGTATTTTTTTCCACCTAAAAGTACTTTAAAGGCGTTGGCTGGATTCGAACCCCTACACAGGGCTAGCCTGCTGCACCAAAGGCACTTGATCTTGCCACTGAGCTATAGCTCCTTGATGGGTTTTGACTGTGCCACAGACCCTATCACCAACATAAAGGTTGTGATGTCATTCCTTATGGCTTCCACTGTAAAGGACACTTCATATCCATGATATAGGGAAGATTTGACATGCTAGAGATATGGAAGCCCGTGTGGTCCAGTGGGTAAGTTCCTGACTTCCACCCAGACAACCAGGGTTCGAATCCTGGGCTCGGCACCAGGTGACTGATGGCGGCAAAGCAGAGGTAAGTCGGAGATGGCTGCTAAATTGGTAAGTAATATGTATGTGTGTATAGAGCATAGCTGGACTTGTGAATGGTGGATTGTAAAGTGGCTGTAAGTGTGTATGTGCGTACATGCAGAGAGAGCAAGGATAGGTGCAGGCTGTGTCAAAGGGCGGGAATAGAGGGAGCACATGAGGTGGGGGCGGAGCAAGAAGGGCAGGCTAAGAGAGGTGCAGAAAGAGGGGGAGTAGGCGGAGCCTAGGAGGAGAGGAGGGGGGTTGATGGGACTTAGAGGAGAATGGGGGGGAGGAGCAAGAAGGGAAGGCTGAGAGAGAGGGATAGCAGAGGTGGCTGGTAGGACCTAGAGGAGAAAGGGGGACGTAGATGGAGCAGGGGGAGAGAGCAAGAGTAGGTGGTATCGTAGTGGCAGTGATGCAGGAGAAGAAGAGGTCGAGGAGGAGTCTAGGCAGGTGCGCAAGAGGTGGTACAGGAGAGGAAGCATAGGGCTGCAAAGCCCATGCTGGCAGAGTGCTCCCCCTCCCAGCACACAAACAGGGTGATTACAAAGGAGGGGGTTTTGGTGATGGAACCATCATTTTTATGCTCCCCTCCAATCTCCAGGTTGGTGGTAGTGGGGAGGGGGGGGGGGGGGGGTCAAATTTGGGGGTGCAGTGTCAAAAGGGGTGTTGGGGTGCATTATTACAGGGGTGGTAGGAGACGCAGAATGATGCAGCTTGTGTTTTTCGGGAGTGCTACATATATTCTTGTTTATTGCGCCCTTTCTTTCGAGCGGCGGTATCACTAAAGGCTAGGGGCAAAGGGGAAGGGGAGGACTTGGGGTTCAGCTTTCAGGCAGGTAATGGTATTGAGACGGGAAACAAGGAACATGTGTTAGGATTCTTGGGAGATGGTCTCCCCATGATTTCATTGCCCCGTTGCAGCACATGTCATAGGGTCTCTTGGGATGGTTTTTCTAGGCCTCATAACCCCAAAAGAGTGCCTGGCATTTCGGCTGTAAGGACACTTCTAAAGAGTGTGCTTTTGATATTCTGGTAAGCGCCTCCCCAACTGTGCACATCTATGCACCGTACATGGCAAATCCTTCATCCTGCAAAGCATCATATCACTAACCGAAGCTTTGAGATGGTGTGAGTATATTCATTTTGGGGTGAATACTCTTCCGTGCTTCTCCCACCTGAGGACTGTGGGTCTGTTGTTCTTCTTTCGCATGTCCCTTCAAAGAGACAGAAGGCACACTCACTCTATCTCTCTGCAAGCATCTATGCTTTGACACTTTTATATTGCAGTTTTCCTTCCAAATCCCGTGCCCCCTTCACCACATATACAGGCCAATCATTTCTTAATACTCATTCACTCTGTCATTCCAGTCCTCTACTCTATAGGCTGACGAAAAAACAACAAGAACAAGAAGTTGTTCAGCAAACAGATTTAAAGTCTCTCTGTGGATTTATCTTCATGCTGCTGCCCTCTAGTAATGCTACATGGCAACTGCAGCATAATAATAGGGTTGAGAAAGGGGCTGTCCTATGCAAATAATGTTCTCCCATGATTACTTTGCCGAGCTTCCTCTAGGATGGTGTGATACGACCTTCAACATATGGTCTTCAGCAGATTTTTAAAGTTGCCAAACTGTCTTAGGCTAAGGATTTTTCCCTACGAATGCCTACAGATAAGGACCCCACCCTCATTTAGCAGGGTCCAGAATTACCTGCAGTAATCCTCTATACAGAACCTGGGTGTTTGTGGGCTTATGGTAAAAGCTGCAGACTAAGAATGGGATGTTTAAATTCCCAGTCCCAAAGGCCTGGCCTGGCTGCAAAGCAAAGCAAAGCAAAGCACAAGGCCTTATTTCTGTTCCCCAATTTGAGGAAAAAACGAATACATTGATCAATGAATACAAGGCTTTGCTCCTATTTTACCTACTTGAGCAAAAGGAGGGGGAGATAAGGTGGGGGGCAAGATTTCTAAATTTGGGCTTATAATGCAAAAAATAAAATACTTACATTATTCCTGTAATTTTGAAGTCAAAATAATCTTTCTAAATGAAAAAAATAAAATGTTGTATTTTTTTCCACCTAAAAGTACTTTAAAGGCGTTGGCTGGATTCGAACCCCTACACAGGGCTAGCCTGCTGCACCAAAGGCACTTGATCTTGCCACTGAGCTATAGCTCCTTGATGGGTTTTGACTGTGCCACAGACCCTATCACCAACATAAAGGTTGTGATGTCATTCCTTATGGCTTCCACTGTAAAGGACACTTCATATCCATGATATAGGGAAGATTTGACATGCTAGAGATATGGAAGCCCGTGTGGTCCAGTGGGTAAGTTCCTGACTTCCACCCAGACAACCAGGGTTCGAATCCTGGGCTCGGCACCAGGTGACTGATGGCGGCAAAGCAGAGGTAAGTCGGAGATGGCTGCTAAATTGGTAAGTAATATGTATGTGTGTATAGAGCATAGCTGGACTTGTGAATGGTGGATTGTAAAGTGGCTGTAAGTGTGTATGTGCGTACATGCAGAGAGAGCAAGGATAGGTGCAGGCTGTGTCAAAGGGCGGGAATAGAGGGAGCACATGAGGTGGGGGCGGAGCAAGAAGGGCAGGCTAAGAGAGGTGCAGAAAGAGGGGGAGTAGGCGGAGCCTAGGAGGAGAGGAGGGGGGTTGATGGGACTTAGAGGAGAATGGGGGGGAGGAGCAAGAAGGGAAGGCTGAGAGAGAGGGATAGCAGAGGTGGCTGGTAGGACCTAGAGGAGAAAGGGGGACGTAGATGGAGCAGGGGGAGAGAGCAAGAGTAGGTGGTATCGTAGTGGCAGTGATGCAGGAGAAGAAGAGGTCGAGGAGGAGTCTAGGCAGGTGCGCAAGAGGTGGTACAGGAGAGGAAGCATAGGGCTGCAAAGCCCATGCTGGCAGAGTGCTCCCCCTCCCAGCACACAAACAGGGTGATTACAAAGGAGGGGGTTTTGGTGATGGAACCATCATTTTTATGCTCCCCTCCAATCTCCAGGTTGGTGGTAGTGGGGAGGGGGGGGGGGGGGTCAAATTTGGGGGTGCAGTGTCAAAAGGGGTGTTGGGGTGCATTATTACAGGGGTGGTAGGAGACGCAGAATGATGCAGCTTGTGTTTTTCGGGAGTGCTACATATATTCTTGTTTATTGCGCCCTTTCTTTCGAGCGGCGGTATCACTAAAGGCTAGGGGCAAAGGGGAAGGGGAGGACTTGGGGTTCAGCTTTCAGGCAGGTAATGGTATTGAGACGGGAAACAAGGAACATGTGTTAGGATTCTTGGGAGATGGTCTCCCCATGATTTCATTGCCCCGTTGCAGCACATGTCATAGGGTCTCTTGGGATGGTTTTTCTAGGCCTCATAACCCCAAAAGAGTGCCTGGCATTTCGGCTGTAAGGACACTTCTAAAGAGTGTGCTTTTGATATTCTGGTAAGCGCCTCCCCAACTGTGCACATCTATGCACCGTACATGGCAAATCCTTCATCCTGCAAAGCATCATATCACTAACCGAAGCTTTGAGATGGTGTGAGTATATTCATTTTGGGGTGAATACTCTTCCGTGCTTCTCCCACCTGAGGACTGTGGGTCTGTTGTTCTTCTTTCGCATGTCCCTTCAAAGAGACAGAAGGCACACTCACTCTATCTCTCTGCAAGCATCTATGCTTTGACACTTTTATATTGCAGTTTTCCTTCCAAATCCCGTGCCCCCTTCACCACATATACAGGCCAATCATTTCTTAATACTCATTCACTCTGTCATTCCAGTCCTCTACTCTATAGGCTGACGAAAAAACAACAAGAACAAGAAGTTGTTCAGCAAACAGATTTAAAGTCTCTCTGTGGATTTATCTTCATGCTGCTGCCCTCTAGTAATGCTACATGGCAACTGCAGCATAATAATAGGGTTGAGAAAGGGGCTGTCCTATGCAAATAATGTTCTCCCATGATTACTTTGCCGAGCTTCCTCTAGGATGGTGTGATACGACCTTCAACATATGGTCTTCAGCAGATTTTTAAAGTTGCCAAACTGTCTTAGGCTAAGGATTTGTCCCTACGAATGCCTACAGATAAGGACCCCACCCTCATTTAGCAGGGTCCAGAATTACCTGCAGTAATCCTCTATACAGAACCTGGGTGTTTGTGGGCTTATGGTAAAAGCTGCAGACTAAGAATGGGATGTTTAAATTCCCAGTCCCAAAGGCCTGGCCTGGCTGCAAAGCAAAGCAAAGCAAAGCACAAGGCCTTATTTCTGTTCCCCAATTTGAGGAAAAAACGAATACATTGATCAATGAATACAAGGCTTTGCTCCTATTTTACCTACTTGAGCAAAAGGAGGGGGAGATAAGGTGGGGGGCAAGATTTCTAAATTTGGGCTTATAATGCAAAAAATAAAATACTTACATTATTCCTGTAATTTTGAAGTCAAAATAATCTTTCTAAATGAAAAAAATAAAATGTTGTATTTTTTTCCACCTAAAAGTACTTTAAAGGCGTTGGCTGGATTCGAACCCCTACACAGGGCTAGCCTGCTGCACCAAAGGCACTTGATCTTGCCACTGAGCTATAGCTCCTTGATGGGTTTTGACTGTGCCACAGACCCTATCACCAACATAAAGGTTGTGATGTCATTCCTTATGGCTTCCACTGTAAAGGACACTTCATATCCATGATATAGGGAAGATTTGACATGCTAGAGATATGGAAGCCCGTGTGGTCCAGTGGGTAAGTTCCTGACTTCCACCCAGACAACCAGGGTTCGAATCCTGGGCTCGGCACCAGGTGACTGATGGCGGCAAAGCAGAGGTAAGTCGGAGATGGCTGCTAAATTGGTAAGTAATATGTATGTGTGTATAGAGCATAGCTGGACTTGTGAATGGTGGATTGTAAAGTGGCTGTAAGTGTGTATGTGCGTACATGCAGAGAGAGCAAGGATAGGTGCAGGCTGTGTCAAAGGGCGGGAATAGAGGGAGCACATGAGGTGGGGGCGGAGCAAGAAGGGCAGGCTAAGAGAGGTGCAGAAAGAGGGGGAGTAGGCGGAGCCTAGGAGGAGAGGAGGGGGGTTGATGGGACTTAGAGGAGAATGGGGGGGAGGAGCAAGAAGGGAAGGCTGAGAGAGAGGGATAGCAGAGGTGGCTGGTAGGACCTAGAGGAGAAAGGGGGACGTAGATGGAGCAGGGGGAGAGAGCAAGAGTAGGTGGTATCGTAGTGGCAGTGATGCAGGAGAAGAAGAGGTCGAGGAGGAGTCTAGGCAGGTGCGCAAGAGGTGGTACAGGAGAGGAAGCATAGGGCTGCAAAGCCCATGCTGGCAGAGTGCTCCCCCTCCCAGCACACAAACAGGGTGATTACAAAGGAGGGGGTTTTGGTGATGGAACCATCATTTTTATGCTCCCCTCCAATCTCCAGGTTGGTGGTAGTGGGGAGGGGGGGGGGGGTCAAATTTGGGGGTGCAGTGTCAAAAGGGGTGTTGGGGTGCATTATTACAGGGGTGGTAGGAGACGCAGAATGATGCAGCTTGTGTTTTTCGGGAGTGCTACATATATTCTTGTTTATTGCGCCCTTTCTTTCGAGCGGCGGTATCACTAAAGGCTAGGGGCAAAGGGGAAGGGGAGGACTTGGGGTTCAGCTTTCAGGCAGGTAATGGTATTGAGACGGGAAACAAGGAACATGTGTTAGGATTCTTGGGAGATGGTCTCCCCATGATTTCATTGCCCCGTTGCAGCACATGTCATATGGTCTCTTGGGATGGTTTTTCTAGGCCTCATAACCCCAAAAGAGTGCCTGGCATTTCGGCTGTAAGGACACTTCTAAAGAGTGTGCTTTTGATATTCTGGTAAGCGCCTCCCCAACTGTGCACATCTATGCACCGTACATGGCAAATCCTTCATCCTGCAAAGCATCATATCACTAACCGAAGCTTTGAGATGGTGTGAGTATATTCATTTTGGGGTGAATACTCTTCCGTGCTTCTCCCACCTGAGGACTGTGGGTCTGTTGTTCTTCTTTCGCATGTCCCTTCAAAGAGACAGAAGGCACACTCACTCTATCTCTCTGCAAGCATCTATGCTTTGACACTTTTATATTGCAGTTTTCCTTCCAAATCCCGTGCCCCCTTCACCACATATACAGGCCAATCATTTCTTAATACTCATTCACTCTGTCATTCCAGTCCTCTACTCTATAGGCTGACGAAAAAACAACAAGAACAAGAAGTTGTTCAGCAAACAGATTTAAAGTCTCTCTGTGGATTTATCTTCATGCTGCTGCCCTCTAGTAATGCTACATGGCAACTGCAGCATAATAATAGGGTTGAGAAAGGGGCTGTCCTATGCAAATAATGTTCTCCCATGATTACTTTGCCGAGCTTCCTCTAGGATGGTGTGATACGACCTTCAACATATGGTCTTCAGCAGATTTTTAAAGTTGCCAAACTGTCTTAGGCTAAGGATTTGTCCCTACGAATGCCTACAGATAAGGACCCCACCCTCATTTAGCAGGGTCCAGAATTACCTGCAGTAATCCTCTATACAGAACCTGGGTGTTTGTGGGCTTATGGTAAAAGCTGCAGACTAAGAATGGGATGTTTAAATTCCCAGTCCCAAAGGCCTGGCCTGGCTGCAAAGCAAAGCAAAGCAAAGCAAAGCACAAGGCCTTATTTCTGTTCCCCAATTTGAGGAAAAAACGAATACATTGATCAATGAATACAAGGCTTTGCTCCTATTTTACCTACTTGAGCAAAAGGAGGGGGAGATAAGGTGGGGGGCAAGATTTCTAAATTTGGGCTTATAATGCAAAAAATAAAATACTTACATTATTCCTGTAATTTTGAAGTCAAAATAATCTTTCTAAATGAAAAAAATAAAATGTTGTATTTTTTTCCACCTAAAAGTACTTTAAAGGCGTTGGCTGGATTCGAACCCCTACACAGGGCTAGCCTGCTGCACCAAAGGCACTTGATCTTGCCACTGAGCTATAGCTCCTTGATGGGTTTTGACTGTGCCACAGACCCTATCACCAACATAAAGGTTGTGATGTCATTCCTTATGGCTTCCACTGTAAAGGACACTTCATATCCATGATATAGGGAAGATTTGACATGCTAGAGATATGGAAGCCCGTGTGGTCCAGTGGGTAAGTTCCTGACTTCCACCCAGACAACCAGGGTTCGAATCCTGGGCTCGGCACCAGGTGACTGATGGCGGCAAAGCAGAGGTAAGTCGGAGATGGCTGCTAAATTGGTAAGTAATATGTATGTGTGTATAGAGCATAGCTGGACTTGTGAATGGTGGATTGTAAAGTGGCTGTAAGTGTGTATGTGCGTACATGCAGAGAGAGCAAGGATAGGTGCAGGCTGTGTCAAAGGGCGGGAATAGAGGGAGCACATGAGGTGGGGGCGGAGCAAGAAGGGCAGGCTAAGAGAGGTGCAGAAAGAGGGGGAGTAGGCGGAGCCTAGGAGGAGAGGAGGGGGGTTGATGGGACTTAGAGGAGAATGGGGGGGAGGAGCAAGAAGGGAAGGCTGAGAGAGAGGGATAGCAGAGGTGGCTGGTAGGACCTAGAGGAGAAAGGGGGACGTAGATGGAGCAGGGGGAGAGAGCAAGAGTAGGTGGTATCGTAGTGGCAGTGATGCAGGAGAAGAAGAGGTCGAGGAGGAGTCTAGGCAGGTGCGCAAGAGGTGGTACAGGAGAGGAAGCATAGGGCTGCAAAGCCCATGCTGGCAGAGTGCTCCCCCTCCCAGCACACAAACAGGGTGATTACAAAGGAGGGGGTTTTGGTGATGGAACCATCATTTTTATGCTCCCCTCCAATCTCCAGGTTGGTGGTAGTGGGGAGGGGGTCAAATTTGGGGGTGCAGTGTCAAAAGGGGTGTTGGGGTGCATTATTACAGGGGTGGTAGGAGACGCAGAATGATGCAGCTTGTGTTTTTCGGGAGTGCTACATATATTCTTGTTTATTGCGCCCTTTCTTTCGAGCGGCGGTATCACTAAAGGCTAGGGGCAAAGGGGGAGGGGAGGACTTGGGGTTCAGCTTTCAGGCAGGTAATGGTATTGAGACGGGAAACAAGGAACATGTGTTAGGATTCTTGGGAGATGGTCTCCCCATGATTTCATTGCCCCGTTGCAGCACATGTTATATGGTCTCTTGGGATGGTTTTTCTAGGCCTCATAACCCCAAAAGAGTGCCTGGCATTTCGGCTGTAAGGACACTTCTAAAGAGTGTGCTTTTGATATTCTGGTAAGCGCCTCCCCAACTGTGCACATCTATGCACCGTACATGGCAAATCCTTCATCCTGCAAAGCATCATATCACTAACCGAAGCTTTGAGATGGTGTGAGTATATTCATTTTGGGGTGAATACTCTTCCGTGCTTCTCCCACCTGAGGACTGTGGGTCTGTTGTTCTTCTTTCGCATGTCCCTTCAAAGAGACAGAAGGCACACTCACTCTATCTCTCTGCAAGCATCTATGCTTTGACACTTTTATATTGCAGTTTTCCTTCCAAATCCCGTGCCCCCTTCACCACATATACAGGCCAATCATTTCTTAATACTCATTCACTCTGTCATTCCAGTCCTCTACTCTATAGGCTGACGAAAAAACAACAAGAACAAGAAGTTGTTCAGCAAACAGATTTAAAGTCTCTCTGTGGATTTATCTTCATGCTGCTGCCCTCTAGTAATGCTACATGGCAACTGCAGCATAATAATAGGGTTGAGAAAGGGGCTGTCCTATGCAAATAATGTTCTCCCATGATTACTTTGCCGAGCTTCCTCTAGGATGGTGTGATACGACCTTCAACATATGGTCTTCAGCAGATTTTTAAAGTTGCCAAACTGTCTTAGGCTAAGGATTTTTCCCTACGAATGCCTACAGATAAGGACCCCACCCTCATTTAGCAGGGTCCAGAATTACCTGCAGTAATCCTCTATACAGAACCTGGGCGTTTGTGGGCTTATGGTAAAAGCTGCAGACTAAGAATGGGATGTTTAAATTCCCAGTCCCAAAGGCCTGGCCTGGCTGCAAAGCAAAGCAAAGCAAAGCAAAGCACAAGGCCTTATTTCTGTTCCCCAATTTGAGGAAAAAACCAATACATTGATCAATGAATACAAGGCTTTGCTCCTATTTTACCTACTTGAGCAAAAGGAGGGGGAGATAAGGTGGGGGGCAAGATTTCTAAATTTGGGCTTATAATGCAAAAAATAAAATACTTACATTATTCCTGTAATTTTGAAGTCAAAATAATCTTTCTAAATGAAAAAAATAAAATGTTGTATTTTTTTCCAACTAAAAGTACTTTAAAGGCGTTGGCTGGATTCGAACCCCTACACAGGGCTAGCCTGCTGCACCAAAGGCACTTGATCTTGCCACTGAGCTATAGCTCCTTGCTGGGTTTTGACTGTGCCACAGACCCTATCACCAACATAAAGGTTGTGATGTCATTCCTTATGGCTTCCACTGTAAAGGACACTTCATATCCATGATATAGGGAAGATTTGACATGCTACAGATATGGAAGCCCGTGTGGTCCAGTGGGTAAGTTCCTGACTTCCACCCAGACAACCAGGGTTCGAATCCTGGGCTCGGCACCAGGTGACTGATGGCGGCAAAGCAGAGGTAAGTCGGAGATGGCTGCTAAATTGGTAAGTAATATGTATGTGTGTATAGAGCATAGCTGGACTTGTGAATGGTGGATTGTAAAGTGGCTGTAAGTGTGTATGTGCGTACATGCAGAGAGAGCAAGGATAGGTGCAGGCTGTGTCAAAGGGCGGGAATAGAGGGAGCACATGAGGTGGGGGCGGAGCAAGAAGGGCAGGCTAAGAGAGGTGCAGAAAGAGGGGGAGTAGGCGGAGCCTAGGAGGAGAGGAGGGGGGTTGATGGGACTTAGAGGAGAATGGGGGGGAGGAGCAAGAAGGGAAGGCTGAGAGAGAGGGATAGCAGAGGTGGCTTGTAGGACCTAGAGGAGAAAGGGGGACGTAGATGGAGCAGCGGGAGAGAGCAAGAGTAGGTGGTATCGTAGTGGCAGTGATGCAGGAGAAGAAGAGGTCGAGGAGGAGTCTAGGCAGGTGCGCAAGAGGTGGTACAGGAGAGGAAGCATAGGGCTGCAAAGCCCATGCTGGCAGAGTGCTCCCCCTCCCAGCACACAAACAGGGTGATTACAAAGGAGGGGGTTTTGGTGATGGAACCATCATTTTTATGCTCCCCTCCAATCTCCAGGTTGGTGGTAGTGGGAAGGGAGGGGGGGGGGGTCAAATTTGGGGGTGCAGTGTCAAAAGGGGTGTTGGGGTGCATTATTACAGGGGTGGTAGGAGACGCAGAATGATGCAGCTTGTGTTTTTCGGGAGTGCTACATATATTCTTGTTTATTGCGCCCTTTCTTTCGAGCGGCGGTATCACTAAAGGCTAGGGGCAAAGGGGGAGGGGAGGACTTGGGGTTCAGCTTTCAGGCAGGTAATGGTATTGAGACGGGAAACAAGGAACATGTGTTAGGATTCTTGGGAGATGGTCTCCCCATGATTTCATTGCCCCGTTGCAGCACATGTTATATGGTCTCTTGGGATGGTTTTTCTAGGCCTCATAACCCCAAAAGAGTGCCTGGCATTTCGGCTGTAAGGACACTTCTAAAGAGTGTGCTTTTGATATTCTGGTAAGCGCCTCCCCATCTGTGCACATCTATGCACCGTACATGGCAAATCCTTCATCCTGCGAAGCATCATATCACTAACCGAAGCTTTGAGATGGTGTGAGTATATTCATTTTGGGGTGAATACTCTTCCGTGCTTCTCCCACCTGAGGACTGTGGGTCTGTTGTTCTTCTTTCGCATGTCCCTTCAAAGAGACAGAAGGCACACTCACTCTATCTCTCTGCAAGCATCTATGCTTTGACACTTTTATATTGCAGTTTTCCTTCCAAATCCCGTGCCCCCTTCACCACATATACAGGCCAATCATTTCTTAATACTCATTCACTCTGTCATTCCAGTCCTCTACTCTATAGGCTGACGAAAAAACAACAAGAACAAGAAGTTGTTCAGCAAACAGATTTAAAGTCTCTCTGTGGATTTATCTTCATGCTGCTGCCCTCTAGTAATGCTACATGGCAACTGCAGCATAATAATAGGGTTGAGAAAGGGGCTGTCCTATGCAAATAATGTTCTCCCATGATTACTTTGCCGAGCTTCCTCTAGGATGGTGTGATACGACCTTCAACATATGGTCTTCAGCAGATTTTTAAAGTTGCCAAACTGTCTTAGGCTAAGGATTTTTCCCTACGAATGCCTACAGATAAGGACCCCACCCTCATTTAGCAGGGTCCAGAATTACCTGCAGTAATCCTCTATACAGAACCTGGGCGTTTGTGGGCTTATGGTAAAAGCTGCAGACTAAGAATGGGATGTTTAAATTCCCAGTCCCAAAGGCCTGGCCTGGCTGCAAAGCAAAGCAAAGCAAAGCAAAGCAAAGCACAAGGTCTTATTTCTGTTCCCCAATTTGAGGAAAAAACGAATACATTGATCAATGAATACAAGGCTTTGCTCCTATTTTACCTACTTGAGCAAAAGGAGGGGGAGATAAGGTGGGGGGCAAGATTTCTAAATTTGGGCTTATAATGCAAAAAATAAAATACTTACATTATTCCTGTAATTTTGAAGTCAAAATAATCTTTCTAAATGAAAAAAATAAAATGTTGTATTTTTTTCCACCTAAAAGTACTTTAAAGGCGTTGGCTGGATTCGAACCCCTACACAGGGCTAGCCTGCTGCACCAAAGGCACTTGATCTTGCCACTGAGCTATAGCTCCTTGATGGGTTTTTCACTGTGCCACAGACCCTATCACCAACATAAAGGTTGTGATGTCATTCCTTATGGCTTCCACTGTAAAGGACACTTCATATCCATGATATAGGGAAGATTTGACATGCTAGAGATATGGAAGCCCGTGTGGTCCAGTGGGTAAGTTCCTGACTTCCACCCAGACAACCAGGGTTCGAATCCTGGGCTCGGCACCAGGTGACTGATGGCGGCAAAGCAGAGGTAAGTCGGAGATGGCTGCTAAATTGGTAAGTAATATGTATGTGTGTATAGAGCATAGCTGGACTTGTGAATGGTGGATTGTAAAGTGGCTGTAAGTGTGTATGTGCGTACATGCAGAGAGAGCAAGGATAGGTGCAGGCTGTGTCAAAGGGCGGGAATAGAGGGAGCACATGAGGTGGGGGCGGAGCAAGAAGGGCAGGCTAAGAGAGGTGCAGAAAGAGGGGGAGTAGGCGGAGCCTAGGAGGAGAGGAGGGGGGTTGATGGGACTTAGAGGAGAATGGGGGGGAGGAGCAAGAAGGGAAGGCTGAGAGAGAGGGATAGCAGAGGTGGCTGGTAGGACCTAGAGGAGAAAGGGGGACGTAGATGGAGCAGGGGGAGAGAGCAAGAGTAGGTGGTATCGTAGTGGCAGTGATGCAGGAGAAGAAGAGGTCGAGGAGGAGTCTAGGCAGGTGCGCAAGAGGTGGTACAGGAGAGGAAGCATAGGGCTGCAAAGCCCATGCTGGCAGAGTGCTCCCCCTCCCAGCACACAAACAGGGTGATTACAAAGGAGGGGGTTTTGGTGATGGAACCATCATTTTTATGCTCCCCTCCAATCTCCAGGTTGGTGGTAGTGGGGAGGGGGGGGGGGGGTCAAATTTGGGGGTGCAGTGTCAAAAGGGGTGTTGGGGTGCATTATTACAGGGGTGGTAGGAGACGCAGAATGATGCAGCTTGTGTTTTTCGGGAGTGCTACATATATTCTTGTTTATTGCGCCCTTTCTTTCGAGCGGCGGTATCACTAAAGGCTAGGGGCAAAGGGGAAGGGGAGGACTTGGGGTTCAGCTTTCAGGCAGGTAATGGTATTGAGACGGGAAACAAGGAACATGTGTTAGGATTCTTGGGAGATGGTCTCCCCATGATTTCATTGCCCCGTTGCAGCACATGTCATATGGTCTCTTGGGATGGTTTTTCTAGGCCTCATAACCCCAAAAGAGTGCCTGGCATTTCGGCTGTAAGGACACTTCTAAAGAGTGTGCTTTTGATATTCTGGTAAGCGCCTCCCCAACTGTGCACATCTATGCACCGTACATGGCAAATCCTTCATCCTGCAAAGCATCATATCACTAACCGAAGCTTTGAGATGGTGTGAGTATATTCATTTTGGGGTGAATACTCTTCCGTGCTTCTCCCACCTGAGGACTGTGGGTCTGTTGTTCTTCTTTCGCATGTCCCTTCAAAGAGACAGAAGGCACACTCACTCTATCTCTCTGCAAGCATCTATGCTTTGACACTTTTATATTGCAGTTTTCCTTCCAAATCCCGTGCCCCCTTCACCACATATACAGGCCAATCATTTCTTAATACTCATTCACTCTGTCATTCCAGTCCTCTACTCTATAGGCTGACGAAAAAACAACAAGAACAAGAAGTTGTTCAGCAAACAGATTTAAAGTCTCTCTGTGGATTTATCTTCATGCTGCTGCCCTCTAGTAATGCTACATGGCAACTGCAGCATAATAATAGGGTTGAGAAAGGGGCTGTCCTATGCAAATAATGTTCTCCCATGATTACTTTGCCGAGCTTCCTCTAGGATGGTGTGATACGACCTTCAACATATGGTCTTCAGCAGATTTTTAAAGTTGCCAAACTGTCTTAGGCTAAGGATTTGTCCCTACGAATGCCTACAGATAAGGACCCCACCCTCATTTAGCAGGGTCCAGAATTACCTGCAGTAATCCTCTATACAGAACCTGGGTGTTTGTGGGCTTATGGTAAAAGCTGCAGACTAAGAATGGGATGTTTAAATTCCCAGTCCCAAAGGCCTGGCCTGGCTGCAAAGCAAAGCAAAGCAAAGCAAAGCAAAGCACAAGGCCTTATTTCTGTTCCCCAATTTGAGGAAAAAACGAATACATTGATCAATGAATACAAGGCTTTGCTCCTATTTTACCTACTTGAGCAAAAGGAGGGGGAGATAAGGTGGGGGGCAAGATTTCTAAATTTGGGCTTATAATGCAAAAAATAAAATACTTACATTATTCCTGTAATTTTGAAGTCAAAATAATCTTTCTAAATGAAAAAAAATAAAATGTTGTATTTTTTTCCACCTAAAAGTACTTTAAAGGCGTTGGCTGGATTCGAACCCCTACACAGGGCTAGCCTGCTGCACCAAAGGCACTTGATCTTGCCACTGAACTATAGCTCCTTGATGGGTTTTGACTGTGCCACAGACCCTATCACCAACATAAAGGTTGTGATGTCATTCCTTATGGCTTCCACTGTAAAGGACACTTCATATCCATGATATAGGGAAGATTTGACATGCTAGAGATATGGAAGCCCGTGTGGTCCAGTGGGTAAGTTCCTGACTTCCACCCAGACAACCAGGGTTCGAATCCTGGGCTCGGCACCAGGTGACTGATGGCGGCAAAGCAGAGGTAAGTCGGAGATGGCTGCTAAATTGGTAAGTAATATGTATGTGTGTATAGAGCATAGCTGGACTTGTGAATGGTGGATTGTAAAGTGGCTGTAAGTGTGTATGTGCGTACATGCAGAGAGAGCAAGGATAGGTGCAGGCTGTGTCAAAGGGTGGGAATAGAGGGAGCACATGAGGTGGGGGCGGAGCAAGAAGGGCAGGCTAAGAGAGGTGCAGAAAGAGGGGGAGTAGGCGGAGCCTAGGAGGAGAGGAGGGGGGTTGATGGGACTTAGAGGAGAATGGGGGGGAGGAGCAAGAAGGGAAGGCTGAGAGAGAGGGATAGCAGAGGTGGCTGGTAGGACCTAGAGGAGAAAGGGGGACGTAGATGGAGCAGGGGGAGAGAGCAAGAGTAGGTGGTATCGTAGTGGCAGTGATGCAGGAGAAGAAGAGGTCGAGGAGGAGTCTAGGCAGGTGCGCAAGAGGTGGTACAGGAGAGGAAGCATAGGGCTGCAAAGCCCATGCTGGCAGAGTGCTCCCCCTCCCAGCACACAAACAGGGTGATTACAAAGGAGGGGATTTTGGTGATGGAACCATCATTTTTATGCTCCCCTCCAATCTCCAGGTTGGTGGTAGTGGGAAGGGAGGGGGGGGGTCAAATTTGGGGGTGCAGTGTCAAAAGGGGTGTTGGGGTGCATTATTACAGGGGTGGTAGGAGACGCAGAATGATGCAGCTTGTGTTTTTCGGGAGTGCTACATATATTCTTGTTTATTGCGCCCTTTCTTTCGAGCGGCGGTATCACTAAAGGCTAGGGGCAAAGGGGGAGGGGAGGACTTGGGGTTCAGCTTTCAGGCAGGTAATGGTATTGAGACGGGAAACAAGGAACATGTGTTAGGATTCTTGGGAGATGGTCTCCCCATGATTTCATTGCCCCGTTGCAGCACATGTTATATGGTCTCTTGGGATGGTTTTTCTAGGCCTCATAACCCCAAAAGAGTGCCTGGCATTTCGGCTGTAAGGACACTTCTAAAGAGTGTGCTTTTGATATTCTGGTAAGCGCCTCCCCAACTGTGCACATCTATGCACCGTACATGGCAAATCCTTCATCCTGCAAAGCATCATATCACTAACCGAAGCTTTGAGATGGTGTGAGTATATTCATTTTGGGGTGAATACTCTTCCGTGCTTCTCCCACCTGAGGACTGTGGGTCTGTTGTTCTTCTTTCGCATGTCCCTTCAAAGAGACAGAAGGCACACTCACTCTATCTCTCTGCAAGCATCTATGCTTTGACACTTTTATATTGCAGTTTTCCTTCCAAATCCCGTGCCCCCTTCACCACATATACAGGCCAATCATTTCTTAATACTCATTCACTCTGTCATTCCAGTCCTCTACTCTATAGGCTGACGAAAAAACAACAAGAACAAGAAGTTGTTCAGCAAACAGATTTAAAGTCTCTCTGTGGATTTATCTTCATGCTGCTGCCCTCTAGTAATGCTACATGGCAACTGCAGCATAATAATAGGGTTGAGAAAGGGGCTGTCCTATGCAAATAATGTTCTCCCATGATTACTTTGCCGAGCTTCCTCTAGGATGGTGTGATACGACCTTCAACATATGGTCTTCAGCAGATTTTTAAAGTTGCCAAACTGTCTTAGGCTAAGGATTTTTCCCTACGAATGCCTACAGATAAGGACCCCACCCTCATTTAGCAGGGTCCAGAATTACCTGCAGTAATCCTCTATACAGAACCTGGGCGTTTGTGGGCTTATGGTAAAAGCTGCAGACTAAGAATGGGATGTTTAAATTCCCAGTCCCAAAGGCCTGGCCTGGCTGCAAAGCAAAGCAAAGCAAAGCAAAGCACAAGGCCTTATTTCTGTTCCCCAATTTGAGGAAAAAACCAATACATTGATCAATGAATACAAGGCTTTGCTCCTATTTTACCTACTTGAGCAAAAGGAGGGGGAGATAAGGTGGGGGGAAAGATTTCTAAATTTGGGCTTATAATGCAAAAAATAAAATACTTACATTATTCCTGTAATTTTGAAGTCAAAATAATCTTTCTAAATGAAAAAAATAAAATGTTGTATTTTTTTCCACCTAAAAGTACTTTAAAGGCGTTGGCTGGATTCGAACCCCTACACAGGGCTAGCCTGCTGCACCAAAGGCACTTGATCTTGCCACTGAGCTATAGCTCCTTGCTGGGTTTTGACTGTGCCACAGACCCTATCACCAACATAAAGGTTGTGATGTCATTCCTTATGGCTTCCACTGTAAAGGACACTTCATATCCATGATATAGGGAAGATTTGACATGCTACAGATATGGAAGCCCGTGTGGTCCAGTGGGTAAGTTCCTGACTTCCACCCAGACAACCAGGGTTCGAATCCTGGGCTCGGCACCAGGTGACTGATGGCGGCAAAGCAGAGGTAAGTCGGAGATGGCTGCTAAATTGGTAAGTAATATGTATGTGTGTATAGAGCATAGCTGGACTTGTGAATGGTGGATTGTAAAGTGGCTGTAAGTGTGTATGTGCGTACATGCAGAGAGAGCAAGGATAGGTGCAGGCTGTGTCAAAGGGCGGGAATAGAGGGAGCACATGAGGTGGGGGCGGAGCAAGAAGGGCAGGCTAAGAGAGGTGCAGAAAGAGGGGGAGTAGGCGGAGCCTAGGAGGAGAGGAGGGGGGTTGATGGGACTTAGAGGAGAATGGGGGGGAGGAGCAAGAAGGGAAGGCTGAGAGAGAGGGATAGCAGAGGTGGCTGGTAGGACCTAGAGGAGAAAGGGGGACGTAGATGGAGCAGCGGGAGAGAGCAAGAGTAGGTGGTATCGTAGTGGCAGTGATGCAGGAGAAGAAGAGGTCGAGGAGGAGTCTAGGCAGGTGCGCAAGAGGTGGTACAGGAGAGGAAGCATAGGGCTGCAAAGCCCATGCTGGCAGAGTGCTCCCCCTCCCAGCACACAAACAGGGTGATTACAAAGGAGGGGGTTTTGGTGATGGAACCATCATTTTTATGCTCCCCTCCAATCTCCAGGTTGGTGGTAGTGGGAAGGGAGGGGGGGGGGGGGGTCAAATTTGGGGGTGCAGTGTCAAAAGGGGTGTTGGGGTGCATTATTACAGGGGTGGTAGGAGACGCAGAATGATGCAGCTTGTGTTTTTCGGGAGTGCTACATATATTCTTGTTTATTGCGCCCTTTCTTTCGAGCGGCGGTATCACTAAAGGCTAGGGGCAAAGGGGGAGGGGAGGACTTGGGGTTCAGCTTTCAGGCAGGTAATGGTATTGAGACGGGAAACAAGGAACATGTGTTAGGATTCTTGGGAGATGGTCTCCCCATGATTTCATTGCCCCGTTGCAGCACATGTTATATGGTCTCTTGGGATGGTTTTTCTAGGCCTCATAACCCCAAAAGAGTGCCTGGCATTTCGGCTGTAAGGACACTTCTAAAGAGTGTGCTTTTGATATTCTGGTAAGCGCCTCCCCAACTGTGCACATCTATGCACCGTACATGGCAAATTCTTCATCCTGCGAAGCATCATATCACTAACCGAAGCTTTGAGATGGTGTGAGTATATTCATTTTGGGGTGAATACTCTTCCGTGCTTCTCCCACCTGAGGACTGTGGGTCTGTTGTTCTTCTTTCGCATGTCCCTTCAAAGAGACAGAAGGCACACTCACTCTATCTCTCTGCAAGCATCTATGCTTTGACACTTTTATATTGCAGTTTTCCTTCCAAATCCCGTGCCCCCTTCACCACATATACAGGCCAATCATTTCTTAATACTCATTCACTCTGTCATTCCAGTCCTCTACTCTATAGGCTGACGAAAAAACAACAAGAACAAGAAGTTGTTCAGCAAACAGATTTAAAGTCTCTCTGTGGATTTATCTTCATGCTGCTGCCCTCTAGTAATGCTACATGGCAACTGCAGCATAATAATAGGGTTGAGAAAGGGGCTGTCCTATGCAAATAATGTTCTCCCATGATTACTTTGCCGAGCTTCCTCTAGGATGGTGTGATACGACCTTCAACATATGGTCTTCAGCAGATTTTTAAAGTTGCCAAACTGTCTTAGGCTAAGGATTTTTCCCTACGAATGCCTACAGATAAGGACCCCACCCTCATTTAGCAGGGTCCAGAATTACCTGCAGTAATCCTCTATACAGAACCTGGGCGTTTGTGGGCTTATGGTAAAAGCTGCAGACTAAGAATGGGATGTTTAAATTCCCAGTCCCAAAGGCCTGGCCTGGCTGCAAAGCAAAGCAAAGCAAAGCAAAGCAAAGCAAAGCACAAGGTCTTATTTCTGTTCCCCAATTTGAGGAAAAAACGAATACATTGATCAATGAATACAAGGCTTTGCTCCTATTTTACCTACTTGAGCAAAAGGAGGGGGAGATAAGGTGGGGGGCAAGATTTCTAAATTTGGGCTTATAATGCAAAAAATAAAATACTTACATTATTCCTGTAATTTTGAAGTCAAAATAATCTTTCTAAATGAAAAAAATAAAATGTTGTATTTTTTTCCACCTAAAAGTACTTTAAAGGCGTTGGCTGGATTCGAACCCCTACACAGGGCTAGCCTGCTGCACCAAAGGCACTTGATCTTGCCACTGAGCTATAGCTCCTTGATGGGTTTTGACTGTGCCACAGACCCTATCACCAACATAAAGGTTGTGATGTCATTCCTTATGGCTTCCACTGTAAAGGACACTTCATATCCATGATATAGGGAAGATTTGACATGCTACAGATATGGAAGCCCGTGTGGTCCAGTGGGTAAGTTCCTGACTTCCACGCAGACAACCAGGGTTCGAATCCTGGGCTCGGCACCAGGTGACTGATGGCGGCAAAGCAGAGGTAAGTCGGAGATGGCTGCTAAATTGGTAAGTAATATGTATGTGTGTATAGAGCATAGCTGGACTTGTGAATGGTGGATTGTAAAGTGGCTGTAAGTGTGTATGTGCGTACATGCAGAGAGAGCAAGGATAGGTGCAGGCTGTGTCAAAGGGTGGGAATAGAGGGAGCACATGAGGTGGGGGCGGAGCAAGAAGGGCAGGCTAAGAGAGGTGCAGAAAGAGGGGGAGTAGGCGGAGCCTAGGAGGAGAGGAGGGGGGTTGATGGGACTTAGAGGAGAATGGGGGGGAGGAGCAAGAAGGGAAGGCTGAGAGAGAGGGATAGCAGAGGTGGCTGGTAGGACCTAGAGGAGAAAGGGGGACGTAGATGGAGCAGGGGGAGAGAGCAAGAGTAGGTGGTATCGTAGTGGCAGTGATGCAGGAGAAGAAGAGGTCGAGGAGGAGTCTAGGGAGGTGGTACAGGAGAGGAAGCATAGGGCTGCAAAGCCCATGCTGGCAGAGTGCTCCCCCTCCCAGCACACAAACAGGGTGATTACAAAGGAGGGGGTTTTGGTGATGGAACCATCATTTTTATGCTCCCCTCCAATCTCCAGGTTGGTGGTAGTGGGAAGGGAGGGGGGGGGGGTCAAATTTGGGGGTGCAGTGTCAAAAGGGGTGTTGGGGTGCATTATTACAGGGGTGGTAGGAGACGCAGAATGATGCAGCTTGTGTTTTTCGGGAGTGCTACATATATTCTTGTTTATTGCGCCCTTTCTTTCGAGCGGCGGTATCACTAAAGGCTAGGGGCAAAGGGGGAGGGGAGGACTTGGGGTTCAGCTTTCAGGCAGGTAATGGTATTGAGACGGGAAACAAGGAACATGTGTTAGGATTCTTGGGAGATGGTCTCCCCATGATTTCATTGCCCCGTTGCAGCACATGTTATATGGTCTCTTGGGATGGTTTTTCTAGGCCTCATAACCCCAAAAGAGTGCCTGGCATTTCGGCTGTAAGGACACTTCTAAAGAGTGTGCTTTTGATATTCTGGTAAGCGCCTCCCCAACTGTGCACATCTATGCACCGTACATGGCAAATCCTTCATCCTGCAAAGCATCATATCACTAACCGAAGCTTTGAGATGGTGTGAGTATATTCATTTTGGGGTGAATACTCTTCCGTGCTTCTCCCACCTGAGGACTGTGGGTCTGTTGTTCTTCTTTCGCATGTCCCTTCAAAGAGACAGAAGGCACACTCACTCTATCTCTCTGCAAGCATCTATGCTTTGACACTTTTATATTGCAGTTTTCCTTCCAAATCCCGTGCCCCCTTCACCACATATACAGGCCAATCATTTCTTAATACTCATTCACTCTGTCATTCCAGTCCTCTACTCTATAGGCTGACGAAAAAACAACAAGAACAAGAAGTTGTTCAGCAAACAGATTTAAAGTCTCTCTGTGGATTTATCTTCATGCTGCTGCCCTCTAGTAATGCTACATGGCAACTGCAGCATAATAATAGGGTTGAGAAAGGGGCTGTCCTATGCAAATAATGTTCTCCCATGATTACTTTGCCGAGCTTCCTCTAGGATGGTGTGATACGACCTTCAACATATGGTCTTCAGCAGATTTTTAAAGTTGCCAAACTGTCTTAGGCTAAGGATTTTTCCCTACGAATGCCTACAGATAAGGACCCCACCCTCATTTAGCAGGGTCCAGAATTACCTGCAGTAATCCTCTATACAGAACCTGGGCGTTCGTGGGCGTTCATGGGCTCATGATAAAAGCTGCAGACTAAGAATGGGATGTTTAAATTCCCAGTCCCAAAGGCCTGGCCTGGCTGCAAAGCAAAGCAAAGCAAAGCAAAGCAAAGCAAAGCACAAGGTCTTATTTCTGTTCCCCAATTTGAGGAAAAAACGAATACATTGATCAATGAATACAAGGCTTTGCTCCTATTTTACCTACTTGAGCAAAAGGAGGGGGAGATAAGGTGGGGGGCAAGATTTCTAAATTTGGGCTTATAATGCAAAAAATAAAATACTTACATTATTCCTGTAATTTTGAAGTCAAAATAATCTTTCTAAATGAAAAAAATAAAATGTTGTATTTTTTTCCACCTAAAAGTACTTTAAAGGCGTTGGCTGGATTCAAACCCCTACACAGGGCTAGCCTGCTGCACCAAAGGCACTTGATCTTGCCACTGAGCTATAGCTCCTTGATGGGTTTTGGCTGTGCCACAGACCCTATCACCAACATAAAGGTTGTGATGTCATTCCTTATGGCTTCCACTGTAAAGGACACTTCATATCCATGATATAGGGAAGATTTGACATGCTAGAGATATGGAAGCCCGTGTGGTCCAGTGGGTAAGTTCCTGACTTCCACCCAGACAACCAGGGTTCGAATCCTGGGCTCGGCACCAGGTGACTGATGGCGGCAAAGCAGAGGTAAGTCGGAGATGGCTGCTAAATTGGTAAGTAATATGTATGTGTGTATAGAGCATAGCTGGACTTGTGAATGGTGGATTGTAAAGTGGCTGTAAGTGTGTATGTGCGTACATGCAGAGAGAGCAAGGATAGGTGCAGGCTGTGTCAAAGGGCGGGAATAGAGGGAGCACATGAGGTGGGGGCGGAGCAAGAAGGGCAGGCTAAGAGAGGTGCAGAAAGAGGGGGAGTAGGCGGAGCCGAGGAGAGGAGGGGGGTTGATGGGACTTAGAGGAGAATGGGGGGGAGGAGCAAGAAGGGAAGGCTGAGAGAGAGGGATAGCAGAGGTGGCTGGTAGGACCTAGAGGAGAAAGGGGGACGTAGATGGAGCAGAGGGAGAGAGCAAGAGTAGGTGGTATCGTAGTGGCAGTGATGCAGGAGAAGAAGAGGTCGAGGAGGAGTCTAGGCAGGTGCGCAAGAGGTGGTACAGGAGAGGAAGCATAGGGCTGCAAAGCCCATGCTGGCAGAGTGCTCCCCCTCCCAGCACACAAACAGGGTGATTACAAAGGAGGGGGTTTTGGTGATGGAACCATCATTTTTATGCTCCCCTCCAATCTCCAGGTTGGTGGTAGTGGGAAGGGAGGGGAGGGGGGGGGGGTCAAATTTGGGGGTGCAGTGTCAAAAGGGGTGTTGGGGTGCATTATTACAGGGGTGGTAGGAGACGCAGAATGATGCAGCTTGTGTTTTTCGGGAGTGCTACATATATTCTTGTTTATTGCGCCCTTTCTTTCGAGCGGCGGTATCACTAAAGGCTAGGGGCAAAGGGGGAGGGGAGGACTTGGGGTTCAGCTTTCAGGCAGGTAATGGTATTGAGACGGGAAACAAGGAACATGTGTTAGGATTCTTGGGAGATGGTCTCCCCATGATTTCATTGCCCCGTTGCAGCACATGTTATATGGTCTCTTGGGATGGTTTTTCTAGGCCTCATAACCCCAAAAGAGTGCCTGGCATTTCGGCTGTAAGGACACTTCTAAAGAGTGTGCTTTTGATATTCTGGTAAGCGCCTCCCCAACTGTGCACATCTATGCACCGTACATGGCAAATCCTTCATCCTGCAAAGCATCATATCACTAACCGAAGCTTTGAGATGGTGTGAGTATATTCATTTTGGGGTGAATACTCTTCCGTGCTTCTCCCACCTGAGGACTGTGGGTCTGTTGTTCTTCTTTCGCATGTCCCTTCAAAGAGACAGAAGGCACACTCACTCTATCTCTCTGCAAGCATCTATGCTTTGACACTTTTATATTGCAGTTTTCCTTCCAAATCCCGTGCCCCCTTCACCACATATACAGGCCAATCATTTCTTAATACTCATTCACTCTGTCATTCCAGTCCTCTACTCTATAGGCTGACGAAAAAACAACAAGAACAAGAAGTTGTTCAGCAAACAGATTTAAAGTCTCTCTGTGGATTTATCTTCATGCTGCTGCCCTCTAGTAATGCTACATGGCAACTGCAGCATAATAATAGGGTTGAGAAAGGGGCTGTCCTATGCAAATAATGTTCTCCCATGATTACTTTGCCGAGCTTCCTCTAGGATGGTGTGATACGACCTTCAACATATGGTCTTCAGCAGATTTTTAAAGTTGCCAAACTGTCTTAGGCTAAGGATTTTTCCCTACGAATGCCTACAGATAAGGACCCCACCCTCATTTAGCAGGGTCCAGAATTACCTGCAGTAATCCTCTATACAGAACCTGGGCGTTTGTGGGCTTATGGTAAAAGCTGCAGACTAAGAATGGGATGTTTAAATTCCCAGTCCCAAAGGCCTGGCCTGGCTGCAAAGCAAAGCAAAGCACAAGGTCTTATTTCTGTTCCCCAATTTGAGGAAAAAACGAATACATTGATCAATGAATACAAGGCTTTGCTCCTATTTTACCTACTTGAGCAAAAGGAGGGGGAGATAAGGTGGGGGGCAAGATTTCTAAATTTGGGCTTATAATGCAAAAAATAAAATACTTACATTATTCCTGTAATTTTGAAGTCAAAATAATCTTTCTAAATGAAAAAAATAAAATGTTGTATTTTTTTCCACCTAAAAGTACTTTAAAGGCGTTGGCTGGATTCGAACCCCTACACAGGGCTAGCCTGCTGCACCAAAGGCACTTGATCTTGCCACTGAGCTATAGCTCCTTGATGGGTTTTGACTGTGCCACAGACCCTATCACCAACATAAAGGTTGTGATGTCATTCCTTATGGCTTCCACTGTAAAGGACACTTCATATCCATGATATAGGGAAGATTTGACATGCTACAGATATGGAAGCCCGTGTGGTCCAGTGGGTAAGTTCCTGACTTCCACCCAGACAACCAGGGTTCGAATCCTGGGCTCGGCACCAGGTGACTGATGGCGGCAAAGCAGAGGTAAGTCGGAGATGGCTGCTAAATTGGTAAGTAATATGTATGTGTGTATAGAGCATAGCTGGACTTGTGAATGGTGGATTGTAAAGTGGCTGTAAGTGTGTATGTGCGTACATGCAGAGAGAGCAAGGATAGGTGCAGGCTGTGTCAAAGGGCGGGAATAGAGGGAGCACATGAGGTGGGGGCGGAGCAAGAAGGGCAGGCTAAGAGAGGTGCAGAAAGAGGGGGAGTAGGCGGAGCCTAGGAGGAGAGGAGGGGGGTTGATGGGACTTAGAGGAGAATGGGGGGGAGGAGCAAGAAGGGAAGGCTGAGAGAGAGGGATAGCAGAGGTGGCTGGTAGGACCTAGAGGAGAAAGGGGGACGTAGATGGAGCAGGGGGAGAGAGCAAGAGTAGGTGGTATCGTAGTGGCAGTGATGCAGGAGAAGAAGAGGTCGAGGAGGAGTCTAGGCAGGTGCGCAAGAGGTGGTACAGGAGAGGAAGCATAGGGCTGCAAAGCCCATGCTGGCAGAGTGCTCCCCCTCCCAGCACACAAACAGGGTGATTACAAAGGAGGGGGTTTTGGTGATGGAACCATCATTTTTATGCTCCCCTCCAATCTCCAGGTTGGTGGTAGTGGGGAGGGGGGGGGGGGGGGTCAAATTTGGGGGTGCAGTGTCAAAAGGGGTGTTGGGGTGCATTATTACAGGGGTGGTAGGAGACGCAGAATGATGCAGCTTGTGTTTTTCGGGAGTGCTACATATATTCTTGTTTATTGCGCCCTTTCTTTCGAGCGGCGGTATCACTAAAGGCTAGGGGCAAAGGGGGAGGGGAGGACTTGGGGTTCAGCTTTCAGGCAGGTAATGGTATTGAGACGGGAAACAAGGAACATGTGTTAGGATTCTTGGGAGATGGTCTCCCCATGATTTCATTGCCCCGTTGCAGCACATGTTATATGGTCTCTTGGGATGGTTTTTCTAGGCCTCATAACCCCAAAAGAGTGCCTGGCATTTCGGCTGTAAGGACACTTCTAAAGAGTGTGCTTTTGATATTCTGGTAAGCGCCTCCCCAACTGTGCACATCTATGCACCGTACATGGCAAATCCTTCATCCTGCAAAGCATCATATCACTAACCGAAGCTTTGAGATGGTGTGAGTATATTCATTTTGGGGTGAATACTCTTCCGTGCTTCTCCCACCTGAGGACTGTGGGTCTGTTGTTCTTCTTTCGCATGTCCCTTCAAAGAGACAGAAGGCACACTCACTCTATCTCTCTGCAAGCATCTATGCTTTGACACTTTTATATTGCAGTTTTCCTTCCAAATCCCGTGCCCCCTTCACCACATATACAGGCCAATCATTTCTTAATACTCATTCACTCTGTCATTCCAGTCCTCTACTCTATAGGCTGACGAAAAAACAACAAGAACAAGAAGTTGTTCAGCAAACAGATTTAAAGTCTCTCTGTGGATTTATCTTCATGCTGCTGCCCTCTAGTAATGCTACATGGCAACTGCAGCATAATAATAGGGTTGAGAAAGGGGCTGTCCTATGCAAATAATGTTCTCCCATGATTACTTTGCCGAGCTTCCTCTAGGATGGTGTGATACGACCTTCAACATATGGTCTTCAGCAGATTTTTAAAGTTGCCAAACTGTCTTAGGCTAAGGATTTGTCCCTACGAATGCCTACAGATAAGGACCCCACCCTCATTTAGCAGGGTCCAGAATTACCTGCAGTAATCCTCTATACAGAACCTGGGCGTTCGTGGGCGTTCATGGGCTCATGATAAAAGCTGCAGACTAAGAATGGGATGTTTAAATTCCCAGTCCCAAAGGCCTGGCCTGGCTGCAAAGCAAAGCAAAGCAAAGCACAAGGCCTTATTTCTGTTCCCCAATTTGAGGAAAAAACGAATACATTGATCAATGAATACAAGGCTTTGCTCCTATTTTACCTACTTGAGCAAAAGGAGGGGGAGATAAGGTGGGGGGCAAGATTTCTAAATTTGGGCTTATAATGCAAAAAATAAAATACTTACATTATTCCTGTAATTTTGAAGTCAAAATAATCTTTCTAAATGAAAAAAATAAAATGTTGTATTTTTTTCCACCTAAAAGTACTTTAAAGGCGTTGGCTGGATTCGAACCCCTACACAGGGCTAGCCTGCTGCACCAAAGGCACTTGATCTTGCCACTGAACTATAGCTCCTTGATGGGTTTTGACTGTGCCACAGACCCTATCACCAACATAAAGGTTGTGATGTCATTCCTTATGGCTTCCACTGTAAAGGACACTTCATATCCATGATATAGGGAAGATTTGACATGCTAGAGATATGGAAGCCCGTGTGGTCCAGTGGGTAAGTTCCTGACTTCCACCCAGACAACCAGGGTTCGAATCCTGGGCTCGGCACCAGGTGACTGATGGCGGCAAAGCAGAGGTAAGTCGGAGATGGCTGCTAAATTGGTAAGTAATATGTATGTGTGTATAGAGCATAGCTGGACTTGTGAATGGTGGATTGTAAAGTGGCTGTAAGTGTGTATGTGCGTACATGCAGAGAGAGCAAGGATAGGTGCAGGCTGTGTCAAAGGGTGGGAATAGAGGGAGCACATGAGGTGGGGGCGGAGCAAGAAGGGCAGGCTAAGAGAGGTGCAGAAAGAGGGGGAGTAGGCGGAGCCTATGAGGAGAGGAGGGGGGGTTGATGGGACTTAGAGGAGAATGGGGGGGAGGAGCAAGAAGGGAAGGCTGAGAGAGAGGGATAGCAGAGGTGGCTGGTAGGACCTAGAGGAGAAAGGGGGACGTAGATGGAGCAGGGGGAGAGAGCAAGAGTAGGTGGTATCGTAGTGGCAGTGATGCAGGAGAAGAAGAGGTCGAGGAGGAGTCTAGGCAGGTGCGCAAGAGGTGGTACAGGAGAGGAAGCATAGGGCTTCAAAGCCCATGCTGGCAGAGTGCTCCCCCTCCCAGCACACAAACAGGGTGATTACAAAGGAGGGGGTTTTGGTGATGGAACCATCATTTTTATGCTCCCCTCCAATCTCCAGGTTGGTGGTAGTGGGAAGGGAGGGGAGGGGGGGGGGGGTCAAATTTGGGGGTGCAGTGTCAAAAGGGGTGTTGGGGTGCATTATTACAGGGGTGGTAGGAGACGCAGAATGATGCAGCTTGTGTTTTTCGGGAGTGCTACATATATTCTTGTTTATTGCGCCCTTTCTTTCGAGCGGCGGTATCACTAAAGGCTAGGGGCAAAGGGGGAGGGGAGGACTTGGGGTTCAGCTTTCAGGCAGGTAATGGTATTGAGACGGGAAACAAGGAACATGTGTTAGGATTCTTGGGAGATGGTCTCCCCATGATTTCATTGCCCCGTTGCAGCACATGTTATATGGTCTCTTGGGATGGTTTTTCTAGGCCTCATAACCCCAAAAGAGTGCCTGGCATTTCGGCTGTAAGGACACTTCTAAAGAGTGTGCTTTTGATATTCTGGTAAGCGCCTCCCCAACTGTGCACATCTATGCACCGTACATGGCAAATCCTTCATCCTGCAAAGCATCATATCACTAACCGAAGCTTTGAGATGGTGTGAGTATATTCATTTTGGGGTGAATACTCTTCTGTGCTTCTCCCACCTGAGGACTGTGGGTCTGTTGTTCTTCTTTCGCATGTCCCTTCAAAGAGACAGAAGGCACACTCACTCTATCTCTCTGCAAGCATCTATGCTTTGACACTTTTATATTGCAGTTTTCCTTCCAAATCCCGTGCCCCCTTCACCACATATACAGGCCAATCATTTCTTAATACTCATTCACTCTGTCATTCCAGTCCTCTACTCTATAGGCTGACGAAAAAACAACAAGAACAAGAAGTTGTTCAGCAAACAGATTTAAAGTCTCTCTGTGGATTTATCTTCATGCTGCTGCCCTCTAGTAATGCTACATGGCAACTGCAGCATAATAATAGGGTTGAGAAAGGGGCTGTCCTATGCAAATAATGTTCTCCCATGATTACTTTGCCGAGCTTCCTCTAGGATGGTGTGATACGACCTTCAACATATGGTCTTCAGCAGATTTTTAAAGTTGCCAAACTGTCTTAGGCTAAGGATCTTTCCCTACGAATGCCTACAGATAAGGACCCCACCCTCATTTAGCAGGGTCCAGAATTACCTGCAGTAATCCTCTATACAGAACCTGGGCGTTTGTGGGCTTATGGTAAAAGCTGCAGACTAAGAATGGGATGTTTAAATTCCCAGTCCCAAAGGCCTGGCCTGGCTGCAAAGCAAAGCAAAGCAAAGCAAAGCACAAGGCCTTATTTCTGTTCCCCAATTTGAGGAAAAAACCAATACATTGATCAATGAATACAAGGCTTTGCTCCTATTTTACCTACTTGAGCAAAAGGAGGGGGAGATAAGGTGGGGGGCAAGATTTCTAAATTTGGGCTTATAATGCAAAAAATAAAATACTTACATTATTCCTGTAATTTTGAAGTCAAAATAATCTTTCTAAATGAAAAAAATAAAATGTTGTATTTTTTTCCACCTAAAAGTACTTTAAAGGCGTTGGCTGGATTCGAACCCCTACACAGGGCTAGCCTGCTGCACCAAAGGCACTTGATCTTGCCACTGAGCTATAGCTCCTTGCTGGGTTTTGACTGTGCCACAGACCCTATCACCAACATAAAGGTTGTGATGTCATTCCTTATGGCTTCCACTGTAAAGGACACTTCATATCCATGATATAGGGAAGATTTGACATGCTACAGATATGGAAGCCCGTGTGGTCCAGTGGGTAAGTTCCTGACTTCCACCCAGACAACCAGGGTTCGAATCCTGGGCTCGGCACCAGGTGACTGATGGCGGCAAAGCGGAGGTAAGTCGGAGATGGCTGCTAAATTGGTAAGTAATATGTATGTGTGTATAGAGCATAGCTGGACTTGTGAATGGTGGATTGTAAAGTGGCTGTAAGTGTGTATGTGCGTACATGCAGAGAGAGCAAGGATAGGTGCAGGCTGTGTCAAAGGGCGGGAATAGAGGGAGCACATGAGGTGGGGGCGGAGCAAGAAGGGCAGGCTAAGAGAGGTGCAGAAAGAGGGGGAGTAGGCGGAGCCTAGGAGGAGAGGAGGGGGGTTGATGGGACTTAGAGGAGAATGGGGGGGAGGAGCAAGAAGGGAAGGCTGAGAGAGAGGGATAGCAGAGGTGGCTGGTAGGACCTAGAGGAGAAAGGGGGACGTAGATGGAGCAGCGGGAGAGAGCAAGAGTAGGTGGTATCGTAGTGGCAGTGATGCAGGAGAAGAAGAGGTCGAGGAGGAGTCTAGGCAGGTGCGCAAGAGGTGGTACAGGAGAGGAAGCATAGGGCTGCAAAGCCCATGCTGGCAGAGTGCTCCCCCTCCCAGCACACAAACAGGGTGATTACAAAGGAGGGGGTTTTGGTGATGGAACCATCATTTTTATGCTCCCCTCCAATCTCCAGGTTGGTGGTAGTGGGAAGGGAGGGGGGGGGGGTCAAATTTGGGGGTGCAGTGTCAAAAGGGGTGTTGGGGTGCATTATTACAGGGGTGGTAGGAGACGCAGAATGATGCAGCTTGTGTTTTTCGGGAGTGCTACATATATTCTTGTTTATTGCGCCCTTTCTTTCGAGCGGCGGTATCACTAAAGGCTAGGGGCAAAGGGGGAGGGGAGGACTTGGGGTTCAGCTTTCAGGCAGGTAATGGTATTGAGACGGGAAACAAGGAACATGTGTTAGGATTCTTGGGAGATGGTCTCCCCATGATTTCATTGCCCCGTTGCAGCACATGTTATATGGTCTCTTGGGATGGTTTTTCTAGGCCTCATAACCCCAAAAGAGTGCCTGGCATTTCGGCTGTAAGGACACTTCTAAAGAGTGTGCTTTTGATATTCTGGTAAGCGCCTCCCCAACTGTGCACATCTATGCACCGTACATGGCAAATCCTTCATCCTGCGAAGCATCATATCACTAACCGAAGCTTTGAGATGGTGTGAGTATATTCATTTTGGGGTGAATACTCTTCCGTGCTTCTCCCACCTGAGGACTGTGGGTCTGTTGTTCTTCTTTCGCATGTCCCTTCAAAGAGACAGAAGGCACACTCACTCTATCTCTCTGCAAGCATCTATGCTTTGACACTTTTATATTGCAGTTTTCCTTCCAAATCCCGTGCCCCCTTCACCACATATACAGGCCAATCATTTCTTAATACTCATTCACTCTGTCATTCCAGTCCTCTACTCTATAGGCTGACGAAAAAACAACAAGAACAAGAAGTTGTTCAGCAAACAGATTTAAAGTCTCTCTGTGGATTTATCTTCATGCTGCTGCCCTCTAGTAATGCTACATGGCAACTGCAGCATAATAATAGGGTTGAGAAAGGGGCTGTCCTATGCAAATAATGTTCTCCCATGATTACTTTGCCGAGCTTCATCTAGGATGGTGTGATACGACCTTCAACATATGGTCTTCAGCAGATTTTTAAAGTTGCCAAACTGTCTTAGGCTAAGGATTTTTCCCTACGAATGCCTACAGATAAGGACCCCACCCTCATTTAGCAGGGTCCAGAATTACCTGCAGTAATCCTCTATACAGAACCTGGGCGTTCGTGGGCGTTCATGGGCTCATGATAAAAGCTGCAGACTAAGAATGGGATGTTTAAATTCCCAGTCCCAAAGGCCTGGCCTGGCTGCAAAGCAAAGCAAAGCAAAGCAAAGCAAAGCAAAGCACAAGGCCTTATTTCTGTTCCCCAATTTGAGGAAAAAACGAATACATTGATCAATGAATACAAGGCTTTGCTCCTATTTTACCTACTTGAGCAAAAGGAGGGGGAGATAAGGTGGGGGGCAAGATTTCTAAATTTGGGCTTATAATGCAAAAAATAAAATACTTACATTATTCCTGTAATTTTGAAGTCAAAATAATCTTTCTAAATGAAAAAAATAAAATGTTGTATTTTTTTCCACCTAAAAGTACTTTAAAGGCGTTGGCTGGATTCGAACCCCTACAAAGGGCTAGCCTGCTGCACCAAAGGCACTTGATCTTGCCACTGAACTATAGCTCCTTGATGGGTTTTGACTGTGCCACAGACCCTATCACCAACATAAAGGTTGTGATGTCATTCCTTATGGCTTCCACTGTAAAGGACACTTCATATCCATGATATAGGGAAGATTTGACATGCTAGAGATATGGAAGCCCGTGTGGTCCAGTGGGTAAGTTCCTGACTTCCACCCAGACAACCAGGGTTCGAATCCTGGGCTCGGCACCAGGTGACTGATGGCGGCAAAGCAGAGGTAAGTCGGAGATGGCTGCTAAATTGGTAAGTAATATGTATGTGTGTATAGAGCATAGCTGGACTTGTGAATGGTGGATTGTAAAGTGGCTGTAAGTGTGTATGTGCGTACATGCAGAGAGAGCAAGGATAGGTGCAGGCTGTGTCAAAGGGCGGGAATAGAGGGAGCACATGAGGTGGGGGCGGAGCAAGAAGGGCAGGCTAAGAGAGGTGCAGAAAGAGGGGGAGTAGGCGGAGCCTAGGAGGAGAGGAGGGGGGTTGATGGGACTTAGAGGAGAATGGGGGGGAGGAGCAAGAAGGGAAGGCTGAGAGAGAGGGATAGCAGAGGTGGCTGGTAGGACCTAGAGGAGAAAGGGGGACGTAGATGGAGCAGGGGGAGAGAGCAAGAGTAGGTGGTATCGTAGTGGCAGTGATGCAGGAGAAGAAGAGGTCGAGGAGGAGTCTAGGCAGGTGCGCAAGAGGTGGTACAGGAGAGGAAGCATAGGGCTGCAAAGCCCATGCTGGCAGAGTGCTCCCCCTCCCAGCACACAAACAGGGTGATTACAAAGGAGGGGGTTTTGGTGATGGAACCATCATTTTTATGCTCCCCTCCAATCTCCAGGTTGGTGGTAGTGGGGAGGGGGGGGGGGGGTCAAATTTGGGGGTGCAGTGTCAAAAGGGGTGTTGGGGTGCATTATTACAGGGGTGGTAGGAGACGCAGAATGATGCAGCTTGTGTTTTTCGGGAGTGCTACATATATTCTTGTTTATTGCGCCCTTTCTTTCGAGCGGCGGTATCACTAAAGGCTAGGGGCAAAGGGGAAGGGGAGGACTTGGGGTTCAGCTTTCAGGCAGGTAATGGTATTGAGACGGGAAACAAGGAACATGTGTTAGGATTCTTGGGAGATGGTCTCCCCATGATTTCATTGCCCCGTTGCAGCACATGTCATATGGTCTCTTGGGATGGTTTTTCTAGGCCTCATAACCCCAAAAGAGTGCCTGGCATTTCGGCTGTAAGGACACTTCTAAAGAGTGTGCTTTTGATATTCTGGTAAGCGCCTCCCCAACTGTGCACATCTATGCACCGTACATGGCAAATCCTTCATCCTGCAAAGCATCATATCACTAACCGAAGCTTTGAGATGGTGTGAGTATATTCATTTTGGGGTGAATACTCTTCCGTGCTTCTCCCACCTGAGGACTGTGGGTCTGTTGTTCTTCTTTCGCATGTCCCTTCAAAGAGACAGAAGGCACACTCACTCTATCTCTCTGCAAGCATCTATGCTTTGACACTTTTATATTGCAGTTTTCCTTCCAAATCCCGTGCCCCCTTCACCACATATACAGGCCAATCATTTCTTAATACTCATTCACTCTGTCATTCCAGTCCTCTACTCTATAGGCTGACGAAAAAACAACAAGAACAAGAAGTTGTTCAGCAAACAGATTTAAAGTCTCTCTGTGGATTTATCTTCATGCTGCTGCCCTCTAGTAATGCTACATGGCAACTGCAGCATAATAATAGGGTTGAGAAAGGGGCTGTCCTATGCAAATAATGTTCTCCCATGATTACTTTGCCGAGCTTCCTCTAGGATGGTGTGATACGACCTTCAACATATGGTCTTCAGCAGATTTTTAAAGTTGCCAAACTGTCTTAGGCTAAGGATTTGTCCCTACGAATGCCTACAGATAAGGACCCCACCCTCATTTAGCAGGGTCCAGAATTACCTGCAGTAATCCTCTATACAGAACCTGGGTGTTTGTGGGCTTATGGTAAAAGCTGCAGACTAAGAATGGGATGTTTAAATTCCCAGTCCCAAAGGCCTGGCCTGGCTGCAAAGCAAAGCAAAGCAAAGCAAAGCAAAGCACAAGGCCTTATTTCTGTTCCCCAATTTGAGGAAAAAACCAATACATTGATCAATGAATACAAGGCTTTGCTCCTATTTTACCTACTTGAGCAAAAGGAGGGGGAGATAAGGTGGGGGGCAAGATTTCTAAATTTGGGCTTATAATGCAAAAAATAAAATACTTACATTATTCCTGTAATTTTGAAGTCAAAATAATCTTTCTAAATGAAAAAAATAAAATGTTGTATTTTTTTCCACCTAAAAGTACTTTAAAGGCGTTGGCTGGATTCGAACCCCTACACAGGGCTAGCCTGCTGCACCAAAGGCACTTGATCTTGCCACTGAACTATAGCTCCTTGATGGGTTTTGACTGTGCCACAGACCCTATCACCAACATAAAGGTTGTGATGTCATTCCTTATGGCTTCCACTGTAAAGGACACTTCATATCCATGATATAGGGAAGATTTGACATGCTAGAGATATGGAAGCCCGTGTGGTCCAGTGGGTAAGTTCCTGACTTCCACCCAGACAACCAGGGTTCGAATCCTGGGCTCGGCACCAGGTGACTGATGGCGGCAAAGCAGAGGTAAGTCGGAGATGGCTGCTAAATTGGTAAGTAATATGTATGTGTGTATAGAGCATAGCTGGACTTGTGAATGGTGGATTGTAAAGTGGCTGTAAGTGTGTATGTGCGTACATGCAGAGAGAGCAAGGATAGGTGCAGGCTGTGTCAAAGGGTGGGAATAGAGGGAGCACATGAGGTGGGGGCGGAGCAAGAAGGGCAGGCTAAGAGAGGTGCAGAAAGAGGGGGAGTAGGCGGAGCCTAGGAGGAGAGGAGGGGGGTTGATGGGACTTAGAGGAGAATGGGGGGGAGGAGCAAGAAGGGAAGGCTGAGAGAGAGGGATAGCAGAGGTGGCTGGTAGGACCTAGAGGAGAAAGGGGGACGTAGATGGAGCAGGGGGAGAGAGCAAGAGTAGGTGGTATCGTAGTGGCAGTGATGCAGGAGAAGAAGAGGTCGAGGAGGAGTCTAGGCAGGTGCGCAAGAGGTGGTACAGGAGAGGAAGCATAGGGCTGCAAAGCCCATGCTGGCAGAGTGCTCCCCCTCCCAGCACACAAACAGGGTGATTACAAAGGAGGGGGTTTTGGTGATGGAACCATCATTTTTATGCTCCCCTCCAATCTCCAGGTTGGTGGTAGTGGGAAGGGAGGGGAGGGGGGGGGGTCAAATTTGGGGGTGCAGTGACAAAAGGGGTGTTGGGGTGCATTATTACAGGGGTGGTAGGAGACGCAGAATGATGCAGCATGTGTTTTTCGGGAGTGCTACATATATTCTTGTTTATTGCGCCCTTTCTTTCGAGCGGCGGTATCACTAAAGGCTAGGGGCAAAGGGGGAGGGGAGGACTTGGGGTTCAGCTTTCAGGCAGGTAATGGTATTGAGACGGGAAACAAGGAACATGTGTTAGGATTCTTGGGAGATGGTCTCCCCATGATTTCATTGCCCCGTTGCAGCACATGTTATATGGTCTCTTGGGATGGTTTTTCTAGGCCTCATAACCCCAAAAGAGTGCCTGGCATTTCGGCTGTAAGGACACTTCTAAAGAGTGTGCTTTTGATATTCTGGTAAGCGCCTCCCCAACTGTGCACATCTATGCACCGTACATGGCAAATCCTTCATCCTGCAAAGCATCATATCACTAACCGAAGCTTTGAGATGGTGTGAGTATATTCATTTTGGGGTGAATACTCTTCCGTGCTTCTCCCACCTGAGGACTGTGGGTCTGTTGTTCTTCTTTCGCATGTCCCTTCAAAGAGACAGAAGGCACACTCACTCTATCTCTCTGCAAGCATCTATGCTTTGACACTTTTATATTGCAGTTTTCCTTCCAAATCCCGTGCCCCCTTCACCACATATACAGGCCAATCATTTCTTAATACTCATTCACTCTGTCATTCCAGTCCTCTACTCTATAGGCTGACGAAAAAACAACAAGAACAAGAAGTTGTTCAGCAAACAGATTTAAAGTCTCTCTGTGGATTTATCTTCATGCTGCTGCCCTCTAGTAATGCTACATGGCAACTGCAGCATAATAATAGGGTTGAGAAAGGGGCTGTCCTATGCAAATAATGTTCTCCCATGATTACTTTGCCGAGCTTCCTCTAGGATGGTGTGATACGACCTTCAACATATGGTCTTCAGCAGATTTTTAAAGTTGCCAAACTGTCTTAGGCTAAGGATTTTTCCCTACGAATGCCTACAGATAAGGACCCCACCCTCATTTAGCAGGGTCCAGAATTACCTGCAGTAATCCTCTATACAGAACCTGGGCGTTCGTGGGCGTTCATGGGCTCATGATAAAAGCTGCAGACTAAGAATGGGATGTTTAAATTCCCAGTCCCAAAGGCCTGGCCTGGCTGCAAAGCAAAGCAAAGCAAAGCACAAGGCCTTATTTCTGTTCCCCAATTTGAGGAAAAAACGAATACATTGATCAATGAATACAAGGCTTTGCTCCTATTTTACCTACTTGAGCAAAAGGAGGGGGAGATAAGGTGGGGGGCAAGATTTCTAAATTTGGGCTTATAATGCAAAAAATAAAATACTTACATTATTCCTGTAATTTTGAAGTCAAAATAATCTTTCTAAATGAAAAAAATAAAATGTTGTATTTTTTTCCACCTAAAAGTACTTTAAAGGCGTTGGCTGGATTCGAACCCCTACACAGGGCTAGCCTGCTGCACCAAAGGCACTTGATCTTGCCACTGAACTATAGCTCCTTGATGGGTTTTGACTGTGCCACAGACCCTATCACCAACATAAAGGTTGTGATGTCATTCCTTATGGCTTCCACTGTAAAGGACACTTCATATCCATGATATAGGGAAGATTTGACATGCTAGAGATATGGAAGCCCGTGTGGTCCAGTGGGTAAGTTCCTGACTTCCACCCAGACAACCAGGGTTCGAATCCTGGGCTCGGCACCAGGTGACTGATGGCGGCAAAGCAGAGGTAAGTCGGAGATGGCTGCTAAATTGGTAAGTAATATGTATGTGTGTATAGAGCATAGCTGGACTTGTGAATGGTGGATTGTAAAGTGGCTGTAAGTGTGTATGTGCGTACATGCAGAGAGAGCAAGGATAGGTGCAGGCTGTGTCAAAGGGTGGGAATAGAGGGAGCACATGAGGTGGGGGCGGAGCAAGAAGGGCAGGCTAAGAGAGGTGCAGAAAGAGGGGGAGTAGGCGGAGCCTATGAGGAGAGGAGGGGGGGTTGATGGGACTTAGAGGAGAATGGGGGGGAGGAGCAAGAAGGGAAGGCTGAGAGAGAGGGATAGCAGAGGTGGCTGGTAGGACCTAGAGGAGAAAGGGGGACGTAGATGGAGCAGGGGGAGAGAGCAAGAGTAGGTGGTATCGTAGTGGCAGTGATGCAGGAGAAGAAGAGGTCGAGGAGGAGTCTAGGCAGGTGCGCAAGAGGTGGTACAGGAGAGGAAGCATAGGGCTGCAAAGCCCATGCTGGCAGAGTGCTCCCCCTCCCAGCACACAAACAGGGTGATTACAAAGGAGGGGGTTTTGGTGATGGAACCATCATTTTTATGCTCCCCTCCAATCTCCAGGTTGGTGGTAGTGGGAAGGGAGGGGAGGGGGGGGGGGGTCAAATTTGGGGGTGCAGTGTCAAAAGGGGTGTTGGGGTGCATTATTACAGGGGTGGTAGGAGACGCAGAATGATGCAGCTTGTGTTTTTCGGGAGTGCTACATATATTCTTGTTTATTGCGCCCTTTCTTTCGAGCGGCGGTATCACTAAAGGCTAGGGGCAAAGGGGGAGGGGAGGACTTGGGGTTCAGCTTTCAGGCAGGTAATGGTATTGAGACGGGAAACAAGGAACATGTGTTAGGATTCTTGGGAGATGGTCTCCCCATGATTTCATTGCCCCGTTGCAGCACATGTTATATGGTCTCTTGGGATGGTTTTTCTAGGCCTCATAACCCCAAAAGAGTGCCTGGCATTTCGGCTGTAAGGACACTTCTAAAGAGTGTGCTTTTGATATTCTGGTAAGCGCCTCCCCAACTGTGCACATCTATGCACCGTACATGGCAAATCCTTCATCCTGCAAAGCATCATATCACTAACCGAAGCTTTGAGATGGTGTGAGTATATTCATTTTGGGGTGAATACTCTTCTGTGCTTCTCCCACCTGAGGACTGTGGGTCTGTTGTTCTTCTTTCGCATGTCCCTTCAAAGAGACAGAAGGCACACTCACTCTATCTCTCTGCAAGCATCTATGCTTTGACACTTTTATATTGCAGTTTTCCTTCCAAATCCCGTGCCCCCTTCACCACATATACAGGCCAATCATTTCTTAATACTCATTCACTCTGTCATTCCAGTCCTCTACTCTATAGGCTGACGAAAAAACAACAAGAACAAGAAGTTGTTCAGCAAACAGATTTAAAGTCTCTCTGTGGATTTATCTTCATGCTGCTGCCCTCTAGTAATGCTACATGGCAACTGCAGCATAATAATAGGGTTGAGAAAGGGGCTGTCCTATGCAAATAATGTTCTCCCATGATTACTTTGCCGAGCTTCCTCTAGGATGGTGTGATACGACCTTCAACATATGGTCTTCAGCAGATTTTTAAAGTTGCCAAACTGTCTTAGGCTAAGGATTTTTCCCTACGAATGCCTACAGATAAGGACCCCACCCTCATTTAGCAGGGTCCAGAATTACCTGCAGTAATCCTCTATACAGAACCTGGGCGTTTGTGGGCTTATGGTAAAAGCTGCAGACTAAGAATGGGATGTTTAAATTCCCAGTCCCAAAGGCCTGGCCTGGCTGCAAAGCAAAGCAAAGCAAAGCAAAGCACAAGGCCTTATTTCTGTTCCCCAATTTGAGGAAAAAACCAATACATTGATCAATGAATACAAGGCTTTGCTCCTATTTTACCTACTTGAGCAAAAGGAGGGGGAGATAAGGTGGGGGGCAAGATTTCTAAATTTGGGCTTATAATGCAAAAAATAAAATACTTACATTATTCCTGTAATTTTGAAGTCAAAATAATCTTTCTAAATGAAAAAAATAAAATGTTGTATTTTTTTCCACCTAAAAGTACTTTAAAGGCGTTGGCTGGATTCGAACCCCTACACAGGGCTAGCCTGCTGCACCAAAGGCACTTGATCTTGCCACTGAGCTATAGCTCCTTGATGGGTTTTGACTGTGCCACAGACCCTATCACCAACATAAAGGTTGTGATGTCATTCCTTATGGCTTCCACTGTAAAGGACACTTCATATCCATGATATAGGGAAGATTTGACATGCTACAGATATGGAAGCCCGTGTGGTCCAGTGGGTAAGTTCCTGACTTCCACCCAGACAACCAGGGTTCGAATCCTGGGCTCGGCACCAGGTGACTGATGGCGGCAAAGCGGAGGTAAGTCGGAGATGGCTGCTAAATTGGTAAGTAATATGTATGTGTGTATAGAGCATAGCTGGACTTGTGAATGGTGGATTGTAAAGTGGCTGTAAGTGTGTATGTGCGTACATGCAGAGAGAGCAAGGATAGGTGCAGGCTGTGTCAAAGGGCGGGAATAGAGGGAGCACATGAGGTGGGGGCGGAGCAAGAAGGGCAGGCTAAGAGAGGTGCAGAAAGAGGGGGAGTAGGCGGAGCCTAGGAGGAGAGGAGGGGGGTTGATGGGACTTAGAGGAGAATGGGGGGGAGGAGCAAGAAGGGAAGGCTGAGAGAGAGGGATAGCAGAGGTGGCTGGTAGGACCTAGAGGAGAAAGGGGGACGTAGATGGAGCAGCGGGAGAGAGCAAGAGTAGGTGGTATCGTAGTGGCAGTGATGCAGGAGAAGAAGAGGTCGAGGAGGAGTCTAGGCAGGTGCGCAAGAGGTGGTACAGGAGAGGAAGCATAGGGCTGCAAAGCCCATGCTGGCAGAGTGCTCCCCCTCCCAGCACACAAACAGGGTGATTACAAAGGAGGGGGTTTTGGTGATGGAACCATCATTTTTATGCTCCCCTCCAATCTCCAGGTTGGTGGTAGTGGGAAGGGAGGGGGGGGGGGGTCAAATTTGGGGGTGCAGTGTCAAAAGGGGTGTTGGGGTGCATTATTACAGGGGTGGTAGGAGACGCAGAATGATGCAGCTTGTGTTTTTCGGGAGTGCTACATATATTCTTGTTTATTGCGCCCTTTCTTTCGAGCGGCGGTATCACTAAAGGCTAGGGGCAAAGGGGGAGGGGAGGACTTGGGGTTCAGCTTTCAGGCAGGTAATGGTATTGAGACGGGAAACAAGGAACATGTGTTAGGATTCTTGGGAGATGGTCTCCCCATGATTTCATTGCCCCGTTGCAGCACATGTTATATGGTCTCTTGGGATGGTTTTTCTAGGCCTCATAACCCCAAAAGAGTGCCTGGCATTTCGGCTGTAAGGACACTTCTAAAGAGTGTGCTTTTGATATTCTGGTAAGCGCCTCCCCAACTGTGCACATCTATGCACCGTACATGGCAAATCCTTCATCCTGCGAAGCATCATATCACTAACCGAAGCTTTGAGATGGTGTGAGTATATTCATTTTGGGGTGAATACTCTTCCGTGCTTCTCCCACCTGAGGACTGTGGGTCTGTTGTTCTTCTTTCGCATGTCCCTTCAAAGAGACAGAAGGCACACTCACTCTATCTCTCTGCAAGCATCTATGCTTTGACACTTTTATATTGCAGTTTTCCTTCCAAATCCCGTGCCCCCTTCACCACATATACAGGCCAATCATTTCTTAATACTCATTCACTCTGTCATTCCAGTCCTCTACTCTATAGGCTGACGAAAAAACAACAAGAACAAGAAGTTGTTCAGCAAACAGATTTAAAGTCTCTCTGTGGATTTATCTTCATGCTGCTGCCCTCTAGTAATGCTACATGGCAACTGCAGCATAATAATAGGGTTGAGAAAGGGGCTGTCCTATGCAAATAATGTTCTCCCATGATTACTTTGCCGAGCTTCATCTAGGATGGTGTGATACGACCTTCAACATATGGTCTTCAGCAGATTTTTAAAGTTGCCAAACTGTCTTAGGCTAAGGATTTTTCCCTACGAATGCCTACAGATAAGGACCCCACCCTCATTTAGCAGGGTCCAGAATTACCTGCAGTAATCCTCTATACAGAACCTGGGCGTTCGTGGGCGTTCATGGGCTCATGATAAAAGCTGCAGACTAAGAATGGGATGTTTAAATTCCCAGTCCCAAAGGCCTGGCCTGGCTGCAAAGCAAAGCAAAGCAAAGCAAAGCAAAGCAAAGCACAAGGCCTTATTTCTGTTCCCCAATTTGAGGAAAAAACGAATACATTGATCAATGAATACAAGGCTTTGCTCCTATTTTACCTACTTGAGCAAAAGGAGGGGGAGATAAGGTGGGGGGCAAGATTTCTAAATTTGGGCTTATAATGCAAAAAATAAAATACTTACATTATTCCTGTAATTTTGAAGTCAAAATAATCTTTCTAAATGAAAAAAATAAAATGTTGTATTTTTTTCCACCTAAAAGTACTTTAAAGGCGTTGGCTGGATTCGAACCCCTACAAAGGGCTAGCCTGCTGCACCAAAGGCACTTGATCTTGCCACTGAACTATAGCTCCTTGATGGGTTTTGACTGTGCCACAGACCCTATCACCAACATAAAGGTTGTGATGTCATTCCTTATGGCTTCCACTGTAAAGGACACTTCATATCCATGATATAGGGAAGATTTGACATGCTAGAGATATGGAAGCCCGTGTGGTCCAGTGGGTAAGTTCCTGACTTCCACCCAGACAACCAGGGTTCGAATCCTGGGCTCGGCACCAGGTGACTGATGGCGGCAAAGCAGAGGTAAGTCGGAGATGGCTGCTAAATTGGTAAGTAATATGTATGTGTGTATAGAGCATAGCTGGACTTGTGAATGGTGGATTGTAAAGTGGCTGTAAGTGTGTATGTGCGTACATGCAGAGAGAGCAAGGATAGGTGCAGGCTGTGTCAAAGGGCGGGAATAGAGGGAGCACATGAGGTGGGGGCGGAGCAAGAAGGGCAGGCTAAGAGAGGTGCAGAAAGAGGGGGAGTAGGCGGAGCCTAGGAGGAGAGGAGGGGGGTTGATGGGACTTAGAGGAGAATGGGGGGGAGGAGCAAGAAGGGAAGGCTGAGAGAGAGGGATAGCAGAGGTGGCTGGTAGGACCTAGAGGAGAAAGGGGGACGTAGATGGAGCAGGGGGAGAGAGCAAGAGTAGGTGGTATCGTAGTGGCAGTGATGCAGGAGAAGAAGAGGTCGAGGAGGAGTCTAGGCAGGTGCGCAAGAGGTGGTACAGGAGAGGAAGCATAGGGCTGCAAAGCCCATGCTGGCAGAGTGCTCCCCCTCCCAGCACACAAACAGGGTGATTACAAAGGAGGGGGTTTTGGTGATGGAACCATCATTTTTATGCTCCCCTCCAATCTCCAGGTTGGTGGTAGTGGGGAGGGGGGGGGGGGTCAAATTTGGGGGTGCAGTGTCAAAAGGGGTGTTGGGGTGCATTATTACAGGGGTGGTAGGAGACGCAGAATGATGCAGCTTGTGTTTTTCGGGAGTGCTACATATATTCTTGTTTATTGCGCCCTTTCTTTCGAGCGGCGGTATCACTAAAGGCTAGGGGCAAAGGGGAAGGGGAGGACTTGGGGTTCAGCTTTCAGGCAGGTAATGGTATTGAGACGGGAAACAAGGAACATGTGTTAGGATTCTTGGGAGATGGTCTCCCCATGATTTCATTGCCCCGTTGCAGCACATGTCATATGGTCTCTTGGGATGGTTTTTCTAGGCCTCATAACCCCAAAAGAGTGCCTGGCATTTCGGCTGTAAGGACACTTCTAAAGAGTGTGCTTTTGATATTCTGGTAAGCGCCTCCCCAACTGTGCACATCTATGCACCGTACATGGCAAATCCTTCATCCTGCAAAGCATCATATCACTAACCGAAGCTTTGAGATGGTGTGAGTATATTCATTTTGGGGTGAATACTCTTCCGTGCTTCTCCCACCTGAGGACTGTGGGTCTGTTGTTCTTCTTTCGCATGTCCCTTCAAAGAGACAGAAGGCACACTCACTCTATCTCTCTGCAAGCATCTATGCTTTGACACTTTTATATTGCAGTTTTCCTTCCAAATCCCGTGCCCCCTTCACCACATATACAGGCCAATCATTTCTTAATACTCATTCACTCTGTCATTCCAGTCCTCTACTCTATAGGCTGACGAAAAAACAACAAGAACAAGAAGTTGTTCAGCAAACAGATTTAAAGTCTCTCTGTGGATTTATCTTCATGCTGCTGCCCTCTAGTAATGCTACATGGCAACTGCAGCATAATAATAGGGTTGAGAAAGGGGCTGTCCTATGCAAATAATGTTCTCCCATGATTACTTTGCCGAGCTTCCTCTAGGATGGTGTGATACGACCTTCAACATATGGTCTTCAGCAGATTTTTAAAGTTGCCAAACTGTCTTAGGCTAAGGATTTGTCCCTACGAATGCCTACAGATAAGGACCCCACCCTCATTTAGCAGGGTCCAGAATTACCTGCAGTAATCCTCTATACAGAACCTGGGTGTTTGTGGGCTTATGGTAAAAGCTGCAGACTAAGAATGGGATGTTTAAATTCCCAGTCCCAAAGGCCTGGCCTGGCTGCAAAGCAAAGCAAAGCAAAGCAAAGCAAAGCACAAGGCCTTATTTCTGTTCCCCAATTTGAGGAAAAAACCAATACATTGATCAATGAATACAAGGCTTTGCTCCTATTTTACCTACTTGAGCAAAAGGAGGGGGAGATAAGGTGGGGGGCAAGATTTCTAAATTTGGGCTTATAATGCAAAAAATAAAATACTTACATTATTCCTGTAATTTTGAAGTCAAAATAATCTTTCTAAATGAAAAAAATAAAATGTTGTATTTTTTTCCACCTAAAAGTACTTTAAAGGCGTTGGCTGGATTCGAACCCCTACACAGGGCTAGCCTGCTGCACCAAAGGCACTTGATCTTGCCACTGAACTATAGCTCCTTGATGGGTTTTGACTGTGCCACAGACCCTATCACCAACATAAAGGTTGTGATGTCATTCCTTATGGCTTCCACTGTAAAGGACACTTCATATCCATGATATAGGGAAGATTTGACATGCTAGAGATATGGAAGCCCGTGTGGTCCAGTGGGTAAGTTCCTGACTTCCACCCAGACAACCAGGGTTCGAATCCTGGGCTCGGCACCAGGTGACTGATGGCGGCAAAGCAGAGGTAAGTCGGAGATGGCTGCTAAATTGGTAAGTAATATGTATGTGTGTATAGAGCATAGCTGGACTTGTGAATGGTGGATTGTAAAGTGGCTGTAAGTGTGTATGTGCGTACATGCAGAGAGAGCAAGGATAGGTGCAGGCTGTGTCAAAGGGTGGGAATAGAGGGAGCACATGAGGTGGGGGCGGAGCAAGAAGGGCAGGCTAAGAGAGGTGCAGAAAGAGGGGGAGTAGGCGGAGCCTAGGAGGAGAGGAGGGGGGTTGATGGGACTTAGAGGAGAATGGGGGGGAGGAGCAAGAAGGGAAGGCTGAGAGAGAGGGATAGCAGAGGTGGCTGGTAGGACCTAGAGGAGAAAGGGGGACGTAGATGGAGCAGGGGGAGAGAGCAAGAGTAGGTGGTATCGTAGTGGCAGTGATGCAGGAGAAGAAGAGGTCGAGGAGGAGTCTAGGCAGGTGCGCAAGAGGTGGTACAGGAGAGGAAGCATAGGGCTGCAAAGCCCATGCTGGCAGAGTGCTCCCCCTCCCAGCACACAAACAGGGTGATTACAAAGGAGGGGGTTTTGGTGATGGAACCATCATTTTTATGCTCCCCTCCAATCTCCAGGTTGGTGGTAGTGGGAAGGGAGGGGAGGGGGGGGGGGTCAAATTTGGGGGTGCAGTGACAAAAGGGGTGTTGGGGTGCATTATTACAGGGGTGGTAGGAGACGCAGAATGATGCAGCATGTGTTTTTCGGGAGTGCTACATATATTCTTGTTTATTGCGCCCTTTCTTTCGAGCGGCGGTATCACTAAAGGCTAGGGGCAAAGGGGGAGGGGAGGACTTGGGGTTCAGCTTTCAGGCAGGTAATGGTATTGAGACGGGAAACAAGGAACATGTGTTAGGATTCTTGGGAGATGGTCTCCCCATGATTTCATTGCCCCGTTGCAGCACATGTTATATGGTCTCTTGGGATGGTTTTTCTAGGCCTCATAACCCCAAAAGAGTGCCTGGCATTTCGGCTGTAAGGACACTTCTAAAGAGTGTGCTTTTGATATTCTGGTAAGCGCCTCCCCAACTGTGCACATCTATGCACCGTACATGGCAAATCCTTCATCCTGCAAAGCATCATATCACTAACCGAAGCTTTGAGATGGTGTGAGTATATTCATTTTGGGGTGAATACTCTTCCGTGCTTCTCCCACCTGAGGACTGTGGGTCTGTTGTTCTTCTTTCGCATGTCCCTTCAAAGAGACAGAAGGCACACTCACTCTATCTCTCTGCAAGCATCTATGCTTTGACACTTTTATATTGCAGTTTTCCTTCCAAATCCCGTGCCCCCTTCACCACATATACAGGCCAATCATTTCTTAATACTCATTCACTCTGTCATTCCAGTCCTCTACTCTATAGGCTGACGAAAAAACAACAAGAACAAGAAGTTGTTCAGCAAACAGATTTAAAGTCTCTCTGTGGATTTATCTTCATGCTGCTGCCCTCTAGTAATGCTACATGGCAACTGCAGCATAATAATAGGGTTGAGAAAGGGGCTGTCCTATGCAAATAATGTTCTCCCATGATTACTTTGCCGAGCTTCCTCTAGGATGGTGTGATACGACCTTCAACATATGGTCTTCAGCAGATTTTTAAAGTTGCCAAACTGTCTTAGGCTAAGGATTTTTCCCTACGAATGCCTACAGATAAGGACCCCACCCTCATTTAGCAGGGTCCAGAATTACCTGCAGTAATCCTCTATACAGAACCTGGGCGTTCGTGGGCGTTCATGGGCTCATGATAAAAGCTGCAGACTAAGAATGGGATGTTTAAATTCCCAGTCCCAAAGGCCTGGCCTGGCTGCAAAGCAAAGCAAAGCAAAGCAAAGCAAAGCAAAGCACAAGGTCTTATTTCTGTTCCCCAATTTGAGGAAAAAACGAATACATTGATCAATGAATACAAGGCTTTGCTCCTATTTTACCTACTTGAGCAAAAGGAGGGGGAGATAAGGTGGGGGGCAAGATTTCTAAATTTGGGCTTATAATGCAAAAAATAAAATACTTACATTATTCCTGTAATTTTGAAGTCAAAATAATCTTTCTAAATGAAAAAAATAAAATGTTGTATTTTTTTCCACCTAAAAGTACTTTAAAGGCGTTGGCTGGATTCGAACCCCTACACAGGGCTAGCCTGCTGCACCAAAGGCACTTAATCTTGCCACTGAGCTATAGCTCCTTGATGGGTTTTGACTGTGCCACAGACCCTATCACCAACATAAAGGTTGTGATGTCATTCCTTATGGCTTCCACTGTAAAGGACACTTCATATCCATGATATAGGGAAGATTTGACATGCTAGAGATATGGAAGCCCGTGTGGTCCAGTGGGTAAGTTCCTGACTTCCACCCAGACAACCAGGGTTCGAATCCTGGGCTCGGCACCAGGTGACTGATGGCGGCAAAGCAGAGGTAAGTCGGAGATGGCTGCTAAATTGGTAAGTAATATGTATGTGTGTATAGAGCATAGCTGGACTTGTGAATGGTGGATTGTAAAGTGGCTGTAAGTGTGTATGTGCGTACATGCAGAGAGAGCAAGGATAGGTGCAGGCTGTGTCAAAGGGTGGGAATAGAGGGAGCACATGAGGTGGGGGCGGAGCAAGAAGGGCAGGCTAAGAGAGGTGCAGAAAGAGGGGGAGTAGGCGGAGCCTAGGAGGAGAGGAGGGGGGGTTGATGGGACTTAGAGGAGAATGGGGGGGGAGGAGCAAGAAGGGAAGGCTGAGAGAGAGGGATAGCAGAGGTGGCTGGTAGGACCTAGAGGAGAAAGGGGGACGTAGATGGAGCAGGGGGAGAGAGCAAGAGTAGGTGGTATCGTAGTGGCAGTGATGCAGGAGAAGAAGAGGTCGAGGAGGAGTCTAGGCAGGTGCGCAAGAGGTGGTACAGGAGAGGAAGCATAGGGCTGCAAAGCCCATGCTGGCAGAGTGCTCCCCCTCCCAGCACACAAACAGGGTGATTACAAAGGAGGGGGTTTTGGTGATGGAACCATCATTTTTATGCTCCCCTCCAATCTCCAGGTTGGTGGTAGTGGGAAGGGAGGGGAGGGGGGGGGGGGGTCAAATTTGGGGGTGCAGTGTCAAAAGGGGTGTTGGGGTGCATTATTACAGGGGTGGTAGGAGACGCAGAATGATGCAGCTTGTGTTTTTCGGGAGTGCTACATATATTCTTGTTTATTGCGCCCTTTCTTTCGAGCGGCGGTATCACTAAAGGCTAGGGGCAAAGGGGGAGGGGAGGACTTGGGGTTCAGCTTTCAGGCAGGTAATGGTATTGAGACGGGAAACAAGGAACATGTGTTAGGATTCTTGGGAGATGGTCTCCCCATGATTTCATTGCCCCGTTGCAGCACATGTTATATGGTCTCTTGGGATGGTTTTTCTAGGCCTCATAACCCCAAAAGAGTGCCTGGCATTTCGGCTGTAAGGACACTTCTAAAGAGTGTGCTTTTGATATTCTGGTAAGCGCCTCCCCAACTGTGCACATCTATGCACCGTACATGGCAAATCCTTCATCCTGCAAAGCATCATATCACTAACCGAAGCTTTGAGATGGTGTGAGTATATTCATTTTGGGGTGAATACTCTTCCGTGCTTCTCCCACCTGAGGACTGTGGGTCTGTTGTTCTTCTTTCGCATGTCCCTTCAAAGAGACAGAAGGCACACTCACTCTATCTCTCTGCAAGCATCTATGCTTTGACACTTTTATATTGCAGTTTTCCTTCCAAATCCCGTGCCCCCTTCACCACATATACAGGCCAATCATTTCTTAATACTCATTCACTCTGTCATTCCAGTCCTCTACTCTATAGGCTGACGAAAAAACAACAAGAACAAGAAGTTGTTCAGCAAACAGATTTAAAGTCTCTCTGTGGATTTATCTTCATGCTGCTGCCCTCTAGTAATGCTACATGGCAACTGCAGCATAATAATAGGGTTGAGAAAGGGGCTGTCCTATGCAAATAATGTTCTCCCATGATTACTTTGCCGAGCTTCCTCTAGGATGGTGTGATACGACCTTCAACATATGGTCTTCAGCAGATTTTTAAAGTTGCCAAACTGTCTTAGGCTAAGGATTTTTCCCTACGAATGCCTACAGATAAGGACCCCACCCTCATTTAGCAGGGTCCAGAATTACCTGCAGTAATCCTCTATACAGAACCTGGGCGTTTGTGGGCTTATGGTAAAAGCTGCAGACTAAGAATGGGATGTTTAAATTCCCAGTCCCAAAGGCCTGGCCTGGCTGCAAAGCAAAGCAAAGCAAAGCAAAGCACAAGGCCTTATTTCTGTTCCCCAATTTGAGGAAAAAACCAATACATTGATCAATGAATACAAGGCTTTGCTCCTATTTTACCTACTTGAGCAAAAGGAGGGGGAGATAAGGTGGGGGGCAAGATTTCTAAATTTGGGCTTATAATGCAAAAAATAAAATACTTACATTATTCCTGTAATTTTTAAGTCAAAATAATCTTTCTAAATGAAAAAAATAAAATGTTGTATTTTTTTCCACCTAAAAGTACTTTAAAGGCGTTGGCTGGATTCGAACCCCTACACAGGGCTAGCCTGCTGCACCAAAGGCACTTGATCTTGCCACTGAGCTATAGCTCCTTGCTGGGTTTTGACTGTGCCACAGACCCTATCACCAACATAAAGGTTGTGATGTCATTCCTTATGGCTTCCACTGTAAAGGACACTTCATATCCATGATATAGGGAAGATTTGACATGCTACAGATATGGAAGCCCGTGTGGTCCAGTGGGTAAGTTCCTGACTTCCACCCAGACAACCAGGGTTCGAATCCTGGGCTCGGCACCAGGTGACTGATGGCGGCAAAGCAGAGGTAAGTCGGAGATGGCTGCTAAATTGGTAAGTAATATGTATGTGTGTATAGAGCATAGCTGGACTTGTGAATGGTGGATTGTAAAGTGGCTGTAAGTGTATATGTGCGTACATGCAGAGAGAGCAAGGATAGGTGCAGGCTGTGTCAAAGGGCGGGAATAGAGGGAGCACATGAGGTGGGGGCGGAGCAAGAAGGGCAGGCTAAGAGAGGTGCAGAAAGAGGGGGAGTAGGCGGAGCCTAGGAGGAGAGGAGGGGGGTTGATGGGACTTAGAGGAGAATGGGGGGGGGGAGCAAGAAGGGAAGGCTGAGAGAGAGGGATAGCAGAGGTGGCTGGTAGGACCTAGAGGAGAAAGGGGGACGCAGATGGAGCAGCGGGAGAGAGCAAGAGTAGGTGGTATCGTAGTGGCAGTGATGCAGGAGAAGAAGAGGTCGAGGAGGAGTCTAGGCAGGTGCGCAAGAGGTGGTACAGGAGAGGAAGCATAGGGCTGCAAAGCCCATGCTGGCGGAGTGCTCCCCCTCCCAGCACACAAACAGGGTGATTACAAAGGAGGGGGTTTTGGTGATGGAACCATCATTTTTATGCTCCCCTCCAATCTCCAGGTTGGTGGTAGTGGGAAGGGAGGGGGGGGGGGTCAAATTTGGGGGTGCAGTGTCAAAAGGGGTGTTGGGGTGCATTATTACAGGGGTGGTAGGAGACGCAGAATGATGCAGCTTGTGTTTTTCGGGAGTGCTACATATATTCTTGTTTATTGCGCCCTTTCTTTCGAGCGGCGGTATCACTAAAGGCTAGGGGCAAAGGGGGAGGGGAGGACTTGGGGTTCAGCTTTCAGGCAGGTAATGGTATTGAGACGGGAAACAAGGAACATGTGTTAGGATTCTTGGGAGATGGTCTCCCCATGATTTCATTGCCCCGTTGCAGCACATGTTATATGGTCTCTTGGGATGGTTTTTCTAGGCCTCATAACCCCAAAAGAGTGCCTGGCATTTCGGCTGTAAGGACACTTCTAAAGAGTGTGCTTTTGATATTCTGGTAAGCGCCTCCCCAACTGTGCACATCTATGCACCGTACATGGCAAATCCTTCATCCTGCGAAGCATCATATCACTAACCGAAGCTTTGAGATGGTGTGAGTATATTCATTTTGGGGTGAATACTCTTCCGTGCTTCTCCCACCTGAGGACTGTGGGTCTGTTGTTCTTCTTTCGCATGTCCCTTCAAAGAGACAGAAGGCACACTCACTCTATCTCTCTGCAAGCATCTATGCTTTGACACTTTTATATTGCAGTTTTCCTTCCAAATCCCGTGCCCCCTTCACCACATATACAGGCCAATCATTTCTTAATACTCATTCACTCTGTCATTCCAGTCCTCTACTCTATAGGCTGACGAAAAAACAACAAGAACAAGAAGTTGTTCAGCAAACAGATTTAAAGTCTCTCTGTGGATTTATCTTCATGCTGCTGCCCTCTAGTAATGCTACATGGCAACTGCAGCATAATAATAGGGTTGAGAAAGGGGCTGTCCTATGCAAATAATGTTCTCCCATGATTACTTTGCCGAGCTTCCTCTAGGATGGTGTGATACGACCTTCAACATATGGTCTTCAGCAGATTTTTAAAGTTGCCAAACTGTCTTAGGCTAAGGATTTTTCCCTACGAATGCCTACAGATAAGGACCCCACCCTCATTTAGCAGGGTCCAGAATTACCTGCAGTAATCCTCTATACAGAACCTGGGCGTTTGTGGGCTTATGGTAAAAGCTGCAGACTAAGAATGGGATGTTTAAATTCCCAGTCCCAAAGGCCTGGCCTGGCTGCAAAGCAAAGCAAAGCAAAGCAAAGCAAAGCACAAGGTCTTATTTCTGTTCCCCAATTTGAGGAAAAAACGAATACATTGATCAATGAATACAAGGCTTTGCTCCTATTTTACCTACTTGAGCAAAAGGAGGGGGAGATAAGGTGGGGGGCAAGATTTCTAAATTTGGGCTTATAATGCAAAAAATAAAATACTTACATTATTCCTGTAATTTTGAAGTCAAAATAATCTTTCTAAATGAAAAAAATAAAATGTTGTATTTTTTTCCACCTAAAAGTACTTTAAAGGCGTTGGCTGGATTCGAACCCCTACACAGGGCTAGCCTGCTGCACCAAAGGCACTTGATCTTGCCACTGAGCTATAGCTCCTTGATGGGTTTTGACTGTGCCACAGACCCTATCACCAACATAAAGGTTGTGATGTCATTCCTTATGGCTTCCACTGTAAAGGACACTTCATATCCATGATATAGGGAAGATTTGACATGCTAGAGATATGGAAGCCCGTGTGGTCCAGTGGGTAAGTTCCTGACTTCCACCCAGACAACCAGGGTTCGAATCCTGGGCTCGGCACCAGGTGACTGATGGCGGCAAAGCAGAGGTAAGTCGGAGATGGCTGCTAAATTGGTAAGTAATATGTATGTGTGTATAGAGCATAGCTGGACTTGTGAATGGTGGATTGTAAAGTGGCTGTAAGTGTGTATGTGCGTACATGCAGAGAGAGCAAGGATAGGTGCAGGCTGTGTCAAAGGGCGGGAATAGAGGGAGCACATGAGGTGGGGGCGGAGCAAGAAGGGCAGGCTAAGAGAGGTGCAGAAAGAGGGGGAGTAGGCGGAGCCTAGGAGGAGAGGAGGGGGGTTGATGGGACTTAGAGGAGAATGGGGGGGAGGAGCAAGAAGGGAAGGCTGAGAGAGAGGGATAGCAGAGGTGGCTGGTAGGACCTAGAGGAGAAAGGGGGACGTAGATGGAGCAGAGGGAGAGAGCAAGAGTAGGTGGTATCGTAGTGGCAGTAATGCAGGAGAAGAAGAGGTCGAGGAGGAGTCTAGGCAGGTGCGCAAGAGGTGGTACAGGAGAGGAAGCATAGGGCTGCAAAGCCCATGCTGGCAGAGTGCTCCCCCTCCCAGCACACAAACAGGGTGATTACAAAGGAGGGGGTTTTGGTGATGGAACCATCATTTTTATGCTCCCCTCCAATCTCCAGGTTGGTGGTAGTGGGAAGGGAGGAGGGGGGGTCAAATTTGGGGGTGCAGTGTCAAAAGGGGTGTTGGGGTGCATTATTACAGGGGTGGTAGGAGACGCAGAATGATGCAGCTTGTGTTTTTCGGGAGTGCTACATATATTCTTGTTTATTGCGCCCTTTCTTTCGAGCGGCGGTATCACTAAAGGCTAGGGGCAAAGGGGGAGGGGAGGACTTGGGGTTCAGCTTTCAGGCAGGTAATGGTATTGAGACGGGAAACAAGGAACATGTGTTAGGATTCTTGGGAGATGGTCTCCCCATGATTTCATTGCCCCGTTGCAGCACATGTTATATGGTCTCTTGGGATGGTTTTTCTAGGCCTCATAACCCCAAAAGAGTGCCTGGCATTTCGGCTGTAAGGACACTTCTAAAGAGTGTGCTTTTGATATTCTGGTAAGCGCCTCCCCAACTGTGCACATCTATGCACCGTACATGGCAAATCCTTCATCCTGCGAAGCATCATATCACTAACCGAAGCTTTGAGATGGTGTGAGTATATTCATTTTGGGGTGAATACTCTTCCGTGCTTCTCCCACCTGAGGACTGTGGGTCTGTTGTTCTTCTTTCGCATGTCCCTTCAAAGAGACAGAAGGCACACTCACTCTATCTCTCTGCAAGCATCTATGCTTTGACACTTTTATATTGCAGTTTTCCTTCCAAATCCCGTGCCCCCTTCACCACATATACAGGCCAATCATTTCTTAATACTCATTCACTCTGTCATTCCAGTCCTCTACTCTATAGGCTGACGAAAAAACAACAAGAACAAGAAGTTGTTCAGCAAACAGATTTAAAGTCTCTCTGTGGATTTATCTTCATGCTGCTGCCCTCTAGTAATGCTACATGGCAACTGCAGCATAATAATAGGGTTGAGAAAGGGGCTGTCCTATGCAAATAATGTTCTCCCATGATTACTTTGCCGAGCTTCCTCTAGGATGGTGTGATACGACCTTCAACATATGGTCTTCAGCAGATTTTTAAAGTTGCCAAACTGTCTTAGGCTAAGGATTTTTCCCTACGAATGCCTACAGATAAGGACCCCACCCTCATTTAGCAGGGTCCAGAATTACCTGCAGTAATCCTCTATACAGAACCTGGGCGTTTGTGGGCTTATGGTAAAAGCTGCAGACTAAGAATGGGATGTTTAAATTCCCAGTCCCAAAGGCCTGGCCTGGCTGCAAAGCAAAGCAAAGCAAAGCAAAGCAAAGCACAAGGCCTTATTTCTGTTCCCCAATTTGAGGAAAAAACCAATACATTGATCAATGAATACAAGGCTTTGCTCCTATTTTACCTACTTGAGCAAAAGGAGGGGGAGATAAGGTGGGGGGCAAGATTTCTAAATTTGGGCTTATAATGCAAAAAATAAAATACTTACATTATTCCTGTAATTTTGAAGTCAAAATAATCTTTCTAAATGAAAAAAATAAAATGTTGTATTTTTTTCCACCTAAAAGTACTTTAAAGGCGTTGGCTGGATTCGAACCCCTACACAGGGCTAGCCTGCTGCACCAAAGGCACTTGATCTTGCCACTGAACTATAACTCCTTGATGGGTTTTGACTGTGCCACAGACCCTATCACCAACATAAAGGTTGTGATGTCATTCCTTATGGCTTCCACTGTAAAGGACACTTCATATCCATGATATAGGGAAGATTTGACATGCTAGAGATATGGAAGCCCGTGTGGTCCAGTGGGTAAGTTCCTGACTTCCACCCAGACAACCAGGGTTCGAATCCTGGGCTCGGCACCAGGTGACTGATGGCGGCAAAGCAGAGGTAAGTCGGAGATGGCTGCTAAATTGGTAAGTAATATGTATGTGTGTATAGAGCATAGCTGGACTTGTGAATGGTGGATTGTAAAGTGGCTGTAAGTGTGTATGTGCGTACATGCAGAGAGAGCAAGGATAGGTGCAGGCTGTGTCAAAGGGTGGGAATAGAGGGAGCACATGAGGTGGGGGCGGAGCAAGAAGGGCAGGCTAAGAGAGGTGCAGAAAGAGGGGGAGTAGGCGGAGCCTAGGAGGAGAGGAGGGGGGTTGATGGGACTTAGAGGAGAATGGGGGGGAGGAGCAAGAAGGGAAGGCTGAGAGAGAGGGATAGCAGAGGTGGCTGGTAGGACCTAGAGGAGAAAGGGGGACGTAGATGGAGCAGGGGGAGAGAGCAAGAGTAGGTGGTATCGTAGTGGCAGTGATGCAGGAGAAGAAGAGGTCGAGGAGGAGTCTAGGCAGGTGCGCAAGAGGTGGTACAGGAGAGGAAGCATAGGGCTGCAAAGCCCATGCTGGCAGAGTGCTCCCCCTCCCAGCACACAAACAGGGTGATTACAAAGGAGGGGGTTTTGGTGATGGAACCATCATTTTTATGCTCCCCTCCAATCTCCAGGTTGGTGGTAGTGGGAAGGGAGGGGAGGGGGGGGGGTCAAATTTGGGGGTGCAGTGTCAAAAGGGGTGTTGGGGTGCATTATTACAGGGGTGGTAGGAGACGCAGAATGATGCAGCTTGTGTTTTTCGGGAGTGCTACATATATTCTTGTTTATTGCGCCCTTTCTTTCGAGCGGCGGTATCACTAAAGGCTAGGGGCAAAGGGGGAGGGGAGGACTTGGGGTTCAGCTTTCAGGCAGGTAATGGTATTGAGACGGGAAACAAGGAACATGTGTTAGGATTCTTGGGAGATGGTCTCCCCATGATTTCATTGCCCCGTTGCAGCACATGTTATATGGTCTCTTGGGATGGTTTTTCTAGGCCTCATAACCCCAAAAGAGTGCCTGGCATTTCGGCTGTAAGGACACTTCTAAAGAGTGTGCTTTTGATATTCTGGTAAGCGCCTCCCCAACTGTGCACATCTATGCACCGTACATGGCAAATCCTTCATCCTGCAAAGCATCATATCACTAACCGAAGCTTTGAGATGGTGTGAGTATATTCATTTTGGGGTGAATACTCTTCCGTGCTTCTCCCACCTGAGGACTGTGGGTCTGTTGTTCTTCTTTCGCATGTCCCTTCAAAGAGACAGAAGGCACACTCACTCTATCTCTCTGCAAGCATCTATGCTTTGACACTTTTATATTGCAGTTTTCCTTCCAAATCCCGTGCCCCCTTCACCACATATACAGGCCAATCATTTCTTAATACTCATTCACTCTGTCATTCCAGTCCTCTACTCTATAGGCTGACGAAAAAACAACAAGAACAAGAAGTTGTTCAGCAAACAGATTTAAAGTCTCTCTGTGGATTTATCTTCATGCTGCTGCCCTCTAGTAATGCTACATGGCAACTGCAGCATAATAATAGGGTTGAGAAAGGGGCTGTCCTATGCAAATAATGTTCTCCCATGATTACTTTGCCGAGCTTCCTCTAGGATGGTGTGATACGACCTTCAACATATGGTCTTCAGCAGATTTTTAAAGTTGCCAAACTGTCTTAGGCTAAGGATTTTTCCCTACGAATGCCTACAGATAAGGACCCCACCCTCATTTAGCAGGGTCCAGAATTACCTGCAGTAATCCTCTATACAGAACCTGGGCGTTCGTGGGCGTTCATGGGCTCATGATAAAAGCTGCAGACTAAGAATGGGATGTTTAAATTCCCAGTCCCAAAGGCCTGGCCTGGCTGCAAAGCAAAGCAAAGCAAAGCAAAGCACAAGGTCTTATTTCTGTTCCCCAATTTGAGGAAAAAACGAATACATTGATCAATGAATACAAGGCTTTGCTCCTATTTTACCTACTTGAGCAAAAGGAGGGGGAGATAAGGTGGGGGGCAAGATTTCTAAATTTGGGCTTATAATGCAAAAAATAAAATACTTACATTATTCCTGTAATTTTGAAGTCAAAATAATCTTTCTAAATGAAAAAAATAAAATGTTGTATTTTTTTCCACCTAAAAGTACTTTAAAGGCGTTGGCTGGATTCGAACCCCTACACAGGGCTAGCCTGCTGCACCAAAGGCACTTAATCTTGCCACTGAGCTATAGCTCCTTGATGGGTTTTGACTGTGCCACAGACCCTATCACCAACATAAAGGTTGTGATGTCATTCCTTATGGCTTCCACTGTAAAGGACACTTCATATCCATGATATAGGGAAGATTTGACATGCTAGAGATATGGAAGCCCGTGTGGTCCAGTGGGTAAGTTCCTGACTTCCACCCAGACAACCAGGGTTCGAATCCTGGGCTCGGCACCAGGTGACTGATGGCGGCAAAGCAGAGGTAAGTCGGAGATGGCTGCTAAATTGGTAAGTAATATGTATGTGTGTATAGAGCATAGCTGGACTTGTGAATGGTGGATTGTAAAGTGGCTGTAAGTGTGTATGTGCGTACATGCAGAGAGAGCAAGGATAGGTGCAGGCTGTGTCAAAGGGTGGGAATAGAGGGAGCACATGAGGTGGGGGCGGAGCAAGAAGGGCAGGCTAAGAGAGGTGCAGAAAGAGGGGGAGTAGGCGGAGCCTAGGAGGAGAGGAGGGGGGGTTGATGGGACTTAGAGGAGAATGGGGGGGAGGAGCAAGAAGGGAAGGCTGAGAGAGAGGGATAGCAGAGGTGGCTGGTAGGACCTAGAGGAGAAAGGGGGACGTAGATGGAGCAGGGGGAGAGAGCAAGAGTAGGTGGTATCGTAGTGGCAGTGATGCAGGAGAAGAAGAGGTCGAGGAGGAGTCTAGGCAGGTGCGCAAGAGGTGGTACAGGAGAGGAAGCATAGGGCTGCAAAGCCCATGCTGGCAGAGTGCTCCCCCTCCCAGCACACAAACAGGGTGATTACAAAGGAGGGGGTTTTGGTGATGGAACCATCATTTTTATGCTCCCCTCCAATCTCCAGGTTGGTGGTAGTGGGAAGGGAGGAGGGGGGGTCAAATTTGGGGGTGCAGTGTCAAAAGGGGTGTTGGGGTGCATTATTACAGGGGTGGTAGGAGACGCAGAATGATGCAGCTTGTGTTTTTCGGGAGTGCTACATATATTCTTGTTTATTGCGCCCTTTCTTTCGAGCGGCGGTATCACTAAAGGCTAGGGGCAAAGGGGGAGGGGAGGACTTGGGGTTCAGCTTTCAGGCAGGTAATGGTATTGAGACGGGAAACAAGGAACATGTGTTAGGATTCTTGGGAGATGGTCTCCCCATGATTTCATTGCCCCGTTGCAGCACATGTTATATGGTCTCTTGGGATGGTTTTTCTAGGCCTCATAACCCCAAAAGAGTGCCTGGCATTTCGGCTGTAAGGACACTTCTAAAGAGTGTGCTTTTGATATTCTGGTAAGCGCCTCCCCAACTGTGCACATCTATGCACCGTACATGGCAAATCCTTCATCCTGCGAAGCATCATATCACTAACCGAAGCTTTGAGATGGTGTGAGTATATTCATTTTGGGGTGAATACTCTTCCGTGCTTCTCCCACCTGAGGACTGTGGGTCTGTTGTTCTTCTTTCGCATGTCCCTTCAAAGAGACAGAAGGCACACTCACTCTATCTCTCTGCAAGCATCTATGCTTTGACACTTTTATATTGCAGTTTTCCTTCCAAATCCCGTGCCCCCTTCACCACATATACAGGCCAATCATTTCTTAATACTCATTCACTCTGTCATTCCAGTCCTCTACTCTATAGGCTGACGAAAAAACAACAAGAACAAGAAGTTGTTCAGCAAACAGATTTAAAGTCTCTCTGTGGATTTATCTTCATGCTGCTGCCCTCTAGTAATGCTACATGGCAACTGCAGCATAATAATAGGGTTGAGAAAGGGGCTGTCCTATGCAAATAATGTTCTCCCATGATTACTTTGCCGAGCTTCCTCTAGGATGGTGTGATACGACCTTCAACATATGGTCTTCAGCAGATTTTTAAAGTTGCCAAACTGTCTTAGGCTAAGGATTTTTCCCTACGAATGCCTACAGATAAGGACCCCACCCTCATTTAGCAGGGTCCAGAATTACCTGCAGTAATCCTCTATACAGAACCTGGGCGTTTGTGGGCTTATGGTAAAAGCTGCAGACTAAGAATGGGATGTTTAAATTCCCAGTCCCAAAGGCCTGGCCTGGCTGCAAAGCAAAGCAAAGCAAAGCAAAGCAAAGCACAAGGTCTTATTTCTGTTCCCCAATTTGAGGAAAAAACGAATACATTGATCAATGAATACAAGGCTTTGCTCCTATTTTACCTACTTGAGCAAAAGGAGGGGGAGATAAGGTGGGGGGCAAGATTTCTAAATTTGGGCTTATAATGCAAAAAATAAAATACTTACATTATTCCTGTAATTTTGAAGTCAAAATAATCTTTCTAAATGAAAAAAATAAAATGTTGTATTTTTTTCCACCTAAAAGTACTTTAAAGGCGTTGGCTGGATTCGAACCCCTACACAGGGCTAGCCTGCTGCACCAAAGGCACTTGATCTTGCCACTGAGCTATAGCTCCTTGATGGGTTTTGACTGTGCCACAGACCCTATCACCAACATAAAGGTTGTGATGTCATTCCTTATGGCTTCCACTGTAAAGGACACTTCATATCCATGATATAGGGAAGATTTGACATGCTAGAGATATGGAAGCCCGTGTGGTCCAGTGGGTAAGTTCCTGACTTCCACCCAGACAACCAGGGTTCGAATCCTGGGCTCGGCACCAGGTGACTGATGGCGGCAAAGCAGAGGTAAGTCGGAGATGGCTGCTAAATTGGTAAGTAATATGTATGTGTGTATAGAGCATAGCTGGACTTGTGAATGGTGGATTGTAAAGTGGCTGTAAGTGTGTATGTGCGTACATGCAGAGAGAGCAAGGATAGGTGCAGGCTGTGTCAAAGGGCGGGAATAGAGGGAGCACATGAGGTGGGGGCGGAGCAAGAAGGGCAGGCTAAGAGAGGTGCAGAAAGAGGGGGAGTAGGCGGAGCCTAGGAGGAGAGGAGGGGGGTTGATGGGACTTAGAGGAGAATGGGGGGGAGGAGCAAGAAGGGAAGGCTGAGAGAGAGGGATAGCAGAGGTGGCTGGTAGGACCTAGAGGAGAAAGGGGGACGTAGATGGAGCAGAGGGAGAGAGCAAGAGTAGGTGGTATCGTAGTGGCAGTAATGCAGGAGAAGAAGAGGTCGAGGAGGAGTCTAGGCAGGTGCGCAAGAGGTGGTACAGGAGAGGAAGCATAGGGCTGCAAAGCCCATGCTGGCAGAGTGCTCCCCCTCCCAGCACACAAACAGGGTGATTACAAAGGAGGGGGTTTTGGTGATGGAACCATCATTTTTATGCTCCCCTCCAATCTCCAGGTTGGTGGTAGTGGGAAGGGAGGAGGGGGGGTCAAATTTGGGGGTGCAGTGTCAAAAGGGGTGTTGGGGTGCATTATTACAGGGGTGGTAGGAGACGCAGAATGATGCAGCTTGTGTTTTTCGGGAGTGCTACATATATTCTTGTTTATTGCGCCCTTTCTTTCGAGCGGCGGTATCACTAAAGGCTAGGGGCAAAGGGGGAGGGGAGGACTTGGGGTTCAGCTTTCAGGCAGGTAATGGTATTGAGACGGGAAACAAGGAACATGTGTTAGGATTCTTGGGAGATGGTCTCCCCATGATTTCATTGCCCCGTTGCAGCACATGTTATATGGTCTCTTGGGATGGTTTTTCTAGGCCTCATAACCCCAAAAGAGTGCCTGGCATTTCGGCTGTAAGGACACTTCTAAAGAGTGTGCTTTTGATATTCTGGTAAGCGCCTCCCCAACTGTGCACATCTATGCACCGTACATGGCAAATCCTTCATCCTGCGAAGCATCATATCACTAACCGAAGCTTTGAGATGGTGTGAGTATATTCATTTTGGGGTGAATACTCTTCCGTGCTTCTCCCACCTGAGGACTGTGGGTCTGTTGTTCTTCTTTCGCATGTCCCTTCAAAGAGACAGAAGGCACACTCACTCTATCTCTCTGCAAGCATCTATGCTTTGACACTTTTATATTGCAGTTTTCCTTCCAAATCCCGTGCCCCCTTCACCACATATACAGGCCAATCATTTCTTAATACTCATTCACTCTGTCATTCCAGTCCTCTACTCTATAGGCTGACGAAAAAACAACAAGAACAAGAAGTTGTTCAGCAAACAGATTTAAAGTCTCTCTGTGGATTTATCTTCATGCTGCTGCCCTCTAGTAATGCTACATGGCAACTGCAGCATAATAATAGGGTTGAGAAAGGGGCTGTCCTATGCAAATAATGTTCTCCCATGATTACTTTGCCGAGCTTCCTCTAGGATGGTGTGATACGACCTTCAACATATGGTCTTCAGCAGATTTTTAAAGTTGCCAAACTGTCTTAGGCTAAGGATTTTTCCCTACGAATGCCTACAGATAAGGACCCCACCCTCATTTAGCAGGGTCCAGAATTACCTGCAGTAATCCTCTATACAGAACCTGGGCGTTTGTGGGCTTATGGTAAAAGCTGCAGACTAAGAATGGGATGTTTAAATTCCCAGTCCCAAAGGCCTGGCCTGGCTGCAAAGCAAAGCAAAGCAAAGCAAAGCAAAGCACAAGGCCTTATTTCTGTTCCCCAATTTGAGGAAAAAACCAATACATTGATCAATGAATACAAGGCTTTGCTCCTATTTTACCTACTTGAGCAAAAGGAGGGGGAGATAAGGTGGGGGGCAAGATTTCTAAATTTGGGCTTATAATGCAAAAAATAAAATACTTACATTATTCCTGTAATTTTGAAGTCAAAATAATCTTTCTAAATGAAAAAAATAAAATGTTGTATTTTTTTCCACCTAAAAGTACTTTAAAGGCGTTGGCTGGATTCGAACCCCTACACAGGGCTAGCCTGCTGCACCAAAGGCACTTGATCTTGCCACTGAACTATAACTCCTTGATGGGTTTTGACTGTGCCACAGACCCTATCACCAACATAAAGGTTGTGATGTCATTCCTTATGGCTTCCACTGTAAAGGACACTTCATATCCATGATATAGGGAAGATTTGACATGCTAGAGATATGGAAGCCCGTGTGGTCCAGTGGGTAAGTTCCTGACTTCCACCCAGACAACCAGGGTTCGAATCCTGGGCTCGGCACCAGGTGACTGATGGCGGCAAAGCAGAGGTAAGTCGGAGATGGCTGCTAAATTGGTAAGTAATATGTATGTGTGTATAGAGCATAGCTGGACTTGTGAATGGTGGATTGTAAAGTGGCTGTAAGTGTGTATGTGCGTACATGCAGAGAGAGCAAGGATAGGTGCAGGCTGTGTCAAAGGGTGGGAATAGAGGGAGCACATGAGGTGGGGGCGGAGCAAGAAGGGCAGGCTAAGAGAGGTGCAGAAAGAGGGGGAGTAGGCGGAGCCTAGGAGGAGAGGAGGGGGGTTGATGGGACTTAGAGGAGAATGGGGGGGAGGAGCAAGAAGGGAAGGCTGAGAGAGAGGGATAGCAGAGGTGGCTGGTAGGACCTAGAGGAGAAAGGGGGACGTAGATGGAGCAGGGGGAGAGAGCAAGAGTAGGTGGTATCGTAGTGGCAGTGATGCAGGAGAAGAAGAGGTCGAGGAGGAGTCTAGGCAGGTGCGCAAGAGGTGGTACAGGAGAGGAAGCATAGGGCTGCAAAGCCCATGCTGGCAGAGTGCTCCCCCTCCCAGCACACAAACAGGGTGATTACAAAGGAGGGGGTTTTGGTGATGGAACCATCATTTTTATGCTCCCCTCCAATCTCCAGGTTGGTGGTAGTGGGAAGGGAGGGGAGGGGGGGGGGTCAAATTTGGGGGTGCAGTGTCAAAAGGGGTGTTGGGGTGCATTATTACAGGGGTGGTAGGAGACGCAGAATGATGCAGCTTGTGTTTTTCGGGAGTGCTACATATATTCTTGTTTATTGCGCCCTTTCTTTCGAGCGGCGGTATCACTAAAGGCTAGGGGCAAAGGGGGAGGGGAGGACTTGGGGTTCAGCTTTCAGGCAGGTAATGGTATTGAGACGGGAAACAAGGAACATGTGTTAGGATTCTTGGGAGATGGTCTCCCCATGATTTCATTGCCCCGTTGCAGCACATGTTATATGGTCTCTTGGGATGGTTTTTCTAGGCCTCATAACCCCAAAAGAGTGCCTGGCATTTCGGCTGTAAGGACACTTCTAAAGAGTGTGCTTTTGATATTCTGGTAAGCGCCTCCCCAACTGTGCACATCTATGCACCGTACATGGCAAATCCTTCATCCTGCAAAGCATCATATCACTAACCGAAGCTTTGAGATGGTGTGAGTATATTCATTTTGGGGTGAATACTCTTCCGTGCTTCTCCCACCTGAGGACTGTGGGTCTGTTGTTCTTCTTTCGCATGTCCCTTCAAAGAGACAGAAGGCACACTCACTCTATCTCTCTGCAAGCATCTATGCTTTGACACTTTTATATTGCAGTTTTCCTTCCAAATCCCGTGCCCCCTTCACCACATATACAGGCCAATCATTTCTTAATACTCATTCACTCTGTCATTCCAGTCCTCTACTCTATAGGCTGACGAAAAAACAACAAGAACAAGAAGTTGTTCAGCAAACAGATTTAAAGTCTCTCTGTGGATTTATCTTCATGCTGCTGCCCTCTAGTAATGCTACATGGCAACTGCAGCATAATAATAGGGTTGAGAAAGGGGCTGTCCTATGCAAATAATGTTCTCCCATGATTACTTTGCCGAGCTTCCTCTAGGATGGTGTGATACGACCTTCAACATATGGTCTTCAGCAGATTTTTAAAGTTGCCAAACTGTCTTAGGCTAAGGATTTTTCCCTACGAATGCCTACAGATAAGGACCCCACCCTCATTTAGCAGGGTCCAGAATTACCTGCAGTAATCCTCTATACAGAACCTGGGCGTTTGTGGGCTTATGGTAAAAGCTGCAGACTAAGAATGGGATGTTTAAATTCCCAGTCCCAAAGGCCTGGCCTGGCTGCAAAGCAAAGCAAAGCAAAGCAAAGCACAAGGCCTTATTTCTGTTCCCCAATTTGAGGAAAAAACCAATACATTGATCAATGAATACAAGGCTTTGCTCCTATTTTACCTACTTGAGCAAAAGGAGGGGGAGATAAGGTGGGGGGCAAGATTTCTAAATTTGGGCTTATAATGCAAAAAATAAAATACTTACATTATTCCTGTAATTTTTAAGTCAAAATAATCTTTCTAAATGAAAAAAATAAAATGTTGTATTTTTTTCCACCTAAAAGTACTTTAAAGGCGTTGGCTGGATTCGAACCCCTACACAGGGCTAGCCTGCTGCACCAAAGGCACTTGATCTTGCCACTGAGCTATAGCTCCTTGCTGGGTTTTGACTGTGCCACAGACCCTATCACCAACATAAAGGTTGTGATGTCATTCCTTATGGCTTCCACTGTAAAGGACACTTCATATCCATGATATAGGGAAGATTTGACATGCTACAGATATGGAAGCCCGTGTGGTCCAGTGGGTAAGTTCCTGACTTCCACCCAGACAACCAGGGTTCGAATCCTGGGCTCGGCACCAGGTGACTGATGGCGGCAAAGCAGAGGTAAGTCGGAGATGGCTGCTAAATTGGTAAGTAATATGTATGTGTGTATAGAGCATAGCTGGACTTGTGAATGGTGGATTGTAAAGTGGCTGTAAGTGTATATGTGCGTACATGCAGAGAGAGCAAGGATAGGTGCAGGCTGTGTCAAAGGGCGGGAATAGAGGGAGCACATGAGGTGGGGGCGGAGCAAGAAGGGCAGGCTAAGAGAGGTGCAGAAAGAGGGGGAGTAGGCGGAGCCTAGGAGGAGAGGAGGGGGGTTGATGGGACTTAGAGGAGAATGGGGGGGGGGAGCAAGAAGGGAAGGCTGAGAGAGAGGGATAGCAGAGGTGGCTGGTAGGACCTAGAGGAGAAAGGGGGACGCAGATGGAGCAGCGGGAGAGAGCAAGAGTAGGTGGTATCGTAGTGGCAGTGATGCAGGAGAAGAAGAGGTCGAGGAGGAGTCTAGGCAGGTGCGCAAGAGGTGGTACAGGAGAGGAAGCATAGGGCTGCAAAGCCCATGCTGGCAGAGTGCTCCCCCTCCCAGCACACAAACAGGGTGATTACAAAGGAGGGGGTTTTGGTGATGGAACCATCATTTTTATGCTCCCCTCCAATCTCCAGGTTGGTGGTAGTGGGAAGGGAGGGGGGGGGGGTCAAATTTGGGGGTGCAGTGTCAAAAGGGGTGTTGGGGTGCATTATTACAGGGGTGGTAGGAGACGCAGAATGATGCAGCTTGTGTTTTTCGGGAGTGCTACATATATTCTTGTTTATTGCGCCCTTTCTTTCGAGCGGCGGTATCACTAAAGGCTAGGGGCAAAGGGGGAGGGGAGGACTTGGGGTTCAGCTTTCAGGCAGGTAATGGTATTGAGACGGGAAACAAGGAACATGTGTTAGGATTCTTGGGAGATGGTCTCCCCATGATTTCATTGCCCCGTTGCAGCACATGTTATATGGTCTCTTGGGATGGTTTTTCTAGGCCTCATAACCCCAAAAGAGTGCCTGGCATTTCGGCTGTAAGGACACTTCTAAAGAGTGTGCTTTTGATATTCTGGTAAGCGCCTCCCCAACTGTGCACATCTATGCACCGTACATGGCAAATCCTTCATCCTGCGAAGCATCATATCACTAACCGAAGCTTTGAGATGGTGTGAGTATATTCATTTTGGGGTGAATACTCTTCCGTGCTTCTCCCACCTGAGGACTGTGGGTCTGTTGTTCTTCTTTCGCATGTCCCTTCAAAGAGACAGAAGGCACACTCACTCTATCTCTCTGCAAGCATCTATGCTTTGACACTTTTATATTGCAGTTTTCCTTCCAAATCCCGTGCCCCCTTCACCACATATACAGGCCAATCATTTCTTAATACTCATTCACTCTGTCATTCCAGTCCTCTACTCTATAGGCTGACGAAAAAACAACAAGAACAAGAAGTTGTTCAGCAAACAGATTTAAAGTCTCTCTGTGGATTTATCTTCATGCTGCTGCCCTCTAGTAATGCTACATGGCAACTGCAGCATAATAATAGGGTTGAGAAAGGGGCTGTCCTATGCAAATAATGTTCTCCCATGATTACTTTGCCGAGCTTCCTCTAGGATGGTGTGATACGACCTTCAACATATGGTCTTCAGCAGATTTTTAAAGTTGCCAAACTGTCTTAGGCTAAGGATTTTTCCCTACGAATGCCTACAGATAAGGACCCCACCCTCATTTAGCAGGGTCCAGAATTACCTGCAGTAATCCTCTATACAGAACCTGGGCGTTTGTGGGCTTATGGTAAAAGCTGCAGACTAAGAATGGGATGTTTAAATTCCCAGTCCCAAAGGCCTGGCCTGGCTGCAAAGCAAAGCAAAGCAAAGCAAAGCAAAGCACAAGGTCTTATTTCTGTTCCCCAATTTGAGGAAAAAACGAATACATTGATCAATGAATACAAGGCTTTGCTCCTATTTTACCTACTTGAGCAAAAGGAGGGGGAGATAAGGTGGGGGGCAAGATTTCTAAATTTGGGCTTATAATGCAAAAAATAAAATACTTACATTATTCCTGTAATTTTGAAGTCAAAATAATCTTTCTAAATGAAAAAAATAAAATGTTGTATTTTTTTCCACCTAAAAGTACTTTAAAGGCGTTGGCTGGATTCGAACCCCTACACAGGGCTAGCCTGCTGCACCAAAGGCACTTGATCTTGCCACTGAGCTATAGCTCCTTGATGGGTTTTGACTGTGCCACAGACCCTATCACCAACATAAAGGTTGTGATGTCATTCCTTATGGCTTCCACTGTAAAGGACACTTCATATCCATGATATAGGGAAGATTTGACATGCTAGAGATATGGAAGCCCGTGTGGTCCAGTGGGTAAGTTCCTGACTTCCACCCAGACAACCAGGGTTCGAATCCTGGGCTCGGCACCAGGTGACTGATGGCGGCAAAGCAGAGGTAAGTCGGAGATGGCTGCTAAATTGGTAAGTAATATGTATGTGTGTATAGAGCATAGCTGGACTTGTGAATGGTGGATTGTAAAGTGGCTGTAAGTGTGTATGTGCGTACATGCAGAGAGAGCAAGGATAGGTGCAGGCTGTGTCAAAGGGCGGGAATAGAGGGAGCACATGAGGTGGGGGCGGAGCAAGAAGGGCAGGCTAAGAGAGGTGCAGAAAGAGGGGGAGTAGGCGGAGCCTAGGAGGAGAGGAGGGGGGTTGATGGGACTTAGAGGAGAATGGGGGGGAGGAGCAAGAAGGGAAGGCTGAGAGAGAGGGATAGCAGAGGTGGCTGGTAGGACCTAGAGGAGAAAGGGGGACGTAGATGGAGCAGAGGGAGAGAGCAAGAGTAGGTGGTATCGTAGTGGCAGTAATGCAGGAGAAGAAGAGGTCGAGGAGGAGTCTAGGCAGGTGCGCAAGAGGTGGTACAGGAGAGGAAGCATAGGGCTGCAAAGCCCATGCTGGCAGAGTGCTCCCCCTCCCAGCACACAAACAGGGTGATTACAAAGGAGGGGGTTTTGGTGATGGAACCATCATTTTTATGCTCCCCTCCAATCTCCAGGTTGGTGGTAGTGGGAAGGGAGGAGGGGGGGTCAAATTTGGGGGTGCAGTGTCAAAAGGGGTGTTGGGGTGCATTATTACAGGGGTGGTAGGAGACGCAGAATGATGCAGCTTGTGTTTTTCGGGAGTGCTACATATATTCTTGTTTATTGCGCCCTTTCTTTCGAGCGGCGGTATCACTAAAGGCTAGGGGCAAAGGGGGAGGGGAGGACTTGGGGTTCAGCTTTCAGGCAGGTAATGGTATTGAGACGGGAAACAAGGAACATGTGTTAGGATTCTTGGGAGATGGTCTCCCCATGATTTCATTGCCCCGTTGCAGCACATGTTATATGGTCTCTTGGGATGGTTTTTCTAGGCCTCATAACCCCAAAAGAGTGCCTGGCATTTCGGCTGTAAGGACACTTCTAAAGAGTGTGCTTTTGATATTCTGGTAAGCGCCTCCCCAACTGTGCACATCTATGCACCGTACATGGCAAATCCTTCATCCTGCGAAGCATCATATCACTAACCGAAGCTTTGAGATGGTGTGAGTATATTCATTTTGGGGTGAATACTCTTCCGTGCTTCTCCCACCTGAGGACTGTGGGTCTGTTGTTCTTCTTTCGCATGTCCCTTCAAAGAGACAGAAGGCACACTCACTCTATCTCTCTGCAAGCATCTATGCTTTGACACTTTTATATTGCAGTTTTCCTTCCAAATCCCGTGCCCCCTTCACCACATATACAGGCCAATCATTTCTTAATACTCATTCACTCTGTCATTCCAGTCCTCTACTCTATAGGCTGACGAAAAAACAACAAGAACAAGAAGTTGTTCAGCAAACAGATTTAAAGTCTCTCTGTGGATTTATCTTCATGCTGCTGCCCTCTAGTAATGCTACATGGCAACTGCAGCATAATAATAGGGTTGAGAAAGGGGCTGTCCTATGCAAATAATGTTCTCCCATGATTACTTTGCCGAGCTTCCTCTAGGATGGTGTGATACGACCTTCAACATATGGTCTTCAGCAGATTTTTAAAGTTGCCAAACTGTCTTAGGCTAAGGATTTTTCCCTACGAATGCCTACAGATAAGGACCCCACCCTCATTTAGCAGGGTCCAGAATTACCTGCAGTAATCCTCTATACAGAACCTGGGCGTTTGTGGGCTTATGGTAAAAGCTGCAGACTAAGAATGGGATGTTTAAATTCCCAGTCCCAAAGGCCTGGCCTGGCTGCAAAGCAAAGCAAAGCAAAGCAAAGCAAAGCACAAGGCCTTATTTCTGTTCCCCAATTTGAGGAAAAAACCAATACATTGATCAATGAATACAAGGCTTTGCTCCTATTTTACCTACTTGAGCAAAAGGAGGGGGAGATAAGGTGGGGGGCAAGATTTCTAAATTTGGGCTTATAATGCAAAAAATAAAATACTTACATTATTCCTGTAATTTTGAAGTCAAAATAATCTTTCTAAATGAAAAAAATAAAATGTTGTATTTTTTTCCACCTAAAAGTACTTTAAAGGCGTTGGCTGGATTCGAACCCCTACACAGGGCTAGCCTGCTGCACCAAAGGCACTTGATCTTGCCACTGAACTATAACTCCTTGATGGGTTTTGACTGTGCCACAGACCCTATCACCAACATAAAGGTTGTGATGTCATTCCTTATGGCTTCCACTGTAAAGGACACTTCATATCCATGATATAGGGAAGATTTGACATGCTAGAGATATGGAAGCCCGTGTGGTCCAGTGGGTAAGTTCCTGACTTCCACCCAGACAACCAGGGTTCGAATCCTGGGCTCGGCACCAGGTGACTGATGGCGGCAAAGCAGAGGTAAGTCGGAGATGGCTGCTAAATTGGTAAGTAATATGTATGTGTGTATAGAGCATAGCTGGACTTGTGAATGGTGGATTGTAAAGTGGCTGTAAGTGTGTATGTGCGTACATGCAGAGAGAGCAAGGATAGGTGCAGGCTGTGTCAAAGGGTGGGAATAGAGGGAGCACATGAGGTGGGGGCGGAGCAAGAAGGGCAGGCTAAGAGAGGTGCAGAAAGAGGGGGAGTAGGCGGAGCCTAGGAGGAGAGGAGGGGGGTTGATGGGACTTAGAGGAGAATGGGGGGGAGGAGCAAGAAGGGAAGGCTGAGAGAGAGGGATAGCAGAGGTGGCTGGTAGGACCTAGAGGAGAAAGGGGGACGTAGATGGAGCAGGGGGAGAGAGCAAGAGTAGGTGGTATCGTAGTGGCAGTGATGCAGGAGAAGAAGAGGTCGAGGAGGAGTCTAGGCAGGTGCGCAAGAGGTGGTACAGGAGAGGAAGCATAGGGCTGCAAAGCCCATGCTGGCAGAGTGCTCCCCCTCCCAGCACACAAACAGGGTGATTACAAAGGAGGGGGTTTTGGTGATGGAACCATCATTTTTATGCTCCCCTCCAATCTCCAGGTTGGTGGTAGTGGGAAGGGAGGGGAGGGGGGGGGGTCAAATTTGGGGGTGCAGTGTCAAAAGGGGTGTTGGGGTGCATTATTACAGGGGTGGTAGGAGACGCAGAATGATGCAGCTTGTGTTTTTCGGGAGTGCTACATATATTCTTGTTTATTGCGCCCTTTCTTTCGAGCGGCGGTATCACTAAAGGCTAGGGGCAAAGGGGGAGGGGAGGACTTGGGGTTCAGCTTTCAGGCAGGTAATGGTATTGAGACGGGAAACAAGGAACATGTGTTAGGATTCTTGGGAGATGGTCTCCCCATGATTTCATTGCCCCGTTGCAGCACATGTTATATGGTCTCTTGGGATGGTTTTTCTAGGCCTCATAACCCCAAAAGAGTGCCTGGCATTTCGGCTGTAAGGACACTTCTAAAGAGTGTGCTTTTGATATTCTGGTAAGCGCCTCCCCAACTGTGCACATCTATGCACCGTACATGGCAAATCCTTCATCCTGCAAAGCATCATATCACTAACCGAAGCTTTGAGATGGTGTGAGTATATTCATTTTGGGGTGAATACTCTTCCGTGCTTCTCCCACCTGAGGACTGTGGGTCTGTTGTTCTTCTTTCGCATGTCCCTTCAAAGAGACAGAAGGCACACTCACTCTATCTCTCTGCAAGCATCTATGCTTTGACACTTTTATATTGCAGTTTTCCTTCCAAATCCCGTGCCCCCTTCACCACATATACAGGCCAATCATTTCTTAATACTCATTCACTCTGTCATTCCAGTCCTCTACTCTATAGGCTGACGAAAAAACAACAAGAACAAGAAGTTGTTCAGCAAACAGATTTAAAGTCTCTCTGTGGATTTATCTTCATGCTGCTGCCCTCTAGTAATGCTACATGGCAACTGCAGCATAATAATAGGGTTGAGAAAGGGGCTGTCCTATGCAAATAATGTTCTCCCATGATTACTTTGCCGAGCTTCCTCTAGGATGGTGTGATACGACCTTCAACATATGGTCTTCAGCAGATTTTTAAAGTTGCCAAACTGTCTTAGGCTAAGGATTTTTCCCTACGAATGCCTACAGATAAGGACCCCACCCTCATTTAGCAGGGTCCAGAATTACCTGCAGTAATCCTCTATACAGAACCTGGGCGTTTGTGGGCTTATGGTAAAAGCTGCAGACTAAGAATGGGATGTTTAAATTCCCAGTCCCAAAGGCCTGGCCTGGCTGCAAAGCAAAGCAAAGCAAAGCAAAGCAAAGCACAAGGTCTTATTTCTGTTCCCCAATTTGAGGAAAAAACGAATACATTGATCAATGAATACAAGGCTTTGCTCCTATTTTACCTACTTGAGCAAAAGGAGGGGGAGATAAGGTGGGGGGCAAGATTTCTAAATTTGGGCTTATAATGCAAAAAATAAAATACTTACATTATTCCTGTAATTTTGAAGTCAAAATAATCTTTCTAAATGAAAAAAATAAAATGTTGTATTTTTTTCCACCTAAAAGTACTTTAAAGGCGTTGGCTGGATTCGAACCCCTACACAGGGCTAGCCTGCTGCACCAAAGGCACTTGATCTTGCCACTGAGCTATAGCTCCTTGATGGGTTTTGACTGTGCCACAGACCCTATCACCAACATAAAGGTTGTGATGTCATTCCTTATGGCTTCCACTGTAAAGGACACTTCATATCCATGATATAGGGAAGATTTGACATGCTAGAGATATGGAAGCCCGTGTGGTCCAGTGGGTAAGTTCCTGACTTCCACCCAGACAACCAGGGTTCGAATCCTGGGCTCGGCACCAGGTGACTGATGGCGGCAAAGCAGAGGTAAGTCGGAGATGGCTGCTAAATTGGTAAGTAATATGTATGTGTGTATAGAGCATAGCTGGACTTGTGAATGGTGGATTGTAAAGTGGCTGTAAGTGTGTATGTGCGTACATGCAGAGAGAGCAAGGATAGGTGCAGGCTGTGTCAAAGGGCGGGAATAGAGGGAGCACATGAGGTGGGGGCGGAGCAAGAAGGGCAGGCTAAGAGAGGTGCAGAAAGAGGGGGAGTAGGCGGAGCCTAGGAGGAGAGGAGGGGGGTTGATGGGACTTAGAGGAGAATGGGGGGGAGGAGCAAGAAGGGAAGGCTGAGAGAGAGGGATAGCAGAGGTGGCTGGTAGGACCTAGAGGAGAAAGGGGGACGTAGATGGAGCAGAGGGAGAGAGCAAGAGTAGGTGGTATCGTAGTGGCAGTAATGCAGGAGAAGAAGAGGTCGAGGAGGAGTCTAGGCAGGTGCGCAAGAGGTGGTACAGGAGAGGAAGCATAGGGCTGCAAAGCCCATGCTGGCAGAGTGCTCCCCCTCCCAGCACACAAACAGGGTGATTACAAAGGAGGGGGTTTTGGTGATGGAACCATCATTTTTATGCTCCCCTCCAATCTCCAGGTTGGTGGTAGTGGGAAGGGAGGAGGGGGGGTCAAATTTGGGGGTGCAGTGTCAAAAGGGGTGTTGGGGTGCATTATTACAGGGGTGGTAGGAGACGCAGAATGATGCAGCTTGTGTTTTTCGGGAGTGCTACATATATTCTTGTTTATTGCGCCCTTTCTTTCGAGCGGCGGTATCACTAAAGGCTAGGGGCAAAGGGGGAGGGGAGGACTTGGGGTTCAGCTTTCAGGCAGGTAATGGTATTGAGACGGGAAACAAGGAACATGTGTTAGGATTCTTGGGAGATGGTCTCCCCATGATTTCATTGCCCCGTTGCAGCACATGTTATATGGTCTCTTGGGATGGTTTTTCTAGGCCTCATAACCCCAAAAGAGTGCCTGGCATTTCGGCTGTAAGGACACTTCTAAAGAGTGTGCTTTTGATATTCTGGTAAGCGCCTCCCCAACTGTGCACATCTATGCACCGTACATGGCAAATCCTTCATCCTGCGAAGCATCATATCACTAACCGAAGCTTTGAGATGGTGTGAGTATATTCATTTTGGGGTGAATACTCTTCCGTGCTTCTCCCACCTGAGGACTGTGGGTCTGTTGTTCTTCTTTCGCATGTCCCTTCAAAGAGACAGAAGGCACACTCACTCTATCTCTCTGCAAGCATCTATGCTTTGACACTTTTATATTGCAGTTTTCCTTCCAAATCCCGTGCCCCCTTCACCACATATACAGGCCAATCATTTCTTAATACTCATTCACTCTGTCATTCCAGTCCTCTACTCTATAGGCTGACGAAAAAACAACAAGAACAAGAAGTTGTTCAGCAAACAGATTTAAAGTCTCTCTGTGGATTTATCTTCATGCTGCTGCCCTCTAGTAATGCTACATGGCAACTGCAGCATAATAATAGGGTTGAGAAAGGGGCTGTCCTATGCAAATAATGTTCTCCCATGATTACTTTGCCGAGCTTCCTCTAGGATGGTGTGATACGACCTTCAACATATGGTCTTCAGCAGATTTTTAAAGTTGCCAAACTGTCTTAGGCTAAGGATTTTTCCCTACGAATGCCTACAGATAAGGACCCCACCCTCATTTAGCAGGGTCCAGAATTACCTGCAGTAATCCTCTATACAGAACCTGGGCGTTTGTGGGCTTATGGTAAAAGCTGCAGACTAAGAATGGGATGTTTAAATTCCCAGTCCCAAAGGCCTGGCCTGGCTGCAAAGCAAAGCAAAGCAAAGCAAAGCAAAGCACAAGGCCTTATTTCTGTTCCCCAATTTGAGGAAAAAACCAATACATTGATCAATGAATACAAGGCTTTGCTCCTATTTTACCTACTTGAGCAAAAGGAGGGGGAGATAAGGTGGGGGGCAAGATTTCTAAATTTGGGCTTATAATGCAAAAAATAAAATACTTACATTATTCCTGTAATTTTGAAGTCAAAATAATCTTTCTAAATGAAAAAAATAAAATGTTGTATTTTTTTCCACCTAAAAGTACTTTAAAGGCGTTGGCTGGATTCGAACCCCTACACAGGGCTAGCCTGCTGCACCAAAGGCACTTGATCTTGCCACTGAACTATAACTCCTTGATGGGTTTTGACTGTGCCACAGACCCTATCACCAACATAAAGGTTGTGATGTCATTCCTTATGGCTTCCACTGTAAAGGACACTTCATATCCATGATATAGGGAAGATTTGACATGCTAGAGATATGGAAGCCCGTGTGGTCCAGTGGGTAAGTTCCTGACTTCCACCCAGACAACCAGGGTTCGAATCCTGGGCTCGGCACCAGGTGACTGATGGCGGCAAAGCAGAGGTAAGTCGGAGATGGCTGCTAAATTGGTAAGTAATATGTATGTGTGTATAGAGCATAGCTGGACTTGTGAATGGTGGATTGTAAAGTGGCTGTAAGTGTGTATGTGCGTACATGCAGAGAGAGCAAGGATAGGTGCAGGCTGTGTCAAAGGGTGGGAATAGAGGGAGCACATGAGGTGGGGGCGGAGCAAGAAGGGCAGGCTAAGAGAGGTGCAGAAAGAGGGGGAGTAGGCGGAGCCTAGGAGGAGAGGAGGGGGGTTGATGGGACTTAGAGGAGAATGGGGGGGAGGAGCAAGAAGGGAAGGCTGAGAGAGAGGGATAGCAGAGGTGGCTGGTAGGACCTAGAGGAGAAAGGGGGACGTAGATGGAGCAGGGGGAGAGAGCAAGAGTAGGTGGTATCGTAGTGGCAGTGATGCAGGAGAAGAAGAGGTCGAGGAGGAGTCTAGGCAGGTGCGCAAGAGGTGGTACAGGAGAGGAAGCATAGGGCTGCAAAGCCCATGCTGGCAGAGTGCTCCCCCTCCCAGCACACAAACAGGGTGATTACAAAGGAGGGGGTTTTGGTGATGGAACCATCATTTTTATGCTCCCCTCCAATCTCCAGGTTGGTGGTAGTGGGAAGGGAGGGGAGGGGGGGGGGTCAAATTTGGGGGTGCAGTGTCAAAAGGGGTGTTGGGGTGCATTATTACAGGGGTGGTAGGAGACGCAGAATGATGCAGCTTGTGTTTTTCGGGAGTGCTACATATATTCTTGTTTATTGCGCCCTTTCTTTCGAGCGGCGGTATCACTAAAGGCTAGGGGCAAAGGGGGAGGGGAGGACTTGGGGTTCAGCTTTCAGGCAGGTAATGGTATTGAGACGGGAAACAAGGAACATGTGTTAGGATTCTTGGGAGATGGTCTCCCCATGATTTCATTGCCCCGTTGCAGCACATGTTATATGGTCTCTTGGGATGGTTTTTCTAGGCCTCATAACCCCAAAAGAGTGCCTGGCATTTCGGCTGTAAGGACACTTCTAAAGAGTGTGCTTTTGATATTCTGGTAAGCGCCTCCCCAACTGTGCACATCTATGCACCGTACATGGCAAATCCTTCATCCTGCAAAGCATCATATCACTAACCGAAGCTTTGAGATGGTGTGAGTATATTCATTTTGGGGTGAATACTCTTCCGTGCTTCTCCCACCTGAGGACTGTGGGTCTGTTGTTCTTCTTTCGCATGTCCCTTCAAAGAGACAGAAGGCACACTCACTCTATCTCTCTGCAAGCATCTATGCTTTGACACTTTTATATTGCAGTTTTCCTTCCAAATCCCGTGCCCCCTTCACCACATATACAGGCCAATCATTTCTTAATACTCATTCACTCTGTCATTCCAGTCCTCTACTCTATAGGCTGACGAAAAAACAACAAGAACAAGAAGTTGTTCAGCAAACAGATTTAAAGTCTCTCTGTGGATTTATCTTCATGCTGCTGCCCTCTAGTAATGCTACATGGCAACTGCAGCATAATAATAGGGTTGAGAAAGGGGCTGTCCTATGCAAATAATGTTCTCCCATGATTACTTTGCCGAGCTTCCTCTAGGATGGTGTGATACGACCTTCAACATATGGTCTTCAGCAGATTTTTAAAGTTGCCAAACTGTCTTAGGCTAAGGATTTTTCCCTACGAATGCCTACAGATAAGGACCCCACCCTCATTTAGCAGGGTCCAGAATTACCTGCAGTAATCCTCTATACAGAACCTGGGCGTTCGTGGGCGTTCATGGGCTCATGATAAAAGCTGCAGACTAAGAATGGGATGTTTAAATTCCCAGTCCCAAAGGCCTGGCCTGGCTGCAAAGCAAAGCAAAGCAAAGCAAAGCACAAGGTCTTATTTCTGTTCCCCAATTTGAGGAAAAAACGAATACATTGATCAATGAATACAAGGCTTTGCTCCTATTTTACCTACTTGAGCAAAAGGAGGGGGAGATAAGGTGGGGGGCAAGATTTCTAAATTTGGGCTTATAATGCAAAAAATAAAATACTTACATTATTCCTGTAATTTTGAAGTCAAAATAATCTTTCTAAATGAAAAAAATAAAATGTTGTATTTTTTTCCACCTAAAAGTACTTTAAAGGCGTTGGCTGGATTCGAACCCCTACACAGGGCTAGCCTGCTGCACCAAAGGCACTTAATCTTGCCACTGAGCTATAGCTCCTTGATGGGTTTTGACTGTGCCACAGACCCTATCACCAACATAAAGGTTGTGATGTCATTCCTTATGGCTTCCACTGTAAAGGACACTTCATATCCATGATATAGGGAAGATTTGACATGCTAGAGATATGGAAGCCCGTGTGGTCCAGTGGGTAAGTTCCTGACTTCCACCCAGACAACCAGGGTTCGAATCCTGGGCTCGGCACCAGGTGACTGATGGCGGCAAAGCAGAGGTAAGTCGGAGATGGCTGCTAAATTGGTAAGTAATATGTATGTGTGTATAGAGCATAGCTGGACTTGTGAATGGTGGATTGTAAAGTGGCTGTAAGTGTGTATGTGCGTACATGCAGAGAGAGCAAGGATAGGTGCAGGCTGTGTCAAAGGGTGGGAATAGAGGGAGCACATGAGGTGGGGGCGGAGCAAGAAGGGCAGGCTAAGAGAGGTGCAGAAAGAGGGGGAGTAGGCGGAGCCTAGGAGGAGAGGAGGGGGGGTTGATGGGACATAGAGGAGAATGGGGGGGAGGAGCAAGAAGGGAAGGCTGAGAGAGAGGGATAGCAGAGGTGGCTGGTAGGACCTAGAGGAGAAAGGGGGACGTAGATGGAGCAGGGGGAGAGAGCAAGAGTAGGTGGTATCGTAGTGGCAGTGATGCAGGAGAAGAAGAGGTCGAGGAGGAGTCTAGGCAGGTGCGCAAGAGGTGGTACAGGAGAGGAAGCATAGGGCTGCAAAGCCCATGCTGGCAGAGTGCTCCCCCTCCCAGCACACAAACAGGGTGATTACAAAGGAGGGGGTTTTGGTGATGGAACCATCATTTTTATGCTCCCCTCCAATCTCCAGGTTGGTGGTAGTGGGAAGGGAGGAGGGGGGGTCAAATTTGGGGGTGCAGTGTCAAAAGGGGTGTTGGGGTGCATTATTACAGGGGTGGTAGGAGACGCAGAATGATGCAGCTTGTGTTTTTCGGGAGTGCTACATATATTCTTGTTTATTGCGCCCTTTCTTTCGAGCGGCGGTATCACTAAAGGCTAGGGGCAAAGGGGGAGGGGAGGACTTGGGGTTCAGCTTTCAGGCAGGTAATGGTATTGAGACGGGAAACAAGGAACATGTGTTAGGATTCTTGGGAGATGGTCTCCCCATGATTTCATTGCCCCGTTGCAGCACATGTTATATGGTCTCTTGGGATGGTTTTTCTAGGCCTCATAACCCCAAAAGAGTGCCTGGCATTTCGGCTGTAAGGACACTTCTAAAGAGTGTGCTTTTGATATTCTGGTAAGCGCCTCCCCAACTGTGCACATCTATGCACCGTACATGGCAAATCCTTCATCCTGCGAAGCATCATATCACTAACCGAAGCTTTGAGATGGTGTGAGTATATTCATTTTGGGGTGAATACTCTTCCGTGCTTCTCCCACCTGAGGACTGTGGGTCTGTTGTTCTTCTTTCGCATGTCCCTTCAAAGAGACAGAAGGCACACTCACTCTATCTCTCTGCAAGCATCTATGCTTTGACACTTTTATATTGCAGTTTTCCTTCCAAATCCCGTGCCCCCTTCACCACATATACAGGCCAATCATTTCTTAATACTCATTCACTCTGTCATTCCAGTCCTCTACTCTATAGGCTGACGAAAAAACAACAAGAACAAGAAGTTGTTCAGCAAACAGATTTAAAGTCTCTCTGTGGATTTATCTTCATGCTGCTGCCCTCTAGTAATGCTACATGGCAACTGCAGCATAATAATAGGGTTGAGAAAGGGGCTGTCCTATGCAAATAATGTTCTCCCATGATTACTTTGCCGAGCTTCCTCTAGGATGGTGTGATACGACCTTCAACATATGGTCTTCAGCAGATTTTTAAAGTTGCCAAACTGTCTTAGGCTAAGGATTTTTCCCTACGAATGCCTACAGATAAGGACCCCACCCTCATTTAGCAGGGTCCAGAATTACCTGCAGTAATCCTCTATACAGAACCTGGGCGTTTGTGGGCTTATGGTAAAAGCTGCAGACTAAGAATGGGATGTTTAAATTCCCAGTCCCAATAGGCCTGGCCTGGCTGCAAAGCAAAGCAAAGCAAAGCAAAGCAAAGCAAAGCACAAGGCCTTATTTCTGTTCCCCAATTTGAGGAAAAAACCAATACATTGATCAATGAATACAAGGCTTTGCTCCTATTTTACCTACTTGAGCAAAAGGAGGGGGAGATAAGGTGGGGGGCAAGATTTCTAAATTTGGGCTTATAATGCAAAAAATAAAATACTTACATTATTCCTGTAATTTTGAAGTCAAAATAATCTTTCTAAATGAAAAAAATAAAATGTTGTATTTTTTTCCACCTAAAAGTACTTTAAAGGCGTTGGCTGGATTCGAACCCCTACACAGGGCTAGCCTGCTGCACCAAAGGCACTTGATCTTGCCACTGAACTATAACTCCTTGATGGGTTTTGACTGTGCCACAGACCCTATCACCAACATAAAGGTTGTGATGTCATTCCTTATGGCTTCCACTGTAAAGGACACTTCATATCCATGATATAGGGAAGATTTGACATGCTAGAGATATGGAAGCCCGTGTGGTCCAGTGGGTAAGTTCCTGACTTCCACCCAGACAACCAGGGTTCGAATCCTGGGCTCGGCACCAGGTGACTGATGGCGGCAAAGCAGAGGTAAGTCGGAGATGGCTGCTAAATTGGTAAATAATATGTATGTGTGTATAGAGCATAGCTGGACTTGTGAATGGTGGATTGTAAAGTGGCTGTAAGTGTGTATGTGCGTACATGCAGAGAGAGCAAGGATAGGTGCAGGCTGTGTCAAAGGGTGGGAATAGAGGGAGCACATGAGGTGGGGGCGGAGCAAGAAGGGCAGGCTAAGAGAGGTGCAGAAAGAGGGGGAGTAGGCGGAGCCTAGGAGGAGAGGAGGGGGGTTGATGGGACTTAGAGGAGAATGGGGGGGAGGAGCAAGAAGGGAAGGCTGAGAGAGAGGGATAGCAGAGGTGGCTGGTAGGACCTAGAGGAGAAAGGGGGACGTAGATGGAGCAGGGGGAGAGAGCAAGAGTAGGTGGTATCGTAGTGGCAGTGATGCAGGAGAAGAAGAGGTCGAGGAGGAGTCTAGGCAGGTGCGCAAGAGGTGGTACAGGAGAGGAAGCATAGGGCTGCAAAGCCCATGCTGGCAGAGTGCTCCCCCTCCCAGCACACAAACAGGGTGATTACAAAGGAGGGGGTTTTGGTGATGGAACCATCATTTTTATGCTCCCCTCCAATCTCCAGGTTGGTGGTAGTGGGAAGGGAGGGGAGGGGGGGGGGGGGTCAAATTTGGGGGTGCAGTGTCAAAAGGGGTGTTGGGGTGCATTATTACAGGGGTGGTAGGAGACGCAGAATGATGCAGCTTGTGTTTTTCGGGAGTGCTACATATATTCTTGTTTATTGCGCCCTTTCTTTCGAGCGGCGGTATCACTAAAGGCTAGGGGCAAAGGGGGAGGGGAGGACTTGGGGTTCAGCTTTCAGGCAGGTAATGGTATTGAGACGGGAAACAAGGAACATGTGTTAGGATTCTTGGGAGATGGTCTCCCCATGATTTCATTGCCCCGTTGCAGCACATGTTATATGGTCTCTTGGGATGGTTTTTCTAGGCCTCATAACCCCAAAAGAGTGCCTGGCATTTCGGCTGTAAGGACACTTCTAAAGAGTGTGCTTTTGATATTCTGGTAAGCGCCTCCCCAACTGTGCACATCTATGCACCGTACATGGCAAATCCTTCATCCTGCAAAGCATCATATCACTAACCGAAGCTTTGAGATGGTGTGAGTATATTCATTTTGGGGTGAATACTCTTCCGTGCTTCTCCCACCTGAGGACTGTGGGTCTGTTGTTCTTCTTTCGCATGTCCCTTCAAAGAGACAGAAGGCACACTCACTCTATCTCTCTGCAAGCATCTATGCTTTGACACTTTTATATTGCAGTTTTCCTTCCAAATCCCGTGCCCCCTTCACCACATATACAGGCCAATCATTTCTTAATACTCATTCACTCTGTCATTCCAGTCCTCTACTCTATAGGCTGACGAAAAAACAACAAGAACAAGAAGTTGTTCAGCAAACAGATTTAAAGTCTCTCTGTGGATTTATCTTCATGCTGCTGCCCTCTAGTAATGCTACATGGCAACTGCAGCATAATAATAGGGTTGAGAAAGGGGCTGTCCTATGCAAATAATGTTCTCCCATGATTACTTTGCCGAGCTTCCTCTAGGATGGTGTGATACGACCTTCAACATATGGTCTTCAGCAGATTTTTAAAGTTGCCAAACTGTCTTAGGCTAAGGATTTTTCCCTACGAATGCCTACAGATAAGGACCCCACCCTCATTTAGCAGGGTCCAGAATTACCTGCAGTAATCCTCTATACAGAACCTGGGCGTTCGTGGGCGTTCATGGGCTCATGATAAAAGCTGCAGACTAAGAATGGGATGTTTAAATTCCCAGTCCCAAAGGCCTGGCCTGGCTGCAAAGCAAAGCAAAGCAAAGCAAAGCACAAGGCCTTATTTCTGTTCCCCAATTTGAGGAAAAAACGAATACATTGATCAATGAATACAAGGCTTTGCTCCTATTTTACCTACTTGAGCAAAAGGAGGGGGAGATAAGGTGGGGGGCAAGATTTCTAAATTTGGGCTTATAATGCAAAAAATAAAATACTTACATTATTCCTGTAATTTTGAAGTCAAAATAATCTTTCTAAATGAAAAAAAATAAAATGTTGTATTTTTTTCCACCTAAAAGTACTTTAAAGGCGTTGGCTGGATTCGAACCCCTACACAGGGCTAGCCTGCTGCACCAAAGGCACTTGATCTTGCCACTGAACTATAGCTCCTTGATGGGCTTTGACTGTGCCACAGACCCTATCACCAACATAAAGGTTGTGATGTCATTCCTTATGGCTTCCACTGTAAAGGACACTTCATATCCATGATATAGGGAAGATTTGACATGCTAGAGATATGGAAGCCCGTGTGGTCCAGTGGGTAAGTTCCTGACTTCCACCCAGACAACCAGGGTTCGAATCCTGGGCTCGGCACCAGGTGACTGATGGCGGCAAAGCAGAGGTAAGTCGGAGATGGCTGCTAAATTGGTAAGTAATATGTATGTGTGTATAGAGCATAGCTGGACTTGTGAATGGTGGATTGTAAAGTGGCTGTAAGTGTGTATGTGCGTACATGCAGAGAGAGCAAGGATAGGTGCAGGCTGTGTCAAAGGGTGGGAATAGAGGGAGCACATGAGGTGGGGGCGGAGCAAGAAGGGCAGGCTAAGAGAGGTGCAGAAAGAGGGGGAGTAGGCGGAGCCTAGGAGGAGAGGAGGGGGGTTGATGGGACTTAGAGGAGAATGGGGGGGAGGAGCAAGAAGGGAAGGCTGAGAGAGAGGGATAGCAGAGGTGGCTGGTAGGACCTAGAGGAGAAAGGGGGACGTAGATGGAGCAGGGGGAGAGAGCAAGAGTAGGTGGTATCGTAGTGGCAGTGATGCAGGAGAAGAAGAGGTCGAGGAGGAGTCTAGGCAGGTGCGCAAGAGGTGGTACAGGAGAGGAAGCATAGGGCTGCAAAGCCCATGCTGGCAGAGTGCTCCCCCTCCCAGCACACAAACAGGGTGATTACAAAGGAGGGGGTTTTGGTGATGGAACCATCATTTTTATGCTCCCCTCCAATCTCCAGGTTGGTGGTAGTGGGAAGGGAGGGGGGGGGGTCAAATTTGGGGGTGCAGTGTCAAAAGGGGTGTTGGGGTGCATTATTACAGGGGTGGTAGGAGACGCAGAATGATGCAGCTTGTGTTTTTCGGGAGTGCTACATATATTCTTGTTTATTGCGCCCTTTCTTTCGAGCGGCGGTATCACTAAAGGCTAGGGGCAAAGGGGGAGGGGAGGACTTGGGGTTCAGCTTTCAGGCAGGTAATGGTATTGAGACGGGAAACAAGGAACATGTGTTAGGATTCTTGGGAGATGGTCTCCCCATGATTTCATTGCCCCGTTGCAGCACATGTTATATGGTCTCTTGGGATGGTTTTTCTAGGCCTCATAACCCCAAAAGAGTGCCTGGCATTTCGGCTGTAAGGACACTTCTAAAGAGTGTGCTTTTGATATTCTGGTAAGCGCCTCCCCAACTGTGCACATCTATGCACCGTACATGGCAAATCCTTCATCCTGCAAAGCATCATATCACTAACCGAAGCTTTGAGATGGTGTGAGTATATTCATTTTGGGGTGAATACTCTTCCGTGCTTCTCCCACCTGAGGACTGTGGGTCTGTTGTTCTTCTTTCGCATGTCCCTTCAAAGAGACAGAAGGCACACTCACTCTATCTCTCTGCAAGCATCTATGCTTTGACACTTTTATATTGCAGTTTTCCTTCCAAATCCCGTGCCCCCTTCACCACATATACAGGCCAATCATTTCTTAATACTCATTCACTCTGTCATTCCAGTCCTCTACTCTATAGGCTGACGAAAAAACAACAAGAACAAGAAGTTGTTCAGCAAACAGATTTAAAGTCTCTCTGTGGATTTATCTTCATGCTGCTGCCCTCTAGTAATGCTACATGGCAACTGCAGCATAATAATAGGGTTGAGAAAGGGGCTGTCCTATGCAAATAATGTTCTCCCATGATTACTTTGCCGAGCTTCCTCTAGGATGGTGTGATACGACCTTCAACATATGGTCTTCAGCAGATTTTTAAAGTTGCCAAACTGTCTTAGGCTAAGGATTTTTCCCTACGAATGCCTACAGATAAGGACCCCACCCTCATTTAGCAGGGTCCAGAATTACCTGCAGTAATCCTCTATACAGAACCTGGGCGTTTGTGGGCTTATGGTAAAAGCTGCAGACTAAGAATGGGATGTTTAAATTCCCAGTCCCAAAGGCCTGGCCTGGCTGCAAAGCAAAGCAAAGCAAAGCAAAGCAAAGCAAAGCAAAGCAAAGCAAAGCACAAGGTCTTATTTCTGTTCCCCAATTTGAGGAAAAAACGAATACATTGATCAATGAATACAAGGCTTTGCTCCTATTTTACCTACTTGAGCAAAAGGAGGGGGAGATAAGGTGGGGGGCAAGATTTCTAAATTTGGGCTTATAATGCAAAAAATAAAATACTTACATTATTCCTGTAATTTTGAAGTCAAAATAATCTTTCTAAATGAAAAAAATAAAATGTTGTATTTTTTTCCACCTAAAAGTACTTTAAAGGCGTTGGCTGGATTCGAACCCCTACACAGGGCTAGCCTGCTGCACCAAAGGCACTTGATCTTGCCACTGAGCTATAGCTCCTTGATGGGTTTTGACTGTGCCACAGACCCTATCACCAACATAAAGGTTGTGATGTCATTCCTTATGGCTTCCACTGTAAAGGACACTTCATATCCATGATATAGGGAAGATTTGACATGCTAGAGATATGGAAGCCCGTGTGGTCCAGTGGGTAAGTTCCTGACTTCCACCCAGACAACCAGGGTTCGAATCCTGGGCTCGGCACCAGGTGACTGATGGCGGCAAAGCAGAGGTAAGTCGGAGATGGCTGCTAAATTGGTAAGTAATATGTATGTGTGTATAGAGCATAGCTGGACTTGTGAATGGTGGATTGTAAAGTGGCTGTAAGTGTGTATGTGCGTACATGCAGAGAGAGCAAGGATAGGTGCAGGCTGTGTCAAAGGGCGGGAATAGAGGGAGCACATGAGGTGGGGGCGGAGCAAGAAGGGCAGGCTAAGAGAGGTGCAGAAAGAGGGGGAGTAGGCGGAGCCTAGGAGGAGAGGAGGGGGGTTGATGGGACTTAGAGGAGAATGGGGGGGAGGAGCAAGAAGGGAAGGCTGAGAGAGAGGGATAGCAGAGGTGGCTGGTAGGACCTAGAGGAGAAAGGGGGACGTAGATGGAGCAGGGGGAGAGAGCAAGAGTAGGTGGTATCGTAGTGGCAGTGATGCAGGAGAAGAAGAGGTCGAGGAGGAGTCTAGGCAGGTGCGCAAGAGGTGGTACAGGAGAGGAAGCATAGGGCTGCAAAGCCCATGCTGGCAGAGTGCTCCCCCTCCCAGCACACAAACAGGGTGATTACAAAGGAGGGGGTTTTGGTGATGGAACCATCATTTTTATGCTCCCCTCCAATCTCCAGGTTGGTGGTAGTGGGGAGGGGGGGGGGGGGTCAAATTTGGGGGTGCAGTGTCAAAAGGGGTGTTGGGGTGCATTATTACAGGGGTGGTAGGAGACGCAGAATGATGCAGCTTGTGTTTTTCGGGAGTGCTACATATATTCTTGTTTATTGCGCCCTTTCTTTCGAGCGGCGGTATCACTAAAGGCTAGGGGCAAAGGGGAAGGGGAGGACTTGGGGTTCAGCTTTCAGGCAGGTAATGGTATTGAGACGGGAAACAAGGAACATGTGTTAGGATTCTTGGGAGATGGTCTCCCCATGATTTCATTGCCCCGTTGCAGCACATGTCATATGGTCTCTTGGGATGGTTTTTCTAGGCCTCATAACCCCAAAAGAGTGCCTGGCATTTCGGCTGTAAGGACACTTCTAAAGAGTGTGCTTTTGATATTCTGGTAAGCGCCTCCCCAACTGTGCACATCTATGCACCGTACATGGCAAATCCTTCATCCTGCAAAGCATCATATCACTAACCGAAGCTTTGAGATGGTGTGAGTATATTCATTTTGGGGTGAATACTCTTCCGTGCTTCTCCCACCTGAGGACTGTGGGTCTGTTGTTCTTCTTTCGCATGTCCCTTCAAAGAGACAGAAGGCACACTCACTCTATCTCTCTGCAAGCATCTATGCTTTGACACTTTTATATTGCAGTTTTCCTTCCAAATCCCGTGCCCCCTTCACCACATATACAGGCCAATCATTTCTTAATACTCATTCACTCTGTCATTCCAGTCCTCTACTCTATAGGCTGACGAAAAAACAACAAGAACAAGAAGTTGTTCAGCAAACAGATTTAAAGTCTCTCTGTGGATTTATCTTCATGCTGCTGCCCTCTAGTAATGCTACATGGCAACTGCAGCATAATAATAGGGTTGAGAAAGGGGCTGTCCTATGCAAATAATGTTCTCCCATGATTACTTTGCCGAGCTTCCTCTAGGATGGTGTGATACGACCTTCAACATATGGTCTTCAGCAGATTTTTAAAGTTGCCAAACTGTCTTAGGCTAAGGATTTTTCCCTACGAATGCCTACAGATAAGGACCCCACCCTCATTTAGCAGGGTCCAGAATTACCTGCAGTAATCCTCTATACAGAACCTGGGCGTTTGTGGGCTTATGGTAAAAGCTGCAGACTAAGAATGGGATGTTTAAATTCCCAGTCCCAAAGGCCTGGCCTGGCTGCAAAGCAAAGCAAAGCAAAGCAAAGCAAAGCAAAGCACAAGGTCTTATTTCTGTTCCCCAATTTGAGGAAAAAACGAATACATTGATCAATGAATACAAGGCTTTGCTCCTATTTTACCTACTTGAGCAAAAGGAGGGGGAGATAAGGTGGGGGGCAAGATTTCTAAATTTGGGCTTATAATGCAAAAAATAAAATACTTACATTATTCCTGTAATTTTGAAGTCAAAATAATCTTTCTAAATGAAAAAAATAAAATGTTGTATTTTTTTCCACCTAAAAGTACTTTAAAGGCGTTGGCTGGATTCGAACCCCTACACAGGGCTAGCCTGCTGCACCAAAGGCACTTGATCTTGCCACTGAGCTATAGCTCCTTGATGGGTTTTGACTGTGCCACAGACCCTATCACCAACATAAAGGTTGTGATGTCATTCCTTATGGCTTCCACTGTAAAGGACACTTCATATCCATGATATAGGGAAGATTTGACATGCTAGAGATATGGAAGCCCGTGTGGTCCAGTGGGTAAGTTCCTGACTTCCACCCAGACAACCAGGGTTCGAATCCTGGGCTCGGCACCAGGTGACTGATGGCGGCAAAGCAGAGGTAAGTCGGAGATGGCTGCTAAATTGGTAAGTAATATGTATGTGTGTATAGAGCATAGCTGGACTTGTGAATGGTGGATTGTAAAGTGGCTGTAAGTGTGTATGTGCGTACATGCAGAGAGAGCAAGGATAGGTGCAGGCTGTGTCAAAGGGCGGGAATAGAGGGAGCACATGAGGTGGGGGCGGAGCAAGAAGGGCAGGCTAAGAGAGGTGCAGAAAGAGGGGGAGTAGGCGGAGCCTAGGAGGAGAGGAGGGGGGTTGATGGGACTTAGAGGAGAATGGGGGGGAGGAGCAAGAAGGGAAGGCTGAGAGAGAGGGATAGCAGAGGTGGCTGGTAGGACCTAGAGGAGAAAGGGGGACGTAGATGGAGCAGGGGGAGAGAGCAAGAGTAGGTGGTATCGTAGTGGCAGTGATGCAGGAGAAGAAGAGGTCGAGGAGGAGTCTAGGCAGGTGCGCAAGAGGTGGTACAGGAGAGGAAGCATAGGGCTGCAAAGCCCATGCTGGCAGAGTGCTCCCCCTCCCAGCACACAAACAGGGTGATTACAAAGGAGGGGGTTTTGGTGATGGAACCATCATTTTTATGCTCCCCTCCAATCTCCAGGTTGGTGGTAGTGGGAAGGGAGGGGGGGGGTCAAATTTGGGGGTGCAGTGTCAAAAGGGGTGTTGGGGTGCATTATTACAGGGGTGGTAGGAGACGCAGAATGATGCAGCTTGTGTTTTTCGGGAGTGCTACATATATTCTTGTTTATTGCGCCCTTTCTTTCGAGCGGCGGTATCACTAAAGGCTAGGGGCAAAGGGGAAGGGGAGGACTTGGGGTTCAGCTTTCAGGCAGGTAATGGTATTGAGACGGGAAACAAGGAACATGTGTTAGGATTCTTGGGAGATGGTCTCCCCATGATTTCATTGCCCCGTTGCAGCACATGTCATATGGTCTCTTGGGATGGTTTTTCTAGGCCTCATAACCCCAAAAGAGTGCCTGGCATTTCGGCTGTAAGGACACTTCTAAAGAGTGTGCTTTTGATATTCTGGTAAGCGCCTCCCCAACTGTGCACATCTATGCACCGTACATGGCAAATCCTTCATCCTGCAAAGCATCATATCACTAACCGAAGCTTTGAGATGGTGTGAGTATATTCATTTTGGGGTGAATACTCTTCCGTGCTTCTCCCACCTGAGGACTGTGGGTCTGTTGTTCTTCTTTCGCATGTCCCTTCAAAGAGACAGAAGGCACACTCACTCTATCTCTCTGCAAGCATCTATGCTTTGACACTTTTATATTGCAGTTTTCCTTCCAAATCCCGTGCCCCCTTCACCACATATACAGGCCAATCATTTCTTAATACTCATTCACTCTGTCATTCCAGTCCTCTACTCTATAGGCTGACGAAAAAACAACAAGAACAAGAAGTTGTTCAGCAAACAGATTTAAAGTCTCTCTGTGGATTTATCTTCATGCTGCTGCCCTCTAGTAATGCTACATGGCAACTGCAGCATAATAATAGGGTTGAGAAAGGGGCTGTCCTATGCAAATAATGTTCTCCCATGATTACTTTGCCGAGCTTCCTCTAGGATGGTGTGATACGACCTTCAACATATGGTCTTCAGCAGATTTTTAAAGTTGCCAAACTGTCTTAGGCTAAGGATTTGTCCCTACGAATGCCTACAGATAAGGACCCCACCCTCATTTAGCAGGGTCCAGAATTACCTGCAGTAATCCTCTATACAGAACCTGGGTGTTTGTGGGCTTATGGTAAAAGCTGCAGACTAAGAATGGGATGTTTAAATTCCCAGTCCCAAAGGCCTGGCCTGGCTGCAAAGCAAAGCAAAGCAAAGCAAAGCAAAGCACAAGGCCTTATTTCTGTTCCCCAATTTGAGGAAAAAACGAATACATTGATCAATGAATACAAGGCTTTGCTCCTATTTTACCTACTTGAGCAAAAGGAGGGGGAGATAAGGTGGGGGGCAAGATTTCTAAATTTGGGCTTATAATGCAAAAAATAAAATACTTACATTATTCCTGTAATTTTGAAGTCAAAATAATCTTTCTAAATGAAAAAAAATAAAATGTTGTATTTTTTTCCACCTAAAAGTACTTTAAAGGCGTTGGCTGGATTCGAACCCCTACACAGGGCTAGCCTGCTGCACCAAAGGCACTTGATCTTGCCACTGAACTATAGCTCCTTGATGGGTTTTGACTGTGCCACAGACCCTATCACCAACATAAAGGTTGTGATGTCATTCCTTATGGCTTCCACTGTAAAGGACACTTCATATCCATGATATAGGGAAGATTTGACATGCTAGAGATATGGAAGCCCGTGTGGTCCAGTGGGTAAGTTCCTGACTTCCACCCAGACAACCAGGGTTCGAATCCTGGGCTCGGCACCAGGTGACTGATGGCGGCAAAGCAGAGGTAAGTCGGAGATGGCTGCTAAATTGGTAAGTAATATGTATGTGTGTATAGAGCATAGCTGGACTTGTGAATGGTGGATTGTAAAGTGGCTGTAAGTGTGTATGTGCGTACATGCAGAGAGAGCAAGGATAGGTGCAGGCTGTGTCAAAGGGCGGGAATAGAGGGAGCACATGAGGTGGGGGCGGAGCAAGAAGGGCAGGCTAAGAGAGGTGCAGAAAGAGGGGGAGTAGGCGGAGCCTAGGAGGAGAGGAGGGGGGTTGATGGGACTTAGAGGAGAATGGGGGGGAGGAGCAAGAAGGGAAGGCTGAGAGAGAGGGATAGCAGAGGTGGCTGGTAGGACCTAGAGGAGAAAGGGGGACGTAGATGGAGCAGGGGGAGAGAGCAAGAGTAGGTGGTATCGTAGTGGCAGTGATGCAGGAGAAGAAGAGGTCGAGGAGGAGTCTAGGCAGGTGCGCAAGAGGTGGTACAGGAGAGGAAGCATAGGGCTGCAAAGCCCATGCTGGCAGAGTGCTCCCCCTCCCAGCACACAAACAGGGTGATTACAAAGGAGGGGATTTTGGTGATGGAACCATCATTTTTATGCTCCCCTCCAATCTCCAGGTTGGTGGTAGTGGGAAGGGAGGGGAGGGGGGGGGTCAAATTTGGGGGTGCAGTGTCAAAAGGGGTGTTGGGGTGCATTATTACAGGGGTGGTAGGAGACGCAGAATGATGCAGCTTGTGTTTTTCGGGAGTGCTACATATATTCTTGTTTATTGCGCCCTTTCTTTCGAGCGGCGGTATCACTAAAGGCTAGGGGCAAAGGGGGAGGGGAGGACTTGGGGTTCAGCTTTCAGGCAGGTAATGGTATTGAGACGGGAAACAAGGAACATGTGTTAGGATTCTTGGGAGATGGTCTCCCCATGATTTCATTGCCCCGTTGCAGCACATGTTATATGGTCTCTTGGGATGGTTTTTCTAGGCCTCATAACCCCAAAAGAGTGCCTGGCATTTCGGCTGTAAGGACACTTCTAAAGAGTGTGCTTTTGATATTCTGGTAAGCGCCTCCCCAACTGTGCACATCTATGCACCGTACATGGCAAATCCTTCATCCTGCAAAGCATCATATCACTAACCGAAGCTTTGAGATGGTGTGAGTATATTCATTTTGGGGTGAATACTCTTCCGTGCTTCTCCCACCTGAGGACTGTGGGTCTGTTGTTCTTCTTTCGCATGTCCCTTCAAAGAGACAGAAGGCACACTCACTCTATCTCTCTGCAAGCATCTATGCTTTGACACTTTTATATTGCAGTTTTCCTTCCAAATCCCGTGCCCCCTTCACCACATATACAGGCCAATCATTTCTTAATACTCATTCACTCTGTCATTCCAGTCCTCTACTCTATAGGCTGACGAAAAAACAACAAGAACAAGAAGTTGTTCAGCAAACAGATTTAAAGTCTCTCTGTGGATTTATCTTCATGCTGCTGCCCTCTAGTAATGCTACATGGCAACTGCAGCATAATAATAGGGTTGAGAAAGGGGCTGTCCTATGCAAATAATGTTCTCCCATGATTACTTTGCCGAGCTTCCTCTAGGATGGTGTGATACGACCTTCAACATATGGTCTTCAGCAGATTTTTAAAGTTGCCAAACTGTCTTAGGCTAAGGATTTTTCCCTACGAATGCCTACAGATAAGGACCCCACCCTCATTTAGCAGGGTCCAGAATTACCTGCAGTAATCCTCTATACAGAACCTGGGCGTTTGTGGGCTTATGGTAAAAGCTGCAGACTAAGAATGGGATGTTTAAATTCCCAGTCCCAAAGGCCTGGCCTGGCTGCAAAGCAAAGCAAAGCAAAGCAAAGCACAAGGCCTTATTTCTGTTCCCCAATTTGAGGAAAAAACCAATACATTGATCAATGAATACAAGGCTTTGCTCCTATTTTACCTACTTGAGCAAAAGGAGGGGGAGATAAGGTGGGGGGCAAGATTTCTAAATTTGGGCTTATAATGCAAAAAATAAAATACTTACATTATTCCTGTAATTTTGAAGTCAAAATAATCTTTCTAAATGAAAAAAATAAAATGTTGTATTTTTTTCCACCTAAAAGTACTTTAAAGGCGTTGGCTGGATTCGAACCCCTACACAGGGCTAGCCTGCTGCACCAAAGGCACTTGATCTTGCCACTGAGCTATAGCTCCTTGCTGGGTTTTGACTGTGCCACAGACCCTATCACCAACATAAAGGTTGTGATGTCATTCCTTATGGCTTCCACTGTAAAGGACACTTCATATCCATGATATAGGGAAGATTTGACATGCTACAGATATGGAAGCCCGTGTGGTCCAGTGGGTAAGTTCCTGACTTCCACCCAGACAACCAGGGTTCGAATCCTGGGCTCGGCACCAGGTGACTGATGGCGGCAAAGCAGAGGTAAGTCGGAGATGGCTGCTAAATTGGTAAGTAATATGTATGTGTGTATAGAGCATAGCTGGACTTGTGAATGGTGGATTGTAAAGTGGCTGTAAGTGTGTATGTGCGTACATGCAGAGAGAGCAAGGATAGGTGCAGGCTGTGTCAAAGGGCGGGAATAGAGGGAGCACATGAGGTGGGGGCGGAGCAAGAAGGGCAGGCTAAGAGAGGTGCAGAAAGAGGGGGAGTAGGCGGAGCCTAGGAGGAGAGGAGGGGGGTTGATGGGACTTAGAGGAGAATGGGGGGGAGGAGCAAGAAGGGAAGGCTGAGAGAGAGGGATAGCAGAGGTGGCTGGTAGGACCTAGAGGAGAAAGGGGGACGTAGATGGAGCAGCGGGAGAGAGCAAGAGTAGGTGGTATCGTAGTGGCAGTGATGCAGGAGAAGAAGAGGTCGAGGAGGAGTCTAGGCAGGTGCGCAAGAGGTGGTACAGGAGAGGAAGCATAGGGCTGCAAAGCCCATGCTGGCAGAGTGCTCCCCCTCCCAGCACACAAACAGGGTGATTACAAAGGAGGGGGTTTTGGTGATGGAACCATCATTTTTATGCTCCCCTCCAATCTCCAGGTTGGTGGTAGTGGGAAGGGAGGGGGGGGGGGGTCAAATTTGGGGGTGCAGTGTCAAAAGGGGTGTTGGGGTGCATTATTACAGGGGTGGTAGGAGACGCAGAATGATGCAGCTTGTGTTTTTCGGGAGTGCTACATATATTCTTGTTTATTGCGCCCTTTCTTTCGAGCGGCGGTATCACTAAAGGCTAGGGGCAAAGGGGGAGGGGAGGACTTGGGGTTCAGCTTTCAGGCAGGTAATGGTATTGAGACGGGAAACAAGGAACATGTGTTAGGATTCTTGGGAGATGGTCTCCCCATGATTTCATTGCCCCGTTGCAGCACATGTTATATGGTCTCTTGGGATGGTTTTTCTAGGCCTCATAACCCCAAAAGAGTGCCTGGCATTTCGGCTGTAAGGACACTTCTAAAGAGTGTGCTTTTGATATTCTGGTAAGCGCCTCCCCAACTGTGCACATCTATGCACCGTACATGGCAAATCCTTCATCCTGCGAAGCATCATATCACTAACCGAAGCTTTGAGATGGTGTGAGTATATTCATTTTGGGGTGAATACTCTTCCGTGCTTCTCCCACCTGAGGACTGTGGGTCTGTTGTTCTTCTTTCGCATGTCCCTTCAAAGAGACAGAAGGCACACTCACTCTATCTCTCTGCAAGCATCTATGCTTTGACACTTTTATATTGCAGTTTTCCTTCCAAATCCCGTGCCCCCTTCACCACATATACAGGCCAATCATTTCTTAATACTCATTCACTCTGTCATTCCAGTCCTCTACTCTATAGGCTGACGAAAAAACAACAAGAACAAGAAGTTGTTCAGCAAACAGATTTAAAGTCTCTCTGTGGATTTATCTTCATGCTGCTGCCCTCTAGTAATGCTACATGGCAACTGCAGCATAATAATAGGGTTGAGAAAGGGGCTGTCCTATGCAAATAATGTTCTCCCATGATTACTTTGCCGAGCTTCCTCTAGGATGGTGTGATACGACCTTCAACATATGGTCTTCAGCAGATTTTTAAAGTTGCCAAACTGTCTTAGGCTAAGGATTTTTCCCTACGAATGCCTACAGATAAGGACCCCACCCTCATTTAGCAGGGTCCAGAATTACCTGCAGTAATCCTCTATACAGAACCTGGGCGTTTGTGGGCTTATGGTAAAAGCTGCAGACTAAGAATGGGATGTTTAAATTCCCAGTCCCAAAGGCCTGGCCTGGCTGCAAAGCAAAGCAAAGCAAAGCAAAGCAAAGCAAAGCACAAGGTCTTATTTCTGTTCCCCAATTTGAGGAAAAAACGAATACATTGATCAATGAATACAAGGCTTTGCTCCTATTTTACCTACTTGAGCAAAAGGAGGGGGAGATAAGGTGGGGGGCAAGATTTCTAAATTTGGGCTTATAATGCAAAAAATAAAATACTTACATTATTCCTGTAATTTTGAAGTCAAAATAATCTTTCTAAATGAAAAAAATAAAATGTTGTATTTTTTTCCACCTAAAAGTACTTTAAAGGCGTTGGCTGGATTCGAACCCCTACACAGGGCTAGCCTGCTGCACCAAAGGCACTTGATCTTGCCACTGAGCTATAGCTCCTTGATGGGTTTTGACTGTGCCACAGACCCTATCACCAACATAAAGGTTGTGATGTCATTCCTTATGGCTTCCACTGTAAAGGACACTTCATATCCATGATATAGGGAAGATTTGACATGCTAGAGATATGGAAGCCCGTGTGGTCCAGTGGGTAAGTTCCTGACTTCCACCCAGACAACCAGGGTTCGAATCCTGGGCTCGGCACCAGGTGACTGATGGCGGCAAAGCAGAGGTAAGTCGGAGATGGCTGCTAAATTGGTAAGTAATATGTATGTGTGTATAGAGCATAGCTGGACTTGTGAATGGTGGATTGTAAAGTGGCTGTAAGTGTGTATGTGCGTACATGCAGAGAGAGCAAGGATAGGTGCAGGCTGTGTCAAAGGGCGGGAATAGAGGGAGCACATGAGGTGGGGGCGGAGCAAGAAGGGCAGGCTAAGAGAGGTGCAGAAAGAGGGGGAGTAGGCGGAGCCTAGGAGGAGAGGAGGGGGGTTGATGGGACTTAGAGGAGAATGGGGGGGAGGAGCAAGAAGGGAAGGCTGAGAGAGAGGGATAGCAGAGGTGGCTGGTAGGACCTAGAGGAGAAAGGGGGACGTAGATGGAGCAGGGGGAGAGAGCAAGAGTAGGTGGTATCGTAGTGGCAGTGATGCAGGAGAAGAAGAGGTCGAGGAGGAGTCTAGGCAGGTGCGCAAGAGGTGGTACAGGAGAGGAAGCATAGGGCTGCAAAGCCCATGCTGGCAGAGTGCTCCCCCTCCCAGCACACAAACAGGGTGATTACAAAGGAGGGGGTTTTGGTGATGGAACCATCATTTTTATGCTCCCCTCCAATCTCCAGGTTGGTGGTAGTGGGGAGGGGGGGGGGGGGGGTCAAATTTGGGGGTGCAGTGTCAAAAGGGGTGTTGGGGTGCATTATTACAGGGGTGGTAGGAGACGCAGAATGATGCAGCTTGTGTTTTTCGGGAGTGCTACATATATTCTTGTTTATTGCGCCCTTTCTTTCGAGCGGCGGTATCACTAAAGGCTAGGGGCAAAGGGGAAGGGGAGGACTTGGGGTTCAGCTTTCAGGCAGGTAATGGTATTGAGACGGGAAACAAGGAACATGTGTTAGGATTCTTGGGAGATGGTCTCCCCATGATTTCATTGCCCCGTTGCAGCACATGTCATATGGTCTCTTGGGATGGTTTTTCTAGGCCTCATAACCCCAAAAGAGTGCCTGGCATTTCGGCTGTAAGGACACTTCTAAAGAGTGTGCTTTTGATATTCTGGTAAGCGCCTCCCCAACTGTGCACATCTATGCACCGTACATGGCAAATCCTTCATCCTGCAAAGCATCATATCACTAACCGAAGCTTTGAGATGGTGTGAGTATATTCATTTTGGGGTGAATACTCTTCCGTGCTTCTCCCACCTGAGGACTGTGGGTCTGTTGTTCTTCTTTCGCATGTCCCTTCAAAGAGACAGAAGGCACACTCACTCTATCTCTCTGCAAGCATCTATGCTTTGACACTTTTATATTGCAGTTTTCCTTCCAAATCCCGTGCCCCCTTCACCACATATACAGGCCAATCATTTCTTAATACTCATTCACTCTGTCATTCCAGTCCTCTACTCTATAGGCTGACGAAAAAACAACAAGAACAAGAAGTTGTTCAGCAAACAGATTTAAAGTCTCTCTGTGGATTTATCTTCATGCTGCTGCCCTCTAGTAATGCTACATGGCAACTGCAGCATAATAATAGGGTTGAGAAAGGGGCTGTCCTATGCAAATAATGTTCTCCCATGATTACTTTGCCGAGCTTCCTCTAGGATGGTGTGATACGACCTTCAACATATGGTCTTCAGCAGATTTTTAAAGTTGCCAAACTGTCTTAGGCTAAGGATTTGTCCCTACGAATGCCTACAGATAAGGACCCCACCCTCATTTAGCAGGGTCCAGAATTACCTGCAGTAATCCTCTATACAGAACCTGGGTGTTTGTGGGCTTATGGTAAAAGCTGCAGACTAAGAATGGGATGTTTAAATTCCCAGTCCCAAAGGCCTGGCCTGGCTGCAAAGCAAAGCAAAGCAAAGCAAAGCAAAGCACAAGGCCTTATTTCTGTTCCCCAATTTGAGGAAAAAACGAATACATTGATCAATGAATACAAGGCTTTGCTCCTATTTTACCTACTTGAGCAAAAGGAGGGGGAGATAAGGTGGGGGGCAAGATTTCTAAATTTGGGCTTATAATGCAAAAAATAAAATACTTACATTATTCCTGTAATTTTGAAGTCAAAATAATCTTTCTAAATGAAAAAAATAAAATGTTGTATTTTTTTCCACCTAAAAGTACTTTAAAGGCGTTGGCTGGATTCGAACCCCTACACAGGGCTAGCCTGCTGCACCAAAGGCACTTGATCTTGCCACTGAACTATAGCTCCTTGATGGGTTTTGACTGTGCCACAGACCCTATCACCAACATAAAGGTTGTGATGTCATTCCTTATGGCTTCCACTGTAAAGGACACTTCATATCCATGATATAGGGAAGATTTGACATGCTAGAGATATGGAAGCCCGTGTGGTCCAGTGGGTAAGTTCCTGACTTCCACCCAGACAACCAGGGTTCGAATCCTGGGCTCGGCACCAGGTGACTGATGGCGGCAAAGCAGAGGTAAGTCGGAGATGGCTGCTAAATTGGTAAGTAATATGTATGTGTGTATAGAGCATAGCTGGACTTGTGAATGGTGGATTGTAAAGTGGCTGTAAGTGTGTATGTGCGTACATGCAGAGAGAGCAAGGATAGGTGCAGGCTGTGTCAAAGGGTGGGAATAGAGGGAGCACATGAGGTGGGGGCGGAGCAAGAAGGGCAGGCTAAGAGAGGTGCAGAAAGAGGGGGAGTAGGCGGAGCCTAGGAGGAGAGGAGGGGGGTTGATGGGACTTAGAGGAGAATGGGGGGGAGGAGCAAGAAGGGAAGGCTGAGAGAGAGGGATAGCAGAGGTGGCTGGTAGGACCTAGAGGAGAAAGGGGGACGTAGATGGAGCAGGGGGAGAGAGCAAGAGTAGGTGGTATCGTAGTGGCAGTGATGCAGGAGAAGAAGAGGTCGAGGAGGAGTCTAGGCAGGTGCGCAAGAGGTGGTACAGGAGAGGAAGCATAGGGCTGCAAAGCCCATGCTGGCAGAGTGCTCCCCCTCCCAGCACACAAACAGGGTGATTACAAAGGAGGGGGTTTTGGTGATGGAACCATCATTTTTATGCTCCCCTCCAATCTCCAGGTTGGTGGTAGTGGGAAGGGAGGGGAGGGGGGGGGGTCAAATTTGGGGGTGCAGTGTCAAAAGGGGTGTTGGGGTGCATTATTACAGGGGTGGTAGGAGACGCAGAATGATGCAGCTTGTGTTTTTCGGGAGTGCTACATATATTCTTGTTTATTGCGCCCTTTCTTTCGAGCGGCGGTATCACTAAAGGCTAGGGGCAAAGGGGGAGGGGAGGACTTGGGGTTCAGCTTTCAGGCAGGTAATGGTATTGAGACGGGAAACAAGGAACATGTGTTAGGATTCTTGGGAGATGGTCTCCCCATGATTTCATTGCCCCGTTGCAGCACATGTTATATGGTCTCTTGGGATGGTTTTTCTAGGCCTCATAACCCCAAAAGAGTGCCTGGCATTTCGGCTGTAAGGACACTTCTAAAGAGTGTGCTTTTGATATTCTGGTAAGCGCCTCCCCAACTGTGCACATCTATGCACCGTACATGGCAAATCCTTCATCCTGCAAAGCATCATATCACTAACCGAAGCTTTGAGATGGTGTGAGTATATTCATTTTGGGGTGAATACTCTTCCGTGCTTCTCCCACCTGAGGACTGTGGGTCTGTTGTTCTTCTTTCGCATGTCCCTTCAAAGAGACAGAAGGCACACTCACTCTATCTCTCTGCAAGCATCTATGCTTTGACACTTTTATATTGCAGTTTTCCTTCCAAATCCCGTGCCCCCTTCACCACATATACAGGCCAATCATTTCTTAATACTCATTCACTCTGTCATTCCAGTCCTCTACTCTATAGGCTGACGAAAAAACAACAAGAACAAGAAGTTGTTCAGCAAACAGATTTAAAGTCTCTCTGTGGATTTATCTTCATGCTGCTGCCCTCTAGTAATGCTACATGGCAACTGCAGCATAATAATAGGGTTGAGAAAGGGGCTGTCCTATGCAAATAATGTTCTCCCATGATTACTTTGCCGAGCTTCCTCTAGGATGGTGTGATACGACCTTCAACATATGGTCTTCAGCAGATTTTTAAAGTTGCCAAACTGTCTTAGGCTAAGGATTTTTCCCTACGAATGCCTACAGATAAGGACCCCACCCTCATTTAGCAGGGTCCAGAATTACCTGCAGTAATCCTCTATACAGAACCTGGGCGTTTGTGGGCTTATGGTAAAAGCTGCAGACTAAGAATGGGATGTTTAAATTCCCAGTCCCAAAGGCCTGGCCTGGCTGCAAAGCAAAGCAAAGCAAAGCAAAGCACAAGGTCTTATTTCTGTTCCCCAATTTGAGGAAAAAACGAATACATTGATCAATGAATACAAGGCTTTGCTCCTATTTTACCTACTTGAGCAAAAGGAGGGGGAGATAAGGTGGGGGGCAAGATTTCTAAATTTGGGCTTATAATGCAAAAAATAAAATACTTACATTATTCCTGTAATTTTGAAGTCAAAATAATCTTTCTAAATGAAAAAAATAAAATGTTGTATTTTTTTCCACCTAAAAGTACTTTAAAGGCGTTGGCTGGATTCGAACCCCTACACAGGGCTAGCCTGCTGCACCAAAGGCACTTGATCTTGCCACTGAGCTATAGCTCCTTGATGGGTTTTGACTGTGCCACAGACCCTATCACCAACATAAAGGTTGTGATGTCATTCCTTATGGCTTCCACTGTAAAGGACACTTCATATCCATGATATAGGGAAGATTTGACATGCTACAGATATGGAAGCCCGTGTGGTCCAGTGGGTAAGTTCCTGACTTCCACCCAGACAACCAGGGTTCGAATCCTGGGCTCGGCACCAGGTGACTGATGGCGGCAAAGCAGAGGTAAGTCGGAGATGGCTGCTAAATTGGTAAGTAATATGTATGTGTGTATAGAGCATAGCTGGACTTGTGAATGGTGGATTGTAAAGTGGCTGTAAGTGTGTATGTGCGTACATGCAGAGAGAGCAAGGATAGGTGCAGGCTGTGTCAAAGGGCGGGAATAGAGGGAGCACATGAGGTGGGGGCGGAGCAAGAAGGGCAGGCTAAGAGAGGTGCAGAAAGAGGGGGAGTAGGCGGAGCCTAGGAGGAGAGGAGGGGGGTTGATGGGACTTAGAGGAGAATGGGGGGGAGGAGCAAGAAGGGAAGGCTGAGAGAGAGGGATAGCAGAGGTGGCTGGTAGGACCTAGAGGAGAAAGGGGGACGTAGATGGAGCAGAGGGAGAGAGCAAGAGTAGGTGGTATCGTAGTGGCAGTAATGCAGGAGAAGAAGAGGTCGAGGAGGAGTCTAGGCAGGTGCGCAAGAGGTGGTACAGGAGAGGAAGCATAGGGCTGCAAAGCCCATGCTGGCAGAGTGCTCCCCCTCCCAGCACACAAACAGGGTGATTACAAAGGAGGGGGTTTTGGTGATGGAACCATCATTTTTATGCTCCCCTCCAATCTCCAGGTTGGTGGTAGTGGGAAGGGAGGAGGGGGGGTCAAATTTGGGGGTGCAGTGTCAAAAGGGGTGTTGGGGTGCATTATTACAGGGGTGGTAGGAGACGCAGAATGATGCAGCTTGTGTTTTTCGGGAGTGCTACATATATTCTTGTTTATTGCGCCCTTTCTTTCGAGCGGCGGTATCACTAAAGGCTAGGGGCAAAGGGGGAGGGGAGGACTTGGGGTTCAGCTTTCAGGCAGGTAATGGTATTGAGACGGGAAACAAGGAACATGTGTTAGGATTCTTGGGAGATGGTCTCCCCATGATTTCATTGCCCCGTTGCAGCACATGTTATATGGTCTCTTGGGATGGTTTTTCTAGGCCTCATAACCCCAAAAGAGTGCCTGGCATTTCGACTGTAAGGACACTTCTAAAGAGTGTGCTTTTGATATTCTGGTAAGCGCCTCCCCAACTGTGCACATCTATGCACCGTACATGGCAAATCCTTCATCCTGCGAAGCATCATATCACTAACCGAAGCTTTGAGATGGTGTGAGTATATTCATTTTGGGGTGAATACTCTTCCGTGCTTCTCCCACCTGAGGACTGTGGGTCTGTTGTTCTTCTTTCGCATGTCCCTTCAAAGAGACAGAAGGCACACTCACTCTATCTCTCTGCAAGCATCTATGCTTTGACACTTTTATATTGCAGTTTTCCTTCCAAATCCCGTGCCCCCTTCACCACATATACAGGCCAATCATTTCTTAATACTCATTCACTCTGTCATTCCAGTCCTCTACTCTATAGGCTGACGAAAAAACAACAAGAACAAGAAGTTGTTCAGCAAACAGATTTAAAGTCTCTCTGTGGATTTATCTTCATGCTGCTGCCCTCTAGTAATGCTACATGGCAACTGCAGCATAATAATAGGGTTGAGAAAGGGGCTGTCCTATGCAAATAATGTTCTCCCATGATTACTTTGCCGAGCTTCCTCTAGGATGGTGTGATACGACCTTCAACATATGGTCTTCAGCAGATTTTTAAAGTTGCCAAACTGTCTTAGGCTAAGGATTTTTCCCTACGAATGCCTACAGATAAGGACCCCACCCTCATTTAGCAGGGTCCAGAATTACCTGCAGTAATCCTCTATACAGAACCTGGGCGTTTGTGGGCTTATGGTAAAAGCTGCAGACTAAGAATGGGATGTTTAAATTCCCAGTCCCAAAGGCCTGGCCTGGCTGCAAAGCAAAGCAAAGCAAAGCAAAGCAAAGCACAAGGCCTTATTTCTGTTCCCCAATTTGAGGAAAAAACCAATACATTGATCAATGAATACAAGGCTTTGCTCCTATTTTACCTACTTGAGCAAAAGGAGGGGGAGATAAGGTGGGGGGCAAGATTTCTAAATTTGGGCTTATAATGCAAAAAATAAAATACTTACATTATTCCTGTAATTTTGAAGTCAAAATAATCTTTCTAAATGAAAAAAATAAAATGTTGTATTTTTTTCCACCTAAAAGTACTTTAAAGGCGTTGGCTGGATTCGAACCCCTACACAGGGCTAGCCTGCTGCACCAAAGGCACTTGATCTTGCCACTGAACTATAACTCCTTGATGGGTTTTGACTGTGCCACAGACCCTATCACCAACATAAAGGTTGTGATGTCATTCCTTATGGCTTCCACTGTAAAGGACACTTCATATCCATGATATAGGGAAGATTTGACATGCTAGAGATATGGAAGCCCGTGTGGTCCAGTGGGTAAGTTCCTGACTTCCACCCAGACAACCAGGGTTCGAATCCTGGGCTCGGCACCAGGTGACTGATGGCGGCAAAGCAGAGGTAAGTCGGAGATGGCTGCTAAATTGGTAAGTAATATGTATGTGTGTATAGAGCATAGCTGGACTTGTGAATGGTGGATTGTAAAGTGGCTGTAAGTGTGTATGTGCGTACATGCAGAGAGAGCAAGGATAGGTGCAGGCTGTGTCAAAGGGTGGGAATAGAGGGAGCACATGAGGTGGGGGCGGAGCAAGAAGGGCAGGCTAAGAGAGGTGCAGAAAGAGGGGGAGTAGGCGGAGCCTAGGAGGAGAGGAGGGGGGTTGATGGGACTTAGAGGAGAATGGGGGGGAGGAGCAAGAAGGGAAGGCTGAGAGAGAGGGATAGCAGAGGTGGCTGGTAGGACCTAGAGGAGAAAGGGGGACGTAGATGGAGCAGGGGGAGAGAGCAAGAGTAGGTGGTATCGTAGTGGCAGTGATGCAGGAGAAGAAGAGGTCGAGGAGGAGTCTAGGCAGGTGCGCAAGAGGTGGTACAGGAGAGGAAGCATAGGGCTGCAAAGCCCATGCTGGCAGAGTGCTCCCCCTCCCAGCACACAAACAGGGTGATTACAAAGGAGGGGGTTTTGGTGATGGAACCATCATTTTTATGCTCCCCTCCAATCTCCAGGTTGGTGGTAGTGGGAAGGGAGGGGAGGGGGGGGGTCAAATTTGGGGGTGCAGTGTCAAAAGGGGTGTTGGGGTGCATTATTACAGGGGTGGTAGGAGACGCAGAATGATGCAGCTTGTGTTTTTCGGGAGTGCTACATATATTCTTGTTTATTGCGCCCTTTCTTTCGAGCGGCGGTATCACTAAAGGCTAGGGGCAAAGGGGGAGGGGAGGACTTGGGGTTCAGCTTTCAGGCAGGTAATGGTATTGAGACGGGAAACAAGGAACATGTGTTAGGATTCTTGGGAGATGGTCTCCCCATGATTTCATTGCCCCGTTGCAGCACATGTTATATGGTCTCTTGGGATGGTTTTTCTAGGCCTCATAACCCCAAAAGAGTGCCTGGCATTTCGGCTGTAAGGACACTTCTAAAGAGTGTGCTTTTGATATTCTGGTAAGCGCCTCCCCAACTGTGCACATCTATGCACCGTACATGGCAAATCCTTCATCCTGCAAAGCATCATATCACTAACCGAAGCTTTGAGATGGTGTGAGTATATTCATTTTGGGGTGAATACTCTTCCGTGCTTCTCCCACCTGAGGACTGTGGGTCTGTTGTTCTTCTTTCGCATGTCCCTTCAAAGAGACAGAAGGCACACTCACTCTATCTCTCTGCAAGCATCTATGCTTTGACACTTTTATATTGCAGTTTTCCTTCCAAATCCCGTGCCCCCTTCACCACATATACAGGCCAATCATTTCTTAATACTCATTCACTCTGTCATTCCAGTCCTCTACTCTATAGGCTGACGAAAAAACAACAAGAACAAGAAGTTGTTCAGCAAACAGATTTAAAGTCTCTCTGTGGATTTATCTTCATGCTGCTGCCCTCTAGTAATGCTACATGGCAACTGCAGCATAATAATAGGGTTGAGAAAGGGGCTGTCCTATGCAAATAATGTTCTCCCATGATTACTTTGCCGAGCTTCCTCTAGGATGGTGTGATACGACCTTCAACATATGGTCTTCAGCAGATTTTTAAAGTTGCCAAACTGTCTTAGGCTAAGGATTTTTCCCTACGAATGCCTACAGATAAGGACCCCACCCTCATTTAGCAGGGTCCAGAATTACCTGCAGTAATCCTCTATACAGAACCTGGGCGTTTGTGGGCTTATGGTAAAAGCTGCAGACTAAGAATGGGATGTTTAAATTCCCAGTCCCAAAGGCCTGGCCTGGCTGCAAAGCAAAGCAAAGCAAAGCAAAGCAAAGCAAAGCACAAGGTCTTATTTCTGTTCCCCAATTTGAGGAAAAAACGAATACATTGATCAATGAATACAAGGCTTTGCTCCTATTTTACCTACTTGAGCAAAAGGAGGGGGAGATAAGGTGGGGGGCAAGATTTCTAAATTTGGGCTTATAATGCAAAAAATAAAATACTTACATTATTCCTGTAATTTTGAAGTCAAAATAATCTTTCTAAATGAAAAAAATAAAATGTTGTATTTTTTTCCACCTAAAAGTACTTTAAAGGCGTTGGCTGGATTCGAACCCCTACACAGGGCTAGCCTGCTGCACCAAAGGCACTTGATCTTGCCACTGAGCTATAGCTCCTTGATGGGTTTTGACTGTGCCACAGACCCTATCACCAACATAAAGGTTGTGATGTCATTCCTTATGGCTTCCACTGTAAAGGACACTTCATATCCATGATATAGGGAAGATTTGACATGCTAGAGATATGGAAGCCCGTGTGGTCCAGTGGGTAAGTTCCTGACTTCCACCCAGACAACCAGGGTTCGAATCCTGGGCTCGGCACCAGGTGACTGATGGCGGCAAAGCAGAGGTAAGTCGGAGATGGCTGCTAAATTGGTAAGTAATATGTATGTGTGTATAGAGCATAGCTGGACTTGTGAATGGTGGATTGTAAAGTGGCTGTAAGTGTGTATGTGCGTACATGCAGAGAGAGCAAGGATAGGTGCAGGCTGTGTCAAAGGGCGGGAATAGAGGGAGCACATGAGGTGGGGGCGGAGCAAGAAGGGCAGGCTAAGAGAGGTGCAGAAAGAGGGGGAGTAGGCGGAGCCTAGGAGGAGAGGAGGGGGGTTGATGGGACTTAGAGGAGAATGGGGGGGAGGAGCAAGAAGGGAAGGCTGAGAGAGAGGGATAGCAGAGGTGGCTGGTAGGACCTAGAGGAGAAAGGGGGACGTAGATGGAGCAGGGGGAGAGAGCAAGAGTAGGTGGTATCGTAGTGGCAGTGATGCAGGAGAAGAAGAGGTCGAGGAGGAGTCTAGGCAGGTGCGCAAGAGGTGGTACAGGAGAGGAAGCATAGGGCTGCAAAGCCCATGCTGGCAGAGTGCTCCCCCTCCCAGCACACAAACAGGGTGATTACAAAGGAGGGGGTTTTGGTGATGGAACCATCATTTTTATGCTCCCCTCCAATCTCCAGGTTGGTGGTAGTGGGGAGGGGGGGGGGGGGTCAAATTTGGGGGTGCAGTGTCAAAAGGGGTGTTGGGGTGCATTATTACAGGGGTGGTAGGAGACGCAGAATGATGCAGCTTGTGTTTTTCGGGAGTGCTACATATATTCTTGTTTATTGCGCCCTTTCTTTCGAGCGGCGGTATCACTAAAGGCTAGGGGCAAAGGGGAAGGGGAGGACTTGGGGTTCAGCTTTCAGGCAGGTAATGGTATTGAGACGGGAAACAAGGAACATGTGTTAGGATTCTTGGGAGATGGTCTCCCCATGATTTCATTGCCCCGTTGCAGCACATGTCATATGGTCTCTTGGGATGGTTTTTCTAGGCCTCATAACCCCAAAAGAGTGCCTGGCATTTCGGCTGTAAGGACACTTCTAAAGAGTGTGCTTTTGATATTCTGGTAAGCGCCTCCCCAACTGTGCACATCTATGCACCGTACATGGCAAATCCTTCATCCTGCAAAGCATCATATCACTAACCGAAGCTTTGAGATGGTGTGAGTATATTCATTTTGGGGTGAATACTCTTCCGTGCTTCTCCCACCTGAGGACTGTGGGTCTGTTGTTCTTCTTTCGCATGTCCCTTCAAAGAGACAGAAGGCACACTCACTCTATCTCTCTGCAAGCATCTATGCTTTGACACTTTTATATTGCAGTTTTCCTTCCAAATCCCGTGCCCCCTTCACCACATATACAGGCCAATCATTTCTTAATACTCATTCACTCTGTCATTCCAGTCCTCTACTCTATAGGCTGACGAAAAAACAACAAGAACAAGAAGTTGTTCAGCAAACAGATTTAAAGTCTCTCTGTGGATTTATCTTCATGCTGCTGCCCTCTAGTAATGCTACATGGCAACTGCAGCATAATAATAGGGTTGAGAAAGGGGCTGTCCTATGCAAATAATGTTCTCCCATGATTACTTTGCCGAGCTTCCTCTAGGATGGTGTGATACGACCTTCAACATATGGTCTTCAGCAGATTTTTAAAGTTGCCAAACTGTCTTAGGCTAAGGATTTGTCCCTACGAATGCCTACAGATAAGGACCCCACCCTCATTTAGCAGGGTCCAGAATTACCTGCAGTAATCCTCTATACAGAACCTGGGTGTTTGTGGGCTTATGGTAAAAGCTGCAGACTAAGAATGGGATGTTTAAATTCCCAGTCCCAAAGGCCTGGCCTGGCTGCAAAGCAAAGCAAAGCAAAGCAAAGCAAAGCAAAGCACAAGGCCTTATTTCTGTTCCCCAATTTGAGGAAAAAACGAATACATTGATCAATGAATACAAGGCTTTGCTCCTATTTTACCTACTTGAGCAAAAGGAGGGGGAGATAAGGTGGGGGGCAAGATTTCTAAATTTGGGCTTATAATGCAAAAAATAAAATACTTACATTATTCCTGTAATTTTGAAGTCAAAATAATCTTTCTAAATGAAAAAAATAAAATGTTGTATTTTTTTCCACCTAAAAGTACTTTAAAGGCGTTGGCTGGATTCGAACCCCTACACAGGGCTAGCCTGCTGCACCAAAGGCACTTGATCTTGCCACTGAACTATAGCTCCTTGATGGGTTTTGACTGTGCCACAGACCCTATCACCAACATAAAGGTTGTGATGTCATTCCTTATGGCTTCCACTGTAAAGGACACTTCATATCCATGATATAGGGAAGATTTGACATGCTAGAGATATGGAAGCCCGTGTGGTCCAGTGGGTAAGTTCCTGACTTCCACCCAGACAACCAGGGTTCGAATCCTGGGCTCGGCACCAGGTGACTGATGGCGGCAAAGCAGAGGTAAGTCGGAGATGGCTGCTAAATTGGTAAGTAATATGTATGTGTGTATAGAGCATAGCTGGACTTGTGAATGGTGGATTGTAAAGTGGCTGTAAGTGTGTATGTGCGTACATGCAGAGAGAGCAAGGATAGGTGCAGGCTGTGTCAAAGGGTGGGAATAGAGGGAGCACATGAGGTGGGGGCGGAGCAAGAAGGGCAGGCTAAGAGAGGTGCAGAAAGAGGGGGAGTAGGCGGAGCCTAGGAGGAGAGGAGGGGGGTTGATGGGACTTAGAGGAGAATGGGGGGGAGGAGCAAGAAGGGAAGGCTGAGAGAGAGGGATAGCAGAGGTGGCTGGTAGGACCTAGAGGAGAAAGGGGGACGTAGATGGAGCAGGGGGAGAGAGCAAGAGTAGGTGGTATCGTAGTGGCAGTGATGCAGGAGAAGAAGAGGTCGAGGAGGAGTCTAGGCAGGTGCGCAAGAGGTGGTACAGGAGAGGAAGCATAGGGCTGCAAAGCCCATGCTGGCAGAGTGCTCCCCCTCCCAGCACACAAACAGGGTGATTACAAAGGAGGGGGTTTTGGTGATGGAACCATCATTTTTATGCTCCCCTCCAATCTCCAGGTTGGTGGTAGTGGGAAGGGAGGGGAGGGGGGGGGGTCAAATTTGGGGGTGCAGTGTCAAAAGGGGTGTTGGGGTGCATTATTACAGGGGTGGTAGGAGACGCAGAATGATGCAGCTTGTGTTTTTCGGGAGTGCTACATATATTCTTGTTTATTGCGCCCTTTCTTTCGAGCGGCGGTATCACTAAAGGCTAGGGGCAAAGGGGGAGGGGAGGACTTGGGGTTCAGCTTTCAGGCAGGTAATGGTATTGAGACGGGAAACAAGGAACATGTGTTAGGATTCTTGGGAGATGGTCTCCCCATGATTTCATTGCCCCGTTGCAGCACATGTTATATGGTCTCTTGGGATGGTTTTTCTAGGCCTCATAACCCCAAAAGAGTGCCTGGCATTTCGGCTGTAAGGACACTTCTAAAGAGTGTGCTTTTGATATTCTGGTAAGCGCCTCCCCAACTGTGCACATCTATGCACCGTACATGGCAAATCCTTCATCCTGCAAAGCATCATATCACTAACCGAAGCTTTGAGATGGTGTGAGTATATTCATTTTGGGGTGAATACTCTTCCGTGCTTCTCCCACCTGAGGACTGTGGGTCTGTTGTTCTTCTTTCGCATGTCCCTTCAAAGAGACAGAAGGCACACTCACTCTATCTCTCTGCAAGCATCTATGCTTTGACACTTTTATATTGCAGTTTTCCTTCCAAATCCCGTGCCCCCTTCACCACATATACAGGCCAATCATTTCTTAATACTCATTCACTCTGTCATTCCAGTCCTCTACTCTATAGGCTGACGAAAAAACAACAAGAACAAGAAGTTGTTCAGCAAACAGATTTAAAGTCTCTCTGTGGATTTATCTTCATGCTGCTGCCCTCTAGTAATGCTACATGGCAACTGCAGCATAATAATAGGGTTGAGAAAGGGGCTGTCCTATGCAAATAATGTTCTCCCATGATTACTTTGCCGAGCTTCCTCTAGGATGGTGTGATACGACCTTCAACATATGGTCTTCAGCAGATTTTTAAAGTTGCCAAACTGTCTTAGGCTAAGGATTTTTCCCTACGAATGCCTACAGATAAGGACCCCACCCTCATTTAGCAGGGTCCAGAATTACCTGCAGTAATCCTCTATACAGAACCTGGGCGTTTGTGGGCTTATGGTAAAAGCTGCAGACTAAGAATGGGATGTTTAAATTCCCAGTCCCAAAGGCCTGGCCTGGCTGCAAAGCAAAGCAAAGCAAAGCAAAGCACAAGGTCTTATTTCTGTTCCCCAATTTGAGGAAAAAACGAATACATTGATCAATGAATACAAGGCTTTGCTCCTATTTTACCTACTTGAGCAAAAGGAGGGGGAGATAAGGTGGGGGGCAAGATTTCTAAATTTGGGCTTATAATGCAAAAAATAAAATACTTACATTATTCCTGTAATTTTGAAGTCAAAATAATCTTTCTAAATGAAAAAAATAAAATGTTGTATTTTTTTCCACCTAAAAGTACTTTAAAGGCGTTGGCTGGATTCGAACCCCTACACAGGGCTAGCCTGCTGCACCAAAGGCACTTGATCTTGCCACTGAGCTATAGCTCCTTGATGGGTTTTGACTGTGCCACAGACCCTATCACCAACATAAAGGTTGTGATGTCATTCCTTATGGCTTCCACTGTAAAGGACACTTCATATCCATGATATAGGGAAGATTTGACATGCTACAGATATGGAAGCCCGTGTGGTCCAGTGGGTAAGTTCCTGACTTCCACCCAGACAACCAGGGTTCGAATCCTGGGCTCGGCACCAGGTGACTGATGGCGGCAAAGCAGAGGTAAGTCGGAGATGGCTGCTAAATTGGTAAGTAATATGTATGTGTGTATAGAGCATAGCTGGACTTGTGAATGGTGGATTGTAAAGTGGCTGTAAGTGTGTATGTGCGTACATGCAGAGAGAGCAAGGATAGGTGCAGGCTGTGTCAAAGGGCGGGAATAGAGGGAGCACATGAGGTGGGGGCGGAGCAAGAAGGGCAGGCTAAGAGAGGTGCAGAAAGAGGGGGAGTAGGCGGAGCCTAGGAGGAGAGGAGGGGGGTTGATGGGACTTAGAGGAGAATGGGGGGGAGGAGCAAGAAGGGAAGGCTGAGAGAGAGGGATAGCAGAGGTGGCTGGTAGGACCTAGAGGAGAAAGGGGGACGTAGATGGAGCAGAGGGAGAGAGCAAGAGTAGGTGGTATCGTAGTGGCAGTAATGCAGGAGAAGAAGAGGTCGAGGAGGAGTCTAGGCAGGTGCGCAAGAGGTGGTACAGGAGAGGAAGCATAGGGCTGCAAAGCCCATGCTGGCAGAGTGCTCCCCCTCCCAGCACACAAACAGGGTGATTACAAAGGAGGGGGTTTTGGTGATGGAACCATCATTTTTATGCTCCCCTCCAATCTCCAGGTTGGTGGTAGTGGGAAGGGAGGAGGGGGGGTCAAATTTGGGGGTGCAGTGTCAAAAGGGGTGTTGGGGTGCATTATTACAGGGGTGGTAGGAGACGCAGAATGATGCAGCTTGTGTTTTTCGGGAGTGCTACATATATTCTTGTTTATTGCGCCCTTTCTTTCGAGCGGCGGTATCACTAAAGGCTAGGGGCAAAGGGGGAGGGGAGGACTTGGGGTTCAGCTTTCAGGCAGGTAATGGTATTGAGACGGGAAACAAGGAACATGTGTTAGGATTCTTGGGAGATGGTCTCCCCATGATTTCATTGCCCCGTTGCAGCACATGTTATATGGTCTCTTGGGATGGTTTTTCTAGGCCTCATAACCCCAAAAGAGTGCCTGGCATTTCGGCTGTAAGGACACTTCTAAAGAGTGTGCTTTTGATATTCTGGTAAGCGCCTCCCCAACTGTGCACATCTATGCACCGTACATGGCAAATCCTTCATCCTGCGAAGCATCATATCACTAACCGAAGCTTTGAGATGGTGTGAGTATATTCATTTTGGGGTGAATACTCTTCCGTGCTTCTCCCACCTGAGGACTGTGGGTCTGTTGTTCTTCTTTCGCATGTCCCTTCAAAGAGACAGAAGGCACACTCACTCTATCTCTCTGCAAGCATCTATGCTTTGACACTTTTATATTGCAGTTTTCCTTCCAAATCCCGTGCCCCCTTCACCACATATACAGGCCAATCATTTCTTAATACTCATTCACTCTGTCATTCCAGTCCTCTACTCTATAGGCTGACGAAAAAACAACAAGAACAAGAAGTTGTTCAGCAAACAGATTTAAAGTCTCTCTGTGGATTTATCTTCATGCTGCTGCCCTCTAGTAATGCTACATGGCAACTGCAGCATAATAATAGGGTTGAGAAAGGGGCTGTCCTATGCAAATAATGTTCTCCCATGATTACTTTGCCGAGCTTCCTCTAGGATGGTGTGATACGACCTTCAACATATGGTCTTCAGCAGATTTTTAAAGTTGCCAAACTGTCTTAGGCTAAGGATTTTTCCCTACGAATGCCTACAGATAAGGACCCCACCCTCATTTAGCAGGGTCCAGAATTACCTGCAGTAATCCTCTATACAGAACCTGGGCGTTTGTGGGCTTATGGTAAAAGCTGCAGACTAAGAATGGGATGTTTAAATTCCCAGTCCCAAAGGCCTGGCCTGGCTGCAAAGCAAAGCAAAGCAAAGCAAAGCAAAGCACAAGGCCTTATTTCTGTTCCCCAATTTGAGGAAAAAACCAATACATTGATCAATGAATACAAGGCTTTGCTCCTATTTTACCTACTTGAGCAAAAGGAGGGGGAGATAAGGTGGGGGGCAAGATTTCTAAATTTGGGCTTATAATGCAAAAAATAAAATACTTACATTATTCCTGTAATTTTGAAGTCAAAATAATCTTTCTAAATGAAAAAAATAAAATGTTGTATTTTTTTCCACCTAAAAGTACTTTAAAGGCGTTGGCTGGATTCGAACCCCTACACAGGGCTAGCCTGCTGCACCAAAGGCACTTGATCTTGCCACTGAACTATAACTCCTTGATGGGTTTTGACTGTGCCACAGACCCTATCACCAACATAAAGGTTGTGATGTCATTCCTTATGGCTTCCACTGTAAAGGACACTTCATATCCATGATATAGGGAAGATTTGACATGCTAGAGATATGGAAGCCCGTGTGGTCCAGTGGGTAAGTTCCTGACTTCCACCCAGACAACCAGGGTTCGAATCCTGGGCTCGGCACCAGGTGACTGATGGCGGCAAAGCAGAGGTAAGTCGGAGATGGCTGCTAAATTGGTAAGTAATATGTATGTGTGTATAGAGCATAGCTGGACTTGTGAATGGTGGATTGTAAAGTGGCTGTAAGTGTGTATGTGCGTACATGCAGAGAGAGCAAGGATAGGTGCAGGCTGTGTCAAAGGGTGGGAATAGAGGGAGCACATGAGGTGGGGGCGGAGCAAGAAGGGCAGGCTAAGAGAGGTGCAGAAAGAGGGGGAGTAGGCGGAGCCTAGGAGGAGAGGAGGGGGGTTGATGGGACTTAGAGGAGAATGGGGGGGAGGAGCAAGAAGGGAAGGCTGAGAGAGAGGGATAGCAGAGGTGGCTGGTAGGACCTAGAGGAGAAAGGGGGACGTAGATGGAGCAGGGGGAGAGAGCAAGAGTAGGTGGTATCGTAGTGGCAGTGATGCAGGAGAAGAAGAGGTCGAGGAGGAGTCTAGGCAGGTGCGCAAGAGGTGGTACAGGAGAGGAAGCATAGGGCTGCAAAGCCCATGCTGGCAGAGTGCTCCCCCTCCCAGCACACAAACAGGGTGATTACAAAGGAGGGGGTTTTGGTGATGGAACCATCATTTTTATGCTCCCCTCCAATCTCCAGGTTGGTGGTAGTGGGAAGGGAGGGGAGGGGGGGGGTCAAATTTGGGGGTGCAGTGTCAAAAGGGGTGTTGGGGTGCATTATTACAGGGGTGGTAGGAGACGCAGAATGATGCAGCTTGTGTTTTTCGGGAGTGCTACATATATTCTTGTTTATTGCGCCCTTTCTTTCGAGCGGCGGTATCACTAAAGGCTAGGGGCAAAGGGGGAGGGGAGGACTTGGGGTTCAGCTTTCAGGCAGGTAATGGTATTGAGACGGGAAACAAGGAACATGTGTTAGGATTCTTGGGAGATGGTCTCCCCATGATTTCATTGCCCCGTTGCAGCACATGTTATATGGTCTCTTGGGATGGTTTTTCTAGGCCTCATAACCCCAAAAGAGTGCCTGGCATTTCGGCTGTAAGGACACTTCTAAAGAGTGTGCTTTTGATATTCTGGTAAGCGCCTCCCCAACTGTGCACATCTATGCACCGTACATGGCAAATCCTTCATCCTGCAAAGCATCATATCACTAACCGAAGCTTTGAGATGGTGTGAGTATATTCATTTTGGGGTGAATACTCTTCCGTGCTTCTCCCACCTGAGGACTGTGGGTCTGTTGTTCTTCTTTCGCATGTCCCTTCAAAGAGACAGAAGGCACACTCACTCTATCTCTCTGCAAGCATCTATGCTTTGACACTTTTATATTGCAGTTTTCCTTCCAAATCCCGTGCCCCCTTCACCACATATACAGGCCAATCATTTCTTAATACTCATTCACTCTGTCATTCCAGTCCTCTACTCTATAGGCTGACGAAAAAACAACAAGAACAAGAAGTTGTTCAGCAAACAGATTTAAAGTCTCTCTGTGGATTTATCTTCATGCTGCTGCCCTCTAGTAATGCTACATGGCAACTGCAGCATAATAATAGGGTTGAGAAAGGGGCTGTCCTATGCAAATAATGTTCTCCCATGATTACTTTGCCGAGCTTCCTCTAGGATGGTGTGATACGACCTTCAACATATGGTCTTCAGCAGATTTTTAAAGTTGCCAAACTGTCTTAGGCTAAGGATTTTTCCCTACGAATGCCTACAGATAAGGACCCCACCCTCATTTAGCAGGGTCCAGAATTACCTGCAGTAATCCTCTATACAGAACCTGGGCGTTTGTGGGCTTATGGTAAAAGCTGCAGACTAAGAATGGGATGTTTAAATTCCCAGTCCCAAAGGCCTGGCCTGGCTGCAAAGCAAAGCAAAGCAAAGCAAAGCACAAGGTCTTATTTCTGTTCCCCAATTTGAGGAAAAAACGAATACATTGATCAATGAATACAAGGCTTTGCTCCTATTTTACCTACTTGAGCAAAAGGAGGGGGAGATAAGGTGGGGGGCAAGATTTCTAAATTTGGGCTTATAATGCAAAAAATAAAATACTTACATTATTCCTGTAATTTTGAAGTCAAAATAATCTTTCTAAATGAAAAAAATAAAATGTTGTATTTTTTTCCACCTAAAAGTACTTTAAAGGCGTTGGCTGGATTCGAACCCCTACACAGGGCTAGCCTGCTGCACCAAAGGCACTTGATCTTGCCACTGAGCTATAGCTCCTTGATGGGTTTTGACTGTGCCACAGACCCTATCACCAACATAAAGGTTGTGATGTCATTCCTTATGGCTTCCACTGTAAAGGACACTTCATATCCATGATATAGGGAAGATTTGACATGCTACAGATATGGAAGCCCGTGTGGTCCAGTGGGTAAGTTCCTGACTTCCACCCAGACAACCAGGGTTCGAATCCTGGGCTCGGCACCAGGTGACTGATGGCGGCAAAGCAGAGGTAAGTCGGAGATGGCTGCTAAATTGGTAAGTAATATGTATGTGTGTATAGAGCATAGCTGGACTTGTGAATGGTGGATTGTAAAGTGGCTGTAAGTGTGTATGTGCGTACATGCAGAGAGAGCAAGGATAGGTGCAGGCTGTGTCAAAGGGCGGGAATAGAGGGAGCACATGAGGTGGGGGCGGAGCAAGAAGGGCAGGCTAAGAGAGGTGCAGAAAGAGGGGGAGTAGGCGGAGCCTAGGAGGAGAGGAGGGGGGTTGATGGGACTTAGAGGAGAATGGGGGGGAGGAGCAAGAAGGGAAGGCTGAGAGAGAGGGATAGCAGAGGTGGCTGGTAGGACCTAGAGGAGAAAGGGGGACGTAGATGGAGCAGAGGGAGAGAGCAAGAGTAGGTGGTATCGTAGTGGCAGTAATGCAGGAGAAGAAGAGGTCGAGGAGGAGTCTAGGCAGGTGCGCAAGAGGTGGTACAGGAGAGGAAGCATAGGGCTGCAAAGCCCATGCTGGCAGAGTGCTCCCCCTCCCAGCACACAAACAGGGTGATTACAAAGGAGGGGGTTTTGGTGATGGAACCATCATTTTTATGCTCCCCTCCAATCTCCAGGTTGGTGGTAGTGGGAAGGGAGGAGGGGGGGTCAAATTTGGGGGTGCAGTGTCAAAAGGGGTGTTGGGGTGCATTATTACAGGGGTGGTAGGAGACGCAGAATGATGCAGCTTGTGTTTTTCGGGAGTGCTACATATATTCTTGTTTATTGCGCCCTTTCTTTCGAGCGGCGGTATCACTAAAGGCTAGGGGCAAAGGGGGAGGGGAGGACTTGGGGTTCAGCTTTCAGGCAGGTAATGGTATTGAGACGGGAAACAAGGAACATGTGTTAGGATTCTTGGGAGATGGTCTCCCCATGATTTCATTGCCCCGTTGCAGCACATGTTATATGGTCTCTTGGGATGGTTTTTCTAGGCCTCATAACCCCAAAAGAGTGCCTGGCATTTCGGCTGTAAGGACACTTCTAAAGAGTGTGCTTTTGATATTCTGGTAAGCGCCTCCCCAACTGTGCACATCTATGCACCGTACATGGCAAATCCTTCATCCTGCAAAGCATCATATCACTAACCGAAGCTTTGAGATGGTGTGAGTATATTCATTTTGGGGTGAATACTCTTCCGTGCTTCTCCCACCTGAGGACTGTGGGTCTGTTGTTCTTCTTTCGCATGTCCCTTCAAAGAGACAGAAGGCACACTCACTCTATCTCTCTGCAAGCATCTATGCTTTGACACTTTTATATTGCAGTTTTCCTTCCAAATCCCGTGCCCCCTTCACCACATATACAGGCCAATCATTTCTTAATACTCATTCACTCTGTCATTCCAGTCCTCTACTCTATAGGCTGACGAAAAAACAACAAGAACAAGAAGTTGTTCAGCAAACAGATTTAAAGTCTCTCTGTGGATTTATCTTCATGCTGCTGCCCTCTAGTAATGCTACATGGCAACTGCAGCATAATAATAGGGTTGAGAAAGGGGCTGTCCTATGCAAATAATGTTCTCCCATGATTACTTTGCCGAGCTTCCTCTAGGATGGTGTGATACGACCTTCAACATATGGTCTTCAGCAGATTTTTAAAGTTGCCAAACTGTCTTAGGCTAAGGATTTTTCCCTACGAATGCCTACAGATAAGGACCCCACCCTCATTTAGCAGGGTCCAGAATTACCTGCAGTAATCCTCTATACAGAACCTGGGCGTTTGTGGGCTTATGGTAAAAGCTGCAGACTAAGAATGGGATGTTTAAATTCCCAGTCCCAAAGGCCTGGCCTGGCTGCAAAGCAAAGCAAAGCAAAGCAAAGCAAAGCACAAGGCCTTATTTCTGTTCCCCAATTTGAGGAAAAAACCAATACATTGATCAATGAATACAAGGCTTTGCTCCTATTTTACCTACTTGAGCAAAAGGAGGGGGAGATAAGGTGGGGGGCAAGATTTCTAAATTTGGGCTTATAATGCAAAAAATAAAATACTTACATTATTCCTGTAATTTTGAAGTCAAAATAATCTTTCTAAATGAAAAAAATAAAATGTTGTATTTTTTTCCACCTAAAAGTACTTTAAAGGCGTTGGCTGGATTCGAACCCCTACACAGGGCTAGCCTGCTGCACCAAAGGCACTTGATCTTGCCACTGAACTATAACTCCTTGATGGGTTTTGACTGTGCCACAGACCCTATCACCAACATAAAGGTTGTGATGTCATTCCTTATGGCTTCCACTGTAAAGGACACTTCATATCCATGATATAGGGAAGATTTGACATGCTAGAGATATGGAAGCCCGTGTGGTCCAGTGGGTAAGTTCCTGACTTCCACCCAGACAACCAGGGTTCGAATCCTGGGCTCGGCACCAGGTGACTGATGGCGGCAAAGCAGAGGTAAGTCGGAGATGGCTGCTAAATTGGTAAGTAATATGTATGTGTGTATAGAGCATAGCTGGACTTGTGAATGGTGGATTGTAAAGTGGCTGTAAGTGTGTATGTGCGTACATGCAGAGAGAGCAAGGATAGGTGCAGGCTGTGTCAAAGGGTGGGAATAGAGGGAGCACATGAGGTGGGGGCGGAGCAAGAAGGGCAGGCTAAGAGAGGTGCAGAAAGAGGGGGAGTAGGCGGAGCCTAGGAGGAGAGGAGGGGGGTTGATGGGACTTAGAGGAGAATGGGGGGGAGGAGCACGAAGGGAAGGCTGAGAGAGAGGGATAGCAGAGGTGGCTGGTAGGACCTAGAGGAGAAAGGGGGACGTAGATGGAGCAGGGGGAGAGAGCAAGAGTAGGTGGTATCGTAGTGGCAGTGATGCAGGAGAAGAAGAGGTCGAGGAGGAGTCTAGGCAGGTGCGCAAGAGGTGGTACAGGAGAGGAAGCATAGGGCTGCAAAGCCCATGCTGGCAGAGTGCTCCCCCTCCCAGCACACAAACAGGGTGATTACAAAGGAGGGGGTTTTGGTGATGGAACCATCATTTTTATGCTCCCCTCCAATCTCCAGGTTGGTGGTAGTGGGAAGGGAGGGGAGGGGGGGGGTCAAATTTGGGGGTGCAGTGTCAAAAGGGGTGTTGGGGTGCATTATTACAGGGGTGGTAGGAGACGCAGAATGATGCAGCTTGTGTTTTTCGGGAGTGCTACATATATTCTTGTTTATTGCGCCCTTTCTTTCGAGCGGCGGTATCACTAAAGGCTAGGGGCAAAGGGGGAGGGGAGGACTTGGGGTTCAGCTTTCAGGCAGGTAATGGTATTGAGACGGGAAACAAGGAACATGTGTTAGGATTCTTGGGAGATGGTCTCCCCATGATTTCATTGCCCCGTTGCAGCACATGTTATATGGTCTCTTGGGATGGTTTTTCTAGGCCTCATAACCCCAAAAGAGTGCCTGGCATTTCGGCTGTAAGGACACTTCTAAAGAGTGTGCTTTTGATATTCTGGTAAGCGCCTCCCCAACTGTGCACATCTATGCACCGTACATGGCAAATCCTTCATCCTGCAAAGCATCATATCACTAACCGAAGCTTTGAGATGGTGTGAGTATATTCATTTTGGGGTGAATACTCTTCCGTGCTTCTCCCACCTGAGGACTGTGGGTCTGTTGTTCTTCTTTCGCATGTCCCTTCAAAGAGACAGAAGGCACACTCACTCTATCTCTCTGCAAGCATCTATGCTTTGACACTTTTATATTGCAGTTTTCCTTCCAAATCCCGTGCCCCCTTCACCACATATACAGGCCAATCATTTCTTAATACTCATTCACTCTGTCATTCCAGTCCTCTACTCTATAGGCTGACGAAAAAACAACAAGAACAAGAAGTTGTTCAGCAAACAGATTTAAAGTCTCTCTGTGGATTTATCTTCATGCTGCTGCCCTCTAGTAATGCTACATGGCAACTGCAGCATAATAATAGGGTTGAGAAAGGGGCTGTCCTATGCAAATAATGTTCTCCCATGATTACTTTGCCGAGCTTCCTCTAGGATGGTGTGATACGACCTTCAACATATGGTCTTCAGCAGATTTTTAAAGTTGCCAAACTGTCTTAGGCTAAGGATTTTTCCCTACGAATGCCTACAGATAAGGACCCCACCCTCATTTAGCAGGGTCCAGAATTACCTGCAGTAATCCTCTATACAGAACCTGGGCGTTTGTGGGCTTATGGTAAAAGCTGCAGACTAAGAATGGGATGTTTAAATTCCCAGTCCCAAAGGCCTGGCCTGGCTGCAAAGCAAAGCAAAGCAAAGCAAAGCACAAGGTCTTATTTCTGTTCCCCAATTTGAGGAAAAAACGAATACATTGATCAATGAATACAAGGCTTTGCTCCTATTTTACCTACTTGAGCAAAAGGAGGGGGAGATAAGGTGGGGGGCAAGATTTCTAAATTTGGGCTTATAATGCAAAAAATAAAATACTTACATTATTCCTGTAATTTTGAAGTCAAAATAATCTTTCTAAATGAAAAAAATAAAATGTTGTATTTTTTTCCACCTAAAAGTACTTTAAAGGCGTTGGCTGGATTCGAACCCCTACACAGGGCTAGCCTGCTGCACCAAAGGCACTTGATCTTGCCACTGAGCTATAGCTCCTTGATGGGTTTTGACTGTGCCACAGACCCTATCACCAACATAAAGGTTGTGATGTCATTCCTTATGGCTTCCACTGTAAAGGACACTTCATATCCATGATATAGGGAAGATTTGACATGCTACAGATATGGAAGCCCGTGTGGTCCAGTGGGTAAGTTCCTGACTTCCACCCAGACAACCAGGGTTCGAATCCTGGGCTCGGCACCAGGTGACTGATGGCGGCAAAGCAGAGGTAAGTCGGAGATGGCTGCTAAATTGGTAAGTAATATGTATGTGTGTATAGAGCATAGCTGGACTTGTGAATGGTGGATTGTAAAGTGGCTGTAAGTGTGTATGTGCGTACATGCAGAGAGAGCAAGGATAGGTGCAGGCTGTGTCAAAGGGCGGGAATAGAGGGAGCACATGAGGTGGGGGCGGAGCAAGAAGGGCAGGCTAAGAGAGGTGCAGAAAGAGGGGGAGTAGGCGGAGCCTAGGAGGAGAGGAGGGGGGTTGATGGGACTTAGAGGAGAATGGGGGGGAGGAGCAAGAAGGGAAGGCTGAGAGAGAGGGATAGCAGAGGTGGCTGGTAGGACCTAGAGGAGAAAGGGGGACGTAGATGGAGCAGAGGGAGAGAGCAAGAGTAGGTGGTATCGTAGTGGCAGTAATGCAGGAGAAGAAGAGGTCGAGGAGGAGTCTAGGCAGGTGCGCAAGAGGTGGTACAGGAGAGGAAGCATAGGGCTGCAAAGCCCATGCTGGCAGAGTGCTCCCCCTCCCAGCACACAAACAGGGTGATTACAAAGGAGGGGGTTTTGGTGATGGAACCATCATTTTTATGCTCCCCTCCAATCTCCAGGTTGGTGGTAGTGGGAAGGGAGGAGGGGGGGTCAAATTTGGGGGTGCAGTGTCAAAAGGGGTGTTGGGGTGCATTATTACAGGGGTGGTAGGAGACGCAGAATGATGCAGCTTGTGTTTTTCGGGAGTGCTACATATATTCTTGTTTATTGCGCCCTTTCTTTCGAGCGGCGGTATCACTAAAGGCTAGGGGCAAAGGGGGAGGGGAGGACTTGGGGTTCAGCTTTCAGGCAGGTAATGGTATTGAGACGGGAAACAAGGAACATGTGTTAGGATTCTTGGGAGATGGTCTCCCCATGATTTCATTGCCCCGTTGCAGCACATGTTATATGGTCTCTTGGGATGGTTTTTCTAGGCCTCATAACCCCAAAAGAGTGCCTGGCATTTCGGCTGTAAGGACACTTCTAAAGAGTGTGCTTTTGATATTCTGGTAAGCGCCTCCCCAACTGTGCACATCTATGCACCGTACATGGCAAATCCTTCATCCTGCAAAGCATCATATCACTAACCGAAGCTTTGAGATGGTGTGAGTATATTCATTTTGGGGTGAATACTCTTCCGTGCTTCTCCCACCTGAGGACTGTGGGTCTGTTGTTCTTCTTTCGCATGTCCCTTCAAAGAGACAGAAGGCACACTCACTCTATCTCTCTGCAAGCATCTATGCTTTGACACTTTTATATTGCAGTTTTCCTTCCAAATCCCGTGCCCCCTTCACCACATATACAGGCCAATCATTTCTTAATACTCATTCACTCTGTCATTCCAGTCCTCTACTCTATAGGCTGACGAAAAAACAACAAGAACAAGAAGTTGTTCAGCAAACAGATTTAAAGTCTCTCTGTGGATTTATCTTCATGCTGCTGCCCTCTAGTAATGCTACATGGCAACTGCAGCATAATAATAGGGTTGAGAAAGGGGCTGTCCTATGCAAATAATGTTCTCCCATGATTACTTTGCCGAGCTTCCTCTAGGATGGTGTGATACGACCTTCAACATATGGTCTTCAGCAGATTTTTAAAGTTGCCAAACTGTCTTAGGCTAAGGATTTTTCCCTACGAATGCCTACAGATAAGGACCCCACCCTCATTTAGCAGGGTCCAGAATTACCTGCAGTAATCCTCTATACAGAACCTGGGCGTTTGTGGGCTTATGGTAAAAGCTGCAGACTAAGAATGGGATGTTTAAATTCCCAGTCCCAAAGGCCTGGCCTGGCTGCAAAGCAAAGCAAAGCAAAGCAAAGCACAAGGTCTTATTTCTGTTCCCCAATTTGAGGAAAAAACGAATACATTGATCAATGAATACAAGGCTTTGCTCCTATTTTACCTACTTGAGCAAAAGGAGGGGGAGATAAGGTGGGGGGCAAGATTTCTAAATTTGGGCTTATAATGCAAAAAATAAAATACTTACATTATTCCTGTAATTTTGAAGTCAAAATAATCTTTCTAAATGAAAAAAATAAAATTTTGTATTTTTTTCCACCTAAAAGTACTTTAAAGGCGTTGGCTGGATTCGAACCCCTACACAGGGCTAGCCTGCTGCACCAAAGGCACTTGATCTTGCCACTGAGCTATAGCTCCTTGATGGGTTTTGACTGTGCCACAGACCCTATCACCAACATAAAGGTTGTGATGTCATTCCTTATGGCTTCCACTGTAAAGGACACTTCATATCCATGATATAGGGAAGATTTGACATGCTACAGATATGGAAGCCCGTGTGGTCCAGTGGGTAAGTTCCTGACTTCCACCCAGACAACCAGGGTTCGAATCCTGGGCTCGGCACCAGGTGACTGATGGCGGCAAAGCAGAGGTAAGTCGGAGATGGCTGCTAAATTGGTAAGTAATATGTATGTGTGTATAGAGCATAGCTGGACTTGTGAATGGTGGATTGTAAAGTGGCTGTAAGTGTGTATGTGCGTACATGCAGAGAGAGCAAGGATAGGTGCAGGCTGTGTCAAAGGGCGGGAATAGAGGGAGCACATGAGGTGGGGGCGGAGCAAGAAGGGCAGGCTAAGAGAGGTGCAGAAAGAGGGGGAGTAGGCGGAGCCTAGGAGGAGAGGAGGGGGGTTGATGGGACTTAGAGGAGAATGGGGGGGAGGAGCAAGAAGGGAAGGCTGAGAGAGAGGGATAGCAGAGGTGGCTGGTAGGACCTAGAGGAGAAAGGGGGACGTAGATGGAGCAGAGGGAGAGAGCAAGAGTAGGTGGTATCGTAGTGGCAGTAATGCAGGAGAAGAAGAGGTCGAGGAGGAGTCTAGGCAGGTGCGCAAGAGGTGGTACAGGAGAGGAAGCATAGGGCTGCAAAGCCCATGCTGGCAGAGTGCTCCCCCTCCCAGCACACAAACAGGGTGATTACAAAGGAGGGGGTTTTGGTGATGGAACCATCATTTTTATGCTCCCCTCCAATCTCCAGGTTGGTGGTAGTGGGAAGGGAGGAGGGGGGGTCAAATTTGGGGGTGCAGTGTCAAAAGGGGTGTTGGGGTGCATTATTACAGGGGTGGTAGGAGACGCAGAATGATGCAGCTTGTGTTTTTCGGGAGTGCTACATATATTCTTGTTTATTGCGCCCTTTCTTTCGAGCGGCGGTATCACTAAAGGCTAGGGGCAAAGGGGGAGGGGAGGACTTGGGGTTCAGCTTTCAGGCAGGTAATGGTATTGAGACGGGAAACAAGGAACATGTGTTAGGATTCTTGGGAGATGGTCTCCCCATGATTTCATTGCCCCGTTGCAGCACATGTTATATGGTCTCTTGGGATGGTTTTTCTAGGCCTCATAACCCCAAAAGAGTGCCTGGCATTTCGGCTGTAAGGACACTTCTAAAGAGTGTGCTTTTGATATTCTGGTAAGCGCCTCCCCAACTGTGCACATCTATGCACCGTACATGGCAAATCCTTCATCCTGCAAAGCATCATATCACTAACCGAAGCTTTGAGATGGTGTGAGTATATTCATTTTGGGGTGAATACTCTTCCGTGCTTCTCCCACCTGAGGACTGTGGGTCTGTTGTTCTTCTTTCGCATGTCCCTTCAAAGAGACAGAAGGCACACTCACTCTATCTCTCTGCAAGCATCTATGCTTTGACACTTTTATATTGCAGTTTTCCTTCCAAATCCCGTGCCCCCTTCACCACATATACAGGCCAATCATTTCTTAATACTCATTCACTCTGTCATTCCAGTCCTCTACTCTATAGGCTGACGAAAAAACAACAAGAACAAGAAGTTGCTCAGCAAACAGATTTAAAGTCTCTCTGTGGATTTATCTTCATGCTGCTGCCCTCTAGTAATGCTACATGGCAACTGCAGCATAATAATAGGGTTGAGAAAGGGGCTGTCCTATGCAAATAATGTTCTCCCATGATTACTTTGCCGAGCTTCCTCTAGGATGGTGTGATACGACCTTCAACATATGGTCTTCAGCAGATTTTTAAAGTTGCCAAACTGTCTTAGGCTAAGGATTTTTCCCTACGAATGCCTACAGATAAGGACCCCACCCTCATTTAGCAGGGTCCAGAATTACCTGCAGTAATCCTCTATACAGAACCTGGGCGTTTGTGGGCTTATGGTAAAAGCTGCAGACTAAGAATGGGATGTTTAAATTCCCAGTCCCAAAGGCCTGGCCTGGCTGCAAAGCAAAGCAAAGCAAAGCAAAGCACAAGGCCTTATTTCTGTTCCCCAATTTGAGGAAAAAACCAATACATTGATCAATGAATACAAGGCTTTGCTCCTATTTTACCTACTTGAGCAAAAGGAGGGGGAGATAAGGTGGGGGGCAAGATTTCTAAATTTGGGCTTATAATGCAAAAAATAAAATACTTACATTATTCCTGTAATTTTGAAGTCAAAATAATCTTTCTAAATGAAAAAAATAAAATGTTGTATTTTTTTCCACCTAAAAGTACTTTAAAGGCGTTGGCTGGATTCGAACCCCTACACAGGGCTAGCCTGCTGCACCAAAGGCACTTGATCTTGCCACTGAGCTATAGCTCCTTGCTGGGTTTTGACTGTGCCACAGACCCTATCACCAACATAAAGGTTGTGATGTCATTCCTTATGGCTTCCACTGTAAAGGACACTTCATATCCATGATATAGGGAAGATTTGACATGCTACAGATATGGAAGCCCGTGTGGTCCAGTGGGTAAGTTCCTGACTTCCACCCAGACAACCAGGGTTCGAATCCTGGGCTCGGCACCAGGTGACTGATGGCGGCAAAGCAGAGGTAAGTCGGAGATGGCTGCTAAATTGGTAAGTAATATGTATGTGTGTATAGAGCATAGCTGGACTTGTGAATGGTGGATTGTAAAGTGGCTGTAAGTGTGTATGTGCGTACATGCAGAGAGAGCAAGGATAGGTGCAGGCTGTGTCAAAGGGTGGGAATAGAGGGAGCACATGAGGTGGGGGCGGAGCAAGAAGGGCAGGCTAAGAGAGGTGCAGAAAGAGGGGGAGTAGGCGGAGCCTAGGAGGAGAGGAGGGGGGTTGATGGGACTTAGAGGAGAATGGGGGGGAGGAGCAAGAAGGGAAGGCTGAGAGAGAGGGATAGCAGAGGTGGCTGGTAGGACCTAGAGGAGAAAGGGGGACGTAGATGGAGCAGGGGGAGAGAGCAAGAGTAGGTGGTATCGTAGTGGCAGTGATGCAGGAGAAGAAGAGGTCGAGGAGGAGTCTAGGCAGGTGCGCAAGAGGTGGTACAGGAGAGGAAGCATAGGGCTGCAAAGCCCATGCTGGCAGAGTGCTCCCCCTCCCAGCACACAAACAGGGTGATTACAAAGGAGGGGGTTTTGGTGATGGAACCATCATTTTTATGCTCCCCTCCAATCTCCAGGTTGGTGGTAGTGGGAAGGGAGGGGAGGGGAGGGGGGGGGGTCAAATTTGGGGGTGCAGTGTCAAAAGGGGTGTTGGGGTGCATTATTACAGGGGTGGTAGGAGACGCAGAATGATGCAGCTTGTGTTTTTCGGGAGTGCTACATATATTCTTGTTTATTGCGCCCTTTCTTTCGAGCGGCGGTATCACTAAAGGCTAGGGGCAAAGGGGGAGGGGAGGACTTGGGGTTCAGCTTTCAGGCAGGTAATGGTATTGAGACGGGAAACAAGGAACATGTGTTAGGATTCTTGGGAGATGGTCTCCCCATGATTTCATTGCCCCGTTGCAGCACATGTTATATGGTCTCTTGGGATGGTTTTTCTAGGCCTCATAACCCCAAAAGAGTGCCTGGCATTTCGGCTGTAAGGACACTTCTAAAGAGTGTGCTTTTGATATTCTGGTAAGCGCCTCCCCAACTGTGCACATCTATGCACCGTACATGGCAAATCCTTCATCCTGCGAAGCATCATATCACTAACCGAAGCTTTGAGATGGTGTGAGTATATTCATTTTGGGGTGAATACTCTTCCGTGCTTCTCCCACCTGAGGACTGTGGGTCTGTTGTTCTTCTTTCGCATGTCCCTTCAAAGAGACAGAAGGCACACTCACTCTATCTCTCTGCAAGCATCTATGCTTTGACACTTTTATATTGCAGTTTTCCTTCCAAATCCCGTGCCCCCTTCACCACATATACAGGCCAATCATTTCTTAATACTCATTCACTCTGTCATTCCAGTCCTCTACTCTATAGGCTGACGAAAAAACAACAAGAACAAGAAGTTGTTCAGCAAACAGATTTAAAGTCTCTCTGTGGATTTATCTTCATGCTGCTGCCCTCTAGTAATGCTACATGGCAACTGCAGCATAATAATAGGGTTGAGAAAGGGGCTGTCCTATGCAAATAATGTTCTCCCATGATTACTTTGCCGAGCTTCCTCTAGGATGGTGTGATACGACCTTCAACATATGGTCTTCAGCAGATTTTTAAAGTTGCCAAACTGTCTTAGGCTAAGGATTTTTCCCTACGAATGCCTACAGATAAGGACCCCACCCTCATTTAGCAGGGTCCAGAATTACCTGCAGTAATCCTCTATACAGAACCTGGGCGTTTGTGGGCTTATGGTAAAAGCTGCAGACTAAGAATGGGATGTTTAAATTCCCAGTCCCAAAGGCCTGGCCTGGCTGCAAAGCAAAGCAAAGCAAAGCAAAGCACAAGGCCTTATTTCTGTTCCCCAATTTGAGGAAAAAACCAATACATTGATCAATGAATACAAGGCTTTGCTCCTATTTTACCTACTTGAGCAAAAGGAGGGGGAGATAAGGTGGGGGGCAAGATTTCTAAATTTGGGCTTATAATGCAAAAAATAAAATACTTACATTATTCCTGTAATTTTGAAGTCAAAATAATCTTTCTAAATGAAAAAATAAAATGTTGTATTTTTTTCCACCTAAAAGTACTTTAAAGGCGTTGGCTGGATTCGAACCCCTACACAGGGCTAGCCTGCTGCACCAAAGGCACTTGATCTTGCCACTGAGCTATAGCTCCTTGCTGGGTTTTGACTGTGCCACAGACCCTATCACCAACATAAAGGTTGTGATGTCATTCCTTATGGCTTCCACTGTAAAGGACACTTCATATCCATGATATAGGGAAGATTTGACATGCTACAGATATGGAAGCCCGTGTGGTCCAGTGGGTAAGTTCCTGACTTCCACCCAGACAACCAGGGTTCGAATCCTGGGCTCGGCACCAGGTGACTGATGGCGGCAAAGCAGAGGTAAGTCGGAGATGGCTGCTAAATTGGTAAGTAATATGTATGTGTGTATAGAGCATAGCTGGACTTGTGAATGGTGGATTGTAAAGTGGCTGTAAGTGTGTATGTGCGTACATGCAGAGAGAGCAAGGATAGGTGCAGGCTGTGTCAAAGGGCGGGAATAGAGGGAGCACATGAGGTGGGGGCGGAGCAAGAAGGGCAGGCTAAGAGAGGTGCAGAAAGAGGGGGAGTAGGCGGAGCCTAGGAGGAGAGGAGGGGGGTTGATGGGACTTAGAGGAGAATGGGGGGGAGGAGCAAGAAGGGAAGGCTGAGAGAGAGGGATAGCAGAGGTGGCTGGTAGGACCTAGAGGAGAAAGGGGGACGTAGATGGAGCAGCGGGAGAGAGCAAGAGTAGGTGGTATCGTAGTGGCAGTGATGCAGGAGAAGAAGAGGTCGAGGAGGAGTCTAGGCAGGTGCGCAAGAGGTGGTACAGGAGAGGAAGCATAGGGCTGCAAAGCCCATGCTGGCAGAGTGCTCCCCCTCCCAGCACACAAACAGGGTGATTACAAAGGAGGGGGTTTTGGTGATGGAACCATCATTTTTATGCTCCCCTCCAATCTCCAGGTTGGTGGTAGTGGGAAGGGAGGGGGGGGGGTCAAATTTGGGGGTGCAGTGTCAAAAGGGGTGTTGGGGTGCATTATTACAGGGGTGGTAGGAGACGCAGAATGATGCAGCTTGTGTTTTTCGGGAGTGCTACATATATTCTTGTTTATTGCGCCCTTTCTTTCGAGCGGCGGTATCACTAAAGGCTAGGGGCAAAGGGGGAGGGGAGGACTTGGGGTTCAGCTTTCAGGCAGGTAATGGTATTGAGACGGGAAACAAGGAACATGTGTTAGGATTCTTGGGAGATGGTCTCCCCATGATTTCATTGCCCCGTTGCAGCACATGTTATATGGTCTCTTGGGATGGTTTTTCTAGGCCTCATAACCCCAAAAGAGTGCCTGGCATTTCGGCTGTAAGGACACTTCTAAAGAGTGTGCTTTTGATATTCTGGTAAGCGCCTCCCCAACTGTGCACATCTATGCACCGTACATGGCAAATCCTTCATCCTGCAAAGCATCATATCACTAACCGAAGCTTTGAGATGGTGTGAGTATATTCATTTTGGGGTGAATACTCTTCCGTGCTTCTCCCACCTGAGGACTGTGGGTCTGTTGTTCTTCTTTCGCATGTCCCTTCAAAGAGACAGAAGGCACACTCACTCTATCTCTCTGCAAGCATCTATGCTTTGACACTTTTATATTGCAGTTTTCCTTCCAAATCCCGTGCCCCCTTCACCACATATACAGGCCAATCATTTCTTAATACTCATTCACTCTGTCATTCCAGTCCTCTACTCTATAGGCTGACGAAAAAACAACAAGAACAAGAAGTTGTTCAGCAAACAGATTTAAAGTCTCTCTGTGGATTTATCTTCATGCTGCTGCCCTCTAGTAATGCTACATGGCAACTGCAGCATAATAATAGGGTTGAGAAAGGGGCTGTCCTATGCAAATAATGTTCTCCCATGATTACTTTGCCGAGCTTCCTCTAGGATGGTGTGATACGACCTTCAACATATGGTCTTCAGCAGATTTTTAAAGTTGCCAAACTGTCTTAGGCTAAGGATTTTTCCCTACGAATGCCTACAGATAAGGACCCCACCCTCATTTAGCAGGGTCCAGAATTACCTGCAGTAATCCTCTATACAGAACCTGGGCGTTTGTGGGCTTATGGTAAAAGCTGCAGACTAAGAATGGGATGTTTAAATTCCCAGTCCCAAAGGCCTGGCCTGGCTGCAAAGCAAAGCAAAGCAAAGCAAAGCAAAGCACAAGGCCTTATTTCTGTTCCCCAATTTGAGGAAAAAACCAATACATTGATCAATGAATACAAGGCTTTGCTCCTATTTTACCTACTTGAGCAAAAGGAGGGGGAGATAAGGTGGGGGGCAAGATTTCTAAATTTGGGCTTATAATGCAAAAAATAAAATACTTACATTATTCCTGTAATTTTGAAGTCAAAATAATCTTTCTAAATGAAAAAAATAAAATGTTGTATTTTTTTCCACCTAAAAGTACTTTAAAGGCGTTGGCTGGATTCGAACCCCTACATAGGGCTAGCCGGCTGCACCAAAGGAACTTGATCTTGCCACTGAGCTATAGCTCCTTGCTGGGTTTTGACTGTGCCACAGACCCTATCACCAACATAAAGGTTGTGATGTCATTCCTTATGGCTTCCACTGTAAAGGACACTTCATATCCATGATATAGGGAAGATTTGACATGCTAGAGATATGGAAGCCCGTGTGGTCCAGTGGGTAAGTTCCTGACTTCCACCCAGACAACCAGGGTTCGAATCCTGGGCTCGGCACCAGGTGACTGATGGCGGCAAAGCAGAGGTAAGTCGGAGATGGCTGCTAAATTGGTAAGTAATATGTATGTGTGTATAGAGCATAGCTGGACTTGTGAATGGTGGATTGTAAAGTGGCTGTAAGTGTGTATGTGCGTACATGCAGAGAGAGCAAGGATAGGTGCAGGCTGTGTCAAAGGGCGGGAATAGAGGGAGCACATGAGGTGGGGGCGGAGCAAGAAGGGCAGGCTAAGAGAGGTGCAGAAAGAGGGGGAGTAGGCGGAGCCTAGGAGGAGAGGAGGGGGGTTGATGGGACTTAGAGGAGAATGGGGGGGAGGAGCAAGAAGGGAAGGCTGAGAGAGAGGGATAGCAGAGGTGGCTGGTAGGACCTAGAGGAGAAAGGGGGACGTAGATGGAGCAGAGGGAGAGAGCAAGAGTAGGTGGTATCGTAGTGGCAGTGATGCAGGAGAAGAAGAGGTCGAGGAGGAGTCTAGGCAGGTGCGCAAGAGGTGGTACAGGAGAGGAAGCATAGGGCTGCAAAGCCCATGCTGGCAGAGTGCTCCTCCTCCCAGCACACAAACAGGGTGATTACAAAGGAGGGGGTTTTGGTGATGGAACCATCATTTTTATGCTCCCCTCCAATCTCCAGGTTGGTGGTAGTGGGAAGGGAGGGGGGGGGGGGTCAAATTTGGGGGTGCAGTGTCAAAAGGGGTGTTGGGGTGCATTATTACAGGGGTGGTAGGAGACGCAGAATGATGCAGCTTGTGTTTTTCGGGAGTGCTACATATATTCTTGTTTATTGCGCCCTTTCTTTCGAGCGGCGGTATCACTAAAGGCTAGGGGCAAAGGGGGAGGGGAGGACTTGGGGTTCAGCTTTCAGGCAGGTAATGGTATTGAGACGGGAAACAAGGAACATGTGTTAGGATTCTTGGGAGATGGTCTCCCCATGATTTCATTGCCCCGTTGCAGCACATGTTATATGGTCTCTTGGGATGGTTTTTCTAGGCCTCATAACCCCAAAAGAGTGCCTGGCATTTCGGCTGTAAGGACACTTCTAAAGAGTGTGCTTTTGATATTCTGGTAAGCGCCTCCCCAACTGTGCACATCTATGCACCGTACATGGCAAATCCTTCATCCTGCGAAGCATCATATCACTAACCGAAGCTTTGAGATGGTGTGAGTATATTCATTTTGGGGTGAATACTCTTCCGTGCTTCTCCCACCTGAGGACTGTGGGTCTGTTGTTCTTCTTTCGCATGTCCCTTCAAAGAGACAGAAGGCACACTCACTCTATCTCTCTGCAAGCATCTATGCTTTGACACTTTTATATTGCAGTTTTCCTTCCAAATCCCGTGCCCCCTTCACCACATATACAGGCCAATCATTTCTTAATACTCATTCACTCTGTCATTCCAGTCCTCTACTCTATAGGCTGACGAAAAAACAACAAGAACAAGAAGTTGTTCAGCAAACAGATTTAAAGTCTCTCTGTGGATTTATCTTCATGCTGCTGCCCTCTAGTAATGCTACATGGCAACTGCAGCATAATAATAGGGTTGAGAAAGGGGCTGTCCTATGCAAATAATGTTCTCCCATGATTACTTTGCCGAGCTTCCTCTAGGATGGTGTGATACGACCTTCAACATATGGTCTTCAGCAGATTTTTAAAGTTGCCAAACTGTCTTAGGCTAAGGATTTGTCCCTACGAATGCCTACAGATAAGGACCCCACCCTCATTTAGCAGGGTCCAGAATTACCTGCAGTAATCCTCTATACAGAACCTGGGCGTTTGTGGGCTCATGATAAAAGCTGCAGACTAAGAATGGGATGTTTAAATTCCCAGTCCCAAAGGCCTGGCCTGGCTGCAAAGCAAAGCAAAGCAAAGCAAAGCAAAAGGTCTTATTTCTGTTCCCCAATTTGAGGAAAAAACGAATACATTGATCAATGAATACAAGGCTTTGCTCCTATTTTACCTACTTGAGCAAAAGGAGGGGGAGATAAGGTGGGGGGCAAGATTTCTAAATTTGGGCTTATAATGCAAAAAATAAAATACTTACATTATTCCTGTAATTTTGAAGTCAAAATAATCTTTCTAAATGAAAAAAATAAAATGTTGTATTTTTTTCCACCTAAAAGTACTTTAAAGGCGTTGGCTGGATTCGAACCCCTACACAGGGCTAGCCTGCTGCACCAAAGGCACTTGATCTTGCCACTGAGCTATAGCTCCTTGATGGGTTTTGACTGTGCCACAGACCCTATCACCAACATAAAGGTTGTGATGTCATTCCTTATGGCTTCCACTGTAAAGGACACTTCATATCCATGATATAGGGAAGATTTGACATGCTAGAGATATGGAAGCCCGTGTGGTCCAGTGGGTAAGTTCCTGACTTCCACCCAGACAACCAGGGTTCGAATCCTGGGCTCGGCACCAGGTGACTGATGGCGGCAAAGCAGAGGTAAGTCGGAGATGGCTGCTAAATTGGTAAGTAATATGTATGTGTGTATAGAGCATAGCTGGACTTGTGAATGGTGGATTGTAAAGTGGCTGTAAGTGTGTATGTGCGTACATGCAGAGAGAGCAAGGATAGGTGCAGGCTGTGTCAAAGGGCGGGAATAGAGGGAGCACTTGAGGTGGGGGCGGAGCAAGAAGGGCAGGCTAAGAGAGGTGCAGAAAGAGGGGGAGTAGGCGGAGCCTAGGAGGAGAGGAGGGGGGTTGATGGGACTTAGAGGAGAATGGGGGGGAGGAGCAAGAAGGGAAGGCTGAGAGAGAGGGATAGCAGAGGTGGCTGGTAGGACCTAGAGGAGAAAGGGGGACGTAGATGGAGCAGGGGGAGAGAGCAAGAGTAGGTGGTATCGTAGTGGCAGTGATGCAGGAGAAGAAGAGGTCGAGGAGGAGTCTAGGCAGGTGCGCAAGAGGTGGTACAGGAGAGGAAGCATAGGGCTGCAAAGCCCATGCTGGCAGAGTGCTCCTCCTCCCAGCACACAAACAGGGTGATTACAAAGGAGGGGGTTTTGGTGATGGAACCATCATTTTTATGCTCCCCTCCAATCTCCAGGTTGGTGGTAGTGGGAAGGGAGGGGGGGGGGGTCAAATTTGGGGGTGCAGTGTCAAAAGGGGTGTTGGGGTGCATTATTACAGGGGTGGTAGGAGACGCAGAATGATGCAGCTTGTGTTTTTCGGGAGTGCTACATATATTCTTGTTTATTGCGCCCTTTCTTTCGAGCGGCGGTATCACTAAAGGCTAGGGGCAAAGGGGGAGGGGAGGACTTGGGGTTCAGCTTTCAGGCAGGTAATGGTATTGAGACGGGAAACAAGGAACATGTGTTAGGATTCTTGGGAGATGGTCTCCCCATGATTTCATTGCCCCGTTGCAGCACATGTTATATGGTCTCTTGGGATGGTTTTTCTAGGCCTCATAACCCCAAAAGAGTGCCTGGCATTTCGGCTGTAAGGACACTTCTAAAGAGTGTGCTTTTGATATTCTGGTAAGCGCCTCCCCAACTGTGCACATCTATGCACCGTACATGGCAAATCCTTCATCCTGCAAAGCATCATATCACTAACCGAAGCTTTGAGATGGTGTGAGTATATTCATTTTGGGGTGAATACTCTTCCGTGCTTCTCCCACCTGAGGACTGTGGGTCTGTTGTTCTTCTTTCGCATGTCCCTTCAAAGAGACAGAAGGCACACTCACTCTATCTCTCTGCAAGCATCTATGCTTTGACACTTTTATATTGCAGTTTTCCTTCCAAATCCCGTGCCCCCTTCACCACATATACAGGCCAATCATTTCTTAATACTCATTCACTCTGTCATTCCAGTCCTCTACTCTATAGGCTGACGAAAAAACAACAAGAACAAGAAGTTGTTCAGCAAACAGATTTAAAGTCTCTCTGTGGATTTATCTTCATGCTGCTGCCCTCTAGTAATGCTACATGGCAACTGCAGCATAATAATAGGGTTGAGAAAGGGGCTGTCCTATGCAAATAATGTTCTCCCATGATTACTTTGCCGAGCTTCCTCTAGGATGGTGTGATACGACCTTCAACATATGGTCTTCAGCAGATTTTTAAAGTTGCCAAACTGTCTTAGGCTAAGGATTTTTCCCTACGAATGCCTACAGATAAGGACCCCACCCTCATTTAGCAGGGTCCAGAATTACCTGCAGTAATCCTCTATACAGAACCTGGGCGTTTGTGGGCTTATGGTAAAAGCTGCAGACTAAGAATGGGATGTTTAAATTCCCAGTCCCAAAGGCCTGGCCTGGCTGCAAAGCAAAGCAAAGCAAAGCAAAGCAAAGCAAAGCACAAGGCCTTATTTCTGTTCCCCAATTTGAGGAAAAAACCAATACATTGATCAATGAATACAAGGCTTTGCTCCTATTTTACCTACTTGAGCAAAAGGAGGGGGAGATAAGGTGGGGGGCAAGATTTCTAAATTTGGGCTTATAATGCAAAAAATAAAATACTTACATTATTCCTGTAATTTTGAAGTCAAAATAATCTTTCTAAATGAAAAAAATAAAATGTTGTATTTTTTTCCACCTAAAAGTACTTTAAAGGCGTTGGCTGGATTCGAACCCCTACACAGGGCTAGCCTGCTGCACCAAAGGCACTTGATCTTGCCACTGAACTATAGCTCCTTGATGGGTTTTGACTGTGCCACAGACCCTATCACCAACATAAAGGTTGTGATGTCATTCCTTATGGCTTCCACTGTAAAGGACACTTCATATCCATGATATAGGGAAGATTTGACATGCTAGAGATATGGAAGCCCGTGTGGTCCAGTGGGTAAGTTCCTGACTTCCACCCAGACAACCAGGGTTCGAATCCTGGGCTCGGCACCAGGTGACTGATGGCGGCAAAGCAGAGGTAAGTCGGAGATGGCTGCTAAATTGGTAAGTAATATGTATGTGTGTATAGAGCATAGCTGGACTTGTGAATGGTGGATTGTAAAGTGGCTGTAAGTGTGTATGTGCGTACATGCAGAGAGAGCAAGGATAGGTGCAGGCTGTGTCAAAGGGTGGGAATAGAGGGAGCACATGAGGTGGGGGCGGAGCAAGAAGGGCAGGCTAAGAGAGGTGCAGAAAGAGGGGGAGTAGGCGGAGCCTAGGAGGAGAGGAGGGGGGTTGATGGGACTTAGAGGAGAATGGGGGGGAGGAGCAAGAAGGGAAGGCTGAGAGAGAGGGATAGCAGAGGTGGCTGGTAGGACCTAGAGGAGAAAGGGGGACGTAGATGGAGCAGGGGGAGAGAGCAAGAGTAGGTGGTATCGTAGTGGCAGTGATGCAGGAGAAGAAGAGGTCGAGGAGGAGTCTAGGCAGGTGCGCAAGAGGTGGTACAGGAGAGGAAGCATAGGGCTGCAAAGCCCATGCTGGCAGAGTGCTCCCCCTCCCAGCACACAAACAGGGTGATTACAAAGGAGGGGGTTTTGGTGATGGAACCATCATTTTTATGCTCCCCTCCAATCTCCAGGTTGGTGGTAGTGGGAAGGGAGGGGGGGGGGGGTCAAATTTGGGGGTGCAGTGTCAAAAGGGGTGTTGGGGTGCATTATTACAGGGGTGGTAGGAGACGCAGAATGATGCAGCTTGTGTTTTTCGGGAGTGCTACATATATTCTTGTTTATTGCGCCCTTTCTTTCGAGCGGCGGTATCACTAAAGGCTAGGGGCAAAGGGGGAGGGGAGGACTTGGGGTTCAGCTTTCAGGCAGGTAATGGTATTGAGACGGGAAACAAGGAACATGTGTTAGGATTCTTGGGAGATGGTCTCCCCATGATTTCATTGCCCCGTTGCAGCACATGTTATATGGTCTCTTGGGATGGTTTTTCTAGGCCTCATAACCCCAAAAGAGTGCCTGGCATTTCGGCTGTAAGGACACTTCTAAAGAGTGTGCTTTTGATATTCTGGTAAGCGCCTCCCCAACTGTGCACATCTATGCACCGTACATGGCAAATCCTTCATCCTGCGAAGCATCATATCACTAACCGAAGCTTTGAGATGGTGTGAGTATATTCATTTTGGGGTGAATACTCTTCCGTGCTTCTCCCACCTGAGGACTGTGGGTCTGTTGTTCTTCTTTCGCATGTCCCTTCAAAGAGACAGAAGGCACACTCACTCTATCTCTCTGCAAGCATCTATGCTTTGACACTTTTATATTGCAGTTTTCCTTCCAAATCCCGTGCCCCCTTCACCACATATACAGGCCAATCATTTCTTAATACTCATTCACTCTGTCATTCCAGTCCTCTACTCTATAGGCTGACGAAAAAACAACAAGAACAAGAAGTTGTTCAGCAAACAGATTTAAAGTCTCTCTGTGGATTTATCTTCATGCTGCTGCCCTCTAGTAATGCTACATGGCAACTGCAGCATAATAATAGGGTTGAGAAAGGGGCTGTCCTATGCAAATAATGTTCTCCCATGATTACTTTGCCGAGCTTCCTCTAGGATGGTGTGATACGACCTTCAACATATGGTCTTCAGCAGATTTTTAAAGTTGCCAAACTGTCTTAGGCTAAGGATTTTTCCCTACGAATGCCTACAGATAAGGACCCCACCCTCATTTAGCAGGGTCCAGAATTACCTGCAGTAATCCTCTATACAGAACCTGGGCGTTTGTGGGCTTATGGTAAAAGCTGCAGACTAAGAATGGGATGTTTAAATTCCCAGTCCCAAAGGCCTGGCCTGGCTGCAAAGCAAAGCAAAGCAAAGCAAAGCACAAGGCCTTATTTCTGTTCCCCAATTTGAGGAAAAAACCAATACATTGATCAATGAATACAAGGCTTTGCTCCTATTTTACCTACTTGAGCAAAAGGAGGGGGAGATAAGGTGGGGGGCAAGATTTCTAAATTTGGGCTTATAATGCAAAAAATAAAATACTTACATTATTCCTGTAATTTTGAAGTCAAAATAATCTTTCTAAATGAAAAAAATAAAATGTTGTATTTTTTTCCACCTAAAAGTACTTTAAAGGCGTTGGCTGGATTCGAACCCCTACACAGGGCTAGCCTGCTGCACCAAAGGCACTTGATCTTGCCACTGAACTATAGCTCCTTGATGGGTTTTGACTGTGCCACAGACCCTATCACCAACATAAAGGTTGTGATGTCATTCCTTATGGCTTCCACTGTAAAGGACACTTCATATCCATGATATAGGGAAGATTTGACATGCTAGAGATATGGAAGCCCGTGTGGTCCAGTGGGTAAGTTCCTGACTTCCACCCAGACAACCAGGGTTCGAATCCTGGGCTCGGCACCAGGTGACTGATGGCGGCAAAGCAGAGGTAAGTCGGAGATGGCTGCTAAATTGGTAAGTAATATGTATGTGTGTATAGAGCATAGCTGGACTTGTGAATGGTGGATTGTAAAGTGGCTGTAAGTGTGTATGTGCGTACATGCAGAGAGAGCAAGGATAGGTGCAGGCTGTGTCAAAGGGTGGGAATAGAGGGAGCACATGAGGTGGGGGCGGAGCAAGAAGGGCAGGCTAAGAGAGGTGCAGAAAGAGGGGGAGTAGGCGGAGCCTAGGAGGAGAGGAGGGGGGTTGATGGGACTTAGAGGAGAATGGGGGGGAGGAGCAAGAAGGGAAGGCTGAGAGAGAGGGATAGCAGAGGTGGCTGGTAGGACCTAGAGGAGAAAGGGGGACGTAGATGGAGCAGGGGGAGAGAGCAAGAGTAGGTGGTATCGTAGTGGCAGTGATGCAGGAGAAGAAGAGGTCGAGGAGGAGTCTAGGCAGGTGCGCAAGAGGTGGTACAGGAGAGGAAGCATAGGGCTGCAAAGCCCATGCTGGCAGAGTGCTCCCCCTCCCAGCACACAAACAGGGTGATTACAAAGGAGGGGGTTTTGGTGATGGAACCATCATTTTTATGCTCCCCTCCAATCTCCAGGTTGGTGGTAGTGGGAAGGGAGGGGAGGGGGGGGGGGGCAAATTTGGGGGTGCAGTGTCAAAAGGGGTGTTGGGGTGCATTATTACAGGGGTGGTAGGAGACGCAGAATGATGCAGCTTGTGTTTTTCGGGAGTGCTACATATATTCTTGTTTATTGCGCCCTTTCTTTCGAGCGGCGGTATCACTAAAGGCTAGGGGCAAAGGGGGAGGGGAGGACTTGGGGTTCAGCTTTCAGGCAGGTAATGGTATTGAGACGGGAAACAAGGAACATGTGTTAGGATTCTTGGGAGATGGTCTCCCCATGATTTCATTGCCCCGTTGCAGCACATGTTATATGGTCTCTTGGGATGGTTTTTCTAGGCCTCATAACCCCAAAAGAGTGCCTGGCATTTCGGCTGTAAGGACACTTCTAAAGAGTGTGCTTTTGATATTCTGGTAAGCGCCTCCCCAACTGTGCACATCTATGCACCGTACATGGCAAATCCTTCATCCTGCAAAGCATCATATCACTAACCGAAGCTTTGAGATGGTGTGAGTATATTCATTTTGGGGTGAATACTCTTCCGTGCTTCTCCCACCTGAGGACTGTGGGTCTGTGTTCTTCTTTCGCATGTCCCTTCAAAGAGACAGAAGGCACACTCACTCTATCTCTCTGCAAGCATCTATGCTTTGACACTTTTATATTGCAGTTTTCCTTCCAAATCCCGTGCCCCCTTCACCACATATACAGGCCAATCATTTCTTAATACTCATTCACTCTGTCATTCCAGTCCTCTACTCTATAGGCTGACGAAAAAACAACAAGAACAAGAAGTTGTTCAGCAAACAGATTTAAAGTCTCTCTGTGGATTTATCTTCATGCTGCTGCCCTCTAGTAATGCTACATGGCAACTGCAGCATAATAATAGGGTTGAGAAAGGGGCTGTCCTATGCAAATAATGTTCTCCCATGATTACTTTGCCGAGCTTCCTCTAGGATGGTGTGATACGACCTTCAACATATGGTCTTCAGCAGATTTTTAAAGTTGCCAAACTGTCTTAGGCTAAGGATTTTTCCCTACGAATGCCTACAGATAAGGACCCCACCCTCATTTAGCAGGGTCCAGAATTACCTGCAGTAATCCTCTATACAGAACCTGGGCGTTTGTGGGCTTATGGTAAAAGCTGCAGACTAAGAATGGGATGTTTAAATTCCCAGTCCCAAAGGCCTGGCCTGGCTGCAAAGCAAAGCAAAGCAAAGCAAAGCACAAGGCCTTATTTCTGTTCCCCAATTTGAGGAAAAAACCAATACATTGATCAATGAATACAAGGCTTTGCTCCTATTTTACCTACTTGAGCAAAAGGAGGGGGAGATAAGGTGGGGGGCAAGATTTCTAAATTTGGGCTTATAATGCAAAAAATAAAATACTTACATTATTCCTGTAATTTTGAAGTCAAAATAATCTTTCTAAATGAAAAAATAAAATGTTGTATTTTTTTCCACCTAAAAGTACTTTAAAGGCGTTGGCTGGATTCGAACCCCTACACAGGGCTAGCCTGCTGCACCAAAGGCACTTGATCTTGCCACTGAGCTATAGCTCCTTGCTGGGTTTTGACTGTGCCACAGACCCTATCACCAACATAAAGGTTGTGATGTCATTCCTTATGGCTTCCACTGTAAAGGACACTTCATATCCATGATATAGGGAAGATTTGACATGCTACAGATATGGAAGCCCGTGTGGTCCAGTGGGTAAGTTCCTGACTTCCACCCAGACAACCAGGGTTCGAATCCTGGGCTCGGCACCAGGTGACTGATGGCGGCAAAGCAGAGGTAAGTCGGAGATGGCTGCTAAATTGGTAAGTAATATGTATGTGTGTATAGAGCATAGCTGGACTTGTGAATGGTGGATTGTAAAGTGGCTGTAAGTGTGTATGTGCGTACATGCAGAGAGAGCAAGGATAGGTGCAGGCTGTGTCAAAGGGCGGGAATAGAGGGAGCACATGAGGTGGGGGCGGAGCAAGAAGGGCAGGCTAAGAGAGGTGCAGAAAGAGGGGGAGTAGGCGGAGCCTAGGAGGAGAGGAGGGGGGTTGATGGGACTTAGAGGAGAATGGGGGGGAGGAGCAAGAAGGGAAGGCTGAGAGAGAGGGATAGCAGAGGTGGCTGGTAGGACCTAGAGGAGAAAGGGGGACGTAGATGGAGCAGCGGGAGAGAGCAAGAGTAGGTGGTATCGTAGTGGCAGTGATGCAGGAGAAGAAGAGGTCGAGGAGGAGTCTAGGCAGGTGCGCAAGAGGTGGTACAGGAGAGGAAGCATAGGGCTGCAAAGCCCATGCTGGCAGAGTGCTCCCCCTCCCAGCACACAAACAGGGTGATTACAAAGGAGGGGGTTTTGGTGATGGAACCATCATTTTTATGCTCCCCTCCAATCTCCAGGTTGGTGGTAGTGGGAAGGGAGGGGGGGGGGTCAAATTTGGGGGTGCAGTGTCAAAAGGGGTGTTGGGGTGCATTATTACAGGGGTGGTAGGAGACGCAGAATGATGCAGCTTGTGTTTTTCGGGAGTGCTACATATATTCTTGTTTATTGCGCCCTTTCTTTCGAGCGGCGGTATCACTAAAGGCTAGGGGCAAAGGGGGAGGGGAGGACTTGGGGTTCAGCTTTCAGGCAGGTAATGGTATTGAGACGGGAAACAAGGAACATGTGTTAGGATTCTTGGGAGATGGTCTCCCCATGATTTCATTGCCCCGTTGCAGCACATGTTATATGGTCTCTTGGGATGGTTTTTCTAGGCCTCATAACCCCAAAAGAGTGCCTGGCATTTCGGCTGTAAGGACACTTCTAAAGAGTGTGCTTTTGATATTCTGGTAAGCGCCTCCCCAACTGTGCACATCTATGCACCGTACATGGCAAATCCTTCATCCTGCAAAGCATCATATCACTAACCGAAGCTTTGAGATGGTGTGAGTATATTCATTTTGGGGTGAATACTCTTCCGTGCTTCTCCCACCTGAGGACTGTGGGTCTGTTGTTCTTCTTTCGCATGTCCCTTCAAAGAGACAGAAGGCACACTCACTCTATCTCTCTGCAAGCATCTATGCTTTGACACTTTTATATTGCAGTTTTCCTTCCAAATCCCGTGCCCCCTTCACCACATATACAGGCCAATCATTTCTTAATACTCATTCACTCTGTCATTCCAGTCCTCTACTCTATAGGCTGACGAAAAAACAACAAGAACAAGAAGTTGTTCAGCAAACAGATTTAAAGTCTCTCTGTGGATCTATCTTCATGCTGCTGCCCTCTAGTAATGCTACATGGCAACTGCAGCATAATAATAGGGTTGAGAAAGGGGCTGTCCTATGCAAATAATGTTCTCCCATGATTACTTTGCCGAGCTTCCTCTAGGATGGTGTGATACGACCTTCAACATATGGTCTTCAGCAGATTTTTAAAGTTGCCAAACTGTCTTAGGCTAAGGATTTGTCCCTACGAATGCCTACAGATAAGGACCCCACCCTCATTTAGCAGGGTCCAGAATTACCTGCAGTAATCCTCTATACAGAACCTGGGCGTTTGTGGGCTTATGGTAAAAGCTGCAGACTAAGAATGGGATGTTTAAATTCCCAGTCCCAAAGGCCTGGCCTGGCTGCAAAGCAAAGCAAAGCAAAGCAAAGCACAAGGCCTTATTTCTGTTCCCCAATTTGAGGAAAAAACCAATACATTGATCAATGAATACAAGGCTTTGCTCCTATTTTACCTACTTGAGCAAAAGGAGGGGGAGATAAGGTGGGGGGCAAGATTTCTAAATTTGGGCTTATAATGCAAAAAATAAAATACTTACATTATTCCTGTAATTTTGAAGTCAAAATAATCTTTCTAAATGAAAAAAATAAAATGTTGTATTTTTTTCCACCTAAAAGTACTTTAAAGGCGTTGGCTGGATTCGAACCCCTACATAGGGCTAGCCGGCTGCACCAAAGGAACTTGATCTTGCCACTGAGCTATAGCTCCTTGCTGGGTTTTGACTGTGCCACAGACCCTATCACCAACATAAAGGTTGTGATGTCATTCCTTATGGCTTCCACTGTAAAGGACACTTCATATCCATGATATAGGGAAGATTTGACATGCTAGAGATATGGAAGCCCGTGTGGTCCAGTGGGTAAGTTCCTGACTTCCACCCAGACAACCAGGGTTCGAATCCTGGGCTCGGCACCAGGTGACTGATGGCGGCAAAGCAGAGGTAAGTCGGAGATGGCTGCTAAATTGGTAAGTAATATGTATGTGTGTATAGAGCATAGCTGGACTTGTGAATGGTGGATTGTAAAGTGGCTGTAAGTGTGTATGTGCGTACATGCAGAGAGAGCAAGGATAGGTGCAGGCTGTGTCAAAGGGCGGGAATAGAGGGAGCACATGAGGTGGGGGCGGAGCAAGAAGGGCAGGCTAAGAGAGGTGCAGAAAGAGGGGGAGTAGGCGGAGCCTAGGAGGAGAGGAGGGGGGTTGATGGGACTTAGAGGAGAATGGGGGGGAGGAGCAAGAAGGGAAGGCTGAGAGAGAGGGATAGCAGAGGTGGCTGGTAGGACCTAGAGGAGAAAGGGGGACGTAGATGGAGCAGAGGGAGAGAGCAAGAGTAGGTGGTATCGTAGTGGCAGTGATGCAGGAGAAGAAGAGGTCGAGGAGGAGTCTAGGCAGGTGCGCAAGAGGTGGTACAGGAGAGGAAGCATAGCGCTGCAAAGCCCATGCTGGCAGAGTGCTCCTCCTCCCAGCACACAAACAGGGTGATTACAAAGGAGGGGGTTTTGGTGATGGAACCATCATTTTTATGCTCCCCTCCAATCTCCAGGTTGGTGGTAGTGGGAAGGGAGGGGGGGGGGGGTCAAATTTGGGGGTGCAGTGTCAAAAGGGGTGTTGGGGTGCATTATTACAGGGGTGGTAGGAGACGCAGAATGATGCAGCTTGTGTTTTTCGGGAGTGCTACATATATTCTTGTTTATTGCGCCCTTTCTTTCGAGCGGCGGTATCACTAAAGGCTAGGGGCAAAGGGGGAGGGGAGGACTTGGGGTTCAGCTTTCAGGCAGGTAATGGTATTGAGACGGGAAACAAGGAACATGTGTTAGGATTCTTGGGAGATGGTCTCCCCATGATTTCATTGCCCCGTTGCAGCACATGTTATATGGTCTCTTGGGATGGTTTTTCTAGGCCTCATAACCCCAAAAGAGTGCCTGGCATTTCGGCTGTAAGGACACTTCTAAAGAGTGTGCTTTTGATATTCTGGTAAGCGCCTCCCCAACTGTGCACATCTATGCACCGTACATGGCAAATCCTTCATCCTGCGAAGCATCATATCACTAACCGAAGCTTTGAGATGGTGTGAGTATATTCATTTTGGGGTGAATACTCTTCCGTGCTTCTCCCACCTGAGGACTGTGGGTCTGTTGTTCTTCTTTCGCATGTCCCTTCAAAGAGACAGAAGGCACACTCACTCTATCTCTCTGCAAGCATCTATGCTTTGACACTTTTATATTGCAGTTTTCCTTCCAAATCCCGTGCCCCCTTCACCACATATACAGGCCAATCATTTCTTAATACTCATTCACTCTGTCATTCCAGTCCTCTACTCTATAGGCTGACGAAAAAACAACAAGAACAAGAAGTTGTTCAGCAAACAGATTTAAAGTCTCTCTGTGGATTTATCTTCATGCTGCTGCCCTCTAGTAATGCTACATGGCAACTGCAGCATAATAATAGGGTTGAGAAAGGGGCTGTCCTATGCAAATAATGTTCTCCCATGATTACTTTGCCGAGCTTCCTCTAGGATGGTGTGATACGACCTTCAACATATGGTCTTCAGCAGATTTTTAAAGTTGCCAAACTGTCTTAGGCTAAGGATTTGTCCCTACGAATGCCTACAGATAAGGACCCCACCCTCATTTAGCAGGGTCCAGAATTACCTGCAGTAATCCTCTATACAGAACCTGGGCGTTTGTGGGCTCATGATAAAAGCTGCAGACTAAGAATGGGATGTTTAAATTCCCAGTCCCAAAGGCCTGGCCTGGCTGCAAAGCAAAGCAAAGCAAAGCAAAGCAAAAGGTCTTATTTCTGTTCCCCAATTTGAGGAAAAAACGAATACATTGATCAATGAATACAAGGCTTTGCTCCTATTTTACCTACTTGAGCAAAAGGAGGGGGAGATAAGGTGGGGGGCAAGATTTCTAAATTTGGGCTTATAATGCAAAAAATAAAATACTTACATTATTCCTGTAATTTTGAAGTCAAAATAATCTTTCTAAATGAAAAAAATAAAATGTTGTATTTTTTTCCACCTAAAAGTACTTTAAAGGCGTTGGCTGGATTCGAACCCCTACACAGGGCTAGCCTGCTGCACCAAAGGCACTTGATCTTGCCACTGAGCTATAGCTCCTTGATGGGTTTTGACTGTGCCACAGACCCTATCACCAACATAAAGGTTGTGATGTCATTCCTTATGGCTTCCACTGTAAAGGACACTTCATATCCATGATATAGGGAAGATTTGACATGCTAGAGATATGGAAGCCCGTGTGGTCCAGTGGGTAAGTTCCTGACTTCCACCCAGACAACCAGGGTTCGAATCCTGGGCTCGGCACCAGGTGACTGATGGCGGCAAAGCAGAGGTAAGTCGGAGATGGCTGCTAAATTGGTAAGTAATATGTATGTGTGTATAGAGCATAGCTGGACTTGTGAATGGTGGATTGTAAAGTGGCTGTAAGTGTGTATGTGCGTACATGCAGAGAGAGCAAGGATAGGTGCAGGCTGTGTCAAAGGGCGGGAATAGAGGGAGCACTTGAGGTGGGGGCGGAGCAAGAAGGGCAGGCTAAGAGAGGTGCAGAAAGAGGGGGAGTAGGCGGAGCCTAGGAGGAGAGGAGGGGGGTTGATGGGACTTAGAGGAGAATGGGGGGGAGGAGCAAGAAGGGAAGGCTGAGAGAGAGGGATAGCAGAGGTGGCTGGTAGGACCTAGAGGAGAAAGGGGGACGTAGATGGAGCAGGGGGAGAGAGCAAGAGTAGGTGGTATCGTAGTGGCAGTGATGCAGGAGAAGAAGAGGTCGAGGAGGAGTCTAGGCAGGTGCGCAAGAGGTGGTACAGGAGAGGAAGCATAGGGCTGCAAAGCCCATGCTGGCAGAGTGCTCCTCCTCCCAGCACACAAACAGGGTGATTACAAAGGAGGGGGTTTTGGTGATGGAACCATCATTTTTATGCTCCCCTCCAATCTCCAGGTTGGTGGTAGTGGGAAGGGAGGGGGGGGGGGGGTCAAATTTGGGGGTGCAGTGTCAAAAGGGGTGTTGGGGTGCATTATTACAGGGGTGGTAGGAGACGCAGAATGATGCAGCTTGTGTTTTTCGGGAGTGCTACATATATTCTTGTTTATTGCGCCCTTTCTTTCGAGCGGCGGTATCACTAAAGGCTAGGGGCAAAGGGGGAGGGGAGGACTTGGGGTTCAGCTTTCAGGCAGGTAATGGTATTGAGACGGGAAACAAGGAACATGTGTTAGGATTCTTGGGAGATGGTCTCCCCATGATTTCATTGCCCCGTTGCAGCACATGTTATATGGTCTCTTGGGATGGTTTTTCTAGGCCTCATAACCCCAAAAGAGTGCCTGGCATTTCGGCTGTAAGGACACTTCTAAAGAGTGTGCTTTTGATATTCTGGTAAGCGCCTCCCCAACTGTGCACATCTATGCACCGTACATGGCAAATCCTTCATCCTGCAAAGCATCATATCACTAACCGAAGCTTTGAGATGGTGTGAGTATATTCATTTTGGGGTGAATACTCTTCCGTGCTTCTCCCACCTGAGGACTGTGGGTCTGTTGTTCTTCTTTCGCATGTCCCTTCAAAGAGACAGAAGGCACACTCACTCTATCTCTCTGCAAGCATCTATGCTTTGACACTTTTATATTGCAGTTTTCCTTCCAAATCCCGTGCCCCCTTCACCACATATACAGGCCAATCATTTCTTAATACTCATTCACTCTGTCATTCCAGTCCTCTACTCTATAGGCTGACGAAAAAACAACAAGAACAAGAAGTTGTTCAGCAAACAGATTTAAAGTCTCTCTGTGGATTTATCTTCATGCTGCTGCCCTCTAGTAATGCTACATGGCAACTGCAGCATAATAATAGGGTTGAGAAAGGGGCTGTCCTATGCAAATAATGTTCTCCCATGATTACTTTGCCGAGCTTCCTCTAGGATGGTGTGATACGACCTTCAACATATGGTCTTCAGCAGATTTTTAAAGTTGCCAAACTGTCTTAGGCTAAGGATTTTTCCCTACGAATGCCTACAGATAAGGACCCCACCCTCATTTAGCAGGGTCCAGAATTACCTGCAGTAATCCTCTATACAGAACCTGGGCGTTTGTGGGCTTATGGTAAAAGCTGCAGACTAAGAATGGGATGTTTAAATTCCCAGTCCCAAAGGCCTGGCCTGGCTGCAAAGCAAAGCAAAGCAAAGCAAAGCAAAGCAAAGCACAAGGCCTTATTTCTGTTCCCCAATTTGAGGAAAAAACCAATACATTGATCAATGAATACAAGGCTTTGCTCCTATTTTACCTACTTGAGCAAAAGGAGGGGGAGATAAGGTGGGGGGCAAGATTTCTAAATTTGGGCTTATAATGCAAAAAATAAAATACTTACATTATTCCTGTAATTTTGAAGTCAAAATAATCTTTCTAAATGAAAAAAATAAAATGTTGTATTTTTTTCCACCTAAAAGTACTTTAAAGGCGTTGGCTGGATTCGAACCCCTACACAGGGCTAGCCTGCTGCACCAAAGGCACTTGATCTTGCCACTGAACTATAGCTCCTTGATGGGTTTTGACTGTGCCACAGACCCTATCACCAACATAAAGGTTGTGATGTCATTCCTTATGGCTTCCACTGTAAAGGACACTTCATATCCATGATATAGGGAAGATTTGACATGCTAGAGATATGGAAGCCCGTGTGGTCCAGTGGGTAAGTTCCTGACTTCCACCCAGACAACCAGGGTTCGAATCCTGGGCTCGGCACCAGGTGACTGATGGCGGCAAAGCAGAGGTAAGTCGGAGATGGCTGCTAAATTGGTAAGTAATATGTATGTGTGTATAGAGCATAGCTGGACTTGTGAATGGTGGATTGTAAAGTGGCTGTAAGTGTGTATGTGCGTACATGCAGAGAGAGCAAGGATAGGTGCAGGCTGTGTCAAAGGGTGGGAATAGAGGGAGCACATGAGGTGGGGGCGGAGCAAGAAGGGCAGGCTAAGAGAGGTGCAGAAAGAGGGGGAGTAGGCGGAGCCTAGGAGGAGAGGAGGGGGGTTGATGGGACTTAGAGGAGAATGGGGGGGAGGAGCAAGAAGGGAAGGCTGAGAGAGAGGGATAGCAGAGGTGGCTGGTAGGACCTAGAGGAGAAAGGGGGACGTAGATGGAGCAGGGGGAGAGAGCAAGAGTAGGTGGTATCGTAGTGGCAGTGATGCAGGAGAAGAAGAGGTCGAGGAGGAGTCTAGGCAGGTGCGCAAGAGGTGGTACAGGAGAGGAAGCATAGGGCTGCAAAGCCCATGCTGGCAGAGTGCTCCCCCTCCCAGCACACAAACAGGGTGATTACAAAGGAGGGGGTTTTGGTGATGGAACCATCATTTTTATGCTCCCCTCCAATCTCCAGGTTGGTGGTAGTGGGAAGGGAGGGGAGGGGGGGGGGGGTCAAATTTGGGGGTGCAGTGTCAAAAGGGGTGTTGGGGTGCATTATTACAGGGGTGGTAGGAGACGCAGAATGATGCAGCTTGTGTTTTTCGGGAGTGCTACATATATTCTTGTTTATTGCGCCCTTTCTTTCGAGCGGCGGTATCACTAAAGGCTAGGGGCAAAGGGGGAGGGGAGGACTTGGGGTTCAGCTTTCAGGCAGGTAATGGTATTGAGACGGGAAACAAGGAACATGTGTTAGGATTCTTGGGAGATGGTCTCCCCATGATTTCATTGCCCCGTTGCAGCACATGTTATATGGTCTCTTGGGATGGTTTTTCTAGGCCTCATAACCCCAAAAGAGTGCCTGGCATTTCGGCTGTAAGGACACTTCTAAAGAGTGTGCTTTTGATATTCTGGTAAGCGCCTCCCCAACTGTGCACATCTATGCACCGTACATGGCAAATCCTTCATCCTGCAAAGCATCATATCACTAACCGAAGCTTTGAGATGGTGTGAGTATATTCATTTTGGGGTGAATACTCTTCCGTGCTTCTCCCACCTGAGGACTGTGGGTCTGTTGTTCTTCTTTCGCATGTCCCTTCAAAGAGACAGAAGGCACACTCACTCTATCTCTCTGCAAGCATCTATGCTTTGACACTTTTATATTGCAGTTTTCCTTCCAAATCCCGTGCCCCCTTCACCACATATACAGGCCAATCATTTCTTAATACTCATTCACTCTGTCATTCCAGTCCTCTACTCTATAGGCTGACGAAAAAACAACAAGAACAAGAAGTTGTTCAGCAAACAGATTTAAAGTCTCTCTGTGGATTTATCTTCATGCTGCTGCCCTCTAGTAATGCTACATGGCAACTGCAGCATAATAATAGGGTTGAGAAAGGGGCTGTCCTATGCAAATAATGTTCTCCCATGATTACTTTGCCGAGCTTCCTCTAGGATGGTGTGATACGACCTTCAACATATGGTCTTCAGCAGATTTTTAAAGTTGCCAAACTGTCTTAGGCTAAGGATTTTTCCCTACGAATGCCTACAGATAAGGACCCCACCCTCATTTAGCAGGGTCCAGAATTACCTGCAGTAATCCTCTATACAGAACCTGGGCGTTTGTGGGCTTATGGTAAAAGCTGCAGACTAAGAATGGGATGTTTAAATTCCCAGTCCCAAAGGCCTGGCCTGGCTGCAAAGCAAAGCAAAGCAAAGCAAAGCAAAGCACAAGGCCTTATTTCTGTTCCCCAATTTGAGGAAAAAACCAATACATTGATCAATGAATACAAGGCTTTGCTCCTATTTTACCTACTTGAGCAAAAGGAGGGGGAGATAAGGTGGGGGGCAAGATTTCTAAATTTGGGCTTATAATGCAAAAAATAAAATACTTACATTATTCCTGTAATTTTGAAGTCAAAATAATCTTTCTAAATGAAAAAAATAAAATGTTGTATTTTTTTCCACCTAAAAGTACTTTAAAGGCGTTGGCTGGATTCGAACCCCTACATAGGGCTAGCCGGCTGCACCAAAGGAACTTGATCTTGCCACTGAGCTATAGCTCCTTGCTGGGTTTTGACTGTGCCACAGACCCTATCACCAACATAAAGGTTGTGATGTCATTCCTTATGGCTTCCACTGTAAAGGACACTTCATATCCATGATATAGGGAAGATTTGACATGCTAGAGATATGGAAGCCCGTGTGGTCCAGTGGGTAAGTTCCTGACTTCCACCCAGACAACCAGGGTTCGAATCCTGGGCTCGGCACCAGGTGACTGATGGCGGCAAAGCAGAGGTAAGTCGGAGATGGCTGCTAAATTGGTAAGTAATATGTATGTGTGTATAGAGCATAGCTGGACTTGTGAATGGTGGATTGTAAAGTGGCTGTAAGTGTGTATGTGCGTACATGCAGAGAGAGCAAGGATAGGTGCAGGCTGTGTCAAAGGGCGGGAATAGAGGGAGCACATGAGGTGGGGGCGGAGCAAGAAGGGCAGGCTAAGAGAGGTGCAGAAAGAGGGGGAGTAGGCGGAGCCTAGGAGGAGAGGAGGGGGGTTGATGGGACTTAGAGGAGAATGGGGGGGAGGAGCAAGAAGGGAAGGCTGAGAGAGAGGGATAGCAGAGGTGGCTGGTAGGACCTAGAGGAGAAAGGGGGACGTAGATGGAGCAGGGGGAGAGAGCAAGAGTAGGTGGTATCGTAGTGGCAGTGATGCAGGAGAAGAAGAGGTCGAGGAGGAGTCTAGGCAGGTGCGCAAGAGGTGGTACAGGAGAGGAAGCATAGGGCTGCAAAGCCCATGCTGGCAGAGTGCTCCCCCTCCCAGCACACAAACAGGGTGATTACAAAGGAGGGGGTTTTGGTGATGGAACCATCATTTTTATGCTCCCCTCCAATCTCCAGGTTGCTGGTAGTGGGAAGGGAGGGGGGGGTCAAATTTGGGGGTGCAGTGTCAAAAGGGGTGTTGGGGTGCATTATTACAGGGGTGGTAGGAGACGCAGAATGATGCAGCTTGTGTTTTTCGGGAGTGCTACATATATTCTTGTTTATTGCGCCCTTTCTTTCGAGCGGCGGTATCACTAAAGGCTAGGGGCAAAGGGGGAGGGGAGGACTTGGGGTTCAGCTTTCAGGCAGGTAATGGTATTGAGACGGGAAACAAGGAACATGTGTTAGGATTCTTGGGAGATGGTCTCCCCATGATTTCATTGCCCCGTTGCAGCACATGTTATATGGTCTCTTGGGATGGTTTTTCTAGGCCTCATAACCCCAAAAGAGTGCCTGGCATTTCGGCTGTAAGGACACTTCTAAAGAGTGTGCTTTTGATATTCTGGTAAGCGCCTCCCCAACTGTGCACATCTATGCACCGTACATGGCAAATCCTTCATCCTGCAAAGCATCATATCACTAACCGAAGCTTTGAGATGGTGTGAGTATATTCATTTTGGGGTGAATACTCTTCCGTGCTTCTCCCACCTGAGGACTGTGGGTCTGTTGTTCTTCTTTCGCATGTCCCTTCAAAGAGATAGAAGGCACACTCACTCTATCTCTCTGCAAGCATCTATGCTTTGACACTTTTATATTGCAGTTTTCCTTCCAAATCCCGTGCCCCCTTCACCACATATACAGGCCAATCATTTCTTAATACTCATTCACTCTGTCATTCCAGTCCTCTACTCTATAGGCTGACGAAAAAACAACAAGAACAAGAAGTTGTTCAGCAAACAGATTTAAAGTCTCTCTGTGGATTTATCTTCATGCTGCTGCCCTCTAGTAATGCTACATGGCAACTGCAGCATAATAATAGGGTTGAGAAAGGGGCTGTCCTATGCAAATAATGTTCTCCCATGATTACTTTGCCGAGCTTCCTCTAGGATGGTGTGATACGACCTTCAACATATGGTCTTCAGCAGATTTTTAAAGTTGCCAAACTGTCTTAGGCTAAGGATTTGTCCCTACGAATGCCTACAGATAAGGACCCCACCCTCATTTAGCAGGGTCCAGAATTACCTGCAGTAATCCTCTATACAGAACCTGGGCGTTTGTGGGCTTATGGTAAAAGCTGCAGACTAAGAATGGGATGTTTAAATTCCCAGTCCCAAAGGCCTGGCCTGGCTGCAAAGCAAAGCAAAGCAAAGCAAAGCACAAGGTCTTATTTCTGTTCCCCAATTTGAGGAAAAAACGAATACATTGATCAATGAATACAAGGCTTTGCTCCTATTTTACCTACTTGAGCAAAAGGAGGGGGAGATAAGGTGGGGGGCAAGATTTCTAAATTTGGGCTTATAATGCAAAAAATAAAATACTTACATTATTCCTGTAATTTTGAAGTCAAAATAATCTTTCTAAATGAAAAAAATAAAATGTTGTATTTTTTTCCACCTAAAAGTACTTTAAAGGCGTTGGCTGGATTCGAACCCCTACACAGGGCTAGCCTGCTGCACCAAAGGCACTTGATCTTGCCACTGAACTATAGCTCCTTGATGGGTTTTGACTGTGCCACAGACCCTATCACCAACATAAAGGTTGTGATGTCATTCCTTATGGCTTCCACTGTAAAGGACACTTCATATCCATGATATAGGGAAGATTTGACATGCTAGAGATATGGAAGCCCGTGTGGTCCAGTGGGTAAGTTCCTGACTTCCACCCAGACAACCAGGGTTCGAATCCTGGGCTCGGCACCAGGTGACTGATGGCGGCAAAGCAGAGGTAAGTCGGAGATGGCTGCTAAATTGGTAAGTAATATGTATGTGTGTATAGAGCATAGCTGGACTTGTGAATGGTGGATTGTAAAGTGGCTGTAAGTGTGTATGTGCGTACATGCAGAGAGAGCAAGGATAGGTGCAGGCTGTGTCAAAGGGCGGGAATAGAGGGAGCACATGAGGTGGGGGCGGAGCAAGAAGGGCAGGCTAAGAGAGGTGCAGAAAGAGGGGGAGTAGGCGGAGCCTAGGAGGAGAGGAGGGGGGTTGATGGGACTTAGAGGAGAATGGGGGGGAGGAGCAAGAAGGGAAGGCTGAGAGAGAGGGATAGCAGAGGTGGCTGGTAGGACCTAGAGGAGAAAGGGGGACGTAGATGGAGCAGAGGGAGAGAGCAAGAGTAGGTGGTATCGTAGTGGCAGTGATGCAGGAGAAGAAGAGGTCGAGGAGGAGTCTAGGCAGGTGCGCAAGAGGTGGTACAGGAGAGGAAGCATAGGGCTGCAAAGCCCATGCTGGCAGAGTGCTCCTCCTCCCAGCACACAAACAGGGTGATTACAAAGGAGGGGGTTTTGGTGATGGAACCATCATTTTTATGCTCCCCTCCAATCTCCAGGTTGGTGGTAGTGGGAAGGGAGGGGGGGGGGGGTCAAATTTGGGGGTGCAGTGTCAAAAGGGGTGTTGGGGTGCATTATTACAGGGGTGGTAGGAGACGCAGAATGATGCAGCTTGTGTTTTTCGGGAGTGCTACATATATTCTTGTTTATTGCGCCCTTTCTTTCGAGCGGCGGTATCACTAAAGGCTAGGGGCAAAGGGGGAGGGGAGGACTTGGGGTTCAGCTTTCAGGCAGGTAATGGTATTGAGACGGGAAACAAGGAACATGTGTTAGGATTCTTGGGAGATGGTCTCCCCATGATTTCATTGCCCCGTTGCAGCACATGTTATATGGTCTCTTGGGATGGTTTTTCTAGGCCTCATAACCCCAAAAGAGTGCCTGGCATTTCGGCTGTAAGGACACTTCTAAAGAGTGTGCTTTTGATATTCTGGTAAGCGCCTCCCCAACTGTGCACATCTATGCACCGTACATGGCAAATCCTTCATCCTGCGAAGCATCATATCACTAACCGAAGCTTTGAGATGGTGTGAGTATATTCATTTTGGGGTGAATACTCTTCCGTGCTTCTCCCACCTGAGGACTGTGGGTCTGTTGTTCTTCTTTCGCATGTCCCTTCAAAGAGACAGAAGGCACACTCACTCTATCTCTCTGCAAGCATCTATGCTTTGACACTTTTATATTGCAGTTTTCCTTCCAAATCCCGTGCCCCCTTCACCACATATACAGGCCAATCATTTCTTAATACTCATTCACTCTGTCATTCCAGTCCTCTACTCTATAGGCTGACGAAAAAACAACAAGAACAAGAAGTTGTTCAGCAAACAGATTTAAAGTCTCTCTGTGGATTTATCTTCATGCTGCTGCCCTCTAGTAATGCTACATGGCAACTGCAGCATAATAATAGGGTTGAGAAAGGGGCTGTCCTATGCAAATAATGTTCTCCCATGATTACTTTGCCGAGCTTCCTCTAGGATGGTGTGATACGACCTTCAACATATGGTCTTCAGCAGATTTTTAAAGTTGCCAAACTGTCTTAGGCTAAGGATTTTTCCCTACGAATGCCTACAGATAAGGACCCCACCCTCATTTAGCAGGGTCCAGAATTACCTGCAGTAATCCTCTATACAGAACCTGGGCGTTTGTGGGCTTATGGTAAAAGCTGCAGACTAAGAATGGGATGTTTAAATTCCCAGTCCCAAAGGCCTGGCCTGGCTGCAAAGCAAAGCAAAGCAAAGCAAAGCACAAGGCCTTATTTCTGTTCCCCAATTTGAGGAAAAAACGAATACATTGATCAATGAATACAAGGCTTTGCTCCTATTTTACCTACTTGAGCAAAAGGAGGGGGAGATAAGGTGGGGGGCAAGATTTCTAAATTTGGGCTTATAATGCAAAAAATAAAATACTTACATTATTCCTGTAATTTTGAAGTCAAAATAATCTTTCTAAATGAAAAAAATAAAATGTTGTATTTTTTTCCACCTAAAAGTACTTTAAAGGCGTTGGCTGGATTCGAACCCCTACACAGGGCTAGCCTGCTGCACCAAAGGCACTTGATCTTGCCACTGAGCTATAGCTCCTTGATGGGTTTTGACTGTGCCACAGACCCTATCACCAACATAAAGGTTGTGATGTCATTCCTTATGGCTTCCACTGTAAAGGACACTTCATATCCATGATATAGGGAAGATTTGACATGCTACAGATATGGAAGCCCGTGTGGTCCAGTGGGTAAGTTCCTGACTTCCACCCAGACAACCAGGGTTCGAATCCTGGGCTCGGCACCAGGTGACTGATGGCGGCAAAGCAGAGGTAAGTCGGAGATGGCTGCTAAATTGGTAAGTAATATGTATGTGTGTATAGAGCATAGCTGGACTTGTGAATGGTGGATTGTAAAGTGTCTGTAAGTGTGTATGTGCGTACATGCAGAGAGAGCAAGGATAGGTGCAGGCTGTGTCAAAGGGCGGGAATAGAGGGAGCACATGAGGTGGGGGCGGAGCAAGAAGGGCAGGCTAAGAGAGGTGCAGAAAGAGGGGGAGTAGGCGGAGCCTAGGAGGAGAGGAGGGGGGTTGATGGGACTTAGAGGAGAATGGGGGGGAGGAGCAAGAAGGGAAGGCTGAGAGAGAGGGATAGCAGAGGTGGCTGGTAGGACCTAGAGGAGAAAGGGGGACGTAGATGGAGCAGCGGGAGAGAGCAAGAGTAGGTGGTATCGTAGTGGCAGTGATGCAGGAGAAGAAGAGGTCGAGGAGGAGTCTAGGCAGGTGCGCAAGAGGTGGTACAGGAGAGGAAGCATAGGGCTGCAAAGCCCATGCTGGCAGAGTGCTCCCCCTCCCAGCACACAAACAGGGTGATTACAAAGGAGGGGGTTTTGGTGATGGAACCATCATTTTTATGCTCCCCTCCAATCTCCAGGTTGGTGGTAGTGGGAAGGGAGGGGGGGGGGGTCAAATTTGGGGGTGCAGTGTCAAAAGGGGTGTTGGGGTGCATTATTACAGGGGTGGTAGGAGACGCAGAATGATGCAGCTTGTGTTTTTCGGGAGTGCTACATATATTCTTGTTTATTGCGCCCTTTCTTTCGAGCGGCGGTATCACTAAAGGCTAGGGGCAAAGGGGGAGGGGAGGACTTGGGGTTCAGCTTTCAGGCAGGTAATGGTATTGAGACGGGAAACAAGGAACATGTGTTAGGATTCTTGGGAGATGGTCTCCCCATGATTTCATTGCCCCGTTGCAGCACATGTTATATGGTCTCTTGGGATGGTTTTTCTAGGCCTCATAACCCCAAAAGAGTGCCTGGCATTTCGGCTGTAAGGACACTTCTAAAGAGTGTGCTTTTGATATTCTGGTAAGCGCCTCCCCAACTGTGCACATCTATGCACCGTACATGGCAAATCCTTCATCCTGCGAAGCATCATATCACTAACCGAAGCTTTGAGATGGTGTGAGTATATTCATTTTGGGGTGAATACTCTTCCGTGCTTCTCCCACCTGAGGACTGTGGGTCTGTTGTTCTTCTTTCGCATGTCCCTTCAAAGAGACAGAAGGCACACTCACTCTATCTCTCTGCAAGCATCTATGCTTTGACACTTTTATATTGCAGTTTTCCTTCCAAATCCCGTGCCCCCTTCACCACATATACAGGCCAATCATTTCTTAATACTCATTCACTCTGTCATTCCAGTCCTCTACTCTATAGGCTGACGAAAAAACAACAAGAACAAGAAGTTGTTCAGCAAACAGATTTAAAGTCTCTCTGTGGATTTATCTTCATGCTGCTGCCCTCTAGTAATGCTACATGGCAACTGCAGCATAATAATAGGGTTGAGAAAGGGGCTGTCCTATGCAAATAATGTTCTCCCATGATTACTTTGCCGAGCTTCCTCTAGGATGGTGTGATACGACCTTCAACATATGGTCTTCAGCAGATTTTTAAAGTTGCCAAACTGTCTTAGGCTAAGGATTTTTCCCTACGAATGCCTACAGATAAGGACCCCACCCTCATTTAGCAGGGTCCAGAATTACCTGCAGTAATCCTCTATACAGAACCTGGGCGTTTGTGGGCTTATGGTAAAAGCTGCAGACTAAGAATGGGATGTTTAAATTCCCAGTCCCAAAGGCCTGGCCTGGCTGCAAAGCAAAGCAAAGCAAAGCAAAGCAAAGCACAAGGCCTTATTTCTGTTCCCCAATTTGAGGAAAAAACCAATACATTGATCAATGAATACAAGGCTTTGCTCCTATTTTACCTACTTGAGCAAAAGGAGGGGGAGATAAGGTGGGGGGCAAGATTTCTAAATTTGGGCTTATAATGCAAAAAATAAAATACTTACATTATTCCTGTAATTTTGAAGTCAAAATAATCTTTCTAAATGAAAAAAATAAAATGTTGTATTTTTTTCCACCTAAAAGTACTTTAAAGGCGTTGGCTGGATTCGAACCCCTACACAGGGCTAGCCTGCTGCACCAAAGGCACTTGATCTTGCCACTGAACTATAGCTCCTTGATGGGTTTTGACTGTGCCACAGACCCTATCACCAACATAAAGGTTGTGATGTCATTCCTTATGGCTTCCACTGTAAAGGACACTTCATATCCATGATATAGGGAAGATTTGACATGCTAGAGATATGGAAGCCCGTGTGGTCCAGTGGGTAAGTTCCTGACTTCCACCCAGACAACCAGGGTTCGAATCCTGGGCTCGGCACCAGGTGACTGATGGCGGCAAAGCAGAGGTAAGTCGGAGATGGCTGCTAAATTGGTAAGTAATATGTATGTGTGTATAGAGCATAGCTGGACTTGTGAATGGTGGATTGTAAAGTGGCTGTAAGTGTGTATGTGCGTACATGCAGAGAGAGCAAGGATAGGTGCAGGCTGTGTCAAAGGGTGGGAATAGAGGGAGCACATGAGGTGGGGGCGGAGCAAGAAGGGCAGGCTAAGAGAGGTGCAGAAAGAGGGGGAGTAGGCGGAGCCTAGGAGGAGAGGAGGGGGGTTGATGGGACTTAGAGGAGAATGGGGGGGAGGAGCAAGAAGGGAAGGCTGAGAGAGAGGGATAGCAGAGGTGGCTGGTAGGACCTAGAGGAGAAAGGGGGACGTAGATGGAGCAGGGGGAGAGAGCAAGAGTAGGTGGTATCGTAGTGGCAGTGATGCAGGAGAAGAAGAGGTCGAGGAGGAGTCTAGGCAGGTGCGCAAGAGGTGGTACAGGAGAGGAAGCATAGGGCTGCAAAGCCCATGCTGGCAGAGTGCTCCCCCTCCCAGCACACAAACAGGGTGATTACAAAGGAGGGGGTTTTGGTGATGGAACCATCATTTTTATGCTCCCCTCCAATCTCCAGGTTGGTGGTAGTGGGAAGGGAGGGGAGGGGGGGGGGGTCAAATTTGGGGGTGCAGTGTCAAAAGGGGTGTTGGGGTGCATTATTACAGGGGTGGTAGGAGACGCAGAATGATGCAGCTTGTGTTTTTCGGGAGTGCTACATATATTCTTGTTTATTGCGCCCTTTCTTTCGAGCGGCGGTATCACTAAAGGCTAGGGGCAAAGGGGGAGGGGAGGACTTGGGGTTCAGCTTTCAGGCAGGTAATGGTATTGAGACGGGAAACAAGGAACATGTGTTAGGATTCTTGGGAGATGGTCTCCCCATGATTTCATTGCCCCGTTGCAGCACATGTTATATGGTCTCTTGGGATGGTTTTTCTAGGCCTCATAACCCCAAAAGAGTGCCTGGCATTTCGGCTGTAAGGACACTTCTAAAGAGTGTGCTTTTGATATTCTGGTAAGCGCCTCCCCAACTGTGCACATCTATGCACCGTACATGGCAAATCCTTCATCCTGCAAAGCATCATATCACTAACCGAAGCTTTGAGATGGTGTGAGTATATTCATTTTGGGGTGAATACTCTTCCGTGCTTCTCCCACCTGAGGACTGTGGGTCTGTTGTTCTTCTTTCGCATGTCCCTTCAAAGAGATAGAAGGCACACTCACTCTATCTCTCTGCAAGCATCTATGCTTTGACACTTTTATATTGCAGTTTTCCTTCCAAATCCCGTGCCCCCTTCACCACATATACAGGCCAATCATTTCTTAATACTCATTCACTCTGTCATTCCAGTCCTCTACTCTATAGGCTGACGAAAAAACAACAAGAACAAGAAGTTGTTCAGCAAACAGATTTAAAGTCTCTCTGTGGATTTATCTTCATGCTGCTGCCCTCTAGTAATGCTACATGGCAACTGCAGCATAATAATAGGGTTGAGAAAGGGGCTGTCCTATGCAAATAATGTTCTCCCATGATTACTTTGCCGAGCTTCCTCTAGGATGGTGTGATACGACCTTCAACATATGGTCTTCAGCAGATTTTTAAAGTTGCCAAACTGTCTTAGGCTAAGGATTTGTCCCTACGAATGCCTACAGATAAGGACCCCACCCTCATTTAGCAGGGTCCAGAATTACCTGCAGTAATCCTCTATACAGAACCTGGGCGTTTGTGGGCTTATGGTAAAAGCTGCAGACTAAGAATGGGATGTTTAAATTCCCAGTCCCAAAGGCCTGGCCTGGCTGCAAAGCAAAGCAAAGCAAAGCAAAGCAAAGCACAAGGTCTTATTTCTGTTCCCCAATTTGAGGAAAAAACGAATACATTGATCAATGAATACAAGGCTTTGCTCCTATTTTACCTACTTGAGCAAAAGGAGGGGGAGATAAGGTGGGGGGCAAGATTTCTAAATTTGGGCTTATAATGCAAAAAATAAAATACTTACATTATTCCTGTAATTTTGAAGTCAAAATAATCTTTCTAAATGAAAAAAATAAAATGTTGTATTTTTTTCCACCTAAAAGTACTTTAAAGGCGTTGGCTGGATTCGAACCCCTACACAGGGCTAGCCTGCTGCACCAAAGGCACTTGATCTTGCCACTGAACTATAGCTCCTTGATGGGTTTTGACTGTGCCACAGACCCTATCACCAACATAAAGGTTGTGATGTCATTCCTTATGGCTTCCACTGTAAAGGACACTTCATATCCATGATATAGGGAAGATTTGACATGCTAGAGATATGGAAGCCCGTGTGGTCCAGTGGGTAAGTTCCTGACTTCCACCCAGACAACCAGGGTTCGAATCCTGGGCTCGGCACCAGGTGACTGATGGCGGCAAAGCAGAGGTAAGTCGGAGATGGCTGCTAAATTGGTAAGTAATATGTATGTGTGTATAGAGCATAGCTGGACTTGTGAATGGTGGATTGTAAAGTGGCTGTAAGTGTGTATGTGCGTACATGCAGAGAGAGCAAGGATAGGTGCAGGCTGTGTCAAAGGGCGGGAATAGAGGGAGCACATGAGGTGGGGGCGGAGCAAGAAGGGCAGGCTAAGAGAGGTGCAGAAAGAGGGGGAGTAGGCGGAGCCTAGGAGGAGAGGAGGGGGGTTGATGGGACTTAGAGGAGAATGGGGGGGAGGAGCAAGAAGGGAAGGCTGAGAGAGAGGGATAGCAGAGGTGGCTGGTAGGACCTAGAGGAGAAAGGGGGACGTAGATGGAGCAGAGGGAGAGAGCAAGAGTAGGTGGTATCGTAGTGGCAGTGATGCAGGAGAAGAAGAGGTCGAGGAGGAGTCTAGGCAGGTGCGCAAGAGGTGGTACAGGAGAGGAAGCATAGGGCTGCAAAGCCCATGCTGGCAGAGTGCTCCTCCTCCCAGCACACAAACAGGGTGATTACAAAGGAGGGGGTTTTGGTGATGGAACCATCATTTTTATGCTCCCCTCCAATCTCCAGGTTGGTGGTAGTGGGAAGGGAGGGGGGGGGGGGGTCAAATTTGGGGGTGCAGTGTCAAAAGGGGTGTTGGGGTGCATTATTACAGGGGTGGTAGGAGACGCAGAATGATGCAGCTTGTGTTTTTCGGGAGTGCTACATATATTCTTGTTTATTGCGCCCTTTCTTTCGAGCGGCGGTATCACTAAAGGCTAGGGGCAAAGGGGGAGGGGAGGACTTGGGGTTCAGCTTTCAGGCAGGTAATGGTATTGAGACGGGAAACAAGGAACATGTGTTAGGATTCTTGGGAGATGGTCTCCCCATGATTTCATTGCCCCGTTGCAGCACATGTTATATGGTCTCTTGGGATGGTTTTTCTAGGCCTCATAACCCCAAAAGAGTGCCTGGCATTTCGGCTGTAAGGACACTTCTAAAGAGTGTGCTTTTGATATTCTGGTAAGCGCCTCCCCAACTGTGCACATCTATGCACCGTACATGGCAAATCCTTCATCCTGCGAAGCATCATATCACTAACCGAAGCTTTGAGATGGTGTGAGTATATTCATTTTGGGGTGAATACTCTTCCGTGCTTCTCCCACCTGAGGACTGTGGGTCTGTTGTTCTTCTTTCGCATGTCCCTTCAAAGAGACAGAAGGCACACTCACTCTATCTCTCTGCAAGCATCTATGCTTTGACACTTTTATATTGCAGTTTTCCTTCCAAATCCCGTGCCCCCTTCACCACATATACAGGCCAATCATTTCTTAATACTCATTCACTCTGTCATTCCAGTCCTCTACTCTATAGGCTGACGAAAAAACAACAAGAACAAGAAGTTGTTCAGCAAACAGATTTAAAGTCTCTCTGTGGATTTATCTTCATGCTGCTGCCCTCTAGTAATGCTACATGGCAACTGCAGCATAATAATAGGGTTGAGAAAGGGGCTGTCCTATGCAAATAATGTTCTCCCATGATTACTTTGCCGAGCTTCCTCTAGGATGGTGTGATACGACCTTCAACATATGGTCTTCAGCAGATTTTTAAAGTTGCCAAACTGTCTTAGGCTAAGGATTTTTCCCTACGAATGCCTACAGATAAGGACCCCACCCTCATTTAGCAGGGTCCAGAATTACCTGCAGTAATCCTCTATACAGAACCTGGGCGTTTGTGGGCTTATGGTAAAAGCTGCAGACTAAGAATGGGATGTTTAAATTCCCAGTCCCAAAGGCCTGGCCTGGCTGCAAAGCAAAGCAAAGCAAAGCAAAGCACAAGGCCTTATTTCTGTTCCCCAATTTGAGGAAAAAACCAATACATTGATCAATGAATACAAGGCTTTGCTCCTATTTTACCTACTTGAGCAAAAGGAGGGGGAGATAAGGTGGGGGGCAAGATTTCTAAATTTGGGCTTATAATGCAAAAAATAAAATACTTACATTATTCCTGTAATTTTGAAGTCAAAATAATCTTTCTAAATGAAAAAAATAAAATGTTGTATTTTTTTCCACCTAAAAGTACTTTAAAGGCGTTGGCTGGATTCGAACCCCTACACAGGGCTAGCCTGCTGCACCAAAGGCACTTGATCTTGCCACTGAGCTATAGCTCCTTGATGGGTTTTGACTGTGCCACAGACCCTATCACCAACATAAAGGTTGTGATGTCATTCCTTATGGCTTCCACTGTAAAGGACACTTCATATCCATGATATAGGGAAGATTTGACATGCTACAGATATGGAAGCCCGTGTGGTCCAGTGGGTAAGTTCCTGACTTCCACCCAGACAACCAGGGTTCGAATCCTGGGCTCGGCACCAGGTGACTGATGGCGGCAAAGCAGAGGTAAGTCGGAGATGGCTGCTAAATTGGTAAGTAATATGTATGTGTGTATAGAGCATAGCTGGACTTGTGAATGGTGGATTGTAAAGTGTCTGTAAGTGTGTATGTGCGTACATGCAGAGAGAGCAAGGATAGGTGCAGGCTGTGTCAAAGGGCGGGAATAGAGGGAGCACATGAGGTGGGGGCGGAGCAAGAAGGGCAGGCTAAGAGAGGTGCAGAAAGAGGGGGAGTAGGCGGAGCCTAGGAGGAGAGGAGGGGGGTTGATGGGACTTAGAGGAGAATGGGGGGGAGGAGCAAGAAGGGAAGGCTGAGAGAGAGGGATAGCAGAGGTGGCTGGTAGGACCTAGAGGAGAAAGGGGGACGTAGATGGAGCAGCGGGAGAGAGCAAGAGTAGGTGGTATCGTAGTGGCAGTGATGCAGGAGAAGAAGAGGTCGAGGAGGAGTCTAGGCAGGTGCGCAAGAGGTGGTACAGGAGAGGAAGCATAGGGCTGCAAAGCCCATGCTGGCAGAGTGCTCCCCCTCCCAGCACACAAACAGGGTGATTACAAAGGAGGGGGTTTTGGTGATGGAACCATCATTTTTATGCTCCCCTCCAATCTCCAGGTTGGTGGTAGTGGGAAGGGAGGGGGGGGGGGTCAAATTTGGGGGTGCAGTGTCAAAAGGGGTGTTGGGGTGCATTATTACAGGGGTGGTAGGAGACGCAGAATGATGCAGCTTGTGTTTTTCGGGAGTGCTACATATATTCTTGTTTATTGCGCCCTTTCTTTCGAGCGGCGGTATCACTAAAGGCTAGGGGCAAAGGGGGAGGGGAGGACTTGGGGTTCAGCTTTCAGGCAGGTAATGGTATTGAGACGGGAAACAAGGAACATGTGTTAGGATTCTTGGGAGATGGTCTCCCCATGATTTCATTGCCCCGTTGCAGCACATGTTATATGGTCTCTTGGGATGGTTTTTCTAGGCCTCATAACCCCAAAAGAGTGCCTGGCATTTCGGCTGTAAGGACACTTCTAAAGAGTGTGCTTTTGATATTCTGGTAAGCGCCTCCCCAACTGTGCACATCTATGCACCGTACATGGCAAATCCTTCATCCTGCGAAGCATCATATCACTAACCGAAGCTTTGAGATGGTGTGAGTATATTCATTTTGGGGTGAATACTCTTCCGTGCTTCTCCCACCTGAGGACTGTGGGTCTGTTGTTCTTCTTTCGCATGTCCCTTCAAAGAGACAGAAGGCACACTCACTCTATCTCTCTGCAAGCATCTATGCTTTGACACTTTTATATTGCAGTTTTCCTTCCAAATCCCGTGCCCCCTTCACCACATATACAGGCCAATCATTTCTTAATACTCATTCACTCTGTCATTCCAGTCCTCTACTCTATAGGCTGACGAAAAAACAACAAGAACAAGAAGTTGTTCAGCAAACAGATTTAAAGTCTCTCTGTGGATTTATCTTCATGCTGCTGCCCTCTAGTAATGCTACATGGCAACTGCAGCATAATAATAGGGTTGAGAAAGGGGCTGTCCTATGCAAATAATGTTCTCCCATGATTACTTTGCCGAGCTTCCTCTAGGATGGTGTGATACGACCTTCAACATATGGTCTTCAGCAGATTTTTAAAGTTGCCAAACTGTCTTAGGCTAAGGATTTTTCCCTACGAATGCCTACAGATAAGGACCCCACCCTCATTTAGCAGGGTCCAGAATTACCTGCAGTAATCCTCTATACAGAACCTGGGCGTTTGTGGGCTTATGGTAAAAGCTGCAGACTAAGAATGGGATGTTTAAATTCCCAGTCCCAAAGGCCTGGCCTGGCTGCAAAGCAAAGCAAAGCAAAGCAAAGCAAAGCACAAGGCCTTATTTCTGTTCCCCAATTTGAGGAAAAAACCAATACATTGATCAATGAATACAAGGCTTTGCTCCTATTTTACCTACTTGAGCAAAAGGAGGGGGAGATAAGGTGGGGGGCAAGATTTCTAAATTTGGGCTTATAATGCAAAAAATAAAATACTTACATTATTCCTGTAATTTTGAAGTCAAAATAATCTTTCTAAATGAAAAAAATAAAATGTTGTATTTTTTTCCACCTAAAAGTACTTTAAAGGCGTTGGCTGGATTCGAACCCCTACACAGGGCTAGCCTGCTGCACCAAAGGCACTTGATCTTGCCACTGAACTATAGCTCCTTGATGGGTTTTGACTGTGCCACAGACCCTATCACCAACATAAAGGTTGTGATGTCATTCCTTATGGCTTCCACTGTAAAGGACACTTCATATCCATGATATAGGGAAGATTTGACATGCTAGAGATATGGAAGCCCGTGTGGTCCAGTGGGTAAGTTCCTGACTTCCACCCAGACAACCAGGGTTCGAATCCTGGGCTCGGCACCAGGTGACTGATGGCGGCAAAGCAGAGGTAAGTCGGAGATGGCTGCTAAATTGGTAAGTAATATGTATGTGTGTATAGAGCATAGCTGGACTTGTGAATGGTGGATTGTAAAGTGGCTGTAAGTGTGTATGTGCGTACATGCAGAGAGAGCAAGGATAGGTGCAGGCTGTGTCAAAGGGTGGGAATAGAGGGAGCACATGAGGTGGGGGCGGAGCAAGAAGGGCAGGCTAAGAGAGGTGCAGAAAGAGGGGGAGTAGGCGGAGCCTAGGAGGAGAGGAGGGGGGTTGATGGGACTTAGAGGAGAATGGGGGGGAGGAGCAAGAAGGGAAGGCTGAGAGAGAGGGATAGCAGAGGTGGCTGGTAGGACCTAGAGGAGAAAGGGGGACGTAGATGGAGCAGCGGGAGAGAGCAAGAGTAGGTGGTATCGTAGTGGCAGTGATGCAGGAGAAGAAGAGGTCGAGGAGGAGTCTAGGCAGGTGCGCAAGAGGTGGTACAGGAGAGGAAGCATAGGGCTGCAAAGCCCATGCTGGCAGAGTGCTCCCCCTCCCAGCACACAAACAGGGTGATTACAAAGGAGGGGGTTTTGGTGATGGAACCATCATTTTTATGCTCCCCTCCAATCTCCAGGTTGGTGGTAGTGGGAAGGGAGGGGAGGGGGGGGGGTCAAATTTGGGGGTGCAGTGTCAAAAGGGGTGTTGGGGTGCATTATTACAGGGGTGGTAGGAGACGCAGAATGATGCAGCTTGTGTTTTTCGGGAGTGCTACATATATTCTTGTTTATTGCGCCCTTTCTTTCGAGCGGCGGTATCACTAAAGGCTAGGGGCAAAGGGGGAGGGGAGGACTTGGGGTTCAGCTTTCAGGCAGGTAATGGTATTGAGACGGGAAACAAGGAACATGTGTTAGGATTCTTGGGAGATGGTCTCCCCATGATTTCATTGCCCCGTTGCAGCACATGTTATATGGTCTCTTGGGATGGTTTTTCTAGGCCTCATAACCCCAAAAGAGTGCCTGGCATTTCGGCTGTAAGGACACTTCTAAAGAGTGTGCTTTTGATATTCTGGTAAGCGCCTCCCCAACTGTGCACATCTATGCACCGTACATGGCAAATCCTTCATCCTGCAAAGCATCATATCACTAACCGAAGCTTTGAGATGGTGTGAGTATATTCATTTTGGGGTGAATACTCTTCCGTGCTTCTCCCACCTGAGGACTGTGGGTCTGTTGTTCTTCTTTCGCATGTCCCTTCAAAGAGACAGAAGGCACACTCACTCTATCTCTCTGCAAGCATCTATGCTTTGACACTTTTATATTGCAGTTTTCCTTCCAAATCCCGTGCCCCCTTCACCACATATACAGGCCAATCATTTCTTAATACTCATTCACTCTGTCATTCCAGTCCTCTACTCTATAGGCTGACGAAAAAACAACAAGAACAAGAAGTTGTTCAGCAAACAGATTTAAAGTCTCTCTGTGGATTTATCTTCATGCTGCTGCCCTCTAGTAATGCTACATGGCAACTGCAGCATAATAATAGGGTTGAGAAAGGGGCTGTCCTATGCAAATAATGTTCTCCCATGATTACTTTGCCGAGCTTCCTCTAGGATGGTGTGATACGACCTTCAACATATGGTCTTCAGCAGATTTTTAAAGTTGACAAAATGTCTTAGGCTAAGGATTTTTCCCTACGAATGCCTACAGATAAGGACCCCACCCTCATTTAGCAGGGTCCAGAATTACCTGCAGTAATCCTCTATACAGAACCTGGGCGTTCGTGGGCGTTCATGGGCTCATGATAAAAGCTGCAGACTAAGAATGGGATGTTTAAATTCCCAGTCCCAAAGGCCTGGCCTGGCTGCAAAGCAAAGCAAAGCAAAGCAAAGCAAAGCAAAGCACAAGGCCTTATTTCTGTTCCCCAATTTGAGGAAAAAACCAATACATTGATCAATGAATACAAGGCTTTGCTCCTATTTTACCTACTTGAGCAAAAGGAGGGGGAGATAAGGTGGGGGGCAAGATTTCTAAATTTGGGCTTATAATGCAAAAAATAAAATACTTACATTATTCCTGTAATTTTGAAGTCAAAATAATCTTTCTAAATGAAAAAAATAAAATGTTGTATTTTTTTCCACCTAAAAGTACTTTAAAGGCGTTGGCTGGATTCGAACCCCTACATAGGGCTAGCCGGCTGCACCAAAGGAACTTGATCTTGCCACTGAGCTATAGCTCCTTGCTGGGTTTTGACTGTGCCACAGACCCTATCACCAACATAAAGGTTGTGATGTCATTCCTTATGGCTTCCACTGTAAAGGACACTTCATATCCATGATATAGGGAAGATTTGACATGCTAGAGATATGGAAGCCCGTGTGGTCCAGTGGGTAAGTTCCTGACTTCCACCCAGACAACCAGGGTTCGAATCCTGGGCTCGGCACCAGGTGACTGATGGCGGCAAAGCAGAGGTAAGTCGGAGATGGCTGCTAAATTGGTAAGTAATATGTATGTGTGTATAGAGCATAGCTGGACTTGTGAATGGTGGATTGTAAAGTGGCTGTAAGTGTGTATGTGCGTACATGCAGAGAGAGCAAGGATAGGTGCAGGCTGTGTCAAAGGGCGGGAATAGAGGGAGCACATGAGGTGGGGGCGGAGCAAGAAGGGCAGGCTAAGAGAGGTGCAGAAAGAGGGGGAGTAGGCGGAGCCTAGGAGGAGAGGAGGGGGGTTGATGGGACTTAGAGGAGAATGGGGGGGAGGAGCAAGAAGGGAAGGCTGAGAGAGAGGGATAGCAGAGGTGGCTGGTAGGACCTAGAGGAGAAAGGGGGACGTAGATGGAGCAGGGGGAGAGAGCAAGAGTAGGTGGTATCGTAGTGGCAGTGATGCAGGAGAAGAAGAGGTCGAGGAGGAGTCTAGGCAGGTGCGCAAGAGGTGGTACAGGAGAGGAAGCATAGGGCTGCAAAGCCCATGCTGGCAGAGTGCTCCCCCTCCCAGCACACAAACAGGGTGATTACAAAGGAGGGGGTTTTGGTGATGGAACCATCATTTTTATGCTCCCCTCCAATCTCCAGGTTGGTGGTAGTGGGAAGGGAGGGGGGGGGGGTCAAATTTGGGGGTGCAGTGTCAAAAGGGGTGTTGGGGTGCATTATTACAGGGGTGGTAGGAGACGCAGAATGATGCAGCTTGTGTTTTTCGGGAGTGCTACATATATTCTTGTTTATTGCGCCCTTTCTTTCGAGCGGCGGTATCACTAAAGGCTAGGGGCAAAGGGGGAGGGGAGGACTTGGGGTTCAGCTTTCAGGCAGGTAATGGTATTGAGACGGGAAACAAGGAACATGTGTTAGGATTCTTGGGAGATGGTCTCCCCATGATTTCATTGCCCCGTTGCAGCACATGTTATATGGTCTCTTGGGATGGTTTTTCTAGGCCTCATAACCCCAAAAGAGTGCCTGGCATTTCGGCTGTAAGGACACTTCTAAAGAGTGTGCTTTTGATATTCTGGTAAGCGCCTCCCCAACTGTGCACATCTATGCACCGTACATGGCAAATCCTTCATCCTGCAAAGCATCATATCACTAACCGAAGCTTTGAGATGGTGTGAGTATATTCATTTTGGGGTGAATACTCTTCCGTGCTTCTCCCACCTGAGGACTGTGGGTCTGTTGTTCTTCTTTCGCATGTCCCTTCAAAGAGACAGAAGGCACACTCACTCTATCTCTCTGCAAGCATCTATGCTTTGACACTTTTATATTGCAGTTTTCCTTCCAAATCCCGTGCCCCCTTCACCACATATACAGGCCAATCATTTCTTAATACTCATTCACTCTGTCATTCCAGTCCTCTACTCTATAGGCTGACGAAAAAACAACAAGAACAAGAAGTTGTTCAGCAAACAGATTTAAAGTCTCTCTGTGGATTTATCTTCATGCTGCTGCCCTCTAGTAATGCTACATGGCAACTGCAGCATAATAATAGGGTTGAGAAAGGGGCTGTCCTATGCAAATAATGTTCTCCCATGATTACTTTGCCGAGCTTCCTCTAGGATGGTGTGATACGACCTTCAACATATGGTCTTCAGCAGATTTTTAAAGTTGCCAAACTGTCTTAGGCTAAGGATTTTTCCCTACGAATGCCTACAGATAAGGACCCCACCCTCATTTAGCAGGGTCCAGAATTACCTGCAGTAATCCTCTATACAGAACCTGGGCGTTTGTGGGCTTATGGTAAAAGCTGCAGACTAAGAATGGGATGTTTAAATTCCCAGTCCCAAAGGCCTGGCCTGGCTGCAAAGCAAAGCAAAGCAAAGCAAAGCAAAGCAAAGCACAAGGCCTTATTTCTGTTCCCCAATTTGAGGAAAAAACCAATACATTGATCAATGAATACAAGGCTTTGCTCCTATTTTACCTACTTGAGCAAAAGGAGGGGGAGATAAGGTGGGGGGCAAGATTTCTAAATTTGGGCTTATAATGCAAAAAATAAAATACTTACATTATTCCTGTAATTTTGAAGTCAAAATAATCTTTCTAAATGAAAAAAATAAAATGTTGTATTTTTTTCCACCTAAAAGTACTTTAAAGGCGTTGGCTGGATTCGAACCCCTACATAGGGCTAGCCGGCTGCACCAAAGGAACTTGATCTTGCCACTGAGCTATAGCTCCTTGCTGGGTTTTGACTGTGCCACAGACCCTATCACCAACATAAAGGTTGTGATGTCATTCCTTATGGCTTCCACTGTAAAGGACACTTCATATCCATGATATAGGGAAGATTTGACATGCTAGAGATATGGAAGCCCGTGTGGTCCAGTGGGTAAGTTCCTGACTTCCACCCAGACAACCAGGGTTCGAATCCTGGGCTCGGCACCAGGTGACTGATGGCGGCAAAGCAGAGGTAAGTCGGAGATGGCTGCTAAATTGGTAAGTAATATGTATGTGTGTATAGAGCATAGCTGGACTTGTGAATGGTGGATTGTAAAGTGGCTGTAAGTGTGTATGTGCGTACATGCAGAGAGAGCAAGGATAGGTGCAGGCTGTGTCAAAGGGCGGGAATAGAGGGAGCACATGAGGTGGGGGCGGAGCAAGAAGGGCAGGCTAAGAGAGGTGCAGAAAGAGGGGGAGTAGGCGGAGCCTAGGAGGAGAGGAGGGGGGTTGATGGGACTTAGAGGAGAATGGGGGGGAGGAGCAAGAAGGGAAGGCTGAGAGAGAGGGATAGCAGAGGTGGCTGGTAGGACCTAGAGGAGAAAGGGGGACGTAGATGGAGCAGGGGGAGAGAGCAAGAGTAGGTGGTATCGTAGTGGCAGTGATGCAGGAGAAGAAGAGGTCGAGGAGGAGTCTAGGCAGGTGCGCAAGAGGTGGTACAGGAGAGGAAGCATAGGGCTGCAAAGCCCATGCTGGCAGAGTGCTCCCCCTCCCAGCACACAAACAGGGTGATTACAAAGGAGGGGGTTTTGGTGATGGAACCATCATTTTTATGCTCCCCTCCAATCTCCAGGTTGGTGGTAGTGGGAAGGGAGGGGGGGGGGGGTCAAATTTGGGGGTGCAGTGTCAAAAGGGGTGTTGGGGTGCATTATTACAGGGGTGGTAGGAGACGCAGAATGATGCAGCTTGTGTTTTTCGGGAGTGCTACATATATTCTTGTTTATTGCGCCCTTTCTTTCGAGCGGCGGTATCACTAAAGGCTAGGGGCAAAGGGGGAGGGGAGGACTTGGGGTTCAGCTTTCAGGCAGGTAATGGTATTGAGACGGGAAACAAGGAACATGTGTTAGGATTCTTGGGAGATGGTCTCCCCATGATTTCATTGCCCCGTTGCAGCACATGTTATATGGTCTCTTGGGATGGTTTTTCTAGGCCTCATAACCCCAAAAGAGTGCCTGGCATTTCGGCTGTAAGGACACTTCTAAAGAGTGTGCTTTTGATATTCTGGTAAGCGCCTCCCCAACTGTGCACATCTATGCACCGTACATGGCAAATCCTTCATCCTGCAAAGCATCATATCACTAACCGAAGCTTTGAGATGGTGTGAGTATATTCATTTTGGGGTGAATACTCTTCCGTGCTTCTCCCACCTGAGGACTGTGGGTCTGTTGTTCTTCTTTCGCATGTCCCTTCAAAGAGACAGAAGGCACACTCACTCTATCTCTCTGCAAGCATCTATGCTTTGACACTTTTATATTGCAGTTTTCCTTCCAAATCCCGTGCCCCCTTCACCACATATACAGGCCAATCATTTCTTAATACTCATTCACTCTGTCATTCCAGTCCTCTACTCTATAGGCTGACGAAAAAACAACAAGAACAAGAAGTTGTTCAGCAAACAGATTTAAAGTCTCTCTGTGGATTTATCTTCATGCTGCTGCCCTCTAGTAATGCTACATGGCAACTGCAGCATAATAATAGGGTTGAGAAAGGGGCTGTCCTATGCAAATAATGTTCTCCCATGATTACTTTGCCGAGCTTCCTCTAGGATGGTGTGATACGACCTTCAACATATGGTCTTCAGCAGATTTTTAAAGTTGCCAAACTGTCTTAGGCTAAGGATTTTTCCCTACGAATGCCTACAGATAAGGACCCCACCCTCATTTAGCAGGGTCCAGAATTACCTGCAGTAATCCTCTATACAGAACCTGGGCGTTTGTGGGCTTATGGTAAAAGCTGCAGACTAAGAATGGGATGTTTAAATTCCCAGTCCCAAAGGCCTGGCCTGGCTGCAAAGCAAAGCAAAGCAAAGCAAAGCAAAGCAAAGCACAAGGCCTTATTTCTGTTCCCCAATTTGAGGAAAAAACCAATACATTGATCAATGAATACAAGGCTTTGCTCCTATTTTACCTACTTGAGCAAAAGGAGGGGGAGATAAGGTGGGGGGCAAGATTTCTAAATTTGGGCTTATAATGCAAAAAATAAAATACTTACATTATTCCTGTAATTTTGAAGTCAAAATAATCTTTCTAAATGAAAAAAATAAAATGTTGTATTTTTTTCCACCTAAAAGTACTTTAAAGGCGTTGGCTGGATTCGAACCCCTACATAGGGCTAGCCGGCTGCACCAAAGGAACTTGATCTTGCCACTGAGCTATAGCTCCTTGCTGGGTTTTGACTGTGCCACAGACCCTATCACCAACATAAAGGTTGTGATGTCATTCCTTATGGCTTCCACTGTAAAGGACACTTCATATCCATGATATAGGGAAGATTTGACATGCTAGAGATATGGAAGCCCGTGTGGTCCAGTGGGTAAGTTCCTGACTTCCACCCAGACAACCAGGGTTCGAATCCTGGGCTCGGCACCAGGTGACTGATGGCGGCAAAGCAGAGGTAAGTCGGAGATGGCTGCTAAATTGGTAAGTAATATGTATGTGTGTATAGAGCATAGCTGGACTTGTGAATGGTGGATTGTAAAGTGGCTGTAAGTGTGTATGTGCGTACATGCAGAGAGAGCAAGGATAGGTGCAGGCTGTGTCAAAGGGCGGGAATAGAGGGAGCACATGAGGTGGGGGCGGAGCAAGAAGGGCAGGCTAAGAGAGGTGCAGAAAGAGGGGGAGTAGGCGGAGCCTAGGAGGAGAGGAGGGGGGTTGATGGGACTTAGAGGAGAATGGGGGGGAGGAGCAAGAAGGGAAGGCTGAGAGAGAGGGATAGCAGAGGTGGCTGGTAGGACCTAGAGGAGAAAGGGGGACGTAGATGGAGCAGGGGGAGAGAGCAAGAGTAGGTGGTATCGTAGTGGCAGTGATGCAGGAGAAGAAGAGGTCGAGGAGGAGTCTAGGCAGGTGCGCAAGAGGTGGTACAGGAGAGGAAGCATAGGGCTGCAAAGCCCATGCTGGCAGAGTGCTCCCCCTCCCAGCACACAAACAGGGTGATTACAAAGGAGGGGGTTTTGGTGATGGAACCATCATTTTTATGCTCCCCTCCAATCTCCAGGTTGGTGGTAGTGGGAAGGGAGGGGGGGGGTCAAATTTGGGGGTGCAGTGTCAAAAGGGGTGTTGGGGTGCATTATTACAGGGGTGGTAGGAGACGCAGAATGATGCAGCTTGTGTTTTTCGGGAGTGCTACATATATTCTTGTTTATTGCGCCCTTTCTTTCGAGCGGCGGTATCACTAAAGGCTAGGGGCAAAGGGGGAGGGGAGGACTTGGGGTTCAGCTTTCAGGCAGGTAATGGTATTGAGACGGGAAACAAGGAACATGTGTTAGGATTCTTGGGAGATGGTCTCCCCATGATTTCATTGCCCCGTTGCAGCACATGTTATATGGTCTCTTGGGATGGTTTTTCTAGGCCTCATAACCCCAAAAGAGTGCCTGGCATTTCGGCTGTAAGGACACTTCTAAAGAGTGTGCTTTTGATATTCTGGTAAGCGCCTCCCCAACTGTGCACATCTATGCACCGTACATGGCAAATCCTTCATCCTGCAAAGCATCATATCACTAACCGAAGCTTTGAGATGGTGTGAGTATATTCATTTTGGGGTGAATACTCTTCCGTGCTTCTCCCACCTGAGGACTGTGGGTCTGTTGTTCTTCTTTCGCATGTCCCTTCAAAGAGACAGAAGGCACACTCACTCTATCTCTCTGCAAGCATCTATGCTTTGACACTTTTATATTGCAGTTTTCCTTCCAAATCCCGTGCCCCCTTCACCACATATACAGGCCAATCATTTCTTAATACTCATTCACTCTGTCATTCCAGTCCTCTACTCTATAGGCTGACGAAAAAACAACAAGAACAAGAAGTTGTTCAGCAAACAGATTTAAAGTCTCTCTGTGGATTTATCTTCATGCTGCTGCCCTCTAGTAATGCTACATGGCAACTGCAGCATAATAATAGGGTTGAGAAAGGGGCTGTCCTATGCAAATAATGTTCTCCCATGATTACTTTGCCGAGCTTCCTCTAGGATGGTGTGATACGACCTTCAACATATGGTCTTCAGCAGATTTTTAAAGTTGCCAAACTGTCTTAGGCTAAGGATTTTTCCCTACGAATGCCTACAGATAAGGACCCCACCCTCATTTAGCAGGGTCCAGAATTACCTGCAGTAATCCTCTATACAGAACCTGGGCGTTTGTGGGCTTATGGTAAAAGCTGCAGACTAAGAATGGGATGTTTAAATTCCCAGTCCCAAAGGCCTGGCCTGGCTGCAAAGCAAAGCAAAGCAAAGCAAAGCAAAGCACAAGGCCTTATTTCTGTTCCCCAATTTGAGGAAAAAACCAATACATTGATCAATGAATACAAGGCTTTGCTCCTATTTTACCTACTTGAGCAAAAGGAGGGGGAGATAAGGTGGGGGGCAAGATTTCTAAATTTGGGCTTATAATGCAAAAAATAAAATACTTACATTATTCCTGTAATTTTGAAGTCAAAATAATCTTTCTAAATGAAAAAAATAAAATGTTGTATTTTTTTCCACCTAAAAGTACTTTAAAGGCGTTGGCTGGATTCGAACCCCTACATAGGGCTAGCCGGCTGCACCAAAGGAACTTGATCTTGCCACTGAGCTATAGCTCCTTGCTGGGTTTTGACTGTGCCACAGACCCTATCACCAACATAAAGGTTGTGATGTCATTCCTTATGGCTTCCACTGTAAAGGACACTTCATATCCATGATATAGGGAAGATTTGACATGCTAGAGATATGGAAGCCCGTGTGGTCCAGTGGGTAAGTTCCTGACTTCCACCCAGACAACCAGGGTTCGAATCCTGGGCTCGGCACCAGGTGACTGATGGCGGCAAAGCAGAGGTAAGTCGGAGATGGCTGCTAAATTGGTAAGTAATATGTATGTGTGTATAGAGCATAGCTGGACTTGTGAATGGTGGATTGTAAAGTGGCTGTAAGTGTGTATGTGCGTACATGCAGAGAGAGCAAGGATAGGTGCAGGCTGTGTCAAAGGGCGGGAATAGAGGGAGCACATGAGGTGGGGGCGGAGCAAGAAGGGCAGGCTAAGAGAGGTGCAGAAAGAGGGGGAGTAGGCGGAGCCTAGGAGGAGAGGAGGGGGGTTGATGGGACTTAGAGGAGAATGGGGGGGAGGAGCAAGAAGGGAAGGCTGAGAGAGAGGGATAGCAGAGGTGGCTGGTAGGACCTAGAGGAGAAAGGGGGACGTAGATGGAGCAGGGGGAGAGAGCAAGAGTAGGTGGTATCGTAGTGGCAGTGATGCAGGAGAAGAAGAGGTCGAGGAGGAGTCTAGGCAGGTGCGCAAGAGGTGGTACAGGAGAGGAAGCATAGGGCTGCAAAGCCCATGCTGGCAGAGTGCTCCCCCTCCCAGCACACAAACAGGGTGATTACAAAGGAGGGGGTTTTGGTGATGGAACCATCATTTTTATGCTCCCCTCCAATCTCCAGGTTGGTGGTAGTGGGAAGGGAGGGGGGGGGGTCAAATTTGGGGGTGCAGTGTCAAAAGGGGTGTTGGGGTGCATTATTACAGGGGTGGTAGGAGACGCAGAATGATGCAGCTTGTGTTTTTCGGGAGTGCTACATATATTCTTGTTTATTGCGCCCTTTCTTTCGAGCGGCGGTATCACTAAAGGCTAGGGGCAAAGGGGGAGGGGAGGACTTGGGGTTCAGCTTTCAGGCAGGTAATGGTATTGAGACGGGAAACAAGGAACATGTGTTAGGATTCTTGGGAGATGGTCTCCCCATGATTTCATTGCCCCGTTGCAGCACATGTTATATGGTCTCTTGGGATGGTTTTTCTAGGCCTCATAACCCCAAAAGAGTGCCTGGCATTTCGGCTGTAAGGACACTTCTAAAGAGTGTGCTTTTGATATTCTGGTAAGCGCCTCCCCAACTGTGCACATCTATGCACCGTACATGGCAAATCCTTCATCCTGCAAAGCATCATATCACTAACCGAAGCTTTGAGATGGTGTGAGTATATTCATTTTGGGGTGAATACTCTTCCGTGCTTCTCCCACCTGAGGACTGTGGGTCTGTTGTTCTTCTTTCGCATGTCCCTTCAAAGAGACAGAAGGCACACTCACTCTATCTCTCTGCAAGCATCTATGCTTTGACACTTTTATATTGCAGTTTTCCTTCCAAATCCCGTGCCCCCTTCACCACATATACAGGCCAATCATTTCTTAATACTCATTCACTCTGTCATTCCAGTCCTCTACTCTATAGGCTGACGAAAAAACAACAAGAACAAGAAGTTGTTCAGCAAACAGATTTAAAGTCTCTCTGTGGATTTATCTTCATGCTGCTGCCCTCTAGTAATGCTACATGGCAACTGCAGCATAATAATAGGGTTGAGAAAGGGGCTGTCCTATGCAAATAATGTTCTCCCATGATTACTTTGCCGAGCTTCCTCTAGGATGGTGTGATACGACCTTCAACATATGGTCTTCAGCAGATTTTTAAAGTTGCCAAACTGTCTTAGGCTAAGGATTTTTCCCTACGAATGCCTACAGATAAGGACCCCACCCTCATTTAGCAGGGTCCAGAATTACCTGCAGTAATCCTCTATACAGAACCTGGGCGTTTGTGGGCTTATGGTAAAAGCTGCAGACTAAGAATGGGATGTTTAAATTCCCAGTCCCAAAGGCCTGGCCTGGCTGCAAAGCAAAGCAAAGCAAAGCAAAGCAAAGCACAAGGCCTTATTTCTGTTCCCCAATTTGAGGAAAAAACCAATACATTGATCAATGAATACAAGGCTTTGCTCCTATTTTACCTACTTGAGCAAAAGGAGGGGGAGATAAGGTGGGGGGCAAGATTTCTAAATTTGGGCTTATAATGCAAAAAATAAAATACTTACATTATTCCTGTAATTTTGAAGTCAAAATAATCTTTCTAAATGAAAAAAATAAAATGTTGTATTTTTTTCCACCTAAAAGTACTTTAAAGGCGTTGGCTGGATTCGAACCCCTACATAGGGCTAGCCGGCTGCACCAAAGGAACTTGATCTTGCCACTGAGCTATAGCTCCTTGCTGGGTTTTGACTGTGCCACAGACCCTATCACCAACATAAAGGTTGTGATGTCATTCCTTATGGCTTCCACTGTAAAGGACACTTCATATCCATGATATAGGGAAGATTTGACATGCTAGAGATATGGAAGCCCGTGTGGTCCAGTGGGTAAGTTCCTGACTTCCACCCAGACAACCAGGGTTCGAATCCTGGGCTCGGCACCAGGTGACTGATGGCGGCAAAGCAGAGGTAAGTCGGAGATGGCTGCTAAATTGGTAAGTAATATGTATGTGTGTATAGAGCATAGCTGGACTTGTGAATGGTGGATTGTAAAGTGGCTGTAAGTGTGTATGTGCGTACATGCAGAGAGAGCAAGGATAGGTGCAGGCTGTGTCAAAGGGTGGGAATAGAGGGAGCACATGAGGTGGGGGCGGAGCAAGAAGGGCAGGCTAAGAGAGGTGCAGAAAGAGGGGGAGTAGGCGGAGCCTAGGAGGAGAGGAGGGGGGTTGATGGGACTTAGAGGAGAATGGGGGGGAGGAGCAAGAAGGGAAGGCTGAGAGAGAGGGATAGCAGAGGTGGCTGGTAGGACCTAGAGGAGAAAGGGGGACGTAGATGGAGCAGGGGGAGAGAGCAAGAGTAGGTGGTATCGTAGTGGCAGTGATGCAGGAGAAGAAGAGGTCGAGGAGGAGTCTAGGCAGGTGCGCAAGAGGTGGTACAGGAGAGGAAGCATAGGGCTGCAAAGCCCATGCTGGCAGAGTGCTCCCCCTCCCAGCACACAAACAGGGTGATTACAAAGGAGGGGGTTTTGGTGATGGAACCATCATTTTTATGCTCCCCTCCAATCTCCAGGTTGGTGGTAGTGGGAAGGGAGGGGGGGGGGTCAAATTTGGGGGTGCAGTGTCAAAAGGGGTGTTGGGGTGCATTATTACAGGGGTGGTAGGAGACGCAGAATGATGCAGCTTGTGTTTTTCGGGAGTGCTACATATATTCTTGTTTATTGCGCCCTTTCTTTCGAGCGGCGGTATCACTAAAGGCTAGGGGCAAAGGGGGAGGGGAGGACTTGGGGTTCAGCTTTCAGGCAGGTAATGGTATTGAGACGGGAAACAAGGAACATGTGTTAGGATTCTTGGGAGATGGTCTCCCCATGATTTCATTGCCCCGTTGCAGCACATGTTATATGGTCTCTTGGGATGGTTTTTCTAGGCCTCATAACCCCAAAAGAGTGCCTGGCATTTCGGCTGTAAGGACACTTCTAAAGAGTGTGCTTTTGATATTCTGGTAAGCGCCTCCCCAACTGTGCACATCTATGCACCGTACATGGCAAATCCTTCATCCTGCAAAGCATCATATCACTAACCGAAGCTTTGAGATGGTGTGAGTATATTCATTTTGGGGTGAATACTCTTCCGTGCTTCTCCCACCTGAGGACTGTGGGTCTGTTGTTCTTCTTTCGCATGTCCCTTCAAAGAGACAGAAGGCACACTCACTCTATCTCTCTGCAAGCATCTATGCTTTGACACTTTTATATTGCAGTTTTCCTTCCAAATCCCGTGCCCCCTTCACCACATATACAGGCCAATCATTTCTTAATACTCATTCACTCTGTCATTCCAGTCCTCTACTCTATAGGCTGACGAAAAAACAACAAGAACAAGAAGTTGTTCAGCAAACAGATTTAAAGTCTCTCTGTGGATTTATCTTCATGCTGCTGCCCTCTAGTAATGCTACATGGCAACTGCAGCATAATAATAGGGTTGAGAAAGGGGCTGTCCTATGCAAATAATGTTCTCCCATGATTACTTTGCCGAGCTTCCTCTAGGATGGTGTGATACGACCTTCAACATATGGTCTTCAGCAGATTTTTAAAGTTGCCAAACTGTCTTAGGCTAAGGATTTGTCCCTACGAATGCCTACAGATAAGGACCCCACCCTCATTTAGCAGGGTCCAGAATTACCTGCAGTAATCCTCTATACAGAACCTGGGCGTTTGTGGGCTTATGGTAAAAGCTGCAGACTAAGAATGGGATGTTTAAATTCCCAGTCCCAAAGGCCTGGCCTGGCTGCAAAGCAAAGCAAAGCAAAGCAAAGCACAAGGCCTTATTTCTGTTCCCCAATTTGAGGAAAAAACCAATACATTGATCAATGAATACAAGGCTTTGCTCCTATTTTACCTACTTGAGCAAAAGGAGGGGGAGATAAGGTGGGGGGCAAGATTTCTAAATTTGGGCTTATAATGCAAAAAATAAAATACTTACATTATTCCTGTAATTTTGAAGTCAAAATAATCTTTCTAAATGAAAAAAATAAAATGTTGTATTTTTTTCCACCTAAAAGTACTTTAAAGGCGTTGGCTGGATTCGAACCCCTACACAGGGCTAGCCTGCTGCACCAAAGGCACTTGATCTTGCCACTGAGCTATAGCTCCTTGCTGGGTTTTGACTGTGCCACAGACCCTATCACCAACATAAAGGTTGTGATGTCATTCCTTATGGCTTCCACTGTAAAGGACACTTCATATCCATGATATAGGGAAGATTTGACATGCTAGAGATATGGAAGCCCGTGTGGTCCAGTGGGTAAGTTCCTGACTTCCACCCAGACAACCAGGGTTCGAATCCTGGGCTCGGCACCAGGTGACTGATGGCGGCAAAGCAGAGGTAAGTCGGAGATGGCTGCTAAATTGGTAAGTAATATGTATGTGTGTATAGAGCATAGCTGGACTTGTGAATGGTGGATTGTAAAGTGGCTGTAAGTGTGTATGTGCGTACATGCAGAGAGAGCAAGGATAGGTGCAGGCTGTGTCAAAGGGCGGGAATAGAGGGAGCACATGAGGTGGGGGTGGAGCAAGAAGGGCAGGCTAAGAGAGGTGCAGAAAGAGGGGGAGTAGGCGGAGCCTAGGAGGAGAGGAGGGGGGTTGATGGGACTTAGAGGAGAATGGGGGGGAGGAGCAAGAAGGGAAGGCTGAGAGAGAGGGATAGCAGAGGTGGCTGGTAGGACCTAGAGGAGAAAGGGGGACGTAGATGGAGCAGCGGGAGAGAGCAAGAGTAGGTGGTATCGTAGTGGCAGTGATGCAGGAGAAGAAGAGGTCGAGGAGGAGTCTAGGCAGGTGCGCAAGAGGTGGTACAGGAGAGGAAGCATAGGGCTGCAAAGCCCATGCTGGCAGAGTGCTCCCCCTCCCAGCACACAAACAGGGTGATTACAAAGGAGGGGGTTTTGGTGATGGAACCATCATTTTTATGCTCCCCTCCAATCTCCAGGTTGGTGGTAGTGGGAAGGGAGGGGGGGGGTCAAATTTGGGGGTGCAGTGTCAAAAGGGGTGTTGGGGTGCATTATTACAGGGGTGGTAGGAGACGCAGAATGATGCAGCTTGTGTTTTTCGGGAGTGCTACATATATTCTTGTTTATTGCGCCCTTTCTTTCGAGCGGCGGTATCACTAAAGGCTAGGGGCAAAGGGGGAGGGGAGGACTTGGGGTTCAGCTTTCAGGCAGGTAATGGTATTGAGACGGGAAACAAGGAACATGTGTTAGGATTCTTGGGAGATGGTCTCCCCATGATTTCATTGCCCCGTTGCAGCACATGTTATATGGTCTCTTGGGATGGTTTTTCTAGGCCTCATAACCCCAAAAGAGTGCCTGGCATTTCGGCTGTAAGGACACTTCTAAAGAGTGTGCTTTTGATATTCTGGTAAGCGCCTCCCCAACTGTGCACATCTATGCACCGTACATGGCAAATCCTTCATCCTGCAAAGCATCATATCACTAACCGAAGCTTTGAGATGGTGTGAGTATATTCATTTTGGGGTGAATACTCTTCCGTGCTTCTCCCACCTGAGGACTGTGGGTCTGTTGTTCTTCTTTCGCATGTCCCTTCAAAGAGACAGAAGGCACACTCACTCTATCTCTCTGCAAGCATCTATGCTTTGACACTTTTATATTGCAGTTTTCCTTCCAAATCCCGTGCCCCCTTCACCACATATACAGGCCAATCATTTCTTAATACTCATTCACTCTGTCATTCCAGTCCTCTACTCTATAGGCTGACGAAAAAACAACAAGAACAAGAAGTTGTTCAGCAAACAGATTTAAAGTCTCTCTGTGGATCTATCTTCATGCTGCTGCCCTCTAGTAATGCTACATGGCAACTGCAGCATAATAATAGGGTTGAGAAAGGGGCTGTCCTATGCAAATAATGTTCTCCCATGATTACTTTGCCGAGCTTCCTCTAGGATGGTGTGATACGACCTTCAACATATGGTCTTCAGCAGATTTTTAAAGTTGCCAAACTGTCTTAGGCTAAGGATTTGTCCCTACGAATGCCTACAGATAAGGACCCCACCCTCATTTAGCAGGGTCCAGAATTACCTGCAGTAATCCTCTATACAGAACCTGGGCGTTTGTGGGCTTATGGTAAAAGCTGCAGACTAAGAATGGGATGTTTAAATTCCCAGTCCCAAAGGCCTGGCCTGGCTGCAAAGCAAAGCAAAGCAAAGCACAAGGTCTTATTTCTGTTCCCCAATTTGAGGAAAAAACGAATACATTGATCAATGAATACAAGGCTTTGCTCCTATTTTACCTACTTGAGCAAAAGGAGGGGGAGATAAGGTGGGGGGCAAGATTTCTAAATTTGGGCTTATAATGCAAAAAATAAAATACTTACATTATTCCTGTAATTTTGAAGTCAAAATAATCTTTCTAAATGAAAAAAATAAAATGTTGTATTTTTTTCCACCTAAAAGTACTTTAAAGGCGTTGGCTGGATTCGAACCCCTACACAGGGCTAGCCTGCTGCACCAAAGGCATTTGATCTTGCCACTGAGCTATAGCTCCTTGATGGGTTTTGACTGTGCCACAGACCCTATCACCAACATAAAGGTTGTGATGTCATTCCTTATGGCTTCCACTGTAAAGGACACTTCATATCCATGATATAGGGAAGATTTGACATGCTAGAGATATGGAAGCCCGTGTGGTCCAGTGGGTAAGTTCCTGACTTCCACCCAGACAACCAGGGTTCGAATCCTGGGCTCGGCACCAGGTGACTGATGGCGGCAAAGCAGAGGTAAGTCGGAGATGGCTGCTAAATTGGTAAGTAATATGTATGTGTGTATAGAGCATAGCTGGACTTGTGAATGGTGGATTGTAAAGTGGCTGTAAGTGTGTATGTGCGTACATGCAGAGAGAGCAAGGATAGGTGCAGGCTGTGTCAAAGGGCGGGAATAGAGGGAGCACATGAGGTGGGGGCGGAGCAAGAAGGGCAGGCTAAGAGAGGTGCAGAAAGAGGGGGAGTAGGCGGAGCCTAGGAGGAGAGGAGGGGGGTTGATGGGACTTAGAGGAGAATGGGGGGGAGGAGCAAGAAGGGAAGGCTGAGAGAGAGGGATAGCAGAGGTGGCTGGTAGGACCTAGAGGAGAAAGGGGGACGTAGATTGAGCAGGGGGAGAGAGCAAGAGTAGGTGGTATCGTAGTGGCAGTGATGCAGGAGAAGAAGAGGTCGAGGAGGAGTCTAGGCAGGTGCGCAAGAGGTGGTACAGGAGAGGAAGCATAGGGCTGCAAAGCCCATGCTGGCAGAGTGCTCCCCCTCCCAGCACACAAACAGGGTGATTACAAAGGAGGGGGTTTTGGTGATGGAACCATCATTTTTATGCTCCCCTCCAATCTCCAGGTTGGTGGTAGTGGGAAGGGAGGGGGGGGGGTCAAATTTGGGGGTGCAGTGTCAAAAGGGGTGTTGGGGTGCATTATTACAGGGGTGGTAGGAGACGCAGAATGATGCAGCTTGTGTTTTTCGGGAGTGCTACATATATTCTTGTTTATTGCGCCCTTTCTTTCGAGCGGCGGTATCACTAAAGGCTAGGGGCAAAGGGGGAGGGGAGGACTTGGGGTTCAGCTTTCAGGCAGGTAATGGTATTGAGACGGGAAACAAGGAACATGTGTTAGGATTCTTGGGAGATGGTCTCCCCATGATTTCATTGCCCCGTTGCAGCACATGTTATATGGTCTCTTGGGATGGTTTTTCTAGGCCTCATAACCCCAAAAGAGTGCCTGGCATTTCGGCTGTAAGGACACTTCTAAAGAGTGTGCTTTTGATATTCTGGTAAGCGCCTCCCCAACTGTGCACATCTATGCACCGTACATGGCAAATCCTTCATCCTGCAAAGCATCATATCACTAACCGAAGCTTTGAGATGGTGTGAGTATATTCATTTTGGGGTGAATACTCTTCCGTGCTTCTCCCACCTGAGGACTGTGGGTCTGTTGTTCTTCTTTCGCATGACCCTTCAAAGAGACAGAAGGCACACTCACTCTATCTCTCTGCAAGCATCTATGCTTTGACACTTTTATATTGCAGTTTTCCTTCCAAATCCCGTGCCCCCTTCACCACATATACAGGCCAATCATTTCTTAATACTCATTCACTCTGTCATTCCAGTCCTCTACTCTATAGGCTGACGAAAAAACAACAAGAACAAGAAGTTGTTCAGCAAACAGATTTAAAGTCTCTCTGTGGATTTATCTTCATGCTGCTGCCCTCTAGTAATGCTACATGGCAACTGCAGCATAATAATAGGGTTGAGAAAGGGGCTGTCCTATGCAAATAATGTTCTCCCATGATTACTTTGCCGAGCTTCCTCTAGGATGGTGTGATACGACCTTCAACATATGGTCTTCAGCAGATTTTTAAAGTTGCCAAACTGTCTTAGGCTAAGGATTTGTCCCTACGAATGCCTACAGATAAGGACCCCACCCTCATTTAGCAGGGTCCAGAATTACCTGCAGTAATCCTCTATACAGAACCTGGGCGTTTGTGGGTTTATGGTAAAAGCTGCAGACTAAGAATGGGATGTTTAAATTCCCAGTCCCAAAGGCCTGGCCTGGCTGCAAAGCAAAGCACAAGGTCTTATTTCTGTTCCCCAATTTGAGGAAAAAACGAATACATTGATCAATGAATACAAGGCTTTGCTCCTATTTTACCTACTTGAGCAAAAGGAGGGGGGGATAAGGTGGGGGGCAAGATTTCTAAATTTGGGCTTATAATGCAAAAAATAAAATACTTACATTATTCCTGTAATTTTGAAGTCAAAATAATCTTTCTAAATGAAAAAAATAAAATGTTGTATTTTTTTCCACCTAAAAGTACTTTAAAGGCGTTGGCTGGATTCGAACCCCTACACAGGGCTAGCCTGCTGCACCAAAGGCACTTGATCTTGCCACTGAGCTATAGCTCCTTGATGGGTTTTGACTGTGCCACAGACCCTATCACCAACATAAAGGTTGTGATGTCATTCCTTACGGCTTCCACTGTAAAGGACACTTCATATCCATGATATAGGGAAGATTTGACATGCTAGAGATATGGAAGCCCGTGTGGTCCAGTGGGTAAGTTCCTGACTTCCACCCAGACAACCAGGGTTCGAATCCTGGGCTCGGCACCAGGTGACTGATGGCGGCAAAGCAGAGGTAAGTCGGAGATGGCTGCTAAATTGGTAAGTAATATGTATGTGTGTATAGAGCATAGCTGGACTTGTGAATGGTGGATTGTAAAGTGGCTGTAAGTGTGTATGTGCGTACATGCAGAGAGAGCAAGGATAGGTGCAGGCTGTGTCAAAGGGCGGGAATAGAGGGAGCACATGAGGTGGGGGCGGAGCAAGAAGGGCAGGCTAAGAGAGGTGCAGAAAGAGGGGGAGTAGGCGGAGCCTAGGAGGAGAGGAGGGGGGTTGATGGGACTTAGAGGAGAATGGGGGGGAGGAGCAAGAAGGGAAGGCTGAGAGAGAGGGATAGCAGAGGTGGCTGGTAGGACCTAGAGGAGAAAGGGGGACGTAGATGGAGCAGGGGGAGAGAGCAAGAGTAGGTGGTATCGTAGTGGCAGTGATGCAGGAGAAGAAGAGGTCGAGGAGGAGTCTAGGCAGGTGCGCAAGAGGTGGTACAGGAGAGGAAGCATAGGGCTGCAAAGCCCATGCTGGCAGAGTGCTCCCCCTCCCAGCACACAAACAGGGTGATTACAAAGGAGGGGGTTTTGGTGATGGAACCATCATTTTTATGCTCCCCTCCAATCTCCAGGTTGGTGGTAGTGGGAAGGGAGGGGGGGGGGGTCAAATTTGGGGGTGCAGTGTCAAAAGGGGTGTTGGGGTGCATTATTACAGGGGTGGTAGGAGACGCAGAATGATGCAGCTTGTGTTTTTCGGGAGTGCTACATATATTCTTGTTTATTGCGCCCTTTCTTTCGAGCGGCGGTATCACTAAAGGCTAGGGGCAAAGGGGGAGGGGAGGACTTGGGGTTCAGCTTTCAGGCAGGTAATGGTATTGAGACGGGAAACAAGGAACATGTGTTAGGATTCTTGGGAGATGGTCTCCCCATGATTTCATTGCCCCGTTGCAGCACATGTTATATGGTCTCTTGGGATGGTTTTTCTAGGCCTCATAACCCCAAAAGAGTGCCTGGCATTTCGGCTGTAAGGACACTTCTAAAGAGTGTGCTTTTGATATTCTGGTAAGCGCCTCCCCAACTGTGCACATCTATGCACCGTACATGGCAAATCCTTCATCCTGCAAGGCATCATATCACTAACCGAAGCTTTGAGATGGTGTGAGTATATTCATTTTGGGGTGAATACTCTTCCGTGCTTCTCCCACCTGAGGACTGTGGGTCTGTTGTTCTTCTTTCGCATGTCCCTTCAAAGAGACAGAAGGCACACTCACTCTATCTCTCTGCAAGCATCTATGCTTTGACACTTTTATATTGCAGTTTTCCTTCCAAATCCCGTGCCCCCTTCACCACATATACAGGCCAATCATTTCTTAATACTCATTCACTCTGTCATTCCAGTCCTCTACTCTATAGGCTGACGAAAAAACAACAAGAACAAGAAGTTGTTCAGCAAACAGATTTAAAGTCTCTCTGTGGATTTATCTTCATGCTGCTGCCCTCTAGTAATGCTACATGGCAACTGCAGCATAATAATAGGGTTGAGAAAGGGGCTGTCCTATGCAAATAATGTTCTCCCATGATTACTTTCCCGAGCTTCCTCTAGGATGGTGTGATACGACCTTCAACATATGGTCTTCAGCAGATTTTTAAAGTTGCCAAACTGTCTTAGGCTAAGGATTTGTCCCTACGAATGCCTACAGATAAGGACCCCACCCTCATTTAGCAGGGTCCAGAATTACCTGCAGTAATCCTCTATACAGAACCTGGGCGTTTGTGGGCTTATGGTAAAAGCTGCAGACTAAGAATGGGATGTTTAAATTCCCAGTCCCAAAGGCCTGGCCTGGCTGCAAAGCAAAGCAAAGCAAAGCAAAGCAAAGCACAAGGTCTTATTTCTGTTCCCCAATTTGAGGAAAAAACCAATACATTGATCAATGAATACAAGGCTTTGCTCCTATTTTACCTACTTGAGCAAAAGGAGGGGGAGATAAGGTGGGGGGCAAGATTTCTAAATTTGGGCTTATAATGCAAAAAATAAAATACTTACATTATTCCTGTAATTTTGAAGTCAAAATAATCTTTCTAAATGAAAAAAATAAAATGTTGTATTTTTTTCCACCTAAAAGTACTTTAAAGGCGTTGGCTGGATTCAAACCCCTACACAGGGCTAGCCTGCTGCACCAAAGGCACTTGATCTTGCCACTGAACTATAGCTCCTTGATGGGTTTTGACTGTGCCACAGACCCTATCACCAACATAAAGGTTGTGATGTCATTCCTTATGGCTTCCACTGTAAAGGACACTTCATATCCATGATATAGGGAAGATTTGACATGCTAGAGATATGGAAGCCCGTGTGGTCCAGTGGGTAAGTTCCTGACTTCCACCCAGACAACCAGGGTTCGAATCCTGGGCTCGGCACCAGGTGACTGATGGCGGCAAAGCAGAGGTAAGTCGGAGATGGCTGCTAAATTGGTAAGTAATATGTATGTGTGTATAGAGCATAGCTGGACTTGTGAATGGTGGATTGTAAAGTGGCTGTAAGTGTGTATGTGCGTACATGCAGAGAGAGCAAGGATAGGTGCAGGCTGTGTCAAAGGGCGGGAATAGAGGGAGCACATGAGGTGGGGGCGGAGCAAGAAGGGCAGGCTAAGAGAGGTGCAGAAAGAGGGGGAGTAGGCGGAGCCTAGGAGGAGAGGAGGGGGGTTGATGGGACTTAGAGGAGAATGGGGGGGAGGAGCAAGAAGGGAAGGCTGAGAGAGAGGGATAGCAGAGGTGGCTGGTAGGACCTAGAGGAGAAAGGGGGACGTAGATGGAGCAGGGGGAGAGAGCAAGAGTAGGTGGTATCGTAGTGGCAGTGATGCAGGAGAAGAAGAGGTCGAGGAGGAGTCTAGGCAGGTGCGCAAGAGGTGGTACAGGAGAGGAAGCATAGGGCTGCAAAGCCCATGCTGGCAGAGTGCTCCCCCTCCCAGCACACAAACAGGGTGATTACAAAGGAGGGGGTTTTGGTGATGGAACCATCATTTTTATGCTCCCCTCCAATCTCCAGGTTGGTGGTAGTGGGAAGGGAGGGGGGGGGGGTCAAATTTGGGGGTGCAGTGTCAAAAGGGGTGTTGGGGTGCATTATTACAGGGGTGGTAGGAGACGCAGAATGATGCAGCTTGTGTTTTTCGGGAGTGCTACATATATTCTTGTTTATTGCGCCCTTTCTTTCGAGCGGCGGTATCACTAAAGGCTAGGGGCAAAGGGGGAGGGGAGGACTTGGGGTTCAGCTTTCAGGCAGGTAATGGTATTGAGACGGGAAACAAGGAACATGTGTTAGGATTCTTGGGAGATGGTCTCCCCATGATTTCATTGCCCCGTTGCAGCACATGTTATATGGTCTCTTGGGATGGTTTTTCTAGGCCTCATAACCCCAAAAGAGTGCCTGGCATTTCGGCTGTAAGGACACTTCTAAAGAGTGTGCTTTTGATATTCTGGTAAGCGCCTCCCCAACTGTGCACATCTATGCACCGTACATGGCAAATCCTTCATCCTGCAAAGCATCATATCACTAACCGAAGCTTTGAGATGGTGTGAGTATATTCATTTTGGGGTGAATACTCTTCCGTGCTTCTCCCACCTGAGGACTGTGGGTCTGTTGTTCTTCTTTCGCATGTCCCTTCAAAGAGACAGAAGGCACACTCACTCTATCTCTCTGCAAGCATCTATGCTTTGACACTTTTATATTGCAGTTTTCCTTCCAAATCCCGTGCCCCCTTCACCACATATACAGGCCAATCATTTCTTAATACTCATTCACTCTGTCATTCCAGTCCTCTACTCTATAGGCTGACGAAAAAACAACAAGAACAAGAAGTTGTTCAGCAAACAGATTTAAAGTCTCTCTGTGGATTTATCTTCATGCTGCTGCCCTCTAGTAATGCTACATGGCAACTGCAGCATAATAATAGGGTTGAGAAAGGGGCTGTCCTATGCAAATAATGTTCTCCCATGATTACTTTGCCGAGCTTCCTCTAGGATGGTGTGATACGACCTTCAACATATGGTCTTCAGCAGATTTTTAAAGTTGCCAAACTGTCTTAGGCTAAGGATTTGTCCCTACGAATGCCTACAGATAAGGACCCCACCCTCATTTAGCAGGGTCCAGAATTACCTGCAGTAATCCTCTATACAGAACCTGGGCGTTTGTGGGCTTATGGTAAAAGCTGCAGACTAAGAATGGGATGTTTAAATTCCCAGTCCCAAAGGCCTGGCCTGGCTGCAAAGCAAAGCACAAGGTCTTATTTATGTTCCCCAATTTGAGGAAAAAACGAATACATTGATCAATGAATACAAGGCTTTGCTCCTATTTTACCTACTTGAGCAAAAGGAGGGGGGGATAAGGTGGGGGGCAAGATTTCTAAATTTGGGCTTATAATGCAAAAAATAAAATACTTACATTATTCCTGTAATTTTGAAGTCAAAATAATCTTTCTAAATGAAAAAAATAAAATGTTGTATTTTTTTCCACCTAAAAGTACTTTAAAGGCGTTGGCTGGATTCGAACCCCTACACAGGGCTAGCCTGCTGCACCAAAGGCACTTGATCTTGCCACTGAGCTATAGCTCCTTGATGGGTTTTGACTGTGCCACAGACCCTATCACCAACATAAAGGTTGTGATGTCATTCCTTATGGCTTCCACTGTAAAGGACACTTCATATCCATGATATAGGGAAGATTTGACATGCTAGAGATATGGAAGCCCGTGTGGTCCAGTGGGTAAGTTCCTGACTTCCACCCAGACAACCAGGGTTCGAATCCTGGGCTCGGCACCAGGTGACTGATGGCGGCAAAGCAGAGGTAAGTCGGAGATGGCTGCTAAATTGGTAAGTAATATGTATGTGTGTATAGAGCATAGCTGGACTTGTGAATGGTGGATTGTAAAGTGGCTGTAAGTGTGTATGTGCGTACATGCAGAGAGAGCAAGGATAGGTGCAGGCTGTGTCAAAGGGCGGGAATAGAGGGAGCACATGAGGTGGGGGCGGAGCAAGAAGGGCAGGCTAAGAGAGGTGCAGAAAGAGGGGGAGTAGGCGGAGCCTAGGAGGAGAGGAGGGGGGTTGATGGGACTTAGAGGAGAATGGGGGGGAGGAGCAAGAAGGGAAGGCTGAGAGAGAGGGATAGTAGAGGTGGCTGGTAGGACCTAGAGGAGAAAGGGGGACGTAGATGGAGCAGGGGGAGAGAGCAAGAGTAGGTGGTATCGTAGTGGCAGTGATGCAGGAGAAGAAGAGGTCGAGGAGGAGTCTAGGCAGGTGCGCAAGAGGTGGTACAGGAGAGGAAGCATAGGGCTGCAAAGCCCATGCTGGCAGAGTGCTCCCCCTCCCAGCACACAAACAGGGTGATTACAAAGGAGGGGGTTTTGGTGATGGAACCATCATTTTTATGCTCCCCTCCAATCTCCAGGTTGGTGGTAGTGGGAAGGGAGGGAGGGAGGGAGGGGGGGGGGGGTCAAATTTGGGGGTGCAGTGTCAAAAGGGGTGTTGGGGTGCATTATTACAGGGGTGGTAGGAGACGCAGAATGATGCAGCTTGTGTTTTTCGGGAGTGCTACATATATTCTTGTTTATTGCGCCCTTTCTTTCGAGCGGCGGTATCACTAAAGGCTAGGGGCAAAGGGGGAGGGGAGGACTTGGGGTTCAGCTTTCAGGCAGGTAATGGTATTGAGACGGGAAACAAGGAACATGTGTTAGGATTCTTGGGAGATGGTCTCCCCATGATTTCATTGCCCCGTTGCAGCACATGTTATATGGTCTCTTGGGATGGTTTTTCTAGGCCTCATAACCCCAAAAGAGTGCCTGGCATTTCGGCTGTAAGGACACTTCTAAAGAGTGTGCTTTTGATATTCTGGTAAGCGCCTCCCCAACTGTGCACATCTATGCACCGTACATGGCAAATCCTTCATCCTGCAAAGCATCATATCACTAACCGAAGCTTTGAGATGGTGTGAGTATATTCATTTTGGGGTGAATACTCTTCCGTGCTTCTCCCACCTGAGGACTGTGGGTCTGTTGTTCTTCTTTCGCATGTCCCTTCAAAGAGACAGAAGGCACACTCACTCTATCTCTCTGCAAGCATCTATGCTTTGACACTTTTATATTGCAGTTTTCCTTCCAAATCCCGTGCCCCCTTCACCACATATACAGGCCAATCATTTCTTAATACTCATTCACTCTGTCATTCCAGTCCTCTACTCTATAGGCTGACGAAAAAACAACAAGAACAAGAAGTTGTTCAGCAAACAGATTTAAAGTCTCTCTGTGGATCTATCTTCATGCTGCTGCCCTCTAGTAATGCTACATGGCAACTGCAGCATAATAATAGGGTTGAGAAAGGGGCTGTCCTATGCAAATAATGTTCTCCCATGATTACTTTGCCGAGCTTCCTCTAGGATGGTGTGATACGACCTTCAACATATGGTCTTCAGCAGATTTTTAAAGTTGCCAAACTGTCTTAGGCTAAGGATTTGTCCCTACGAATGCCTACAGATAAGGACCCCACCCTCATTTAGCAGGGTCCAGAATTACCTGCAGTAATCCTCTATACAGAACCTGGGCGTTTGTGGGCTTATGGTAAAAGCTGCAGACTAAGAATGGGATGTTTAAATTCCCAGTCCCAAAGGCCTGGCCTGGCTGCAAAGCAAAGCAAAGCAAAGCAAAGCACAAGGTCTTATTTCTGTTCCCCAATTTGAGGAAAAAACCAATACATTGATCAATGAATACAAGGCTTTGCTCCTATTTTACCTACTTGAGCAAAAGGAGGGGGAGATAAGGTGGGGGGCAAGATTTCTAAATTTGGGCTTATAATGCAAAAAATAAAATACTTACATTATTCCTGTAATTTTGAAGTCAAAATAATCTTTCTAAATGAAAAAAATAAAATGTTGTATTTTTTTCCACCTAAAAGTACTTTAAAGGCGTTGGCTGGATTCGAACCCCTACACAGGGCTAGCCTGCTGCACCAAAGGCATTTGATCTTGCCACTGAGCTATAGCTCCTTGATGGGTTTTGACTGTGCCACAGACCCTATCACCAACATAAAGGTTGTGATGTCATTCCTTATGGCTTCCACTGTAAAGGACACTTCATATCCATGATATAGGGAAGATTTGACATGCTAGAGATATGGAAGCCCGTGTGGTCCAGTGGGTAAGTTCCTGACTTCCACCCAGACAACCAGGGTTCGAATCCTGGGCTCGGCACCAGGTGACTGATGGCGGCAAAGCAGAGGTAAGTCGGAGATGGCTGCTAAATTGGTAAGTAATATGTATGTGTGTATAGAGCATAGCTGGACTTGTGAATGGTGGATTGTAAAGTGGCTGTAAGTGTGTATGTGCGTACATGCAGAGAGAGCAAGGATAGGTGCAGGCTGTGTCAAAGGGCGGGAATAGAGGGAGCACATGAGGTGGGGGCGGAGCAAGAAGGGCAGGCTAAGAGAGGTGCAGAAAGAGGGGGAGTAGGCGGAGCCTAGGAGGAGAGGAGGGGGGTTGATGGGACTTAGAGGAGAATGGGGGGGAGGAGCAAGAAGGGAAGGCTGAGAGAGAGGGATAGCAGAGGTGGCTGGTAGGACCTAGAGGAGAAAGGGGGACGTAGATGGAGCAGGGGCAGAGAGCAAGAGTAGGTGGTATCGTAGTGGCAGTGATGCAGGAGAAGAAGAGGTCGAGGAGGAGTCTAGGCAGGTGCGCAAGAGGTGGTACAGGAGAGGAAGCATAGGGCTGCAAAGCCCATGCTGGCAGAGTGCTCCCCCTCCCAGCACACAAACAGGGTGATTACAAAGGAGGGGGTTTTGGTGATGGAACCATCATTTTTATGCTCCCCTCCAATCTCCAGGTTGGTGGTAGTGGGAAGGGAGGGGGGGGGGTCAAATTTGGGGGTGCAGTGTCAAAAGGGGTGTTGGGGTGCATTATTACAGGGGTGGTAGGAGACGCAGAATGATGCAGCTTGTGTTTTTCGGGAGTGCTACATATATTCTTGTTTATTGCGCCCTTTCTTTCGAGCGGCGGTATCACTAAAGGCTAGGGGCAAAGGGGGAGGGGAGGACTTGGGGTTCAGCTTTCAGGCAGGTAATGGTATTGAGACGGGAAACAAGGAACATGTGTTAGGATTCTTGGGAGATGGTCTCCCCATGATTTCATTGCCCCGTTGCAGCACATGTTATATGGTCTCTTGGGATGGTTTTTCTAGGCCTCATAACCCCAAAAGAGTGCCTGGCATTTCGGCTGTAAGGACACTTCTAAAGAGTGTGCTTTTGATATTCTGGTAAGCGCCTCCCCAACTGTGCACATCTATGCACCGTACATGGCAAATCCTTCATCCTGCAAAGCATCATATCACTAACCGAAGCTTTGAGATGGTGTGAGTATATTCATTTTGGGGTGAATACTCTTCCGTGCTTCTCCCACCTGAGGACTGTGGGTCTGTTGTTCTTCTTTCGCATGTCCCTTCAAAGAGACAGAAGGCACACTCACTCTATCTCTCTGCAAGCATCTATGCTTTGACACTTTTATATTGCAGTTTTCCTTCCAAATCCCGTGCCCCCTTCACCACATATACAGGCCAATCATTTCTTAATACTCATTCACTCTGTCATTCCAGTCCTCTACTCTATAGGCTGACGAAAAAACAACAAGAACAAGAAGTTGTTCAGCAAACAGATTTAAAGTCTCTCTGTGGATTTATCTTCATGCTGCTGCCCTCTAGTAATGCTACATGGCAACTGCAGCATAATAATAGGGTTGAGAAAGGGGCTGTCCTATGCAAATAATGTTCTCCCATGATTACTTTGCCGAGCTTCCTCTAGGATGGTGTGATACGACCTTCAACATATGGTCTTCAGCAGATTTTTAAAGTTGCCAAACTGTCTTAGGCTAAGGATTTTTCCCTACGAATGCCTACAGATAAGGACCCCACCCTCATTTAGCAGGGTCCAGAATTACCTGCAGTAATCCTCTATACAGAACCTGGGCGTTTGTGGGTTTATGGTAAAAGCTGCAGACTAAGAATGGGATGTTTAAATTCCCAGTCCCAAAGGCCTGGCCTGGCTGCAAAGCAAAGCAAAGCAAAGCAAAGCAAAGCACAAGGTCTTATTTCTGTTCCCCAATTTGAGGAAAAAACCAATACATTGATCAATGAATACAAGGCTTTGCTCCTATTTTACCTACTTGAGCAAAAGGAGGGGGAGATAAGGTGGGGGGCAAGATTTCTAAATTTGGGCTTATAATGCAAAAAATAAAATACTTACATTATTCCTGTAATTTTGAAGTCAAAATAATCTTTCTAAATGAAAAAAATAAAATGTTGTATTTTTTTCCACCTAAAAGTACTTTAAAGGCGTTGGCTGGATTCAAACCCCTACACAGGGCTAGCCTGCTGCACCAAAGGCACTTGATCTTGCCACTGAACTATAGCTCCTTGATGGGTTTTGACTGTGCCACAGACCCTATCACCAACATAAAGGTTGTGATGTCATTCCTTATGGCTTCCACTGTAAAGGACACTTCATATCCATGATATAGGGAAGATTTGACATGCTAGAGATATGGAAGCCCGTGTGGTCCAGTGGGTAAGTTCCTGACTTCCACCCAGACAACCAGGGTTCGAATCCTGGGCTCGGCACCAGGTGACTGATGGCGGCAAAGCAGAGGTAAGTCGGAGATGGCTGCTAAATTGGTAAGTAATATGTATGTGTGTATAGAGCATAGCTGGACTTGTGAATGGTGGATTGTAAAGTGGCTGTAAGTGTGTATGTGCGTACATGCAGAGAGAGCAAGGATAGGTGCAGGCTGTGTCAAAGGGCGGGAATAGAGGGAGCACATGAGGTGGGGGCGGAGCAAGAAGGGCAGGCTAAGAGAGGTGCAGAAAGAGGGGGAGTAGGCGGAGCCTAGGAGGAGAGGAGGGGGGTTGATGGGACTTAGAGGAGAATGGGGGGGAGGAGCAAGAAGGGAAGGCTGAGAGAGAGGGATAGCAGAGGTGGCTGGTAGGACCTAGAGGAGAAAGGGGGACGTAGATGGAGCAGGGGGAGAGAGCAAGAGTAGGTGGTATCGTAGTGGCAGTGATGCAGGAGAAGAAGAGGTCGAGGAGGAGTCTAGGCAGGTGCGCAAGAGGTGGTACAGGAGAGGAAGCATAGGGCTGCAAAGCCCATGCTGGCAGAGTGCTCCCCCTCCCAGCACACAAACAGGGTGATTACAAAGGAGGGGGTTTTGGTGATGGAACCATCATTTTTATGCTCCCCTCCAATCTCCAGGTTGGTGGTAGTGGGAAGGGAGGGGGGGGGGGGGTCAAATTTGGGGGTGCAGTGTCAAAAGGGGTGTTGGGGTGCATTATTACAGGGGTGGTAGGAGACGCAGAATGATGCAGCTTGTGTTTTTCGGGAGTGCTACATATATTCTTGTTTATTGCGCCCTTTCTTTCGAGCGGCGGTATCACTAAAGGCTAGGGGCAAAGGGGGAGGGGAGGACTTGGGGTTCAGCTTTCAGGCAGGTAATGGTATTGAGACGGGAAACAAGGAACATGTGTTAGGATTCTTGGGAGATGGTCTCCCCATGATTTCATTGCCCCGTTGCAGCACATGTTATATGGTCTCTTGGGATGGTTTTTCTAGGCCTCATAACCCCAAAAGAGTGCCTGGCATTTCGGCTGTAAGGACACTTCTAAAGAGTGTGCTTTTGATATTCTGGTAAGCGCCTCCCCAACTGTGCACATCTATGCACCGTACATGGCAAATCCTTCATCCTGCAAAGCATCATATCACTAACCGAAGCTTTGAGATGGTGTGAGTATATTCATTTTGGGTTGAATACTCTTCCGTGCTTCTCCCACCTGAGGACTGTGGGTCTGTTGTTCTTCTTTCGCATGTCCCTTCAAAGAGACAGAAGGCACACTCACTCTATCTCTCTGCAAGCATCTATGCTTTGACACTTTTATATTGCAGTTTTCCTTCCAAATCCCGTGCCCCCTTCACCACATATACAGGCCAATCATTTCTTAATACTCATTCACTCTGTCATTCCAGTCCTCTACTCTATAGGCTGACGAAAAAACAACAAGAACAAGAAGTTGTTCAGCAAACAGATTTAAAGTCTCTCTGTGGATTTATCTTCATGCTGCTGCCCTCTAGTAATGCTACATGGCAACTGCAGCATAATAATAGGGTTGAGAAAGGGGCTGTCCTATGCAAATAATGTTCTCCCATGATTACTTTGCCGAGCTTCCTCTAGGATGGTGTGATACGACCTTCAACATATGGTCTTCAGCAGATTTTTAAAGTTGCCAAACTGTCTTAGGCTAAGGATTTGTCCCTACGAATGCCTACAGATAAGGACCCCACCCTCATTTAGCAGGGTCCAGAATTACCTGCAGTAATCCTCTATACAGAACCTGGGCGTTTGTGGGCTTATGGTAAAAGCTGCAGACTAAGAATGGGATGTTTAAATTCCCAGTCCCAAAGGCCTGGCCTGGCTGCAAAGCAAAGCACAAGGTCTTATTTCTGTTCCCCAATTTGAGGAAAAAACGAATACATTGATCAATGAATACAAGGCTTTGCTCCTATTTTACCTACTTGAGCAAAAGGAGGGGGGGATAAGGTGGGGGGCAAGATTTCTAAATTTGGGCTTATAATGCAAAAAATAAAATACTTACATTATTCCTGTAATTTTGAAGTCAAAATAATCTTTCTAAATGAAAAAAATAAAATGTTGTATTTTTTTCCACCTAAAAGTACTTTAAAGGCGTTGGCTGGATTCGAACCCCTACACAGGGCTAGCCTGCTGCACCAAAGGCACTTGATCTTGCCACTGAGCTATAGCTCCTTGATGGGTTTTGACTGTGCCACAGACCCTATCACCAACATAAAGGTTGTGATGTCATTCCTTATGGCTTCCACTGTAAAGGACACTTCATATCCATGATATAGGGAAGATTTGACATGCTAGAGATATGGAAGCCCGTGTGGTCCAGTGGGTAAGTTCCTGACTTCCACCCAGACAACCAGGGTTCGAATCCTGGGCTCGGCACCAGGTGACTGATGGCGGCAAAGCAGAGGTAAGTCGGAGATGGCTGTTAAATTGGTAAGTAATATGTATGTGTGTATAGAGCATAGCTGGACTTGTGAATGGTGGATTGTAAAGTGGCTGTAAGTGTGTATGTGCGTACATGCAGAGAGAGCAAGGATAGGTGCAGGCTGTGTCAAAGGGCGGGAATAGAGGGAGCACATGAGGTGGGGGCGGAGCAAGAAGGGCAGGCTAAGAGAGGTGCAGAAAGAGGGGGAGTAGGCGGAGCCTGAGAGGAGGGGGGTTGATGGGACTTAGAGGAGAATGGGGGGGAGGAGCAAGAAGGGAAGGCTGAGAGAGAGGGATAGCAGAGGTGGCTGGTAGGACCTAGAGGAGAAAGGGGGACGTAGATGGAGCAGGGGGAGAGAGCAAGAGTAGGTGGTATCGTAGTGGCAGTGATGCAGGAGAAGAAGAGGTCGAGGAGGAGTCTAGGCAGGTGCGCAAGAGGTGGTACAGGAGAGGAAGCATAGGGCTGCAAAGCCCATGCTGGCAGAGTGCTCCCCCTCCCAGCACACAAACAGGGTGATTACAAAGGAGGGGGTTTTGGTGATGGAACCATCATTTTTATGCTCCCCTCCAATCTCCAGGTTGGTGGTAGTGGGAAGGGAGGGGGGGGTGTCAAATTTGGGGGTGCAGTGTCAAAAGGGGTGTTGGGGTGCATTATTACAGGGGTGGTAGGAGACGCAGAATGATGCAGCTTGTGTTTTTCGGGAGTGCTACATATATTCTTGTTTATTGCGCCCTTTCTTTCGAGCGGCGGTATCACTAAAGGCTAGGGGCAAAGGGGGAGGGGAGGACTTGGGGTTCAGCTTTCAGGCAGGTAATGGTATTGAGACGGGAAACAAGGAACATGTGTTAGGATTCTTGGGAGATGGTCTCCCCATGATTTCATTGCCCCGTTGCAGCACATGTTATATGGTCTCTTGGGATGGTTTTTCTAGGCCTCATAACCCCAAAAGAGTGCCTGGCATTTCGGCTGTAAGGACACTTCTAAAGAGTGTGCTTTTGATATTCTGGTAAGCGCCTCCCCAACTGTGCACATCTATGCACCGTACATGGCAAATCCTTCATCCTGCAAAGCATCATATCACTAACCGAAGCTTTGAGATGGTGTGAGTATATTCATTTTGGGGTGAATACTCTTCCGTGCTTCTCCCACCTGAGGACTGTGGGTCTGTTGTTCTTCTTTCGCATGTCCCTTCAAAGAGACAGAAGGCACACTCACTCTATCTCTCTGCAAGCATCTATGCTTTGACACTTTTATATTGCAGTTTTCCTTCCAAATCCCGTGCCCCCTTCACCACATATACAGGCCAATCATTTCTTAATACTCATTCACTCTGTCATTCCAGTCCTCTACTCTATAGGCTGACGAAAAAACAACAAGAACAAGAAGTTGTTCAGCAAACAGATTTAAAGTCTCTCTGTGGATTTATCTTCATGCTGCTGCCCTCTAGTAATGCTACATGGCAACTGCAGCATAATAATAGGGTTGAGAAAGGGGCTGTCCTATGCAAATAATGTTCTCCCATGATTACTTTGCCGAGCTTCCTCTAGGATGGTGTGATACGACCTTCAACATATGGTCTTCAGCAGATTTTTAAAGTTGCCAAACTGTCTTAGGCTAAGGATTTTTCCCTACGAATGCCTACAGATAAGGACCCCACCCTCATTTAGCAGGGTCCAGAATTACCTGCAGTAATCCTCTATACAGAACCTGGGCGTTTGTGGGCTTATGGTAAAAGCTGCAGACTAAGAATGGGATGTTTAAATTCCCAGTCCCAAAGGCCTGGCCTGGCTGCAAAGCAAAGCAAAGCAAAGCAAAGCACAAGGCCTTATTTCTGTTCCCCAATTTGAGGAAAAAACCAATACATTGATCAATGAATACAAGGCTTTGCTCCTATTTTACCTACTTGAGCAAAAGGAGGGGGAGATAAGGTGGGGGGCAAGATTTCTAAATTTGGGCTTATAATGCAAAAAATAAAATACTTACATTATTCCTGTAATTTTGAAGTCAAAATAATCTTTCTAAATGAAAAAAATAAAATGTTGTATTTTTTTCCACCTAAAAGTACTTTAAAGGCGTTGGCTGGATTCGAACCCCTACATAGGGCTAGCCGGCTGCACCAAAGGCACTTGATCTTGCCACTGAGCTATAGCTCCTTGCTGGGTTTTGACTGTGCCACAGACCCTATCACCAACATAAAGGTTGTGATGTCATTCCTTATGGCTTCCACTGTAAAGGACACTTCATATCCATGATATAGGGAAGATTTGACATGCTAGAGATATGGAAGCCCGTGTGGTCCAGTGGGTAAGTTCCTGACTTCCACCCAGACAACCAGGGTTCGAATCCTGGGCTCGGCACCAGGTGACTGATGGCGGCAAAGCAGAGGTAAGTCGGAGATGGCTGCTAAATTGGTAAGTAATATGTATGTGTGTATAGAGCATAGCTGGACTTGTGAATGGTGGATTGTAAAGTGGCTGTAAGTGTGTATGTGCGTACATGCAGAGAGAGCAAGGATAGGTGCAGGCTGTGTCAAAGGGCGGGAATAGAGGGAGCACATGAGGTGGGGGCGGAGCAAGAAGGGCAGGCTAAGAGAGGTGCAGAAAGAGGGGGAGTAGGCGGAGCCTAGGAGGAGAGGAGGGGGGTTGATGGGACTTAGAGGAGAATGGGGGGGAGGAGCAAGAAGGGAAGGCTGAGAGAGAGGGATAGCAGAGGTGGCTGGTAGGACCTAGAGGAGAAAGGGGGACGTAGATGGAGCAGGGGGAGAGAGCAAGAGTAGGTGGTATCGTAGTGGCAGTGATGCAGGAGAAGAAGAGGTCGAGGAGGAGTCTAGGCAGGTGCGCAAGAGGTGGTACAGGAGAGGAAGCATAGGGCTGCAAAGCCCATGCTGGCAGAGTGCTCCCCCTCCCAGCACACAAACAGGGTGATTACAAAGGAGGGGGTTTTGGTGATGGAACCATCATTTTTATGCTCCCCTCCAATCTCCAGGTTGGTGGTAGTGGGAAGGGAGGGGGGGGGTCAAATTTGGGGGTGCAGTGTCAAAAGGGGTGTTGGGGTGCATTATTACAGGGGTGGTAGGAGACGCAGAATGATGCAGCTTGTGTTTTTCGGGAGTGCTACATATATTCTTGTTTATTGCGCCCTTTCTTTCGAGCGGCGGTATCACTAAAGGCTAGGGGCAAAGGGGGAGGGGAGGACTTGGGGTTCAGCTTTCAGGCAGGTAATGGTATTGAGACGGGAAACAAGGAACATGTGTTAGGATTCTTGGGAGATGGTCTCCCCATGATTTCATTGCCCCGTTGCAGCACGTGTTATATGGTCTCTTGGGATGGTTTTTCTAGGCCTCATAACCCCAAAAGAGTGCCTGGCATTTCGGCTGTAAGGACACTTCTAAAGAGTGTGCTTTTGATATTCTGGTAAGCGCCTCCCCAACTGTGCACATCTATGCACCGTACATGGCAAATCCTTCATCCTGCAAAGCATCATATCACTAACCGAAGCTTTGAGATGGTGTGAGTATATTCATTTTGGGGTGAATACTCTTCCGTGCTTCTCCCACCTGAGGACTGTGGGTCTGTTGTTCTTCTTTCGCATGTCCCTTCAAAGAGACAGAAGGCACACTCACTCTATCTCTCTGCAAGCATCTATGCTTTGACACTTTTATATTGCAGTTTTCCTTCCAAATCCCGTGCCCCCTTCACCACATATACAGGCCAATCATTTCTTAATACTCATTCACTCTGTCATTCCAGTCCTCTACTCTATAGGCTGACGAAAAAACAACAAGAACAAGAAGTTGTTCAGCAAACAGATTTAAAGTCTCTCTGTGGATTTATCTTCATGCTGCTGCCCTCTAGTAATGCTACATGGCAACTGCAGCATAATAATAGGGTTGAGAAAGGGGCTGTCCTATGCAAATAATGTTCTCCCATGATTACTTTGCCGAGCTTCCTCTAGGATGGTGTGATACGACCTTCAACATATGGTCTTCAGCAGATTTTTAAAGTTGCCAAACTGTCTTAGGCTAAGGATTTTTCCCTACGAATGCCTACAGATAAGGACCCCACCCTCATTTAGCAGGGTCCAGAATTACCTGCAGTAATCCTCTATACAGAACCTGGGCGTTTGTGGGCTTATGGTAAAAGCTGCAGACTAAGAATGGGATGTTTAAATTCCCAGTCCCAAAGGCCTGGCCTGGCTGCAAAGCAAAGCAAAGCAAAGCACAAGGCCTTATTTCTGTTCCCCAATTTGAGGAAAAAACCAATACATTGATCAATGAATACAAGGCTTTGCTCCTATTTTACCTACTTGAGCAAAAGGAGGGGGAGATAAGGTGGGGGGCAAGATTTCTAAATTTGGGCTTATAATGCAAAAAATAAAATACTTACATTATTCCTGTAATTTTGAAGTCAAAATAATCTTTCTAAATGAAAAAAATAAAATGTTGTATTTTTTTCCACCTAAAAGTACTTTAAAGGCGTTGGCTGGATTCGAACCCCTACATAGGGCTAGCCGGCTGCACCAAAGGCACTTGATCTTGCCACTGAGCTATAGCTCCTTGCTGGGTTTTGATTGTGCCACAGACCCTATCACCAACATAAAGGTTGTGATGTCATTCCTTATGGCTTCCACTGTAAAGGACACTTCATATCCATGATATAGGGAAGATTTGACATGCTAGAGATATGGAAGCCCGTGTGGTCCAGTGGGTAAGTTCCTGACTTCCACCCAGACAACCAGGGTTCGAATCCTGGGCTCGGCACCAGGTGGCTGATGGCGGCAAAGCAGAGGTAAGTCGGAGATGGCTGCTAAATTGGTTAGTAATATGTATGTGTGTATAGAGCATAGCTGGACTTGTGAATGGTGGATTGTAAAGTGGCTGTAAGTGTGTATGTGCGTACATGCAGAGAGAGCAAGGATAGGTGCAGGCTGTGTCAAAGGGCGGGAATAGAGGGAGCACATGAGGTGGGGGCGGAGCAAGAAGGGCAGGCTAAGAGAGGTGCAGAAAGAGGGGGAGTAGGCGGAGCCTAGGAGGAGAGGAGGGGGGTTGATGGGACTTAGAGGAGAATGGGGGGGAGGAGCAAGAAGGGAAGGCTGAGAGAGAGGGATAGCAGAGGTGGCTGGTAGGACCTAGAGGAGAAAGGGGGACGTAGATGGAGCAGGGGGAGAGCAAGAGTAGGTGGTATCGTAGTGGCAGTGATGCAGGAGAAGAAGAGGTCGAGGAGGAGTCTAGGCAGGTGCGCAAGAGGTGGTACAGGAGAGGAAGCATAGGGCTGCAAAGCCCATGCTGGCAGAGTGCTCCCCCTCCCAGCACACAAACAGGGTGATTACAAAGGAGGGGGTTTTGGTGATGGAACCATCATTTTTATGCTCCCCTCCAATCTCCAGGTTGGTGGTAGTGGGAAGGGAGGGGGGGGGTCAAATTTGGGGGTGCAGTGTCAAAAGGGGTGTTGGGGTGCATTATTACAGGGGTGGTAGGAGACGCAGAATGATGCAGCTTGTGTTTTTCGGGAGTGCTACATATATTCTTGTTTATTGCGCCCTTTCTTTCGAGCGGCGGTATCACTAAAGGCTAGGGGCAAAGGGGGAGGGGAGGACTTGGGGTTCAGCTTTCAGGCAGGTAATGGTATTGAGACGGGAAACAAGGAACATGTGTTAGGATTCTTGGGAGATGGTCTCCCCATGATTTCATTGCCCCGTTGCAGCACATGTTATATGGTCTCTTGGGATGGTTTTTCTAGGCCTCATAACCCCAAAAGAGTGCCTGGCATTTCGGCTGTAAGGACACTTCTAAAGAGTGTGCTTTTGATATTCTGGTAAGCGCCTCCCCAACTGTGCACATCTATGCACCGTACATGGCAAATCCTTCATCCTGCAAAGCATCATATCACTAACCGAAGCTTTGAGATGGTGTGAGTATATTCATTTTGGGGTGAATACTCTTCCGTGCTTCTCCCACCTGAGGACTGTGGGTCTGTTGTTCTTCTTTCGCATGTCCCTTCAAAGAGACAGAAGGCACACTCACTCTATCTCTCTGCAAGCATCTATGCTTTGACACTTTTATATTGCAGTTTTCCTTCCAAATCCCGTGCCCCCTTCACCACATATACAGGCCAATCATTTCTTAATACTCATTCACTCTGTCATTCCAGTCCTCTACTCTATAGGCTGACGAAAAAACAACAAGAACAAGAAGTTGTTCAGCAAACAGATTTAAAGTCTCTCTGTGGATTTATCTTCATGCTGCTGCCCTCTAGTAATGCTACATGGCAACTGCAGCATAATAATAGGGTTGAGAAAGGGGCTGTCCTATGCAAATAATGTTCTCCCATGATTACTTTGCCGAGCTTCCTCTAGGATGGTGTGATACGACCTTCAACATATGGTCTTCAGCAGATTTTTAAAGTTGCCAAACTGTCTTAGGCTAAGGATTTGTCCCTACGAATGCCTACAGATAAGGACCCCACCCTCATTTAGCAGGGTCCAGAATTACCTGCAGTAATCCTCTATACAGAACCTGGGCGTTTGTGGGCTTATGGTAAAAGCTGCAGACTAAGAATGGGATGTTTAAATTCCCAGTCCCAAAGGCCTGGCCTGGCTGCAAAGCAAAGCAAAGCAAAGCAAAGCACAAGGTCTTATTTCTGTTCCCCAATTTGAGGAAAAAACCAATACATTGATCAATGAATACAAGGCTTTGCTCCTATTTTACCTACTTGAGCAAAAGGAGGGGGAGATAAGGTGGGGGGCAAGATTTCTAAATTTGGGCTTATAATGCAAAAAATAAAATACTTACATTATTCCTGTAATTTTGAAGTCAAAATAATCTTTCTAAATGAAAAAAATAAAATGTTGTATTTTTTTCCACCTAAAAGTACTTTAAAGGCGTTGGCTGGATTCGAACCCCTACATAGGGCTAGCCGGCTGCACCAAAGGCACTTGATCTTGCCACTGAGCTATAGCTCCTTGCTGGGTTTTGACTGTGCCACAGACCCTATCACCAACATAAAGGTTGTGATGTCATTCCTTATGGCTTCCACTGTAAAGGACACTTCATATCCATGATATAGGGAAGATTTGACATGCTAGAGATATGGAAGCCCGTGTGGTCCAGTGGGTAAGTTCCTGACTTCCACCCAGACAACCAGGGTTCGAATCCTGGGCTCGGCACCAGGTGACTGATGGCGGCAAAGCAGAGGTAAGTCGGAGATGGCTGCTAAATTGGTAAGTAATATGTATGTGTGTATAGAGCATAGCTGGACTTGTGAATGGTGGATTGTAAAGTGGCTGTAAGTGTGTATGTGCGTACATGCAGAGAGAGCAAGGATAGGTGCAGGCTGTGTCAAAGGGCGGGAATAGAGGGAGCACATGAGGTGGGGGCGGAGCAAGAAGGGCAGGCTAAGAGAGGTGCAGAAAGAGGGGGAGTAGGCGGAGCCTAGGAGGAGAGGAGGGGGGTTGATGGGACTTAGAGGAGAATGGGGGGGAGGAGCAAGAAGGGAAGGCTGAGAGAGAGGGATAGCAGAGGTGGCTGGTAGGACCTAGAGGAGAAAGGGGGACGTAGATGGAGCAGGGGGAGAGAGCAAGAGTAGGTGGTATCGTAGTGGCAGTGATGCAGGAGAAGAAGAGGTCGAGGAGGAGTCTAGGCAGGTGCGCAAGAGGTGGTACAGGAGAGGAAGCATAGGGCTGCAAAGCCCATGCTGGCAGAGTGCTCCCCCTCCCAGCACACAAACAGGGTGATTACAAAGGAGGGGGTTTTGGTGATGGAACCATCATTTTTATGCTCCCCTCCAATCTCCAGGTTGGTGGTAGTGGGAAGGGAGGGGGGGGGGGTCAAATTTGGGGGTGCAGTGTCAAAAGGGGTGTTGGGGTGCATTATTACAGGGGTGGTAGGAGACGCAGAATGATGCAGCTTGTGTTTTTCGGGAGTGCTACATATATTCTTGTTTATTGCGCCCTTTCTTTCGAGCGGCGGTATCACTAAAGGCTAGGGGCAAAGGGGGAGGGGAGGACTTGGGGTTCAGCTTTCAGGCAGGTAATGGTATTGAGACGGGAAACAAGGAACATGTGTTAGGATTCTTGGGAGATGGTCTCCCCATGATTTCATTGCCCCGTTGCAGCACGTGTTATATGGTCTCTTGGGATGGTTTTTCTAGGCCTCATAACCCCAAAAGAGTGCCTGGCATTTCGGCTGTAAGGACACTTCTAAAGAGTGTGCTTTTGATATTCTGGTAAGCGCCTCCCCAACTGTGCACATCTATGCACCGTACATGGCAAATCCTTCATCCTGCAAAGCATCATATCACTAACCGAAGCTTTGAGATGGTGTGAGTATATTCATTTTGGGTTGAATACTCTTCCGTGCTTCTCCCACCTGAGGACTGTGGGTCTGTTGTTCTTCTTTCGCATGTCCCTTCAAAGAGACAGAAGGCACACTCACTCTATCTCTCTGCAAGCATCTATGCTTTGACACTTTTATATTGCAGTTTTCCTTCCAAATCCCGTGCCCCCTTCACCACATATACAGGCCAATCATTTCTTAATACTCATTCACTCTGTCATTCCAGTCCTCTACTCTATAGGCTGACGAAAAAACAACAAGAACAAGAAGTTGTTCAGCAAACAGATTTAAAGTCTCTCTGTGGATTTATCTTCATGCTGCTGCCCTCTAGTAATGCTACATGGCAACTGCAGCATAATAATAGGGTTGAGAAAGGGGCTGTCCTATGCAAATAATGTTCTCCCATGATTACTTTGCCGAGCTTCCTCTAGGATGGTGTGATACGACCTTCAACATATGGTCTTCAGCAGATTTTTAAAGTTGCCAAACTGTCTTAGGCTAAGGATTTTTCCCTACGAATGCCTACAGATAAGGACCCCACCCTCATTTAGCAGGGTCCAGAATTACCTGCAGTAATCCTCTATACAGAACCTGGGCGTTTGTGGGCTTATGGTAAAAGCTGCAGACTAAGAATGGGATGTTTAAATTCCCAGTCCCAAAGGCCTGGCCTGGCTGCAAAGCAAAGCAAAGCAAAGCAAAGCACAAGGCCTTATTTCTGTTCCCCAATTTGAGGAAAAAACCAATACATTGATCAATGAATACAAGGCTTTGCTCCTATTTTACCTACTTGAGCAAAAGGAGGGGGAGATAAGGTGGGGGGCAAGATTTCTAAATTTGGGCTTATAATGCAAAAAATAAAATACTTACATTATTCCTGTAATTTTGAAGTCAAAATAATCTTTCTAAATGAAAAAAATAAAATGTTGTATTTTTTTCCACCTAAAAGTACTTTAAAGGCGTTGGCTGGATTCGAACCCCTACATAGGGCTAGCCGGCTGCACCAAAGGCACTTGATCTTGCCACTGAGCTATAGCTCCTTGCTGGGTTTTGATTGTGCCACAGACCCTATCACCAACATAAAGGTTGTGATGTCATTCCTTATGGCTTCCACTGTAAAGGACACTTCATATCCATGATATAGGGAAGATTTGACATGCTAGAGATATGGAAGCCCGTGTGGTCCAGTGGGTAAGTTCCTGACTTCCACCCAGACAACCAGGGTTCGAATCCTGGGCTCGGCACCAGGTGGCTGATGGCGGCAAAGCAGAGGTAAGTCGGAGATGGCTGCTAAATTGGTTAGTAATATGTATGTGTGTATAGAGCATAGCTGGACTTGTGAATGGTGGATTGTAAAGTGGCTGTAAGTGTGTATGTGCGTACATGCAGAGAGAGCAAGGATAGGTGCAGGCTGTGTCAAAGGGCGGGAATAGAGGGAGCACATGAGGTGGGGGCGGAGCAAGAAGGGCAGGCTAAGAGAGGTGCAGAAAGAGGGGGAGTAGGCGGAGCCTAGGAGGAGAGGAGGGGGGTTGATGGGACTTAGAGGAGAATGGGGGGGAGGAGCAAGAAGGGAAGGCTGAGAGAGAGGGATAGCAGAGGTGGCTGGTAGGACCTAGAGGAGAAAGGGGGACGTAGATGGAGCAGGGGGAGAGCAAGAGTAGGTGGTATCGTAGTGGCAGTGATGCAGGAGAAGAAGAGGTCGAGGAGGAGTCTAGGCAGGTGCGCAAGAGGTGGTACAGGAGAGGAAGCATAGGGCTGCAAAGCCCATGCTGGCAGAGTGCTCCCCCTCCCAGCACACAAACAGGGTGATTACAAAGGAGGGGGTTTTGGTGATGGAACCATCATTTTTATGCTCCCCTCCAATCTCCAGGTTGGTGGTAGTGGGAAGGGAGGGGGGGGGGGTCAAATTTGGGGGTGCAGTGTCAAAAGGGGTGTTGGGGTGCATTATTACAGGGGTGGTAGGAGACGCAGAATGATGCAGCTTGTGTTTTTCGGGAGTGCTACATATATTCTTGTTTATTGCGCCCTTTCTTTCGAGCGGCGGTATCACTAAAGGCTAGGGGCAAAGGGGGAGGGGAGGACTTGGGGTTCAGCTTTCAGGCAGGTAATGGTATTGAGACGGGAAACAAGGAACATGTGTTAGGATTCTTGGGAGATGGTCTCCCCATGATTTCATTGCCCCGTTGCAGCACATGTTATATGGTCTCTTGGGATGGTTTTTCTAGGCCTCATAACCCCAAAAGAGTGCCTGGCATTTCGGCTGTAAGGACACTTCTAAAGAGTGTGCTTTTGATATTCTGGTAAGCGCCTCCCCAACTGTGCACATCTATGCACCGTACATGGCAAATCCTTCATCCTGCAAAGCATCATATCACTAACCGAAGCTTTGAGATGGTGTGAGTATATTCATTTTGGGGTGAATACTCTTCCGTGCTTCTCCCACCTGAGGACTGTGGGTCTGTTGTTCTTCTTTCGCATGTCCCTTCAAAGAGACAGAAGGCACACTCACTCTATCTCTCTGCAAGCATCTATGCTTTGACACTTTTATATTGCAGTTTTCCTTCCAAATCCCGTGCCCCCTTCACCACATATACAGGCCAATCATTTCTTAATACTCATTCACTCTGTCATTCCAGTCCTCTACTCTATAGGCTGACGAAAAAACAACAAGAACAAGAAGTTGTTCAGCAAACAGATTTAAAGTCTCTCTGTGGATTTATCTTCATGCTGCTGCCCTCTAGTAATGCTACATGGCAACTGCAGCATAATAATAGGGTTGAGAAAGGGGCTGTCCTATGCAAATAATGTTCTCCCATGATTACTTTGCCGAGCTTCCTCTAGGATGGTGTGATACGACCTTCAACATATGGTCTTCAGCAGATTTTTAAAGTTGCCAAACTGTCTTAGGCTAAGGATTTGTCCCTACGAATGCCTACAGATAAGGACCCCACCCTCATTTAGCAGGGTCCAGAATTACCTGCAGTAATCCTCTATACAGAACCTGGGCGTTTGTGGGCTTATGGTAAAAGCTGCAGACTAAGAATGGGATGTTTAAATTCCCAGTCCCAAAGGCCTGGCCTGGCTGCAAAGCAAAGCAAAGCAAAGCAAAGCACAAGGTCTTATTTCTGTTCCCCAATTTGAGGAAAAAACGAATACATTGATCAATGAATACAAGGCTTTGCTCCTATTTTACCTACTTGAGCAAAAGGAGGGGGGGATAAGGTGGGGGGCAAGATTTCTAAATTTGGGCTTATAATGCAAAAAATAAAATACTTACATTATTCCTGTAATTTTGAAGTCAAAATAATCTTTCTAAATGAAAAAAATAAAATGTTGTATTTTTTTCCACCTAAAAGTACTTTAAAGGCGTTGGCTGGATTCGAACCCCTACACAGGGCTAGCCTGCTGCACCAAAGGCACTTGATCTTGCCACTGAGCTATAGCTCCTTGATGGGTTTTGACTGTGCCACAGACCCTATCACCAACATAAAGGTTGTGATGTCATTCCTTATGGCTTCCACTGTAAAGGACACTTCATATCCATGATATAGGGAAGATTTGACATGCTAGAGATATGGAAGCCCGTGTGGTCCAGTGGGTAAGTTCCTGACTTCCACCCAGACAACCAGGGTTCGAATCCTGGGCTCGGCACCAGGTGACTGATGGCGGCAAAGCAGAGGTAAGTCGGAGATGGCTGCTAAATTGGTAAGTAATATGTATGTGTGTATAGAGCATAGCTGGACTTGTGAATGGTGGATTGTAAAGTGGCTGTAAGTGTGTATGTGCGTACATGCAGAGAGAGCAAGGATAGGTGCAGGCTGTGTCAAAGGGCGGGAATAGAGGGAGCACATGAGGTGGGGGCGGAGCAAGAAGGGCAGGCTAAGAGAGGTGCAGAAAGAGGGGGAGTAGGCGGAGCCTGAGAGGAGGGGGGTTGATGGGACTTAGAGGAGAATGGGGGGGAGGAGCAAGAAGGGAAGGCTGAGAGAGAGGGATAGCAGAGGTGGCTGGTAGGACCTAGAGGAGAAAGGGGGACGTAGATGGAGCAGGGGGAGAGAGCAAGAGTAGGTGGTATCGTAGTGGCAGTGATGCAGGAGAAGAAGAGGTCGAGGAGGAGTCTAGGCAGGTGCGCAAGAGGTGGTACAGGAGAGGAAGCATAGGGCTGCAAAGCCCATGCTGGCAGAGTGCTCCCCCTCCCAGCACACAAACAGGGTGATTACAAAGGAGGGGGTTTTGGTGATGGAACCATCATTTTTATGCTCCCCTCCAATCTCCAGGTTGGTGGTAGTGGGAAGGGAGTGGGGGGGTCAAATTTGGGGGTGCAGTGTCAAAAGGGGTGTTGGGGTGCATTATTACAGGGGTGGTAGGAGACGCAGAATGATGCAGCTTGTGTTTTTCGGGAGTGCTACATATATTCTTGTTTATTGCGCCCTTTCTTTCGAGCGGCGGTATCACTAAAGGCTAGGGGCAAAGGGGGAGGGGAGGACTTGGGGTTCAGCTTTCAGGCAGGTAATGGTATTGAGACGGGAAACAAGGAACATGTGTTAGGATTCTTGGGAGATGGTCTCCCCATGATTTCATTGCCCCGTTGCAGCACATGTTATATGGTCTCTTGGGATGGTTTTTCTAGGCCTCATAACCCCAAAAGAGTGCCTGGCATTTCGGCTGTAAGGACACTTCTAAAGAGTGTGCTTTTGATATTCTGGTAAGCGCCTCCCCAACTGTGCACATCTATGCACCGTACATGGCAAATCCTTCATCCTGCAAAGCATCATATCACTAACCGAAGCTTTGAGATGGTGTGAGTATATTCATTTTGGGGTGAATACTCTTCCGTGCTTCTCCCACCTGAGGACTGTGGGTCTGTTGTTCTTCTTTCGCATGTCCCTTCAAAGAGACAGAAGGCACACTCACTCTATCTCTCTGCAAGCATCTATGCTTTGACACTTTTATATTGCAGTTTTCCTTCCAAATCCCGTGCCCCCTTCACCACATATACAGGCCAATCATTTCTTAATACTCATTCACTCTGTCATTCCAGTCCTCTACTCTATAGGCTGACGAAAAAACAACAAGAACAAGAAGTTGTTCAGCAAACAGATTTAAAGTCTCTCTGTGGATTTATCTTCATGCTGCTGCCCTCTAGTAATGCTACATGGCAACTGCAGCATAATAATAGGGTTGAGAAAGGGGCTGTCCTATGCAAATAATGTTCTCCCATGATTACTTTGCCGAGCTTCCTCTAGGATGGTGTGATACGACCTTCAACATATGGTCTTCAGCAGATTTTTAAAGTTGCCAAACTGTCTTAGGCTAAGGATTTTTCCCTACGAATGCCTACAGATAAGGACCCCACCCTCATTTAGCAGGGTCCAGAATTACCTGCAGTAATCCTCTATACAGAACCTGGGCGTTTGTGGGCTTATGGTAAAAGCTGCAGACTAAGAATGGGATGTTTAAATTCCCACTCCCAAAGGCCTGGCCTGGCTGCAAAGCAAAGCAAAGCAAAGCAAAGCAAAGCACAAGGCCTTATTTCTGTTCCCCAATTTGAGGAAAAAACCAATACATTGATCAATGAATACAAGGCTTTGCTCCTATTTTACCTACTTGAGCAAAAGGAGGGGGAGATAAGGTGGGGGGCAAGATTTCTAAATTTGGGCTTATAATGCAAAAAATAAAATACTTACATTATTCCTGTAATTTTGAAGTCAAAATAATCTTTCTAAATGAAAAAAATAAAATGTTGTATTTTTTTCCACCTAAAAGTACTTTAAAGGCGTTGGCTGGATTCGAACCCCTACACAGGGCTAGCCTGCTGCACCAAAGGCACTTGATCTTGCCACTGAGCTATAGCTCCTTGATGGGTTTTGACTGTGCCACAGACCCTATCACCAACATAAAGGTTGTGATGTCATTCCTTATGGCTTCCACTGTAAAGGACACTTCATATCCATGATATAGGGAAGATTTGACATGCTAGAGATATGGAAGCCCGTGTGGTCCAGTGGGTAAGTTCCTGACTTCCACCCAGACAACCAGGGTTCGAATCCTGGGCTCGGCACCAGGTGACTGATGGCGGCAAAGCAGAGGTAAGTCGGAGATGGCTGCTAAATTGGTAAGTAATATGTATGTGTGTATAGAGCATAGCTGGACTTGTGAATGGTGGATTGTAAAGTGGCTGTAAGTGTGTATGTGCGTACATGCAGAGAGAGCAAGGATAGGTGCAGGCTGTGTCAAAGGGCGGGAATAGAGGGAGCACATGAGGTGGGGGCGGAGCAAGAAGGGCAGGCTAAGAGAGGTGCAGAAAGAGGGGGAGTAGGCGGAGCCTAGGAGGAGAGGAGGGGGGTTGATGGGACTTAGAGGAGAATGGGGGGGAGGAGCAAGAAGGGAAGGCTGAGAGAGAGGGATAGCAGAGGTGGCTGGTAGGACCTAGAGGAGAAAGGGGGACGTAGATGGAGCAGGGGGAGAGAGCAAGAGTAGGTGGTATCGTAGTGGCAGTGATGCAGGAGAAGAAGAGGTCGAGGAGGAGTCTAGGCAGGTGCGCAAGAGGTGGTACAGGAGAGGAAGCATAGGGCTGCAAAGCCCATGCTGGCAGAGTGCTCCCCCTCCCAGCACACAAACAGGGTGATTACAAAGGAGGGGGTTTTGGTGATGGAACCATCATTTTTATGCTCCCCTCCAATCTCCAGGTTGGTGGTAGTGGGAAGGGAGGGGGGGGGGGGGGGTCAAATTTGGGGGTGCAGTGTCAAAAGGGGTGTTGGGGTGCATTATTACAGGGGTGGTAGGAGACGCAGAATGATGCAGCTTGTGTTTTTCGGGAGTGCTACATATATTCTTGTTTATTGCGCCCTTTCTTTCGAGCGGCGGTATCACTAAAGGCTAGGGGCAAAGGGGGAGGGGAGGACTTGGGGTTCAGCTTTCAGGCAGGTAATGGTATTGAGACGGGAAACAAGGAACATGTGTTAGGATTCTTGGGAGATGGTCTCCCCATGATTTCATTGCCCCGTTGCAGCACATGTTATATGGTCTCTTGGGATGGTTTTTCTAGGCCTCATAACCCCAAAAGAGTGCCTGGCATTTCGGCTGTAAGGACACTTCTAAAGAGTGTGCTTTTGATATTCTGGTAAGCGCCTCCCCAACTGTGCACATCTATGCACCGTACATGGCAAATCCTTCATCCTGCAAAGCATCATATCACTAACCGAAGCTTTGAGATGGTGTGAGTATATTCATTTTGGGGTGAATACTCTTCCGTGCTTCTCCCACCTGAGGACTGTGGGTCTGTTGTTCTTCTTTCGCATGTCCCTTCAAAGAGACAGAAGGCACACTCACTCTATCTCTCTGCAAGCATCTATGCTTTGACACTTTTATATTGCAGTTTTCCTTCCAAATCCCGTGCCCCCTTCACCACATATACAGGCCAATCATTTCTTAATACTCATTCACTCTGTCATTCCAGTCCTCTACTCTATAGGCTGACGAAAAAACAACAAGAACAAGAAGTTGTTCAGCAAACAGATTTAAAGTCTCTCTGTGGATTTATCTTCATGCTGCTGCCCTCTAGTAATGCTACATGGCAACTGCAGCATAATAATAGGGTTGAGAAAGGGGCTGTCCTATGCAAATAATGTTCTCCCATGATTACTTTGCCGAGCTTCCTCTAGGATGGTGTGATACGACCTTCAACATATGGTCTTCAGCAGATTTTTAAAGTTGCCAAACTGTCTTAGGCTAAGGATTTTTCCCTACGAATGCCTACAGATAAGGACCCCACCCTCATTTAGCAGGGTCCAGAATTACCTGCAGTAATCCTCTATACAGAACCTGGGCGTTTGTGGGCTTATGGTAAAAGCTGCAGACTAAGAATGGGATGTTTAAATTCCCAGTCCCAAAGGCCTGGCCTGGCTGCAAAGCAAAGCAAAGCAAAGCAAAGCACAAGGCCTTATTTCTGTTCCCCAATTTGAGGAAAAAACCAATACATTGATCAATGAATACAAGGCTTTGCTCCTATTTTACCTACTTGAGCAAAAGGAGGGGGAGATAAGGTGGGGGGCAAGATTTCTAAATTTGGGCTTATAATGCAAAAAATAAAATACTTACATTATTCCTGTAATTTTGAAGTCAAAATAATCTTTCTAAATGAAAAAAATAAAATGTTGTATTTTTTTCCACCTAAAAGTACTTTAAAGGCGTTGGCTTGATTCGAACCCCTACACAGGGCTAGCCAGCTGCACCAAAGGCACTTGATCTTGCCACTGAACTATAGCTCCTTGCTGGGTTTTGACTGTGCCACAGACCCTATCACCAACATAAAGGTTGTGATGTCATTCCTTATGGCTTCCACTGTAAAGGACACTTCATATCCATGATATAGGGAAGATTTGACATGCTAGAGATATGGAAGCCCGTGTGGTCCAGTGGGTAAGTTCCTGACTTCCACCCAGACAACCAGGGTTCGAATCCTGGGCTCGGCACCAGGTGACTGATGGCGGCAAAGCAGAGGTAAGTCGGAGATGGCTGCTAAATTGGTAAGTAATATGTATGTGTGTATAGAGCATAGCTGGACTTGTGAATGGTGGATTGTAAAGTGGCTGTAAGTGTGTATGTGCGTACATGCAGAGAGAGCAAGGATAGGTGCAGGCTGTGTCAAAGGGCGGGAATAGAGGGAGCACATGAGGTGGGGGCGGAGCAAGAAGGGCAGGCTAAGAGAGGTGCAGAAAGAGGGGGAGTAGGCGGAGCCTAGGAGGAGAGGAGGGGGGTTGATGGGACTTAGAGGAGAATGGGGGGGAGGAGCAAGAAGGGAAGGCTGAGAGAGAGGGATAGCAGAGGTGGCTGGTAGGACCTAGAGGAGAAAGGGGGACGTAGATGGAGCAGGGGGAGAGAGCAAGAGTAGGTGGTATCGTAGTGGCAGTGATGCAGGAGAAGAAGAGGTCGAGGAGGAGTCTAGGCAGGTGCGCAAGAGGTGGTACAGGAGAGGAAGCATAGGGCTGCAAAGCCCATGCTGGCAGAGTGCTCCCCCTCCCAGCACACAAACAGGGTGATTACAAAGGAGGGGGTTTTGGTGATGGAACCATCATTTTTATGCTCCCCTCCAATCTCCAGGTTGGTGGTAGTGGGAAGGGAGGGGGGGGGGTCAAATTTGGGGGTGCAGTGTCAAAAGGGGTGTTGGGGTGCATTATTACAGGGGTGGTAGGAGACGCAGAATGATGCAGCTTGTGTTTTTCGGGAGTGCTACATATATTCTTGTTTATTGCGCCCTTTCTTTCGAGCGGCGGTATCACTAAAGGCTAGGGGCAAAGGGGGAGGGGAGGACTTGGGGTTCAGCTTTCAGGCAGGTAATGGTATTGAGACGGGAAACAAGGAACATGTGTTAGGATTCTTGGGAGATGGTCTCCCCATGATTTCATTGCCCCGTTGCAGCACATGTTATATGGTCTCTTGGGATGGTTTTTCTAGGCCTCATAACCCCAAAAGAGTGCCTGGCATTTCGGCTGTAAGGACACTTCTAAAGAGTGTGCTTTTGATATTCTGGTAAGCGCCTCCCCAACTGTGCACATCTATGCACCGTACATGGCAAATCCTTCATCCTGCAAAGCATCATATCACTAACCGAAGCTTTGAGATGGTGTGAGTATATTCATTTTGGGGTGAATACTCTTCCGTGCTTCTCCCACCTGAGGACTGTGGGTCTGTTGTTCTTCTTTCGCATGTCCCTTCAAAGAGACAGAAGGCACACTCACTCTATCTCTCTGCAAGCATCTATGCTTTGACACTTTTATATTGCAGTTTTCCTTCCAAATCCCGTGCCCCCTTCACCACATATACAGGCCAATCATTTCTTAATACTCATTCACTCTGTCATTCCAGTCCTCTACTCTATAGGCTGACGAAAAAACAACAAGAACAAGAAGTTGTTCAGCAAACAGATTTAAAGTCTCTCTGTGGATTTATCTTCATGCTGCTGCCCTCTAGTAATGCTACATGGCAACTGCAGCATAATAATAGGGTTGAGAAAGGGGCTGTCCTATGCAAATAATGTTCTCCCATGATTACTTTGCCGAGCTTCCTCTAGGATGGTGTGATACGACCTTCAACATATGGTCTTCAGCAGATTTTTAAAGTTGCCAAACTGTCTTAGGCTAAGGATTTTTCCCTACGAATGCCTACAGATAAGGACCCCACCGTCATTTAGCAGGGTCCAGAATTACCTGCAGTAATCCTCTATACAGAACCTGGGCGTTTGTGGGCTTATGGTAAAAGCTGCAGACTAAGAATGGGATGTTTAAATTCCCAGTCCCAAAGGCCTGGCCTGGCTGCAAAGCAAAGCAAAGCAAAGCAAAGCACAAGGCCTTATTTCTGTTCCCCAATTTGAGGAAAAAACCAATACATTGATCAATGAATACAAGGCTTTGCTCCTATTTTACCTACTTGAGCAAAAGGAGGGGGAGATAAGGTGGGGGGCAAGATTTCTAAATTTGGGCTTATAATGCAAAAAATAAAATACTTACATTATTCCTGTAATTTTGAAGTCAAAATAATCTTTCTAAATGAAAAAAATAAAATGTTGTATTTTTTTCCACCTAAAAGTACTTTAAAGGCGTTGGCTTGATTCGAACCCCTACATAGGGCTAGCCAGCTGCACCAAAGGCACTTGATCTTGCCACTGAACTATAGCTCCTTGCTGGGTTTTGACTGTGCCACAGACCCTATCACCAACATAAAGGTTGTGATGTCATTCCTTATGGCTTCCACTGTAAAGGACACTTCATATCCATGATATAGGGAAGATTTGACATGCTAGAGATATGGAAGCCCGTGTGGTCCAGTGGGTAAGTTCCTGACTTCCACCCAGACAACCAGGGTTCGAATCCTGGGCTCGGCACCAGGTGACTGATGGCGGCAAAGCAGAGGTAAGTCGGAGATGGCTGCTAAATTGGTAAGTAATATGTATGTGTGTATAGAGCATAGCTGGACTTGTGAATGGTGGATTGTAAAGTGGCTGTAAGTGTGTATGTGCGTACATGCAGAGAGAGCAAGGATAGGTGCAGGCTGTGTCAAAGGGCGGGAATAGAGGGAGCACATGAGGTGGGGGCGGAGCAAGAAGGGCAGGCTAAGAGAGGTGCAGAAAGAGGGGGAGTAGGCGGAGCCTAGGAGGAGAGGAGGGGGGTTGATGGGACTTAGAGGAGAATGGGGGGGAGGAGCAAGAAGGGAAGGCTGAGAGAGAGGGATAGCAGAGGTGGCTGGTAGGACCTAGAGGAGAAAGGGGGACGTAGATGGAGCAGGGGGAGAGAGCAAGAGTAGGTGGTATCGTAGTGGCAGTGATGCAGGAGAAGAAGAGGTCGAGGAGGAGTCTAGGCAGGTGCGCAAGAGGTGGTACAGGAGAGGAAGCATAGGGCTGCAAAGCCCATGCTGGCAGAGTGCTCCCCCTCCCAGCACACAAACAGGGTGATTACAAAGGAGGGGGTTTTGGTGATGCAACCATCATTTTTATGCTCCCCTCCAATCTCCAGGTTGGTGGTAGTGGGAAGGGAGGGGGGGGGTCAAATTTGGGGGTGCAGTGTCAAAAGGGGTGTTGGGGTGCATTATTACAGGGGTGGTAGGAGACGCAGAATGATGCAGCTTGTGTTTTTCGGGAGTGCTACATATATTCTTGTTTATTGCGCCCTTTCTTTCGAGCGGCGGTATCACTAAAGGCTAGGGGCAAAGGGGGAGGGGAGGACTTGGGGTTCAGCTTTCAGGCAGGTAATGGTATTGAGACGGGAAACAAGGAACATGTGTTAGGATTCTTGGGAGATGGTCTCCCCATGATTTCATTGCCCCGTTGCAGCACATGTTATATGGTCTCTTGGGATGGTTTTTCTAGGCCTCATAACCCCAAAAGAGTGCCTGGCATTTCGGCTGTAAGGACACTTCTAAAGAGTGTGCTTTTGATATTCTGGTAAGCGCCTCCCCAACTGTGCACATCTATGCACCGTACATGGCAAATCCTTCATCCTGCAAAGCATCATATCACTAACCGAAGCTTTGAGATGGTGTGAGTATATTCATTTTGGGGTGAATACTCTTCCGTGCTTCTCCCACCTGAGGACTGTGGGTCTGTTGTTCTTCTTTCGCATGTCCCTTCAAAGAGACAGAAGGCACACTCACTCTATCTCTCTGCAAGCATCTATGCTTTGACACTTTTATATTGCAGTTTTCCTTCCAAATCCCGTGCCCCCTTCACCACATATACAGGCCAATCATTTCTTAATACTCATTCACTCTGTCATTCCAGTCCTCTACTCTATAGGCTGACGAAAAAACAACAAGAACAAGAAGTTGTTCAGCAAACAGATTTAAAGTCTCTCTGTGGATTTATCTTCATGCTGCTGCCCTCTAGTAATGCTACATGGCAACTGCAGCATAATAATAGGGTTGAGAAAGGGGCTGTCCTATGCAAATAATGTTCTCCCATGATTACTTTGCCGAGCTTCCTCTAGGATGGTGTGATACGACCTTCAACATATGGTCTTCAGCAGATTTTTAAAGTTGCCAAACTGTCTTAGGCTAAGGATTTGTCCCTACGAATGCCTACAGATAAGGACCCCACCCTCATTTAGCAGGGTCCAGAATTACCTGCAGTAATCCTCTATACAGAACCTGGGCGTTTGTGGGTTTATGGTAAAAGCTGCAGACTAAGAATGGGATGTTTAAATTCCCAGTCCCAAAGGCCTGGCCTGGCTGCAAAGCAAAGCAAAGCAAAGCAAAGCACAAGGTCTTATTTCTGTTCCCCAATTTGAGGAAAAAACGAATACATTGATCAATGAATACAAGGCTTTGCTCCTATTTTACCTACTTGAGCAAAAGGAGGGGGAGATAAGGTGGGGGCAAGATTTCTAAATTTGGGCTTATAATGCAAAAAATAAAATACTTACATTATTCCTGTAATTTTGAAGTCAAAATAATCTTTCTAAATGAAAAAAATAAAATGTTGTATTTTTTTCCACCTAAAAGTACTTTAAAGGCGTTGGCTGGATTCGAACCCCTACACAGGGCTAGCCTGCTGCACCAAAGGCACTTTATCTTGCCACTGAGCTATAGCTCCTTGCTGGGTTTTGACTGTGCCACAGACCCTATCACCAACATAAAGGTTGTGATGTCATTCCTTATGGCTTCCACTGTAAAGGACACTTCATATCCATGATATAGGGAAGATTTGACATGCTAGAGATATGGAAGCCCGTGTGGTCCAGTGGGTAAGTTCCTGACTTCCACCCAGACAACCAGGGTTCGAATCCTGGGCTCGGCACCAGGTGACTGATGGCGGCAAAGCAGAGGTAAGTCGGAGATGGCTGCTAAATTGGTAAGTAATATGTATGTGTGTATAGAGCATAGCTGGACTTGTGAATGGTGGATTGTAAAGTGGCTGTAAGTGTGTATGTGCGTACATGCAGAGAGAGCAAGGATAGGTGCAGGCTGTGTCAAAGGGCGGGAATAGAGGGAGCACATGAGGTGGGGGCGGAGCAAGAAGGGCAGGCTAAGAGAGGTGCAGAAAGAGGGGGAGTAGGCGGAGCCTAGGAGGAGAGGAGGGGGGTTGATGGGACTTAGAGGAGAATGGGGGGGAGGAGCAAGAAGGGAAGGCTGAGAGAGAGGGATAGCAGAGGTGGCTGGTAGGACCTAGAGGAGAAAGGGGGACGTAGATGGAGCAGGGGGAGAGAGCAAGAGTAGGTGGTATCGTAGTGGCAGTGATGCAGGAGAAGAAGAGGTCGAGGAGGAGTCTAGGCAGGTGCGCAAGAGGTGGTACAGGAGAGGAAGCATAGGGCTGCAAAGCCCATGCTGGCAGAGTGCTCCCCCTCCCAGCACACAAACAGGGTGATTACAAAGGAGGGGGTTTTGGTGATGGAACCATCATTTTTATGCTCCCCTCCAATCTCCAGGTTGGTGGTAGTGGGAAGGGAGGGGGGGGTCAAATTTGGGGGTGCAGTGTCAAAAGGGGTGTTGGGGTGCATTATTACAGGGGTGGTAGGAGACGCAGAATGATGCAGCTTGTGTTTTTCGGGAGTGCTACATATATTCTTGTTTATTGCGCCCTTTCTTTCGAGCGGCGGTATCACTAAAGGCTAGGGGCAAAGGGGGAGGGGAGGACTTGGGGTTCAGCTTTCAGGCAGGTAATGGTATTGAGACGGGAAACAAGGAACATGTGTTAGGATTCTTGGGAGATGGTCTCCCCATGATTTCATTGCCCCGTTGCAGCACATGTTATATGGTCTCTTGGGATGGTTTTTCTAGGCCTCATAACCCCAAAAGAGTGCCTGGCATTTCGGCTGTAAGGACACTTCTAAAGAGTGTGCTTTTGATATTCTGGTAAGCGCCTCCCCAACTGTGCACATCTATGCACCGTACATGGCAAATCCTTCATCCTGCAAAGCATCATATCACTAACCGAAGCTTTGAGATGGTGTGAGTATATTCATTTTGGGGTGAATACTCTTCCGTGCTTCTCCCACCTGAGGACTGTGGGTCTGTTGTTCTTCTTTCGCATGTCCCTTCAAAGAGACAGAAGGCACACTCACTCTATCTCTCTGCAAGCATCTATGCTTTGACACTTTTATATTGCAGTTTTCCTTCCAAATCCCGTGCCCCCTTCACCACATATACAGGCCAATCATTTCTTAATACTCATTCACTCTGTCATTCCAGTCCTCTACTCTATAGGCTGACGAAAAAACAACAAGAACAAGAAGTTGTTCAGCAAACAGATTTAAAGTCTCTCTGTGGATTTATCTTCATGCTGCTGCCCTCTAGTAATGCTACATGGCAACTGCAGCATAATAATAGGGTTGAGAAAGGGGCTGTCCTATGCAAATAATGTTCTCCCATGATTACTTTGCCGAGCTTCCTCTAGGATGGTGTGATACGACCTTCAACATATGGTCTTCAGCAGATTTTTAAAGTTGCCAAACTGTCTTAGGCTAAGGATTTTTCCCTACGAATGCCTACAGATAAGGACCCCACCCTCATTTAGCAGGGTCCAGAATTACCTGCAGTAATCCTCTATACAGAACCTGGGCGTTTGTGGGCTTATGGTAAAAGCTGCAGACTAAGAATGGGATGTTTAAATTCCCAGTCCCAAAGGCCTGGCCTGGCTGCAAAGCAAAGCAAAGCAAAGCAAAGCAAAGCACAAGGCCTTATTTCTGTTCCCCAATTTGAGGAAAAAACCAATACATTGATCAATGAATACAAGGCTTTGCTCCTATTTTACCTACTTGAGCAAAAGGAGGGGGAGATAAGGTGGGGGGCAAGATTTCTAAATTTGGGCTTATAATGCAAAAAATAAAATACTTACATTATTCCTGTAATTTTGAAGTCAAAATAATCTTTCTAAATGAAAAAAATAAAATGTTGTATTTTTTTCCACCTAAAAGTACTTTAAAGGCGTTGGCTGGATTCGAACCCCTACACAGGGCTAGCCTGCTGCACCAAAGGCACTTGATCTTGCCACTGAGCTATAGCTCCTTGCTGGGTTTTGACTGTGCCACAGACCCTATCACCAACATAAAGGTTGTGATGTCATTCCTTATGGCTCCCACTGTAAAGGACACTTCATATCCATGATATAGGGAAGATTTGACATGCTAGAGATATGGAAGCCCGTGTGGTCCAGTGGGTAAGTTCCTGACTTCCACCCAGACCACCAGGGTTCGAATCCTGGGCTCGGCACCAGGTGACTGATGGCGGCAAAGCAGAGGTAAGTCGGAGATGGCTGCTAAATTGGTAAGTAATATGTATGTGTGTATAGAGCATAGCTGGACTTGTGAATGGTGGATTGTAAAGTGGCTGTAAGTGTGTATGTGCGTACATGCAGAGAGAGCAAGGATAGGTGCAGGCTGTGTCAAAGGGCGGGAATAGAGGGAGCACATGAGGTGGGGGCGGAGCAAGAAGGGCAGGCTAAGAGAGGTGCAGAAAGAGGGGGAGTAGGCGGAGCCTAGGAGGAGAGGAGGGGGGTTGATGGGACTTAGAGGAGAATGGGGGGGAGGAGCAAGAAGGGAAGGCTGAGAGAGAGGGATAGCAGAGGTGGCTGGTAGGACCTAGAGGAGAAAGGGGGACGTAGATGGAGCAGGGGGAGAGAGCAAAAGTAGGTGGTATCGTAGTGGCAGTGATGCAGGAGAAGAAGAGGTCGAGGAGGAGTCTAGGCAGGTGCGCAAGAGGTGGTACAGGAGAGGAAGCATAGGGCTGCAAAGCCCATGCTGGCAGAGTGCTCCCCCTCCCAGCACACAAACAGGGTGATTACAAAGGAGGGGGTTTTGGTGATGGAACCATCATTTTTATGCTCCCCTCCAATCTCCAGGTTGGTGGTAGTGGGAAGGGAGGGGGGGGGGGGGTCAAATTTGGGGGTGCAGTGTCAAAAGGGGTGTTGGGGTGCATTATTACAGGGGTGGTAGGAGACGCAGAATGATGCAGCTTGTGTTTTTCGGGAGTGCTACATATATTCTTGTTTATTGCGCCCTTTCTTTCGAGCGGCGGTATCACTAAAGGCTAGGGGCAAAGGGGGAGGGGAGGACTTGGGGTTCAGCTTTCAGGCAGGTAATGGTATTGAGACGGGAAACAAGGAACATGTGTTAGGATTCTTGGGAGATGGTCTCCCCATGATTTCATTGCCCCGTTGCAGCACATGTTATATGGTCTCTTGGGATGGTTTTTCTAGGCCTCATAACCCCAAAAGAGTGCCTGGCATTTCGGCTGTAAGGACACTTCTAAAGAGTGTGCTTTTGATATTCTGGTAAGCGCCTCCCCAACTGTGCACATCTATGCACCGTACATGGCAAATCCTTCATCCTGCAAAGCATCATATCACTAACCGAAGCTTTGAGATGGTGTGAGTATATTCATTTTGGGGTGAATACTCTTCCGTGCTTCTCCCACCTGAGGACTGTGGGTCTGTTGTTCTTCTTTCGCATGTCCCTTCAAAGAGACAGAAGGCACACTCACTCTATCTCTCTGCAAGCATCTATGCTTTGACACTTTTATATTGCAGTTTTCCTTCCAAATCCCGTGCCCCCTTCACCACATATACAGGCCAATCATTTCTTAATACTCATTCACTCTGTCATTCCAGTCCTCTACTCTATAGGCTGACGAAAAAACAACAAGAACAAGAAGTTGTTCAGCAAACAGATTTAAAGTCTCTCTGTGGATTTATCTTCATGCTGCTGCCCTCTAGTAATGCTACATGGCAACTGCAGCATAATAATAGGGTTGAGAAAGGGGCTGTCCTATGCAAATAATGTTCTCCCATGATTACTTTGCCGAGCTTCCTCTAGGATGGTGTGATACGACCTTCAACATATGGTCTTCAGCAGATTTTTAAAGTTGCCAAACTGTCTTAGGCTAAGGATTTGTCCCTACGAATGCCTACAGATAAGGACCCCACCCTCATTTAGCAGGGTCCAGAATTACCTGCAGTAATCCTCTATACAGAACCTGGGCGTTTGTGGGTTTATGGTAAAAGCTGCAGACTAAGAATGGGATGTTTAAATTCCCAGTCCCAAAGGCCTGGCCTGGCTGCAAAGCAAAGCAAAGCAAAGCAAAGCACAAGGTCTTATTTCTGTTCCCCAATTTGAGGAAAAAACGAATACATTGATCAATGAATACAAGGCTTTGCTCCTATTTTACCTACTTGAGCAAAAGGAGGGGGAGATAAGGTGGGGGGCAAGATTTCTAAATTTGGGCTTATAATGCAAAAAATAAAATACTTACATTATTCCTGTAATTTTGAAGTCAAAATAATCTTTCTAAATGAAAAAAATAAAATGTTGTATTTTTTTCCACCTAAAAGTACTTTAAAGGCGTTGGCTGGATTCGAACCCCTACACAGGGCTAGCCTGCTGCACCAAAGGCACTTTATCTTGCCACTGAGCTATAGCTCCTTGCTGGGTTTTGACTGTGCCACAGACCCTATCACCAACATAAAGGTTGTGATGTCATTCCTTATGGCTTCCACTGTAAAGGACACTTCATATCCATGATATAGGGAAGATTTGACATGCTAGAGATATGGAAGCCCGTGTGGTCCAGTGGGTAAGTTCCTGACTTCCACCCAGACAACCAGGGTTCGAATCCTGGGCTCGGCACCAGGTGACTGATGGCGGCAAAGCAGAGGTAAGTCGGAGATGGCTGCTAAATTGGTAAGTAATATGTATGTGTGTATAGAGCATAGCTGGACTTGTGAATGGTGGATTGTAAAGTGGCTGTAAGTGTGTATGTGCGTACATGCAGAGAGAGCAAGGATAGGTGCAGGCTGTGTCAAAGGGCGGGAATAGAGGGAGCACATGAGGTGGGGGCGGAGCAAGAAGGGCAGGCTAAGAGAGGTGCAGAAAGAGGGGGAGTAGGCGGAGCCTAGGAGGAGAGGAGGGGGGTTGATGGGACTTAGAGGAGAATGGGGGGGAGGAGCAAGAAGGGAAGGCTGAGAGAGAGGGATAGCAGAGGTGGCTGGTAGGACCTAGAGGAGAAAGGGGGACGTAGATGGAGCAGGGGGAGAGAGCAAGAGTAGGTGGTATCGTAGTGGCAGTGATGCAGGAGAAGAAGAGGTCGAGGAGGAGTCTAGGCAGGTGCGCAAGAGGTGGTACAGGAGAGGAAGCATAGGGCTGCAAAGCCCATGCTGGCAGAGTGCTCCCCCTCCCAGCACACAAACAGGGTGATTACAAAGGAGGGGGTTTTGGTGATGGAACCATCATTTTTATGCTCCCCTCCAATCTCCAGGTTGGTGGTAGTGGGAAGGGAGGGGGGGGTCAAATTTGGGGGTGCAGTGTCAAAAGGGGTGTTGGGGTGCATTATTACAGGGGTGGTAGGAGACGCAGAATGATGCAGCTTGTGTTTTTCGGGAGTGCTACATATATTCTTGTTTATTGCGCCCTTTCTTTCGAGCGGCGGTATCACTAAAGGCTAGGGGCAAAGGGGGAGGGGAGGACTTGGGGTTCAGCTTTCAGGCAGGTAATGGTATTGAGACGGGAAACAAGGAACATGTGTTAGGATTCTTGGGAGATGGTCTCCCCATGATTTCATTGCCCCGTTGCAGCACATGTTATATGGTCTCTTGGGATGGTTTTTCTAGGCCTCATAACCCCAAAAGAGTGCCTGGCATTTCGGCTGTAAGGACACTTCTAAAGAGTGTGCTTTTGATATTCTGGTAAGCGCCTCCCCAACTGTGCACATCTATGCACCGTACATGGCAAATCCTTCATCCTGCAAAGCATCATATCACTAACCGAAGCTTTGAGATGGTGTGAGTATATTCATTTTGGGGTGAATACTCTTCCGTGCTTCTCCCACCTGAGGACTGTGGGTCTGTTGTTCTTCTTTCGCATGTCCCTTCAAAGAGACAGAAGGCACACTCACTCTATCTCTCTGCAAGCATCTATGCTTTGACACTTTTATATTGCAGTTTTCCTTCCAAATCCCGTGCCCCCTTCACCACATATACAGGCCAATCATTTCTTAATACTCATTCACTCTGTCATTCCAGTCCTCTACTCTATAGGCTGACGAAAAAACAACAAGAACAAGAAGTTGTTCAGCAAACAGATTTAAAGTCTCTCTGTGGATTTATCTTCATGCTGCTGCCCTCTAGTAATGCTACATGGCAACTGCAGCATAATAATAGGGTTGAGAAAGGGGCTGTCCTATGCAAATAATGTTCTCCCATGATTACTTTGCCGAGCTTCCTCTAGGATGGTGTGATACGACCTTCAACATATGGTCTTCAGCAGATTTTTAAAGTTGCCAAACTGTCTTAGGCTAAGGATTTTTCCCTACGAATGCCTACAGATAAGGACCCCACCCTCATTTAGCAGGGTCCAGAATTACCTGCAGTAATCCTCTATACAGAACCTGGGCGTTTGTGGGCTTATGGTAAAAGCTGCAGACTAAGAATGGGATGTTTAAATTCCCAGTCCCAAAGGCCTGGCCTGGCTGCAAAGCAAAGCAAAGCAAAGCAAAGCAAAGCACAAGGCCTTATTTCTGTTCCCCAATTTGAGGAAAAAACCAATACATTGATCAATGAATACAAGGCTTTGCTCCTATTTTACCTACTTGAGCAAAAGGAGGGGGAGATAAGGTGGGGGGCAAGATTTCTAAATTTGGGCTTATAATGCAAAAAATAAAATACTTACATTATTCCTGTAATTTTGAAGTCAAAATAATCTTTCTAAATGAAAAAAATAAAATGTTGTATTTTTTTCCACCTAAAAGTACTTTAAAGGCGTTGGCTGGATTCGAACCCCTACACAGGGCTAGCCTGCTGCACCAAAGGCACTTGATCTTGCCACTGAGCTATAGCTCCTTGCTGGGTTTTGACTGTGCCACAGACCCTATCACCAACATAAAGGTTGTGATGTCATTCCTTATGGCTCCCACTGTAAAGGACACTTCATATCCATGATATAGGGAAGATTTGACATGCTAGAGATATGGAAGCCCGTGTGGTCCAGTGGGTAAGTTCCTGACTTCCACCCAGACCACCAGGGTTCGAATCCTGGGCTCGGCACCAGGTGACTGATGGCGGCAAAGCAGAGGTAAGTCGGAGATGGCTGCTAAATTGGTAAGTAATATGTATGTGTGTATAGAGCATAGCTGGACTTGTGAATGGTGGATTGTAAAGTGGCTGTAAGTGTGTATGTGCGTACATGCAGAGAGAGCAAGGATAGGTGCAGGCTGTGTCAAAGGGCGGGAATAGAGGGAGCACATGAGGTGGGGGCGGAGCAAGAAGGGCAGGCTAAGAGAGGTGCAGAAAGAGGGGGAGTAGGCGGAGCCTAGGAGGAGAGGAGGGGGGTTGATGGGACTTAGAGGAGAATGGGGGGGAGGAGCAAGAAGGGAAGGCTGAGAGAGAGGGATAGCAGAGGTGGCTGGTAGGACCTAGAGGAGAAAGGGGGACGTAGATGGAGCAGGGGGAGAGAGCAAAAGTAGGTGGTATCGTAGTGGCAGTGATGCAGGAGAAGAAGAGGTCGAGGAGGAGTCTAGGCAGGTGCGCAAGAGGTGGTACAGGAGAGGAAGCATAGGGCTGCAAAGCCCATGCTGGCAGAGTGCTCCCCCTCCCAGCACACAAACAGGGTGATTACAAAGGAGGGGGTTTTGGTGATGGAACCATCATTTTTATGCTCCCCTCCAATCTCCAGGTTGGTGGTAGTGGGAAGGGAGGGGGGGGGGGGTCAAATTTGGGGGTGCAGTGTCAAAAGGGGTGTTGGGGTGCATTATTACAGGGGTGGTAGGAGACGCAGAATGATGCAGCTTGTGTTTTTCGGGAGTGCTACATATATTCTTGTTTATTGCGCCCTTTCTTTCGAGCGGCGGTATCACTAAAGGCTAGGGGCAAAGGGGGAGGGGAGGACTTGGGGTTCAGCTTTCAGGCAGGTAATGGTATTGAGACGGGAAACAAGGAACATGTGTTAGGATTCTTGGGAGATGGTCTCCCCATGATTTCATTGCCCCGTTGCAGCACATGTTATATGGTCTCTTGGGATGGTTTTTCTAGGCCTCATAACCCCAAAAGAGTGCCTGGCATTTCGGCTGTAAGGACACTTCTAAAGAGTGTGCTTTTGATATTCTGGTAAGCGCCTCCCCAACTGTGCACATCTATGCACCGTACATGGCAAATCCTTCATCCTGCAAAGCATCATATCACTAACCGAAGCTTTGAGATGGTGTGAGTATATTCATTTTGGGGTGAATACTCTTCTGTGCTTCTCCCACCTGAGGACTGTGGGTCTGTTGTTCTTCTTTCGCATGTCCCTTCAAAGAGACAGAAGGCACACTCACTCTATCTCTCTGCAAGCATCTATGCTTTGACACTTTTATATTGCAGTTTTCCTTCCAAATCCCGTGCCCCCTTCACCACATATACAGGCCAATCATTTCTTAATACTCATTCACTCTGTCATTCCAGTCCTCTACTCTATAGGCTGACGAAAAAACAACAAGAACAAGAAGTTGTTCAGCAAACAGATTTAAAGTCTCTCTGTGGATTTATCTTCATGCTGCTGCCCTCTAGTAATGCTACATGGCAACTGCAGCATAATAATAGGGTTGAGAAAGGGGCTGTCCTATGCAAATAATGTTCTCCCATGATTACTTTGCCGAGCTTCCTCTAGGATGGTGTGATACGACCTTCAACATATGGTCTTCAGCAGATTTTTAAAGTTGCCAAACTGTCTTAGGCTAAGGATTTGTCCCTACGAATGCCTACAGATAAGGACCCCACCCTCATTTAGCAGGGTCCAGAATTACCTGCAGTAATCCTCTATACAGAACCTGGGCGTTTGTGGGTTTATGGTAAAAGCTGCAGACTAAGAATGGGATGTTTAAATTCCCAGTCCCAAAGGCCTGGCCTGGCTGCAAAGCAAAGCAAAGCACAAGGTCTTATTTCTGTTCCCCAATTTGAGGAAAAAACGAATACATTGATCAATGAATACAAGGCTTTGCTCCTATTTTACCTACTTGAGCAAAAGGAGGGGGAGATAAGGTGGGGGGCAAGATTTCTAAATTTGGGCTTATAATGCAAAAAATAAAATACTTACATTATTCCTGTAATTTTGAAGTCAAAATAATCTTTCTAAATGAAAAAAATAAAATGTTGTATTTTTTTCCACCTAAAAGTACTTTAAAGGCGTTGGCTGGATTCGAACCCCTACACAGGGCTAGCCTGCTGCACCAAAGGCACTTGATCTTGCCACTGAGCTATAGCTCCTTGATGGGTTTTGACTGTGCCACAGACCCTATCACCAACATAAAGGTTGTGATGTCATTCCTTATGGCTTCCACTGTAAAGGACACTTCATATCCATGATATAGGGAAGATTTGACATGCTAGAGATATGGAAGCCCGTGTGGTCCAGTGGGTAAGTTCCTGACTTCCACCCAGACAACCAGGGTTCGAATCCTGGGCTCGGCACCAGGTGACTGATGGCGGCAAAGCAGAGGTAAGTCGGAGATGGCTGCTAAATTGGTAAGTAATATGTATGTGTGTATAGAGCATAGCTGGACTTGTGAATGGTGGATTGTAAAGTGGCTGTAAGTGTGTATGTGCGTACATGCAGAGAGAGCAAGGATAGGTGCAGGCTGTGTCAAAGGGCGGGAATAGAGGGAGCACATGAGGTGGGGGCGGAGCAAGAAGGGCAGGCTAAGAGAGGTGCAGAAAGAGGGGGAGTAGGCGGAGCCTAGGAGGAGAGGAGGGGGGTTGATGGGACTTAGAGGAGAATGGGGGGGAGGAGCAAGAAGGGAAGGCTGAGAGAGAGGGATAGCAGAGGTGGCTGGTAGGACCTAGAGGAGAAAGGGGGACGTAGATGGAGCAGGGGGAGAGAGCAAGAGTAGGTGGTATCGTAGTGGCAGTGATGCAGGAGAAGAAGAGGTCGAGGAGGAGTCTAGGCAGGTGCGCAAGAGGTGGTACAGGAGAGGAAGCATAGGGCTGCAAAGCCCATGCTGGCAGAGTGCTCCCCCTCCCAGCACACAAACAGGGTGATTACAAAGGAGGGGGTTTTGGTGATGGAACCATCATTTTTATGCTCCCCTCCAATCTCCAGGTTGGTGGTAGTGGGAAGGGAGGGGGGGGTGTCAAATTTGGGGGTGCAGTGTCAAAAGGGGTGTTGGGGTGCATTATTACAGGGGTGGTAGGAGACGCAGAATGATGCAGCTTGTGTTTTTCGGGAGTGCTACATATATTCTTGTTTATTGCGCCCTTTCTTTCGAGCGGCGGTATCACTAAAGGCTAGGGGCAAAGGGGGAGGGGAGGACTTGGGGTTCAGCTTTCAGGCAGGTAATGGTATTGAGACGGGAAACAAGGAACATGTGTTAGGATTCTTGGGAGATGGTCTCCCCATGATTTCATTGCCCCGTTGCAGCACATGTTATATGGTCTCTTGGGATGGTTTTTCTAGGCCTCATAACCCCAAAAGAGTGCCTGGCATTTCGGCTGTAAGGACACTTCTAAAGAGTGTGCTTTTGATATTCTGGTAAGCGCCTCCCCAACTGTGCACATCTATGCACCGTACATGGCAAATCCTTCATCCTGCAAAGCATCATATCACTAACCGAAGCTTTGAGATGGTGTGAGTATATTCATTTTGGGGTGAATACTCTTCCGTGCTTCTCCCACCTGAGGACTGTGGGTCTGTTGTTCTTCTTTCGCATGTCCCTTCAAAGAGACAGAAGGCACACTCACTCTATCTCTCTGCAAGCATCTATGCTTTGACACTTTTATATTGCAGTTTTCCTTCCAAATCCCGTGCCCCCTTCACCACATATACAGGCCAATCATTTCTTAATACTCATTCACTCTGTCATTCCAGTCCTCTACTCTATAGGCTGACGAAAAAACAACAAGAACAAGAAGTTGTTCAGCAAACAGATTTAAAGTCTCTCTGTGGATTTATCTTCATGCTGCTGCCCTCTAGTAATGCTACATGGCAACTGCAGCATAATAATAGGGTTGAGAAAGGGGCTGTCCTATGCAAATAATGTTCTCCCATGATTACTTTGCCGAGCTTCCTCTAGGATGGTGTGATACGACCTTCAACATATGGTCTTCAGCAGATTTTTAAAGTTGCCAAACTGTCTTAGGCTAAGGATTTTTCCCTACGAATGCCTACAGATAAGGACCCCACCCTCATTTAGCAGGGTCCAGAATTACCTGCAGTAATCCTCTATACAGAACCTGGGCGTTTGTGGGCTTATGGTAAAAGCTGCAGACTAAGAATGGGATGTTTAAATTCCCAGTCCCAAAGGCCTGGCCTGGCTGCAAAGCAAAGCAAAGCAAAGCAAAGCACAAGGCCTTATTTCTGTTCCCCAATTTGAGGAAAAAACCAATACATTGATCAATGAATACAAGGCTTTGCTCCTATTTTACCTACTTGAGCAAAAGGAGGGGGAGATAAGGTGGGGGGCAAGATTTCTAAATTTGGGCTTATAATGCAAAAAATAAAATACTTACATTATTCCTGTAATTTTGAAGTCAAAATAATCTTTCTAAATGAAAAAAATAAAATGTTGTATTTTTTTCCACCTAAAAGTACTTTAAAGGCGTTGGCTGGATTCGAACCCCTACATAGGGCTAGCCGGCTGCACCAAAGGCACTTGATCTTGCCACTGAGCTATAGCTCCTTGCTGGGTTTTGACTGTGCCACAGACCCTATCACCAACATAAAGGTTGTGATGTCATTCCTTATGGCTTCCACTGTAAAGGACACTTCATATCCATGATATAGGGAAGATTTGACATGCTAGAGATATGGAAGCCCGTGTGGTCCAGTGGGTAAGTTCCTGACTTCCACCCAGACAACCAGGGTTCGAATCCTGGGCTCGGCACCAGGTGACTGATGGCGGCAAAGCAGAGGTAAGTCGGAGATGGCTGCTAAATTGGTAAGTAATATGTATGTGTGTATAGAGCATAGCTGGACTTGTGAATGGTGGATTGTAAAGTGGCTGTAAGTGTGTATGTGCGTACATGCAGAGAGAGCAAGGATAGGTGCAGGCTGTGTCAAAGGGCGGGAATAGAGGGAGCACATGAGGTGGGGGCGGAGCAAGAAGGGCAGGCTAAGAGAGGTGCAGAAAGAGGGGGAGTAGGCGGAGCCTAGGAGGAGAGGAGGGGGGTTGATGGGACTTAGAGGAGAATGGGGGGGAGGAGCAAGAAGGGAAGGCTGAGAGAGAGGGATAGCAGAGGTGGCTGGTAGGACCTAGAGGAGAAAGGGGGACGTAGATGGAGCAGGGGGAGAGAGCAAGAGTAGGTGGTATCGTAGTGGCAGTGATGCAGGAGAAGAAGAGGTCGAGGAGGAGTCTAGGCAGGTGCGCAAGAGGTGGTACAGGAGAGGAAGCATAGGGCTGCAAAGCCCATGCTGGCAGAGTGCTCCCCCTCCCAGCACACAAACAGGGTGATTACAAAGGAGGGGGTTTTGGTGATGGAACCATCATTTTTATGCTCCCCTCCAATCTCCAGGTTGGTGGTAGTGGGAAGGGAGGGGGGGGGTCAAATTTGGGGGTGCAGTGTCAAAAGGGGTGTTGGGGTGCATTATTACAGGGGTGGTAGGAGACGCAGAATGATGCAGCTTGTGTTTTTCGGGAGTGCTACATATATTCTTGTTTATTGCGCCCTTTCTTTCGAGCGGCGGTATCACTAAAGGCTAGGGGCAAAGGGGGAGGGGAGGACTTGGGGTTCAGCTTTCAGGCAGGTAATGGTATTGAGACGGGAAACAAGGAACATGTGTTAGGATTCTTGGGAGATGGTCTCCCCATGATTTCATTGCCCCGTTGCAGCACGTGTTATATGGTCTCTTGGGATGGTTTTTCTAGGCCTCATAACCCCAAAAGAGTGCCTGGCATTTCGGCTGTAAGGACACTTCTAAAGAGTGTGCTTTTGATATTCTGGTAAGCGCCTCCCCAACTGTGCACATCTATGCACCGTACATGGCAAATCCTTCATCCTGCAAAGCATCATATCACTAACCGAAGCTTTGAGATGGTGTGAGTATATTCATTTTGGGGTGAATACTCTTCCGTGCTTCTCCCACCTGAGGACTGTGGGTCTGTTGTTCTTCTTTCGCATGTCCCTTCAAAGAGACAGAAGGCACACTCACTCTATCTCTCTGCAAGCATCTATGCTTTGACACTTTTATATTGCAGTTTTCCTTCCAAATCCCGTGCCCCCTTCACCACATATACAGGCCAATCATTTCTTAATACTCATTCACTCTGTCATTCCAGTCCTCTACTCTATAGGCTGACGAAAAAACAACAAGAACAAGAAGTTGTTCAGCAAACAGATTTAAAGTCTCTCTGTGGATTTATCTTCATGCTGCTGCCCTCTAGTAATGCTACATGGCAACTGCAGCATAATAATAGGGTTGAGAAAGGGGCTGTCCTATGCAAATAATGTTCTCCCATGATTACTTTGCCGAGCTTCCTCTAGGATGGTGTGATACGACCTTCAACATATGGTCTTCAGCAGATTTTTAAAGTTGCCAAACTGTCTTAGGCTAAGGATTTTTCCCTACGAATGCCTACAGATAAGGACCCCACCCTCATTTAGCAGGGTCCAGAATTACCTGCAGTAATCCTCTATACAGAACCTGGGCGTTTGTGGGCTTATGGTAAAAGCTGCAGACTAAGAATGGGATGTTTAAATTCCCAGTCCCAAAGGCCTGGCCTGGCTGCAAAGCAAAGCAAAGCAAAGCACAAGGCCTTATTTCTGTTCCCCAATTTGAGGAAAAAACCAATACATTGATCAATGAATACAAGGCTTTGCTCCTATTTTACCTACTTGAGCAAAAGGAGGGGGAGATAAGGTGGGGGGCAAGATTTCTAAATTTGGGCTTATAATGCAAAAAATAAAATACTTACATTATTCCTGTAATTTTGAAGTCAAAATAATCTTTCTAAATGAAAAAAATAAAATGTTGTATTTTTTTCCACCTAAAAGTACTTTAAAGGCGTTGGCTGGATTCGAACCCCTACATAGGGCTAGCCGGCTGCACCAAAGGCACTTGATCTTGCCACTGAGCTATAGCTCCTTGCTGGGTTTTGATTGTGCCACAGACCCTATCACCAACATAAAGGTTGTGATGTCATTCCTTATGGCTTCCACTGTAAAGGACACTTCATATCCATGATATAGGGAAGATTTGACATGCTAGAGATATGGAAGCCCGTGTGGTCCAGTGGGTAAGTTCCTGACTTCCACCCAGACAACCAGGGTTCGAATCCTGGGCTCGGCACCAGGTGGCTGATGGCGGCAAAGCAGAGGTAAGTCGGAGATGGCTGCTAAATTGGTTAGTAATATGTATGTGTGTATAGAGCATAGCTGGACTTGTGAATGGTGGATTGTAAAGTGGCTGTAAGTGTGTATGTGCGTACATGCAGAGAGAGCAAGGATAGGTGCAGGCTGTGTCAAAGGGCGGGAATAGAGGGAGCACATGAGGTGGGGGCGGAGCAAGAAGGGCAGGCTAAGAGAGGTGCAGAAAGAGGGGGAGTAGGCGGAGCCTAGGAGGAGAGGAGGGGGGTTGATGGGACTTAGAGGAGAATGGGGGGGAGGAGCAAGAAGGGAAGGCTGAGAGAGAGGGATAGCAGAGGTGGCTGGTAGGACCTAGAGGAGAAAGGGGGACGTAGATGGAGCAGGGGGAGAGCAAGAGTAGGTGGTATCGTAGTGGCAGTGATGCAGGAGAAGAAGAGGTCGAGGAGGAGTCTAGGCAGGTGCGCAAGAGGTGGTACAGGAGAGGAAGCATAGGGCTGCAAAGCCCATGCTGGCAGAGTGCTCCCCCTCCCAGCACACAAACAGGGTGATTACAAAGGAGGGGGTTTTGGTGATGGAACCATCATTTTTATGCTCCCCTCCAATCTCCAGGTTGGTGGTAGTGGGAAGGGAGGGGGGGGGTCAAATTTGGGGGTGCAGTGTCAAAAGGGGTGTTGGGGTGCATTATTACAGGGGTGGTAGGAGACGCAGAATGATGCAGCTTGTGTTTTTCGGGAGTGCTACATATATTCTTGTTTATTGCGCCCTTTCTTTCGAGCGGCGGTATCACTAAAGGCTAGGGGCAAAGGGGGAGGGGAGGACTTGGGGTTCAGCTTTCAGGCAGGTAATGGTATTGAGACGGGAAACAAGGAACATGTGTTAGGATTCTTGGGAGATGGTCTCCCCATGATTTCATTGCCCCGTTGCAGCACATGTTATATGGTCTCTTGGGATGGTTTTTCTAGGCCTCATAACCCCAAAAGAGTGCCTGGCATTTCGGCTGTAAGGACACTTCTAAAGAGTGTGCTTTTGATATTCTGGTAAGCGCCTCCCCAACTGTGCACATCTATGCACCGTACATGGCAAATCCTTCATCCTGCAAAGCATCATATCACTAACCGAAGCTTTGAGATGGTGTGAGTATATTCATTTTGGGGTGAATACTCTTCCGTGCTTCTCCCACCTGAGGACTGTGGGTCTGTTGTTCTTCTTTCGCATGTCCCTTCAAAGAGACAGAAGGCACACTCACTCTATCTCTCTGCAAGCATCTATGCTTTGACACTTTTATATTGCAGTTTTCCTTCCAAATCCCGTGCCCCCTTCACCACATATACAGGCCAATCATTTCTTAATACTCATTCACTCTGTCATTCCAGTCCTCTACTCTATAGGCTGACGAAAAAACAACAAGAACAAGAAGTTGTTCAGCAAACAGATTTAAAGTCTCTCTGTGGATTTATCTTCATGCTGCTGCCCTCTAGTAATGCTACATGGCAACTGCAGCATAATAATAGGGTTGAGAAAGGGGCTGTCCTATGCAAATAATGTTCTCCCATGATTACTTTGCCGAGCTTCCTCTAGGATGGTGTGATACGACCTTCAACATATGGTCTTCAGCAGATTTTTAAAGTTGCCAAACTGTCTTAGGCTAAGGATTTGTCCCTACGAATGCCTACAGATAAGGACCCCACCCTCATTTAGCAGGGTCCAGAATTACCTGCAGTAATCCTCTATACAGAACCTGGGCGTTTGTGGGCTTATGGTAAAAGCTGCAGACTAAGAATGGGATGTTTAAATTCCCAGTCCCAAAGGCCTGGCCTGGCTGCAAAGCAAAGCAAAGCAAAGCAAAGCACAAGGTCTTATTTCTGTTCCCCAATTTGAGGAAAAAACCAATACATTGATCAATGAATACAAGGCTTTGCTCCTATTTTACCTACTTGAGCAAAAGGAGGGGGAGATAAGGTGGGGGGCAAGATTTCTAAATTTGGGCTTATAATGCAAAAAATAAAATACTTACATTATTCCTGTAATTTTGAAGTCAAAATAATCTTTCTAAATGAAAAAAATAAAATGTTGTATTTTTTTCCACCTAAAAGTACTTTAAAGGCGTTGGCTGGATTCGAACCCCTACATAGGGCTAGCCGGCTGCACCAAAGGCACTTGATCTTGCCACTGAGCTATAGCTCCTTGCTGGGTTTTGACTGTGCCACAGACCCTATCACCAACATAAAGGTTGTGATGTCATTCCTTATGGCTTCCACTGTAAAGGACACTTCATATCCATGATATAGGGAAGATTTGACATGCTAGAGATATGGAAGCCCGTGTGGTCCAGTGGGTAAGTTCCTGACTTCCACCCAGACAACCAGGGTTCGAATCCTGGGCTCGGCACCAGGTGACTGATGGCGGCAAAGCAGAGGTAAGTCGGAGATGGCTGCTAAATTGGTAAGTAATATGTATGTGTGTATAGAGCATAGCTGGACTTGTGAATGGTGGATTGTAAAGTGGCTGTAAGTGTGTATGTGCGTACATGCAGAGAGAGCAAGGATAGGTGCAGGCTGTGTCAAAGGGCGGGAATAGAGGGAGCACATGAGGTGGGGGCGGAGCAAGAAGGGCAGGCTAAGAGAGGTGCAGAAAGAGGGGGAGTAGGCGGAGCCTAGGAGGAGAGGAGGGGGGTTGATGGGACTTAGAGGAGAATGGGGGGGAGGAGCAAGAAGGGAAGGCTGAGAGAGAGGGATAGCAGAGGTGGCTGGTAGGACCTAGAGGAGAAAGGGGGACGTAGATGGAGCAGGGGGAGAGAGCAAGAGTAGGTGGTATCGTAGTGGCAGTGATGCAGGAGAAGAAGAGGTCGAGGAGGAGTCTAGGCAGGTGCGCAAGAGGTGGTACAGGAGAGGAAGCATAGGGCTGCAAAGCCCATGCTGGCAGAGTGCTCCCCCTCCCAGCACACAAACAGGGTGATTACAAAGGAGGGGGTTTTGGTGATGGAACCATCATTTTTATGCTCCCCTCCAATCTCCAGGTTGGTGGTAGTGGGAAGGGAGGGGGGGGGGGTCAAATTTGGGGGTGCAGTGTCAAAAGGGGTGTTGGGGTGCATTATTACAGGGGTGGTAGGAGACGCAGAATGATGCAGCTTGTGTTTTTCGGGAGTGCTACATATATTCTTGTTTATTGCGCCCTTTCTTTCGAGCGGCGGTATCACTAAAGGCTAGGGGCAAAGGGGGAGGGGAGGACTTGGGGTTCAGCTTTCAGGCAGGTAATGGTATTGAGACGGGAAACAAGGAACATGTGTTAGGATTCTTGGGAGATGGTCTCCCCATGATTTCATTGCCCCGTTGCAGCACGTGTTATATGGTCTCTTGGGATGGTTTTTCTAGGCCTCATAACCCCAAAAGAGTGCCTGGCATTTCGGCTGTAAGGACACTTCTAAAGAGTGTGCTTTTGATATTCTGGTAAGCGCCTCCCCAACTGTGCACATCTATGCACCGTACATGGCAAATCCTTCATCCTGCAAAGCATCATATCACTAACCGAAGCTTTGAGATGGTGTGAGTATATTCATTTTGGGTTGAATACTCTTCCGTGCTTCTCCCACCTGAGGACTGTGGGTCTGTTGTTCTTCTTTCGCATGTCCCTTCAAAGAGACAGAAGGCACACTCACTCTATCTCTCTGCAAGCATCTATGCTTTGACACTTTTATATTGCAGTTTTCCTTCCAAATCCCGTGCCCCCTTCACCACATATACAGGCCAATCATTTCTTAATACTCATTCACTCTGTCATTCCAGTCCTCTACTCTATAGGCTGACGAAAAAACAACAAGAACAAGAAGTTGTTCAGCAAACAGATTTAAAGTCTCTCTGTGGATTTATCTTCATGCTGCTGCCCTCTAGTAATGCTACATGGCAACTGCAGCATAATAATAGGGTTGAGAAAGGGGCTGTCCTATGCAAATAATGTTCTCCCATGATTACTTTGCCGAGCTTCCTCTAGGATGGTGTGATACGACCTTCAACATATGGTCTTCAGCAGATTTTTAAAGTTGCCAAACTGTCTTAGGCTAAGGATTTTTCCCTACGAATGCCTACAGATAAGGACCCCACCCTCATTTAGCAGGGTCCAGAATTACCTGCAGTAATCCTCTATACAGAACCTGGGCGTTTGTGGGCTTATGGTAAAAGCTGCAGACTAAGAATGGGATGTTTAAATTCCCAGTCCCAAAGGCCTGGCCTGGCTGCAAAGCAAAGCAAAGCAAAGCAAAGCACAAGGCCTTATTTCTGTTCCCCAATTTGAGGAAAAAACCAATACATTGATCAATGAATACAAGGCTTTGCTCCTATTTTACCTACTTGAGCAAAAGGAGGGGGAGATAAGGTGGGGGGCAAGATTTCTAAATTTGGGCTTATAATGCAAAAAATAAAATACTTACATTATTCCTGTAATTTTGAAGTCAAAATAATCTTTCTAAATGAAAAAAATAAAATGTTGTATTTTTTTCCACCTAAAAGTACTTTAAAGGCGTTGGCTGGATTCGAACCCCTACATAGGGCTAGCCGGCTGCACCAAAGGCACTTGATCTTGCCACTGAGCTATAGCTCCTTGCTGGGTTTTGATTGTGCCACAGACCCTATCACCAACATAAAGGTTGTGATGTCATTCCTTATGGCTTCCACTGTAAAGGACACTTCATATCCATGATATAGGGAAGATTTGACATGCTAGAGATATGGAAGCCCGTGTGGTCCAGTGGGTAAGTTCCTGACTTCCACCCAGACAACCAGGGTTCGAATCCTGGGCTCGGCACCAGGTGGCTGATGGCGGCAAAGCAGAGGTAAGTCGGAGATGGCTGCTAAATTGGTTAGTAATATGTATGTGTGTATAGAGCATAGCTGGACTTGTGAATGGTGGATTGTAAAGTGGCTGTAAGTGTGTATGTGCGTACATGCAGAGAGAGCAAGGATAGGTGCAGGCTGTGTCAAAGGGCGGGAATAGAGGGAGCACATGAGGTGGGGGCGGAGCAAGAAGGGCAGGCTAAGAGAGGTGCAGAAAGAGGGGGAGTAGGCGGAGCCTAGGAGGAGAGGAGGGGGGTTGATGGGACTTAGAGGAGAATGGGGGGGAGGAGCAAGAAGGGAAGGCTGAGAGAGAGGGATAGCAGAGGTGGCTGGTAGGACCTAGAGGAGAAAGGGGGACGTAGATGGAGCAGGGGGAGAGCAAGAGTAGGTGGTATCGTAGTGGCAGTGATGCAGGAGAAGAAGAGGTCGAGGAGGAGTCTAGGCAGGTGCGCAAGAGGTGGTACAGGAGAGGAAGCATAGGGCTGCAAAGCCCATGCTGGCAGAGTGCTCCCCCTCCCAGCACACAAACAGGGTGATTACAAAGGAGGGGGTTTTGGTGATGGAACCATCATTTTTATGCTCCCCTCCAATCTCCAGGTTGGTGGTAGTGGGAAGGGAGGGGGGGGGGGTCAAATTTGGGGGTGCAGTGTCAAAAGGGGTGTTGGGGTGCATTATTACAGGGGTGGTAGGAGACGCAGAATGATGCAGCTTGTGTTTTTCGGGAGTGCTACATATATTCTTGTTTATTGCGCCCTTTCTTTCGAGCGGCGGTATCACTAAAGGCTAGGGGCAAAGGGGGAGGGGAGGACTTGGGGTTCAGCTTTCAGGCAGGTAATGGTATTGAGACGGGAAACAAGGAACATGTGTTAGGATTCTTGGGAGATGGTCTCCCCATGATTTCATTGCCCCGTTGCAGCACATGTTATATGGTCTCTTGGGATGGTTTTTCTAGGCCTCATAACCCCAAAAGAGTGCCTGGCATTTCGGCTGTAAGGACACTTCTAAAGAGTGTGCTTTTGATATTCTGGTAAGCGCCTCCCCAACTGTGCACATCTATGCACCGTACATGGCAAATCCTTCATCCTGCAAAGCATCATATCACTAACCGAAGCTTTGAGATGGTGTGAGTATATTCATTTTGGGGTGAATACTCTTCCGTGCTTCTCCCACCTGAGGACTGTGGGTCTGTTGTTCTTCTTTCGCATGTCCCTTCAAAGAGACAGAAGGCACACTCACTCTATCTCTCTGCAAGCATCTATGCTTTGACACTTTTATATTGCAGTTTTCCTTCCAAATCCCGTGCCCCCTTCACCACATATACAGGCCAATCATTTCTTAATACTCATTCACTCTGTCATTCCAGTCCTCTACTCTATAGGCTGACGAAAAAACAACAAGAACAAGAAGTTGTTCAGCAAACAGATTTAAAGTCTCTCTGTGGATTTATCTTCATGCTGCTGCCCTCTAGTAATGCTACATGGCAACTGCAGCATAATAATAGGGTTGAGAAAGGGGCTGTCCTATGCAAATAATGTTCTCCCATGATTACTTTGCCGAGCTTCCTCTAGGATGGTGTGATACGACCTTCAACATATGGTCTTCAGCAGATTTTTAAAGTTGCCAAACTGTCTTAGGCTAAGGATTTGTCCCTACGAATGCCTACAGATAAGGACCCCACCCTCATTTAGCAGGGTCCAGAATTACCTGCAGTAATCCTCTATACAGAACCTGGGCGTTTGTGGGCTTATGGTAAAAGCTGCAGACTAAGAATGGGATGTTTAAATTCCCAGTCCCAAAGGCCTGGCCTGGCTGCAAAGCAAAGCAAAGCAAAGCAAAGCACAAGGTCTTATTTCTGTTCCCCAATTTGAGGAAAAAACGAATACATTGATCAATGAATACAAGGCTTTGCTCCTATTTTACCTACTTGAGCAAAAGGAGGGGGGGATAAGGTGGGGGGCAAGATTTCTAAATTTGGGCTTATAATGCAAAAAATAAAATACTTACATTATTCCTGTAATTTTGAAGTCAAAATAATCTTTCTAAATGAAAAAAATAAAATGTTGTATTTTTTTCCACCTAAAAGTACTTTAAAGGCGTTGGCTGGATTCGAACCCCTACACAGGGCTAGCCTGCTGCACCAAAGGCACTTGATCTTGCCACTGAGCTATAGCTCCTTGATGGGTTTTGACTGTGCCACAGACCCTATCACCAACATAAAGGTTGTGATGTCATTCCTTATGGCTTCCACTGTAAAGGACACTTCATATCCATGATATAGGGAAGATTTGACATGCTAGAGATATGGAAGCCCGTGTGGTCCAGTGGGTAAGTTCCTGACTTCCACCCAGACAACCAGGGTTCGAATCCTGGGCTCGGCACCAGGTGACTGATGGCGGCAAAGCAGAGGTAAGTCGGAGATGGCTGCTAAATTGGTAAGTAATATGTATGTGTGTATAGAGCATAGCTGGACTTGTGAATGGTGGATTGTAAAGTGGCTGTAAGTGTGTATGTGCGTACATGCAGAGAGAGCAAGGATAGGTGCAGGCTGTGTCAAAGGGCGGGAATAGAGGGAGCACATGAGGTGGGGGCGGAGCAAGAAGGGCAGGCTAAGAGAGGTGCAGAAAGAGGGGGAGTAGGCGGAGCCTGAGAGGAGGGGGGTTGATGGGACTTAGAGGAGAATGGGGGGGAGGAGCAAGAAGGGAAGGCTGAGAGAGAGGGATAGCAGAGGTGGCTGGTAGGACCTAGAGGAGAAAGGGGGACGTAGATGGAGCAGGGGGAGAGAGCAAGAGTAGGTGGTATCGTAGTGGCAGTGATGCAGGAGAAGAAGAGGTCGAGGAGGAGTCTAGGCAGGTGCGCAAGAGGTGGTACAGGAGAGGAAGCATAGGGCTGCAAAGCCCATGCTGGCAGAGTGCTCCCCCTCCCAGCACACAAACAGGGTGATTACAAAGGAGGGGGTTTTGGTGATGGAACCATCATTTTTATGCTCCCCTCCAATCTCCAGGTTGGTGGTAGTGGGAAGGGAGTGGGGGGGTCAAATTTGGGGGTGCAGTGTCAAAAGGGGTGTTGGGGTGCATTATTACAGGGGTGGTAGGAGACGCAGAATGATGCAGCTTGTGTTTTTCGGGAGTGCTACATATATTCTTGTTTATTGCGCCCTTTCTTTCGAGCGGCGGTATCACTAAAGGCTAGGGGCAAAGGGGGAGGGGAGGACTTGGGGTTCAGCTTTCAGGCAGGTAATGGTATTGAGACGGGAAACAAGGAACATGTGTTAGGATTCTTGGGAGATGGTCTCCCCATGATTTCATTGCCCCGTTGCAGCACATGTTATATGGTCTCTTGGGATGGTTTTTCTAGGCCTCATAACCCCAAAAGAGTGCCTGGCATTTCGGCTGTAAGGACACTTCTAAAGAGTGTGCTTTTGATATTCTGGTAAGCGCCTCCCCAACTGTGCACATCTATGCACCGTACATGGCAAATCCTTCATCCTGCAAAGCATCATATCACTAACCGAAGCTTTGAGATGGTGTGAGTATATTCATTTTGGGGTGAATACTCTTCCGTGCTTCTCCCACCTGAGGACTGTGGGTCTGTTGTTCTTCTTTCGCATGTCCCTTCAAAGAGACAGAAGGCACACTCACTCTATCTCTCTGCAAGCATCTATGCTTTGACACTTTTATATTGCAGTTTTCCTTCCAAATCCCGTGCCCCCTTCACCACATATACAGGCCAATCATTTCTTAATACTCATTCACTCTGTCATTCCAGTCCTCTACTCTATAGGCTGACGAAAAAACAACAAGAACAAGAAGTTGTTCAGCAAACAGATTTAAAGTCTCTCTGTGGATTTATCTTCATGCTGCTGCCCTCTAGTAATGCTACATGGCAACTGCAGCATAATAATAGGGTTGAGAAAGGGGCTGTCCTATGCAAATAATGTTCTCCCATGATTACTTTGCCGAGCTTCCTCTAGGATGGTGTGATACGACCTTCAACATATGGTCTTCAGCAGATTTTTAAAGTTGCCAAACTGTCTTAGGCTAAGGATTTTTCCCTACGAATGCCTACAGATAAGGACCCCACCCTCATTTAGCAGGGTCCAGAATTACCTGCAGTAATCCTCTATACAGAACCTGGGCGTTTGTGGGCTTATGGTAAAAGCTGCAGACTAAGAATGGGATGTTTAAATTCCCACTCCCAAAGGCCTGGCCTGGCTGCAAAGCAAAGCAAAGCAAAGCAAAGCAAAGCACAAGGCCTTATTTCTGTTCCCCAATTTGAGGAAAAAACCAATACATTGATCAATGAATACAAGGCTTTGCTCCTATTTTACCTACTTGAGCAAAAGGAGGGGGAGATAAGGTGGGGGGCAAGATTTCTAAATTTGGGCTTATAATGCAAAAAATAAAATACTTACATTATTCCTGTAATTTTGAAGTCAAAATAATCTTTCTAAATGAAAAAAATAAAATGTTGTATTTTTTTCCACCTAAAAGTACTTTAAAGGCGTTGGCTGGATTCGAACCCCTACACAGGGCTAGCCTGCTGCACCAAAGGCACTTGATCTTGCCACTGAGCTATAGCTCCTTGATGGGTTTTGACTGTGCCACAGACCCTATCACCAACATAAAGGTTGTGATGTCATTCCTTATGGCTTCCACTGTAAAGGACACTTCATATCCATGATATAGGGAAGATTTGACATGCTAGAGATATGGAAGCCCGTGTGGTCCAGTGGGTAAGTTCCTGACTTCCACCCAGACAACCAGGGTTCGAATCCTGGGCTCGGCACCAGGTGACTGATGGCGGCAAAGCAGAGGTAAGTCGGAGATGGCTGCTAAATTGGTAAGTAATATGTATGTGTGTATAGAGCATAGCTGGACTTGTGAATGGTGGATTGTAAAGTGGCTGTAAGTGTGTATGTGCGTACATGCAGAGAGAGCAAGGATAGGTGCAGGCTGTGTCAAAGGGCGGGAATAGAGGGAGCACATGAGGTGGGGGCGGAGCAAGAAGGGCAGGCTAAGAGAGGTGCAGAAAGAGGGGGAGTAGGCGGAGCCTAGGAGGAGAGGAGGGGGGTTGATGGGACTTAGAGGAGAATGGGGGGGAGGAGCAAGAAGGGAAGGCTGAGAGAGAGGGATAGCAGAGGTGGCTGGTAGGACCTAGAGGAGAAAGGGGGACGTAGATGGAGCAGGGGGAGAGAGCAAGAGTAGGTGGTATCGTAGTGGCAGTGATGCAGGAGAAGAAGAGGTCGAGGAGGAGTCTAGGCAGGTGCGCAAGAGGTGGTACAGGAGAGGAAGCATAGGGCTGCAAAGCCCATGCTGGCAGAGTGCTCCCCCTCCCAGCACACAAACAGGGTGATTACAAAGGAGGGGGTTTTGGTGATGGAACCATCATTTTTATGCTCCCCTCCAATCTCCAGGTTGGTGGTAGTGGGAAGGGAGGGGGGGGGGGGGGGTCAAATTTGGGGGTGCAGTGTCAAAAGGGGTGTTGGGGTGCATTATTACAGGGGTGGTAGGAGACGCAGAATGATGCAGCTTGTGTTTTTCGGGAGTGCTACATATATTCTTGTTTATTGCGCCCTTTCTTTCGAGCGGCGGTATCACTAAAGGCTAGGGGCAAAGGGGGAGGGGAGGACTTGGGGTTCAGCTTTCAGGCAGGTAATGGTATTGAGACGGGAAACAAGGAACATGTGTTAGGATTCTTGGGAGATGGTCTCCCCATGATTTCATTGCCCCGTTGCAGCACATGTTATATGGTCTCTTGGGATGGTTTTTCTAGGCCTCATAACCCCAAAAGAGTGCCTGGCATTTCGGCTGTAAGGACACTTCTAAAGAGTGTGCTTTTGATATTCTGGTAAGCGCCTCCCCAACTGTGCACATCTATGCACCGTACATGGCAAATCCTTCATCCTGCAAAGCATCATATCACTAACCGAAGCTTTGAGATGGTGTGAGTATATTCATTTTGGGGTGAATACTCTTCCGTGCTTCTCCCACCTGAGGACTGTGGGTCTGTTGTTCTTCTTTCGCATGTCCCTTCAAAGAGACAGAAGGCACACTCACTCTATCTCTCTGCAAGCATCTATGCTTTGACACTTTTATATTGCAGTTTTCCTTCCAAATCCCGTGCCCCCTTCACCACATATACAGGCCAATCATTTCTTAATACTCATTCACTCTGTCATTCCAGTCCTCTACTCTATAGGCTGACGAAAAAACAACAAGAACAAGAAGTTGTTCAGCAAACAGATTTAAAGTCTCTCTGTGGATTTATCTTCATGCTGCTGCCCTCTAGTAATGCTACATGGCAACTGCAGCATAATAATAGGGTTGAGAAAGGGGCTGTCCTATGCAAATAATGTTCTCCCATGATTACTTTGCCGAGCTTCCTCTAGGATGGTGTGATACGACCTTCAACATATGGTCTTCAGCAGATTTTTAAAGTTGCCAAACTGTCTTAGGCTAAGGATTTTTCCCTACGAATGCCTACAGATAAGGACCCCACCCTCATTTAGCAGGGTCCAGAATTACCTGCAGTAATCCTCTATACAGAACCTGGGCGTTTGTGGGCTTATGGTAAAAGCTGCAGACTAAGAATGGGATGTTTAAATTCCCAGTCCCAAAGGCCTGGCCTGGCTGCAAAGCAAAGCAAAGCAAAGCAAAGCACAAGGCCTTATTTCTGTTCCCCAATTTGAGGAAAAAACCAATACATTGATCAATGAATACAAGGCTTTGCTCCTATTTTACCTACTTGAGCAAAAGGAGGGGGAGATAAGGTGGGGGGCAAGATTTCTAAATTTGGGCTTATAATGCAAAAAATAAAATACTTACATTATTCCTGTAATTTTGAAGTCAAAATAATCTTTCTAAATGAAAAAAATAAAATGTTGTATTTTTTTCCACCTAAAAGTACTTTAAAGGCGTTGGCTTGATTCGAACCCCTACACAGGGCTAGCCAGCTGCACCAAAGGCACTTGATCTTGCCACTGAACTATAGCTCCTTGCTGGGTTTTGACTGTGCCACAGACCCTATCACCAACATAAAGGTTGTGATGTCATTCCTTATGGCTTCCACTGTAAAGGACACTTCATATCCATGATATAGGGAAGATTTGACATGCTAGAGATATGGAAGCCCGTGTGGTCCAGTGGGTAAGTTCCTGACTTCCACCCAGACAACCAGGGTTCGAATCCTGGGCTCGGCACCAGGTGACTGATGGCGGCAAAGCAGAGGTAAGTCGGAGATGGCTGCTAAATTGGTAAGTAATATGTATGTGTGTATAGAGCATAGCTGGACTTGTGAATGGTGGATTGTAAAGTGGCTGTAAGTGTGTATGTGCGTACATGCAGAGAGAGCAAGGATAGGTGCAGGCTGTGTCAAAGGGCGGGAATAGAGGGAGCACATGAGGTGGGGGCGGAGCAAGAAGGGCAGGCTAAGAGAGGTGCAGAAAGAGGGGGAGTAGGCGGAGCCTAGGAGGAGAGGAGGGGGGTTGATGGGACTTAGAGGAGAATGGGGGGGAGGAGCAAGAAGGGAAGGCTGAGAGAGAGGGATAGCAGAGGTGGCTGGTAGGACCTAGAGGAGAAAGGGGGACGTAGATGGAGCAGGGGGAGAGAGCAAGAGTAGGTGGTATCGTAGTGGCAGTGATGCAGGAGAAGAAGAGGTCGAGGAGGAGTCTAGGCAGGTGCGCAAGAGGTGGTACAGGAGAGGAAGCATAGGGCTGCAAAGCCCATGCTGGCAGAGTGCTCCCCCTCCCAGCACACAAACAGGGTGATTACAAAGGAGGGGGTTTTGGTGATGGAACCATCATTTTTATGCTCCCCTCCAATCTCCAGGTTGGTGGTAGTGGGAAGGGAGGGGGGGGGGTCAAATTTGGGGGTGCAGTGTCAAAAGGGGTGTTGGGGTGCATTATTACAGGGGTGGTAGGAGACGCAGAATGATGCAGCTTGTGTTTTTCGGGAGTGCTACATATATTCTTGTTTATTGCGCCCTTTCTTTCGAGCGGCGGTATCACTAAAGGCTAGGGGCAAAGGGGGAGGGGAGGACTTGGGGTTCAGCTTTCAGGCAGGTAATGGTATTGAGACGGGAAACAAGGAACATGTGTTAGGATTCTTGGGAGATGGTCTCCCCATGATTTCATTGCCCCGTTGCAGCACATGTTATATGGTCTCTTGGGATGGTTTTTCTAGGCCTCATAACCCCAAAAGAGTGCCTGGCATTTCGGCTGTAAGGACACTTCTAAAGAGTGTGCTTTTGATATTCTGGTAAGCGCCTCCCCAACTGTGCACATCTATGCACCGTACATGGCAAATCCTTCATCCTGCAAAGCATCATATCACTAACCGAAGCTTTGAGATGGTGTGAGTATATTCATTTTGGGGTGAATACTCTTCCGTGCTTCTCCCACCTGAGGACTGTGGGTCTGTTGTTCTTCTTTCGCATGTCCCTTCAAAGAGACAGAAGGCACACTCACTCTATCTCTCTGCAAGCATCTATGCTTTGACACTTTTATATTGCAGTTTTCCTTCCAAATCCCGTGCCCCCTTCACCACATATACAGGCCAATCATTTCTTAATACTCATTCACTCTGTCATTCCAGTCCTCTACTCTATAGGCTGACGAAAAAACAACAAGAACAAGAAGTTGTTCAGCAAACAGATTTAAAGTCTCTCTGTGGATTTATCTTCATGCTGCTGCCCTCTAGTAATGCTACATGGCAACTGCAGCATAATAATAGGGTTGAGAAAGGGGCTGTCCTATGCAAATAATGTTCTCCCATGATTACTTTGCCGAGCTTCCTCTAGGATGGTGTGATACGACCTTCAACATATGGTCTTCAGCAGATTTTTAAAGTTGCCAAACTGTCTTAGGCTAAGGATTTTTCCCTACGAATGCCTACAGATAAGGACCCCACCGTCATTTAGCAGGGTCCAGAATTACCTGCAGTAATCCTCTATACAGAACCTGGGCGTTTGTGGGCTTATGGTAAAAGCTGCAGACTAAGAATGGGATGTTTAAATTCCCAGTCCCAAAGGCCTGGCCTGGCTGCAAAGCAAAGCAAAGCAAAGCAAAGCACAAGGCCTTATTTCTGTTCCCCAATTTGAGGAAAAAACCAATACATTGATCAATGAATACAAGGCTTTGCTCCTATTTTACCTACTTGAGCAAAAGGAGGGGGAGATAAGGTGGGGGGCAAGATTTCTAAATTTGGGCTTATAATGCAAAAAATAAAATACTTACATTATTCCTGTAATTTTGAAGTCAAAATAATCTTTCTAAATGAAAAAAATAAAATGTTGTATTTTTTTCCACCTAAAAGTACTTTAAAGGCGTTGGCTTGATTCGAACCCCTACATAGGGCTAGCCAGCTGCACCAAAGGCACTTGATCTTGCCACTGAACTATAGCTCCTTGCTGGGTTTTGACTGTGCCACAGACCCTATCACCAACATAAAGGTTGTGATGTCATTCCTTATGGCTTCCACTGTAAAGGACACTTCATATCCATGATATAGGGAAGATTTGACATGCTAGAGATATGGAAGCCCGTGTGGTCCAGTGGGTAAGTTCCTGACTTCCACCCAGACAACCAGGGTTCGAATCCTGGGCTCGGCACCAGGTGACTGATGGCGGCAAAGCAGAGGTAAGTCGGAGATGGCTGCTAAATTGGTAAGTAATATGTATGTGTGTATAGAGCATAGCTGGACTTGTGAATGGTGGATTGTAAAGTGGCTGTAAGTGTGTATGTGCGTACATGCAGAGAGAGCAAGGATAGGTGCAGGCTGTGTCAAAGGGCGGGAATAGAGGGAGCACATGAGGTGGGGGCGGAGCAAGAAGGGCAGGCTAAGAGAGGTGCAGAAAGAGGGGGAGTAGGCGGAGCCTAGGAGGAGAGGAGGGGGGTTGATGGGACTTAGAGGAGAATGGGGGGGAGGAGCAAGAAGGGAAGGCTGAGAGAGAGGGATAGCAGAGGTGGCTGGTAGGACCTAGAGGAGAAAGGGGGACGTAGATGGAGCAGGGGGAGAGAGCAAGAGTAGGTGGTATCGTAGTGGCAGTGATGCAGGAGAAGAAGAGGTCGAGGAGGAGTCTAGGCAGGTGCGCAAGAGGTGGTACAGGAGAGGAAGCATAGGGCTGCAAAGCCCATGCTGGCAGAGTGCTCCCCCTCCCAGCACACAAACAGGGTGATTACAAAGGAGGGGGTTTTGGTGATGCAACCATCATTTTTATGCTCCCCTCCAATCTCCAGGTTGGTGGTAGTGGGAAGGGAGGGGGGGGGTCAAATTTGGGGGTGCAGTGTCAAAAGGGGTGTTGGGGTGCATTATTACAGGGGTGGTAGGAGACGCAGAATGATGCAGCTTGTGTTTTTCGGGAGTGCTACATATATTCTTGTTTATTGCGCCCTTTCTTTCGAGCGGCGGTATCACTAAAGGCTAGGGGCAAAGGGGGAGGGGAGGACTTGGGGTTCAGCTTTCAGGCAGGTAATGGTATTGAGACGGGAAACAAGGAACATGTGTTAGGATTCTTGGGAGATGGTCTCCCCATGATTTCATTGCCCCGTTGCAGCACATGTTATATGGTCTCTTGGGATGGTTTTTCTAGGCCTCATAACCCCAAAAGAGTGCCTGGCATTTCGGCTGTAAGGACACTTCTAAAGAGTGTGCTTTTGATATTCTGGTAAGCGCCTCCCCAACTGTGCACATCTATGCACCGTACATGGCAAATCCTTCATCCTGCAAAGCATCATATCACTAACCGAAGCTTTGAGATGGTGTGAGTATATTCATTTTGGGGTGAATACTCTTCCGTGCTTCTCCCACCTGAGGACTGTGGGTCTGTTGTTCTTCTTTCGCATGTCCCTTCAAAGAGACAGAAGGCACACTCACTCTATCTCTCTGCAAGCATCTATGCTTTGACACTTTTATATTGCAGTTTTCCTTCCAAATCCCGTGCCCCCTTCACCACATATACAGGCCAATCATTTCTTAATACTCATTCACTCTGTCATTCCAGTCCTCTACTCTATAGGCTGACGAAAAAACAACAAGAACAAGAAGTTGTTCAGCAAACAGATTTAAAGTCTCTCTGTGGATTTATCTTCATGCTGCTGCCCTCTAGTAATGCTACATGGCAACTGCAGCATAATAATAGGGTTGAGAAAGGGGCTGTCCTATGCAAATAATGTTCTCCCATGATTACTTTGCCGAGCTTCCTCTAGGATGGTGTGATACGACCTTCAACATATGGTCTTCAGCAGATTTTTAAAGTTGCCAAACTGTCTTAGGCTAAGGATTTGTCCCTACGAATGCCTACAGATAAGGACCCCACCCTCATTTAGCAGGGTCCAGAATTACCTGCAGTAATCCTCTATACAGAACCTGGGCGTTTGTGGGTTTATGGTAAAAGCTGCAGACTAAGAATGGGATGTTTAAATTCCCAGTCCCAAAGGCCTGGCCTGGCTGCAAAGCAAAGCAAAGCAAAGCAAAGCACAAGGTCTTATTTCTGTTCCCCAATTTGAGGAAAAAACGAATACATTGATCAATGAATACAAGGCTTTGCTCCTATTTTACCTACTTGAGCAAAAGGAGGGGGAGATAAGGTGGGGGCAAGATTTCTAAATTTGGGCTTATAATGCAAAAAATAAAATACTTACATTATTCCTGTAATTTTGAAGTCAAAATAATCTTTCTAAATGAAAAAAATAAAATGTTGTATTTTTTTCCACCTAAAAGTACTTTAAAGGCGTTGGCTGGATTCGAACCCCTACACAGGGCTAGCCTGCTGCACCAAAGGCACTTTATCTTGCCACTGAGCTATAGCTCCTTGCTGGGTTTTGACTGTGCCACAGACCCTATCACCAACATAAAGGTTGTGATGTCATTCCTTATGGCTTCCACTGTAAAGGACACTTCATATCCATGATATAGGGAAGATTTGACATGCTAGAGATATGGAAGCCCGTGTGGTCCAGTGGGTAAGTTCCTGACTTCCACCCAGACAACCAGGGTTCGAATCCTGGGCTCGGCACCAGGTGACTGATGGCGGCAAAGCAGAGGTAAGTCGGAGATGGCTGCTAAATTGGTAAGTAATATGTATGTGTGTATAGAGCATAGCTGGACTTGTGAATGGTGGATTGTAAAGTGGCTGTAAGTGTGTATGTGCGTACATGCAGAGAGAGCAAGGATAGGTGCAGGCTGTGTCAAAGGGCGGGAATAGAGGGAGCACATGAGGTGGGGGCGGAGCAAGAAGGGCAGGCTAAGAGAGGTGCAGAAAGAGGGGGAGTAGGCGGAGCCTAGGAGGAGAGGAGGGGGGTTGATGGGACTTAGAGGAGAATGGGGGGGAGGAGCAAGAAGGGAAGGCTGAGAGAGAGGGATAGCAGAGGTGGCTGGTAGGACCTAGAGGAGAAAGGGGGACGTAGATGGAGCAGGGGGAGAGAGCAAGAGTAGGTGGTATCGTAGTGGCAGTGATGCAGGAGAAGAAGAGGTCGAGGAGGAGTCTAGGCAGGTGCGCAAGAGGTGGTACAGGAGAGGAAGCATAGGGCTGCAAAGCCCATGCTGGCAGAGTGCTCCCCCTCCCAGCACACAAACAGGGTGATTACAAAGGAGGGGGTTTTGGTGATGGAACCATCATTTTTATGCTCCCCTCCAATCTCCAGGTTGGTGGTAGTGGGAAGGGAGGGGGGGGTCAAATTTGGGGGTGCAGTGTCAAAAGGGGTGTTGGGGTGCATTATTACAGGGGTGGTAGGAGACGCAGAATGATGCAGCTTGTGTTTTTCGGGAGTGCTACATATATTCTTGTTTATTGCGCCCTTTCTTTCGAGCGGCGGTATCACTAAAGGCTAGGGGCAAAGGGGGAGGGGAGGACTTGGGGTTCAGCTTTCAGGCAGGTAATGGTATTGAGACGGGAAACAAGGAACATGTGTTAGGATTCTTGGGAGATGGTCTCCCCATGATTTCATTGCCCCGTTGCAGCACATGTTATATGGTCTCTTGGGATGGTTTTTCTAGGCCTCATAACCCCAAAAGAGTGCCTGGCATTTCGGCTGTAAGGACACTTCTAAAGAGTGTGCTTTTGATATTCTGGTAAGCGCCTCCCCAACTGTGCACATCTATGCACCGTACATGGCAAATCCTTCATCCTGCAAAGCATCATATCACTAACCGAAGCTTTGAGATGGTGTGAGTATATTCATTTTGGGGTGAATACTCTTCCGTGCTTCTCCCACCTGAGGACTGTGGGTCTGTTGTTCTTCTTTCGCATGTCCCTTCAAAGAGACAGAAGGCACACTCACTCTATCTCTCTGCAAGCATCTATGCTTTGACACTTTTATATTGCAGTTTTCCTTCCAAATCCCGTGCCCCCTTCACCACATATACAGGCCAATCATTTCTTAATACTCATTCACTCTGTCATTCCAGTCCTCTACTCTATAGGCTGACGAAAAAACAACAAGAACAAGAAGTTGTTCAGCAAACAGATTTAAAGTCTCTCTGTGGATTTATCTTCATGCTGCTGCCCTCTAGTAATGCTACATGGCAACTGCAGCATAATAATAGGGTTGAGAAAGGGGCTGTCCTATGCAAATAATGTTCTCCCATGATTACTTTGCCGAGCTTCCTCTAGGATGGTGTGATACGACCTTCAACATATGGTCTTCAGCAGATTTTTAAAGTTGCCAAACTGTCTTAGGCTAAGGATTTTTCCCTACGAATGCCTACAGATAAGGACCCCACCCTCATTTAGCAGGGTCCAGAATTACCTGCAGTAATCCTCTATACAGAACCTGGGCGTTTGTGGGCTTATGGTAAAAGCTGCAGACTAAGAATGGGATGTTTAAATTCCCAGTCCCAAAGGCCTGGCCTGGCTGCAAAGCAAAGCAAAGCAAAGCAAAGCAAAGCACAAGGCCTTATTTCTGTTCCCCAATTTGAGGAAAAAACCAATACATTGATCAATGAATACAAGGCTTTGCTCCTATTTTACCTACTTGAGCAAAAGGAGGGGGAGATAAGGTGGGGGGCAAGATTTCTAAATTTGGGCTTATAATGCAAAAAATAAAATACTTACATTATTCCTGTAATTTTGAAGTCAAAATAATCTTTCTAAATGAAAAAAATAAAATGTTGTATTTTTTTCCACCTAAAAGTACTTTAAAGGCGTTGGCTGGATTCGAACCCCTACACAGGGCTAGCCTGCTGCACCAAAGGCACTTGATCTTGCCACTGAGCTATAGCTCCTTGCTGGGTTTTGACTGTGCCACAGACCCTATCACCAACATAAAGGTTGTGATGTCATTCCTTATGGCTCCCACTGTAAAGGACACTTCATATCCATGATATAGGGAAGATTTGACATGCTAGAGATATGGAAGCCCGTGTGGTCCAGTGGGTAAGTTCCTGACTTCCACCCAGACCACCAGGGTTCGAATCCTGGGCTCGGCACCAGGTGACTGATGGCGGCAAAGCAGAGGTAAGTCGGAGATGGCTGCTAAATTGGTAAGTAATATGTATGTGTGTATAGAGCATAGCTGGACTTGTGAATGGTGGATTGTAAAGTGGCTGTAAGTGTGTATGTGCGTACATGCAGAGAGAGCAAGGATAGGTGCAGGCTGTGTCAAAGGGCGGGAATAGAGGGAGCACATGAGGTGGGGGCGGAGCAAGAAGGGCAGGCTAAGAGAGGTGCAGAAAGAGGGGGAGTAGGCGGAGCCTAGGAGGAGAGGAGGGGGGTTGATGGGACTTAGAGGAGAATGGGGGGGAGGAGCAAGAAGGGAAGGCTGAGAGAGAGGGATAGCAGAGGTGGCTGGTAGGACCTAGAGGAGAAAGGGGGACGTAGATGGAGCAGGGGGAGAGAGCAAAAGTAGGTGGTATCGTAGTGGCAGTGATGCAGGAGAAGAAGAGGTCGAGGAGGAGTCTAGGCAGGTGCGCAAGAGGTGGTACAGGAGAGGAAGCATAGGGCTGCAAAGCCCATGCTGGCAGAGTGCTCCCCCTCCCAGCACACAAACAGGGTGATTACAAAGGAGGGGGTTTTGGTGATGGAACCATCATTTTTATGCTCCCCTCCAATCTCCAGGTTGGTGGTAGTGGGAAGGGAGGGGGGGGGGGGGTCAAATTTGGGGGTGCAGTGTCAAAAGGGGTGTTGGGGTGCATTATTACAGGGGTGGTAGGAGACGCAGAATGATGCAGCTTGTGTTTTTCGGGAGTGCTACATATATTCTTGTTTATTGCGCCCTTTCTTTCGAGCGGCGGTATCACTAAAGGCTAGGGGCAAAGGGGGAGGGGAGGACTTGGGGTTCAGCTTTCAGGCAGGTAATGGTATTGAGACGGGAAACAAGGAACATGTGTTAGGATTCTTGGGAGATGGTCTCCCCATGATTTCATTGCCCCGTTGCAGCACATGTTATATGGTCTCTTGGGATGGTTTTTCTAGGCCTCATAACCCCAAAAGAGTGCCTGGCATTTCGGCTGTAAGGACACTTCTAAAGAGTGTGCTTTTGATATTCTGGTAAGCGCCTCCCCAACTGTGCACATCTATGCACCGTACATGGCAAATCCTTCATCCTGCAAAGCATCATATCACTAACCGAAGCTTTGAGATGGTGTGAGTATATTCATTTTGGGGTGAATACTCTTCCGTGCTTCTCCCACCTGAGGACTGTGGGTCTGTTGTTCTTCTTTCGCATGTCCCTTCAAAGAGACAGAAGGCACACTCACTCTATCTCTCTGCAAGCATCTATGCTTTGACACTTTTATATTGCAGTTTTCCTTCCAAATCCCGTGCCCCCTTCACCACATATACAGGCCAATCATTTCTTAATACTCATTCACTCTGTCATTCCAGTCCTCTACTCTATAGGCTGACGAAAAAACAACAAGAACAAGAAGTTGTTCAGCAAACAGATTTAAAGTCTCTCTGTGGATTTATCTTCATGCTGCTGCCCTCTAGTAATGCTACATGGCAACTGCAGCATAATAATAGGGTTGAGAAAGGGGCTGTCCTATGCAAATAATGTTCTCCCATGATTACTTTGCCGAGCTTCCTCTAGGATGGTGTGATACGACCTTCAACATATGGTCTTCAGCAGATTTTTAAAGTTGCCAAACTGTCTTAGGCTAAGGATTTGTCCCTACGAATGCCTACAGATAAGGACCCCACCCTCATTTAGCAGGGTCCAGAATTACCTGCAGTAATCCTCTATACAGAACCTGGGCGTTTGTGGGTTTATGGTAAAAGCTGCAGACTAAGAATGGGATGTTTAAATTCCCAGTCCCAAAGGCCTGGCCTGGCTGCAAAGCAAAGCAAAGCAAAGCAAAGCACAAGGTCTTATTTCTGTTCCCCAATTTGAGGAAAAAACGAATACATTGATCAATGAATACAAGGCTTTGCTCCTATTTTACCTACTTGAGCAAAAGGAGGGGGAGATAAGGTGGGGGGCAAGATTTCTAAATTTGGGCTTATAATGCAAAAAATAAAATACTTACATTATTCCTGTAATTTTGAAGTCAAAATAATCTTTCTAAATGAAAAAAATAAAATGTTGTATTTTTTTCCACCTAAAAGTACTTTAAAGGCGTTGGCTGGATTCGAACCCCTACACAGGGCTAGCCTGCTGCACCAAAGGCACTTTATCTTGCCACTGAGCTATAGCTCCTTGCTGGGTTTTGACTGTGCCACAGACCCTATCACCAACATAAAGGTTGTGATGTCATTCCTTATGGCTTCCACTGTAAAGGACACTTCATATCCATGATATAGGGAAGATTTGACATGCTAGAGATATGGAAGCCCGTGTGGTCCAGTGGGTAAGTTCCTGACTTCCACCCAGACAACCAGGGTTCGAATCCTGGGCTCGGCACCAGGTGACTGATGGCGGCAAAGCAGAGGTAAGTCGGAGATGGCTGCTAAATTGGTAAGTAATATGTATGTGTGTATAGAGCATAGCTGGACTTGTGAATGGTGGATTGTAAAGTGGCTGTAAGTGTGTATGTGCGTACATGCAGAGAGAGCAAGGATAGGTGCAGGCTGTGTCAAAGGGCGGGAATAGAGGGAGCACATGAGGTGGGGGCGGAGCAAGAAGGGCAGGCTAAGAGAGGTGCAGAAAGAGGGGGAGTAGGCGGAGCCTAGGAGGAGAGGAGGGGGGTTGATGGGACTTAGAGGAGAATGGGGGGGAGGAGCAAGAAGGGAAGGCTGAGAGAGAGGGATAGCAGAGGTGGCTGGTAGGACCTAGAGGAGAAAGGGGGACGTAGATGGAGCAGGGGGAGAGAGCAAGAGTAGGTGGTATCGTAGTGGCAGTGATGCAGGAGAAGAAGAGGTCGAGGAGGAGTCTAGGCAGGTGCGCAAGAGGTGGTACAGGAGAGGAAGCATAGGGCTGCAAAGCCCATGCTGGCAGAGTGCTCCCCCTCCCAGCACACAAACAGGGTGATTACAAAGGAGGGGGTTTTGGTGATGGAACCATCATTTTTATGCTCCCCTCCAATCTCCAGGTTGGTGGTAGTGGGAAGGGAGGGGGGGGTCAAATTTGGGGGTGCAGTGTCAAAAGGGGTGTTGGGGTGCATTATTACAGGGGTGGTAGGAGACGCAGAATGATGCAGCTTGTGTTTTTCGGGAGTGCTACATATATTCTTGTTTATTGCGCCCTTTCTTTCGAGCGGCGGTATCACTAAAGGCTAGGGGCAAAGGGGGAGGGGAGGACTTGGGGTTCAGCTTTCAGGCAGGTAATGGTATTGAGACGGGAAACAAGGAACATGTGTTAGGATTCTTGGGAGATGGTCTCCCCATGATTTCATTGCCCCGTTGCAGCACATGTTATATGGTCTCTTGGGATGGTTTTTCTAGGCCTCATAACCCCAAAAGAGTGCCTGGCATTTCGGCTGTAAGGACACTTCTAAAGAGTGTGCTTTTGATATTCTGGTAAGCGCCTCCCCAACTGTGCACATCTATGCACCGTACATGGCAAATCCTTCATCCTGCAAAGCATCATATCACTAACCGAAGCTTTGAGATGGTGTGAGTATATTCATTTTGGGGTGAATACTCTTCCGTGCTTCTCCCACCTGAGGACTGTGGGTCTGTTGTTCTTCTTTCGCATGTCCCTTCAAAGAGACAGAAGGCACACTCACTCTATCTCTCTGCAAGCATCTATGCTTTGACACTTTTATATTGCAGTTTTCCTTCCAAATCCCGTGCCCCCTTCACCACATATACAGGCCAATCATTTCTTAATACTCATTCACTCTGTCATTCCAGTCCTCTACTCTATAGGCTGACGAAAAAACAACAAGAACAAGAAGTTGTTCAGCAAACAGATTTAAAGTCTCTCTGTGGATTTATCTTCATGCTGCTGCCCTCTAGTAATGCTACATGGCAACTGCAGCATAATAATAGGGTTGAGAAAGGGGCTGTCCTATGCAAATAATGTTCTCCCATGATTACTTTGCCGAGCTTCCTCTAGGATGGTGTGATACGACCTTCAACATATGGTCTTCAGCAGATTTTTAAAGTTGCCAAACTGTCTTAGGCTAAGGATTTTTCCCTACGAATGCCTACAGATAAGGACCCCACCCTCATTTAGCAGGGTCCAGAATTACCTGCAGTAATCCTCTATACAGAACCTGGGCGTTTGTGGGCTTATGGTAAAAGCTGCAGACTAAGAATGGGATGTTTAAATTCCCAGTCCCAAAGGCCTGGCCTGGCTGCAAAGCAAAGCAAAGCAAAGCAAAGCAAAGCACAAGGCCTTATTTCTGTTCCCCAATTTGAGGAAAAAACCAATACATTGATCAATGAATACAAGGCTTTGCTCCTATTTTACCTACTTGAGCAAAAGGAGGGGGAGATAAGGTGGGGGGCAAGATTTCTAAATTTGGGCTTATAATGCAAAAAATAAAATACTTACATTATTCCTGTAATTTTGAAGTCAAAATAATCTTTCTAAATGAAAAAAATAAAATGTTGTATTTTTTTCCACCTAAAAGTACTTTAAAGGCGTTGGCTGGATTCGAACCCCTACACAGGGCTAGCCTGCTGCACCAAAGGCACTTGATCTTGCCACTGAGCTATAGCTCCTTGCTGGGTTTTGACTGTGCCACAGACCCTATCACCAACATAAAGGTTGTGATGTCATTCCTTATGGCTCCCACTGTAAAGGACACTTCATATCCATGATATAGGGAAGATTTGACATGCTAGAGATATGGAAGCCCGTGTGGTCCAGTGGGTAAGTTCCTGACTTCCACCCAGACCACCAGGGTTCGAATCCTGGGCTCGGCACCAGGTGACTGATGGCGGCAAAGCAGAGGTAAGTCGGAGATGGCTGCTAAATTGGTAAGTAATATGTATGTGTGTATAGAGCATAGCTGGACTTGTGAATGGTGGATTGTAAAGTGGCTGTAAGTGTGTATGTGCGTACATGCAGAGAGAGCAAGGATAGGTGCAGGCTGTGTCAAAGGGCGGGAATAGAGGGAGCACATGAGGTGGGGGCGGAGCAAGAAGGGCAGGCTAAGAGAGGTGCAGAAAGAGGGGGAGTAGGCGGAGCCTAGGAGGAGAGGAGGGGGGTTGATGGGACTTAGAGGAGAATGGGGGGGAGGAGCAAGAAGGGAAGGCTGAGAGAGAGGGATAGCAGAGGTGGCTGGTAGGACCTAGAGGAGAAAGGGGGACGTAGATGGAGCAGGGGGAGAGAGCAAAAGTAGGTGGTATCGTAGTGGCAGTGATGCAGGAGAAGAAGAGGTCGAGGAGGAGTCTAGGCAGGTGCGCAAGAGGTGGTACAGGAGAGGAAGCATAGGGCTGCAAAGCCCATGCTGGCAGAGTGCTCCCCCTCCCAGCACACAAACAGGGTGATTACAAAGGAGGGGGTTTTGGTGATGGAACCATCATTTTTATGCTCCCCTCCAATCTCCAGGTTGGTGGTAGTGGGAAGGGAGGGGGGGGGGGTCAAATTTGGGGGTGCAGTGTCAAAAGGGGTGTTGGGGTGCATTATTACAGGGGTGGTAGGAGACGCAGAATGATGCAGCTTGTGTTTTTCGGGAGTGCTACATATATTCTTGTTTATTGCGCCCTTTCTTTCGAGCGGCGGTATCACTAAAGGCTAGGGGCAAAGGGGGAGGGGAGGACTTGGGGTTCAGCTTTCAGGCAGGTAATGGTATTGAGACGGGAAACAAGGAACATGTGTTAGGATTCTTGGGAGATGGTCTCCCCATGATTTCATTGCCCCGTTGCAGCACATGTTATATGGTCTCTTGGGATGGTTTTTCTAGGCCTCATAACCCCAAAAGAGTGCCTGGCATTTCGGCTGTAAGGACACTTCTAAAGAGTGTGCTTTTGATATTCTGGTAAGCGCCTCCCCAACTGTGCACATCTATGCACCGTACATGGCAAATCCTTCATCCTGCAAAGCATCATATCACTAACCGAAGCTTTGAGATGGTGTGAGTATATTCATTTTGGGGTGAATACTCTTCTGTGCTTCTCCCACCTGAGGACTGTGGGTCTGTTGTTCTTCTTTCGCATGTCCCTTCAAAGAGACAGAAGGCACACTCACTCTATCTCTCTGCAAGCATCTATGCTTTGACACTTTTATATTGCAGTTTTCCTTCCAAATCCCGTGCCCCCTTCACCACATATACAGGCCAATCATTTCTTAATACTCATTCACTCTGTCATTCCAGTCCTCTACTCTATAGGCTGACGAAAAAACAACAAGAACAAGAAGTTGTTCAGCAAACAGATTTAAAGTCTCTCTGTGGATTTATCTTCATGCTGCTGCCCTCTAGTAATGCTACATGGCAACTGCAGCATAATAATAGGGTTGAGAAAGGGGCTGTCCTATGCAAATAATGTTCTCCCATGATTACTTTGCCGAGCTTCCTCTAGGATGGTGTGATACGACCTTCAACATATGGTCTTCAGCAGATTTTTAAAGTTGCCAAACTGTCTTAGGCTAAGGATTTGTCCCTACGAATGCCTACAGATAAGGACCCCACCCTCATTTAGCAGGGTCCAGAATTACCTGCAGTAATCCTCTATACAGAACCTGGGCGTTTGTGGGTTTATGGTAAAAGCTGCAGACTAAGAATGGGATGTTTAAATTCCCAGTCCCAAAGGCCTGGCCTGGCTGCAAAGCAAAGCAAAGCACAAGGTCTTATTTCTGTTCCCCAATTTGAGGAAAAAACGAATACATTGATCAATGAATACAAGGCTTTGCTCCTATTTTACCTACTTGAGCAAAAGGAGGGGGAGATAAGGTGGGGGGCAAGATTTCTAAATTTGGGCTTATAATGCAAAAAATAAAATACTTACATTATTCCTGTAATTTTGAAGTCAAAATAATCTTTCTAAATGAAAAAAATAAAATGTTGTATTTTTTTCCACCTAAAAGTACTTTAAAGGCGTTGGCTGGATTCGAACCCCTACACAGGGCTAGCCTGCTGCACCAAAGGCACTTTATCTTGCCACTGAGCTATAGCTCCTTGCTGGGTTTTGACTGTGCCACAGACCCTATCACCAACATAAAGGTTGTGATGTCATTCCTTATGGCTTCCACTGTAAAGGACACTTCATATCCATGATATAGGGAAGATTTGACATGCTAGAGATATGGAAGCCCGTGTGGTCCAGTGGGTAAGTTCCTGACTTCCACCCAGACAACCAGGGTTCGAATCCTGGGCTCGGCACCAGGTGACTGATGGCGGCAAAGCAGAGGTAAGTCGGAGATGGCTGCTAAATTGGTAAGTAATATGTATGTGTGTATAGAGCATAGCTGGACTTGTGAATGGTGGATTGTAAAGTGGCTGTAAGTGTGTATGTGCGTACATGCAGAGAGAGCAAGGATAGGTGCAGGCTGTGTCAAAGGGCGGGAATAGAGGGAGCACATGAGGTGGGGGCGGAGCAAGAAGGGCAGGCTAAGAGAGGTGCAGAAAGAGGGGGAGTAGGCGGAGCCTAGGAGGAGAGGAGGGGGGTTGATGGGACTTAGAGGAGAATGGGGGGGAGGAGCAAGAAGGGAAGGCTGAGAGAGAGGGATAGCAGAGGTGGCTGGTAGGACCTAGAGGAGAAAGGGGGACGTAGATGGAGCAGGGGGAGAGAGCAAGAGTAGGTGGTATCGTAGTGGCAGTGATGCAGGAGAAGAAGAGGTCGAGGAGGAGTCTAGGCAGGTGCGCAAGAGGTGGTACAGGAGAGGAAGCATAGGGCTGCAAAGCCCATGCTGGCAGAGTGCTCCCCCTCCCAGCACACAAACAGGGTGATTACAAAGGAGGGGGTTTTGGTGATGGAACCATCATTTTTATGCTCCCCTCCAATCTCCAGGTTGGTGGTAGTGGGAAGGGAGGGGGGGGGGTCAAATTTGGGGGTGCAGTGTCAAAAGGGGTGTTGGGGTGCATTATTACAGGGGTGGTAGGAGACGCAGAATGATGCAGCTTGTGTTTTTCGGGAGTGCTACATATATTCTTGTTTATTGCGCCCTTTCTTTCGAGCGGCGGTATCACTAAAGGCTAGGGGCAAAGGGGGAGGGGAGGACTTGGGGTTCAGCTTTCAGGCAGGTAATGGTATTGAGACGGGAAACAAGGAACATGTGTTAGGATTCTTGGGAGATGGTCTCCCCATGATTTCATTGCCCCGTTGCAGCACATGTTATATGGTCTCTTGGGATGGTTTTTCTAGGCCTCATAACCCCAAAAGAGTGCCTGGCATTTCGGCTGTAAGGACACTTCTAAAGAGTGTGCTTTTGATATTCTGGTAAGCGCCTCCCCAACTGTGCACATCTATGCACCGTACATGGCAAATCCTTCATCCTGCAAAGCATCATATCACTAACCGAAGCTTTGAGATGGTGTGAGTATATTCATTTTGGGGTGAATACTCTTCCGTGCTTCTCCCACCTGAGGACTGTGGGTCTGTTGTTCTTCTTTCGCATGTCCCTTCAAAGAGACAGAAGGCACACTCACTCTATCTCTCTGCAAGCATCTATGCTTTGACACTTTTATATTGCAGTTTTCCTTCCAAATCCCGTGCCCCCTTCACCACATATACAGGCCAATCATTTCTTAATACTCATTCACTCTGTCATTCCAGTCCTCTACTCTATAGGCTGACGAAAAAACAACAAGAACAAGAAGTTGTTCAGCAAACAGATTTAAAGTCTCTCTGTGGATTTATCTTCATGCTGCTGCCCTCTAGTAATGCTACATGGCAACTGCAGCATAATAATAGGGTTGAGAAAGGGGCTGTCCTATGCAAATAATGTTCTCCCATGATTACTTTGCCGAGCTTCCTCTAGGATGGTGTGATACGACCTTCAACATATGGTCTTCAGCAGATTTTTAAAGTTGCCAAACTGTCTTAGGCTAAGGATTTGTCCCTACGAATGCCTACAGATAAGGACCCCACCCTCATTTAGCAGGGTCCAGAATTACCTGCAGTAATCCTCTATACAGAACCTGGGCGTTTGTGGGTTTATGGTAAAAGCTGCAGACTAAGAATGGGATGTTTAAATTCCCAGTCCCAAAGGCCTGGCCTGGCTGCAAAGCAAAGCAAAGCAAAGCAAAGCACAAGGTCTTATTTCTGTTCCCCAATTTGAGGAAAAAACGAATACATTGATCAATGAATACAAGGCTTTGCTCCTATTTTACCTACTTGAGCAAAAGGAGGGGGAGATAAGGTGGGGGGCAAGATTTCTAAATTTGGGCTTATAATGCAAAAAATAAAATACTTACATTATTCCTGTAATTTTGAAGTCAAAATAATCTTTCTAAATGAAAAAAATAAAATGTTGTATTTTTTTCCACCTAAAAGTACTTTAAAGGCGTTGGCTGGATTCGAACCCCTACACAGGGCTAGCCTGCTGCACCAAAGGCACTTTATCTTGCCACTGAGCTATAGCTCCTTGCTGGGTTTTGACTGTGCCACAGACCCTATCACCAACATAAAGGTTGTGATGTCATTCCTTATGGCTTCCACTGTAAAGGACACTTCATATCCATGATATAGGGAAGATTTGACATGCTAGAGATATGGAAGCCCGTGTGGTCCAGTGGGTAAGTTCCTGACTTCCACCCAGACAACCAGGGTTCGAATCCTGGGCTCGGCACCAGGTGACTGATGGCGGCAAAGCAGAGGTAAGTCGGAGATGGCTGCTAAATTGGTAAGTAATATGTATGTGTGTATAGAGCATAGCTGGACTTGTGAATGGTGGATTGTAAAGTGGCTGTAAGTGTGTATGTGCGTACATGCAGAGAGAGCAAGGATAGGTGCAGGCTGTGTCAAAGGGCGGGAATAGAGGGAGCACATGAGGTGGGGGCGGAGCAAGAAGGGCAGGCTAAGAGAGGTGCAGAAAGAGGGGGAGTAGGCGGAGCCTAGGAGGAGAGGAGGGGGGTTGATGGGACTTAGAGGAGAATGGGGGGGAGGAGCAAGAAGGGAAGGCTGAGAGAGAGGGATAGCAGAGGTGGCTGGTAGGACCTAGAGGAGAAAGGGGGACGTAGATGGAGCAGGGGGAGAGAGCAAGAGTAGGTGGTATCGTAGTGGCAGTGATGCAGGAGAAGAAGAGGTCGAGGAGGAGTCTAGGCAGGTGCGCAAGAGGTGGTACAGGAGAGGAAGCATAGGGCTGCAAAGCCCATGCTGGCAGAGTGCTCCCCCTCCCAGCACACAAACAGGGTGATTACAAAGGAGGGGGTTTTGGTGATGGAACCATCATTTTTATGCTCCCCTCCAATCTCCAGGTTGGTGGTAGTGGGAAGGGAGGGGGGGGTCAAATTTGGGGGTGCAGTGTCAAAAGGGGTGTTGGGGTGCATTATTACAGGGGTGGTAGGAGACGCAGAATGATGCAGCTTGTGTTTTTCGGGAGTGCTACATATATTCTTGTTTATTGCGCCCTTTCTTTCGAGCGGCGGTATCACTAAAGGCTAGGGGCAAAGGGGGAGGGGAGGACTTGGGGTTCAGCTTTCAGGCAGGTAATGGTATTGAGACGGGAAACAAGGAACATGTGTTAGGATTCTTGGGAGATGGTCTCCCCATGATTTCATTGCCCCGTTGCAGCACATGTTATATGGTCTCTTGGGATGGTTTTTCTAGGCCTCATAACCCCAAAAGAGTGCCTGGCATTTCGGCTGTAAGGACACTTCTAAAGAGTGTGCTTTTGATATTCTGGTAAGCGCCTCCCCAACTGTGCACATCTATGCACCGTACATGGCAAATCCTTCATCCTGCAAAGCATCATATCACTAACCGAAGCTTTGAGATGGTGTGAGTATATTCATTTTGGGGTGAATACTCTTCCGTGCTTCTCCCACCTGAGGACTGTGGGTCTGTTGTTCTTCTTTCGCATGTCCCTTCAAAGAGACAGAAGGCACACTCACTCTATCTCTCTGCAAGCATCTATGCTTTGACACTTTTATATTGCAGTTTTCCTTCCAAATCCCGTGCCCCCTTCACCACATATACAGGCCAATCATTTCTTAATACTCATTCACTCTGTCATTCCAGTCCTCTACTCTATAGGCTGACGAAAAAACAACAAGAACAAGAAGTTGTTCAGCAAACAGATTTAAAGTCTCTCTGTGGATTTATCTTCATGCTGCTGCCCTCTAGTAATGCTACATGGCAACTGCAGCATAATAATAGGGTTGAGAAAGGGGCTGTCCTATGCAAATAATGTTCTCCCATGATTACTTTGCCGAGCTTCCTCTAGGATGGTGTGATACGACCTTCAACATATGGTCTTCAGCAGATTTTTAAAGTTGCCAAACTGTCTTAGGCTAAGGATTTTTCCCTACGAATGCCTACAGATAAGGACCCCACCCTCATTTAGCAGGGTCCAGAATTACCTGCAGTAATCCTCTATACAGAACCTGGGCGTTTGTGGGCTTATGGTAAAAGCTGCAGACTAAGAATGGGATGTTTAAATTCCCAGTCCCAAAGGCCTGGCCTGGCTGCAAAGCAAAGCAAAGCAAAGCAAAGCAAAGCACAAGGCCTTATTTCTGTTCCCCAATTTGAGGAAAAAACCAATACATTGATCAATGAATACAAGGCTTTGCTCCTATTTTACCTACTTGAGCAAAAGGAGGGGGAGATAAGGTGGGGGGCAAGATTTCTAAATTTGGGCTTATAATGCAAAAAATAAAATACTTACATTATTCCTGTAATTTTGAAGTCAAAATAATCTTTCTAAATGAAAAAAATAAAATGTTGTATTTTTTTCCACCTAAAAGTACTTTAAAGGCGTTGGCTGGATTCGAACCCCTACACAGGGCTAGCCTGCTGCACCAAAGGCACTTGATCTTGCCACTGAGCTATAGCTCCTTGCTGGGTTTTGACTGTGCCACAGACCCTATCACCAACATAAAGGTTGTGATGTCATTCCTTATGGCTCCCACTGTAAAGGACACTTCATATCCATGATATAGGGAAGATTTGACATGCTAGAGATATGGAAGCCCGTGTGGTCCAGTGGGTAAGTTCCTGACTTCCACCCAGACCACCAGGGTTCGAATCCTGGGCTCGGCACCAGGTGACTGATGGCGGCAAAGCAGAGGTAAGTCGGAGATGGCTGCTAAATTGGTAAGTAATATGTATGTGTGTATAGAGCATAGCTGGACTTGTGAATGGTGGATTGTAAAGTGGCTGTAAGTGTGTATGTGCGTACATGCAGAGAGAGCAAGGATAGGTGCAGGCTGTGTCAAAGGGCGGGAATAGAGGGAGCACATGAGGTGGGGGCGGAGCAAGAAGGGCAGGCTAAGAGAGGTGCAGAAAGAGGGGGAGTAGGCGGAGCCTAGGAGGAGAGGAGGGGGGTTGATGGGACTTAGAGGAGAATGGGGGGGAGGAGCAAGAAGGGAAGGCTGAGAGAGAGGGATAGCAGAGGTGGCTGGTAGGACCTAGAGGAGAAAGGGGGACGTAGATGGAGCAGGGGGAGAGAGCAAAAGTAGGTGGTATCGTAGTGGCAGTGATGCAGGAGAAGAAGAGGTCGAGGAGGAGTCTAGGCAGGTGCGCAAGAGGTGGTACAGGAGAGGAAGCATAGGGCTGCAAAGCCCATGCTGGCAGAGTGCTCCCCCTCCCAGCACACAAACAGGGTGATTACAAAGGAGGGGGTTTTGGTGATGGAACCATCATTTTTATGCTCCCCTCCAATCTCCAGGTTGGTGGTAGTGGGAAGGGAGGGGGGGGGGTCAAATTTGGGGGTGCAGTGTCAAAAGGGGTGTTGGGGTGCATTATTACAGGGGTGGTAGGAGACGCAGAATGATGCAGCTTGTGTTTTTCGGGAGTGCTACATATATTCTTGTTTATTGCGCCCTTTCTTTCGAGCGGCGGTATCACTAAAGGCTAGGGGCAAAGGGGGAGGGGAGGACTTGGGGTTCAGCTTTCAGGCAGGTAATGGTATTGAGACGGGAAACAAGGAACATGTGTTAGGATTCTTGGGAGATGGTCTCCCCATGATTTCATTGCCCCGTTGCAGCACATGTTATATGGTCTCTTGGGATGGTTTTTCTAGGCCTCATAACCCCAAAAGAGTGCCTGGCATTTCGGCTGTAAGGACACTTCTAAAGAGTGTGCTTTTGATATTCTGGTAAGCGCCTCCCCAACTGTGCACATCTATGCACCGTACATGGCAAATCCTTCATCCTGCAAAGCATCATATCACTAACCGAAGCTTTGAGATGGTGTGAGTATATTCATTTTGGGGTGAATACTCTTCTGTGCTTCTCCCACCTGAGGACTGTGGGTCTGTTGTTCTTCTTTCGCATGTCCCTTCAAAGAGACAGAAGGCACACTCACTCTATCTCTCTGCAAGCATCTATGCTTTGACACTTTTATATTGCAGTTTTCCTTCCAAATCCCGTGCCCCCTTCACCACATATACAGGCCAATCATTTCTTAATACTCATTCACTCTGTCATTCCAGTCCTCTACTCTATAGGCTGACGAAAAAACAACAAGAACAAGAAGTTGTTCAGCAAACAGATTTAAAGTCTCTCTGTGGATTTATCTTCATGCTGCTGCCCTCTAGTAATGCTACATGGCAACTGCAGCATAATAATAGGGTTGAGAAAGGGGCTGTCCTATGCAAATAATGTTCTCCCATGATTACTTTGCCGAGCTTCCTCTAGGATGGTGTGATACGACCTTCAACATATGGTCTTCAGCAGATTTTTAAAGTTGCCAAACTGTCTTAGGCTAAGGATTTGTCCCTACGAATGCCTACAGATAAGGACCCCACCCTCATTTAGCAGGGTCCAGAATTACCTGCAGTAATCCTCTATACAGAACCTGGGCGTTTGTGGGTTTATGGTAAAAGCTGCAGACTAAGAATGGGATGTTTAAATTCCCAGTCCCAAAGGCCTGGCCTGGCTGCAAAGCAAAGCAAAGCACAAGGTCTTATTTCTGTTCCCCAATTTGAGGAAAAAACGAATACATTGATCAATGAATACAAGGCTTTGCTCCTATTTTACCTACTTGAGCAAAAGGAGGGGGAGATAAGGTGGGGGGCAAGATTTCTAAATTTGGGCTTATAATGCAAAAAATAAAATACTTACATTATTCCTGTAATTTTGAAGTCAAAATAATCTTTCTAAATGAAAAAAATAAAATGTTGTATTTTTTTCCACCTAAAAGTACTTTAAAGGCGTTGGCTGGATTCGAACCCCTACACAGGGCTAGCCTGCTGCACCAAAGGCACTTTATCTTGCCACTGAGCTATAGCTCCTTGCTGGGTTTTGACTGTGCCACAGACCCTATCACCAACATAAAGGTTGTGATGTCATTCCTTATGGCTTCCACTGTAAAGGACACTTCATATCCATGATATAGGGAAGATTTGACATGCTAGAGATATGGAAGCCCGTGTGGTCCAGTGGGTAAGTTCCTGACTTCCACCCAGACAACCAGGGTTCGAATCCTGGGCTCGGCACCAGGTGACTGATGGCGGCAAAGCAGAGGTAAGTCGGAGATGGCTGCTAAATTGGTAAGTAATATGTATGTGTGTATAGAGCATAGCTGGACTTGTGAATGGTGGATTGTAAAGTGGCTGTAAGTGTGTATGTGCGTACATGCAGAGAGAGCAAGGATAGGTGCAGGCTGTGTCAAAGGGCGGGAATAGAGGGAGCACATGAGGTGGGGGCGGAGCAAGAAGGGCAGGCTAAGAGAGGTGCAGAAAGAGGGGGAGTAGGCGGAGCCTAGGAGGAGAGGAGGGGGGTTGATGGGACTTAGAGGAGAATGGGGGGGAGGAGCAAGAAGGGAAGGCTGAGAGAGAGGGATAGCAGAGGTGGCTGGTAGGACCTAGAGGAGAAAGGGGGACGTAGATGGAGCAGGGGGAGAGAGCAAGAGTAGGTGGTATCGTAGTGGCAGTGATGCAGGAGAAGAAGAGGTCGAGGAGGAGTCTAGGCAGGTGCGCAAGAGGTGGTACAGGAGAGGAAGCATAGGGCTGCAAAGCCCATGCTGGCAGAGTGCTCCCCCTCCCAGCACACAAACAGGGTGATTACAAAGGAGGGGGTTTTGGTGATGGAACCATCATTTTTATGCTCCCCTCCAATCTCCAGGTTGGTGGTAGTGGGAAGGGAGGGGGGGGGGTCAAATTTGGGGGTGCAGTGTCAAAAGGGGTGTTGGGGTGCATTATTACAGGGGTGGTAGGAGACGCAGAATGATGCAGCTTGTGTTTTTCGGGAGTGCTACATATATTCTTGTTTATTGCGCCCTTTCTTTCGAGCGGCGGTATCACTAAAGGCTAGGGGCAAAGGGGGAGGGGAGGACTTGGGGTTCAGCTTTCAGGCAGGTAATGGTATTGAGACGGGAAACAAGGAACATGTGTTAGGATTCTTGGGAGATGGTCTCCCCATGATTTCATTGCCCCGTTGCAGCACATGTTATATGGTCTCTTGGGATGGTTTTTCTAGGCCTCATAACCCCAAAAGAGTGCCTGGCATTTCGGCTGTAAGGACACTTCTAAAGAGTGTGCTTTTGATATTCTGGTAAGCGCCTCCCCAACTGTGCACATCTATGCACCGTACATGGCAAATCCTTCATCCTGCAAAGCATCATATCACTAACCGAAGCTTTGAGATGGTGTGAGTATATTCATTTTGGGGTGAATACTCTTCCGTGCTTCTCCCACCTGAGGACTGTGGGTCTGTTGTTCTTCTTTCGCATGTCCCTTCAAAGAGACAGAAGGCACACTCACTCTATCTCTCTGCAAGCATCTATGCTTTGACACTTTTATATTGCAGTTTTCCTTCCAAATCCCGTGCCCCCTTCACCACATATACAGGCCAATCATTTCTTAATACTCATTCACTCTGTCATTCCAGTCCTCTACTCTATAGGCTGACGAAAAAACAACAAGAACAAGAAGTTGTTCAGCAAACAGATTTAAAGTCTCTCTGTGGATTTATCTTCATGCTGCTGCCCTCTAGTAATGCTACATGGCAACTGCAGCATAATAATAGGGTTGAGAAAGGGGCTGTCCTATGCAAATAATGTTCTCCCATGATTACTTTGCCGAGCTTCCTCTAGGATGGTGTGATACGACCTTCAACATATGGTCTTCAGCAGATTTTTAAAGTTGCCAAACTGTCTTAGGCTAAGGATTTTTCCCTACGAATGCCTACAGATAAGGACCCCACCCTCATTTAGCAGGGTCCAGAATTACCTGCAGTAATCCTCTATACAGAACCTGGGCGTTTGTGGGCTTATGGTAAAAGCTGCAGACTAAGAATGGGATGTTTAAATTCCCAGTCCCAAAGGCCTGGCCTGGCTGCAAAGCAAAGCAAAGCAAAGCAAAGCACAAGGCCTTATTTCTGTTCCCCAATTTGAGGAAAAAACCAATACATTGATCAATGAATACAAGGCTTTGCTCCTATTTTACCTACTTGAGCAAAAGGAGGGGGAGATAAGGTGGGGGGCAAGATTTCTAAATTTGGGCTTATAATGCAAAAAATAAAATACTTACATTATTCCTGTAATTTTGAAGTCAAAATAATCTTTCTAAATGAAAAAAATAAAATGTTGTATTTTTTTCCACCTAAAAGTACTTTAAAGGCGTTGGCTGGATTCGAACCCCTACACAGGGCTAGCCTGCTGCACCAAAGGCACTTGATCTTGCCACTGAGCTATAGCTCCTTGATGGGTTTTGACTGTGCCACAGACCCTATCACCAACATAAAGGTTGTGATGTCATTCCTTATGGCTTCCACTGTAAAGGACACTTCATATCCATGATATAGGGAAGATTTGACATGCTAGAGATATGGAAGCCCGTGTGGTCCAGTGGGTAAGTTCCTGACTTCCACCCAGACAACCAGGGTTCGAATCCTGGGCTCGGCACCAGGTGACTGATGGCGGCAAAGCAGAGGTAAGTCGGAGATGGCTGCTAAATTGGTAAGTAATATGTATGTGTGTATAGAGCATAGCTGGACTTGTGAATGGTGGATTGTAAAGTGGCTGTAAGTGTGTATGTGCGTACATGCAAAGAGAGCAAGGATAGGTGCAGGCTGTGTCAAAGGGCGGGAATAGAGGGAGCACATGAGGTGGGGGCGGAGCAAGAAGGGCAGGCTAAGAGAGGTGCAGAAAGAGGGGGAGTAGGCGGAGCCTAGGAGGAGAGGAGGGGGGTTGATGGGACTTAGAGGAGAATGGGGGGGAGGAGCAAGAAGGGAAGGCTGAGAGAGAGGGATAGCAGAGGTGGCTGGTAGGACCTAGAGGAGAAAGGGGGACGTAGATGGAGCAGGGGGAGAGAGCAAGAGTAGGTGGTATCGTAGTGGCAGTGATGCAGGAGAAGAAGAGGTCGAGGAGGAGTCTAGGCAGGTGCGCAAGAGGTGGTACAGGAGAGGAAGCATAGGGCTGCAAAGCCCATGCTGGCAGAGTGCTCCCCCTCCCAGCACACAAACAGGGTGATTACAAAGGAGGGGGTTTTGGTGATGGAACCATCATTTTTATGCTCCCCTCCAATCTCCAGGTTGGTGGTAGTGGGAAGGGAGGGGGGGGGGGTCAAATTTGGGGGTGCAGTGTCAAAAGGGGTGTTGGGGTGCATTATTACAGGGGTGGTAGGAGACGCAGAATGATGCAGCTTGTGTTTTTCGGGAGTGCTACATATATTCTTGTTTATTGCGCCCTTTCTTTCGAGCGGCGGTATCACTAAAGGCTAGGGGCAAAGGGGGAGGGGAGGACTTGGGGTTCAGCTTTCAGGCAGGTAATGGTATTGAGACGGGAAACAAGGAACATGTGTTAGGATTCTTGGGAGATGGTCTCCCCATGATTTCATTGCCCCGTTGCAGCACATGTTATATGGTCTCTTGGGATGGTTTTTCTAGGCCTCATAACCCCAAAAGAGTGCCTGGCATTTCGGCTGTAAGGACACTTCTAAAGAGTGTGCTTTTGATATTCTGGTAAGCGCCTCCCCAACTGTGCACATCTATGCACCGTACATGGCAAATCCTTCATCCTGCAAAGCATCATATCACTAACCGAAGCTTTGAGATGGTGTGAGTATATTCATTTTGGGGTGAATACTCTTCCGTGCTTCTCCCACCTGAGGACTGTGGGTCTGTTGTTCTTCTTTCGCATGTCCCTTCAAAGAGACAGAAGGCACACTCACTCTATCTCTCTGCAAGCATCTATGCTTTGACACTTTTATATTGCAGTTTTCCTTCCAAATCCCGTGCCCCCTTCACCACATATACAGGCCAATCATTTCTTAATACTCATTCACTCTGTCATTCCAGTCCTCTACTCTATAGGCTGACGAAAAAACAACAAGAACAAGAAGTTGTTCAGCAAACAGATTTAAAGTCTCTCTGTGGATTTATCTTCATGCTGCTGCCCTCTAGTAATGCTACATGGCAACTGCAGCATAATAATAGGGTTGAGAAAGGGGCTGTCCTATGCAAATAATGTTCTCCCATGATTACTTTGCCGAGCTTCCTCTAGGATGGTGTGATACGACCTTCAACATATGGTCTTCAGCAGATTTTTAAAGTTGCCAAACTGTCTTAGGCTAAGGATTTGTCCCTACGAATGCCTACAGATAAGGACCCCACCCTCATTTAGCAGGGTCCAGAATTACCTGCAGTAATCCTCTATACAGAACCTGGGCGTTTGTGGGCTTATGGTAAAAGCTGCAGACTAAGAATGGGATGTTTAAATTCCCAGTCCCAAAGGCCTGGCCTGGCTGCAAAGCAAAGCAAAGCACAAGGTCTTATTTCTGTTCCCCAATTTGAGGAAAAAACGAATACATTGATCAATGAATACAAGGCTTTGCTCCTATTTTACCTACTTGAGCAAAAGGAGGGGGAGATAAGGTGGGGGGCAAGATTTCTAAATTTGGGCTTATAATGCAAAAAATAAAATACTTACATTATTCCTGTAATTTTGAAGTCAAAATAATCTTTCTAAATGAAAAAAATAAAATGTTGTATTTTTTTCCACCTAAAAGTACTTTAAAGGCGTTGGCTGGATTCGAACCCCTACACAGGGCTAGCCTGCTGCACCAAAGGCACTTGATCTTGCCACTGAACTATAGCTCCTTGATGGGTTTTGACTGTGCCACAGACCCTATCACCAACATAAAGATTGTGATGTCATTCCTTATGGCTTCCACTGTAAAGGACACTTCATATCCATGATATAGGGAAGATTTGACATGCTAGAGATATGGAAGCCCGTGTGGTCCAGTGGGTAAGTTCCTGACTTCCACCCAGACAACCAGGGTTCGAATCCTGGGCTCGGCACCAGGTGACTGATGGCGGCAAAGCAGAGGTAAGTCGGAGATGGCTGCTAAATTGGTAAGTAATATGTATGTGTGTATAGAGCATAGCTGGACTTGGGAATGGTGGATTGTAAAGTGGCTGTAAGTGTGTATGTGCGTACATGCAGAGAGAGCAAGGATAGGTGCAGGCTGTGTCAAAGGGCGGGAATAGAGGGAGCACATGAGGTGGGGGCGGAGCAAGAAGGGCAGGCTAAGAGAGGTGCAGAAAGAGGGGGAGTAGGCGGAGCCTAGGAGGAGAGGAGGGGGGTTGATGGGACTTAGAGGAGAATGGGGGGGAGGAGCAAGAAGGGAAGGCTGAGAGAGAGGGATAGCAGAGGTGGCTGGTAGGACCTAGAGGAGAAAGGGGGACGTAGATGGAGCAGGGGGAGAGAGCAAGAGTAGGTGGTATCGTAGTGGCAGTGATGCAGGAGAAGAAGAGGTCGAGGAGGAGTCTAGGCAGGTGCGCAAGAGGTGGTACAGGAGAGGAAGCATAGGGCTGCAAAGCCCATGCTGGCAGAGTGCTCCCCCTCCCAGCACACAAACAGGGTGATTACAAAGGAGGGGGTTTTGGTGATGGAACCATCATTTTTATGCTCCCCTCCAATCTCCAGGTTGGTGGTAGTGGGAAGGGAGGGGGGGGGGGGTCAAATTTGGGGGTGCAGTGTCAAAAGGGGTGTTGGGGTGCATTATTACAGGGGTGGTAGGAGACGCAGAATGATGCAGCTTGTGTTTTTCGGGAGTGCTACATATATTCTTGTTTATTGCGCCCTTTCTTTCGAGCGGCGGTATCACTAAAGGCTAGGGGCAAAGGGGGAGGGGAGGACTTGGGGTTCAGCTTTCAGGCAGGTAATGGTATTGAGACGGGAAACAAGGAACATGTGTTAGGATTCTTGGGAGATGGTCTCCCCATGATTTCATTGCCCCGTTGCAGCACATGTTATATGGTCTCTTGGGATGGTTTTTCTAGGCCTCATAACCCCAAAAGAGTGCCTGGCATTTCGGCTGTAAGGACACTTCTAAAGAGTGTGCTTTTGATATTCTGTAAGCGCCTCCCCAACTGTGCACATCTATGCACCGTACATGGCAAATCCTTCATCCTGCAAAGATCATATCACTAACCGAAGCTTTGAGATGGTGTGAGTATATTCATTTTGGGGTGAATACTCTTCCGTGCTTCTCCCACCTGAGGACTGTGGGTCTGTTGTTCTTCTTTCGCATGTCCCTTCAAAGAGACAGAAGGCACACTCACTCTATCTCTCTGCAAGCATCTATGCTTTGACACTTTTATATTGCAGTTTTCCTTCCAAATCCCGTGCCCCCTTCACCACATATACAGGCCAATCATTTCTTAATACTCATTCACTCTGTCATTCCAGTCCTCTACTCTATAGGCTGACGAAAAAACAACAAGAACAAGAAGTTGTTCAGCAAACAGATTTAAAGTCTCTCTGTGGATTTATCTTCATGCTGCTGCCCTCTAGTAATGCTACATGGCAACTGCAGCATAATAATAGGGTTGAGAAAGGGGCTGTCCTATGCAAATAATGTTCTCCCATGATTACTTTGCCGAGCTTCCTCTAGGATGGTGTGATACGACCTTCAACATATGGTCTTCAGCAGATTTTTAAAGTTGCCAAACTGTCTTAGGCTAAGGATTTTTCCCTACGAATGCCTACAGATAAGGACCCCACCCTCATTTAGCAGGGTCCAGAATTACCTGCAGTAATCCTCTATACAGAACCTGGGCGTTTGTGGGCTTATGGTAAAAGCTGCAGACTAAGAATGGGATGTTTAAATTCCCAGTCCCAAAGGCCTGGCCTGGCTGCAAAGCAAAGCAAAGCAAAGCAAAGCACAAGGCCTTATTTCTGTTCCCCAATTTGAGGAAAAAACCAATACATTGATCAATGAATACAAGGCTTTGCTCCTATTTTACCTACTTGAGCAAAAGGAGGGGGAGATAAGGTGGGGGGCAAGATTTCTAAATTTGGGCTTATAATGCAAAAAATAAAATACTTACATTATTCCTGTAATTTTGAAGTCAAAATAATCTTTCTAAATGAAAAAAATAAAATGTTGTATTTTTTTCCACCTAAAAGTACTTTAAAGGTGTTGGCTGGATTCGAACCCCTACACAGGGCTAGCCTGCTGCACCAAAGGCACTTGATCTTGCCACTGAGATATAGCTCCTTGATGGGTTTTGACTGTGCCACAGACCCTATCACCAACATAAAGGTTGTGAAGCCATTGATTATGGCTTCCACTGTAAAGGACACTTCATATCCATGATATAGGGAAGATTTGACATGCTAGAGATATGGAAGCCCGTGTGGTCCAGTGGGTAAGTTCCTGACTTCCACCCAGACAACCAGGGTTCGAATCCTGGGCTCGGCACCAGGTGACTGATGGCGGCAAAGCAGAGGTAAGTCGGAGATGGCTGCTAAATTGGTAAGTAATATGTATGTGTGTATAGAGCATAGCTGGACTTGTGAATGGTGGATTGTAAAGTGGCTGTAAGTGTGTATGTGCGTACATGCAGAGAGAGCAAGGATAGGTGCAGGCTGTGTCAAAGGGCGGGAATAGAGGGAGCACATGAGGTGGGGGCGGAGCAAGAAGGGCAGGCTAAGAGAGGTGCAGAAAGAGGGGGAGTAGGCGGAGCCTAGGAGGAGAGGAGGGGGGTTGATGGGACTTAGAGGAGAATGGGGGGGAGGAGCAAGAAGGGAAGGCTGAGAGAGAGGGATAGCAGAGGTGGCTGGTAGGACCTAGAGGAGAAAGGGGGACGTAGATGGAGCAGGGGGAGAGAGCAAGAGTAGGTGGTATCGTAGTGGCAGTGATGCAGGAGAAGAAGAGGTCGAGGAGGAGTCTAGGCAGGTGCGCAAGAGGTGGTACAGGAGAGGAAGCATAGGGCTGCAAAGCCCATGCTGGCAGAGTGCTCCCCCTCCCAGCACACAAACAGGGTGATTACAAAGGAGGGGGTTTTGGTGATGGAACCATCATTTTTATGCTCCCCTCCAATCTCCAGGTTGGTGGTAGTGGGAAGGGAGGGGGGGGGGGGTCAAATTTGGGGGTGCAGTGTCAAAAGGGGTGTTGGGGTGCATTATTACAGGGGTGGTAGGAGACGCAGAATGATGCAGCTTGTGTTTTTCGGGAGTGCTACATATATTCTTGTTTATTGCGCCCTTTCTTTCGAGCGGCGGTATCACTAAAGGCTAGGGGCAAAGGGGGAGGGGAGGACTTGGGGTTCAGCTTTCAGGCAGGTAATGGTATTGAGACGGGAAACAAGGAACATGTGTTAGGATTCTTGGGAGATGGTCTCCCCATGATTTCATTGCCCCGTTGCAGCACATGTTATATGGTCTCTTGGGATGGTTTTTCTAGGCCTCATAACCCCAAAAGAGTGCCTGGCATTTTGGCTGTAAGGACACTTCTAAAGAGTGTGCTTTTGATATTCTGGTAAGCGCCTCCCCAACTGTGCACATCTATGCACCGTACATGGCAAATCCTTCATCCTGCAAAGCATCATATCACTAACCGAAGCTTTGAGAAGGTGTGAGTATATTCATTTTGGGGTGAATACTCTTCCGTGCTTCTCCCACCTGAGGACTGTGGGTCTGTTGTTCTTCTTTCGCATGTCCCTTCAAAGAGACAGAAGGCACACTCACTCTATCTCTCTGCAAGCATCTATGCTTTGACACTTTTATATTGCAGTTTTCCTTCCAAATCCCGTGCCCCCTTCACCACATATACAGGCCAATCATTTCTTAATACTCATTCACTCTGTCATTCCAGTCCTCTACTCTATAGGCTGACGAAAAAACAACAAGAACAAGAAGTTGTTCAGCAAACAGATTTAAAGTCTCTCTGTGGATTTATCTTCATGCTGCTGCCCTCTAGTAATGCTACATGGCAACTGCAGCATAATAATAGGGTTGAGAAAGGGGCTGTCCTATGCAAATAATGTTCTCCCATGATTACTTTGCCGAGCTTCCTCTAGGATGGTGTGATACGACCTTCAACATATGGTCTTCAGCATATTTTTAAAGTTGCCAAACTGTCTTAGGCTAAGGATTTTTCCCTACGAATGCCTACAGATAAGGACCCCACCCTCATTTAGCAGGGTCCAGAATTACCTGCAGTAATCCTCTATACAGAACCTGGGCGTTTGTGGGCTTATGGTAAAAGCTGCAGACTAAGAATGGGATGTTTAAATTCCCAGTCCCAAAGGCCTGGCCTGGCTGCAAAGCAAAGCAAAGCAAAGCAAAGCACAAGGCCTTATTTCTGTTCCCCAATTTGAGGAAAAAACCAATACATTGATCAATGAATACAAGGCTTTGCTCCTATTTTACCTACTTGAGCAAAAGGAGGGGGAGATAAGGTGGGGGGCAAGATTTCTAAATTTGGGCTTATAATACAAAAAATAAAATACTTACATTATTCCTGTAATTTTGAAGTCAAAATAATCTTTCTAAATGAAAAAAATAAAATGTATTTTTTTCCACCTAAAAGTACTTTAAAGGCGTTGGCTGGATTCGAACCCCTACATAGGGCTAGCCGGCTGCACCAAAGGGACTTGATCTTGCCACTGAGCTATAGCTCCTTGCTGGGTTTTGACTGTGCCACAGACCCTATCACCAACATAAAGGTTGTGATGTCATTCCTTATGGCTTCCACTGTAAAGGACACTTCATATCCATGATATAGGGAAGATTTGACATGCTAGAGATATGGAAGCCCGTGTGGTCCAGTGGGTAAGTTCCTGACTTCCACCCAGACAACCAGGGTTCGAATCCTGGGCTCGGCACCAGGTGACTGATGGCGGCAAAGCAGAGGTAAGTCGGAGATGGCTGCTAAATTGGTAAGTAATATGTATGTGTGTATAGAGCATAGCTGGACTTGTGAATGGTGGATTGTAAAGTGGCTGTAAGTGTGTATGTGCGTACATGCAGAGAGAGCAAGGATAGGTGCAGGCTGTGTCAAAGGGCGGGAATAGAGGGAGCACATGAGGTGGGGGCGGAGCAAGAAGGGCAGGCTAAGAGAGGTGCAGAAAGAGGGGGAGTAGGCGGAGCCTAGGAGGAGAGGAGGGGGGTTGATGGGACTTAGAGGAGAATGGGGGGGAGGAGCAAGAAGGGAAGGCTGAGAGAGAGGGATAGCAGAGGTGGCTGGTAGGACCTAGAGGAGAAAGGGGGACGTAGATGGAGCAGGGGGAGAGAGCAAGAGTAGGTGGTATCGTAGTGGCAGTGATGCAGGAGAAGAAGAGGTCGAGGAGGAGTCTAGGCAGGTGCGCAAGAGGTGGTACAGGAGAGGAAGCATAGGGCTGCAAAGCCCATGCTGGCAGAGTGCTCCCCCTCCCAGCACACAAACAGGGTGATTACAAAGGAGGGGGTTTTGGTGATGGAACCATCATTTTTATGCTCCCCTCCAATCTCCAGGTTGGTGGTAGTGGGAAGGGAGGGGGGGGGTCAAATTTGGGGGTGCAGTGTCAAAAGGGGTGTTGGGGTGCATTATTACAGGGGTGGTAGGAGACGCATAATGATGCAGCTTGTGTTTTTCGGGAGTGCTACATATATTCTTGTTTATTGCGCCCTTTCTTTCGAGCGGCGGTATCACTAAAGGCTAGGGGCAAAGGGGGAGGGGAGGACTTGGGGTTCAGCTTTCAGGCAGGTAATGGTATTGAGACGGGAAACAAGGAACATGTGTTAGGATTCTTGGGAGATGATCTCCCCATGATTTCATTGCCCCGTTGCAGCACATGTTATATGGTCTCTTGGGATGGTTTTTCTAGGCCTCATAACCCCAAAAGAGTGCCTGGCATTTCGGCTGTAAGGACACTTCTAAAGAGTGTGCTTTTGATATTCTGGTAAGCGCCTCCCCAACTGTGCACATCTATGCACCGTACATGGCAAATCCTTCATCCTGCAAAGCATCATATCACTAACCGAAGCTTTGAGATGGTGTGAGTATATTCATTTTGGGGTGAATACTCTTCCGTGCTTCTCCCACCTGAGGACTGTGGGTCTGTTGTTCTTCTTTCGCATGTCCCTTCAAAGAGACAGAAGGCACACTCACTCTATCTCTCTGCAAGCATCTATGCTTTGACACTTTTATATTGCAGTTTTCCTTCCAAATCCCGTGCCCCCTTCACCACATATACAGGCCAATCATTTCTTAATACTCATTCACTCTGTCATTCCAGTCCTCTACTCTATAGGCTGACGAAAAAACAACAAGAACAAGAAGTTGTTCAGCAAACAGATTTAAAGTCTCTCTGTGGATTTATCTTCATGCTGCTGCCCTCTAGTAATGCTACATGGCAACTGCAGCATAATAATAGGGTTGAGAAAGGGGCTGTCCTATGCAAATAATGTTCTCCCATGATTACTTTGCCGAGCTTCCTCTAGGATGGTGTGATACGACCTTCAACATATGGTCTTCAGCAGATTTTTAAAGTTGCCAAACTGTCTTAGGCTAAGGATTTTTCCCTACGAATGCCTACAGATAAGGACCCCACCCTCATTTAGCAGGGTCCAGAATTACCTGCAGTAATCCTCTATACAGAACCTGGGCGTTTGTGGGCTTATGGTAAAAGCTGCAGACTAAGAATGGGATGTTTAAATTCCCAGTCCCAAAGGCCTGGCCTGGCTGCAAAGCAAAGCAAAGCAAAGCACAAGGCCTTATTTCTGTTCCCCAATTTGAGGAAAAAAACCAATACATTGATCAATGAATACAAGGCTTTGCTCCTATTTTACCTACTTGAGCAAAAGGAGGGGGAGATAAGGTGGGGGGCAAGATTTCTAAATTTGGGCTTATAATGCAAAAAATAAAATACTTACATTATTCCTGTAATTTTGAAGTCAAAATAATCTTTCTAAATGAAAAAAATAAAATGTTGTATTTTTTTCCACCTAAAAGTACTTTAAAGGCGTTGGCTGGATTCGAACCCCTACATAGGGCTAGCCGGCTGCACCAAAGGCACTTGATCTTGCCACTGAGCTATAGCTCCTTGCTGGGTTTTGACTGTGCCACAGACCCTATCACCAACATAAAGGTTGTGATGTCATTCCTTATGGCTTCCACTGTAAAGGACACTTCATATCCATGATATAGGGAAGATTTGACATGCTAGAGATATGGAAGCCCGTGTGGTCCAGTGGGTAAGTTCCTGACTTCCACCCAGACAACCAGGGTTCGAATCCTGGGCTCGGCACCAGGTGACTGATGGCGGCAAAGCAGAGGTAAGTCGGAGATGGCTGCTAAATTGGTAAGTAATATGTATGTGTGTATAGAGCATAGCTGGACTTGTGAATGGTGGATTGTAAAGTGGCTGTAAGTGTGTATGTGCGTACATGCAGAGAGAGCAAGGATAGGTGCAGGCTGTGTCAAAGGGCGGGAATAGAGGGAGCACATGAGGTGGGGGCGGAGCAAGAAGGGCAGGCTAAGAGAGGTGCAGAAAGAGGGGGAGTAGGCGGAGCCTAGGAGGAGAGGAGGGGGGTTGATGGGACTTAGAGGAGAATGGGGGGGAGGAGCAAGAAGGGAAGGCTGAGAGAGAGGGATAGCAGAGGTGGCTGGTAGGACCTAGAGGAGAAAGGGGGACGTAGATGGAGCAGGGGGAGAGAGCAAGAGTAGGTGGTATCGTAGTGGCAGTGATGCAGGAGAAGAAGAGGTCGAGGAGGAGTCTAGGCAGGTGCGCAAGAGGTGGTACAGGAGAGGAAGCATAGGGCTGCAAAGCCCATGCTGGCAGAGTGCTCCCCCTCCCAGCACACAAACAGGGTGATTACAAAGGAGGGGGTTTTGGTGATGGAACCATCATTTTTATGCTCCCCTCCAATCTCCAGGTTGGTGGTAGTGGGAAGGGAGGGGGGGGGGGGGTCAAATTTGGGGGTGCAGTGTCAAAAGGGGTGTTGGGGTGCATTATTACAGGGGTGGTAGGAGACGCAGAATGATGCAGCTTGTGTTTTTCGGGAGTGCTACATATATTCTTGTTTATTGCGCCCTTTCTTTCGAGCGGCGGTATCACTAAAGGCTAGGGGCAAAGGGGGAGGGGAGGACTTGGGGTTCAGCTTTCAGGCAGGTAATGGTATTGAGACGGGAAACAAGGAACATGTGTTAGGATTCTTGGGAGATGGTCTCCCCATGATTTCATTGCCCCGTTGCAGCACATGTTATATGGTCTCTTGGGATGGTTTTTCTAGGCCTCATAACCCCAAAAGAGTGCCTGGCATTTCGGCTGTAAGGACACTTCTAAAGAGTGTGCTTTTGATATTCTGGTAAGCGCCTCCCCAACTGTGCACATCTATGCACCGTACATGGCAAATCCTTCATCCTGCAAAGCATCATATCACTAACCGAAGCTTTGAGATGGTGTGAGTATATTCATTTTGGGGTGAATACTCTTCCGTGCTTCTCCCACCTGAGGACTGTGGGTCTGTTGTTCTTCTTTCGCATGTCCCTTCAAAGAGACAGAAGGCACACTCACTCTATCTCTCTGCAAGCATCTATGCTTTGACACTTTTATATTGCAGTTTTCCTTCCAAATCCCGTGCCCCCTTCACCACATATACAGGCCAATCATTTCTTAATACTCATTCACTCTGTCATTCCAGTCCTCTACTCTATAGGCTGACGAAAAAACAACAAGAACAAGAAGTTGTTCAGCAAACAGATTTAAAGTCTCTGTGGATTTATCTTCATGCTGCTGCCCTCTAGTAATGCTACATGGCAACTGCAGCATAATAATAGGGTTGAGAAAGGGGCTGTCCTATGCAAATAATGTTCTCCCATGATTACTTTGCCGAGCTTCCTCTAGGATGGTGTGATACGACCTTCAACATATGGTCTTCAGCAGATTTTTAAAGTTGCCAAACTGTCTTAGGCTAAGGATTTGTCCCTACGAATGCCTACAGATAAGGACCCCACCCTCATTTAGCAGGGTCCAGAATTACCTGCAGTAATCCTCTATACAGAACCTGGGCGTTTGTGGGCTTATGGTAAAAGCTGCAGACTAAGAATGGGATGTTTAAATTCCCAGTCCCAAAGGCCTGGCCTGGCTGCAAAGCAAAGCAAAGCAAAGCAAAGCAAAGCACAAGGCCTTATTTCTGTTCCCCAATTTGAGGAAAAAACCAATACATTGATCAATGAATACAAGGCTTTGCTCCTATTTTACCTACTTGAGCAAAAGGAGGGGGAGATAAGGTGGGGGGCAAGATTTCTAAATTTGGGCTTATAATGCAAAAAATAAAATACTTACATTATTCCTGTAATTTTGAAGTCAAAATAATCTTTCTAAATGAAAAAAATAAAATGTTGTATTTTTTTCCACCTAAAAGTACTTTAAAGGTGTTGGCTGGATTCGAACCCCTACACAGGGCTAGCCTGCTGCACCAAAGGCACTTGATCTTGCCACTGAGCTATAGCTCCTTGAGGGGTTTTGACTGTGCCACAGACCCTATCACCAACATAAAGGTTGTGAAGCCATTGATTATGGCTTCCACTGTAAAGGACACTTCATATCCATGATATAGGGAAGATTTGACATGCTAGAGATATGGAAGCCCGTGTGGTCCAGTGGGTAAGTTCCTGACTTCCACCCAGACAACCAGGGTTCGAATCCTGGGCTCGGCACCAGGTGACTGATGGCGGCAAAGCAGAGGTAAGTCGGAGATGGCTGCTAAATTGGTAAGTAATATGTATGTGTGTATAGAGCATAGCTGGACTTGTGAATGGTGGATTGTAAAGTGGCTGTAAGTGTGTATGTGCGTACATGCAGAGAGAGCAAGGATAGGTGCAGGCTGTGTCAAAGGGCGGGAATAGAGGGAGCACATGAGGTGGGGGCGGAGCAAGAAGGGCAGGCTAAGAGAGGTGCAGAAAGAGGGGGAGTAGGCGGAGCCTAGGAGGAGAGGAGGGGGGTTGATGGGACTTAGAGGAGAATGGGGGGGAGGAGCAAGAAGGGAAGGCTGAGAGAGAGGGATAGCAGAGGTGGCTGGTAGGACCTAGAGGAGAAAGGGGGACGTAGATGGAGCAGGGGGAGAGAGCAAGAGTAGGTGGTATCGTAGTGGCAGTGATGCAGGAGAAGAAGAGGTCGAGGAGGAGTCTAGGCAGGTGCGCAAGAGGTGGTACAGGAGAGGAAGCATAGGGCTGCAAAGCCCATGCTGGCAGAGTGCTCCCCCTCCCAGCACACAAACAGGGTGATTACAAAGGAGGGGGTTTTGGTGATGGAACCATCATTTTTATGCTCCCCTCCAATCTCCAGGTTGGTGGTAGTGGGAAGGGAGGGGGGGGGGGGGGTCAAATTTGGGGGTGCAGTGTCAAAAGGGGTGTTGGGGTGCATTATTACAGGGGTGGTAGGAGACGCAGAATGATGCAGCTTGTGTTTTTCGGGAGTGCTACATATATTCTTGTTTATTGCGCCCTTTCTTTCGAGCGGCGGTATCACTAAAGGCTAGGGGCAAAGGGGGAGGGGAGGACTTGGGGTTCAGCTTTCAGGCAGGTAATGGTATTGAGACGGGAAACAAGGAACATGTGTTAGGATTCTTGGGAGATGGTCTCCCCATGATTTCATTGCCCCGTTGCAGCACATGTTATATGGTCTCTTGGGATGGTTTTTCTAGGCCTCATAACCCCAAAAGAGTGCCTGGCATTTCGGCTGTAAGGACACTTCTAAAGAGTGTGCTTTTGATATTCTGGTAAGCGCCTCCCCAACTGTGCACATCTATGCACCGTACATGGCAAATCCTTCATCCTGCAAAGCATCATATCACTAACCGAAGCTTTGAGATGGTGTGAGTATATTCATTTTGGGGTGAATACTCTTCCGTGCTTCTCCCACCTGAGGACTGTGGGTCTGTTGTTCTTCTTTCGCATGTCCCTTCAAAGAGACAGAAGGCACACTCACTCTATCTCTCTGCAAGCATCTATGCTTTGACACTTTTATATTGCAGTTTTCCTTCCAAATCCCGTGCCCCCTTCACCACATATACAGGCCAATCATTTCTTAATACTCATTCACTCTGTCATTCCAGTCCTCTACTCTATAGGCTGACGAAAAAACAACAAGAACAAGAAGTTGTTCAGCAAACAGATTTAAAGTCTCTCTGTGGATTTATCTTCATGCTGCTGCCCTCTAGTAATGCTACATGGCAACTGCAGCATAATAATAGGGTTGAGAAAGGGGCTGTCCTATGCAAATAATGTTCTCCCATGATTACTTTGCCGAGCTTCCTCTAGGATGGTGTGATACGACCTTCAACATATGGTCTTCAGCATATTTTTAAAGTTGCCAAACTGTCTTAGGCTAAGGATTTTTCCCTACGAATGCCTACAGATAAGGACCCCACCCTCATTTAGCAGGGTCCAGAATTACCTGCAGTAATCCTCTATACAGAACCTGGGCGTTTGTGGGCTTATGGTAAAAGCTGCAGACTAAGAATGGGATGTTTAAATTCCCAGTCCCAAAGGCCTGGCCTGGCTGCAAAGCAAAGCAAAGCAAAGCAAAGCAAAGCAAAGCAAAGCACAAGGCCTTATTTCTGTTCCCCAATTTGAGGAAAAAACCAATACATTGATCAATGAATACAAGGCTTTGCTCCTATTTTACCTACTTGAGCAAAAGGAGGGGGAGATAAGGTGGGGGGCAAGATTTCTAAATTTGGCCTTATAATACAAAAAATAAAATACTTACATTATTCCTGTAATTTTGAAGTCAAAATAATCTTTCTAAATGAAAAAAATAAAATGTATTTTTTTCCACCTAAAAGTACTTTAAAGGCGTTGGCTGGATTCGAACCCCTACATAGGGCTAGCCGGCTGCACCAAAGGCACTTGATCTTGCCACTGAGCTATAGCTCCTTGCTGGGTTTTGACTGTGCCACAGACCCTATCACCAACATAAAGGTTGTGATGTCATTCCTTATGGCTTCCACTGTAAAGGACACTTCATATCCATGATATAGGGAAGATTTGACATGCTAGAGATATGGAAGCCCGTGTGGTCCAGTGGGTAAGTTCCTGACTTCCACCCAGACAACCAGGGTTCGAATCCTGGGCTCGGCACCAGGTGACTGATGGCGGCAAAGCAGAGGTAAGTCGGAGATGGCTGCTAAATTGGTAAGTAATATGTATGTGTGTATAGAGCATAGCTGGACTTGTGAATGGTGGATTGTAAAGTGGCTGTAAGTGTGTATGTGCGTACATGCAGAGAGAGCAAGGATAGGTGCAGGCTGTGTCAAAGGGCGGGAATAGAGGGAGCACATGAGGTGGGGGCGGAGCAAGAAGGGCAGGCTAAGAGAGGTGCAGAAAGAGGGGGAGTAGGCGGAGCCTAGGAGGAGAGGAGGGGGGTTGATGGGACTTAGAGGAGAATGGGGGGGAGGAGCAAGAAGGGAAGGCTGAGAGAGAGGGATAGCAGAGGTGGCTGGTAGGACCTAGAGGAGAAAGGGGGACGTAGATGGAGCAGGGGGAGAGAGCAAGAGTAGGTGGTATCGTAGTGGCAGTGATGCAGGAGAAGAAGAGGTCGAGGAGGAGTCTAGGCAGGTGCGCAAGAGGTGGTACAGGAGAGGAAGCATAGGGCTGCAAAGCCCATGCTGGCAGAGTGCTCCCCCTCCCAGCACACAAACAGGGTGATTACAAAGGAGGGGGTTTTGGTGATGGAACCATCATTTTTATGCTCCCCTCCAATCTCCAGGTTGGTGGTAGTGGGAAGGGAGGGGGGTCAAATTTGGGGGTGCAGTGTCAAAAGGGGTGTTGGGGTGCATTATTACAGGGGTGGTAGGAGACGCAGAATGATGCAGCTTGTGTTTTTCGGGAGTGCTACATATATTCTTGTTTATTGCGCCCTTTCTTTCGAGCGGCGGTATCACTAAAGGCTAGGGGCAAAGGGGGAGGGGAGGACTTGGGGTTCAGCTTTCAGGCAGGTAATGGTATTGAGACGGGAAACAAGGAACATGTGTTAGGATTCTTGGGAGATGGTCTCCCCATGATTTCATTGCCCCGTTGCAGCACATGTTATATGGTCTCTTGGGATGGTTTTTCTAGGCCTCATAACCCCAAAAGAGTGCCTGGCATTTCGGCTGTAAGGACACTTCTAAAGAGTGTGCTTTTGATATTCTGGTAAGCGCCTCCCCAACTGTGCACATCTATGCACCGTACATGGCAAATCCTTCATCCTGCAAAGCATCATATCACTAACCGAAGCTTTGAGATGGTGTGAGTATATTCATTTTGGGGTGAATACTCTTCCGTGCTTCTCCCACCTGAGGACTGTGGGTCTGTTGTTCTTCTTTCGCATGTCCCTTCAAAGAGACAGAAGGCACACTCACTCTATCTCTCTGCAAGCATCTATGCTTTGACACTTTTATATTGCAGTTTTCCTTCCAAATCCCGTGCCCCCTTCACCACATATACAGGCCAATCATTTCTTAATACTCATTCACTCTGTCATTCCAGTCCTCTACTCTATAGGCTGACGAAAAAACAACAAGAACAAGAAGTTGTTCAGCAAACAGATTTAAAGTCTCTCTGTGGATTTATCTTCATGCTGCTGCCCTCTAGTAATGCTACATGGCAACTGCAGCATAATAATAGGGTTGAGAAAGGGGCTGTCCTATGCAAATAATGTTCTCCCATGATTACTTTGCCGAGCTTCCTCTAGGATGGTGTGATACGACCTTCAACATATGGTCTTCAGCAGATTTTTAAAGTTGCCAAACTGTCTTAGGCTAAGGATTTTTCCCTACGAATGCCTACAGATAAGGACCCCACCCTCATTTAGCAGGGTCCAGAATTACCTGCAGTAATCCTCTATACAGAACCTGGGCGTTTGTGGGCTTATGGTAAAAGCTGCAGACTAAGAATGGGATGTTTAAATTCCCAGTCCCAAAGGCCTGGCCTGGCTGCAAAGCAAAGCAAAGCAAAGCAAAGCAAAGCACAAGGCCTTATTTCTGTTCCCCAATTTGAGGAAAAAACCAATACATTGATCAATGAATACAAGGCTTTGCTCCTATTTTACCTACTTGAGCAAAAGGAGGGGGAGATAAGGTGGGGGGCAAGATTTCTAAATTTGGGCTTATAATACAAAAAATAAAATACTTACATTATTCCTGTAATTTTGAAGTCAAAATAATCTTTCTAAATGAAAAAAATAAAATGTATTTTTTTCCACCTAAAAGTACTTTAAAGGCGTTGGCTGGATTCGAACCCCTACATAGGGCTAGCCGGCTGCACCAAAGGGACTTGATGTTGCCACTGAGCTATAGCTCCTTGCTGGGTTTTGACTGTGCCACAGACCCTATCACCAACATAAAGGTTGTGATGTCATTCCTTATGGCTTCCACTGTAAAGGACACTTCATATCCATGATATAGGGAAGATTTGACATGCTAGAGATATGGAAGCCCGTGTGGTCCAGTGGGTAAGTTCCTGACTTCCACCCAGACAACCAGGGTTCGAATCCTGGGCTCGGCACCAGGTGACTGATGGCGGCAAAGCAGAGGTAAGTCGGAGATGGCTGCTAAATTGGTAAGTAATATGTATGTGTGTATAGAGCATAGCTGGACTTGTGAATGGTGGATTGTAAAGTGGCTGTAAGTGTGTATGTGCGTACATGCAGAGAGAGCAAGGATAGGTGCAGGCTGTGTCAAAGGGCGGGAATAGAGGGAGCACATGAGGTGGGGGCGGAGCAAGAAGGGCAGGCTAAGAGAGGTGCAGAAAGAGGGGGAGTAGGCGGAGCCTAGGAGGAGAGGAGGGGGGTTGATGGGACTTAGAGGAGAATGGGGGGGAGGAGCAAGAAGGGAAGGCTGAGAGAGAGGGATAGCAGAGGTGGCTGGTAGGACCTAGAGGAGAAAGGGGGACGTAGATGGAGCAGGGGGAGAGAGCAAGAGTAGGTGGTATCGTAGTGGCAGTGATGCAGGAGAAGAAGAGGTCGAGGAGGAGTCTAGGCAGGTGCGCAAGAGGTGGTACAGGAGAGGAAGCATAGGGCTGCAAAGCCCATGCTGGCAGAGTGCTCCCCCTCCCAGCACACAAACAGGGTGATTACAAAGGAGGGGGTTTTGGTGATGGAACCATCATTTTTATGCTCCCCTCCAATCTCCAGGTTGGTGGTAGTGGGAAGGGAGGGGGGGGGGTCAAATTTGGGGGTGCAGTGTCAAAAGGGGTGTTGGGGTGCATTATTACAGGGGTGGTAGGAGACGCAGAATGATGCAGCTTGTGTTTTTCGGGAGTGCTACATATATTCTTGTTTATTGCGCCCTTTCTTTCGAGCGGCGGTATCACTAAAGGCTAGGGGCAAAGGGGGAGGGGAGGACTTGGGGTTCAGCTTTCAGGCAGGTAATGGTATTGAGACGGGAAACAAGGAACATGTGTTAGGATTCTTGGGAGATGATCTCCCCATGATTTCATTGCCCCGTTGCAGCACATGTTATATGGTCTCTTGGGATGGTTTTTCTAGGCCTCATAACCCCAAAAGAGTGCCTGGCATTTCGGCTGTAAGGACACTTCTAAAGAGTGTGCTTTTGATATTCTGGTAAGCGCCTCCCCAACTGTGCACATCTATGCACCGTACATGGCAAATCCTTCATCCTGCAAAGCATCATATCACTAACCGAAGCTTTGAGATGGTGTGAGTATATTCATTTTGGGGTGAATACTCTTCCGTGCTTCTCCCACCTGAGGACTGTGGGTCTGTTGTTCTTCTTTCGCATGTCCCTTCAAAGAGACAGAAGGCACACTCACTCTATCTCTCTGCAAGCATCTATGCTTTGACACTTTTATATTGCAGTTTTCCTTCCAAATCCCGTGCCCCCTTCACCACATATACAGGCCAATCATTTCTTAATACTCATTCACTCTGTCATTCCAGTCCTCTACTCTATAGGCTGACGAAAAAACAACAAGAACAAGAAGTTGTTCAGCAAACAGATTTAAAGTCTCTCTGTGGATTTATCTTCATGCTGCTGCCCTCTAGTAATGCTACATGGCAACTGCAGCATAATAATAGGGTTGAGAAAGGGGCTGTCCTATGCAAATAATGTTCTCCCATGATTACTTTGCCGAGCTTCCTCTAGGATGGTGTGATACGACCTTCAACATATGGTCTTCAGCAGATTTTTAAAGTTGCCAAACTGTCTTAGGCTAAGGATTTTTCCCTACGAATGCCTACAGATAAGGACCCCACCCTCATTTAGCAGGGTCCAGAATTACCTGCAGTAATCCTCTATACAGAACCTGGGCGTTTGTGGGCTTATGGTAAAAGCTGCAGACTAAGAATGGGATGTTTAAATTCCCAGTCCCAAAGGCCTGGCCTGGCTGCAAAGCAAAGCAAAGCAAAGCACAAGGCCTTATTTCTGTTCCCCAATTTGAGGAAAAAACCAATACATTGATCAATGAATACAAGGCTTTGCTCCTATTTTACCTACTTGAGCAAAAGGAGGGGGAGATAAGGTGGGGGGCAAGATTTCTAAATTTGGGCTTATAATGCAAAAAATAAAATACTTACATTATTCCTGTAATTTTGAAGTCAAAATAATCTTTCTAAATGAAAAAAATAAAATGTTGTATTTTTTTCCACCTAAAAGTACTTTAAAGGCGTTGGCTGGATTCGAACCCCTACACAGGGCTAGCCTGCTGCACCAAAGGCACTTGATCTTGCCACTGAGTTATAGCTCCTTGCTGGGTTTTGACTGTGCCACAGACCCTATCACCAACATAAAGGTTGTGATGTCATTCCTTATGGCTTCCACTGTAAAGGACACTTCATATCCATGATATAGGGAAGATTTGACATGCTAGAGATATGGAAGCCCGTGTGGTCCAGTGGGTAAGTTCCTGACTTCCACCCAGACAACCAGGGTTCGAATCCTGGGCTCGGCACCAGGTGACTGATGGCGGCAAAGCAGAGGTAAGTCGGAGATGGCTGCTAAATTGGTAAGTAATATGTATGTGTGTATAGAGCATAGCTGGACTTGTGAATGGTGGATTGTAAAGTGGCTGTAAGTGTGTATGTGCGTACATGCAGAGAGAGCAAGGATAGGTGCAGGCTGTGTCAAAGGGCGGGAATAGAGGGAGCACATGAGGTGGGGGCGGAGCAAGAAGGGCAGGCTAAGAGAGGTGCAGAAAGAGGGGGAGTAGGCGGAGCCTAGGAGGAGAGGAGGGGGGTTGATGGGACTTAGAGGAGAATGGGGGGGAGGAGCAAGAAGGGAAGGCTGAGAGAGAGGGATAGCAGAGGTGGCTGGTAGGACCTAGAGGAGAAAGGGGGACGTAGATGGAGCAGGGGGAGAGAGCAAGAGTAGGTGGTATCGTAGTGGCAGTGATGCAGGAGAAGAAGAGGTCGAGGAGGAGTCTAGGCAGGTGCGCAAGAGGTGGTACAGGAGAGGAAGCATAGGGCTGCAAAGCCCATGCTGGCAGAGTGCTCCCCCTCCCAGCACACAAACAGGGTGATTACAAAGGAGGGGGTTTTGGTGATGGAACCATCATTTTTATGCTCCCCTCCAATCTCCAGGTTGGTGGTAGTGGGAAGGGAGGGGGGGGGGGGGTCAAATTTGGGGGTGCAGTGTCAAAAGGGGTGTTGGGGTGCATTATTACAGGGGTGGTAGGAGACGCAGAATGATGCAGCTTGTGTTTTTCGGGAGTGCTACATATATTCTTGTTTATTGCGCCCTTTCTTTCGAGCGGCGGTATCACTAAAGGCTAGGGGCAAAGGGGGAGGGGAGGACTTGGGGTTCAGCTTTCAGGCAGGTAATGGTATTGAGACGGGAAACAAGGAACATGTGTTAGGATTCTTGGGAGATGGTCTCCCCATGATTTCATTGCCCCGTTGCAGCACATGTTATATGGTCTCTTGGGATGGTTTTTCTAGGCCTCATAACCCCAAAAGAGTGCCTGGCATTTCGGCTGTAAGGACACTTCTAAAGAGTGTGCTTTTGATATTCTGGTAAGCGCCTCCCCAACTGTGCACATCTATGCACCGTACATGGCAAATCCTTCATCCTGCAAAGCATCATATCACTAACCGAAGCTTTGAGATGGTGTGAGTATATTCATTTTGGGGTGAATACTCTTCCGTGCTTCTCCCACCTGAGGACTGTGGGTCTGTTGTTCTTCTTTCGCATGTCCCTTCAAAGAGACAGAAGGCACACTCACTCTATCTCTCTGCAAGCATCTATGCTTTGACACTTTTATATTGCAGTTTTCCTTCCAAATCCCGTGCCCCCTTCACCACATATACAGGCCAATCATTTCTTAATACTCATTCACTCTGTCATTCCAGTCCTCTACTCTATAGGCTGACGAAAAAACAACAAGAACAAGAAGTTGTTCAGCAAACAGATTTAAAGTCTCTCTGTGGATTTATCTTCATGCTGCTGCCCTCTAGTAATGCTACATGGCAACTGCAGCATAATAATAGGGTTGAGAAAGGGGCTGTCCTATGCAAATAATGTTCTCCCATGATTACTTTGCCGAGCTTCCTCTAGGATGGTGTGATACGACCTTCAACATATGGTCTTCAGCAGATTTTTAAAGTTGCCAAACTGTCTTAGGCTAAGGATTTTTCCCTACGAATGCCTACAGATAAGGACCCCACCCTCATTTAGCAGGGTCCAGAATTACCTGCAGTAATCCTCTATACAGAACCTGGGCGTTTGTGGGCTTATGGTAAAAGCTGCAGACTAAGAATGGGATGTTTAAATTCCCAGTCCCAAAGGCCTGGCCTGGCTGCAAAGCAAAGCAAAGCAAAGCACAAGGCCTTATTTCTGTTCCCCAATTTGAGGAAAAAACCAATACATTGATCAATGAATACAAGGCTTTGCTCCTATTTTACCTACTTGAGCAAAAGGAGGGGGAGATAAGGTGGGGGGCAAGATTTCTAAATTTGGGCTTATAATGCAAAAAATAAAATACTTACATTATTCCTGTAATTTTGAAGTCAAAATAATCTTTCTAAATGAAAAAAATAAAATGTTGTATTTTTTTCCACCTAAAAGTACTTTAAAGGCGTTGGCTGGATTCGAACCCCTACACAGGGATAGCCTGCTGCACCAAAGGCACTTGATCTTGCCACTGAGTTATAGCTCCTTGCTGGGTTTTGACTGTGCCACAGACCCTATCACCAACATAAAGGTTGTGATGTCATTCCTTATGGCTTCCACTGTAAAGGACACTTCATATCCATGATATAGGGAAGATTTGACATGCTAGAGATATGGAAGCCCGTGTGGTCCAGTGGGTAAGTTCCTGACTTCCACCCAGACAACCAGGGTTCGAATCCTGGGCTCGGCACCAGGTGACTGATGGCGGCAAAGCAGAGGTAAGTCGGAGATGGCTGCTAAATTGGTAAGTAATATGTATGTGTGTATAGAGCATAGCTGGACTTGTGAATGGTGGATTGTAAAGTGGCTGTAAGTGTGTATGTGCGTACATGCAGAGAGAGCAAGGATAGGTGCAGGCTGTGTCAAAGGGCGGGAATAGAGGGAGCACATGAGGTGGGGGCGGAGCAAGAAGGGCAGGCTAAGAGAGGTGCAGAAAGAGGGGGAGTAGGTGGAGCCGAGGAGGGGGGTTGATGGGACTTAGAGGAGAATGGGGGGGAGGAGCAAGAAGGGAAGGCTGAGAGAGAGGGATAGCAGAGGTGGCTGGTAGGACCTAGAGGAGAAAGGGGGACGTAGATGGAGCAGGGGGAGAGAGCAAGAGTAGGTGGTATCGTAGTGGCAGTGATGCAGGAGAAGAAGAGGTCGAGGAGGAGTCTAGGCAGGTGCGCAAGAGGTGGTACAGGAGAGGAAGCATAGGGCTGCAAAGCCCATGCTGGCAGAGTGCTCCCCCTCCCAGCACACAAACAGGGTGATTACAAAGGAGGGGGTTTTGGTGATGGAACCATCATTTTTATGCTCCCCTCCAATCTCCAGGTTGGTGGTAGTGGGAAGGGAGGGGGGGGGGGGGTCAAATTTGGGGGTGCAGTGTCAAAAGGGGTGTTGGGGTGCATTATTACAGGGGTGGTAGGAGACGCAGAATGATGCAGCTTGTGTTTTTCGGGAGTGCTACATATATTCTTGTTTATTGCGCCCTTTCTTTCGAGCGGCGGTATCACTAAAGGCTAGGGGCAAAGGGGGAGGGGAGGACTTGGGGTTCTGCTTTCAGGCAGGTAATGGTATTGAGACGGGAAACAAGGAACATGTGTTAGGATTCTTGGGAGATGGTCTCCCCATGATTTCATTGCCCCGTTGCAGCACATGTTATATGGTCTCTTGGGATGGTTTTTCTAGGCCTCATAACCCCAAAAGAGTGCCTGGCATTTCGGCTGTAAGGACACTTCTAAAGAGTGTGCTTTTGATATTCTGGTAAGCGCCTCCCCAACTGTGCACATCTATGCACCGTACATGGCAAATCCTTCATCCTGCAAAGCATCATATCACTAACCGAAGCTTTGAGATGGTGTGAGTATATTCATTTTGGGGTGAATACTCTTCCGTGCTTCTCCCACCTGAGGACTGTGGGTCTGTTGTTCTTCTTTCGCATGTCCCTTCAAAGAGACAGAAGGCACACTCACTCTATCTCTCTGCAAGCATCTATGCTTTGACACTTTTATATTGCAGTTTTCCTTCCAAATCCCGTGCCCCCTTCACCACATATACAGGCCAATCATTTCTTAATACTCATTCACTCTGTCATTCCAGTCCTCTACTCTATAGGCTGACGAAAAAACAACAAGAACAAGAAGTTGTTCAGCAAACAGATTTAAAGTCTCTCTGTGGATTTATCTTCATGTTGCTGCCCTCTAGTAATGCTACATGGCAACTGCAGCATAATAATAGGGTTGAGAAAGGGGCTGTCCTATGCAAATAATGTTCTCCCATGATTACTTTGCCGAGCTTCCTCTAGGATGGTGTGATACGACCTTCAACATATGGTCTTCAGCAGATTTTTAAAGTTGCCAAACTGTCTTAGGCTAAGGATTTTTCCCTACGAATGCCTACAGATAAGGACCCCACCCTCATTTAGCAGGGTCCAGAATTACCTGCAGTAATCCTCTATACAGAACCTGGGCGTTTGTGGGCTTATGGTAAAAGCTGCAGACTAAGAATGGGATGTTTAAATTCCCAGTCCCAAAGGCCTGGCCTGGCTGCAAAGCAAAGCAAAGCAAAGCAAAGCAAAGCACAAGGCCTTATTTCTGTTCCCCAATTTGAGGAAAAAAACCAATACATTGATCAATGAATACAAGGCTTTGCTCCTATTTTACCTACTTGAGCAAAAGGAGGGGGAGATAAGGTGGGGGGCAAGATTTCTAAATTTGGGCTTATAATGCAAAAAATAAAATACTTACATTATTCCTGTAATTTTGAAGTCAAAATAATCTTTCTAAATGAAAAAAATAAAATGTTGTATTTTTTTCCACCTAAAAGTACTTTAAAGGCGTTGGCTGGATTCGAACCCCTACATAGGGCTAGCCGGCTGCACCAAAGGCACTTGATCTTGCCACTGAGCTATAGCTCCTTGCTGGGTTTTGACTGTGCCACAGACCCTATCACCAACATAAAGGTTGTGATGTCATTCCTTATGGCTTCCACTGTAAAGGACACTTCATATCCATGATATAGGGAAGATTTGACATGCTAGAGATATGGAAGCCCGTGTGGTCCAGTGGGTAAGTTCCTGACTTCCACCCAGACAACCAGGGTTCGAATCCTGGGCTCGGCACCAGGTGACTGATGGCGGCAAAGCAGAGGTAAGTCGGAGATGGCTGCTAAATTGGTAAGTAATATGTATGTGTGTATAGAGCATAGCTGGACTTGTGAATGGTGGATTGTAAAGTGGCTGTAAGTGTGTATGTGCGTACATGCAGAGAGAGCAAGGATAGGTGCAGGCTGTGTCAAAGGGCGGGAATAGAGGGAGCACATGAGGTGGGGGCGGAGCAAGAAGGGCAGGCTAAGAGAGGTGCAGAAAGAGGGGGAGTAGGCGGAGCCTAGGAGGAGAGGAGGGGGGTTGATGGGACTTAGAGGAGAATGGGGGGGAGGAGCAAGAAGGGAAGGCTGAGAGAGAGGGATAGCAGAGGTGGCTGGTAGGACCTAGAGGAGAAAGGGGGACGTAGATGGAGCAGGGGGAGAGAGCAAGAGTAGGTGGTATCGTAGTGGCAGTGATGCAGGAGAAGAAGAGGTCGAGGAGGAGTCTAGGCAGGTGCGCAAGAGGTGGTACAGGAGAGGAAGCATAGGGCTGCAAAGCCCATGCTGGCAGAGTGCTCCCCCTCCCAGCACACAAACAGGGTGATTACAAAGGAGGGGGTTTTGGTGATGGAACCATCATTTTTATGCTCCCCTCCAATCTCCAGGTTGGTGGTAGTGGGAAGGGAGGGGGGGGGGGTCAAATTTGGGGGTGCAGTGTCAAAAGGGGTGTTGGGGTGCATTATTACAGGGGTGGTAGGAGACGCAGAATGATGCAGCTTGTGTTTTTCGGGAGTGCTACATATATTCTTGTTTATTGCGCCCTTTCTTTCGAGCGGAGGTATCACTAAAGGCTAGGGGCAAAGGGGGAGGGGAGGACTTGGGGTTCAGCTTTCAGGCAGGTAATGGTATTGAGACGGGAAACAAGGAACATGTGTTAGGATTCTTGGGAGATGGTCTCCCCATGATTTCATTGCCCCGTTGCAGCACATGTTATATGGTCTCTTGGGATGGTTTTTCTAGGCCTCATAACCCCAAAAGAGTGCCTGGCATTTCGGCTGTAAGGACACTTCTAAAGAGTGTGCTTTTGATATTCTGGTAAGCGCCTCCCCAACTGTGCACATCTATGCACCGTACATGGCAAATCCTTCATCCTGCAAAGCATCATATCACTAACCGAAGCTTTGAGATGGTGTGAGTATATTCATTTTGGGGTGAATACTCTTCCGTGCTTCTCCCACCTGAGGACTGTGGGTCTGTTGTTCTTCTTTCGCATGTCCCTTCAAAGAGACAGAAGGCACACTCACTCTATCTCTCTGCAAGCATCTATGCTTTGACACTTTTATATTGCAGTTTTCCTTCCAAATCCCGTGCCCCCTTCACCACATATACAGGCCAATCATTTCTTAATACTCATTCACTCTGTCATTCCAGTCCTCTACTCTATAGGCTGACGAAAAAACAACAAGAACAAGAAGTTGTTCAGCAAACAGATTTAAAGTCTCTGTGGATTTATCTTCATGCTGCTGCCCTCTAGTAATGCTACATGGCAACTGCAGCATAATAATAGGGTTGAGAAAGGGGCTGTCCTATGCAAATAATGTTCTCCCATGATTACTTTGCCGAGCTTCCTCTAGGATGGTGTGATACGACCTTCAACATATGGTCTTCAGCAGATTTTTAAAGTTGCCAAACTGTCTTAGGCTAAGGATTTGTCCCTACGAATGCCTACAGATAAGGACCCCACCCTCATTTAGCAGGGTCCAGAATTACCTGCAGTAATCCTCTATACAGAACCTGGGCGTTTGTGGGCTTATGGTAAAAGCTGCAGACTAAGAATGGGATGTTTAAATTCCCAGTCCCAAAGGCCTGGCCTGGCTGCAAAGCAAAGCAAAGCAAAGCAAAGCACAAGGTCTTATTTCTGTTCCCCAATTTGAGGAAAAAACCAATACATTGATCAATGAATACAAGGCTTTGCTCCTATTTTACCTACTTGAGCAAAAGGAGGGGGAGATAAGGTGGGGGGCAAGATTTCTAAATTTGGGCTTATAATGCAAAAAATAAAATACTTACATTATTCCTGTAATTTTGAAGTCAAAATAATCTTTCTAAATGAAAAAAATAAAATGTTGTATTTTTTTCCACCTAAAAGTACTTTAAAGGCGTTGGCTGGATTCGAACCCCTACATAGGGCTAGCCTGCTGCACCAAAGGCACTTGATCTTGCCACTGAGCTATAGCTCCTTGATGGGTTTTGACTGTGCCACAGACCCTATCACCAACATAAAGGTTGTGATGTCATTCCTTATGGCTTCCACTGTAAAGGACACTTCATATCCATGATATAGGGAAGATTTGACATGCTAGAGATATGGAAGCCCGTGTGGTCCAGTGGGTAAGTTCCTGACTTCCACCCAGACAACCAGGGTTCGAATCCTGGGCTCGGCACCAGGTGACTGATGGCGGCAAAGCAGAGGTAAGTCGGAGATGGCTGCTAAATTGGTAAGTAATATGTATGTGTGTATAGAGCATAGCTGGACTTGTGAATGGTGGATTGTAAAGTGGCTGTAAGTGTGTATGTGCGTACATGCAGAGAGAGCAAGGATAGGTGCAGGCTGTGTCAAAGGGCGGGAATAGAGGGAGCACATGAGGTGGGGGCGGAGCAAGAAGGGCAGGCTAAGAGAGGTGCAGAAAGAGGGGGAGTAGGCGGAGCCTAGGAGGAGAGGAGGGGGGTTGATGGGACTTAGAGGAGAATGGGGGGGAGGAGCAAGAAGGGAAGGCTGAGAGAGAGGGATAGCAGAGGTGGCTGGTAGGACCTAGAGGAGAAAGGGGGACGTAGATGGAGCAGGGGGAGAGAGCAAGAGTAGGTGGTATCGTAGTGGCAGTGATGCAGGAGAAGAAGAGGTCGAGGAGGAGTCTAGGCAGGTGCGCAAGAGGTGGTACAGGAGAGGAAGCATAGGGCTGCAAAGCCCATGCTGGCAGAGTGCTCCCCCTCCCAGCACACAAACAGGGTGATTACAAAGGAGGGGGTTTTGGTGATGGAACCATCATTTTTATGCTCCCCTCCAATCTCCAGGTTGGTGGTAGTGGGAAGGGAGGGGGGGGGGGGGGGTCAAATTTGGGGGTGCAGTGTCAAAAGGGGTGTTGGGGTGCATTATTACAGGGGTGGTAGGAGACGCAGAATGATGCAGCTTGTGTTTTTCGGGAGTGCTACATATATTCTTGTTTATTGCGCCCTTTCTTTCGAGCGGCGGTATCACTAAAGGCTAGGGGCAAAGGGGGAGGGGAGGACTTGGGGTTCAGCTTTCAGGCAGGTAATGGTATTGAGACGGGAAACAAGGAACATGTGTTAGGATTCTTGGGAGATGGTCTCCCCATGATTTCATTGCCCCGTTGCAGCACATGTTATATGGTCTCTTGGGATGGTTTTTCTAGGCCTCATAACCCCAAAAGAGTGCCTGGCATTTCGGCTGTAAGGACACTTCTAAAGAGTGTGCTTTTGATATTCTGGTAAGCGCCTCCCCAACTGTGCACATCTATGCACCGTACATGGCAAATCCTTCATCCTGCAAAGCATCATATCACTAACCGAAGCTTTGAGATGGTGTGAGTATATTCATTTTGGGGTGAATACTCTTCCGTGCTTCTCCCACCTGAGGACTGTGGGTCTGTTGTTCTTCTTTCGCATGTCCCTTCAAAGAGACAGAAGGCACACTCACTCTATCTCTCTGCAAGCATCTATGCTTTGACACTTTTATATTGCAGTTTTCCTTCCAAATCCCGTGCCCCCTTCACCACATATACAGGCCAATCATTTCTTAATACTCATTCACTCTGTCATTCCAGTCCTCTACTCTATAGGCTGACGAAAAAACAACAAGAACAAGAAGTTGTTCAGCAAACAGATTTAAAGTCTCTCTGTGGATTTATCTTCATGCTGCTGCCCTCTAGTAATGCTACATGGCAACTGCAGCATAATAATAGGGTTGAGAAAGGGGCTGTCCTATGCAAATAATGTTCTCCCATGATTACTTTGCCGAGCTTCCTCTAGGATGGTGTGATACGACCTTCAACATATGGTCTTCAGCAGATTTTTAAAGTTGCCAAACTGTCTTAGGCTAAGGATTTTTCCCTACGAATGCCTACAGATAAGGACCCCACCCTCATTTAGCAGGGTCCAGAATTACCTGCAGTAATCCTCTATACAGAACCTGGGCGTTTGTGGGCTTATGGTAAAAGCTGCAGACTAAGAATGGGATGTTTAAATTCCCAGTCCCAAAGGCCTGGCCTGGCTGCAAAGCAAAGCAAAGCAAAGCAAAGCAAAGCACAAGGCCTTATTTCTGTTCCCCAATTTGAGGAAAAAACCAATACATTGATCAATGAATACAAGGCTTTGCTCCTATTTTACCTACTTGAGCAAAAGGAGGGGGAGATAAGGTGGGGGGCAAGATTTCTAAATTTGGGCTTATAATACAAAAAATAAAATACTTACATTATTCCTGTAATTTTGAAGTCAAAATAATCTTTCTAAATGAAAAAAATAAAATGTATTTTTTTCCACCTAAAAGTACTTTAAAGGCGTTGGCTGGATTCGAACCCCTACATAGGGCTAGCCGGCTGCACCAAAGGGACTTGATGTTGCCACTGAGCTATAGCTCCTTGCTGGGTTTTGACTGTGCCACAGACCCTATCACCAACATAAAGGTTGTGATGTCATTCCTTATGGCTTCCACTGTAAAGGACACTTCATATCCATGATATAGGGAAGATTTGACATGCTAGAGATATGGAAGCCCGTGTGGTCCAGTGGGTAAGTTCCTGACTTCCACCCAGACAACCAGGGTTCGAATCCTGGGCTCGGCACCAGGTGACTGATGGCGGCAAAGCAGAGGTAAGTCGGAGATGGCTGCTAAATTGGTAAGTAATATGTATGTGTGTATAGAGCATAGCTGGACTTGTGAATGGTGGATTGTAAAGTGGCTGTAAGTGTGTATGTGCGTACATGCAGAGAGAGCAAGGATAGGTGCAGGCTGTGTCAAAGGGCGGGAATAGAGGGAGCACATGAGGTGGGGGCGGAGCAAGAAGGGCAGGCTAAGAGAGGTGCAGAAAGAGGGGGAGTAGGCGGAGCCTAGGAGGAGAGGAGGGGGGTTGATGGGACTTAGAGGAGAATGGGGGGGAGGAGCAAGAAGGGAAGGCTGAGAGAGAGGGATAGCAGAGGTGGCTGGTAGGACCTAGAGGAGAAAGGGGGACGTAGATGGAGCAGGGGGAGAGAGCAAGAGTAGGTGGTATCGTAGTGGCAGTGATGCAGGAGAAGAAGAGGTCGAGGAGGAGTCTAGGCAGGTGCGCAAGAGGTGGTACAGGAGAGGAAGCATAGGGCTGCAAAGCCCATGCTGGCAGAGTGCTCCCCCTCCCAGCACACAAACAGGGTGATTACAAAGGAGGGGGTTTTGGTGATGGAACCATCATTTTTATGCTCCCCTCCAATCTCCAGGTTGGTGGTAGTGGGAAGGGAGGGGGGGGGTCAAATTTGGGGGTGCAGTGTCAAAAGGGGTGTTGGGGTGCATTATTACAGGGGTGGTAGGAGACGCAGAATGATGCAGCTTGTGTTTTTCGGGAGTGCTACATATATTCTTGTTTATTGCGCCCTTTCTTTCGAGCGGCGGTATCACTAAAGGCTAGGGGCAAAGGGGGAGGGGAGGACTTGGGGTTCAGCTTTCAGGCAGGTAATGGTATTGAGACGGGAAACAAGGAACATGTGTTAGGATTCTTGGGAGATGATCTCCCCATGATTTCATTGCCCCGTTGCAGCACATGTTATATGGTCTCTTGGGATGGTTTTTCTAGGCCTCATAACCCCAAAAGAGTGCCTGGCATTTCGGCTGTAAGGACACTTCTAAAGAGTGTGCTTTTGATATTCTGGTAAGCGCCTCCCCAACTGTGCACATCTATGCACCGTACATGGCAAATCCTTCATCCTGCAAAGCATCATATCACTAACCGAAGCTTTGAGATGGTGTGAGTATATTCATTTTGGGGTGAATACTCTTCCGTGCTTCTCCCACCTGAGGACTGTGGGTCTGTTGTTCTTCTTTCGCATGTCCCTTCAAAGAGACAGAAGGCACACTCACTCTATCTCTCTGCAAGCATCTATGCTTTGACACTTTTATATTGCAGTTTTCCTTCCAAATCCCGTGCCCCCTTCACCACATATACAGGCCAATCATTTCTTAATACTCATTCACTCTGTCATTCCAGTCCTCTACTCTATAGGCTGACGAAAAAACAACAAGAACAAGAAGTTGTTCAGCAAACAGATTTAAAGTCTCTCTGTGGATTTATCTTCATGCTGCTGCCCTCTAGTAATGCTACATGGCAACTGCAGCATAATAATAGGGTTGAGAAAGGGGCTGTCCTATGCAAATAATGTTCTCCCATGATTACTTTGCCGAGCTTCCTCTAGGATGGTGTGATACGACCTTCAACATATGGTCTTCAGCAGATTTTTAAAGTTGCCAAACTGTCTTAGGCTAAGGATTTTTCCCTACGAATGCCTACAGATAAGGACCCCACCCTCATTTAGCAGGGTCCAGAATTACCTGCAGTAATCCTCTATACAGAACCTGGGCGTTTGTGGGCTTATGGTAAAAGCTGCAGACTAAGAATGGGATGTTTAAATTCCCAGTCCCAAAGGCCTGGCCTGGCTGCAAAGCAAAGCAAAGCAAAGCACAAGGCCTTATTTCTGTTCCCCAATTTGAGGAAAAAACCAATACATTGATCAATGAATACAAGGCTTTGCTCCTATTTTACCTACTTGAGCAAAAGGAGGGGGAGATAAGGTGGGGGGCAAGATTTCTAAATTTGGGCTTATAATGCAAAAAATAAAATACTTACATTATTCCTGTAATTTTGAAGTCAAAATAATCTTTCTAAATGAAAAAAATAAAATGTTGTATTTTTTTCCACCTAAAAGTACTTTAAAGGCGTTGGCTGGATTCGAACCCCTACATAGGGCTAGCCTGCTGCACCAAAGGCACTTGATCTTGCCACTGAGCTATAGCTCCTTGATGGGTTTTGACTGTGCCACAGACCCTATCACCAACATAAAGGTTGTGATGTCATTCCTTATGGCTTCCACTGTAAAGGACACTTCATATCCATGATATAGGGAAGATTTGACATGCTAGAGATATGGAAGCCCGTGTGGTCCAGTGGGTAAGTTCCTGACTTCCACCCAGACAACCAGGGTTCGAATCCTGGGCTCGGCACCAGGTGACTGATGGCGGCAAAGCAGAGGTAAGTCGGAGATGGCTGCTAAATTGGTAAGTAATATGTATGTGTGTATAGAGCATAGCTGGACTTGTGAATGGTGGATTGTAAAGTGGCTGTAAGTGTGTATGTGCGTACATGCAGAGAGAGCAAGGATAGGTGCAGGCTGTGTCAAAGGGCGGGAATAGAGGGAGCACATGAGGTGGGGGCGGAGCAAGAAGGGCAGGCTAAGAGAGGTGCAGAAAGAGGGGGAGTAGGCGGAGCCTAGGAGGAGAGGAGGGGGGTTGATGGGACTTAGAGGAGAATGGGGGGGAGGAGCAAGAAGGGAAGGCTGAGAGAGAGGGATAGCAGAGGTGGCTGGTAGGACCTAGAGGAGAAAGGGGGACGTAGATGGAGCAGGGGGAGAGAGCAAGAGTAGGTGGTATCGTAGTGGCAGTGATGCAGGAGAAGAAGAGGTCGAGGAGGAGTCTAGGCAGGTGCGCAAGAGGTGGTACAGGAGAGGAAGCATAGGGCTGCAAAGCCCATGCTGGCAGAGTGCTCCCCCTCCCAGCACACAAACAGGGTGATTACAAAGGAGGGGGTTTTGGTGATGGAACCATCATTTTTATGCTCCCCTCCAATCTCCAGGTTGGTGGTAGTGGGAAGGGAGGGGGGGGGGGGGGGTCAAATTTGGGGGTGCAGTGTCAAAAGGGGTGTTGGGGTGCATTATTACAGGGGTGGTAGGAGACGCAGAATGATGCAGCTTGTGTTTTTCGGGAGTGCTACATATATTCTTGTTTATTGCGCCCTTTCTTTCGAGCGGCGGTATCACTAAAGGCTAGGGGCAAAGGGGGAGGGGAGGACTTGGGGTTCAGCTTTCAGGCAGGTAATGGTATTGAGACGGGAAACAAGGAACATGTGTTAGGATTCTTGGGAGATGGTCTCCCCATGATTTCATTGCCCCGTTGCAGCACATGTTATATGGTCTCTTGGGATGGTTTTTCTAGGCCTCATAACCCCAAAAGAGTGCCTGGCATTTCGGCTGTAAGGACACTTCTAAAGAGTGTGCTTTTGATATTCTGGTAAGCGCCTCCCCAACTGTGCACATCTATGCACCGTACATGGCAAATCCTTCATCCTGCAAAGCATCATATCACTAACCGAAGCTTTGAGATGGTGTGAGTATATTCATTTTGGGGTGAATACTCTTCCGTGCTTCTCCCACCTGAGGACTGTGGGTCTGTTGTTCTTCTTTCGCATGTCCCTTCAAAGAGACAGAAGGCACACTCACTCTATCTCTCTGCAAGCATCTATGCTTTGACACTTTTATATTGCAGTTTTCCTTCCAAATCCCGTGCCCCCTTCACCACATATACAGGCCAATCATTTCTTAATACTCATTCACTCTGTCATTCCAGTCCTCTACTCTATAGGCTGACGAAAAAACAACAAGAACAAGAAGTTGTTCAGCAAACAGATTTAAAGTCTCTGTGGATTTATCTTCATGCTGCTGCCCTCTAGTAATGCTACATGGCAACTGCAGCATAATAATAGGGTTGAGAAAGGGGCTGTCCTATGCAAATAATGTTCTCCCATGATTACTTTGCCGAGCTTCCTCTAGGATGGTGTGATACGACCTTCAACATATGGTCTTCAGCAGATTTTTAAAGTTGCCAAACTGTCTTAGGCTAAGGATTTGTCCCTACGAATGCCTACAGATAAGGACCCCACCCTCATTTAGCAGGGTCCAGAATTACCTGCAGTAATCCTCTATACAGAACCTGGGCGTTTGTGGGCTTATGGTAAAAGCTGCAGACTAAGAATGGGATGTTTAAATTCCCAGTCCCAAAGGCCTGGCCTGGCTGCAAAGCAAAGCAAAGCAAAGCACAAGGTCTTATTTCTGTTCCCCAATTTGAGGAAAAAACCAATACATTGATCAATGAATACAAGGCTTTGCTCCTATTTTACCTACTTGAGCAAAAGGAGGGGGAGATAAGGTGGGGGGCAAGATTTCTAAATTTGGGCTTATAATGCAAAAAATAAAATACTTACATTATTCCTGTAATTTTGAAGTCAAAATAATCTTTCTAAATGAAAAAAATAAAATGTTGTATTTTTTTCCACCTAAAAGTACTTTAAAGGCGTTGGCTGGATTCGAACCCCTACACAGGGCTAGCCTGCTGCACCAAAGGCACTTGATCTTGCCACTGAACTATAGCTCCTTGATGGGTTTTGACTGTGCCACAGACCCTATCACCAACATAAAGGTTGTGATGTCATTCCTTATGGCTTCCACTGTAAAGGACACTTCATATCCATGATATAGGGAAGATTTGACATGCTAGAGATATGGAAGCCCGTGTGGTCCAGTGGGTAAGTTCCTGACTTCCACCCAGACAACCAGGGTTCGAATCCTGGGCTCGGCACCAGGTGACTGATGGCGGCAAAGCAGAGGTAAGTCGGAGATGGCTGCTAAATTGGTAAGTAATATGTATGTGTGTATAGAGCATAGCTGGACTTGTGAATGGTGGATTGTAAAGTGGCTGTAAGTGTGTATGTGCGTACATGCAGAGAGAGCAAGGATAGGTGCAGGCTGTGTCAAAGGGCGGGAATAGAGGGAGCACATGAGGTGGGGGCGGAGCAAGAAGGGCAGGCTAAGAGAGGTGCAGAAAGAGGGGGAGTAGGCGGAGGAGAGGAGGGGGGTTGATGGGACTTAGAGGAGAATGGGGGGGAGGAGCAAGAAGGGAAGGCTGAGAGAGAGGGATAGCAGAGGTGGCTGGTAGGACCTAGAGGAGAAAGGGGGACGTAGATGGAGCAGGGGGAGAGAGCAAGAGTAGGTGGTATCGTAGTGGCAGTGATGCAGGAGAAGAAGAGGTCGAGGAGGAGTCTAGGCAGGTGCGCAAGAGGTGGTACAGGAGAGGAAGCATAGGGCTGCAAAGCCCATGCTGGCAGAGTGCTCCCCCTCCCAGCACACAAACAGGGTGATTACAAAGGAGGGGGTTTTGGTGATGGAACCATCATTTTTATGCTCCCCTCCAATCTCCAGGTTGGTGGTAGTGGGAAGGGAGGGGGGGGGGGGGGGTCAAATTTGGGGGTGCAGTGTCAAAAGGGGTGTTGGGGTGCATTATTACAGGGGTGGTAGGAGACGCAGAATGATGCAGCTTGTGTTTTTCGGGAGTGCTACATATATTCTTGTTTATTGCGCCCTTTCTTTCGAGCGGCGGTATCACTAAAGGCTAGGGGCAAAGGGGGAGGGGAGGACTTGGGGTTCAGCTTTCAGGCAGGTAATGGTATTGAGACGGGAAACAAGGAACATGTGTTAGGATTCTTGGGAGATGGTCTCCCCATGATTTCATTGCCCCGTTGCAGCACATGTTATATGGTCTCTTGGGATGGTTTTTCTAGGCCTCATAACCCCAAAAGAGTGCCTGGCATTTCGGCTGTAAGGACACTTCTAAAGAGTGTGCTTTTGATATTCTGGTAAGCGCCTCCCCAACTGTGCACATCTATGCACCGTACATGGCAAATCCTTCATCCTGCAAAGCGTCATATCACTAACCGAAGCTTTGAGATGGTGTGAGTATATTCATTTTGGGGTGAATACTCTTCCGTGCTTCTCCCACCTGAGGACTGTGGGTCTGTTGTTCTTCTTTCGCATGTCCCTTCAAAGAGACAGAAGGCACACTCACTCTATCTCTCTGCAAGCATCTATGCTTTGACACTTTTATATTGCAGTTTTCCTTCCAAATCCCGTGCCCCCTTCACCACATATACAGGCCAATCATTTCTTAATACTCATTCACTCTGTCATTCCAGTCCTCTACTCTATAGGCTGACGAAAAAACAACAAGAACAAGAAGTTGTTCAGCAAACAGATTTAAAGTCTCTGTGGATTTATCTTCATGCTGCTGCCCTCTAGTAATGCTACATGGCAACTGCAGCATAATAATAGGGTTGAGAAAGGGGCTGTCCTATGCAAATAATGTTCTCCCATGATTACTTTGCCGAGCTTCCTCTAGGATGGTGTGATACGACCTTCAACATATGGTCTTCAGCAGATTTTTAAAGTTGCCAAACTGTCTTAGGCTAAGGATTTGTCCCTACGAATGCCTACAGATAAGGACCCCACCCTCATTTAGCAGGGTCCAGAATTACCTGCAGTAATCCTCTATACAGAACCTGGGCGTTTGTGGGCTTATGGTAAAAGCTGCAGACTAAGAATGGGATGTTTAAATTCCCAGTCCCAAAGGCCTGGCCTGGCTGCAAAGTAAAGCAAAGCAAAGCACAAGGTCTTATTTCTGTTCCCCAATTTGAGGAAAAAACCAATACATTGATCAATGAATACAAGGCTTTGCTCCTATTTTACCTACTTGAGCAAAAGGAGGGGGAGATAAGGTGGGGGGCAAGATTTCTAAATTTGGGCTTATAATGCAAAAAATAAAATACTTACATTATTCCTGTAATTTTGAAGTCAAAATAATCTTTCTAAATGAAAAAAATAAAATGTTGTATTTTTTTCCACCTAAAAGTACTTTAAAGGCGTTGGCTGGATTCGAACCCCTACACAGGGCTAGCCTGCTGCACCAAAGGCACTTGATCTTGCCACTGAACTATAGCTCCTTGATGGGTTTTGACTGTGCCACAGACCCTATCACCAACATAAAGATTGTGATGTCATTCCTTATGGCTTCCACTGTAAAGGACACTTCATATCCATGATATAGGGAAGATTTGACATGCTAGAGATATGGAAGCCCGTGTGGTCCAGTGGGTAAGTTCCTGACTTACACCCAGACAACCAGGGTTCGAATCCTGGGCTCGGCACTAGGTGACTGATGGCGGCAAAGCAGAGGTAAGTCGGAGATGGCTGCTAAATTGGTAAGTAATATGTATGTGTGTATAGAGCATAGCTGGACTTGTGAATGGTGGATTGTAAAGTGGCTGTAAGTGTGTATGTGCGTACATGCAGAGAGAGCAAGGATAGGTGCAGGCTGTGTCAAAGGGCGGGAATAGAGGGAGCACATGAGGTGGGGGCGGAGCAAGAAGGGCAGGCTAAGAGAGGTGCAGAAAGAGGGGGAGTAGGCGGAGCCTAGGAGGAGAGGAGGGGGGTTGATGGGACTTAGAGGAGAATGGGGGGGAGGAGCAAGAAGGGAAGGCTGAGAGAGAGGGATAGCAGAGGTGGCTGGTAGGACCTAGAGGAGAAAGGGGGACGTAGATGGAGCAGGGGGAGAGAGCAAGAGTAGGTGGTATCGTAGTGGCAGTGATGCAGGAGAAGAAGAGGTCGAGGAGGAGTCTAGGCAGGTGCGCAAGAGGTGGTACAGGAGAGGAAGCATAGGGCTGCAAAGCCCATGCTGGCAGAGTGCTCCCCCTCCCAGTACACAAACAGGGTGATTACAAAGGAGGGGGTTTTGGTGATGGAACCATCATTTTTATGCTCCCCTCCAATCTCCAGGTTGGTGGTAGTGGGAAGGGAGGGGGGGGGGTCAAATTTGGGGGTGCAGTGTCAAAAGGGGTGTTGGGGTGCATTATTACAGGGGTGGTAGGAGACGCAGAATGATGCAGCTTGTGTTTTTCGGGAGTGCTACATATATTCTTGTTTATTGCGCCCTTTCTTTCGAGCGGCGGTATCACTAAAGGCTAGGGGCAAAGGGGGAGGGGAGGACTTGGGGTTCAGCTTTCAGGCAGGTAATGGTATTGAGACGGGAAACAAGGAACATGTGTTAGGATTCTTGGGAGATGGTCTCCCCATGATTTCATTGCCCCGTTGCAGCACATGTTATATGGTCTCTTGGGATGGTTTTTCTAGGCCTCATAACCCCAAAAGAGTGCCTGGCATTTCGGCTGTAAGGACACTTCTAAAGAGTGTGCTTTTGATATTCTGGTAAGCGCCTCCCCAACTGTGCACATCTATGCACCGTACATGGCAAATCCTTCATCCTGCAAAGATCATATCACTAACCGAAGCTTTGAGATGGTGTGAGTATATTCATTTTGGGGTGAATACTCTTCCGTGCTTCTCCCACCTGAGGACTGTGGGTCTGTTGTTCTTCTTTCGCATGTCCCTTCAAAGAGACAGAAGGCACACTCACTCTATCTCTCTGCAAGCATCTATGCTTTGACACTTTTATATTGCAGTTTTCCTTCCAAATCCCGTGCCCCCTTCACCACATATACAGGCCAATCATTTCTTAATACTCATTCACTCTGTCATTCCAGTCCTCTACTCTATAGGCTGACGAAAAAACAACAAGAACAAGAAGTTGTTCAGCAAACAGATTTAAAGTCTCTCTGTGGATTTATCTTCATGCTGCTGCCCTCTAGTAATGCTACATGGCAACTGCAGCATAATAATAGGGTTGAGAAAGGGGCTGTCCTATGCAAATAATGTTCTCCCATGATTACTTTGCCGAGCTTCCTCTAGGATGGTGTGATACGACCTTCAACATATGGTCTTCAGCAGATTTTTAAAGTTGCCAAACTGTCTTAGGCTAAGGATTTTTCCCTACGAATGCCTACAGATAAGGACCCCACCCTCATTTAGCAGGGTCCAGAATTACCTGCAGTAATCCTCTATACAGAACCTGGGCGTTTGTGGGCTTATGGTAAAAGCTGCAGACTAAGAATGGGATGTTTAAATTCCCAGTCCCAAAGGCCTGGCCTGGCTGCAAAGCAAAGCAAAGCAAAGCAAAGCACAAGGCCTTATTTCTGTTCCCCAATTTGAGGAAAAAACCAATACATTGATCAATGAATACAAGGCTTTGCTCCTATTTTACCTACTTGAGCAAAAGGAGGGGGAGATAAGGTGGGGGGCAAGATTTCTAAATTTGGGCTTATAATGCAAAAAATAAAATACTTACATTATTCCTGTAATTTTGAAGTCAAAATAATCTTTCTAAATGAAAAAAATAAAATGTTGTATTTTTTTCCACCTAAAAGTACTTTAAAGGTGTTGGCTGGATTCGAACCCCTACACAGGGCTAGCCTGCTGCACCAAAGGCACTTGATCTTGCCACTGAGCTATAGCTCCTTGAGGGGTTTTGACTGTGCCACAGACCCTATCACCAACATAAAGGTTGTGAAGCCATTGATTATGGCTTCCACTGTAAAGGACACTTCATATCCATGATATAGGGAAGATTTGACATGCTAGAGATATGGAAGCCCGTGTGGTCCAGTGGGTAAGTTCCTGACTTCCACCCAGACAACCAGGGTTCGAATCCTGGGCTCGGCACCAGGTGACTGATGGCGGCAAAGCAGAGGTAAGTCGGAGATGGCTGCTAAATTGGTAAGTAATATGTATGTGTGTATAGAGCATAGCTGGACTTGTGAATGGTGGATTGTAAAGTGGCTGTAAGTGTGTATGTGCGTACATGCAGAGAGAGCAAGGATAGGTGCAGGCTGTGTCAAAGGGCGGGAATAGAGGGAGCACATGAGGTGGGGGCGGAGCAAGAAGGGCAGGCTAAGAGAGGTGCAGAAAGAGGGGGAGTAGGCGGAGCCTAGGAGGGGAGGAGGGGGGTTGATGGGACTTAGAGGAGAATGGGGGGGAGGAGCAAGAAGGGAAGGCTGAGAGAGAGGGATAGCAGAGGTGGCTGGTAGGACCTAGAGGAGAAAGGGGGACGTAGATGGAGCAGGGGGAGAGAGCAAGAGTAGGTGGTATCGTAGTGGCAGTGATGCAGGAGAAGAAGAGGTCGAGGAGGAGTCTAGGCAGGTGCGCAAGAGGTGGTACAGGAGAGGAAGCATAGGGCTGCAAAGCCCATGCTGGCAGAGTGCTCCCCCTCCCAGCACACAAACAGGGTGATTACAAAGGAGGGGGTTTTGGTGATGGAACCATCATTTTTATGCTCCCCTCCAATCTCCAGGTTGGTGGTAGTGGGAAGGGAGGGGGGGGGGGGTCAAATTTGGGGGTGCAGTGTCAAAAGGGGTGTTGGGGTGCATTATTACAGGGGTGGTAGGAGACGCAGAATGATGCAGCTTGTGTTTTTCGGGAGTGCTACATATATTCTTGTTTATTGCGCCCTTTCTTTCGAGCGGCGGTATCACTAAAGGCTAGGGGCAAAGGGGGAGGGGAGGACTTGGGGTTCAGCTTTCAGGCAGGTAATGGTATTGAGACGGGAAACAAGGAACATGTGTTAGGATTCTTGGGAGATGGTCTCCCCATGATTTCATTGCCCCGTTGCAGCACATGTTATATGGTCTCTTGGGATGGTTTTTCTAGGCCTCATAACCCCAAAAGAGTGCCTGGCATTTTGGCTGTAAGGACACTTCTAAAGAGTGTGCTTTTGATATTCTGGTAAGCGCCTCCCCAACTGTGCACATCTATGCACCGTACATGGCAAATCCTTCATCCTGCAAAGCATCATATCACTAACCGAAGCTTTGAGATGGTGTGAGTATATTCATTTTGGGGTGAATACTCTTCCGTGCTTCTCCCACCTGAGGACTGTGGGTCTGTTGTTCTTCTTTCGCATGTCCCTTCAAAGAGACAGAAGGCACACTCACTCTATCTCTCTGCAAGCATCTATGCTTTGACACTTTTATATTGCAGTTTTCCTTCCAAATCCCGTGCCCCCTTCACCACATATACAGGCCAATCATTTCTTAATACTCATTCACTCTGTCATTCCAGTCCTCTACTCTATAGGCTGACGAAAAAACAACAAGAACAAGAAGTTGTTCAGCAAACAGATTTAAAGTCTCTCTGTGGATTTATCTTCATGCTGCTGCCCTCTAGTAATGCTACATGGCAACTGCAGCATAATAATAGGGTTGAGAAAGGGGCTGTCCTATGCAAATAATGTTCTCCCATGATTACTTTGCCGAGCTTCCTCTAGGATGGTGTGATACGACCTTCAACATATGGTCTTCAGCATATTTTTAAAGTTGCCAAACTGTCTTAGGCTAAGGATTTTTCCCTACGAATGCCTACAGATAAGGACCCCACCCTCATTTAGCAGGGTCCAGAATTACCTGCAGTAATCCTCTATACAGAACCTGGGCGTTTGTGGGCTTATGGTAAAAGCTGCAGACTAAGAATGGGATGTTTAAATTCCCAGTCCCAAAGGCCTGGCCTGGCTGCAAAGCAAAGCAAAGCAAAGCAAAGCAAAGCACAAGGCCTTATTTCTGTTCCCCAATTTGAGGAAAAAACCAATACATTGATCAATGAATACAAGGCTTTGCTCCTATTTTACCTACTTGAGCAAAAGGAGGGGGAGATAAGGTGGGGGGCAAGATTTCTAAATTTGGGCTTATAATACAAAAAATAAAATACTTACATTATTCCTGTAATTTTGAAGTCAAAATAATCTTTCTAAATGAAAAAAATAAAATGTATTTTTTTCCACCTAAAAGTACTTTAAAGGCGTTGGCTGGATTCGAACCCCTACATAGGGCTAGCCGGCTGCACCAAAGGGACTTGATCTTGCCACTGAGCTATAGCTCCTTGCTGGGTTTTGACTGTGCCACAGACCCTATCACCAACATAAAGGTTGTGATGTCATTCCTTATGGCTTCCACTGTAAAGGACACTTCATATCCATGATATAGGGAAGATTTGACATGCTAGAGATATGGAAGCCCGTGTGGTCCAGTGGGTAAGTTCCTGACTTCCACCCAGACAACCAGGGTTCGAATCCTGGGCTCGGCACCAGGTGACTGATGGCGGCAAAGCAGAGGTAAGTCGGAGATGGCTGCTAAATTGGTAAGTAATATGTATGTGTGTATAGAGCATAGCTGGACTTGTGAATGGTGGATTGTAAAGTGGCTGTAAGTGTGTATGTGCGTACATGCAGAGAGAGCAAGGATAGGTGCAGGCTGTGTCAAAGGGCGGGAATAGAGGGAGCACATGAGGTGGGGGCGGAGCAAGAAGGGCAGGCTAAGAGAGGTGCAGAAAGAGGGGGAGTAGGCGGAGCCTAGGAGGAGAGGAGGGGGGTTGATGGGACTTAGAGGAGAATGGGGGGGAGGAGCAAGAAGGGAAGGCTGAGAGAGAGGGATAGCAGAGGTGGCTGGTAGGACCTAGAGGAGAAAGGGGGACGTAGATGGAGCAGGGGGAGAGAGCAAGAGTAGGTGGTATCGTAGTGGCAGTGATGCAGGAGAAGAAGAGGTCGAGGAGGAGTCTAGGCAGGTGCGCAAGAGGTGGTACAGGAGAGGAAGCATAGGGCTGCAAAGCCCATGCTGGCAGAGTGCTCCCCCTCCCAGCACACAAACAGGGTGATTACAAAGGAGGGGGTTTTGGTGATGGAACCATCATTTTTATGCTCCCCTCCAATCTCCAGGTTGGTGGTAGTGGGAAGGGAGGGGGGGGGTCAAATTTGGGGGTGCAGTGTCAAAAGGGGTGTTGGGGTGCATTATTACAGGGGTGGTAGGAGACGCAGAATGATGCAGCTTGTGTTTTTCGGGAGTGCTACATATATTCTTGTTTATTGCGCCCTTTCTTTCGAGCGGCGGTATCACTAAAGGCTAGGGGCAAAGGGGGAGGGGAGGACTTGGGGTTCAGCTTTCAGGCAGGTAATGGTATTGAGACGGGAAACAAGGAACATGTGTTAGGATTCTTGGGAGATGATCTCCCCATGATTTCATTGCCCCGTTGCAGCACATGTTATATGGTCTCTTGGGATGGTTTTTCTAGGCCTCATAACCCCAAAAGAGTGCCTGGCATTTCGGCTGTAAGGACACTTCTAAAGAGTGTGCTTTTGATATTCTGGTAAGCGCCTCCCCAACTGTGCACATCTATGCACCGTACATGGCAAATCCTTCATCCTGCAAAGCATCATATCACTAACCGAAGCTTTGAGATGGTGTGAGTATATTCATTTTGGGGTGAATACTCTTCCGTGCTTCTCCCACCTGAGGACTGTGGGTCTGTTGTTCTTCTTTCGCATGTCCCTTCAAAGAGACAGAAGGCACACTCACTCTATCTCTCTGCAAGCATCTATGCTTTGACACTTTTATATTGCAGTTTTCCTTCCAAATCCCGTGCCCCCTTCACCACATATACAGGCCAATCATTTCTTAATACTCATTCACTCTGTCATTCCAGTCCTCTACTCTATAGGCTGACGAAAAAACAACAAGAACAAGAAGTTGTTCAGCAAACAGATTTAAAGTCTCTCTGTGGATTTATCTTCATGCTGCTGCCCTCTAGTAATGCTACATGGCAACTGCAGCATAATAATAGGGTTGAGAAAGGGGCTGTCCTATGCAAATAATGTTCTCCCATGATTACTTTGCCGAGCTTCCTCTAGGATGGTGTGATACGACCTTCAACATATGGTCTTCAGCAGATTTTTAAAGTTGCCAAACTGTCTTAGGCTAAGGATTTTTCCCTACGAATGCCTACAGATAAGGACCCCACCCTCATTTAGCAGGGTCCAGAATTACCTGCAGTAATCCTCTATACAGAACCTGGGCGTTTGTGGGCTTATGGTAAAAGCTGCAGACTAAGAATGGGATGTTTAAATTCCCAGTCCCAAAGGCCTGGCCTGGCTGCAAAGCAAAGCAAAGCAAAGCAAAGCAAAGCACAAGGCCTTATTTCTGTTCCCCAATTTGAGGAAAAAAACCAATACATTGATCAATGAATACAAGGCTTTGCTCCTATTTTACCTACTTGAGCAAAAGGAGGGGGAGATAAGGTGGGGGGCAAGATTTCTAAATTTGGGCTTATAATGCAAAAAATAAAATACTTACATTATTCCTGTAATTTTGAAGTCAAAATAATCTTTCTAAATGAAAAAAATAAAATGTTGTATTTTTTTCCACCTAAAAGTACTTTAAAGGCGTTGGCTGGATTCGAACCCCTACATAGGGCTAGCCGGCTGCACCAAAGGCACTTGATCTTGCCACTGAGCTATAGCTCCTTGCTGGGTTTTGACTGTGCCACAGACCCTATCACCAACATAAAGGTTGTGATGTCATTCCTTATGGCTTCCACTGTAAAGGACACTTCATATCCATGATATAGGGAAGATTTGACATGCTAGAGATATGGAAGCCCGTGTGGTCCAGTGGGTAAGTTCCTGACTTCCACCCAGACAACCAGGGTTCGAATCCTGGGCTCGGCACCAGGTGACTGATGGCGGCAAAGCAGAGGTAAGTCGGAGATGGCTGCTAAATTGGTAAGTAATATGTATGTGTGTATAGAGCATAGCTGGACTTGTGAATGGTGGATTGTAAAGTGGCTGTAAGTGTGTATGTGCGTACATGCAGAGAGAGCAAGGATAGGTGCAGGCTGTGTCAAAGGGCGGGAATAGAGGGAGCACATGAGGTGGGGGCGGAGCAAGAAGGGCAGGCTAAGAGAGGTGCAGAAAGAGGGGGAGTAGGCGGAGCCTAGGAGGAGAGGAGGGGGGTTGATGGGACTTAGAGGAGAATGGGGGGGAGGAGCAAGAAGGGAAGGCTGAGAGAGAGGGATAGCAGAGGTGGCTGGTAGGACCTAGAGGAGAAAGGGGGACGTAGATGGAGCAGGGGGAGAGAGCAAGAGTAGGTGGTATCGTAGTGGCAGTGATGCAGGAGAAGAAGAGGTCGAGGAGGAGTCTAGGCAGGTGCGCAAGAGGTGGTACAGGAGAGGAAGCATAGGGCTGCAAAGCCCATGCTGGCAGAGTGCTCCCCCTCCCAGCACACAAACAGGGTGATTACAAAGGAGGGGGTTTTGGTGATGGAACCATCATTTTTATGCTCCCCTCCAATCTCCAGGTTGGTGGTAGTGGGAAGGGAGGGGGGGGGGGTCAAATTTGGGGGTGCAGTGTCAAAAGGGGTGTTGGGGTGCATTATTACAGGGGTGGTAGGAGACGCAGAATGATGCAGCTTGTGTTTTTCGGGAGTGCTACATATATTCTTGTTTATTGCGCCCTTTCTTTCGAGCGGCGGTATCACTAAAGGCTAGGGGCAAAGGGGGAGGGGAGGACTTGGGGTTCAGCTTTCAGGCAGGTAATGGTATTGAGACGGGAAACAAGGAACATGTGTTAGGATTCTTGGGAGATGGTCTCCCCATGATTTCATTGCCCCGTTGCAGCACATGTTATATGGTCTCTTGGGATGGTTTTTCTAGGCCTCATAACCCCAAAAGAGTGCCTGGCATTTCGGCTGTAAGGACACTTCTAAAGAGTGTGCTTTTGATATTCTGGTAAGCGCCTCCCCAACTGTGCACATCTATGCACCGTACATGGCAAATCCTTCATCCTGCAAAGCATCATATCACTAACCGAAGCTTTGAGATGGTGTGAGTATATTCATTTTGGGGTGAATACTCTTCCGTGCTTCTCCCACCTGAGGACTGTGGGTCTGTTGTTCTTCTTTCGCATGTCCCTTCAAAGAGACAGAAGGCACACTCACTCTATCTCTCTGCAAGCATCTATGCTTTGACACTTTTATATTGCAGTTTTCCTTCCAAATCCCGTGCCCCCTTCACCACATATACAGGCCAATCATTTCTTAATACTCATTCACTCTGTCATTCCAGTCCTCTACTCTATAGGCTGACGAAAAAACAACAAGAACAAGAAGTTGTTCAGCAAACAGATTTAAAGTCTCTCTGTGGATTTATCTTCATGCTGCTGCCCTCTAGTAATGCTACATGGCAACTGCAGCATAATAATAGGGTTGAGAAAGGGGCTGTCCTATGCAAATAATGTTCTCCCATGATTACTTTGCCGAGCTTCCTCTAGGATGGTGTGATACGACCTTCAACATATGGTCTTCAGCATATTTTTAAAGTTGCCAAACTGTCTTAGGCTAAGGATTTTTCCCTACGAATGCCTACAGATAAGGACCCCACCCTCATTTAGCAGGGTCCAGAATTACCTGCAGTAATCCTCTATACAGAACCTGGGCGTTTGTGGGCTTATGGTAAAAGCTGCAGACTAAGAATGGGATGTTTAAATTCCCAGTCCCAAAGGCCTGGCCTGGCTGCAAAGCAAAGCAAAGCAAAGCAAAGCAAAGCAAAGCAAAGCACAAGGCCTTATTTCTGTTCCCCAATTTGAGGAAAAAACCAATACATTGATCAATGAATACAAGGCTTTGCTCCTATTTTACCTACTTGAGCAAAAGGAGGGGGAGATAAGGTGGGGGGCAAGATTTCTAAATTTGGGCTTATAATACAAAAAATAAAATACTTACATTATTCCTGTAATTTTGAAGTCAAAATAATCTTTCTAAATGAAAAAAATAAAATGTATTTTTTTCCACCTAAAAGTACTTTAAAGGCGTTGGCTGGATTCGAACCCCTACATAGGGCTAGCCGGCTGCACCAAAGGCACTTGATCTTGCCACTGAGCTATAGCTCCTTGCTGGGTTTTGACTGTGCCACAGACCCTATCACCAACATAAAGGTTGTGATGTCATTCCTTATGGCTTCCACTGTAAAGGACACTTCATATCCATGATATAGGGAAGATTTGACATGCTAGAGATATGGAAGCCCGTGTGGTCCAGTGGGTAAGTTCCTGACTTCCACCCAGACAACCAGGGTTCGAATCCTGGGCTCGGCACCAGGTGACTGATGGCGGCAAAGCAGCGGTAAGTCGGAGATGGCTGCTAAATTGGTAAGTAATATGTATGTGTGTATAGAGCATAGCTGGACTTGTGAATGGTGGATTGTAAAGTGGCTGTAAGTGTGTATGTGCGTACATGCAGAGAGAGCAAGGATAGGTGCAGGCTGTGTCAAAGGGCGGGAATAGAGGGAGCACATGAGGTGGGGGCGGAGCAAGAAGGGCAGGCTAAGAGAGGTGCAGAAAGAGGGGGAGTAGGCGGAGCCTAGGAGGAGAGGAGGGGGGTTGATGGGACTTAGAGGAGAATGGGGGGGAGGAGCAAGAAGGGAAGGCTGAGAGAGAGGGATAGCAGAGGTGGCTGGTAGGACCTAGAGGAGAAAGGGGGACGTAGATGGAGCAGGGGGAGAGAGCAAGAGTAGGTGGTATCGTAGTGGCAGTGATGCAGGAGAAGAAGAGGTCGAGGAGGAGTCTAGGCAGGTGCGCAAGAGGTGGTACAGGAGAGGAAGCATAGGGCTGCAAAGCCCATGCTGGCAGAGTGCTCCCCCTCCCAGCACACAAACAGGGTGATTACAAAGGAGGGGGTTTTGGTGATGGAACCATCATTTTTATGCTCCCCTCCAATCTCCAGGTTGGTGGTAGTGGGAAGGGAGGGGGGGGGGGGGTCAAATTTGGGGGTGCAGTGTCAAAAGGGGTGTTGGGGTGCATTATTACAGGGGTGGTAGGAGACGCAGAATGATGCAGCTTGTGTTTTTCGGGAGTGCTACATATATTCTTGTTTATTGCGCCCTTTCTTTCGAGCGGCGGTATCACTAAAGGCTAGGGGCAAAGGGGGAGGGGAGGACTTGGGGTTCAGCTTTCAGGCAGGTAATGGTATTGAGACGGGAAACAAGGAACATGTGTTAGGATTCTTGGGAGATGGTCTCCCCATGATTTCATTGCCCCGTTGCAGCACATGTTATATGGTCTCTTGGGATGGTTTTTCTAGGCCTCATAACCCCAAAAGAGTGCCTGGCATTTCGGCTGTAAGGACACTTCTAAAGAGTGTGCTTTTGATATTCTGGTAAGCGCCTCCCCAACTGTGCACATCTATGCACCGTACATGGCAAATCCTTCATCCTGCAAAGCATCATATCACTAACCGAAGCTTTGAGATGGTGTGAGTATATTCATTTTGGGGTGAATACTCTTCCGTGCTTCTCCCACCTGAGGACTGTGGGTCTGTTGTTCTTCTTTCGCATGTCCCTTCAAAGAGACAGAAGGCACACTCACTCTATCTCTCTGCAAGCATCTATGCTTTGACACTTTTATATTGCAGTTTTCCTTCCAAATCCCGTGCCCCCTTCACCACATATACAGGCCAATCATTTCTTAATACTCATTCACTCTGTCATTCCAGTCCTCTACTCTATAGGCTGACGAAAAAACAACAAGAACAAGAAGTTGTTCAGCAAACAGATTTAAAGTCTCTCTGTGGATTTATCTTCATGCTGCTGCCCTCTAGTAATGCTACATGGCAACTGCAGCATAATAATAGGGTTGAGAAAGGGGCTGTCCTATGCAAATAATGTTCTCCCATGATTACTTTGCCGAGCTTCCTCTAGGATGGTGTGATACGACCTTCAACATATGGTCTTCAGCAGATTTTTAAAGTTGCCAAACTGTCTTAGGCTAAGGATTTTTCCCTACGAATGCCTACAGATAAGGACCCCACCCTCATTTAGCAGGGTCCAGAATTACCTGCAGTAATCCTCTATACAGAACCTGGGCGTTTGTGGGCTTATGGTAAAAGCTGCAGACTAAGAATGGGATGTTTAAATTCCCAGTCCCAAAGGCCTGGCCTGGCTGCAAAGCAAAGCAAAGCAAAGCAAAGCAAAGCACAAGGCCTTATTTCTGTTCCCCAATTTGAGGAAAAAACCAATACATTGATCAATGAATACAAGGCTTTGCTCCTATTTTACCTACTTGAGCAAAAGGAGGGGGAGATAAGGTGGGGGGCAAGATTTCTAAATTTGGGCTTATAATACAAAAAATAAAATACTTACATTATTCCTGTAATTTTGAAGTCAAAATAATCTTTCTAAATGAAAAAAATAAAATGTATTTTTTTCCACCTAAAAGTACTTTAAAGGCGTTGGCTGGATTCGAACCCCTACATAGGGCTAGCCGGCTGCACCAAAGGGACTTGATGTTGCCACTGAGCTATAGCTCCTTGCTGGGTTTTGACTGTGCCACAGACCCTATCACCAACATAAAGGTTGTGATGTCATTCCTTATGGCTTCCACTGTAAAGGACACTTCATATCCATGATATAGGGAAGATTTGACATGCTAGAGATATGGAAGCCCGTGTGGTCCAGTGGGTAAGTTCCTGACTTCCACCCAGACAACCAGGGTTCGAATCCTGGGCTCGGCACCAGGTGACTGATGGCGGCAAAGCAGAGGTAAGTCGGAGATGGCTGCTAAATTGGTAAGTAATATGTATGTGTGTATAGAGCATAGCTGGACTTGTGAATGGTGGATTGTAAAGTGGCTGTAAGTGTGTATGTGCGTACATGCAGAGAGAGCAAGGATAGGTGCAGGCTGTGTCAAAGGGCGGGAATAGAGGGAGCACATGAGGTGGGGGCGGAGCAAGAAGGGCAGGCTAAGAGAGGTGCAGAAAGAGGGGGAGTAGGCGGAGCCTAGGAGGAGAGGAGGGGGGTTGATGGGACTTAGAGGAGAATGGGGGGGAGGAGCAAGAAGGGAAGGCTGAGAGAGAGGGATAGCAGAGGTGGCTGGTAGGACCTAGAGGAGAAAGGGGGACGTAGATGGAGCAGGGGGAGAGAGCAAGAGTAGGTGGTATCGTAGTGGCAGTGATGCAGGAGAAGAAGAGGTCGAGGAGGAGTCTAGGCAGGTGCGCAAGAGGTGGTACAGGAGAGGAAGCATAGGGCTGCAAAGCCCATGCTGGCAGAGTGCTCCCCCTCCCAGCACACAAACAGGGTGATTACAAAGGAGGGGGTTTTGGTGATGGAACCATCATTTTTATGCTCCCCTCCAATCTCCAGGTTGGTGGTAGTGGGAAGGGAGGGGGGGGGTCAAATTTGGGGGTGCAGTGTCAAAAGGGGTGTTGGGGTGCATTATTACAGGGGTGGTAGGAGACGCAGAATGATGCAGCTTGTGTTTTTCGGGAGTGCTACATATATTCTTGTTTATTGCGCCCTTTCTTTCGAGCGGCGGTATCACTAAAGGCTAGGGGCAAAGGGGGAGGGGAGGACTTGGGGTTCAGCTTTCAGGCAGGTAATGGTATTGAGACGGGAAACAAGGAACATGTGTTAGGATTCTTGGGAGATGATCTCCCCATGATTTCATTGCCCCGTTGCAGCACATGTTATATGGTCTCTTGGGATGGTTTTTCTAGGCCTCATAACCCCAAAAGAGTGCCTGGCATTTCGGCTGTAAGGACACTTCTAAAGAGTGTGCTTTTGATATTCTGGTAAGCGCCTCCCCAACTGTGCACATCTATGCACCGTACATGGCAAATCCTTCATCCTGCAAAGCATCATATCACTAACCGAAGCTTTGAGATGGTGTGAGTATATTCATTTTGGGGTGAATACTCTTCCGTGCTTCTCCCACCTGAGGACTGTGGGTCTGTTGTTCTTCTTTCGCATGTCCCTTCAAAGAGACAGAAGGCACACTCACTCTATCTCTCTGCAAGCATCTATGCTTTGACACTTTTATATTGCAGTTTTCCTTCCAAATCCCGTGCCCCCTTCACCACATATACAGGCCAATCATTTCTTAATACTCATTCACTCTGTCATTCCAGTCCTCTACTCTATAGGCTGACGAAAAAACAACAAGAACAAGAAGTTGTTCAGCAAACAGATTTAAAGTCTCTCTGTGGATTTATCTTCATGCTGCTGCCCTCTAGTAATGCTACATGGCAACTGCAGCATAATAATAGGGTTGAGAAAGGGGCTGTCCTATGCAAATAATGTTCTCCCATGATTACTTTGCCGAGCTTCCTCTAGGATGGTGTGATACGACCTTCAACATATGGTCTTCAGCAGATTTTTAAAGTTGCCAAACTGTCTTAGGCTAAGGATTTTTCCCTACGAATGCCTACAGATAAGGACCCCACCCTCATTTAGCAGGGTCCAGAATTACCTGCAGTAATCCTCTATACAGAACCTGGGCGTTTGTGGGCTTATGGTAAAAGCTGCAGACTAAGAATGGGATGTTTAAATTCCCAGTCCCAAAGGCCTGGCCTGGCTGCAAAGCAAAGCAAAGCAAAGCACAAGGCCTTATTTCTGTTCCCCAATTTGAGGAAAAAACCAATACATTGATCAATGAATACAAGGCTTTGCTCCTATTTTACCTACTTGAGCAAAAGGAGGGGGAGATAAGGTGGGGGGCAAGATTTCTAAATTTGGGCTTATAATGCAAAAAATAAAATACTTACATTATTCCTGTAATTTTGAAGTCAAAATAATCTTTCTAAATGAAAAAAATAAAATGTTGTATTTTTTTCCACCTAAAAGTACTTTAAAGGCGTTGGCTGGATTCGAACCCCTACACAGGGCTAGCCTGCTGCACCAAAGGCACTTGATCTTGCCACTGAGTTATAGCTCCTTGCTGGGTTTTGACTGTGCCACAGACCCTATCACCAACATAAAGGTTGTGATGTCATTCCTTATGGCTTCCACTGTAAAGGACACTTCATATCCATGATATAGGGAAGATTTGACATGCTAGAGATATGGAAGCCCGTGTGGTCCAGTGGGTAAGTTCCTGACTTCCACCCAGACAACCAGGGTTCGAATCCTGGGCTCGGCACCAGGTGACTGATGGCGGCAAAGCAGAGGTAAGTCGGAGATGGCTGCTAAATTGGTAAGTAATATGTATGTGTGTATAGAGCATAGCTGGACTTGTGAATGGTGGATTGTAAAGTGGCTGTAAGTGTGTATGTGCGTACATGCAGAGAGAGCAAGGATAGGTGCAGGCTGTGTCAAAGGGCGGGAATAGAGGGAGCACATGAGGTGGGGGCGGAGCAAGAAGGGCAGGCTAAGAGAGGTGCAGAAAGAGGGGGAGTAGGCGGAGCCTAGGAGGAGAGGAGGGGGGTTGATGGGACTTAGAGGAGAATGGGGGGGAGGAGCAAGAAGGGAAGGCTGAGAGAGAGGGATAGCAGAGGTGGCTGGTAGGACCTAGAGGAGAAAGGGGGACGTAGATGGAGCAGGGGGAGAGAGCAAGAGTAGGTGGTATCGTAGTGGCAGTGATGCAGGAGAAGAAGAGGTCGAGGAGGAGTCTAGGCAGGTGCGCAAGAGGTGGTACAGGAGAGGAAGCATAGGGCTGCAAAGCCCATGCTGGCAGAGTGCTCCCCCTCCCAGCACACAAACAGGGTGATTACAAAGGAGGGGGTTTTGGTGATGGAACCATCATTTTTATGCTCCCCTCCAATCTCCAGGTTGGTGGTAGTGGGAAGGGAGGGGGGGGGGGTCAAATTTGGGGGTGCAGTGTCAAAAGGGGTGTTGGGGTGCATTATTACAGGGGTGGTAGGAGACGCAGAATGATGCAGCTTGTGTTTTTCGGGAGTGCTACATATATTCTTGTTTATTGCGCCCTTTCTTTCGAGCGGCGGTATCACTAAAGGCTAGGGGCAAAGGGGGAGGGGAGGACTTGGGGTTCAGCTTTCAGGCAGGTAATGGTATTGAGACGGGAAACAAGGAACATGTGTTAGGATTCTTGGGAGATGGTCTCCCCATGATTTCATTGCCCCGTTGCAGCACATGTTATATGGTCTCTTGGGATGGTTTTTCTAGGCCTCATAACCCCAAAAGAGTGCCTGGCATTTCGGCTGTAAGGACACTTCTAAAGAGTGTGCTTTTGATATTCTGGTAAGCGCCTCCCCAACTGTGCACATCTATGCACCGTACATGGCAAATCCTTCATCCTGCAAAGCATCATATCACTAACCGAAGCTTTGAGATGGTGTGAGTATATTCATTTTGGGGTGAATACTCTTCCGTGCTTCTCCCACCTGAGGACTGTGGGTCTGTTGTTCTTCTTTCGCATGTCCCTTCAAAGAGACAGAAGGCACACTCACTCTATCTCTCTGCAAGCATCTATGCTTTGACACTTTTATATTGCAGTTTTCCTTCCAAATCCCGTGCCCCCTTCACCACATATACAGGCCAATCATTTCTTAATACTCATTCACTCTGTCATTCCAGTCCTCTACTCTATAGGCTGACGAAAAAACAACAAGAACAAGAAGTTGTTCAGCAAACAGATTTAAAGTCTCTCTGTGGATTTATCTTCATGCTGCTGCCCTCTAGTAATGCTACATGGCAACTGCAGCATAATAATAGGGTTGAGAAAGGGGCTGTCCTATGCAAATAATGTTCTCCCATGATTACTTTGCCGAGCTTCCTCTAGGATGGTGTGATACGACCTTCAACATATGGTCTTCAGCAGATTTTTAAAGTTGCCAAACTGTCTTAGGCTAAGGATTTTTCCCTACGAATGCCTACAGATAAGGACCCCACCCTCATTTAGCAGGGTCCAGAATTACCTGCAGTAATCCTCTATACAGAACCTGGGCGTTTGTGGGCTTATGGTAAAAGCTGCAGACTAAGAATGGGATGTTTAAATTCCCAGTCCCAAAGGCCTGGCCTGGCTGCAAAGCAAAGCAAAGCAAAGCAAAGCACAAGGTCTTATTTCTGTTCCCCAATTTGAGGAAAAAACCAATACATTGATCAATGAATACAAGGCTTTGCTCCTATTTTACCTACTTGAGCAAAAGGAGGGGGAGATAAGGTGGGGGGCAAGATTTCTAAATTTGGGCTTATAATGCAAAAAATAAAATACTTACATTATTCCTGTAATTTTGAAGTCAAAATAATCTTTCTAAATGAAAAAAATAAAATGTTGTATTTTTTTCCACCTAAAAGTACTTTAAAGGCGTTGGCTGGATTCGAACCCCTACACAGGGCTAGCCTGCTGCACCAAAGGCACTTGATCTTGCCACTGAACTATATCTCCTTGATGGGTTTTGACTGTGCCACAGACCCTATCACCAACATAAAGGTTGTGATGTCATTCCTTATGGCTTCCACTGTAAAGGACACTTCATATCCATGATATAGGGAAGATTTGACATGCTAGAGATATGGAAGCCCGTGTGGTCCAGTGGGTAAGTTCCTGACTTCCACCCAGACAACCAGGGTTCGAATCCTGGGCTCGGCACCAGGTGACTGATGGCGGCAAAGCAGAGGTAAGTCGGAGATGGCTGCTAAATTGGTAAGTAATATGTATGTGTGTATAGAGCATAGCTGGACTTGTGAATGGTGGATTGTAAAGTGGCTGTAAGTGTGTATGTGCGTACATGCAGAGAGAGCAAGGATAGGTGCAGGCTGTGTCAAAGGGCGGGAATAGAGGGAGCACATGAGGTGGGGGCGGAGCAAGAAGGGCAGGCTAAGAGAGGTGCAGAAAGAGGGGGAGTAGGCGGAGCCTAGGAGGAGAGGAGGGGGGTTGATGGGACTTAGAGGAGAATGGGGGGGAGGAGCAAGAAGGGAAGGCTGAGAGAGAGGGATAGCAGAGGTGGCTGGTAGGACCTAGAGGAGAAAGGGGGACGTAGATGGAGCAGGGGGAGAGAGCAAGAGTAGGTGGTATCGTAGTGGCAGTGATGCAGGAGAAGAAGAGGTCGAGGAGGAGTCTAGGCAGGTGCGCAAGAGGTGGTACAGGAGAGGAAGCATAGGGCTGCAAAGCCCATGCTGGCAGAGTGCTCCCCCTCCCAGCACACAAACAGGGTGATTACAAAGGAGGGGGTTTTGGTGATGGAACCATCATTTTTATGCTCCCCTCCAATCTCCAGGTTGGTGGTAGTGGGAAGGGAGGGGGGGGGTCAAATTTGGGGGTGCAGTGTCAAAAGGGGTGTTGGGGTGCATTATTACAGGGGTGGTAGGAGACGCAGAATGATGCAGCTTGTGTTTTTCGGGAGTGCTACATATATTCTTGTTTATTGCGCCCTTTCTTTCGAGCGGCGGTATCACTAAAGGCTAGGGGCAAAGGGGGAGGGGAGGACTTGGGGTTCAGCTTTCAGGCAGGTAATGGTATTGAGACGGGAAACAAGGAACATGTGTTAGGATTCTTGGGAGATGATCTCCCCATGATTTCATTGCCCCGTTGCAGCACATGTTATATGGTCTCTTGGGATGGTTTTTCTAGGCCTCATAACCCCAAAAGAGTGCCTGGCATTTCGGCTGTAAGGACACTTCTAAAGAGTGTGCTTTTGATATTCTGGTAAGCGCCTCCCCAACTGTGCACATCTATGCACCGTACATGGCAAATCCTTCATCCTGCAAAGCATCATATCACTAACCGAAGCTTTGAGATGGTGTGAGTATATTCATTTTGGGGTGAATACTCTTCCGTGCTTCTCCCACCTGAGGACTGTGGGTCTGTTGTTCTTCTTTCGCATGTCCCTTCAAAGAGACAGAAGGCACACTCACTCTATCTCTCTGCAAGCATCTATGCTTTGACACTTTTATATTGCAGTTTTCCTTCCAAATCCCGTGCCCCCTTCACCACATATACAGGCCAATCATTTCTTAATACTCATTCACTCTGTCATTCCAGTCCTCTACTCTATAGGCTGACGAAAAAACAACAAGAACAAGAAGTTGTTCAGCAAACAGATTTAAAGTCTCTCTGTGGATTTATCTTCATGCTGCTGCCCTCTAGTAATGCTACATGGCAACTGCAGCATAATAATAGGGTTGAGAAAGGGGCTGTCCTATGCAAATAATGTTCTCCCATGATTACTTTGCCGAGCTTCCTCTAGGATGGTGTGATACGACCTTCAACATATGGTCTTCAGCAGATTTTTAAAGTTGCCAAACTGTCTTAGGCTAAGGATTTTTCCCTACGAATGCCTACAGATAAGGACCCCACCCTCATTTAGCAGGGTCCAGAATTACCTGCAGTAATCCTCTATACAGAACCTGGGCGTTTGTGGGCTTATGGTAAAAGCTGCAGACTAAGAATGGGATGTTTAAATTCCCAGTCCCAAAGGCCTGGCCTGGCTGCAAAGCAAAGCAAAGCAAAGCACAAGGCCTTATTTCTGTTCCCCAATTTGAGGAAAAAACCAATACATTGATCAATGAATACAAGGCTTTGCTCCTATTTTACCTACTTGAGCATAAGGAGGGGGAGATAAGGTGGGGGGCAAGATTTCTAAATTTGGGCTTATAATGCAAAAAATAAAATACTTACATTATTCCTGTAATTTTGAAGTCAAAATAATCTTTCTAAATGAAAAAAATAAAATGTTGTATTTTTTTCCACCTAAAAGTACTTTAAAGGCGTTGGCTGGATTCGAACCCCTACACAGGGCTAGCCTGCTGCACCAAAGGCACTTGATCTTGCCACTGAGTTATAGCTCCTTGCTGGGTTTTGACTGTGCCACAGACCCTATCACCAACATAAAGGTTGTGATGTCATTCCTTATGGCTTCCACTGTAAAGGACACTTCATATCCATGATATAGGGAAGATTTGACATGCTAGAGATATGGAAGCCCGTGTGGTCCAGTGGGTAAGTTCCTGACTTCCACCCAGACAACCAGGGTTCGAATCCTGGGCTCGGCACCAGGTGACTGATGGCGGCAAAGCAGAGGTAAGTCGGAGATGGCTGCTAAATTGGTAAGTAATATGTATGTGTGTATAGAGCATAGCTGGACTTGTGAATGGTGGATTGTAAAGTGGCTGTAAGTGTGTATGTGCGTACATGCAGAGAGAGCAAGGATAGGTGCAGGCTGTGTCAAAGGGCGGGAATAGAGGGAGCACATGAGGTGGGGGCGGAGCAAGAAGGGCAGGCTAAGAGAGGTGCAGAAAGAGGGGGAGTAGGTGGAGCCGAGGAGGGGGGTTGATGGGACTTAGAGGAGAATGGGGGGGAGGAGCAAGAAGGGAAGGCTGAGAGAGAGGGATAGCAGAGGTGGCTGGTAGGACCTAGAGGAGAAAGGGGGACGTAGATGGAGCAGGGGGAGAGAGCAAGAGTAGGTGGTATCGTAGTGGCAGTGATGCAGGAGAAGAAGAGGTCGAGGAGGAGTCTAGGCAGGTGCACAAGAGGTGGTACAGGAGAGGAAGCATAGGGCTGCAAAGCCCATGCTGGCAGAGTGCTCCCCCTCCCAGCACACAAACAGGGTGATTACAAAGGAGGGGGTTTTGGTGATGGAACCATCATTTTTATGCTCCCCTCCAATCTCCAGGTTGGTGGTAGTGGGAAGGGAGGGGGGGGGGGTCAAATTTGGGGGTGCAGTGTCAAAAGGGGTGTTGGGGTGCATTATTACAGGGGTGGTAGGAGACGCAGAATGATGCAGCTTGTGTTTTTCGGGAGTGCTACATATATTCTTGTTTATTGCGCCCTTTCTTTCGAGCGGCGGTATCACTAAAGGCTAGGGGCAAAGGGGGAGGGGAGGACTTGGGGTTCTGCTTTCAGGCAGGTAATGGTATTGAGACGGGAAACAAGGAACATGTGTTAGGATTCTTGGGAGATGGTCTCCCCATGATTTCATTGCCCCGTTGCAGCACATGTTATATGGTCTCTTGGGATGGTTTTTCTAGGCCTCATAACCCCAAAAGAGTGCCTGGCATTTCGGCTGTAAGGACACTTCTAAAGAGTGTGCTTTTGATATTCTGGTAAGCGCCTCCCCAACTGTGCACATCTATGCACCGTACATGGCAAATCCTTCATCCTGCAAAGCATCATATCACTAACCGAAGCTTTGAGATGGTGTGAGTATATTCATTTTGGGGTGAATACTCTTCCGTGCTTCTCCCACCTGAGGACTGTGGGTCTGTTGTTCTTCTTTCGCATGTCCCTTCAAAGAGACAGAAGGCACACTCACTCTATCTCTCTGCAAGCATCTATGCTTTGACACTTTTATATTGCAGTTTTCCTTCCAAATCCCGTGCCCCCTTCACCACATATACAGGCCAATCATTTCTTAATACTCATTCACTCTGTCATTCCAGTCCTCTACTCTATAGGCTGACGAAAAAACAACAAGAACAAGAAGTTGTTCAGCAAACAGATTTAAAGTCTCTGTGGATTTATCTTCATGCTGCTGCCCTCTAGTAATGCTACATGGCAACTGCAGCATAATAATAGGGTTGAGAAAGGGGCTGTCCTATGCAAATAATGTTCTCCCATGATTACTTTGCCGAGCTTCCTCTAGGATGGTGTGATACGACCTTCAACATATGGTCTTCAGCAGATTTTTAAAGTTGCCAAACTGTCTTAGGCTAAGGATTTGTCCCTACGAATGCCTACAGATAAGGACCCCACCCTCATTTAGCAGGGTCCAGAATTACCTGCAGTAATCCTCTATACAGAACCTGGGCGTTTGTGGGCTTATGGTAAAAGCTGCAGACTAAGAATGGGATGTTTAAATTCCCAGTCCCAAAGGCCTGGCCTGGCTGCAAAGCAAAGCAAAGCAAAGCAAAGCACAAGGTCTTATTTCTGTTCCCCAATTTGAGGAAAAAACCAATACATTGATCAATGAATACAAGGCTTTGCTCCTATTTTACCTACTTGAGCAAAAGGAGGGGGAGATAAGGTGGGGGGCAAGATTTCTAAATTTGGGCTTATAATGCAAAAAATAAAATACTTACATTATTCCTGTAATTTTGAAGTCAAAATAATCTTTCTAAATGAAAAAAATAAAATGTTGTATTTTTTTCCACCTAAAAGTACTTTAAAGGCGTTGGCTGGATTCGAACCCCTACACAGGGCTAGCCTGCTGCACCAAAGGCACTTGATCTTGCCACTGAACTATAGCTCCTTGATGGGTTTTGACTGTGCCACAGACCCTATCACCAACATAAAGGTTGTGATGTCATTCCTTATGGCTTCCACTGTAAAGGACACTTCATATCCATGATATAGGGAAGATTTGACATGCTAGAGATATGGAAGCCCGTGTGGTCCAGTGGGTAAGTTCCTGACTTCCACCCAGACAACCAGGGTTCGAATCCTGGGCTCGGCACCAGGTGACTGATGGCGGCAAAGCAGAGGTAAGTCGGAGATGGCTGCTAAATTGGTAAGTAATATGTATGTGTGTATAGAGCATAGCTGGACTTGTGAATGGTGGATTGTAAAGTGGCTGTAAGTGTGTATGTGCGTACATGCAGAGAGAGCAAGGATAGGTGCAGGCTGTGTCAAAGGGCGGGAATAGAGGGAGCACATGAGGTGGGGGCGGAGCAAGAAGGGCAGGCTAAGAGAGGTGCAGAAAGAGGGGGAGTAGGCGGAGCCTAGGAGGAGAGGAGGGGGGTTGATGGGACTTAGAGGAGAATGGGGGGGAGGAGCAAGAAGGGAAGGCTGAGAGAGAGGGATAGCAGAGGTGGCTGGTAGGACCTAGAGGAGAAAGGGGGATGTAGATGGAGCAGGGGGAGAGAGCAAGAGTAGGTGGTATCGTAGTGGCAGTGATGCAGGAGAAGAAGAGGTCGAGGAGGAGTCTAGGCAGGTGCGCAAGAGGTGGTACAGGAGAGGAAGCATAGGGCTGCAAAGCCCATGCTGGCAGAGTGCTCCCCCTCCCAGCACACAAACAGGGTGATTACAAAGGAGGGGGTTTTGGTGATGGAACCATCATTTTTATGCTCCCCTCCAATCTCCAGGTTGGTGGTAGTGGGAAGGGAGGGGGGGGGGGTCAAATTTGGGGGTGCAGTGTCAAAAGGGGTGTTGGGGTGCATTATTACAGGGGTGGTAGGAGACGCAGAATGATGCAGCTTGTGTTTTTCGGGAGTGCTACATATATTCTTGTTTATTGCGCCCTTTCTTTCGAGCGGCGGTATCACTAAAGGCTAGGGGCAAAGGGGGAGGGGAGGACTTGGGGTTCAGCTTTCAGGCAGGTAATGGTATTGAGACGGGAAACAAGGAACATGTGTTAGGATTCTTGGGAGATGGTCTCCCCATGATTTCATTGCCCCGTTGCAGCACATGTTATATGGTCTCTTGGGATGGTTTTTCTAGGCCTCATAACCCCAAAAGAGTGCCTGGCATTTCGGCTGTAAGGACACTTCTAAAGAGTGTGCTTTTGATATTCTGGTAAGCGCCTCCCCAACTGTGCACATCTATGCACCGTACATGGCAAATCCTTCATCCTGCAAAGCATCATATCACTAACCGAAGCTTTGAGATGGTGTGAGTATATTCATTTTGGGGTGAATACTCTTCCGTGCTTCTCCCACCTGAGGACTGTGGGTCTGTTGTTCTTCTTTCGCATGTCCCTTCAAAGAGACAGAAGGCACACTCACTCTATCTCTCTGCAAGCATCTATGCTTTGACACTTTTATATTGCAGTTTTCCTTCCAAATCCCGTGCCCCCTTCACCACATATACAGGCCAATCATTTCTTAATACTCATTCACTCTGTCATTCCAGTCCTCTACTCTATAGGCTGACGAAAAAACAACAAGAACAAGAAGTTGTTCAGCAAACAGATTTAAAGTCTCTCTGTGGATTTATCTTCATGCTGCTGCCCTCTAGTAATGCTACATGGCAACTGCAGCATAATAATAGGGTTGAGAAAGGGGCTGTCCTATGCAAATAATGTTCTCCCATGATTACTTTGCCGAGCTTCCTCTAGGATGGTGTGATACGACCTTCAACATATGGTCTTCAGCAGATTTTTAAAGTTGCCAAACTGTCTTAGGCTAAGGATTTTTCCCTACGAATGCCTACAGATAAGGACCCCACCCTCATTTAGCAGGGTCCAGAATTACCTGCAGTAATCCTCTATACAGAACCTGGGCGTTTGTGGGCTTATGGTAAAAGCTGCAGACTAAGAATGGGATGTTTAAATTCCCAGTCCCAAAGGCCTGGCCTGGCTGCAAAGCAAAGCAAAGCAAAGCACAAGGCCTTATTTCTGTTCCCCAATTTGAGGAAAAAACCAATACATTGATCAATGAATACAAGGCTTTGCTCCTATTTTACCTACTTGAGCAAAAGGAGGGGGAGATAAGGTGGGGGGCAAGATTTCTAAATTTGGGCTTATAATGCAAAAAATAAAATACTTACATTATTCCTGTAATTTTGAAGTCAAAATAATCTTTCTAAATGAAAAAAATAAAATGTTGTATTTTTTTCCACCTAAAAGTACTTTAAAGGCGTTGGCTGGATTCGAACCCCTACACAGGGCTAGCCTGCTGCACCAAAGGCACTTGATCTTGCCACTGAGTTATAGCTCCTTGCTGGGTTTTGACTGTGCCACAGACCCTATCACCAACATAAAGGTTGTGATGTCATTCCTTATGGCTTCCACTGTAAAGGACACTTCATATCCATGATATAGGGAAGATTTGACATGCTAGAGATATGGAAGCCCGTGTGGTCCAGTGGGTAAGTTCCTGACTTCCACCCAGACAACCAGGGTTCGAATCCTGGGCTCGGCACCAGGTGACTGATGGCGGCAAAGCAGAGGTAAGTCGGAGATGGCTGCTAAATTGGTAAGTAATATGTATGTGTGTATAGAGCATAGCTGGACTTGTGAATGGTGGATTGTAAAGTGGCTGTAAGTGTGTATGTGCGTACATGCAGAGAGAGCAAGGATAGGTGCAGGCTGTGTCAAAGGGCGGGAATAGAGGGAGCACATGAGGTGGGGGCGGAGCAAGAAGGGCAGGCTAAGAGAGGTGCAGAAAGAGGGGGAGTAGGCGGAGCCTAGGAGGAGAGGAGGGGGGTTGATGGGACTTAGAGGAGAATGGGGGGGAGGAGCAAGAAGGGAAGGCTGAGAGAGAGGGATAGCAGAGGTGGCTGGTAGGACCTAGAGGAGAAAGGGGGACGTAGATGGAGCAGGGGGAGAGAGCAAGAGTAGGTGGTATCGTAGTGGCAGTGATGCAGGAGAAGAAGAGGTCGAGGAGGAGTCTAGGCAGGTGCGCAAGAGGTGGTACAGGAGAGGAAGCATAGGGCTGCAAAGCCCATGCTGGCAGAGTGCTCCCCCTCCCAGCACACAAACAGGGTGATTACAAAGGAGGGGGTTTTGGTGATGGAACCATCATTTTTATGCTCCCCTCCAATCTCCAGGTTGGTGGTAGTGGGAAGGGAGGGGGGGGGGGTCAAATTTGGGGGTGCAGTGTCAAAAGGGGTGTTGGGGTGCATTATTACAGGGGTGGTAGGAGACGCAGAATGATGCAGCTTGTGTTTTTCGGGAGTGCTACATATATTCTTGTTTATTGCGCCCTTTCTTTCGAGCGGCGGTATCACTAAAGGCTAGGGGCAAAGGGGGAGGGGAGGACTTGGGGTTCAGCTTTCAGGCAGGTAATGGTATTGAGACGGGAAACAAGGAACATGTGTTAGGATTCTTGGGAGATGGTCTCCCCATGATTTCATTGCCCCGTTGCAGCACATGTTATATGGTCTCTTGGGATGGTTTTTCTAGGCCTCATAACCCCAAAAGAGTGCCTGGCATTTCGGCTGTAAGGACACTTCTAAAGAGTGTGCTTTTGATATTCTGGTAAGCGCCTCCCCAACTGTGCACATCTATGCACCGTACATGGCAAATCCTTCATCCTGCAAAGCATCATATCACTAACCGAAGCTTTGAGATGGTGTGAGTATATTCATTTTGGGGTGAATACTCTTCCGTGCTTCTCCCACCTGAGGACTGTGGGTCTGTTGTTCTTCTTTCGCATGTCCCTTCAAAGAGACAGAAGGCACACTCACTCTATCTCTCTGCAAGCATCTATGCTTTGACACTTTTATATTGCAGTTTTCCTTCCAAATCCCGTGCCCCCTTCACCACATATACAGGCCAATCATTTCTTAATACTCATTCACTCTGTCATTCCAGTCCTCTACTCTATAGGCTGACGAAAAAACAACAAGAACAAGAAGTTGTTCAGCAAACAGATTTAAAGTCTCTCTGTGGATTTATCTTCATGCTGCTGCCCTCTAGTAATGCTACATGGCAACTGCAGCATAATAATAGGGTTGAGAAAGGGGCTGTCCTATGCAAATAATGTTCTCCCATGATTACTTTGCCGAGCTTCCTCTAGGATGGTGTGATACGACCTTCAACATATGGTCTTCAGCAGATTTTTAAAGTTGCCAAACTGTCTTAGGCTAAGGATTTTTCCCTACGAATGCCTACAGATAAGGACCCCACCCTCATTTAGCAGGGTCCAGAATTACCTGCAGTAATCCTCTATACAGAACCTGGGCGTTTGTGGGCTTATGGTAAAAGCTGCAGACTAAGAATGGGATGTTTAAATTCCCAGTCCCAAAGGCCTGGCCTGGCTGCAAAGCAAAGCAAAGCAAAGCAAAGCACAAGGTCTTATTTCTGTTCCCCAATTTGAGGAAAAAACCAATACATTGATCAATGAATACAAGGCTTTGCTCCTATTTTACCTACTTGAGCAAAAGGAGGGGGAGATAAGGTGGGGGGCAAGATTTCTAAATTTGGGCTTATAATGCAAAAAATAAAATACTTACATTATTCCTGTAATTTTGAAGTCAAAATAATCTTTCTAAATGAAAAAAATAAAATGTTGTATTTTTTTCCACCTAAAAGTACTTTAAAGGCGTTGGCTGGATTCGAACCCCTACACAGGGCTAGCCTGCTGCACCAAAGGCACTTGATCTTGCCACTGAACTATATCTCCTTGATGGGTTTTGACTGTGCCACAGACCCTATCACCAACATAAAGGTTGTGATGTCATTCCTTATGGCTTCCACTGTAAAGGACACTTCATATCCATGATATAGGGAAGATTTGACATGCTAGAGATATGGAAGCCCGTGTGGTCCAGTGGGTAAGTTCCTGACTTCCACCCAGACAACCAGGGTTCGAATCCTGGGCTCGGCACCAGGTGACTGATGGCGGCAAAGCAGAGGTAAGTCGGAGATGGCTGCTAAATTGGTAAGTAATATGTATGTGTGTATAGAGCATAGCTGGACTTGTGAATGGTGGATTGTAAAGTGGCTGTAAGTGTGTATGTGCGTACATGCAGAGAGAGCAAGGATAGGTGCAGGCTGTGTCAAAGGGCGGGAATAGAGGGAGCACATGAGGTGGGGGCGGAGCAAGAAGGGCAGGCTAAGAGAGGTGCAGAAAGAGGGGGAGTAGGCGGAGCCTAGGAGGAGAGGAGGGGGGTTGATGGGACTTAGAGGAGAATGGGGGGGAGGAGCAAGAAGGGAAGGCTGAGAGAGAGGGATAGCAGAGGTGGCTGGTAGGACCTAGAGGAGAAAGGGGGACGTAGATGGAGCAGGGGGAGAGAGCAAGAGTAGGTGGTATCGTAGTGGCAGTGATGCAGGAGAAGAAGAGGTCGAGGAGGAGTCTAGGCAGGTGCGCAAGAGGTGGTACAGGAGAGGAAGCATAGGGCTGCAAAGCCCATGCTGGCAGAGTGCTCCCCCTCCCAGCACACAAACAGGGTGATTACAAAGGAGGGGGTTTTGGTGATGGAACCATCATTTTTATGCTCCCCTCCAATCTCCAGGTTGGTGGTAGTGGGAAGGGAGGGGGGGGGTCAAATTTGGGGGTGCAGTGTCAAAAGGGGTGTTGGGGTGCATTATTACAGGGGTGGTAGGAGACGCAGAATGATGCAGCTTGTGTTTTTCGGGAGTGCTACATATATTCTTGTTTATTGCGCCCTTTCTTTCGAGCGGCGGTATCACTAAAGGCTAGGGGCAAAGGGGGAGGGGAGGACTTGGGGTTCAGCTTTCAGGCAGGTAATGGTATTGAGACGGGAAACAAGGAACATGTGTTAGGATTCTTGGGAGATGATCTCCCCATGATTTCATTGCCCCGTTGCAGCACATGTTATATGGTCTCTTGGGATGGTTTTTCTAGGCCTCATAACCCCAAAAGAGTGCCTGGCATTTCGGCTGTAAGGACACTTCTAAAGAGTGTGCTTTTGATATTCTGGTAAGCGCCTCCCCAACTGTGCACATCTATGCACCGTACATGGCAAATCCTTCATCCTGCAAAGCATCATATCACTAACCGAAGCTTTGAGATGGTGTGAGTATATTCATTTTGGGGTGAATACTCTTCCGTGCTTCTCCCACCTGAGGACTGTGGGTCTGTTGTTCTTCTTTCGCATGTCCCTTCAAAGAGACAGAAGGCACACTCACTCTATCTCTCTGCAAGCATCTATGCTTTGACACTTTTATATTGCAGTTTTCCTTCCAAATCCCGTGCCCCCTTCACCACATATACAGGCCAATCATTTCTTAATACTCATTCACTCTGTCATTCCAGTCCTCTACTCTATAGGCTGACGAAAAAACAACAAGAACAAGAAGTTGTTCAGCAAACAGATTTAAAGTCTCTCTGTGGATTTATCTTCATGCTGCTGCCCTCTAGTAATGCTACATGGCAACTGCAGCATAATAATAGGGTTGAGAAAGGGGCTGTCCTATGCAAATAATGTTCTCCCATGATTACTTTGCCGAGCTTCCTCTAGGATGGTGTGATACGACCTTCAACATATGGTCTTCAGCAGATTTTTAAAGTTGCCAAACTGTCTTAGGCTAAGGATTTTTCCCTACGAATGCCTACAGATAAGGACCCCACCCTCATTTAGCAGGGTCCAGAATTACCTGCAGTAATCCTCTATACAGAACCTGGGCGTTTGTGGGCTTATGGTAAAAGCTGCAGACTAAGAATGGGATGTTTAAATTCCCAGTCCCAAAGGCCTGGCCTGGCTGCAAAGCAAAGCAAAGCAAAGCACAAGGCCTTATTTCTGTTCCCCAATTTGAGGAAAAAACCAATACATTGATCAATGAATACAAGGCTTTGCTCCTATTTTACCTACTTGAGCAAAAGGAGGGGGAGATAAGGTGGGGGGCAAGATTTCTAAATTTGGGCTTATAATGCAAAAAATAAAATACTTACATTATTCCTGTAATTTTGAAGTCAAAATAATCTTTCTAAATGAAAAAAATAAAATGTTGTATTTTTTTCCACCTAAAAGTACTTTAAAGGCGTTGGCTGGATTCGAACCCCTACACAGGGCTAGCCTGCTGCACCAAAGGCACTTGATCTTGCCACTGAGTTATAGCTCCTTGCTGGGTTTTGACTGTGCCACAGACCCTATCACCAACATAAAGGTTGTGATGTCATTCCTTATGGCTTCCACTGTAAAGGACACTTCATATCCATGATATAGGGAAGATTTGACATGCTAGAGATATGGAAGCCCGTGTGGTCCAGTGGGTAAGTTCCTGACTTCCACCCAGACAACCAGGGTTCGAATCCTGGGCTCGGCACCAGGTGACTGATGGCGGCAAAGCAGAGGTAAGTCGGAGATGGCTGCTAAATTGGTAAGTAATATGTATGTGTGTATAGAGCATAGCTGGACTTGTGAATGGTGGATTGTAAAGTGGCTGTAAGTGTGTATGTGCGTACATGCAGAGAGAGCAAGGATAGGTGCAGGCTGTGTCAAAGGGCGGGAATAGAGGGAGCACATGAGGTGGGGGCGGAGCAAGAAGGGCAGGCTAAGAGAGGTGCAGAAAGAGGGGGAGTAGGTGGAGCCGAGGAGGGGGGTTGATGGGACTTAGAGGAGAATGGGGGGGAGGAGCAAGAAGGGAAGGCTGAGAGAGAGGGATAGCAGAGGTGGCTGGTAGGACCTAGAGGAGAAAGGGGGACGTAGATGGAGCAGGGGGAGAGAGCAAGAGTAGGTGGTATCGTAGTGGCAGTGATGCAGGAGAAGAAGAGGTCGAGGAGGAGTCTAGGCAGGTGCACAAGAGGTGGTACAGGAGAGGAAGCATAGGGCTGCAAAGCCCATGCTGGCAGAGTGCTCCCCCTCCCAGCACACAAACAGGGTGATTACAAAGGAGGGGGTTTTGGTGATGGAACCATCATTTTTATGCTCCCCTCCAATCTCCAGGTTGGTGGTAGTGGGAAGGGAGGGGGGGGGGGGTCAAATTTGGGGGTGCAGTGTCAAAAGGGGTGTTGGGGTGCATTATTACAGGGGTGGTAGGAGACGCAGAATGATGCAGCTTGTGTTTTTCGGGAGTGCTACATATATTCTTGTTTATTGCGCCCTTTCTTTCGAGCGGCGGTATCACTAAAGGCTAGGGGCAAAGGGGGAGGGGAGGACTTGGGGTTCTGCTTTCAGGCAGGTAATGGTATTGAGACGGGAAACAAGGAACATGTGTTAGGATTCTTGGGAGATGGTCTCCCCATGATTTCATTGCCCCGTTGCAGCACATGTTATATGGTCTCTTGGGATGGTTTTTCTAGGCCTCATAACCCCAAAAGAGTGCCTGGCATTTCGGCTGTAAGGACACTTCTAAAGAGTGTGCTTTTGATATTCTGGTAAGCGCCTCCCCAACTGTGCACATCTATGCACCGTACATGGCAAATCCTTCATCCTGCAAAGCATCATATCACTAACCGAAGCTTTGAGATGGTGTGAGTATATTCATTTTGGGGTGAATACTCTTCCGTGCTTCTCCCACCTGAGGACTGTGGGTCTGTTGTTCTTCTTTCGCATGTCCCTTCAAAGAGACAGAAGGCACACTCACTCTATCTCTCTGCAAGCATCTATGCTTTGACACTTTTATATTGCAGTTTTCCTTCCAAATCCCGTGCCCCCTTCACCACATATACAGGCCAATCATTTCTTAATACTCATTCACTCTGTCATTCCAGTCCTCTACTCTATAGGCTGACGAAAAAACAACAAGAACAAGAAGTTGTTCAGCAAACAGATTTAAAGTCTCTGTGGATTTATCTTCATGCTGCTGCCCTCTAGTAATGCTACATGGCAACTGCAGCATAATAATAGGGTTGAGAAAGGGGCTGTCCTATGCAAATAATGTTCTCCCATGATTACTTTGCCGAGCTTCCTCTAGGATGGTGTGATACGACCTTCAACATATGGTCTTCAGCAGATTTTTAAAGTTGCCAAACTGTCTTAGGCTAAGGATTTGTCCCTACGAATGCCTACAGATAAGGACCCCACCCTCATTTAGCAGGGTCCAGAATTACCTGCAGTAATCCTCTATACAGAACCTGGGCGTTTGTGGGCTTATGGTAAAAGCTGCAGACTAAGAATGGGATGTTTAAATTCCCAGTCCCAAAGGCCTGGCCTGGCTGCAAAGCAAAGCAAAGCAAAGCAAAGCACAAGGTCTTATTTCTGTTCCCCAATTTGAGGAAAAAACCAATACATTGATCAATGAATACAAGGCTTTGCTCCTATTTTACCTACTTGAGCAAAAGGAGGGGGAGATAAGGTGGGGGGCAAGATTTCTAAATTTGGGCTTATAATGCAAAAAATAAAATACTTACATTATTCCTGTAATTTTGAAGTCAAAATAATCTTTCTAAATGAAAAAAATAAAATGTTGTATTTTTTTCCACCTAAAAGTACTTTAAAGGCGTTGGCTGGATTCGAACCCCTACACAGGGCTAGCCTGCTGCACCAAAGGCACTTGATCTTGCCACTGAACTATAGCTCCTTGATGGGTTTTGACTGTGCCACAGACCCTATCACCAACATAAAGGTTGTGATGTCATTCCTTATGGCTTCCACTGTAAAGGACACTTCATATCCATGATATAGGGAAGATTTGACATGCTAGAGATATGGAAGCCCGTGTGGTCCAGTGGGTAAGTTCCTGACTTCCACCCAGACAACCAGGGTTCGAATCCTGGGCTCGGCACCAGGTGACTGATGGCGGCAAAGCAGAGGTAAGTCGGAGATGGCTGCTAAATTGGTAAGTAATATGTATGTGTGTATAGAGCATAGCTGGACTTGTGAATGGTGGATTGTAAAGTGGCTGTAAGTGTGTATGTGCGTACATGCAGAGAGAGCAAGGATAGGTGCAGGCTGTGTCAAAGGGCGGGAATAGAGGGAGCACATGAGGTGGGGGCGGAGCAAGAAGGGCAGGCTAAGAGAGGTGCAGAAAGAGGGGGAGTAGGCGGAGGAGAGGAGGGGGGTTGATGGGACTTAGAGGAGAATGGGGGGGAGGAGCAAGAAGGGAAGGCTGAGAGAGAGGGATAGCAGAGGTGGCTGGTAGGACCTAGAGGAGAAAGGAGGACGTAGATGGAGCAGGGGGAGAGAGCAAGAGTAGGTGGTATCGTAGTGGCAGTGATGCAGGAGAAGAAGAGGAGGAGTCTAGGCAGGTGCGCAAGAGGTGGTACAGGAGAGGAAGCATAGGGCTGCAAAGCCCATGCTGGCAGAGTGCTCCCCCTCCCAGCACACAAACAGGGTGATTACAAAGGAGGGGGTTTTGGTGATGGAACCATCATTTTTATGCTCCCCTCCAATCTCCAGGTTGGTGGTAGTGGGAAGGGAGGGGGGGGGGTCAAATTTGGGGGTGCAGTGTCAAAAGGGGTGTTGGGGTGCATTATTACAGGGGTGGTAGGAGACGCAGAATGATGCAGCTTGTGTTTTTCGGGAGTGCTACATATATTCTTGTTTATTGCGCCCTTTCTTTCGAGCGGCGGTATCACTAAAGGCTAGGGGCAAAGGGGGAGGGGAGGACTTGGGGTTCAGCTTTCAGGCAGGTAATGGTATTGAGACGGGAAACAAGGAACATGTGTTAGGATTCTTGGGAGATGGTCTCCCCATGATTTCATTGCCCCGTTGCAGCACATGTTATATGGTCTCTTGGGATGGTTTTTCTAGGCCTCATAACCCCAAAAGAGTGCCTGGCATTTCGGCTGTAAGGACACTTCTAAAGAGTGTGCTTTTGATATTCTGGTAAGCGCCTCCCCAACTGTGCACATCTATGCACCGTACATGGCAAATCCTTCATCCTGCAAAGCATCATATCACTAACCGAAGCTTTGAGATGGTGTGAGTATATTCATTTTGGGGTGAATACTCTTCCGTGCTTCTCCCACCTGAGGACTGTGGGTCTGTTGTTCTTCTTTCGCATGTCCCTTCAAAGAGACAGAAGGCACACTCACTCTATCTCTCTGCAAGCATCTATGCTTTGACACTTTTATATTGCAGTTTTCCTTCCAAATCCCGTGCCCCCTTCACCACATATACAGGCCAATCATTTCTTAATACTCATTCACTCTGTCATTCCAGTCCTCTACTCTATAGGCTGACGAAAAAACAACAAGAACAAGAAGTTGTTCAGCAAACAGATTTAAAGTCTCTCTGTGGATTTATCTTCATGCTGCTGCCCTCTAGTAATGCTACATGGCAACTGCAGCATAATAATAGGGTTGAGAAAGGGGCTGTCCTATGCAAATAATGTTCTCCCATGATTACTTTGCCGAGCTTCCTCTAGGATGGTGTGATACGACCTTCAACATATGGTCTTCAGCAGATTTTTAAAGTTGCCAAACTGTCTTAGGCTAAGGATTTTTCCCTACGAATGCCTACAGATAAGGACCCCACCCTCATTTAGCAGGGTCCAGAATTACCTGCAGTAATCCTCTATACAGAACCTGGGCGTTTGTGGGCTTATGGTAAAAGCTGCAGACTAAGAATGGGATGTTTAAATTCCCAGTCCCAAAGGCCTGGCCTGGCTGCAAAGCAAAGCAAAGCAAAGCAAAGCAAAGCAAAGCACAAGGCCTTATTTCTGTTCCCCAATTTGAGGAAAAAACCAATACATTGATCAATGAATACAAGGCTTTGCTCCTATTTTACCTACTTGAGCAAAAGGAGGGGGAGATAAGGTGGGGGGCAAGATTTCTAAATTTGGGCTTATAATGCAAAAAATAAAATACTTACATTATTCCTGTAATTTTGAAGTCAAAATAATCTTTCTAAATGAAAAAAATAAAATGTTGTATTTTTTTCCACCTAAAAGTACTTTAAAGGCGTTGGCTGGATTCGAACCCCTACACAGGGCTAGCCTGCTGCACCAAAGGAACTTGATCTTGCCACTGAACTATAGCTCCTTGATGGGTTTTGACTGTGCCACAGACCCTATCACCAACATAAAGGTTGTGATGTCATTCCTTATGGCTTCCACTGTAAAGGACACTTCATATCCATGATATAGGGAAGATTTGACATGCTAGAGATATGGAAGCCCGTGTGGTCCAGTGGGTAAGTTCCTGACTTCCACCCAGACAACCAGGGTTCGAATCCTGGGCTCGGCACCAGGTGACTGATGGCGGCAAAGCAGAGGTAAGTCGGAGATGGCTGCTAAATTGGTAAGTAATATGTATGTGTGTATAGAGCATAGCTGGACTTGTGAATGGTGGATTGTAAAGTGGCTGTAAGTGTGTATGTGCGTACATGCAGAGAGAGCAAGGATAGGTGCAGGCTGTGTCAAAGGGCGGGAATAGAGGGAGCACATGAGGTGGGGGCGGAGCAAGAAGGGCAGGCTAAGAGAGGTGCAGAAAGAGGGGGAGTAGGCGGAGCCTAGGAGGAGAGGAGGGGGGTTGATGGGACTTAGAGGAGAATGGGGGGGAGGAGCAAGAAGGGAAGGCTGAGAGAGAGGGATAGCAGAGGTGGCTGGTAGGACCTAGAGGAGAAAGGGGGACGTAGATGGAGCAGGGGGAGAGAGCAAGAGTAGGTGGTATCGTAGTGGCAGTGATGCAGGAGAAGAAGAGGTCGAGGAGGAGTCTAGGCAGGTGCGCAAGAGGTGGTACAGGAGAGGAAGCATAGGGCTGCAAAGCCCATGCTGGCAGAGTGCTCCCCCTCCCAGCACACAAACAGGGTGATTACAAAGGAGGGGGTTTTGGTGATGGAACCATCATTTTTATGCTCCCCTCCAATCTCCAGGTTGGTGGTAGTGGGAAGGGAGGGGGGGGGGGTCAAATTTGGGGGTGCAGTGTCAAAAGGGGTGTTGGGGTGCATTATTACAGGGGTGGTAGGAGACGCAGAATGATGCAGCTTGTGTTTTTCGGGAGTGCTACATATATTCTTGTTTATTGCGCCCTTTCTTTCGAGCGGCGGTATCACTAAAGGCTAGGGGCAAAGGGGGAGGGGAGGACTTGGGGTTCAGCTTTCAGGCAGGTAATGGTATTGAGACGGGAAACAAGGAACATGTGTTAGGATTCTTGGGAGATGGTCTCCCCATGATTTCATTGCCCCGTTGCAGCACATGTTATATGGTCTCTTGGGATGGTTTTTCTAGGCCTCATAACCCCAAAAGAGTGCCTGGCATTTCGGCTGTAAGGACACTTCTAAAGAGTGTGCTTTTGATATTCTGGTAAGCGCCTCCCCAACTGTGCACATCTATGCACCGTACATGGCAAATCCTTCATCCTGCAAAGCATCATATCACTAACCGAAGCTTTGAGATGGTGTGAGTATATTCATTTTGGGGTGAATACTCTTCCGTGCTTCTCCCACCTGAGGACTGTGGGTCTGTTGTTCTTCTTTCGCATGTCCCTTCAAAGAGACAGAAGGCACACTCACTCTATCTCTCTGCAAGCATCTATGCTTTGACACTTTTATATTGCAGTTTTCCTTCCAAATCCCGTGCCCCCTTCACCACATATACAGGCCAATCATTTCTTAATACTCATTCACTCTGTCATTCCAGTCCTCTACTCTATAGGCTGACGAAAAAACAACAAGAACAAGAAGTTGTTCAGCAAACAGATTTAAAGTCTCTCTGTGGATTTATCTTCATGCTGCTGCCCTCTAGTAATGCTACATGGCAACTGCAGCATAATAATAGGGTTGAGAAAGGGGCTGTCCTATGCAAATAATGTTCTCCCATGATTACTTTGCCGAGCTTCCTCTAGGATGGTGTGATACGACCTTCAACATATGGTCTGCAGCAGATTTTTAAAGTTGCCAAACTGTCTTAGGCTAAGGATTTTTCCCTACGAATGCCTACAGATAAGGACCCCACCCTCATTTAGCAGGGTCCAGAATTACCTGCAGTAATCCTCTATACAGAACCTGGGCGTTTGTGGGCTTATGGTAAAAGCTGCAGACTAAGAATGGGATGTTTAAATTCCCAGTCCCAAAGGCCTGGCCTGGCTGCAAAGCAAAGCAAAGCAAAGCAAAGCAAAGCACAAGGCCTTATTTCTGTTCCCCAATTTGAGGAAAAAACCAATACATTGATCAATGAATACAAGGCTTTGCTCCTATTTTACCTACTTGAGCAAAAGGAGGGGGAGATAAGGTGGGGGGCAAGATTTCTAAATTTGGGCTTATAATGCAAAAAATAAAATACTTACATTATTCCTGTAATTTTGAAGTCAAAATAATCTTTCTAAATGAAAAAAATAAAATGTTGTATTTTTTTCCACCTAAAAGTACTTTAAAGGCGTTGGCTGGATTCGAACCCCTACATAGGGCTAGCCGGCTGCACCAAAGGCACTTGATCTTGCCACTGAGCTATAGCTCCTTGCTGGGTTTTGACTGTGCCACAGACCCTATCACCAACATAAAGGTTGTGATGTCATTCCTTATGGCTTCCACTGTAAAAGACACTTCATATCCATGATATAGGGAAGATTTGACATGCTACAGATATGGAAGCCCGTGTGGTCCAGTGGGTAAGTTCCTGACTTCCACCCAGACAACCAGGGTTCGAATCCTGGGCTCGGCACCAGGTGACTGATGGCGGCAAAGCAGAGGTAAGTCGGAGATGGCTGCTAAATTGGTAAGTAATATGTATGTGTGTATAGAGCATAGCTGGACTTGTGAATGGTGGATTGTAAAGTGGCTGTAAGTGTGTATGTGCGTACATGCAGAGAGAGCAAGGATAGGTGCAGGCTGTGTCAAAGGGCGGGAATAGAGGGAGCACATGAGGTGGGGGCGGAGCAAGAAGGGCAGGCTAAGAGAGGTGCAGAAAGAGGGGGAGTAGGCGGAGCCTAGGAGGAGAGGAGGGGGGTTGATGGGACTTAGAGGAGAATGGGGGGGAGGAGCAAGAAGGGAAGGCTGAGAGAGAGGGATAGCAGAGGTGGCTGGTAGGACCTAGAGGAGAAAGGGGGACGTAGATGGAGCAGGGGGAGAGAGCAAGAGTAGGTGGTATCGTAGTGGCAGTGATGCAGGAGAAGAAGAGGTGGAGGAGGAGTCTAGGCAGGTGCGCAAGAGGTGGTACAGGAGAGGAAGCATAGGGCTGCAAAGCCCATGCTGGCAGAGTGCTCCCCCTCCCAGCACACAAACAGGGTGATTACAAAGGAGGGGGTTTTGGTGATGGAACCATCATTTTTATGCTCCCCTCCAATCTCCAGGTTGGTGGTAGTGGGAAGGGGGGGGGGGGGGGGGGGGTCAAATTTGGGGGTGCAGTGTCAAAAGGGGTGTTGGGGTGCATTATTACAGGGGTGGTAGGAGACGCAGAATGATGCAGCTTGTGTTTTTCGGGAGTGCTACATATATTCTTGTTTATTGCGCCCTTTCTTTCGAGCGGCGGTATCACTAAAGGCTAGGGGCAAAGGGGGAGGGGAGGACTTGGGGTTCAGCTTTCAGGCAGGTAATGGTATTGAGACGGGAAACAAGGAACATGTGTTAGGATTCTTGGGAGATGGTCTCCCCATGATTTCATTGCCCCGTTGCAGCACATGTTATATGGTCTCTTGGGATGGTTTTTCTAGGCCTCATAACCCCAAAAGAGTGCCTGGCATTTCGGCTGTAAGGACACTTCTAAAGAGTGTGCTTTTGATATTCTGGTAAGCGCCTCCCCAACTGTGCACATCTATGCACCGTACATGGCAAATCCTTCATCCTGCAAAGCATCATATCACTAACCGAAGCTTTGAGATGGTGTGAGTATATTCATTTTGGGGTGAATACTCTTCCGTGCTTCTCCCACCTGAGGACTGTGGGTCTGTTGTTCTTCTTTCGCATGTCCCTTCAAAGAGACAGAAGGCACACTCACTCTATCTCTCTGCAAGCATCTATGCTTTGACACTTTTATATTGCAGTTTTCCTTCCAAATCCCGTGCCCCCTTCACCACATATACAGGCCAATCATTTCTTAATACTCATTCACTCTGTCATTCCAGTCCTCTACTCTATAGGCTGACGAAAAAACAACAAGAACAAGAAGTTGTTCAGCAAACAGATTTAAAGTCTCTCTGTGGATTTATCTTCATGCTGCTGCCCTCTAGTAATGCTACATGGCAACTGCAGCATAATAATAGGGTTGAGAAAGGGGCTGTCCTATGCAAATAATGTTCTCCCATGATAACTTTGCCGAGCATCCTCTAGGATGGTGTGATACGACCTTCAACATATGGTCTTCAGCAGATTTTTAAAGTTGCCAAACTGTCTTAGGCTAAGGATTTTTCCCTACGAATGCCTACAGATAAGGACCCCACCCTCATTTAGCAGGGTCCAGAATTACCTGCAGTAATCCTCTATACAGAACCTGGGCGTTTGTGGGCTTATGGTAAAAGCTGCAGACTAAGAATGGGATGTTTAAATTCCCAGTCCCAAAGGCCTGGCCTGGCTGCAAAGCAAAGCAAAGCAAAGCAAAGCACAAGGCCTTATTTCTGTTCCCCAATTTGAGGAAAAAACCAATACATTGATCAATGAATACAAGGCTTTGCTCCTATTTTACCTACTTGAGCAAAAGGAGGGGGAGATAAGGTGGGGGGCAAGATTTCTAAATTTGGGCTTATAATGCAAAAAATAAAATACTTACATTATTCCTGTAATTTTGAAGTCAAAATAATCTTTCTAAATGAAAAAAATAAAATGTTGTATTTTTTTCCACCTAAAAGTACTTTAAAGGCGTTGGCTGGATTCGAACCCCTACACAGGGCTAGCCTGCTGCACCAAAGGCACTTGATCTTGCCACTGAGCTATAGCTCCTTGCTGGGTTTTGACTGTGCCACAGACCCTATCACCAACATAAAGGTTGTGATGTCATTCCTTATGGCTTCCACTGTAAAGGACACTTCATATCCATGATATAGGGAAGATTTGACATGCTAGAGATATGGAAGCCCGTGTGGTCCAGTGGGTAAGTTCCTGACTTCCACCCAGACAACCAGGGTTCGAATCCTGGGCTCGGCACCAGGTGACTGATGGCGGCAAAGCAGAGGTAAGTCGGAGATGGCTGCTAAATTGGTAAGTAATATGTATGTGTGTATAGAGCATAGCTGGACTTGTGAATGGTGGATTGTAAAGTGGCTGTAAGTGTGTATGTGCGTACATGCAGAGAGAGCAAGGATAGGTGCAGGCTGTGTCAAAGGGCGGGAATAGAGGGAGCACATGAGGTGGGGGCGGAGCAAGAAGGGCAGGCTAAGAGAGGTGCAGAAAGAGGGGGAGTAGGCGGAGCCTAGGAGGAGGGGGGTTGATGGGACTTAGAGGAGAATGGGGGGGAGGAGCAAGAAGGGAAGGCTGAGAGAGAGGGATAGCAGAGGTGGCTGGTAGGACCTAGAGGAGAAAGGGGGACGTAGATGGAGCAGGGGGAGAGAGCAAGAGAAGGTGGTATCGTAGTGGCAGTGATGCAGGAGAAGAAGAGGTCGAGGAGGAGTCTAGGCAGGTGCGCAAGAGGTGGTACAGGAGAGGAAGCATAGGGCTGCAAAGCCCATGCTGGCAGAGTGCTCCCCCTCCCAGCACACAAACAGGGTGATTACAAAGGAGGGGGTTTTGGTGATGGAACCATCATTTTTATGCTCCCCTCCAATCTCCAGGTTGGTGGTAGTGGGAAGGGGGGGGGGGGGGGGGGGGTCAAATTTGGGGGTGCAGTGTCAAAAGGGGTGTTGGGGTGCATTATTACAGGGGTGGTAGGAGACGCAGAATGATGCAGCTTGTGTTTTTCGGGAGTGCTACATATATTCTTGTTTATTGCGCCCTTTCTTTCGAGCGGCGGTATCACTAAAGGCTAGGGGCAAAGGGGGAGGGGAGGACTTGGGGTTCAGCTTTCAGGCAGGTAATGGTATTGAGACGGGAAACAAGGAACATGTGTTAGGATTCTTGGGAGATGGTCTCCCCATGATTTCATTGCCCCGTTGCAGCACATGTTATATGGTCTCTTGGGATGGTTTTTCTAGGCCTCATAACCCCAAAAGAGTGCCTGGCATTTCGGCTGTAAGGACACTTCTAAAGAGTGTGCTTTTGATATTCTGGTAAGCGCCTCCCCAACTGTGCACATCTATGCACCGTACATGGCAAATCCTTCATCCTGCAAAGCATCATATCACTAACCGAAGCTTTGAGATGGTGTGAGTATATTCATTTTGGGGTGAATACTCTTCCGTGCTTCTCCCACCTGAGGACTGTGGGTCTGTTGTTCTTCTTTCGCATGTCCCTTCAAAGAGACAGAAGGCACACTCACTCTATCTCTCTGCAAGCATCTATGCTTTGACACTTTTATATTGCAGTTTTCCTTCCAAATCCCGTGCCCCCTTCACCACATATACAGGCCAATCATTTCTTAATACTCATTCACTCTGTCATTCCAGTCCTCTACTCTATAGGCTGACGAAAAAACAACAAGAACAAGAAGTTGTTCAGCAAACAGATTTAAAGTCTCTCTGTGGATTTATCTTCATGCTGCTGCCCTCTAGTAATGCTACATGGCAACTGCAGCATAATAATAGGGTTGAGAAAGGGGCTGTCCTATGCAAATAATGTTCTCCCATGATTACTTTGCCGAGCTTCCTCTAGGATGGTGTGATACGACCTTCAACATATGGTCTTCAGCAGATTTTTAAAGTTGCCAAACTGTCTTAGGCTAAGGATTTTTCCCTACGAATGCCTACAGATAAGGACCCCACCCTCATTTAGCAGGGTCCAGAATTACCTGCAGTAATCCTCTATACAGAACCTGGGCGTTTGTGGGCTTATGGTAAAAGCTGCAGACTAAGAATGGGATGTTTAAATTCCCAGTCCCAAAGGCCTGGCCTGGCTGCAAAGCAAAGCAAAGCAAAGCAAAGCAAAGCAAAGCAAAGCAAAGCACAAGGCCTTATTTCTGTTCCCCAATTTGAGGAAAAAACCAATACATTGATCAATGAATACAAGGCTTTGCTCCTATTTTACCTACTTGAGCAAAAGGAGGGGGAGATAAGGTGGGGGGCAAGATTTCTAAATTTGGGCTTATAATGCAAAAAATAAAATACTTACATTATTCCTGTAATTTTGAAGTCAAAATAATCTTTCTAAATGAAAAAAATAAAATGTTGTATTTTTTTCCACCTAAAAGTACTTTAAAGGCGTTGGCTGGATTCGAACCCCTACACAGGGCTAGCCTGCTGCACCAAAGGCACTTGATCTTGCCACTGAGCTATAGCTCCTTGCTGGGTTTTGACTGTGCCACAGACCCTATCACCAACATAAAGGTTGTGATGTCATTCCTTATGGCTTCCACTGTAAAGGACACTTCATATCCATGATATAGGGAAGATTTGACATGCTAGAGATATGGAAGCCCGTGTGGTCCAGTGGGTAAGTTCCTGACTTCCACCCAGACAACCAGGGTTCGAATCCTGGGCTCGGCACCAGGTGACTGATGGCGGCAAAGCAGAGGTAAGTCGGAGATGGCTGCTAAATTGGTAAGTAATATGTATGTGTGTATAGAGCATAGCTGGACTTGTGAATGGTGGATTGTAAAGTGGCTGTAAGTGTGTATGTGCGTACATGCAGAGAGAGCAAGGATAGGTGCAGGCTGTGTCAAAGGGCGGGAATAGAGGGAGCACATGAGGTGGGGGCGGAGCAAGAAGGGCAGGCTAAGAGAGGTGCAGAAAGAGGGGGAGTAGGCGGAGGAGAGGAGGGGGGTTGATGGGACTTAGAGGAGAATGGGGGGGAGGAGCAAGAAGGGAAGGCTGAGAGAGAGGGATAGCAGAGGTGGCTGGTAGGACCTAGAGGAGAAAGGGGGACGTAGATGGAGCAGCGGGAGAGAGCAAGAGTAGGTGGTATCGTAGTGGCAGTGATGCAGGAGAAGAAGAGGTCGAGGAGGAGTCTAGGCAGGTGCGCAAGAGGTGGTACAGGAGAGGAAGCATAGGGCTGCAAAGCCCATGCTGGCAGAGTGCTCCCCCTCCCAGCACACAAACAGGGTGATTACAAAGAAGGGGGTTTTGGTGATGGAACCATCATTTTTATGCTCCCCTCCAATCTCCAGGTTGGTGGTAGTGGGAAGGGAGGGGGGGGGTCAAATTTGGGGGTGCAGTGTCAAAAGGGGTGTTGGGGTGCATTATTACAGGGGTGGTAGGAGACGCAGAATGATGCAGCTTGTGTTTTTCGGGAGTGCTACATATATTCTTGTTTATTGCGCCCTTTCTTTCGAGCGGCGGTATCACTAAAGGCTAGGGGCAAAGGGGGAGGGGAGGACTTGGGGTTCAGCTTTCAGGCAGGTAATGGTATTGAGACGGGAAACAAGGAACATGTGTTAGGATTCTTGGGAGATGGTCTCCCCATGATTTCATTGCCCCGTTGCAGCACATGTTATATGGTCTCTTGGGATGGTTTTTCTAGGCCTCATAACCCCAAAAGAGTGCCTGGCATTTCGGCTGTAAGGACACTTCTAAAGAGTGTGCTTTTGATATTCTGGTAAGCGCCTCCCCAACTGTGCACATCTATGCACCGTACATGGCAAATCCTTCATCCTGCAAAGCATCATATCACTAACCGAAGCTTTGAGATGGTGTGAGTATATTCATTTTGGGGTGAATACTCTTCCGTGCTTCTCCCACCTGAGGACTGTGGGTCTGTTGTTCTTCTTTCGCATGTCCCTTCAAAGAGACAGAAGGCACACTCACTCTATCTCTCTGCAAGCATCTATGCTTTGACACTTTTATATTGCAGTTTTCCTTCCAAATCCCGTGCCCCCTTCACCACATATACAGGCCAATCATTTCTTAATACTCATTCACTCTGTCATTCCAGTCCTCTACTCTATAGGCTGACGAAAAAACAACAAGAACAAGAAGTTGTTCAGCAAACAGATTTAAAGTCTCTCTGTGGATTTATCTTCATGCTGCTGCCCTCTAGTAATGCTACATGGCAACTGCAGCATAATAATAGGGTTGAGAAAGGGGCTGTCCTATGCAAATAATGTTCTCCCATGATTACTTTGCCGAGCTTCCTCTAGGATGGTGTGATACGACCTTCAACATATGGTCTTCAGCAGATTTTTAAAGTTGCCAAACTGTCTTAGGCTAAGGATTTTTCCCTACGAATGCCTACAGATAAGGACCCCACCCTCATTTAGCAGGGTCCAGAATTACCTGCAGTAATCCTCTATACAGAACCTGGGCGTTTGTGGGCTTATGGTAAAAGCTGCAGACTAAGAATGGGATGTTTAAATTCCCAGTCCCAAAGGCCTGGCCTGGCTGCAAAGCAAAGCAAAGCAAAGCAAAGCACAAGGCCTTATTTCTGTTCCCCAATTTGAGGAAAAAACCAATACATTGATCAATGAATACAAGGCTTTGCTCCTATTTTACCTACTTGAGCAAAAGGAGGGGGAGATAAGGTGGGGGGCAAGATTTCTAAATTTGGGCTTATAATGCAAAAAATAAAATACTTACATTATTCCTGTAATTTTGAAGTCAAAATAATCTTTCTAAATGAAAAAAATAAAATGTTGTATTTTTTTCCACCTAAAAGTACTTTAAAGGCGTTGGCTGGATTCGAACCCCTACACAGGGCTAGCCTGCTGCACCAAAGGCACTTGATCTTGCCACTGAGCTATAGCTCCTTGGTGGGTTTTGACTGTGCCACAGACCCTATCACCAACATAAAGGTTGTGATGTCATTCCTTATGGCTTCCACTGTAAAGGACACTTCATATCCATGATATAGGGAAGATTTGACATGCTAGAGATATGGAAGCCCGTGTGGTCCAGTGGGTAAGTTCCTGACTTCCACCCAGACAACCAGGGTTCGAATCCTGGGCTCGGCACCAGGTGACTGATGGCGGCAAAGCAGAGGTAAGTTGGAGATGGCTGCTAAATTGGTAAGTAATATGTATGTGTGTATAGAGCATAGCTGGACTTGTGAATGGTGGATTGTAAAGTGGCTGTAAGTGTGTATGTGCGTACATGCAGAGAGAGCAAGGATAGGTGCAGGCTGTGTCAAAGGGCGGGAATAGAGGGAGCACATGAGGTGGGGGCGGAGCAAGAAGGGCAGGCTAAGAGAGGTGCAGAAAGAGGGGGAGTAGGCGGAGCCTAGGAGGAGGGGGGTTGATGGGACTTAGAGGAGAATGGGGGGGAGGAGCAAGAAGGGAAGGCTGAGAGAGAGGGATAGCAGAGGTGGCTGGTAGGACCTAGAGGAGAAAGGGGGACGTAGATGGAGCAGGGGGAGAGAGCAAGAGTAGGTGGTATCGTAGTGGCAGTGATGCAGGAGAAGAAGAGGTCGAGGAGGAGTCTAGGCAGGTGCGCAAGAGGTGGTACAGGAGAGGAAGCATAGGGCTGCAAAGCCCATGCTGGCAGAGTGCTCCCCCTCCCAGCACACAAACAGGGTGATTACAAAGGAGGGGGTTTTGGTGATGGAACCATCATTTTTATGCTCCCCTCCAATCTCCAGGTTGGTGGTAGTGGGAAGGGAGGGGGGGGGGGGGTCAAATTTGGGGGTGCAGTGTCAAAAGGGGTGTTGGGGTGCATTATTACAGGGGTGGTAGGAGACGCAGAATGATGCAGCTTGTGTTTTTCGGGAGTGCTACATATATTCTTGTTTATTGCGCCCTTTCTTTCGAGCGGCGGTATCACTAAAGGCTAGGGGCAAAGGGGGAGGGGAGGACTTGGGGTTCAGCTTTCAGGCAGGTAATGGTATTGAGACGGGAAACAAGGAACATGTGTTAGGATTCTTGGGAGATGGTCTCCCCATGATTTCATTGCCCCGTTGCAGCACATGTTATATGGTCTCTTGGGATGGTTTTTCTAGGCCTCATAACCCCAAAAGAGTGCCTGGCATTTCGGCTGTAAGGACACTTCTAAAGAGTGTGCTTTTGATATTCTGGTAAGCGCCTCCCCAACTGTGCACATCTATGCACCGTACATGGCAAATCCTTCATCCTGCAAAGCATCATATCACTAACCGAAGCTTTGAGATGGTGTGAGTATATTCATTTTGGGGTGAATACTCTTCCGTGCTTCTCCCACCTGAGGACTGTGGGTCTGTTGTTCTTCTTTCGCATGTCCCTTCAAAGAGACAGAAGGCACACTCACTCTATCTCTCTGCAAGCATCTATGCTTTGACACTTTTATATTGCAGTTTTCCTTCCAAATCCCGTGCCCCCTTCACCACATATACAGGCCAATCATTTCTTAATACTCATTCACTCTGTCATTCCAGTCCTCTACTCTATAGGCTGACGAAAAAACAACAAGAACAAGAAGTTGTTCAGCAAACAGATTTAAAGTCTCTCTGTGGATTTATCTTCATGCTGCTGCCCTCTAGTAATGCTATGCAAATAATGTTCTCCCATGATTACTTTGCCGAGCTTCCTCTAGGATGGTGTGATACGACCTTCAACATATGGTCTTCAGCAGATTTTTAAAGTTGCCAAACTGTCTTAGGCTAAGGATTTTTCCCTACGAATGCCTACAGATAAGGACCCCACCCTCATTTAGCAGGGTCCAGAATTACCTGCAGTAATCCTCTATACAGAACCTGGGCGTTTGTGGGCTTATGGTAAAAGCTGCAGACTAAGAATGGGATGTTTAAATTCCCAGTCCCAAAGGCCTGGCCTGGCTGCAAAGCAAAGCAAAGCAAAGCAAAGCAAAGCACAAGGCCTTATTTCTGTTCCCCAATTTGAGGAAAAAACCAATACATTGATCAATGAATACAAGGCTTTGCTCCTATTTTACCTACTTGAGCAAAAGGAGGGGGAGATAAGGTGGGGGGCAAGATTTCTAAATTTGGGCTTATAATGCAAAAAATAAAATACTTACATTATTCCTGTAATTTTGAAGTCAAAATAATCTTTCTAAATGAAAAAAATAAAATGTTGTATTTTTTTCCACCTAAAAGTACTTTAAAGGCGTTGGCTGGATTCGAACCCCTACATAGGGCTAGCCGGCTGCACCAAAGGCACTTGATCTTGCCACTGAGCTATAGCTCCTTGCTGGGTTTTGACTGTGCCACAGACCCTATCACCAACATAAAGGTTGTGATGTCATTCCTTATGGCTTCCACTGTAAAGGACACTTCATATCCATGATATAGGGAAGATTTGACATGCTAGAGATATGGAAGCCCGTGTGGTCCAGTGGGTAAGTTCCTGACTTCCACCCAGACAACCAGGGTTCGAATCCTGGGCTCGGCACCTGGTGACTGATGGCGGCAAAGCAGAGGTAAGTCGGAGATGGCTGCTAAATTGGTAAGTAATATGTATGTGTGTATAGAGCATAGCTGGACTTGTGAATGGTGGATTGTAAAGTGGCTGTAAGTGTGTATGTGCGTACATGCAGAGAGAGCAAGGATAGGTGCAGGCTGTGTCAAAGGGCGGGAATAGAGGGAGCACAGGAGGTGGGGGCGGAGCAAGAAGGGCAGGCTAAGAGAGGTGCAGAAAGAGGGGGAGTAGGCGGAGCCTAGGAGGAGAGGAGGGGGGTTGATGGGACTTAGAGGAGAATGGGGGGGAGGAGCAAGAAGGGAAGGCTGAGAGAGAGGGATAGCAGAGGTGGCTGGTAGGACCTAGAGGAGAAAGGGGGACGTAGATGGAGCAGGGGGAGAGAGCAAGAGTAGGTGGTATCGTAGTGGCAGTGATGCAGGAGAAGAAGAGGTCGAGGAGGAGTCTAGGCAGGTGCGCAAGAGGTGGTACAGGAGAGGAAGCATAGGGCTGCAAAGCCCATGCTGGCAGAGTGCTCCCCCTCCCAGCACACAAACAGGGTGATTACAAAGGAGGGGGTTTTGGTGATGGAACCATCATTTTTATGCTCCCCTCCAATCTCCAGGTTGGTGGTAGTGGGAAGGGAGGGGGGGGGGGGGGTCAAATTTGGGGGTGCAGTGTCAAAAGGGGTGTTGGGGTGCATTATTACAGGGGTGGTAGGAGACGCAGAATGATGCAGCTTGTGTTTTTCGGGAGTGCTACATATATTCTTGTTTATTGCGCCCTTTCTTTCGAGCGGCGGTATCACTAAAGGCTAGGGGCAAAGGGGGAGGGGAGGACTTGGGGTTCAGCTTTCAGGCAGGTAATGGTATTGAGACGGGAAACAAGGAACATGTGTTAGGATTCTTGGGAGATGGTCTCCCCATGATTTCATTGCCCCGTTGCAGCACATGTTATATGGTCTCTTGGGATGGTTTTTCTAGGCCTCATAACCCCAAAAGAGTGCCTGGCATTTCGGCTGTAAGGACACTTCTAAAGAGTGTGCTTTTGATATTCTGGTAAGCGCCTCCCCAACTGTGCACATCTATGCACCGTACATGGCAAATCCTTCATCCTGCAAAGCATCATATCACTAACCGAAGCTTTGAGATGGTGTGAGTATATTCATTTTGGGGTGAATACTCTTCCGTGCTTCTCCCACCTGAGGACTGTGGGTCTGTTGTTCTTCTTTCGCATGTCCCTTCAAAGAGACAGAAGGCACACTCACTCTATCTCTCTGCAAGCATCTATGCTTTGACACTTTTATATTGCAGTTTTCCTTCCAAATCCCGTGCCCCCTTCACCACATATACAGGCCAATCATTTCTTAATACTCATTCACTCTGTCATTCCAGTCCTCTACTCTATAGGCTGACGAAAAAACAACAAGAACAAGAAGTTGTTCAGCAAACAGATTTAAAGTCTCTCTGTGGATTTATCTTCATGCTGCTGCCCTCTAGTAATGCTACATGGCAACTGCAGCATAATAATAGGGTTGAGAAAGGGGCTGTCCTATGCAAATAATGTTCTCCCATGATTACTTTGCCGAGCTTCCTCTAGGATGGTGTGATACGACCTTCAACATATGGTCTTCAGCAGATTTTTAAAGTTGCCAAACTGTCTTAGGCTAAGGATTTTTCCCTACGAATGCCTACAGATAAGGACCCCACCCTCATTTAGCAGGGTCCAGAATTACCTGCAGTAATCCTCTATACAGAACCTGGGCGTTTGTGGGCTTATGGTAAAAGCTGCAGACTAAGAATGGGATGTTTAAATTCCCAGTCCCAAAGGCCTGGCCTGGCTGCAAAGCAAAGCAAAGCAAAGCAAAGCACAAGGCCTTATTTCTGTTCCCCAATTTGAGGAAAAAACCAATACATTGATCAATGAATACAAGGCTTTGCTCCTATTTTACCTACTTGAGCAAAAGGAGGGGGAGATAAGGTGGGGGGCAAGATTTCTAAATTTGGGCTTATAATGCAAAAAATAAAATACTTACATTATTCCTGTAATTTTGAAGTCAAAATAATCTTTCTAAATGAAAAAAATAAAATGTTGTATTTTTTTCCACCTAAAAGTACTTTAAAGGCGTTGGCTGGATTCGAACCCCTACACAGGGCTAGCCTGCTGCACCAAAGGCACTTGATCTTGCCACTGAGCTATAGCTCCTTGCTGGGGTTTGACTGTGCCACAGACCCTATCACCAACATAAAGGTTGTGATGTCATTCCTTATGGCTTCCACTGTAAAGGACACTTCATATCCATGATATAGGGAAGATTTGACATGCTAGAGATATGGAAGCCCGTGTGGTCCAGTGGGTAAGTTCCTGACTTCCACCCAGACAACCAGGGTTCGAATCCTGGGCTCGGCACCTGATAGCGGCAAAGCAGAGGTAAGTCGGAGATGGCTGCTAAATTGGCAAGTAATATGTATGTGTGTATAGAGCATAGCTGGACTTGTGAATGGTGGATTGTAAAGTGGCTGTAAGTGTGTATGTGCGTACATGCAGAGAGAGCAAGGATAGGTGCAGGCTGTGTCAAAGGGCGGGAATAGAGGGAGCACATGAGGTGGGGGCGGAGCAAGAAGGGCAGGCTAAGAGAGGTGCAGAAAGAGGGGGAGTAGGCGGAGCCTAGGAGGAGAGGAGGGGGGTTGATGGGACTTAGAGGAGAATGGGGGGGAGGAGCAAGAAGGGAAGGCTGAGAGAGAGGGATAGCAGAGGTGGCTGGTAGGACCTAGAGGAGAAAGGGGGACGTAGATGGAGCAGGGGGAGAGAGCAAGAGTAGGTGGTATCGTAGTGGCAGTGATGCAGGAGAAGAAGAGGTCGAGGAGGAGTCTAGGCAGGTGCGCAAGAGGTGGTACAGGAGAGGAAGCATAGGGCTGCAAAGCCCATGCTGGCAGAGTGCTCCCCCTCCCAGCACACAAACAGGGTGATTACAAAGGAGGGGGTTTTGGTGATGGAACCATCATTTTTATGCTCCCCTCCAATCTCCAGGTTGGTGGTAGTGGGAAGGGGGGGGGGGGGTCAAATTTGGGGGTGCAGTGTCAAAAGGGGTGTTGGGGTGCATTATTACAGGGGTGGTAGGAGACGCAGAATGATGCAGCTTGTGTTTTTCGGGAGTGCTACATATATTCTTGTTTATTGCGCCCTTTCTTTCGAGCGGCGGTATCACTAAAGGCTAGGGGCAAAGGGGGAGGGGAGGACTTGGGGTTCAGCTTTCAGGCAGGTAATGGTATTGAGACGGGAAACAAGGAACATGTGTTAGGATTCTTGGGAGATGGTCTCCCCATGATTTCATTGCCCCGTTGCAGCACATGTTATATGGTCTCTTGGGATGGTTTTTCTAGGCCTCATAACCCCAAAAGAGTGCCTGGCATTTCGGCTGTAAGGACACTTCTAAAGAGTGTGCTTTTGATATTCTGGTAAGCGCCTCCCCAACTGTGCACATCTATGCACCGTACATGGCAAATCCTTCATCCTGCAAAGCATCATATCACTAACCGAAGCTTTGAGATGGTGTGAGTATATTCATTTTGGGGTGAATACTCTTCCGTGCTTCTCCCACCTGAGGACTGTGGGTCTGTTGTTCTTCTTTCGCATGTCCCTTCAAAGAGACAGAAGGCACACTCACTCTATCTCTCTGCAAGCATCTATGCTTTGACACTTTTATATTGCAGTTTTCCTTCCAAATCCCGTGCCCCCTTCACCACATATACAGGCCAATCATTTCTTAATACTCATTCACTCTGTCATTCCAGTCCTCTACTCTATAGGCTGACGAAAAAACAACAAGAACAAGAAGTTGTTCAGCAAACAGATTTAAAGTCTCTCTGTGGATTTATCTTCATGCTGCTGCCCTCTAGTAATGCTACATGGCAACTGCAGCATAATAATAGGGTTGAGAAAGGGGCTGTCCTATGCAAATAATGTTCTCCCATGATTACTTTGCCGAGCTTCCTCTAGGATGGTGTGATACGACCTTCAACATATGGTCTTCAGCAGATTTTTAAAGTTGCCAAACTGTCTTAGGCTAAGGATTTTTCCCTACGAATGCCTACAGATAAGGACCCCACCCTCATTTAGCAGGGTCCAGAATTACCTGCAGTAATCCTCTATACAGAACCTGGGCGTTTGTGGGCTTATGGTAAAAGCTGCAGACTAAGAATGGGATGTTTAAATTCCCAGTCCCAAAGGCCTGGCCTGGCTGCAAAGCAAAGCAAAGCAAAGCAAAGCAAAGCAAAGCACAAGGCCTTATTTCTGTTCCCCAATTTGAGGAAAAAACCAATACATTGATCAATGAATACAAGGCTTTGCTCCTATTTTACCTACTTGAGCAAAAGGAGGGGGAGATAAGGTGGGGGGCAAGATTTCTAAATTTGGGCTTATAATGCAAAAAATAAAATACTTACATTATTCCTGTAATTTTGAAGTCAAAATAATCTTTCTAAATGAAAAAAATAAAATGTTGTATTTTTTTCCACCTAAAATTACTTTAAAGGCGTTGGCTGGATTCGAACCCCTACACAGGGCTAGCCTGCTGCACCAAAGGCACTTGATCTTGCCACTGAGCTATAGCTCCTTGCTGGGTTTTGACTGTGCCACAGACCCTATCACCAACATAAAGGTTGTGATGTCATTCCTTATGGCTTCCACTGTAAAGGACACTTCATATCCATGATATAGGGAAGATTTGACATGCTAGAGATATGGAAGCCCGTGTGGTCCAGTGGGTAAGTTCCTGACTTCCACCCAGACAACCAGGGTTCGAATCCTGGGCTCGGCACCAGGTGACTGATGGCGGCAAAGCAGAGGTAAGTCGGAGATGGCTGCTAAATTGGTAAGTAATATGTATGTGTGTATAGAGCATAGCTGGACTTGTGAATGGTGGATTGTAAAGTGGCTGTAAGTGTGTATGTGCGTACATGCAGAGAGAGCAAGGATAGGTGCAGGCTGTGTCAAAGGGCGGGAATAGAGGGAGCACATGAGGTGGGGGCGGAGCAAGAAGGGCAGGCTAAGAGAGGTGCAGAAAGAGGGGGAGTAGGCGGAGCCTAGGAGGAGAGGAGGGGGGTTGATGGGACTTAGAGGAGAATGGGGGGGAGGAGCAAGAAGGGAAGGCTGAGAGAGAGGGATAGCAGAGGTGGCTGGTAGGACCTAGAGGAGAAAGGGGGACGTAGATGGAGCAGGGGGAGAGAGCAAGAGTAGGTGGTATCGTAGTGGCAGTGATGCAGGAGAAGAAGAGGTGGAGGAGGAGTCTAGGCAGGTGCGCAAGAGGTGGTACAGGAGAGGAAGCATAGGGCTGCAAAGCCCATGCTGGCAGAGTGCTCCCCCTCCCAGCACACAAACAGGGTGATTACAAAGGAGGGGGTTTTGGTGATGGAACCATCATTTTTATGCTCCCCTCCAATCTCCAGGTTGGTGGTAGTGGGAAGGGAGGGGGGGGGGGGGGTCAAATTTGGGGGTGCAGTGTCAAAAGGGGTGTTGGGGTGCATTATTACAGGGGTGGTAGGAGACGCAGAATGATGCAGCTTGTGTTTTTCGGGAGTGCTACATATATTCTTGTTTATTGCGCCCTTTCTTTCGAGCGGCGGTATCACTAAAGGCTAGGGGCAAAGGGGGAGGGGAGGACTTGGGGTTCAGCTTTCAGGCAGGTAATGGTATTGAGACGGGAAACAAGGAACATGTGTTAGGATTCTTGGGAGATGGTCTCCCCATGATTTCATTGCCCCGTTGCAGCACATGTTATATGGTCTCTTGGGATGGTTTTTCTAGGCCTCATAACCCCAAAAGAGTGCCTGGCATTTCGGCTGTAAGGACACTTCTAAAGAGTGTGCTTTTGATATTCTGGTAAGCGCCTCCCCAACTGTGCACATCTATGCACCGTACATGGCAAATCCTTCATCCTGCAAAGCATCATATCACTAACCGAAGCTTTGAGATGGTGTGAGTATATTCATTTTGGGGTGAATACTCTTCCGTGCTTCTCCCACCTGAGGACTGTGGGTCTGTTGTTCTTCTTTCGCATGTCCCTTCAAAGAGACAGAAGGCACACTCACTCTATCTCTCTGCAAGCATCTATGCTTTGACACTTTTATATTGCAGTTTTCCTTCCAAATCCCGTGCCCCCTTCACCACATATACAGGCCAATCATTTCTTAATACTCATTCACTCTGTCATTCCAGTCCTCTACTCTATAGGCTGACGAAAAAACAACAAGAACAAGAAGTTGTTCAGCAAACAGATTTAAAGTCTCTCTGTGGATTTATCTTCATGCTGCTGCCCTCTAGTAATGCTACATGGCAACTGCAGCATAATAATAGGGTTGAGAAAGGGGCTGTCCTATGCAAATAATGTTCTCCCATGATTACTTTGCCGAGCTTCCTCTAGGATGGTGTGATACGACCTTCAACATATGGTCTTCAGCAGATTTTTAAAGTTGCCAAACTGTCTTAGGCTAAGGATTTTTCCCTACGAATGCCTACAGATAAGGACCCCACCCTCATTTAGCAGGGTCCAGAATTACCTGCAGTAATCCTCTATACAGAACCTGGGCGTTTGTGGGCTTATGGTAAAAGCTGCAGACTAAGAATGGGATGTTTAAATTCCCAGTCCCAAAGGCCTGGCCTGGCTGCAAAGCAAAGCAAAGCAAAGCACAAGGCCTTATTTCTGTTCCCCAATTTGAGGAAAAAACCAATACATTGATCAATGAATACAAGGCTTTGCTCCTATTTTACCTACTTGAGCAAAAGGAGGGGGAGATAAGGTGGGGGGCAAGATTTCTAAATTTGGGCTTATAATGCAAAAAATAAAATACTTACATTATTCCTGTAATTTTGAAGTCAAAATAATCTTTCTAAATGAAAAAAATAAAATGTTGTATTTTTTTCCACCTAAAAGTACTTTAAAGGCGTTGGCTGGATTCGAACCCCTACACAGGGCTAGCCTGCTGCACCAAAGGCACTTGATCTTGCCACTGAGCTATAGCTCCTTGCTGGGTTTTGACTGTGCCACAGACCCTATCACCAACATAAAGGTTGTGATGTCATTCCTTATGGCTTCCACTGTAAAGGACACTTCATATCCATGATATAGGGAAGATTTGACATGCTAGAGATATGGAAGCCCGTGTGGTCCAGTGGGTAAGTTCCTGACTTCCACCCAGACCACCAGGGTTCGAATCCTGGGCTCGGCACCAGGTGACTGATGGCGGCAAAGCAGAGGTAAGTCGGAGATGGCTGCTAAATTGGTAAGTAATATGTATGTGTGTATAGAGCATAGCTGGACTTGTGAATGGTGGATTGTAAAGTGGCTGTAAGTGTGTATGTGCGTACATGCAGAGAGAGCAAGGATAGGTGCAGGCTGTGTCAAAGGGCGGGAATAGAGGGAGCACATGAGGTGGGGGCGGAGCAAGAAGGGCAGGCTAAGAGAGGTGCAGAAAGAGGGGGAGTAGGCGGAGCCTAGGAGGAGGGGGGTTGATGGTACTTAGAGGAGAATGGGGGGGAGGAGCAATAAGGGAAGGCTGAGAGAGAGGGATAGCAGAGGTGGCTGGTAGGACCTAGAGGAGAAAGGGGGACGTAGGGGGAGAGAGCAAGAGAAGGTGGTATCGTAGTGGCAGTGATGCAGGAGAAGAAGAGGTCGAGGAGGAGTCTAGGCAGGTGCGCAAGAGGTGGTACAGGAGAGGAAGCATAGGGCTGTCCATGCTGGCAGAGTGCTCCCCCTCCCAGCACACAAACAGGGTGATTACAAAGGAGGGGGTTTTGGTGATGGAACCATCATTTTTATGCTCCCCTCCAATCTCCAGGTTGGTGGTAGTGGGAAGGGAGGGGGGGGGGGGGTCAAATTTGGGGGTGCAGTGTCAAAAGGGGTGTTGGGGTGCATTATTACAGGGGTGGTAGGAGACGCAGAATGATGCAGCTTGTGTTTTTCGGGAGTGCTACATATATTCTTGTTTATTGCGCCCTTTCTTTCGAGCGGCGGTATCACTAAAGGCTAGGGGCAAAGGGGGAGGGGAGGACTTGGGGTTCAGCTTTCAGGCAGGTAATGGTATTGAGACGGGAAACAAGGAACATGTGTTAGGATTCTTGGGAGATGGTCTCCCCATGATTTCATTGCCCCGTTGCAGCACATGTTATATGGTCTCTTGGGATGGTTTTTCTAGGCCTCATAACCCCAAAAGAGTGCCTGGCATTTCGGCTGTAAGGACACTTCTAAAGAGTGTGCTTTTGATATTCTGGTAAGCGCCTCCCCAACTGTGCACATCTATGCACCGTACATGGCAAATCCTTCATCCTGCAAAGCATCATATCACTAACCGAAGCTTTGAGATGGTGTGAGTATATTCATTTTGGGGTGAATACTCTTCCGTGCTTCTCCCACCTGAGGACTGTGGGTCTGTTGTTCTTCTTTCGCATGTCCCTTCAAAGAGACAGAAGGCACACTCACTCTATCTCTCTGCAAGCATCTATGCTTTGACACTTTTATATTGCAGTTTTCCTTCCAAATCCCGTGCCCCCTTCACCACATATACAGGCCAATCATTTCTTAATACTCATTCACTCTGTCATTCCAGTCCTCTACTCTATAGGCTGACGAAAAAACAACAAGAACAAGAAGTTGTTCAGCAAACAGATTTAAAGTCTCTCTGTGGATTTATCTTCATGCTGCTGCCCTCTAGTAATGCTACATGGCAACTGCAGCATAATAATAGGGTTGAGAAAGGGGCTGTCCTATGCAAATAATGTTCTCCCATGATTACTTTGCCGAGCTTCCTCTAGGATGGTGTGATACGACCTTCAACATATGGTCTTCAGCAGATTTTTAAAGTTGCCAAACTGTCTTAGGCTAAGGATTTTTCCCTACGAATGCCTACAGATAAGGACCCCACCCTCATTTAGCAGGGTCCAGAATTACCTGCAGTAATCCTCTATACAGAACCTGGGCGTTTGTGGGCTTATGGTAAAAGCTGCAGACTAAGAATGGGATGTTTAAATTCCCAGTCCCAAAGGCCTGGCCTGGCTGCAAAGCAAAGCAAAGCAAAGCAAAGCACAAGGCCTTATTTCTGTTCCCCAATTTGAGGAAAAAACCAATACATTGATCAATGAATACAAGGCTTTGCTCCTATTTTACCTACTTGAGCAAAAGGAGGGGGAGATAAGGTGGGGGGCAAGATTTCTAAATTTGGGCTTATAATGCAAAAAATAAAATACTTACATTATTCCTGTAATTTTGAAGTCAAAATAATCTTTCTAAATGAAAAAAATAAAATGTTGTATTTTTTTCCACCTAAAAGTACTTTAAAGGCGTTGGCTGGATTCGAACCCCTACACAGGGCTAGCCTGCTGCACCAAAGGCACTTGATCTTGCCACTGAGCTATAGCTCCTTGATGGGTTTTGACTGTGCCACAGACCCTATCACCAACATAAAGGTTGTGATGTCATTCCTTATGGCTTCCACTGTAAAGGACACTTCATATCCATGATATAGGGAAGATTTGACATGCTAGAGATATGGAAGCCCGTGTGGTCCAGTGGGTAAGTTCCTGACTTCCACCCAGACAACCAGGGTTCGAATCCTGGGCTCGGCACCAGGTGACTGATGGCGGCAAAGCAGAGGTAAGTCGGAGATGGCTGCTAAATTGGTAAGTAATATGTATGTGTGTATAGAGCATAGCTGGACTTGTGAATGGTGGATTGTAAAGTGGCTGTAAGTGTGTATGTGCGTACATGCAAAGAGAGCAAGGATAGGTGCAGGCTGTGTCAAAGGGCGGGAATAGAGGGAGCACATGAGGTGGGGGCGGAGCAAGAAGGGCAGGCTAAGAGAGGTGCAGAAAGAGGGGGAGTAGGCGGAGCCTAGGAGGAGAGGAGGGGGGTTGATGGGACTTAGAGGAGAATGGGGGGGAGGAGCAAGAAGGGAAGGCTGAGAGAGAGAGGGATAGCAGAGGTGGCTGGTAGGACCTAGAGGAGAAAGGGGGACGTAGATGGAGCAGGGGGAGAGAGCAAGAGTAGGTGGTATCGTAGTGGCAGTGATGCAGGAGAAGAAGAGGTCGAGGAGGAGTCTAGGCAGGTGCGCAAGAGGTGGTACAGGAGAGGAAGCATAGGGCTGCAAAGCCCATGCTGGCAGAGTGCTCCCCCTCCCAGCACACAAACAGGGTGATTACAAAGGAGGGGGTTTTGGTGATGGAACCATCATTTTTATGCTCCCCTCCAATCTCCAGGTTGGTGGTAGTGGGAAGGGAGGGGGGGGGGGTCAAATTTGGGGGTGCAGTGTCAAAAGGGGTGTTGGGGTGCATTATTACAGGGGTGGTAGGAGACGCAGAATGATGCAGCTTGTGTTTTTCGGGAGTGCTACATATATTCTTGTTTATTGCGCCCTTTCTTTCGAGCGGCGGTATCACTAAAGGCTAGGGGCAAAGGGGGAGGGGAGGACTTGGGGTTCAGCTTTCAGGCAGGTAATGGTATTGAGACGGGAAACAAGGAACATGTGTTAGGATTCTTGGGAGATGGTCTCCCCATGATTTCATTGCCCCGTTGCAGCACATGTTATATGGTCTCTTGGGATGGTTTTTCTAGGCCTCATAACCCCAAAAGAGTGCCTGGCATTTCGGCTGTAAGGACACTTCTAAAGAGTGTGCTTTTGATATTCTGGTAAGCGCCTCCCCAACTGTGCACATCTATGCACCGTACATGGCAAATCCTTCATCCTGCAAAGCATCATATCACTAACCGAAGCTTTGAGATGGTGTGAGTATATTCATTTTGGGGTGAATACTCTTCCGTGCTTCTCCCACCTGAGGACTGTGGGTCTGTTGTTCTTCTTTCGCATGTCCCTTCAAAGAGACAGAAGGCACACTCACTCTATCTCTCTGCAAGCATCTATGCTTTGACACTTTTATATTGCAGTTTTCCTTCCAAATCCCGTGCCCCCTTCACCACATATACAGGCCAATCATTTCTTAATACTCATTCACTCTGTCATTCCAGTCCTCTACTCTATAGGCTGACGAAAAAACAACAAGAACAAGAAGTTGTTCAGCAAACAGATTTAAAGTCTCTCTGTGGATTTATCTTCATGCTGCTGCCCTCTAGTAATGCTACATGGCAACTGCAGCATAATAATAGGGTTGAGAAAGGGGCTGTCCTATGCAAATAATGTTCTCCCATGATTACTTTGCCGAGCTTCCTCTAGGATGGTGTGATACGACCTTCAACATATGGTCTTCAGCAGATTTTTAAAGTTGCCAAACTGTCTTAGGCTAAGGATTTTTCCCTACGAATGCCTACAGATAAGGACCCCACCCTCATTTAGCAGGGTCCAGAATTACCTGCAGTAATCCTCTATACAGAACCTGGGCGTTTGTGGGCTTATGGTAAAAGCTGCAGACTAAGAATGGGATGTTTAAATTCCCAGTCCCAAAGGCCTGGCCTGGCTGCAAAGCAAAGCAAAGCAAAGCAAAGCAAAGCAAAGCACAAGGCCTTATTTCTGTTCCCCAATTTGAGGAAAAAACCAATACATTGATCAATGAATACAAGGCTTTGCTCCTATTTTACCTACTTGAGCAAAAGGAGGGGGAGATAAGGTGGGGGGCAAGATTTCTAAATTTGGGCTTATAATGCAAAAAATAAAATACTTACATTATTCCTGTAATTTTGAAGTCAAAATAATCTTTCTAAATGAAAAAAATAAAATGTTGTATTTTTTTCCACCTAAAAGTACTTTAAAGGCGTTGGCTGGATTCGAACCCCTACACAGGGCTAGCCTGCTGCACCAAAGGCACTTGATCTTGCCACTGAGCTATAGCTCCTTGATGGGTTTTGACTGTGCCACAGACCCTATCACCAACATAAAGGTTGTGATGTCATTCCTTATGGCTTCCACTGTAAAGGACACTTCATATCCATGATATAGGGAAGATTTGACATGCTAGAGATATGGAAGCCCGTGTGGTCCAGTGGGTAAGTTCCTGACTTCCACCCAGACAACCAGGGTTCGAATCCTGGGCTCGGCACCAGGTGACTGATGGCGGCAAAGCAGAGGTAAGTCGGAGATGGCTGCTAAATTGGTAAGTAATATGTATGTGTGTATAGAGCATAGCTGGACTTGTGAATGGTGGATTGTAAAGTGGCTGTAAGTGTGTATGTGCGTACATGCAAAGAGAGCAAGGATAGGTGCAGGCTGTGTCAAAGGGCGGGAATAGAGGGAGCACATGAGGTGGGGGCGGAGCAAGAAGGGCAGGCTAAGAGAGGTGCAGAAAGAGGGGGAGTAGGCGGAGCCGAGGAGGGGGGTTGAGGGGACTTAGAGGAGAATGGGGGGGAGGAGCAAGAAGGGAAGGCTGAGAGAGAGGGATAGCAGAGGTGGCTGGTAGGACCTAGAGGAGAAAGGGGGACGTAGATGGAGCAGGGGGAGAGAGCAAGAGAAGGTGGTATCGTAGTGGCAGTGATGCAGGAGAAGAAGAGGTCGAGGAGGAGTCTAGGCAGGTGCGCAAGAGGTGGTACAGGAGAGGAAGCATAGGGCTGCAAAGCCCATGCTGGCAGAGTGCTCCCCCTCCCAGCACACAAACAGGGTGATTACAAAGGAGGGGGTTTTGGTGATGGAACCATCATTTTTATGCTCCCCTCCAATCTCCAGGTTGGTGGTAGTGGGAAGGGAGGGGGGGGGGTCAAATTTGGGGGTGCAGTGTCAAAAGGGGTGTTGGGGTGCATTATTACAGGGGTGGTAGGAGACGCAGAATGATGCAGCTTGTGTTTTTCGGGAGTGCTACATATATTCTTGTTTATTGCGCCCTTTCTTTCGAGCGGCGGTATCACTAAAGGCTAGGGGCAAAGGGGGAGGGGAGGACTTGGGGTTCAGCTTTCAGGCAGGTAATGGTATTGAGACGGGAAACAAGGAACATGTGTTAGGATTCTTGGGAGATGGTCTCCCCATGATTTCATTGCCCCGTTGCAGCACATGTTATATGGTCTCTTGGGATGGTTTTTCTAGGCCTCATAACCCCAAAAGAGTGCCTGGCATTTCGGCTGTAAGGACACTTCTAAAGAGTGTGCTTTTGATATTCTGGTAAGCGCCTCCCCAACTGTGCACATCTATGCACCGTACATGGCAAATCCTTCATCCTGCAAAGCATCATATCACTAACCGAAGCTTTGAGATGGTGTGAGTATATTCATTTTGGGGTGAATACTCTTCCGTGCTTCTCCCACCTGAGGACTGTGGGTCTGTTGTTCTTCTTTCGCATGTCCCTTCAAAGAGACAGAAGGCCCACTCACTCTATCTCTCTGCAAGCATCTATGCTTTGACACTTTTATATTGCAGTTTTCCTTCCAAATCCCGTGCCCCCTTCACCACATATACAGGCCAATCATTTCTTAATACTCATTCACTCTGTCATTCCAGTCCTCTACTCTATAGGCTGACGAAAAAACAACAAGAACAAGAAGTTGTTCAGCAAACAGATTTAAAGTCTCTCTGTGGATTTATCTTCATGCTGCTGCCCTCTAGTAATGCTACATGGCAACTGCAGCATAATAATAGGGTTGAGAAAGGGGCTGTCCTATGCAAATAATGTTCTCCCATGATTACTTTGCCGAGCTTCCTCTAGGATGGTGTGATACGACCTTCAACATATGGTCTTCAGCAGATTTTTAAAGTTGCCAAACTGTCTTAGGCTAAGGATTTTTCCCTACGAATGCCTACAGATAAGGACCCCACCCTCATTTAGCAGGGTCCAGAATTACCTGCAGTAATCCTCTATACAGAACCTGGGCGTTTGTGGGCTTATGGTAAAAGCTGCAGACTAAGAATGGGATGTTTAAATTCCCAGTCCCAAAGGCCTGGCCTGGCTGCAAAGCAAAGCAAAGCAAAGCAAAGCACAAGGCCTTATTTCTGTTCCCCAATTTGAGGAAAAAACCAATACATTGATCAATGAATACAAGGCTTTGCTCCTATTTTACCTACTTGAGCAAAAGGAGGGGGAGATAAGGTGGGGGGCAAGATTTCTAAATTTGGGCTTATAATGCAAAAAATAAAATACTTACATTATTCCTGTAATTTTGAAGTCAAAATAATCTTTCTAAATGAAAAAAATAAAATGTTGTATTTTTTTCCACCTAAAAGTACTTTAAAGGCGTTGGCTGGATTCGAACCCCTACACAGGGCTAGCCTGCTGCACCAAAGGCACTTGATCTTGCCACTGAGCTATAGCTCCTTGATGGGTTTTGACTGTGCCACAGACCCTATCACCAACATAAAGGTTGTGATGTCATTCCTTATGGCTTCCACTGTAAAGGACACTTCATATCCATGATATAGGGAAGATTTGACATGCTAGAGATATGGAAGCCCGTGTGGTCCAGTGGGTAAGTTCCTGACTTCCACCCAGACAACCAGGGTTCGAATCCTGGGCTCGGCACCAGGTGACTGATGGCGGCAAAGCAGAGGTAAGTCGGAGATGGCTGCTAAATTGGTAAGTAATATGTATGTGTGTATAGAGCATAGCTGGACTTGTGAATGGTGGATTGTAAAGTGGCTGTAAGTGTGTATGTGCGTACATGCAAAGAGAGCAAGGATAGGTGCAGGCTGTGTCAAAGGGCGGGAATAGAGGGAGCACATGAGGTGGGGGCGGAGGAAGAAGGGCAGGCTAAGAGAGGTGCAGAAAGAGGGGGAGTAGGCGGAGCCTAGGAGGAGAGGAGGGGGGTTGAGGGGACTTAGAGGAGAATGGGGGGGAGGAGCAAGAAGGGAAGGCTGACAGAGAGGGATAGCAGAGGTGGCTGGTAGGACCTAGAGGAGAAAGGGGGACGTAGATGGAGCAGGGGGAGAGAGCAAGAGTAGGTGGTATCGTAGTGGCAGTGATGCAGGAGAAGAAGAGGTTGAGGAGGAGTCTAGGCAGGTGCGCAAGAGGTGGTACAGGAGAGGAAGCATAGGGCTGCAAAGCCCATGCTGGCAGAGTGCTCCCCCTCCCAGCACACAAACAGGGTGATTACAAAGGAGGGGGTTTTGGTGATGGAACCATCATTTTTATGCTCCCCTCCAATCTCCAGGTTGGTGGTAGTGGGAAGGGAGGGGGGGGGGGGGGTCAAATTTGGGGGTGCAGTGTCAAAAGGGGTGTTGGGGTGCATTATTACAGGGGTGGTAGGAGACGCAGAATGATGCAGCTTGTGTTTTTCGGGAGTGCTACATATATTCTTGTTTATTGCGCCCTTTCTTTCGAGCGGCGGTATCACTAAAGGCTAGGGGCAAAGGGGGAGGGGAGGACTTGGGGTTCAGCTTTCAGGCAGGTAATGGTATTGAGACGGGAAACAAGGAACATGTGTTAGGATTCTTGGGAGATGGTCTCCCCATGATTTCATTGCCCCGTTGCAGCACATGTTATATGGTCTCTTGGGATGGTTTTTCTAGGCCTCATAACCCCAAAAGAGTGCCTGGCATTTCGGCTGTAAGGACACTTCTAAAGAGTGTGCTTTTGATATTCTGGTAAGCGCCTCCCCAACTGTGCACATCTATGCACCGTACATGGCAAATCCTTCATCCTGCAAAGCATCATATCACTAACCGAAGCTTTGAGATGGTGTGAGTATATTCATTTTGGGGTGTATACTCTTCCGTGCTTCTCCCACCTGAGGACTGTGGGTCTGTTGTTCTTCTTTCGCATGTCCCTTCAAAGAGACAGAAGGCACACTCACTCTATCTCTCTGCAAGCATCTATGCTTTGACACTTTTATATTGCAGTTTTCCTTCCAAATCCCGTGCCCCCTTCACCACATATACAGGCCAATCATTTCTTAATACTCATTCACTCTGTCATTCCAGTCCTCTACTCTATAGGCTGACGAAAAAACAACAAGAACAAGAAGTTGTTCAGCAAACAGATTTAAAGTCTCTCTGTGGATTTATCTTCATGCTGCTGCCCTCTAGTAATGCTACATGGCAACTGCAGCATAATAATAGGGTTGAGAAAGGGGCTGTCCTATGCAAATAATGTTCTCCCATGATTACTTTGCCGAGCTTCCTCTAGGATGGTGTGATACGACCTTCAACATATGGTCTTCAGCAGATTTTTAAAGTTGCCAAACTGTCTTAGGCTAAGGATTTTTCCCTACGAATCCCTACAGATAAGGACCCCACCCTCATTTAGCAGGGTCCAGAATTACCTGCAGTAATCCTCTATACAGAACCTGGGCGTTTGTGGGCTTATGGTAAAAGCTGCAGACTAAGAATGGGATGTTTAAATTCCCAGTCCCAAAGGCCTGGCCTGGCTGCAAAGCAAAGCAAAGCAAAGCAAAGCAAAGCAAAGCACAAGGCCTTATTTCTGTTCCCCAATTTGAGGAAAAAACCAATACATTGATCAATGAATACAAGGCTTTGCTCCTATTTTACCTACTTGAGCAAAAGGAGGGGGAGATAAGGTGGGGGGCAAGATTTCTAAATTTGGGCTTATAATGCAAAAAATAAAATACTTACATTATTCCTGTAATTTTGAAGTCAAAATAATCTTTCTAAATGAAAAAAATAAAATGTTGTATTTTTTTCCACCTAAAAGTACTTTAAAGGCGTTGGCTGGATTCGAACCCCTACATAGGGCTAGCCGGCTGCACCAAAGGCACTTGATCTTGCCACTGAGCTATAGCTCCTTGATGGGTTTTGACTGTGCCACAGACCCTATCACCAACATAAAGGTTGTGATGTCATTCCTTATGGCTTCCACTGTAAAGGACACTTCATATCCATGATATAGGGAAGATTTGACATGCTAGTGATATGGAAGCCCGTGTGGTCCAGTGGGTAAGTTCCTGACTTCCACCCAGACAACCAGGGTTCGAATCCTGGGCTCGGCACCAGGTGACTGATGGCGGCAAAGCAGAGGTAAGTCGGAGATGGCTGCTAAATTGGTAAGTAATATGTATGTGTGTATAGAGCATAGCTGGACTTGTGAATGGTGGATTGTAAAGTGGCTGTAAGTGTGTATGTGCGTACATGCAGAGAGAGCAAGGATAGGTGCAGGCTGTGTCAAAGGGCGGGAATAGAGGGAGCACATGAGGTGGGGGCGGAGCAAGAAGGGCAGGCTAAGAGAGGTGCAGAAAGAGGGGGAGTAGGCGGAAGGGAAGGCAAGAAGGGAAGGCTGAGAGAGAGGGATAGCAGAGGTGGCTGGTAGGACCTAGAGGAGAAAGGGGGACGTAGATGGAGCAGGGGGAGAGAGCAAGAGTAGGTGGTATCGTAGTGGCAGTGATGCAGGAGAAGAAGAGGTCGAGGAGGAGTCTAGGCAGGTGCGCAAGAGGTGGTACAGGAGAGGAAGCATAGGGCTGCAAAGCCCATGCTGGCAGAGTGCTTCCCCCTCCCAGCACACAAACAGGGTGATTACAAAGGAGGGGGTTTTGGTGATGGAACCATCATTTTTATGCTCCCCTCCAATCTCCAGGTTGGTGGTAGTGGGAAGGGAGGGGGGGGGGGGGCAAATTTGGGGGTGCAGTGTCAAAAGGGGTGTTGGGGTGCATTATTACAGGGGTGGTAGGAGACGCAGAATGATGCAGCTTGTGTTTTTCGGGAGTGCTACATATATTCTTGTTTATTGCGCCCTTTCTTTCGAGCGGCGGTATCACTAAAGGCTAGGGGCAAAGGGGGAGGGGAGGACTTGGGGTTCAGCTTTCAGGCAGGTAATGGTATTGAGACGGGAAACAAGGAACATGTGTTAGGATTCTTGGGAGATGGTCTCCCCATGATTTCATTGCCCCGTTGCAGCACATGTTATATGGTCTCTTGGGATGGTTTTTCTAGGCCTCATAACCCCAAAAGAGTGCCTGGCATTTCGGCTGTAAGGACACTTCTAAAGAGTGTGCTTTTGATATTCTGGTAAGCGCCTCCCCAACTGTGCACATCTATGCACCGTACATGGCAAATCCTTCATCCTGCAAAGCATCATATCACTAACCGAAGCTTTGAGATGGTGTGAGTATATTCATTTTGGGGTGAATACTCTTCCGTGCTTCTCCCACCTGAGGACTGTGGGTCTGTTGTTCTTCTTTCGCATGTCCCTTCAAAGAGACAGAAGGCACACTCACTCTATCTCTCTGCAAGCATCTATGCTTTGACACTTTTATATTGCAGTTTTCCTTCCAAATCCCGTGCCCCCTTCACCACATATACAGGCCAATCATTTCTTAATACTCATTCACTCTGTCATTCCAGTCCTCTACTCTATAGGCTGACGAAAAAACAACAAGAACAAGAAGTTGTTCAGCAAACAGATTTAAAGTCTCTCTGTGGATTTATCTTCATGCTGCTGCCCTCTAGTAATGCTATGCAAATAATGTTCTCCCATGATTACTTTGCCGAGCTTCCTCTAGGATGGTGTGATACGACCTTCAACATATGGTCTTCAGCAGATTTTTAAAGTTGCCAAACTGTCTTAGGCTAAGGATTTTTCCCTACGAATGCCTACAGATAAGGACCCCACCCTCATTTAGCAGGGTCCAGAATTACCTGCAGTAATCCTCTATACAGAACCTGGGCGTTTGTGGGCTTATGGTAAAAGCTGCAGACTAAGAATGGGATGTTTAAATTCCCAGTCCCAAAGGCCTGGCCTGGCTGCAAAGCAAAGCAAAGCACAAGGCCTTATTTCTGTTCCCCAATTTGAGGAAAAAACCAATACATTGATCAATGAATACAAGGCTTTGCTCCTATTTTACCTACTTGAGCAAAAGGAGGGGGAGATAAGGTGGGGGGCAAGATTTCTAAATTTGGGCTTATAATGCAAAAAATAAAATACTTACATTATTCCTGTAATTTTGAAGTCAAAATAATCTTTCTAAATGAAAAAAATAAAATGTTGTATTTTTTTCCACCTAAAAGTACTTTAAAGGCGTTGGCTGGATTCGAACCCCTACACAGGACTAGCCTGCTGCACCAAAGGCACTTGATCTTGCCACTGAGCTATAGCTCCTTGATGGGTTTTGACTGTGCCACAGACCCTATCACCAACATAAAGGTTGTGATGTCATTCCTTATGGCTTCCACTGTAAAGGACACTTCATATCCATGATATAGGGAAGATTTGACATGCTAGAGATATGGAAGCCCGTGTGGTCCAGTGGGTAAGTTCCTGACTTCCACCCAGACAACCAGGGTTCGAATCCTGGGCTCGGCACCAGGGGACTGATGGCGGCAAAGCAGAGGTAAGTCGGAGATGGCTGCTAAATTGGTAAGTAATATGTATGTGTGTATAGAGCATAGCTGGACTTGTGAATGGTGGATTGTAAAGTGGCTGTAAGTGTGTATGTGCGTACATGCAAAGAGAGCAAGGATAGGTGCAGGCTGTGTCATAGGGCGGGAATAGAGGGAGCACATGAGGTGGGGGCGGAGCAAGAAGGGCAGGCTAAGAGAGGTGCAGAAAGAGGGGGAGTAGGCGGAGCCTAGAAGGAGAGGAGGGGGGTTGATGGGACTTAGAGGAGAATGGGGGGGAGGAGCAAGAAGGGAAGGCTGAGAGAGAGGGATAGCAGAGGTGGCTGGTAGGACCTAGAGGAGAAAGGGGGACGTAGATGGAGCAGGGGGAGAGAGCAAGAGTAGGTGGTATCGTAGTGGCAGTGATGCAGGAGAAGAAGAGGTCGAGGAGGAGTCTAGGCAGGTGCGCAAGAGGTGGTACAGGAGAGGAAGCATAGGGCTGCAAAGCCCATGCTGGCAGAGTGCTCCCCCTCCCAGCACACAAACAGGGTGATTACAAAGGAGGGGGTTTTGGTGATGGAACCATCATTTTTATGCTCCCCTCCAATCTCCAGGTTGGAGGTAGTGGGAAGGGAGGGGGGGGGGTCAAATTTGGGGGTGCAGTGTCAAAAGGGGTGTTGGGGTGCATTATTACAGGGGTGGTAGGAGACGCAGAATGATGCAGCTTGTGTTTTTCGGGAGTGCTACATATATTCTTGTTTATTGCGCCCTTTCTTTCGAGCGGCGGTATCACTAAAGGCTAGGGGCAAAGGGGGAGGGGAGGACTTGGGGTTCAGCTTTCAGGCAGGTAATGGTATTGAGACGGGAAACAAGGAACATGTGTTAGGATTCTTGGGAGATGGTCTCCCCATGATTTCATTGCCCCGTTGCAGCACATGTTATATGGTCTCTTGGGATGGTTTTTCTAGGCCTCATAACCCCAAAAGAGTGCCTGGCATTTCGGCTGTAAGGACACTTCTAAAGAGTGTGCTTTTGATATTCTGGTAAGCGCCTCCCCAACTGTGCACATCTATGCACCGTACATGGCAAATCCTTCATCCTGCAAAGCATCATATCACTAACCGAAGCTTTGAGATGGTGTGAGTATATTCATTTTGGGGTGTATACTCTTCCGTGCTTCTCCCACCTGAGGACTGTGGGTCTGTTGTTCTTCTTTCGCATGTCCCTTCAAAGAGACAGAAGGCACACTCACTCTATCTCTCTGCAAGCATCTATGCTTTGACACTTTTATATTGCAGTTTTCCTTCCAAATCCCGTGCCCCCTTCACCACATATACAGGCCAATCATTTCTTAATACTCATTCACTCTGTCATTCTAGTCCTCTACTCTATAGGCTGACGAAAAAACAACAAGAACAAGAAGTTGTTCAGCAAACAGATTTAAAGTCTCTCTGTGGATTTATCTTCATGCTGCTGCCCTCTAGTAATGCTACATGGCAACTGCAGCATAATAATAGGGTTGAGAAAGGGGCTGTCCTATGCAAATAATGTTCTCCCATGATTACTTTGCCGAGCTTCCTCTAGGATGGTGTGATACGACCTTCAACATATGGTCTTCAGCAGATTTTTAAAGTTGCCAAACTGTCTTAGGCTAAGGATTTTTCCCTACGAATCCCTACAGATAAGGACCCCACCCTCATTTAGCAGGGTCCAGAATTACCTGCAGTAATCCTCTATACAGAACCTGGGCGTTTGTGGGCTTATGGTAAAAGCTGCAGACTAAGAATGGGATGTTTAAATTCCCAGTCCCAAAGGCCTGGCCTGGCTGCAAAGCAAAGCAAAGCAAAGCAAAGCAAAGCACAAGGCCTTATTTCTGTTCCCCAATTTGAGGAAAAAACCAATACATTGATCAATGAATACAAGGCTTTGCTCCTATTTTACCTACTTGAGCAAAAGGAGGGGGAGATAAGGTGGGGGGCAAGATTTCTAAATTTGGGCTTATAATGCAAAAAATAAAATACTTACATTATTCCTGTAATTTTGAAGTCAAAATAATCTTTCTAAATGAAAAAAATAAAATGTTGTATTTTTTTCCACCTAAAAGTACTTTAAAGGCGTTGGCTGGATTCGAACCCCTACATAGGGCTAGCCGGCTGCACCAAAGGCACTTGATCTTGCCACTGAGCTATAGCTCCTTGATGGGGTTTGACTGTGCCACAGACCCTATCACCAACATAAAGGTTGTGATGTCATTCCTTATGGCTTCCACTGTAAAGGACACTTCATATCCATGATATAGGGAAGATTTGACATGCTAGTGATATGGAAGCCCGTGTGGTCCAGTGGGTAAGTTCCTGACTTCCACCCAGACAACCAGGGTTCGAATCCTGGGCTCGGCACCAGGTGACTGATGGCGGCAAAGCAGAGGTAAGTCGGAGATGGCTGCTAAATTGGTAAGTAATATGTATGTGTGTATAGAGCATAGCTGGACTTGTGAATGGTGGATTGTAAAGTGGCTGTAAGTGTGTATGTGCGTACATGCAGAGAGAGCAAGGATAGGTGCAGGCTGTGTCAAAGGGCGGGAATAGAGGGAGCACATGAGGTGGGGGCGGAGCAAGAAGGGCAGGCTAAGAGAGGTGCAGAAAGAGGGGGAGTAGGCGGAAGGGAAGGCTGAGAGAGAGGGATAGCAGAGGTGGCTGGTAGGACCTAGAGGAGAAAGGGGGACGTAGATGGAGCAGGGGGAGAGAGCAAGAGTAGGTGGTATCGTAGTGGCAGTGATGCAGGAGAAGAAGAGGTCGAGGAGGAGTCTAGGCAGGTGCGCAAGAGGTGGTACAGGAGAGGAAGCATAGGGCTGCAAAGCCCATGCTGGCAGAGTGCTCCCCCTCCCAGCACACAAACAGGGTGATTACAAAGGAGGGGGTTTTGGTGATGGAACCATCATTTTTATGCTCCCCTCCAATCTCCAGGTTGGTGGTAGTGGGAAGGGGGGGGGGGGGGTCAAATTTGGGGGTGCAGTGTCAAAAGGGGTGTTGGGGTGCATTATTACAGGGGTGGTAGGAGACGCAGAATGATGCAGCTTGTGTTTTTCGGGAGTGCTACATATATTCTTGTTTATTGCGCCCTTTCTTTCGAGCGGCGGTATCACTAAAGGCTAGGGGCAAAGGGGGAGGGGAGGACTTGGGGTTCAGCTTTCAGGCAGGTAATGGTATTGAGACGGGAAACAAGGAACATGTGTTAGGATTCTTGGGAGATGGTCTCCCCATGATTTCATTGCCCCGTTGCAGCACATGTTATATGGTCTCTTGGGATGGTTTTTCTAGGCCTCATAACCCCAAAAGAGTGCCTGGCATTTCGGCTGTAAGGACACTTCTAAAGAGTGTGCTTTTGATATTCTGGTAAGCGCCTCCCCAACTGTGCACATCTATGCACCGTACATGGCAAATCCTTCATCCTGCAAAGCATCATATCACTAACCGAAGCTTTGAGATGGTGTGAGTATATTCATTTTGGGGTGAATACTCTTCCGTGCTTCTCCCACCTGAGGACTGTGGGTCTGTTGTTCTTCTTTCGCATGTCCCTTCAAAGAGACAGAAGGCACACTCACTCTATCTCTCTGCAAGCATCTATGCTTTGACACTTTTATATTGCAGTTTTCCTTCCAAATCCCGTGCCCCCTTCACCACATATACAGGCCAATCATTTCTTAATACTCATTCACTCTGTCATTCCAGTCCTCTACTCTATAGGCTGACGAAAAAACAACAAGAACAAGAAGTTGTTCAGCAAACAGATTTAAAGTCTCTCTGTGGATTTATCTTCATGCTGCTGCCCTCTAGTAATGCTACATGGCAACTGCAGCATAATAATAGGGTTGAGAAAGGGGCTGTCCTATGCAAATAATGTTCTCCCATGATTACTTTGCCGAGCTTCCTCTAGGATGGTGTGATACGACCTTCAACATATGGTCTTCAGCAGATTTTTAAAGTTGCCAAACTGTCTTAGGCTAAGGATTTTTCCCTACGAATGCCTACAGATGAGGACCCCACCCTCATTTAGCAGGGTCCAGAATTACCTGCAGTAATCCTCTATACAGAACCTGGGCGTTTGTGGGCTTATGGTAAAAGCTGCAGACTAAGAATGGGATGTTTAAATTCCCAGTCCCAAAGGCCTGGCCTGGCTGCAAAGCAAAGCAAAGCAAAGCAAAGCAAAGCAAAGCACAAGGTCTTATTTCTGTTCCCCAATTTGAGGAAAAAACGAATACATTGATCAATGAATACAAGGCTTTGCTCCTATTTTACCTACTTGAGCAAAAGGAGGGGGAGATAAGGTGGGGGGCAAGATTTCTAAATTTGGGCTTATAATGCAAAAAATAAAATACTTACATTATTCCTGTAATTTTGAAGTCAAAATAATCTTTCTAAATGAAAAAAATAAAATGTTGTATTTTTTTCCACCTAAAAGTACTTTAAAGGCGTTGGCTGGATTCGAACCCCTACATAGGGCTAGCCGGCTGCACCAAAGGCACTTGATCTTGCCACTGAGCTATAGCTCCTTGCTGGGTTTTGACTGTGCCACAGACCCTATCACCAACATAAAGGTTGTGATGTCATTCCTTATGGCTTCCACTGTAAAGGACACTTCATATCCATGATATAGGGAAGATTTGACATGCTAGAGATATGGAAGCCCGTGTGGTCCAGTGGGTAAGTTCCTGACTTCCACCCAGACAACCAGGGTTCGAATCCTGGGCTCGGCACCAGGTGACTGATGGCGGCAAAGCAGAGGTAAGTCGGAGATGGCTGCTAAATTGGTAAGTAAAATGTATGTGTGTATAGAGCATAGCTGGACTTGTGAATGGTGGATTGTAAAGTGGCTGTAAGTGTGTATGTGCGTACATGCAGAGAGAGCAAGGATAGGTGCAGGCTGTGTCAAAGGGCGGGAATAGAGGGAGCACATGAGGTGGGGGCAGAGCAAGAAGGGCAGGCTAAGAGAGGTGCAGAAAGAGGGGGAGTAGGCGGAGCCTAGGAGGAGAGGAGGGGGGTTGATGGGACTTAGAGGAGAATGGGGGGGAGGAGCAAGAAGGGAAGGCTGAGAGAGAGGGATAGCAAAGGTGGCTGGTAGGACCTAGAGGAGAAAGGGGGACGTAGATGGAGCAGGGGGAGAGAGCAAGAGTAGGTGGTATCGTAGTGGCAGTGATGCAGGAGAAGAAGAGGTCGAGGAGGAGTCTAGGCAGGTGCGCAAGAGGTGGTACAGGAGAGGAAGCATAGGGCTGCAAAGCCCATGCTGGCAGAGTGCTCCCCCTCCCAGCACACAAACAGGGTGATTACAAAGGAGGGGGTTTTGGTAATGGAACCATCATTTTTATGCTCCCCTCCAATCTCCAGGTTGGTGGTAGTGGGAAGGGAGGGGTGGGGGGGGTCAAATTTGGGGGTGCAGTGTCAAAAGGGGTGTTGGGGTGCATTATTACAGGGGTGGTAGGAGACGCAGAATGATGCAGCTTGTGTTTTTCGGGAGTGCTACATATATTCTTGTTTATTGCGCCCTTTCTTTCGAGCGGCGGTATCACTAAAGGCTAGGGGCAAAGGGGGAGGGGAGGACTTGGGGTTCAGCTTTCAGGCAGGTAATGGTATTGAGACGGGAAACAAGGAACATGTGTTAGGATTCTTGGGAGATGGTCTCCCCATGATTTCATTGCCCCGTTGCAGCACATGTTATATGGTCTCTTGGGATGGTTTTTCTAGGCCTCATAACCCCAAAAGAGTGCCTGGCATTTCGGCTGTAAGGACACTTCTAAAGAGTGTGCTTTTGATATTCTGGTAAGCGCCTCCCCAACTGTGCACATCTATGCACCGTACATGGCAAATCCTTCATCCTGCAAAGCATCATATCACTAACCGAAGCTTTGAGATGGTGTGAGTATATTCATTTTGGGGTGAATACTCTTCCGTGCTTCTCCCACCTGAGGACTGTGGGTCTGTTGTTCTTCTTTCGCATGTCCCTTCAAAGAGACAGAAGGCACACTCACTCTATCTCTCTGCAAGCATCTATGCTTTGACACTTTTATATTGCAGTTTTCCTTCCAAATCCCGTGCCCCCTTCACCACATATACAGGCCAATCATTTCTTAATACTCATTCACTCTGTCATTCCAGTCCTCTACTCTATAGGCTGACGAAAAAACAACAAGAACAAGAAGTTGTTCAGCAAACAGATTTAAAGTCTCTCTGTGGATTTATCTTCATGCTGCTGCCCTCTAGTAATGCTAGATGGCAACTGCAGCATAATAATAGGGTTGAGAAAGGGGCTGTCCTATGCAAATAATGTTCTCCCATGATTACTTTGCCGAGCTTCCTCTAGGATGGTGTGATACGACCTTCAACATATGGTCTTCAGCAGATTTTTAAAGTTGCCAAACTGTCTTAGGCTAAGGATTTGTCCCTACGAATGCCTACAGATAAGGACCCCACCCTCATTTAGCAGGGTCCAGAATTACCTGCAGTAATCCTCTATACAGAACCTGGGCGTTTGTGGGCTTATGGTAAAAGCTGCAGACTAAGAATGGGATGTTTAAATTCCCAGTCCCAAAGGCCTGGCCTGGCTGCAAAGCAAAGCAAAGCAAAGCAAAGCAAAGCAAAGCACAAGGTCTTATTTCTGTTCCCCAATTTGAGGAAAAAACGAATACATTGATCAATGAATACAAGGCTTTGCTCCTATTTTACCTACTTGAGCAAAAGGAGGGGGAGATAAGGTGGGGGGCAAGATTTCTAAATTTGGGCTTATAATGCAAAAAATAAAATACTTACATTATTCCTGTAATTTTGAAGTCAAAATAATCTTTCTAAATGAAAAAAATAAAATGTTGTATTTTTTTCCACCTAAAAGTACTTTAAAGGCGTTGGCTGGATTCGAACCCCTACACAGGGCTAGCCTGCTGCACCAAAGGCACTTGATCTTGCCACTGAACTATAGCTCCTTGATGGGTTTTGACTGTGCCACAGACCCTATCACCAACATAAAGGTTGTGATGTCATTCCTTATGGCTTCCACTGTAAAGGACACTTCATATCCATGATATAGGGAAGATTTGACATGCTAGAGATATGGAAGCCGGTGTGGTCCAGTGGGTAAGTTCCTGACTTCCACCCAGACAACCAGGGTTCGAATCCTGGGCTCGGCACCAGGTGACTGATGGCGGCAAAGCAGAGGTAAGTCGGAGATGGCTGCTAAATTGGTAAGTAAAATGTATGTGTGTATAGAGCATAGCTGGACTTGTGAATGGTGGATTGTAAAGTGGCTGTAAGTGTGTATGTGCGTACATGCAGAGAGAGCAAGGATAGGTGCAGGCTGTGTCAAAGGGCGGGAATAGAGGGAGCACATGAGGTGGGGGCAGAGCAAGAAGGGCAGGCTAAGAGAGGTGCAGAAAGAGGGGGAGTAGGCGGAGCCTAGGAGGAGAGGAGGGGGGTTGATGGGACTTAGAGGAGAATGGGGGGGAGGAGCAAGAAGGGAAGGCTGAGAGAGAGGGATAGCAAAGGTGGCTGGTAGGACCTAGAGGAGAAAGGGGGACGTAGATGGAGCAGGGGGAGAGAGCAAGAGTAGGTGGTATCGTAGTGGCAGTGATGCAGGAGAAGAAGAGGTCGAGGAGGAGTCTAGGCAGGTGCGCAAGAGGTGGTACAGGAGAGGAAGCATAGGGCTGCAAAGCCCATGCTGGCAGAGTGCTCCCCCTCCCAGCACACAAACAGGGTGATTACAAAGGAGGGGGTTTTGGTAATGGAACCATCATTTTTATGCTCCCCTCCAATCTCCAGGTTGGTGGTAGTGGGAAGGGAGGGGTGGGGGGGGTCAAATTTGGGGGTGCAGTGTCAAAAGGGGTGTTGGGGTGCATTATTACAGGGGTGGTAGGAGACGCAGAATGATGCAGCTTGTGTTTTTCGGGAGTGCTACATATATTCTTGTTTATTGCGCCCTTTCTTTCGAGCGGCGGTATCACTAAAGGCTAGGGGCAAAGGGGGAGGGGAGGACTTGGGGTTCAGCTTTCAGGCAGGTAATGGTATTGAGACGGGAAACAAGGAACATGTGTTAGGATTCTTGGGAGATGGTCTCCCCATGATTTCATTGCCCCGTTGCAGCACATGTTATATGGTCTCTTGGGATGGTTTTTCTAGGCCTCATAACCCCAAAAGAGTGCCTGGCATTTCGGCTGTAAGGACACTTCTAAAGAGTGTGCTTTTGATATTCTGGTAAGCGCCTCCCCAACTGTGCACATCTATGCACCGTACATGGCAAATCCTTCATCCTGCAAAGCATCATATCACTAACCGAAGCTTTGAGATGGTGTGAGTATATTCATTTTGGGGTGAATACTCTTCCGTGCTTCTCCCACCTGAGGACTGTGGGTCTGTTGTTCTTCTTTCGCATGTCCCTTCAAAGAGACAGAAGGCACACTCACTCTATCTCTCTGCAAGCATCTATGCTTTGACACTTTTATATTGCAGTTTTCCTTCCAAATCCCGTGCCCCCTTCACCACATATACAGGCCAATCATTTCTTAATACTCATTCACTCTGTCATTCCAGTCCTCTACTCTATAGGCTGACGAAAAAACAACAAGAACAAGAAGTTGTTCAGCAAACAGATTTAAAGTCTCTCTGTGGATTTATCTTCATGCTGCTGCCCTCTAGTAATGCTAGATGGCAACTGCAGCATAATAATAGGGTTGAGAAAGGGGCTGTCCTATGCAAATAATGTTCTCCCATGATTACTTTGCCGAGCTTCCTCTAGGATGGTGTGATACGACCTTCAACATATGGTCTTCAGCAGATTTTTAAAGTTGCCAAACTGTCTTAGGCTAAGGATTTGTCCCTACGAATGCCTACAGATAAGGACCCCACCCTCATTTAGCAGGGTCCAGAATTACCTGCAGTAATCCTCTATACAGAACCTGGGCGTTTGTGGGCTTATGGTAAAAGCTGCAGACTAAGAATGGGATGTTTAAATTCCCAGTCCCAAAGGCCTGGCCTGGCTGCAAAGCAAAGCAAAGCAAAGCAAAGCAAAGCAAAGCACAAGGTCTTATTTCTGTTCCCCAATTTGAGGAAAAAACGAATACATTGATCAATGAATACAAGGCTTTGCTCCTATTTTACCTACTTGAGCAAAAGGAGGGGGAGATAAGGTGGGGGGCAAGATTTCTAAATTTGGGCTTATAATGCAAAAAATAAAATACTTACATTATTCCTGTAATTTTGAAGTCAAAATAATCTTTCTAAATGAAAAAAATAAAATGTTGTATTTTTTTCCACCTAAAAGTACTTTAAAGGCGTTGGCTGGATTCGAACCCCTACACAGGGCTAGCCTGCTGCACCAAAGGCACTTGATCTTGCCACTGAACTATAGCTCCTTGATGGGTTTTGACTGTGCCACAGACCCTATCACCAACATAAAGGTTGTGATGTCATTCCTTATGGCTTCCACTGTAAAGGACACTTCATATCCATGATATAGGGAAGATTTGACATGCTAGAGATATGGAAGCCGGTGTGGTCCAGTGGGTAAGTTCCTGACTTCCACCCAGACAACCAGGGTTCGAATCCTGGGCTCGGCACCAGGTGACTGATGGCGTCGGAGATGGCTGCTAAATTGGTAAGTAATATGTATGTGTGTATAGAGCATAGCTGGACTTGTGAATGGTGGATTGTAAAGTGGCTGTAAGTGTGTATGTGCGTACATGCAGAGAGAGCAAGGATAGGTGCAGGCTGTGTCAAAGGGCGGGAATAGAGGGAGCACATGAGGTGGGGGCGGAGCAAGAAGGGCAGGCTAAGAGAGGTGCAGAAAGAGGGGGAGTAGGCGGAGCCTAGGAGGAGAGGAGGGGGGTTGATGGGACTTAGAGGAGAATGGGGGGGAGGAGCAAGAAGGGAAGGCTGAGAGAGAGGGATAGCAGAGGTGGCTGGTAGGACCTAGAGGAGAAAGGGGGACGTAGATGGAGCAGGGGGAGAGAGCAAGAGTAGGTGGTATCGTAGTGGCAGTGATGCAGGAGAAGAAGAGGTCGAGGAGGAGTCTAGGCAGGTGCGCAAGAGGTGGTACAGGAGAGGAAGCATAGGGCTGCAAAGCCCATGCTGGCAGAGTGCTCCCCCTCCCAGCACACAAACAGGGTGATTACAAAGGAGGGGGTTTTGGTGATGGAACCATCATTTTTATGCTCCCCTCCAATCTCCAGGTTGGTGGTAGTGGGAAGGGAGGGGGGGGGGGGTCAAATTTGGGGGTTCAGTGTCAAAAGGGGTGTTGGGGTGCATTATTACAGGGGTGGTAGGAGACGCAGAATGATGCAGCTTGTGTTTTTCGGGAGTGCTACATATATTCTTGTTTATTGCGCCCTTTCTTTCGAGCGGCGGTATCACTAAAGGCTAGGGGCAAAGGGGGAGGGGAGGACTTGGGGTTCAGCTTTCAGGCAGGTAATGGTATTGAGACGGGAAACAAGGAACATGTGTTAGGATTCTTGGGAGATGGTCTCCCCATGATTTCATTGCCCCGTTGCAGCACATGTTATATGGTCTCTTGGGATGGTTTTTCTAAGCCTCATAACCCCAAAAGAGTGCCTGGCATTTCGGCTGTAAGGACACTTCTAAAGAGTGTGCTTTTGATATTCTGGTAAGCGCCTCCCCAACTGTGCACATCTATGCACCGTACATGGCAAATCCTTCATCCTGCAAAGCATCATATCACTAACCGAAGCTTTGAGATGGTGTGAGTATATTCATTTTGGGGTGAATACTCTTCCGTGCTTCTCCCACCTGAGGACTGTGGGTCTGTTGTTCTTCTTTCGCATGTCCCTTCAAAGAGACAGAAGGCACGCTCACTCTATCTCTCTGCAAGCATCTATGCTTTGACACTTTTATATTGCAGTTTTCCTTCCAAATCCCGTGCCCCCTTCACCACATATACAGGCCAATCATTTCTTAATACTCATTCACTCTGTCATTCCAGTCCTCTACTCTATAGGCTGACGAAAAAACAACAAGAACAAGAAGTTGTTCAGCAAACAGATTTAAAGTCTCTCTGTGGATTTATCTTCATGCTGCTGCCCTCTAGTAATGCTACATGGCAACTGCAGCATAATAATAGGGTTGAGAAAGGGGCTGTCCTATGCAAATAATGTTCTCCCATGATTACTTTGCCGAGCTTCCTCTAGGATGGTGTGATACGACCTTCAACATATGGTCTTCAGCAGATTTTTAAAGTTGCCAAACTGTCTTAGGCTAAGGATTTTTCCCTACGAATGCCTACAGATAAGGACCCCACCCTCATTTAGCAGGGTCCAGAATTACCTGCAGTAATCCTCTATACAGAACCTGGGTGTTTGTGGGCTTATGGTAAAAGCTGCAGACTAAGAATGGGATGTTTAAATTCCCAGTCCCAAAGGCCTGGCCTGGCTGCAAAGCAAAGCAAAGCAAAGCAAAGCACAAGGCCTTATTTCTGTTCCCCAATTTGAGGAAAAAACCAATACATTGATCAATGAATACAAGGCTTTGCTCCTATTTTACCTACTTGAGCAAAAGGAGGGGGAGATAAGGTGGGGGGCAAGATTTCTAAATTTGGGCTTATAATGCAAAAAATAAAATACTTACATTATTCCTGTAATTTTGAAGTCAAAATAATCTTTCTAAATGAAAAAAATAAAATGTTGTATTTTTTTCCACCTAAAAGTACTTTAAAGGCGTTGGCTGGATTCGAACCCCTACATAGGGCTAGCCGGCTGCACCAAAGGCACTTGATCTTGCCACTGAGCTATAGCTCCTTGCTGTGTTTTGACTGTGCCACAGACCCTATCACCAACATAAAGGTTGTGATGTCATTCCTTATGGCTTCCACTGTAAAGGACACTTCATATCCATGATATAGGGAAGATTTGACATGCTAGAGATATGGAAGCCCGTGTGGTCCAGTGGGTAAGTTCCTGACTTCCACCCAGACAACCAGGGTTCGAATCCTGGGCTCGGCACCAGGTGACTGATGGCGGCAAAGCAGAGGTAAGTCGGAGATGGCTGCTAAATTGGTAAGTAATATGTATGTGTGTATAGAGCATAGCTGGACTTGTGAATGGTGGATTGTAAAGTGGCTGTAAGTGTGTATGTGCGTACATGCAGAGAGAGCAAGGATAGGTGCAGGCTGTGTCAAAGGGCGGGAATAGAGGGAGCACATGAGGTGGGGGCAGAGCAAGAAGGGCAGGCTAAGAGAGGTGCAGAAAGAGGGGGAGTAGGCGGAGCCATGGAGGAGAGGAGGGGGGTTGATGGGACTTAGAGGAGAATGGGGGGGAGGAGCAAGAAGGGAAGGCTGAGAGAGAGGGATAGCAGAGGTGGCTGGTAGGACCTAGAGGAGAAAGGGGGACGTAGATGGAGCAGGGGGAGAGAGCAAGAGTAGGTGGTATCGTAGTGGCAGTGATGCAGGAGAAGAAGAGGTCGAGGAGGAGTCTAGGCAGGTGCGCAAGAGGTGGTACAGGAGAGGAAGCATAGGGCTGCAAAGCCCATGCTGGCAGAGTGCTCCCCCTCCCAGCACACAAACAGGGTGATTACAAAGGAGGGGGTTTTGGTAAAGGAACCATCATTTTTATGCTCCCCTCCAATCTCCAGGTTGGTGGTAGTGGGAAGGGAGGGGGGGGTCAAATTTGGGGGTGCAGTGTCAAAAGGGGTGTTGGGGTGCATTATTACAGGGGTGGTAGGAGACGCAGAATGATGCAGCTTGTGTTTTTCGGGAGTGCTACATATATTCTTGTTTATTGCGCCCTTTCTTTCGAGCGGCGGTATCACTAAAGGCTAGGGGCAAAGGGGGAGGGGAGGACTTGGGGTTCAGCTTTCAGGCAGGTAATGGTATTGAGACGGGAAACAAGGAACATGTGTTAGGATTCTTGGGAGATGGTCTCCCCATGATTTCATTGCCCCGTTGCAGCACATGTTATATGGTCTCTTGGGATGGTTTTTCTAGGCCTCATAACCCCAAAAGAGTGCCTGGCATTTCGGCTGTAAGGACACTTCTAAAGAGTGTGCTTTTGATATTCTGGTAAGCGCCTCCCCAACTGTGCACATCTATGCACCGTACATGGCAAATCCTTCATCCTGCAAAGCATCATATCACTAACCGAAGCTTTGAGATGGTGTGAGTATATTCATTTTGGGGTGAATACTCTTCCGTGCTTCTCCCACCTGAGGACTGTGGGTCTGTTGTTCTTCTTTCGCATGTCCCTTCAAAGAGACAGAAGGCACACTCACTCTATCTCTCTGCAAGCATCTATGCTTTGACACTTTTATATTGCAGTTTTCCTTCCAAATCCCGTGCCCCCTTCACCACATATACAGGCCAATCATTTCTTAATACTCATTCACTCTGTCATTCCAGTCCTCTACTCTATAGGCTGACGAAAAAACAACAAGAACAAGAAGTTGTTCAGCAAACAGATTTAAAGTCTCTCTGTGGATTTATCTTCATGCTGCTGCCCTCTAGTAATGCTACATGGCAACTGCAGCATAATAATAGGGTTGAGAAAGGGGCTGTCCTATGCAAATAATGTTCTCCCATGATTACTTTGCCGAGCTTCCTCTAGGATGGTGTGATACGACCTTCAACATATGGTCTTCAGCAGATTTTTAAAGTTGCCAAACTGTCTTAGGCTAAGGATTTGTCCCTACGAATGCCTACAGATAAGGACCCCACCCTCATTTAGCAGGGTCCAGAATTACCTGCAGTAATCCTCTATACAGAACCTGGGCGTTTGTGGGCTTATGGTAAAAGCTGCAGACTAAGAATGGGATGTTTAAATTCCCAGTCCCAAAGGCCTGGCCTGGCTGCAAAGCAAAGCAAAGCAAAGCAAAGCACAAGGTCTTATTTCTGTTCCCCAATTTGAGGAAAAAACGAATACATTGATCAATGAAGACAAGGCTTTGCTCCTATTTTACCTACTTGAGCAAAAGGAGGGGGAGATAAGGTGGGGGGCAAGATTTCTAAATTTGGGCTTATAATGCAAAAAATAAAATACTTACATTATTCCTGTAATTTTGAAGTCAAAATAATCTTTCTAAATGAAAAAAATAAAATGTTGTATTTTTTTCCACCTAAAAGTACTTTAAAGGCGTTGGCTGGATTCGAACCCCTACACAGGGCTAGCCTGCTGCACCAAAGGCACTTGATCTTGCCACTGAGCTATAGCTCCTTGATGGGTTTTGACTGTGCCACAGACCCTATCACCAACATAAAGGTTGTGATGTCATTCCTTATGGCTTCCACTGTAAAGGACACTTCATATCCATGATATAGGGAAGATTTGACATGCTAGAGATATGGAAGCCCGTGTGGTCCAGTGGGTAAGTTCCTGACTTCCACCCAGACAACCAGGGTTCGAATCCTGGGCTCGGCACCAGGTGACTGATGGCGGCAAAGCAGAGGTAAGTCGGAGATGGCTGCTAAATTGGTAAGTAATATGTATGTGTGTATAGAGCATAGCTGGACTTGTGAATGGTGGATTGTAAAGTGGCTGTAAGTGTGTATGTGCGTACATGCAGAGAGAGCAAGGATAGGTGCAGGCTGTGTCAAAGGGCGGGAATAGAGGGAGCACATGAGGTGGGGGCGGAGCAAGAAGGGCAGGCTAAGAGAGGTGCAGAAAGAGGGGGAGTAGGCGGAGCCTAGGAGGAGAGGAGGGGGGTTGATGGGACTTGGAGGAGCAAGAAGGGAAGGCTGAGAGAGAGGGATAGCAGAGGTGGCTGGTAGGACCTAGAGGAGAAAGGGGGACGTAGATGGAGCAGGGGGAGAGAGCAAGAGTAGGTGGTATCGTAGTGGCAGTGATGCAGGAGAAGAAGAGGTCGAGGAGGAGTCTAGGCAGGTGCGCAAGAGGTGGTACAGGAGAGGAAGCATAGGGCTGCAAAGCCCATGCTGGCAGAGTGCTCCCCCTCCCAGCACACAAACAGGGTGATTACAAAGGAGGGGGTTTTGGTGATGGAACCATCATTTTTATGCTCCCCTCCAATCTCCAGGTTGGTGGTAGTGGGAAGGGAGGGGGGGGGGGTCAAATTTGGGGGTGCAGTGTCAAAAGGGGTGTTGGGGTGCATTATTACAGGGGTGGTAGGAGACGCAGAATGATGCAGCTTGTGTTTTTCGGGAGTGCTACATATATTCTTGTTTATTGCGCCCTTTCTTTCGAGCGGCGGTATCACTAAAGGCTAGGGGCAAAGGGGGAGGGGAGGACTTGGGGTTCAGCTTTCAGGCAGGTAATGGTATTGAGACGGGAAACAAGGAACATGTGTTAGGATTCTTGGGAGATGGTCTCCCCATGATTTCATTGCCCCGTTGCAGCACATGTTATATGGTCTCTTGGGATGGTTTTTCTAGGCCTCATAACCCCAAAAGAGTGCCTGGCATTTCGGCTGTAAGGACACTTCTAAAGAGTGTGCTTTTGATATTCTGGTAAGCGCCTCCCCAACTGTGCACATCTATGCACCGTACATGGCAAATCCTTCATCCTGCAAAGCATCATATCACTAACCGAAGCTTTGAGATGGTGTGAGTATATTCATTTTGGGGTGAATACTCTTCCGTGCTTCTCCCACCTGAGGACTGTGGGTCTGTTGTTCTTCTTTCGCATGTCCCTTCAAAGAGACAGAAGGCACACTCACTCTATCTCTCTGCAAGCATCTATGCTTTGACACTTTTATATTGCAGTTTTCCTTCCAAATCCCGTGCCCCCTTCACCACATATACAGGCCAATCATTTCTTAATACTCATTCACTCTGTCATTCCAGTCCTCTACTCTATAGGCTGACGAAAAAACAACAAGAACAAGAAGTTGTTCAGCAAACAGATTTAAAGTCTCTCTGTGGATTTATCTTCATGCTGCTGCCCTCTAGTAATGCTACATGGCAACTGCAGCATAATAATAGGGTTGAGAAAGGGGCTGTCCTATGCAAATAATGTTCTCCCATGATTACTTTGCCGAGCTTCCTCTAGGATGGTGTGATACGACCTTCAACATATGGTCTTCAGCAGATTTTTAAAGTTGCCAAACTGTCTTAGGCTAAGGATTTTTCCCTACGAATGCCTACAGATAAGGACCCCACCCTCATTTAGCAGGGTCCAGAATTACCTGCAGTAATCCTCTATACAGAACCTGGGCGTTTGTGGGCTTATGGTAAAAGCTGCAGACTAAGAATGGGATGTTTAAATTCCCAGTCCCAAAGGCCTGGCCTGGCTGCAAAGCAAAGCAAAGCAAAGCACAAGGCCTTATTTCTGTTCCCCAATTTGAGGAAAAAAACAATACATTGATCAATGAATACAAGGCTTTGCTCCTAGTTTACCTTCTTGAGCAAAAGGAGGGGGAGATAAGGTGGGGGGCAAGATTTCTAAATTTGGGCTTATAATGCAAAAAATAAAATACTTACATTATTCCTGTAATTTTGAAGTCAAAATAATCTTTCTAAATGAAAAAAATAAAATGTTGTATTTTTTTCCACCTAAAAGTACTTTAAAGGCGTTGGCTGGATTCGAACCCCTACACAGGGCTAGCCTGCTGCACCAAAGGCACTTGATCTTGCCACTGAGCTATAGCTCCTTGATGGGTTTTGACTGTGCCACAGACCCTATCACCAACATAAAGGTTGTGATGTCATTCCTTATGGCTTCCACTGTAAAGGACACTTCATATCCATGATATAGGGAAGATTTGACATGCTAGAGATATGGAAGCCCGTGTGGTCCAGTGGGTAAGTTCCTGACTTCCACCCAGACAACCAGGGTTTGAATCCTGGGCTCGGCACCAGGTGACTGATGGCGGCAAAGCAGAGGTAAGTCGGAGATGGCTGCTAAATTGGTAAGTAATATGTATGTGTGTATAGAGCATAGCTGGACTTGTGAATGGTGGATTGTAAAGTGGCTGTAAGTGTGTATGTGCGTACATGCAGAGAGAGCAAGGATAGGTGCAGGCTGTGTCAAAGGGCGGGAATAGAGGGAGCACATGAGGTGGGGGCGGAGCAAGAAGGGCAGGCTAAGAGAGGTGCAGAAAGAGGGGGAGTAGGCGGAGCCTAGGAGGAGGGGGGTTGATGGGACTTAGAGGAGAATGGGGGGGAGGAGCAAGAAGGGAAGGCTGAGAGAGAGGGATAGCAGAGGTGGCTGGTAGGACCTAGAGGAGAAAGGGGGACGTAGATGGAGCAGGGGGAGAGAGCAAGAGTAGGTGGTATCGTAGTGGCAGTGATGCAGAAGAAGAAGAGGTCGAGGAGGAGTCTAGGCAGGTGTGCAAGAGGTGGTACAGGAGAGGAAGCATAGGGCTGCAAAGCCCATGCTGGCAGAGTGCTCCCCCTCCCAGCACACAAACAGGGTGATTACAAAGGAGGGGGTTTTGGTGATGGAACCATCATTTTTATGCTCCCCTCCAATCTCCAGGTTGGTGGTAGTGGGAAGGGAGGGGGGGGGGTCAAATTTGGGGGTGCAGTGTCAAAAGGGGTGTTGGGGTGCATTATTACAGGGGTGGTAGGAGACGCAGAATGATGCAGCTTGTGTTTTTCGGGAGTGCTACATATATTCTTGTTTATTGCGCCCTTTCTTTCGAGCGGCGGTATCACTAAAGGCTAGGGGCAAAGGGGGAGGGGAGGACTTGGGGTTCAGCTTTCAGGCAGGTAATGGTATTGAGACGGGAAACAAGGAACATGTGTTAGGATTCTTGGGAGATGGTCTCCCCATGATTTCATTGCCCCGTTGCAGCACATGTTATATGGTCTCTTGGGATGGTTTTTCTAGGCCTCATAACCCCAAAAGAGTGCCTGGCATTTCGGCTGTAAGGACACTTCTAAAGAGTGTGCTTTTGATATTCTGGTAAGCGCCTCCCCAACTGTGCACATCTATGCACCGTACATGGCAAATCCTTCATCCTGCAAAGCATCATATCACTAACCGAAGCTTTGAGATGGTGTGAGTATATTCATTTTGGGGTGAATACTCTTCCGTGCTTCTCCCACCTGAGGACTGTGGGTCTGTTGTTCTTCTTTCGCATGTCCCTTCAAAGAGACAGAAGGCACACTCACTCTATCTCTCTGCAAGCATCTATGCTTTGACACTTTTATATTGCAGTTTTCCTTCCAAATCCCGTGCCCCCTTCACCACATATACAGGCCAATCATTTCTTAATACTCATTCACTCTGTCATTCCAGTCCTCTACTCTATAGGCTGACGAAAAAACAACAAGAACAAGAAGTTGTTCAGCAAACAGATTTAAAGTCTCTCTGTGGATTTATCTTCATGCTGCTGCCCTCTAGTAATGCTACATGGCAACTGCAGCATAATAATAGGGTTGAGAAAGGGGCTGTCCTATGCAAATAATGTTCTCCCATGATTACTTTGCCGAGCTTCCTCTAGGATGGTGTGATACGACCTTCAACATATGGTCTTCAGCAGATTTTTAAAGTTGCCAAACTGTCTTAGGCTAAGGATTTGTCCCTACGAATGCCTACAGATAAGGACCCCACCCTCATTTAGCAGGGTCCAGAATTACCTGCAGTAATCCTCTATACAGAACCTGGGCGTTTGTGGGCTTATGGTAAAAGCTGCAGACTAAGAATGGGATGTTTAAATTCCCAGTCCCAAAGGCCTGGCCTGGCTGCAAAGCAAAGCAAAGCAAAGCAAAGCACAAGGTCTTATTTCTGTTCCCCAATTTGAGGAAAAAACGAATACATTGATCAATGAATACAAGGCTTTGCTCCTATTTTACCTACTTGAGCAAAAGGAGGGGGAGATAAGGTGGGGGGCAAGATTTCTAAATTTAGGCTTATAATGCAAAAAATAAAATACTTACATTATTCCTGTAATTTTGAAGTCAAAATAATCTTTCTAAATGAAAAAAATAAAATGTTGTATTTTTTTCCACCTAAAAGTACTTTAAAGGCGTTGGCTGGATTCGAACCCCTACACAGGGCTAGCCTGCTGCACCAAAGGCACTTGATCTTGCCACTGAACTATAGCTCCTTGATGGGTTTTGACTGTGCCACAGACCCTATCACCAACATAAAGGTTGTGATGTCATTCCTTATGGCTTCCACTGTAAAGGACACTTCATATCCATGATATAGGGAAGATTTGACATGCTAGAGATATGGAAGCCCGTGTGGTCCAGTGGGTAAGTTCCTGACTTCCACCCAGACAACCAGGGTTCGAATCCTGGGCTCGGCACCAGGTGACTGATGGCGGCAAAGCAGAGGTAAGTCGGAGATGGCTGCTAAATTGGTAAGTAATATGTATGTGTGTATAGAGCATAGCTGGACTTGTGAATGGTGGATTGTAAAGTGGCTGTAAGTGTGTATGTGCGTACATGCAGAGAGAGCAAGGATAGGTGCAGGCTGTGTCAAAGGGCGGGAATAGAGGGAGCACATGAGGTGGGGGCGGAGCAAGAAGGGCAGGCTAAGAGAGGTGCAGAAAGAGGGGGAGTAGGCGGAGCCTAGGAGGAGAGGAGGGGGGTTGATGGGACTTAGAGGAGAATGGGGGGGAGGAGCAAGAAGGGAAGGCTGAGAGAGAGGGATAGCAGAGGTGGCTGGTAGGACCTAGAGGAGAAAGGGGGACGTAGATGGAGCAGGGGGAGAGAGCAAGAGTAGGTGGTATCGTAGTGGCAGTGATGCAGGAGAAGAAGAGGTCGAGGAGGAGTCTAGGCAGGTGCGCAAGAGGTGGTACAGGAGAGGAAGCATAGGGCTGCAAAGCCCATGCTGGCAGAGTGCTCCCCCTCCCAGCACACAAACAGGGTGATTACAAAGGAGGGGGTTTTGGTGATGGAACCATCATTTTTATGCTCCCCTCCAATCTCCAGGTTGGTGGTAGTGGGAAGGGAGGGGGGGGGGTCAAATTTGGGGGTGCAGTGTCAAAAGGGGTGTTGGGGTGCATTATTACAGGGGTGGTAGGAGACGCAGAATGATGCAGCTTGTGTTTTTCGGGAGTGCTACATATATTCTTGTTTATTGCGCCCTTTCTTTCGAGCGGCGGTATCACTAAAGGCTAGGGGCAAAGGGGGAGGGGAGGACTTGGGGTTCAGCTTTCAGGCAGGTAATGGTATTGAGACGGGAAACAAGGAACATGTGTTAGGATTCTTGGGAGATGGTCTCCCCATGATTTCATTGCCCCGTTGCAGCACATGTTATATGGTCTCTTGGGATGGTTTTTCTAGGCCTCATAACCCCAAAAGAGTGCCTGGCATTTCGGCTGTAAGGACACTTCTAAAGAGTGTGCTTTTGATATTCTGGTAAGCGCCTCCCCAACTGTGCACATCTATGCACCGTACATGGCAAATCCTTCATCCTGCAAAGCATCATATCACTAACCGAAGCTTTGAGATGGTGTGAGTATATTCATTTTGGGGTGAATACTCTTCCGTGCTTCTCCCACCTGAGGACTGTGGGTCTGTTGTTCTTCTTTCGCATGTCCCTTCAAAGAGACAGAAGGCACACTCACTCTATCTCTCTGCAAGCATCTATGCTTTGACACTTTTATATTGCAGTTTTCCTTCCAAATCCCGTGCCCCCTTCACCACATATACAGGCCAATCATTTCTTAATACTCATTCACTCTGTCATTCCAGTCCTCTACTCTATAGGCTGACGAAAAAACAACAAGAACAAGAAGTTGTTCAGCAAACAGATTTAAAGTCTCTCTGTGGATTTATCTTCATGCTGCTGCCCTCTAGTAATGCTACATGGCAACTGCAGCATAATAATAGGGTTGAGAAAGGGGCTGTCCTATGCAAATAATGTTCTCCCATGATTACTTTGCCGAGCTTCCTCTAGGATGGTGTGATACGACCTTCAACATATGGTCTTCAGCAGATTTTTAAAGTTGCCAAACTGTCTTAGGCTAAGGATTTTTCCCTACGAATGCCTACAGATAAGGACCCCACCCTCATTTAGCAGGGTCCAGAATTACCTGCAGTAATCCTCTATACAGAACCTGGGCGTTTGTGGGCTTATGGTAAAAGCTGCAGACTAAGAATGGGATGTTTAAATTCCCAGTCCCAAAGGCCTGGCCTGGCTGCAAAGCAAAGCAAAGCAAAGCACAAGGCCTTATTTCTGTTCCCCAATTTGAGGAAAAAAACAATACATTGATCAATGAATACAAGGCTTTGCTCCTAGTTTACCTTCTTGAGCAAAAGGAGGGGGAGATAAGGTGGGGGGCAAGATTTCTAAATTTGGGCTTATAATGCAAAAAATAAAATACTTACATTATTCCTGTAATTTTGAAGTCAAAATAATCTTTCTAAATGAAAAAAATAAAATGTTGTATTTTTTTCCACCTAAAAGTACTTTAAAGGCGTTGGCTGGATTCGAACCCCTACACAGGGCTAGCCTGCTGCACCAAAGGCACTTGATCTTGCCACTGAGCTATAGCTCCTTGATGGGTTTTGACTGTGCCACAGACCCTATCACCAACATAAAGGTTGTGATGTCATTCCTTATGGCTTCCACTGTAAAGGACACTTCATATCCATGATATAGGGAAGATTTGACATGCTAGAGATATGGAAGCCCGTGTGGTCCAGTGGGTAAGTTCCTGACTTCCACCCAGACAACCAGGGTTTGAATCCTGGGCTCGGCACCAGGTGACTGATGGCGGCAAAGCAGAGGTAAGTCGGAGATGGCTGCTAAATTGGTAAGTAATATGTATGTGTGTATAGAGCATAGCTGGACTTGTGAATGGTGGATTGTAAAGTGGCTGTAAGTGTGTATGTGCGTACATGCAGAGAGAGCAAGGATAGGTGCAGGCTGTGTCAAAGGGCGGGAATAGAGGGAGCACATGAGGTGGGGGCGGAGCAAGAAGGGCAGGCTAAGAGAGGTGCAGAAAGAGGGGGAGTAGGCGGAGCCTAGGAGGAGGGGGGTTGATGGGACTTAGAGGAGAATGGGGGGGAGGAGCAAGAAGGGAAGGCTGAGAGAGAGGGATAGCAGAGGTGGCTGGTAGGACCTAGAGGAGAAAGGGGGACGTAGATGGAGCAGGGGGAGAGAGCAAGAGTAGGTGGTATCGTAGTGGCAGTGATGCAGAAGAAGAAGAGGTCGAGGAGGAGTCTAGGCAGGTGTGCAAGAGGTGGTACAGGAGAGGAAGCATAGGGCTGCAAAGCCCATGCTGGCAGAGTGCTCCCCCTCCCAGCACACAAACAGGGTGATTACAAAGGAGGGGGTTTTGGTGATGGAACCATCATTTTTATGCTCCCCTCCAATCTCCAGGTTGGTGGTAGTGGGAAGGGAGGGGGGGGGGGTCAAATTTGGGGGTGCAGTGTCAAAAGGGGTGTTGGGGTGCATTATTACAGGGGTGGTAGGAGACGCAGAATGATGCAGCTTGTGTTTTTCGGGAGTGCTACATATATTCTTGTTTATTGCGCCCTTTCTTTCGAGCGGCGGTATCACTAAAGGCTAGGGGCAAAGGGGGAGGGGAGGACTTGGGGTTCAGCTTTCAGGCAGGTAATGGTATTGAGACGGGAAACAAGGAACATGTGTTAGGATTCTTGGGAGATGGTCTCCCCATGATTTCATTGCCCCGTTGCAGCACATGTTATATGGTCTCTTGGGATGGTTTTTCTAGGCCTCATAACCCCAAAAGAGTGCCTGGCATTTCGGCTGTAAGGACACTTCTAAAGAGTGTGCTTTTGATATTCTGGTAAGCGCCTCCCCAACTGTGCACATCTATGCACCGTACATGGCAAATCCTTCATCCTGCAAAGCATCATATCACTAACCGAAGCTTTGAGATGGTGTGAGTATATTCATTTTGGGGTGAATACTCTTCCGTGCTTCTCCCACCTGAGGACTGTGGGTCTGTTGTTCTTCTTTCGCATGTCCCTTCAAAGAGACAGAAGGCACACTCACTCTATCTCTCTGCAAGCATCTATGCTTTGACACTTTTATATTGCAGTTTTCCTTCCAAATCCCGTGCCCCCTTCACCACATATACAGGCCAATCATTTCTTAATACTCATTCACTCTGTCATTCCAGTCCTCTACTCTATAGGCTGACGAAAAAACAACAAGAACAAGAAGTTGTTCAGCAAACAGATTTAAAGTCTCTCTGTGGATTTATCTTCATGCTGCTGCCCTCTAGTAATGCTACATGGCAACTGCAGCATAATAATAGGGTTGAGAAAGGGGCTGTCCTATGCAAATAATGTTCTCCCATGATTACTTTGCCGAGCTTCCTCTAGGATGGTGTGATACGACCTTCAACATATGGTCTTCAGCAGATTTTTAAAGTTGCCAAACTGTCTTAGGCTAAGGATTTGTCCCTACGAATGCCTACAGATAAGGACCCCACCCTCATTTAGCAGGGTCCAGAATTACCTGCAGTAATCCTCTATACAGAACCTGGGCGTTTGTGGGCTTATGGTAAAAGCTGCAGACTAAGAATGGGATGTTTAAATTCCCAGTCCCAAAGGCCTGGCCTGGCTGCAAAGCAAAGCAAAGCAAAGCAAAGCACAAGGTCTTATTTCTGTTCCCCAATTTGAGGAAAAAACGAATACATTGATCAATGAATACAAGGCTTTGCTCCTATTTTACCTACTTGAGCAAAAGGAGGGGGAGATAAGGTGGGGGGCAAGATTTCTAAATTTAGGCTTATAATGCAAAAAATAAAATACTTACATTATTCCTGTAATTTTGAAGTCAAAATAATCTTTCTAAATGAAAAAAATAAAATGTTGTATTTTTTTCCACCTAAAAGTACTTTAAAGGCGTTGGCTGGATTCGAACCCCTACACAGGGCTAGCCTGCTGCACCAAAGGCACTTGATCTTGCCACTGAACTATAGCTCCTTGATGGGTTTTGACTGTGCCACAGACCCTATCACCAACATAAAGGTTGTGATGTCATTCCTTATGGCTTCCACTGTAAAGGACACTTCATATCCATGATATAGGGAAGATTTGACATGCTAGAGATATGGAAGCCCGTGTGGTCCAGTGGGTAAGTTCCTGACTTCCACCCAGACAACCAGGGTTCGAATCCTGGGCTCGGCACCAGGTGACTGATGGCGGCAAAGCAGAGGTAAGTCGGAGATGGCTGCTAAATTGGTAAGTAATATGTATGTGTGTATAGAGCATAGCTGGACTTGTGAATGGTGGATTGTAAAGTGGCTGTAAGTGTGTATGTGCGTACATGCAGAGAGAGCAAGGATAGGTGCAGGCTGTGTCAAAGGGCGGGAATAGAGGGAGCACATGAGGTGGGGGCGGAGCAAGAAGGGCAGGCTAAGAGAGGTGCAGAAAGAGGGGGAGTAGGCGGAGCCTAGGAGGAGAGGAGGGGGGTTGATGGGACTTAGAGGAGAATGGGGGGGAGGAGCAAGAAGGGAAGGCTGAGAGAGAGGGATAGCAGAGGTGGCTGGTAGGACCTAGAGGAGAAAGGGGGACGTAGATGGAGCAGGGGGAGAGAGCAAGAGTAGGTGGTATCGTAGTGGCAGTGATGCAGGAGAAGAAGAGGTCGAGGAGGAGTCTAGGCAGGTGCGCAAGAGGTGGTACAGGAGAGGAAGCATAGGGCTGCAAAGCCCATGCTGGCAGAGTGCTCCCCCTCCCAGCACACAAACAGGGTGATTACAAAGGAGGGGGTTTTGGTGATGGAACCATCATTTTTATGCTCCCCTCCAATCTCCAGGTTGGTGGTAGTGGGAAGGGAGGGGGGGGGGTCAAATTTGGGGGTGCAGTGTCAAAAGGGGTGTTGGGGTGCATTATTACAGGGGTGGTAGGAGACGCAGAATGATGCAGCTTGTGTTTTTCGGGAGTGCTACATATATTCTTGTTTATTGCGCCCTTTCTTTCGAGCGGCGGTATCACTAAAGGCTAGGGGCAAAGGGGGAGGGGAGGACTTGGGGTTCAGCTTTCAGGCAGGTAATGGTATTGAGACGGGAAACAAGGAACATGTGTTAGGATTCTTGGGAGATGGTCTCCCCATGATTTCATTGCCCCGTTGCAGCACATGTTATATGGTCTCTTGGGATGGTTTTTCTAGGCCTCATAACCCCAAAAGAGTGCCTGGCATTTCGGCTGTAAGGACACTTCTAAAGAGTGTGCTTTTGATATTCTGGTAAGCGCCTCCCCAACTGTGCACATCTATGCACCGTACATGGCAAATCCTTCATCCTGCAAAGCATCATATCACTAACCGAAGCTTTGAGATGGTGTGAGTATATTCATTTTGGGGTGAATACTCTTCCGTGCTTCTCCCACCTGAGGACTGTGGGTCTGTTGTTCTTCTTTCGCATGTCCCTTCAAAGAGACAGAAGGCACACTCACTCTATCTCTCTGCAAGCATCTATGCTTTGACACTTTTATATTGCAGTTTTCCTTCCAAATCCCGTGCCCCCTTCACCACATATACAGGCCAATCATTTCTTAATACTCATTCACTCTGTCATTCCAGTCCTCTACTCTATAGGCTGACGAAAAAACAACAAGAACAAGAAGTTGTTCAGCAAACAGATTTAAAGTCTCTATGTGGATTTATCTTCATGCTGCTGCCCTCTAGTAATGCTACATGGCAACTGCAGCATAATAATAGGGTTGAGAAAGGGGCTGTCCTATGCAAATAATGTTCTCCCATGATTACTTTGCCGAGCTTCCTCTAGGATGGTGTGATACGACCTTCAACATATGGTCTTCAGCAGATTTTTAAAGTTGCCAAACTGTCTTAGGCTAAGGATTTTTCCCTACGAATGCCTACAGATAAGGACCCCACCCTCATTTAGCAGGGTCCAGAATTACCTGCAGTAATCCTCTATACAGAACCTGGGCGTTTGTGGGCTTATGGTAAAAGCTGCAGACTAAGAATGGGATGTTTAAATTCCCAGTCCCAAAGGCCTGGCCTGGCTGCAAAGCAAAGCAAAGCAAAGCACAAGGCCTTATTTCTGTTCCCCAATTTGAGGAAAAAAACAATACATTGATCAATGAATACAAGGCTTTGCTCCTAGTTTACCTTCTTGAGCAAAAGGAGGGGGAGATAAGGTGGGGGGCAAGATTTCTAAATTTGGGCTTATAATGCAAAAAATAAAATACTTACATTATTCCTGTAATTTTGAAGTCAAAATAATCTTTCTAAATGAAAAAAATAAAATGTTGTATTTTTTTCCACCTAAAAGTACTTTAAAGGCGTTGGCTGGATTCGAACCCCTACACAGGGCTAGCCTGCTGCACCAAAGGCACTTGATCTTGCCACTGAGCTATAGCTCCTTGATGGGTTTTGACTGTGCCACAGACCCTATCACCAACATAAAGGTTGTGATGTCATTCCTTATGGCTTCCACTGTAAAGGACACTTCATATCCATGATATAGGGAAGATTTGACATGCTAGAGATATGGAAGCCCGTGTGGTCCAGTGGGTAAGTTCCTGACTTCCACCCAGACAACCAGGGTTTGAATCCTGGGCTCGGCACCAGGTGACTGATGGCGGCAAAGCAGAGGTAAGTCGGAGATGGCTGCTAAATTGGTAAGTAATATGTATGTGTGTATAGAGCATAGCTGGACTTGTGAATGGTGGATTGTAAAGTGGCTGTAAGTGTGTATGTGCGTACATGCAGAGAGAGCAAGGATAGGTGCAGGCTGTGTCAAAGGGCGGGAATAGAGGGAGCACATGAGGTGGGGGCGGAGCAAGAAGGGCAGGCTAAGAGAGGTGCAGAAAGAGGGGGAGTAGGCGGAGCCTAGGAGGAGAGGAGGGGGGTTGATGGGACTTAGAGGAGAATGGGGGGGAGGAGCAAGAAGGGAAGGCTGAGAGAGAGGGATAGCAGAGGTGGCTGGTAGGACCTAGAGGAGAAAGGGGGACGTAGATGGAGCAGGGGGAGAGAGCAAGAGTAGGTGGTATCGTAGTGGCAGTGATGCAGGAGAAGAAGAGGTCGAGGAGGAGTCTAGGCAGGTGCGCAAGAGGTGGTACAGGAGAGGAAGCATAGGGCTGCAAAGCCCATGCTGGCAGAGTGCTCCCCCTCCCAGCACACAAACAGGGTGATTACAAAGGAGGGGGTTTTGGTGATGGAACCATCATTTTTATGCTCCCCTCCAATCTCCAGGTTGGTGGTAGTGGGAAGGGAGGGGGGGGGGGTCAAATTTGGGGGTGCAGTGTCAAAAGGGGTGTTGGGGTGCATTATTACAGGGGTGGTAGGAGACGCAGAATGATGCAGCTTGTGTTTTTCGGGAGTGCTACATATATTCTTGTTTATTGCGCCCTTTCTTTCGAGCGGCGGTATCACTAAAGGCTAGGGGCAAAGGGGGAGGGGAGGACTTGGGGTTCAGCTTTCAGGCAGGTAATGGTATTGAGACGGGAAACAAGGAACATGTGTTAGGATTCTTGGGAGATGGTCTCCCCATGATTTCATTGCCCCGTTGCAGCACATGTTATATGGTCTCTTGGGATGGTTTTTCTAGGCCTCATAACCCCAAAAGAGTGCCTGGCATTTCGGCTGTAAGGACACTTCTAAAGAGTGTGCTTTTGATATTCTGGTAAGCGCCTCCCCAACTGTGCACATCTATGCACCGTACATGGCAAATCCTTCATCCTGCAAAGCATCATATCACTAACCGAAGCTTTGAGATGGTGTGAGTATATTCATTTTGGGGTGAATACTCTTCCGTGCTTCTCCCACCTGAGGACTGTGGGTCTGTTGTTCTTCTTTCGCATGTCCCTTCAAAGAGACAGAAGGCACACTCACTCTATCTCTCTGCAAGCATCTATGCTTTGACACTTTTATATTGCAGTTTTCCTTCCAAATCCCGTGCCCCCTTCACCACATATACAGGCCAATCATTTCTTAATACTCATTCACTCTGTCATTCCAGTCCTCTACTCTATAGGCTGACGAAAAAACAACAAGAACAAGAAGTTGTTCAGCAAACAGATTTAAAGTCTCTCTGTGGATTTATCTTCATGCTGCTGCCCTCTAGTAATGCTACATGGCAACTGCAGCATAATAATAGGGTTGAGAAAGGGGCTGTCCTATGCAAATAATGTTCTCCCATGATTACTTTGCCGAGCTTCCTCTAGGATGGTGTGATACGACCTTCAACATATGGTCTTCAGCAGATTTTTAAAGTTGCCAAACTGTCTTAGGCTAAGGATTTTTCCCTACGAATGCCTACAGATAAGGACCCCACCCTCATTTAGCAGGGTCCAGAATTACCTGCAGTAATCCTCTATACAGAACCTGGGCGTTCGTGGGCATATGGTAAAAGCTGCAGACTAAGAATGGGATGTTTAAATTCCCAGTCCCAAAGGCCTGGCCTGGCTGCAAAGCAAAGCAAAGCAAAGCAAAGCACAAGGTCTTATTTCTGTTCCCCAATTTGAGGAAAAAACGAATACATTGATCAATGAATACAAGGCTTTGCTCCTATTTTACCTACTTGAGCAAAAGGAGGGGGAGATAAGGTGGGGGGCAAGATTTCTAAATTTGGGCTTATAATGCAAAAAATAAAATACTTACATTATTCCTGTAATTTTGAAGTCAAAATAATCTTTCTAAATGAAAAAAATAAAATGTTGTATTTTTTTCCACCTAAAAGTACTTTAAAGGCGTTGGCTGGATTCGAACCCCTACATAGGGCTAGCCGGCTGCACCAAAGGCACTTGATCTTGCCACTGAGCTATAGCTCCTTGCTGTGTTTTGACTGTGCCACAGACCCTATCACCAACATAAAGGTTGTGATGTCATTCCTTATGGCTTCCACTGTAAAGGACACTTCATATCCATGATATAGGGAAGATTTGACATGCTAGAGATATGGAAGCCCGTGTGGTCCAGTGGGTAAGTTCCTGACTTCCACCCAGACAACCAGGGTTCGAATCCTGGGCTCGGCACCAGGTGACTGATGGCGGCAAAGCAGAGGTAAGTCGGAGATGGCTGCTAAATTGGTAAGTAATATGTATGTGTGTATAGAGCATAGCTGGACTTGTGAATGGTGGATTGTAAAGTGGCTGTAAGTGTGTATGTGCGTACATGCAGAGAGAGCAAGGATAGGTGCAGGCTGTGTCAAAGGGCGGGAATAGAGGGAGCACATGAGGTGGGGGCAGAGCAAGAAGGGCAGGCTAAGAGAGGTGCAGAAAGAGGGGGAGTAGGCGGAGCCATGGAGGAGGGGGGTTGATGGGACTTAGAGGAGAATGGGGGGGAGGAGCAAGAAGGGAAGGCTGAGAGAGAGGGATAGCAGAGGTGGCTGGTAGGACCTAGAGGAGAAAGGGGGACGTAGATGGAGCAGGGGGAGAGAGCAAGAGTAGGTGGTATCGTAGTGGCAGTGATGCAGGAGAAGAAGAGGTCGAGGAGGAGTCTAGGCAGGTGCGCAAGAGGTGGTACAGGAGAGGAAGCATAGGGCTGCAAAGCCCATGCTGGCAGAGTGCTCCCCCTCCCAGCACACAAACAGGGTGATTACAAAGGAGGGGGTTTTGGTAAAGGAACCATCATTTTTATGCTCCCCTCCAATCTCCAGGTTGGTGGTAGTGGGAAGGGAGGGGGGGGTCAAATTTGGGGGTGCAGTGTCAAAAGGGGTGTTGGGGTGCATTATTACAGGGGTGGTAGGAGACGCAGAATGATGCAGCTTGTGTTTTTCGGGAGTGCTACATATATTCTTGTTTATTGCGCCCTTTCTTTCGAGCGGCGGTATCACTAAAGGCTAGGGGCAAAGGGGGAGGGGAGGACTTGGGGTTCAGCTTTCAGGCAGGTAATGGTATTGAGACGGGAAACAAGGAACATGTGTTAGGATTCTTGGGAGATGGTCTCCCCATGATTTCATTGCCCCGTTGCAGCACATGTTATATGGTCTCTTGGGATGGTTTTTCTAGGCCTCATAACCCCAAAAGAGTGCCTGGCATTTCGGCTGTAAGGACACTTCTAAAGAGTGTGCTTTTGATATTCTGGTAAGCGCCTCCCCAACTGTGCACATCTATGCACCGTACATGGCAAATCCTTCATCCTGCAAAGCATCATATCACTAACCGAAGCTTTGAGATGGTGTGAGTATATTCATTTTGGGGTGAATACTCTTCCGTGCTTCTCCCACCTGAGGACTGTGGGTCTGTTGTTCTTCTTTCGCATGTCCCTTCAAAGAGACAGAAGGCACACTCACTCTATCTCTCTGCAAGCATCTATGCTTTGACACTTTTATATTGCAGTTTTCCTTCCAAATCCCGTGCCCCCTTCACCACATATACAGGCCAATCATTTCTTAATACTCATTCACTCTGTCATTCCAGTCCTCTACTCTATAGGCTGACGAAAAAACAACAAGAACAAGAAGTTGTTCAGCAAACAGATTTAAAGTCTCTCTGTGGATTTATCTTCATGCTGCTGCCCTCTAGTAATGCTACATGGCAACTGCAGCATAATAATAGGGTTGAGAAAGGGGCTGTCCTATGCAAATAATGTTCTCCCATGATTACTTTGCCGAGCTTCCTCTAGGATGGTGTGATACGACCTTCAACATATGGTCTTCAGCAGATTTTTAAAGTTGCCAAACTGTCTTAGGCTAAGGATTTGTCCCTACGAATGCCTACAGATAAGGACCCCACCCTCATTTAGCAGGGTCCAGAATTACCTGCAGTAATCCTCTATACAGAACCTGGGCGTTTGTGGGCTTATGGTAAAAGCTGCAGACTAAGAATGGGATGTTTAAATTCCCAGTCCCAAAGGCCTGGCCTGGCTGCAAAGCAAAGCAAAGCAAAGCAAAGCACAAGGTCTTATTTCTGTTCCCCAATTTGAGGAAAAAACGAATACATTGATCAATGAAGACAAGGCTTTGCTCCTATTTTACCTACTTGAGCAAAAGGAGGGGGAGATAAGGTGGGGGGCAAGATTTCTAAATTTGGGCTTATAATGCAAAAAATAAAATACTTACATTATTCCTGTAATTTTGAAGTCAAAATAATCTTTCTAAATGAAAAAAATAAAATGTTGTATTTTTTTCCACCTAAAAGTACTTTAAAGGCGTTGGCTGGATTCGAACCCCTACACAGGGCTAGCCTGCTGCACCAAAGGCACTTGATCTTGCCACTGAGCTATAGCTCCTTGATGGGTTTTGACTGTGCCACAGACCCTATCACCAACATAAAGGTTGTGATGTCATTCCTTATGGCTTCCACTGTAAAGGACACTTCATATCCATGATATAGGGAAGATTTGACATGCTAGAGATATGGAAGCCCGTGTGGTCCAGTGGGTAAGTTCCTGACTTCCACCCAGACAACCAGGGTTCGAATCCTGGGCTCGGCACCAGGTGACTGATGGCGGCAAAGCAGAGGTAAGTCGGAGATGGCTGCTAAATTGGTAAGTAATATGTATGTGTGTATAGAGCATAGCTGGACTTGTGAATGGTGGATTGTAAAGTGGCTGTAAGTGTGTATGTGCGTACATGCAGAGAGAGCAAGGATAGGTGCAGGCTGTGTCAAAGGGCGGGAATAGAGGGAGCACATGAGGTGGGGGCGGAGCAAGAAGGGCAGGCTAAGAGAGGTGCAGAAAGAGGGGGAGTAGGCGGAGCCTAGGAGGAGAGGAGGGGGGTTGATGGGACTTGGAGGAGCAAGAAGGGAAGGCTGAGAGAGAGGGATAGCAGAGGTGGCTGGTAGGACCTAGAGGAGAAAGGGGGACGTAGATGGAGCAGGGGGAGAGAGCAAGAGTAGGTGGTATCGTAGTGGCAGTGATGCAGGAGAAGAAGAGGTCGAGGAGGAGTCTAGGCAGGTGCGCAAGAGGTGGTACAGGAGAGGAAGCATAGGGCTGCAAAGCCCATGCTGGCAGAGTGCTCCCCCTCCCAGCACACAAACAGGGTGATTACAAAGGAGGGGGTTTTGGTGATGGAACCATCATTTTTATGCTCCCCTCCAATCTCCAGGTTGGTGGTAGTGGGAAGGGAGGGGGGGGGGGTCAAATTTGGGGGTGCAGTGTCAAAAGGGGTGTTGGGGTGCATTATTACAGGGGTGGTAGGAGACGCAGAATGATGCAGCTTGTGTTTTTCGGGAGTGCTACATATATTCTTGTTTATTGCGCCCTTTCTTTCGAGCGGCGGTATCACTAAAGGCTAGGGGCAAAGGGGGAGGGGAGGACTTGGGGTTCAGCTTTCAGGCAGGTAATGGTATTGAGACGGGAAACAAGGAACATGTGTTAGGATTCTTGGGAGATGGTCTCCCCATGATTTCATTGCCCCGTTGCAGCACATGTTATATGGTCTCTTGGGATGGTTTTTCTAGGCCTCATAACCCCAAAAGAGTGCCTGGCATTTCGGCTGTAAGGACACTTCTAAAGAGTGTGCTTTTGATATTCTGGTAAGCGCCTCCCCAACTGTGCACATCTATGCACCGTACATGGCAAATCCTTCATCCTGCAAAGCATCATATCACTAACCGAAGCTTTGAGATGGTGTGAGTATATTCATTTTGGGGTGAATACTCTTCCGTGCTTCTCCCACCTGAGGACTGTGGGTCTGTTGTTCTTCTTTCGCATGTCCCTTCAAAGAGACAGAAGGCACACTCACTCTATCTCTCTGCAAGCATCTATGCTTTGACACTTTTATATTGCAGTTTTCCTTCCAAATCCCGTGCCCCCTTCACCACATATACAGGCCAATCATTTCTTAATACTCATTCACTCTGTCATTCCAGTCCTCTACTCTATAGGCTGACGAAAAAACAACAAGAACAAGAAGTTGTTCAGCAAACAGATTTAAAGTCTCTCTGTGGATTTATCTTCATGCTGCTGCCCTCTAGTAATGCTACATGGCAACTGCAGCATAATAATAGGGTTGAGAAAGGGGCTGTCCTATGCAAATAATGTTCTCCCATGATTACTTTGCCGAGCTTCCTCTAGGATGGTGTGATACGACCTTCAACATATGGTCTTCAGCAGATTTTTAAAGTTGCCAAACTGTCTTAGGCTAAGGATTTTTCCCTACGAATGCCTACAGATAAGGACCCCACCCTCATTTAGCAGGGTCCAGAATTACCTGCAGTAATCCTCTATACAGAACCTGGGCGTTTGTGGGCTTATGGTAAAAGCTGCAGACTAAGAATGGGATGTTTAAATTCCCAGTCCCAAAGGCCTGGCCTGGCTGCAAAGCAAAGCAAAGCAAAGCACAAGGCCTTATTTCTGTTCCCCAATTTGAGGAAAAAAACAATACATTGATCAATGAATACAAGGCTTTGCTCCTAGTTTACCTTCTTGAGCAAAAGGAGGGGGAGATAAGGTGGGGGGCAAGATTTCTAAATTTGGGCTTATAATGCAAAAAATAAAATACTTACATTATTCCTGTAATTTTGAAGTCAAAATAATCTTTCTAAATGAAAAAAATAAAATGTTGTATTTTTTTCCACCTAAAAGTACTTTAAAGGCGTTGGCTGGATTCGAACCCCTACACAGGGCTAGCCTGCTGCACCAAAGGCACTTGATCTTGCCACTGAGCTATAGCTCCTTGATGGGTTTTGACTGTGCCACAGACCCTATCACCAACATAAAGGTTGTGATGTCATTCCTTATGGCTTCCACTGTAAAGGACACTTCATATCCATGATATAGGGAAGATTTGACATGCTAGAGATATGGAAGCCCGTGTGGTCCAGTGGGTAAGTTCCTGACTTCCACCCAGACAACCAGGGTTTGAATCCTGGGCTCGGCACCAGGTGACTGATGGCGGCAAAGCAGAGGTAAGTCGGAGATGGCTGCTAAATTGGTAAGTAATATGTATGTGTGTATAGAGCATAGCTGGACTTGTGAATGGTGGATTGTAAAGTGGCTGTAAGTGTGTATGTGCGTACATGCAGAGAGAGCAAGGATAGGTGCAGGCTGTGTCAAAGGGCGGGAATAGAGGGAGCACATGAGGTGGGGGCGGAGCAAGAAGGGCAGGCTAAGAGAGGTGCAGAAAGAGGGGGAGTAGGCGGAGCCTAGGAGGAGGGGGGTTGATGGGACTTAGAGGAGAATGGGGGGGAGGAGCAAGAAGGGAAGGCTGAGAGAGAGGGATAGCAGAGGTGGCTGGTAGGACCTAGAGGAGAAAGGGGGACGTAGATGGAGCAGGGGGAGAGAGCAAGAGTAGGTGGTATCGTAGTGGCAGTGATGCAGAAGAAGAAGAGGTCGAGGAGGAGTCTAGGCAGGTGTGCAAGAGGTGGTACAGGAGAGGAAGCATAGGGCTGCAAAGCCCATGCTGGCAGAGTGCTCCCCCTCCCAGCACACAAACAGGGTGATTACAAAGGAGGGGGTTTTGGTGATGGAACCATCATTTTTATGCTCCCCTCCAATCTCCAGGTTGGTGGTAGTGGGAAGGGAGGGGGGGGGGTCAAATTTGGGGGTGCAGTGTCAAAAGGGGTGTTGGGGTGCATTATTACAGGGGTGGTAGGAGACGCAGAATGATGCAGCTTGTGTTTTTCGGGAGTGCTACATATATTCTTGTTTATTGCGCCCTTTCTTTCGAGCGGCGGTATCACTAAAGGCTAGGGGCAAAGGGGGAGGGGAGGACTTGGGGTTCAGCTTTCAGGCAGGTAATGGTATTGAGACGGGAAACAAGGAACATGTGTTAGGATTCTTGGGAGATGGTCTCCCCATGATTTCATTGCCCCGTTGCAGCACATGTTATATGGTCTCTTGGGATGGTTTTTCTAGGCCTCATAACCCCAAAAGAGTGCCTGGCATTTCGGCTGTAAGGACACTTCTAAAGAGTGTGCTTTTGATATTCTGGTAAGCGCCTCCCCAACTGTGCACATCTATGCACCGTACATGGCAAATCCTTCATCCTGCAAAGCATCATATCACTAACCGAAGCTTTGAGATGGTGTGAGTATATTCATTTTGGGGTGAATACTCTTCCGTGCTTCTCCCACCTGAGGACTGTGGGTCTGTTGTTCTTCTTTCGCATGTCCCTTCAAAGAGACAGAAGGCACACTCACTCTATCTCTCTGCAAGCATCTATGCTTTGACACTTTTATATTGCAGTTTTCCTTCCAAATCCCGTGCCCCCTTCACCACATATACAGGCCAATCATTTCTTAATACTCATTCACTCTGTCATTCCAGTCCTCTACTCTATAGGCTGACGAAAAAACAACAAGAACAAGAAGTTGTTCAGCAAACAGATTTAAAGTCTCTCTGTGGATTTATCTTCATGCTGCTGCCCTCTAGTAATGCTACATGGCAACTGCAGCATAATAATAGGGTTGAGAAAGGGGCTGTCCTATGCAAATAATGTTCTCCCATGATTACTTTGCCGAGCTTCCTCTAGGATGGTGTGATACGACCTTCAACATATGGTCTTCAGCAGATTTTTAAAGTTGCCAAACTGTCTTAGGCTAAGGATTTGTCCCTACGAATGCCTACAGATAAGGACCCCACCCTCATTTAGCAGGGTCCAGAATTACCTGCAGTAATCCTCTATACAGAACCTGGGCGTTTGTGGGCTTATGGTAAAAGCTGCAGACTAAGAATGGGATGTTTAAATTCCCAGTCCCAAAGGCCTGGCCTGGCTGCAAAGCAAAGCAAAGCAAAGCAAAGCACAAGGTCTTATTTCTGTTCCCCAATTTGAGGAAAAAACGAATACATTGATCAATGAATACAAGGCTTTGCTCCTATTTTACCTACTTGAGCAAAAGGAGGGGGAGATAAGGTGGGGGGCAAGATTTCTAAATTTAGGCTTATAATGCAAAAAATAAAATACTTACATTATTCCTGTAATTTTGAAGTCAAAATAATCTTTCTAAATGAAAAAAATAAAATGTTGTATTTTTTTCCACCTAAAAGTACTTTAAAGGCGTTGGCTGGATTCGAACCCCTACACAGGGCTAGCCTGCTGCACCAAAGGCACTTGATCTTGCCACTGAACTATAGCTCCTTGATGGGTTTTGACTGTGCCACAGACCCTATCACCAACATAAAGGTTGTGATGTCATTCCTTATGGCTTCCACTGTAAAGGACACTTCATATCCATGATATAGGGAAGATTTGACATGCTAGAGATATGGAAGCCCGTGTGGTCCAGTGGGTAAGTTCCTGACTTCCACCCAGACAACCAGGGTTCGAATCCTGGGCTCGGCACCAGGTGACTGATGGCGGCAAAGCAGAGGTAAGTCGGAGATGGCTGCTAAATTGGTAAGTAATATGTATGTGTGTATAGAGCATAGCTGGACTTGTGAATGGTGGATTGTAAAGTGGCTGTAAGTGTGTATGTGCGTACATGCAGAGAGAGCAAGGATAGGTGCAGGCTGTGTCAAAGGGCGGGAATAGAGGGAGCACATGAGGTGGGGGCGGAGCAAGAAGGGCAGGCTAAGAGAGGTGCAGAAAGAGGGGGAGTAGGCGGAGCCTAGGAGGAGAGGAGGGGGGTTGATGGGACTTAGAGGAGAATGGGGGGGAGGAGCAAGAAGGGAAGGCTGAGAGAGAGGGATAGCAGAGGTGGCTGGTAGGACCTAGAGGAGAAAGGGGGACGTAGATGGAGCAGGGGGAGAGAGCAAGAGTAGGTGGTATCGTAGTGGCAGTGATGCAGGAGAAGAAGAGGTCGAGGAGGAGTCTAGGCAGGTGCGCAAGAGGTGGTACAGGAGAGGAAGCATAGGGCTGCAAAGCCCATGCTGGCAGAGTGCTCCCCCTCCCAGCACACAAACAGGGTGATTACAAAGGAGGGGGTTTTGGTGATGGAACCATCATTTTTATGCTCCCCTCCAATCTCCAGGTTGGTGGTAGTGGGAAGGGAGGGGGGGGGTCAAATTTGGGGGTGCAGTGTCAAAAGGGGTGTTGGGGTGCATTATTACAGGGGTGGTAGGAGACGCAGAATGATGCAGCTTGTGTTTTTCGGGAGTGCTACATATATTCTTGTTTATTGCGCCCTTTCTTTCGAGCGGCGGTATCACTAAAGGCTAGGGGCAAAGGGGGAGGGGAGGACTTGGGGTTCAGCTTTCAGGCAGGTAATGGTATTGAGACGGGAAACAAGGAACATGTGTTAGGATTCTTGGGAGATGGTCTCCCCATGATTTCATTGCCCCGTTGCAGCACATGTTATATGGTCTCTTGGGATGGTTTTTCTAGGCCTCATAACCCCAAAAGAGTGCCTGGCATTTCGGCTGTAAGGACACTTCTAAAGAGTGTGCTTTTGATATTCTGGTAAGCGCCTCCCCAACTGTGCACATCTATGCACCGTACATGGCAAATCCTTCATCCTGCAAAGCATCATATCACTAACCGAAGCTTTGAGATGGTGTGAGTATATTCATTTTGGGGTGAATACTCTTCCGTGCTTCTCCCACCTGAGGACTGTGGGTCTGTTGTTCTTCTTTCGCATGTCCCTTCAAAGAGACAGAAGGCACACTCACTCTATCTCTCTGCAAGCATCTATGCTTTGACACTTTTATATTGCAGTTTTCCTTCCAAATCCCGTGCCCCCTTCACCACATATACAGGCCAATCATTTCTTAATACTCATTCACTCTGTCATTCCAGTCCTCTACTCTATAGGCTGACGAAAAAACAACAAGAACAAGAAGTTGTTCAGCAAACAGATTTAAAGTCTCTCTGTGGATTTATCTTCATGCTGCTGCCCTCTAGTAATGCTACATGGCAACTGCAGCATAATAATAGGGTTGAGAAAGGGGCTGTCCTATGCAAATAATGTTCTCCCATGATTACTTTGCCGAGCTTCCTCTAGGATGGTGTGATACGACCTTCAACATATGGTCTTCAGCAGATTTTTAAAGTTGCCAAACTGTCTTAGGCTAAGGATTTTTCCCTACGAATGCCTACAGATAAGGACCCCACCCTCATTTAGCAGGGTCCAGAATTACCTGCAGTAATCCTCTATACAGAACCTGGGCGTTTGTGGGCTTATGGTAAAAGCTGCAGACTAAGAATGGGATGTTTAAATTCCCAGTCCCAAAGGCCTGGCCTGGCTGCAAAGCAAAGCAAAGCAAAGCACAAGGCCTTATTTCTGTTCCCCAATTTGAGGAAAAAAACAATACATTGATCAATGAATACAAGGCTTTGCTCCTAGTTTACCTTCTTGAGCAAAAGGAGGGGGAGATAAGGTGGGGGGCAAGATTTCTAAATTTGGGCTTATAATGCAAAAAATAAAATACTTACATTATTCCTGTAATTTTGAAGTCAAAATAATCTTTCTAAATGAAAAAAATAAAATGTTGTATTTTTTTCCACCTAAAAGTACTTTAAAGGCGTTGGCTGGATTCGAACCCCTACACAGGGCTAGCCTGCTGCACCAAAGGCACTTGATCTTGCCACTGAGCTATAGCTCCTTGATGGGTTTTGACTGTGCCACAGACCCTATCACCAACATAAAGGTTGTGATGTCATTCCTTATGGCTTCCACTGTAAAGGACACTTCATATCCATGATATAGGGAAGATTTGACATGCTAGAGATATGGAAGCCCGTGTGGTCCAGTGGGTAAGTTCCTGACTTCCACCCAGACAACCAGGGTTTGAATCCTGGGCTCGGCACCAGGTGACTGATGGCGGCAAAGCAGAGGTAAGTCGGAGATGGCTGCTAAATTGGTAAGTAATATGTATGTGTGTATAGAGCATAGCTGGACTTGTGAATGGTGGATTGTAAAGTGGCTGTAAGTGTGTATGTGCGTACATGCAGAGAGAGCAAGGATAGGTGCAGGCTGTGTCAAAGGGCGGGAATAGAGGGAGCACATGAGGTGGGGGCGGAGCAAGAAGGGCAGGCTAAGAGAGGTGCAGAAAGAGGGGGAGTAGGCGGAGCCTAGGAGGAGGGGGGTTGATGGGACTTAGAGGAGAATGGGGGGGAGGAGCAAGAAGGGAAGGCTGAGAGAGAGGGATAGCAGAGGTGGCTGGTAGGACCTAGAGGAGAAAGGGGGACGTAGATGGAGCAGGGGGAGAGAGCAAGAGTAGGTGGTATCGTAGTGGCAGTGATGCAGAAGAAGAAGAGGTCGAGGAGGAGTCTAGGCAGGTGTGCAAGAGGTGGTACAGGAGAGGAAGCATAGGGCTGCAAAGCCCATGCTGGCAGAGTGCTCCCCCTCCCAGCACACAAACAGGGTGATTACAAAGGAGGGGGTTTTGGTGATGGAACCATCATTTTTATGCTCCCCTCCAATCTCCAGGTTGGTGGTAGTGGGAAGGGAGGGGGGGGGGTCAAATTTGGGGGTGCAGTGTCAAAAGGGGTGTTGGGGTGCATTATTACAGGGGTGGTAGGAGACGCAGAATGATGCAGCTTGTGTTTTTCGGGAGTGCTACATATATTCTTGTTTATTGCGCCCTTTCTTTCGAGCGGCGGTATCACTAAAGGCTAGGGGCAAAGGGGGAGGGGAGGACTTGGGGTTCAGCTTTCAGGCAGGTAATGGTATTGAGACGGGAAACAAGGAACATGTGTTAGGATTCTTGGGAGATGGTCTCCCCATGATTTCATTGCCCCGTTGCAGCACATGTTATATGGTCTCTTGGGATGGTTTTTCTAGGCCTCATAACCCCAAAAGAGTGCCTGGCATTTCGGCTGTAAGGACACTTCTAAAGAGTGTGCTTTTGATATTCTGGTAAGCGCCTCCCCAACTGTGCACATCTATGCACCGTACATGGCAAATCCTTCATCCTGCAAAGCATCATATCACTAACCGAAGCTTTGAGATGGTGTGAGTATATTCATTTTGGGGTGAATACTCTTCCGTGCTTCTCCCACCTGAGGACTGTGGGTCTGTTGTTCTTCTTTCGCATGTCCCTTCAAAGAGACAGAAGGCACACTCACTCTATCTCTCTGCAAGCATCTATGCTTTGACACTTTTATATTGCAGTTTTCCTTCCAAATCCCGTGCCCCCTTCACCACATATACAGGCCAATCATTTCTTAATACTCATTCACTCTGTCATTCCAGTCCTCTACTCTATAGGCTGACGAAAAAACAACAAGAACAAGAAGTTGTTCAGCAAACAGATTTAAAGTCTCTCTGTGGATTTATCTTCATGCTGCTGCCCTCTAGTAATGCTACATGGCAACTGCAGCATAATAATAGGGTTGAGAAAGGGGCTGTCCTATGCAAATAATGTTCTCCCATGATTACTTTGCCGAGCTTCCTCTAGGATGGTGTGATACGACCTTCAACATATGGTCTTCAGCAGATTTTTAAAGTTGCCAAACTGTCTTAGGCTAAGGATTTGTCCCTACGAATGCCTACAGATAAGGACCCCACCCTCATTTAGCAGGGTCCAGAATTACCTGCAGTAATCCTCTATACAGAACCTGGGCGTTTGTGGGCTTATGGTAAAAGCTGCAGACTAAGAATGGGATGTTTAAATTCCCAGTCCCAAAGGCCTGGCCTGGCTGCAAAGCAAAGCAAAGCAAAGCAAAGCACAAGGTCTTATTTCTGTTCCCCAATTTGAGGAAAAAACGAATACATTGATCAATGAATACAAGGCTTTGCTCCTATTTTACCTACTTGAGCAAAAGGAGGGGGAGATAAGGTGGGGGGCAAGATTTCTAAATTTAGGCTTATAATGCAAAAAATAAAATACTTACATTATTCCTGTAATTTTGAAGTCAAAATAATCTTTCTAAATGAAAAAAATAAAATGTTGTATTTTTTTCCACCTAAAAGTACTTTAAAGGCGTTGGCTGGATTCGAACCCCTACACAGGGCTAGCCTGCTGCACCAAAGGCACTTGATCTTGCCACTGAACTATAGCTCCTTGATGGGTTTTGACTGTGCCACAGACCCTATCACCAACATAAAGGTTGTGATGTCATTCCTTATGGCTTCCACTGTAAAGGACACTTCATATCCATGATATAGGGAAGATTTGACATGCTAGAGATATGGAAGCCCGTGTGGTCCAGTGGGTAAGTTCCTGACTTCCACCCAGACAACCAGGGTTCGAATCCTGGGCTCGGCACCAGGTGACTGATGGCGGCAAAGCAGAGGTAAGTCGGAGATGGCTGCTAAATTGGTAAGTAATATGTATGTGTGTATAGAGCATAGCTGGACTTGTGAATGGTGGATTGTAAAGTGGCTGTAAGTGTGTATGTGCGTACATGCAGAGAGAGCAAGGATAGGTGCAGGCTGTGTCAAAGGGCGGGAATAGAGGGAGCACATGAGGTGGGGGCGGAGCAAGAAGGGCAGGCTAAGAGAGGTGCAGAAAGAGGGGGAGTAGGCGGAGCCTAGGAGGAGAGGAGGGGGGTTGATGGGACTTAGAGGAGAATGGGGGGGAGGAGCAAGAAGGGAAGGCTGAGAGAGAGGGATAGCAGAGGTGGCTGGTAGGACCTAGAGGAGAAAGGGGGACGTAGATGGAGCAGGGGGAGAGAGCAAGAGTAGGTGGTATCGTAGTGGCAGTGATGCAGGAGAAGAAGAGGTCGAGGAGGAGTCTAGGCAGGTGCGCAAGAGGTGGTACAGGAGAGGAAGCATAGGGCTGCAAAGCCCATGCTGGCAGAGTGCTCCCCCTCCCAGCACACAAACAGGGTGATTACAAAGGAGGGGGTTTTGGTGATGGAACCATCATTTTTATGCTCCCCTCCAATCTCCAGGTTGGTGGTAGTGGGAAGGGAGGGGGGGGGGTCAAATTTGGGGGTGCAGTGTCAAAAGGGGTGTTGGGGTGCATTATTACAGGGGTGGTAGGAGACGCAGAATGATGCAGCTTGTGTTTTTCGGGAGTGCTACATATATTCTTGTTTATTGCGCCCTTTCTTTCGAGCGGCGGTATCACTAAAGGCTAGGGGCAAAGGGGGAGGGGAGGACTTGGGGTTCAGCTTTCAGGCAGGTAATGGTATTGAGACGGGAAACAAGGAACATGTGTTAGGATTCTTGGGAGATGGTCTCCCCATGATTTCATTGCCCCGTTGCAGCACATGTTATATGGTCTCTTGGGATGGTTTTTCTAGGCCTCATAACCCCAAAAGAGTGCCTGGCATTTCGGCTGTAAGGACACTTCTAAAGAGTGTGCTTTTGATATTCTGGTAAGCGCCTCCCCAACTGTGCACATCTATGCACCGTACATGGCAAATCCTTCATCCTGCAAAGCATCATATCACTAACCGAAGCTTTGAGATGGTGTGAGTATATTCATTTTGGGGTGAATACTCTTCCGTGCTTCTCCCACCTGAGGACTGTGGGTCTGTTGTTCTTCTTTCGCATGTCCCTTCAAAGAGACAGAAGGCACACTCACTCTATCTCTCTGCAAGCATCTATGCTTTGACACTTTTATATTGCAGTTTTCCTTCCAAATCCCGTGCCCCCTTCACCACATATACAGGCCAATCATTTCTTAATACTCATTCACTCTGTCATTCCAGTCCTCTACTCTATAGGCTGACGAAAAAACAACAAGAACAAGAAGTTGTTCAGCAAACAGATTTAAAGTCTCTATGTGGATTTATCTTCATGCTGCTGCCCTCTAGTAATGCTACATGGCAACTGCAGCATAATAATAGGGTTGAGAAAGGGGCTGTCCTATGCAAATAATGTTCTCCCATGATTACTTTGCCGAGCTTCCTCTAGGATGGTGTGATACGACCTTCAACATATGGTCTTCAGCAGATTTTTAAAGTTGCCAAACTGTCTTAGGCTAAGGATTTTTCCCTACGAATGCCTACAGATAAGGACCCCACCCTCATTTAGCAGGGTCCAGAATTACCTGCAGTAATCCTCTATACAGAACCTGGGCGTTTGTGGGCTTATGGTAAAAGCTGCAGACTAAGAATGGGATGTTTAAATTCCCAGTCCCAAAGGCCTGGCCTGGCTGCAAAGCAAAGCAAAGCAAAGCACAAGGCCTTATTTCTGTTCCCCAATTTGAGGAAAAAAACAATACATTGATCAATGAATACAAGGCTTTGCTCCTAGTTTACCTTCTTGAGCAAAAGGAGGGGGAGATAAGGTGGGGGGCAAGATTTCTAAATTTGGGCTTATAATGCAAAAAATAAAATACTTACATTATTCCTGTAATTTTGAAGTCAAAATAATCTTTCTAAATGAAAAAAATAAAATGTTGTATTTTTTTCCACCTAAAAGTACTTTAAAGGCGTTGGCTGGATTCGAACCCCTACACAGGGCTAGCCTGCTGCACCAAAGGCACTTGATCTTGCCACTGAGCTATAGCTCCTTGATGGGTTTTGACTGTGCCACAGACCCTATCACCAACATAAAGGTTGTGATGTCATTCCTTATGGCTTCCACTGTAAAGGACACTTCATATCCATGATATAGGGAAGATTTGACATGCTAGAGATATGGAAGCCCGTGTGGTCCAGTGGGTAAGTTCCTGACTTCCACCCAGACAACCAGGGTTTGAATCCTGGGCTCGGCACCAGGTGACTGATGGCGGCAAAGCAGAGGTAAGTCGGAGATGGCTGCTAAATTGGTAAGTAATATGTATGTGTGTATAGAGCATAGCTGGACTTGTGAATGGTGGATTGTAAAGTGGCTGTAAGTGTGTATGTGCGTACATGCAGAGAGAGCAAGGATAGGTGCAGGCTGTGTCAAAGGGCGGGAATAGAGGGAGCACATGAGGTGGGGGCGGAGCAAGAAGGGCAGGCTAAGAGAGGTGCAGAAAGAGGGGGAGTAGGCGGAGCCTAGGAGGAGAGGAGGGGGGTTGATGGGACTTAGAGGAGAATGGGGGGGAGGAGCAAGAAGGGAAGGCTGAGAGAGAGGGATAGCAGAGGTGGCTGGTAGGACCTAGAGGAGAAAGGGGGACGTAGATGGAGCAGGGGGAGAGAGCAAGAGTAGGTGGTATCGTAGTGGCAGTGATGCAGGAGAAGAAGAGGTCGAGGAGGAGTCTAGGCAGGTGCGCAAGAGGTGGTACAGGAGAGGAAGCATAGGGCTGCAAAGCCCATGCTGGCAGAGTGCTCCCCCTCCCAGCACACAAACAGGGTGATTACAAAGGAGGGGGTTTTGGTGATGGAACCATCATTTTTATGCTCCCCTCCAATCTCCAGGTTGGTGGTAGTGGGAAGGGAGGGGGGGGGGGTCAAATTTGGGGGTGCAGTGTCAAAAGGGGTGTTGGGGTGCATTATTACAGGGGTGGTAGGAGACGCAGAATGATGCAGCTTGTGTTTTTCGGGAGTGCTACATATATTCTTGTTTATTGCGCCCTTTCTTTCGAGCGGCGGTATCACTAAAGGCTAGGGGCAAAGGGGGAGGGGAGGACTTGGGGTTCAGCTTTCAGGCAGGTAATGGTATTGAGACGGGAAACAAGGAACATGTGTTAGGATTCTTGGGAGATGGTCTCCCCATGATTTCATTGCCCCGTTGCAGCACATGTTATATGGTCTCTTGGGATGGTTTTTCTAGGCCTCATAACCCCAAAAGAGTGCCTGGCATTTCGGCTGTAAGGACACTTCTAAAGAGTGTGCTTTTGATATTCTGGTAAGCGCCTCCCCAACTGTGCACATCTATGCACCGTACATGGCAAATCCTTCATCCTGCAAAGCATCATATCACTAACCGAAGCTTTGAGATGGTGTGAGTATATTCATTTTGGGGTGAATACTCTTCCGTGCTTCTCCCACCTGAGGACTGTGGGTCTGTTGTTCTTCTTTCGCATGTCCCTTCAAAGAGACAGAAGGCACACTCACTCTATCTCTCTGCAAGCATCTATGCTTTGACACTTTTATATTGCAGTTTTCCTTCCAAATCCCGTGCCCCCTTCACCACATATACAGGCCAATCATTTCTTAATACTCATTCACTCTGTCATTCCAGTCCTCTACTCTATAGGCTGACGAAAAAACAACAAGAACAAGAAGTTGTTCAGCAAACAGATTTAAAGTCTCTCTGTGGATTTATCTTCATGCTGCTGCCCTCTAGTAATGCTACATGGCAACTGCAGCATAATAATAGGGTTGAGAAAGGGGCTGTCCTATGCAAATAATGTTCTCCCATGATTACTTTGCCGAGCTTCCTCTAGGATGGTGTGATACGACCTTCAACATATGGTCTTCAGCAGATTTTTAAAGTTGCCAAACTGTCTTAGGCTAAGGATTTTTCCCTACGAATGCCTACAGATAAGGACCCCACCCTCATTTAGCAGGGTCCAGAATTACCTGCAGTAATCCTCTATACAGAACCTGGGCGTTCGTGGGCATATGGTAAAAGCTGCAGACTAAGAATGGGATGTTTAAATTCCCAGTCCCAAAGGCCTGGCCTGGCTGCAAAGCAAAGCAAAGCAAAGCAAAGCACAAGGTCTTATTTCTGTTCCCCAATTTGAGGAAAAAACGAATACATTGATCAATGAATACAAGGCTTTGCTCCTATTTTACCTACTTGAGCAAAAGGAGGGGGAGATAAGGTGGGGGGCAAGATTTCTAAATTTGGGCTTATAATGCAAAAAATAAAATACTTACATTATTCCTGTAATTTTGAAGTCAAAATAATCTTTCTAAATGAAAAAAATAAAATGTTGTATTTTTTTCCACCTAAAAGTACTTTAAAGGCGTTGGCTGGATTCGAACCCCTACACAGGGCTAGCCTGCTGCACCAAAGGCACTTGATCTTGCCACTGAGCTATAGCTCCTTGCTGGGTTTTGACTGTGCCACAGACCCTATCACCAACATAAAGGTTGTGATGTCATTCCTTATGGCTTCCACTGTAAAGGACACTTCATATCCATGATATAGGGAAGATTTGACATGCTAGAGATATGGAAGCCCGTGTGGTCCAGTGGGTAAGTTCCTGACTTCCACCCAGACAACCAGGGTTCGAATCCTGGGCTCGGCACCAGGTGACTGATGGCGGCAAAGCAGAGGTAAGTCGGAGATGGCTGCTAAATTGGTAAGTAATATGTATGTGTGTATAGAGCATAGCTGGACTTGTGAATGGTGGATTGTAAAGTGGCTGTAAGTGTGTATGTGCGTACATGCAGAGAGAGCAAGGATAGGTGCAGGCTGTGTCAAAGGGCGGAAATAGAGGGAGCACATGAGGTGGGGGCGGAGCAAGAAGGGCAGGCTAAGAGAGGTGCAGAAAGAGGGGGAGTAGGCGGAGCCTAGGAGGAGAGGAGGGGGGTTGATGGGACTTAGAGGAGAATGGGGGGGAGGAGCAAGAAGGGAAGGCTGAGAGAGAGGGATAGCAGAGGTGGCTGGTAGGACCTAGAGGAGAAAGGGGGACGTAGATGGAGCAGGGGGAGAGAGCAAGAGTAGGTGGTATCGTAGTGGCAGTGATGCAGGAGAAGAAGAGGTCGAGGAGGAGTCTAGGGAGGTGGTACAGGAGAGGAAGCATAGGGCTGCAAAGCCCATGCTGGCAGAGTGCTCCCCCTCCCAGCACACAAACAGGGTGATTACAAAGGAGGGGGTTTTGGTAATGGAACCATCATTTTTATGCTCCCCTCCAATCTCCAGGTTGGTGGTAGTGGGAAGGGAGGGGGGGGGGGGGTCAAATTTGGGGGTGCAGTGTCAAAAGGGGTGTTGGGGTGCATTATTACAGGGGTGGTAGGAGACGCAGAATGATGCAGCTTGTGTTTTTCGGGAGTGCTACATATATTCTTGTTTATTGCGCCCTTTCTTTCGAGCGGCGGTATCACTAAAGGCTAGGGGCAAAGGGGGAGGGGAGGACTTGGGGTTCAGCTTTCAGGCAGGTAATGGTATTGAGACGGGAAACAAGGAACATGTGTTAGGATTCTTGGGAGATGGTCTCCCCATGATTTCATTGCCCCGTTGCAGCACATGTTATATGGTCTCTTGGGATGGTTTTTCTAGGCCTCATAACCCCAAAAGAGTGCCTGGCATTTCGGCTGTAAGGACACTTCTAAAGAGTGTGCTTTTGATATTCTGGTAAGCGCCTCCCCAACTGTGCACATCTATGCACCGTACATGGCAAATCCTTCATCCTGCAAAGCATCATATCACTAACCGAAGCTTTGAGATGGTGTGAGTATATTCATTTTGGGGTGAATACTCTTCCGTGCTTCTCCCACCTGAGGACTGTGGGTCTGTTGTTCTTCTTTCGCATGTCCCTTCAAAGAGACAGAAGGCACACTCACTCTATCTCTCTGCAAGCATCTATGCTTTGACACTTTTATATTGCAGTTTTCCTTCCAAATCCCGTGCCCCCTTCACCACATATACAGGCCAATCATTTCTTAATACTCATTCACTCTGTCATTCCAGTCCTCTACTCTATAGGCTGACGAAAAAACAACAAGAACAAGAAGTTGTTCAGCAAACAGATTTAAAGTCTCTCTGTGGATTTATCTTCATGCTGCTGCCCTCTAGTAATGCTACATGGCAACTGCAGCATAATAATAGGGTTGAGAAAGGGGCTGTCCTATGCAAATAATGTTCTCCCATGATTACTTTGCCGAGCTTCCTCTAGGATGGTGTGATACGACCTTCAACATATGGTCTTCAGCAGATTTTTAAAGTTGCCAAACTGTCTTAGGCTAAGGATTTTTCCCTACGAATGCCTACAGATAAGGACCCCACCCTCATTTAGCAGGGTCCAGAATTACCTGCAGTAATCCTCTATACAGAACCTGGGCGTTCGTGGGCTCATGGTAAAAGCTGCAGACTAAGAATGGGATGTTTAAATTCCCACTCCCAAAGGCCTGGCCTGGTTGCAAAGCAAAGCAAAGCAAAGCACAAGGCCTTATTTCTGTTCCCCAATTTGAGGAAAAAACTAATACATTGATCACTGAATACAAGGCTTTGCTCCTATTTTACCTACTTGAGCAAAAGGAGGGGGAGATAAGGTGGGGGGCAAGATTTCTAAATTTGGGCTTATAATGCAAAAAATAAAATACTTACATTATTCCTGTAATTTTGAAGTCAACATAATCTTTCTAAATGAAAAAAATAAAATGTTGTATTTTTTTCCACCTAAAAGTACTTTAAAAGCGTTGGCTGGATTCGAACCCCTACATAGGGCTAGCCGGCTGCACCAAAGGCACTTGATCTTGCCACTGAGCTATAGCTCCTTGATGGGTTTTGACTGTGCCACAGACCCTATCACCAACATAAAGGTTGTGATGTCATTCCTTATGGCTTCCACTGTAAAGGACACTTCATATCCATGATATAGGGAAGATTTGACATGCTACAGATATGGAAGCCCGTGTGGTCCAGTGGGTAAGTTCCTGACTTCCACCCAGACAACCAGGGTTCGAATCCTGGGCTCGGCACCAGGTGACTGATGGCGGCAAAGCAGAGGTAAGTCGGAGATGGCTGCTAAATTGGTAAGTAATATGTATGTGTGTATAGAGCATAGCTGGACTTGTGAATGGTGGATTGTAAAGTGGCTGTAAGTGTGTATGTGCGTACATGCAGAGAGAGCAATGATAGGTGCAGGCTGTGTCAAAGGGCGGGAATAGAGGGAGCACATGAGGTGGGGGCGGAGCAAGAAGGGCAGGCTAAGAGAGGTGCAGAAAGAGGGGGAGTAGGCGGAGCCTAGTAGGAGAGGAGGGGGGTTGATGGGACTTAGAGGAGAATGGGGGGGAGGAGCAAGAAGGGAAGGCTGAGAGAGAGGGATAGCAGAGGTGGCTGGTAGGACCTAGAGGAGAAAGGGGGACGTAGATGGAGCAGGGGGAGAGAGCAAGAGTAGGTGGTATCGTAGTGGCAGTGATGCAGAAGAAGAAGAGGTCGAGGAGGAGTCTAGGCAGGTGTGCAAGAGGTGGTACAGGAGAGGAAGCATAGGGCTGCAAAGCCCATGCTGGCAGAGTGCTCCCCCTCCCAGCACACAAACAGGGTGATTACAAAGGAGGGGGTTTTGGTGATGGAACCATCATTTTTATGCTCCCCTCCAATCTCCAGGTTGGTGGTAGTGGGAAGGGAGGGGGGGGGGGGTCAAATTTGGGGGTGCAGTGTCAAAAGGGGTGTTGGGGTGCATTATTACAGGGGTGGTAGGAGACGCAGAATGATGCAGCTTGTGTTTTTCGGGAGTGCTACATATATTCTTGTTTATTGCGCCCTTTCTTTCGAGCGGCGGTATCACTAAAGGCTAGGGGCAAAGGGGGAGGGGAGGACTTGGGGTTCAGCTTTCAGGCAGGTAATGGTATTGAGACGGGAAACAAGGAACATGTGTTAGGATTCTTGGGAGATGGTCTCCCCATGATTTCATTGCCCCGTTGCAGCACATGTTATATGGTCTCTTGGGATGGTTTTTCTAGGCCTCATAACCCCAAAAGAGTGCCTGGCATTTCGGCTGTAAGGACACTTCTAAAGAGTGTGCTTTTGATATTCTGGTAAGCGCCTCCCCAACTGTGCACATCTATGCACCGTACATGGCAAATCCTTCATCCTGCAAAGCATCATATCACTAACCGAAGCTTTGAGATGGTGTGAGTATATTCATTTTGGGGTGAATACTCTTCCGTGCTTCTCCCACCTGAGGACTGTGGGTCTGTTGTTCTTCTTTCGCATGTCCCTTCAAAGAGACAGAAGGCACACTCACTCTATCTCTCTGCAAGCATCTATGCTTTGACACTTTTATATTGCAGTTTTCCTTCCAAATCCCGTGCCCCCTTCACCACATATACAGGCCAATCATTTCTTAATACTCATTCACTCTGTCATTCCAGTCCTCTACTCTATAGGCTGACGAAAAAACAACAAGAACAAGAAGTTGTTCAGCAAACAGATTTAAAGTCTCTCTGTGGATGTATCTTCATGCTGCTGCCCTCTAGTAATGCTACATGGCAACTGCAGCATAATAATAGGGTTGAGAAAGGGGCTGTCCTATGCAAATAATGTTCTCCCATGATTACTTTGCCGAGCTTCCTCTAGGATGGTGTGATACGACCTTCAACATATGGTCTTCAGCAGATTTTTAAAGTTGCCAAACTGTCTTAGGCTAAGGATTTGTCCCTACGAATGCCTACAGATAAGGACCCCACCCTCATTTAGCAGGGTCCAGAATTACCTGCAGTAATCCTCTATACAGAACCTGGGGGTTTGTGGGCTTATGGTAAAAGCTGCAGACTAAGAATGGGATGTTTAAATTCCCAGTCCCAAAGGCCTGGCCTGGCTGCAAAGCAAAGCAAAGCAAAGCAAAGCACAAGGTCTTATTTCTGTTCCCCAATTTGAGGAAAAAACGAATACATTGATCAATGAATACAAGGCTTTGCTCCTATTTTACCTACTTGAGCAAAAGGAGGGGGAGATAAGGTGGGGGGCAAGATTTCTAAATTTAGGCTTATAATGCAAAAAATAAAATACTTACATTATTCCTGTAATTTTGAAGTCAAAATAATCTTTCTAAATGAAAAAAATAAAATGTTGTATTTTTTTCCACCTAAAAGTACTTTAAAGGCGTTGGCTGGATTCGAACCCCTACACAGGGCTAGCCTGCTGCACCAAAGGCACTTGATCTTGCCACTGAACTATAGCTCCTTGATGGGTTTTGACTGTGCCACAGACCCTATCACCAACATAAAGGTTGTGATGTCATTTCTTATGGCTTCCACTGTAAAGGACACTTCATATCCATGATATAGGGAAGATTTGACATGCTAGAGATATGGAAGCCCGTGTGGTCCAGTGGGTAAGTTCCTGACTTCCACCCAGACAACCAGGGTTCGAATCCTGGGCTCGGCACCAGGTGACTGATGGCGGCAAAGCAGAGGTAAGTCGGAGATGGCTGCTAAATTGGTAAGTAATATGTATGTGTGTATAGAGCATAGCTGGACTTGTGAATGGTGGATTGTAAAGTGGCTGTAAGTGTGTATGTGCGTACATGCAGAGAGAGCAAGGATAGGTGCAGGCTGTGTCAAAGGGCGGGAATAGAGGGAGCACATGAGGTGGGGGCGGAGCAAGAAGGGCAGGCTAAGAGAGGTGCAGAAAGAGGGGGAGTAGGCGGAGCCTAGGAGGAGAGGAGGGGGGTTGATGGGACTTAGAGGAGAATGGGGGGGAGGAGCAAGAAGGGAAGGCTGAGAGAGAGGGATAGCAGAGGTGGCTGGTAGGACCTAGAGGAGAAAGGGGGACGTAGATGGAGCAGGGGGAGAGAGCAAGAGTAGGTGGTATCGTAGTGGCAGTGATGCAGGAGAAGAAGAGGTCGAGGAGGAGTCTAGGCAGGTGCGCAAGAGGTGGTACAGGAGAGGAAGCATAGGGCTGCAAAGCCCATGCTGGCAGAGTGCTCCCCCTCCCAGCACACAAACAGGGTGATTACAAAGGAGGGGGTTTTGGTGATGGAACCATCATTTTTATGCTCCCCTCCAATCTCCAGGTTGGTGGTAGTGGGAAGGGAGGGGGGGGGGTCAAATTTGGGGGTGCAGTGTCAAAAGGGGTGTTGGGGTGCATTATTACAGGGGTGGTAGGAGACGCAGAATGATGCAGCTTGTGTTTTTCGGGAGTGCTACATATATTCTTGTTTATTGCGCCCTTTCTTTCGAGCGGCGGTATCACTAAAGGCTAGGGGCAAAGGGGGAGGGGAGGACTTGGGGTTCAGCTTTCAGGCAGGTAATGGTATTGAGACGGGAAACAAGGAACATGTGTTAGGATTCTTGGGAGATGGTCTCCCCATGATTTCATTGCCCCGTTGCAGCACATGTTATATGGTCTCTTGGGATGGTTTTTCTAGGCCTCATAACCCCAAAAGAGTGCCTGGCATTTCGGCTGTAAGGACACTTCTAAAGAGTGTGCTTTTGATATTCTGGTAAGCGCCTCCCCAACTGTGCACATCTATGCACCGTACATGGCAAATCCTTCATCCTGCAAAGCATCATATCACTAACCGAAGCTTTGAGATGGTGTGAGTATATTCATTTTGGGGTGAATACTCTTCCGTGCTTCTCCCACCTGAGGACTGTGGGTCTGTTGTTCTTCTTTCGCATGTCCCTTCAAAGAGACAGAAGGCACACTCACTCTATCTCTCTGCAAGCATCTATGCTTTGACACTTTTATATTGCAGTTTTCCTTCCAAATCCCGTGCCCCCTTCACCACATATACAGGCCAATCATTTCTTAATACTCATTCACTCTGTCATTCCAGTCCTCTACTCTATAGGCTGACGAAAAAACAACAAGAACAAGAAGTTGTTCAGCAAACAGATTTAAAGTCTCTCTGTGGATTTATCTTCATGCTGCTGCCCTCTAGTAATGCTACATGGCAACTGCAGCATAATAATAGGGTTGAGAAAGGGGCTGTCCTATGCAAATAATGTTCTCCCATGATTACTTTGCCGAGCTTCCTCTAGGATGGTGTGATACGACCTTCAACATATGGTCTTCAGCAGATTTTTAAAGTTGCCAAACTGTCTTAGGCTAAGGATTTTTCCCTACGAATGCCTACAGATAAGGACCCCACCCTCATTTAGCAGGGTCCAGAATTACCTGCAGTAATCCTCTATACAGAACCTGGGCGTTTGTGGGCTTATGGTAAAAGCTGCAGACTAAGAATGGGATGTTTAAATTCCCAGTCCCAAAGGCCTGGCCTGGCTGCAAAGCAAAGCAAAGCAAAGCACAAGGTCTTATTTCTGTTCCCCAATTTGAGGAAAAAACGAATACATTGATCAATGAATACAAGGCTTTGCTCCTATTTTACCTACTTGAGCAAAAGGAGGGGGAGATAAGGTGGGGGGCAAGATTTCTAAATTTAGGCTTATAATGCAAAAAATAAAATACTTACATTATTCCTGTAATTTTGAAGTCAAAATAATCTTCCTAAATGAAAAAAATAAAATGTTGTATTTTTTTCCACCTAAAAGTACTTTAAAGGCGTTGGCTGGATTCGAACCCCTACACAGGGCTAGCCTGCTGCACCAAAGGCACTTGATCTTGCCACTGAACTATAGCTCCTTGATGGGTTTTGACTGTGCCACAGACCCTATCACCAACATAAAGGTTGTGATGTCATTCCTTATGGCTTCCACTGTAAAGGACACTTCATATCCATGATATAGGGAAGATTTGACATGCTAGAGATATGGAAGCCCGTGTGGTCCAGTGGGTAAGTTCCTGACTTCCACCCAGACAACCAGGGTTCGAATCCTGGGCTCGGCACCAGGTGACTGATGGCGGCAAAGCAGAGGTAAGTCGGAGATGGCTGCTAAATTGGTAAGTAATATGTATGTGTGTATAGAGCATAGCTGGACTTGTGAATGGTGGATTGTAAAGTGGCTGTAAGTGTGTATGTGCGTACATGCAGAGAGAGCAAGGATAGGTGCAGGCTGTGTCAAAGGGCGGGAATAGAGGGAGCACATGAGGTGGGGGCGGAGCAAGAAGGGCAGGCTAAGAGAGGAGCAGAAAGAGGGGGAGTAGGCGGAGCCTAGGAGGAGAGGAGGGGGGTTGATGGGACTTAGAGGAGAATGGGGGGGAGGAGCAAGAAGGGAAGGCTGAGAGAGAGGGATAGCAGAGGTGGCTGGTAGGACCTAGAGGAGAAAGGGGGACGTAGATGGAGCAGGGGGAGAGAGCAAGAGTAGGTGGTATCGTAGTGGCAGTGATGCAGGAGAAGAAGAGGTCGAGGAGGAGTCTAGGCAGGTGCGCAAGAGGTGGTACAGGAGAGGAAGCATAGGGCTGCAAAGCCCATGCTGGCAGAGTGCTCCCCCTCCCAGCACACAAACAGGGTGATTACAAAGGAGGGGGTTTTGGTGATGGAACCATCATTTTTATGCTCCCCTCCAATCTCCAGGTTGGTGGTAGTGGGAAGGGAGGGGGGGGGGTCAAATTTGGGGGTGCAGTGTCAAAAGGGGTGTTGGGGTGCATTATTACAGGGGTGGTAGGAGACGCAGAATGATGCAGCTTGTGTTTTTCGGGAGTGCTACATATATTCTTGTTTATTGCGCCCTTTCTTTCGAGCGTCGGTATCACTAAAGGCTAGGGGCAAAGGGGGAGGGGAGGACTTGGGGTTCAGCTTTCAGGCAGGTAATGGTATTGAGACGGGAAACAAGGAACATGTGTTAGGATTCTTGGGAGATGGTCTCCCCATGATTTCATTGCCCCGTTGCAGCACATGTTATATGGTCTCTTGGGATGGTTTTTCTAGGCCTCATAACCCCAAAAGAGTGCCTGGCATTTCGGCTGTAAGGACACTTCTAAAGAGTGTGCTTTTGATATTCTGGTAAGCGCCTCCCCAACTGTGCACATCTATGCACCGTACATGGCAAATCCTTCATCCTGCAAAGCATCATATCACTAACCGAAGCTTTGAGATGGTGTGAGTATATTCATTTTGGGGTGAATACTCTTCCGTGCTTCTCCCACCTGAGGACTGTGGGTCTGTTGTTCTTCTTTCGCATGTCCCTTCAAAGAGACAGAAGGCACACTCACTCTATCTCTCTGCAAGCATCTATGCTTTGACACTTTTATATTGCAGTTTTCCTTCCAAATCCCGTGCCCCCTTCACCACATATACAGGCCAATCATTTCTTAATACTCATTCACTCTGTCATTCCAGTCCTCTACTCTATAGGCTGACGAAAAAACAACAAGAACAAGAAGTTGTTCAGCAAACAGATTTAAAGTCTCTCTGTGGATTTATCTTCATGCTGCTGCCCTCTAGTAATGCTACATGGCAACTGCAGCATAATAATAGGGTTGAGAAAGGGGCTGTCCTATGCAAATAATGTTCTCCCATGATTACTTTGCCGAGCTTCCTCTAGGATGGTGTGATACGACCTTCAACATATGGTCTTCAGCAGATTTTTAAAGTTGCCAAACTGTCTTAGGCTAAGGATTTTTCCCTACGAATGCCTACAGATAAGGACCCCACCCTCATTTAGCAGGGTCCAGAATTACCTGCAGTAATCCTCTATACAGAACCTGGGCGTTTGTTGGCTCATGGTAAAAGCTGGAGACTAAGAATGGGATGTTTAAATTCCCAGTCCCAAAGGCCTGGCCTGGCTGCAAAGCAAAGCAAAGCAAAGCAAAGCAAAGCAAAGCACAAGGCCTTATTTCTGTTCCCCAATTTGAGGAAAAAACCAATACATTGATCAATGAATACAAGGCTTTGCTCCTATTTTACCTACTTGAGCAAAAGGAGGGGGAGATAAGGTGGGGGACAAGATTTCTAAATTTGGGCTTATAATGCAAAAAATAAAATACTCACATTATTCCTGTAATTTTGAAGTCAAAATAATCTTTCTAAATGAAAAAAATAAAATGTTGTATTTTTTTCCACCTAAAAGTACTTTAAAGGCGTTGGCTGGATTCGAACCCTTATACAGGGCTAGCCTGCTGCACCAAAGGCACTTGATCTTGCCACTGAGATATAGCTCCTTGCTGGGTTTTGACTGTGCCACAGACCCTATCACCAACATAAAGGTTGTGATGTCATTCCTTATGGCTTCCACTGTAATGGACACTTCATATCCATGATATAGGGAAGATTTGACATGCTACAGATATGGAAGCCCGTGTGGTCCAGTGGGTAAGTTCCTGACTTCCACCCAGACAACCAGGGTTCGAATCCCGGGCTCGGCACCAGGTGACTGATGGCGGCAAAGCAGAGGTAAGTCGGAGATGGCTGCTAAATTGGTAAGTAATATGTATGTGTGTATAGAGCATAGCTGGACTTGTGAATGGTGGATTGTAAAGTGGCTGTAAGTGTGTATGTGCGTACATGCAGAGAGAGCAAGGATAGGTGCAGGCTGTGTCAAAGGGCGGGAATAGAGGGAGCACATGAGGTGGGGGCGGAGCAAGAAGGGCAGGCTAAGAGAGGTGCAGAAAGAGGGGGAGTAGGCGGAGCCGAGGAGGGGGGTTGATGGGACTTAGAGGAGAATGGGGGGGAGGAGCAAGAAGGGAAGGCTGAGAGAGAGGGATAGCAGAGGTGGCTGGTAAGACCTAGAGGAGAAAGGGGGACGTAGATGGAGCAGGGGGAGAGAGCAAGAGTAGGTGGTATCGTAGTGGCAGTGATGCAGGAGAAGAAGAGGTCGAGGAGGAGTCTAGGCCAGTGTGCAAGAGGTGGTACAGGAGAGGAAGCATAGGGCTGCAAAGCCCATGCTGGCAGAGTGCTCCCCCTCCCAGCACACAAACAGGGTGATTACAAAGGAGGGGTTTTGGTGATGGAACCATCATTTTTATGCTCCCCTCCAATCTCCAGGTTGGAGGTAGTGGGAAGGGAGGGGGGGGGGGGCAAATTTGGGGGTGCAGTGTCAAAAGGGGTGTTGGGGTGCATTATTACAGGGGTGGTAGGAGACGCAGAATGATGCAGCTTGTGTTTTTCGGGAGTGCTACATATATTCTTGTTTATTGCGCCCTCTCTTTCGAGCGGCGGTATCACTAAAGGCTAGGGGCAAAGGGGGAGGGGAGGACTTGGGGTTCAGCTTTCAGGCAGGTAATGGTATTGAGACGGGAAACAAGGAACATGTGTTAGGATTCTTGGGAGATGGTCTCCCCATGATTTCATTGCCCCGTTGCAGCACATGTTATATGGTCTCTTGGGATGGTTTTTCTAGGCCTCATAACCCCAAAAGAGTGCCTGGCATTTCGGCTGTAAGGACACTTCTATAGAGTGTGCTTTTGATATTCTGGTAAGCGCCTCCCCAACTGTGCACATCTATGCACCGTACATGGCAAATCCTTCATCCTGCAAAGCATCATATCACTAACCGAAGCTTTTGAGATGGTGTGAGTATATTCATTTTGGGGTGAATACTCTTCCGTGCTTCTCCTACCTGAGGACTGTGGGTCTGTTGTTCTTCTTTCGCATGTCCCTTCAAAGAGACAGAAGGCACACTCACTCTATCTCTCTGCAAGCATCTATGCTTTGACACTTTTATATTGCAGTTTTCCTTCCAAATCCCTCACCCCCTTCACCACATATACAGGCCAATCATTCCTTAATACTCATTCACTCTGTCATTCCAGTCCTATACTCTATAGGCTGATGAAAAAACAACAAGAACAAGAAGTTGTTCAGCAAACAGATTTAAAGTCTCTCTGTGGATTTATCTTCATGCTGCTGCCCTCTAGTAATGCTACATGGCAACTGCAGCATAATAATAGGGTTGAGAAAGGGGCTGTCCTATGCAAATAATGTTCTCCCATGATTACTTTGCCGAGCTTCCTCTATGGTGGTGTGATACGACCTTCAACATATGGTCTTCAGCAGATTTTTAAAGTTGCCAAACTGTCTTAGGCTAAGGATTTTTCCCTACGAATGCCTACAGATAAGGACCCCACCCTCATTTAGCAGGGTCCAGAATTACCTGCAGTAATCCTCTATACAGAACCTGGGTGTTCGTGGGCTCATGGTAAAAGCTGCAGACTAAGAATGGGATGTTTTAATTCCCAGTCCCAAAGGCCTGGCCTGGCTGCAAAGCAAAGCAAAGCACAAGGCCTTATTTCTATTCCCCAATTTGAGGAATAAATGAATACATTGATCAATGAATACATGGCTTTGCTCCTATTTTACCTACTTGAGCAAAAGGAGGGGGAGATAAGGTGGGGGGCAAGATTTCTAAATTTGGGCTTATAATGCAAAAAATAAAATACTTACATTATTCCTGTAATTTTGAAGTCAAAATAATCTTTCTAAATGAAAAAAATAAAATGTTGTATTTTTTTCCACCTAAAAGTAGTTTAATGGCGTTGGCTGGATTCGAACCCCTATACAGGGCTAGCCTGCAGCACCAAAGCCACTTGATCTTGCCACTGAGCTATAGCTCCTTGATGGGTTTTCACTGTGCCACAGACCCTATCACCAACATAAAGGTTGTGATGTCATTCCTTATGGCTTCCACTGTAAAGGACACTTCATATCCATGATATAGGGAAGATTTGACATGCTAGAGATATGGAAGCCCGTGTGGTCCAGTGGGTAAATTCCTGACTTCCACCCAGACAACCAGGGTTCGAATCCCAGGCTCGGCACCAGGTGACTGATGGCGGCAAAGCAGAGGTAAGTCGGAGATGGCTGCTAAATTGGTAAGTAATATGTATGTGTGTATAGAGCATAGCTGGACTTGTGAATGGTGGATTGTAAAGTGGCTGTAAGTGTGTATGTGCGTACATGCAGAGAGAGCAAGGAGAGGTGCAGGCTGTGTCAAAGGGCGGGAATAGAGGGAGCACATGAGGTGGGGGCGGAGCAAGAAGGGCAGGCTAAGAGAGGTGCAGAAAGAGGGGGAGTAGGCGGAGCCTAGGAGGAGACGAGGGGGGTTGATGGGACTTAGAGGAGAATGGGGGGGAGGAGCAAGAAGGGAAGGCTGAGAGAGAGGGATAGCAGAGGTGGCTGGTAGGACCTAGAGGAGAAAGGGGGACGTAGATGGAGCAGGGGGAGAGAGCAAGAGTAGGTAGTATCGTAGTGGCAGTGATGCAGGAGAAGAGGAGGAGTCTAGGCCAGTGTGCAAGAGGTGGGTACAGGTGAGGAAGCATAGGGCTGCAAAGCCCATGCTGGCAGAGTGCTCCCCCTCCCAGCACACAAACAGGGTGATTACAAAGGAGGGGGTTTTGGTGATGGAACCATCATTTTTATGCTCCCCTCCAATCTCCAGGTTGGTGGTAGTGGGAAGGGGGGGGGGGAATTTGGGGGTGCAGTGTCAAAAGGGGTGTTGGGGTGCATTATTACAGGGGTGGTAGGAGACGCAGAATGATGCAGCTTGTGTTTTTCGGGAGTGCTACATATATTCTTGTTTATTGCGCCCTTTCTTTCGAGCGGCGGTATCACTAAAGGCTAGGGGCAAAGGGGGAGGGGAGGACTTGGGGTTCAGCTTTCAGGCAGGTAATGGTATTGAGACGGGAAACAAGGAACATGTGTTAGGATTCTTGGGAGATGGTCTCCCCATGATTTCATTACCCCGTTGCAGCACATGTTATATGGTCTCTTGGGATGGTTTTTCTAGGCCTCATAACCCCAAAAGAGTGCCTGGCATTTCGGCTGTAAGGACACTTCTAAAGAGTGTGCTTTTGATATTCTGGTAAGCGCCTCCCCAACTGTGCACATCTATGCACCGTACATGGCAAATCCTTCATCCTGCAAAGCATCATATCACTAACTGAAGCTTTGAGATGGTGTGAGTATATTCATTTTGGGGTGAATACTCTTCCGTGCTTCTCCCACCTGAGGACTGTGGGTCTGTTGTTCTTCTTTCGCATGTCCCTTCAAAGAGACAGAAGGCACACTCACTCTATCTCTCTGCAAGCATCTATGCTTTGACACTTTTATATTGCAGTTTTCCTTCCAAATCCCGCACCCCCTTCACCACATATACAGGCCAATCATTCCTTAATACTCATTCACTCTGTCATTCCAGTCCTCTACTCTATAGGCTGATGAAAAAACAACAAGAACAAGAAGTTGTTCAGCAAACAGATTTAAAGTCTCTCTGTGGATTTATCTTCATGCTGCTGCCCTCTAGTAATGCTACATGGCAACTGCAGCATAATAATAGGGTTGAGAAAGGGGCTGTCCTATGCAAATAATGTTCTCCCATGATTACTTTGCCGAGCTTCCTCTATGATGGTGTGATACGACCTTCAACATATGGTCTTCAGCAGATTTTTAAAGTTGCCAAACTGTCTTAGGCTAAGGATTTTTCCCTACAAATGCCTACAGATAAGGACCCCACCCTAATTTAGCAGGGTCCAGAATTACCTGCAGTAATCCTCTATACAGAACCTGGGCGTTTGTGGGCTTATGGTAAAAGCTGCAGACTAAGAATGGGATGTTTAAATTCCCAGTCCCAAAGGCCTGGCCTGGCTGCCAAGCAAAGCAAAGCAAAGCAAAGCAAAGCACAAGGTCTTATTTCTGTTCCCCAATTTGAGGAAAAAACGAATACATTGATCAATGAATACAAGGCTTTGCTCCTATTTTACCTACTTGAGCAAAAGGAGGGGGAGATAAGGTGGGGGGCAAGATTTGTAAATTTGGGCTTATAATGCAAAAAATAAAATACTGACATTATTCCTGCAATTTTGAAGTCAAAATAATCTTTCTAAATGAAAAAAATAAAATGTTGTATTTTTTTCCACCTAAAAGTACTTTAAAGGCGTTGGCTGTACTCGAACCCCTAGGTAGGGCTAGCCTGCTGCACCAAAGGAACTTGATCTTGCCACTGAGCTATAGCTCCTTGATGGGTTTTGATTGTGCCACAGACCATATCACCAACATAAAGGTTGTGATGTCATTCCTTATGGCTTCCACTGTAAAGGACACTTCATATCCATGATATAGGGAAGATTTGACATGCTACAGATATGTAAGCCTGTGTGGTCCAGTGGGTAAGTTCCTGACTTCCACCCAGACAACCAGGGTTAGAATCCCGGGCTCGGCACCAGGTGACTGATGGCGGCAAAGCAGAGGTAAGTCGGAGATGGCTGTTAAATTGGTAAGTAATATGTATGTGTGTATAGAGCATAGCTGGACTTGTGAATGGTGGATTGTAAAGTGGCTGTAAGTGTGTATGTGCGTACATGCAGAGAGAGCAAGGATAGGTGCAGGCTGTGTCAAAGGGCGGGAATAGAGGGAGCACATGAGGTGGGGGCGGAGCAAGAAGGGCAGGCTAAGAGAGGTGCAGAAAGAGGGGGAGTAGGCGGAGCCGAGTTGATGGGACTTAGAGGAGAATGGGGGGGAGGAGCAAGAAGGGAAGGCTGAGAGAGAGGGATAGCAGAGGTGGCTGGTAGGACCCAGAGGAGAAAGGGGGACGTAGATGGAGCAGGGGAGAGAGCAACAGTAGGTGGTATCGTAGTGGCAGTGATGCAGGAGAAGAAGAGGTCGAGGAGGAGTCTAGGCCAGTGTGCAAGAGGTGGTACAGGAGAGGAAGCATAGGACTGCAAAGCCCATGCTGGCAGAGTGCTCCCCCTCCCAGCACACCAACAGGGTGATTACAAAGGAGGGGATTTTGGTGATGGAACCATCATTTTTATACTCCCCTCCAATCTCCAGGTTGGTGGTAGTGGGAAGGGAGGGGGGGGCAAATTTGGGGGTGCAGTGTCAAAAGGGGTGTTGGGGTGCATTATTACAGGGGTGGTAGGAGACGCAGAATGATGCAGCTTGTGTTTTTCGGGAGTGCTACATATATTCTTGTTTATTGCGCCCTTTCTTTCGAGCGGCGGTATCACTAAAGGCTAGGGGCAAAGGGGGAGGGGAGGACTTGGGGTTCAGCTTTCAGGCAGGTAATGGTATTGAGACGGGAAACAAGGAACATGTGTTAGGATTCTTGGGAGATGGTCTCCCCATGATTTCATTGCCCCGTTGCAGCACATGTTATATGGTCTCTTGGGATGGTTTTTCTAGGCCTCATAACCCCAAAAGAGTGCCTGGCATTTCGGCTGTAAGGACACTTCTAAAGAGTGTGCTTTTGATATTCTGGTAAGCGCCTCCCCAACTGTGCACATCTATGCACCGTACATGGCAAATCCTTCATCCTGCAAAGCATCATATCACTAACCGAAGCTTTGAGATGGTGTGAGTATATTCATTTTGGGGTGAATACTCTTCCGTGCTTCTCCCACCTGAGGACTGTGGGTCTGTTGTTCTTCTTTCGCATGTCCCTTCAAAGAGACAGAAGGCACACTCACTCTATCTCTCTGCAAGCATCTATGCTTTGACACTTTTATATTGCAGTTTTCCTTCCAAATCCCGTGCCCCCTTCACCACATATACAGGCCAATCATTTCTTAATACTCATTCACTCTGTCATTCCAGTCCTCTACTCTATAGGCTGACGAAAAAACAACAAGAACAAGAAGTTGTTCAGCAAACAGATTTAAAGTCTCTCTGTGGATTTATCTTCATGCTGCTGCCCTCTAGTAATGCTACATGGCAACTGCAGCATAATAATAGGGTTGAGAAAGGGGCTGTCCTATGCAAATAATGTTCTCCCATGATTACTTTGCCGAGCTTCCTCTAGGATGGTGTGATACGACCTTCAACATATGGTCTTCAGCAGATTTTTAAAGTTGCCAAACTGTCTTAGGCTAAGGATTTGTCCCTACGAATGCCTACAGATAAGGACCCCACCCTCATTTAGCAGGGTCCAGAATTACCTGCAGTAATCCTCTATACAGAACCTGGGCGTTTGTGGGCTTATGGTAAAAGCTGCAGACTAAGAATGGGATGTTTAAATTCCCAGTCCCAAAGGCCTGGCCTGGCTGCAAAGCAAAGCAAAGCAAAGCACAAGGTCTTATTTCTGTTCCCCAATTTGAGGAAAAAACGAATACATTGATCAATGAATACAAGGCTTTGCTCCTATTTTACCTACTTGAGCAAAAGGAGGGGGAGATAAGGTGGGGGGCAAGATTTCTAAATTTAGGCTTATAATGCAAAAAATAAAATACTTACATTATTCCTGTAATTTTGAAGTCAAAATAATCTTTCTAAATGAAAAAAATAAAATGTTGTATTTTTTTCCACCTAAAAGTACTTTAAAGGCGTTGGCTGGATTCGAACCCCTACACAGGGCTAGCCTGCTGCACCAAAGGCACTTGATCTTGCCACTGAACTATAGCTCCTTGATGGGTTTTGACTGTGCCACAGACCCTATCACCAACATAAAGGTTGTGATGTCATTCCTTATGGCTTCCACTGTAAAGGACACTTCATATCCATGATATAGGGAAGATTTGACATGCTAGAGATATGGAAGCCCGTGTGGTCCAGTGGGTAAGTTCCTGACTTCCACCCAGACAACCAGGGTTCGAATCCTGGGCTCGGCACCAGGTGACTGATGGCGGCAAAGCAGAGGTAAGTCGGAGATGGCTGCTAAATTGGTAAGTAATATGTATGTGTGTATAGAGCATAGCTGGACTTGTGAATGGTGGATTGTAAAGTGGCTGTAAGTGTGTATGTGCGTACATGCAGAGAGAGCAAGGATAGGTGCAGGCTGTGTCAAAGGGCGGGAATAGAGGGAGCACATGAGGTGGGGGCGGAGCAAGAAGGGCAGGCTAAGAGAGGAGCAGAAAGAGGGGGAGTAGGCGGAGCCTAGGAGGAGAGGAGGGGGGTTGATGGGACTTAGAGGAGAATGGGGGGGAGGAGCAAGAAGGGAAGGCTGAGAGAGAGGGATAGCAGAGGTGGCTGGTAGGACCTAGAGGAGAAAGGGGGACGTAGATGGAGCAGGGGGAGAGAGCAAGAGTAGGTGGTATCGTAGTGGCAGTGATGCAGGAGAAGAAGAGGTCGAGGAGGAGTCTAGGCAGGTGCGCAAGAGGTGGTACAGGAGAGGAAGCATAGGGCTGCAAAGCCCATGCTGGCAGAGTGCTCCCCCTCCCAGCACACAAACAGGGTGATTACAAAGGAGGGGGTTTTGGTGATGGAACCATCATTTTTATGCTCCCCTCCAATCTCCAGGTTGGTGGTAGTGGGAAGGGAGGGGGGGGGTCAAATTTGGGGGTGCAGTGTCAAAAGGGGTGTTGGGGTGCATTATTACAGGGGTGGTAGGAGACGCAGAATGATGCAGCTTGTGTTTTTCGGGAGTGCTACATATATATTCGTGTTTATTGCGCCCTTTCTTTCGAGCGGCGGTATCACTAAAGGCTAGGGGCAAAGGGGGAGGGGAGGACTTGGGGTTCAGCTTTCAGGCAGGTAATGGTATTGAGACGGGAAACAAGGAACATGTGTTAGGATTCTTGGGAGATGGTCTCCCCATGATTTCATTGCCCCGTTGCAGCACATGTTATATGGTCTCTTGGGATGGTTTTTCTAGGCCTCATAACCCCAAAAGAGTGCCTGGCATTTCGGCTGTAAGGACACTTCTAAAGAGTGTGCTTTTGATATTCTGGTAAGCGCCTCCCCAACTGTGCACATCTATGCACCGTACATGGCAAATCCTTCATCCTGCAAAGCATCATATCACTAACCGAAGCTTTGAGATGGTGTGAGTATATTCATTTTGGGGTGAATACTCTTCCGTGCTTCTCCCACCTGAGGACTGTGGGTCTGTTGTTCTTCTTTCGCATGTCCCTTCAAAGAGACAGAAGGCACACTCACTCTATCTCTCTGCAAGCATCTATGCTTTGACACTTTTATATTGCAATTTTCCTTCCAAATCCCGTGCCCCCTTCACCACATATACAGGCCAATCATTTCTTAATACTCATTCACTCTGTCATTCCAGTCCTCTACTCTATAGGCTGACGAAAAAACAACAAGAACAAGAAGTTGTTCAGCAAACAGATTTAAAGTCTCTCTGTGGATTTATCTTCATGCTGCTGCCCTCTAGTAATGCTACATGGCAACTGCAGCATAATAATAGGGTTGAGAAAGGGGCTGTCCTATGCAAATAATGTTCTCCCATGATTACTTTGCCGAGCTTCCTCTAGGATGGTGTGATACGACCTTCAACATATGGTCTTCAGCAGATTTTTAAAGTTGCCAAACTGTCTTAGGCTAAGGATTTTTCCCTACAAATGCCTACAGATAAGGACCCCACCCTCATTTAGCAGGGTCCAGAATTACCTGCAGTAATCCTCTATACAGAACCTGGGCGTTTGTTGGCTCATGGTAAAAGCTGGAGACTAAGAATGGGATGTTTAAATTCCCAGTCCCAAAGGCCTGGCCTGGCTGCAAAGCAAAGCAAAGCAAAGCAAAGCAAAGCAAAGCAAAGCAAAGCACAAGGCCTTATTTCTGTTCCCCAATTTGAGGAAAAAACCAATACATTGATCAATGAATACAAGGCTTTGCTCCTATTTTACCTACTTGAGCAAAAGGAGGGGGAGATAAGGTGGGGGACAAGATTTCTAAATTTGGGCTTATAATGCAAAAAATAAAATACTCACATTATTCCTGTAATTTTGAAGTCAAAATAATCTTTCTAAATGAAAAAAATAAAATGTTGTATTTTTTTCCACCTAAAAGTACTTTAAAGGCGTTGGCTGGATTCGAACCCTTATACAGGGCTAGCCTGCTGCACCAAAGGCACTTGATCTTGCCACTGAGATATAGCTCCTTGCTGGGTTTTGACTGTGCCACAGACCCTATCACCAACATAAAGGTTGTGATGTCATTCCTTATGGCTTCCACTGTAATGGACACTTCATATCCATGATATAGGGAAGATTTGACATGCTACAGATATGGAAGCCCGTGTGGTCCAGTGGGTAAGTTCCTGACTTCCACCCAGACAACCAGGGTTCGAATCCCGGGCTCGGCACCAGGTGACTGATGGCGGCAAAGCAGAGGTAAGTCGGAGATGGCTGCTAAATTGGTAAGTAATATGTATGTGTGTATAGAGCATAGCTGGACTTGTGAATGGTGGATTGTAAAGTGGCTGTAAGTGTGTATGTGCGTACATGCAGAGAGAGCAAGGATAGGTGCAGGCTGTGTCAAAGGGCGGGAATAGAGGGAGCACATGAGGTGGGGGCGGAGCAAGAAGGGCAGGCTAAGAGAGGTGCAGAAAGAGGGGGAGTAGGCGGAGCCTAGGAGGAGAGGAGGGGGGTTGATGGGACTTAGAGGAGAATGGGGGGGAGGAGCAAGAAGGGAAGGCTGAGAGAGAGGGATAGCAGAGGTGGCTGGTAAGACCTAGAGGAGAAAGGGGGACGTAGATGGAGCAGGGGGAGAGAGCAAGAGTAGGTGGTATCGTAGTGGCAGTGATGCAGGAGAAGAAGAGGTCGAGGAGGAGTCTAGGCCAGTGTGCAAGAGGTGGTACAGGAGAGGAAGCATAGGGCTGCAAAGCCCATGCTGGCAGAGTGCTCCCCCTCCCAGCACACAAACAGGGTGATTACAAAGGAGGGGTTTTGGTGATGGAACCATCATTTTTATGCTCCCCTCCAATCTCCAGGTTGGAGGTAGTGGGAAGGGAGGGGGGGGGGGCAAATTTGGGGGTGCAGTGTCAAAAGGGGTGTTGGGGTGCATTATTACAGGGGTGGTAGGAGACGCAGAATGATGCAGCTTGTGTTTTTCGGGAGTGCTACATATATTCTTGTTTATTGCGCCCTTTCTTTCGAGCGGCGGTATCACTAAAGGCTAGGGGCAAAGGGGGAGGGGAGGACTTGGGGTTCAGCTTTCAGGCAGGTAATGGTATTGAGACGGGAAACAAGGAACATGTGTTAGGATTCTTGGGAGATGGTCTCCCCATGATTTCATTGCCCCGTTGCAGCACATGTTATATGGTCTCTTGGGATGGTTTTTCTAGGCCTCATAACCCCAAAAGAGTGCCTGGCATTTCGGCTGTAAGGACACTTCTAAAGAGTGTGCTTTTGATATTCTGGTAAGCGCCTCCCCAACTGTGCACATCTATGCACCGTACATGGCAAATCCTTCATCCTGCAAAGCATCATATCACTAACCGAAGCTTTTGAGATGGTGTGAGTATATTCATTTTGGGGTGAATACTCTTCCGTGCTTCTCCTACCTGAGGACTGTGGGTCTGTTGTTCTTCTTTCGCATGTCCCTTCAAAGAGACAGAAGGCACACTCACTCTATCTCTCTGCAAGCATCTATGCTTTGACACTTTTATATTGCAGTTTTCCTTCCAAACCCCTCACCCCCTTCACCACATATACAGGTCAATCATTCCTTAATACTCATTCACTCTGTCATTCCAGTCCTATACTCTATAGGCTGATGAAAAAACAACAAGAACAAGAAGTTGTTCAGCAAACAGATTTAAAGTCTCTCTGTGGATTTATCTTCATGCTGCTGCCCTCTAGTAATGCTACATGGCAACTGCAGCATAATAATAGGGTTGAGAAAGGGGCTGTCCTATGCAAATAATGTTCTCCCATGATTACTTTGCCGAGCTTCCTCTATGGTGGTGTGATACGACCTTCAACATATGGTCTTCAGCAGATTTTTAAAGTTGCCAAACTGTCTTAGGCTAAGGATTTTTCCCTACGAATGCCTACAGATAAGGACCCCACCCTCATTTAGCAGGGTCCAGAATTACCTGCAGTAATCCTCTATACAGAACCTGGGTGTTCGTGGGCTCATGGTAAAAGCTGCAGACTAAGAATGGGATGTTTTAATTCCCAGTCCCAAAGGCCTGGCCTGGCTGCAAAGCAAAGCAAAGCACAAGGCCTTATTTCTATTCCCCAATTTGAGGAATAAATGAATACATTGATCAATGAATACATGGCTTTGCTCCTATTTTACCTACTTGAGCAAAAGGAGGGGGAGATAAGGTGGGGGGCAAGATTTCTAAATTTGGGCTTATAATGCAAAAAATAAAATACTTACATTATTCCTGTAATTTTGAAGTCAAAATAATCTTTCTAAATGAAAAAAATAAAATGTTGTATTTTTTTCCACCTAAAAGTAGTTTAATGGCGTTGGCTGGATTCGAACCCCTATACAGGGCTAGCCTGCAGCACCAAAGCCACTTGATCTTGCCACTGAGCTATAGCTCCTTGATGGGTTTTCACTGTGCCACAGACCCTATCACCAACATAAAGGTTGTGATGTCATTCCTTATGGCTTCCACTGTAAAGGACACTTCATATCCATGATATAGGGAAGATTTGACATGCTAGAGATATGGAAGCCCGTGTGGTCCAGTGGGTAAATTCCTGACTTCCACCCAGACAACCAGGGTTCGAATCCCAGGCTCGGCACCAGGTGACTGATGGCGGCAAAGCAGAGGTAAGTCGGAGATGGCTGCTAAATTGGTAAGTAATATGTATGTGTGTATAGAGCATAGCTGGACTTGTGAATGGTGGATTGTAAAGTGGCTGTAAGTGTGTATGTGCGTACATGCAGAGAGAGCAAGGAGAGGTGCAGGCTGTGTCAAAGGGCGGGAATAGAGGGAGCACATGAGGTGGGGGCGGAGCAAGAAGGGCAGGCTAAGAGAGGTGCAGAAAGAGGGGGAGTAGGCGGAGCCTAGGAGGAGACGAGGGGGGTTGATGGGACTTAGAGGAGAATGGGGGGGAGGAGCAAGAAGGGAAGGCTGAGAGAGAGGGATAGCAGAGGTGGCTGGTAGGACCTAGAGGAGAAAGGGGGACGTAGATGGAGCAGGGGGAGAGAGTAGGTAGTATCGTAGTGGCAGTGATGCAGGAGAAGAGGAGGAGTCTAGGCCAGTGTGCAAGAGGTGGGTACAGGTGAGGAAGCATAGGGCTGCAAAGCCCATGCTGGCAGAGTGCTCCCCCTCCCAGCACACAAACAGGGTGATTACAAAGGAGGGGGTTTTGGTGATGGAACCATCATTTTTATGCTCCCCTCCAATCTCCAGGTTGGTGGTAGTGGGAAGGGGGGGGGGGGAATTTGGGGGTGCAGTGTCAAAAGGGGGGTTGGGGTGCATTATTACAGGGGTGGTAGGAGACGCAGAATGATGCAGCTTGTGTTTTTCGGGAGTGCTACATATATTCTTGTTTATTGCGCCCTTTCTTTCGAGCGGCGGTATCACTAAAGGCTAGGGGCAAAGGGGGAGGGGAGGACTTGGGGTTCAGCTTTCAGGCAGGTAATGGTATTGAGACGGGAAACAAGGAACATGTGTTAGGATTCTTGGGAGATGGTCTCCCCATGATTTCATTACCCCGTTGCAGCACATGTTATATGGTCTCTTGGGATGGTTTTTCTAGGCCTCATAACCCCAAAAGAGTGCCTGGCATTTCGGCTGTAAGGACACTTCTAAAGAGTGTGCTTTTGATATTCTGGTAAGCGCCTCCCCAACTGTGCACATCTATGCACCGTACATGGCAAATCCTTCATCCTGCAAAGCATCATATCACTAACTGAAGCTTTGAGATGGTGTGAGTATATTCATTTTGGGGTGAATACTCTTCCATGCTTCTCCCACCTGAGGACTGTGGGTCTGTTGTTCTTCTTTCGCATGTCCCTTCAAAGAGACAGAAGGCACACTCACTCTATCTCTCTGCAAGCATCTATGCTTTGACACTTTTATATTGCAGTTTTCCTTCCAAATCCCGCACCCCCTTCACCACATATACAGGCCAATCATTCCTTAATACTCATTCACTCTGTCATTCCAGTCCTCTACTCTATAGGCTGATGAAAAAACAACAAGAACAAGAAGTTGTTCAGCAAACAGATTTAAAGTCTCTCTGTGGATTTATCTTCATGCTGCTGCCCTCTAGTAATGCTACATGGCAACTGCAGCATAATAATAGGGTTGAGAAAGGGGCTGTCCTATGCAAATAATGTTCTCCCATGATTACTTTGCCGAGCTTCCTCTATGATGGTGTGATACGACCTTCAACATATGGTCTTCAGCAGATTTTTAAAGTTGCCAAACTGTCTTAGGCTAAGGATTTTTCCCTACAAATGCCTACAGATAAGGACCCCACCCTAATTTAGCAGGGTCCAGAATTACCTGCAGTAATCCTCTATACAGAACCTGGGCGTTTGTGGGCTTATGGTAAAAGCTGCAGACTAAGAATGGGATGTTTAAATTCCCAGTCCCAAAGGCCTGGCCTGGCTGCAAAGCAAAGCAAAGCAAAGCAAAGCAAAGCACAAGGTCTTATTTCTGTTCCCCAATTTGAGGAAAAAACGAATACATTGATCAATGAATACAAGGCTTTGCTCCTATTTTACCTACTTGAGCAAAAGGAGGGGGAGATAAGGTGGGGGGCAAGATTTGTAAATTTGGGCTTATAATGCAAAAAATAAAATACTGACATTATTCCTGCAATTTTGAAGTCAAAATAATCTTTCTAAATGAAAAAAATAAAATGTTGTATTTTTTTCCACCTAAAAGTACTTTAAAGGCGTTGGCTGTACTCGAACCCCTAGGTAGGGCTAGCCTGCTGCACCAAAGGAACTTGATCTTGCCACTGAGCTATAGCTCCTTGATGGGTTTTGATTGTGCCACAGACCATATCACCAACATAAAGGTTGTGATGTCATTCCTTATGGCTTCCACTGTAAAGGACACTTCATATCCATGATATAGGGAAGATTTGACATGCTACAGATATGTAAGCCTGTGTGGTCCAGTGGGTAAGTTCCTGACTTCCACCCAGACAACCAGGGTTAGAATCCCGGGCTCGGCACCAGGTGACTGATGGCGGCAAAGCAGAGGTAAGTCGGAGATGGCTGTTAAATTGGTAAGTAATATGTATGTGTGTATAGAGCATAGCTGGACTTGTGAATGGTGGATTGTAAAGTGGCTGTAAGTGTGTATGTGCGTACATGCAGAGAGAGCAAGGATAGGTGCAGGCTGTGTCAAAGGGCGGGAATAGAGGGAGCACATGAGGTGGGGGCGGAGCAAGAAGGGCAGGCTAAGAGAGGTGCAGAAAGAGGGGGAGTAGGCGGAGCCGAGTTGATGGGACTTAGAGGAGAATGGGGGGGAGGAGCAAGAAGGGAAGGCTGAGAGAGAGGGATAGCAGAGGTGGCTGGTAGGACCCAGAGGAGAAAGGGGGACGTAGATGGAGCAGGGGAGAGAGCAACAGTAGGTGGTATCGTAGTGGCAGTGATGCAGGAGAAGAAGAGGTCGAGGAGGAGTCTAGGCCAGTGTGCAAGAGGTGGTACAGGAGAGGAAGCATAGGACTGCAAAGCCCATGCTGGCAGAGTGCTCCCCCTCCCAGCACACCAACAGGGTGATTACAAAGGAGGGGATTTTGGTGATGGAACCATCATTTTTATACTCCCCTCCAATCTCCAGGTTGGTGGTAGTGGGAAGGGAGGGGGGGGCAAATTTGGGGGTGCAGTGTCAAAAGGGGTGTTGGGGTGCATTATTACAGGGGTGGTAGGAGACGCAGAATGATGCAGCTTGTGTTTTTCGGGAGTGCTACATATATTCTTGTTTATTGCGCCCTTTCTTTCGAGCGGCGGTATCACTAAAGGCTAGGGGCAAAGGGGGAGGGGAGGACTTGGGGTTCAGCTTTCAGGCAGGTAATGGTATTGAGACGGGAAACAAGGAACATGTGTTAGGATTCTTGGGAGATGGTCTCCCCATGATTTCATTGCCCCGTTGCAGCACATGTTATATGGTCTCTTGGGATGGTTTTTCTAGGCCTCATAACCCCAAAAGAGTGCCTGGCATTTCGGCTGTAAGGACACTTCTAAAGAGTGTGCTTTTGATATTCTGGTAAGCGCCTCCCCAACTGTGCACATCTATGCACCGTACATGGCAAATCCTTCATCCTGCAAAGCATCATATCACTAACCGAAGCTTTGAGATGGTGTGAGTATATTCATTTTGGGGTGAATACTCTTCCGTGCTTCTCCCACCTGAGGACTGTGGGTCTGTTGTTCTTCTTTCGCATGTCCCTTCAAAGAGACAGAAGGCACACTCACTCTATCTCTCTGCAAGCATCTATGCTTTGACACTTTTATATTGCAGTTTTCCTTCCAAATCCCGTGCCCCCTTCACCACATATACAGGCCAATCATTTCTTAATACTCATTCACTCTGTCATTCCAGTCCTCTACTCTATAGGCTGACGAAAAAACAACAAGAACAAGAAGTTGTTCAGCAAACAGATTTAAAGTCTCTCTGTGGATTTATCTTCATGCTGCTGCCCTCTAGTAATGCTACATGGCAACTGCAGCATAATAATAGGGTTGAGAAAGGGGCTGTCCTATGCAAATAATGTTCTCCCATGATTACTTTGCCGAGCTTCCTCTAGGATGGTGTGATACGACCTTCAACATATGGTCTTCAGCAGATTTTTAAAGTTGCCAAACTGTCTTAGGCTAAGGATTTTTCCCTACGAATGCCTACAGATAAGGACCCCACCCTCATTTAGCAGGGTCCAGAATTACCTGCAGTAATCCTCTATACAGAACCTGGGCGTTTGTGGGCTTATGGTAAAAGCTGCAGACTAAGAATGGGATGTTTAAATTCCCAGTCCCAAAGGCCTGGCCTGGCTGCAAAGCAAAGCAAAGCAAAGCAAAGCAAAGCACAAGGTCTTATTTCTGTTCCCCAATTTGAGGAAAAAACGAATACATTGATCAATGAATACAAGGCTTTGCTCCTATTTTACCTACTTGAGCAAAAGGAGGGGGAGATAAGGTGGGGGGCAAGATTTCTAAATTTGGGCTTATAATGCAAAAAATAAAATACTTACATTATTCCTGTAATTTTGAAGTCAAAATAATCTTTCTAAATGAAAAAAATAAAATGTTGTATTTTTTTCCACCTAAAAGTACTTTAAAGGCGTTGGCTGGATTCGAACCCCTACATAGGGATAGCCGGCTGCACCAAAGGCACTTGATCTTGCCACTGAGCTATAGCTCCTTGCTGGGTTTTGACTGTGCCACAGACCCTATCACCAACATAAAGGTTGTGATGTCATTCCTTATGGCTTCCACTGTAAAGGACACTTCATATCCATGATATAGGGAAGATTTGACATGCTAGAGATATGGAAGCCCGTGTGGTCCAGTGGGTAAGTTCCTGACTTCCACCCAGACAACCAGGGTTCGAATCCTGGGCTCGGCACCAGGTGACTGATGGCGGCAAAGCAGAGGTAAGTCGGAGATGGCTGCTAAATTGGTAAGTAATATGTATGTGTGTATAGAGCATAGCTGGACTTGTGAATGGTGGATTGTAAAGTGGCTGTAAGTGTGTATGTGCGTACATGCAGAGAGAGCAAGGATAGGTGCAGGCTGTGTCAAAGGGCGGGAATAGAGGGAGCACATGAGGTGGGGGCGGAGCAAGAAGGGCAGGCTAAGAGAGGTGCAGAAAGAGGGGGAGTAGGCGGAGCCTAGGAGGAGAGGAGGGGGGTTGATGGGACTTAGAGGAGAATGGGGGGGAGGAGCAAGAAGGGAAGGCTGAGAGAGAGGGATAGCAGAGGTGGCTGGTAGGACCTAGAGGAGAAAGGGGGACGTAGATGGAGCAGGGGGAGAGAGCAAGAGTCGGTGGTATCGTAGTGGCAGTGATGCAGGAGAAGAAGAGGTCGAGGAGGAGTCTAGGCAGGTGCGCAAGAGGTGGTACAGGAGAGGAAGCATAGGGCTGCAAAGCCCATGCTGGCAGAGTGCTCCCCCTCCCAGCACACAAACAGGGTGATTACAAAGGAGGGGGTTTTGGTGATGGAACCATCATTTTTATGCTCCCCTCCAATCTCCAGGTTGGTGGTAGTGGGAAGGGAGGGGGGGGGGGGGGTCAAATTTGGGGGTGCAGTGTCAAAAGGGGTGTTGGGGTGCATTATTACAGGGGTGGTAGGAGACGCAGAATGATGCAGCTTGTGTTTTTCGGGAGTGCTACATATATTCTTGTTTATTGCGCCCTTTCTTTCGAGCGGCGGTATCACTAAAGGCTAGGGGCAAAGGGGGAGGGGAGGACTTGGGGTTCAGCTTTCAGGCAGGTAATGGTATTGAGACGGGAAACAAGGAACATGTGTTAGGATTCTTGGGAGATGGTCTCCCCATGATTTCATTGCCCCGTTGCAGCACATGTTATATGGTCTCTTGGGATGGTTTTTCTAGGCCTCATAACCCCAAAAGAGTGCCTGGCATTTCGGCTGTAAGGACACTTCTAAAGAGTGTGCTTTTGATATTCTGGTAAGCGCCTCCCCAACTGTGCACATCTATGCACCGTACATGGCAAATCCTTCATCCTGCAAAGCATCATATCACTAACCGAAGCTTTGAGATGGTGTGAGTATATTCATTTTGGGGTGAATACTCTTCCGTGCTTCTCCCACCTGAGGACTGTGGGTCTGTTGTTCTTCTTTCGCATGTCCCTTCAAAGAGACAGAAGGCACACTCACTCTATCTCTCTGCAAGCATCTATGCTTTGACACTTTTATATTGCAGTTTTCCTTCCAAATCCCGTGCCCCCTTCACCACATATACAGGCCAATCATTTCTTAATACTCATTCACTCTGTCATTCCAGTCCTCTACTCTATAGGCTGACGAAAAAACAACAAGAACAAGAAGTTGTTCAGCAAACAGATTTAAAGTCTCTCTGTGGATTTATCTTCATGCTGCTGCCCTCTAGTAATGCTACATGGCAACTGCAGCATAATAATAGGGTTGAGAAAGGGGCTGTCCTATGCAAATAATGTTCTCCCATGATTACTTTGCCGAGCTTCCTCTATGATGGTGTGATACGACCTTCAACATATGGTCTTCAAAGTTGCCAAACTGTCTTAGGCTAAGGATTTTTCCCTACGAATGCCTACAGATAAGGACCCCACCCTCATTTAGCAGGGTCCAGAATTACCTGCAGTAATCCTCTATACAGAACCTGGGCGTTCGTGGGCTCATGGTAAAAGCTGCAGACTAAGAATGGGATGTTTAAATTCCCAGTCCCAAAGGCCTGGCCTGGCTGCAAAGCAAAGCAAAGCAAAGTAAAGTAAAGCACAAGGCCTTCTTTCTGTTCCCCAATTTGAGAAAAAAATAAATACATTGATCAATGAATACAAGGCTTTGCTCCTATTTTACCTACTTGAGCAAAAGGAGGGGGAGATAAGGTGGTGGGCAAGATTTCTAAATTTGGGCTTATAATGCAAAAAATAAAATACTTACATTATTCCTGTAATTTTGAAGTCAAAATAATCTTTCTAAATGAAAAAAATAAAATGTTGTATTTTTTTCCACCTAAAAGTACTTTAAAGGCGTTGGTTGGATTCGAACCCCTATACAGGGCTAGCCTGCTGCACCAAAGGCACTTGATCTTGCCACTGAGCTATAGCTCCTTGATGGGTTTTGGTTGTGCCACAGATCATATCACCAACATAAAGGTTGTGATGTCATTCCTTATGGCTTCCACTGTAAAGGACACTTCATATCCATGATATAGGGAAGATTTGACATGCTACAAATATGGAAGCCTGTGTGGTCCAGTGGGTAAGTTCCTGACTTCCACCCAGACAACCAGGGTTAGAATCCCGGGCTCGGCACCAGGTGACTGATGGCGGCAAAGCAGAGGTAAGTCGGAGATGGCTGCTAAATTGGTAAGTAATATGTATGTGTGTATAGAGCATAGCTGGACTTGTGAATGGTGGATTGTAAAGTGGCTGTAAGAATAAGTTACTTACCTGTAAATCCTAGTTCTCTTCCAGGGGTATCCTCATCAAAGTCATAAACATTGAATATTCCCGCCCTTGTGCGGGGACCCCGGAGCATATATAAAATACACACATATTAACATGTGTAAAAAACAGCAATGCAGGCTATAATGTTAAAAACAGGCTAAAATGCTTTATTTCTATGAAGTTTTTTTTTTTTTTTTATATTATAAAGCTACAATAGAGAATAAATATCTACCCAAGCCCCTCAAACTAGGCTTAGGGAAGTAAGCAGCAGCAAACTCTAGAGAAAAAGAGAAAAAACTGCATTGAAAAACAATGAAGCATTCTTAGCCAATAGGCTGCATGCAGGTTAACACAGGAGAACCATAAAAACTTTGGCACCGTTCCTTTAAGACCCTGAGCACCTCCAGTATCCCACCATGCCTCAGGGGTGAAGGAAAGGTGACAGTTGGTTCACAGTTAGGTCAGTTCTTTTTACGGTGACAATTTGTATAACTGATTCAAAACACAGTCTGTCCTGCACTTCTAGGAGACGTGCGTCCGAGGAGGAGGGTGGGTTGTTTATGACTTTGATGAGGATACCCCTGGAAGAGAACTAGGATTTACAGGTAAGTAACTTATCCTTCTCTTCCAGGGGATCCTCATCAATAGTCATAAACATTGAATAGATTAGCAAGCCCATCCCTAAACCCAGCGGACTGTCCGATAGAAGTGCAGGAATAGATATGTCTTACGCAAATAGATTTCTTAGAGAGGCCTGCCCCACTTGGGCATCCGCTCTTGCATCTGAGTCTAAATAATAATGTCTTGTAAACGTATGGACAGACTTCCATGTAGCAGCTTTACAAATCTCAGATATCGGAACATTGTTAAGGAGAGCAGCAGTAGCCGCTTTACCCCTTGTGGAATGCGCTCTAGGCCGCGCTAGCAATTGTCTATTAGCTAGCTGGTAAGTATTAACAATGCAAGAAACTATCCATCTTGATATTGTTTGTTTCGAAGCTGCCTCTCCTGTCCTTAAATGACCATAGTTTACAAACAAGCGGTTAGAGTGTCTAATCGATTTTGTCTTGTCCAGATAAAATTTCAGCACTCTTTTCAAGTCTAATGAGTGCAATGCTTTCTCTGCCGGAGTCTCCGGATTGGGAAAGAACGTCGGTAAAGTTATGGTCTGATTAATATGGAATTCTGACACCACCTTCGGAAGGAAAGATGGGTGAGTTCGCAGAACCACTCTATTGTCATGAAAAACCGTGTACGGTTCTTTTGCAGACAAGGCCTGGATTTCACTGACCCTCCTCGCCGAAGTAATGGCCACTAGAAAAGCCGTCTTCCACGTAAGGTGTTGTAAAGAGGCCTTATGGATAGGCTCGAAAGGAGAGCCCATAAGTTTTGCCAGGACTATGTTCAGTTCCCATGGAGGAGAAGGCCTCCGAATTGGTGGAAAAACTTTCTTCAAACCTTCTAAGAAATCCTTGACTACAGGTTTTGTAAAGAAGGATTCCTGAGAAGGTGATTTGCGATAGGCAGTAATAGCAGACAAATGTACCTTAATAGATGATACCTGCAGACCGGACTTCGCTAGATGAAGCAAATAGGACAGTATGACATCCTCCTGCGCCCGTATGGGATTATGACCTTTCTGACAGCACCATATGTAGAATCTCTTCCACTTAAAAGCGTAGGAACGCCGCGTGGAAGGTCGTTTGGACTCTTTCAAGATGCTCATACACTCCTGCGAGAGTCCTAGGTGCCCATACTGCAGGAATTCAGGAGCCATGCTGTTAAGCTCAGAGAGGGTAGGTTGGGATGTAGAATCCTGCCCTCCATTCTGCTCAGAAGATCCGGTCTGCACGGCAGCCTCCTGTGAGGTTCTTCTGACAGGTTGAGGAGATCCGTGTACCAGAACTGTCGGGGCCATTGCAGCGCAATAAGAATCATTCTGGTCCTGGATCTGTAAAGTTTGCTGATCACTGCCGGAAAGAGGGGAATCGGCGGAAAAGCGTAAAGAAATGTCCCTGACCAGTCGATCAACAGGGCATTCCCTCGAGATCCCGGACGGTAGAACCTGGATGCGAAGTCTGGGCATTTCCTGTTTACTTCGTCTGCGAAGAGGTCCAGTTGAGGCCGACCCCATTGCGCGAAGATGTATTCTGCGACTTCGCCGTGCAGGACCCAATCGTGAACGTCCTCCAGGTGTCTGCTTAGAAAGTCTGCTTCCACGTTCTGCTGACCTGGCAGGTGAACTGCTGTAATTGACATTCCTCTGGCCAGGAGCCAATGCCATATCGCTTGGGACTCTCGCGAAAGGGGTAGGGACCTCGTTCCCCCCTGTTTGTTCAAGTAATACATCGTGGTTGTATTGTCCGTCTGTATCAAGAGAGTTTTCCCCTGATTTAGCGGTATGAAGGACTTGAGAGCGAGATGAACCGCTCTGAGTTCTAGCAGATTGATGTGGTACTGCTTTTCCTTGTCTGACCACAGACCCTGTGCTTGAAAAGGACCCAGATGAGCACCCCAACCCTGAAGAGATGCATCAGTTACTAGGGTGTCGGATGGAAGCACCTGGTGAAACGGAGCACCCACTGACAGGTGAGGTCTGTGCATCCACCATCTCAATGACTGAAGTGCTACCTCCGGTAGCCACACCGTGTCCTCCCAGCGACCTGTTCTCTGGCTCCAGTTGGTCTCCAATGCCTCTTGGAGGGGTCTCATGTGGAGTCTGGCATTTGGGACAATAAAAATGCACGATGCCATAGAGCCCAGTAGGGATGTCACCTGACGTGCCGTAGGTGCGCTGGCTCTCAACAGGTCCTGGCACTTCTTGTTTATTGAGGATAGTCGTGCCTCCGAAGGATACACTTTTTGTAGTTCTGTGTTTATGATAGCTCCTAGGTAGTGAAGATTCTGCGTTGGAGTCAAGGTTGACTTCTGGTGATTGACCTGAAGACCTAGAGCTTCGCAAACTCCTAGTACAATGTCCCGATGGCTTCTCGCCTGCTCCGGAGAAGAAGCCGTTAGTAGCCAGTCGTCTAGGTATGGATATATGTATATCCTTTGTCTTCGGAGATGTGCCGCCACCACTGCCATACATTTCGAGAAAACTCTTGGGGCAGATTTCAGGCCAAAGGGTAGAACCCTGAACTGGTAATGCTGTAACGCTACTCGGAAGCGCAGGAATTTTCGATGTTTTGGAGCTATTGGGATGTGAAAATATGCATCCTGCAGGTCGATGGAGCACATCCAGTCTCCCTGATGCAGTTGAGGGAAAATCTGGTGAAGCGCTAGCATTCTGAACTTCTGCTTCCTTATGTATTTGTTCAGCAGCCGTAGATCCAGGATTGGCCTGAAAACGCCCTCTCGATCCTTCTTTGCCACTAGAAAGTAATGGGAGTAGACCCCCTGTCCTCTTCGTGCCGGTGGAACCTTTTCTATGGCATTCTTTCTTAGGAGGGCGAGAGCCTCCTTGCGTAGCAAGCTGAGATGAGATGGATTGTCTTTGGTTGGTGGCAAGTGTGGTGGAGGCTGTTTGAAAAGAAGAGAATAGCCATGTTCGACAATATTGAGCACCCATTTGTCTCTTGTAATAGAGTGCCACTCGTGCAGATAAGCAGTAATACTTCCCCCCACCGGAGTGGTGTACAGTGTCGAGGGAAGCGAGATTTCATTGCTTGGTGGGTGCTTTTGGAGTGGATTGTTGAGGTCTGCTTGACCCTCGCTCCCTTGTGTTTCTTCGTTGAAAAAGAGGTCGTCCCTGTCGCTGCTGTGACCTTTGCGCCCAATGAGGGGTTTGAACCCTCTGCTGGAAAGGGCGTCTATCATACGGCCTGTACCTCCTCCTGAAATCTTTCTTTCTTTCGAGGCCCAACGCCTTCAAGGTATCCACCTCTGTCTTCATGCGGGCCATCTCTTCGTCTACATGGGCACCGAATAGAGAGTTCCCGGCAAATAGGAGATTCAGGATGCGTTGTTGTGCTTCCTGTTTCAAGCCAGTGAGCCTCAGCCAGGAAGATCTCCTCGCACAGATACCATGTGCGTACCCATGAGCGGCCAAATCCGCCCCATCCGCTGCCGCGCTGATAACCTGGTTGGATACCAGGCATCCTTCTTGTAGTATCTCCTGGAAATCTTGTCTGTCTTCTCTGGGCAATTTTTCTGTAAATCTACTGAGGGAATCCCACAGAGAACGATCGTACCTGCCCAGGAGCGCAGACGCACTGGAGACCTTCATTGCTGAAGCCGCCGTCCCGCATATCTTCCTCCCTAGAGAGTCTAGATGCCTGCTCTCTTTATCCGGGGGTACCGTGGATGAAGATGCCACTGAGTGGGTCTTACGGGCGGCAGCTATGATCACCGAGTCCGGTGGCGGATCCTTTCTAAGGAATAAAGGGTCTTGTTCTGGAGCCTTGTATTTCTTAAGAATCCTAGCCGGGGCAGACTTAAGCGATGCTGGGGCCAGAAAAGTGTCCATGGTTGGCTGCAGCAAGCCAGGCACTAGAGGCAGTAACTTTTTCGACGCTGATCTCTGTTGTAGAGTCTCAAAGATGATAGATGAGGCGGTAGATGGTTCTGGAACCTCTATGTTGAGTTTCTGCGCCCCTCTTAGCAACACCTCGTTGAATGTGGTAATATCATCCACCGGTGAGACTCTAGCAGGTGGTGAATCTGTAAGGGTGGGTGAGTAACGCCCGACAGAAGAACCTGATGAAGACCAAGAGGGTGATCTTCTCCTTGACCGCGACCTGGATCTCCGTTGAGAGCGAGATCTGCTGCGAGACGCTGTAGCAGAGCGTCTAGGCCTCGCGGTTGGTTGTCGAGGAGCTGAACGAGCCCGTTCTGCCGTGGCTGTCGGTGATGGCGTTCTTGGCAGGGAGGCAGTAGGTGAGTACATTCGCAAATACTGCGAATCTGGGGAGGCCGCTGGTCTGTTAAGGCTCTCCAGCCATCTCGGAGATAAATTGATGGGCGAGACATGCCCAGATGATGCCGCTCTTGACCGAGAAGAGTCGCTCGGTATGGAGACCACTGGAGATGGCGCCTTGTCTGGCGTGGGGCGATGTTCTGCTCCCTGTGGGACAGGTAAAACCTGCGTCGACGTCGATGGCTGTTTCGACGTCGAAGGGCGCCCAGCCGGTTGGTCCTGCCTCGACGTTGAGTGTCTTGACGTCGAACGACGCTCCTTGGACCTCGACCTGCTCGCCGTCCTGTGCCTCGACGTGGAGCGATGGGAGGTCGACGGCAGATGTTTCTCGTGCCGTGGTGGTGATCTCGACGTCGTGTGTCCTGACGTCGGGGGGCGCACAGCCTTTGGCGGCAACCGGGCACGCCGGCGATGGCTCGACGTCGATCGGCGGGTTGCCGTCGACGGAGACCTGCCCCTGCTCTGATGTTCCCTCGACGCCGTTCCCTTCGACGTCGGGTGTGTCGCCGTCGACGGCGATCTATGCCGGTGAGACGGTGGTAGCGACGACGTCGACGGTGAACAAACAGGCACTTTCCTACCTGTCGACGTCGACTGGGCCATTCTCTCCTGAGAATGGCCTTCTGGCTGTCTGGGAAGTGAGGAAGACGATGTTCTTTTCCTCTCCTGAAGCCCATGAAGTCGGATCTTCTCTCTGTCTTTCAGAGTCCTCCTAGACATGTTCTTGCAGTACTTACAAGTGTCCGGGCAGTGACTCTGAGGCAGGCACACTATGCACAGAGAGTGGGGATCTGACTGGGCCTTCTTCTTCCCACAAGCAGGGCATTTGACAAAAAGAGAAGGCATTTTTCTGTCAGAAAAAACCTTCCTAGCTCAGACAAAGATATTATTTGTCGAGTGAAAAATGAAAAAAACGCTTTTTTAAAGAATTTTTCTGAGAAAAACTCAGAAAAACTGAGAGCTCAATGCTCCAGGATCCTCTCAGAAGAAGCCGGAAAAAAGAACTAACCTAACTGTGAACCAACTGTCACCTTTCCTTCACCCCTGAGGCATGGTGGGATACTGGAGGTGCTCAGGGTCTTAAAGGCACGGTGCCAAAGTTTTTATGGTTCTCCTGTGTTAACCTGCATGCAGCCTATTGGCTAAGAATGCTTCATTGTTTTTCAATGCAGTTTTTTCTCTTTTTCTCTAGAGTTTGCTGCTGCTTACTTCCCTAAGCCTAGTTTGAGGGGCTTGGGTAGATATTTATTCTCTATTGTAGCTTTATAATATAAAAAAAAAAAAAAAAAAAAACTTCATAGAAATAAAGCATTTTAGCCTGTTTTTAACATTATAGCCTGCATTGCTGTTTTTTACACATGTTAATATGTGTGTATTTTATATATGCTCCGGGGTCCCCGCACAAGGGCGGGAATATTCAATGTTTATGACTATTGATGAGGATCCCCTGGAAGAGAAGTGTGTATGTGCGTACATGCAGAGAGAGCAAGGATAGGTGCAGGCTGTGTCAAAGGGCGGGAATAGAGGGAGCACATGAGGTGGGGGCGGAGCAAGAAGGGCAGGCTAAGAGAGGTGCAGAAAGAGGGGGAGTAGGCGGAGCCTAGGAGGAGAGGAGGGGGGTTGATGGGACTTAGAGGAGAATGGGGGGGAGGATCAAGAAGGGAAGGCTGAGAGAGAGGGATAGCAGAGGTGGCTGGTAGGACCTACAGGAGAAAGGGGGACGTAGATGGAGCAGGGGGAGAGAGCAAGAGTAGGTGGTATCGTAGTGGCAGTGATGCAGGAGAAGAAGAGGTCGAAGAGCAGTCTAGGCCAGTGCGCAAGAGGTGGTACAGGAGAGGAAGCATAGGGCTGCAAAGCCCATGCTGGCAGAGTGCTCCCCCTCCCAGCACACAAAGAGGGTGATTACAAAGGAGGGGGTTTTGGTGATGGAACCATCATTTTTATGCTCCCCTCCAATCTCCAGGTTGGTGGTAGTGGGAAGGGAGGGGGGGGGGGGCAAATTTGTGGGTGCAATGTCAAAAGGGGTGTTGGGGTGCATTATTACAGGGGTGGTAGGAGACGCAGAATGATGCAGCTTGTGTTTTTCGGGAGTGCTACATATATTCTTGTTTATTGCGCCCTTTCTTTCGAGCGGCGGTATCACTAAAGGCTAGGGGCAAAGGGGGAGGGGAGGACTTGGGGTTCAGCTTTCAGGCAGGTAATGGTATTGAGACGGGAAACAAGGAACATGTGTTAGGATTCTTGGGAGATGGTCTCCCCATGATTTCATTGCCCCGTTGCAGCACATGTTATATGGTCTCTTGGGATGGTTTTTCTAGGCCTCATAACCCCAAAAGAGTGCCTGGCATTTCGGCTGTAAGGAGACTTCTAAAGAATGTGCTTTTGATATTCTGGTAAGCGCCTCCCCAACTGTGCACATCTATGCACCGTACATGGCAAATCCTTCATCCTGCAAAGCATCATATCACTAACCGAAGCTTTGAGATGGTGTGAGTATATTCATTTTGGGGTGAATACTCTTCCGTGCTTCTCCCACCTGAGGACTGTGGGTCTGTTGTTCTTCTTTCGCATGTCCCTTCAAAGAGACAGAAGGCACACTCACTCTATCTCTCTGCAAGCATCTATGCTTTGACACTTTTATATTGCAGTTTTCCTTCCAAATCCCGCGCCCCCTTCACCACATATACAGGCCAATCATTCCTTAATACTCATTCACTCTGTCATTCCAGTCCTCTACTCTATAGGCTGATGAAAAAACAACAAGAACAAGAAGTTGTTCAGCAAACAGATTTAAAGTCTCTCTGTGGGTTTATCTTCATGCTGCTGCCCTCTAGTAATGCTACATGGCAACTGCAGCATAATAATAGGGTTGAGAAAGGGGCTGTCCTATGCAAATAATGTTCTCCCATGATTACTTTGCCGAGCTTCCTCTATGATGGTGTGATACGACCTTCAACATATGGTCTTCAGCAGATTTTTAAAGTTGCCAAACTGTCTTAGGCTAAGGATTTTTCCCTACGAATGCCTACAGATAAGGACCCCACCCTCATTTAGCAGGGTCCAGAATTACCTGCAGTAATCCTCTATACAGAACCTGGGTGTTCGTGGGCTCATGGTAAAAGCTGCAGACTAAGAATGGGATGTTTAAATTCCCAGTCCCAAAGGCCTGGCCTGGCCAGGCCTGGCTTGGCTGCAAAGCAAAGCAAAGCAAAGCAAAGCAAAGCAAAGCAAATCACAAGGCCTTATTTCTGTTCCCCAATTTGAGGAAAAAACGAATACATTGATCAATGAATACAAGGCTTTGCTCCTATTTTACCTACTTGAGCAAAAGGAGGGGGAGATAAGGTGGGGGGCAAGATTTCTAAATTTGGGCTTATAATGCAAAAAATAAAATACTTACATTATTCCTGTAATTTTGAAGTCAAAATAATCTTTCAAATGAAAAAAATAAAATGTTGTATTTTTTCCACCTAAAAGTACTTTAAAGGCGTTGGATGGATTCGAACCCCTATACAGGGTTAGCCTGCTGCACCAAAGGCACTTGATCTTGCCACTGAGCTATAGCTCCTTGATGGGTTTTGATTGTGCCACAGACCCTATCACCAACATAAAGGTTGTGATGTCATTCCTTATGGCTTCCACTGTAAAGGACACTTCATATCCATGATACAGGGAAGATTTGACATGCTACAGATATGGAAGCCTGTGTGATCCAGTGGGTAAGTTCCTGACTTCCACCCAGACAACCAGGGTTCGAATCCGGGGCTCGGCACCAGGTGACTGATGGCGGCAAAGCAGAGGTAAGTCGGAGATGGCTGCTAAATTGGTAAGTAATATGTATGTGTGTATAGAGCATAGCTGGACTTGTGAATGGTGGATTGTAAAGTGGCTGTAAGTGTGTATGTGCGTACATGCAGAGAGAGCAAGGAAAGGTGCAGACTATGTCAAAGGGCGGGAATAGAGGGAGCACATGAGGTGGGGGCGGAGCAAAAAGGGCAGGCTAAGAGAGGTGCAGAAACAGGGGGAGTAGGCGGAGCCTAGGAGGAAAGGAGGGGGGTTGATGGGACTTAGAGGAGAATGGGGGGGAGGAGCAAGAAGGGAAGGCTGAGAGAGAGGGATAGCAGAGGTGGCTGGTAGGACCTAGAGGAGAAAGGGGGACGTAGATGGAGCAGGGGGAGAGAGCAAGAGTAGGTGGTATCGTAGTGGCAGTGATGCAGGAGAAGAAGAGGTCGAGGAGCAGTCTAGGCCAGTGCGCAAGAGGTGGTACAGGAGAGGAAGCATAGGGCTGAAAAGCCCATGCTGGCAGAGTGCTCCCCCTCCCAGCACACAAAGAGGGTGATTACAAAGGAGGGGGTTTTGGTGATGGAACCATCATTTTTATGCTCCCCTCCAATCTCCAGGTTGGTGGTAGTGGGAAGGGAGGGGGGGGGGGGAAATTTGTGGGTGCAGTGTCAAAAGGGGTGTTGGGGTGCATTATTACAGGGGTGGTAGGAGACGCAGAATGATGCAGCTTGTGTTTTCGGGAGTGCTACATATATTCTTGTTTATTGCGCCCTTTCTTTCGAGCGGCGGTATCACTAAAGGCTAGGGGCAAAGGGGGAGGGGAGGACTTGGGGTTCAGCTTTCAGGCAGGTAATGGTATTGAGACGGGAAACAAGGAACATGTGTTAGGATTCTTGGGAGATGGTCTCCCCATGATTTCATCGCCCCGTTGCAGCACATGTTATATGGTCTCTTGGGATGGTTTTTCTAGGCCTCATAACCCCAAAAGAGTGCCTGGCATTTCGGCTGTAAGGACACTTCTAAAGAGTCTGCTTTTGATATTCTGGTAAGCGCCTCCCCAACTGTGCACATCTATGCACCGTATATGGCAAATCCTTCATCCTGCAAAGCATCATATCACTAACCGAAGCTTTGAGATGGTGTGAGTATATTCATTTTGGGGTGAATACTCTTCCGTGCTTCTCCCACCTGAGGTCTGTTGTTCTTCTTTCGCATGTCCCTTCAAAGAGACAGAAGGCACACTCACTCTATCTCTCTGCAAGCATCTATGCTTTGACACTTTAATATTGCAGTTTTCCTTCCAAATCCCGCGCCCCCTTCACCACATATACAGGCCAATCATTCCTTAATACTCATTCACTCTGTCATTCCAGTCCTCTACTCTATAGGCTGATGAAAAAACAACAAGAACAAGAAGTTGTTCAGCAAACAGATTTAAAGTCTCTCTGTGGATTTATCTTCATGCTGCTGCCCTCTAGTAATGCTACATGGCAACTGCAGCATAATAATAGGGTTGAGAAAGGGGCTGTCCTATGCAAATAATGTTCTCCCATGATTACTTTGCCGAGCTTCCTCTATGATGGTGTGATACGACCTTCAACATATGGTCTTCAGCAGATTTTTAAAGTTGCCAAACTGTCTTAGGCTAAGGATTTTTCCCTACGAATGCCTACAGATAAGGACCCCACCCTCATTTAGCAGGGTCCAGAATTACCTGCAGTAATCCTCTATACAGAACCTGGGCGTTCGTGGGCTCATGGTAAAAGCTGCAGACTAAGACTGGGATGTTTAAATTCCCAGTCCCAAAGGCCTGGCCTGGCTGCAAAGCAAAGCAAAGCAAAGTAAAGTAAAGCACAAGACCTTCTTTCTGTTCCCCAATTTGAGAAAAAAACAAATACATTGATCAATGAATACAAGGCTTTGCTCCTATTTTACCTACTTGAGCAAAAGGAGGCGGAGATAAGGTGGGGGGCAAGATTTCTAAATTTGGGCTTATAATGCAAAAAATAAAATACTTACATTATTCCTGTAATTTTGAAGTCAAAATAATCTTTCTAAATGAAAAAAATAAAATGTTGTATTTTTTTCCACCTAAAAGTACTTTAAAGGCGTTGGTTGGATTCGAACCCCTATACAGGGCTAGCCTGCTGCACCAAAGGCACTTGATCTTGCCACTGAGCTATAGCTCCTTGATGGGTTTTGGTTGTGCCACAGATCATATCACCAACATAAAGGTTGTGATGTCATTCCTTATGGCTTCCACTGTAAAGGACACTTCATATCCATGATATAGGGAAGATCTGACATGCTAGAGATATGGAAGCCCGTGTGGTCCAGTGGGTAAGTTCCTGACTTCCACCCAGACAACCAGGGTTAGAATCCCGGGCTCGGCACCAGGTGACTGATGGCGGCAAAGCAGAGGTAAGTCGGAGATGGCTGCTAAATTGGTAAGTAATATGTATGTGTGTATAGAGCATAGCTGGACTTCTGAATGGTGGATTGTAAAGTGGCTGTAAGTGTGTATGTGCGTACATGCAGAGAGAGCAAGGATAGGTGCAGGCTGAGTCAAAGGGCGGGAATAGAGGGAGCACATGAGGTAGGGGCGGAGCAAGAAGGGCAGGCTAAGAGAGGTGCAGAAAGAGGGGGAGTAGGCGGAGCCTAGGAGGAGAGGAGGGGGGTTGATGGGACTTAGAGGAGAATGGGGGGGAGGATCAAGAAGGGAAGGCTGAGAGAGAGGGATAGCAGAGGTGGCTGGTAGGACCTAGAGGAGAAAGGGGGACGTAGATGGAGCAGGGGGAGACAGCAAGAGTAGGTGGTATCGTAGTGGCAGTGATGCAGGAGAAGAAGAGGTCGAGGAGGAGTCTAGGCCAGTGTGCAAGAGGTGATACACGAGAGGAAGCATAGGGCTACAAAGCCCATGCTGGCAGAGTGCTCCCCCTCCCAGCACAAAAACAGGGTGATTACAAAGGAGGGGGTTTTGGTGATGAAACCATCATTTTTATGCTCCCCTCCAATCTCCAGGTTGGTGGTAGTGGGAAGGGAGGGGGGGGGCAAATTTGGGGGTGCAGTGTCAAAAGGGGTGTTGGGGTGCATTATTACAGGGGTGGTAGGAGACGCAGAATGATGCAGCTTGTGTTTTTCGGGAGTGCTACATATATTCTTGTTTATTGCGCCCTTTCTTTCGAGCGGCGGTATCACTAAAGGCTAGGGGCAAAGGGGGAGGGGAGGACTTGGGGTTCAGCTTTCAGGCAGGTAATGGTATTGAGACGGGAAACAAGGAACATGTGTTAGGATTCTTTGGAGATGGTCTCCCCATGATTTCATTGCCCCGTTGCAGCACATGTTATATGGTCTCTTGGGATGGTTTTTCTAGGCCTCATAACCCGAAAAGAGTGCCTGGCATTTCGGCTGTAAGGACACTTCCAAAGAGTGTGCTTTTGATATTCTGGTAAGCGCCTCCCCAACTGTGCACATCTATGCACCGTACATGGCAAATCCTTCATCCTGCAAAGCATCATATCACTAACCGAAGCTTTGAGATGGTGTGAGTATATTCATTTTGGGGTGAATACTCTTCCGTGCTTCTCCCACCTGAGGACTGTGGGTCTGTTGTTCTTCTTTCGCATGTCCCTTCAAAGACACAGAAGGCACACTCACTCTATCTCTCTGCAAGCATCTATGCTTTGACACTTTTATATTGCAGTTTTCCTTCCAAATCCCGTGCCCCCTTCACCACATATACAGGCCAATCATTCCTTAATACTCATTCACTCTGTCATTCCAGTCCTCTACTCTATAGGCTGATGAAAAAACAACAAGAACAAGAAGTTGTTCAGCAAACAGATTTAAAGTCCCTCTGTGGATTTATCTTCATGCTGCTGCCCTCTAGTAACGCTACATGGCAACTGCAGCATAATAATAGGGTTGAGAAAGGGGCTGTCCTATGCAAATAATGTTCTCCCATGATTACTTTGCCGAGCTTCCTCTATGATGGTGTGATACGACCTTCAACATATGGTCTTCAGCAGATTTTTAAAGTTGCCAAACTGTCTTAGGCTAAGGATTTTTCCCTACGAATGCCTACAGATAAGGACCCCACCCTCATTTAGCAGGGTCCAGAATTACCTGCAGTAATCCTCTATACAGAACCTGGGTGTTCGTGGGCTCATGGTAAAAGCTGCAGACTAAGAATGGGATGTTTAAATTCCCAGTCCCAAAGGCCTGGCCTAGCCAGGCCTGGCTTGGCTGCAAAGCAAAGCAAAGCAAAGCAAAGCAAATCACAAGGCCTTATTTCTGTTCCCCAATTTGAGGAAAAAACGAATACATTGATCAATGAATACAAGGCTTTGCTCCTATTTTACCTACTTGAGCAAAAGGAGGGGGAGATAAGGTGGGGGGCAAGATTTCTAAATTTGGGCTTATAATGCAAAAAATAAAATACTTACATTATTCCTGTAATTTTGAAGTCAAAATAATCTTTCTAAATGAAAAAAATAAAATGTTGTATTTTTTTCCACCAAAAAGTACTTTAAAGCCGTTGGCTGGATTCGAACCCCTATACAGGGCTAGCCTGCTGCACCAAAGGCACTTGATCTTGCCACTGAGCTACAGCTCCTTGATGGATTTTGACTGTGCCACAGACCCTATCACCAACATAAAGGTTGTGATGTCATTCCTTATGGCTTCCACTGTAAAGGACACTTCATATCCATGATATAGGGAAGATTTGACATGCTAGAGATATGGAAGCCCGTGTGGTCCAGTGGGTAAGTTCCTGACTTCCACCCAGACAACCAGGGTTAGAATCTCGGGCTCGGCACCAGGTGACTGATGGCGGCAAAGCAGAGGTAAGTCGGAGATGGCTGCTAAATTGGTAAGTAATATGTATGTGTGTATAGAGCATAGCTGGACTTGTGAATGGTGGATTGTAAAGTGGCTGTAAGTGTGTATGTGCGTACATGCAGAGAGAGCAAGGATAGGTGCAGGCTGAGTCAAAGGGCGGGAATAGAGGGAGCACATGAGGTAGGGGCGGAGCAAGAAGGGCAGGCTAAGAGAGGTGCAGAAAGAGGGGGAGTAGGCGGAGCCTAGGAGGAGAGGAGGGGGGTTGATGGGACTTAGAGGAGAATGGGGGGGAGGATCAAGAAGGGAAGGCTGAGAGAGAGGGATAGCAGAGGTGGCTGGTAGGACCTAGAGGAGAAAGGGGGACGTAGATGGAGCAGGGGGAGACAGCAAGAGTAGGTGGTATCGTAGTGGCAGTGATGCAGGAGAAGAAGAGGTCGAGGAGGAGTCTAGGCCAGTGTGCAAGAGGTGATACAGGAGAGGAAGCATAGGGCTACAAAGCCCATGCTGGCAGAGTGCTCCCCCTCCCAGCACAAAAACAGGGTGATTACAAAGGAGGGGGTTTTGGTGATGAAACCATCATTTTTATGCTCCCCTCCAATCTCCAGGTTGGTGGTAGTGGGAAGGGGGGGGGGGGCAAATTTGGGGGTGCAGTGTCAAAAGGGGTGTTGGGGTGCATTATTACAGGGGTGGTAGGAGACGCAGAATGATGCAGCTTGTGTTTTTCGGGAGTGCTACATATATTCTTGTTTATTGCGCCCTTTCTTTCGAGCGGCGGTATCACTAAAGGCTAGGGGCAAAGGGGGAGGGGAGGACTTGGGGTTCAGCTTTCAGGCAGGTAATGGTATTGAGACGGGAAACAAGGAACATGTGTTAGGATTCTTTGGAGATGGTCTCCCCATGATTTCATTCCCCCGTTGCAGCACATGTTATATGGTCTCTTGGGATGGTTTTTCTAGGCCTCATAACCCGAAAAGAGTGCCTGGCATTTCGGCTGTAAGGATACTTCCAAAGAGTGTGCTTTTCATATTCTGGTAAGCGCCTCCCCAACTGTGCACATCTATGCACCGTACATGGCAAATCCTTCATCCTGCAAAGCATCATATCACTAACCGAAGCTTTGAGATGGTGTGAGTATATTCATTTTGGGGTGAATACTCTTCCGTGCTTCTCCCACCTGAGGACTGTGGGTCTGTTGTTCTTCTTTCGCATGTCCCTTCAAAGACACAGAAGGCACACTCACTCTATCTCTCTGCAAGCATCTATGCTTTGACACTTTTATATTGCAGTTTTCCTTCCAAATCCCGCGCCCCCTTCACCACATATACAGGCCAATCATTCCTTAATACTCATTCACTCTGTCATTCCAGTCCTCTACTCTATAGGCTGATGAAAAAACAACAAGAACAAGAAGTTGTTCAGCAAACAGATTTAAAGTCTCTCTGTGGATTTATCTTCATGCTGCTGCCCTCTAGTAATGCTACATGGCAACTGCAGCATAATAATAGGGTTGAGAAAAGGGCTGTCCTATGCAAATAATGTTCTCCCATGATTACTTTGCCGAGCTTCCTCTATGATGGTGTGATACGACCTTCAACATATGGTCTTCAGCAGATTTTTAAAGTTGCCAAACTGTCTTACGCTAAGGATTTTTCCCTACGAATGCCTACAGATAAGGACCCCACCCTCATTTAGCAGGGTCCAGAATTACCTGCAGTAATCCTCTATACAGAACCTGGGCGTTCGTGGGTTTATGGTAAAAGCTGCAGACTAAGTATGGGATTTTTAAATTCCCAGGCCCAAAGGCCTGGCTTGGCTGCAAAGCAAAGCAAAGCACAAGGCCTTCTTTCTGTTCCCCAATTTGAGGAAAAAATGAATACATTGATCAATGAATATAAGGCTTTGCTCCTATTTTACCTACTTGAGCAAAAGGAGGGGGAGATAAGGTGGGGGGCAAGATTTCTAAATTTGGGCTTATAATGCAAAAAATAAAATACTTACATTATTCCTGTAATTTTGAAGTCAAAATAATCTTTCTAAATGAAAAAAATAAAATGTTGTATTTTTTTCCACCTAAAAGTACTTTAAAGGCATTGGCTGGATTCCAACCCCTATACAGGGTTAGCCTGCTGCACCAAAGGAACTTGATCTTGCCACTGAGCTATAGCTCCTTCATGGGTTTTGACTGTGCCACAGACCCTATCACCAACATAAAGGTTGTGATGTCATTCCTTATGGCTTCCACTGTAAAAGACACTTAATATCCATGATATAGGGAAGATTTGACATGCTACAGATATGGAAGCCCGTGTGGTCCAGTGGGTAAGTTCCTGACTTCCACCCAGACAACCAGGGTTAGAATCCCGGGCTCGGCACCAGGTGACTGATGGCGGCAAAGCAGAGGTAAGTCGGAGATGGCTGCTAAATTGGTAAGTAATATGTATGTGTGTATAGAGCATAGCTGGACTTCTGAATGGTGGATTGTAAAGTGGCTGTAAGTGTGTATGTGCGTACATGCAGAGAGAGCAAGGATAGGTGCGGGCTGTGTCAAAGGGCGGGAATAGAGGGAGCACATGAGGTGGGGGCGGAGCAAGAAGGGCAGGCTAAGAGAGGTGCAGAAAGAGGGGGAGTAGGCAGAGCCTAGGAGGAGAGGAGGGGGGTTGATGGGACTTAGAGGAGAATGGGTGGGAGGATCAAGAAGGGAAGGCTGAGAGAGAGGGATAGCAGAGGTGGCTGGTAGGACCTAGAGGAGAAAGGGGGACGTAGATGGAGCAGGGGGAGACAGCAAGAGTAGGTGGTATCGTAGTGGCAGTGATGCAGGAGAAGAAGAGGTCGAGGAGGAGTCTAGGCCAGTGTGCAAGAGGTGGTACAGGAGAGGAAGCATAGGGCTGCAAAGCCCATGCTGGCAGAGTGCTCCCCCTCCCAGCACACAAACAGGGTGATTACAAAGGAGGGGGTTTTGGTGATGGAACCATCATTTTTATGCTCCCCTCCAATCTCCAGGTTGGTGGTAGTGGGAAGGGAGGGGGGGAGGGGGCAAATTTGGGGGTGCAGTGTCAAAAGGGGTGTTGGGGTGCATTATTACAGGGGTGGTAGGAGACGCAGAATGATGCAGCTTGTGTTTTTCGGGAGTGCTACATATATTCTTGTTTATTGCGCCCTTTCTTTCGAGCGGCGGTATCACTAAAGGCTAGGGGCAAAGGGGGAGGGGAGGACTTGGGGTTCAGCTTTCAGGCAGGTAATGTTATTCAGACGGGAAACAAGGAACATGTGTTAGGATTCTTTGGAGATGGTCTCCCCATGATTTCATTGCCCCGTTGCAGCACATGTTATATGGTCTCTTGGGATGGTTTTTCTAGGCCTCATAACCCCAAAAGAGTGCCTGGCATTTCAGCTGTAAGGACACTTCTAAAGAGTGTGCTTTTGATATTCTGGTAAGCACCTCCCCAACTGTGTACATCTATGCACCGTACATGACAAATCCTTCATCCTGCAAAGCATCATATCACTAACCGAAGCTTTGAGATGGTGTGAGTATATTCATTTTGGGGTGAATACTCTTCCGTGCTTCTCCCACCTGAGGACTGTGGGTCTGTTGTTCTTCTTTCGCATGTCCCTTCAAAGACACAGAAGGCACACTCACTCTATCTCTCTGCAAGCATCTATGCTTTGACACTTTTATATTGCAGTTTTCCTTCCAAATCCCGTGCCCCCTTCACCACATATACAGGCCAATCATTCCTTAATACTCATTCACTCTGTCATTCCAGTCCTCTACTCTATAGGCTGATGAAAAAACAACAAGAACAAGAAGTTGTTCAGCAAACAGATTTAAAGTCCCTCTGTGGATTTATCTTCATGCTGCTGCCCTCTAGTAATGCTACATGGCAACTGCAGCATAATAATAGGGTTGAGAAAGGGGCTGTCCTATGCAAATAATGTTCTCCCATGATTACTTTGCCGAGCTTCCTCTATGATGGTGTGATACGACCTTCAACATATGGTCTTCAGCAGATTTTTAAAGTTGCCAAACTGTCTTAGGCTAAGGATTTTTCCCTACGAATGCCTACAGATAAGGACCCCACCCTCATTTAGCAGGGTCCAGAATTACCTGCAGTAATCCTCTATACAGAACCTGGGCGTTCGTGGGCTCATGGTAAAAGCTGCAGACTAAGAATGGGATGTATAAATTCCCAGTCCCAAAGGCCTGGCCTGACTGCAAGGCAAAGCAAAGCAAAGCACAAGGCCTTCTTTCTGTTCCCCAATTTGAGGAAAAAACCAATACATTGATCAATGAATACAAGGCTTTGCTCCTATTTTACCTACTTGAGCAAAAGGAGGGGGAGATAAGGTGGGGGGCAAGATTTCTAAATTTGGGCTTATAATGCAAAAAATAAAATACTTACATTATTCCTGTAATTTTGAAGTCAAAATAATCTTTCTAAATGAAAAAAATAAAATGTTGTATTTTTTTCCACCTAAAAGTACTTTAAAGGCGTTGGCTGGATTCAAACCCCTATACAGGGCTAGCCTGCTGCACCAAAGGCACTTGATCTTGCCACTGAGCTATAGCTCCTTGAGGGGCTTTGACTGTGCCACAGACCCTATCACCAACATAAAGGTTGTGATGTCATTCCTTATGGCTTCCACTGTAAAGGACACTTCATATCCATGATATAGGGAAGATTTGACATGCTACAGATATGGAAGCCCGTGTGGTCCAGTGAGTAAGTTCCTGACTTCCACCCAGACAACCAGGGTTAGAATCCCGGGCTCGGCACCAGGTGACTGATGGCGGCAAAGCAGAGGTAAGTCGGAGATGGCTGCTAAATTGGTAAGTAATATGTATGTGTGTATAGAGCATAGCTGGACTTGTGAATGGTGGATTGTAAAGTGGCTGTAAGTGTGTATGTGCGTACATGCAGAGAGAGCAATGATAGGTGCAGGCTGTGTCAAAGGGCGGGAATAGAGGGAGCACATGAGGTGGGGGCGGAGCAAGAAGGGCAGGCTAAGAGAGGTGCAGAAAGAGGGGGAGTAGGCGGAGCCTAGGAGGGGGGTTGATGGGACTTAGAGGAGAATGGGGGGGAGGAGCAAGAAGGGAAGGCTGAGAGAGAGGGATAGCAGAGGTGGCTGGTAGGACCTAGAGGAGAAAGGGGGACGTAGATGGAGCAGGGGGAGAGAGCAAGAGTAGGTGGTATCGTAGTGGCAGTGATGCAGGAGAAGAAGAGGTCGAGGAGGAGTCTAGGCAGGTGCGCAAGAGGTGGTACAGGAGAGGAAGCATAGGGCTGCAAAGCCCATGCTGGCAGAGTGCTCCCCCTCCCAGCACACAAACAGGGTGATTACAAAGGAGGGGGTTTTGGTGATGGAACCATCATTTTTATGCTCCCCTCCAATCTCCAGGTTGGTGGTAGTGGGAAGGGAGGGGGTCAAATTTGGGGGTGCAGTGTCAAAAGGGGTGTTGGGGTGCATTATTACAGGGGTGGTAGGAGACGCAGAATGATGCAGCTTGTGTTTTTCGGGAGTGCTACATATATTCTTGTTTATTGCGCCCTTTCTTTCGAGCGGCGGTATCACTAAAGGCTAGGGGCAAAGGGGGAGGGGAGGACTTGGGGTTCAGCTTTCAGGCAGGTAATGGTATTGAGACGGGAAACAAGGAACATGTGTTAGGATTCTTGGGAGATGGTCTCCCCATGATTTCATTGCCCCGTTGCAGCACATGTTATATGGTCTCTTGGGATGGTTTTTCTAGGCCTCATAACCCCAAAAGAGTGCCTGGCATTTCGGCTGTAAGGACACTTCTAAAGAGTGTGCTTTTGATATTCTGGTAAGCGCCTCCCCAACTGTGCACATCTATGCACCGTACATGGCAAATCCTTCATCCTGCAAAGCATCATATCACTAACCGAAGCTTTGAGATGGTGTGAGTATATTCATTTTGGGGTGAATACTCTTCCGTGCTTCTCCCACCTGAGGACTGTGGGTCTGTTGTTCTTCTTTCGCATGTCCCTTCAAAGAGACAGAAGGCACACTCACTCTATCTCTCTGCAAGCATCTATGCTTTGACACTTTTATATTGCAGTTTTCCTTCCAAATCCCGTGCCCCCTTCACCACATATACAGGCCAATCATTTCTTAATACTCATTCACTCTGTCATTCCAGTCCTCTACTCTATAGGCTGACGAAAAAACAACAAGAACAAGAAGTTGTTCAGCAAACAGATTTAAAGTCTCTCTGTGGATTTATCTTCATGCTGCTGCCCTCTAGTAATGCTACATGGCAACTGCAGCATAATAATAGGGTTGAGAAAGGGGCTGTCCTATGCAAATAATGTTCTCCCATGATTACTTTGCCGAGCTTCCTCTAGGATGGTGTGATACGACCTTCAACATATGGTCTTCAGCAGATTTTTAAAGTTGCCAAACTGTCTTAGGCTAAGGATTTTTCCCTACGAATGCCTACAGATAAGGACCCCACCTTCATTTAGCAGGGTCCAGAATTACCTGCAGTAATCCTCTATACAGAACCTGGGCGTTCGTTGGCTCATGGTAAAAGCTGGAGACTAAGAATGGGATGTTTAAATTCCCAGTCCCAAAGGCCTGGCCTGGCTGCAAAGCAAAGCAAAGCAAAGCAAAGCAAAGCAAAGCAAAGCAAAGCACAAGGCCTTATTTCTGTTCCCCAATTTGAGGAAAAAACCAATACATTGATCAATGAATACAAGGCTTTGCTCCTATTTTACCTACTTGAGCAAAAGGAGGGGGAGATAAGGTGGGGGGCAAGATTTCTAAATTTGGGCTTATAATGCAAAAAATAAAATACTTACATTATTCCTGTAATTTTGAAGTCAAAATAATCTTTCAAATGAAAAAAATAAAATGTTGTATTTTTTCCACCTAAAAGTACTTTAAAGGCGTTGGATGGATTCGAACCCCTATACAGGGTTAGCCTGCTGCACCAAAGGCACTTGATCTTGCCACTGAGCTATAGCTCCTTGATGGGTTTTGAATGTGCCACAGACCCTATCACCAACATAAAGGTTGTGATGTCATTCCTTATGGCTTCCACTGTAAAGGACACTTCATATCCATGATACAGGGAAGATTTGACATGCTACAGATATGGAAGCCTGTGTGATCCAGTGGGTAAGTTCCTGACTTCCACCCAGACAACCAGGGTTCGAATCCGGGGCTCGGCACCAGGTGACTGATGGCGGCAAAGCAGAGGTAAGTCGGAGATGGCTGCTAAATTGGTAAGTAATATGTATGTGTGTATAGAGCATAGCTGGACTTGTGAATGGTGGATTGTAAAGTGGCTGTAAGTGTGTATGTGCGTACATGCAGAGAGAGCAAGGAAAGGTGCAGACTATGTCAAAGGGCGGGAATAGAGGGAGCACATGAGGTGGGGGCGGAGCAAAAAGGGCAGGCTAAGAGAGGTGCAGAAACAGGGGGAGTAGGCGGAGCCTAGGAGGAAAGGAGGGGGGTTGATGGGACTTAGAGGAGAATGGGGGGGAGGAGCAAGAAGGGAAGGCTGAGAGAGAGGGATAGCAGAGGTGGCTGGTAGGACCTAGAGGAGAAAGGGGGACGTAGATGGAGCAGGGGGAGAGAGCAAGAGTAGGTGGTATCGTAGTGGCAGTGATGCAGGAGAAGAAGAGGTCGAGGAGCAGTCTAGGCCAGTGCGCAAGAGGTGGTACAGGAGAGGAAGCATAGGGCTGAAAAGCCCATGCTGGCAGAGTGCTCCCCCTCCCAGCACACAAAGAGGGTGATTACAAAGGAGGGGGTTTTGGTGATGGAACCATCATTTTTATGCTCCCCTCCAATCTCCAGGTTGGTGGTAGTGGGAAGGGAGGGGGGGGGGGGGGAAATTTGTGGGTGCAGTGTCAAAAGGGGTGTTGGGGTGCATTATTACAGGGGTGGTAGGAGACGCAGAATGATGCAGCTTGTGTTTTCGGGAGTGCTACATATATTCTTGTTTATTGCGCCCTCTCTTTCGAGCGGCGGTATCACTAAAGGCTAGGGGCAAAGGGGGAGGGGAGGACTTGGGGTTCAGCTTTCAGGCAGGTAATGGTATTGAGACGGGAAACAAGGAACATGTGTTAGGATTCTTGGGAGATGGTCTCCCCATGATTTCATCGCCCCGTTGCAGCACATGTTATATGGTCTCTTGGGATGGTTTTTCTAGGCCTCATAACCCCAAAAGAGTGCCTGGCATTTCGGCTGTAAGGACACTTCTAAAGAGTCTGCTTTTGATATTCTGGTAAGCGCCTCCCCAACTGTGCACATCTATGCACCGTACATGGCAAATCCTTCATCCTGCAAAGCATCATATCACTAACCGAAGCTTTGAGATGGTGTGAGTATATTCATTTTGGGGTGAATACTCTTCCGTGCTTCTCCCACCTGAGGTCTGTTGTTCTTCTTTCGCATGTCCCTTCAAAGAGACAGAAGGCACACTCACTCTATCTCTCTGCAAGCATCTATGCTTTGACACTTTAATATTGCAGTTTTCCTTCCAAATCCCGCGCCCCCTTCACCACATATACAGGCCAATCATTCCTTAATACTCATTCACTCTGTCATTCCAGTCCTCTACTCTATAGGCTGATGAAAAAACAACAAGAACAAGAAGTTGTTCAGCAAACAGATTTAAAGTCTCTCTGTGGATTTATCTTCATGCTGCTGCCCTCTAGTAATGCTACATGGCAACTGCAGCATAATAATAGGGTTGAGAAAGGGGCTGTCCTATGCAAATAATGTTCTCCCATGATTACTTTGCCGAGCTTCCTCTATGATGGTGTGATACGACCTTCAACATATGGTCTTCAGCAGATTTTTAAAGTTGCCAAACTGTCTTAGGCTAAGGATTTTTCCCTATGAATGCCTACAGATAAGGACCCCACCCTCATTTAGCAGGGTCCAGAATTACCTGCAGTAATCCTCTATACAGAACCTGGGCGTTCGTGGGCTCATGGTAAAAGCTGCAGACTAAGAATGGGATGTTTAAATTCCCAGTCCCAAAGGCCTGGCCTGGCTGCAAAGCAAAGCAAAGCAAAGTAAAGTAAAGCACAAGGCCTTCTTTCTGTTCCCCAATTTGAGAAAAAAACAAATACATTGATCAATGAATACAAGGCTTTGCTCCTATTTTACCTACTTGAGCAAAAGGAGGGGGAGATAAGGTGGGGGGCAAGATTTCTAAATTTGGGCTTATAATGCAAAAAATAAAATACTTACATTATTCCTGTAATTTTGAAGTCAAAATAATCTTTCTAAATGAAAAAAATAAAATGTTGTATTTTTTTCCACCTAAAAGTACTTTAAAGGCGTTGGTTGGATTCGAACCCCTATACAGGGCTAGCCTGCTGCACCAAAGGCACTTGATCTTGCCACTGAGCTATAGCTCCTTGATGGGTTTTGGTTGTGCCACAGATCATATCACCAACATAAAGGTTGTGATGTCATTCCTTATGGCTTCCACTGTAAAGGACACTTCATATCCATGATATAGGGAAGATTTGACATGCTAGAGATATGGAAGCCCGTGTGGTCCAGTGGGTAAGTTCCTGACTTCCACCCAGACAACCAGGGTTAGAATCCCGGGCTCGGCACCAGGTGACTGATGGCGGCAAAGCAGAGGTAAGTCGGAGATGGCTGCTAAATTGGTAAGTAATATGTATGTGTGTATAGAGCATAGCTGGACTTCTGAATGGTGGATTGTAAAGTGGCTGTAAGTGTGTATGTGCGTACATGCAGAGAGAGCAAGGATAGGTGCAGGCTGAGTCAAAGGGCGGGAATAGAGGGAGCACATGAGGTAGGGGCGGAGCAAGAAGGGCAGGCTAAGAGAGGTGCAGAAAGAGGGGGAGTAGGCGGAGCCTAGGAGGAGAGGAGGGGGGTTGATGGGACTTAGAGGAGAATGGGGGGGAGGATCAAGAAGGGAAGGCTGAGAGAGAGGGATAGCAGAGGTGGCTGGTAGGACCTAGAGGAGAAAGGGGGACGTAGGGGGAGACAGCAAGAGTAGGTGGTATCGTAGTGGCAGTGATGCAGGAGAAGAAGAGGTCGAGGAGGAGTCTAGGCCAGTGTGCAAGAGGTGATACAGGAGAGGAAGCATAGGGCTACAAAGCCCATGCTGGCAGAGTGCTCCCCCTCCCAGCACAAAAACAGGGTGATTACAAAGGAGGGGGTTTTGGTGATGAAACCATCATTTTTATGCTCCCCTCCAATCTCCAGGTTGGTGGTAGTGGGAAGGGAGGGGGGGGGCAAATTTGGGGGTGCAGTGTCAAAAGGGGTGTTGGGGTGCATTATTACAGGGGTGGTAGGAGACGCAGAATGATGCAGCTTGTGTTTTTCGGGAGTGCTACATATATTCTTGTTTATTGCGCCCTTTCTTTCGAGCGGCGGTATCACTAAAGGCTAGGGGCAAAGGGGGAGGGGAGGACTTGGGGTTCAGCTTTCAGGCAGGTAATGGTATTGAGACGGGAAACAAGGAACATGTGTTAGGATTCTTTGGAGATGGTCTCCCCATGATTTCATTGCCCCGTTGCAGCACATGTTATATGGTCTCTTGGGATGGTTTTTCTAGGCCTCATAACCCGAAAAGAGTGCCTGGCATTTCGGCTGTAAGGACACTTCCAAAGAGTGTGCTTTTGATATTCTGGTAAGCGCCTCCCCAACTGTGCACATCTATGCACCGTACATGGCAAATCCTTCATCCTGCAAAGCATCATATCACTAACCGAAGCTTTGAGATGGTGTGAGTATATTCATTTTGGGGTGAATACTCTTCCGTGCTTCTCCCACCTGAGGACTGTGGGTCTGTTGTTCTTCTTTCGCATGTCCCTTCAAAGACACAGAAGGCACACTCACTCTATCTCTCTGCAAGCATCTATGCTTTGACACTTTTATATTGCAGTTTTCCTTCCAAATCCCGTGCCCCCTTCACCACATATACAGGCCAATCATTCCTTAATACTCATTCACTCTGTCATTCCAGTCCTCTACTCTATAGGCTGATGAAAAAACAACAAGAACAAGAAGTTGTTCAGCAAACAGATTTAAAGTCCCTCTGTGGATTTATCTTCATGCTGCTGCCCTCTAGTAACGCTACATGGCAACTGCAGCATAATAATAGGGTTGAGAAAGGGGCTGTCCTATGCAAATAATGTTCTCCCATGATTACTTTGCCGAGCTTCCTCTATGATGGTGTGATACGACCTTCAACATATGGTCTTCAGCAGATTTTTAAAGTTGCCAAACTGTCTTAGGCTAAGGATTTTTCCCTACGAATGCCTACAGATAAGGACCCCACCCTCATTTAGCAGGGTCCAGAATTACCTGCAGTAATCCTCTATACAGAACCTGGGTTCTCGTGGGCTCATGGTAAAAGCTGCAGACTAAGAATGGGATGTTTAAATTCCCAGTCCCAAAGGCCTGGCCTAGCCAGGCCTGGCTTGGCTGCAAAGCAAAGCAAAGCAAAGCAAAGCAAAGCAAATCACAAGGCCTTATTTCTGTTCCCCAAGTTGAGGAAAAAACGAATACATTGATCAATGAATACAAGGCTTTGCTCCTATTTTACCTACTTGAGCAAAAGGAGGGGGAGATAAGGTGGGGGGCAAGATTTCTAAATTTGGGCTTATAATGCAAAAAAATAAAATACTTACATTATTCCTGTAATTTTGAAGTCAAAATAATCTTTCTAAATGAAAAAAATAAAATGTTGTATTTTTTTCCACCAAAAAGTACTTTAAAGCCGTTGGCTGGATTCGAACCCCTATACAGGGCTAGCCTGCTGCACCAAAGGCACTTGATCTTGCCACTGAGCTACAGCTCCTTGATGGATTTTGACTGTGCCACAGACCCTATCACCAACATAAAGGTTGTGATGTCATTCCTTATGGCTTCCACTGTAAAGGACACTTCATATCCATGATATAGGGAAGATTTGACATGCTAGAGATATGGAAGCCCGTGTGGTCCAGTGGGTAAGTTCCTGACTTCCACCCAGACAACCAGGGTTAGAATCCCGGGATCGGCACCAGGTGACTGATGGCGGCAAAGCAGAGGTAAGTCGGAGATGGCTGCTAAATTGGTAAGTAATATGTATGTGTGTATAGAGCATAGCTGGACTTCTGAATGGTGGATTGTAAAGTGGCTATAAGTGTGTATGTGCGTACATGCAGAGAGAGCAAGGATAGGTGCAGGCTGAGTCAAAGGGCGGGAATAGAGGGAGCACATGAGGTAGGGGCGGAGCAAGAAGGGCAGGCTAAGAGAGGTGCAGAAAGAGGGGGAGTAGGCGGAGCCTAGGAGGAGAGGAGGGGGGTTGATGGGACTTAGAGGAGAATGGGGGGGAGGATCAAGAAGGGAAGGCTGAGAGAGAGGGATAGCAGAGGTGGCTGGTAGGACCTAGAGGAGAAAGGGGGACGTAGATGGAGCAGGGGGAGACAGCAAGAGTAGGTGGTATCGTAGTGGCAGTGATGCAGGAGAAGAAGAGGTCGAGGAGGAGTCTAGGCCAGTGTGCAAGAGGTGATACAGGAGAGGAAGCATAGGGCTACAAAGCCCATGCTGGCAGAGTGCTCCCCCTCCCAGCACAAAAACAGGGTGATTACAAAGGAGGGGGTTTTGGTGATGAAACCATCATTTTTATGCTCCCCTCCAATCTCCAGGTTGGTGGTAGTGGGAAGGGAGGGGGGGGGGGCAAATTTGGGGGTGCAGTGTCAAAAGGGGTGTTGGGGTGCATTATTACAGGGGTGGTAGGAGACGCAGAATGATGCAGCTTGTGTTTTTCGGGAGTGCTACATATATTCTTGTTTATTGCGCCCTTTCTTTCGAGCGGCGGTATCACTAAAGGCTAGGGGCAAAGGGGGAGGGGAGGACTTGGGGTTCAGCTTTCAGGCAGGTAATGGTATTGAGACGGGAAACAAGGAACATGTGTTAGGATTCTTTGGAGATGGTCTCCCCATGATTTCATTCCCCCGTTGCAGCACATGTTATATGGTCTCTTGGGATGGTTTTTCTAGGCCTCATAACCCGAAAAGAGTGCCTGGCATTTCGGCTGTAAGGATACTTCCAAAGAGTGTGCTTTTGATATTCTGGTAAGCGCCTCCCCAACTGTGCACATCTATGCACCGTACATGGCAAATCCTTCATCCTGCAAAGCATCATATCACTAACCGAAGCTTTGAGATGGTGTGAGTATATTCATTTTGGGGTGAATACTCTTCCGTGCTTCTCCCACCTGAGGACTGTGGGTCTGTTGTTCTTCTTTCGCATGTCCCTTCAAAGACACAGAAGGCACACTCACTCTATCTCTCTGCAAGCATCTATGCTTTGACACTTTTATATTGCAGTTTTCCTTCCAAATCCCGCGCCCCCTTCACCACATATACAGGCCAATCATTCCTTAATACTCATTCACTCTGTCATTCCAGTCCTCTACTCTATAGGCTGATGAAAAAACAACAAGAACAAGAAGTTGTTCAGCAAACAGATTTAAAGTCTCTCTGTGGATTTATCTTCATGCTGCTGCCCTCTAGTAATGCTACATGGCAACTGCAGCATAATAATAGGGTTGAGAAAAGGGCTGTCCTATGCAAATAATGTTCTCCCATGATTACTTTGCCGAGCTTCCTCTATGATGGTGTGATACGACCTTCAACATATGGTCTTCAGCAGATTTTTAAAGTTGCCAAACTGTCTTACGCTAAGGATTTTTCCCTACGAATGCCTACAGATAAGGACCCCACCCTCATTTAGCAGGGTCCAGAATTACCTGCAGTAATCCTCTATACAGAACCTGGGCGTTCGTGGGTTTATGGTAAAAGCTGCAGACTAAGTATGGGATTTTTAAATTCCCAGGCCCAAAGGCCTGGCTTGGCTGCAAAGCAAAGCAAAGCACAAGGCCTTCTTTCTGTTCCCCAATTTGAGGAAAAAATGAATACATTGATCAATGAATATAAGGCTTTGCTCCTATTTTACCTACTTGAGCAAAAGGAGGGGGAGATAAGGTGGGGGGCAAGATTTCTAAATTTGGGCTTATAATGCAAAAAATAAAATACTTACATTATTCCTGTAATTTTGAAGTCAAAATAATCTTTCTAAATGAAAAAAATAAAATGTTGTATTTTTTTCCACCTAAAAGTACTTTAAAGGCATTGGCTGGATTCCAACCCCTATACAGGGTTAGCCTGCTGCACCAAAGGAACTTGATCTTGCCACTGAGCTATAGCTCCTTCATGGGTTTTGACTGTGCCACAGACCCTATCACCAACATAAAGGTTGTGATGTCATTCCTTATGGCTTCCACTGTAAAAGACACTTAATATCCATGATATAGGGAAGATTTGACATGCTACAGATATGGAAGCCCGTGTGGTCCAGTGGGTAAGTTCCTGACTTCCACCCAGACAACCAGGGTTAGAATCCCGGGCTCGGCACCAGGTGACTGATGGCGGCAAAGCAGAGGTAAGTCGGAGATGGCTGCTAAATTGGTAAGTAATATGTATGTGTGTATAGAGCATAGCTGGACTTCTGAATGGTGGATTGTAAAGTGGCTGTAAGTGTGTATGTGCGTACATGCAGAGAGAGCAAGGATAGGTGCGGGCTGTGTCAAAGGGCGGGAATAGAGGGAGCACATGAGGTGGGGGCGGAGCAAGAAGGGCAGGCTAAGAGAGGTGCAGAAAGAGGGGGAGTAGGCAGAGCCTAGGAGGAGAGGAGGGGGGTTGATGGGACTTAGAGGAGAATGGGTGGGAGGATCAAGAAGGGAAGGCTGAGAGAGAGGGATAGCAGAGGTGGCTGGTAGGACCTAGAGGAGAAAGGGGGACGTAGATGGAGCAGGGAGAGACAGCAAGAGTAGGTGGTATCGTAGTGGCAGTGATGCAGGAGAAGAAGAGGTCGAGGAGGAGTCTAGGCCAGTGTGCAAGAGGTGGTACAGGAGAGGAAGCATAGGGCTGCAAAGCCCATGCTGGCAGAGTGCTCCCCCTCCCAGCACACAAACAGGGTGATTACAAAGGAGGGGGTTTTGGTGATGGAACCATCATTTTTATGCTCCCCTCCAATCTCCAGGTTGGTGGTAGTGGGAAGGGAGGGGGGGAGGGGGCAAATTTGGGGGTGCAGTGTCAAAAGGGGTGTTGGGGTGCATTATTACAGGGGTGGTAGGAGACGCAGAATGATGCAGCTTGTGTTTTTCGGGAGTGCTACATATATTCTTGTTTATTGCGCCCTTTCTTTCGAGCGGCGGTATCACTAAAGGCTAGGGGCAAAGGGGGAGGGGAGGACTTGGGGTTCAGCTTTCAGGCAGGTAATGTTATTCAGACGGGAAACAAGGAACATGTGTTAGGATTCTTTGGAGATGGTCTCCCCATGATTTCATTGCCCCGTTGCAGCACATGTTATATGGTCTCTTGGGATGGTTTTTCTAGGCCTCATAACCCCAAAAGAGTGCCTGGCATTTCAGCTGTAAGGACACTTCTAAAGAGTGTGCTTTTGATATTCTGGTAAGCACCTCCCCAACTGTGTACATCTATGCACCGTACATGACAAATCCTTCATCCTGCAAAGCATCATATCACTAACCGAAGCTTTGAGATGGTGTGAGTATATTCATTTTGGGGTGAATACTCTTCCGTGCTTCTCCCACCTGAGGACTGTGGGTCTGTTGTTCTTCTTTCGCATGTCCCTTCAAAGACACAGAAGGCACACTCACTCTATCTCTCTGCAAGCATCTATGCTTTGACACTTTTATATTGCAGTTTTCCTTCCAAATCCCGTGCCCCCTTCACCACATATACAGGCCAATCATTCCTTAATACTCATTCACTCTGTCATTCCAGTCCTCTACTCTATAGGCTGATGAAAAAACAACAAGAACAAGAAGTTGTTCAGCAAACAGATTTAAAGTCCCTCTGTGGATTTATCTTCATGCTGCTGCCCTCTAGTAATGCTACATGGCAACTGCAGCATAATAATAGGGTTGAGAAAGGGGCTGTCCTATGCAAATAATGTTCTCCCATGATTACTTTGCCGAGCTTCCTCTATGATGGTGTGATACGACCTTCAACATATGGTCTTCAGCAGATTTTTAAAGTTGCCAAACTGTCTTAGGCTAAGGATTTTTCCCTACGAATGCCTACAGATAAGGACCCCACCCTCATTTAGCAGGGTCCAGAATTACCTGCAGTAATCCTCTATACAGAACCTGGGCGTTCGTGGGCTCATGGTAAAAGCTGCAGACTAAGAATGGGATGTATAAATTCCCAGTCCCAAAGGCCTGGCCTGGCTGCAAGGCAAAGCAAAGCAAAGCACAAGGCCTTCTTTCTGTTCCCCAATTTGAGGAAAAAACGAATACATTGATCAATGAATACAAGGCTTTGCTCCTATTTTACCTACTTGAGCAAAAGGAGGGGGAGATAAGGTGGGGGGCAAGATTTCTAAATTTGGGCTTATAATGCAAAAAATAAAATACTTACATTATTCCTGTAATTTTGAAGTCAAAATAATCTTTCTAAATGAAAAAAATAAAATGTTGTATTTTTTTCCACCTAAAAGTACTTTAAAGGCGTTGGCTGGATTCAAACCCCTATACAGGGCTAGCCTGCTGCACCAAAGGCACTTGATCTTGCCACTGAGCTATAGCTCCTTGAGGGGCTTTGACTGTGCCACAGACCCTATCACCAACATAAAGGTTGTGATGTCATTCCTTATGGCTTCCACTGTAAAGGACACTTCATATCCATGATATAGGGAAGATTTGACATGCTACAGATATGGAAGCCCGTGTGGTCCAGTGAGTAAGTTCCTGACTTCCACCCAGACAACCAGGGTTAGAATCCCGGGCTCGGCACCAGGTGACTGATGGCGGCAAAGCAGAGGTAAGTCGGAGATGGCTGCTAAATTGGTAAGTAATATGTATGTGTGTATAGAGCATAGCTGGACTTGTGAATGGTGGATTGTAAAGTGGCTGTAAGTGTGTATGTGCGTACATGCAGAGAGAGCAATGATAGGTGCAGGCTGTGTCAAAGGGCGGGAATAGAGGGAGCACATGAGGTGGGGGCGGAGCAAGAAGGGCAGGCTAAGAGAGGTGCAGAAAGAGGGGGAATAGGCGGAGCCTAGGAGGGGGGTTGATGGGACTTAGAGGAGAATGGGGGGGAGGAGCAAGAAGGGAAGGCTGAGAGAGAGGGATAGCAGAGGTGGCTGGTAGGACCTAGAGGAGAAAGGGGGACGTAGATGGAGCAGGGGGAGAGAGCAAGAGTAGGTGGTATCGTAGTGGCAGTGATGCAGGAGAAGAAGAGGTCGAGGAGGAGTCTAGGCAGGTGCGCAAGAGGTGGTACAGGAGAGGAAGCATAGGGCTGCAAAGCCCATGCTGGCAGAGTGCTCCCCCTCCCAGCACACAAACAGGGTGATTACAAAGGAGGGGGTTTTGGTGATGGAACCATCATTTTTATGCTCCCCTCCAATCTCCAGGTTGGTGGTAGTGGGAAGGGAGGGGGGGGGGTCAAATTTGGGGGTGCAGTGTCAAAAGGGGTGTTGGGGTGCATTATTACAGGGGTGGTAGGAGACGCAGAATGATGCAGCTTGTGTTTTTCGGGAGTGCTACATATATTCTTGTTTATTGCGCCCTTTCTTTCGAGCGGCGGTATCACTAAAGGCTAGGGGCAAAGGGGGAGGGGAGGACTTGGGGTTCAGCTTTCAGGCAGGTAATGGTATTGAGACGGGAAACAAGGAACATGTGTTAGGATTCTTGGGAGATGGTCTCCCCATGATTTCATTGCCCCGTTGCAGCACATGTTATATGGTCTCTTGGGATGGTTTTTCTAGGCCTCATAACCCCAAAAGAGTGCCTGGCATTTCGGCTGTAAGGACACTTCTAAAGAGTGTGCTTTTGATATTCTGGTAAGCGCCTCCCCAACTGTGCACATCTATGCACCGTACATGGCAAATCCTTCATCCTGCAAAGCATCATATCACTAACCGAAGCTTTGAGATGGTGTGAGTATATTCATTTTGGGGTGAATACTCTTCCGTGCTTCTCCCACCTGAGGACTGTGGGTCTGTTGTTCTTCTTTCGCATGTCCCTTCAAAGAGACAGAAGGCACACTCACTCTATCTCTCTGCAAGCATCTATGCTTTGACACTTTTATATTGCAGTTTTCCTTCCAAATCCCGTGCCCCCTTCACCACATATACAGGCCAATCATTTCTTAATACTCATTCACTCTGTCATTCCAGTCCTCTACTCTATAGGCTGACGAAAAAACAACAAGAACAAGAAGTTGTTCAGCAAACAGATTTAAAGTCTCTCTGTGGATTTATCTTCATGCTGCTGCCCTCTAGTAATGCTACATGGCAACTGCAGCATAATAATAGGGTTGAGAAAGGGGCTGTCCTATGCAAATAATGTTCTCCCATGATTACTTTGCCGAGCTTCCTCTAGGATGGTGTGATACGACCTTCAACATATGGTCTTCAGCAGATTTTTAAAGTTGCCAAACTGTCTTAGGCTAAGGATTTTTCCCTACGAATGCCTACAGATAAGGACCCCACCTTCATTTAGCAGGGTCCAGAATTACCTGCAGTAATCCTCTATACAGAACCTGGGCGTTCGTTGGCTCATGGTAAAAGCTGGAGACTAAGAATGGGATGTTTAAATTCCCAGTCCCAAAGGCCTGGCCTGGCTGCAAAGCAAAGCAAAGCAAAGCAACGCAAAGCAAAGCACAAGGCCTTATTTCTGTTCCCCAATTTGAGGAAAAAACCAATACATTGATCAATGAATACAAGGCTTTGCTCCTATTTTACCTACTTGAGCAAAAGGAGGGGGAGATAAGGTGGGGGACAAGATTTCTAAATTTGGGCTTATAATGCAAAAAATAAAATACTCACATTATTCCTGTAATTTTGAAGTCAAAATAATCTTTCTAAATGAAAAAAATAAAATGTTGTATTTTTTTCCACCTAAAAGTACTTTAAAGGCGTTGGCTGGATTCGAACCCTTATACAGGGCTAGCCTGCTGCACCAAAGGCACTTGATCTTGCCACTGAGCTATAGCTCCTTGCTGAGTTTTGACTGTGCCACAGACCCTATCACCAACATAAAGGTTGTGATGTCATTCCTTATGGCTTCCACTGTAATGGACACTTCATATCCATGATATAGGGAAGATTTGACATGCTACAGATATGGAAGCCCGTGTGGTCCAGTGGGTAAGTTCCTGACTTCCACCCAGACAACCAGGGTTCGAATCCCGGGCTCGGCACCAGGTGACTGATGGCGGCAAAGCAGAGGTAAGTCGGAGATGGCTGCTAAATTGGTAAGTAATATGTATGTGTGTATAGAGCATAGCTGGACTTGTGAATGGTGGATTGTAAAGTGGCTGTAAGTGTGTATGTGCGTACATGCAGAGAGAGCAAGGATAGGTGCAGGCTGTGTCAAAGGGCGGGAATAGAGGGAGCACATGAGGTGGGGGCGGAGCAAGAAGGGCAGGCTAAGAGAGGTGCAGAAAGAGGGGGAGTAGGCGGAGCCTAGGAGGAGAGGAGGGGGGTTGATGGGACTTAGAGGAGAATGGGGGGGAGGAGCAAGAAGGGAAGGCTGAGAGAGAGGGATAGCAGAGGTGGCTGGTAAGACCTAGAGGAGAAAGGGGGACGTAGATGGAGCAGGGGGAGAGAGCAAGAGTAGGTGGTATCGTAGTGGCAGGGATGCAGGAGAAGAAGAGGTCGAGGAGGAGTCTAGGCCAGTGTGCAAGAGGTGGTACAGGAGAGGAAGCATAGGGCTGCAAAGCCCATGCTGGCAGAGTGCTCCCCCTCCCAGCACACAAACAGGGTGATTACAAAGGAGGGGGTTTTGGTGATGGAACCATCATTTTTATGCTCCCCTCCAATCTCCAGGTTGGAGGTAGTGGGAAGGGAGGGGGGGGGACAAATTTGGGGGTGCAGTGTCAAAAGGGGTGTTGGGGTGCATTATTACAGGGGTGGTAGGAGACGCAGAATGATGCAGCTTGTGTTTTTCGGGAGTGCTACATATATTCTTGTTTATTGCGCCCTTTCTTTCGAGCGGCGGTATCACTAAAGGCTAGGGGCAAAGGGGGAGGGGAGGACTTGGGGTTCAGCTTTCAGGCAGGTAATGGTATTGAGACGGGAAACAAGGAACATGTGTTAGGATTCTTGGGAGATGGTCTCCCCATGATTTCATTGCCCCGTTGCAGCACATGTTATATGGTCTCTTGGGATGGTTTTTCTAGGCCTCATAACCCCAAAAGAGTGCCTGGCATTTCGGCTGTAAGGACACTTCTAAAGAGTGTGCTTTTGATATTCTGGTAAGCGCCTCCCCAACTGTGCACATCTATGCACCGTACATGGCAAATCCTTCATCCTGCAAAGCATCATATCACTAACCGAAGCTTTTGAGATGGTGTGAGTATATTCATTTTGGGGTGAATACTCTTCCGTGCTTCTCCTACCTGAGGACTGTGGGTCTGTTGTTCTTCTTTCGCATGTCCCTTCAAAGAGACAGAAGGCACACTCACTCTATCTCTCTGCAAGCATCTATGCTTTGACACTTTTATATTGCAGTTTTCCTTCCAAATCCCTCACCCCCTTCACCACATATACAGGCCAATCATTCCTTAATACTCATTCACTCTGTCATTCCAGTCCTATACTCTATAGGCTGATGAAAAAACAACAAGAACAAGAAGTTGTTCAGCAAACAGATTTAAAGTCTCTCTGTGGATTTATCTTCATGCTGCTGCCCTCTAGTAATGCTACATGGCAACTGCAGCATAATAATAGGGTTGAGAAAGGGGCTGTCCTATGCAAATAATGTTCTCCCATGATTACTTTGCCGAGCTTCCTCTATGGTGGTGTGATACGACCTTCAAGATATGGTCTTCAGCAGATTTTTAAAGTTGCCAAACTGTCTTAGGCTAAGGATTTTTCCCTACGAATGCCTACAGATAAGGACCCCACCCTCATTTAGCAGGGTCCAGAATTACCTGCAGTAATCCTCTATACAGAACCTGGGTGTTCGTGGGCTCATGGTAAAAGCTGCAGACTAAGAATGGGATGTTTAAATTCCCAGTCCCAAAGGCCTGGCCTGGCTGCAAAGCAAAGCAAAGCACAAGGCCTTATTTCTATTCCCCAATTTGAGGAATAAACGAATACATTGATCAATGAATACATGGCTTTGCTCCTATTTTACCTACTTGAGCAAAAGGAGGGGGAGATAAGGTGGGGGGCAAGATTTCTAAATTTGGGCTTATAATGCAAAAAATAAAATACTTACATTATTCCTGCAATTTTGAAGTCCAAATAATCTTTCTAAATGAAAAAATTAAAATGTTGTATTTTTTTCCACCTAAAAGTACTTTAAAGGCATTGGCTGGATTCGAGCCCCTATACAGGGTTAGCCTGCTGCAACAAAGGCACTTGATCTTGCCACTGAGCTATAGCTCCTTGATGGGTTTTGACTGTGCCACAGACCCTATCACCAACATAAAGGTTGGGATGTCATTCCTTATGGCTTCCACTGTAAAGGACACTTCATATCCATGATATAGGGAAGATTTGACATGCTACAGATATGGAAGCCTGTGTGGTCCAGTGGGTAAGTTCCTGACTTCCACCCAGACAACCAGGGTTTGAATCCCGGGCTCGGCACCAGGTGACTGATGGCGGCAAAGCAGAGGTAAGTCGGAGATGGCTGCTAAATTGGTAAGTAATATGTATGTGTGTATAGAGCATAGCTGGACTTGTGAATGGTGGATTGTAAAGTGGCTGTAAGTGTGTATGTGAGTACATGCAGAGAGAGCAAGGATAGGTGCAGGCTGTGTCAAAGGGCGGGAACAGAGGGAGCACATGAGGTGGGGGCGGAGCAAGAAGGGCAGGCTAAGAGAGGGGGAGTAGGTGGAGCCTAGGAGGAGAGGAGGGGGGTTGATGGGACTTAGAGGAGAATGGGGGGGAGGAGCAAGAAGGGAAGGCTGAGAGAGAGGGATAGCAGAGGTGGCAGGGAGGACCTAGAGGAGAAAGGGGGACGTAGATGGAGCAGGGGAGAGAACAACAGTAGGCGGTATCGTAGTGGCAGTGATGCAGGAGAAGAAGAGGTCGAGGAGGAGTCTAGGCCAGTGTGCAAGAGGTGGTACAGGAGAGGAAGCATAGGGCTCAAAGCCCATGCTGGCAGAGTGCTCCCCCTCCCAGCACACCAACAGGGTGATAACAAAGGAGGGGGTTTTGGTGATGGAACCATCATTTTTATGCTCCCCTCCAATCTCCAGGTTGGTGGTAGTGGGAAGGGGGGGGGCAAATTTGGGGGTGCAGTGTCAAAAGGGGTGTTGGGGTGCATTATTACAGGGGTGGTAGGAGACGCAGAATGATGCAGCTTGTGTTTTTCGGGAGTGCTACATATATTCTTGTTTATTGCGCCCTTTCTTTCGAGCGGCGGTATCACTAAAGGCTAGGGGCAAAGGGGGAGGGGAGGACTTGGGGTTCAGCTTTCAGGCAGGTAATGGTATTGAGACGGGAAACAAGGAACATGTGTTAGGATTCTTGGGAGATGGTCTCCCCATGATTTCATTGCCCCGTTGCAGCACATGTTATATGGTCTCTTGGGATGGTTTTTCTAGGCCTCATAACCCCAAAAGAGTGCCTGGCATTTCGGCTGTAAAGACACTTCTAAAGAGTGTGCTTTTGATATTCTGGTAAGCGCCTCCCCAACTGTGCACATCTATGCACCGTACATGGCAAATCCTTCATCCTGCAAAGCATCATATCACTAACCGAAGCTTTGAGATGGTGTGAGTATATTCATTTTGGGGTGAATACTCTTCCGTGCTTCTCCCACCTGAGGACTGTGGGTCTGTTGTTCTTCTTTCGCAGGTCCCTTCAAAGAGACAGAAGGCACACTCACTCTATCTCTCTGCAAGCATCTATGCTTTGACACTTTTATATTGCAGTTTTCCTTCCAAATCACGCGCCCCCTTCACCACATATACAGGCCAATCATTCCTTAATACTCATTCTCTCTGTCATTCCAGTCCTCTACTCTATAGGCTGATGAAAAAACAACAAGAACAAGAAGTTGTTCAGCAAACAGATTTAAAGTCTCTCTGTGGATTTATCTTCATGCTGCTGCCCTCTAGTAATGCTACATGGCAACTGCAGCATAATAATAGGGTTGAGAAAGGGGCTGTCCTATGCAAATAATGTTCTCCCATGATTACTTTGCCGAGCTTCCTCTATGATGGTGTGATACGACCTTCAACATATGGTCTTCAGCAGATTTTTAAAGTTGCCAAACTGTCTTAGGCTAAGGATTTTTCCCTACGAATGCCTACAGATAAGGACCCCACCCTCATTTAGCAGGGTCCAGAATTACCTGCAGTAATCCTCTATACAGAACCTGGGCGTTCGTGGACTCATGGTAAAAGCTGCAGACTAAGAATGGGATGTTTAAATTCCCAGTCCCAAAGGCCTGGCCTGGCTGCAAAGCAAAGCAAAGCAAAGCAAAGCAAAGTAAAGTAAAGCACAAGGCCTTCTTTCTGTTCCCCAATTTGAGAAAAAAACAAATACATTGATCAATGAATACAAGGCTTTGCTCCTATTTTACCTACTTGAGCAAAAGGAGGGGGAGATAAGGTGGGGGGCAAGATTTCTAAATTTGGGCTTATAATGCAAAAAATAAAATACTTACATTATTCCTGTAATTTTGAAGTCAAAATAATCTTTCTAAATGAAAAAAATAAAATGTTGTATTTTTTTCCACCTAAAAGTACTTTAAAGGCGTTGGTTGGATTCGAACCCCTATACAGGGTTAGCCTGCTGCACCAAAGGCACTTGATCTTGCCACTGAGCTATAGCTCCTTGATGGGTTTTGGTTGTGCCACAGATCATATCACCAACATAAAGGTTGTGATGTCATTCCTTATGGCTTCCACTGTAAAGGACACTTCATATCCATGATATAGGGAAGATTTGACATGCTACAAATATGGAAGCCTGTGTGGTCCAGTGGGTAAGTTCCTGACTTCCACCCAGACAACCAGGGTTAGAATCCCGGGCTCGGCACCAGGTGACTGATGGCGGCAAAGCAGAGGTAAGTCGGAGATGGCTGCTAAATTGGTAAGTAATATGTATGTGTGTATAGAGCATAGCTGGACTTGTGAATGGTGGATTGTAAAGTGGCTGTAAGAATAAGTTACTTACTTGTAAATCCTAGTTCTCTTCCAGGGGTATCCTCATCAAAGTCATAAACATTGAATATTCCCGCCCTTGTGCGGGGACCCCGGAGCATATATAAAATACACACATATTAACATGTGTAAAAAACAGCAATGCAGGCTATAATGTTAAAAACAGGCTAAAATGCTTTATTTCTATGAATTTTTTTTTTTTTTTTTTATATTATAAAGCTACAATAGAGAATAAATATCTACCCAAGCCCCTCAAACTAGGCTTAGGGAAGTAAGCAGCAGCAAACTCTAGAGAAAAAGAGAAAAAACTGCATTGAAAAACAATGAAGCATTCTTAGCCAATAGGCTGCATGCAGGTTAACACAGGAGAACCATAAAAACTTTGGCACCGTTCCTTTAAGACCCTGAGCACCTCCAGTATCCCACCATGCCTCAGGGGTGAAGGAAAGGTGACAGTTGGTTCACAGTTAGGTCAGTTCTTTTTACGGTGACAATTTGTATAACTGATTCAAAACACAGTCTGTCCTGCACTTCTAGGAGACGTGCGTCCGAGGAGGAGGGTGGGTTGTTTATGACTTTGATGAGGATACCCCTGGAAGAGAACTAGGATTTACAGGTAAGTAACTTATCCTTCTCTTCCAGGGGATCCTCATCAATAGTCATAAACATTGAATAGATTAGCAAGCCCATCCCTAAACCCAGCGGACTGTCCGATAGAAGTGCAGGAATAGATATGTCTTACGCAAATAGATTTCTTAGAGAGGCCTGCCCCACTTGGGCATCCGCTCTTGCATCTGAGTCTAAACAATAATGTCTTGTAAACGTATGGACAGACTTCCATGTAGCAGCTTTACAAATCTCAGATATCGGAACATTGTTAAGGAGAGCAGCAGTAGCCGCTTTACCCCTTGTGGAATGCGCTCTAGGCCGCGCTAGCAATTGTCTATTAGCTAGCTGGTAAGTATTAACAATGCAAGAAACTATCCATCTTGATATTGTTTGTTTCGAAGCTGCCTCTCCTGTCCTTAAATGACCATAGTTTACAAACAAGCGGTTAGAGTGTCTAATCGATTTTGTCTTGTCCAGATAAAATTTCAGCACTCTTTTCAAGTCTAATGAGTGCAATGCTTTCTCTGCCGGAGTCTCCGGATTGGGAAAGAACGTCGGTAAAGTTATGGTCTGATTAATATGGAATTCTGACACCACCTTCGGAAGGAAAGATGGGTGAGTTCGCAGAACCACTCTATTGTCATGAAAAACCGTGTACGGTTCTTTTGCAGACAAGGCCTGGATTTCACTGACCCTCCTCGCCGAAGTAATGGCCACTAGAAAAGCCGTCTTCCACGTAAGGTGTTGTAAAGAGGCCTTATGGATAGGCTCGAAAGGAGAGCCCATAAGTTTTGCCAGGACTATGTTCAGTTCCCATGGAGGAGAAGGCCTCCGAATTGGCGGAAAAACTTTCTTCAAACCTTCTAAGAAATCCTTGACTACAGGTTTTGTAAAGAAGGATTCCTGAGAAGGTGATTTGCGATAGGCAGTAATAGCAGACAAATGTACCTTAATAGATGATACCTGCAGACCGGACTTCGCTAGATGAAGCAAATAGGACAGTATGACATCCTCCTGCGCCCGTATGGGATTATGACCTTTCTGACAGCACCATATGTAGAATCTCTTCCACTTAAAAGCGTAGGAACGCCGCGTGGAAGGTCGTTTGGACTCTTTCAAGATGCTCATACACTCCTGCGAGAGTCCTAGGTGCCCATACTGCAGGAATTCAGGAGCCATGCTGTTAAGCTCAGAGAGGGTAGGTTGGGATGTAGAATCCTGCCCTCCATTCTGCTCAGAAGATCCGGTATGCACGGCAGCCTCCTGTGAGGTTCTTCTGACAGGTTGAGGAGATCCGTGTACCAGAACTGTCGGGGCCATTGCAGCGCAATAAGAATCATTCTGGTCCTGGATCTGTAAAGTTTGCTGATCACTGCCGGAAAGAGGGGAATCGGCGGAAAAGCGTAAAGAAATGTCCCTGACCAGTCGATCAACAGGGCATTCCCTCGAGATCCCGGACGGTAGAACCTGGATGCGAAGTCTGGGCATTTCCTGTTTACTTCGTCTGCGAAGAGGTCCAGTTGAGGCCGACCCCATTGCGCGAAGATGTATTCTGCGACTTCGCCGTGCAGGACCCAATCGTGAACGTCCTCCAGGTGTCTGCTTAGAAAGTCTGCTTCCATGTTCTGCTGACCTGGCAGGTGAACTGCTGTAATTGACATTCCTCTGGCCAGGAGCCAATGCCATATCGCTTGGGACTCTCGCGAAAGGGGTAGGGACCTCGTTCCCCCCTGTTTGTTAAAGTAATACATCGTGGTTGTATTGTCCGTCTGTATCAAGAGAGTTTTCCCCTGATTTAGCGGTATGAAGGACTTGAGAGCGAGATGAACCGCTCTGAGTTCTAGCAGATTGATGTGGTACTGCTTTTCCTTGTCTGACCACAGACCCTGTGCTTGAAAAGGACCCAGATGAGCACCCCAACCCTGAAGAGATGCATCAGTTACTAGGGTGTCGGATGGAAGCACCTGGTGAAACGGAGCACCCACTGACAGGTGAGGTCTGTGCATCCACCATCTCAATGACTGAAGTGCTACCTCCGGTAGCCACACCGTGTCCTCCCAGCGACCTGTTCTCTGGCTCCAGTTGGTCTCCAATGCCTCTTGGAGGGGTCTCATGTGGAGTCTGGCATTTGGGACAATAAAAATGCACGATGCCATAGAGCCCAGTAGGGATGTCACCTGACGTGCCGTAGGTGCGCTGGCTCTCAACAGGTCCTGGCACTTCTTGTTTATTGAGGATAGTCGTGCCTCCGAAGGATACACTTTTTGTAGTTCTGTGTTTATGATAGCTCCTAGGTAGTGAAGATTCTGCGTTGGAGTCAAGGTTGACTTCTGGTGATTGACCTGAAGACCTAGAGCTTCGCAAACTCCTAGTACAATGTCCCGATGGCTTCTCGCCTGCTCCGGAGAAGAAGCCGTTAGTAGCCAGTCGTCTAGGTATGGATATATGTATATCCTTTGTCTTCGGAGATGTGCCGCCACCACTGCCATACATTTCGAGAAAACTCTTGGGGCAGATTTCAGGCCAAAGGGTAGAACCCTGAACTGGTAATGCTGTAACGCTACTCGGAAGCGCAGGAATTTTCGATGTTTTGGAGCTATTGGGATGTGAAAATATGCATCCTGCAGGTCGATGGAGCACATCCAGTCTCCCTGATGCAGTTGAGGGAAAATCTGGTGAAGCGCTAGCATTCTGAACTTCTGCTTCCTTATGTATTTGTTCAGCAGCCGTAGATCCAGGATTGGCCTGAAAACGCCCTCTCGATCCTTCTTTGCCACTAGAAAGTAATGGGAGTAGACCCCCTGTCCTCTTCGTGCCGGTGGAACCTTTTCTATGGCATTCTTTCTTAGGAGGGCGAGAGCCTCCTTGCGTAGCAAGCTGAGATGAGATGGATTGTCTTTGGTTGGTGGCAAGTGTGGTGGAGGCTGTTTGAAAAGAAGAGAATAGCCATGTTCGACAATATTGAGCACCCATTTGTCTCTTGTAATAGAGTGCCACTCGTGAAGATAAGCCGTAATACTTCCCCCCACCGGAGTGGTGTACAGTGTCGAGGGAAGCGAGATTTCATTGCTTGGTGGGTGCTTTTGGAGTGGATTGTTGAGGTCTGCTTGACCCTCGCTCCCTTGTGTTTCTTCGTTGAAAAAGAGGTCGTCCCTGTCGCTGCTGTGACCTTTGCGCCCAATGAGGGGTTTGAACCCTTTGCTGGAAAGGGCGTCTATCATACGGCCTGTACCTCCTCCTGAAATCTTTCTTTCTTTCGAGGCCCAACGCCTTCAAGGTATCCACCTCTGTCTTCATGCGGGCCATCTCTTCGTCTACATGGGCACCGAATAGAGAGTTCCCGGCAAATAGGAGATTCAGGATGCGTTGTTGTGCTTCCTGTTTCAAGCCAGTGAGCCTCAGCCAGGAAGATCTCCTCGCACAGATACCATGTGCGTACCCATGAGCGGCCAAATCCGCCCCATCCGCTGCCGCGCTGATAACCTGGTTGGATACCAGGCATCCTTCTTGTAGTATCTCCTGGAAATCTTGTCTGTCTTCTCTGGGCAATTTTTCTGTAAATCTACTGAGGGAATCCCACAGAGAACGATCGTACCTGCCCAGGAGCGCAGACGCACTGGAGACCTTCATTGCTGAAGCCGCCGTCCCGCATATCTTCCTCCCTAGAGAGTCTAGATGCCTGCTCTCTTTATCCGGGGGTACCGTGGATGAAGATGCCACTGAGTGGGTCTTACGGGCGGCAGCTATGATCACCGAGTCCGGTGGCGGATCCTTTCTAAGGAATAAAGGGTCTTGTTCTGGAGCCTTGTATTTCTTAAGAATCCTAGCCGGGGCAGACTTAAGCGATGCTGGGGCCAGAAAAGTGTCCATGGTTGGCTGCAGCAAGCCAGGCACTAGAGGCAGCAACTTTTTCGACGCTGATCTCTGTTGTAGAGTCTCAAAGATGATAGATGAGGCGGTAGATGGTTCTGGAACCTCTATGTTGAGTTTCTGCGCCCCTCTTAGCAACACCTCGTTGAATGTGGTAATATCATCCACCGGTGAGACTCTAGCAGGTGGTGAATCTGTAAGGGTGGGTGAGTAACGCCCGACAGAAGAACCTGATGAAGACCAAGAGGGTGATCTTCTCCTTGACCGCGACCTGGATCTCCGTTGAGAGCGAGATCTGCTGCGAGACGCTGTAGCAGAGCGTCTAGGCCTCGCGGTTGGTTGTCGAGGAGCTGAACGAGCCCGTTCTGCCGTGGCTGTCGGTGATGGCGTTCTTGGCAGGGAGGCAGTAGGTGAGTACATTCGCGAATACTGCGAATCTGGGGAGGCCGCTGGTCTGTTAAGGCTCTCCAGCCATCTCGGAGATAAATTGATGGGCGAGACATGCCCAGATGATGCCGCTCTTGACCGAGAAGAGTCGCTCGGTATGGAGACCACTGGAGATGGCGCCTTGTCTGGCGTGGGGCGATGTTCTGCTCCCTGTGGGACAGGTAAAACCTGCGTCGACGTCGATGGCTGTTTCGACGTCGAAGGGCGCCCAGCCGGTTGGTCCTGCCTCGACGTTGAGTGCCTCGACGTTGAGTGTCTTGACGTCGAACGACGCTCCTTGGACCTCGACCTGCTCGCCGTCCTGTGCCTCGACGTGGAGCGATGGGAGGTCGACGGCAGATGTTTCTCGTGCCGTGGTGGTGATCTCGACGTCGTGTGTCCTGACGTCGGGGGGCGCACAGCCTTTGGCGGCAACCGGGCACGCCGGCGATGGCTCGACGTCGATCGGCGGGTTGCCGTCGACGGAGACCTGCCCCTGCTCTGATGTTCCCTCGACGCCGTTCCCTTCGACGTCGGGTGTGTCGCCGTCGACGGCGATCTATGCCGGTGAGACGGTGGTAGCGACGACGTCGACGGTGAACAAACAGGCACTTTCCTACCTGTCGACGTCGACCGGGCCATTCTCTCCTGAGAATGGCCTTCTGGCTGTCTGGGAAGTGAGGAAGACGATGTTCTTTTCCTCTCCTGAAGCCCATGAAGTCGGATCTTCTCTCTGTCTTTCAGAGTCCTCCTAGACATGTTCTTGCAGTACTTACAAGTGTCCGGGCAGTGACTCTGAGGCAGGCACACTATGCACAGAGAGTGGGGATCTGACTGGGCCTTCTTCTTCCCACAAGCAGGGCATTTGACAAAAAGAGAAGGCATTTTTCTGTCAGAAAAAACCTTCCTAGCTCAGACAAAGATATTATTTGTCGAGTGAAAAATGAAAAAACGCTTTTTTAAAGAATTTTTCTGAGAAAAACTCAGAAAAACTGAGAGCTCAATGCTCCAGGATCCTCTCAGAAGAAGCCGGAAAAAAGAACTAACCTAACTGTGAACCAACTGTCACCTTTCCTTCACCCCTGAGGCATGGTGGGATACTGGAGGTGCTCAGGGTCTTAAAGGCACGGTGCCAAAGTTTTTATGGTTCTCCTGTGTTAACCTGCATGCAGCCTATTGGCTAAGAATGCTTCATTATTTTTCAATGCAGTTTTTTCTCTTTTTCTCTAGAGTTTGCTGCTGCTTACTTCCCTAAGCCTAGTTTGAGGGGCTTGGGTAGATATTTATTCTCTATTGTAGCTTTATAATATAAAAAAAAAAAAAAAAAAAAACTTCATAGAAATAAAGCATTTTAGCCTGTTTTTAACATTATAGCCTGCATTGCTGTTTTTTACACATGTTAATATGTGTGTATTTTATATATGCTCCGGGGTCCCCGCACAAGGGCGGGAATATTCAATGTTTATGACTATTGATGAGGATCCCCTGGAAGAGAAGTGTGTATGTGCGTACATGCAGAGAGAGCAAGGATAGGTGCAGGCTGTGTCAAAGGGCGGGAATAGAGGGAGCACATGAGGTGGGGGCGGAGCAAGAAGGGCAGGCTAAGAGAGGTGCAGAAAGAGGGGGAATAGGCGGAGCCTAGGAGGAGAGGAGGGGGGTTGATGGGACTTAGAGGAGAATGGGGGGGAGGATCAAGAAGGGAAGGCTGAGAGAGAGGGATAGCAGAGGTGGCTGGTAGGACCTACAGGAGAAAGGGGGACGTAGATGGAGCAGGGGGAGAGATCAAGAGTAGGTGGTATCGTAGTGGCAGTGATGCAGGAGAAGAAGAGGTCGAAGAGCAGTCTAGGCCAGTGCGCAAGAGGTGGTACAGGAGAGGAAGCATAGGGCTGCAAAGCCCATGCTGGCAGAGTGCTCCCCCTCCCAGCACACAAAGAGGGTGATTACAAAGGAGGGGGTTTTGGTGATGGAACCATCATTTTTATGCTCCCCTCCAATCTCCAGGTTGGTGGTAGTGGGAAGGGAGGGGGGGGGGCAAATTTGTGGGTGCAATGTCAAAAGGGGTGTTGGGGTGCATTATTACAGGGGTGGTAGGAGACGCAGAATGATGCAGCTTGTGTTTTTCGGGAGTGCTACATATATTCTTGTTTATTGCGCCCTTTCTTTCGAGCGGCGGTATCACTAAAGGCTAGGGGCAAAGGGGGAGGGGAGGACTTGGGGTTCAGCTTTCAGGCAGGTAATGGTATTGAGACGGGAAACAAGGAACATGTGTTAGGATTCTTGGGAGATGGTCTCCCCATGATTTCATTGCCCCGTTGCAGCACATGTTATATGGTCTCTTGGGATGGTTTTTCTAGGCCTCATAACCCCAAAAGAGTGCCTGGCATTTCGGCTGTAAGGAGACTTCTAAAGAATGTGCTTTTGATATTCTGGTAAGCGCCTCCCCAACTGTGCACATCTATGCACCGTACATGGCAAATCCTTCATCCTGCAAAGCATCATATCACTAACCGAAGCTTTGAGATGGTGTGAGTATATTCATTTTGGGGTGAATACTCTTCCGTGCTTCTCCCACCTGAGGACTGTGGGTCTGTTGTTCTTCTTTCGCATGTCCCTTCAAAGAGACAGAAGGCACACTCACTCTATCTCTCTGCAAGCATCTATGCTTTGACACTTTTATATTGCAGTTTTCCTTCCAAATCCCGCGCCCCCTTCACCACATATACAGGCCAATCATTCCTTAATACTCATTCACTCTGTCATTCCAGTCCTCTACTCTATAGGCTGATGAAAAAACAACAAGAACAAGAAGTTGTTCAGCAAACAGATTTAAAGTCTCTCTGTGGGTTTATCTTCATGCTGCTGCCCTCTAGTAATGCTACATGGCAACTGCAGCATAATAATAGGGTTGAGAAAGGGGCTGTCCTATGCAAATAATGTTCTCCCATGATTACTTTGCCGAGCTTCCTCTATGATGGTGTGATACGACCTTCAACATATGGTCTTCAGCAGATTTTTAAAGTTGCCAAACTGTCTTAGGCTAAGGATTTTTCCCTACGAATGCCTACAGATAAGGACCCCACCCTCATTTAGCAGGGTCCAGAATTACCTGCAGTAATCCTCTATACAGAACCTGGGTGTTCGTGGGCTCATGGTAAAAGCTGCAGACTAAGAATGGGATGTTTAAATTCCCAGTCCCAAAGGCCTGGCCTGGCCAGGCCTGGCTTGGCTGCAAAGCAAAGCAAAGCAAAGCAAAGCAAAGCAAATCACAAGGCCTTATTTCTGTTCCCCAATTTGAGGAAAAAACGAATACATTGATCAATGAATACAAGGCTTTGCTCCTATTTTACCTACTTGAGCAAAAGGAGGGGGAGATAAGGTGGGGGGCAAGATTTCTAAATTTGGGCTTATAATGCAAAAAATAAAATACTTACATTATTCCTGTAATTTTGAAGTCAAAATAATCTTTCTAAATGAAAAAAATAAAATGTTGTATTTTTTTCCACCAAAAAGTACTTTAAAGGCGTTGGCTGGATTCGAACCCCTATACAGGGATAGCCTGCTGCACCAAAGGCACTTGATCTTGCCACTGAGCTACAGCTCCTTGATGGGTTTTGACTGTGCCACAGACCCTATCACCAACATAAAGGTTGTGATGTCATTCCTTATGGCTTCCACTGTAAAAGACACTTAATATCCATGATATAGGGAAGATTTGACATGCTACAGATATGGAAGCCCGTGTGGTCCAGTGGGTAAGTTCCTGACTTCCACCCAGACAACCAGGGTTAGAATCCCGGGCTCGGCACCAGGTGACTGATGGCGGCAAAGCAGAGGTAAGTCGGAGATGGCTGCTAAATTGGTAAGTAATATGTATGTGTGTATAGAGCATAGCTGGACTTCTGAATGGTGGATTGTAAAGTGGCTGTAAGTGTGTATGTGCGTACATGCAGAGAGAGCAAGGATAGGTGCAGGCTGAGTCAAAGGGCGGGAATAGAGGGAGCACATGAGGTAGGGGCGGAGCAAGAAGGGCAGGCTAAGAGAGGTGCAGAAAGAGGGGGAGTAGGCGGAGCCTAGGAGGAGAGGAGGGGGGTTGATGGGACTTAGAGGAGAATGGGGGGGAGGATCAAGAAGGGAAGGCTGAGAGAGAGGGATAGCAGAGGTGGCTGGTAGGACCTAGAGGAGAAAGGGGGACGTAGATGGAGCAGGGGGAGACAGCAAGAGTAGGTGGTATCGTAGTGGCAGTGATGCAGGAGAAGAAGAGGTCGAGGAGGAGTCTAGGCCAGTGTGCAAGAGGTGATACAGGAGAGGAAGCATAGGGCTACAAAGCCCATGCTGGCAGAGTGCTCCCCCTCCCAGCACAAAAACAGGGTGATTACAAAGGAGGGGGTTTTGGTGATGAAACCATCATTTTTATGCTCCCCTCCAATCTCCAGGTTGGTGGTAGTGGGAAGGGAGGGGGGGGGGGCAAATTTGGGGGTGCAGTGTCAAAAGGGGTGTTGGGGTGCATTATTACAGGGGTGGTAGGAGACGCAGAATGATGCAGCTTGTGTTTTTCGGGAGTGCTACATATATTCTTGTTTATTGCGCCCTTTCTTTCGAGCGGCGGTATCACTAAAGGCTAGGGGCAAAGGGGGAGGGGAGGACTTGGGGTTCAGCTTTCAGGCAGGTAATGGTATTGAGACGGGAAACAAGGAACATGTGTTAGGATTCTTTGGAGATGGTCTCCCCATGATTTCATTGCCCCGTTGCAGCACATGTTATATGGTCTCTTGGGATGGTTTTTCTAGGCCTCATAACCCGAAAAGAGTGCCTGGCATTTCGGCTGTAAGGACACTTCCAAAGAGTGTGCTTTTGATATTCTGGTAAGCGCCTCCCCAACTGTGCACATCTATGCACCGTACATGGCAAATCCTTCATCCTGCAAAGCATCATATCACTAACCGAAGCTTTGAGATGGTGTGAGTATATTCATTTTGGGGTGAATACTCTTCCGTGCTTCTCCCACCTGAGGACTGTGGGTCTGTTGTTCTTCTTTCGCATGTCCCTTCAAAGACACAGAAGGCACACTCACTCTATCTCTCTGCAAGCATCTATGCTTTGACACTTTTATATTGCAGTTTTCCTTCCAAATCCCGTGCCCCCTTCACCACATATACAGGCCAATCATTCCTTAATACTCATTCACTCTGTCATTCCAGTCCTCTACTCTATAGGCTGATGAAAAAACAACAAGAACAAGAAGTTGTTCAGCAAACAGATTTAAAGTCCCTCTGTGGATTTATCTTCATGCTGCTGCCCTCTAGTAATGCTACATGGCAACTGCAGCATAATAATAGGGTTGAGAAAGGGGCTGTCCTATGCAAATAATGTTCTCCCATGATTACTTTGCCGAGCTTCCTCTATGATGGTGTGATACGACCTTCAACATATGGTCTTCAGCAGATTTTTAAAGTTGCCAAACTGTCTTAGGCTAAGGATTTTTCCCTACGAATGCCTACAGATAAGGACCCCACCCTCATTTAGCAGGGTCCAGAATTACCTGCAGTAATCCTCTATACAGAACCTGGGCGTTCGTGGGCTCATGGTAAAAGCTGCAGACTAAGAATGGGATGTATAAATTCCCAGTCCCAAAGGCCTGGCCTGGCTGCAAAGCAAAGCAAAGCACAAGGCCTTATTTCTGTTCCCCAATTTGAGGAAAAAACGAATACATTGATCAATGAATACAAGGCTTTGCTCCTATTTTACCTACTTGAGCAAAAGGAGGGGGAGATAAGGTGGGGGGCAAGATTTCTAAATTTGGGCTTATAATGCAAAAAATAAAATACTTACATTATTCCTGTAATTTTGAAGTCAAAATAATCTTTCTAAATGAAAAAAATAAAATGTTGTATTTTTTTCCACCTAAAAGTACTTTAAAGGCGTTGGCTGGATTCAAACCCCTATACAGGGCTAGCCTGCTGCACCAAAGGCACTTGATCTTGCCACTGAGCTATAGCTCCTTGAGGGGCTTTGACTGTGCCACAGACCCTATCACCAACATAAAGGTTGTGATGTCATTCCTTATGGCTTCCACTGTAAAGGACACTTCATATCCATGATATAGGGAAGATTTGACATGCTACAGATATGGAAGCCCGTGTGGTCCAGTGAGTAAGTTCCTGACTTCCACCCAGACACCAGGGTTAGAATCCCGGGCTCGGCACCAGGTGACTGATGGCGGCAAAGCAGAGGTAAGTCGGAGATGGCTGCTAAATTGGTAAGTAATATGTATGTGTGTATAGAGCATAGCTGGACTTGTGAATGGTGGATTGTAAAGTGGCTGTAAGTGTGTATGTGCGTACATGCAGAGAGAGCAAGGATAGGTGCAGGCTGAGTCAAAGGGCGGGAATAGAGGGAGCACATGAGGTGGGGGCGGAGCAAGAAGGGCAGGCTAAGAGAGGTGCAGAAAGAGGGGGAGTAGGCGGAGCCTAGGAGGAGAGGAGGGGGGTTGATGGGAATTAGAGGAGAATGGGGGGGAGGAGCAAGAAGGGAAGGCTGAGAGAGAGGGATAGCAGAGGTGGCTGGTAGGACCTAGAGGAGAAAGGGGGACGTAGATGGAGCAGGGGGAGAGAGCAAGAGTAGGTGGTATCGTAGTGGCAGTGATGCAGGAGAAGAAGAGGTCGAGGAGGAGTCTAGGCCAGTGTGCAAGAGGTGGTACAGGAGAGGAAGCATAGGGCTGCAAAGCACATGCTGGCAGAGTGCTCCCCCTCCCAGCACACAAACAGGGTGATTACAAAGGAGGGGGTTTTGGTGATGGAACCATCATTTTTATGCTCCCCTCCAATCTCCAGGTTGGTGGTAGTGGGAAGGGAGGGGGGGGAGGGGGCAAATTTGGGGGTGCAGTGTCAAAAGGGGTGTTGGGGTGCATTATTACAGGGGTGGTAGGAGACGCAGAATGATGCAGCTTGTGTTTTTCGGGAGTGCTACATATATTCTTGTTTATTGCGCCCTTTCTTTCGAGCGGCGGTATCACTAAAGGCTAGGGGCAAAGGGGGAGGGGAGGACTTGGGGTTCAGCTTTCAGTCAGGTAATGGTATTGAGACGGGAAACAAGGAACATGTGTTAGGATTCTTGGGAGATGGTCTCCCCATGATTTCATTGCCCCGTTGCAGCACATGTTATATGGTCTCTTGGGATGGTTTTTCTAGGCCTCATAACCCCAAAAGAGTGCCTGGCATTTCGGCTGTAAGGACACTTCTAAAGAGTGTGCTTTTGATATTCTGGTAAGCGCCTCCCCAACTGTGCACATCTATGCACCATAAATGGCAAATCCTTCATCCTGCAAAGCATCATATCACTAACCAAAGCTTTGAGATGGTGTGAGTATATTCATTTTGGGGTGAATACTCTTCCGTGCTTCTCCCACCTGAGGACTGTGGGTCTGTTGTTCTTCTTTCGCATGTCCCTTCAAAGAGACAGAAGGCACACTCACGCTATCTCTCTGCAAGCATCTATGCTTTGACACTTTTATGTTGCCGTTTTCCTTCCAAATCCCGCGCCCCCTTCACCACATATACAGGCCAATCATTCCTTAATACTCATTCACTCTGTCATTCCAGTCCTCTACTCTATAGGCTGATGAAAAAACAACAAGAACAAGAAGTTGTTCAGCAAACAGATTTAAAGTCTCTCTGTGGATTTATCTTCATGCTGCTGCCCTCTAGTAATGCTACATGGCAACTGCAGCATAATAATAGGGTTGAGAAAGGGGCTGTCCTATGCAAATAATGTTCTCCCATGATTACTTTGGCGAGCTTCCTCTATGATGGTGTGATACGACCTTCAACATATGGTCTTCAGCAGATTTTTAAAGTTGCCAAACTGTCTTAGGCTAAGGATTTTTCCCTACGAATGCCTACAGATAAGGACCCCACCCTCATTTAGCAGGGTCCAGAATTACCTGCAGTAATCCTCTATACAGAACCTGGGCGTTCGTGGGCTCATGGTAAAAGCTGCAGAATAAGAATGGGATGTATAAATTCCCAGTACCAAAGGCCTGGCCTGGCTGCAAAGCAAAGCAAAGCACAATGCCTTCTTTCTGTTCCCCAATTTGAGGAAAAAACGAATACATTGATCAATGAATACAAGGCTTTGCTCCTATTTTACCTACTTGAGCAAAAGGAGGGGGAGATAAGGTGGGGGGCAAGATTTCTAAATTTGGGCTTATAATGCAAAAAATAAAATACTTACATTATTCCTGTAATTTTGAAGTCAAAATAATCTTTCTAAATGAAAAAAATAAAATGTTGTATTTTTTTCCACCTAAAAGTACTTTAAAGGCGCTGGCTGGATTTGAACCCCTATACAGGGATAGCCTGCTGCACCAAAGGCACTTGATCTTGCCACTGAGCTATAGCACCTTGAGGGGCTTTGACTGTGCCACAGACCCTATCACCAACATAAAGGTTTTGATGTCATTCCTTATGGCTTCCACTGTAAAGGACACTTCATATCCATGATATAGGGAAGATTTGACATGCTACAGATATGGAAGCCCGTGTGGTCCAGTGAGTAAGTTCTTGACTTCCACCCAGACAACCAGGGTTAGAATCCCGGGCTCGGCACCAGGTGACTGATGGCGGCAAAGCAGAGGTAAGTCGGAGATGGCTGCTAAATTGGTAAGTAATATGTATGTGTGTATAGAGCATAGCTGGACTTGTGAATGGTGGATTGTAAAGTGGCTGTAAGTGTGTATGTGCGTACATGCAGAGAGAGCAAGGATAGGTGCAGGCTGAGTCAAAGGGCGGGAATAGAGGGAGCACATGAGGTGGGGGCGGAGCAAGAAGGGCAGGCTAAGAGAGGTGCAGAAAGAGGGGGAGTAGGCGGAGGAGAGGAGGGGGGTTGATGGGACTTAGAGGAGAATGGGTGGGAGGATCAAGAAGGTAAGGCTGAGAGAGAGGGATAGCAGAGGTGGCTGGTAGGACCTAGAGGAGAAAGGGGGACGTAGATGGAGCAGGGGGAGACAGCAAGAGTAGGTGGTATCGTAGTGGCAGTGATGCAGGAGAAGAAGAGGTCGAGGAGGAGTCTAGGCCAGTGTGCAAGAGGTGGTACAGGAGAGGAAGCATAGGGCTGCAAAGCCCATGCTGGCAGAGTGCTCCCCCTCCCAGCACACAAACAGGGTGATTACAAAGGAGGGGGTTTTGGTGATGGAACCATCATTTTTATGCTCCCCTCCAATCTCCAGGTTGGTGGTAGTGGGAAGGGAGGGGGGGAGGGGGCAAATTTGGGGGTGCAGTGTCAAAAGGGGTGTTGGGGTGCATTATTACAGGGGTGGTAGGAGACACAGAATGATGCAGCTTGTGTTTTTCGGGAGTGCTACATATATTCTTGTTTATTGCGCCCTTTCTTTCGAGCGGCGGTATCACTAAAGGCTAGGGGCAAAGGGGGAGGGGAGGACTTGGGGTTCAGCTTTCAGGCAGGTAATGTTATTCAGACGGGAAACAAGGAACATGTGTTAGGATTCTTTGGAGATGGTCTCCCCATGATTTCATTGCCCCGTTGCAGCACATGTTATATGGTCTCTTGGGATGGTTTTTCTAGGCCTCATAACCCCAAAAGAGTGCCTGGCATTTCGGCTGTAAGGACACTTCTAAAGAGTGTGCTTTTGATATTCTGGTAAGCGCCTCCCCAACTGTGCACATCTATGCACCGTACATGGCAAATCCTTCATCCTGCAAAGCATCATATCACTAACCGAAGCTTTGAGATGGTGTGAGTATATTCATTTTGGGGTGAATACTCTTCCGTGCTTCTCCCACCTGAGGACTGTGGGTCTGTTGTTCTTCTTTCGCATGTCTCTTCAAAGAGACAGAAGGCACACTCACTCTATCTTTCTGCAAGCATCTATGCTTTGACACTTTTATATTGCAGTTTTCCTTCCAAATCCCGCGCCCCCTTCACCACATATACAGGCCAATCATTCCTTAATACTCATTCACTCTGTCATTCCAGTCCTCTACTCTATAGGCTGATGAAAAAACAACAAGAACAAGAAGTTGTTCAGCAAACAGATTTAAAGTCTCTCTGTGGATTTATCTTCATGCTGCTGCCCTCTAGTAATGCTACATGGCAACTGCAGCATAATAATAGGGTTGAGAAAAGGGCTGTCCTATGCAAATAATGTTCTCCCATGATTACTTTGCCGAGCTTCCTCTATGATGGTGTGATACGACCTTCAACATATGGTCTTCAGCAGATTTTTAAAGTTACCAAACTGTCTTACGCTAAGGATTTTTCCCTACGAATGCCTACAGATAAGGACCCCACCCTCATTTAGCAGGGTCCAGAATTACCTGCAGTAATCCTCTATACAGAACCTGGGCGTTCGTGGGCTTATGGTAAAAGCTGCAGACTAAGTATGGGATTTTTAAATTCCCAGGCCCAAAGGCCTGGCTTGGCTGCAAAGCAAAGCACAAGGCCTTCTTTCTGTTCCCCAATTTGAGGAAAAAATGAATACATTGATCAATGAATATAAGGCTTTGCTCCTATTTTACCTACTTGAGCAAAAGGAGGGGGAGATAAGGTGGGGGGCAAGATTTCTAAATTTGGGCTTATAATGCAAAAAATAAAATACTTACCTTATTCCTGTAATTTTGAAGTCAAAATAATCTTTCTAAATGAAAAAAATAAAATGTTGTATTTTTTTCCACCTAAAAGTACTTTAAAGGAATTGGCTGGATTCCAACCCCTATACAGGGTTAGCCTGCTGCACCAAAGGAACTTGATCTTGCCACTGAGCTATAGCTCCTTGATGGGTTTTGACTGTGCCACAGACCCTATCACCAACATAAAGGTTGTGATGTCATTCCTTATGGCTTCCACTGTAAAAGACACTTAATATCCATGATATAGGGAAGATTTGACATGCTACAGATATGGAAGCCCGTGTGGTCCAGTGGGTAAGTTCCTGACTTCCACCCAGACAACCAGGGTTAGAATCCCGGGCTCGGCACCAGGTGACTGATGGCGGCAAAGCAGAGGTAAGTCGGAGATGGCTGCTAAATTGGTAAGTAATATGTATGTGTGTATAGAGCATAGCTGGACTTCTGAATGGTGGATTGTAAAGTGGCTGTAAGTGTGTATGTGCGTACATGCAGAGAGAGCAAGGATAGGTGCGGGCTGTGTCAAAGGGCGGGAATAGAGGGAGCACATGAGGTGGGGGCGGAGCAAGAAGGGCAGGCTAAGAGAGGTGCAGAAAGAGGGGGAGTAGGCAGAGCCTAGGAGGAGAGGAGGGGGGTTGATGGGACTTAGAGGAAAATGGGTGGGAGGATCAAGAAGGGAAGGCTGAGAGAGAGGGATAGCAGAGGTGGCTGGTAGGACCTAGAGGAGAAAGGGGGACGTAGATGGAGCAGGGGGAGACAGCAAGAGTAGGTGGTATCGTAGTGGCAGTGATGCAGGAGAAGAAGAGGTCGAGGAGGAGTCTAGGCCAGTGTGCAAGAGGTGGTACAGGAGAGGAAGCATAGGGCTGCAAAGCCCATGCTGGCAGAGTGCTCCCCCTCCCAGCACACAAATAGGGTGATTACAAAGGAGGGGGTTTTGGTGATGGAACCATCATTTTTATGCTCCCCTCCAATCTCCAGGTTGGTGGTAGTGGGAAGGGAGGGGGGGAGGGGGCAAATTTGGGGGTGCAGTGTCAAAAGGGGTGTTGGGGTGCATTATTACAGGGGTGGTAGGAGACGCAGAATGATGCAGCTTGTGTTTTTCGGGAGTGCTACATATATTCTTGTTTATTGCGCCCTTTCTTTCGAGCGGCGGTATCACTAAAGGCTAGGGGCAAAGGGGGAGGGGAGGACTTGGGGTTCAGCTTTCAGGCAGGTAATGTTATTCAGACGGGAAACAAGGAACATGTGTTAGGATTCTTTGGAGATGGTCTCCCCATGATTTCATTGCCCCGTTGCAGCACATGTTATATGGTCTCTTGGGATGGTTTTTCTAGGCCTCATAACCCCAAAAGAGTGCCTGGCATTTCAGCTGTAAGGACACTTCTAAAGAGTGTGCTTTTGATATTCTGGTAAGCACCTCCCCAACTGTGTACATCTATGCACCGTACATGACAAATCCTTCATCCTGCAAAGCATCATATCACTAACCGAAGCTTTGAGATGGTGTGAGTATATTCATTTTGGGGTGAATACTCTTCCGTGCTTCTCCCACCTGAGGACTGTGGGTCTGTTGTTCTTCTTTCGCATGTCCCTTCAAAGACACAGAAGGCACACTCACTCTATCTCTCTGCAAGCATCTATGCTTTGACACTTTTATATTGCAGTTTTCCTTCCAAATCCCGTGCCCCCTTCACCACATATACAGGCCAATCATTCCTTAATACTCATTCACCCTGTCATTCCAGTCCTCTACTCTATAGGCTGATGAAAAAACAACAAGAACAAGAAGTTGTTCAGCAAACAGATTTAAAGTCCCTCTGTGGATTTATCTTCATGCTGCTGCCCTCTAGTAATGCTACATGGCAACTGCAGCATAATAATAGGGTTGAGAAAGGGGCTGTCCTATGCAAATAATGTTCTCCCATGATTACTTTGCCGAGCTTCCTCTATGATGGTGTGATACGACCTTCAACATATGGTCTTCAGCAGATTTTTAAAGTTGCCAAACTGTCTTAGGCTAAGGATTTTTCCCTACGAATGCCTACAGATAAGGACCCCACCCTCATTTAGCAGGGTCCAGAATTACCTGCAGTAATCCTCTATACAGAACCTGGGCGTTCGTGGGCTCATGGTAAAAGCTGCAGACTAAGAATGGGATGTATAAATTCCCAGTCCCAAAGGCCTGGCCTGGCTGCAAAGCAAAGCAAAGCAAAGCACAAGGCCTTCTTTCTGTTCCCCAATTTGAGGAAAAAACGAATACATTGATCAATGAATACAAGGCTTTGCTCCTATTTTACCTACTTGAGCAAAAGGAGGGGGAGATAAGGTGGGGGGCAAGATTTCTAAATTTGGGCTTATAATGCAAAAAATAAAATACTTACATTATTCCTGTAATTTTGAAGTCAAAATAATCTTTCTAAATGAAAAAAATAAAATGTTGTATTTTTTTCCACCTAAAAGTACTTTAAAGGCGTTGGCTGGATTCAAACCCCTATACAGGGCTAGCCTGCTGCACCAAAGGCACTTGATCTTGCCACTGAGCTATAGCTCCTTGAGGGGCTTTGACTGTGCCACAGACCCTATCACCAACATAAAGGTTGTGATGTCATTCCTTATGGCTTCCACTGTAAAGGACACTTCATATCCATGATATAGGGAAGATTTGACATGCTACAGATATGGAAGCCCGTGTGGTCCAGTGAGTAAGTTCCTGACTTCCACCCAGACACCAGCGTTAGAATCCCGGGCTCAGCACCAGGTGACTGATGGCGGCAAAGCAGAGGTAAGTCGGAGATGGCTGCTAAATTGGTAAGTAATATGTATGTGTGTATAGAGCATAGCTGGACTTGTGAATGGTGGATTGTAAAGTGGCTGTAAGTGTGTATGTGCGTACATGCAGAGAGAGCAAGGATAGGTGCAGGCTGAGTCAAAGGGCGGGAATAGAGGGAGCACATGAGGTGGGGGCGGAGCAAGAAGGGCAGGCTAAGAGAGGTGCAGAAAGAGGGGGAGTAGGCGGAGCCTAGGAGGAGAGGAGGGGGGTTGATGGGAATTAGAGGAGAATGGGGGGGAGGAGCAAGAAGGGAAGGCTGAGAGAGAGGGATAGCAGAGGTGGCTGGTAGGACCTAGAGGAGAAAGGGGGACGTAGATGGAGCAGGGGGAGAGAGCAAGAGTAGGTGGTATCGTAGTGGCAGTGATGCAGGAGAAGAAGAGGTCGAGGAGGAGTCTAGGCCAGTGTGCAAGAGGTGGTACAGGAGAGGAAGCATAGGGCTGCAAAGCACATGCTGGCAGAGTGCTCCCCCTCCCAGCACACAAACAGGGTGATTACAAAGGAGGGGGTTTTGGTGATGGAACCATCATTTTTATGCTCCCCTCCAATCTCCAGGTTGGTGGTAGTGGGAAGGGAGGGGGGGGAGGGGGCAAATTTGGGGGTGCAGTGTCAAAAGGGGTGTTGGGGTGCATTATTACAGGGGTGGTAGGAGACGCAGAATGATGCAGCTTGTGTTTTTCGGGAGTGCTACATATATTCTTGTTTATTGCGCCCTTTCTTTCGAGCGGCGGTATCACTAAAGGCTAGGGGCAAAGGGGGAGGGGAGGACTTGGGGTTCAGCTTTCAGGCAGGTAATGGTATTGAGACGGGAAACAAGGAACATGTGTTAGGATTCTTGGGAGATGGTCTCCCCATGATTTCATTGCCCCGTTGCAGCACATGTTATATGGTCTCTTGGGATGGTTTTTCTAGGCCTCATAACCCCAAAAGAGTGCCTGGCATTTCGGCTGTAAGGACACTTCTAAAGAGTGTGCTTTTGATATTCTGGTAAGCGCCTCCCCAACTGTGCACATCTATGCACCATAAATGGCAAATCCTTCATCCTGCAAAGCATCATATCACTAACCAAAGCTTTGAGATGGTGTGAGTATATTCATTTTGGGGTGAATACTCTTCCGTGCTTCTCCCACCTGAGGACTGTGGGTCTGTTGTTCTTCTTTCGCATGTCCCTTCAAAAAGACAGAAGGCACACTCACGCTATCTCTCTGCAAGCATCTATGCTTTGACACTTTTATGTTGCCGTTTTCCTTCCAAATCCCGCGCCCCCTTCACCACATATACAGGCCAATCATTCCTTAATACTCATTCACTCTGTCATTCCAGTCCTCTACTCTATAGGCTGATGAAAAAACAACAAGAACAAGAAGTTGTTCAGCAAACAGATTTAAAGTCTCTCTGTGGATTTATCTTCATGCTGCTGCCCTCTAGTAATGCTACATGGCAACTGCAGCATAATAATAGGGTTGAGAAAGGGGCTGTCCTATGCAAATAATGTTCTCCCATGATTACTTTGGCGAGCTTCCTCTATGATGGTGTGATACGACCTTCAACATATGGTCTTCAGCAGATTTTTAAAGTTTCCAAACTGTCTTAGGCTAAGGATTCTTCCCTACGAATGCCTACAGATAAGGACCCCACCCTCATTTAGCAGGGTCCAGAATTACCTGCAGTAATCCTCTATACAGAACCTGGGCGTTTGTGGGCTCATGGTAAAAGCTGCAGACTAAGAATGGGATGTTTAAATTCCCAGTCCCAAAGGCCTGGCCTGGCTGCAAAGCAAAGCAAAGCAAAGCAAAGCAAAGCACAAGGCCTTATTTCTGTTCCCCAATTTGAGGAAAAAACGAATACATTGATCAATGAATACAAGGCTTTGCTCCTCTTTTACCTACTTGAGCAAAAGGAGGGGGAGATAAGGTGGGGGGCAAGATTTGTAAATTTGGGCTTATAATGCAAAAAATAAAATACTGACATTATTCCTGCAATTTTGAAGTCAAAATAATCTTTCTAAATGAAAAAAATAAAATGTTGTATTTTTTTCCACCTAAAAGTACTTTAAAGGCGTTGGCTGGACTCGAACCCCTATACAGGGCTAGCCTGCTGCACCAAAGGAACTTGATCTTGCCACTGAGCTATAGCTCCTTGATGGATTTTGATTGTGCCACAGACCATATCACCAACATAAAGGTTGTGATGTCATTCCTTATGGCTTCCACTGTAAAGGACACTTCATATCCATGATATAGGGAAGATTTGACATGCTACAGATATGTAAGCCTGTGTGGTCCAGTGGGTAAGTTCCTGACTTCCACCCAGACAACCAGGGTTAGAATCCCGGGCTCGGCACCAGGTGACTGATGGCGGCAAAGCAGAGGTAAGTCGGAGATGGCTGTTAAATTGGTAAGTAATATGTATGTGTGTTTAGAGCATAGCTGGACTTGTGAATGGTGGATTGTAAAGTGGCTGTAAGTGTGTATGTGCGTACATGCAGAGAGAGCAAGGATAGGTGCAGGCTGTGTCAAAGGGCGGGAATAGAGGGAGCACATGAGGTGGGGGCGGAGCAAGAAGGGCAGGCTAAGAGAGGTGCAGAAAGAGGGGGAGTAGGCGGAGCCTAGGAGGAGAGGAGGGGGGTTGATGGGACTTAGAGGAGAATGGGGGGGAGGAGCAAGAAGGGAAGGCTGAGAGAGAGGGATAGCAGAGGTGGCTGGTAGGACCTAGAGGAGAAAGGGGGACGTAGATGGAGCAGGGGGAGAGAGCAAGAGTAGGTGGTATCGTAGTGGCAGTGATGCAGGAGAAGAGGAGGAGTCTAGGCCAGTGTGCAAGAGGTGGGTACAGGTGAGGAAGCATAGGGCTGCAAAGCCCATGCTGGCAGAGTGCTCCCCCTCCCAGCACACAAACAGGGTGATTACAAAGGAGGGGGTTTTGGTGATGGAACCATCATTTTTATGCTCCCCTCCAATCTCCAGGTTGGTGGTAGTGGGAAGGTGGGGGGGAGGGGGAATTTGGGGGTGCAGTGTCAAAAGGGGTGTTGGGGTGCATTATTACAGGGGTGGTAGGAGACGCAGAATGATGCAGCTTGTGTTTTTCGGGAGTGCTACATATATTCTTGTTTATTGCCCCCTTTCTTTCGAGCGGCGGTATCACTAAAGGATAGGGGCAAAGGGGGAGGGGAGGACTTGGGGTTCAGCTTTCAGGCAGGTAATGGTATTGAGACGGGAAACAAGGAACATGTGTTAGGATTCTTGGGAGATGGTCTCCGCATGATTTCATTGCCCCGTTGCAGCACATATTATATGGTCTCTTGGGATGGTTTTTCTAGGCCTCATAACCCCAAAAGAGTGCCTGGCATTTCGGCTGTAAGGACACTTCTAAAGAGTGTGCTTTTGATATTCTGGTAAGCGCCTCCCCAACTGTGCACATCTATGCACCATACATGGCAAATCCTTCATCCTGCAAAGCATCATATCACTAACCGAAGCTTCGAGATGGTGTGAGTATATTCATTTTGGGGTGAATACTCTTCCGTGCTTCTCCCACCTGAGGACTGTGGGTCTGTTGTTCTTCTTTCGCATGTCCCTTCAAAGAGACAGAAGGCACACTCACTCTATCTCTCTGCAAGGATCTATGCTTTGACACTTTTATATTGCAGTTTTCCTTCCAAATCCCGCGCCCCCTTCACCACATATACAGGCCAATCATTCCTTAATACTCATTCACTCTGTCATTCCAGTCCTCTACTCTATAGGCTGATGAAAAAATAACAAGAACAAGAAGTTGTTCAGCAAACAGATTTAAAGTCTCTCTGTGGATTTATCTTCATGCTGCTGCCCTCTAATAATGCTACATGGCAACTGCAGCATAATAATAGGGTTGAGAAAGGGGCTGTCCTATGCAAATAATGTTCTCCCATGATTACTTTGCCGAGCTTCCTCTATGATGGTGTGATACGACCTTCAACATATGGTCTTCAGCAGATTTTTAAAGTTGCCAAACTGTCTTAGGCTAAGGATTTTTCCCTACGAATGCCTACAGATAAGGACCCCACCCTCATTTAGCAGGGTCCAGAATTACCTGCAGTAATCCTCTATACAGAACCTGGGCGTTCGTGAGCTCATGGTAAAAGCTGCAGACTAAGAATGGGATGTTTAAATTCCCAGTCCCAAAGGCCTGGCCTGGCCGCAAAGCAAAGCAAAGCAAAGCAAAGCAAAGCAAAGCAAAGCACAAGGCCTTATTTCTGTTCCCCAATTTGAGGAAAAAACGAATACATTGATCAATGAATACAAGGCTTTGCTCCTATTTTACCTACTTGAGCAAAAGGAGGGGGAGATAAGGTGGGGGGCAAGATTTCTAAATTTGGGCTTATAATGCAAAAAATAAAATACTTACATTATTCCTGTAATTTTGAAGTCAAAATAATCTTTCAAATGAAAAAAATAAAATGTTGTATTTTTTTCCACCTAAAAGTACTTTAAAGGCGTTGGATGGATTCGAACCCCTATACAGGGTTAGCCTGCTGCACCAAAGGCACTTGATCTTGCCACTGAGCTATAGCTCCTTGATGGGTTTTGAATGTGCCACAGACCCTATCACCAACATAAAGGTTGTGATGTCATTCCTTATGGCTTCCACTGTAAAGGACACTTCATATCCATGATACAGGGAAGATTTGACATGCTACAGATATGGAAGCCTGTGTGATCCAGTGGGTAAGTTCCTGACTTCCACCCAGACAACCAGGGTTCGAATCCGGGGCTCGGCACCAGGTGACTGATGGCGGCAAAGCAGAGGTAAGTCGGAGATGGCTGCTAAATTGGTAAGTAATATATATGTGTGTATAGAGCATAGCTGGACTTGTGAATGGTGGATTGTAAAGTGGCTGTAAGTGTGTATGTGCGTACATGCAGAGAGAGCAAGGATAGGTGCAGACTGTGTCAAAGGGCAGGAATAGAGGGAGCACATGAGGTGGGGGCGGAGCAAAAAGGGCAGGCTAAGAGAGGTGCAGAAACAGGGGGAGTAGGCGGAGCCTAGGAGGAAAGGAGGGGGGTTGATGGGACTTAGAGGAGAATGGGGGGGAGGAGCAAGAAGGGAAGGCTGAGAGAGAGGGATAGCAGAGGTGGCTGGTAGGACCTAGAGGAGAAAGGGGGACGTAGATGGAGCAGGGGGAGAGAGCAAGAGTAGGTGGTATCGTAGTGGCAGTGATGCAAGAGAAGAAGAGGTCGAGGAGCAGTCTAGGCCAGTGCGCAAGAGGTGGTACAGGAGAGGAAGCATAGGGCTGAAAAGCCCATGCTGGCAGAGTGCTCCCCCTACCAGCACACAAAGAGGGTGATTACAAAGGAGGGGGTTTTGGTGATGGAACCATCATTTTTATGCTCCCCTCCAATCTCCAGGTTGGTGGTAGTGGGAAGGGAGGGGGGGGGGCAAATTTGTGGGTGCAGTGTCAAAAGGGGTGTTGGGGTGCATTATTACAGGGGTGGTAGGAGACGCAGAATGATGCAGCTTGTGTTTTCGGGAGTGCTACATATATTCTTGTTTATTGCGCCCTTTCTTTCGAGCGGCGGTATCACTAAAGGCTAGGGGCAAAGGGGGAGGGGAGGACTTGGGGTTCAGCTTTCAGGCAGGTAATGGTATTGAGACGGGAAACAAGGAACATGTGTTAGGATTCTTGGGAGATGGTCTCCCCATGATTTCATCGCCCCGTTGCAGCACATGTTATATGGTCTCTTGGGATGGTTTTTCTAGGCCTCATAACCCCAAAAGAGTGCCTGGCATTTCGGCTGTAAGGACACTTCTAAAGAGTCTGCTTTTGATATTCTGGTAAGCGCCTCCCCAACTGTGCACATCTATGCACCGTACATGGCAAATCCTTCATCCTGCAAAGCATCATATCACTAACCGAAGCTTTGAGATGGTGTGAGTATATTCATTTTGGGGTGAATACTCTTCCATGCTTCTCCCACCTGAGGTCTGTTGTTCTTCTTTCGCATGTCCCTTCAAAGAGACAGAAGGCACACTCACTCTATCTCTCTGCAAGCATCTATGCTTTGACACTTTTATATTGCAGTTTTCCTTCCAAATCCCGCGCCCCCTTCACCACATATACAGGCCAATCATTCCTTAATACTCATTCACTCTGTCATTCCAGTCCTCTACTCTATAGGCTGATGAAAAAACAACAAGAACAAGAAGTTGTTCAGCAAACAGATTTAAAGTCTCTCTGTGGATTTATCTTCATGCTGCTGCCCTCTAGTAATGCTACATGGCAACTGCAGCATAATAATAGGGTTGAGAAAGGGGCTGTCCTATGCAAATAATGTTCTCCCATGATTACTTTGCCGAGCTTCCTCTATGATGGTGTGATACGACCTTCAACATATGGTCTTCAGCAGATTTTTAAAGTTGCCAAACTGTCTTAGGCTAAGGATTTTTCCCTACGAATGCCTACAGATAAGGACCCCACCCTCATTTAGCAGGGTCCAGAATTACCTGCAGTAATCCTCTATACAGAACCTGGGCGTTCGTGGGCTCATGGTAAAAGCTGCAGACTAAGAATGGGATGTTTAAATTCCCAGTCCCAAAGGTCTGGCCTGGCCTGGCTGCAAAGCAAAGCAAAGCAAAGCAAAGCAAAGTAAAGTAAAGCACAAGGCCTTCTTTCTGTTCCCCAATTTGAGAAAAAAACAAATACATTGATCAATGAATACAAGGCTTTGCTCCTATTTTACCTACTTGAGCAAAAGGAGGGGGAGATAAGGTGGGGGGCAAGATTTCTAAATTTGGGCTTATAATGCAAAAAATAAAATACTTACATTATTCCTGTAATTTTGAAGTCAAAATAATCTTTCTAAATGAAAAAAATAAAATTTATTTTTTTCCACCTAAAAGTACTTTAAAGGCGTTGGTTGGATTCGAACCCCTATACAGGGCTAGCCTGCTGCACCAAAGGAACTTGATCTTGCCACTGAGCTATAGCTCCTTGATGGGTTTTGGTTGTGCCACAGACCATATCACCAACATAAAGGTTGTGATGTCATTCCTTATGGCTTCCACTGTAAAGGACACTTCATATCCATGATATAGGGAAGATTTGACATGCTACAAATATGGAAGCCTGTGTGGTCCAGTGGTTAAGTTCCTGACTTCCACCCAGACAACCAGGGTTAGAATCCCGGGCTCGGCACCAGGTGACTGATGGCGGCAAAGCAGAGGTAAGTCAGAGATGGCTGCTAAATTGGTAAGTAATATGTATGTGTGTATAGAGCATAGCTGGACTTGTGAATGGTGGATTGTAAAGTGGCTGTAAGAATAAGTTACTTACCTGTAAATCCTAGTTCTCTTCCAGGGGTATCCTCATCAAAGTCATAAACATTGAATATTCCCGCCCTTGTGCGGGGACCCCGGAGCATATATAAAATACACACATATTAACATGTGTAAAAAACAGCAATGCAGGCTAAAATGCTTTATTTCTATGAAGTTTTTTTTTTTTTTTTTTTATATTATAAAGCTACAATAGAGAATAAATATCTACCCAAGCCCCTCAAACTAGGCTTAGGGAAGTAAGCAGCAGCAAACTCTAGAGAAAAAGAGAAAAAACTGCATTGAAAAACAATGAAGCATTCTTAGCCAATAGGCTGCATGCAGGTTAACACAGGAGAACCATAAAAACTTTGGCACCGTTCCTTTAAGACCCTGAGCACCTCCAGTATCCCACCATGCCTCAGGGGTAAAGGAAAGGTGACAGTTGGTTCACAGTTAGGTCAGTTCTTTTTACGGTGACAATTTGTATAACTGATTCAAAACACAGTCTGTCCTGCACTTCTAGGAGACGTGCGTCCGAGGAGGAGGGTGGGTTGTTTATGACTTTGATGAGGATACCCCTGGAAGAGAACTAGGATTTACAGGTAAGTAACTTATCCTTCTCTTCCAGGGGATCCTCATCAATAGTCATAAACATTGAATAGATTAGCAAGCCCATCCCTAAACCCAGCGGACTGTCCGATAGAAGTGCAGGAATAGATATGTCTTACGCAAATAGATTTCTTAGAGAGGCCTGCCCCACTTGGGCATCCGCTCTTGCATCTGAGTCTAAACAATAATGTCTTGTAAAAGTATGGACAGACTTCCATGTAGCAGCTTTACAAATCTCAGATATCGGAACATTGTTAAGGAGAGCAGCAGTAGCCGCTTTACCCCTTGTGGAATGCGCTCTAGGCCGCGCTAGCAATTGTCTATTAGCTAGCTGGTAAGTATTAACAATGCAAGAAACTATCCATCTTGATATTGTTTGTTTCGAAGCTGCCTCTCCTGTCCTTAAATGACCATAGTTTACAAACAAGCGGTTAGAGTGTCTAATCGATTTTGTCTTGTCCAGATAAAATTTCAGCACTCTTTTCAAGTCTAATGAGTGCAATGCTTTCTCTGCCGGAGTCTCCGGATTGGGAAAGAACGTCGGTAAAGTTATGGTCTGATTAATATGGAATTCTGACACCACCTTCGGAAGGAAAGATGGGTGAGTTCGCAGAACCACTCTATTGTCATGAAAAACCGTGTACGGTTCTTTTGCAGACAAGGCCTGGATTTCACTGACCCTCCTCGCCGAAGTAATGGCCACTAGAAAAGCCGTCTTCCACGTAAGGTGTTGTAAAGAGGCCTTATGGATAGGCTCGAAAGGAGAGCCCATAAGTTTTGCCAGGACTATGTTCAGTTCCCATGGAGGAGAAGGCCTCCGAATTGGCGGAAAAACTTTCTTCAAACCTTCTAAGAAATCCTTGACTACAGGTTTTATAAAGAAGGATTCCTGAGAAGGTGATTTGCGATAGGCAGTAATAGCAGACAAATGTACCTTAATAGATGATACCTGCAGACCGGACTTCGCTAGATGAAGCAAATAGGACAGTATGACATCCTCCTGCGCCCGTATGGGATTATGACCTTTCTGACAGCACCATATGTAGAATCTCTTCCACTTAAAAGCGTAGGAACGCCGCGTGGAAGGTCGTTTGGACTCTTTCAAGATGCTCATACACTCCTGCGAGAGTCCTAGGTGCCCATACTGCAGGAATTCAGGAGCCATGCTGTTAAGCTCAGAGAGGGTAGGTTGGGATGTAGAATCCTGCCCTCCATTCTGCTCAGAAGATCCGGTCTGCACGGCAGCCTCCTGTGAGGTTCTTCTGACAGGTTGAGGAGATCCGTGTACCAGAACTGTCGGGGCCATTGCAGCGCAATAAGAATCATTCTGGTCCTGGATCTGTAAAGTTTGCTGATCACTGCCGGAAAGAGGGGAATCGGCGGAAAAGCGTAAAGAAATGTCCCTGACCAGTCGATCAACAGGGCATTCCCTCGAGATCCCGGACGGTAGAACCTGGATGCGAAGTCTGGGCATTTCCTGTTTACTTCGTCTGCGAAGAGGTCCAGTTGAGGCCGACCCCATTGCGCGAAGATGTATTCTGCGACTTCGCCGTGCAGGACCCAATCGTGAACGTCCTCCAGGTGTCTGCTTAGAAAGTCTGCTTCCACGTTCTGCTGACCTGGCAGGTGAACTGCTGTAATTGACATTCCTCTGGCCAGGAGCCAATGCCATATCGCTTGGGACTCTCGCGAAAGGGGTAGGGACCTCGTTCCCCCCTGTTTGTTCAAGTAATACATCGTGGTTGTATTGTCCGTCTGTATCAAGAGAGTTTTCCCCTGATTTAGCGGTATGAAGGACTTGAGAGCGAGATGAACCGCTCTGAGTTCTAGCAGATTGATGTGGTACTGCTTTTCCTTGTCTGACCACAGACCCTGTGCTTGAAAAGGACCCAGATGAGCACCCCAACCCTGAAGAGATGCATCAGTTACTAGGGTGTCGGATGGAAGCACCTGGTGAAACGGAGCACCCACTGACAGGTGAGGTCTGTGCATCCACCATCTCAATGACTGAAGTGCTACCTCCGGTAGCCACACCGTGTCCTCCCAGCGACCTGTTCTCTGGCTCCAGTTGGTCTCCAATGCCTCTTGGAGGGGTCTCATGTGGAGTCTGGCATTTGGGACAATAAAAATGCACGATGCCATAGAGCCCAGTAGGGATGTCACCTGACGTGCCGTAGGTGCGCTGGCTCTCAACAGGTCCTGGCACTTCTTGTTTATTGAGGATAGTCGTGCCTCCGAAAGATACACTTTTTGTAGTTCTGTGTTTATGATAGCTCCTAGGTAGTGAAGATTCTGCGTTGGAGTCAAGGTTGACTTCTGGTGATTGACCTGAAGACCTAGAGCTTCGCAAACTCCTAGTACAATGTCCCGATGGCTTCTCGCCTGCTCCGGAGAAGAAGCCGTTAGTAGCCAGTCGTCTAGGTATGGATATAAGTATATCCTTTGTCTTCGGAGATGTGCCGCCACCACTGCCATACATTTCGAGAAAACTCTTAGGGCAGATTTCAGGCCAAAGGGTAGAACCCTGAACTGGTAATGCTGTAACGCTACTCGGAAGCGCAGGAATTTTCGATGTTTTGGAGCTATTGGGATGTGAAAATATGCATCCTGCAGGTCGATGGAGCACATCCAGTCTCCCTGATGCAGTTGAGGGAAAATCTGGTGAAGCCCTAGCATTCTGAACTTCTGCTTCCTTATGTATTTGTTCAGCAGCCGTAGATCCAGGATTGGCCTGAAAACGCCCTCTCGACCCTTCTTTGCCACTAGAAAGTAATGGGAGTAGACCCCCTGTCCTCTTCGTGCCGGTGGAACCTTTTCTATGGCATTCTTTCTTAGGAGGGCGAGAGCCTCCTTGCGTAGCAAGCTGAGATGAGATGGATTGTCTTTGGTTGGTGGCAAGTGTGGTGGAGGCTGTTTGAAAAGAAGAGAATAGCCATGTTCGACAATATTGAGCACCCATTTGTCTCTTGTAATAGAGTGCCACTCGTGAAGATAAGCCGTAATACTTCCCCCCACCGGAGTGGTGTACAGTGTCGAGGGAAGCGAGATTTCATTGCTTGGTGGGTGCTTTTGGAGTGGATTGTTGAGGTCTGCTTGACCCTCGCTCCCTTGTGTTTCTTCGTTGAAAAAGAGGTCGTCCCTGTCGCTGCTGTGACCTTTGCGCCCAATGAGGGGTTTGAACCCTCTGCTGGAAAGGGCGTCTATCATACGGCCTGTACCTCCTCCTGAAATCTTTCTTTCTTTCGAGGCCCAACGCCTTCAAGGTATCCACCTCTGTCTTCATGCGGGCCATCTCTTCGTCTGCATGGGCACCGAATAGAGAGTTCCCGGCAAATAGGAGATTCAGGATGCGTTGTTGTGCTTCCTGTTTCAAGCCAGTGAGCCTCAGCCAGGAAGATCTCCTCGCACAGATACCATGTGCGTACCCATGAGCGGCCAAATCCGCCCCATCCGCTGCCGCGCTGATAACCTGGTGGGATACCAGGCATCCTTCTTGTAGTATCTCCTGGAAATCTTGTCTGTCTTCTCTGGGCAATTTTTCTGTAAATCTACTGAGGGAATCCCACAGAGAACGATCGTACCTGCCCAGGAGCGCAGACGCACTGGAGACCTTCATTGCTGAAGCCGCCGTCCCGCATATCTTCCTCCCTAGAGAGTCTAGATGCCTGCTCTCTTTATCCGGGGGTACCGTGGATGAAGATGCCACTGAGTGGGTCTTACGGGCGGCAGCTATGATCACCGAGTCCGGTGGCGGATCCTTTCTAAGGAATAAAGGGTCTTGTTCTGGAGCCTTGTATTTCTTAAGAATCCTAGCCGGGGCAGACTTAAGCGATGCTGGGGCCAGAAAAGTGTCCATGGTTGGCTGCAGCAAGCCAGGCACTAGAGGCAGCAACTTTTTCGACGCTGATCTCTGTTGTAGAGTCTCAAAGATGATAGATGAGGCGGTAGATGGTTCTGGAACCTCTATGTTGAGTTTCTGCGCCCCTCTTAGCAACACCTCGTTGAATGTGGTAATATCATCCACCGGTGAGACTCTAGCAGGTGGTGAATCTGTAAGGGTGGGTGAGTAACGCCCGACAGAAGAACCTGATGAAGACCAAGAGGGTGATCTTCTCCTTGACCGCGACCTGGATCTCCGTTGAGAGCGAGATCTGCTGCGAGACGCTGTAGCAGAGCGTCTAGGCCTCGCGGTTGGTTGTCGAGGAGCTGAACGAGCCCGTTCTGCCGTGGCTGTCGGTGATGGCGTTCTTGGCAGGGAGGCAGTAGGTGAGTACATTCGCGAATACTGCGAATCTGGGGAGGCCGCTGGTCTGTTAAGGCTCTCCAGCCATCTCGGAGATAAATTGATGGGCGAGACATGCCCAGATGATGCCGCTCTTGACCGAGAAGAGTCGCTCGGTATGGAGACCACTGGAGATGGCGCCTTGTCTGGCGTGGGGCGATGTTCTGCTCCCTGTGGGACAGGTAAAACCTGCGTCGACGTCGATGGCTGTTTCGACGTAGAAGGGCGCCCAGCCGGTTGGTCCTGCCTCGACGTTGAGTGCCTCGACGTTGAGTGTCTTGACGTCGAACGACGCTCCTTGGACCTCGACCTGCTCGCCGTCCTGTGCCTCGACGTAGAGCGATGGGAGGTCGACGGCAGATGTTTCTCGTGCCGTGGTGGTGATCTCGACGTCGTGTGTCCTGACGTCGGGGGGCGCACAGCCTTTGGCGGCAACCGGGCACGCCGGCGATGGCTCGACGTCGATCGGCGGGTTGCCGTCGACGGAGACCTGCCCCTGCTCTGATGTTCCCTCGACGCCGTTCCCTTCGACGTCGGGTGTGTCGCCGTCGACGGCGATCTATGCCGGTGAGACGGTGGTAGCGACGACGTCGACGGTGAACAAACAGGCACTTTCCTACCTGTCGACGTCGACCGGGCCATTCTCTCCTGAGAATGGCCTTCTGGCTGTCTGGGAAGTGAGGAAGACGATGTTCTTTTCCTCTCCTGAAGCCCATGAAGTCGGATCTTCTCTCTGTCTTTCAGAGTCCTCCTAGACATGTTCTTGCAGTACTTACAAGTGTCCTGGCAGTGACTCTGAGGCAGGCACACTATGCACAGAGAGTGGGGATCTGACTGGGCCTTCTTCTTCCCACAAGCAGGGCATTTGACAAAAAGAGAAGGCATTTTTCTGTCAGAAAAAACCTTCCTAGCTCAGACAAAGATATTATTTGTCGAGTGAAAAATGAAAAAACGCTTTTTTAAAGAATTTTTCTGAGAAAAACTCAGAAAAACTGAGAGCTCAATGCTCCAGGATCCTCTCAGAAGAAGCCGGAAAAAAGAACTAACCTAACTGTGAACCAACTGTCACCTTTCCTTCACCCCTGAGGCATGGTGGGATACTGGAGGTGCTCAGGGTCTTAAAGGCACGGTGCCAAAGTTTTTATGGTTCTCCTGTGTTAACCTGCATGCAGCCTATTGGCTAAGAATGCTTCATTGTTTTTCAATGCAGTTTTTTCTCTTTTTCTCTAGAGTTTGCTGCTGCTTACTTCCCTAAGCCTAGTTTGAGGGGCTTGGGTAGATATTTATTCTCTATTGTAGCTTTATAATATAAAAAAAAAAAAAAAAAAAAAACTTCATAGAAATAAAGCATTTTTGCCTGTTTTTAACATTATAGCCTGCATTGCTGTTTTTTACACATGTTAATATGTGTGTATTTTATATATGCTCCGGGGTCCCCGCACAAGGGCGGGAATATTCAATGTTTATGACTATTGATGAGGATCCCCTGGAAGAGAAGTGTGTATGTGCGTACATGCAGAGAGAGCAAGGATAGGTGCAGGCTGTGTCAAAGGGCGGGAATAGAGGGAGCACATGAGGTGGGGGCGGAGCAAGAAGGGCAGGCTAAGAGAGGTGCAGAAAGAGGGGGAGTAGGCGGAGCCTAGGAGGAGAGGAGGGGGGTTGATGGGACTTAGAGGAGAATGGGGGGGAGGATCAAGAAGGGAAGGCTGAGAGAGAGGGATAGCAGAGGTGGCTGGTAGGACCTAGAGGAGAAAGGGGGACGTAGATGGAGCAGGGGGAGAGAGCAAGAGTAGGTGGTATCGTAGTGGCAGTGATGCAGGAGAAGAAGAGGTCGAGGAGCAGTCTAGGCCAGTGCGCAAGAGGTGGTACAGGAGAGGAAGCATAGGGCTGCAAAGCCCATGCTGGCAGAGTGCTCCCCCTCCCAGCACACAAAGAGGGTGATTACAAAGGAGGGGGTTTTGGTGATGGAACCATCATTTTTATGCTCCCCTCCAATCTCCAGGTTGGTGGTAGTGGGAAGGGAGGGGGGGGGGGCAAATTTGTGGGTGCAATGTCAAAAGGGGTGTTGGGGTGCATTATTACAGGGGTGGTAGGAGACGCAGAATGATGCAGCTTGTGTTTTTCGGGAGTGCTACATATATTCTTGTTTATTGCGCCCTTTCTTTCGAGCGGCGGTATCACTAAAGGCTAGGGGCAAAGGGGGAGGGGAGGACTTGGGGTTCAGCTTTCAGGCAGGTAATGGTATTGAGACGGGAAACAAGGAACATGTGTTAGGATTCTTGGGAGATGGTCTCCCCATGATTTCATTGCCCCGTTGCAGCACATGTTATATGGTCTCTTGGGATGGTTTTTCTAGGCCTCATAACCCCAAAAGAGTGCCTGGCATTTCGGCTGTAAGGAGACTTCTAAAGAATGTGCTTTTGATATTCTGGTAAGCGCCTCCCCAACTGTGCACATCTATGCACCGTACATGGCAAATCCTTCATCCTGCAAAGCATCATATCACTAACCGAAGCTTTGAGATGGTGTGAGTATATTCATTTTGGGGTGAATACTCTTCCGTGCTTCTCCCACCTGAGGACTGTGGGTCTGTTGTTCTTCTTTCGCATGTCCCTTCAAAGAGACAGAAGGCACACTCACTCTATCTCTCTGCAAGCATCTATGCTTTGACACTTTTATATTGCAGTTTTCCTTCCAAATCCCGCGCCCCCTTCACCACATATACAGGCCAATCATTCCTTAATACTCATTCACTCTGTCATTCCAGTCCTCTACTCTATAGGCTGATGAAAAAACAACAAGAACAAGAAGTTGTTCAGCAAACAGATTTAAAGTCTCTCTGTGGGTTTATCTTCATGCTGCTGCCCTCTAGTAATGCTACATGGCAACTGCAGCATAATAATAGGGTTGAGAAAGGGGTTGTCCTATGCAAATAATGTTCTCCCATGATTACTTTGCCGAGCTTCCTCTATGATGGTGTGATACGACCTTCAACATATGGTCTTCAGCAGATTTTTAAAGTTGCCAAACTGTCTTAGGCTAAGGATTTTTCCCTACGAATGCCTACAGATAAGGACCCCACCCTCATTTAGCAGGGTCCAGAATTACCTGCAGTAATCCTCTATACAGAACCTGGGTGTTCGTGGGCTCATGGTAAAAGCTGCAGACTAAGAATGGGATGTTTAAATTCCCAGTCCCAAAGGCCTGGCCTGGCCTGGCTGCAAAGCAAAGCAAAGCAAAGCAAATCACAAGGCCTTATTTCTGTTCCCCAATTGGAGGAAAAAACGAATACATTGATCAATGAATACAAGGCTTTGCTCCTATTTTACCTACTTGAGCAAAAGGAGGGGGAGATAAGGTGGGGGGCAAGATTTCTAAATTTGGGCTTATAATGCAAAAAATAAAATACTTACATTATTCCTGTAATTTTGAAGTCAAAATAATCTTTCTAAATGAAAAAAATAAAATGTTGTATTTTTTTCCACCTAAAAGTACTTTAAAGGCGTTGGCTGGATTCGAACCCCTATACAGGGATAGCCTGTTGCACCAAAGGCACTTGATGTTGCCACTGAGCTATAGCACCTTGAGGGGCTTTGACTGTGCCACAGACCCTATCACCAACATAAAGGTTGTGATGTCATTCCTTATGGCTTCCACTGTAAAGGACACTTCATATCCATGATATAGGGAAGATTTGACATGCTACAGATATGGAAGCCCGTGTGGTCCAGTGAGTAAGTTCCTGACTTCCACCCAGACAACCAGGGTTAGAATCCCGGGCTCGGCACCAGGTGACTGATGGCGGCAAAGCAGAGGTAAGTCGGAGATGGCTGCTAAATTGGTAAGTAATATGTATGTGTGTATAGAGCATAGCTGGACTTGTGAATGGTGGATTGTAAAGTGGCTGTAAGTGTGTATGTGCGTACATGCAGAGAGAGCAAGGATAGGTGCAGGCTGAGTCAAAGGGCGGGAATAGAGGGAGCACATGAGGTGGGGGCGGAGCAAGAAGGGCAGGCTAAGAGAGGTGCAGAAAGAGGGGGAGTAGGCGGAGGAGAGGAGGGGGGTTGATGGGACTTAGAGGAGAATGGGTGGGAGGATCAAGAAGGGAAGGCTGAGAGAGAGGGATAGCAGAGGTGGCTGGTAGGACCTAGAGGAGAAAGGGGGACGTAGATGGAGCAGGGGGAGAGAGCAAGAGTAGGTGGTATCGTAGTGGCAGTGATGCAGGAGAAGAAGAGGTCGAGGAGGAGTCTAGGCCAGTGTGCAAGAGGTGGTACAGGAGAGGAAGCATAGGGCTGCAAAGCCCATGCTGGCAGAGTGCTCCCCCTCCCAGCACACAAACAGGGTGATTACAAAGGAGGGGGTTTTGGTGATGGAACCATCATTTTTATGCTCCCCTCCAATCTCCAGGTTGGTGGTAGTGGGAAGGGAGGGGGGGAGGGGGCAAATTTGGGGGTGCAGTGTCAAAAGGGGTGTTGGGGTGCATTATTACAGGGGTGGTAGGAGACGCAGAATGATGCAGCTTGTGTTTTTCGGGAGTGCTACATATATTCTTGTTTATTGCGCCCTTTCTTTCGAGCGGCGGAATCACTAGAGGCTAGGGGCAAAGGGGGAGGGGAGGACTTGGGATTCAGCTTTCAGGCAGGTAATGTTATTCAGACGGGAAACAAGGAACATGTGTTAGGATTCTTGGGAGATGATCTCCCCATGATTTCATTGCCCCGTTGCAGCACATGTTATATGGTCTATTGGGATGGTTTTTCTAGGCCTCATAACCCCAAAAGAGTGCCTGGCATTTCGGCTGTAAGGACACTTCTAAAGAGTGTGCTTTTGATATTCTGGTAAGCGCCTCCCCAACTGTGCACATCTATGCACCGTACATGGCAAATCCTTCATCCTGCAAAGCATCATATCACTAACCGAAGCTTTGAGATGGTGTGAGTATATTCATTTTGGGGTGAATACTCTTCCGTGCTTCTCCCACCTGAGGACTGTGGGTCTGTTGTTCTTCTTTCGCATGTCCCTTCAAAGAGACAGAAGGCACACTCACTCTATCTTTCTGCAAGCATCTATGCTTTGACACTTTTATATTGCAGTTTTCCTTCCAAATCCCGCGCCCCCTTCACCACATATACAGGCCAATCATTCCTTAATACTCATTCACTCTGTCATTCCAGTCCTATACTCTATAGGCTGATGAAAAAACAACAAGAACAAGAAGTTGTTCAGCAAACAGATTTAAAGTCTCTCTGTGGATTTATCTTCATGCTGCTGCCCTCTAGTAATGCTACATGGCAACTGCAGCATAATAATAGGGTTGAGAAAGGGGCTGTCCTATGCAAATAATGTTCTCCCATGATTACTTTGCCGAGCTTCCTCTATGATGGTGTGATACGACCTTCAACATATGGTCTTCAGCAGATTTTTAAAGTTGCCAAACTGTCTTAGGCTAAGGATTTTTCCCTACGAATGCCTACAGATAAGGACCCCACCCTCATTTAGCAGGGTCCAGAATTACCTGCAGTAATCCTCTATACAGAACCTGGGCGTTCGTGGGATTATGGTAAAAGCTGCAGACTAAGTATGGGATTTTTAAATTCCCAGGCCCAAAGGCCTGGCCTGGCTGCAAAGCAAAGCAAAGCAAAGCAAAGCAAAGCACAAGGCCTTATTTCTGTTCCCCAATTTGAGGAAAAAACGAATACATTGATCAATGAATACAAGGCTTTGCTCCTATTTTACCTACTTGAGCAAAAGGAGGGGGAGATAAGGTGGGGGGCAAGATTTCTAAATTTGGGCTTATAATGCAAAAAATAAAATACTTACATTATTCCTGTAATTTTGAAGTCAAAATAATCTTTCTAAATGAAAAAAATAAAATGTTGTATTTTTTTCCACCTAAAAGTACTTTAAAGGCGTTGGCTGGATTCCAACCCCTATACAGGGCTAGCCTGCTGCACCAAAGGAACTTGATCTTGCCACTGAGCTATAGCTCCTTGATGGGTTTTGACTGTGCCACAGACCCTATCACCAACATAAAGGTTGTGATGTCATTCCTTATGGCTTCCACTGTAAAAGACACTTCATATCCATGATATAGGGAAGATTTGACATGCTACAGATATGGAAGCCCGTGTGGTCCAGTGGGTAAGTTCCTGACTTCCACCCAGACAACCAGGGTTAGAATCCCAGGCTCGGCACCAGGTGACTGATGGCGGCAAAGCAGAGGTAAGTCGGAGATGGCTGCTAAATTGGTAAGTAATATGTATGTGTGTATAGAGCATAGCTGGACTTGTGAATGGTGGATTGTAAAGTGGCTGTAAGTGTGTATGTGTGTACATGCAGAGAGAGCAAGGATAGGTGCAGGCTGTGTCAAAGGGCGGGAATAGAGGGAGCACATGAGGTGGGGGCGGAGCAAGAAGGGCAGGCTAAGAGAGGTGCAGAAAGAGGGGGAGTAGGCGGAGCCTAGGAGGAGAGGAGGGGGGTTGATGGGAATTAGAGGAGAATGGGGGGGAGGAGCAAGAAGGGAAGGCTGAGAGAGAGGGATAGCAGAGGTGGCTGGTAGGACCTAGAGGAGAAAGGGGGACGTAGATGGAGCAGGGGGAGAGAGCAAGAGTAGGTGGTATCGTAGTGGCAGTGATGCAGGAGAAGAAGAGGTCGAGGAGGAGTCTAGGCCAGTGTGCAAGAGGTGGTACAGGAGAGGAAGCATAGGGCTGCAAAGCACATGCTGGCAGAGTGCTCCCCCTCCCAGCACACAAACAGGGTGATTACAAAGGAGGGGGTTTTGGTGATGGAACCATCATTTTTATGCTCCCCTCCAATCTCCAGGTTGGTGGTAGTGGGAAGGGAGGGGGGGGAGGGGGCAAATTTGGGGGTGCAGTGTCAAAAGGGGTGTTGGGGTGCATTATTACAGGGGTGGTAGGAGACGCAGAATGATGCAGCTTGTGTTTTTCGGGAGTGCTACATATATTCTTGTTTATTGCGCCCTTTCTTTCGAGCGGCGGTATCACTAAAGGCTAGGGGCAAAAGGGGAGGGGAGGACTTGGGGTTCAGCTTTCAGGCAGGTAATGTTATTCAGACGGGAAACAAGGAACATGTGTTAGGATTCTTGGGAGATGATCTCCCCATGATTTCATTGCCCCGTTGCAGCACATGTTATATGGTCTATTGGGATGGTTTTTCTAGGCCTCATAACCCCAAAAGAGTGCCTGGCATTTCGGCTGTAAGGACACTTCTAAAGAGTGTGCTTTTGATATTCTGGTAAGCGCCTCCCCAACTGTGCACATCTATGCACCGTACATGGCAAATCCTTCATCCTGCAAAGCATCATATCACTAACCGAAGCTTTGAGATGTTGTGAGTATATTAATTTTGGGGTGAATACTCTTCCGTGCTTCTCCCACCTGAGGACTGTGGGTCTGTTGTTCTTCGTTCGCATGTCCCTTCAAAGAGACAGAAGGCACACTCACTCTATCTTTCTGCAAGCATCTATGCTTTGACACTTTTATATTGCAGTTTTCCTTCCAAATCCCGCGCCCCCTTCACCACATATACAGGCCAATCATTCCTTAATACTCATTCACTCTGTCATTCCAGTCCTATACTCTATAGGCTGATGAAAAAACAACAAGAACAAGAAGTTGTTCAGCAAACAGATTTAAAGTCTCTCTGTGGATTTATCTTCATGCTGCTGCCCTCTAGTAATGCTACATGGCAACTGCAGCATAATAATAGGGTTGAGAAAGGGGCTGTCCTATGCAAATAATGTTCTCCCATGATTACTTTGCTGAGCTTCCTCTATGATGGTGTGATACGACCTTCAACATATGGTCTTCAGCAGATTTTTAAAGTTGCCAAACAGTCTTAGGCTAAGGATTTTTCCCTACGAATGCCTACATATAAGGACCCCACCCTCATTTAGCAGGGTCCAGAATTACCAGCAGTAATCCTCTATACAGAACCTGGGCGTTCGTGGGTTTATGGTAAAAGCTACAGACTAAGTATGGGATTTTTAAATTCCCAGGCCCAAAGGCCTGGCCTGGCTGCAAAGCAAAGCAAAGCAAAGGAAAGCACAAGGCCTTATTTAAGTTCCCCAATTTGAGGAAAAAACGAATACATTGATCAATGAATACAAGGCTTTGCTCCTATTTTACCTACTTGAGCAAAAAGAGGGGGAGATAAGGTGGGGGGCAAGAATTCTAAATTGGGGCTTATAATGCAAAAAATTAAATATTTACATTATTCCTGTAATTTTGAAGTCAAAATAATCTTTCTAAATGAAAAAAATAAAATGTTGTATTTTTTTCCACCTAAAAGTACTTTAAAGGCGTTGGCTTGATTCCAACCCCTATACAGGGCTAGCTGGCTGCACCAAAGGCACTTGATCTTGCCACTGAGCTATAGCTCCTTGATGGGTTTTGACTGTGCCACAGACCCTATCACCAACATAAAGGTTGTGATGTCATTCCTTATGGCTTCCACTGTAAAAGACACTTCATATCCATGATATAGGGAAGATTTGACATGCTACAGATATGGAAGCCCGTGTGGTCCAGTGGGTAAGTTCCTGACTTCCACCCAGACAACCAAGGTTAGAATCCCGGGCTCGGCACCAGGTGACTGATGGCGGCAAAGCAGAGGTAAGTCGGAGATGGCTGCTAAATTGGTAAGTAATATGTATGTGTGTATAGAGCATAGCTGGACTTGTGAATGGTGGATTGTAAAGTGGCTGTAAGTGTGTATGTGCGTACATGCAGAGAGAGCAAGGATAGGTGCAGGCTGTGTCAAAGGGCGGGAATAGAGGGAGCACATGAGGTGGGGGCGGAGCAAGAAGGGCAGGCTAAGAGAGGTGCAGAAAGAGGGGGAGTAGGCAGAGCCTAGGAGGAGAGGAGGTGGGTTGATGGGACTTAGAGGAGAATGGGGGGGAGGAGCAAGAAGGGAAGGCTGAGAGAGAGGGATAGCAGAGGTGGCTGGTAGGACCTAGAGGAGAAAGGGGGACGTAGATGGAGCAGGGGGAGAGAGCAAGAGTAGGTGGTATCGTAGTGGCAGTGATGCAGGAGAAGAAGAGGTCGAGGAGGAGTCTAGGCCAGTGTGCAAGAGGTGGTACAGGAGAGGAAGCTTAGGGCTGCAAAGCCCATGCTGGCAGAGTGCTCCCCCTCCCAGCACACAAACAGGGTGATTACAAAGGAGGGGGTTTTGGTGATGGAACCATCATTTTTATGCTCCCCTCCAATCTCCAGGTTGGTGGTAGTGGGAAGGGAGGGGGGGAGGGGGCAAATTTGGGGGTGCAGTGTCAAAAGGGGTGTTGGGGTGCATTATTACAGGGGTGGTAGGAGACGCAGAATGATGCAGCTTGTGTTTTTCGGGAGTGCTACATATATTCTTGTTTATTGCGCCCTTTCTTTCGAGCGGCGGTATCACTAAAGGCTAGGGGCAAAGGGGGAGGGGAGGACTTGGGGTTCAGCTTTCAGGCAGGTAATGTTATTCAGACGGGAAACAAGGAACATGTGTTAGGATTCTTGGGAGATGATCTCCCCATGATTTCATTGCCCCGTTGCAGCACATGTTATATGGTCTATTGGGATGGTTTTTCTAGGCCTCATAACCCCAAAAGAGTGCCTGGCATTTCGGCTGTAAGGACACTTCTAAAGAGTGTGCTTTTGATATTCTGGTAAGCGCCTCCCCAACTGTGCACATCTATGCACCGTACATGGCAAACCCTTCATCCTGCAAAGCATCATATCACTAACCGAAGCTTTGAGATGGTGTGAGTATATTCATTTTGGGGTGAATACTCTTCCGTGCTTCTCCCACCTGAGGACTGTGGGTCTGTTGTTCTTCTTTCGCATGTCCCTTCAAAGAGACAGAAGGCACACTCACTCTATCTTTCTGCAAGCATCTATGCTTTGACACTTTTATATTGCAGTTTTCCTTCCAAATCCCGCGCCCCCTTCACCACATATACAGGCCAATCATTCCTTAATACTCATTCACTCTGTCATTCCAGTCCTATACTCTATAGGCTGATGAAAAAACAACAAGAACAAGAAGTTGTTCAGCAAACAGATTTAAAGTCTCTCTGTGGATTTATCTTCATGCTGCTGCCCTCTAGTAATGCTACATGGCAACTGCAGCATAATAATAGGGTTGAGAAAGGGGCTGTCCTATGCAAATAATGTTCTCCCATGATTACTTTGCCGAGCTTCCTCTATGATGGTGTGATACGACCTTCAACATATGGTCTTCAGCAGATTTTTAAAGTTGCCAAACTGTCTTAGGCTAAGGATTTTTCCCTACGAATGCCTACAGATAAGGACCCCAACCTCATTTAGCAGGGTCCAGAATTACCTGCAGTAATCCTCTATACAGAACCTGGGCGTTCGTGGGCTTATGGTAAAAGCTGCAGACTAAGTATGGGATTTTTAAATTCCCAGGCCCAAAGGCCTGGCCTGGCTGCAAAGCAAAGCAAAGCAAAGCAGAAGGCCTTATTTAAGTTCCCCAATTTGAGGAAAAAACGAATACATTGATCAATGAATACAAGGCTTTGCTCCTATTTTACCTACTTGAGCAAAAGGAGGGGGAGATAAGGTGGGGGGCAAGATTTCTAAATTTGGGCTTATAATGCAAAAAATAAAATACTTACATTATTCCTGTAATTTTGAAGTCAAAATAATCTTTCTAAATGAAAAAAATAAAATGTTGTATTTTTTCCACCTAAAAGTACTTTAAAGGCGTTGGCTTGATTCCAACCCCTATACAGGGCTAGCCTGCTGCACCAAAGGCACTTGATCTTGCCACTGAGCTATAGCTCCTTGATGGGTTTTGATTGTGCCACAGACCCTATCACCAACATAAAGGTTGTGATGTCATTCCTTATGGCTTCCACTGTAAAAGACACTTCATATCCATGATATAGGGAAGATTTGACATGCTACAGATATGGAAGCCCGTGTGGTCCAGTGGGTAAGTTCCTGACTTCCACCCAGACAACCAAGGTTAGAATCCCGGGCTCGGCACCAGGTGACTGATGGCGGCAAAGCAGAGGTAAGTCGGAGATGGCTGCTAAATTGGTAAGTAATATGTATGAGTGTATAGAGCATAGCTGGACTTGTGAATGGTGGATTGTAAAGTGGCTGTAAGTGTGTATGTGCGTACATGCAGAGAGAGCAAGGATAGGTGCAGGCTGTGTCAAAGGGCGGGAATAGAGGGAGCACATGAGGTGGGGGCGGAGCAAGAAGGGCAGGCTAAGAGAGGTGCAGAAAGAGGGGGAGTAGGCGGAGCCCAGGAGGAGAGGAGGGGGGTTGATGGGACTTAGAGGAGAATGGGGGGAGGAGCAAGAAGGGAAGGCTGAGAGAGAGGGAAAGCAGAGGTGGCTGGTAGGACCTAGAGGAGAAAGGGGGACGTAGATGGAGCAGGGGGAGAGAGCAAGAGTAGGTGGTATCGTAGTGGCAGTGATGCAGGAGAAGAAGAGGTCGAGGAGGAGTCTAGGCCAGTGTGCAAGAGGTGGTACAGGAGAGGAAGCATAGGGCTGCAAAGCACATGCTGGCAGAGTGCTCCCCCTCCCAGCACACAAACAGGGTGATTACAAAGGAGGGGGTTTTGGTGATGGAAAAATCATTTTTATGCTCCCCTCCAATCTCCAGGTTGGTGGTAGTGGGAAGGGAGGGGGGGAGGGGGCAAATTTGGGGGTGCAGTGTCAAAAGGGGTGTTGGGGTGCATTATTACAGGGGTGGTAGGAGACGCAGAATGATGCAGCTTGTGTTTTTCGGGAGTGCTACATATATTCTTGTTTATTGCGCCCTTTCTTTCGAGCGGCGGAATCACTAGAGGCTAGGGGCAAAGGGGGAGGGGAGGACTTGGGGTTCAGCTTTCAGGCAGGTAATGTTATTCAGACGGGAAACAAGGAACATGTGTTAGGATTCTTGGGAGATGATCTCCCCATGATTTCATTGCCCCGTTGCAGCACATGTTATATGGTCTATTGGGATGGTTTTTCTAGGCCTCATAACCCCAAAAGAGTGCCTGGCATTTCGGCTGTAAGGACACTTCTAAAGAGTGTGCTTTTGATATTCTGGTAAGCGCCTCCCCAACTGTGCACATCTATGCACCGTACATGGCAAATCCTTCATCCTGCAAAGCATCATATCACTAACCGAAGCTTTGAGATGGTGTGAGTATATTCATTTTGGGGTGAATACTCTTCCGTGCTTCTCCCACCTGAGGACTGTGGGTCTGTTGTTCTTCTTTCGCATGTCCCTTCAAAGAGACAGAAGGCACACTCACTCTATCTTTCTGCAAGCATCTATGCTTTGACACTTTTATATTGCAGTTTTCCTTCCAAATCCCGCGCCCCCTTCACCACATATACAGGCCAATCATTCCTTAATACTCATTCACTCTGTCATTCCAGTCCTATACTCTATAGGCTGATGAAAAAACAACAAGAACAAGAAGTTGTTCAGCAAACAGATTTAAAGTCTCTCTGTGGATTTATCTTCATGCTGCTGCCCTCTAGTAATGCTACATGGCAACTGCAGCATAATAATAGGGTTGAGAAAGGGGCTGTCCTATGCAAATAATGTTCTCCCATGATTACTTTGCCGAGCTTCCTCTATGATGGTGTGATACGACCTTCAACATATGGTCTTCAGCAGATTTTTAAAGTTGCCAAACTGTCTTAGGCTAAGGATTTTTCCCTATGAATGCCTACAGATAAGGACCCCACCCTCATTTAGCAGGGTCCAGAATTACCTGCAGTAATCCTCTATACAGAACCTGGGCATTCGTGGGATTATGGTAAAAGCTGCAGACTAAGTATGGGATTTTTAAATTCCCAGGCCCAAAGGCCTGGCCTGGCTGCAAAGCAAAGCAAAGCAAAGCAAAGCAAAGCAAAGCAAAGCACAAGGCCTTATTTCTGTTCCCCAATTTGAGGAAAAAACGAATACATTGATCAATGAATACAAGGCTTTGCTCCTATTTTACCTACTTGAGCAAAAGGAGGGGGAGATAAGGTGGGGGGCAAGATTTCTAAATTTGGGCTTATAATGCAAAAAATAAAATACTTACATTATTCCTGTAATTTTGAAGTCAAAATAATCTTTCTAAATGAAAAAAATAAAATGTATTTTTTTCCACCTAAAAGTACTTTAAAGGCGTTGGCTGGATTCCAACCCCTATACAGGGCTAGCCTGCTGCACCAAAGGAACTTGATCTTGCCACTGAGCTATAGCTCCTTGATGGGTTTTGACTGTGCCACAGACCCTATCACCAACATAAAGGTTGTGATGTCATTCCTTATGGCTTCCACTGTAAAAGACACTTCATATCCATGATATAGGGAAGATTTGACATGCTACAGATATGGAAGCCCGTGTGGTCCAGTGGGTAAGTTCCTGACTTCCACCCAGACAACCAGGGTTAGAATCCCAGGCTCGGCACCAGGTGACTGATGGCGGCAAAGCAGAGGTAAGTCGGAGATGGCTGCTAAATTGGTAAGTAATATGTATGTGTGTATAGAGCATAGCTGGACTTGTGAATGGTGGATTGTAAAGTGGCTGTAAGTGTGTATGTGTGTACATGCAGAGAGAGCAAGGATAGGTGCAGGCTGTGTCAAAGGGCGGGAATAGAGGGAGCACATGAGGTGGGGGCGGAGCAAGAAGGGCAGGCTAAGAGAGGTGCAGAAAGAGGGGGAGTAGGCGGAGCCTAGGAGGAGAGGAGGGGGGTTGATGGGAATTAGAGGAGAATGGGGGGGAGGAGCAAGAAGGGAAGGCTGAGAGAGAGGGATAGCAGAGGTGGCTGGTAGGACCTAGAGGAGAAAGGGGGACGTAGATGGAGCAGGGGAAGAGAGCAAGAGTAGGTGGTATCGTAGTGGCAGTGATGCAGGAGAAGAAGAGGTCGAGGAGGAGTCTAGGCCAGTGTGCAAGAGGTGGTACAGGAGAGGAAGCATAGGGCTGCAAAGCACATGCTGGCAGAGTGCTCCCCCTCCCAGCACACAAACAGGGTGATTACAAAGGAGGGGGTTTTGGTGATGGAACCATCATTTTTATGCTCCCCTCCAATCTCCAGGTTGGTGGTAGTGGGAAGGGAGGGGTGGGAGGGGGCAAATTTGGGGGTGCAGTGTCAAAAGGGGTGTTGGGGTGCATTATTACAGGGGTGGTAGGAGACGCAGAATGATGCAGCTTGTGTTTTTCGGGAGTGCTACATATATTCTTGTTTATTGCGCCCTTTCTTTCGAGCGGCGGTATCACTAAAGGCTAGGGGCAAAAGGGGAGGGGAGGACTTGGGGTTCAGCTTTCAGGCAGGTAATGTTATTCAGACGGGAAACAAGGAACATGTGTTAGGATTCTTGGGAGATGATCTCCCCATGATTTCATTGCCCCGTTGCAGCACATGTTATATGGTCTATTGGGATGGTTTTTCTAGGCCTCATAACCCCAAAAGAGTGCCTGGCATTTCGGCTGTAAGGACACTTCTAAAGAGTGTGCTTTTGATATTCTGGTAAGCGCCTCCCCAACTGTGCACATCTATGCACCGTACATGGCAAATCCTTCATCCTGCAAAGCATCATATCACTAACCGAAGCTTTGAGATGGTGTGAGTATATTAATTTTGGGGTGAATACTCTTCCGTGCTTCTCCCACCTGAGGACTGTGGGTCTGTTGTTCTTCGTTCGCATGTCCCTTCAAAGAGACAGAAGGCACACTCACTCTATCTTTCTGCAAGCATCTATGCTTTGACACTTTTATATTGCAGTTTTCCTTCCAAATCCCGCGCCCCCTTCACCACATATACAGGCCAATCATTCCTTAATACTCATTCACTCTGTCATTCCAGTCCTATACTCTATAGGCTGATGAAAAAACAACAAGAACAAGAAGTTGTTCAGCAAACAGATTTAAAGTCTCTCTGTGGATTTATCTTCATGCTGCTGCCCTCTAGTAATGCTACATGGCAACTGCAGCATAATAATAGGGTTGAGAAAGGGGCTGTCCTATGCAAATAATGTTCTCCCATGATTACTTTGCCGAGCTTCCTCTATGATGGTGTGATACGACCTTCAACATATGGTCTTCAGCAGATTTTTAAAGTTGCCAAACAGTCTTAGGCTAAGGATTTTTCCCTACGAATGCCTACAGATAAGGACCCCACCCTCATTTAGCAGGGTCCAGAATTACCAGCAGTAATCCTCTATACAGAACCTGGGCGTTCGTGGGTTTATGGTAAAAGCTACAGACTAAGTATGGGATTTTTAAATTCCCAGGCCCAAAGGCCTGGCCTGGCTGCAAAGCAAAGCAAAGCAAAGCAAAGGAAAGCACAAGGCCTTATTTAAGTTCCCCAATTTGAGGAAAAAACGAATACATTGATCAATGAATACAAGGCTTTGCTCCTATTTTACCTACTTGAGCAAAAGGAGGGGGAGATAAGGTGGGGGGCAAGAATTCTAAATTTGGGCTTATAATGCAAAAAATTAAATATTTACATTATTCCTGTAATTTTGAAGTCAAAATAATCTTTCTAAATGAAAAAAATAAAATGTTGTATTTTTTTCCACCTAAAAGTACTTTAAAGGCGTTGGCTTGATTCCAACCCCTATACAGGGCTAGCCTGCTGCACCAAAGGCACTTGATCTTGCCACTGAGCTACAGCTCCTTGATGGATTTTGACTGTGCCACAGACCCTATCACCAACATAAAGGTTGTGATGTCATTCCTTATGGCTTCCACTGTAAAGGACACTTCATATCCATGATATAGGGAAGATTTGACATGCTACAGATATGGAAGCCCGTGTGGTCCAGTGGGTAAGTTCCTGACTTCCACCCAGACAACCAAGGTTAGAATCCCGGGCTCGGCACCAGGTGACTGATGGCGGCAAAGCAGAGGTAAGTCGGAGATGGCTGCTAAATTGGTAAGTAATATGTATGTGTGTATAGAGCATAGCTGGACTTGTGAATGGTGGATTGTAAAGTGGCTGTAAGTGTGTATGTGCGTACATGCAGAGAGAGCAAGGATAGGTGCAGGCTGTGTCAAAGGGCGGGAATAGAGGGAGCACATGAGGTGGGGGCGGAGCAAGAAGGGCAGGCTAAGAGAGGTGCAGAAAGAGGGGGAGTAGGCAGAGCCTAGGAGGAGAGGAGGTGGGTTGATGGGACTTAGAGGAGAATGGGGGGGAGGAGCAAGAAGGGAAGGCCGAGAGAGAGGGATAGCAGAGGTGGCTGGTAGGACCTAGAGGAGAAAGGGGGACGTAGATGGAGCAGGGGGAGAGAGCAAGAGTAGGTGGTATCGTAGTGGCAGTGATGCAGGAGAAGAAGAGGTCGAGGAGGAGTCTAGGCCAGTGTGCAAGAGGTGGTACAGGAGAGGAAGCTTAGGGCTGCAAAGCCCATGCTGGCAGAGTGCTCCCCCTCCCAGCACACAAACAGGGTGATTACAAAGGAGGGGGTTTTGGTGATGGAACCATCATTTTTATGCTCCCCTCCAATCTCCAGGTTGGTGGTAGTGGGAAGGGAGGGGGGGAAGGGGCAAATTTGGGGGTGCAGTGTCAAAAGGGGTGTTGGGGTGCATTATTACAGGGGTGGTAGGAGACGCAGAATGATGCAGCTTGTGTTTTTCGGGAGTGCTACATATATTCTTGTTTATTGCGCCCTTTCTTTCGAGCGGCGGTATCACTAAAGGCTAGGGGCAAAGGGGGAGGGGAGGACTTGGGGTTCAGCTTTCAGGCAGGTAATGTTATTCAGACGGGAAACAAGGAACATGTGTTAGGATTCTTGGGAGATGATCTCCCCATGATTTCATTGCCCCGTTGCAGCACATGTTATATGGTCTATTGGGATGGTTTTTCTAGGCCTCATAACCCCAAAAGAGTGCCTGGCATTTCGGCTGTAAGGACACTTCTAAAGAGTGTGCTTTTGATATTCTGGTAAGCGCCTCCCCAACTGTGCACATCTATGCACCGTACATGGCAAACCCTTCATCCTGCAAAGCATCATATCACTAACCGAAGCTTTGAGATGGTGTGAGTATATTCATTTTGGGGTGAATACTCTTCCGTGCTTCTCCCACCTGAGGACTGTGGGTCTGTTGTTCTTCTTTCGCATGTCCCTTCAAAGAGACAGAAGGCACACTCACTCTATCTTTCTGCAAGCATCTATGCTTTGACACTTTTATATTGCAGTTTTCCTTCCAAATCCCGCGCCCCCTTCACCACATATACAGGCCAATCATTCCTTAATACTCATTCACTCTGTCATTCCAGTCCTATACTCTATAGGCTGATGAAAAAACAACAAGAACAAGAAGTTGTTCAGCAAACAGATTTAAAGTCTCTCTGTGGATTTATCTTCATGCTGCTGCCCTCTAGTAATGCTACATGGCAACTGCAGCATAATAATAGGGTTGAGAAAGGGGCTGTCCTATGCAAATAATGTTCTCCCATGATTACTTTGCCGAGCTTCCTCTATGATGGTGTGATACGACCTTCAACATATGGTCTTCAGCAGATTTTTAAAGTTGCCAAACTGTCTTAGGCTAAGGATTTTTCCCTACGAATGCCTACAGATAAGGACCCCAACCTCATTTAGCAGGGTCCAGAATTACCTGCAGTAATCCTCTATACAGAACCTGGGCGTTCGTGGGCTTATGGTAAAAGCTGCAGACTAAGTATGGGATTTTTAAATTCCCAGGCCCAAAGGCCTGGCCTGGCTGCAAAGCAAAGCAAAGCAAAGCAAAGCAGAAGGCCTTATTTAAGTTCCCCAATTTGAGGAAAAAACGAATACATTGATCAATGAATACAAGGCTTTGCTCCTATTTTACCTACTTGAGCAAAAGGAGGGGGAGATAAGGTGGGGGGCAAGATTTCTAAATTTGGGCTTATAATGCAAAAAATAAAATACTTACATTATTCCTGTAATTTTGAAGTCAAAATAATCTTTCTAAATGAAAAAAATAAAATGTTGTATTTTTTCCACCTAAAAGTACTTTAAAGGCGTTGGCTTGATGCCAACCCCTATACAGGGCTAGCCTGCTGCACCAAAGGCACTTGATATTGCCACTGAGCTATAGCTCCTTGATGGGTTTTGATTGTGCCACAGACCCTATCACCAACATAAAGGTTGTGATGTCATTCCTTATGGCTTCCACTGTAAAAGACACTTCATATCCATGATATAGGGAAGATTTGACATGCTACAGATATGGAAGCCTGTGTGGTCCAGTGGGTAAGTTCCTGACTTCCACCCAGACAACCAAGGTTAGAATCCCGGGCTCGGCACCAGGTGACTGATGGCGGCAAAGCAGAGGTAAGTCGGAGATGGCTGCTAAATTGGTAAGTAATATGTATGAGTGTATAGAGCATAGCTGGACTTGTGAATGGTGGATTGTAAAGTGGCTGTAAGTGTGTATGTGCGTACATGCAGAGAGAGCAAGGATAGGTGCAGGCTGTGTCAAAGGGTGGGAATAGAGGGAGCACATGAGGTGGGGGCGGAGCAAGAAGGGCAGGCTAAGAGAGGTGCAGAAAGAGGGGGAGTAGGCGGAGCCCAGGAGGAGAGGAGGGGGGTTGATGGGACTTAAAGGGGGGAGGAGCAAGAAGGGAAGGCTGAGAGAGAGGGAAAGCAGAGGTGGCTGGTAGGACCTAGAGGAGAAAGGGGGACGTAGATGGAGCAGGGGGAGAGAGCAAGAGTAGGTGGTATCGTAGTGGCAGTGATGCAGGAGAAGAAGAGGTCGAGGAGGAGTCTAGGCCAGTGTGCAAGAGGTGGTACAGGAGAGGAAGCATAGGGCTGCAAAGCACATGCTGGCAGAGTGCTCCCCCTCCCAGCACACAAACAGGGTGATTACAAAGGAGGGGGTTTTGGTGATGGAAAAATCATTTTTATGCTCCCCTCCAATCTCCAGGTTGGTGGTAGTGGGAAGGGAGGGGGTGAGGGGGCAAATTTGGGGGTGCAGTGTCAAAAGGGGTGTTGGGGTGCATTATTACAGGGGTGGTAGGAGACGCAGAATGATGCAGCTTGGGTTTTTCGGGAGTGCTACATATATTCTTGTTTATTGCGCCCTTTCTTTCGAGCGGCGGTATCACTAAAGGCTAGGGGCAAAGGGGGAGGGGAGGACTTGGGGTTCAGCTTTCAGGCAGGTAATGTTATTCAGACGGGAAACAAGGAACATGTGTTAGGATTCTTGGGAGATGATCTCCCCATGATTTCATTGCCCCATTGCAGCACATGTTATATGGTCTATTGGGATGGTTTTTCTAGGCCTCATAACCCCAAAAGAGTGCCTGGCATTTCGGCTGTAAGGACACTTCTAAAGAGTGTGCTTTTGATATTCTGGTAAGCGCCTCCCCAACTGTGCACATCTATGCACCGTACATGGCAAATCCTTCATCCTGCAAAGCATCATATCACTAACCGAAGCTTTGAGATGGTGTGAGTATATTAATTTTGGGGTGAATACTCTTCCGTGCTTCTCCCACCTGAGGACTATGGGTCTGTTGTTCTTCGTTCGCATGTCCCTTCAAAGAGACAGAAGGCACACTCACTCTATCTTTCTGCAAGCATCTATGCTTTGACACTTTTATATTGCAGTTTTCCTTCCAAATCCCGCGCCCCCTTCACCACATATACAGGCCAATCATTCCTTAATACTCATTCACTCTGTCATTCCAGTCCTATACTCTATAGGCTGATGAAAAAACAACAAGAACAAGAAGTTGTTCAGCAAACAGATTTAAAGTCTCTCTGTGGATTTATCTTCATGCTGCTGCCCTCTAGTAATGCTACATGGCAACTGCAGCATAATAATAGGGTTGAGAAAGGGGCTGTCCTATGCAAATAATGTTCTCCCATGATTACTTTGCCGAGCTTCCTCTATGATGGTGTGATACGACCTTCAACATATGGTCTTCAGCAGATTTTTAAAGTTGCCAAACTGTCTTAGGCTAAGGATTTTTCCCTACGAATGCCTACAGATAAGGACCCCACCCTCATTTAGCAGGGTCCAGAATTACCTGCAGTAATCCTCTATACAGAACCTGGGTGTTCGTGGGTTTATGGTAAAAGCTGCAGACTAAGTATGGGATTTTTAAATTCACAGGCCCAAAGGCCTGGCCTGGCTGCAAAGCAAAGCAAAGCAAAGGAAAGCACAAGGCCTTATTTAAGTTCCCCAATTTGAGGAAAAAACGAATACATTGATCAATGAATACAAGGCTTTGCTCCTATTTTACCTACTTGAGCAAAAGGAGGGGGAGATAAGGTGGGGGGCAAGATTTCTAAATTTGGGCTTATAATGCAAAAAATTAAATATTTACATTATTCCTGTAATTTTGAAGTCAAAATAATCTTTCTAAATGAAAAAAATAAAATGTTGTATTTTTTTCCACCTAAAAGTACTTTAAAGGCGTTGGCTTGATTCCAACCCCTATACAGGGCTAGCCTGCTGCACCAAAGGCACTTGATCTTGCCACTGAGCTATAGCTCCTTGATGGGTTTTGACTGTGCCACAGACCCTATCACCAACATAAAGGTTGTGATGTCATTCCTTATGGCTGCCACTGTAAAAGACACTTCATATCCATGATATAGGGAAGATTTGACATGCTACAGATATGGAAGCCCGTGTGGTCCAGTGGGTAAGTTCCTGACTTCCACCCAGACAACCAAGGTTAGAATCCCGGGCTCGGCACCAGGTGACTGATGGCGGCAAAGCAGAGGTAAGTCGGAGATGGCTGCTAAATTGGTAAGTGATATGTATGTGTGTATAGAGCATAGCTGGACTTGTGAATGGTGGATTGTAAAGTGGCTGTAAGTGTGTATGTGCGTATATGCAGAGAGAGCAAGGATAGGTGCAGGCTGTGTCAAAGGGCGGGAATAGAGGGAGCACATGAGGTGGGGGCGGAGCAAGAAGGGCAGGCTAAGAGAGGTGCAGAAAGAGGGGGAGTAGGCGGAGCCTAGGAGGAGAGGAGGGGGGTTGATGGGACTTAGAGGAGAATGGGGGGGAGGAGCAAGAAGGGAAGGCTGAGAGAGAGGGATAGCAGAGGTGGCTGGTAGGACCTAGAGGAGAAAGGGGGACGTAGATGGAGCAGGGGGAGAGAGCAAGAGTAGGTGGTATCGTAGTGGCAGTGATGCAGGAGAAGAAGAGGTCGAGGAGGAGTCTAGGCCAGTGTGCAAGAGGTGGTACAGGAGAGGAAGCATAGGGCTGCAAAGCCCATGCTGGCAGAGTGCTCCCCCTCCCAGCACACAAACAGGGTGATTACAAAGGAGGGGGTTTTGGTGATGGAATCATCATTTTTATGCTCCCCTCCAATCTCCAGGTTGGTGGTAGTGGGAAGGGAGGGGGGAGGGGGCAAATTTGGGGGTGCAGTGTCAAAAGGGGTGTTGGGGTGCATTATTACAGGGGTGGTAGGAGACGCAGAATGATGCAGCTTGTGTTTTTCGGGAGTGCTACATATATTCTTGTTTATTGCGCCCTTTCTTTCGAGCGGCGGTATCACTAAAGGCTAGGGGCAAAGGGGGAGGGGAGGACTTGGGGTTCAGCTTTCAGGCAGGTAATGTTATTCAGACGGGAAACAAGGAACATGTGTTAGGATTCTTGGGAGATGATCTCCCCATGATTTCATTGCCCCGTTGCAGCACATGTTATATGGTCTATTGGGATGGTTTTTCTAGGCCTCATAACCCCAAAAGAGTGCCTGGCATTTCGGCTGTAAGGACACTTCTAAAGAGTGTGCTTTTGATATTCTGGTAAGCGCCTCCCCAACTGTGCACATCTATGCAGCGTACATGGCAAATCCTTCATCCTGCAAAGCATCATATCACTAACCGAAGCTTTGAGATGGTGTGAGTATATTCATTTTGGGGTGAATACTCTTCCGTGCTTCTCCCACCTGAGGACTGTGGTTCTGTTGTTCTTCTTTCGCATGTCCCTTCAAAGAGACAGAAGGCACACTCACTCTATCTTTCTGCAAGCATCTATGCTTTGACACTTTTATATTGCAGTTTTCCTTCCAAATCCCGCGCCCCCTTCACCACATATACCGGCCAATCATTCCTTAATACTCATTCACTCTGTCATTCCAGTCCTATACTCTATAGGCTGATGAAAAAACAACAAGAACAAGAAGTTGTTCAGCAAACAGATTTAAAGTCTCTCTGTGGATTTATCTTCATGCTGCTGCCCTCTAGTAATGCTACATGGCAACTGCAGCATAATAATAGGGTTGAGAAAGGGGCTGTCCTATGCAAATAATGTTCTCCCATGATTACTTTGCCGAGCTTCCTCTATGATGGTGTGATACGACCTTCAACATATGGTCTTCAGCAGATTTTTAAAGTTGCCAAACTGTCTTAGGCTAAGGATTTTTCCCTACGAATGCCTACAGATAAGGACCCCACCCTCATTTAGCAGGGTCCAGAATTACCTGCAGTAATCCTCTATACAGAACCTGGGCGTTCGTGGGCTTATGGTAAAAGCTGCAGACTAAGTATGGGATTTTTAAATTCCCAGGCCCAAAGGCCTGGCCTGGCTGCAAAGCAAAGCAAAGCAAAGCAAAGCAAAGCACAAGGCCTTATTTCTGTTCCCCAATTTGAGGAAAAAACGAATACATTGATCAATGAATACAAGGCTTTGCTCCTATTTTACCTACTTGAGCAAAAGGAGGGGGAGATAAGGTGGGGGGCAAGATTTCTAAATTTGGGCTTATAATGCAAAAAATTAAATATTTACATTATTCCTGTAATTTTGAAGTCAAAATAATCTTTCTAAATGAAAAAAATAAAATGTTGTATTTTTTTCCACCTAAAAGTACTTTAAAGGTGTTGGCTTGATTCCAACCCCTATACAGGGCTAGCCTGCTGCACCAAAGGCACTTGATCTTGCCACTGAGATATAGCTCCTTGATGGGTTTTGACTGTGCCACAGACCCTATCACCAACATAAAGGTTGTGATGTCATTCCTTATGGCTTCCACTGTAAAAGACACTTCATATCCATGATATAGGGAAGATTTGACATGCTACAGATATGGAAGCCCGTGTGGTCCAGTGGGTAAGTTCCTGACTTCCACCCAGACAACCAGGGTTAGAATCCCAGGCTCGGCACCAGGTGACTGATGGCGGCAAAGCAGAGGTAAGTCGGAGATGGCTGCTAAATTGGTAAGTAATATGTATGTGTGTATAGAGCATAGCTGGACTTGTGAATGGTGGATTGTAAAGTGGCTGTAAGTGTGTATGTGTGTACATGCAGAGAGAGCAAGGATAGGTGCAGGCTGTGTCAAAGGGCGGGAATAGAGGGAGCACATGAGGTGGGGGCGGAGCAAGAAGGGCAGGCTAAGAGAGGTGCAGAAAGAGGGGGAGTAGGCGGAGCCTAGGAGGAGAGGAGGGGGGTTGATGGGAATTAGAGGAGAATGGGGGGGAGGAGCAAGAAGGGAAGGCTGAGAGAGAGGGATAGCAGAGGTGGCTGGTAGGACCTAGAGGAGAAAGGGGGACGTAGATGGAGCAGGGGGAGAGAGCAAGAGTAGGTGGTATCGTAGTGGCAGTGATGCAGGAGAAGAAGAGGTCGAGGAGGAGTCTAGGCCAGTGTGCAAGAGGTGGTACAGGAGAGGAAGCATAGGGCTGCAAAGCACATGCTGGCAGAGTGCTCCCCCTCCCAGCACACAAACAGGGTGATTACAAAGGAGGGGGTTTTGGTGATGGAACCATTCATTTTTATGCTCCCCTCCAATCTCCAGGTTGGTGGTAGTGGGAAGGGAGGGGGGGGGAAGGGGGCAAATTTGGGGGTGCAGTGTCAAAAGGGGTGTTGGGGTGCATTATTACAGGGGTGGTAGGAGACGCAGAATGATGCAGCTTGTGTTTTTCGGGAGTGCTACATATATTCTTGTTTATTGCGCCCTTTCTTTCGAGCGGCGGTATCACTAAAGGCTAGGGGCAAAAGGGGAGGGGAGGACTTGGGGTTCAGCTTTCAGGCAGGTAATGTTATTCAGACGGGAAACAAGGAACATGTGTTAGGATTCTTGGGAGATGATCTCCCCATGATTTCATTGCCCCGTTGCAGCACATGTTATATGGTCTATTGGGATGGTTTTTCTAGGCCTCATAACCCCAAAAGAGTGCCTGGCATTTCGGCTGTAAGGACACTTCTAAAGAGTGTGCTTTTGATATTCTGGTAAGCGCCTCCCCAACTGTGCACATCTATGCACCGTACATGGCAAATCCTTCATCCTGCAAAGCATCATATCACTAACCGAAGCTTTGAGATGGTGTGAGTATATTCATTTTGGGGTGAATACTCTTCCGTGCTTCTCCCACCTGAGGACTGTGGGTCTGTTGTTCTTCGTTCGCATGTCCCTTCAAAGAGACAGAAGGCACACTCACTCTATCTTTCTGCAAGCATCTATGCTTTGACACTTTTATATTGCAGTTTTCCTTCCAAATCCCGCGCCCCCTTCACCACATATACAGGCCAATCATTCCTTAATACTCATTCACTCTGTCATTCCAGTCCTATACTCTATAGGCTGATGAAAAAACAACAAGAACAAGAAGTTGTTCAGCAAACAGATTTAAAGTCTCTCTGTGGATTTATCTTCATGCTGCTGCCCTCTAGTAATGCTACATGGCAACTGCAGCATAATAATAGGGTTGAGAAAGGGGCTGTCCTATGCAAATAATGTTCTCCCATGATTACTTTGCCGAGCTTCCTCTATGATGGTGTGATACGACCTTCAACATATGGTCTTCAGCAGATTTTTAAAGTTGCCAAACAGTCTTAGGCTAAGGATTTTTCCCTACGAATGCCTACAGATAAGGACCCCGCCCTCATTTAGCAGGGTCCAGAATTACCAGCAGTAATCCTCTATACAGAACCTGGGCGTTCGTGGGTTTATGGTAAAAGCTACAGACTAAGTATGGGATTTTTAAATTCCCAGGCCCAAAGGCCTGGCCTGGCTGCAAAGCAAAGCAAAGCAAAGCAAAGGAAAGCACAAGGCCTTATTTAAGTTCCCCAATTTGAGGAAAAAACGAATACATTGATCAATGAATACAAGGCTTTGCTCCTATTTTACCTACTTGAGCAAAAGGAGGGGGAGATAAGGTGGGGGGCAAGAATTCTAAATTTGGGCTTATAATGCAAAAAATTAAATATTTACATTATTCCTGTAATTTTGAAGTCAAAATAATCTTTCTAAATGAAAAAAATAAAATGTTGTATTTTTTTCCACCTAAAAGTACTTTAAAGGCGTTGGCTTGATTCCAACCCCTATACAGGGCTAGCCTGCTGCACCAAAGGCACTTGATCTTGCCACTGAGCTATAGCTCCTTGATGGGTTTTGACTGTGCCACAGACCCTATCACCAACATAAAGGTTGTGATGTCATTCCTTATGGCTTCCACTGTAAAAGACACTTCATATCCATGATATAGGGAAGATTTGACATGCTACAGATATGGAAGCCCGTGTGGTCCAGTGGGTAAGTTCCTGACTTCCACCCAGACAACCAAGGTTAGAATCCCGGGCTCGGCACCAGGTGACTGATGGTGGCAAAGCAGAGGTAAGTCGGAGATGGCTGCTAAATTGGTAAGTAATATGTATGTGTGTATAGAGCATAGCTGGACTTGTGAATGGTGGATTGTAAAGTGGCTGTAAGTGTGTATGTGCGTACATGCAGAGAGAGCAAGGATAGGTGCAGGCTGTGTCAAAGGGCGGGAATAGAGGGAGCACATGAGGTGGGGGCGGAGCAAGAAGGGCAGGCTAAGAGAGGTGCAGAAAGAGGGGGAGTAGGCAGAGCCTAGGAGGAGAGGAGGTGGGTTGATGGGACTTAGAGGAGAATGGGGGGGAGGAGCAAGAAGGGAAGGCTGAGAGAGAGGGATAGCAGAGGTGGCTGGTAGGACCTAGAGGAGAAAGGGGGACGTAGATGGAGCAGGGGGAGAGAGCAAGAGTAGGTGGTATCGTAGTGGCAGTGATGCAGGAGAAGAAGAGGTCGAGGAGGAGTCTAGGCCAGTGTGCAAGAGGTGGTACAGGAGAGGAAGCTTAGGGCTGCAAAGCCCATGCTGGCAGAGTGCTCCCCCTCCCAGCACACAAACAGGGTGATTACAAAGGAGGGGGTTTTGGTGATGGAACCATCATTTTTATGCTCCCCTCCAATCTCCAGGTTGGTGGTAGTGGGAAGGGAGGGGGGAGGGGGCAAATTTGGGGGTGCAGTGTCAAAAGGGGTGTTGGGGTGCATTATTACAGGGGTGGTAGGAGACGCAGAATGATGCAGCTTGGGTTTTTCGGGAGTGCTACATATATTCTTGTTTATTGCGCCCTTTCTTTCGAGCGGCGGTATCACTAAAGGCTAGGGGCAAAGGGGGAGGGGAGGACTTGGGGTTCAGCTTTCAGGCAGGTAATGTTATTCAGACGGGAAACAAGGAACATGTGTTAGGATTCTTGGGAGATGATCTCCCCATGATTTCATTGCCCCATTGAAGCACATGTTATATGGTCTATTGGGATGGTTTTTCTAGGCCTCATAACCCCAAAAGAGTGCCTGGCATTTCGGCTGTAAGGACACTTCTAAAGAGTGTGCTTTTGATATTCTGGTAAGCGCCTCCCCAACTGTGCACATCTATGCACCGTACATGGCAAATCCTTCATCCTGCAAAGCATCATATCACTAACCGAAGCTTTGAGATGGTGTGAGTATATTCATTTTGGGGTGAATACTCTTCCGTGCTTCTCCCACCTGAGGACTATGGGTCTGTTGTTCTTCGTTCGCATGTCCCTTCAAAGAGACAGAAGGCACACTCACTCTATCTTTCTGCAAGCATCTATGCTTTGACACTTTTATATTGCAGTTTTCCTTCCAAATCCCGCGCCCCCTTCACCACATATACAGGCCAATCATTCCTTAATACTCATTCACTCTGTCATTCCAGTCCTATACTCTATAGGCTGATGAAAAAACAACAAGAACAAGAAGTTGTTCAGCAAACAGATTTAAAGTCTCTCTGTGGATTTATCTTCATGCTGCTGCCCTCTAGTAATGCTACATGGCAACTGCAGCATAATAATAGGGTTGAGAAAGGGGCTGTCCTATGCAAATAATGTTCTCCCATGATTACTTTGCCGAGCTTCCTCTATGATGGTGTGATACGACCTTCAACATATGGTCTTCAGCAGATTTTTAAAGTTGCCAAACTGTCTTAGGCTAAGGATTTTTCCCTACGAATGCCTACAGATAAGGACCCCACCCTCATTTAGCAGGGTCCAGAATTACCTGCAGTAATCCTCTATACAGAACCTGGGTGTTCGTGGGTTTATGGTAAAAGCTGCAGACTAAGTATGGGATTTTTAAATTCACAGGACCAAAGGCCTGGCCTGGCTGCAAAGCAAAGCAAAGGAAAGCACAAGGCCTTATTTAAGTTCCCCAATTTGAGGAAAAAACGAATACATTGATCAATGAATACAAGGCTTTGCTCCTATTTTACCTACTTGAGCAAAAGGAGGGGGAGATAAGGTGGGGGGCAAGATTTCTAAATTTGGGCTTATAATGCAAAAAATTAAATATTTACATTATTCCTGTAATTTTGAAGTCAAAATAATCTTTCTAAATGAAAAAAATAAAATGTTGTATTTTTTTCCACCTAAAAGTACTTTAAAGGCGTTGGCTTGATTCCAACCCCTATACAGGGCTAGCCTGCTGCACCAAAGGCACTTGATCTTGCCACTGAGCTATAGCTCCTTGATGGGTTTTGACTGTGCCACAGACCCTATCACCAACATAAAGGTTGTGATGTCATTCCTTATGGCTGCCACTGTAAAAGACACTTCATATCCATGATATAGGGAAGATTTGACATGCTACAGATATGGAAGCCCGTGTGGTCCAGTGGGTAAGTTCCTGACTTCCACCCAGACAACCAAGGTTAGAATCCCGGGCTCGGCACCAGGTGACTGATGGCGGCAAAGCAGAGGTAAGTCGGAGATGGCTGCTAAATTGGTAAGTAATATGTATGTGTGTATAGAGCATAGCTGGACTTGTGAATGGTGGATTGTAAAGTGGCTGTAAGTGTGTATGTGCGTATATGCAGAGAGAGCAAGGATAGGTGCAGGCTGTGTCAAAGGGCGGGAATAGAGGGAGCACATGAGGTGGGGGCGGAGCAAGAAGGGCAGGCTAAGAGAGGTGCAGAAAGAGGGGGAGTAGGCGGAGCCTAGGAGGAGAGGAGGGGGGTTGATGGGACTTAGAGGAGAATGGGGGGGAGGAGCAAGAAGGGAAGGCTGAGAGAGAGGGATAGCAGAGGTGGCTGGTAGGACCTAGAGGAGAAAGGGGGACGCAGATGGAGCAGGGGGAGAGAGCAAGAGTAGGTGGTATCGTAGTGGCAGTGATGCAGGAGAAGAAGAGGTCGAGGAGGAGTCTAGGCCAGTGTGCAAGAGGTGGTACAGGAGAGGAAGCATAGGGCTGCAAAGCCCATGCTGGCAGAGTGCTCCCCCTCCCAGCACACAAACAGGGTGATTACAAAGGAGGGGGTTTTGGTGATGGAATCATCATTTTTATGCTCCCCTCCAATCTCCAGGTTGGTGGTAGTGGGAAGGGAGGGGGGGAGGGGGCAAATTTGGGGGTGCAGTGTCAAAAGGGGTGTTGGGGTGCATTATTACAGGGGTGGTAGGAGACGCAGAATGATGCAGCTTGTGTTTTTCGGGAGTGCTACATATATTCTTGTTTATTGCGCCCTTTCTTTCGAGCGGCGGTATCACTAAAGGCTAGGGGCAAAGGGGGAGGGGAGGACTTGGGGTTCAGCTTTCAGGCAGGTAATGTTATTCAGACGGGAAACAAGGAACATGTGTTAGGATTCTTGGGAGATGATCTCCCCATGATTTCATTGCCCCGTTGCAGCACATGTTATATGGTCTATTGGGATGGTTTTTCTAGGCCTCATAACCCCAAAAGAGTGCCTGGCATTTCGGCTGTAAGGACACTTCTAAAGAGTGTGCTTTTGATATTCTGGTAAGCGCCTCCCCAACTGTGCACATCTATGCACCGTACATGGCAAATCCTTCATCCTGCAAAGCATCATATCACTAACCGAAGCTTTGAGATGGTGTGAGTATATTCATTTTGGGGTGAATACTCTTCCGTGCTTCTCCCACCTGAGGACTGTGGGTCTGTTGTTCTTCTTTCGCATGTCCCTTCAAAGAGACAGAAGGCACACTCACTCTATCTTTCTGCAAGCATCTATGCTTTGACACTTTTATATTGCAGTTTTCCTTCCAAATCCCGCGCCCCCTTCACCACATATACAGGCCAATCATTCCTTAATACTCATTCACTCTGTCATTCCAGTCCTATACTCTATAGGCTGATGAAAAAACAACAAGAACAAGAAGTTGTTCAGCAAACAGATTTAAAGTCTCTCTGTGGATTTATCTTCATGCTGCTGCCCTCTAGTAATGCTACATGGCAACTGCAGCATAATAATAGGGTTGAGAAAGGGGCTGTCCTATGCAAATAATGTTCTCCCATGATTACTTTGCCGAGCTTCCTCTATGATGGTGTGATACGACCTTCAACATATGGTCTTCAGCAGATTTTTAAAGTTGCCAAACTGTCTTAGGCTAAGGATTTTTCCCTACGAATGCCTACAGATAAGGACCCCACCCTCATTTAGCAGGGTCCAGAATTACCTGCAGTAATCCTCTATACAGAACCTGGGCGTTCGTGGGCTTATGGTAAAAGCTGCAGACTAAGTATGGGATTTTTAAATTCTCAGGCCCAAAGGCCTGGCCTGGCTGCAAAGCAAAGCAAAGCAAAGCACAAGGCCTTATTTCTTTTCCCCAATTTGAGGAAAAAACGAATACATTGATCAATGAATACAAGGCTTTGCTCCTATTTTACCTACTTGAGCAAAAGGAGGGGGAGATAAGGTGGGGGGCAAGATTTCTAAATTTGGGCTTATAATGCAAAAAATTAAATATTTACATTATTCCTGTAATTTTGAAGTCAAAATAATCTTTCTAAATGAAAAAAATAAAATGTTGTATTTTTTTCCACCTAAAAGTACTTTAAAGGTGTTGGCTTGATTCCAACCCCTATACAGGGCTAGCCTGCTGCACCAAAGGCACTTGATCTTGCCACTGAGATATAGCTCCTTGATGGGTTTTGACTGTGCCACAGACCCTATCACCAACATAAAGGTTGTGATGTCATTCCTTATGGCTTCCACTGTAAAAGACACTTCATATCCATGATATAGGGAAGATTTGACATGCTACAGATATGAAAGCCCGTGTGGTCCAGTGGGTAAGTTCCTGACTTCCACCCAGACAACCAGGGTTAGAATCCCAGGCTCGGCACCAGGTGACTGATGGCGGCAAAGCAGAGGTAAGTCGGAGATGGCTGCTAAATTGGTAAGTAATATGTATGTGTGTATAGAGCATAGCTGGACTTGTGAATGGTGGATTGTAAAGTGGCTGTAAGTGTGTATGTGTGTACATGCAGAGAGAGCAAGGATAGGTGCAGGCTGTGTCAAAGGGCGGGAATAGAGGGAGCACATGAGGTGGGGGTGGAGCAAGAAGGGCAGGCTAAGAGAGGTGCAGAAAGAGGGGGAGTAGGCGGAGCCTAGGAGGAGAGGAGGGGGGTTGATGGGAATTAGAGGAGAATGGGGGGGAGGATCAAGAAGGGAAGGCTGAGAGAGAGGGATAGCAGAGGTGGCTGGTAGGACCTAGAGGAGAAAGGGGGACGTAGATGGAGCAGGGGGAGAGAGCAAGAGTAGGTGGTATCGTAGTGGCAGTGATGCAGGAGAAGAAGAGGTCGAGGAGGAGTCTAGGCCAGTGTGCAAGAGGTGGTACAGGAGAGGAAGCATAGGACTGCAAAGCACATGCTGGCAGAGTGCTCCCCCTCCCAGCACACAAACAGGGTGATTACAAAGGAGGGGGTTTTGGTGATGGAACCATCATTTTTATGCTCCCCTCCAATCTCCAGGTTGGTGGTAGTGGGAAGGGAGGGGGGGGGAGGGGGCAAATTTGGGGGTGCAGTGTCAAAAGGGGTGTTGGGGTGCATTATTACAGGGGTGGTAGGAGACGCAGAATGATGCAGCTTGTGTTTTTCGGGAGTGCTACATATATTCTTGTTTATTGCGCCCTTTCTTTCGAGCGGCGGTATCACTAAAGGCTAGGGGCAAAAGGGGAGGGGAGGACTTGGGGTTCAGCTTTCAGGCAGGTAATGTTATTCAGACGGGAAACAAGGAACATGTGTTAGGATTCTTGGGAGATGATCTCCCCATGATTTCATTGCCCCGTTGCAGCACATGTTATATGGTCTATTGGGATGGTTTTTCTAGGCCTCATAACCCCAAAAGAGTGCCTGGCATTTCGGCTGTAAGGACACTTCTAAAGAGTGTGCTTTTGATATTCTGGTAAGCGCCTCCCCAACTGTGCACATCTATGCACCGTACATGGCAAATCCTTCATCCTGCAAAGCATCATATCACTAACCGAAGCTTTGAGATGGTGTGAGTATATTAATTTTGGGGTGAATACTCTTCCGTGCTTCTCCCACCTGAGGACTGTGGGTCTGTTGTTCTTCGTTCGCATGTCCCTTCAAAGAGACAGAAGGCACACTCACTCTATCTTTCTGCAAGCATCTATGCTTTGACACTTTTATATTGCAGTTTTCCTTCCAAATCCCGCGCCCCCTTCACCACATATACAGGCCAATCATTCCTTAATACTCATTCACTCTGTCATTCCAGTCCTATACTCTATAGGCTGATGAAAAAACAACAAGAACAAGAAGTTGTTCAGCAAACAGATTTAAAGTCTCTCTGTGGATTTATCTTCATGCTGCTGCCCTCTAGTAATGCTACATGGCAACTGCAGCATAATAATAGGGTTGAGAAAGGGGCTGTCCTATGCAAATAATGTTCTCCCATGATTACTTTGCCGAGCTTCCTCTATGATGGTGTGATACGACCTTCAACATATGGTCTTCAGCAGATTTTTAAAGTTGCCAAACAGTCTTAGGCTAAGGATTTTTCCCTACGAATGCCTACAGATAAGGACCCCGCCCTCATTTAGCAGGGTCCAGAATTACCAGCAGTAATCCTCTATACAGAACCTGGGCGTTCGTGGGTTTATGGTAAAAGCTACAGACTAAGTATGGGATTTTTAAATTCCCAGGCCCAAAGGCCTGGCCTGGCTGCAAAGCAAAGCAAAGCAAAGCAAAGGAAAGCACAAGGCCTTATTTAAGTTCCCCAATTTGAGGAAAAAACAAATACATTGATCAATGAATACGAGGCTTTGCTCCTATTTTACCTACTTGAGCAAAAGGAGGGGGAGATAAGGTGGGGGGCAAGATTTCTAAATTTGGGCTTATAATGCAAAAAATAAAATACTTACATTATTCCTGTAATTTTGAAGTCAAAATAATCTTTCTAAATGAAAAAAATAAAATGTTGTATTTTTTTCCACCTAAAAGTACTTTTAAGGCGTTGGCTGGATTCCAACCCCTAAACAGGGCTAGCCTGCTGCACCAAAGGCACTTGATCTTGCCACTGAGCTATAGCTCCTTGATGGGTTTTGACTGTGCCACAGACCCTATCACCAACATAAAGGTTGTGATGTCATTCCTTATGGCTTCCACTGTAAAAGACACTTCATATCCATGATATAGGGAAGATTTGACATGCTACAGATATGGAAGCCCGTGTGGTCCAGAGGGTAAGTTCCTGACTTCCACCCAGACAACCAGGGTTAGAATCCCGGGCTCGGCACCAGGTGACTGATGGCGGCAAAGCAGAGGTAAGTCGGAGATGGCTGCTAAATTGGTAAGTAATATGTATGTGTGTATAGAGCATAGCTGGACTTGTGAATGGTGGATTGTAAAGTGGCTGTAAGTGTGTATGTGCGTACATGCAGAGAGAGCAAGGATAGGTGCAGGCTGTGTCAAAGGGCGGGAATAGAGGGAGCACATGAGGTGGGGGCGGAGCAAGAAGGGCAGGCTAAGAGAGGTGCAGAAAGAGGGGGAGTAGGCGGAGCCTAGGAGGAGAGGAGGGGGGTTGATGGGACTTAGAGGAGAATGGGGGGGAGGAGCAAGAAGGGAAGGCTGAGAGAGAGGGATAGCAGAGGTGGCTGGTAGGACCTAGAGGAGAAAGGGGGACGTAGATGGAGCAGGGGGAGAGAGCAAGAGTAGGTGGTATCGTAGTGGCAGTGATGCAGGAGAAGAAGAGGTCGAGTCTAGGCAGGTGCGCAAGAGGTGGTACAGGAGAGGAAGCATAGGGCTGCAAAGCCCATGCTGGCAGAGTGCTCCCCCTCCCAGCACACAAACAGGGTGATTACAAAGGAGGGGGTTTTGGTGATGGAACCATCATTTTTATGCTCCCCTCCAATCTCCAGGTTGGTGGTAGTGGGAAGAGAGGGGGGGGGGGGAGGCAAATTTGGGGGTGCAGTGTCAAAAGGGGTGTTGGGGTGCATTATTACAGGGGTGGTAGGAGACGCAGAATGATGCAGCTTGTGTTTTTCGGGAGTGCTACATATATTCTTGTTTATTGCGCCCTTTCTTTCGAGTGGCGGTATCACTAAAGGCTAGGGGCAAAGGGGGAGGGGAGGACTTGGGGTTCAGCTTTCAGGCAGGTAATGGTATTGAGACGGGAAACAAGGAACATGTGCTAGGATTCTTGGGAGATGGTCTCCCCATGATTTCATTGCCCCGTTGCAGCACATGTTATATGGTCTCTTGGGATGGTTTTTCTAGGCATCATAACCCCAAAAGAGTGCCTGGCATTTCGGCTGTAAGGACACTTCTAAAGAGTGTGCTTTTGATATTCTGGTAAGCGCCTCCCCAACTGTGCACATCTATGCACCGTACATGGCAAATCCTTCATCCTGCAAAGCATCATATCACTCACCGAAGCTTTGAGATGGTGTGAGTATATTCATTTTGGGGTGAAAACTCTTCCATGCTTCTCCCACCTGAGGACTGTGGGTCTGTTGTTCTTCTTTCGAATGTCCCTTCAAAGAGACAGAAGGCACACTCACTCTATCTCTCTGCAAGCATCTATGCTTTGACACTTTTATATTGCAGTTTTCCTTCCAAATCCCGCGCCCCCTTCACCACATATACAGGCCAATCATTCCTTAATACTCATTCACTCTGTCATTCCAGTCCTATACTCTATAGGCTGATGAAAAAACAACAAGAACAAGAAGTTGTTCAGCAAACAGATTTAAAGTCTCTCTGTGGATTTATCTTCATGCTGCTGCCCTCTAGTAATGCTACATGGCAACTGCAGCATAATAATAGGGTTGAGAAAGGGGCTGTCTTATGCAAATAATGTTCTCCTATGATTACTTTGCCGAGCTTCCTCTATGATGGTGTGATACGACCTTCAACATATGGTCTTCAGCAAATTTTTAAAGTTGCCAAACTGTCTTAGGCTAAGGATTTTTCCCTACGAATGCCTACAGATAAGGACCCCACCCTCATTTAGCAGGGTCCAGAATTACCTGCAGTAATCCTCTATACAGAACCTGGGCGTTCGTGGGCTTATGGTAAAAGCTGCAGACTAAGTATGGGATTTTTAAATTCCCAGGCCCAAAGGCCTGGCCTGGCTGCAAAGCAAAGCAAAGCAAAGCAAAGCAAAGCAAAGCACAAGGCCTTATTTCTGTTCCCCAATTTGAGGAAAAAACGAATACATTGATCAATGAATACAAGGCTTTGCTCCTATTTTACCTACTTGAGCAAAAGGAGGGGGAGATAAGGTGGGGGGCAAGATTTCTAAATTTGGGCTTATAATGCAAAAAATTAAATATTTACATTATTCCTGTAATTTTGAAGTCAAAATAATCTTTCTAAATGAAAAAAATAAAATGTTGTATTTTTTTCCACCTAAAAGTACTTTAAAGGTGTTGGCTTGATTCCAACCCCTATACAGGGCTAGACTGCTGCACCAAAGGAACTTGATCTTGCCACTGAGCTATAGCTCCTTGATGGGTTTTGACTGTGCCACAGACCCTATCACCAACATAAAGGTTGTGATGTCATTCCTTATGGCTGCCACTGTAAAAGACACTTCATATCCATGATATAGGGAAGATTTGACATGCTACAGATATGGAAGCCCGTGTGGTCCAGTGGGTAAGTTCCTGACTTCCACCCAGACAACCAAGGTTAGAATCCCGGGCTCGGCACCAGGTGACTGATGGCGGCAAAGCAGAGGTAAGTCGGAGATGGCTGCTAAATTGGTAAGTAATATGTATGTGTGTATAGAGCATAGCTGGACTTGTGAATGGTGGATTGTAAAGTGGCTGTAAGTGTGTATGTGCGTATATGCAGAGAGAGCAAGGATAGGTGCAGGCTGTGTCAAAGGGGGGGAATAGAGGGAGCACATGAGGTGGGGGCGGAGCAAGAAGGGCAGGCTAAGAGAGGTGCAGAAAGAGGGGGAGTAGGCGGAGCCTAGGAGGAGAGGAGGGGGGTTGATGGGACTTAGAGGAGAATGGGGGGGAGGAGCAAGAAGGGAAGGCTGAGAGAGAGGGATAGCAGAGGTGGCTGGTAGGACCTAGAGGAGAAAGGGGGACGTAGATGGAGCAGGGGGAGAGAGCAAGAGTAGGTGGTATCGTAGTGGCAGTGATGCAGGAGAAGAAGAGGTCGAGGAGGAGTCTAGGCCAGTGTGCAAGAGGTGGTACAGGAGAGGAAGCATAGGGCTGCAAAGCACATGCTGGCAGAGTGCTCCCCCTCCCAGCACACAAACAGGGTGATTACAAAGGAGGGGGTTTTGGTGATGGAACCATCATTTTTATGCTCCCCTCCAATCTCCAGGTTGGTGGTAGTGGGAAGGGAGGGGGCAAATTTGGGGGTGCAGTGTCAAAAGGGGTGTTGGGGTGCATTATTACAGGGGTGGTAGGAGACGCAGAATGATGCAGCTTGTGTTTTTCGGGAGTGCTACATATATTCTTGTTTATTGCGCCCTTTCTTTCGAGCGGCGGTATCACTAAAGGCTAGGGGCAAAGGGGGAGGGGAGGACTTGGGGTTCAGCTTTCAGGCAGGTAATGTTATTCAGACGGGAAACAAGGAACATGTGTTAGGATTCTTGGGAGATGATCTCCCCATGATTTCATTGCCCGTTGCAGCACATGTTATATGGTCTATTGGGATGGTTTTTCTAGGCCTCATAACCCCAAAAGAGTGCCTGGCATTTCGGCTGTAAGGACACTTCTAAAGAGTGTGCTTTTGATATTCTGGTAAGCGCCTCCCCAACTGTGCACATCTATGCACCGTACATGGCAAATCCTTCATCCTGCAAAGCATCATATCACTCACCGAAGCTTTGAGATGGTGTGAGTATATTAATTTTGGGGTGAATACTCTTCCGTGCTTCTCCCACCTGAGGACTGTGGGTCTGTTGTTCTTCGTTCGCATGTCCCTTCAAAGAGACAGAAGGCACACTCACTCTATCTTTCTGCAAGCATCTATGCTTTGACACTTTTATATTGCAGTTTTCCTTCCAAATCCCGCGCCCCCTTCACCACATATACAGGCCAATCATTCCTTAATACTCATTCACTCTATCATTCCAGTGCTATACTCTATAGGCTGATGAAAAAACAACAAGAACAAGAAGTTGTTCAGCAAACAGATTTAAAGTCTCTCTGTGGATTTATCTTCATGCTGCTGCCCTCTAGTAATGCTACATGGCAACTGCAGCATAATAATAGGGTTGAGAAAGGGGCTGTCCTATGCAAATAATGTTCTCCCATGATTACTTTGCCGAGCTTCCTCTATGATGGTGTGATACGACCTTCAACATATGGTCTTCAGCAGATTTTTAAAGTTGCCAAACAGTCTTAGGCTAAGGATTTTTCCCTACGAATGCCTACAGATAAGGACCCCACCCTCATTTAGCAGGGTCCAGAATTACCTGCAGTAATCCTCTATACAGAACCTGGGCGTTCGTGGGTTTATGGTAAAAGCTGCAGACTAAGTATGGGATTTTTAAATTCCCAGGCCCAAAGGCCTGGCCTGGCTGCAAAGCAAAGCACAAGGCCTTATTTAAGTTCCCCAATTTGAGGAAAAAACAAATACATTGATCAATGAATACGAGGCTTTGCTCCTATTTTACCTACTTGAGCAAAAGGAGGGGGAGATAAGGTGGGGGGCAAGATTTCTAAATTTGGGCTTATAATGCAAAAAATAAAATACTTACATTATTCCTGTAATTTTGAAGTCAAAATAATCTTTCTAAATGAAAAAAATAAAATGTTGTATTTTTTTCCACCTAAAAGTACTTTTAAGGCGTTGGCTGGATTCCAACCCCTAAACAGGGCTAGCCTGCTGCACCAAAGGCACTTGATCTTGCCACTGAGCTATAGCTCCTTGATGGGTTTTGACTGTGCCACAGACCCTATCACCAACATAAAGGTTGTGATGTCATTCCTTATGGCTTCCACTGTAAAAGACACTTCATATCCATGATATAGGGAAGATTTGACATGCTACAGATATGGAAGCCCGTGTGGTCCAGAGGGTAAGTTCCTGACTTCCACCCAGACAACCAGGGTTAGAATCCCGGGCTCGGCACCAGGTGACTGATGGCGGCAAAGCAGAGGTAAGTCGGAGATGGCTGCTAAATTGGTAAGTAATATGTATGTGTGTATAGAGCATAGCTGGACTTGTGAATGGTGGATTGTAAAGTGGCTGTAAGTGTGTATGTGCGTACATGCAGAGAGAGCAAGGATAGGTGCAGGCTGTGTCAAAGGGCGGGAATAGAGGGAGCACATGAGGTGGGGGCGGAGCAAGAAGGGCAGGCTAAGAGAGGTGCAGAAAGAGGGGGAGTAGGCGGAGCCTAGGAGGAGAGGAGGGGGGTTGATGGGACTTAGAGGAGAATGGGGGGGAGGAGCAAGAAGGGAAGGCTGAGAGAGAGGGATAGCAGAGGTGGCTGGTAGGACCTAGAGGAGAAAGGGGGACGTAGATGGAGCAGGGGGAGAGAGCAAGAGTAGGTGGTATCGTAGTGGCAGTGATGCAGGAGAAGAAGAGGTCGAGGAGGAGTCTAGGCCAGTGTGCAAGAGGTGGTACAGGAGAGGAAGCATAGGGCTGCAAAGCCCATGCTGGCAGAGTGCTCCCCCTCCCAGCACACAAACAGGTTGATTACAAAGGAGGGGGTTTTGGTGATGGAACCATCATTTTTATGCTCCCCTCCAATCTCCAGGTTGGTGGTAGTGGGAAGAGAGGGGGGGGGGGAGGCAAATTTGGGGGTGCAGTGTCAAAAGGGGTGTTGGGGTGCATTATTACAGGGGTGGTAGGAGACGCAGAATGATGCAGCTTGTGTTTTTCGGGAGTGCTACATATATTCTTGTTTATTGCGCCCTTTCTTTCGAGTGGCGGTATCACTAAAGGCTAGGGGCAAAGGGGGAGGGGAGGACTTGGGGTTCAGCTTTCAGGCAGGTAATGGTATTGAGACGGGAAACAAGGAACATGTGCTAGGATTCTTGGGAGATGGTCTCCCCATGATTTCATTGCCCCGTTGCAGCACATGTTATATGGTCTCTTGGGATGGTTTTTCTAGGCATCATAACCCCAAAAGAGTGCCTGGCATTTCGGCTGTAAGGACACTTCTAAAGAGTGTGCTTTTGATATTCTGGTAAGCGCCTCCCCAACTGTGCACATCTATGCACCGTACATGGCAAATCCTTCATCCTGCAAAGCATCATATCACTCACCGAAGCTTTGAGATGGTGTGAGTATATTCATTTTGGGGTGAAAACTCTTCCATGCTTCTCCCACCTGAGGACTGTGGGTCTGTTGTTCTTCTTTCGAATGTCCCTTCAAAGAGACAGAAGGCACACTCACTCTATCTCTCTGCAAGCATCTATGCTTTGACACTTTTATATTGCAGTTTTCCTTCCAAATCCCGCGCCCCCTTCACCACATATACAGGCCAATCATTCCTTAATACTCATTCACTCTGTCATTCCAGTCCTCTACTCTATAGGCTGATGAAAAAACAACAAGAACAAGAAGTTGTTCAGCAATTAGATTTAAAGTCTCTCTGTGGATTTATCTTCATGCTGCTGCCCTGTAGTAATGCTACATGGCAACTGCAGCATAATAATAGGGTTGAGAAAGGGGCTGGCCTATGCAAATAATGTTCTCCCATGATTACTTTGCCGAGCTTCCTCTATGATGGTGTGATACGACCTTCAACATATGGTCTTCAGCAGATTTTTAAAGTTGCCAAACTGTCTTAGGCTAAGGATTTTTCCCTACGAATGCCTACAGATAAGGACCCCACCCTCATTTAGCAGGGTCCAGAATTACCTGCAGTAATCCTCTATACAGAACCTGGGCGTTCGTGGGCTCATGGTAAAAGCTGCAGACTAAGAATGGGATGTTTAAATTCCCAGTCCCAAAGGCCTGGCCTGGCTGCAAAGCAAACCAAAGCAAAGCAAAGCACAAGGCCTTCTTTCTGTTCCCCAATTTGAGGAAAAAATGAATATATTGATCAATGAATACAAGGCTTTGCTCCTATTTTACCTACTTGAGCAAAAGGAGGGGGAGATAAGGTGGGGGGCAAGATTTCTAAATTTGGGCTTATAATGCAAAAAATAAAATACTTACATTATTCCTGTCATTTTGAAGTCAAAATAATCTTTCTAAATGAAAAAAATAAAATGTTGTATTTTTTTCCACCTAAAAGTACTTTAAAGGCGTTGGTTGGATTCGAACCCCTATACAGGCATAGCCTGCTACACCAAAGGCACTTGATCTTGCCACTGAGCTATAGCGCCTTGATGGGTTTTGACTGTGCCACAGACCCTATCACCAACAGAAAGGTTGTGATGTCATTCCTTATGGCTTCCACTGTAAAGGACACTTCATATCCATGATATAGGGAAGATTTGACATGCTACAGCTATGGAAGTCAGTGTGGTCCAGTGGGTAAGTTCCTGACTTCCACCCAGACAACCAGGGTTCGAATCCTGGGCTCGGCACCAGGTGACTGATGGCGGCAAAGCAGAGGTAAGTCGGAGATGGCTGCTAAATTGGTAAGTAATATGTATGTGTGTATAGAGCATAGCTGGACTTGTGAATGGTGGATTGTAAAGTGGCTGTAAGTGTGTATGTGCGTACATGCAGAGAGAGCAAGGATAGGTGCAGGCTGAGTCAAAGGGCAGGAATAGAGGGAGCTCATGAGGTGGGGGCAGAGCAAGAAGGGCAGGCTAAGAGAGGTGCAGAAAGAGGGGGAGTAGGCGGAGCCTGAGAGGAGGGGGGTTGATGGGACTTAGAGGAGAATGGGGGGGGAGGAGGAAGAAGGGAAGGCTGAGAGAGAGGGATAGCAGAGGTGAATGGTAGGACCTAGAGGAGAAAGGGGGAGGTAGATGGAGCAGGGGGAGAGAGCAAGAGTAGGTGGTGTTGTAGTGGCAGTGATGCAGGAGAAGAAGAGGTTGAGGAGGAGTCTAGGCCAGTGCGCAAGAGGTGGTACAGGAGAGGAAGCATAGGGCTGCAAAGCCCATGCTGGCAGAGTGCTCCCCCTCCCAGCACACAAACAGGGTGATTACAAAGGAGGGGGTTTTGGTGATGGACCCATCATTTTTATGCTCCCCTCCCATCTCCAGGTTGGTGGTAGTGGGAAGGGAGGAGGGGGGCAAATTTGGGGGTGCAGTGTCAAAAGGGGTGTTGGGGTGCATTATTACAGGGGTGGTAGGAGACACAGAATGATGCAGCTTGTATTTTTCGGGAGTGCTACATATATTCTTGTTTATTTCGAGCGGCGGTATCACTAAAGGCTAGGGGCAAAGGGGGAGGGGAGGACTTGGGGTTCAGCTTTCAGGCAGGTAATGGTATTGGCACGGGAAACAAGGAACATGTGTTAGGATTCTTGGGAGATGGTCTCCCCATGATTTCATTGCCAGGTTGCAGCACATGTTATATGGTCTCTTGGGATGGTTTTTCTAGGCCTCATAACCCCAAAAGAGTGCCTGGCATTTCGGCTGTAAGGACACTTCTAAAGAGTGTGCTTTTGATATTCTGGTAAGCACCTCCCCAACTGTGCACATCTATGCACCAAACGAATAAGTTACGTACCTTCGGTAACGCTTTTTCTGGTGGATACAATAACTACCTGTGGATTCCTCACCTAAAGAATTCTCCCCTCGCGCCAGCCTCGACGGAAATTTCTTCTAGCTCTGCACGTCGACGATGACGTCACAATCGCCCGACTCCACGCGACGCTGTGTGATGTCATCCAGGCAATAAGAAGCCATCGTCGACGTGCAGACATCAGTTATCACCATTTTTTACGTGCCATAGAGGCGAACAGGTGACTATTGACCTTGAAAAGAACATAATCACATCAAATGAAATGAAAATACAACATTTATTACCATAAAAATATAATAAATTAATGGCAATAACTGCTCCATATGGAAACAAATATGTCAGTCAAGTTCAAACATGTTTCCTTGAACTATCCAAATCAGAGAAAGATATGCATATATACATGCCACAACTATATACATGATCCAAGTATATACATATATACAAGACAACGGTGCTCACCCATGGATTTCATGGTATGACCAGTCAGGCAACAGGGAGGCGGGTGGGACCGTGAGGAATCCACAGGTAGTTACTGTATCCACCAGAAAAAGCGTTACCGAAGGTAAGTAACTTATTCTTCTGATGGATACACCTACCTGTGGATTCCTCACCTAAAGAATAGAGTCCCAAAGCAGTACTACCTCCGGAGGCGGGTGCCCGAATGGTCAAACCAAGAAATCCTGCAGCACCGAGCAAGCAAAATGGCCATCCCTCCTAACCTCAGTATCCAAACAGTAATGTTTAACAAAAGTATGGAGGGACGCCCAAGTCGCTGCCCTGCAGATTTCAGCCACAGGAACACCCCTAGCCAAAGCCGAAGAGGCAGCCTTAGCTCTGGTGGAGTGGGCACGAAGCCCCACAGGTGGTTCTTTCTTCACCAAAGAATAACAAATCTTAATACATAGAATGACCCACCTGGATAGAGTTCTCTTGTGGACAGCTCTACCTTTCCTCTTCCCCAAGTATCCAACGAAGAGCTGATCATCTTGCCTGAACTCCTTCGTTCTGTCGACATAGAAGCTCAGCGCTCTTTGTGGATCCAGCCGGTGGAGCCTATCTTCCTCCTTGGATGGATTAGGTGGAGGATAAAAGGAAGAGAGAGTAATAGACTGTCCCAGGTGAAAGGGTGTAACAACCTTCGGGAGGAGAGCCGCCTTGGTCCTTAATACCACTTTGTCTCTATAGAAAGAAAGGTATGGGGGCATTACACTAAGAGCCTGAAGCTCACTGACCCTTCTGGCCGATGTTATGGCCACCAGGAACACAGTTTTGAGAACTAGCAACCGCAAAGAGCAAGAATGCAACGGTTCAAATGGGGACCCCATTAAAAATGTTAATACCAAATTAAGGTCCCACTGAGGCATAACAAATGGTAACTGTGGACATTTGTTAGTAAGCCCCTTCAGAAACCTTAACACAATCGGAGACTTAAACAAGGAAAGCTGATCAGGAAGGCACAGAAAAGCCGACAGTGCAGATAAATAACCCTTGACTGTGGCAACCGCATAACCCTTCTGTGCCAGGCAAAGAGCAAATGACAATATGTTAGACAAACGAGCCTTTAAGGGATCAATTCTATTCCCTCCACACCAGCATACAAATTTAGCCCAACGACTTGCATAGATCGATTTGGTGGAGTATCGCCTGGCCAATAAAATAACATCCACCACTTCTGGTGGGAGAGAAAAAGCACTCAGATTGCCCCGTTCAATCTCCAGGCATGAAGGTGCAGGCTCTGGAGGTGGGGTGTAGAATCTGCCCCTGCGAGAGGAGGTCCACCCTGTAAGGGAGACGGAGCGGAGGGCACTGAGAGAGTTGGAGAAGGTCTGAATACCACACCCTTCTTGGCCAATCCGGAGCTATTAAGATGACCTGGGCTGGGTCTTGGCGGATCTTCCTCAGAACTCGAGGAATCAAGGGTATGGGAGGAAACGCGTAAAGCAATTGACCCTTCCAGGACATCTGAAACACGTCCCCCAAAGCTCCTTGTACCAGATACTGGAGGCTGCAAAATAGCGGGCACTGTGCATTCTCCTGAGTCGCAAATAGATCTATCTGTGGATATCCCCACATCTGGAATATGTACAGAACCAGATCTCGATGAAGACACCACTCGTGGTCGACCGAGTTGCGTCGACTGAGAACGTCCGCACGCATGTTCAGAGCCCCGGCCAAATGATGTGCTACGAAGCAGATCTTGTGATCCTGAAGCCAGGACCAGAGTCGAAGAGCTTCTCTGCAGAGAAGATACAATCCCACTCCTCCCTGCTTGTTTATATACCACATCGCTGTAGTATTGTCCATTAGGATATGGACTGACTGACCGCGAATGGAAGGGAGGAAGGCCTTGAGAGCCAGACGTATTGCCCGCAATTCCAACAGATTGATGTGAAATCTCTGTTCCACTGGAGACCAAAGGCCTTTGACCACCAGGTCCCCCAGATGAGCTCCCCACCCTAGAGTGGAAGCATCCATTACCACTGTGGCCACTGGTGGAGGCAGCGAGAACGGCCTTCCTTGTGACAGGTTGTCGACCGCTGCCCACCATTGAAGATCCACCGCAGTGACTCTGGAGATCTTTATCGATTCCTCGAGATCTCCCTTGTGCTGAAACCACTGCCTGCGGACGCACCACTGAAGAGCCCTCATGTGCCAGCGTGCATGAGTGACCAGCAGTATGCAAGAAGCAAACTCACCGAGCAGACGAAGGACCTTGAGGACTGGAACTACCGCTCCATTTCGAAACATTGGAATCAACGCCTGGCTGTCCTGAACCCTCTGGGGCGGAGGAAAGGCCCGATTCAATGTCGTGTCCAATACTGCCCCTATGAACAGGAGGCGTTGAGAGGGCTCCAGGTGAGATTTGGGCACATTGATTGAAAAACCCAGGTCGTACAACAATTGAGTTGTCGACTGGAGATGACGCTGCACGAGCTCCGGAGTCTTGGCTTTGATCAACCAATCGTCCAGATAGGGAAACACCGCTATCCCCCTTCTTCTGAGCTCTGCCGCTACCACCGCCATCACCTTTGTGAAGACTCGAGGTGCTGAAGTAAGACCAAAGGGGAGGACCGCAAACTAATAATGTTGCGATCCCACCACAAACCGGAGATACTTCCTGTGCGATCTGAGGATCGGAATATGAAAGTATGCGTCCTGCAAATCGACAGACACCATCCAATCTCCTTCGTTCAACGCCAAAAGAACCTGTGACAGGGTCAGCATTTTGAACTTTTCCTGCCTGAGGAACCAATTCAAAGTCCTCAAGCCCAGAATTGGTCTTAACCGACCATCCTCTTTGGGGATCAGGAAGTATCTTGAATAACAGCCCTGACCCCTCTCCTGCTCGGGAACCAACTCTACCGCACCTTTTGCCAATAGGGACAACACTTCCTGTTGTAATAACAGAAGATGGTCTTCCGAACAGAAGGATGGGTGGGGAGGGAAGGGAGGAGGGAATTCCCGAAAGGGAAGAGCGTACCCCTTCTTCACAATGTCGATGACCCAAGAGTCCGTTATTATAAACTCCCACATCGGAAGAAAATGGGCAAGTCTCCACCCTACCGGAGACAAGTGGACAGGGAGTGGTGGAGGACTACGGCTGCTTTCCCTGCTGCACCCCTCCCGAGGAAGAGGAAGAGGCAGAGTGCTGCTGGGTGGCTCCTCTTGTTCGGACTCTGCCCCTGCCCCTGAAGGATCTGTATGGCAGGGAGCTTGCAGTTTGTTGTGCTCCTTGAAATCTGCCACGAAAGGAGGAGCCACGTCCAAAACCCCTAACCCTCCTATAAGATCTAAAGGAGGATGAGGCAGTGGACTGAAGTCACAGCGACCTCGCTGTGGCTCTGCTCTCCTTAAATCGTTCAAGAGCAGAATCTGCCTTTGTTCCAAAGAGTTTTTCGCCATCAAAGGGCAGATCCAGGAGAGTCGCTTGCACATCTGATGAAAAGCCAGACGAACGCAACCAAGATTGTCTTCTGGAAACTATGGTCGTTCCCATAGCTCTTGCCACTGAGTCTGAAGTGTCTAACCCAGACTGGATCACCTGGGTCGCCGCCGCCTGAGCGTCTGTCAGCAACTGCAACATTTCCTGGGACAAGTTTGGATGGCCTTTCGCTTCCTCCATAAGGGCGTGGATGTAACGTCGTAAAATGCAGGTCGCGTTGGTTGACTTTAAAGCCATACTACATGAAGAAAAGGCCTTTTTGGCACAATGGTCCATTTTCTTTGATTCCCTGTCCGCAGGGGTCCCGGGAAACGAGCCAGGAGAGGATCTGGAAGAACAGGAGGCCTGAACCACTAAGCTCTCTGGTGTTGGGTGCTTGGAGAGGAAGACAGGGTCACCTGGTGCCGCCCGATAGCGTCGTGCCACCGCTCTGTTGACAGCCGCTGAAGACACAGGTTTTTTCCAGATGTCTTTAATAGGATCTAGAAGAGCCTCATTAAAAGGCAAGAGAGGCTCTGCCGTCACAGAAGCTGGATGCAACACCTCCGTCAATAGGATCCTCTTCACCTCCGCAGCCGGAAGAGGGAGATCTAAGAAGTCTGCAGCCTTTCGTATTACTGCATGGAAAGAAGCAGCTTCCTCAGTGTACTCCCCTGGGGAAGCTAGATCCCACTCAGGGAAGGTGTCGATGCCACTTGCAGTATCAAGACCTTGAAAGTCACCGGAAGGCTCCAAGATCTCACCCTCTTCCAGGTGTTGTCTACTGTATTCTTCCTCCTCCAAAAGGAGTAAAGCCAGACGTCTAGATCGAAGCCTAGATTCAAGACCCGCCGTCGATAAGGCGTCGGCTGACACCGAAGATATCTGTCTGCGCCGCACCTCGGATCCATCCGACGCCGGACCTTCCGGCTCCACAGGAACCTTGATTGTGGATTGGATCTGAGGTGAATCCATCGGCGCCGTAGCAGGTGTAACAGGTCTCCTAGGCGACGTCAAGGGCATCGGCGCCGGTTCAGCTGCAGTAGAAAAAAATGGCGTGAAAGGCGTCAACTTATAAGACGCCGGAACACCCAAATTAAAGGCCAAAGGGCCCGACGGACCTGCTTGTCCTCCACTCGGCGCCATTGTGGAAAAAATATTAAACATGGCATTTAAAAAAGCAGCAGGATCCGTACCCGGCGCCGAGAAAGCCGGGTATTGCTGTTGCACCGGGGCGTGGGCATAGATGCCGTAGATGGGCCAGGTAACTCCTGGCTAGGAGAAGCCTCTGGTCTCTGAAGAGGCTCAACCTCGAAAACCGACCCAGGTAAAGTCGGAGTCGTAGGAGGTGGAGGGGTGACGGTCGGGCTAATCTCCCACGTCGGACGGCGCCAAGCTGACGGAGATGCCGATCTAGACCGGGACCGTCCCTTACTCAATCGGCGCCGGGAGTTGTGACGGCACCAAGAGTCACCATGCCGATGATGAGCCCTCGAGGATCTTGAAGAGGACTCCCTCCGATGACGCCTCTCCTTCTTTTTCTTGGAACGGGCCAAGAACAATTTTGCCTCCCTTTCCTTGAGTGCCTTCGGGTTCATGCGCTGGCAGGAGCCGCATGACTCGACCTCATGGTCGGAGCTAAGGCACCAGAGGCAATTCTCATGGGGATCGGTAACCGACATTCGACCCTCGCACTGGTTACATGGCTTAAAGCCAGATTTCTTTGGCTGCGACATTGTAACCGTCGATTAGCAACTGTAGCTCCCTGTGAGCCTCGAAGAAAAACCGTTACTCGGAGGCACGGAAAAAAGGGAACTGACGTCTGCACGTCGACGAGGGCTTCTTATGCCTAGATGACGTCATACGGCGTCGCGTGGAGTCGGGCGATTGTGACGTCATCGTCGACATGCAGAGCTTGAAGAAATTTCCGTCGAGGCTGGCGCGAGGGGAGAATTCTTTAGGTGAGGAATCCACACGTAGGTGTATCAATCAGAAAGATCTATCTGCGGATACCCCCACATCTGGAAGGTGTAAAGAACCAGATCTGGATGAAGACGCCACTCGTGGTCGACCGAGTTGCGTCGACTGAGAACGTCCGCATGCACGTTCAGAGCTCCGGCCAAATGATGTGCTACCAAGCAAATCTTGTGGTCCTGAAGCCAGGACCAGAGTCGAAGAGCTTCTCTGCAGAGAAGATACGACCCCACACCTCCCTGCTTGTTTATATACCACATCGCGGTAGTGTTGTCCGTCAAAATCTGGACTGACTGACCGCAAATGGAAGGGAGGAAGGCCTTGAGAGCCAGACGTACCGCCCGCAATTCCAACAGATTGATGTGAAATCTCTGTTCCACTGGAGACCAAAGGCCTTTGGCCTCCAGGTCCCCCAGATGAGCTCCCCACCCTAGAGTGGAAGCATCCGTTACCACTGTGGCCACCGGTGGAGGCAGCGAGAACAGCCTTCCTTGCGACAGGTTGCCGACCGCTGCCCACCACTGAAGATCCACCGCAGTGTCTCTGGTGATCGTAATCAAATCTTTGAGATCCCCTTTGTGCTGAAACCACTGCCTGCGGACGCACCACTGAAGAGCCCTCATGTGCCAGCGTGCATGAGTGACCAGCAGTATGCAAGAAGCAAACAGACCGAGCAGACGAAGGACCTTGAGGACTGGAACTACCGCTCCATTTCGAAACATCGGAATCAACGCCTGAATATCCTGAACCCGCTGGGGCGGAGGAAAGGCCTGATTCAATGTCGTGTCCAGTACTGCCCCTATGAACAGGAGGCGTTGAGAGGGCTCCAGGTGAGATTTGGGTACACTGATTGAAAAACCCAGGTCGTACAACAACTGAGTCGTCGACTGGAGGTGACACCACACAAGCTCTGGAGTCTTGGCTTTGATCAACCAATCGTCCAGATAGGGAAACACCGCTATCCCTCTTCTTCTGAGCTCTGCAGCTACCACCGCCATCACCTTCGTAAAAACTCGAGGTGCTGAAGTAAGACCAAATGGGAGGACCGCAAACTGATAATTGTGCGATCCCACCACAAACTGGAGATACTTCCTGTGCGATTTGAGGATCGGAATATGGAAATACGCATCCTGCAAATCGACAGACACCATCCAATCTCCTTCGTTCAACGCCAAAAGAACCTGTGAAATGGTCAGCATTTTGAACTTTTCCTGCTTGAGGAACCAATTAAAAAATCCTCAAGTCCAGAATTGGTCGTAATCGACCATCCTTTTTGGGGATCAGGAAGTACCTTGAATAACAGCCCTGACCCCTTTCCTGCTCGGGAACCAACCCTACTGCACCTTTTGCCAATAGGGATAACACCTCCTGTTGCAGTAACAGAAGATGGTCTTCCGAACTGAAGGATGGGTGGGGAGGGAAGGGAGGAGGGAATTCCCGAAAGGGAAGAGCGTACCCCTTCTTTACAATGTCGATGACCAAAGAGTCTAATGTTATAAACTCCCACATTGGAAGAAATTGGGCAAGTCTCCCCCCTACCGGAGACATGTGAACAGGGAGTGGTGCAGGACTAAGGCTGCTTCCCTTGCTGCACCCCTCCCGCGGAAGAGGAAGAGGCAGAGTGCTGCTTGGTGGCCCCTCTTGTACGTACTTTGCCCCTGCCCCTGAAGGATCTGTAAGGCAGGGAGTTTGCAGATTGTTGTGGTGCCTGGAACCTGCCACGAAAGGAGGAGCCACGTCCAAAACCCCTAAACTTCCTATACGACCTAAAGGAGAAGGAAGTAGCCGCCTGAAGTCCTAACGACCTCGCTGTGGCCCTGCTCTGTTTGAACCGTTCAAGAGCAGAATCTGCCTTTGTCCCAAAAAGTCTTTCACCATCAAAAGGCAGATCCAGGAGAGTCGCCTGCACATCCATTGAAAAGCCTGATGAGCGCAGCCAAGCCTGACGTCTCGATACGATGGATGTGCCCATAGCCCTTGCCACAGAGTCAGAAGAGTCTAACCCAGACTGGATCACCTGGGTCGCCGCCGCCTGAGCGTCCGTCAGCAATTGCAACACTTCCTGCGACAAGTTCGGATGGCCTTTTGCTTCCTCCATAAGGGCATGAATATAACATCCCAAAATGCAGGTTGCATTGGTTGACTTCAAGGCCATACTACATGATGAAAAGGCCTTCTTTTCAGCATGGTCCATTTTATTTGACTCCCTGTCAGCAGGGGTCCCAGGGAACGAGCCAGGAGAGGACCGGGAAGAACAGGAAGCCTGAACAACTAAGCTCTCCGGTGTTGGGTGCTTGGATAGGAAGACAGGATCACCTGAAGCTGCCTGATAGCATCGTGCTACCGCCCTGTTGACAGCTGAAGAAGACACAGGTTTCTTCCATACGTCTTTGATGGGGTCTAGGAGAGCCTCATTAAAAGGCAAGAGAGGCTCCGCCGCCACAGAAGCTGGATGTAGCACTTCTGTCAACAGGTTCCTTTTTGCCTCAGCAGCCGGAAGAGGAAGATCTAAAAACTCTGCAGCCTTCCTTATCACTGCATGAAAAGATGCAGCCTCCTCAGTATACTCCCCAGGGAATGCCAAATCCCATTCAGGGGAAGTATCTATACCACTCGCAGTGTCCAGCCCCTGGAAATCACCCGAAGGCTCCAAGATTTCGCCTTCTTCCAGGTGTCGCCTGTTATATTCTTCTTCCTCCAGAAGACGCAAAGCCAGACGTCTGGACCGGAGTTTAGACTCGAAACCCGGCGTCGATAAGGCGTCGGCCGACGCCGAAAATCTTCGCCGGCGCCGAGCCTCGGATCCATCCGACGCCAGACCCTCCGGCTCCACAGGAACCTTGACTGTGGATTGGATCTGGGGTGAATCCACCGGCGTCGTAGCAGGTGTCGCAGGCCTCGTGGGTGACGTCAAGGGCATCGGCGCCGTTTCGGCTCCAGAAGGCTAAAATGGCATGAACGGTGTCGGTTTGTACGAAGCCGGAACACCCAAATTAAAGGCCAAAGGGCCCGACAGACCTGCATGTCCTCCACCAGGTGCCAAGGTGGAAATTTTTTTGAACATGGCATTAAAAAATGCCGCAGGATCCGTTCCCGGTGCCGGGAAAGTCGGATATTGTAGTTGCGCCGGCATAGAAGCCGATGATGGGCCAGGAGAACCCGCCGGCCTCTGAAGAGGCTCTACCTCAAATACCGACCCAGGTGAAGTCGGAGTTGCAGGAGGCGGAGGAGTGACGGTCGGGCTAATCGGCGACAGTCTCCATGGCGATGATGAGTCCTCGAAGATTTTGAAGAGGACTCTCTCCGATGACGCCTTTCCTTCTTTTTCTTGGAACGGGCCAGGAATAATTTAGCCTCCGTTTCCTTAAGCGCCTTAGGGTTCATGCGCTGGCAGGAACCGCATGACTCGACCTCATGGTCGGAACTAAGGCACCAGAGACAATTCTAATAGGGGTCAGTAACCGACATTCAACCCCTGCACTGGTTACAAGGCTTAAAACCAGATTTTCTTGGCTGCGACATTGTAACCATAGATACGCAACTGTAGCTCCCTGTTAGCCTCGAAGAAAAAACGTTACTTGGAGGCACGGAAAAAAGGGAACTGACGTCTGCACGTCGACGATGGCTTCTTATTGCCTGGATGACGTCATACGGCGTCGCGTGGAGTCGGGCGATTGTGACGTCATCGTCGACGTGCAGAGCTAGAAGAAATTTCCGTCGAAGGCTGGCGCGAGGGGAGAATTCCTTAGGTGAGGAATCCACAGGTAGGTGTATCCATCAGAAATGGCAAATCCTTCATCCTGCAAAGCATCATATCACACACCAAAGCTTTGAGATGGTTTGAGTATATTCATTTTGGGGTGAATACTCTTCCATGATTCTCCCACCTGAGGACTGTGGGTCTGTTGTTCTTCTTTCACATGTACCTTCAAAGAGACAGAAGGCACACTCACTCTATCTCTCTGCAAGCATCTATGCTTTGACACTTTTGTCTTGCAGTTTTCCTTCCAAATCCCGCGCCCCCTTCACCACAAATACAGGCCAATCATTCCTCAATACTCATTCACTCTGTCATTCCAGTCCTCTACTCTATAGGCTGATAAAAAAAAAACAAGAACAAGAAGTTGTTCAGCAAACAGATTTAAAGTCTCTCTGTGGATTTATCTTCATGCTGCTGCCCTCTAGTAATGCTACATGGCAACTGCAGCATAATAATAGGGTTGAGAAAGGGGATGTCCTATGCAAATAGTGTTCTCCCATGATTACTTTGCTGAGCTTCCTCTATGATGGTGTGATACGATCTTCAACATATGGTCTTCAGCAGATTTCTAAAGTTGCCAAACTGTCTTAGGCTTAGGATTTTTCCCCTCAAATGCCTACAGATAAGGACCCCACCCTCATTTAGCAGGGTCCAGAATTACCTGCAGTAATCCTCTATACAGAACTTTGGCTTTCGTGGGCTTATGGTAAAAGCTGCAGACTAAAAATGGGATGTTTAAATTCCCAGTCCCAAAGCCCTGGCTGCAAAGCAAAGCAAAGCAAATCAAAGCACAGCGTGCAAAACTAAGCCAGTTGATCCATCCCCACACCTGCTTTATCATGCATCTTCAAGGCATAGTCAACCAAAGGACAGACTTTGCCCTTTTCTAGCACTTTCAAAATTCAGCTGATAAAGGCTCTTTCACCTGCACACAACTTTACCCAGCATTTCATCAGCAAGGTCTCATACTCTGCCTTTATGCCTAGGCAACAGGGCAAGCATCATCCACCCAATCTCACAACTTGAATCATACCAAATGAAAAATCAGCATCATTCAATCTATTTTATTATATGGATGGCACCCTCCTCACACAATACAGTGTAGTTTTGCCCCTCCTGAGGCTTTATTTCTGTTCTCCAAGTTGAGGAAAAAACGAATAATTGAACAATGAATATAAGGCTTTGCTTCTATTTTACCTACTTGAGCAAAAGGAGGGGGAGGTAAGGTGGGGGGCAAGATTTCTAAATTTGGGCTAATAATGCAAAACAGAAAATTACTTACATTATTCCTGTAATTTTGAATGTAAAAATAATCTTTCTAAATGAAAAAAATAAAATGTATTTTTTTCCATCTAAAAGTACTTTAAAGGCGTTGGCTGGATTTGAACCCCTATACAGGACTAGCCTATTGCAACAAAGGTACTGGATCTTGCCCCTGAGCTATAGCTTCTTGAAGTGTTTTGACTGTGCCACAGACCCTATCACCAACATAAAGGTTGTGATGTCATTCCTTATGGCTTCCACTGTACAGGACACTTGATATCCATCATATAGGGAAGATCTGACATGCTACAGATATGGAAGCCCGTGTGGTCCAGTGGGTAAGTTCCTGACTTCCACCCAGACAACCAGGGTTCGAATCCCGGGCTCGGCACCAGGTGACTGATGGCGGCAAAGTAGAGGTAAGTCGGAGATGGCTGCTAAATTGGTAAGTAACATGTATGTGTGTATAGAGCATGGCTGGATTTGTGAATGGTGGATTGCAAAGTGGTTGGTAAGTGTGTATGTCCGCACGTGCAGAGAGAGCAAGGATAGGTGCAGGCTGTGTCAAAGGGCGGGAATAGAGTGAGCACATGAGGTGGGGGCGGAGCAAGAAGGCCAGGCTAAGAGAGGTGCAGAAAGAGGGGGAGTAGGCAGAGCCGCGGGGAGTTGATGGGACTTCGAGGAGAATGGGGGAGCAAGAAGGGAAGGCTGAGAGAGGGGGATAGCAGAGGTGGCTGGTGGGACCTAGAGGAGAAAGGGGGACGTAGATGGAGCAGGGGGAGAGAGCAAGAGTAGGTGGTATCGTAGTGGCAGTGATGCAGGAGAAGAAGAGGTGGAGAAGGAGTCTAGGCCAGTACTCAAGAGGTGGTGCAGGAGAGGAAGCATAGGGCTGCAAAGCCCATGCTGGCAAAGTGTTCCCCCTCCCAGCACACAAACAGGGCGATTACAAAGAAGGGGGTTTTGGTGATGGACCCATCATTTTTATTCTCCCCTCCAATCTCCAGGTTGGTGGTAGGGGGGGGGGGGGGGGAGGGCGGGGAAGAGGGTGCAAATTTGGTGGTGCAGTGTCAAAAGGGGTGTTGGGGTGCATTATTACAAGGGTGCTAGGAGACACAGAATGATGCAGCTTGTGTTTTTCGGGAGTGCTACATACATTCTTGTTTATTGCGCCCTTTCTTTCGAGCGGGGGTATCACTAAAGGCTAGGGGCAAAGGGGGAGGGGAGGACTTGGGGTTCACCTTTCAGGCAGGTAATGGTATTGAGACGGGAAACAGGGAACATGTGTTAGGATTCTTGGGAGATGGTCTCCCCATGATTTAATTGCCCCGTTGCAGCACATGTTATATGGTCTCTTGGGATGGTTTTTCTAGGCCTCATAACCCCAAAAGAGTGCCTGGCATTTCGGCTGTAAGGACACTTCTAAAGAGTGTGCTTTTGATATTCTAGTAAGCACCTCCCCAACTGTGCACATCTATGCACCAAACATGGCAAATCCTTCATCCTGCAAAGCATCATATCACACACCGAAGCTTTGAGATGGTGTGAGTATATTCATTTTGGGGTGAATACTCTTCCATACTTCTCCCACCTGAGGACTGTGGGTCTGTTGTTCTTCTTTTACATGTCCCTTCAAAGAGACAGAAGGCACACTCACTCTATCTCTCTGCAAGCATCTATGCTTTGACACTTTTATCTTGCAGTTTTCCTTCCAAATCCCGCGCCCCCTTTACCACAAATACAGGCCAATGATTCCTCAATACTCACTCACTCTGTCATTCCAGTCCTCTACTCTATAGGCTGATAAAAAAACAACAAGAACAAGAAGTTGTTCAGCAAACAGATTTAGGGCCATATTTATACTTTTTGACGCAAAACTGCGCCGGCGCAGTTTTGAGTCACAAATATTACTGCCGGCTAACGCCATTTTGGTGTGCCGTGCGGGCGTCAAATTTATACTTTGATGCACAGCGGCGCAAACCACAGGTGGGAGTCATTGATTTTGACGCACATCGCAGCGTCAAGTCGTAAAGCAAAATGACGTTAACGCGGCGGAAATGACTGTGGGTCGATTCACGACCCCGCAAACTGGAGATGTGCCGTTTTTTGACGCAATAGCGTCAAAAAACCACGCGAACACTGCCATTTCACCAGAGGAGAGCCAAAATGGATCCCAGATGCCACTACAGAGACCAGGAAGATGGCAACAGACCAGGAACCAGTCAGGAGGACCCACACAAGAACCAGGACACTTATAAGAAGAAAAGAAAGTGTCGCTTCAGTGCAGAGGAGCAGGAAATTCTGGTTAAAGGGGTGACAGAACACCAGCACCAACTGTTCATCACCTCAAAGTTGCCAATCAGTAGGAGAGAGGCAATATGGCAACAAATTGTTGACAAGATTAACAGTGTGGCTGAAGTACGCAGAACTGTCATCCACCCACCACCCCAATTGTAAGACCTGCCAGCTCCAATACAGTTGAGGAATCAGACGACACAGGCACCAGCTTTGAGAGAAGTGCAGTTGGGGTACAGCGGGAGCTGGCTAAGGAGGTGCGGGTGTGGATGGAAACTATGGCAGCCAGCCTAGAGGGGGTGCGTTCGTGCATGATGTCATCTGCAGATCAGGCAGCAGCTATGTAAGCCCTAACATCTATCTTGCAGGAACAGCAAAAAACCCAGAAGGAAATCAGCACAGCTGTAATACAGTTGACCCAACACCTACAACAAGCAATCCTGTCAACGCGTGCACGAATGCAACATTGAACCCCTCAGGGCTGACCTGGCTGCCTACCATCGTGATGTGGCTGCTATTCTTAAGAATCAGCAGATCCTCTTTGCTGCAGTACTGCCCTTAAGACCTTCACAGGTAGCAGCGACCGGGATGTCTGACTCCACATCTACACACACTGAGGTGTGCGTTGCCCCTTCACAACCACCACCACCAAGAACAGAGGAGACAACACACACATCAGAGGAAGAAGACATGGAACAGATCTCACCTTCACACAGAAAAGTACCCAGAAGCACTAGTCCCTGCTACATGGCCAACTATTACCAAGGTCCTGCGCTTTGTAACATGCTAGTCTTGCAACAACTCTACTTAGTGACTGTTCTGCTTACCACTGTATATCTTGTCAGCCTGCCCAGTGATTGTCTCTCTCTTACTCATTGGCAAATCCTGTCCCTCTGCACTGTCTGAAACATCACCCCAGCATGTCAAAAGCATTTCCTTAACCTCTTGTATAGGACCACAATGTAAGATGTCACTCTAATAGACTCACAATCATGGACAATGTACAGATAGCACTACAGCACTTTTCAATAAATAGCACTTACACAACAATTCTGTCTATGGGTAATGTGACATATCAACTGTGCAGTAGATAACTGAAATGTGCCTACTGTCAAATTACTTAGCTTGTCAATACAAGTGTCCTGATATTATGTAATCAGATAAATCTGCACAGTGCCCATGACTGCATCATACTCTGCCTATCCTGAGGGATATATTTGATGAAGTGAGAAACCATACACCATCATGCTGTGTTGGACAGAATAATGCTTCCTCAAGGGATATCTAAGTCAGAAAATAGTGGCAGCAAAATGTTGTCACCATGCAATACTAACACATATAACAGTGCACACCAATCAGAGAAAACACTACAAAACTGCATGAATGGAGCTATCTGAGTTTACATACAAATAGGTAATCATGCTGAACTGTGTCACAAATTACGTATGTGAGTCATGAAGACAAGAACACAAGAGTGCCTACGAGAACTCATCTTATAAGGGTGTCCTTGATCATCACACTGCAGTCAGACCAAAAACTGTTCCCACAAAACCAAGTCTGGAAGCACTGTTTGTGACGTAGAAAACACACTTATCAACAGAAACACATTGTGATCCATATGAACTGTGATTGGTGGTTGCAACAAAGGGTGGAAACTTTGCAAGGTAGCTCTGGGGTAGATGTCAATCTTACAGCTCAGTTGGGATTTGTTCATAGCATAGGACACAAATGTAATAGAACAACATTCAGGTACACTGATTCCAAGCCCAGGATCAAGTACCATTTAACACATACTGTTAAAGGTTAACCAAATATTTATTAAATGCTAATCACAGAAGGGGAAACTGAGGGAAAAGTCTTACCTACCCTAATCTACCCTGACTACTCATTACCCACAACTGTCCCTAACTAACCTAACCTAAACTAACTTATCACATGTAACGAAACATTCTAAACATCCACCCCCCACCCCCCTTATGAGACAGGACACATGGAGGACAACACATACTAACCTAAACACATACTATCCTATACTAAACAAATATATATTTTTTTGTAAAGTTTTTTTTTCATATTTTTTTTTATATATATTTTCTTTTTAAAACACAGAAGAACCCCAACATAGCCAAACACACATCCACCAACACACGTAATAAGTAAAAATAGAAACAATCAGGACCCCCACACACTAACACTAACTATACTAACCTAACACTAAGCCCCCTAAGCCCACTAATTATAAGAACAAGGAAAGAGGAGGGAGGGGAGTGAATCATGTCCATATCAAAAAAGTCTAGAGGTTGGCCCTGCGGAGGGTCCTCTTGATCAACTTCACACGCTGGTTAATGTGGCGCAGATCCCGGCTCAGATTGCTTAACTTGCGCAGCACACAGTCCATATTCCGTTCCATGTTGTGGAATGCTGCAGGGTCAACAGATGGAGCTGGGGCAGTCTCGGTACCGGTGGAGGAGGTCTGTGTGTCTGTGGAGCCAAGGCCAGTGGGCTGTCCTGCACCTGTAGCAATGCTGGGGCCTGGAAGTCCGGCAGATGTAGGGACAACAGTCCCAGCTGTGGGTGGGGCCACCTGGCTTGAAGTGGTGGTTGTGCTGGTGGTGGCTGTGTTGGGCAAAGTGGGGCCACCCTGTGGGAAGGCCCTCCATGCCCCGGAGGACCGTTCATGGCGATAACGACGGGCCATCCTCCTGAACCCCGACTCCACCAGCAGGATGTGCTGGTACCTCATGGCCCGCCGCTGGAACTCACGGACCTGGTCTGGAGTCATGTTTGCAGCTGTGAAGACAAAAGCAAATAATCTACATTAGGAACTGCATTGTGTGAAATGGCACAAGAAGTCAATCAAACAATACATCTACTGTACTTGTAACAGCTCATATCACAATAGAGATCATTGAATGTCTATGAGGAAGTACATGGCAGGCCAGCCTACAAAGGTCACATCACACATAGCACATCCATAACCTACAAGTAACAACTGGCTTTGACTTGCCATCTGAGTTCTGGCAGTTATCAGCTAACAATCATGCTGCATATCCTCCGCCAATAACTGGGCTACAAATGTCAGTGTCCGGAATGCAAAACTAAAGCCACATGGTCTGCAAGTTGTAACAGGACTTGCCAGTATAGTAACCATGTGCCAAACCTAAGTGTGTATACTAGGTTGCAACCAAACAGTCACTTTTTCACATATATGTGTAACATACTGGTAGCATCAGTCCTAGGTACCCCATTCACAAACCCATGCCTGTGTTTGAGGGTGGGGGGGTGTATAAACAACTATCAATTTCAAACAACATGGACACCAAGGAGTGTATAGAAAACTCCACAGGTGTTTGGCTCTGCACACACACCACAGGTAAGGTCTATCAACAATTAGGAGTCTGCAAACCCTAGACCAATCATAACGCCACACATGTCAGGAAATGCAGAGCTTGGTACACAACATATACTTCCAGAAAGGCATGACTTACATCAGACACAGAGTTGCAAGAACACCCATGATCATGATTAGCATGCACACCTAGGCCATTGCACTCAAGTTCCACATACTTGTAGCTCTACATGTGGAATTACATGCTGCTAGGAGGTTCTACCTACAGTTTAATAAGTACCTTGGTAAATTGGGAAGCAGAAGTCTATTGGAAAGCAATTTGCTGTACCAATCTTGGAGAATGTGGGTCTGACAGGCTGACTAAATCTGAGCTGAATTCCAGTGCGACTCTTGTTGATACAAGTGTCATCCACATGACTCACCCCAGTACTCACTGCGGTGCCTACAGGAATGGCCTACAATCCCTAGATAATACAATAGGATACGCATTGGCCAACTCAACACATTTGAGAAACTGAAATCACACTCATGGAACAAGACAAATGATTGGCCAACGCATTACACCTTGTTATGCATTCAACACACAGGAGTCCATAACCAGCAAACACAACACATAACAGACATATCAACACTTACTGGAGTGGTTGGGGTCCTCAAATGTAGCCACCTCTCCCACAGTGTAGGGTGCTGGTCCACCTGAAAGGCATGGAAGGAAGAAATGTGCTCAAAATCTGTGCACAGACCAACAATTTCATAAACATATACAATGTGTAGGCTGAATACGGAAATGGCAGCCATTTAGACATGATGACACTGCATCTGATATATCACGCCCAACTTGTACATAGCATGGGTCTCCTGTGACAGTTACACACATATCTGCACACATGCATTGGCCCTAACTAACATGTGGTGGCAAACATGGCCCGTCATTGGTGACCAGAAAAAAATATGGAGTGTAATCGTCTCATCATGTGCATCCAAGAAAGACATCCAAAGCCTGGTTACTTGAGTCCTGCATTACCAGTCAAACAGACTATGTGGCTATGACGCATTTATTACACATAGGTACAAAGTACAGAGGGACAGGGACTTTTGTAAGCCCTTCTGTTGTTACAGTTTCTTCATTTGACGTGGCCCAGCTATGGTGATTTGCACCAACCATGGAGATGTGAACCCATGTGCATTCCTTTGGACTGCCATCCCTAATTGGAATGTGGCACAACTAACTCCAACAAACATTCTAAGATGCTAGCTTAGGGCACCTTACACCTTTTCATGATGGTTTCAAATCCAGATCTGACATGTATCCAAAAAGATAAAGGACCACAATAATCCCTAACATTCATAGTACTTCCATGAACGCTTTCCTTACACACTCACCAGACTCACATGAGACATATGTCTGAGCCACTTTGCTATAATCAATTGACGTTAAGGCAGCATTCATTTTCTGCATCATTCTAAAGTCAGTCTAGCTATTATGACAACAAAGTTAGCCAATATGTTGGTACATCTTTACTTCTCTGGCAGATGTGCCCTATTTAGACATGATTGGCTGTTATTTTGTTTGGTTGTCTGACACAAAGGCAGCACCAATTTACTTCACGGAAAGGTATCCTGTAAGTTGGCTGAGCACGTGCTACCTGACAGCTAGCAATTTTGATCCTTCCCATAGTGCATCAATTATCCCAGTATGTTTCCCCAGCATTACACACAGACAGCAAGTTAGCTGGCAGACATAGTACAAATCATCTGATGTCACTACAGAGCATTTAATCGTGCACATTTACATGAATAGTACTCACCAACAGGGCCACCAATCACGATTCCCAGGTGGTCGAAGAGATCCTGGTCCCTGGTGATGAGGTCAGCCCACCGGTGCTTCAGCTGGTGGTCACTCCTCTGGCTGGCATACACACACTACAGGTGATGCAGCACCTTTCCCCACCGGATTCTGCGCGCCTCTGTGTGATACCCCTGTATCACCCCGCCCCCTGCCTCGATCATCAGTGGCAGGAAATGGCACACAAGCCATATGAAGCCCTCCAACTCCTCTTCACCCATCCTGCCAAGACGTGGCCTACCAGACATTGTAGAAATGTGAAAGGGAATAGGGGTTGAAGAAATAGAAAGGGGAAAAGGGGGAAAGTAGGGGTACAAATACAGAAGAAAAGTAAACTTAACCACTAAAAGAGCCCACCTATCCCCAAACTACCACTACCCACAACAGACTCCCACAAACAAAATCACAAGATAAATGGACAAATGTACACAAAACACAGTAGGACAGTATACACCAACAATATTTATTTCACAAATTGGCAATAGAGACAGCACACACGACACAAAAGCACAAAATCTATGGACACCACTCTCTACACAGCCACACAGTCTAGAAGAATCATAGACTGCAAAGTGAAAGTGAAAGTACACCCACTGTACATGATCTGTAAACAGGATATCGTATTACATCACTTCCTGTATAACATGTAAGCCCTTTATCGCGTTATGCGTCATAATTTTTTCACACACACAGTTTGTGCGTCATTTTTTTTTACGCACAGGAGTGAAAATTAGCCCGCATCCAAATAATAGTAAATGGCCTGTACAATTATCTGGATGCAGCCTAATGTTCACTCCTGTGCGTCAAAAAAAATTACGCTAAATCAGTATTGGTGTACAAAAAATGACACATAACGCTAGCAACGTCAAAATTTCAGTGCATGAACTGGTTTTGGGCATTTTTTCTGTTTTTATGTTATGTTACATTTGGGACACATCAGAGATAGCCTGATGGCACCCACTATGGTGTTGATGGTGTATGTTCACATGTGTGACATCATACTGCAGCGGACCATGATCCGCTACTTCTTTAACAGTATTTTGACGGTTGGCTGACGCACTAGATGGCCATATGTGTGGCCTACATATATGTGTTGCACAAATTGGGCATGTTTGGCATCAGGAAGGGATAGCAATGTGACGCACATATGTACAATACCTAAATGCCTTTGGCTCAATGGGTGTGCTGTGGCAACTAAAGTATTTGTTGACCAAGTGTGTGTGTATCACATGATGCATTATTGCACATATGCTTGTATGAATGTGACGTCCATGTGTCCAAACTTTAGATGCAAGTCATTGTGGAAATGAGAGAGGACATGTGTTAGTCATGCATGTAGCAACATTCGTAATGTGGACTTCCAAGATTTAGGGTAAAGTAGACACTACATATGACAAAGCATGCACCAGATAGATGGCAGACGCTTGTTCATGTCAATGGTCCACAATTTCAACATCCTATGTCCTAGAGTTTTGGTAACAGCTTCCTAGGCACTAGTTGGTGAATCCCACAGTGAGTCATGCACATGCATTGAGGAAGTGGGTACCATGTTGTTTGCCCAGACAGACAAAGGTGAACCACAAATGTATGATGAAACCACAGTTGAGGTCATAGAAGTGAGCCACAACTCCCAAGTGGCTGTGGTGGACCAGCAGACGAGGCAGCACGTGTTCACATTTTTCTAGTGATCAATTGCACATAGGTGTCTTGTTCATGTGTGTGGTCCAATGTTGGTCCTGTATATTTTTTGGGGTGTAATTTGTCACAGTTCGGTCCAGGACTCATCATGAGTCAGTGGCAGCTATTCCTGTATCTACGAAGTATCCTTTGTTGATCAATGTGAGTAAAGTAGATGTGGACATGATAAACTACATGGGGATGGTCCCACCCTGTCACTAAAGACATGTAATGAGACAGTCAACAGGGCAACCTTGGTGTGCTGAGTGAGATAATGTCTCAGGTGTCATGTTCCGGCAGGTGTCATTACAACATTTGTACACAGGTTAGCCTCTGCAATTCCCACTGCATCTGGGAACATCATAGCCTCTGTGCTGATTATTCTGGCAGCTATTCACCACACACGGCCCATCAATATGTTGTGAGCAATGTAATTCTGTGTGTGAACTGCCAGGGTCCTGATGTGTGGATTTTTCATGGACATTTTCAGAGGTATCTGGTTCTGCTGAAGGGCCCCTACCCAATCCCTGCCTACGGCCCTGGGACACTGTCACACTTTGTCATTCATGCATAAATGAGACCCAGACAAGGGATAGGCCATGAATATTGGTTTTCACAGGGGATTTAACTCATATGGTACAGTTAAAAGGCATATGATGCTATACATTGTATTTGGGTATGCATTGAAGAATCACATGCCCAACTATCCCCTGATGAATGAGAGGTTTGCTAACACAGGTGTGATACATATGTAGACACAGGGATACTTTAGTGTGATGCACAGACAGATGCCAGTCAGGCTGACAGAAAGCAGGGTGAATTAGGATACAGCAATTTGACAAGTTACATAATCAGTGGTCTGACTAAGACTGTTTGGAGGATGAACTAGACAGTTGACATGTCTAACTGTGTATGTCCTGTGGTTTTTGAAGGTGACAAATTAACCCAAGGGCTGTGTTACACAGCTTAATTAGTATCAATGCTTAACGGTGTATTTGAAAAAATGGTAACTCCTATGCTGTTCCAGGCATCAGCAGGGGCAGTGCTTGTTGTAATGGGTGGTGTGCATGGAGGTGATCACTGGTGTGGGCTGCATCTGTTTCTCACAAGTCCTGTAGGTGTGATTTGCATTCTAATTGCCAACAGACATTTTCACACGGGAAGCAATCTACAGGTGCTAACAAGGCTTGGAAACTAGAAGCCAGTGTATTAATTGACCTGACGTCCATGCAGTCAGATGTTCTATGACAATGGCATACCATAGGAAAGGGTGTAGCACACTGGATTGCTATTGACAAGCTGTGTGTGTAGAGGAGGGAATATCAGGGTACACATCTTAGTATTCCAGGGACCTCTTCATACAGGTGGGTTGTGACCAGGTGCATGGGTGTGTAAGGAGTTAGGAAATGGGCTGACATGTACATGGAATGTCATGTGCGCAATGCTGCTCATAAGTGTGGCACTTGTGCTGTCTACGTACTGCTTCTATGGAACTCTAGTCACAGATAGTCCTTGCAAATACTGGATGCAGTTGGACTTACTGCTGTCAAGGGTCTTGTCAGACATTCCTGTTACTGATGCAAAAGCACATCCACTGCCTCATGTATGAGGCTTCTTTTCCCCTTATTGAGTGATGGTGTCTTAGTTGTGTGCTATAGGCTGCGTTGGACCTTGATTTCAACATGTATGTGTGAAATAGGTGTGGTCCTCTGCTATTGGCCTTCAAAGGAGAAATGTACATGATATATGTAATTTACTGTGTGTGTGTATGTGACCATTGCATGATACGCATCACATTAGCTCTGGGATTTTCAGTGTCCTAATCGGTATATCAGCAATGCTCCATGAGGCAACACTCTTATTCTGATAGTTAGAGACAAAGGTGTGCAAAAATGAATAGCCAAACAATGATATGGTGATTATTATAGGTGTTTATATAAATTAGTTCATAAAGTGGTGATGGTGATTAAATTTAAAAGAAATTGTTCACGGTATGTTGCCGTCTGCGTATACCAGCGGCCATGTTCTGTAGTTCCCCCTCATGTTGCAGGCCACCATCCTCCTCTTCCTCCTCTTCAGCCATGTGTGGCTCTGGTTCCAGGAGGGGAATGTTCCTTTTGATGCAAATGTTGTGCAGAATAGCACTTTAGGATGATCTTACAGACCATCTCCGGGGAATATAGGAGGCTACCACCAGTGATGTCAAGGCACCGGAACCTTGACTTGAGGATGCCGAAGGTCCTCTCGACTATGGTGCGTGTCCTCCTATGTGCATCATTGTAGGCACGCCCTGCTGCAGTCCTCGGGTTGCCAAATGGTGTCATTATCCCATGGCTGGATGCCATACCCCTGATCAGCTGCAAGAGAAAATGAATGGGATCATGTTGATATAGCTAGCTCCATTGAAATGACCTTTCATGGCAGTAGTTGTCTTGTATTGTCTGTGACTCTTTTGTGTTATTATGTCGCATCCTAGGCTTGTAGGATGTACCATCTGCATCGTGTTGTTTCCTTGGCTGAACGAGTGTTTGGCTGCTGACTGTTTGTCAGCAGTATGTTTTGGGATTTGCAGTACAGTGTTCCCTCTCTCGCATTGTGACTTGTGATACAGGTGTCCGTGTGTCTTCACTGGGGGTGAGATGATAGTTCCATACACAGATTCAAACTGACAGTGTTGTTAACACGTTCACATCAATGTACCCTGGACATCCCTTACCTTTAGACTTATACAATGGATTCATGTAAACGGCATTGGGAGACTTACAATTTGCAAGGTGACATTTAGGCAACCCACTCCACACATTGTGATCTTTGACATCTTAACATTAGACTGTACACTAATTTCAGATGTGTGACAGGTTCAATGGTGACCTAAGAAACATGCCTTGCGATGTCATGACCTCAGTGTGTTCCTGTCGACATGTTGCTGTTGTGGAGAATGTGTTGTGTGTCCTAGAGGGTTGCTGTGCAGTGTGTATATAAGTAGGTTTTTGTACTTACCAACAAGTAGTCCATTGCTATACCGTCCATCCTGGAAGTGTTCATTGATGGTGCAGTGACGGAAGATGAATGAGCCATGGACACTCCCAGGATATTTAGCCACGATGTTGGTGATCAATCCTTGGTGATCGACAATGGCCTGCACATTGATAGAGTGTGTGTGCTTCCTGTTGCGGTAGAGGTGTTCAGTTACAGCAGGTGGCATAAGGCGTACATGTGTGCAGTTGATTGCACCAAGGACGTGTGGGAAGCCACTAATGAGGTAGAACCCCTGTTTTGTTTCCTGCTGCTTCTGCAGTGAGTTAGGGAAGCAGATGTGGCGGGGTGTAAGTCCAATGATGGCATCCAGTACTTTGGGCAAAAATGCAGAGAATGATGGTTGTGATATTCCGGCAACCAGGGCACCAGTTGTTTGAAAAGAGCCACTTACCAGCATGTGAAGTACGGCAAGCAGCTTGGTTTCTGTTGGGATGGTGCGGGGTGTCAGCAAAGTGGGTGCCAACTGTGGCTCAATGTTTCGCAGCAGCTGCTGAATGGCCTGGCAGTTCAACCTGTACCTCTGGATGATGTTGTGTTCCCTGAGGCCATGAAGGGTTGTTCTGGGGAGGAATATCCTCTCCTCCCTTCTGCACTGCCTTTGGGGTCCCTGCTGGTGTTGTGGTAGCTGCTGTTGTTGTTGCTGGGCTCTGCATCTGCGTGCACGCTGGGTAAGAATCACCTCCATGTCTCCCTTTTGCTGCTCTGCTGTTGCTTCTCTGTGTTCTGATTAAATACAGGTGTGCTTGCCCCATTTTAACGCCTGCCATGACCTAGTCGTTAAATTTTGACGCAAATCGGGCTGTGCGTCATTTTCCGCCTCCGCCTCCCGGCCATGCGTGATTTTTGCCCGAAAGCATAAATACGACGCACAGCCGTTTAAGTCATTTTTGGGACGGGAAAGTCTACCTTGCATATCATTAACGTAAGGCAGGTTGCCGCATCCCAAAAATGACGCACACAGAGGAATTTTGTCGTCACCTGGCTCGGGCGTCAAAGTTTACGGAGTATAAATATGCCCCTTAAAGTCTCTCTGTGGATTTATCGTCATACTGCTGCCCTCTAGTAATACTACATGGCAACTGCAGCATAATAATAGGATTGAGAAAGGGGCTGTCCTATGCAAATAATGTTCTCCCATGATTACTTTGCTGAGCTTCCTCTGTGATGGTGTGATACGACCTTCAACATATGGTCTTCAGCAGATTTCTAAAGTTGCCAAACTGGCTTAGGCTAAGGATTTTTCCCCTCGAAGGCCTACAGATAAGGACCCCACCCTCATTTAGCAGGATCCAGAATTACCTACAGTAATCCTCTATACAGAACTTGGGCGTTCGTGGGCTTATGGTAAAAGCTGCAGACTAAGAACGGGATGTTTAAATTCCCAGTCCCAAAGCCCTGGCCTGGCTGCACAGCATGGCATGGCAAAACAAAGCACAGTGTACCAAACTAAGCCAGTTGGTCCATCCACACACCTCCTGCATCATGCATCTTCATGGCATAGCCAACCAAAGGCCAGACTTTGCCCTTTTCTAGCACTTTCAAAATTCAGCTGATAAAGGTTTTTTCACCTGCACACAACTTTACCCAGCATTTCATCAACAAGGTCTCATACTCTGCCTTTATGCATAGGCAACAGGGCAAGCATCATCCACCCAATCTCACAACTTGAATCATACCAAATGAAAAATCAGCATCATTCAACCTATTTTATTATATGGATGGGACCCTCCTCACACAATACAGCGTAGTTTTGCCCCTCCTGAGGCCTTATTTCTGATCTCCAATTTGAGGAAAAAAGGAATACATTGATCAATGAATATAAGGCTTTGCTCCTATTTTAACTACTTGAGCAAAAGGAGGGGGAGGGAAGGTAGGGGTGGGGGGGGCAAGATTTCTAAATTTGGGCTAATAATGCAAAACAAAATTACTTACATTATTCCTGTAATTTTGTAAGTAAAAATAATGTTTCTAAATGAAAAAAATAAAATGCTGTATTTTTTCCACCTAAAAGTACTTTAAAGGGATTGGCTGGATTCGAACCCCTATACAGGGTGAGCCTACTGCACCAAAGGGACTGGACTTTGCCACTGAGTTATAGCTCCTTGATGGGTTCTATCTGTGCCACAGACCCTATCACCAACATAAAGGTTGTCATGTCATTGCTTATGGCTTCCACTGTACAGGACACTTCATAGCCATGATATAGGGAAGATTTGACAAGCTACAGATATGGAAGCCCGTGAGGTCCAGTGGGTAAGTTCCTGACTTCCACCTGTCACGTGGGCTCTCATTATCCTAATGAGACTACAGGATTTTGAGCGGCAAGATCGTTCACGGTGTGGGGGACTGAGTCGCACCCACAGTGGATGACACTTGTCACTCTAAATCCAGGTTTTGCTCCGGCTAACTAGCAGTGCCTCATCTCTCCCTAATGGAAGAGACAATTGGGGAGCCGAGTGCATGACATCTTAGTACTTCCCAGGGAAGTTGTGGTCACTCAGGTCACAATCGGTTCTCTCATACACAGTACTGTCTCATATATAAATGACAAAGGCAGTTTAAGTTTTAAAGATTGGTTTAATAAAACGACTGCATTTTGGATAGCAAAGCGTGAGCTGCAATAACCAGAACTACACAACACAGTAAGATTAAAATAGTAACGATGAGAGTAAAGCACAAGAATAAAGCTATCATGGTGCCGCTAGATTATTTTCTCTCTAAGTTGTAGTTCGAGCACAGCATGTAAAGCTCTAAGCCTGCCTTTCAGGTTCCCTCGGGAGGACATCAACCCTCATTCCTGAGCAAAGGCCTGTTATCTGCATCAGCATCTGCAACGGGGCATTCAGCATCTAGTTGTGGGTTCCTGGCTGGAATCTCCCTCTTGACGTATACTAGGACTAGGCAGTGTTTTATAACTAACACGCAGATGTTCTAAGAAAATGTCCCTACGTAAGGATGTGTATTTTCTACGAATACTGGAGACTAAACTTTTACCACGTTTACCGGCAATGTACCAGACTGTAGCCTTGACTGAAGCACAAAGCGATCAAGGATGCATTATTTGACAACACAGTGCTGAACTAAGCTAAACAGTGTGATAAAGGAAATTAAAACAAGACCGTAAAACTGGTTATTGTAAAAAATATATCTAGGACAAAGTGCACAGCGGCCTAGTGTGTCAAACTAACGTGCATGAAGCTATATTAAAAATGGCTACGCTACACACCCAGACAACCAGGGTTCGAATCCCGGGCTTGGCACCAGGTGACTGATGGTGGCAAAGCAGAGGTAAGTCGGAGATGGCTAATAAATTGGTAAGTAATATGTATGTGTGTAAAGAGCATGGCTGGACTTGTGACTGGTGGATTGCAAAGTGGTTGGTAAGTGTGTATGTGCGCACATACAGAGAGAGCAAGGATAGGTGCAGGCTGTGTCAGAGGGCGGGAATAGAGGGAGCACATGAGGTGGGGCGGAGCATGAAGGGCAGGCTAAGAGAGGTGCAGATAGAGGGGGAGTAGGCGGAGCCTAGGAGGAGAGCAGCGGGGTTGATGGGAGGAGAATGGGGGGGAGGAGCAAGAAGGGAAGGCTGAGAGAGGGGGGAGGAGGGAGATAGCAGAGGTGGCTGGTGGGACCTACAGGAGAAAGGGGGACGTAGATGGAGCAGTGGGAGAGAGCAAGAGTGGGGGGTATCGTAGTGGCAGTGATGCAGGAGAAGAAGAGGTGTAGGAGGAGTCCAGGCCAGTGAGGAAGAGGTGGTGCAGGAGAGGAAGCATAGGGCTGTGAAGCCCATGCTGGCAAACAAGCAGAGTGTTCCCCACTCCCAGCACACAAACAGGGTGATTACAAAGGAGGGGGTTTTGGTGATGGACCCATCATTTTTATGCCCCCCCTCCAATCTCCAGGTTGGTGGTAGTGGGGGGAGGGGGGAAATTTGGGGGTGCAGTTTCAAAAGGGGTGTTGGGGTGCATTATTACAGGGATGCTAGGAGACACAGAATGATGCAGCTTGTGTTCTTCGGGAGTGCTACTTACATTCTTGTTTATTGCACCGTTTCTTTCGAGCGGGGGTACCACTAAAGGCTAGGGGTAAATGGGGAGGGGAGGACTTGGGGTTCAGGTTTCAGGCAGGTAATGGTATTGAGAGGGGAAACAAGGAACATGTGTTAGGATTTTTGGGAGATGGTTTCCCCATGATTTCAATGCCCCATTACAGAACACAGGACATGTTATATGGTCTCTTGGGATGGTTTTTCTACGCCTCATAACCCCAAAAGAGTGCCTGGCATTTCGGCTGTAAGGACACTTCTGAAGAGTGTGCTTTTGATATTCTGGTAAGCGCCTCCCCAACTGTTCACATCTATGCACCAAACATGGCAAATCCTTCATCCTGCAAAGCATCATATCACACACAGAAGCTTTGAGATGGTGTGAGTATATTCATTTTGGGGTGGATACTCTTCCATGCTTCTTAATGCCAGCCATGCATCATATATATACTTTGACGTTGGGTGGCACTAAGAATAGGTCAGAGTCATTTTTCCTGATGCTAACCATTGCGCTTTGTCGTAAGGCAAAATGATGTTAAAACAGGAAAAATGACTCTAATCCGGGTTACGACATGGAAACACGTTGCAAAATGGATATGTGCCATTTTCCACAGCAATAGCGTCAAAAAGGGACGTAAACGGAGCAAACAGTGCTACGGAGCCCCAAAATGGATCCCAGAAGGCAGGAGAGACCCCAGACAACCAGTAAGCAGCCAGGAGGACACAGACAAGACCCACGGGAGAGACAAGAAGAAGAAGAAGTGTCGCTTCAGCGCAGAGGAACATGAAATACTCGTGAGATAGGTGACGGAGCACCAGCATCAACTCTTCATCACCTCTAAATTGCCAATTGGGAGGAGAGAGGCAATTTGGCAAAAGATTGTGGACAAGATTAACAATGTGGGAGAGGTCAGGAGAACTGTCATTGAGTGCAAGAAACGCTAGCATGACTGCAAGCGGAGGACAAAGGAAAAAATGGCAAGGAACAGGAAGGCAGCACTGCAGACCGGAGGTGGGAGTCCAGTACTGCAAGAGGACTTGGACGAGATGGAGGAGATGGTTGCAGCCATCATCCCAGAGGAAATCGTCACTGGTATCACAGGACAGGACAGCACAGACTACTAGGAAACAACACATATGTAAGTTGCATGAGGGATCAAAATGCCTAAATGTCAAGTGCAATAAGGGGGAGGCACATACTTACTACATAATGCATGTCAGCCCTGCAAATCAGACAGTGGAAAGGGCAAAGGGGCACGGCAAGGGACTCCCTGCACTGCCCATTCCAGGTGCACAAGCTGTGCAGGGGCTTCCAGAGGCACAGCACAACACAACACAAACAACCTTTGCATGGGAATACACCGCCATGCCAAGCCTGCTAGAAATGCGGAAGCAGACCAGGAGGGCAGGCTAGAACGTAAAACTGGTCTGGTGTCACAGGACAGCTGGTATTGTCAGAATATAAACTAGAGAACAATGCCCAGTCTCAGGCCATTGGCTCAAGCGGCATTCCCCATTGACAACGTTTGCCACAACTACCTGTGCTGTGTGCGCTGGTCAATTAGGAAATGACAGTTAGGTGCCCATGGAACAAACACACTCGAAATGAGGGTTCAGTACGACTATGTGATCAATCCCCATCAATCCCTATCCAAGTGCAACTCCTGTCAACTGGTCATGTATATAGTCTCAATAACCATCAGGCCCTGTCACATACATAATTATGTACACAGCAGTAATCTCATAACCATGCTACCCATCCCTGGGTTTACTCCTGTGCCTGTGTCACAATAGCTGCAATGCCACCATGCAACATCTCAGGTATCATAGTGCTAAGACAACTGTGTTGAAGGGGAGGTTATATGTGTGTAGGAAGGCAAACACACCTGCACAGTCACAAGAGGAAATGGAACTCTGCCAGGTTCATCAGTGCAATGCAATGTAGCGCACCAACGCAAACATCAACATGAGAAACTACCAATGGTAACACCTGCATTGTCTCATGGAAATGCCATGCATGTTGTTTTGCAAGGTCTCAGCACTGCATAGGTGTATGTGAAAAATGATAGACTGGGACAGGGCCATATTGTTATGTGTGGTGCTGTGGCATCAGCACACCAACAATCATTGCAAGGCCTCACCATGCAAATGGAAGCAGAGGGAGGGTTGATGAGGACAAGAAGGTGGCAAGCCGCAATTTGGACGGAACCCACACCTAGAAGATGTGACGCAGACAATTGCCCAAACTGCCCACACTACAGGTGACATGCAGGTGGGGCATAGGCTGAGAGAATGCAAACATTGATAACAGGAACAATGCATGGGAACCAATATGATAATATGCCACCAATAGGAAGTCAGTTTCCACAGACACACTAACTGTACAATATCTCATTGCAGAGGACGATGGCTCTTCTGTGGATCTGCCTGCCCTGGACTACCCTGATGACCTGGATGAGCAGCTGACAACTATCAGCCAGAAAACCTTCCAAGATGTCCTGGGAACCCTCCAGACACCACCTCCAGCCGCAAGGAGGAGCATTCATGTGGAAAGCCATCCCAGAGGTCCCACCCACCACCCCAATAGTACGACCTGCCAATTCAAACACAGCCGAGGACTCTGATGACACAGGGACCACCTCTGAGAGGACAGTAGTGGGAGTACAGCGGGAGCTGGCCAAGAAGGTGCAGGAGGAGATGCAAACTATGGCAGCCAGCCTTGAGGAGATGCGCATGTTCATGATGACATCCACAAAACAGACAGCAGCCAAACAAGCCACAGAATCCCTACTGCATGGAGTCCAACAGTGTGTGAGGGACCTAACCACTGCCGTGAGGGAGTTGCCACATCATCTGCCCTACTAATCTTGCTGCTGCATGCAAGACAACAAGCAGGACTCCATGCACCGGGAACTGGCCTCCCTCAGGGCAGACATGGCTGCCTACCACAGGGATGTTGCTGCCATACTCAATAATCGGCAGCTCCTCCTTGCTTCAGTGATGCCATATGTTGTTCCACAGATGGCAGCTGCCGGGAATTTGGTGTCCACTTCTCCAACCACTGAAGTGTGTGTGCCCCCCTCAAACCCACCACCATCAAGGGCACAGGAGACGACACACACATCAGAGGATGAAGATGTGGAACAGATTATCTTCACCCGTAGGAGTACCGGGTAGCACCAGCCAATGCCACATGGGCACTGATTTTCCTTTGTCCTGTGCTTGACAACATGCCAGTGTTGCTACAGTTGGTGAAATGCACTCTTTACTGACACACTGTTAACCTTTCCATTATGGATTGCAATTGTCTCTCACTACTCAACTGGCAATTCATGTTCCTCTGCACTGAATGACACTTCACCTCAGCATGTCCAATGACATGTCCCTCAACCTTGCACTTGTGTTGCGTCACAATAGAATGCTTTACAATAATGGGGTCACAGATCTAAACTATGTACATATTGCACCTACACCACTTTAAAATGAACAGCACCTACACACCCACTTTGTCTCTGTGTAATGTGACACATCTACTTTGCTAGAGATTTGTGATGTGTGTAACATGTCTATGGTCACAGAGTGTCAATACCAGAGCGCAGAAATAATGCGACCAATTGGCACTGTACACTCATGCAAAGACCCTGAGCCCAAAGCATATGACACATGCAGTAAGGGAGTACCTACATTTTCAATAACTATGGGCCAGATGTAGCAAACTTCCAAATTGCGACTTGCAATTTGCGAGTCGCTACTCGCAAATTGCAACTCGCAATTTGGAATGCAGTACGGTGTCTCAGACACCGACTGCGACTCGCTATGGGGTCGCAATGACCCACCTCATGAATATTCATGAGGTGGGTCGCAAATTGCGGCCCCATAGTGAGTATAGGCACTCGCAAACATGGAGGCCTGCTGTCCTCAGCAGACCTCCATGTTCGTGAATGCTTTCAATAAAGCAGTTTTTTTTTTTTTAAGTGTAGCCCGTTTTCCTTAAAGGAAAACGAGCTGCACTTAAAAAAAAAAACGAAACCTTTAGTTTCGGTATTTTTTCAGGGCAGGGAGTGGTCCCTTGGACCACTCCCTGCCCTGAAAAAATATTTTTGGGTCCATTCACAAAGTGGAAGGGGTCCCGTGGGGACCCCTTCCAATTTGCGAGTGGGTTACCATCCACTTGAAGTGGATGGTAACTGCGACTCCATTTGCGACCGCGTACGCGGTCGCAAATGGAATTGCATCCCACTGCGAGTCGCAAATAGGAAGGGAACACCCCTTCCTATTTGCGAGTCAGAAATGCATTTTGCGAGTCGGTTCCGACTCGCAAAATGCATTTCTGCATAGGAAACTCCGGTTTGCGACTCGCAAACGGCAATTTTTGCCGTTTGCGAGTCGCAAACTGTTTCCTACATCTGGCCCTATGTACGGAACAGAAGTTAAAACTATGTAACACACCTACATTATCCAATCTATCCTAACTATACTTTACCCACAACTGGCCCTAACTACCCTATGTTAAGCTTACTTACCACATTTAACAACACACTCATTTGCCCCCCACCACTCTTATATGAAGAGACACATGCATGACAACATATACTAACCTAAACATATACTACCTAATACAAAACAAATATAGGTTTAATTTTCTTTTTTTTTTAAATACACAAAAGTCCAAACATTAACCCCCACCCATCCACCCAAAAACTAACATGTAATATGGAAAACCACACCCAAACCTACTTATCCTATCTAAACAACTACCCTACTCTAACCTATCACTAAACCACTTGAACCCACTACAAAACAGGATGAGGAATGAAGCAGGAGGGGACTGAATTAAAGTTGAGGGGAGGCAAGAGTTCACAGGTTGGCCCTCTTCAGTGTCTTTTTAATTGCCTTCAGTCTCCGTGTGTTTTTGTCCACATCCTTCTGAATTATGTCAAGCTTTTTTAACACCTTCTTCATGTCCCTCTGGAGCTCAGCAATTGCGGCCATGTCCATTGCAGCAGGTGTGGTGGTCTGTGTTGCAGAGGTTGATGGTGCAACAGGTGTGGTGGTCTGTGGTACAGAGGTTGACGGTGCAGCAGGTGGGGCAGATGTGACGGTGGCCGCTGTGGTGATGTGTGTAGTTGTGGTGCTGGCTACAACCTTTGTGGCCAATGTCAGTCCCCCTTGGATGAACGCCCACCATTACCCTGTGGATCGCTCTCTTTAATAGCGTTGTGCCATCTTTCGGTACCCAGACTCCACATCCAAGATGTGTTGATATCGCACTGCCCGCTTCTGGAAAGCCCTGATTTCCACTACACCCATGTTGGCAGCTGTAAAAATTAGACAGGCAACCATCAGTGTCATCATTGTGTGATGCCTGTACAGGTGATAATCAAACACTCTGCCTCGATTGCACATGCAGTCCAAATCACAGTCCACATAATACAATGCCCCTGATGAATGAAATGACAACGCTGCCTACCCATCATGTCTTTTACACCACAGCAAAGCACAACAAGAGTTGGACCAAATAAAGTGATCTGTGCATTGATGTAGTGCAATGTGTCACAATGCAAAGGCAGCAACTACTTCACATAGGCCAGGCCGACTAATCTTTATCATCTGAGTCAACTTCAAAGCGCACAAGACTAGTGACTTGTAGATGTAATTGACAGGATGGTATGCAGTTGCTGATCATAAGGGGGTCAGTGTTGTTTAGGATACATGCATGTTTGAATGGGATGACTGTCATCTACACTGTGACCATCACATCCACCTACATATATGTTGTTCCCCTACCCGTGTTCTTCAGGGGGGTTGGGCATGCAATACATCATCACAACTGTCGAGGACAACCACGAAAGCATGTCCACTTGTACATGGATTTAGTGAGTGGAACACATGTGAGGAGGGCTGCCACCCATGAATAAGGTATCCATAGATCATTCACATCAACATTCATGTGTCCAGTTGTGGACAACCATCAACACCTGATCTGCCAACACAATTCACAAAACACCCACATTGATGCCAGCACACGTCTGGCCTTGACCTGCATGCACGCCTAATTCATACCACATAAGTGTCACGTAAATGGAGTACAACCTATGGGGCTAGATGCTGGGGGACAGCTACCCTTACAGTCCTGCATGTACATTACAATACAGAGATGCACAATGTTGTGTGGAAACCTGATGCATCACTGTGTTGTGAGAATGAGGGTATGACCTAGTGCCAATATACTGACACTGGAGCACTTCCAAGTCACATGTGGGCCTACATGTAGCTAGTAATCACCTTGTTCACACGCTGCTGCCTATTCTGCAGCACAAGACTCCCAAGATATGACTCTCTGCCTGTGAATGTCTAACCCTTGCATGGAACACCGTGTCAACATCCAGCCAAGTAATATATCAGATCACGTGCGAGTTCATCATATCTTGCAATGAGTCACTCACACAACAGCTGCAATCACTACACAGGACAGACATTATCATACTTACTGGATATGTCTGGGTCCTGAAATCGAGACACTTCCCCCATGGTATAGGGACAGGTCGACCTATAAGACATGGAAAGGAAATATATGCCCAATATCAGATCACTGTTCAAACATGTGGACAACATATCACAGTGTGTAACATTTTACACGAATGAGCTGGTGATCCTGCATGTAGACAGTACAAGAGACATACCACTGTAAACTCACACTGACACTGACACTCCAGTAAGTGATAGCCACACATCTGCACACATGCACTGGGCCTAACAATCATGTGGTGCTAAACCCGACTACAACCATTTGTGGCTAATCCATTTCAGATGGTACTCCATGGCATGATTTGTATTTTGGTGATAATTTCAATGGCACTTCCCTGGTGCACTGCAATACAAGTGACTCAGGTATTGTGGCTTGTGCATCAAGGGACACTGCATTACTGTGTGATGGACATGTGGCTCAATTTTCAGTCTGCAATTATCATGCATTCAGTGGTCCATGACAGATGTGGCACAGTTGTATGTAGGTAACAAATGCCCCATTGGCAGTGTCCCCTAAGCCATTTATGCCCCCTTTGGCAACATAATGGCAGGGATCATGTGTGTGTAATGATGACAATGTAGCGCTAAACATGGATTGACCACTTTGCTGTCCTGATACAGTGAAATGTGGTATTCTAACAGTGTCTTACCTGATCATCATTGACAGAATGCATGGGCACAGGTGTTGGTATTGCACCTGAAATGTGTGACTAATGGCCACATGTACGAAGATTAGGTTTGTGAGTCACACATTGCAAGATTTAGCAACTCACAATTTGAGAGTAGGATAATCTGATGTACAACACTGTCAATGACACTGTTTGCAAATCACAAATGGAGTAACAAATGACCTACCTCATAAATATTAATGAAGTAGGTCTCATTTTGCAAACCCCTTGGGAATGGCAGCACTCACAGGGATGCTGGCCTGCTGGGCTCAGCAGACCACCATGTCTGTAACTGCTGTCAAATAAAGATGTATTTTCTTTTTTTAAATAAATACAGCCTTATTTCTTTAAGGGTAAACAGAAAGCATGTCAAAAACAAATATTATAACTTTAAGATATTTTTTAAAGCAGACAGTGGTCCGTTGAAACTTTTGCAAATGGGTTAGCACCAACTTGAAACTGGTGGTAACTGCAATTGTTTGGTGACGGCATTCGCGGTCACCAAACAATCAATCAGAGGACAGCGACTCGCAAATAGGAAAGGAACACCCCTTCCTAAATGCCACTAGCAAACCCTGTTTTGTGATTCGGCAATGTGATTGCAGAATGGCAAAATTGGGTATGTGCATTGGAATAAAAAAAAAATCTTGACGTAAACACACAGATTCTGAGAACTAGGCCGTTTATGACAATTAAAAATTGCTTGGTACATGTGGCCCTAAGTGATAGTCGTTCATGCCATTGTTAACATGTATAGACATGTGGACTCCATCTCAGTACTGGGACACTAACACTTTGTTCTGCTTGCATTCAACAGGTGACAAACATTGCATGCAGCACGTCAAGACATCTGCTACTGTCACTCAGGAGCATTCTACTGTACACATTTGTCAATGTCATACTCACCAACAGGGCCACCGATCAACACACCCAGGTGGTCCAGCAGATCCTTCTCTCTAGCCACCAGGTCAACCCAGCGATGCTTCAGCTGGTGCTCATTCCTGCTCGTATGGTAGACTCTTTTGAGGTGGTAGAGCACCTTGCCCCACGCAGCCGCCTCGCCGCTGTGTGATAACCCTATATCACACGCCCACTTATCTCTAGCATCAACGGAAGGAAGTGGCACACCAGCCACACAAAGCCCCCAAGCTCCTCCTCCCCCATGCGGGTCAGCCTTGCCCTTTTAAACATGTCCTTGAACAACAAATCAAAACTGAAAAAGTGTAAAAAAGAAGGAAAATAAAAGTAAACAAAGGAAACTTACAGCCCAAACATAAGAACCCCAACTAACCCAACTAATCTAACCCCCAGACAGACACTCAACAGTACAAATACAATCTGAAAGACACTAAACTACACAAAAACACATACACAGGTACAATAAACAAACAGAATTCACAAAAGACACAAGAGAAACACCACAAGATACAAGAAACACAATTGAGATACCAGCAACACCGAGACACAACCACACAGTCAAGAAAAAGCACAGACTGTAAAGTGAAAGTACACCCACTGAACCATGCCTGTAAACAGGATTTCCTATTACATCACTTCCTGTCCCCTTTGCGGCCCGTTTTCCGTCATGCGTGTATTTTTTTGACGCATACGATGTTTGCGTGAATATTTTCGACGCATAACCTACATGTGCGGCAAAATACCATGCATTACCTGTAGACATTAATTTCAATGGATATCCACATGCGTGTGGTGCGCAGGTGGAATTCACGCTAAGCGCCCATGTATGGTTAGTTCGCGTTTGCTTGATGTTTTGATGCATTTGCGTCAAAATGTTTGACTTAATCTGTGATTGCGTGATTTTCAAATATTTAACATGCATGCACCCTGTATCAACATGAAGGTAGGATGCTATAGCCTGCAGTATGTAGTATAGTGCTTGGCCACATGTGGTAGAGCATGCAACTGTGTGTTTTGGATGTGAATGATCTGTAAAAACAATATGTGTGTTTCTGAAGGAACGGCATGCAATACATTGGACGTAATGCTAATGTATGAATCTACATCTGATGGCAATCATTCATCTATAACAGTCATGATATGTGTTTGTAATATGTGTTGACTCATGTGATGTGTGTAGTTGTTTGACTTTAGGGACATTATATTTCACACATCAAACAAAACTCAGGGATGATTGAGGATGGCTGATGAGTGCTATGTAGGATATGTTACCCCTCATATGTCATTAATTGTTGGTTACGACTTCATGGTGACTTGTGTGTGAACTACACAAATGTCGGACATGTGTACGTACTGTGTTTGAGACACTGTGCCTTAATTCCACCCATAAAATGTTTGGTACAAGTCAGTTTGACTCATAACAATTACCTATGTTACTTGTGTTGCTGTGGTGGACCTGCTGCGCTGGCTGCATGTTCTTCACATATTTTCAGATGTGCATTCCACAGAAGAGTCCAGTTCAAGTGTGTGGGCATCTGTACCCTTTGTCAGGATTGGGCTCCATGGTGTTAGATTTCGGGCAGGTCTTGTCAGGACTCTGTTAGGGGCACCCCTTGAGTTCACAGAGTATCTCGCAAGGAGGTAGTGTACCAAAGCAGAAGAGCAGCTAAAGGCATACAAGGGGAAAGGCCAGCTATGGTAAGGCAGAGAAAACAGAAATGTGAAGGCACAGCAACCTTAGTGGTGTACACATGGTAGCGCTCAGAACTTTCCACAGCAACAGGGAACGTCAGTGCCTCTGTGCAGAGTATTCTTACAGATTTCACCACGCAAGCCCCATAGAAACGGCAGCAGAAGTGATCGCATCTTGTTTGGGGTCAAGGGCAACAAGTTTTTATGTTTACTTTGTCCTTGGGACAAGTAGGCCCAACCCCCTGCAGCACAAACCCTTTGGCTGCCTGTTTACAGAGAGTTGAACTCTTTGCAGTTGAGGTAATGTGTTTCCAAAGGATAATGCTGTTCGAACTTGTATTTATGGTTCATTATTTGAAAGCCTTCATTATTAGGGTGCGTGCTGTAAATAAATGTTTTAAGGTCACACTTCACTACTGACGTTGGCTCCAGTACAAAAAAGAAAAACGTGTACACACATGTTTGAAAAGTTTAGGCTAAGAGGCTAAGTATAATGCTCCCAGAATGCTCTCTGATTATATGCAAATGAAGTGTCATTTAGTAAAATGTGTTGATGCATGCTAGTATTTCCCAAAAATATTTCTAATGGAAAATCAGTGTAACCATTTTCAACACGATTATGGGAAGCATGAAAATAAACAAACACTGACAAAGCCAACTGATCTGACATATTTTTATAAGTCTTTTAGTTTCATCAATGCGTGTCTTGTTTTGACATGGCTTTTGTAACACTTTATTGTTGTGGGAGCTACCAGGCCCTCAACATTGTAACAAACATTGGCAAAACCCCCCAAAAAGTTTTTGAACTCTTAAAGCACACGTTGCCACCAGCGGCATAACAAAGGCCCCGCAGCCACCCTCCAGGGGGCCCCGTCAGCACAGCACCTGCCCTGAGTGAGTCTGGAGAGGGGGCTCCTCCATGTTCTTTGCAAAGGGGCACCCTCCAGTTTCGTTACGTCACTGATTGCCACTGTAGTTCCTGACACTGAACAAAACTACTTTGTGTGGCAATATGCTCCTTGTGGAAGAGCAGAATGCGATCACTCACAGTAAAGCCAGCCGAAAGAGAGAGAAATAGAAGTTTAATAAAAACAAAATGTCTTTGTTAACACCAGACCTAATTAGGGACCAAGACCCACATTTAGGTAGCTTTTTGCATGTCGCAAACAGCGACTTTCGCTGTTTGCGACGTGCAAAAAGCACATTGCGATGCACAAACCCAGTTTTGCGATTCAGTAACCTGGTTACCGAATCACAAAACGGGTTTGCGACTCGCAATTAGTAAGGGGTGTTCCCTTCCTAATTGCAACTCGCAGTGCAATGTAGGATTGTTTTGTGACCGCGAACGCGGGCGCAAACCAATCGCAGTTTGCACCCATTTCAAATGGGTGCTAACACTTTCGCAAAAGGGAAGGGATCCCCATGGGACCCCTTTCCCATTGTGAATGTCACTGTAAACATTTTTTCAGAGCAAGCAGTGGTCCTGTGGACCACTGCCTGCTCTGAAAAAATGAAACGAAAACGTTTCATTTTTCGTTTTTGTTATGCATCTCTTTTTCCTTTAAGGAAAACGGGCTGCATTACAAAAAAAACTGCTTTATTGAAAAGCAGTCACAGACATGGTGGTCTGCTGTCTCCAGCAGGCCACCATTCGTGAGGGGGTCGCAAATTGCGACCCACCTCATGATTATTCATGATGTGGGCATTTGCGAAGCCCTTGCGAATCACAGATGGTGTCAAGGACACCATCCTACATTCGGATTTGCGACTCGCAATTTGCAGGTCACAAATCTGAACCTACCTACTTGTGGCCCCAAATTCTTAAAGAAAGTCACAAAAGTACACCCATGGTATATGTCGTACCCCTATAAAATATTTGTGAACTGTATTTTAGCGTGGGTAAATACGATGTGTAGATTTGCTCATGTGAAAATCTATTGAGCATTTGCAAGTTCATTTTCCCTCCAGCCACTTTCTTCCCAACCCTGGAAGAAGTTCTAATTCTGCCATTGTCAGGAGTAAATGTCCAACCTTTCTTATTATGGTAAAATATTAGAGAGAAGCTGCTAAAAATCTTTAAAACATGCAGGTTAGTAGGTTTGCAGACTCAAAGGCATTTCAGCCCTGGAACTATTGCTTACTGCTTCCTCCAGCCCCAGTATGCAGATCTGCAGAAAGGTGGCAAAATAAGGAAATTTCTACAGTAGGGATTGAAACTCCAAGTATTCAAGCCCTACTATGGTAGTAGCCCTGGCATAATCAGAGAGGCTATTAATTGCTGCCATAATTTGTCGCCACACTACATGGCACCAAAGGGACAAGTAGATCTTTTTACAGGACAAGTAGATTTGAGAAGCAACCTGTCCACTGGACAAGTAGATATTTTAATAAATTCCACACCCCTGTTACATACACGAGACTAGCCCTTGTGGGTCTGGCTGGAGACACAGTGGCAATTCCTGGAATACAGCCATAGCACACTGTCACTGTTAAGCACTACAGACTACATGCAACACTAGATAAAGGATGGGGCCTGGAATTGCCTCCTGGAAACCAGGTGCCAACCCAAGTACAAAGGAAAATGCTTTTACACAAGTGAGGACTGATAGGACACTTACCAGACGCGATAACCCAAGAGGAAACAGAAAGCGGAGGAACCAACTAGGAGGCAAAGGGCTGGAACAGGTCTGGAAAACAGAAAGCAGGCTCTGGCAGAAACAAACATGAACAAGCCTGAGAAACAGGGAGCAGACTCTGACTGGAACAAGCAGGAAAAGGACTGGGTAAACAGAGAGCAGGTTCAGGCTGAATCAGGACTGTAACACAATCCAACAAGGGGTCTAGTATACACAGGAATCGTACTCCAATGCACGACGAGGAGCTTCAGGGAGCTTCAGGGAATGGCAGCTTATGAGCAGTTCCAGGCAGCAGCAAGGCCATGGCAAAGCCACATGGCTGACCTGCACAAGAGAGGTCACAGGTGTGTGCAGCTTCAGTCTCTCACAAGTCCTAGAGGAGAGAATCCAGTATAAAGGGGCAACCAGACTTTTCCCATAGGAAGCAATGGACACAAGATTACAGGTCTTGCCGACTACCAGACAGTGCATTATGGGACCTGAGGTCCATGCAAGCTAATGTAGTTCTTCTATAGGGAAGCAAACAGGAGTCAGAAAGGGACTCTGGGTCAGTGTTAATGATGATTCCCAGGGTACATATAGTCCGTTTACAGCACCCCCTAGAGATGGGAGGGCAGAGACGTAATACATGGCAGTGGCAGATCTTATTTCCATGGATGGACTGCGCAGGGTATGTGTTGTGAACATTGCTTGTCATACCTGGGACACTCATGCTATCCATTTTCACAAATGATGCTCCCCTTGTCACACAAGCTCCTTGCAGAGATTTCAAATGTCACACTTACTAATGTCAGGGGTCTGTTCATACAGTCCTGTTTCCACTGATATTTCACATCCACTGCCTCATGTGTGGGGCGCTTATTTACCTTATGATTGGAGATGTCATAGTTGTGTGTCGTGCTACAGTAGACCAAGTTGGCAACGTGGATGTGAGTCATATGCTGTGGTCCATTGATTGTGTTCGTCATATGTGAAATTCAAAAGATGAGTATTTTTTATATGTGTGTGATGTTTCCTGTACAATCACAACCATCACATGTGATGTTGCATCGGAAGAAGTCAGATTTGTCTTTGTAACATGCTCCCTGAGGTACAACTCACATTCCTAAGGAACATGTGATGGAGAATGAAGAAACCAGAGCAGGATTGTGTGATCTATTAAGGTGTTTATTTACAGATCTTATCAAGGTGTGTAGAGTGACTACTGGTTGAAAATGCGTTGGACAATTAGCTGTCCTGCAGATGTGTTCTGCTCTTCCCCCTCATTTTCCCTGCCACAATCCTCCTCCTCCTCAGGCAGTTCTTGCTCTGGCTTATATAGAGGGATGTTCCTCCTCACACAAATGTTGTGCAGGATAGCACAGATAAGTATAATTTTGCACACAATGTGTGGGCATATAGGAGGCTGCCTCCTGTGATGTCCAGGCACCTGAATCTGGACTTCAGGATGCCAAAGGTCCTTTCCACAATGGTGCGTGCCCTCCGATGTGCCTCATTATAGGCACCCACTGCTGTGCTTGGGTTGGCAAATTGGGTCAAATGGGGTCATGATCTATGGGTGGATCCCGTAACCCTGATCCGCTGCAAAAGATAATAGGAGTGAGTGTTTTGTTAGTGCTTGCAACAGGAATGTCATGTAGCATTGGCAGTTGATATCTTGTGTCGTCTGTGACTCATATGTGTTTGTGGTACTGTGTGAGATCCTAGGCTTCTGTGAGGTTTTTTCTGCAGTGGATTGTTTGACTTGACAACTTGTGTTTGGCTCATTGACCTGGGATCTATGATTTTGTTTCCAAACTGTTGCTCAGTATGTATGTACCATGCGTTGTGAAGTGTCCAACATGTTTTAGTGTGCTTTCACTGGAAGCGACATGATACTTCCACACACACAACAGATTCCCATGTGGTGGTAACGTGATTGCACTACATGGCCTGGACATTCCATCCATTTAGACATATGTCATTGCAGATGAAATGCAACAGTGAGGCCCTTTGAGTTGGCTAGGTGACAATGCACAATACATCCCCATAAGTTGGCAGCACTGAGGTGTTCAGTATTGACAGTGCACAATTGTCCCATGTGTGACTTGGTTCTGGGCAAACCTTTGTTGTTCCCTCTCCCAGTAGCGCATGTGCAACTGTGTACCTACACTACAGAACTTGCTCCAGGGAACCTGGCTAACTGCCTTGTGGAGGTGGATGTATCTGTGCAGGAAGGGCCATCTCCCTGAACATATGCAATTTTGATGGACAATTGGCTCTTTCAGTGTGTGCAGCAGTGTGCAGTTTGCACTAGTGCCACATCAATAAGTGTTCATAGCACAGTCCACTTCCTTATTGCTACCTGGCAACGGCACCCCAGGAGGAATGTATGATGTTGGGACTGCCTCAGTATTTCCGTGTCACCTACATGTGAGTCGGCATCATCATGCCATGTGTCTTATGGTGTTAGACCTGCTGCAACACACATTGCACACCCCTTCCACGCTACATACTGCTTGGGAGGGTGTCTGATTGACTATGTAGCCTAATGTAGTTGTAAATGGTTCATCTTCCAAGTTGTGCTTCCAGGGCCGGCCATGTCATTGTCACTGTGGGCTTTGACATTGGTCTCTTGTTGCTCTAGAGTGGCAGGTAATGTTCGTGGCAGCAGTCATTTGCCCAGAGGTGTGTATCCCGGTGTGTCAGGTTGTACAGCATAACTACCAGTGTCACACCTCAGTGTCGTCCTGCCCACGTGTCAATGTAGTGGTGTATGTTTTGTGTGTCCTACAGGGTTGTTGTGCTGCGTGTATATTGCTAGCTTTATAGACTTATCGACAAGAAAGCCATTGCCATATTGTCCGTCCTGGAAGTGCTGATTGATCGTGCTGTGTCGGAATATGAATGAATCATGTACACTCCCAGGATACTTGGCCAAGATGTTAGTGAACAATCCCTGGTGGTCAACTATGGCCTGCACATTGATTGAATGCGTGTTCTTTCTGTTCCAGAATAGGTGCTCTGTTTCTGCAAGTGGTACGATCCGGACATGGGTGCAGTCAATTGCACTGAGCACATGCGGGAAGCCATGGATTTGGTAGAAGCCCTGTTTTATTTCCTGCTGCTTCTGCTGGGTGTTGGGGAATCTGATGTGGCGGGTGTGAGGGAGATTATGGCATCTAAGACCTTGGGCAGGAAGGCCGAGAATTAGGGCTGTGATACCCTAGTGACCAGGGCACCCGTTGTCTGGAAGGAGCCACTTGCCAACATATGCAGGACAGCTAGCAGCTTGGTCCCTGGTGGTATGTTGTGTGGTGTCTGCAGGCTAGCTGTTAGTTGTGGCTCAATATGGCGCAGCAGCAGCTGTATGGCTTCCCAGTTCAGTCAATACCTCCAGATGATGCCCTGTTTCCTGAGGCCATGGAGTGTTGTCCTGCTCCTGAAGACCCTCTCCTGCCTTCTGCGTTGCCTTTGTGGGTGCGTTGGGGTGGTGGTGGCTACTGCCATTGGTCCTGTGCTCGGCATCGTCTTGCAAGCTGCATCAGTAGCACCTCCATGTTGTCCTCTTGGTCTGTTATGTTGCTTGTGTGTGTTTTCCTTAAGTAGTGGTGTGTTTGCCTCATTTTAACCCCTGCCCTGACCCAGCCATTAAATTTTGACGCAAATCGTGTTTTGCGTCATTTTTCTAGTCTGCCTCCCACCCCTGGGTCATTTTTGCCCTGTTGGATAAATATGGCGCTAAGGAGTTTGAGTCATTTTTTGGACGGGAACACCTACCTTGCATCTCATTGACGCAAGGCGGTTTCACACATCCTTAAAATGACGTTAACTCCACATTTCTGATGGTAGACGGGTCTAGCGTCAAAATTTAAATATGGAGTTAAGTTTCAGCTGGATTTCCGTAAAATAAAACTGATGCAAATCCGGCACAAACAGAGTATAAATATGGGCCTTAAAGTCTCTCTGTGTATTTATCTTCCTACTGCTGCCCTCTAGTAATGCTACATTGCAACTGCAGCATAATAATAGGATTGAGAAAGGGGCTGTCCTCTGCAAATCATTTTCTCCCATGAGTATCTTGCTGAGCTTCCGCTGTGATGCTGTGATATGACCTTCAACATATGGTCTTCAGTAGATTTTTAAAGTTGCCAAACTGTGTTAGGCTAAGGATTTTTCCACTCGAAGGCCTACAGATAAGGACCCCATTCTCATTTAGCAGGGTCCAGAATTACCTGAAGTAATCCTCTATATAGAACGGTGTGTTTGTGGGCTTAAGGTAAAAGCTGCAGACTAAGAATGGGATGTTTAAAATCCCAGTGTCAAAGCCCTGGCCTGATAGCATAGCTAGGCCAGGCCAGGCCAGCTGCTGCATCATGCAACATGCAACATGCATTTTGAAGACATAGTCAATCAAAGGCCTGACTGCCTTTTATCACTTTCAAAATTCAGGTAATAAAGGCGCTTTCACCTGCACACAACTTTACCCAGCATTTCATCAGCAAGGTTTAATACTCTGCCTTTATGCCTAGGCAACAGGGCAAGCTCATCCACCCAATCTCAGAGCTTGACTCATACCAAATAAAAAATCAACATCATTCAACATATTTTATCATATGGATGGTACGCTCCTCACATAATACAGCTTAGTTTTGCCCCTCCCTAGGCCTTATTTGTGTTCTCCAAAACACCAATTTGAGGAAAAAACAAATACATTGATGAACGAAGATAAAACTTTGCTCCTATTTTACGTACTTGAGCAAAAGGAGAGAGGGGGTAAGTGGGGGGGGGCACGATTTAAAAAATTGGGCTACTAGTGCAAACAAATACTTAAATTATTCCTGTAATTTTTTAAGTAAAAGTAATATTTCTAAATAAAAAACAATCAAATGGCGTGGCCACGGGCGTCAAGATGGCGGTCGCACTCTAAGAGTGCTCCGGACCCCTCCGTCATCCGCCTAAATCCACTGTCATAAACAATCCTATTTGTCCCAATCGGGACCCAAGGGGTGTCTTGGAGGCCCCCTGACTCCGAGACCTCAAAATCCGGAGCGCAGGAGTGCCTGCCGCCGTTGGGGAGAAGAGCCGATCGGGGGACCGGGCCGCACCAGGGCAGGAACCGCCCTCCGGCCGAGGCAGCCTGACGAGCGGCGTACCAACCCCGACCGCCGGGGACCGACCGGGGCTGCCCCGCACCCTCTGGGCCCCGAGAGCTATTATCACACACCACTAAGAAGGGGTCGATTGGGCCTGCGACCCGGAACCTGGGGCCTGCTGGACCTTCGCAGCAACCCGAGGGGGTGTCCCCTTCCCCGCCCCATCCGCTGACTCCCCCCCTAAAATGTGAAACGGCGAAAACGCACCTGCTCCGGCACGGGAGCAAGAACAGAGGAGGGAGTAGAGACAAGGGCCTGACTCGGGTGGATCCGTGTGCCATAATCCTGGAGCCTGCACCTGGGTGGATGTCGAACCAGTAGAAAAACAACTTCGTGAGCATCCCCCCCCCGCCCGGGGTCCGCGGAGTCTTGGCCCCAGGGGATGCTGGCCCGGGGACGGCCCTGGGTCGACGCGGTCCCGCGCCTGCGGGGGCACCAAGCACCATAGACTCACCAAGAGTGCGCCACGACAACAATTGGGCTCGCCTGATGTGGGACTCCTGCCCCAGAACACTCCGACAAGCCTTAACTCCTAGGACACACCACGTGGGGGACAAGTGATCCCAGTGAAAGACCTGGTGGCCAACCTCTGTTCTGCGCCTGGCAAGAACCCCCTCACCGGGGTGGCAGCCCGCCCGGACAAGAGACACACGACCCGTATCGTAGTTACGCACCGCTCCCACCAGATCACATCTGCACTTCCTTGGCCCCTCGGACAACATGGGTAAAGATAGAGCCGCCAAGCAGGCGCAGCCATCCCAGCAGAGGATCGACCAATTTACCACACCAACGGTCCCCAGAACCGGAGGGGACGCTCCACTTAATGAACAGACTGCAGACGGGGTCAGTGCTATCCTTCTCGCAATTCAAACATCGCAACGGGCAGTGGAAACCAAGATTGGTGAGGTGAGGGAGGAGATGGGCCTCGTAAGGCCAGACCTTAGAAATGCGGTGGGCTGCATTACGGAGGTGGAGAACCGTGTCTCACAGACAGAAGATGACTTGGCCGACCTTAGAACCAAGGTGGCTCAGCTGCAGACTAGGACCGGCGAACTCCACCGCAGAGCGGAAGACGCAGAGAACTGCTCCAGGCGCAACAACCTACGCTTCATGGGCGTACCGGAGGGAGCGGAAGATGGCAAAGCTACTGAGTTTCTAGAAAATTGGATTAAATCCTGGATACCGGAGAACACTCTCTCACCTTGGTTCGCGATTGAAAGAGCGCATAGAGCCCTGGCCCCACGGCCCCCCCCGGGCGGCCCCGGGCGGCCCATGATAGCACGCTTCCTTAACTTTAAAGACCGTGATGCGATCTTCAGAGAAGCCAGGCGCTCCCCTGACCTCCTCTGGGACAATCAAAAAATGTTGGTCTTCCCAGACTACACTCGGGAGGTCCAAACCAAACGCCGGTCGTATGAACAGGTGAAACAAAAGCTGAGAGCGATGCAGCTCTCCTACATGCTCCTCTTCCCAGCGCGCCTGAAAGTAATCCTTGCCGGCAAAGCACACTTCTTCGAGTCACCTGAGGAGGCGTGGGACTGGCTGACGGAAGAGGGCATCGGGAACCGAAGGGGTCCAATTGATTCATCTGGAAGCCTCCGGAGGGCACGCCCGAGCACGCAACCGATCGAGCGGAGAGGTCGGAAACGCACCAGATCCAGAAGAGGGAGGCCGAAGAACTCCTACGCCCAAACGGTCGAGGATAACGATCCGACCCTGGCCCCCTCGCCGGGGGAGGGACCAACGGTTCAACCTGGAGAACAGACCTCGAAAGAAGAGCAACGAGTGGACCGTCTGAGCCAGTCTCCTGAACTTGGTTGACTCTAGTCTTCGTGTGCTGAGCTCCTTCTGCAATGGACCGCACTAACAGATCTAGATGGCGTCCACATGAGTGGTGCGCTGCACGTCCACGACGACACCATGATAAGCACCCCAACAACTTTATTACGGACAGGGGGTTTCTCATTAATCAACTGCAATTGATCCGACATACAGGAGGGGTCCACCACTCCAATCGATGGCAGTCTGTACGGCTGTGTTGGCCCCATTGGGCAGTAGGGCAACAGATGCTTCACAGGTAGAAGTATGGGGTGGGGGGGAGTTGGGGAGTTTAGAGCTCACGTTAGGGCTTAGTGATATGGTTGTGATAAGTTACTACAGCAATACACACACCCGCCGCACAGATCCTTTCCACTCAAGGTGCCTATCTCTGGCCCCGTGGTCAGGTCCCCGAATTCCTATAACGCAACTATGGCACATACGGTCCCCGCATTGACACAGATTCTCTCTTGGAATGTTAATGGCCTCCTAGATAAAATCAAAAGATCAGCAGTGTTCAACACCCTGCGCAGGTATGCCCCATCAGTGGTCCTCTTGCAGGAAACCCACCTATTGGGAACCAAATGCCCTGTCCTAGCACGGGGAGGGTTTGACAAAGCTTTCCACGCAGGTTTCTCGAGAGGCTCCAGAGGGGTGGCCATCTTATTCCATCACTCACTGTCCATAGTGATTACAGCCACACAATCAGACCCACAGTGAAGATTTGTAACAGTGACCGGTATGCTACACGGGTCACCGTTAAACTTCGTATGTGTATACGGTCCCCCAACTGGCTTTGACACCTTCTTATCAACTCTCCGCCGGACGATTATAGGCCTCCCACAGGGGCTCACACTTATTGGAGGGGACTTCAATTCGGTCCTGGATCCTAAAGTAGACGTGGCCGGACCTATCTCATCCACCCGAGTAGGGAGAGCAGCCAAATTAAATGGTTGGGTAGCAAGTCTAGCCCTATGTGACGTATGGAGGACATGGCACCCCAAAGCACAACAGTACACACACACCTCAGCGGCTCATCATTCTCAGGCAAGAATTGATCTTATGCTCATGCCTGCCCTGGACGTCCCTAGAGTCACTGGCGCTGAGATATTGTCCCGGGGAGTCTCGGATCACTCTCCGGTCCGAGTCCGAATAGGAGACATAGCCCCAAATCAGCGTCCCATATGGCGCATGAATGCATGGTACTTACAGAATAACGAATTCACTCTCGATATAAGAGACCACCTCACCCAGTACTTTACGCAAAATCTGGGATCCGTACAATCCCCGGGCATAGTTTGGGCGGCTTGTAAAGCCACACTCAGAGGCTATGCCAGGTACTGTGTGTGCACTCGCGAGCGGGCACGAGATTTACAAGTGACAACCCTCGAAGCCAAAGCCCTAGCCCTGGAGCAGTCAGAGACTACCGTGGCATCAGCATCTGCCCTGAGGTGTTTAGCGGTGATTAGGGAAGAAATAAGACAGCTGGTGTTTGAGGCCGCGAAACACACATGGAGGGCATCGGCGGCTCGCGTGTACGGATGGTGCGATAAAAATGGCAAACTCCTGCATTGGTTGGCCTCACGACCGCTAGCCGACAGAGTTGTCCCAGAGGTTGCGGATGAGACAGGCTCAATCGCGAAGACCCCTCGGGAAATTGCTATGAGCTTTGCCTCATACTACACCCAACTATACGCTGAGCGCCCTCGCCCGCAAATTGAAAGGGAAACTCCCCTACTGGACGACATAACCCTCCCTAAAATCCCGCAGGCTGCCACAGAGATCCTGGAGGAACCCATAACCTTGGCCGAAATAACAACGGCCATGTCCGGGCTAGCATCGGGCAAAACTCCTGGGCCGGATGGCTTTCCAGCCGAGCTCTACAACAAATGCGGGGACATCCTAGGTCCCCACCTGCTCGCCATGTTTAACGAAGCAACAGAAAAAGGACGTTTCCCCACAGAAATAGACCAAGCCACAATAGTGGTGATTCCGAAGACTAGCCCACCAGCGCCCGACCGTTCAGCCTACAGACCCATCTCCCTGCTAAACGCGGAGATTAAAGTGCTCTCGACATTGTTGGCCACTAGGCTAAGGGTAGTGCTCCCCTCGCTGATACATCCAGACCAGTGCGGCTTCATGCCCTCACGCAGCACCAGACATTGCATTAGGAGGTTACATAATGCCCTAGCTCGACGCGACACCTTGTCCAAGTCCCCCCTTGCTCTCCTGCTAATAGACTTTGAAAAAGCCTTTGACACTGTGGACTGGACGTATTTAGAGCACGTTTTAAAGAAAAACGGTTTTGGACCTAAATTCCGAAACCTAGTAAAACTACTTTATTCTGACTCGACAGCCCGTATTCAGGTGAATGGGGTGACATCCGATCCATTCCCTATCCGTCACGGGACCCGCCAGGGTTGCCCCCTATCACTGCTACTCTTCGCCCTGGCAGTAGAGCCCCTGGCAAAATTACTGAGAGAAGACCCACTGATATCAGGCTGGGCATGGCCGGCGGGACCAGAGGACAGAGTGGCATTGTATGCTGATGACCTCCTCCTTTACCTCTCCAACCCGGCAATGAGCGGCTCGTGGGTCCTGGAACTCCTAGAGCTCTTCTTGCAAGCCTCAGGGCTTACCCTAAACGCCAACAAATCCCTACTGATCCCACTACACCCCTCGAGAGACTGTGTTAACTGGCAGGAAAACATCCCAATCCGCCGCAATTGTTTTAAATATCTGGGCGTCCACATAGCTCTGCTCCCAGAGCTAGCTTGGGAGCTGAATATCACACCGCTCCTTAAAAACTCCAGGAGAGACCTTCAACGTTGGCGAAATCTACCACTTAACACGCTGGGGAGAATAGCCCTATACAAAATGATGGTACTCCCCAGATTCCTATACCAGCTACAAAACTTTCCGCACCTAATCCCTCGGAAATGGTTCAACGAGGTCGAGACTACGGCACGCCAATTTCTGTAGCACGGCTCACGCCCCAAGCTGGCTCTAGTTACGTGTCAAAGAAACGTCTATGAAGGGGGACTGGGGATGTCCAACATTTATTTTTACTACCTAGCTATGCGCCTACTCGTGATTAATGACTGGCTAACGGGGGGTTGGACTGATCCCGCGTTCAGACTGGAACTTCAGGAGATGGGTTACAATGGGGTTTTCAACGCCCTGTAGGGAGGCGGGATTCTAAAATCCACCCCAGAGGTGACCAAGCTGGTCCTCACGGGATGGCGTACTGCACAGAGAGCCACGGGGTGGTGGAATCGCCTAACTCTCCAGACACCTCTTTGGTGGGGGAAATGGCTGGGGGAGGTCTCCACCCTGGAGGGCTTCCGGAGCTGGGACAATATTGGGATAACTACGCTAGGCGACGTCTGGGGCAACTCGCACATTCGATCATATGAGGAACTTCAGAAAACATACTCTCTTCACAACACCCAGTTTCACAAATATCTACAGCTCAGACATGCCCTAAGGGTACACGTGCGACCAGGAGACAGCATCCCAGAGTATAGCCCGCTTGAGGCTACGATCATGATAGGGCACTTAAATAAAGGGGGAACATCCCAAAAATACCGATCTATCCTCGATAACGCATCCCCTCCCCTTGAGGAACTTCGCCGGAAATGGGAGGTATGGGTTGGTCCCATGGAGGATTTGGACTGGAGAGAGGCACTAATGGCTCCCCGAACATTAGCTATATCCACACGGTTTCAGTTTTTACAATCCCTTTACCTACACGCAGCTTATCTTACCCCCAAGAGGCTCCACCGGGCAAGTCTTCGGCCCACAGATGAGTGCCCCCGGTGCTCTCAGCCAGGAGCTGATTTCTTCCACATGGTCTGGGCCTGCCCAGTTATAGAGTTGTACTGGAGGACGGTTATAAAGGAAGTTTCCGAGGTACTGCAGTCTAGGGTGGAGGTATCCCCAATACCACTTTTACTGGGGGCTCTGGGGGAGACAGGGCTAAATAGATCGAGTCGCACGTTCTTGGGAATAGCTTGCTTGGTGGCAAAAAGGGACATTATGTCGGATTGGAAGGCCGTAAAAGCGCCGACCCTTAATAAGTGGAGACGAGGAGTGGATTGGTGCACAGGATGCGAAAGACTGGTGTATGAAGCGAGAGGGTGTCCTGAAAAATATAATAGAATATGGGGGAGATGGGTGGGTCTGCTGGCTGGCTGATTAAGCTAAGAGGACAGGAAGCTCCACACACCCCCGAACAAAATCACCCAATGTCCATGGGGCAGCGATAGCCGAAGTCCTTGCTCTGTGTGTGGGGGAGATCGAACATTGGCCACAATAAAGGGGAAAAAGACTCTGATCTCCCGTGGAAATGGCATCAGGAGGGTCGGTCAGTTACTCTAATGTCATAATGACGGAGCCACAATTTCCAGAATCCTTCAAACCTTTAGAAACCTAAAACTTAACTCACACTGCAGAGAGGCCGTAGGCCTCCCAGGTCCCCGGGTCCACAGAACGAATGAGAAAAGGTGGCAGATGTTACATCGTGTTGAGAGCGCTAGGGTATTGAAATTGGTGTTTCTCAGGTATTGCTGTATTGTATGTTCGTTGTGTATTTTCCTTTTTGTTTTCAAAATACAATAAAAATCTTTATAAAAAAAAACAATCAAATGGTGTATTTTTTTACACCTAAAAGAACTTTACAGGCGCTGGCTTGATTTGAAGCCCTGTACAGGGGTAGCCTACTGTACCAGGGGCACTAGACCTTGCCACTAAGTTATAGCTCCTTGATGGGTTTTGATTGTGCCACAGATCTTATCAGCCAAATAAATGTCTTGGTGTCATTGCTTATGGCTTCCACTGCACAGGACACTTCATAGCCATGATATAGGGAAGATTTGACAAGCTACAGATATGGAGGCCAATGTGGGCCGGGGGTAAGCTCCCAGACAACCAGGGTTCAAATCCCAGGCTCGGCTCAAGATGACTGATGGCGGCATAGCAGAGATAAGTTGGAGATGGCTGGTCAATTAGTAAGTAGTATGTCTGTGTGTGTATAGATCATGGGTGGAGTTGTAAATGGTGGATTGCAAAGTGGTTGGTAAGGGTGTGTTTTCACACGTGCAGAGAGAGCAAGGATAGGTCCAGGCTTTGTCAGAGGGTGGAAATAGAGAGAGCACAGGGGGGCAGGTGGAGCAAGAAGGATAGGCTAGGAGAGGTGCAGACAGAGGGGGAGTAGGTGGAGCCTAGGAGGATAACAGGGGGGTTGGTGGGACTTAGAGGAGAGAGAGCAAGAGTGGGTGGAGTCACAGAGGAAGAGCAGTGCCAGAGATTGAGGGGTGCAGGCTAGTGAATAACAGTGGGTGGAGGAGAGGGAGCACAGGGCATCGAAGCCAATGCTGGTAAACAAGCAGAATCCACCCCCTTGCACACAAATGGGGTGATTACAAAGTATGTGATTTTGCTGATGGACCCCATCATTTTTATGCCCCCTCCACTCTCAGGTGTGGTGGGGGTGGTGGTAGTGGTAGTGGGGGGGGATTGGGAGAGCAGTGTCATAAGGGGTGTTGGGGTGCATTATTACAGGGGTGCTAGGACGCACAAAATTATGCAGCTTGTGTTTTTCAGGAGTGCTACCCACATTCTTTTTTATTGCGCCCTTTCTTTTGAGCGGGGGTGCCACTAAAGGTAAGGGGCAAAGGGGGAAAAGAGGACTTGGGGTTCAGGTTTCAGGCAGTTTCTTTTACCAGCCAAAAGGGAACCTCGCACAGGCCTACTGTGGTTATGGTATTGAGAGGGAAAACAAAGAACATGTGTTAGAATTCTTGGGAGGATGGTCTCCCCATGATTTCATTGCTCTGTTGCAGGACAGATTATAAGGTCTATTGGGATGGTTTTTCTAGACCTCATAGCCCTAAAAGAGTGCCTCACATTTCGGCTGTAAGGACACTTCAAAAGAGTGTGCTGCTGATATTCTGGCAAGAGCCTCACCAACTGTGCACATTTATGCACCAAACATGGCAAATGTTCATCCTGCAAACTATCATATAACAAATGAAAACTTTGAGATGGTTTTCCTTCCAAATCCTGTACCAAATTGCTTTTGTTTCTCAATGCCTGGGAGAGGAGGTTTAAACAGTTGTGCTTAAACAACTTGGGCTTCACAGCTATACAGCTGACTCAATGAGTTGTCCCCTTACCAGTAAGAGTCTCTTTCAGCCTATCAAAACCTAAGAGTCAAAGTTATCCCATGCTAAGTTAGTGAAGACATGAGGCTGAATGTCAGCTGGAAGAACAATTTGCTCATTTAAGGTAGGAGCAAGTTTCTGCAGACACAAAGCGGTATAATTTTCTTACAGTTGTGAGCATAAAATTCCATGACCAAGTCTGTTTAGAGTGCAAATGATTTAAACATTGCCTGTCAGTGTTTTTAGGGTGAAAGGGAGCAACAATTGCTTGGGGGGGTGTGCTGGAAATTTGTGGCTGCATATATAATGTCCTGACTGAATGATTACATGAGTGAGGAGACCCTTTTGGACGCTTTGTGTTTTCCGGATCTCCAGTCAGAAGTCCTAATAGGAACTTTTAAGGTAATCAGGCCGTGAAAATTAATCTTTATCAATGTCAGATAGATGATATGACCATAGTGTTGATGTCAAGTTTGTATTAACCCTGTAGCATGACGCGATCACATTGTGACAATAATTTTCCCTGGCTGTCTGGGAATATGTGGAGGCTGTCATCAAACTCGCAGTCCAATATTCTCCACATATGCTTCTTGGTTGATTAGTCTATTCCCTGTGTTCCTCTGAATGTCATGAGGGTTTCAAGCCTTCCAGTGAGAGTCGTTACACGTATTAGCTATTTGTAAGGAATAATCACTGTTCTAATGCATTGAAAAAGGATTATAACATGCTTCATCTCTCATATTTTTGTAGTGATCATCAGTGTGAATGCTAGATGCATAATCTTGCTCCTTTGCTTTAACCCTTGTATATTTCCTATAACAAGATGCATGGTAATGGGCTTCTGCAGCCACTTTGTTCTTACTACAAACTGCTAAGGTTTTTAAATCACAATTAATGGTTGTACGCTTTTGAAGCCTTTTGTCAACCCTAAGCTCCGTGGCCTTCATTAAGTTCTCATGCGTTGATGTTCCCTTATGGCATTTTAACTTTCCACAAACTATACATTCTTCAGCATACATGTTTACTTGAATGATGTTCTTCTGTTTAAGCGATTACTCGTGAACTCACTTGTTTCAGCATCATCGTTGACACTTGCTTCAGTTTTTTGCTTGATAGTCTGTAAATCTCTCTTCATAGTGAACAGACTACTGCACTTTCTGTGGTAAAATACATGGGGAACCACATTTCTAGCAATGTCTAACAATGGAGTGTGATGCCTTACTTGAGCTGCCTCTAATAATGTTTTTTCATGATGAGTAGTCCTGTAGGCTTGTCAGGGTAACTCCATGTTGGACATTTGACCATAAATGAAATATACACTGGAGATCAAGTGGACAGGATGCCCTTATTTCAGTCTTCCTCATGATGCTGCACAGTCATTCACCACCAGCTTTGGAAAATAAATTAATTAAACAATTTCTAAATTTTAGTTGGTGTACTTAATATAATCATAATTACTATTATAAATATTTTCAATGTATATGATCACATTAACTGTAATTTTTAATAACATTCATAATAATAATAATTAGGAAAAAAAATCCATTTACATCAGGGGTCTTGGGAGTGGAGTAGTAACTTACAAAAGGCAAAGAATTATGAGTTACTATCACATATTTTCATCTCTACGCACCCATACCTAGCCATAAATCGTATTAGAACCCATCCCCCCAAGTGTTACTTATAACATGGTTGGCTCAATGGCTAATATGGTAGCTACTCTTTCTATGGTTTGTTCTGTGGAACTCCCAAACCTACCCCTCTATGGAAGAGAAGTCCAAGTTGTAGGGATAAGTAATAAACAAAATGTTAATCAGGTTATAGAAGATGTCCCAGTCAAGAACAAGAAAGATGAAGAACAAACATCAGATTATTCTGTGTGACTCAAGTCCTGTGGACTTGTTGGGCAGGCCTTTTAATTGGAAAGTGCTAGTGTTGTTCAATTGACTACATACTTCTTCGTGCCACCCAGGTTTTGGATAAAAAGCCCTTTCTCAACTTGGTCAATCTAAATTTCAGTGTACTTGTTCACGGTTCATAATGCCATAAAAACAGTCCATGAAAACATTGGATCTAATATGGGCTATCCATTGCTAAACAATCAAGTTTGTTTAATACCAGACTCTTAAAAGTGAGGATTTAATTAGTGTCAGGTTTGAGGGGATAATTAAAATTCAAAAGTAGTTTAAAACCAGTCACATTTGGTACAGAATCCATGGTACCACACGTCTTTCATCTGGTAAAGAACCAGCTCTTCCACACTAGGCTAAACATCTGTTAGTTGTTAGTTTCCATATACTAAGTGAAATTTGTGATTTCAACTATTCCTCAGTTTCATAAAACCCAAATAATTACTCAACCTGTTTTATCACTTTTAAAGTTCTCAGAAATTATTTATCCTCCAGTGCTGATGTACCTATAATACATTATAGAGGCTGGATCCTTCAGACCATCTCTTAGCAAAATATTATTACAAATATACTTGTGGGACTGTGAAAAGGCTGTAATCACTCCTCAAATCTAATATGTGTTTTCATCTATTTTTATGTAAGTTATTTGCACTACAAAAACAACCTGAAGTGGGCATTTGGCTTGCTGATTCAATAAGACAATTGCTATTGTTGTCTATATTTACATTTGGAACATATTGCATATGTGATTTTTTCATGTATTTGTTTTATATGTGTCATAAATGAAGCAGCATATGATGACTTTGATGGGTTTACTTTTTCAAGAACATTCTGTAAGAACAATGACCATTAAAAAGGCATCCTCTGTGCAACCTATCTTCCTGCATGTACATGGTCTTGTGACAATCTCCAGACAGTACTGCTTGTTGACTTTTGGCAAATTTCTGCCACTATCCGTGACGGCCTGGCTAGGAAAGTTTTGAAAACAAGTACATTCTTCCTGATGTTCTGTTATATCCAGTTGCAAGATAGTTCCACAACCAGACACACTTAGGAAGGCATTTGATAGTCTGTATATTTGGAAAATATTGGGAAAATCCAAATTTTAGAAATATTGCATATGAAAGCTTATGCTTCATATGCCTGATATGTTAGAGAAATAATCAGGGATAGAAAACATGGACTGTGATGAATCTTATTGGCAAATTGGAAGGCCTATTTACGAGGCTCCAGGCAGACTTTGTTGAGATGCCAATTACTAGTGGCTTACAATATATCTTAGTCATTGCCTGCTTGTTTTCTAAATAGGTGGAGGCCTACCCTACTCAACGATCAGATAGCCTTAGAGCTGCTAAGCTCTTGTTGAGGGAATTAATACCTAGATTTGGAGTACCAACTTCTATTGAGACTGATGATGGCTCACACATTAGAAGTGAGGTTTTGAAAATAATTTGTACTGCATTCAAAGTAAATATTGTCCTCAGTCTTATAGAGTGGTTGAAAGGCTGAATGAAACTTTAAAGAACAAATTGGCAAACATCTGTGCTTCAACTGGTTTAAAGCAGCCTGATGCACTCACTTTAGTTTTGATGAGTATCCCTAGCAAAACGACTAGTTTTTCACCTCCTAAGGTGATCATGGGCAGAGCAATGAGATTGGCTTACATTCCTTCAGCTCCATTCGTTTTAATAACTGATGATATTGTGCTAGATTGCTGCAAAGGTCTGGCTAACATGGTGAAATCTGTCTCCCATCAGTTGAATGGGGCAACAGAAGCAATGAAAGGCATTCTGCCACAAAATGAACCCAGGAGATTGGATAGTAGTCCAGAAGCACATCAGAAAAAACAATTTGGAGGAGTTCTAGAGTGGAACCTATTAAGTGAAATTGACGACTAACACTGTGCTGAAGTGTGCAGGAATTCTGCAATGGACCCACGTCACTTACACAAACAGAGTGAAGGCAGTAGATGAAGAAGTGGTGAAAACAATGATTGAGTCACAGAGTCAAGCTCAAGTTGACAGGGTGGATCCTAAGGTGGGGTGATGGAAATCTTGGTGAAATATTTTGAACTAGTAAAAAACTTTGAAAATGGTGAAGTAAGTGAAGTCATGAAAGTTCAGATTGATGAAAGTGTGAGTTCTGATGAAGAGCCATGTCAAGTCAAAGGCATGCGTGGCAACAAGAAGTAGTCTCTGATCCAGCCAACAAAGAGCTGCAGTTGAGAATTGAAGTACAAAACCCCCAGAGGAAAAAAGTAGTACAAAGTGAATTGTGCCGTCGAGATTTATGAGGGTTCAATGAAAAGAAAATTACTAAGAACGTGAAATGAAAGCATCTTGAGAAAAAAAGATTATTTTGAAATGTTGTTTTGATTATTAATTTGAAATAAATAAAAAGACAAAAAGAACCTTATCATTCTTTTAAAGAAAACTTTAGTTAACTTTTGAATTTCTGAATATCTTCCGAGCCTTACAGTTTCAACAGAAAACGGAGTACAGCAAATGCTATAAATTCTTTAGTTTAGGTATTTTATTGATAACATTATTAGTCCCAATTGGCCTGTTGTTGTACATACTATCTCCGGTAGGATATGTTTCCACACAAGTTGAATTAACTCCAGTAAATAATGAAGTGACACATAATGTATTTATTCATATGGAAATTCTAGTTAGAGGATTTCAGGATAATATTTACACTAAAATGTTACAAGAATACAGGCATAATTAGAGTAGAAACTGGTTTATTTGCACCTTCCTTCCTCCTTCTGCAGATGAGGAGGCTATACAGCTTCCAATATCACATTGTTTGTCCTGCATAGTGTTTATTAGTAATCAATAGTGATTTTTGTCTCCTTACTTATCCAATTTCAATGTGTTGCTGGAAAATAAAGGATCTAATAATAAGTGTGGTTAATTTTTGAAAATGATTGCACAAATTAAGCATGAAACAATCTATTAAACAGGGATATGGATGTAGTTTGAGTAAGGAAGAACATTAATTTATTAGAGAATACAATAATTGTGAGGGAGTGGAGCGATGTAGAGGCTTTAATAGAGTAAATTAAGGAACAGAAAGAATTTAGACTCTCAAATATACAATCTAGATTGAGAAGGGTGTAGGCAAGGAGATGTGAAATGTGTTTGGAGATGTGAAATATGTATGGTAGGCTTTAAGATAGCAAATTAAGGAACAAGAAGAAGTTAGAATGTCAAAAGTACATTTTGAAATGAGAATGGAGCAGGAAAGGAGATATGAAATGTTTATGTGATTATGCATTCTAGATTGAGAATGAAGCAGGAAAGGTGATATCAAATGTGTATGTGAAAGGTGGTAAGGCTGAATTTGTGGGAGCTGGTGAATGTGGAAGGAACAATGTTATAAGTGGTGGTTATTTAATTATTGGAGAGACGATTTTGAACAAATTTATGATGTGTGTGTTAGGACTGTTCATTTTAATTTTCCATGAAACTGGGTTGAACCTTGCTATCTTGCCTTAGTATTTCCTAGAGTTTATCATGTAAGTGAAACTGATGATGAAGTTGGTTTGAAAAGAGTGAAATGAGGATTTGAACAAATTGTCTTATATAGGTTATATGCTATTAATCCTCCTATAGAAGAGGCAATAAATGATGTGGAAATTAAACGCTTATCTGCCTTGGTAGATAGACTTGCTTTGAGTACAGTGGGAGTACTAACTTAAACAAGTTCAGAATTAATGGCTATTAGGGGTATGGCTATAGAGAACCCCCTAGCATTATATATTCTTTTGAGAAGGAAGGCAACATTTGCAAAGTACTAAGAGTTAAGAGATGCTATAGCTTCATTCCTGACATTCTCGGATTTGACTAATATTTCTCACAAACCTCAATCTTTAGAGCAGCATGGGATATGGAAAGCTGTAGGAGCCTTGCTTCATGAGATAAGGAAAGAGTTTAGTAAATTTGGCGAATGGATTGATAATTTAAGGGAAGGGCTTTGCAGTTAATACTAAGTCTAGTAATAATTATAATGATTTGTGCAATTATATTGTTTCTTTTGTTAAAAATGTTCTGGGTTTTTGATTAAAGGTCACACATACAAGAATAAAGAGAAATTGTTAAAGAGAAAACGGTCCAAAGATGGGCGAAATCAAGGAATGTGTCTACAAGCAGTTAACGATTGTAGCAAGTTATTTATGTGTTTTAGTTAAGCTGCATTTCCTATGAACAATGCCATTTTAGACAAAAAGGTTGCCATCTCTGTCACTCACTGCTGCTCCCCTCCCGCATACATCCTCTCCCCACAGGCTTTACAGAGCACACAATAGAGGTGGCAACATAATGGTTATTTCCACTGCTGTGGTTTTGAACTTGCCGTTGTGTGGATATAAGATTGCAAAATTTTTTACAAACTGTTTATTTTTATACTCGATCCTTTTATCAAGAGAAAGTCCTATTGTCAATGTTTCATATTAATTAGAACATCTCTGGATGACATTAGCATAGAAGGTGCTGAATAATTGTTTCCTAAGACTGAGATGGTGCTTATGTGTTAAGGTAATGATGCTTATTTTTCTTGTGCACTGATGTGTTGAAGAAAAAATACTTTGATCACACCACAGCGATTTAGCAGTTTTTCCTAATTTACTATCCAAGAACTCCTTGATTTTAGGGGAGAGCCAGAGATTTTTGAAGACTTTCCTGTTCTACTAGGAATGCTGTCCGTTTCTTTCTAATACTGCTGCTCATTTGGGGTTCAAAATAATCTTCTGATTTTGCATTCTCTGTGTAACTTTGCATTTGAAAGCCTTCATGACATTGACTTTGTACCACTTATTCTTGAACATTTGTAATAAAACCCTTTCACTTTTAATTGAGCTAAAACTCAATCATTGGAGTGGATCTGTTACTTACTAAACCGCATTACTTTGATTATTGAATTTGAAGGGGTGATCCAACATGGGGATACATTGACTCATGAAAGTTAGACTCAACAGAGTCTCCGATCCTCTAATAGTTGGAGAACCGAATAAGGTACATTTTTAGGGTGACTAAATCTTGTTGTATGGTTTTGCTCCCACATCTGTTATGTCTTTTGTTCCTGTTGTCTGCCTTAATCTCCTTGTCTGAACATCAAGGGAAATGTCTGCTCTCGGTTTTTACTATAGCATGCATTTCACTCTTTCTCTTGCTTCAGTGTTGTTATATTATTCCTGTACAAGGAATGAATGCAAAAAGTGGCAAGCTTTATCTTAGAATCAAGAGAAAAAATACAACTTAACTTTGCAAAGACCATCCATTGAAGGAGATAACTTTTGACTAGATACAGCTTCTGGCGTCCACCGATGCCAGGTAATAGTGATGAATCTTTCTATTTTATCAGAATATGGTTAGAAAGTGGTCAGACCTAAAGTACACTTGGATGTGATTTTGAGATTTCTCTACAATTGTCTCTCTTTTAGAGTGCAAAGCATATTTCTTTATTCTGTTATCCAGATTCTTGAGATAAACCTTGTGTGCCATATTTTTTCAGGGTGGTTAAATCACTGGGAACTAATTATCTTTCTGGGAACAATTTTGTCTAATATAAAGAAATGCAATAGAATACAATGTATCATAGGAACCTAGAAACATTCCTTTTAGGTTTCAGTAAGGTGATTCTGACAGATGGTTTGATATATAGTTTAGTGGGAAGTTTTCCCTCCATACAGAGAATGATGAGGCCAACTGATTTTATTTATAAGTGCTTTAAGGGGTATTTGAGATTAAGACTAAGCTCAATGTGCTTTTAATGAACTGCATCCAGAGTGACATTTGTACCTGTCTAGAGTAAAACTCACCATGTTGCTATTTATTTGATAAAAAGGGTTTCATGAAAAATAGTACATTTGTCACAATGATAGGATCCATTGCATATGTCTAAGTTAGATCTTTTTTAAAAAGGATGACATTCTTTCTTAGCGCTAAATTAGCACAAAGCAATAAATTCCATAGGTATGGCATAGGGATGTTATCTCAGTAAAAGCTGTTTCACATAAGTGAAGTAACAATTTTTGAAAAACAGGTTTAAGGTAAACAGAAGATGAATATTAGGGTCAATAAGGCAATATTATATGGTGGGAGTCATGTTGGTGGTATCTTTGTTGTAACACTCCGAGTCATCCACAAATTAATTTTTAAAGTAATCAAGGTATGTTGCAAGTAGTTCTAAAATAGACTGGCATCCGGATACAACTGGTCTGCTAGGCAATTGCTTATGGTTTTTGTGTACTTTGTGAACAAAAATAATGTAATGGTTAATGAGAACATATTATTCTTTTGTGAAAGCCAGCTAGCAAGAAGTCAAAGATTAGAAGAGATGATCCGTTGGGTTGTCAGTTTTATATTACAATTAGTTCTGTACAACTGAGTATACACTTCTTTGTTGTTATCACAATTGTTTTAGATACCAAGTCCTGTACCCTTGTCTGCTGGGTGGATCTGCACTTCAGTATGATTGTTCAAGGCTCCTAATGCCATAAAGGAGTACTTGAAAATATTGAATCTAAATATGGGCTCTCCAAATTGAAGCAATAAAGTCTGCTTATTACCACACTATTAAATGTGAGGATCTCATTAGTGACAGAAGTGTTAGGAAAGTTAAAATTCAAAAGTAGTTTAAAACCACTCAAGTTTGGTACAGAATGCCTGGTACTACACATCTTTCATTCAAAAAATAACCAGCTCTTCCACACTAAGATAAACATCTGCCAGTCATTAGTTTCCATAATCCAAGTGAGATTTGTGTTTCCTAATTTTCCTAAATTTTATGAAAAATCCAAATATTTACTCAATTTCTTATATCCCTTTTCACTTTCTCAGAAATTATTTATCTTTCATTGATGAAGTACAAATAACAAGTACCTATAAGTTGCCGCTAAGGTAGGCCCTAAACGCTAAGAGTGCATGATATTTAAAAGGCAGGATACGTTTTACCTGTCCTGGCAGGGAAAGCTCTCAAAGTTACTTTTTACTGGAGCAAAGCTAAATCTCCTGTCGACTGACACTGGGCTACCCTATTACACTTAATAAGTGATAACTCCAGTTTGGGAGCAGATAGAGAAATACATCTTCTACTTAAAATCCTCTTTAATGGTAAAGTCAGACTTTATGTTACTATACTGAAAATGCTTCTTCTGCCTAAAGTAAATGTGCCTTTCTTCCAGTGTCTACGGCTGCATGACTGTTAATGGCTCCTCTACGGCGTGGTGTGTATTCCTTCCAGACAGGGGACAAAAGGGGCCAGGGTGTAGAGAAAGTGGGTCTTCCTGATAGGATGGCTGGGGAGGAGTTGTGCCCTGCCCTGATTATACTTCAAAGGCCTTTGCCTAAAGCACATTCATAGGAGCCTTACCCCAAACCTACCCTTGCCTTTGTTACCCTAGACATTTTGGAGCCAGACCCAGAGGAAAGGGGAAGAATTGACCAGAACCAGTTTAGTGGTAGATGGAGAGGAACCCTCACACACAGGCTGGTACTGGGTATAAAAGGGACACCCTAGAACCTGTCATCAGAAATCTCCTGGACCTGTGAAAGATTAAAAAGTACTGCCCTGCTGTCTGAAGAAAGAAGGCAGGACCTGCTAGCCTTGAACTCGAGAAGTCAGAAGTGACTCCAGGGTCAGTTGTCTGACATTCTGTTTGAGCTACAGGAACACAAAACGATTCCAGAGGCCTTTCCTGCAACTATCCAGCTGAGCAGAATGAACTCAACCTGCCTGAGCCCCGCTGCTGGCCTACGCGGGAGTGAGTTCTGACCCCCAAGAAGTGCTTTGCCAGCACCTGGATCCTTGTATGGTGTCAGAGTGTACTCCTCCAACTTGCAAACTGTAAAACTGCATTCCAGGTGAAAATACAGAAGTTCTGGGATCCTTTCAACCATATACAACCGCCTGCGTCCCTTGCCAACACGGAGCTCTGACAACAACCTGTTCTTTGTGTTAGTAACAACTGCACATGCCTCCCTCCAACACAAAGCTCCAACGGTGACCTGCTCTTCAGTTTGACAATGATTTCATCACAGTTCTTGCCAACACGAAGCTCCAGCTGAGTCTCCTCACGTTAAACTGGACTGTGTGAGAAGGTAAACTCTTTACTGGGCCCAACCTGGTCCCAGTTGTTAGTTCTGGCATCCTTGGCGTGGTCTCCCCTGTCTTTTTTGCCTCTGCTTTCTATGTTGTGACTGTGTGCTGGACTTTGCTTTTCCTGGTTTTGGTACCCTGGGCACTTTACCACTGCTGACCAGTGCTAAGGTGCAAGTGCTCCTAGTGTAAATTGTATGTGTAATTGGCTTTTCCATGATTGGCATATCTGATTTACTAGTAAGACCCTGGTAAAGTGCACTAGAGGTGCGCAGGGCCTGTGAGAACAAGTTACTTACCTTCTGTAACGCTTTTTCTAGTGGATACAATAGCTACCTGTGGATTCCTCACCTTATGAATTCTCTGAAGGCGCCAGCATTCAACGGAAATTTTCTTCCTAGCTCTCACGTCGACGAGGACGTCACAATTGCACGGCTCCGCACTCGACTGCGCCTGACGTTAGTTTCACAATTTTTTACGTGCCTTCGAGGCGAACAGGTGAATACCGACCTCACATGCAAAATACATACCAATGCAAATACAAATATAAACCCCAATAACAGTTTATATAAAAACACCAAAACATACATACAATCTGTATAAAAAGAAGTCTTGGTGTGACCGGACAGGCAACGAGGGGTGGGTGGGACTGGGAGGAATCCACAGGTAGCTACTGTATCCACCAGAAAAAGCGTTACCGAAGGTAAGTGACTTGTTCTTCTGATGGATACAACTACCTGTGGATTCCTCAACTTATGAATAGAATCCCAAAGCAGTCCCGCACTCGGAGCTGAGTGCCTGACTGGTCCAACCAAGAAATCCTGCAAAAAAGAACGCGCAAAATGCCCATCACTCCTAACTTCCGAATTTAAGCAATAATGCTTCGCAAAAGTGTGCCCAAGTTGCGGCCTTACAAATTTCAGCAACTGGAACACCTCTAGCCAAGGCCAAAGTGTCAGACTTAGCCCTGGTCGAATGGGCCCTAATACCCTCAGGAGGAATCTTCATTGCAAGTAAATAACAAATCTTTCTGAAAAGAATGACCCACCTGGAAAGGGTTCTCTTGTGGAAGGCCTTGCCCTTCATCTTGCCCACATATCCATCGAAAGTCTCTTGTCCTCTCACTGAAGAGAAACTCAGAGCCCTTCTTGGATCCAAGCGATGAAGTCTTTCCTCCTCCTTTGATGGATGAGGAGGAGGGTACAAGGATGAGAGTGTTATAGACTGGCCCATATGAAAGGGAGTGACTACTTTAGGAAGGAAAGCCGCCCTGATTCTCAGCACCACCTTGTCAGCATGAAAGGTTTTAAAAGGAGGTTTCACACTAAGAGCCTGAAGCTCTCTCACACGTCTAGCTGACATGATAGCAGTTAGGAAAACTGTTTTTAAAACTAAAAGTCTCAAGGGGCAAGAATGCATATGCTCAAACGGTTAACCCATTAAAAAAGTCAGAACCAAATTCAAATCCCACTGAGGCATGACAAACGGAGTGGGAGGACACTTGTTAGTCAAACCTTTCAGGAACCTAATAACTATAGGGGACTTAAATAAGGAAGGCTGATCAGGAAGTCAAAGAAAGGACGACAGCGCTGACAAATAGCCCTTCCCTGTCGAAACTGCATGCCCTTCTGTGCCAAGGAAAGCGCAAAAAGCTAAATATCAGACAAACGGGTCTTCAAGGGATCAATTTGTCTCTCTCCGCACCAAGCAACGCATTTTGCCCATCTGCCGGCATAGACAGTCCTGGTGGAGTGTCGCCTGGCCGATAAGATAACATCCACCACTTCTGGAGGGAGAGAAAAGGAACTCAGATTGCCCTGTTCAAACTCCAGGCATGTAGGTGCAGGCTCTGGAGGTGGGGGTGTAGAACCTGCCCCTGCGACTGTGAGAGGAGGTCTACCCTGTAAAGGAGATGCAACGGAGATCACAGTGAGAGTTGGAGAAGGTCTCACTTCTTGGCCAATCCGGGGCTATTAAAATGACTTGAGCCCCATCTTAGTGAATCTTCCTCAGAATCTGAGGAATCGAGGGTATGGGGGGAAACGCGTAAAGCAACTGGTCAGACCAAGACATCTGAAACAAGTCCTCCAACGCCCCCTGCACCTGATACTGGAGAATGCAGAATGACGGGCAGTGCACGTTCTCCTGAGTGGCAAACAGCTCTATCTGTGGAAATCCCCACATCCGGAAGGTGTGAAGAACCAGGTACGGATAAAGACACCACTCGTGAGCGGCCGAGAAATGCCGACTGAGACTGTACGCACGTACATTGAGAACATCGGCCAGATAGTTTGCTACTACGCAAATCTGATGGTCCTGCGCCCAGGACAAGAGCCACAGAGCCTCTCTGCAGAGAAGATATGACCCTACTCCTTCCTGCTTGTTGATGTACCACATTGCGGTAGTGTTGTCCGTCAAGACCTGAACTGACTGACCGCGAAGGGACAGGAGGAAGGCCCGCAATTCTAACAGATTGATGTGAAACATCTGTTCTACTGGAGACCAATGACCTTTGACCTCCAGGTCCTCCAGATGAGTTTCTCACCCTAGAGTGGAAGCATCTGTTATGACCGTGGCCACAAGTGGTGGTAGAGAAAACAGCCTTCCTTTGGAAAGGTTGCATCCACAGCCCACCATCGTAGATCCGCTGCAGCATCTCTGGATACCAATATTGACTCCTCGAGATTCCCTCTGTGTTGAAACCACTGCCTGTCTGAGGCACCACTGGAGAGCCCTCATGTGCCAACGTGCATGAGTGACCAACAGAATGCAGGAATTGAACAGACAGAGCAGACGTAGGACCTTGAGGACTGGAAGAGCTGCTCCATTCTGAAACATTGGAATCAACGCCTGAATGTCCTGAGTCCTCTGAGGAGGAGGGTAGGCCCGATTAAATGTTGTGTCCAGTACTGCCCCTATGAACAGGAGGCGTTGAGAGATCTCCAGGTGAGATTTGGGCATATTTACTGTAAAGCCCAGGTTGAACAACAACTGGGTTGTCACTTGCAAGTGATGCAGCACGAGCTCTGGCGACCCAGCTTTGATCAGCCAATCGTCCAGGTTAGGGAATACAGGGGGTCATTCTGACCCACCAACGACCACGGAAGCACCGCCAACAGGCTGGCGGTGCTTCCTGGCCAATTCTGACCGCGGCGGTAAAGCCGCGGTCAGATAAGGGAAACCAGCGGTTTCCCGCTGGTTTTCCCCTGGCCAAAGGAATCCTCCATGGCGGCCCTGCAAGCAGCGCCGCCATGGGGATTCCGACCCCCTTCCCGCCATCCTGTTCCTGGCGGTTCTTACCGCCAGGAACAGGATGGCGGGAACGGGTGTCGTGGGGCCCTTGCACTGCCCATGCCACAGGCATGGGCAGTGCAGGCCCCCCCTAACAGGGCCCCATAAAGATTTTCAGTGTCTGCTTTGCAGACACTGAAAATCGAGACGGGTGCCACTGCACCCGTCGCACCCCTTCAACTCCGCCGGCTCCATTCGGAGCCGGCTTCATTGTTAAAGGGGCTTTCCAGCTGGGCCGGCAAGCGGCCTTCTGGCGGTCGCCCGCCGGCCCAGCGGGAAAGTCAGAATGACCGCTGCGGTCATTTGACCACGGTACGGTCTTTTGGCGGTTCCCGCCAGGCGGGTGCTTCCGCCACCCGCCGGGGTCGGAATGACCCCCACAGATATTACCTTCCTTCTGAGGTCCGCTGCAATCACTGCCATCACCTTCTTGAAGACTCGAGGTGCGGAAGTAAGACCAAAAGGAAGGACCGCAAACTGGTAGTGTTGCGACCCTATCACAAACCAGAGATACTTCCTGTGCGACTTCAGAATGGGGATATGAAAAAAAGCATCCTGCAAGTCGACAGACACCATCCAGTTTTCCTTGTGCAACGCAAGCAGCAACTGTGCTAGGGTCAGCATTTTGAACTTCTCCTGTTTGAGGAACCAATTCAAAATCTTCAGATCCAGGATCGTCCTTCTTGGGAATCAGAAAATACCTTGAATAACATTCCTGAGCCTTCTCCTGCTCCGGAACCAACTCCACTGCACATTTTAACAAAAGGACCTGCACCTCCTTTTGAAGCAACAGGAGATGATCTGCATAAACAAATGATGGGGAGGAATGAGAGGGGGAAACTCCCGAAAAGGAAGGGCATAACCTTTCCCCACAATATTCAGCACCCAAGAGTTCGATGTGATTAAACCCAAATTGAGGAGAAAATGAGATAACTTTCCCCCTATGGGAGAAACATGATGCAAAATGGAGAGAAAACTAAGGCTGTTTTCCTTGATAGGCTCCCCCAGAGGAAGAGGATTAACTGGAAGGCTGCAGAGTGGCTCCTCGCATCCTAACCCTCCCCCAACTACTATAAGATCTGTAAAGAGGGTTGGCAGGCTGCTGAACGCTGGATTGTGGCCTTCCACGAAAAGAGGACCCCCGGCCAAAACCCCTGAACCTTCTAAAAGACCTGAGGGGTGTAGATGATGAAGCTTGGAGTCCCAAAGACCTTGCAGTAGCTCTGCTATCTTTAAATCGTTCTAAAGCTGAGTCTGCTTTGGACCCAAACAACTTCTCTCCATCAAAAGGAAGGTCCATAAGAGTGGTCTGAATATCCGTGGAGAAACCAGAAGCCCTGAGCCAGGCATGCCTCCTGGTTGCCACTGAAGTGCCCATTGCCCTGGCAACCGAATCTGCCATATCCAAACCAGACTGAATAACCTGCTTGGCCGCCGCTTGACTGTCAAACAGGAGTTCATCAAACCGTCCACGCACATCCTGAGGCAAGCTTGGCACAACAGCTCTTGCCATGTTCATCAGGGCATGATTATACCTCCCCAGCACACAGGTTGCATTGACAGACTTCAAGGCCATACTGCATGAGGAGAAGCCCTTCTTTGCTGTTTGCTCCATTAGCTTAGCCTCTCTATCTGATGGAGTAGCAGGGAACGAACCAGGTGCAGACCGGGCAGAACAAGAGCCTTGCAACAACAAGCTCTCAGGTGTTGGATGCTGAGATAGAAACTGATGAAACCCTGGAGCAACTCTGTACCTCCTAGCCACAGTCCTGGAAACTACTGAAGTCGTGACAGACTTCCTCTAAATGTCTAGAATGGGCTAAGTAAGGGCATCATTAAAAGGGAGGAGGAGGGGCTCAGAAGACATAGCGGAAGGATGCAACACCTCAGTCAGAATGTTCGTCTTCGCCTCCGAAGCTGGTAAAGGAAGGTCCAAAAACTCAGCAGCCTTTCTTATCATGCTGTGGTAAGATGGTGCCTCTGCTGTGAGCTCACCAAAGGATGAAAAATCCCACTCAGGGGATGTATCCAGGCCACTTGCAGAGTCCAAGCCCGGAAATTCACCCATAGGCTCAGGAATCTCCCCTTCCTCCAACAGCTGTTGCCGATACTCCTGCTCCTCCAAGAGCCTCAAGGCCCTCCTTCTTGATCTCAGTCTGGCCTCCAAACGCGGCGTCGACAGAGAATTAGCCGACGTCGACGCCGTCGGTTTCAAAGAAAATGGACGCTCCGACAGAGGAGAGGGTGGAGAGACAATGCGGCCCGATCGGGATCCATCCGGTGCCGGTATGGACTCCATCGCGTCGTCGGCAACATCATCCGGGGTGACAATGTCATTGACGCCGAACCAGCATCTTCATCTTGATAGGGTACAAACGGGGCCTGTTTGTATGGAGCCGGCAAACCCAGCCTGAAAGCTAATTGACCCGTGGCACCAGCCAGTTCACCAGCAGGGGCCATAGCTCTGCATTGAGGAATGCTGATGGATCTGCTCCTGGAGTCGGGAAGACAGGAAACCTCTGCTCCTCCTGAGGCGCTTGAACCGAATCCGAAGCCTGCACACCCGACTCCTGAACATGAGTGGCCACAGGAGAACATCGAGCCGGAGGCTTTGTGGGGACTCGAAGATCTCTATCAACGTCGGTGCCGGAGAAGCCTGTAGACACTGAGGCATCACCACTGGACTGACCTTCCACGCCATACGGTGCCATCTTGAAGGGGACCGAGACAGATCCCTTAAAGGATGGCGTAGAGAATTGTGCCGATGCTGCTTCTTCTGCGACCTCGAGGACTTATGCGAAGATGAATCCCTCGCCTTAGATCTTTGATGACCCTTATGCTCCTTCTTAGCTTTTGCCAAGAAGAGCTTAGCCTCTCTCTACTTCAAGGCCTTCAGGTTCATCCGCTGGCAGGACACGCACCCTTCTACATCGTGGTCCAAGCTCAGGCACCACAAGCAGTTCTCATGAGGATCCGTAACCGACATGCGAACCCCGCACTCATAACAAAGCTTAAAGCCCGATTTTTTCGGTGGTTACATTGTAACAACAACAAATCCTCGAAACAGTAACTGTTCAAGAGGTAGGAAAAACCGCTAGCGTCGAAGGTGCAGAAAAAAGGGAACTGAAGTCAGCACGTCGACGAGAACTTCTTATTGCCACAATGACAGCAATTGTGACATCCTGGTCGACGTGGGAGCTAGGAAGAAAAATTCCTTCGAATGCTGGAGCCTTGGGAGAATTCATAAGGTGAGTTATCCACAGGTAGTTGTATCCATCAGAATCAGCAGTTCTGGACATTACACAGCAGTGTAAAAACAGTGTGCATGTTATACTATTGTCATAGGAGCATTTTTGTCCTGTTTGCCAGTGTTTTGACTGTGTCCACAGGTAGTTGTAACCATCAGAAATCAAATGCTACTAATGGGCCTGCAACACTGATTGTGCAACCCACATATGTAGCCCTGTAAACATGGCTCAGACCTGCCACTGCAGTGTCTGTGTGTGCAGTTTTAAACTGCCAATTTGACATGGCAAGACTACCCACTTGTCAGGCCCAAATCATCCCTTTTTATACATGTAAGGCCCCCTTAAGGTAGGCCCTTAGGAGACCCATGAGCAGGGTGCAGTGTATGTTAAAGGTAGGATATGTGATGGGGTGCTTTACATGTCCTAACAGTGAAATACTGCCTAATTCATTTTTCACTGTTGCAAGGCCTATCTCTCTCATAGGTTAACATGGGGCTGCCTTTAAATGACTTTGGGAACAGATAGAGATATGGGGTTTGGTGTCTCTGAACTCACAATTTAAAAATACAACTTTTAGTAACATTGTTTTTTAGATTGTCAGTTTGAAAATGCCACTTTTAGAAAGTGGGCATTTTCTTGCTTAAACCATTCTGTGACTCTGTCTGCTTCTGTATTCCCAGTCTGGGTCAGACTGACAGTTGGGCTGTTGTGAATTCCCTCTAGACAATAACAGAAAGGGAGCTGGGGTGTAGCCTACATATCCTGATGGGTCATCTGGGCTAGAGTGGAGGTAGGAGCTGACACTTACACCTGCATGGGCTGTGTCTGCCATCAAACAATGCAAATGCAGTCTGGTGTGTGTCTGGGGCCAGGTTTGTGCAAAGCAGGATTGTGTGAACAACAGAGACTTTCCTTTGAAGTGTGTCTGTTTTAAAGATGGAAAGAGGTATAAGTAGGGGACCCAAACCCCCAGATTTGTAGATTACTTCTGGACTCAAGAGGAACCTCTGCCATGGAGAAGAGCTGAAGGGGGAGTACTGCCCCTTTGCCTCTGACTGTGCTTTGCTGGGTTGGTCTGCAGTTACTGCTTCTGCCTGAAAGAGGACAAAGACTTGACTTTGTGGTATATTTCTGCTTGTGAAGTGTCTCCAAGGACTTGGACTGACCTTGCCTCCTGTTTTGAAGTCTCAGGGACATCCAAGACTTCCTCTGCCTGCACCTGAACTCTCTGCTGAGACTCCTCCCCTGCCAAGTGGCACCCTATCGTGGGCCCCTGAAAGGTGAAGCTGGTGGAGCCAAGGTGGAAATCTATGCACAGGAGCCGTGCGGGGAAAATGTTGACACACCAACTGCAACGTGACTGCATCGCAGCTGAGGAATCAACGCACAACCTGCATCGCGGCTGGGAAATTGATGCATCACCTGCATCACGACTGAAGAAACAATGCAACCCCCGCCAGCAGCTGCCGTAATCGACGCAGACTCCACGCAGCGCGGATTCTGTACCTCATGCAGCCGGATTTAGCATGCAACATCGCTGGGTGGCAAAATCAATGTAAACCTGCCCGGATCCGAGGTGCTCGTCCAGAAATCGACACATTGCTCTCTTGAGAGAAAAACAACGCGTCATCTACCAGATCGGAGAAGAAATGACACACTTCACTTGCAGGTAACGCATCACTGACTTTTCTGGCGCACGCTTGTTCTTGCGGCTTTATTTTTGACACAAACCAGGTACTTTGTGTAACATCAAGCCACTGTTGTTTTCTATGGAGTAAGTCGCTTTTTGCTTTAAAAAAAATCATAACTTTACTTATGTATGTTGGATTTTTGCTGTTTTGGTCTGGTTCGATTTAGATAAATATTGGCTATTTTTCTAAACTGATGTGGTGTTCATTTTGTAGTGTTTTCACTGTATTACTGTGTGTTGGTACAAATACTTTACACATTGCCTCGGAGATAAGCCTGACTGCTTGTGCTAAGCTACCAAGTGGGTGAGGAGGGGTTATCCTAGGTGTGTATCACCCTTGCCCTGACTAGAGTGAGGGTCCTAGCTTGGACAGAGTGCATACTGACTGTCAACCAGGAACCCCACTGTTAACACCTGTATGCAACCTGAGCTCCATCACAGTAGGCCTGAACTTGTGTCTTTGACCTGGACCAGCGGGACCAGATTATCACGAGTGGAGCTTAGTGCTTTGTGCTGCTATTTTTACCTGAAACGTTAAAAATTCATAACTTTGGTTCTACTTATTTAATTTTTTACATTTTGATGTCACTTTCTTTATTAAAATGTACACTATTATTCTAAACTGGTTTGGGATTTTTCTTGTATTTTGTTTTCTCTTTATTACTGTTTGAGTGCTGCATATATAGTTTGCACATTGCCTAAGTTACGCCTGGCTACATTTGTGCCAAGCTACCAGAGAGTTAAGCAAAAGGTTACTTAGTATCTTTTGTGATTCACCCTGAAAAGGATTGCTACTATTTTTTAAGTGGGGCTTTTACCCCTCTCAACTAATAACTAAATTTCTACAATCAGAAGGGGTTCTTAATTTCCAATTTACGTTCTGCCATCAGTATCACTGAAAACAGGTCTAATAAAGACCCTGCGTCAATGGGCCTTGGACGAAATAATCACAGACAATTTTCCATATTATAGTTATAAAAGTGAAATCATAGATTGTTATGAAGCACAGAAACTGGATATAGTTTTATAGGTACCTTTGACCACACTTGTTTTAATCCAGTTTGTTATTTTTTATGTTATGCACCATTTCAGGTCTGTTCACACATGTAGGTTTTGTAAATAATACAGTTGCCTGAAAAAGATCGTAAATAATGCCACTGATGGTGTCTTTGATATAAGTAGATTCTAAAACAAAACATTTTTGAAATCACACATTTTGATGAGCTAGTTACTCTCAATCTGAAAATATGTGTGTAATATCATATAAGTATTATAATCTTTAGTATTAGATCACTTTGATAGCTTCACAACAATTTCAATTAACCATAGATGCCCTTAAAGAGCATCTGCCTCTAATCTCAGTTGTTGGGACAGCAAATTCCATGCTCTCTAACCATAACTCAAGACTATACAAACAAAGGTAGGTTGTTCTACGGATACTACAGAGGTCACTGCACGGATAATTAGAAGCTTTAAATGTGACTAAAAAGGCAGGTTCACTATGGTGAAAGGAAGTAGCTTGTCAGTGTGCTGTGACCCATTGGTCAGTCAGTACGCAATGCCTAGGCAGTTTTCTTAAGTGGGTTGCAATAATCCCAAGAAGTCTTCCCAAAATCTATGAGTCAAAATCTCTTCAGGATTTTGCATTATATGAGTTGAACGGCCCTAGAATCTCCATGCACAGATTTTTAACTGCATGGTGTGCGCAATTGTGCTCACAGTCAGAGGGGCTTATTCAAGCAGCCATAACTCCTCTTCATTGAGAAGGGCAAATGGAAGAGGCAGTGGCATTGGTGAAAGTACTACAATCCGGCAGATCCGGCACTTGCAGTTAGGGGATTCCTTAATTCTGTCCATTGTGCAAGACTGAGGTCCCGGGGTGCAGTAAATGCAGCTTTCCTGAATGGGTCACTTAAAGGAAGATAAATGGACCACGCTTTCCCCTAAAACTTCTCTCCCTCTAACAACTGAACTGTTGCATACTCCAAGGCTCCCAGCATCAACCAACCTGTAATTCTCTCCTTTTATCAACTGAACCTGTTGCTTACCCACCATCAACCAACTAGTGGTGCTCAGAAAGGACTAATCAGCAATTCCATGCTTAAAAGGTTAGCAGAGAATTACTAAAGGGGGCATTGTCTCCATGTCCTCACATTTCAGCATCTTCAACTCAGGAATAGAAGCAATATTCTTCCACCAATAGTGGTCGTTTGTGTATGGGGATGACAAAAGGGGGCCAGAAGAGGAGGACGAACCCCATTTCCCTGTCACTCCATTGCCGGCTCATACCACTCCTGCCTGACACCAGCTGAAAACAGAAAGCGAGCAGAGCACAAAAACAGAAAAATAACCGGAGAAGGGGATAACATAGCAACAGACAAGGAAATTGGTTATGTTTTACTGAGAACATAACAGTAAGAAAGAGGACAGAAGTCAGGAAGAGACAGAAGAGTGAAATGGAGAGGAAGATGGAGTACAAAAGGAGGCAAGAGTGGAGATAGGTGAAAGGAGTGAAAAAGAGCAAAGCAACTAGTGGCAGACCCAGAAAGATGGAGCATCTGCAAGACGAAAGTAGGGAAGGAGGGCAGAGAACATAAAAAGGACTCAGTAAGCTAAGGAAGGGGAAATTTGGGAAGGGAAATATGATTATGCGCATTATACCAATTGTTGCAGTATTTTAAACTTACTGATTAAAGGAGAGGAGAAACTGTGTCAGAAGAAAGAGGATTCGGATTTGGCAAATGAGAAGTTTTTATTTTTATTTTATTTTGATCCTCACCTGACTTATATTAAAAATGTGGGGGAGGGAGGGCCAACCCCTGGAGTAAAAAGGCTATTACAAGAAACTGATGGCATCCCCTTCCGCCTTTGGCTTCTCTCATGTTGGCCGCAATCCTCACAGTGATCCTCTATCTTGTTATGAAAGGGAGAGGTGAGTTTCATCTCTCCTGGCCCCACCCGCTAATGCCAACACTGGTTTTCCAATGTCTCATTCTGCCCTCAATGCCTTCACATTGTGGGATGCCCGGTTCCTCCTTAGATGGCTCTTCTCCTAGGAATGACTGTAGTGGCCATTCAGAGACTGGATGTCTGGATAAATAATCAGCACTCATTTGCATGTTCCCAGGAATATGTAGTCCCTGGAAAGAGAAGGATTGAAGAGCCAGGAACCAACAGAGTATCCAAGGGTTGGAGTCTTAGTTCTGTGCCAACCAGGTAAGAGGGGCATGATCAGTTGATTTTACAGTAAGCTGGTGAAAAATCTTTCTGAAAAACATTTAAGTTGTGTGGATTGTTGCAGAAAAGTGCAGAATGTAGGTGTAACAGGGATTGTCATGAGGAGTTTTGTTGTTTGAAAGAGGATTTGCAGAGTGTGCAGAATTTGAAAAGGTATTGCTCCAATCAAGAAAATATTATTTGCACTGACAGCAGTGTGAAAAGCTTAGGGGCCACTTTCATTCAAAGACATAAAGGTATGGAGAGGACAGTAACGTTCATTTTGCTTACCTTGAGAACGGCAGAAATTAGATACTTGGTATTAGAACGTGAGGTACTTGCCATTTATTGGACAGTAAGAAAGTTGAAATGTTTTCTGTGGGGAAGAAAGCTCACAATAAGGATGGATCACAAACCGTTGAGGGACGTTTTTTATGAAGAAGTTTGTAGATAATGTGTCAAGTAGAATTGCAAAATGGGTGGTGGCTAAACAGGAACTTAATTTCAAAGTAGAGTATATTCCTGGAAAGAACAATGTTGTTGCTGACTGTCTGTCGAGGACGGTGGATGTGGATGAGGATGAAAAAGAAGAATATTTTATAGAGGGTGAAAAGAACAAGTAACTTACCTTCGGTAACGCTTTTTCTGGTGGATACAATAGCTACCTGTGGATTCCTCACCTTATGAATTCACCCTTGCGCCAGCATCCAACGGAAAATCTTCTTCCCAGCTCTCCACGTCGACGAGGACGTCACAATTGCACGACTCCACGCGACTCCGTCTGACGTCACTGTGTCACTAAGAGGTCCTCCTCGGCGTGCTGACGTCAGTTTCACCCATTTTTTACGTGTCTTTGAGGCGAACAGGTGAGAACCGACTCCACAATGACTCCAATAAATACATATATACATAAAGCCTTCATGATGCAACATAATCAAAACCATCATTTATATATATATACAGGAAAAGTATCAATATATACATACATTTATACAACCACAAATCGAAGTGCAATCAAACAGACAACGGGGAGGCGGATGGAACTGTGAGGAATCCACAGGTAGCTATTGTATCCACCAGAAAAAGCGTTACCGAAGGTAAGTAACTTGTTCTTCTGATGGATACAAACTACCTGTGGATTCCTCACCTTATGAATAGAGTCCCAAAGCAGTACCGCACTCGGAGGTGGGTGCCTGTCTGATTACACCAAGAAATCCTGCAACACAGATCGTGCAAAATGGCCGAACCTCAGAGTCCAAGCAGTAATGCTTTGCAAAGGTATGGAGGGACGTCCAAGTTCCCGGCTTGCAAATATAGACCACCGGAACCCCCCTTGCCAGGGCCGAAGTAGCAGACTTAGCCCTGGTGGAGTGGGCTCTGATACCCTCATGGGGAACCTTTTTCGCCGAGCAGCAGATCTTGATACAAAGGCTAACCCACCTGGAGATAGTTCTTTTATGGACTGCTCTGCCCTTCCTCTGTCCAACGTACCCCACGGCAGCTGATCTTCCAGGCGAAAGTCCTTTGTCCTTTCAGTGTAAAACCTAAGCGCCCTTTTAGGGTCCAACCGGTGAAGCCTTGCTTCCTCCTTCGAGGGGTGAGGAGGAGGGTAGAAAGATGGAAGGGTAATAGCCTGCGTTATATGAAAAGGAGTGACAACTTTTGGCAGGAAAGCCGCCCTGGTTTTCAACACCACTTTATCTGGGAAAAACAAGGTAAAGGGGGGTTTAACAGAAAGAGCTTGGAGCTCACTAACCCGCCTAGCCAAGGTTATGGCAACAAGAAAAAACATCTTAAGCACTAAAAACCTAACGGGCAAGAGTGTATGGGCTCAAAAGGTGACCCCATTAAAAAGGTCAAAACAAGATTTAGGTCCCACTGAGGCACATGAAAAGGAGAGGGAGGAAACTTATTAAGTAAACCCTTAAGAAACCTAACTACAATAGGTGATTTAAACAATGAGGGCTGACCCGGGAGGCGAAGAAAGGCTGACAGAGCAGCTAAATAACCCTTAACCACAGCCACTGCACAACCCTTCTTTGCTAAGTCCAAAGCAAATAATAAAATATCAGAAAGGTGGGCCTTCAAAAGATCAATTTGTTTTTCGCCACACCAAGCCACGAATTTTGCCCACCTACCGGCATAAATGGTCTTATTGGAGTGTCGCCTGGCCGATAAAATAACATCCACTACATCTGGTGGGAGAGAAAAGGAACTCATGTTTGTTGCACCAGAGTAAGATTGTCGTCACTTCCGGGTTTGTCTCCAGCACTTCCCGAGACCTGCGGGTTAGGTCTGCGGGTTAGGTCTGCTTTTCTCCTCCGGCACTATGGTCTTCTACTTCACCAGCAACGCTCTCCTTTAATTCCTTTGCCCTGAAACACAGCACAACTCGAGGACGGTTTTAGAAGCGAGGAGCCTCCAACCACTGACAGGCAGCAGCAGGAGCAACGGCGTCACCAGCAACCACGGGGGTCTGTACAAAACTCTTTCAAAACCATAACTGGGATTTATTAGCAGAACAACAGACAGGCAAGGGACGGAAGTGCAGAAGCTGGGGAGCCCGGGTGCAGTTCTGCAGTTGCATTTGCTGTTCTGAATGCATTTTTTGAGACGGACATTGTGGGATTATTGAGGCAAACACTGGGGATTATTATCTGTGGCGAAGGACTTCTTTCTACTCATTCCCGAAAACGACATCCCTTTCATTTTTCTACTCTCCGCCCCGCTCTCAATCCCTGTCTTGTGTGTTATAAATAATATCACCAACAACCTCTGCTAAAATCAACCCTCCTTCCTCCTCCTCTCTGACCCCATCCAACATCCCCTGTCAAGATACGTGAAACGCTGAACTCACGCAGGTGCCGCAGGTGCCGGGTGGCTCACGTCGGAGTGCAGCGCGGCGCGGCGTAGAGCAGAGCACGGACGCTGCCGCTGCCTCCACCACCGCTACTGCTGCATTTGGGGGGGGGGGGCCAGGGCCCGTGGGAAAGGCGAGGAGCTTGGAGGAGCTTGGAGCTGGATCGAGCGGCTCCTCACCGGTACGCGCCCCCCTGCGAGATCCCCCTGCGTTGCACCCGAGAGCGCCGAGGGACGACCCTGGGGCCCGGTGACTGAGAGCGGCCGAGGGGTAAGACCGAGGGGCAAACCGAGGGGCAAACCCATGGAGAGTCAGAGGCCCCTAAGGACCCAGTGACAGAGACAGAGACAGGCTGAGGACGACGGGGGACCCTCGTTAGGCCCTCTGACGCCCCGCCGACTCCCGGGAGGGGCAGGGCTGAGACCCTTGGAGACCCTGAGACCCTTGGAGGTGATTGACTGCGCCCCCGGAGAGACCGCTGACCCGCAGTCCCGTTGCAGTCCCGTTGTGTGCAGGGGTAGCCGGTGACCTGCGCCCTCCACAGAGATTTCCAAGGGTGTTATAGTAGACCTCATTACACACTCCTTCACCTAAAGGGACCCGAGGAGGGGCCTGAGGAGCCAGCGATCCGAGCACCGGAAACTGACTGTGGCATCAGAGAGAGGTCCCGGTGTCTGATCCCTTACCACAGACTGGCCTTGGGCGCTAGAGCCTGATCCTGGCCACAGGCACCACAAGTGACTGACCTCCAGGCACCACAACTTGGGTACTAGTGACTGACCCCGAGCACCGTGACAGGACCCGCATCAGAGACTGACCCCGGGCACAAGAGGCAGACCCCGGCACTGGAGACAACCAGCAGCACACTCTTGCACACTCTTGCAGGACACCGGGTTGCCGGTTCGGATCGCCGCCGCCGCAGTAGGCTGCCTGCTAAAAACACGCAGGGAGATCTACAATACTCAGAATTCTCTGGGTTTCCTGTGCGCTAAGTGGCGCGAAAGTGCTGCCACGCCCCCCGGGCCCTTAAACTGCAACAAGGTACACTGCACCGGGCAGGGGCAAGAGACGGGACTGGGCCTAAACTGCCTAAACTGTAAATTATTTGTAGTACATCTTGACTACGCAGTTTTGTGTTTTGTATTGCTGAATTATAGCTGGTGGTACTTACTGCAGCCAACCAACCTATGATGGCTAACTGTAATAACTCCGCCAAAAAACTAGGGGCTACTATGCTTGATAACTACCTGGTTAAAGTGGTTAAAAAGATTAATAGTGATCGTAGAGTCTCCCTAGGGAAAGGAGGTTCCCCTGTTCAGACACACCCTAGTTCCTCCCCACATACAGTGTCTACCTTTGAGGATCTGGGCGCCATCACTGATCAGGATATGATACTAACTGAGGCACAGATATATTCTAATCCCTTAGACTCAATGGGTACAACCGGCGAGAGCCCATTTAGCCCCGTGGTTATGGCAGATACTCCCCCCCAACCAGCAAGAGCAGTTAGGGCTTGTAGAAAGTCGTTGGGCAAAAGAGGAGCGGGGAAGGTCAGCAATTCTCGAAAGTCCCTCGAAGCAAAAACCCATACTATTAAACCAAAGGGGTTAGACGGGGGATCTGATAAGCCAGCGGGTTGCTGTCACAACAGGCAGTATATAGAAAATATACTGGCAACAGTAGAGGATAAGCTAGCGGCAAAAATGGCTGAAATTTTTAGCACACTATTGTTGAAAATTGAAGTACTTACCCAAGAGGTCCACTGTTTGAGGGTACAAGCCACATCGACACCAGCAGCTGTACTAACGGTACCTCTTGGTTTACCATCTGGAAATTGTGTTGAGCAGGCAATACTCACGGGCATCAGTTTAAGACATAAAGCCCCATGTAACGAAACAAGTTTGGAGGCGGAGCCCACTATACCTAGGGTACCCGAAGTGATTCGAGGGTCCCTAGAGGGTAGGCCACAACCAACTCGAGTCCACAAGGAAGTAAGAGAGCACATCAATAATTATAATGTTAGGATTGATCTCCCACCTGAGGCCGCTCCATTTGTATGTATATTGTCAGGAGTGCCAGAACTTAGTTCAGGTAAAAAAGAAGGTTACAATGACTTAAAAAATAAAGTAGCCTTCTGGCTTACTAAGAATAGACCCCTCCCCCCTACCATTGATGGTAAAATTTTAAATGTGAGAAGGGTGGGTTGGCTTGGCCACATGATTAAAGATATTCCAGGTGATCTGGTAATAGTTAATTTCAGGAGTACAAATGTTGTCCCATTTTTGCGAGGCTGGTGCCCGCAACTTGCTGATGGACCAATAGTCACTTGGGAACTCCCAGATTTTTATCCTACGGTGTATCCCGAGGTGAAGGTGCCTTCCCAGATTAATAAAAATGTAATTAACCCTCCCAGGGGCTGGTTCGCACCAGAAAGCATTGAACCCTTGATTACTGCCGGGAGATATGGGCCGTTATCCTGTCTAGATGAGAATGATTGACTGATTGGTAGAGAAGAAATAGTTAATTTAACTTTATTGAAATCCCCCCACATAGAAGATATAAGCTGGAAGGCTATTGCCACAGATCCAAGTAATAATCCTGACATTTCCCCTGTTGGTACATTGTCTGCATTACCCAATTTTAGTATGGACTCACCCACTGCTTTAGCTGAGTCTGTTGACATGTTATCAAGGTATATATCCTGGAACATAGCCGGTCTGGAGTCCAGCCAGTGTATTCCTGATTGGAGGGACTTCATTGATCAGGGCGATATAATTGCATTCCAGGAAACATGGGCTATCACACCGATATTTCGGGTGGGGTATCTGAACTTTAGCAAGCCAGCAATTAGAGGCCAGAAAGGGCGTCCTGTTGGAGGTCTTACAATTTGGGTCCGCCAAAGTGCGGGTGTTAGAGTTGAAGAAGTGTCAATTGATAGTCCAGACATAATTGCCTTAAAGATAAAGTCCAACCAAGGTACAAACATCCTGTTGGTTAATATTTATGTCAGGGGCCTCCAGGGAGGAAGGGTTTCTCCGACCCTCCTCCTGTTGGATGACATTTTATCAGGTTCAACGACCGATGGCCACAAGATTGTGATGGGGGATCTTAATACTTGTTTTGAGCCCTTGGGTATTGAGGACGGCCCGCTCACCGAGGAGGAGGATCTATCCTGGGGTATTCCCCAACTTGAGATACCCTCGATTGCTAAGTGGTCAAGCTCAGCCACCTATATCAAGGGGCTATGCCTGGATATGGGTCTAAGAGCTGTTAATGGAAGGGTCAAGTCAGATAGGAAGGGCAGGCATACGTTCAACAACGGCAGACACAGTAGTCGTATCGACTATATTTTGGTCGATGTGAGGCAGTGGTTTGCAGTTGTTGATATGCTAGTTACGGAACGCCCAGAGAGTGATCATGACCCGCTGGTTTTGACCTTAAGGGATTCCAGCTTTCAGAGGTCAGAGGGTAGTGGTCCTAATATAACAGCACGAGAGGTCATTGTGAGCAATGACATGCGCAGGGTACGTTGGCCCAAAATAGCCGTTGACGCTGGGGCCCGTAGGGCGATAAGAACCTTAGTGTCTAGCTCTGTGGAGCTTTTAAACAATTGTGGCTCACAGGACGAGATTAACAGCGAACTTATACGCACCCACTCTGACTTGTTTCAGGAACTTAAAAAGTTGTTCATCAAACATATCCCTAAATAACCTAGGCCCAAGAAATACTCATCCCCTACTTGGTTTGATAAAGAGTGTAGTTTGACAAAAAGAGTTCTCTTTGAGGCTATTAAAAACAAAAATCATAGCCAGATTAGATCTTGTAGAAAACTCTATAATGAGGCAAAACGCAAAGCAAAACAAAAGTGGGACGAGGAACGCTGGCTTATGCTGTCAGAAGCCTGTGGTAAACGCAACATGCAACAGTTTTGGTATCTCATGAGATGGGGTATCTCGCAGGACGCCCACTATAGCCCAGCATCTGTCTCTAATCATCAGTGGGTAAAAAATTTTGAGGATCAGTTTAAGTGTTATACAGTAGAAGTGACTATACCCTACCGTCTTGAGCCCGCCGAGCTGTTAATATTCTCAGCTACTGAAGTTATCAATTGCCTGCAAAATATTCCCAAAGGGAGGGCCCCTGGCCCAGATGGTATTCCAGCGGACATTTTTTTGGAAGACCAGGACCTATGGGTACCTTATATACTCCACCTGGCGAATGCAGTTGCTGCAGGCGCTAAAATTCCTGATTCATGGTATGGGGCAGAAATCCTTCCTATATACAAGAAAGGCGATCGCTCAGTACCCTCAAACTACCGGCCTATCAGCCTTATTGATGCGATCCAAAAAATTATAGCGCGCCTCGTCTTAGGGAGGATACAGGAATGGATAACAGACTCAGATATTTTGACTCCGTTGCAGGCGGGCTTTAGACCTCATGTAAGCACCCTTGATCAAGCCTTTCGTTTTGCCCTCTTATATTGGAAAACAGTTTTTTTGGGTAAGGGCAAGTTATATGCAGCTTTTGTGGATCTAAGATCTGCATTCGACTTGGTTCCTAGGCCTAAATTATGGGATTGCATACTGGAACAGGGAATGCCCAGGGCTCTAGTGCGACTCCTAGTGAATCTTCATGCACACACCTATGCCCAAGTCCGCTGGGGTAAGCCTGGCGAGGTTACGGACAGGTTCCATGTTTTGAAAGGTGTTAGACAAGGATGTGTCCTGGCTCCCACTTTGTTTTCCCTGTTTATTAACGGGGTTACCAAATATTTTGCAACACATCCCACGGATGCTCCCCCCCCTCTGATAGCGGGAATGAAAGTACCATTGCTCATGTTCGCGGATGATACCTTGTTATTATCAAAGATTCTTCCCTCAGTCTTGTATGGGGCAGAGCTTTGGGGTTATAGCAATCTGGACCGACTGATGCTGGCCCAAAACAGATTTATAAGAGGGGCGGTTGGTCTTCCGAGGTCATCCCCACGTATTCCGCTCCTTTATGACCTTGGGCTCCAACCGGTGGAAGACCAAGCCAGATTTCGGCCCTTGGCCTTCTGGCGGAGGTTGTGGTCTACCCCAGAGCTGTTATTATATGCGAAAGCATGTCTCGAGGTAAGGGACACCCTAGGATCTGATAAGATTGGCTGGTTTAAGGGTGTTAGAACCACTCTTTGTGCCATGGGTCTAGGTGCCCTTTGGCACAACCCTGACTCAGCTACCTTTCCTTCAAAAAAAGTGCTGAAACAACTATATTGGGAATGGGTGGTAGGCACAAGACACTCATCCCTTATAGGTAGTTCCCTTACAACAACATTTTTACACGTGAAAGATGCCTCTGCAATTGAAAAGTACTGGGATGTTATAACAAAACCCATGGACCGTAAATTATATCACCAAGTTAGAGTGGGCTCATTACCATTAAGGTGTTTAACCTCCACCTGGGGTACTGGTGGCCCAGATAAATGCCCATTGTGTACTGAAATGCGGGAAAATGTGAGCCATTTGTTTTTTGTTTGTCCATTATATGCTGCCCCAAGGAAGAAGTGGTTGGTACCCCTATGCAAAAGTCTGGGCACACAATCAGCCGAGACTGCTTGTAGGATCCTTAAAACTGATCCTTCACCTACTATAGCAATAGGGGTGGCCAAATTCCTGGGGTGGGCATGGATAATTCGTTTTGAATCACTAAAACAGCTACATGTTTTAGATAAGTAAATTATCCTGAATTTTAGAACTGAGCCTTTTTAAAGTAATGTACTCCTTTTTATTATTATGTTAAAATATTTAACAAATGACGCATTAGATAGATTTAATACGTTCTTAGTAGCTTTTATGAAATATTGTATTTATTGTTATAATCATTAGCACTGACAATTTTATAAGTATTATGACGTGTAGCATGTCTTTTATGATGAAATATCGAATAAAGACTTCTTTGACTTGACTTGAAAAGGAACTCAGGTTGCCCCGTTCAATCTCCAGGCATGAAGGTGCAGGCTTTGGAGGTGGGGGTGTAGAACCTGCCCCTGCAACTGCAAGAGGAGGTCTGCCCTGACAGGGAGACGGAGCGGAGGGCACAGAGAGAGTTGGAGAAGGTCTGTGTACCACACCCTTCTTGGCCAATCCGGGGCTATTAAAATAACCTGAGCCCGATCTTGGAGAATCTTCCTCAGAACCAGAGGAATCAAGAGTATGGGGGGAAACGCGTAAAGAAACTGGTTGCACCAAGACATCTGAAACGCGCCCCCCAAAGCTCCTTGCACCGGATACTGGAGGCTGCAGAATGACAGGCAGTGCGCGTTCTCCCGAGTGGCAAACAGATCTATCACTGGAGTACCCCACATCTGAAAAATGTGCAGGACCAGATCCAGATGGAGATGCCACTCGTGATCGACCGAAAGGAGCCAACTGAGAGAGTCTGCACGCACTTTGAGCACCCCGGCCAGATGATTTGCTATCAAGCAAATCCGATGATCCTGAAGCCAGGACCAGAGACGCAGAGCTTCTCTGCAGAGAAGATCCAACCCTACTCCTCCCTGCTTGTTCATATACCACATTGCGGTAGTGTTGTCCGTCAGGACCTGAACTGACTGACCGCGAAGGGACGGGAGGAAGGCCTTGAGAGCCAAGCGTATCGCCCGCAATTACAACAGATCGATATGAAAAGTCTGTTCCACTGGATACCAACAACCTTTGATCTCCAGTTCCCCCAGATGAGCTCCCCACCCTAGAGTGGAAGCATCCGTCATGACCGTGGCCACCGGTGGAGGCAGTAAAAACGGCCTTCCTTGCGAAAGGTTGCCGTCCACAGCCCACCATCGCAAATCCGCTGCAGCATCTCTGGAGATCGTTGTCGACTCCTCGAGATCCCCTTTGTGTTGAAACCACTGCCTGCGGAGGCACCATTGGAGAGCCCTCATGTGCCAACATGCATGAGTGACCAATAGAATGCAAGAAGCGAACACACCGAGCAGGCGTAAGACCTTGAGGACTGGAACAACCGCTCTATTCTGAAACATTGGAATCAACGCCTCAATATCCTGGAGCCGCTGAGGCGGAGGATATGCTCGATTCAATGTCGTGTCCAGCACTGCCCCTCTGAACAGGAGGCGTTGGTAGGGCTCCAGGTGAGATTTGGGTACATTGATCGAAAAACCCAGCCTGAACAACAACTGAGTTGTCATCCGCAAGTGACGCAACACAAGCTCTGGAGACTTGGCTTTGATCAATCAATCGTCCAGGTAAGGGAATACCGATGTCCCTTCCCTTCTGAGACTTGCTGCCACCACTGCCATCACCTTTGTGAAGACTCGAGGTGCTGAAGTAAGACCAAATGGGAGGACCGCAAACTGGTAGTGTTGCGACCCCACCACAAACCAGAGATACTTCCTATGCGAGTTGAGTATAGGGATATGAAAGTACGCATCCTGCAACTTGACAGACACCACCCAATCCTCTTTGTTTAACGCCAGAAGTACCTGCGCTAGAGTCAGCATCTTGAATTTCTCCTGTTTGAGGAACCAATTCAAAATCCTCAGGTCTAGGATTGGTCTCAAACAACCGTCCTTCTTGGGGATCAGGAAGTATCTTGAATAACAACCCTGACCCCTTTCCTGCTCTGGAACCAACTCCACCGCACCTTTTGACAATAAGGTCTGAACCTCCTGTTGCAACAACAGGAGATGGTCTTCTGAACAAAACGAGGGACGGGGAGGGATGGGAGGAGCAAACTCCTGAAAAGGGAGAGCATATTCTTTTCTCACAATGTTGAGCACCCCTGAGTCTGATGTAACTAACTCCCACTTGTGGAGAAAAAGACGTAATCTTCCCCCTACAGGAGAAGTATGGTCAACAAAGAGAAGAAAACTAGGGCTGCTTCCCTTGCTGTTGTCCTCCAGAAGAGGATGACAAAGGGTCCTGCTGGGTGGCCCCTCTTGTTCTAACTCTCCCCCGCCCCTAAAGGACCGATATGGGAGGTTGGTAGGCTGGTGGACTGAGGACTGGGGTCTCCCTCGATAAACTGTCCAAACCCCCTGAACCTACGAAAGGTCCTAAAAAGGGTAGCAGAGGAGGCTTGCAATCCTAAAGACTTCGCCATGGCCCGGCTGTCTTTAAAGCGCTCTAGGGCAGAGTCCACTTTATCTCCAAACAGTTTTTCCCCATCAAATGGCAAATCCAACAAGATGGTCTGTACATCCGAAGAAAACCCAGAGGACCTCAACCAAGCGTGCATCCTGGTAGCAATAGATGTACCCATTGCCTTGGCCACCAAGTCAGTAGAGTCCAGGTCAGACTGAATTATTTGTTTCACTGCAGTCTGCGCATCAGACAGGAGTTCCCCAAATGGTCTCTGTATATCTAGCGGCAGATCAGGAACCATGGCTTTCGCAGAATCATGAGGGTGTGGACATACCTACCCGGCACACAGGTAGCGTTTGCAGCCTTGAGAGCCATGCTGCAAGAAGAAAAAGTCTTCTTTGCGGATTGCTCCATCTGCTTGGATTCCCTGTTAGATGGAATCACAGGAAAAGAGCCAGGAGCAGACCTTGTAGAGCAAGAGGCCTGGACCACCAAACTCTCCGGGGTAGGATGTTGCGATAAAAACCCCAGATCACCAGGCACCACTCTATATCTTCTTGCCAGGCGCCGAAACCAGCTTCCTCCAAAGTTCTAAAATGGGTTCCGTAAGAGCTTCATTGAAAGGAAGCAAAGGGTCTGCAGAAGCCAAAGAAGAATGTAACATTTCCATTATTATGTTTGTTTTAACTTCTGCAGCAGGCAGTGGACGTTCTAAAAAGTCTGCTGCCTTCCTGATCACCGTGTGAAACGAAGCTGCCTCCTCCGTAAATTCCCCCAGTGAAGACAAGTCCCATTCCGGGGAAGTATCCAGCCCACTGGCCGACTCCAAGCCCTGATACTCTCCCAAGGGCTCGACCATCTCTCCTTCCTCCAACTGCCTTAGATATTCTTCCTCTTCCAAGAGACGCAAGGCCTTTCTGCGTGACCTCAATCGAGCCTCCAACCTCGGCGTCGACATGCAATTTGCTGACGTCGAAGACACTGGCTTCAACACCTGAAGAGGCTCTCTAGGGGAGGGTTGACTCCGCTGGAATCCATCACCCGGGTCCGGCGCCAGCACGGATCCTAATGGCGCAGAAGATGCATGTGACTCCACCATCGGCACCGGCTGACGGGGTGATGATATCGGCGCCATAGATCTAGAGGGAGACATCATGGGATTCACAGGACCTCGAGGAGATGTCATTGCCGCCGGTCCGGTACCCTCAGCCGGATAGAATGGCATAAATGGCACCGCCTTGTACGGAGCCGGGGAGCCCAACGAAAATACCAATGGACCCGTGGGACCAGCCGGTGCATCAGCAGGGGCCATGGCATTGAACATAGTAAACATGGCATTCAAAAATGCCGCTGGATTCGCTCCTGGAGTCGGGAATGCAGGATACCGCTGGTCTCCCTGTTGCACCTGTTCTTGCTGTCCATCTGACTTCTGAGCAGCAGGTGAAAATCGAGGACTGTCCTGAGGTGCCACAACCTCAAAGACGGACGGACGGTGCCGGAGAAGCCTCAGGATTCTGGGGTTGCGGAGTCACCGTCAGACTCACCTCCCACGTCGCCGACGAGATGGAGACCTTGATCTTGATCGCTCCAAGCCGAACGACGCCGAGAGTCATGAAGGCGCTGTTTCTTATGCTTCTTCGAAGAAGCGTGGGAAGAGGATCTTCTATGGCTCCTATGACCCTTTTTCGCCTTGGCCAAAAAGAGTTTGGCCTCCCTTTCCTTTAGAGCCTTAGGATTCATGCTCTGGCAAGACTCACACTCCTCGACGTCATGCTCAGTGCTAAGGCACCAAAGACAATCCTCATGAGGGTCAGTGACCGACATGCGACCCCCACACTCTCTACAAGGCTTGAAACCGGACTTCCTCAGGGGAGACATTGTAACTACAAAGAGCAACAAGATGAAACCTCCAACAGAAGCGAGAGTTAGGAGAAAACCGTTAGCGTCGAAGGCACGGAAAAAAGAGAACTGATGTCAGCACGCCGACGAGGACCTCTTATTGGCATGGTGACGTCAGATGGAGTCACGTGGAGCCGTGCAATTGTGACGTCCTCATCGACGTGGAGAGCTGGGAAGATTTTCCGTTGTATGCTTGTGCAAGGGTGAATTCATAAGGTGAGGAATCCACAGGTAGTTTGTATTCATCAGAAAGTGTGTGTTGTGTATGAGGGAACTGAGAGTATGGATGAGTGGAAAAAGGAAATGGAACAGAAAAGGGTGTTGCAAGATGTGATATGAATGTTAGAAAGCGCTGGGGAGGGGAAAAAAAACAAATGTACACAGATGTTAAACCATATTGGAGTGTTAAAGAAGAATTGCCTAGTGACAATGGGATTCTTCACAGGGGCACTAGACTAATTCCTCTAGAATCAGCGAGAAGGAAGTTGCTGTGCATGGCACATGAGGGACAACAAGAGAGCTCTACGTCCAAGGAATGTTAGCAAGCTGATTACTGGTGGTCAGGGATGGAATAAGAAGTGGAGAGAGTAGTGAGAGAATGTATTGAATGTAATCTTAGTGATAAATTATGTAAATGTAGGGAACAACCCATGATGGTGAGGGGGTTACCAAAGAATGCTTGTAGTGAAATGCCTGTGGACATTCTTGAGCCACTAGAACGAGGTAGGTTAAAGAAATTCATTATTGTGTTGGTGCATTTATATTCCAGGTGGCCAGAAGTAAAGGTGGTAAATGAAATAACATAAAAAATTATATAGAATTTCTGTCACAAATATTTGCAAGAGAAGGGCTGCCTTCATCAGTTTTGAATGGTGTCCAGTTTGCTCCAGAGAGATGGAAGAAGTTTTAAGAAATAGGGGCATTACACATTAGAAGTTCACATTATATCACCCTGAGACAAATGGTACAGTAGAAAGAATAACACCCACAATGAAAGAGGCTATACAGTTAGTAAAAAGCTCTGGAAAATGGTAGCTAAATGAAATTTTGAAGTGGGTGGAAGTGTATAGGGTGAAACCACATGCTACCACAGCAAGGGGGAAGGAGAGCCAACTCAATATTGTCTCCTGCATAGGTCAAGCATTGGACTGAAATGAAAGATAGTGGGGATTATGAGGACTGGAAAGAGAGAGTGAAGCGTATAGTGATGGAGAGGAAAATGTACATTCATAAGTGGATACGGCAAATCTTATGAGAGTGAAGGTGGGAGAGATTTTTAGGGTCGAGGCTCCTGTCACGCACAGTATGTATTCAAAATTTAGCAGGCCAATGAAAATAATTAAGATTTTCAATAATGCGGTAAAAACAGAAGATGGACGCATCTGGAATCTTAATAGACCTGTGAAAATTTTGAAAAAGAGGCAGGACAAAGAAAACAGAGAAAATAAAGAAGTTCCATGTCAGATGCAAGAAGAACAGTGGGAAATGAAAATTATGCTATGTAGATATTTTAAGCCTCTGAAGAAATTGTATCAATATGTCGTATATATATATATATATATATATATATATATATATACATATATATAAATATATATATAATGAACAAAAAAAGGTGCAACTGGATCAGTGTCAAAGCCCAGCTCACCTGAGTTCTTGTTCAGTTCTGATGGAGGTTGAAGACAATCCGACCCCACCCTGAAACTGCTTGTTCCAGCACACTAGTTTTTAACACAGTGCACTAAGAACAGAAGCTCAAGGGTAGGGGGGAAGTGGATAAAATAAAAAAAGAGAGACAACACTGTTCTTGCGTTTCCACTGTTGAAGTGCTGCACAAATCTGCGGCCCTTTCTGACTTCCGTAGAAACTGGTGCCTAATGAAACATAAACAAAGAACAGATAAGTGCAACCTATTCCTAAATGGGTTCCTGACTATCCCTTTATTTATTAGAAATTCTCTTCTAAAAGTACCTCTTGGATCCTGGTCTCGAGTTTCCAGGTTTGGAATGTGTTACTGCTCTGGGATGTGCTTTCTATTACTGTAAAGCTTCTAAAACATTAAACAAATACCGTTATCAGAATTACCAATATCAAACATTCATCTTAATATAACTAAAGCCTAAATTCCCAATAGCAGACTCACTTTTCCCATATCTCCAGAATCTTTTGGAAAACAAATACTGTACTTTTACATCAAAATACAGCATGTAATTTGTGCAAGTCCTTGATTTACTGTTTGCCTTGCTGTTAATGGTTTCCACTGTTCGATTCTTAAAAGTTCCATAAAAAAAAAACAATGTTTGTTTCACAAAGCTCCGCAAGGTATTCTTGCAACAAAGAGCCTGAATCACAATGTTCGTGGAAGGTATCTTGCTTCAAACCGTCCACACACGAATCCAGAAATTGTTGTCAAAGTTCCTTCAGGTAATAAAAAGTTTTGCACTTACTTGTTGCTGGCAAGAGATACTGATCAGTCTAACCTTGTCTTCTTTCTCTTTTGCAGGTTGTTTGTAGGAGAGAGGCTGAGGCAAGGAGGAACCGGAAACCAGAAGAAGGAAGAGCCAGCAGCTGCGCGCATTGAAGCCAATGAAAGTCTGTAGAGAGCAGGAGTGCCAGCGCCGAGGGATCTGTTCTCAGGTAAGCGGGAGGTAGACGAGCACAAGCACTGGGTGAGGCTCGGGGGCTGCCTTTTATAGACAGGGCTGGGTGTGGTTCGAAGAGCTGGGTGTGGTTTGAAGGGCTGGGTGTGGTCCTCACATGCTGCACATGTTCTTGAAAGGTGTGCAGAGTTTCAGTTATTATGCAAATGAGTTGAATTAACACATGGCCTAAGGAGGAGTGTTTTAAAGAAGCCTTGGTAAAAGCAAGGCCCAATGTGTAAACAAAACAGCACATTAAACAACATACACAGAAGCCTAAGGGGGGGGGAAGGTGAGATAACAAGAAAGGGTTTGAATAGTAAGTTTAAAAGGGAGCTATTACAGAACCCACTAGTGCAGTGAGAGGGGACATGCTCTTTGCTGTGCACAAACCCTAACAGTTGCCCCCCTCAAAGGCCCTCCTACAGGACGGGGTTTTCCTGGGTTTTTTAAATAAAACCGTCTAATCAGCTGTGGGGCATGTACATATGATGCTGGTTCCCATGAATTCTCAGATTCATCATATCCTTTCCATTCTACTAAATAAAACAGACGTCCACTAATTCTTTTTGAGTCTTTTATGCTTTTCACTTCATATTCTAGATTTCCCTTAATTGGTATGGGTGGAGGTGGTGGTTCAGGTCGGGTTTTTGGGTTGTACGGCTTAAGCAAGGACACATGGAATGTAGTATGTACTGGATATTCTTTTGGTAAATCTAATTTTACTGTTACCGGGTTTACTATGGCAGTTATACTAAAGGGTCCAATGAAACGTGGTTGCAGCTTTCGGGATCCCTCTATGTTTAGGTTCTTTGTGGAGAGCCATACCTTGTCACCAATTTTATACATTGGGGCCTCAGATCTGTGTTTGTCTGCTTGTCTTTTCATGCTTTCCTTGTACTTTAATAAATGTTTCCTGGCTTTGTCTTGTATGTCACCTAACCTCGTTAGTCTATCCGTTACTGTAGGCAACAGGGACTCTTCTAACAAAATGGGTATAGCTCTTGGATGATACCCCTGCAAGAAATAGAATGGTGAGCAAAGTAGAGCTGAATGCTCAGTATTATTATAAACAAACTCCGCTACAGGGAGAGCTTCCAACCATTCACTAGAATAATCAGCCAATAAACAACGTAGCGTTTGAAGTAAGGTTTGGTTCAGTCGTTCAGTCTGTCCATCTGTCTCTGGGTGGAAAGCAGTGGATAATGCCACATCTATTTTCAGTTTTTCACATAATTTTTTCCAAAATCTAGAGTTGAACTGGCTCCCTCGATCTGACACCACTTTGCTTGGCAAACCATGTAAACGCACAATTTCCCTTATAAAAATATCGGCAAATTCTGCCGCCGTGGGTAATTTCCGTAATGGTACAAAATGTGCCATTTTAGATAAAAAATCCACTATAACCAACACTGTTGTGAAGGATTTTACAGGTGGTAAGCCTACAATAAAGTCTACGCTCACAGTGTGCCAAGGTTGCTTGGGTGTTGGCATTGGTATTAACAAGCCGTCAGGGGCCTTATGAGAAGATTTATGTCTTGCACAAATTGGACAGGTAGTGACAAATTGCTTAATGTCCTTTCTTATAGTGTCCCACCAAAAGTGTTTTTGCACATTTTCCAGGGTTTTTACCCAACCAGGATGACCTGCCAATGGTGAGGCGTGATGCCAAATTATCACCTGTGTTTGTAATTCAGAGGTGGGCACTAACAGCATGTTGTCGTGATACAATAAACCTCGTTGTATTGTGTTATGGGAATCCTTTAACCAATCCTGAGGTGCTATTTGCATGTGTGCATTATATAGATCTGTGATGAAATCCTTCTGTTGTACTGGTGCCAAAAACTTTTGGGGAGGAATAATGGGTTCTCCTATTTTATCTTGTTTCATGTCTGAGGTATGTCCGTATCTAGATAACACATCAGATTGAATTTGTTGTGCACCTGGTCTATAGGTTATAACAAAGTCAAATGTGCTAAAAAAATTTAACCAGCGCATCTGACGTGGTGTTAGTGCTTTAAGTGATCCAAAAAACTGTAGGTTCTTATGGTCAGAAAAGATTGTAACTGGGTACTTGGCTCCCATTAAATGATGCCTCCATTCTGAAAAGGCTACTTTGATAGCTAGTAGTTCCCTTTCAGCCACAGTGTAATTTTGTTCAGCTGGTAATAACTTTTTGGAATAGAAGGCTATAGGATGTAACTGGCCATCTACTATATCTCGTTGAGAGAGAACTCCTCCTAAAGCTACTTGTGAAGCATCCGCTTCAACAAAAAAGGGCAAGTCAGGATCAGGATGTTTCAGAATTGGGGCTGAAGTGAACTTTTGTTTTAGGAGTTGAAAGGCGTGTGCCGCCTCATTAGTCCAAAGAAATCGTTGCCCTTTCCGCAACAAGGTAGTTATTGGGGCCGCAATGTCTGCAAAATGTGCAATAAACCTCCTATAAAAATTGGCGAAACCCAGAAATTTCTGAATATCTTTTACAGAGGATGGTTCTGGCCAATCAGCAATAGCACTGATTTTCTTTACATCCATAGTTATTCCTTGAGGTGACAGGCAGTATCCTAAAAAGTCCACCTTGCTGACATTAAAAGTACACTTTTCTAACTTAGCAAAAAGATGATTTTCTTTTAACTTTGATAATACTGCACGAACATGTTGGGTATGTTCTTCTGAGTTCTTAGAGTAAATGAGGATGTCGTCTATGTATACTATGACACAAACGTCCAGGAATTCGTGTAGGACCTCATTTATAAAGAACTGAAAGGCCGCAGGGGCATTACATAACCCAAAGGGCATTACTGTGTACTCAAATAAACCAAACTTTGTCTTGAAAGCTGTCTTCCACTCATCCCCCTCTTTTACTCGGACCAGGTGGTAAGCTCCCCGCAGATCTAGTTTAGTGTATACAGTAGAATGTCTTAATTGATCCAACAACACAGGTATTAGAGGAAGAGGATATTTATTCTTTATTGTAGCCTTATTTAGTCCTCTATAATCGATACACGCGCGCAGGGATTTATCCGGCTTCGGGATAAAAAAGAGTGGAGATGATACCGGAGATGTGGAATGACGGATGAACCCAGACTGTAGTAGGTCATCTAGGTAGGTTCTTAAGTATTTGGTTTCTTCGTCAGTCAAAGCATATACTCTGTTATTAGGTAAAGGGGCCCCTGGGATAAGATCTATACGGCAGTCATAAGACCGATGTGGGGGCAGCACACTAGCCTTTACTGGATCAAAGACGTCTTTAAAGTCAGAATATTCAGGAGGGAGACTTGGTTCATCTTGTGTAACACTAGCACAGTGTAATACTGTGCTCTGTTCTGTACCTGCTTCTTGATAGCAATTGGTTCTACAGAAAGAGGAATCCAAAGTAACAGTTCTATTCACCCAGTCAATTTTTGGGTTATGAGTTGTTAACCAGGGTACCCCGAGAATCAAACCAAAATTAGGAGTATCTATCAGATCAAAGCTAATCACCTCTGTGTGCCCGTTCTGACAGACCATAACAAGTGGACTTGTTTGTTTTGTGATTAATCCAGAGGTCAATTCTGACCCATCCACTGCACATACTGCTTCTGGACAAGGCTTTAGGCACATAGGAAGTCCTAAGTTTTCAGCTAACTTATTATCCACAAAATTTCCTGTCGCGCCTGAGTCCAGTAGGACAGGGAGAGAATGCCTCACTTGGGTAGTAACAATTAAAACGACCTGAATTATGAAATGTCTAGGAATGTGCGGTACCATGAAGGCTGCAGCATTAGAGGTTTGATTAAGATGTTTTCTCGAACAAGTAACCTCTCCCCTTGTCGAGCTTAATCGTTTCCCGATTCAGTTGAGGAGGTGGAGGAAACAGCACCCTTTTGTGGAGTTTTAGGCTTTACTGGACATTCTCTGGCAAAGTGACCTGCCCTGCCACAATATAAACATAATTGAAGTTTTCTCCTTCTTTCTTTTTCCTCTGATGTGAGTGGACCTCTGAGTGTCCCTATTTGCATAGGCTCAGGTTCAGGGAGTTTATTATCTGTGTCTTTCTTCTCGTGTTTAATAAAAGTTAACCGTGATTCCAGTTTGTATTTATCTCCCTTTCTTTCTCCTAGTCTATGTTCTAATTTCACAACTAAATCTACAAAGTCCGAATAGTCTTCTGGCAAATCAACGATATGAGCCAGCGCGTCTTTTAACTCGTCTCTCAAACCTTTATAAAAAAGGGAGACACGCTTTCCTTCTGGCCACTGTGTCTCGGTGAGTAAACGATTAAAACTAGTGAGATAGGTCAATAAATCCTTGTTACCTTGTTTAAGATTTAAAAGCTCATTATCACTTGCCTGCATGAAAGTGTGTTTTGCAAAAAGGCTGGTCATGGTACGTTTAAATTGATTCCAATTATGGAGGATGGGATCATCTCTATCCACGAAAGGAATTGACCAATTGGCTGCTGTGCCACCCAAATAAGACAAGACGAATGCCACTTTCGTAGCATCAGTAGGGAACTGTTGTGGCTTACAAACGAAGTGTAATTGACATTGATGGATAAAAACATGGAATTTGTTACTATCTCCATGAAAACGTTCAGGTGCTGCTAAGGGCACAGCATTAGGAACATTAACAGTAACCTCAACTGGGGGAGGCAAAGTTGTATGTTTTGATGGCGCCCCTGTCTCTGAGGTGGTTTTAAACAAAGGCGTAAAAGCTGTGTTCCACTGAGATCCCCTAAATTTATACCTGCTTAAATCCTGTTTTAAAGAGGTATTCTCCATCTTTAATCTCTCTATTTCCTCTTGCATATGTTGTAAGATGCCAGACACTGATTCATTATGAGCCAAGTCCTCATTTAGGGCATGCGCGATATCCGTGACGTCAATGCCCTCTATTTCTTCCCCGGTATTCATCGTCCACCAGAACTGAATTTTTTTAAGGCTTGTGCTTCTGTCAAAGCCCAGCTCACCTGAGTTCTTGTTCAGTTCTGATGGAGGTTGAAGACAATCCGACCCCACCCTGAAACTGCTTGTTCCAGCACACTAGTTTTTAACACAGTGCACTAAGAACAGAAGCTCAAGGGTAGGGGGGAAGTGGATAAAATAAAAAAAGAGAGACAACACTGTTCTTGCGTTTCCACTGTTGAAGTGCTGCACAAATCTGCGGCCCTTTCTGACTTCCGTAGAAACTGGTGCCTAATGAAACATAAACAAAGAACAGATAAGTGCAACCTATTCCTAAATGGGTTCCTGACTATCCCTTTATTTATTAGAAATTCTCTTCTAAAAGTACCTCTTGGATCCTGGTCTCGAGTTTCCAGGTTTGGAATGTGTTACTGCTCTGGGATGTGCTTTCTATTACTGTAAAGCTTCTAAAACATTAAACAAATACCGTTATCAGAATTACCAATATCAAACATTCATCTTAATATAACTAAAGCCTAAATTCCCAATAGCAGACTCACTTTTCCCATATCTCCAGAATCTTTTGGAAAACAAATACTGTACTTTTACATCAAAATACAGCATGTAATTTGTGCAAGTCCTTGATTTACTGTTTGCCTTGCTGTTAATGGTTTCCACTGTTCGATTCTTAAAAGTTCCATAAAAAAAAAAACAATGTTTGTTTCACAAAGCTCCGCAAGGTATTCTTGCAACAAAGAGCCTGAATCACAATGTTCGTGGAAGGTATCTTGCTTCAAACCGTCCACACACGAATCCAGAAATTGTTGTCAAAGTTCCTTCAGGTAATAAAAAGTTTTGCACTTACTTGTTGCTGGCAAGAGATACTGATCAGTCTAACCTTGTCTTCTTTCTCTTTTGCAGGTTGTTTGTAGGAGAGAGGCTGAGGCAAGGAGGAACCGGAAACCAGAAGAAGGAAGAGCCAGCAGCTGCGCGCATTGAAGCCAATGAAAGTCTGTAGAGAGCAGGAGTGCCAGCGCCGAGGGATCTGTTCTCAGGTAAGCGGGAGGTAGACGAGCACAAGCACTGGGTGAGGCTCGGGGGCTGCCTTTTATAGACAGGGCTGGGTGTGGTTCGAAGAGCTGGGTGTGGTTTGAAGGGCTGGGTGTGGTCCTCACATGCTGCACATGTTCTTGAAAGGTGTGCAGAGTTTCAGTTATTATGCAAATGAGTTGAATTAACACATGGCCTAAGGAGGAGTGTTTTAAAGAAGCCTTGGTAAAAGCAAGGCCCAATGTGTAAACAAAACAGCACATTAAACAACATACACAGAAGCCTAAGGGGGGGGGAAGGTGAGATAACAAGAAAGGGTTTGAATAGTAAGTTTAAAAGGGAGCTATTACAGAACCCACTAGTGCAGTGAGAGGGGACATGCTCTTTGCTGTGCACAAACCCTAACAATCAGACAACAAAAGGGGCTGCACAATATCCAAAGCTCGTGGAATGTAGAGAGTGAAGTTGAAAATAAAAATCACTCACATGTACAAAATCGTCGGCTTCATTTTATTGGATAAGTTCATATCAAGGCAAAATATAATGATGAAAAATATAATAAATGCGTGAAAAATGAAAACTATCAAAAATAGTTCCACAATGTAAAAATCTTAAAGGTGCCTACAACAAACAGAACAAACACACGCTGTCCCAGCCAAATGTCGACGCGTTTCGGCAACAGCCTTCAACTGGACATTGGGAGACATTTTTACACCAAATTATTTATATCCTGTAGTCCTTCTTTGCTTTTCACACAGCCAAGAAGAAATGTACAAAGGGGGCGGCCATTATGTAACGTAGCAATCTTAGAGTAAAAATCTCAATTTTTGTGCCCATGTGCTAGGATACAATTCAAAGTTCCAAATGTAGCATGATTATATATTCTATGATTCCCTAAGATCTTATTCATACATTTTCACCAATAAATAATATATACTTTTTCAATTATCAATTGAAAATTCTATGAAAACGAATAACCCACATATGTAAATTAATTTTGCTCAAATCTACTTAACGATTTTGACTTAGTTGTTTCAAAAACCTAATATATGAATAACAGATATACATTATAGTCTAGACATCTTCCATTAATAAATATCATTAATATATTCAAACTGTATATTATTTAATTAATAAATAAATTAATTCACCTATAAATACAAAAGAAGATGATAAATGGGAAGATTCTAAAAGAGACAGTTACTGAGTTAATATATATCAATAACCCAAGAAAATTTGATCATAATTGATACAAACATTTGAATGTCTCAAATTATCCTAATAATAATACTAAGTTCATATATATAAATAAGTAGATGAATAATAAGATAGTTCTATCAAAGGGTTAAGATTATATAGAGATAGATATTATATCCATGCAGGAAATTATTATACGCATGATCAATAAAAGGGGATCTTGGGCAGTATAAAAAATGGGAACAAAAAATAAATATGATACCAAGGACATGGACATATATAAGAGAAGATTATTAAATGTACCCTTAAAAGTGCTGGTTAAGTGAAAAACAGAGAATGAGGTGTAAAAACATTAAAATACTATGTATATGTTTCACAAAGAAGCAGAGTCCGTGTCCGGAATTTTTATTATGGTCAATATCATATCCCGTAAACGTTCTTAATCACAATTCAACTTGTTGCTTGTAATTAAAATAATTTCCTAGAATCTAATAAGAGACTGCAATAATATCTACACTTACAGATGTACATGAAGTTCTGCATCCAAATTATGGCCCCAGGGGTTTTCAGTGCCTAATGATAAAATCATTTTGGATTCAGTTTGTCTTAAATGGGCAGTTCTATTGCCCCCTCGGGGATGAGCAGCAATGGTTTTTATCCCATAAAATGTTAAGGAGCTGCAATTGCCTTCATGTACGTCCCAAAAATGTTTAGCTAAAGGGTAGGAAGGATCATGATTCTTGATAGCTCTAAGATGTTGTAAGAATCTCACTTTCAGTTTGTGAATGGTGCTGCCAACATATTTTTTATGGCAGCCGCATTCAATAACGTATACAACATATTCAGTTTCACAGGTAATTCGGTCAGTTATTTCACAAATTTTTCCCTCAAATGTGGTGTAAAAACTGGTATTTTGTGCATATAAACAAGATTTACAATGTCCACATTTCCCAAAACCCAAACTATTCTTTGATAGCCAGGATAAATTGGCTTTAGAAGTGAACAGACTTCTAGTGAGATGATCACCCAATGACTGAGTTTTGCGATATGTTATTTGAGGATGTAAACCTATATTGTCCCTGATAGATGAATCATGTCTGAGAACATGCCAATTCTTTTGTATGATTTTATTCAATTGGGAATGTTGGGAATTGAATTCAAGAAAAAGTCTAGGCAATGATCTATCATCTTGACCCTGACTGTTACTGTCTCCAGATTTAAAAAGAAGTTTGTCTCTGGACATATTAGACACCCTCAACTGTGCATCCTTTAAAATCTTTAGAGGATAACCTCTTTCAAGAAATCTTTGTGTCATAATCGCAATCTCAGTATTGAAGCATTCATCATTAGAACAAATCCTACGGGCCCGTAAGAATTGACTGTATGGAATGCTCCACTTTAACGCTTTAGGGTGACCGCTATTGCCATGCAGAATAGAATTACAGGCTGTGGGTTTGCGATAAATAGTTGTCTGTAAACTATCTTTTTGGACCGTGATCTGAACATCAAGAAATTCTATAGTCTGTGCACTATATTTTAAGTCAAGATGGATATTAAGCTCATTATTATTTAATTAATTGACATATTGTGCCAGAGAATGTTCATCACCATCCCAAATAAGGAAAAGATCATCTATGTATCTAACCCATAGTATCACTTGTTCCATATGCTTGCTCTTGGAATCAGACCAGGCTATTTCCTTTTCCCACCAGCCCATATATAGGTTAGCATACGTGGGAGCGAATGAAGCTCCCATTGCTGTCCCTTGTTTTTGTAAGTAATACTGGTTATCAAATATAAAGGCATTGTGGGTAAGACAGAATCTAAGAATGCTCACAAGCATATTAGTATGTTGGAGGAATTCAATTTTCCGAGTGCCTAAAAAGTGACTACAAGCCTGAATACCATATTCATGCATGACTGAGGTGTATAAAGCGGTCACATCCATGGTCACCAATAAATAATTGGATTGCCATGGAATATTGTGAATCTTGGCTAGAAAATCATTGGTATCTCATAAATATGAGGGCAATTCAGTTACATAAGGACATAAAAAGAGGTCCAAGTAACGGGAAGTGTTTTCCAGGAGAGAGGAATTCATACTTACAATGGGTCGACAAGGGGAACGTTGTTTATTTTTATGAATTTTTGGTAAAAAGTAAATACATGGAATTCTTGGAGATGTAACTTTCAAATAAATGTATTCATTTTGATCTAAAAAACCATTCGCGTGCCAAGTATTAAGCATCTCCCAATAGATAGTTTGATATTCATTAGTGGGATTAGTGCTCAATTTTTGATAATGATGCTTGTTGGATAGTTGATGGTTGGCCTCCTTCACATAACTTTCTATATCCATAATAACAATATTGCCTCCTTTATCGGAGGGTTTGATAACAATAGTGTTATTGAATTTGAGTTCATTTAGATCTTTCCAGTCAGCAGCTGAAAAATTGGTTCTCTTAGATTTTTTCACTTTAGTACTATTCCAGTTAGTACGAAAGAGATCAAAATCATCAACTACCAATTCATAAAACATGTCAATCAAGTTACCAGTAGGTAATTGAGGATTGAATTTACTGGTAGGTTTTAATGCACTTGAAATGGTCTGATCAGGTATAAATCCCATGTCATTCAAGGTTTCATTGTCCATGACTCTCATATTGCTCGTATTAGAAGAGCAGCTTAAGTTGCCGATCTCTACTAGATCAGGGACACCATTGATATGAAACCCAGAGGGCATGTCCACATTGATATAGGGCTCTGATGTAATGGCCCGAGTAGTATTGGAAAAATGTTTCAGAAACGTACCCTAAGTTAAGAATGCGTTTTTGATTCAGAGACAGTTGAACTTTGGAAATATTTACAATGATATTAGAATTATCAAATTGAGGATTCCCTTCTAGTCTTGATGTTTGTAATTTCTTCCTCTTCCCCCTCCGCGTCTTGTGCCTCCCCGACTTCGTCCTCTGCTCCTGTTGGATTGTGGCGTGACTGATTGTAGTAATCTAATTTCCCCATGAAAATCCAATTTGTTTGCAGGGGCTTCATCCGCTGATGAACTTAATTCAGAACTGTCATCCCCCGGGTTAACTGTCAGCTTGGAGCTATCTGTAGTTAAAATTTTGGCTTGTGCTCTGAGTGTGTTGAATTTGCGAGCAAATGTATAAATTCTTCCTACTTCATAATCTTTTTTGTCTCTATTAAATTTTAAGGCCTTACGAGTCTTAATTTCATCCTCTTTTTTAGTGATATGTTCTTCCATTTTTACCAATAATTGTTGTATTTCTTGAGAACTACCCATTTTTTCTAATTCTTTCATTAGCTGTTCAATCTTCTGGGTTTGTTCTTCCATACGACGTTTGGATTGAGTAATTAAAGTATCCATCAATTTGACTGAACAGTCAGATGTATGCAATCTCCATTGTTCCAAAAGATCAGGGTCAATATCTCCAAGGGTGGGCAATATTAGAATTCTTAAACCTCGTGGTACACGACCACTTTCTATATATTTGGTTAATGAGGTCATTTCCCACCATTTTTTTTATTCTAAAATGCGTGCCTTTTCTAGTTCAAAAATAACATTAGCTGTGGTGCGTGTTTGTAAATTAATGGCCGCTGATGTTCCTGAAGTACTGTCAAACAATGTGGTAGCTGCTTGTTCCCATAAAGCTCTTCGATTTGCCATCCCGCACTATGTTATTCAAAACTAATGAGTCACGTGAAAAATGGAAAAAATGCGAACAGCTGAACAGTTGAGAAACGGAATCCTCAATTCACAAATTTATCAAATAACAATCACAGGCTGAATTTCATCCAATGATGAAAACGGGTTTATGAAATGCAAGATTTGCAACAAAAAACAGGATTCTGAAATTCAAAAAAATCCCAGAATTTTCTATCGGGAAAATTTTAAACACCAGATCGGACACAATGGGACAGCGTGTGTAAGCAAAATCGAATCAAATCTAAGAAGCCGACGAAAAACATACATCCAAATCTACAAAAAGTATTTACACGAGCGCCGTAAACACGTTGTTAATTAGTAATGGATATTCCAAATCATTGACTCTCATGGTCCATTTGAGCCGTATGCCGGTGTACTTCCAATAACTCCTTGAAACCACCCCCGTGAACAATACTCCTTACCTCAGAGAGATAGTCCAGCTCTCTTCGGTAGCGGCGATGATCACACGGGAGGGAAACATAGTATCACAGCGGCGCAGTGCAGCGTGAAGATTCTTCAAAAGAGATGGTTTGGTTAAAATGTATCACGCGCACTCCAAGCAGCGTGCTAGCCCAACCGCGAACCAAACAATGCGGAACCATAATGAACAAAAAAAGGTGCAACTGGATCAGACACCAAAAGGGGCTGCACAATATCCAGAGCTAGTGGAATGTAGAGAGTGAAGTTGAAAATAAAAATCACTCACATGTACAAAATCGTCGGCTTCATTTTATTGGATAAGTTCATATCAAGGCAAAAAATAATGATGAAACATATAATAAATGCGTGAAAAATGAAAACTATCAAAAATAGTTCCAAAATGTAAAAATCTTAAAGGTGCCTACAACAAACAGAACACACACACGCTGTCCCAGCCAAATGTAGACGCGTTTCGGCAACAGCCTTCAACTGGACACTGGGAGACATTTTTACACCAAATTATTTATATCCTGTAGTCCTTCTTTGCTTTTCACACAGCCAAGAAGAAATGTACAAAGGGGGCGGCCATTTTGTAACGTAGAAATCTTAGAGTAAAAATCTCAATTTTTGTGCCCATGTGCTAGGATACAATTCAAAGTTCCAAATATAGCATGATTATATATTCTATGATTCCCTAAGATCTTATTCAGACATTTTCACCAATAAATAATATATACTTTTTCAATTATTAATTGAAAATTCTATGAAAACGAATAACCCACATATGTAAATTAATTTTGCTCAAATCTACTTAACAATTTTGACTTAGTTGTTTCAAAAACCTAATATATGAATAGCAGATATACATTATAGTCTAGACATCTTCAATTAATAAATATCATTAATATATTCAAACTGTATATAATTTAACTAATAAATAAATTAATTCACCTATAAATACAAGAGAAGATGATAAATAGGAAGATTCTAAAAGAGACAGTTACTGAGTTAATATATATCAATAACCCCAAAAAAATTGATCATAATTGATACAAACATTTGAATGTCTCAAATGATCCTAATAATAATAGTAAGTTCATATATATAAATAAGTAGATGAATAATAAGATAGTTCTATCAAAGGGTTAAGATTATATAGAAATAGATATTATATCCATGCAGGAAATTATTATACGCATGATCAATAAAAGGGGATCTTGGGCAGTATAAAAAATGGGAACAAAAAATAAATATGATACCAAGGACATGGACATATATAAGAGAAGATTTTTAAATGTACCCCTAAAAGTGCTGGTTAAGTGAAAAACAGAGAATGAGGTGTAAAAACATTAAAATACTATGTATATGTTTCACAAAGAAACAGAGTCCTTGTCCGGAAAAAGTATTATGGGCAATATCACATCCCGTAAACGTTCTTAAGCACAATTCAACTTGTTGCTTGTAATTAAAATGATCTCCTAGAATCTAATAAGAGACTGCAATAATATCTACACTTACAGATGTACATGAAGTTCTGCATCCAAATTATGGCCCCAGGGGTTTTCAGTGCCTAATGATAAAATCATTTTGGATTCAGTTTGTCTTAAATGGGCAGTTCTATTGCCCCCTCGGGGATGAGCAGCAATGGTTTTTATCCCATAAAATGTTAAGGAGCTGCAATTGCCTTCATGTACGTCCCAAAAATGTTTAGCTAAAGGGTAGGAAGGATCATGATTCTTGATAGCTCTAAGATGTTGTAAGAATCTCATATATATATATATATATATATATATATATATATATATATATATGTATATGTATATATATATATATATATTTATATTTATGTACACATATATACATACATACATATAGGCCCTCATTCTGACCCTGGCGGTTCTCTACCGCCAGGGCCAACGGGGGCGGGAGCACCGCCGACAGGCCGGCGGTGCTCCCTTGGTCATTCTGACCGCGGCGCTTTGGCCGCGGTCAGAACGGGAAAACCGGCGGTCTCCCGCCGGTTTTCCACTGACCCTTAGAATCCTCCAAGGCGGCGCAGCTCGCTGCGCCGCCGAGGGGATTCTGACCCCCCCTACCGCCATCCTGTTCATGGCGGGAAAGCCGCCATGAACAGGATGGCGGTAGGGGGGGTCGCGGGGCCCCTGGAGGCCCCTGCCGTGCCCATGCCCATGGCATGGGCACGGCAGGGGCCCCCTAACAGGGCCCAACTAGGCTTTTCAGTGTCTGCGATGCAGACACTGAAAAGCGCGACGGGTGCTGCTGCACCCGTCGCACGCCTTCCACTCCGCCGGCTCGATTCCGAGCCGGCTTCCTTGTGGAAGGCGCTTTCCCGCTGGGCCGGCGGGCGATCTGAATCAGATCGCCCGCCGGCCCAGCGGGAAAGTCAGAATACCCCTCGCGGTCTATTGACCGCGGGGCGGTATTCAGGCGGATTCCGACGGGCGGGCGGCAACCGCCGCCCGCCTAGGTCGGAATGACCACCATAGTATTTTTTCTTGGGTTGGCAGATTTGTATAGGTTTAGCACATTGTATGAATGTTTCAGCATTTCTTTAGTGTTTTTTCTTATTTGTATAAGGAAGGAGATGTGTTGTATCTTGAGATGGGGATTGGAATGTGGAATGTGGAAGTGAGTGCAGGAAGAGTCCAGTGGTGTTTATGGATGATTATGGAATGTTGTGGAGACAGCTGTAGCTGAAATTTTACTGGAGAAGGAAGTACAGCTGTAGATACAGCCTGCATAAGAAAATAAACGTTTTCCCTAACTGAGATACTTCACTTTTGGATTATTTGGAGAGCACCATAGGGTCTCCAGAGGATACAGTTTCCTACTGATGTATAAAATGAGTTTATGTTCACTCTGTTCATCAGGGTGAGATAGTACTGCACCTAGGCCCTGTCCTGAAGCTTTTGTCTGTAGGATGAATGTGTGATTGAAGTAACCTCCTTAAGAGTCTTAAAGACGTCATTATGTTGTTCAGTCAATATGTCAGAGGTGCATATTAGTGAGCAGATCTATAGGAGGACTGGCTATTTTTGTAAACTGTGGTATGAATCTGCAATAGTATCAACTAAATCTTAAAAAGGCCCACATTTCTTTTCTTTTAGTAGGAACTGGTAGTTTCTTGATGGCCCCTACTTTGTCTAGTGGGGGTCTAATATGTCTTTCCTAGATAGTGAAACCAAGATATTGAATCTTATTAGTAGCTTGAGTGGATTTCTTAGGACTAGTTTTCAGGCTTGCATCCCAGATTGCACCTAGCACAGAGGCCAAATTGGTTAAATGCTCCCCCCAAGTAGAGCTAAATATAACAATGTCATCTAAATAAGCGTCGGCATAGTTATAATGTGGTTTCAGGATTTTTCCTTGAGGCATTGGAAAGTGGACGGTGCCCCATGCAGGCCAAAAGGTAAGACCTTGAAATGGAATAACCCAGAAAGTGTTAAAAACACAGTCTTTTCCCTGGCCTGCTGTGTAAGGGGAATCTGCCAATATCCCCTCAGTGAAGTCTAGAGTTGACATATACCTCACCTTACCCAATCGTTCAATTAGCAAGTCATTTCAGGGCATGGGATGTGTATCAAATTTGAAGGAACTTGTTACGACTCTGTCGTCCCATTTCCAGGGGGCGCTGTAAGGGGACTGTCAGAAGCCTGGGAATCACCTTGAACACCTATCTAGAGTCCCTTGCTGACTCCTGTTTGTTTCACTTTTCACCATGGTACACTTGTATAGTAGTACATTTGTTTCTTGGGACTGCAAATCCCATAATGCACAGCTTGGTAGTCAGGAAAACCCGGATTCTGTTTCCCATTGTCTTCTATGGGAGAAGTCCAGTTGCTCCTTTTCACTGGATCCTCTCCTCCAGGACTTGCAAGTGTCCGAAACCACACACACCTGAAACCTCTCCTGTGCAGCTCAGCTTGGAACTGCTTATAAGCAGCCATTTCCTCAAGCTCCCCGTCTTGCATCGGACTTCAATTCCTTTGTGTTACAGACCCCTTGTCGGATGGTGTTCCAGTTTTGTTTCTGTTCTGTTCCAGCCTGATCCTGTTTCCTGTTTCTCTGCCCTGCTCCTGATTGTTCCAGCCAGAGTCTGCTCCCTATCTCTTAGCCTTGTATCTGTTTGTTTCTTCCAAAGCCTGCTCCATGTTTCTCTGCCCTGCTCCTGCCTTGTTTCAGCCTGAACCTGCTCTCTGTTTCCCAGTCCTGTTTACTGCTCATTTCCTACTCCCTGTATTCCAGTCCTGTCCTTGCCTGTTCCAGCCAGAGCCTGTTCTCAGTTTCCCAGTCCTGTCTCTGTTTGTCCCAGCCAGAAGTTTGCGCCCTGTTTTCAAGTCCTAGTCCCGCCTTTGCTTCAGTCTGAGCCTGTTCCTAGTTCTTGCCTCTGCCTCTTTGTTTGTTCCCTTCTGTTTCTGTTTCTTCTTGGTTCTTTGTTTCTGGGGTTGGCTCCTGGTTTCCAGGAGGCAATTCCAGCCCCCATCCTTGTCCAGTGTTATACATTGTCTTTCGTGCCTAACAGTGACAGTGTGCTATTGCTGTTTTCTCAGGAATCGCCACTGTGTTTCCAGCTGGACCCACAAGAGCGTGTCCTGTGTATGTAAGTACTATCCTTGTTTGTGCTCTAGGGTCCAGAGACAGAATCACTTCTACTGCCTCCTTTCTATGGGGCTGGCAGGGTGACTATCTGTAAGAGCAAACTGCACAGAGGCATTGAGATTCCCTGTCACTGTGGGAGGTTCGGCGCCTTACTCTGTGTACAACCCCAGTGTGTTTGTCCACTAGTATCTGTTTCCTGTTTGTTCACACAAGGGTTGCTCTGCTTTTACTTTCCTGTGCCTGTTCATAGCTGTCCTTTCCGTGTATGCCTTTAGCTGCTCTTCTGCCCCAGTACACTACCTCTTTAGGATATTCGGTGACCTCAAGGGGTGTCCCAACCAAAGTCCTGATCAGCCCCGCCCGAAACCGTGACAGAATGCACGAACCAAACATTTCAAGCTCCCCTGGCAGTAAAGGCACACACAAACCTAAAGGGCTTTCCTATCATGTTAAGACACCCCTTTCTAAGCCTATTCATTCTCTGAAATCCTCTAAAAAAGACCTTAGTTTAAAGGATAGACTTGTTAAAGAAAACCATAACTTGCAAGTTCAGTACTATACTGAGTGGCTCGCTAATCTTTCAATGATAGACTATTATGTTATTTGTGGCTATGACCCCCAGTCCCTGTCTGTAGAAGAATTACAAGGACGTAATGAGTTTTTGCAATATCTATTAGCTGAAGCCAGTAAGAATGTTCGTAACCGTGGAAGTGCTTTTGCTACCTCTACACAAGACATTTACTCTCAAGAAAAGATGGTTAAACCCTCACCTCATGCTAGTGCATCCCAAATTCACTTCCAGGACTCTGTCAAAACAAAGAACCCTGACACTGTTCAAGAAGCCACTCTAGGGATTCCCTTGTTTTCTGTTGAGTGCTTTAACCCATCTAGGCCAGTTTCTCAGAATTCAAAGTGCAGTGCTGACTCTTATAAAGACCTATCAGTCCCTCAGAGCTTTCAAGTCAGCAGGCTAGACCCAGTATCTAAGGGATCAGTAAAGACTGTGTGATTCCTTAGTTCAACTCAAATGGCTTGTGCTCCCAAACTGGATGACAGTACATCAGTCTCAATTCCTAAGTGTTGTGCTGACTCGTGTAAAGATCTACCAGTCCCTCAGTGCTTTCAAGTCAGCAGGATAGAACCTGTATCAAATGGATCAGTAAAGACTGTGGGATTTCTTAGTTCAATTCAAAGAGCTTGTGCTCTTCCCAAACTGGATGATAATATACCAGTCTCAATCCCTAAAAGCTCTGCTAAACCCTTTTCTATTCTGAGTGGGTTTGATAACAATATGGACATACACACACTAAAAGGGCAGTTTTGGCAGATTAAAAGGCAGATATCAGACTTCTATGATGAATATGTTGTAACATACACAAGAAATCTTGCACATGGGCTCTTTTCATCAATGCATATTTCACTGTTGGCAGAACCAGACATTCTGTTTATCTGTAAGGTAGAAGAAGTAACAGAGCAGCTGATGGAAACTACTGCAAGGCAGTTTGAAAACCTGAAAAAAGAAAATGATCACCAGCTTTCGCTTAAAGAACAGTATGCTACCTCATGTGCCTCTCCAAAGACTGCTATAAAGCAGATTTTCCCTGCTATGAATGAATGTCAAGAGACTGCTCCAGTTATAAATATATCAGCCTCTTCTTCAGACTCTCTCTCAGCTTGTAGTTTTCCAGAGAATATCCCTGTGCAGTTGACTGAATCTCTGACATCTCTGAGAGATTTGACACCTCTTGATTCAAAGGATAGATCAGAGTCTTCAGAAGGAAGTGTCTTAGCCCCTCTATCAGAACAAATAAAGCCAAAGGAAGAAGAGAGTTCTGATGCAGACTCCAATAGCTGCACCTTAAGAAACCAAGATATGACTTTACTGGAGAGTAATGGCAAGTTGTGCAAGAGTGTTGAAGAATCTGAATCTAGTGATGACAGTGGTTCCTGCCTTGCCGTGAACAAACCTGCAGATAGTGCTGTTCAAATGGCGCACACACCAGAATTTTCAGATTGTGGGGATACTCCTACTCTTTCAAACAATATCATAGAATTTTCAGATAATGAAGAGACAGTTCCTGTTTCAAGTGAATTAATGGATTTTTCTGACCGTGAAGAAATACCCGCAGTTACTAAGATTGTAATGGACTTCTCAGAAAGTTTAAAAATCTCTTCTGTGTCAAAGCAAATCGTGGAGATTTTAGAAAAGGAAGAAAGCCAGCAATCTGAAACTAAACAGCCTGTCATAAGAAATGAGCGCCTTCTACTAGAACTGGACACAGTTGCAGCCTCAACCACTGATCCTGACCTGCTGATCCCTGCCAATGTTTATCCTGTTTCCAGCTCAATGGTTAGTGAAGAACAGATCTCTGATCTACCGGTATCTGATCTTGATGTAAAATCAGCCACACCAACGTCACCTGCTGTGTCCCTGAAACTAAAGACTCCTGAAAACCAGCAATCTGAAACCGAAGCTCAAGTGCTGAAAGATGTAATATTTCCCACTAAAACGAAAGACTTGAATTTGAATCTTGTATTCGAAGATCTGATGATAAGTTCTGTTCTTAGTGTTTTATTGCAAGAAACCATAATCAATTCAAAGGCAAGAGCTGAAAATGTAGATAGCAATGTAAAGGCGATTTCTGAAGAGACTCCGGTTCCATTTCTTTCCAAAGAACAACCTTTCAGTGATAACAGAGTTGAAGATCAACTACCTGTAGGAGAAACGCCTTGCAAAGAAACCATTTCTGATACCACGAACACACCACAGAGCACTTGCAATGAAGAAATCCCAGTCTTGTCTGAAGATCACCCTAAAGAATTAGCTTGTGGAACTTCTACATTTTCAGATGTTAATCCAGTTTCTAAAGACTTAAAAACTCTTGTTGATCCTGTGATTGATACTCCGAAGTCATCCAAAACTAAAGAAAATTCTGAATTTTTCATGTTCACCTTGAGAACACCAGTTACCCATGTCTCCCAAGTTTCTATGCTTTGCAAGCCTCAGACCACAATCAATGCAGATACTGCTGCAGAAACAGACATATCCTGCTTGTCGGAAGGAGTTACAGACCTTACTAATACGCCAATTATGTCCTCCAAAGAAGACAGTACTGAACAGGAAACTAAAGTCCTAAAGAATACCGCCCATGATGCAATTCCAGATCTCCTTGCTCCTGAATCCACTTCACCAGAAACCAACTCCATGCACTCCTCCCGTATCACTCGAACAATAAAGAGAAAAGACATCGGAGCCCATATGGGTATTAATACATGCTTTGCTCATTGGATGATTCGTCTGTGGCAGGACTGTAAACTTATCAACCAAGGTTGGTGTTGGATTTTCTTGCTTTGGCTTTTCCTCTTCAACTTTTTTCAGCCAAAGGATCGCCTTCTCTTCTTGAGCAGACTGGTGGGAGGGGGTATACTGTTACGACTCTGTCGTCCCATTTCCAGGGGGCGCTGTAAGGGGACTGTCAGAAGCCTGGGAATCACCTTGAACACCTATCTAGAGTCCCTTGCTGACTCCTGTTTGTTTCACTTTTCACCATGGTACACTTGTATAGTACTACATTTGTTTCTTGGGACTGCAAATCCCATAATGCACAGCTTGGTAGTCAGGAAAACCCGGATTCTGTTTCCCATTGTCTTCTATGGGAGAAGTCCAGTTGCTCCTTTTCACTGGATCCTCTCCTCCAGGACTTGCAAGTGTCCGAAACCACACACACCTGAAACCTCTCCTGTGCAGCCCAGCTTGGAACTGCTTATAAGCAGCCATTTCCTCAAGCTCCCCGTCTTGCATCGGACTTCAATTCCTTTGTGTTAAAGACCCCTTGTCGGATGGTGTTCCAGTTTTGTTTCTGTTCTGTTCCAGCCTGATCCTGTTTCCTGTTTCTCTGCCCTGCTCCTGATTGTTCCAGACAGATTCTGCTACCTATCTCTTAGCCTTGTATCTGTTTGTTTCTTCCAAAGCCTGCTCCATGTTTCTCTGCCCTGCTCCTGCCTTGTTTCAGCCTGAACCTGCTCTCTGTTTCCCAGTCCTGTTTACTGCTCATTTCCTACTCCCTGTATTCCAGTCCTGTCCTTGCCTGTTCCAGCCAGAGCCTGTTCTCAGTTTCCCAGTCCTGTCTCTGTTTGTCCCAGCCAGAAGTTTGCGCCCTGTTTTCAAGTCCTAGTCCTGCCTTTGCTTCAGTCTGAGCCTGTTCCTAGTTCTTGCCTCTGCCTCCTTGTTTGTTCCCTTCTGTTTCTGTTTCTTCTTGGTTCTTTGTTTCTGGTAAGTGTTCTATCAGTCTTCACCAGTGTATACGTGTCCTCCTGTGTACTGGGGTTGGCTCCTGGTTTCCAGGAGGCAATTCCAGCCCCCATCCTTGTCCAGTGTTATACATTGTCTTTCGTGCCTAACAGTGACAGTGTGCTATTGCTGTTTTCTCAGGAATCGCCACTGTGTTTCCAGCTGGACCCACAAGAGCGTGTCCTGTGTGTGTAAGTACTATCCTTGTTTGTGCTCTAGGGTCCAGAGACAGAATCACTTCTGCTGCCTCCTTTCTATGGGGCTGGCAGGGTGACTATCTGTAAGAGCAAACTGCACAGAGGCATTGAGATTCCCTGTCACTGTGGGAGGTTCTGCGCCTTACTCTGTGTACAACCCCAGTGTGTTTGTCCACTAGTATCTGTTTCCTGTTTGTTCACACAAGGGTTGCTCTGCTTTTACTTTCCTGTGCCTGTTCATAGCTGTCCTTTCCGTGTATGCCTTTAGCTGCTCTTCTGCCCCAGTACACTACCTCTTTAGGATATTCGGTCACCTCAAAGGGTGTCCCAACCAAAGTCCTGATCAGCCCCGCCCGAAACCGTGACAGAACTATTCAGGCAGCGGAAATAAATGTAAAACCATAAAATTGCCATCTGGTTTAGGCACTATCACAATGGAGGAACACCAAGCCCTTTGGGATGGTTCTTTTATAGTAGCCTGAAGTATGATAGACATGTCCCCCTCAACTGCCTCCCGCCTTGCTGCTGGAATTCAATATGGTTTTAATTTGACCACCTGATTTCCCAGGGTGACAATATTGTATTGTATTAGAGTGGTTAGCCCTGGTTTACTGGAAAAAAAGCCCAGGAATGTATCCAGCAAGTGGGAGAGCTGTTCCTTCTGTGTGGAAGTCAGAATGTCTCCTATATTGACTGACTCAGTACTGGAATCCTGACTGGATAACAGATATGTCTACTGCTGTGGTAGTAGTCACTAGATGAACTGGTACTGGACCTGAAAGGCTTGAGGAAGGTTCCTCCCATTCTTTAAGTAGATTTGCATGATATAGTTGCCCTCCTCCAGGTTGCTCTGGCAAAAGAACCCTGTAGGCAAGAGCAGGTCACTCTCTTCTCTATGATAGAGGGACCCTGCCACTAGGTTGGGAGTTTATATTCTATTGAAGGGAGTAGTAAAAGACCTTGCCTCCATCCTTAAATTCTCTTTATTTATCTATCTTTCTTCTAATATTGTTTCTGGTCTTTCTGGGCATCTTCCAGGTGTTCATGCAACATTCCTCATAACTGAGATAAAGTGTTTTTTCAATTAGCAACATATTCAAAAAGGGGTCTACATTCCTCCTCTTCTCTCTTCCATTAGTCTATTGCCATTTCCAATGACCCACAGAGTTTTCTCCCAAACACCAGCTCAAAAGGGTAGAAACCAAAGATCTCTGTTCATGGGCTCTTATGGTGAAAAGCACAATGGGCAGTTTCCTATCCTAATCCTTTTCAGAGTCAAGGGTCACCTTTTAATCAAAAATGGTCGTGATTTCTTTTTTTGCACCATTCAACAAGGCCATCTGTTTGTGGATGACAAACAGACATTGTGATCTGTTGAACACCTAGAACTTTACAAATGTGGAGCATGAGTCTAGACATTAACGATGTACCCTGGTCTGTTAGGATCTTTTGAGGAAACCCCACCCTAGAGAAGAAAGAAAACATGGCTTGAGCTATGTTGGAGGGGTATTGATTCAGGATATCGACTAGCATAGTCCACCAGGATAAGGATGTGCTGGTGTACCCGGGCAGAAGGGGAAGGGGCCCCACCAGATCCATTCTTACCCAACTAAATAGTACATGAATGATAGGGAGTGAGTATAACTCTTTATAACTCTTTCTTTACTTGAAGTGGGTTGGCGTATTGACACCTCACACAGGAAGCACAGTATTTAGCAACATCTTGGTATACCCTGGACCAATAAACCCTTTCTGTTAAGTAATCATGTTCTCCTTCCCAAAGTGACCGTCCATATCTGGTTGAGGTGGAAGACTTGTTCCCTAAATGGAAGTGGCACCAACAGTTGTTCCTGGGTTTGGGAGCCTTCTTGACTAAAACGATAAAGCAACCCCTTGTTAATCTTGAAATGAGTTCCTACCCGGTTACCTGATTAGCTTCTTCTTCAAGGGCATTTTAACATGCATGCACCAACATGCTATCATTCCTCTGTGCAGCCTCAAAACAGGGCTGGGAAGTCCAACTTCTCTCTGGATTTGAAAGAACAAAAGTGGGTTGAGCATTAGAGGAACTATTATAATTCCACTTCTCTATCCTTCTTTCTTGTTTTCTCTTTCTTCTTCCCACTGGCCTGTTTTATATCCATTCTACCAAAAGGGGCTTCTTGTAACCAATACACTCTATTGTTCGTAATGCCATTTAGGTACTTCTCAAACTGGTGATGATCTGTCCCTATTATGACTGCTTCAGGTAGGGACGGCAAGACCCCCTACCTGTAATTAGCACTTCTGCCACTGGACATACCTTCTTGTCACCATGTACACAGGTGATGCAGACTTGTTCTCCCACCATCATCTGTGATTTCAGTACATTCTACAACAGTACAATGACAACCTGCAGCTAGGAGCGCCTGCTGCACTTTTCATAAAGTAGAATTTTATTTTTCTATTTGGTGGGTGGCTTTTCTGTAATGCATATCCGGCCTCTTGTGTAAATTCTTCAATGGGTTCTACTGTAGTCACTTGTGGGGACAATGTCAGGCTATATGTCCCCACTCATCACAATTTTACAATTTGCTCTTGTCCACTTCTCTGTTTACGTCTTAGCAGGTGATTTGGGATTGAGAGCTGGGTTGGGTTCTGCATGGGATGGCTTTTAGTTCTATGGCTGTAGCTTCAATTGGGATGCTATCTAACCTAGTTTTGTGTGTGTACTGGTAAGGCCTCCACAAACTGTTCCAGAACCACTTTCTCATGTAGATCCTCAATACTAGATGTGTGGGGTTGTAACCACCTACAACCTTGTTCCCGTCCAACAATAGAGCGCCCTAGGATTATCCCTCATAGTCCAGCATTCTTTTCTAAATTTAGTCCGGTAGTATTCAGAACCACACCCCATACTTTCTAGTTTAGTTCTCTTAATATCTGCATACAAGAGGAATGATTTATTGGCCTCACCTCTCCTGTAGCCAGCCTGCTGTGGTGGCGACAACCTCTGCGGTGGCGACACGCTCACAATTTGTAAAGAATGAATCTGGGTCATCAACCTCCTGGTACTTTTACAACACACTGCCTGGGACATTAGGTGTTTCCCTGGAACTAACTATAGCATCCGTTATCCTCAAAATAGCAATGTCTTGATTACTGGTAAAGAGTGCTACTTGTCCTTTTAAGGGCCGCAGAAGCATCTCACGGTCTTGTTGGTCTGCCTGTGCTTGTTGTTCAACCACAAGGTGTAAGTGTTTTTGGCCCCCAATAATTGTATGATCATCTCCTCTGAAGGCACGGGTTGAGTCAGGATGTCCGACAAGTGAAAACCCACTTCTCGCACCACTTGTGGTAATCAAGACGCAGAGGTTCCTTTTGAGGTAGTTAGGATTTTACTGATACTGTCAAAATATGGGATCACTTGTGTGTTTAGGTGAATACGTGTAAAGATGAATTGTTGACCACTGTGTCACTTCTAATCTGTCTCTAGACCTTCTGGTTTTCCTCTCTTTACTGTAGGGATTTCTCCCTCCCACTCCTCAGGAGGCCTTGATGTGACCAGGGGCCAGATGTAGCAAATCGGCAATTTGCGACTTGCAAATTGCGAGTCCCTGCGACTCGCAATTTGCAAGTCGCAAATTGCTATGCAGTACGGTGTCTCAGACACCGACTGCGACTCGCTATGGGGTCACAATGACCCACCTCATGAATATTCATGAGGTGGGTCGCAAATTGCGGCCCCATAGCGAGTATAGGCACTCGCTAACATGGAGGCCTGCTGACGTCAGCAGACCTCCATGTTCGTGACCTGCTTTTAAATAAAGCAGTTTTTTTTTTTTTTAAGTGTAGCCCGTTTTCCTTACAAATGCCCTGAAAAAATATTTTTGGGTCCAGTCACAAACTGGAAGGGGTCCCATGGGGCCCCTTCCAATTTGCGAGTGGGTTACCATCCACTTGAAGTGGATGGTAACTGCGATGCCATTTGCGACCGCGTACGCGGTCGCAAATGGTATTGCATCCCACTGCGACTCGCAAATAGGAAGGGAACACCCCTTCCTATTTGCGAGTCGGAAATGCATATTGCGAGTCAGTAACGACTCGCAATATGCATTTCTGCATGGCAAACCCACGTTTGCGACTCGCAAACGGCGATTTTCGCCGTTTGCGACTCGCAAATGGTTTGCTACATCTGGTCCCAGATGTCCTCAAAAGGAAACAAAAGAAAAACAAAATCTGGTTATTATGGCTGGTTTTCTTGGGATTTTATAACTGCTACCACCACCAACAATGTGAGCATGTGTTGAGTCACACAGCCAAGTGTCTGGTTCCCTGTCGTGCAAATTCACTGGTCTGGTGTCTTATATGTGGTCATGCATGCCCCACCACCCACACCAAACTGACCCTGCTGTTCCCAGCACGTACCTTAGGCTATGACCTGTCTCCTGGGTCATGTCGATAGGACCTGTAGTGTCTTGGTCAACCTGCTGGCCGCCGGGCTGGATAACCGGGTCTGGGGTCTCTTGGTCACTGGTCACAACAGTAGCTGCTCTTTCTGTCTGTCTCCCTCCTTCAATTTCATTCCTCCACTCCTCAGGGTTGACTGCCATGTCCCTCCTCTCTGTCACAGGTCTCCTGGTGTCTCACTCCTTGTGAATTCCGAATGCTACAATGCTGCCGCTTTCTGCGTTCCTCGTCTCCTTCCACATTTGGCTTCTCTGACATTGACACGCTATGCATCTCATTATGAAAGGCAGAGGGGCATTTCAATCTCCTAGCCCCACCCTCTCAATAAATGGATACTAATCTCCCATTCTACCCTTCATGCCATCACATTGTGTGATGCCCGGTTCCTCCTTATAAGCACATTATATCAATTGCTGCAGTGCTTTGGATCGTACAGGCAAGAGGAGAAGCTAGGAGAAGTGCCATAAGAAGGAGAATTCAGATTTGTCAAACACATTTTTTTTGTTTTTGTTTTGTTTTATTTTGAGTCCACCCGGGTGGGCCAGCCCGTAGTGTAAAGAAGCTATAGAAAGTAATTAATGGCTCTAAAAGTTTGTCTACCCCATCCCTTAAAGATCAGTAAGAGAAAGGAAAAAGGAAAAATTACAAGATCACTAGAAAGGGGAAAACAAAACAAAGAGAATAAAAGAACATCTTTGGGAAAGATAGAAGATGATAAGAAAGGACAGAAAGAAGAAAGAGTAGGGAACTAGTGAAAGGGCACATAAATATAAGAACTTACCTGTCTCTCTCTCTCTCTCTCTCCGAGTTATCCGGTCCTCCCGAGGGAAGATCCTAGAGAGAAAAAGAGAAGAGACTATCAAATTCATGGTCAATGAAGACAAGAAAAACAAACAGATTTATATACTACATTCTCAAAAATTCCTAAAAATAAAAAGACAAAGAACCTGACTCTTTTAGTATACAGTAATCTTTTTACCATCCCATACACTTACATGCTGTTTCCATGGGCAATCAAGAAAGGGGTGCAACAGACTTTCTTAGCGTCCAGTACTTAACAAATAGTGATGCCAGGGACTCCTTGGGTTTGGTTATACTACGCATCTTTTCCAGTCCTTAGCACAAGAGGTACAACAATTGTTCCTTGATAATTTGGCTTTAAAGTTGACAGCAGTATTAGGATCAACAGACATCCCAGTCGTCCCCTCAAGTGTGCCACATTTAATGGGGGATCCAGTGAACTTAAGAGAATTTTTTTAATTCTCATGTAGTGCATTTTGCCTTTTGCATTGCACTATTTAGTCAAGATCAAGTTGAAGTGAGGTACCTGTTTTTTTTCCTTACTGGATTTCCACTGGACTGGGCAAACATTTCAGTAATTCATTTTGATGGTTCTTCACAGTCTTATGACACTGTCGTACTACTTTTAATGAAGATATAGAACATACTGATTTGGAGTGTTGAGGCACTGTACAATATAAGGAGTAGATGCATTGACTTAAGTGACTTGTTTTCATAATTTGGCAGCTGAACCTACCTGAGTTGAAAGGACTCAGTTAACTCTTTTCAGATGTAGATTGAAAAAAGAAATTGAGGACTAATTGATTTGACCACCACATCCTACTTCTGAAATTATTAACTTAGTGCTTCTTTTCAACATAGTTTACAGGGGATAAGAAAGGAAATAAGGAAGTGTAGGAGGCTGGCCTATGGTACTTACACCTTATACCAGGTCCAGTTATCCCTTATCACTGTAGTGTAGGCAGTGTCTAGAAGCCAGGCTCTCTAGAGGTAGCTGTGGATGAGCAGCCAAGGCTTATCTACGAGACGAACGAGTTACTTACCTTCGGTAACGACTTTTCTGGTGGATACATTAGCTACCTGTGGATTCCTCACCTAATGAATACTCCCATGGCGCCAGCATTCGACGGAAATCTTCTTACTAGTCTCTGCACGTCGACGAGGACTTCACTCTTGCCCACGCGACGCCGTCTGACGTCATACAGGCAATAAGAGGTCCTCGCCGACGTGCCGATGACAGTTCCAACATTTTTTACGTGCATGAGAATAATAATAACCCAATGTAATGAAAGAGCAAAGCAACATCTCTTAATATTGTAAATCACACAACATTGCAATAAAATAGCTGTAGATTTAATATAACCTTCTTTTTTTTTTTTTTTTAAACAAATAAATATATTTATACATACGAATCATGTATATACACAATATATATAGATTTATATATAAATATACACATATATACAAATATCATATATGCAAAATGTATTGCAACTTTGAAGACCAAAAGGAGCACACTCAAGGATTGCTTGGAGAGACCAAAAAGGCAACGGGGAGGCGGGTGGGACCGTGAGGAATCCACAGGTAGCTAATGTATCCACCAGAAAAGTAGTTACCGAAGGTAAGTAACTCGTTCTTCTGATGGATACAACTACCTGTGGATTCCTCACCTAATGAATAGAGTCCCAAAGCAGTACCACGCCCGGCGGTGGGTGCCTAAATGGTCAAACCAAGAAATCCTGCAGCACTGACCGTGCAAAATGACCGTCCCTTCTGACCTCAGAGTCCAAACAGTAATGTTTCACAAAAGTGTGAAGGGACGACCAAGTTGCGGCCTTGCAGATGTCGACCACAGGAACACCCCTGGCCAAGGCCGAAGAGGCCGACTTAGCTCTGGTGGAATGAGCTCTAATGCCCTCAGGCGGATCCTTCTTTGCCAAAGAGTAACAGATTTTAATGCAAAGAACAACCCACCTGGAGAGTGTTCTCTTGTGGACTGCCTTTCCTCTCCTCTTGCCCACGTATCCGACAAACAGCTGATCCTCCAGCCTGATATCCTTCATTCTGTCGATATAGAAGCTCAACGCCCTTTTTGGGTCCAGGCGATGTAGTCTTTCTTCCTCCTTTGAAGGATGAGGCGGAGGATAAAACGTGGACAAAGTGATTGTCTGAGCCAAATGGAAGGGTGAAACAACCTTCGGAAGGAAAGCAGCCTTGGTCCTCAACACCACCTTATCCCCATAAAACGTTATATAAGGGGGTTTAACCGATAAGGCCTGCAACTCACTCACTCTCCTTGCAGATGTCATAGCTACCAGGAATACTGTTTTAATAACCAAATACCTTAAAGGGCAAGAATGCATAGGCTCAAAAGGGGACCCCATAAGGAAAGTCAGGACCAAGGACAAATCCCATTGAGGCATAACGAATGGTTTCGGAGGATATTGATTCAGAAGACCTTTCAAGAATCTGAGAACAATAGGGGATTTAAATAACGACGGTTGGTCTGGAAGACAAATGAAGGCTGACAAGGCCGACAAATAACCCTTAATGGTAGCCACTGCACAACCTTTCTGCGCTAGAGACAGTGCAAAAGACAAAACATGTGACAGATGAGCATGTAAGGGATCAATCTGTCTCTCTCCACACCACATAACAAATTTAGACCACCTATTAGCGTAGATAGATTTAGTGGAGTGTCGCCTGGCCGCTAAGATAACATCCACTACATCAGGCGGGAGAGAGAAGGAACTCAGGTTGCCCCGTTCAAATCTCCAAGCATGTAGGTGCAGACTCTGGAGGTTGGGGTGTAAAACCTGCCCCTGCGACTGCGAGAGGAGGTCTGCCCTGAGAGGGAGACGGAGCGGAGGGCACAGTGAGAGTTGGAGAAGGTCGGAGTACCATACCCTCCTTGGCCAATCCGGAGCTATTAAGATGACTTGGGCCCGGTCTTGGCGAATTTTCCTCAACACTCGAAGAATCAAGGGTATGGGGGGAAACGCGTAAAGCAACTGGTCGCAGCAGGTTATCTGAAACGCGTCCCCCAACGCTCCCTGCATCGGATACTGGAGGCTGCAGAATAACGGGCAATGCGCGTTCTCCCGAGTGGCAAACAGATCTATCCGAGGAAACCCCCACATCTGGAAGATTAAACAGACTTGATCTGGATGGAGACGCCACTCGTGGTCTGCCGAGAATTGGCGACTGAGACTGTCCGCACGTACATTCAAGACCCCGGCCAGATGATTTGCCACCAAGCAAATCTGATGGTCCTTTGCCCAGGACCATAGCCGAAGAGCTTCTCTGCAGAGAAGGTACGACCCTACTCCTCCCTGTTTGTTTATGTACCACATCGTGGTAGTATTGTCCGTCAGGACCTGTACCGACTGACCACGAAGGGATGGGAGGAAGGCCTTGAGAGCCAGACGTACAGCCCGTAACTCCAACAGATTGATATGAAACACCTGTTCCTCTGGAGACCAAAGCCCTTTGATCTCCAGATCCCCCAGATGAGCTCCCCATCCTAGGGTGGAAGCATCCGTTATTACCGTGGCCACTGGTGGCGACTGCGCGAACGGCTTTCCCTGTGAAAGATTGTTGCCCGCAATCCACCACTTCAATTCCACAGCAGCATCTCTGGAGATCTTGACAGTACCTTCTAAATCTCCCTTGTGTTGAGACCACTGCCTTCGGAGGCACCACTGAAGAGCCCTCATGTGCCAGCGAGCATGCGTGACCAACAGAATGCAGGAGGCGAACAGACCGAGCAGACGAAGGACCTTGAGGACTGGAACTACCGCTCCATTTCGAAACATTGGAACCAATTCCTGAATATCTTGAATCCGCTGAGGCGGAGGAAAGGCTCGACTCAATGTTGTATCCAGTACTGCCCCTATGAACAGGAGGCGCTGAGAGGGCTCCAGGTGAGATTTGGGCACGTTCACCGAAAAGCCCAGGTCGAACAACAACTGGGTTGTTGACTGCAGATGTTGCAACACAAGCTCCGGGGACTTGGCTTTGATCAACCAGTCGTCCAAGTAAGGGAATACTGCTATCCCCTTCCTTCTGAGCTCCGCCGCAACCACTGACATCACCTTTGTGAAGACTCGAGGTGCTGAAGTAAGACCAAACGGGAGGACCGCAAACTGATAGTGCTGCGACCCTACCACAAACCGGAGATACTTCCTGTGCGACTTGAGTATCGGGATATGAAAGTAAGCATCCTGCAAGTCGACAGACACCATCCAATCTTCCTTGTTCAACGCCAAAAGCACCTGTGCTAGGGTCAGCATCTTGAACTTTTCCTGTTTGAGGAACCAATTCAAGATCCTCAGATCCAGGATTGGTCTCAACTGACCATCCTTTTTGGGAATCAGGAAGTATCTTGAGTAACAACCTCGACCCTTTTCCTGCTCTGGGACCAACTCTACCGCGCCCTTTGAAAGGAGGACTTGAACCTCCTGTTCTAGCAACAGGAGGTGTTCTTCTGAACAATAAGATGGGCGGGGCGGGATGAGGGGCGGGAACTCCCGAAAGGGAAGGGCGTAGCCTTTTCCCACAATGCCGAGAACCCAAGTGTCCGTTGTGATAGACTTCCACTTGTGGAGAAAATGCTGTAATCTTCCCCCTACAGGAGAGGAGTGAGTGGGAAACGGTGGAAGCCTAAGGCTGCTTCCCCTGCTGCACCCCTCCAGAGGAAGAGGCAGAGTGCTGTTGAGAGGCTCCTCTGGTACGGACCCCACCCCTCCCCCTCCCTCTAAATGACCTATAGGGGAGGGAAGAGGCGGGTTGCTGGAACCTCCCCCGAAAGGAAGAGGAATAAGAGCCACGCCCAAATCCCCGAAACCTCCTGAAAAATCTAGAAGAGGCAGAGGAAGAAGGAGCTTGCAGTCCTAACGATTTGGCTGTGGCTCTGCTCTCCTTAAATCGTTCCAAGGCCGAATCTGCCTTGGCTCCAAACAGTCTGTCCCCATCAAACGGGAGGTCCAGCAGGGTCGACTGCACATCCGCAGAGAACCCTGAGTTTCGGAGCCATGCCTGTCTTCTTGCCACCACAGCCGTGCCCATCGCCCTGGCTACCGAGTCGGTCGTGTCCAGCCCAGACTGGATAATCTGGGTCGCGGCAGCCTGGGCGTCCAAGACCACATCCAAGAGACCCTGGGGGAGCTCCGTAAATGAAGACGAAATATCATCCATCAGAGCATGGATGTACCTCCCCAGAATGCACGTTGCGTTGGTGGCCTTCAACGCCAAACTGCATGACGAAAATATTTTCTTGGACTGCGCATCCAGTTTCTTGGAGTCTCTGTCTCCAGGCACCGTCGGGAAGGAACCAGGCGCTGACTTTGAGGAACAGGAGGCTTGCACCACCAAGCTCTCCGGCGTAGGGTGTCTAGAGAGAAAGCCAGGGTCAGATGGTGCAGCTCGATACCTCCTGGCCACAGCCCTATGAACGGCCGAGGAAGACACCGGCTTCTTCCACACCTCCAACACCGGATCCAGCAAAGCCTCATTAAATGGCAAGAGAGGCTCAGCTGCAGCAGAGGCCGGATGCAATACCTCTGTCAGCAAATTCTGCTTCGCCTCTGCCACCGGGAAAGGCAGGTCCAAAAAGCTCGCTGCCTTCCTCACCACAGCATGAAAGGAAGCAGCCTCCTCCGTATATTCCCCTGGAGATGAAAGGTCCCACTCAGGGGAAGTGTCCAGCCCACTGGCTGTATCCAGACCATGCAGTCCGTCTCCAGAGTCCTCAATCTCTCCCTCCTCTAGGACTCGCTGGTACTCCTGCTCTTCTAAAAGACGGAGAGCACGCCTCCTCGAATGAAGTCTCTCCTCGATACGCGGAGTCGACATGGCCTCCGCCGACGTCGAAGAACGGCGCCGATCGGCAGAAGCATCTGACGCCGCGTCCGGCGCCACAGGCAGCTTCGGCGCCGAGGCAGGAGCCGGAGGACGAGGTCTTGGAGCCGATGGACCAACCGGAGTCACAGGGCAAAATCCTGACTTCGACGGAAGGGCAACCTCCGGGGCCGAAACATCCGGAGCGGCCACCGACGCCGGCACCGGCTCCGAGCCCACATTCCCAAAAGGGAGAAAGGGCATAAAGGGTGCCGGCCGAAGAGGCGCAGGATCACCCAACGAAAAGGCCAAGGGCCCCGAAGGACCAGCCGGAGCAGCTCCTGGAGCCATCTGCTGAAAGATGGTATACATCGCATTAAGAAACGCGGTACTATCGGCTCCAGGAGTGGGAAAAGCCGGATACTGGGGTGCCTGGATCGAGGGCGACCCCGACGCCGGCCTCGACGTCTGTGACGCCGGAGAAAACACAAGAGGCTGCACCACCTCAATCACCGACGCCTGACCAGGCGAAGTCGGTGACGCCGGAGAGGGCAACGGCGTCGAAGGATGCGGCATGACCGTGGGGCTGACCTCCCAAGTCTTCCGACGCCGAGCCGAAGGTGACCTCGAACGAGACTCCTTGCTGGAATGACGTCGTGAGTCTCTACGGCGCGGGGAGTCTCGATGACGCCGGTGAGACCTTGGCGAAGAAGACTTCTTATGATGTTTCTCCTTCTTCTTTGACTTTGCCATGAATAACTTGGCCTCACGCTCTTTGAGGGCCTTCGGATTCATGTGTTGACATGAATCGCAAGTCGAGACGTCGTGGTCGGAGCTCAAACACCATAGACAGTCGGAGTGAGGATCTGTAACTGACATCTTGCCCCCACACTCTCGACAGGGCTTGAAACCCGACTTCCTCTTAGACATTATTACCGCAGAGAAGACTACGCAGCAGACAATACACTGTAACCACGAAGGTAACAGTAGCTCCCTCGAAGATAACCGTTTCGAATGCACGGAAAAAAGGGAACTGTCATCGGCACGTCGGCGAGGACCTCTTATTGCCTGTATGACGTCAGACGGCGTCGCGTGGGCAAGAGTGACGTCCTCGTCGACGTGCAGAGACTAGTAAGAAGATTTCCGTCGAATGCTGGCGCCATGGGAGTATTCATTAGGTGAGGAATCCACAGGTAGTTGTATCCATCAGAAATGCAAAGCTCATGCAATACCACTGTAGTCACACAGTACTTGCACACATGAAAGAAAATACTCAGTGTTACAAAAATAAAGTTACCTTTTTTTGGTGACACAAATACCAAAAATACCATATAGACTATACTCCCTTAGAAGGTATTACACAAATTGTATACAGTAGTATGCAGAAATAGGCATAAAAACAGAAATCAGTGCAATTAGAGAAAATCACAATAGTTAGAAATGGGCATAGGGGAGCACAAACCATATTCCAACAAAGTGGAATGCGAAAGTCGGTCTCCCACCTAGGCAAGTGTAGTGTGTAGAGGGGAGCAGGGAATATTTAGAGAGCCCAAAGGCAGAAGAGACTGCAAGACACCAACAGTGGATTCCTGGACAAGAAGACCTGTGGAAGAAGGGGACCAAGTCCAAGAAGCACAGAAGAGTCCAGGAAGAATAATAATACAAAGAAGAATAGTCAGAATAGTTAGCACTGCACCCAAGAAGACGAAGTTGGGATCCTGCTGGGTGCAAGTGATGCCCCACACCGGATGGAGGATTACAGATTGGTTTGCGTTGCTGGAGTCCGCCAACAAGCCTTGGCACAGGCAAAGCTCGTGTTTAGCAAAAAGTGTGCTGCCCGGGACCAGGAAGGGCCAGGTGGACTTTACTCAGGAGGGGGAGTCAGAGCAGGCCCTCAGAGACACAGAGAGCCCGCAGAAGCCCACAGAAGACCAGGCAAGTGCACAAAGGAGTCCCACAGGACAGGGACAAGAAAGTTGCAAAAGTTGCAAAAGAGGCCCATGCAGCACTATGACAAAGGCTCCCATGCCGCTGGAGAACCACTCAGGAAGCTAGCGTTGCAGGATAGAGTGCTGGGGGCTGGAGCTACAAAATGCACGAAGGACTTGGAAGAAGGATGCCAATAAGCCTTGGCAGCTGCAAAAGACACAGTGCACAGGGTACTGTCTTGCGTGGGGAGGCAAGTTCTTACCTCCACCAAAGTGGGACAGCTGGAAGAGAGGACTGATCAGGACCACTCAGTCCACCACCCATAATGCAGGAACCACGCGGTTCTGCAGGAGAGGGGATCCACGCATCTGGTCGTAGTTGCTGCTTGCTGAAGCAGGGGAGTGACCCCTTCACCCCAAGGGAGATTCCTTCGATCTTCTGGTGTAGACTGAAGATGGGCTGTCCTCAGAGGATGCACAACCAGGAAACAGTTGCAGTTGCTGGCAGGAGACCAAGATACAATGTTGCAGAAGGCGGCTTGCTTCTTTGTTGCAGTTTGTAGAGTTCCTGAGGATCTAGATGTAGTTTCTTCAGTGACAAGTCGAAGTGGAGGATGCAGAGGATTCCTGCTGGAATCTTGCAATCTGAATCTGAGGAACTACCCAAAGGAGAGTCCCTAAATAGCCCTGAAAGGGGGATTGGTCACCTAACAAGATAAGCACCTATCAGGGGAGGGCTGTGATGTAATCAGCTGGCACTGGCCACTCAGATGCTCTCAGAGTTCCCCGCCAACCTTAAATCCAAGATGGCAAAACCCAGGGACCCCCTGTAGGAGCTCTCAGCACCACCCCTGGGGTGGTGATGGACAGGAGAGTGGTCACTCCCTTTTCTTTTGTCCAGTTTCACGCCAGGCTAGGGCCTGGGAGTCCCTGAACCAGTGTAAACTGGTTTATGCAAGGAGGGCACAAAATGTGCCCTTCAAAGCACTGCCAGTGGCTTGGGGAGGTTACCCCTCCCAAGCCTGTAACACCTATTTCCAAAGGAAGAGGGTGTAATACCCCTCTCCCAAAGGAAATCCTTTGTTCTGCCTTCCTAGGCTTGAGCTGCTCAAGCAACAGGAAGGCAGAAACTGGTCAGTGAGGTGGCAGCAGCTAGGGCTGCCTGGAAAACCTCAGAAGGGTGAAATGGCTATACTTGGGTTCCTCTAAGGAGCCCCCAGAGTGCATGGGATCATACAACCAATGCTTGCATACCCTTGGGGTATGATTCTAACATTTTTGATACCAAACATGCCTATGTTCGGAGTTACCATTATGTAGCTGGACCTAGGTAGTGACCTATGTCCAGTAGACACGTAAAATGGCGTTCCGCAGTCACGAAGTCCGGAAAAATGGTCCTGGAGGTCATAAGGGCACCTCTGCTCACACACAGGTACTTTGCACCCTGCCCTCAGGGCTGGAGGGCCTGCTATAGGGGTGACTTATAAGTGACCTGGTGCAGTAAAAATGGCAGTGAAAGGGTGCTTGCACCCTTTTAACGCAGGCCGCAATCGCAGTCCTGCAGAAGCGTTTGCATGGGCTCCCTATGGGTGGCAAAATATATGCTGCAGCCCATAGGGATCCCCTGGAACCCCAATCACCTGTATATCTAGGTACCATATAGTAGGGACGTATGTGGGGGCACCAGTATGCCAATTGTGGGTGAAATACTGTGTTAACAGTAACCAACACCCACATTTTAAGGTAGAGAGCATAACTACTGGGTCCTGGTTAGCAGTATGATCCCAGTAGACACAGTCAAGCACACTGTCATCAGGCAGAAAATGGGGTAACCATAACAAGAAATAGGGTACTTTCCTACACAAACCCCACCAAATGAGGGACAAAAAGGCTAACCTTGCCCAGATGAGTCCTTGTCTAAGTGGAAATATATGGAGAGTCCATCTGCATTTGAGTGCTTACTCCCAGGTCTATGTTCCACTGTAAAGTCCATACCCTGTAGGGAAATAGACCACCTCAACAATTTGGGGTTTTATCCTTTCATCTGCTTAAGCAATAAGAGAGGTTTGTGGTCTGTCTGAACAATGAAGTGAGTACTAAAGAGGTATGGTCTCACCTTCTTCAAGGCCCAGACCACAGCAAAGGTCTTACTTTCTATGGCTGACCAACGCTTTCCTCTGGGGGTCAACCTTCTTCTGACAAAAGCTACTGGTTGATCCTGGCCCTCTGTATTCAGCTGTGAAAGAACTGCTCCCAACCCTACCTCTGAAGCATCAGTTTGAACTATGAACTTCTTGGAGTAGTTTGGGCTCTTCAGAACAGGTGCAGATCACATGGCCTGTTTAAGTTCCTCAAAAGCTTTTAGGCAGCTGGCTGTCTATTACACCTTTTTATGCATTTTCTTGGAATTGAGGTCATTAAGAGGGGTAACAGTGGAGTCATAGTTCTTACTGAACCTCCTGTAATACCGCCACTGCCACCTTGGAGAGGATGCCAGAGACAGCCAGCCCTCACCAGGATGATGGCCCCAATGATGACAACGCCACAGGATGTCTGGACATTGACGACCTACCTGGCCCATCTGAGACACCTGATCATTCCACCACTCCCAGCCTCACCCGGCACACATTCAACCCCCACCCCCTTCAACCTTTGGCATCACAATCAAAATCCTGCTCCCCAAACCGGTGTCATTCAGCAGTGTGCACCACAGCACTGGGACAGAAATCGACCACTCACATTCAAGACAATGACGGTCCTGGGGTAACAGGGAGTGGGCACATCATACCAGGGTCACAAGCACAGGGAGTCAGGGGCCAAGGGAGGGCACCTGTGGGCCAAGATATGGGATCCCCAAAGGTCTCGACCGGCCAGGAAACCATCTCCCAAGTCCTGGTAGCATACCAGCAATCCCACAGTAAGAAGGGCCAAATACTTACCATTCTAGAGGAAAATCAAAGGCTGCAGAGGCAATACCACCAGGAGACCATGCAGCAGTGGCAGGCCCACAGTGCCACCATGGCCTCCATTGCAGGGGTGCTCAAAGAGCTCACAACCATCCTGTATGTTACCTCCTTCCACCAGCAGGCCCCTTCTACTAGCCAGGTACCAACTTAGCCATCAATCTCATCAACATCATCCTCAGCTAGTGGAATGGAGGCCCTGCCAGAGGAACTGCAGGCCACTGGCACCCCACACTCTGCAGCTACAGAATCCCCCCTCCTCCCCCAGAAACGTGGTCATCCATCCAGACATCTTGCAGGAGCAGATGCCAAGACCGAATCCACTGCTAGGAATTGAACCTCTTCTGGAGATTCTCCCTTGTGTGCTACTGAGGTACCCTGTTGGCTGTTCAATGGACCTTTACGGGCTACAGCTAGGCTACCTATTCTGATGATTACGCCAACCATGACCTCACTCATCAACTCTTCCACACTTTGTGCACAATAAACACCATAGAACACAGTAACTGTCATTGTGTCTTTACTCTCACATGTACGAATGTCAATCCTAGTGAAATGTAATGTGTGGCAATTTGGAAAAAATACACCTGACAATACACACACAACATACCTGTATGTTACTGGAAGTAATGAGTGATCAGCTCAGTCCTAGATTCAGCTTCACCTTCCTCATCAGCCTCCTCATCACTTTCCATGTCCCCATCATTAGCCAATAATGGAATCTGTCGTCTCACGGCCAGATTGTGTAGCATGCAGCAGGCAACTTTGATCTGGCATACCCTTAAGGGACTGTAGAGTGGGGCACCTCCAGAGACGTGGCGGCACCTGAATCTGACCTTCAGGAGTCCAAATGTTCTTTCAATAACATGCCTCGTCGTGCCCTCGGCCTCACTGAAACTGTGTTCACCATCCGTAGTAGGGTACTTCACTGGTGCCAGCAGCCAGAGAAGGTTACGATAGCCAGAGTCACCTGTGTGCACAATGGTAGGACCTGTCACAATACTAATAGAGGCACATAGCTGAATGGGATGACTGTTGGAAATACAGGGACACACATCCTACTGCAAACAGTTCAATGAGTCACGCTCTTTCTCTCTGTAGCTGTGCCATCACGTGTGGGACATTGCTGTTCCTCAGAATCAAAGAGTCATGCACAGATCCTGGACACTTGGCCGTCACTTGGGAGATATACTAGTCCATGAGACACCACCTGTACATTGATGGAGTAGTAGTTTTTTCTGTTCTATAGACATGTTAATTGGCCCTATTAGGGACCAAAGCAATGTGTGTGCCATCTATGGCCCCAATCACATGAGCAATGGGTCCAATATGATAGTCAGCCTTAACCGTAGGCAGTTGTGGGAACCTGAGGTAGCTGTCCATGTGTTTCAGTAAAGCAGACAGTACATCTGTCAACTCAAGACTGAACATGGGGTATGACATCACTGCTGCCAAACCCACTGTAATCTGAAAAGAGCCAGAGGCAAGGAAGTGTAGCACAGACAAGACCTGTACTGTGGGAGGGATGGCATAGGGATTACATATAGCAGGCAAAAGATCTGTCTCCAACTGTGTACATAGTTCCATTATAGTGTTAAGATTCAGACAATAGGTTGCTCCTCCTGGCTTGAAAGGTCCACTAGTAGGCGGTACACTGGTGCATGTCTAATTCTCCCCGAAACCGGGTTTCTAGGATTGAGAGGATAGATTTTACAACCTGATGACCACTCAACACATGCTAGATAACAAGACACTTGTTGCACACAACATACACTCCAATAGTCGCCACATACCATTATGGCCATGTAGAGGGCGCATATAGATCAACCTAGCTGTCCGACACAGGGCCTGGACATCAGCATGTCACACACATCACATGTCCAATGGTCCATGTAAAAGCTGCATATTAGTCCAGCACGTCCCACGTTTGTACAAATGTCACTGCCTCATATGGTTACACTGTCTATAAGGTATTGAGCCGCTGGTCATGCGCTGGATTTGAGACCCACCCATCATACACCACTGTGGCATGATAATCACATTTATGGACCCAGCCATGCTGGCTGAACATAGGCCTTCACTGCATTCAGTACATATGTCTAGCATGACGCACTTAATATTACTTTATAAACCATCATTTGTGCCTCAAATAGCAGCCGCCTGTCCAGTGTGCACTACATGAGCTGCTGTGTACTGCCTCTGGGAGCCACCATGCCACGTCCTGCAGGAGATAGGGCCCCAGCCTTCACACAGGAGGAGCTGGAGAAGTCTGTGGACGGGGCCCAACCCCTATATGGACAGCTGTATGGGGCGCCAGAGGAGCAGGTGAGCCCAATTCTATTGCCCCTAGTGATAGGGGTGTGTGAGGCTGTATGGTGTTTCCATGCCACACAGGGAGGAGAGGCATGTAGGACCCATGTAGTACATGCATTTGTGCCATGAAGACACATTGGTGTGAGCATGTGATGTGTATGATGTGAGTAGTCCACTGCTGCTGATGTTTTGCCCCTCTACATGACTTTTTCCTTCTGTCTGTGTCACCCATGCAGGTCAGCGCCTATCATAAGAATGGGATATGGCGTGCCATTGCCAAGCAAGTGCGGACCCTAGGGGTCCATAGCCGTCGGAGCACCCACTGCAGAAATCGGTGGGAGGACCTGAGAAGCTAGGCAGGTAAGACCGCGGAAGCCCAGCCGTCCCAACGACGGAGGGGTGCCCGTCGGACCATGACCCCCTTAATGGCCCGCATTTTGGTAGTGGCCTACCCTTAGGTAGATAGGAGCTTGAGGGCAGCACGGCAGCCACAAGGGGGTAAGCACAGGCTCCCACCTCCCACATGGTAGGCCTTGTTCGGGATAGAGTGGCTTAAATGTGGGAAGATGTGATCAGTTGTCAATGCACATCCACAATGGGTATCAGTCACCCTGCCAGGCTCTGAATCCGTCATGTGTGGCAATACAATGTTATCAGTGTATATCCAATGGACAGTTTTGATGGCTAGGTGAGCGTACACACCGTACACATTGTGTCAGACCAGCTTCTCCCATCTGCATCAATGTACCTGAGGGGTAAGTGCTATCACATCAGTATGTGTCTCGCACTACGGCTGAGGCTATCTCTATCTTGAACAGTAGCTGCCATGGACAGATTGTAGGGGTGGCATCAGGGGTCCTCAATATTGATGGCCTAAATGGGACAGTATTCAGGACATGATTCCTTACCATTTTGACATCATTTGGACTTAAGAGTGGAATATATGTAGGGAAACAACCATGCCATTCTGCTACATGTGACTCTAAGTGTGCAAACAAAACACCAAATTCTATTGTAGCAACTATCATTCTGTGGTCTAGCGTTTCCAACTATGGCATGGTAGTAGATGTGGTAAGTCCCCTGGGAGGTCATTAGAATCGAACCCTATTGTTTAAACATCATGCATGACATCGCCCTGGCAATCGCAATGCTGCTATGCAGTGGTTCAGCATTGTCAATTCACTAAGTCAAATTGTTCCCACAATAGCTGGATTATGAGCATAGCATCTTGCAATTCACAATGTGTATTTTCAGAAATGCAGTGTTGTTGTAATGGTATGGCATGCCATTATGTAATTGGAGAGATGTACATGTTGATCTTTGTTAATGGTTGGAAGGTATTGATCCCTTTTCACCCTATCTTTCTCTCTCTCTCCTTCCCTCCCCCTCTCCTCCTCTGTCTTTGTGTGCATGAGCATCATCAGGCAATGGACAAGGGGCACTGGCGAGTGGGGATGCAGCAGTTCACGGGACCCCGGAGGCTAACACCAAGGGAGCCGAAGGGATCAGTGGGATGGAGGGTGAGGGGAGTGCCACGGGGAGATGAGATCATCTGCTTTATCTACGGATTCCTCCTCCAATGGACGCTCCTTAGCAGTGGTAGACCCATCTGGAACCAGCCCGGCATCATCCTTGTCTGCTACCCCGCTTACCAGCACCACCCTCCTTTTTGCTTCCCACCCAGTTGGCCATGCCCGCTCACCCAGGAAGTGGGTGTCTCCTTTGCCGCAGGCACCTGTGCCCCTGCCCCAGTCAGCCCTGGTGCCCTCAGTGAGGAGGCTATTGACATCCTGAGGTCTGTCTCTGTGGGCCACACAACCATTGTGAATGCCATCCAGGGACTGGCAGCTCAGGTACAGTAGAGAAATGCATTCCTGGAAGGCATTCATAGTGCCCTATCTGGACTCGTTGACGGCAGCCAGTGTCCCATTTTCTTCTGTCCCCCCTCCAGCTACCTCTGCCCAATCCCTCTTCTCACACCCATGCAGAGCACACAGTCAGACCGCCATTCATCTACCTCTACAGACACAGTTTGCAGTGACAATCACAAGCACCACAATACCCATCACCAGCATGCAGACAGGCAACACCCACCTGCACACACTACCACATCCAATCCCAACACGGACCCCCACACCACCCCCTCCTTCACAGACACTACACCACTCACACCTGCTGGCACAACACCAACACTCCCTGATCCAGCCACTAGTCCCTTCATACCCACAGTCACTACATTTCCACACCCGCATACATCCACCCCATTCACCTCATGTGCACTCACCACAACTACCAACACCAACAGATACAGCACATCCATCTTACCTGCAGGCACCAACCCAACAGGCAGTCACCAATCCACCATGGCATCGCCCTGCACCTCCTCCCCTCCTTCCAAGACACCTACTCACCCGCAGTCACACACAGACACCCAGCACACACATGCCTTCCACCCACGCACCTGCACGCAAGACAGCTACATGGACACACCTCACAACCACTCCCTCTCTCTCCACTCTGAAACTCTTTTCCATGACCGCCCTTGTGTCCCTAAGAAAAGGTTCCTATATAAGTTTTCCCTCTTCCCTACCACGCTCCCACCCTGTGATTCCCCAAAGTGCACTGTGTCCTCCCCGACCCCAGTCCTTCCACCTCTCAGTCCTCCCTTGCCCTCCCCCCGGTGTTGCCCATGCCCCTCCTCTGCCAAAAAAAGCAACCCCTCCCCTCACCCAAGCTCCCACTCCCAAAGGCAAACCTAAGGAGCCACAGACTAAGTTGAAACCCAAGCCCAAGCTCCCCCCACCCCAAACCCAAATCACCCCCTTGACCTCCACCCCATCACCTCTGAGGTGCCTGCCTGCCCCTACCATGTGGAGGCCACTTTGCAGTCAGGAGTCAAGTTGGGGCATTCACAAGTGCCATATGTGCCGGGTGACACTTGGACTATTTAGACTGGCCAGTTGGTCCATTTTGTACTTGTTATATTATTTTATATATACATATATAAATATAAACATAAAAGAAAAAGACTATAGGTGGTACATCCTTCTCCATTCAAGCAGCCAAACTATGGAATTCATTACCCCAACTATAAGAGCCACAGATAACTTTCTTGTCTTCAGAAAACTACTCAAGAAATGTCTCTTTCCTTCATAACCACCGTATTGAAACAACTATGGACTGCATATGCCTATGTTGATAAATATTTTTTTCAGATTATGTGTATATTTCTAGTTATGTATAGTTCTTTAGAAAATATGTATTGCTACTATGTCATAACAATAAAATACACACACACTCTTTAAACCTGTTTGACTAAGTATAATTTACCCATGGTTCTAATTATGTATTGTATGTACATATGTGTGTGTATTCAAGTGTGTTTGTATGTGTATGTGTGTATGTGTGTATATATATATATATATATATATATATATATATATATATATGTATGTGTGTGTATATGTTGTTTCTGTGCTTGGCATGTTCGTAGGTCATTGCATGGCTCCTGGGTGGGTTATTATACTAGATATCTATTAATTCCTGCTCTCATCTTATCACACTTATCTAACCATCATCATATGTCATGTCTCTATCAAACTATCCCCCATTCTCACTGCGACTCATCCCAAATCCTTTCTACTACTTTCATCTCCTAAATAACTCTGCCTAAGCTCTTCCCTCTGCTTCCACATATAACGCACCAAACCTCACTCTACTACCGTGACCTCCCACACAACCCTACTAAATTCTCCCGCATTTATCTCACCCTGCTACTATGCTCTCCCTAACCCTTCCACATACTCTTCCCTCCTCCATCCCCCTTTACTCATCCCAAGCCTTTGGGTTAAGTAAATTAAGGATATACTCCTAATTAGCACTTCTGGATTTCTTTCCTCCTCCACCCCTCCATTACTCCAGTCAATCTAACTAACAAACTCTCATATCCGCGGCTCAAATTAACTCATAATAATACTTAAACTGTACTCATTATTTCCCGATACTAATCCATCACTAATTCTTGTTGGGTTCCAGAGTAGTGTGCTACTCACCGAAAACCGCTTTGACGCCTCGTCAGGGGTAGTAAGCGCTATATAAATACGATTACAATACAATATGGGTCAACTGCCTGTTGGTCTGGATGGAGATATGCTTGTCCTGCCTTTACTTCATGATGGATGTGTTGTATGAGCGGGATTTGGTTTGTGTTAGTTTTGTATGTTATGTGATTGTGTTGCAGCATGAGTTGTGTGGTTTCCATGTGCATTGTACTTGGTGTGATGTGATGCAATGGTGTTGTGTGGCATTGAGTGGTTGTGTGTGCGTGTGTGTGTGTGGTGATGGATTTGGCATTGCGTTGTGTGCTGTGTGGACATGGTTTGACATTTGACATGTTGAGTGGCAGTGTTTTGGTATGATTTGGTTTATGGGGTTTTTCCATGTTGCTGTCAGTATGTGTTTTCATGTGGAGGTGTGCAGTGCTGTTCCTTGCCAATGGCTCTGTGTGTTAGTGGTAGTGATGTTGTTGTGTGACTCTGTGGTGTTGTGTATGTTTGGTTTAGACATTGGCGGTGATGTCTGTGAGGGGTGGTGTGTGGATGGCACATGTTTGTTGACCGTGGTGTGTGTAGTTTGTGTGTGCGTGTGTGTGTATGTGTGTTGGTACGGGTCTTAGTTTGGGTGTGTGTCCGTTGCTAGCCATCCCGGATGTGTGTGTTGTGTGTGGGTGTGTACTAATGCATTTCTCTACAGTGTGTGCTAGGTGGGTGTACTTCCGGTTGCTGTTTTCGTAGCCATCCCTGATTCTGGAGTTGTAGAGCAATCAGGAGCAGTGGGAAGACTTCAAGTTCAGACTCCATGGTGGCTCCGGACGTGTCTGTGTTCCTGAAGGTGAGTGTCTCCTTTTATACTGGTCGTTTCCACCATGGTTTTGGTGGCAGTCCAACCGCGCCAGAAATCCTGGTGGTGTGTAATCTTGTAAAATGCTCGGCGGTAACATGGTCCCCACCGGATTGGAGATGTCTGCTGCGGCGGTCCGTCCGCACTGGCTGTACTGGCAGTCTATTGGCTGTGTCCTGTTGGGAACACCTCCATGCTCATAATATGGCGGTCATCTCCGCCAGGCCTGCGGCTGTGCGACCGCCACCTCCACTGTCGCGGTCCTCTGATCGCCAAACTCGTAATTGGGGCCTCATTACTCAGTGTTTTTATAGTATGTATGTTGATATTTTTGTACTTTTTCTAAAATGGTCTCAGATAGGTCTTGTAACTTCACTAAATGGGTTTTTTAATTGTATAACATATTCCAACAGAGTCCTATTCCTTTGGGCATTCTCATCCCTGCATTCTTTTGTCGTTTCCATGAGATTAGAATGTTTTTTGACCAAACAGCAATTTAAAAGAATAACACCCTAAACTAAACTGTGTCTGACTGTGAATCACAACAAGGCTAAAGGTAACAACTTGTCCCAATGCCACACTTGTGTTAACTTTTTCTTTAAAGTAAGCTTAATAGTTATGCTGTACCTTTTAACTAAGCCATCCATTTCTGGATCAAAGATTGAGTTATGCAGCTGTTTTATACCTAACTCTTTACAGATTTTCTCTATCAGGTTGGATACACACACGGCACCCTGGTCAGTCAATACCTCTTTAAGAAAGCCTACCCGGGAAAATTATTCAATCATGGCACTAGCTATAACTTTTATGTTTACATCTTGAAGCGGAATGGCCCTGGGATATCCGGTAGTATTGTCACCATATAGTCAACCATTAACAGGATATACCCATATCCTTGGGTTTAGGGGCCCAATAAAGTCTAGTTCAACCCACTGGAAAGAGTTTCAAATTAGAGTCATTTTCTCTTATAGTACCATTAGCAGTTTATAAGATTTCTTCTTTTTACAAGTGGAACACCCTCTGCAATATATTTTATTTGTGCAAAAATGCTTAGCCAATAAAAATGCTAGAGAATGGGGTGAAAAGTTTTCTTCAACCCACATGACCAGCTAAATGTTTGGGGAACTAACAATTTAGGACTTGTAGCTGACTTTTCTACTTCATAAAGTAAAACTTTTTGAATTGTGAATGCAAAGCCTACCTGGGTTTTCCCATCCCTCACCATCTCTAGGCTTTCTCCCAGGCAAATTGTAAGGTATGATCTTTGAGCTGGGCAGCCCTTAAATTACAATCCATTTGCCATGGTTCCTAAGAGAGTAGGACTTATTGGGTTACACCTTTTCCCTTCTGTTTTGGTTTTGTGTGCCTAGGGTATTGCTTCATTGCTGATTTTCACCTTAGAAAAAGGAGCTTGTCATAGCCAGCCCTCATGATCTTGCAAACTTTTCATTAGGATTGTCAGGGCCTAATATGACTTCTTTAGGTAGGTTTCGGATGACCACATCTTCAATGTAATTCTTTTGTCCGGTGAATTCAGAACTGGAGCTCTTTCCATGGGATACTCCTTTTGGTCTCCATGTACATAGTGTATAAGTATGTTCTTTGGGGGAATTAACCGGGTGCGGGGATATCAGATTTTGTCTGATTACAGTTTGTTTTGAGCCAGAGTCAAGCAAAGTAGTAACTAGCACATTATATATCTTGAGGATAACTTAGTATTTGGCCTCAGTTCACCATGTGTAGTAAACTGATTTCTGAGTCCAGCTAAACTCCATGGGTTCATCTTCACTTTTCCTCTTTATGCAGAATTGGATGGTATAACTCCACTCTCTGCATTAGAAGTACTATAGTCCTAGCGCTGCTGAAGAAATTGGGTTGAGTTTTGGAACTACAGGGGTTTCAACCCAAGCAGGAAATGTCTGATGGTAACTTCTTCCTATTGGAACTGAAAATTAATGCAGCATTCCTGGGTCAACTGCTAGCTTAGGATGCACATTCAAATATGGTGAAAAAGCTGCAGAGCATTCTGTTGGGTACATTTTTGTAGAGTGACAGCTGGTCCAGGAAGAAGTATGCCTCCACTTTGAGATAAGCTAGTGTTTAGTTGTATCTGGTTGTCATTAACCTGTGGCAGATGATCTTCTAGATCAGGTGTCTCCAACCAGTCGATCGTGAGCTACCAGTAGCTATCCGACACCTTCAGAGTAACTCACAGCCTTGAGTTAATTTTTAAATAAGCACAAGGTCATATTTTCCTTTTAAGGTTAAGGGAAGGCTGTGTTTATTTTACATTATTATCCGGCTGCAGATAGCAGGGCTAGACAATGAGCAGTGTTGAGCCAGATTTATAACCCAGTCTGGGGATGGGGCACAGAGGTGACCAACTAAAGCACTTACGTATTTAGCTCTTAAATACAAGTCCTTGTCAACTCAATATTGGACCTTTGAACAAAATAATGTTTCTGAATTCTTTTAAATGGGAGAAAATTAAAATGAAAAGTAAGATTAATGTTTAAGTTAACTCTTCATTTTAATTTTCTCCTATTACAAAGTATCGCATTTACAAACAGAAGGCCTCTTGCTCCCAGCAGCCAGTAGACACAATGCTACAAGTTTATCTGAAAAATACAGCCATTTTTTTTTACATGTACATGTCAGAACTTTAAAGAGCAGAAAAATGTTCCATATTACCAACATATTTGTAAAAGATTTTTCTACACTTTAAATTTCTCCCATTTTAAAAAAATGATAGTATGTTTGCGTTATACATGTAACTGTGCCACTTATGGGGAAATGATTGTCTTGTGCTGCAAGTACATAATGACATCAGGCTCTCAGTCACTCATACAAGTACATCTCATTTAGACGCAGACATATTCATATATCCCCAAAGGGCAGCCTTGTCATAGTGCCCCTAGTCAAACTATTTTGTTCAAACCATAGTATCTGGCTCTTTGGGCATTAAGCTTAAAGTCAGTGAAGCTGAGAGTGAGGTGTCTGATAACAATGCACAAGTTGTTTAGCCTTTAGTAGCTCACAATAATTTCCACTGATCAGAAGTAGCTCTAACTCCAGAAAAGGTTGGATACCCCTGTCCTAGATGATTAAAGGTATCTTGAAAAGTGCTTCTTTCTTGTTCTGCTTTTTAAATAACTCACCATGGTCCATTCCAGTTTTTGTTGTCTCTCTACTAGCTTATGTATTACAGTCTCCATTTCTCTTCTGGGCAGTTGTCCTTTGTATTGCCATTGGTGTATGGACCCTCCTCCCTCTGTGCTTAAATTACCAAATTACCAATAGCACTTTAACTAAGTAAAGTGTATTCCTGAAAGAGATAGTATGACTACATGGTCTTCCTTCAGAGATAAACACAAACAGATATGCCCAGTTCATTTCCAAATTCTGGAACACTTTACTTTGTAGTTTTGGGATAGTTAACTTCAACTTTACCAATCATTTCCAGGCTGCAGGTTACACTGAGTGCCTTAATCAGTCCCTTGAACAGTTCCTTAGATGCTATACAATGAATCAACAGGAATAAAATATTTTGCAGCTACCAACAGCAGAACTGGCTTAAAACAATTCACTGCATTCCTTTTTGTATCACTCTCCTTTATTTTGCTCCTTCAGCTTTCACCCTCATTTTTTTCTAGAGATCAAACATACCCCACCTCAGTCCCATATCTTACAGTCCTACTATCCAACATGTCCTCAGTGCAGGGCCATACCCAATGTTATAGCAGCAACCCAAGGCAGACTATAAATGACTTGCTGATCAACAGAAAAATCTTGATTACAAGAAAGGAGATACAGCTAGTTCATCTGTTTCTTGACCTTGCCCAGTTTCCACCTCATTTTTGTTACTAGATTTGTTTGCCTTTTTTCTGTATCTCAGTTGATGAGACAAAGCGCAGTAGCATTAGAGCTTTGCAATGTTTGGTGAATACATCCAGATATCCAGAGTTAAGCCTGCCACATGTAGCACAATTACTTACCATTCTCCAGTCATAAACGATGGGTCCCTTGAGCTTGAAGTTGAAGATATAATTGATTCTAGAAGGGTGAAGGGACAATTGCATTCCTGGTCACCTGAAAGGTTTGTGAATCAGCTTAAAGCCCTTGAGAACCTTCCACATTTGTCCCTGCTCCCAGATCAGTAGCTTCCTTCTGCAAACGGGGGATGGCAACAAGTAGGAAGGGGATGCTGTAAGAAATACGGGGCTTATGTGGCGAAGGGGACTTGTTTAAAGGAAAGGAAGCAATAGAACATGCATTCAAAATCCTGTGAGGTTTTGGACGACCAGGATTACTATCAGATGAAGTTCTGATGGAGAGACGTAGAGTCAGGATTACTATCTGGTGAAGTTCAAAGGGATGGCTGACAAGTCATGAGTAGCAGCAGTGCTTCATAGGCAGTGAACATCCACTAGGAAGGTGCCTGGCATCTTTCTGTGCTGCATTGGTTCCTTTGCTATTCACTGCATTTGCGTTCATCACTTTAGTTGTATAGTTTCTGTTTAAGGATTCCTCAGTTTCCTAAACCTTTTGCTTGAACTCATACTTGTCTTTGGAATACGATTTGGTTTTGTTTGCTGACCTATTGTCTAAACTCTGACTTGCCTCTAGATTATGATTTGGTATTTATTGCTGTGTTTGTTCTCCCAACTTCCTTCCTAAATTCCTAAATTTCAGGTTTGCTTTCAAGCTGGAATTCTCAAATTGCTAATACCAGCGTCCTTAGACTTTGACTTAGGTTCACTGCAGCTCAATTGTAAGCATTATTACCAATACTTTCTTTTCTAAGTCACTTTCAATGTTTAAGAATCATAGTGAAACTTTGTTTCTCGTACTTTCAGTGTATACTTGGTACTCACCATTAAAAATCTTATAGTGAATCCTGTTAAGTTAGAGAGACGTGATTAAGGAGACTACAAAACTCCAACTCTCTCTTCTCTCTCTTACTACCATTTTCCCTCTTCTCCATGATTTAGTTCTGCTGTTTCTGCTCACTCACTCAAGGGTGGAGATATGTTCTAGGGAGGGGGGCAGACTGCCTTCGGTTGCTGTTGATCAAAACCTGCAAAATCTGACAGTATGCCTTAACAAGGGAAAGACGTCTAAAGCACCCTCACAAGCCCACACTGGAAGGTATGATTCTGGGCCATAATGGGAATGACCACTGCAAACTAAAGTGTGTTTACTAGAGGCTGAGGGGAAACATAGGGTGGCTTAAGGCTAGCTGCAGCTCAGACTTACAGCAATTCCTGCAACAAGCCTGGTGGAATATGCTGAAGCCTTGAAGGTGGCAAACCAAAGGATAAAAGAATGACAAACAGTATGCCATACTAGTGGTCATAACAAATAATAAAGAAATGCATGAACACAAAATAGGCATGGTGCATTATTATTGCTCAGAGGCAACCAGGAGAAGATGTCTGACGGATCTACAGCCTGCGATGGATGAACTCTGGAAGCATGCGCTGGGCTTTACAGAACAGGTCTGGGATCTAGAGCATTTACCACCTCCCATCAGCACGGGAAATTCCATCAGTGGCTCTCCCATGATCCACCTTCACAGGAAATGACATCACTGAATTTCCCATCAACCATCTGAACAGGAAGTGACCTTGCTGGTTTTCATGCCAAAACCAAAGCAAGAGGACTTTATTTCCCACCACCAAGGACCTAGTTATTAAAAGCTAAAACACAGAGGTGCAGCCCGTCTGCACCTGTCTGTGCCTGGACCCCACCAACCACCATGAACCCTGGTTCCATCACGCTCAGTGATACTCTGAAGCACTCCTTAGGTCCTTGACCTCGGATAACATTCCACCAGCTCCTGCCAAACTGCATATCACAACTCTGGAGAACCTTACACCTGTACCCACTGCAGGTTCTCCAGCATCCAGCAAACCAATACTAACAATGCCATCAACACCCTATCTCAAAAAACACACACACCACACAAGCAAAAACAACACCTACCCTCCTACCCTCCACCACACGCCACAGCAAACCAGCTTCACAACACCAACTCACATTCATGATTCTCAACATAGATCACTGAGCAAACACATAACAAAATATAGGGCCTTCTGAGTAGCGACGCACACACCCTACATCCTCTTTATCACAGAGACCTGGCTCAACCCCTCATGGGCTCTCGGCTACCAGATTGCTCACCAGGACCGGTTTAACAAGCTAGGGGGCAGACTCACTATCATCTACAAGGAATCCATCAAACGCACAACATCCGCAGAGAAGTCCACCACATTCATGGTACACCTTACCTTCAAGCTGCAAACCCCTGAAAACATCACCCTGGGAGGAATCCTTGCCTACTGACCGCCAGGACCATGAACCACCTTTACCAATCTCATCGCTGACTTTTTTCACTCTGCTCACCATCTACTCCAGAATTTACATTCTCCTTGGTGACCCCAACTTTCACCTGGAAGACTGAAACAACAGCTGCTCCACAGCACTCCTCAAAAGCTTGAGCAACATCAAACTCACTCAGCTTGTCATAGAACCAACACACACTGCAGGACACACTCTGGATCTCATCTTCATGACATGTGACTGCTTCAAATACAATTCCACCACTCAGCTCATATGTACCAACCACTCCATTATTAACTTCCAAATTAACACACCATGGGTGTGTCAATAACCCTATGAGGTTCAGTACCCCGAGCCGCAGCTGGGACAAAATCAAAGAAGCAGACTGGCTCAGTGACTTCAGCACTGTTCAATCAATCAACCAATCAATCACTGTATTTGTAGAGCGCGCTACTCACCCATGAGGGTCTCAAGGTGCTTTGAGGAGGTGGGCGGGGCGAGCTGCTACTGCTCGAACAGCCCGGTCTTGAGGAGTCTCCTGGAGGCCAGTAAGTCCTTGGTCTGCCGTAGGCGGATGGGGCGGGTGTTCCAGGTCTTGGCCGTGAGGTAGGAGAAGGATCTGCCGCCGGTTGTTGTCCTGTGGATGCGTGGGACGGTGGCGAGGGCAAGGTTGGCGGAGCGGAGCTGACAGTTCGGGGTGTAGAAGGTGAGACGATTGTTGAGATATGCTGGTCTGGCGCTGTGGAGTGCTTTGTAGGCGTGGGTTAGGAGTTTGAATGTGATCCTTTTGTTGACGGGAAGCCAGTGTAGGTTTCTAAGGCGGGCTGTGATGTGGCTGTGGCAGGGGGATGTTGAAGATGAGGCGTGCGGTGGCGTTCTGTATCCGTTGCAGTCTTTTCTGGAGAGCTGCTGTGGTTCCCGTGTAGAGAGCGTTGCTGTCGTCCAGTCTGCTGCTGACGAGGGCCTGGGTAACCGCCCTTCTGGTTTCGGTAGGGATCCACCTGTAGATTTTGCAGAGCATGCGGAGGGTGTTGAAGCAGGAGGATAAGACGGTGCTGACTTGATGGGTCATGGAGACCGATGAGTCAAGGATGAAACCCAGGTTGCGGGTGTGGTTGGTGGGTGCTGGTGCGGCTCCCAGCGAGGGCGGCCGCCAGGAGGCGTCCCAAGCAGAGGGGGTGGGGCCGAGAATGAGGACCTCTGTCTTATCTGAGTTTAGCTTTAGTTGACTGTTCTTCATCCAGTTGATGACAGCCTTCATACCCTCGTGGAGGTTGGTTTTGGCTGTGGCGGGGTCCTTGGTGAGGGACAGGGTCAGTTGGGTGTCATTGGCGTAAGAGATGATGTTGAGGTTGTGAGATTGGATGATTTTGGCGAGCGGTGCCATATAGATGTTGAAGAGTGTCAGGCTGAGGGAGGAGCCCTGTGGTACGCCGCAGATAGTCTTGGTGGCTTCAGATACGAATGGAGGGAGGCGGACTCTCTGTGTTCTGTCGGTGAGGAAGGAGGTGATCCAGTCCAGGGCTTTGTCGCGGATCCCTGCGTTGTGGAGGCGTGTGCGCATGGTGTGGTGGCAGATGGTGTCAAAGGCGGCCGAGAGGTCCAGGAGGATGAGGGCTGCTGTTTCGCCTTTGTCCAGGAGGGTCCGGATGTCGTTGGTTGCTGCAATGAGGGCGGTCTCGGTGCTGTGATTGCTGCGAAAGCCAGATTGGGACAGGTCCAGAGTGTTGTTTTCCTCCAAGTGGTGGGACAGTTGCCTTTTGACGATGGCTGAAGAAGGGTGGTACCTTGAAACCGGTCCCAGGATGCTTGTTTCCGGTCCAGGGAGGACCTAGCCTGGCAGTTCGGGCTGGACTGTTCCCATGAGGAACAGGGTCAAGACTGATTTGCATATGGGTGGGTCCAAACTGGGATTGCATGGTGAGCAAAAGAACAATGGATTAAACCCAGATCTGTGACTGGGAGTGAGTGTTTGAAAAGTTTCAACACTCCGTCCATCATTTTATTTTGTTTTGTGATGTTACCTAGGTACCATATACTAGGAACCTATAATGGGGAACCAGTGTGCCAATTGTGGGCAAAATACAGACTGGTGTCCTGGTTAGCAGGATCCCAGTGAACACAGTCAACCCCACTGACATCAGGTAAAGAAAGAGGGTACTTTCCTACAACCAGCATCTCCAAATATCTCCTACACAATCTCCAGACCATCGAGAACACAGCTCCAAGACTCATACTTGACCTCCCACGCCACAGCTACATCACACTGAACCTCAGGAAGCTTCACCGGCTCCCCATTCACAAGAGCAGCCAATTCAAACTTCTCATGCACAAATACAAATACCTGAACAGCCTCATACACATTCACCAACCCACCAGACACCTATGCTCTGTCTCACCATCACTCGTGCACACTCCTCACATCCACATAAGCAAAACTTGAGGTTGGTCATTCTCCAACACCATACCCAAAACATGGAACAAACTCCCTTAACACATCAGAGTCTCCTCCTCACTTTCCGAGTTCTTCACCTTGAAACCACACAGGTACACACCCTGCCCAAGCCCTGGATAAACTCTAGGGTGATTAGTGCGCTATACAAATAAACATAACAGAAGAAGACTCAGAAGGCCGAGCTAAAAAAAATAACATCAGAGTAGTTGTGTCAGGGAGACCAGATAGATCCTCGGGGTCTGTGCATGCTCCCAACATGTCCACCACAAGACAGCTCCAAAACACTGATAGAATATCACAGAGCCTAAGAGAGTCCAGGTGGGGAAAAGGGGATTAGGAAGGGAACAGCTGGGAAGGAGACCTGCTGGAAGCAGAAGGTTAAACAACACAATATCATAATATAATCACATTGACTTTCACTAGACTATGGTCCTAAGCATTGTCTTACTATAACCATGGGTGATCTAAGAAGTGACTTTAACTAGACCTCAAAGAACTGTACCTGGAACAAATCAAGAATGATTAATGCAATGTTTCATATGAGCTTTTCATGAAATATCACATACAGTCTAGAAATACAAGAACCTTCTGGAATACTGTTTCAGAACAAACATTGCATCTTTACATGAGGACAAAAAGCAATCTGAAACATTCCCTGGAAAACGATAGGAATTGTACTAGGGACTTAATATGCACAAAGAATGTAACATCTAGATCTGAACACCAAGGTTTAAATGCGGGAAATGAATCGCGCACACTGCAGATTCAAACAAGAATATGCAAATGCCATGAAATGATTGCGCGCTCTGTCAGCGATCTGAACATCAAGGTTTAACTGCGGGAAATGAATCGCGCACACTGCCGATTCCAACAAGTATATGCAAATGCCATGAAATGATCGCACACTCTGTTAGGGATCTGAACACCAAGTTTTACAAATGGGAAATGAATGGCGCACACTGCCGATTCTAACAAGAATATGCAAATGCCATGAAATGATCGCGCACTCTGTTAGCGATCTGAACATCAAGGTTTAAATGCGGGAAATGAATCGCGCACACTGCCGATTCCAACAAGTATATGCAAATGCCATTAAAAGATCACACACTCTGTTAGCGATCTGAACATCAAGGTTTAAATGCGGGAAATGAATTGCACACACTCCCAATTCCAACAAATATATGCAAATGCAATGATATGATCGCGCACTCTGACAGCGATCTGTACAACAAGGTTTAAATGCGGGAAATGAATCGTGCACACTGCCGATTCCAACAAGTATATGCAAATGCCATGAAATGATCGCACGTTCTGTCAGCGATCTGAACACCAAGGTTTAAATGCGGGAAATGAATCGCGCACACTGCGGATTTAAACAAGAATATGCAAATGCCATGAAATGATCGGCGCTCTGTCAGTGATCTGAACATCAAGGTTTAACTGCGGAAAATGAATCGTGCACACTGCCGATTCAAACAAGAATATGCAAATGCCATGAAATGATCGCGCGCTCTGTCAGCGATCTGAACATCAAGGTTTAACTGTGAAAAATGAATCGCGCACACTACCGATTCAAACAAGAATATGCAAATGCCATGAAATGATCGCGCAAGCCTTAGCCGATCTGAACACCAAGATTTGCATCAGAGCAATGATTTGCGTACTCTGAAAGTTTCACGAGTAGGCCCTAAAACTCAAGAGTCTTTTAGAACGGGGTCGGGGGCCCAGCCCGACCTCTGTCTTACCACCCTGCTCAAGGATCACCAAGAGAATGCGAGGCAGGCCTGGAACGTCAAGGTAGGCCTCCGGAACAGGAGCTCAGGAAAATGCTGCTGCTCTGCACCGGGACCTCTGAATAGTGAGCACGTGGAGCTGGGCTGGCTCCCTTATATAGAGTCTGGCCCAGCCCACAAACCACACCCAGTCATGCTGCAGGGAAAGCTTCTAGAAGGTCTTAGAAAGGGACCACACCCTGATACATTCTGTAAGCCTGCAGCAATACCTTGCAAATGAACATTATTTGCAAACATCATTAATAGTGGTTTCAAGGTAAAACTCTGCAATGCAAAAGGTTAACAAACTGCTTATAAACACAATGCATGAATTATGCTCTTGCATAAAGACTGGGTTTTTGCATTTTTGTCGCCCTTGGAGAGCGCACTGCCCTGATGTTGACAAGTTGGCTTACCTGTTGAGGAAACTAACAGGGTGGCATTCTTTAAAGAACGGTTGGCAATGACAGTGGTGCCTGAAGGACTCAACCCCCCTCCCCACCACCCTTTTCCCAGTGACTGGAAGTGGGAAAACTACTGAACATCTTTGATCAAAACTTTTTGTTCTTCACAACACAAAAGAAGGGGCACTTTGCCTTTGAAAACAGTTGTGTGGATCTCCCTTTGGTAAAGTATAGGGAAAATTAAAAAATGTATTTAGTTTGAAAATAAACATTAAAATATTTGTATTGTATATAGTAATGTAAATTCATTTTATATGCTTACTTTCAAAGTAGGACAAAAGTAAAAAAAATTAGGGGGTCATTCTAACCCTGGCAGACGGTGATAAAGCGGCAGCCAACCCGCCAACAGGCCGGCGGTCCAAAAAATGGAATTCTGACCCTGGCGGGAACCGCCAACAGAGACCGCCACATTAACACTCCGACCGCCACGGCGGGACAGACAAACAGCGCGGCGGTCACCGCCAACAGGCAGGCGGCAGACAATGTAACGCCCACACTATCATAACTCACCAATCCGCCACCTCTTCCGGGGCGGGAGCACCGCCGATAAAAACACGGCGGAAACAGACCACGAACGGGAAAACGCTCACCGAAACACACTCCACGAGTACGGAGGACAGCATGGAACCCGAATTAAACATCCTACCTGCTCTCGTCTACCTGCTCATCTACCACGAGTACGAACGCCGGCGCAGACGACAACGGTGAGTACTGCACCTACGACACACGGGAGGGGGGAGGAGGAAAGGTTACGGGCACACACATATGCGACCCCCACCCCCCCAAACTATGTACACACCAATGCAGAGCAACAAGTCACAGTGACACCACCCAAACCCCCCTGAAAAATGCAAAGACATAATTAAATTGTGAAGAAAAATGTATGTAATAAATCGGCTCTGACAAATATAGGTCAACTATGCAAAATATTCATACCAAAATAATACTATATAAACTGCAATGGATAACCGAGGCAATTAGTTCCGTACATCAAAAGTAAATCGAAGTGTCCGTGGGCCAAAGTGTAACAACACAAGGGCAAAGCCCACACAGGAGACCTGAGTCCTTTGGAGAGAACACTGCAGGGGCATCTGATGAAAAAACTACAGGCACCTCAGGGGGAAGGGAAGGGGGGGGAACCACAGCCACATGAGTCCACGACGCCAGATCCACGAAGGGGCCACCATGCCCACTGTGCCATCCTGGGGAGTGCAAAGCCACAGTCTCACAAGTCTCTACAGTGGGTGGATTGCCCACTGTGCCATCCTGGGGAGTGCAAAGCCACAGTCTCACAAGTCTCTACAGTGGGTGGCTTGCCCACTGTGCATCCTGGGGAGTGCAAATCCACAGTCCATCAGGTGGATTACAGTCTCCACTGGTCAAGGAGGAGGCATGGTGGGCACAGTGAACCGTTAACATTGCTTGACAGGAAGGGCCCAGCGGAGCGGTGCTTGAGATGGCGGGGCCCAGCGGAGCGGTGCTTGAGACGGCGGTGCCCAGCGGAGTGGTGCTTGACAGGAAGGGCCCAGCGGAGCGGTGCTTGAGACGGCGGGGCCCAGCGGAGCGGTGCTTGACAGGAAGGGCCCAGCGGAGCGGTGCTTGAGATGGCGGGGCCCAGCGGAGCGGTGCTTGAGACGGCGGGGCCCAGCGGAGCGGTGCTTGACAGGAAGGGCCCAGCGGAGCGGTGCTTGAGATGAAGGGCCCAGCGGAGCGGTGCTTGACAGGAAGGGCCCAGTGGAGCGGAGCTTGAGACGGCGGGGCCCAGCGGAGCGGTGCTTGACAGGAAGGGCCCAGCGGAGCGGTGCTTGACAGGAAGGGCCCAGCGGAGCGGTGCTTGAGACGGCGGGGCCCAGCGGAGCGGTGCTTGACAGGAAGGGCCCAGCGGAGCGGTGCTTGAGATGAAGGGCCCAGCGGAGCGGTGCTTGAGACGGCGGGCCCAGCGGAGCGGTGCTTGACAGGAAGGGCCCAGCGGAGCGGTGCTTGAGATGAAGGGCCCAGCGGAGCGGTGCTTGACAGGAAGGGCCCAGCGGAGCGGTGCTTGACAGGAAGGGCCCAGCGGAGCAGTGCTTGAGATGGCGGGGCCCAGCGGAGCAGTGCTTGAGACGGCGGTGACCAGCGGAGCGGTGCTTGACAGGAAGGGCCCAGCGGAGCGGTGCTTGAGACGGCGGGGCCCAGCGGAGCGGTGCTTGACAGGAAGGGCCCAGCAGAGCGGTGCTTGACAGGAAGGGCCCAGCGGAGCGGTGCTTGAGACGGCGGGGCCCAGCGGAGCGGTGCTTGACAGGAAGGGCCCAGCGGAGCGGTGCTTGAGATGAAGGGCCCAGCGGAGCGGTGCTTGACAGGAAGGGCCCAGCGGAGCGGTGCTTGACAGGAAGGGCCCAGCGGAGCGGAGCGGTGCTTGAGACGGCGGGCCCAGCGGAGCGGTGCTTGAGACGGCGGGGCCCAGCGGAGCGGTGCTTGAGACGGCGGTGCCCAGCGGAGCGGTGCTTGACAGGAAGGGCCCAGCGGAGCGGTGCTTGAGACGGCGGGGCCCAGCGGAGCGGTGCTTGACAGGAAGGGCCCAGCGGAGCGGTGCTTGAGATGGCGGGGCCCAGCGGAGCGGTGCTTGAGACGGCGGGGCCCGGCGGGGCCCAGCGGAGCGGTGCTTGACAGGAAGCGCCCAGCGGAGCGGTGCTTGAGATGAAGGGCCCAGCGGAGCGGTGCTTGACAGGAAGGGCCCAGCGGAGCGGTGCTTGAGACGGCGGGGCCCAGCGGAGCGGTGCTTGACAGGAAGGGCCCAGCGGAGCGGTGCTTGACAGGAAGGGCCCAGCGGAGCGGTGCTTGAGACGGCAGGGCCCAGCGGAGCGGTGCTTGACAGGAAGGGCCCAGCGGAGCGGTGCTTGAGATGAAGGGCCCAGCGGAGCGGTGCTTGAGACGGCGGGGCCCAGCGGAGCGGTGCTTGACAGGAAGGGCCCAGCGGAGCGGTGCTTGAGATGAAGGGCCCAGCGGAGCGGTGCTTGACAGGAAGGGCCCAGCGGAGCGGTGCTTGAGATGAAGGGCCCAGCGGAGCGGTGCTTGACAGGAAGGGCCCAGCGGAGCGGTGCTTGACAGGAAGGGCCCAGCGGAGCAGTGCTTGAGATGGCGGGGCCCAGCGGAGCGGTGCTTGAGACGGCGGTGACCAGCGGAGCGGTGCTTGACAGGAAGGGCCCAGCGGAGCGGTGCTTGAGACGGCGGGGCCCAGCGGAGCGGTGCTTGACAGGAAGGGCCCAGCAGAGCGGTACTTGAGATGAAGGGCCCAGCTGAGCGATGCTTGAGACGGCGGGGCCCAGCGGAGCGGTGCTTGACAGGAAGGGCCCAGCGGAGCGGTGCTTGAGATGAAGGGCCCAGCGGAGCGGTGCTTGACAGGAAGGGCCCAGCGGAGCAGTGCTTGACAGGAAGGGCCCAGCGGAGCGGTGCTTGAGATGAAGGGCCCAGCGGAGCGGTGCGTGAGACGGCGGGGCCCAGCGGAGCGGTGCTTGACAGGAAGGGCCCAGCGGAGCGGTGCTTGAGATGAAGGGCCCAGCGGAGCGGTGCTTGACAGGAAGGGCCCAGCGGAGCGGTGCTTGAGATGGCAGGGCCCAGCGGAGCGGTGCTTGAGACGGCGGTGCCCAGCGGAGCGGTGCTTGACAGGAAGGGCCCAGCGGAGCGGTGCTTGAGACGGCGGGCCCAGCGGAGCGGTGCTTGACAGGAAGGGCCCAGCGGAGCGGTGCTTGAGATGAAGGGCCCAGCGGAGCGGTGCTTGAGACGGCGGGGCCCAGCGGAGCGGTGCTTGACAGGAAGGGCCCAGCGGAGCGGTGATTGAGATGAAGGGCCCAGCGGAGCGGTGCTTGACAGGAAGGGCCCAGCGGAGCGGTGCTTGACAGGAAGGGCCCAGCGGAGCGGTGCTTGAGACGGCGGGGCCCAGCGGAGCGGTGCTTGAGACGGCGGTGCCCAGCGGAGCGGTGCTTGACAGGAAGGGCCCAGCGGAGCGGTGCTTGAGATGGCGGGGCCCAGCGGAGCGGTGCTTGAGATGGCGGGGCCCTGTACAGCGGTGCTCTTCTGCACGGCCGGCCCTGTTCAGCGGTGCTCTTCTGCACGGCCGGCCCTGTGCAGTGGTGCCTATCTTCACGGCGGGGCCCTGTTCAGCGGTGCTCTTCTGCACGGCGGGCCCTGTTCAGCGGTGCTCTTCTGCACGGCGGGCCCTGTTCAGCGGTGCTTATCTTCACAGCGGGGCCCTGTTCAGCGGTGCTCTTCTGCACGGCGGGCCCTGTTCAGCGGTGCTCTTCTGCACGGCGGGCCCTGTTCAGCGGTGCCTATCTTCACGGCGGGGCCCTGTTCAGCGGTGCTCTTCTGCACGGCGGGCCCTGTTCAGCGGTGCCTATCTTCACGGCGGGCCCTGTTCAGCGGTGCTCTTCTGCACGGCGGGCCCTGTTCAGCGGTGCTCATCCAGTAAGTCAAGGGAGCCAGACCTGGGCTGGACTCCCTGCTCAGTCCCCATCCGACCGTGATGTTTCTGGACCCTTCGGTGACGGAGTCCTGGGCCCATGGGTGTCCTCCCTTACAGCTGGGACGTGGCATGTGGGGCCCACCTGCTCCGCGCTCCTGCTGCCTGACTTCTCCGCCCTGCTGCCCTTTCGCTCCTTAGATGTGGCTCTCGGGCCCTTGCCTCCCCTAGATGTTGTGGCAGGTGAAGTGGGCGAACTTTGCTCCTTGGGGGCAGCCGTGTCAGTCCTCTCACGGCGGCCCTTTTGTTTCCTGGTCCTCTTCCCTGGGGGGGGGGCTGGATGTGTCCTTGCTGCTGATTGAAGTGTCACTGCTGGCAAAGGGTGGACTCCAGAACCCATGCACAACAGTGACACTCGTAGCTGGGCTGGTGGTGGCTGAGGTGCTCTTGGGACTCTTTGCAGATGGAGGGTGTGGGTCATCGGAGGGAAAGAGGTTAAGATTAGCGAGGAAAAGTTTTTTAGGACCAAGGTAAAGGGTAGGAGAAGTGGTGATGGGAGTGGAGGAAGAGGATGTGGTTGTAGGAGTCAGGTGTGCTGTCATTGGGTGAAGGTGCTGGTGCTGTAGGCTGTCGTGAGGTGGATGGCTGTTGGGTGGGTGGCTGCCTGCGTTTGTGTGTCTTGGAAGAGGGGGTGACAGACACAGTGGGAGAGGACACAGGGGACGTGTAAATGGCAGTGGGGGTGGTGACTGCACGCGTGCGGACTGTACTGGAGGGTGTGGTGGTGATGGAAGCACTGGCTGATGTTGGTGTGCATGCAGGTGTGAGTGTAGACGTCACAGGGAGGGAGGAGGGAGACGAGGAGGAGGGGGACACAGAGGTGGTAGTGACTGTTGGAATGTCTGCATCTGGGTGTTGCTTGGGTGAGTGTTTGTGGGATCTGTGGTGCTTGTGTCTGGATGAGCTGCCCTTGGGTGTTGAGGTGTGTGCAGGCTGGTCAGATGGTGTGGATGGGATAGGCTGAGAAACAGGAGACAGAGACAGGGTGGAGGCAGTCAGAAGAGGGAGGCTGGAAACAGGGACAATGGCTGCCGTCAGTGCTGAGGCCAGAGCATTGAACGATCGTTGATGGGCAGCCTGACCCGAATGAATGCCCTCCAGGTAGGCATTGCTCCGATGCACCTCCCTTTCTACCCCCTGGATGGCATTCAAAAGGGTAGTCTGCCCAACAATGAGCGTCCTCAGGAGGTCACTGAGCTCCGCACTGAGGGCAGCAGGGGTGACAGGGGCAGGGGCTGAGGTGCCTGGGGCGAAGGAGACGCCCGCCTTCCTGGGCGAGCGGGCACGGAGCGTAGGCTGAGGGGCTGCTGGGAGGGCGGGGCTGGTGCGCTGGGTGGCGGCTGTACCTGTAGAGGCGGGGGGCACGGATGTTGCCGCCACCGCTAGGGAGCACCCATCCGAGGACGTGTCTGTGTCGCTGGTCTCACCACCGGTCCCCGTTGTGGTGCTCCCCTCGCCCTCCGGATCACTGGTGCCCTCGGTGTCTGTTCCTGGGCCCACCGGGGCCTTGTGACTTGCAGCTCCCTCGTGCTCCGATGCCAAATCTCCTCCGTCTGATGATGCTAATGCACACATGCACAAGAAGATGAAGAAGAAGGGTGTGGGGAGAAAAACGAAGACCAGGTTGAGTGCATTCAATGTCAACACCGTTGGCGGAGAGGACAGACAGAGGAGCCTCATGCACTACGCCGCGCATTCGGGGTACACTACTCAGTACTCCTGACTAGGACAACAGGTCTAGAGACGACAAACGTGCACATGTGTGATGCTGGACCATCAATAGCTGTACTTGTCACCCTACAGAGGAGGGGGCCTGGAGCACACGGCCATGCCTAAGGGAGGGGACTACACTACAGAAAGCGCCCTGGCCTAATGTCACCCACAGCCCTCCTCCCCCACCCAGATGCCTCCACTGCGCAGAAAGATAGGAGAATGTGCTGATACTCACCCCCTTGTGTCTGCTGTGATGTCCTCAAGCGCCCATCCAAATCAGGGTAGGCCACCGCCAGGATCCGGGACATCAGGGGGGTCATGGTACGACTGGCACCCCTCCTAGGTTGGGAGGCCATCCCCAGCAGTGACTCGGCGGTCTTCCTGGTCCCGCGGCGGATGTCCTCCCACCTCTTGCAGCAGTGGGTGCCCCGTCTGTTGTGGACCCCCAGGGTCCGGACTTCCTTGGCGATGGCACGTTAAATGTCGACTTTCTGATGGGCGCTGACCTATTTGACATGTACAGGGTGGGAAGGAAACATTCATCAATGAACTGCATGTTAGATGTGATTGGCCCCCCCTCACCAACTTTGCCAAATGGCACATGCTCTCATCTGTTGTACGTTGCACTCCTCATTCGCCCCCCACCCCACCAACTTACATCCACCCCACTCCACACAGGCATCGCCCATTCCATGTGCACCCGGTGTACTTACCTGTTGGTCTGGAGGACCGTAGAGTAACGCATACTGGGGGAGGACCCCATCCACGAGCTTCTCCAACTCTTCAGACGTGAAGGCAGGGGCCCTTTCCCCAGTCGCAGCAGCCATTGTCACTTCCAGACCGAGGTCACAGCAGCACTTGCAGTACAGGTCCTCTCCTGTGGATGATCAGGTCTCGAGTGATTAATCAGCTAGAAAATGGCGGTCACGCACGCGGCGGTGCGTACCACGGCGGTGCGTACCGCGACCGCCGGCGCACATCCTCATTGGCTCCTGAAACCCATAGGCTTCAATGTTAACCAATGCGGCTTCGTATAGCGGTCTTCGACCGCCTACCGCCACGGTGCGCCACGCCAGCGCATTGACCTCACATCCCAATGTCCCACTTCACAGGTCAGGCAGCCGCCATTTCAAGGGCCCACATGGCATAATTTGTACTGCGTCACACAGGCCTAGGCCTTGCATTGCCACACATACACGCCTTTCAATACATAGATAACCGTGTGCTATGCAAGCTGTGGCGAACGTACCTGTGATTTGCTTGACTCTGTGCTCCATGTTGTCCTTCCTAGGCACCGTCCGCTGGGACTTGCGAGGAGAAGGATGAATCCTCGCATGTACCGACTGCTGGTGGACCTGTCGACAATGGAAGAACGCCACATCATACTACGATACCGAATTGACCGTGCCACTATACATGAACTGTGTGCCCAGCTGGAGCCAGCCCTGATGTCCCCCATCCGCCAACCCACAGGAATTCCCCCTCTGGTGCAGGTTCTGTCAGTCCTCCATTTTCTTGCAAGTGGCTCATTCCAAACGACAGTGGCCATGTCATCTGGAATGTCTCAGCCCATGTTTTCAAAAGTTTTGTCTAGAGTGTTGTCTGCCCTGACGAAAGACATGCGGAGTTACATTCTATTCCCTGAGGAGGTTGATTTGGCCACTGTGAAGGGTGATTTTTATGCCCTTGGACATATTCCCAACATAATTGGTGCCATTGATGGGACCCATGTGGCCTTAGTACCCCCAAAAGACGATGAGCAGGTGTACAGAAACAGGAAAAATTATCATTCTATGAACGTCCAGGTGGTCTGTTTGGCTGACCAGTACATCTCCCATGTAAATGCCAAGTTCCCTGGTTCAGTGCATGACGCGTATGTGATGCGTAATAGCAGCATCCCTTATGTGATGGAACAGCTACAGGGACAACGTGTGTGGCTAATAGGTGACTCTGGTTACCCCAACCTGCCTTGGCTATTGACCCCAGTGAGGAATCCCCGGACCAGGGCTGAGGAACGGTACAATGAGGCCCATGGGCGAACTAGGAGGATCATAGAAAGGACGTTTGGCCTCCTGAAGGCCAGGTTTAGGTGCCTGCATATGACAGGGGGATCCCTGATGTACTCACCAAAGAAGGTGTGCCAGATCATCGTGGCCTGCTGTATGCTTCACAATCTGGCATTGCGACGTCAGGTGCCTTTCCTGCAGGAGGATGGTCCAGATGGTGGTGTTGAAGCAGCTGTGGAGCCTGCGGAGAGTGAAGAGGAGGAAGACTCAGAGGACGACACAGACAACAGGGACAGAGTTATCCAACAGTATTTTCAGTAGCACACAGGTAAGAATCACCCACGCCATTTTACATTTACTTGAAGACTCCTGCATCTCAACTTTGTCTATTTCCCCCCAGTTCTTTTAGACTGATGTTTGATTTTCCCTTCCCTTTTCAGTGCTGTATGACCCACTGCGTGACTTCTTGTTGGTTAGCCCATGGACTAATGCTTATTGACCTCGGTATGTTTTCAACACAAAGTTAACCGAACATAATTGATCTGTAATGTGTTATACATTTGTAAATAATACAGGCTGACTCCTGATTGATTTCAGTGCAATGAGTGATTTATTTGTAGTGCTAGATAATGGTACATGATATTAACACGGTGATGGGTGGGGGTGGAGTAATGTCCATGGCAGAGTCCAGTTCTCAGTCTCACAGGTGCATTGTCCATATGCCTGTGGAAGGATGGAGCAGGGGCAGTTCAAGGTTGGACAGGGTGGCAATGTGGGACAGTGGGATGACTTCAGGGGGTATCTCATGCTGGCGGGGGTCTTGACATCCTACTCTGTCTATTTTTTTGATCTCAGGCTCATCTTGCGGGGTGGTTGTTCTTCAGCAGGAGGTGGGGTTCTGGTGGCCTGTCGTTGTGGTGGGGCCTCCTGTCCATTAGCGCCGGCGGAGGTGGTAGGCTGTTCCTGGTCCAGGCTAGTGACAGGGGCCCTGTGTGGTGCCACATGGTCCCGCAACGTGTCTTCTATACGGTTCAGGGCCTGGACTATGCTCCCCATAGCGGTAGAGATGTTGGTGAGTTGATTGCTGAACCCCATGTAGCGTTCCTCCTGCTGTGCCTGGATCTCCTGGAACCTGGCCAGTACCGTCGCCATCGTCTCTTGGGAGTGGTGGTAGGCTGCCATGATGGTGGTGAGGGCCTCTTGGAGAATGGGTTCCCTGGGCCTCTCCTCCCCCCCATGTCGCACAGCAGCCCTCCGAGTTGCCCGGTTTCCCCCGGCCTCTGTCCCCTGGACGGTGTGCCCACTACCACTGCCCCCAGGTCCCTGTTGTTGTTGGGGTGGTGGGTTAGCCTGGGTGCCCTGTAGTGGCAGACACACCGCTGATTGACCTGTCCTAGAGACAGAGGCATGGGCCCGCTGGGTGGGAGCTGTGCTGTTGTTCCCAGAGGGGGTTGGGTCTGGTGTGGCCTGTGTCTGTGTGTGGGGAACCGACTGTCCAGAGGTCCCCGATGGTCCGGGCTGGTCATCAGGTTCCAGGTCGACAGAGCTGCTGTCATCACTGGGGGCCTCTTCCGGGGGTGGGATGGACATTTCTGGACCCTCCTGACCGGTGTGTTGGCGTTTGGGTCCTGCATCGGGTAAGAGAGTATGGTTATTGTTTCTGTGTGTGCTATTGCGTGCGATTTATGGGTGCCCTTGTCCCCCAGTGCTGCCATTCCCTTGGGGGAGGTGTTGTGAGGGTGTTTTGGGGGGGGGGTATGTGCAGTGGTCATGCTTAGGTGATGGGTGTCCATAGTTTGTGGTGGCATGCAGGGGTTGGTGTTGGGTGGGTTGTGCTGGAGAGACATTCTCAAGGAGGATGTGTGATGGGGGGTTGGGGGTGAGGGTGGTGGTGGGGGTTAGCATGCTGGGGGGGGGTGAAGTAGTTGAGATTGTACTTACCAGAGTCCATTCCTCCGTGTACTCCAGCGAGGCCATCAGGATGCAGGATGTTTAGTACCTCTTGCTTCCATGCTGTGAATTCGGGTGGAGTGGGTGGGGGTCCCCCGCCAGTCTTCTGCACTGCGATGTTGTGTCGCGAGACCATCGAGCGCACCTTTCCCCGTAGGTCGTTCCAGCGTTTGCGGATGTCGTCCCGATTTCTGGGATGCTGTCCCACCGCGTTGACCCTGTCCACGATCCGCTGCCATAGCTCTGCCTTCCTGGCTATAGTGGTGTGCTGCACCTGTGAGCCGAAGAGCTGGGGTTCAACTCTTATAATTTCCTCCACCATGACCCGGAGTTCTTGGTCCGAAAAGCGTGGGTACCTTTGGGGTGCCATGGGGTGGTGTGGATGAGGTGTGGGGTGGTGTATGTGGTGATGAGTGTGTTGGTGTGTGGTGCTTTGTGCTTCTATGTGGTGTGTGTGATGGTGTAGTGTGCCTCTGTGTGATGTAGCTCTCTATTCTGTGATGTGTCTCTCTCTCCTTCGTCTCTGATCTTTGGTCGTAGGGGTTTGTGGGTGATGTGGGTGTGTGTTTTATATTGTGTTGGGTATGTGGGAGTGGTGTGTGTATGTGTTTCAGGTGTGTGTATTTCAAAATGTCCAATGTGGCTGTGTGTTGGTGCTGGGTGTGTATTTTGAGCGCGGCGGTGTGTACCGCCAATGGACTACCGCGGCTGAAAGACCGCCGCGTGGATTTGTGGGTCAGAATGACATGGGCGTGTTTCTGTTGGCGTGGCGGTGGAGGTTTGGTCATCTCCAGTTTACCACTGGCCGCTGATGTGGCGGCCTGCTGTGGATGTCGGATTTTTGGAGGTTTGTCAGTTGTGGGTCAGAATGACCGTGGCGGTTTACCGCGGCGGCGGCGGTAGAATGGCGGACTTCTGACCGGCGGTAAGGGCCTTTTACCGCCGAGGTCAGAATGACCCCCTTAGTGCACAATTAAATTATTTTTTAATTAAAATGATATTAAATAAAATGTTGTAAAATAAATTAAAATTACTATTTACATTTAAAAAACCTAAAGAACAAATATTTTTATTGTACATTAATAATTCCTAACAGCTATGTATAGAATTACCATTATTTAATTGTTTTAAATATATTTTTTTGTTTAAAAAAGTTTTAAAATTCAAAATAGGGTATTATAGAGCGTTACAATTCCATAATAAATAAGCACTCTTTTCATGAATCATTGTTAACAATGATGTACATGTCTTTATATTTTTTTACTATTTTAAACATTTTGATTTAATGTAGCCTGAGTTCTTATAGGATTTTATTTTAAATTACCACATGTGTTGCAGTACCAGTGGTTGGCAAAACTTTTTTAACAAAAAAATGTTCAGGTCTAATACGAGAGGCCTCTTTTTCTTTCCAAGTCTCATTTAGAATTACCCAGAAGTATTGCTTTTTTATATTATTGCCTCGCCCTCGAATGCTGTATTTTTGGGAATTCATTGGTTAAAGAAACATATTCTATATGTCAACTGGTCACCACAAACTATTTGTCATTAGCATTGTTATGCTTCTAGAAGCTACTGGTTACAAAGTGATGAGACAAAGGGCTCAAAATCCAATCTAATTGGGCCTAACCTCCCCTCAGTGCTACAGCAATAATGTGCTTTCACTCCATTTTGTTTTTGCTAAGCCACGGTTCCACCTGACAAGGTAAATGATTGCACCATACATAATGAACCTGGTCCCACTCTTCTTTATAGACACATTTCTTCCTTAGCAGAGAATTAGAAGGATGTTGTTAAGTGTTATTCATGGGGGAACTTGTAAAATGGTTTATTTGTGCGATCCTCACCACCTGGCTGGACACCTTTGCTCGTTTTACCCTAACAAAGACCAAGTGGCAGCTGTAGGGTCTGCACAGTTATGCCATCCAGCACTGAACTGGGTCTTGTCCTGAAATACTGCAGGAGGCATTTGACAAATATAAATAGCACGACTGAATCTATGTATGATTAGCCGTCATGTTAGTCGTCGTTAAGAGAGAGTTTGACATCACCCAAAGTCAGAGTAAGGATAGCTGAAAATCGCACCATTATTAGGATGGAAAACGGATGAATAATTTGTGTCATATCATAGTGACATGGGCGTGAAAGGTATTGTTTTTGAAAGGTTACACAGTATCGATTCACATACATTATATATAAGGCTCTCTGTTTTTACTGATTTTTACAGATAAATACAAACAGAAAACGAAATGTTTCCTGTTTGTATTTATTTTTGAAAGTGGAAAAGTACTGACAATTATTTTTCTTGTGAGTGACTCCCCACACTGTTTTTCACACATTTCAGACAAGCTCCTAAGCAGATAGACTCCATGGGATGTTAAAAACAGGATGGGATTCCCAAAATAAAGGCATATGTTAACATACATTTGTGTATAATGCTAATATTTACCTGTGGATGTAGTGTTTTGCTTAACCCCTTTGCTGCCAGACCTTTCCCCCTCAGGTGCCAGGCCTTTCTTTGGCTATTTGGGGCAGTTTGCGCTTAGGCCCTCATAACGTTTTGTCCACATAAGCTACCCACGCCAAATTTGCGTCCTTCTTTTCCAACATCCTAGGGATTCTTGAGGTACCCAGACTTTGTCGGTTGCCCTGAAGGAGACCAAGAAATTAGCCAAAATACAGTGAAAACTTCGTTTTTTTCAAACAAATGGGAAAAAAGAGCTGCAGAAGAAGGCTTGTGTTTTTTTCCCTAAAAATGGCATCAACAAAGGGTTTGTGGTGCTAGAATCACCAGCTTCCTAGCTTTCAGGAAAAGCTAGCCTTGAATCAGAAAACCCATTTTTCAACACAATGTTGGCATTTTACTGAGACATACCCCATTTTTACTATTTTTTGTGCTTTCAGCCTCTTTCCAGTTAGTGACACAAATGGGTGTAAAACCAATGCTGGATCCCAGAAAGTTAAACATTTCTGAAAAGTAGACAGAATTCTGAATTCAGCAAGGGGTAATTTGTGTAGATCCTACAAGGTTTTCCAACAAAAAAGTAACATCTGAAATAAACAAATATTGAAATCGAGGTGAAAAAACAGCCATTTTTCTCAACGTTTTACTCTGTAACTTTTTCCTGCAATGTCAGATTTTTGAAAGCAATATACTGTTACGTCTGCTGGACTCTTCTGGTTGCGGGGATATATAGGGCTCGTAGGTTCATCAAGAACCCTAGGTACCCAGAGCCAATAAATGAGCTGCACCTTGCAATGGGTTTTCATTCTATACCGGATATACAACAAATCATTTGCTGAAATATAAAGAGTGAAAAATAGGTATCAAGAAAACCATTGTATTTCCAAAATGGCCACAACGAGCGAGTTACTTACCTTCGGTAACGCTTTTTCTGGTGGATACATTAGCTACCTGAGGATTCCTCACCTAATGAATTCTCCCCCATGAGTAGCATTCAACGGAAACTTCTCTCTCTAGCTCTGCACGTCGGCGAGGACGTCACAATTGCCCGACTCCACGCGGCTCCGTGTGATGTCACTGTGGCAATAAGAGGTCCTCGCCGCCGTGCTGACGTCAGTTCACACCACTTTTGACGTGCCTTTGAAACATATAAAGAACATCGACAATCTACACCCTTTAAGATGAACAAGAATAAACTTTATAGAGAATCTTCATATAAAAACTTTTGCACAATTCTTTGCAAACTTGAAAATAACCTGAATTAGAACTATAAACATATATAATTAGAACTATAAACATATATACATATATAGAAACTTTGAAATGAACGCACTGAAGTGCACACCCAAAGAGATCCTGGCATAACCAGACAGACTACGGGGAGGTGGGAGCGACCGTGAGGAATCCACCGGTAGCTAATGTATCCACCAGAAAAAGCCTTACCGAAGGTAAGTAACTTGCTCTTCTGATGGATACAACTACCTGTGGATTCCTCACCTAATGAATAGAGTCCCAAAGCAGTACCACCTCGGAGGAGGGTGTCCGTCTGGTCAAACCAGGAACTCCTGCAGCACCGACCACGCAAAATGGCCATCCCTCCGCATCCAAACAATAATGCTTCACAAAGGTGTGGAGGGAAGACCAAGACGCAGCCTTACAGATGTCCACCATCGGAACACCTCTGGCCAAAGCTGATGAGGTCGACTTGGCCCTGGTGGAATGAGCCATGATCCCCTCAGGAGGATCCTTCTTTGCCAATGAGTAACATATTTTTATACAAAGAATGACATACCTGAAGAGCGTTCTCTTGTGGACGGCCTTCCCCTTCCTCTTCCCCACGTATCCGATAAAGAGTTGTTCATCCAACCGGAACTCTCTTGTCCTGTCGACATAAAAGCTAAGAGCCCTCTTGGGGTCCAGACAATGGTGTCTTTCCTCCTCCTTAGATGGATGCGGAGGAGGGTAAAACGTTGAGAGAGTTTGGACTGTCCCAAGTGAAACAGAGACACCACCTTGGGGAGGAAAGCCGTCCTGGTCCTCAAAACCACCTTGTCCTTATAAAAAGTGGTGAAAGGCGGGTGAGCAGAAAAGGCCTGCAATTCACTAACAAGTCTAGCCGACGTAATGGCTACCAAAAACACAGTCTTGAAAAACAAATACCTTAATGGGCATGAATGAAGTGGCTCAAATGGGGAGCCCATCAAAAAAGTCAACACCAAATTCAAGTCCCACTGCGGCATAATAAAAAGCCTGGGAGGAAATTTATTAGTAAGCCCCCTCAAAAATCGAACAACCAAAGGAGATTTGAATAAAGAGGGCTGATCTAGAAGATTTAAAAACTCAGAAAGGGCTGAAAGATAGCCCTTAACAGTGGTCACAGCACAACCACGCTGAGCCAATGACAATGCAAACAATGAAATATCAGAAAGATGGGCACTTAAGGGATCAATTTTCTTCTCTCCACACCAATGAACAAAATTCGACCACCTACTTGCATAGACCGACTTGGTGGAGTGTCGCCTGGCCAATAAAAGAACTTCCACCACCTGATCCGGGAGGCAAAGAAAGGCTGACAGAGCAGCTAAATAACCCTTAACCGTAGCCACTGCACAACCCTTCTTTGCTAAGTTCAAAGCAAATAATAAAATATCAGAAAGGTGGGCCTTCAAAGGATCAATTTGCTTTTCTCCACACCAAGCCATGAATTTTGCCCACCTGCCAACATAAACTATCTTAGTGGAGTGTTGCCTGGCCGATAAAAATAACATCTACTACATCTGGTGGGAGAGAAAAGGAACTCAGGTTGCCCCGTTCAATCTCCAGGCATGAAGGTGCAGGCTCTGGAGGTGGGGGTGTAGAACCTGCCCCTGCGACTGCGAGACGAGGTCTGCCCTGAGAGGGAGACGGAGCGGCGGGTACAGTGAGAGTCGGAGAAGGTCTGCATACCACACCCTTCGTGGCCAATCCGGAGCTATCAGAATGACTTGGGCTCGGTCTTGGCGAATCTTCCTCAAAACTCGAGGAATCAAGGGTATGGGAGGAAACGCGTAAAGCAACTGGCCGCACCAGGACATCTGAAACGCGTCCCCCAACGCTCCTTGCATCAGATACTGAAGGCTACAGAACGACGGACAGTGCGCGTTCTCTCGAGTGGCAAACAGGTCTATAAGGGGAAAACCCCACATCCGAAAGATGTAAAGAACCAGATCTGGATGCAGACGCCACTCGTGGTCGTCCGAGAAGAAGCGACTGAGTTTGTCCGCACGTACATTTTGGACCCCGGCCAAATGGCTTGCCACTACACAAAGCCGATGGTCCGAGCCCAGGACCAGAGTCGCAGAGCCTCTCTGCAATGAAGGTACAACCCTACACCCCCCTGTTTGTTGATATACCACACCGCGGTCGTGTTGTCCATCAGAATCTGAACTGACTGACTGCGAAGGGAAGGGAGGAAGGCCTTGAGGGCCAAACGAATCGCCCACAGCTCTATCAGATTGATATGAAACCTGTGCTCTACTGGAGACCAACGACCCTTGATCTCTAGATCCTCCAGATGAGCTCCCCACCCTAAGGTGGAGGCATCCGTTATCACCGTGGCCACCGGAGTTGGCTGCGAAAACGGCTTCCCTTGAGAAAGGTTGCCTTTCACAGCCCACCATCGGAGATCCGATGCAGTGTCTCTGGAGATCTTTATCGACTCCCAGAGATCTCCTCTGTGCTGAAACCACTGCTTGCGGAGGCACCACTGAAGAGCCCTCATATGCCAGCGTGCATGAGTGACCAACAGAATGCAAGAAGCGAACAGACCGAGCAAACGAATGACCTTGAGGACCGGAACTACAGCTCCTTCTTGAAACATTGGAACCAACGCCTGAATGTCCCGTATCCACTGTGGCGGAGGAAAGGCCTGATTCAATGTCGTGTCCAGTACTGCCCCTATGAACAGGAGGCGTTGAGAGGGCTCTAGGTGAGACTTGGGTACATTTATTGAAAAACCCAGACTGAACAACAACTGGGTTGTCAGCTGCAGATGATGCAACACAAGCCCCGGAGATTCGGTTTTGATCAACCAATCGTCCAGGTAAGGGAATACTGCTACTCCCTTCCTCCTGAGGTGTGCTGCAACAACCGCCATCACCTTCGTGAAGACCCATGGTGAGGAAGTAAGACCAAAAGGAAGGACCGCAAACTGGCAGTGTTGCGATCCTACCACAAACCGGAGATACTTCCTGTGCGACTTGAGAATGGGAATGTGAAACTAAGCATCCTGCAAGTCGACCGACACCACACAATCCTCCTTGTTCAACGCCAAAAGCACCTGTGTTAGAGGCAGCATTTTGAATTTCTCCTGTTTGAGGAACCAATTTGAAATCCTCAGGTCCGAAATAGGTCTCAGACGACCATCCTTCTTGGGGATCAGGAAGTACCTGGAATAACACCCCTGACCCCTTTCTTGCTCTGGAACCAACTCCACTGCACCTTTCAATAATAGGGAGAGAACCTCCTGTTCTAACAGCAGGAGACGATCTTCTGAAAAAAAGGAAGGACGGGGAGGGAAGGGAGGAGGAATCTCCCGAAAGGGAAGGGCGTAACCTTTTCTCACCAAACTGATGACCCAAGAGTCTGTTGTTATGGACTCCCATATGGGGGGAAAAAGAGAAAGCCTCCCCCTACCGGAGAGATATGAGAGACAATGGCAAGAGGACTAGGGCTGCTTTCCTTGAGGTAACCCTCCAGAGGAAGAGGAAGAGGAAGGGTGCTGCTGTTGGATGACCCCTCTTCTGCGGACTCTACCCCGCCCCCTGTATGAACGATAAGGGAGGCTGGAGGACTGCTGCCCCGGCTGCTGTGATCTCCCACGAAAGGAAGCACCTCTTCCAAAAACATGCAGCCGTCTAAAAGATCGAAATGGGGTGGAAGCAGCCTGCAGACCCAAAGATCTAGCAGTGCCCCTACATTCTTTAAAGCGATCTAGCGCAGAGTCCACTTTTGAACCAAACAGTTTTACCCCATCAAAAGGCAGATCCAGTAACGTAGACTGGACGTCAGACGAAAATTCGGAAGTGCGTAACCACGCATGCCGTCTGGAGGCAACGGAAGTCCCCATGGCTCTTGCAATAGAGTCCGTGGTATCCAGCCCTGTCTGAATAACTTGGGTAGCCGCTGCCTGAGCATCCGAAAGAAGACCACGCAAGTCCTGGGACATGTCTGGAAGAACAGTCTTCGTTGCATCCATTATAGCATGGATATACCTGCCCAGAATACAAGTCGCATTGGCAGATTTTAGAGCCATGCTGCAAGATGAAAACACCTTCCTGGATGATTGGTCCATCCGCTTGGATTCACGGTCCGATGGTACTCCTGGAAATGAACCAGGGGCCGACCTCGAAGAGCAGGATTCCTGTACCACCAAGCTCTCTGGTGAAGGGTGTTTGGACAAAAACTCTGGGTCCCCAGGTACAGATCTATATCGCCTGGCCACCGACCTACTAACAGCCAAAGAGGTGACTGGCTTCTTCCAAACCTCTTCGATCAGATCCATCAGGGCCTCATTAAATGGTAGAAGAGGATCCGCCATGGCTGTAGCAGGATGCAAAACCTCAGTCAATAGGTCGGTCTTCAGCTGCGCTGTCGGTAAGGGAAGATCCAGAAATGCTGCGGCCTTCCAAATTACAGAGAGGTAAGAGGCTGCCTCCTCTGTATATTCACCCAGGGAGCCCAGGTCATACTCTGGAGAGGTGTCAAGACCACTTGCTGTGTCCAACCCAGGGAAGTCACCCTGGGGATCAGTGATCTCCCCTTATTTGAGGAATTGTTGTTGATATTCCCTCTCCTCTAAAAGTCTAAGGGCCTTTCGACGTGACCTCAAATTGGCCTCAAGCCTCGGCGTCGACATGGAGCGCAGCGACGTCGGTGAATTGCGCCGGGAAGGCGTCATGATAGGTTCTCCGGATCCACCCGACGCCGCAGATGGATCCATCAGCACCATGGATAAGGCACCCGCATCCGACGCCGACATCGACCTCTCGGCTCCATCACCTCCGACACGGGCATCGAAGGTCTCTCCCTCGATGTCGAGGGCTGCGCTGTCGGCATAGGGGCCTCACCTGGGTCTCCAGCCGAACAAAATGGCATAAACGGCATTGGCTTATATGGAGCCGGAACGCCGAGATTGAAAGCCAGGGGACCAGTGGGGCCAGCAGGCACACCACCTCCCGGAGCCATATTTTGAAAATTTTTAAACATGGCATTAAGGAATGCCGCCAGATCTGTACCCGGAGCCTGGAACGAAAGATAACTCTGTGGAGCCGGAGCCGGACCCGGACCCGGGCTGGACTCTTCAGGTTCTGGATGCACTGGCAAAGCCAGATGACTTTGAGGCTCCACGACTTCAAAGACTGACGGCGCCGGGGACGTCTGCGGTGTTGCAGGTTGAGGGGACACTGTCGGACTCACTTCCCAAGACTTGCGGAGCTGGGACGAAGGAGACCTCGACCGACTTCTGGACCGACGTCGGGAATCACGATGACGTTGCTTCTTATGGGACGATTTTCCAGAAGAGGAGCGATGGTGCCGCTTCCTCTCCTTCTTGAACCTCACCAAGAATAGCTTCGCCTCACGTTCCTTCAATGCCTTCGGATTCATCTTCTGGCAGGATCCGCATTCTTGGACATTGTGATCGGAACTGAGGCACCAAGGACAATCGTTGTGTGGATCAGTCACAGACATGCGACCTCCACATTCCCTGCAGGGCTTGAAACCCGACTTCTTTGGAGCCGACATCATAGAAATACACAAAGTATCCCTTCCGAAGAGCTAACGATACAGGTAACAGAAAAGTAACCATTATCGAAGGAAGGGAAAAAAGGGAACTGACGTCAGCACGGCGGCGAGGACCTCTTATTGCCACGATGACGTCACATGGAGCCACATGGAGTCGGGCAATTGTGACGTCCTCGCCGATGTGCAGAGCTAGAGAGAGAGGTTTCCGTCAAATGCTACGCATGGGGGAGAATTCATTAGGGGAGGAATCCACAGGTAGTTGTATCCATCAGAAAGAAGGTGTTGAGAAGCAGCTGTGGTTATTTGCACATTTCTGAATTCTGGGGTGCCCATACTAGCATGTGAATTACAGGGCATTTCTCAAATAGACTTCTTTTTTACACACTGTCTTACATTTGGAAGGAAATAATGTAAAGAAAGACAAGGGACAATAACACTTGTTTTGCTATTCCATGTTCCCCCAAGTCTCCCGATAAAAATGGTACCTCACTTGTGTGGGTATGCCTAATGCTCATGACAGGAATAACATGGCCAAATCACATTTTTACATTGAAATCTGACGTGTTTTTTGCAAAGTGCCTAGCTGTAGATTTTGGCCTCTAGCTCAGCTAGCACCTAAGGAAACCTACCAAACCTGTGCATTTTTTTAAACTAGACACCTACGGGAATCCAGGATGGGGTGACTTGTGGGGCTCTCACCAGGTTCTGTTACAAACCTCAAAATTTGGCAAAAAACACTTTTTCCTCCCATTTTGGTGACAAAGTTCTGAAATCTGAGAGAGCTACAAATTTCCTTCCACCCAACGTTCCCCCAAGTCTCCCAAAAAAATGGTACCTCACTTGTGTGGGTAGGCCTAGCGCCCGCAACAGGAAATGCCCCAAAACACAAAATGGACACATCACATTTTCCCAAAGAAAATAGAGCTGTTTTTTGGAAAGTGCTAGCTATGGATTTTGGCCTCTAGCTCAGCCGGCACCTAAGGAAACCTACCAAACCTGCGCATATTTGAAAACTAGACACCTAGGCGAATCCAAGATGGGGTGACTTGTGGGGCTCTCACCAGGTTCTGTTACCCAGCATCTTTTGCAAACCTCAAAACTTGGGTTTTTCCTCACAGTTTGGTGACACAAAGTTCTGGCATCTGAGAGGAGGCACAAATTTCCTTCCACCCAGCATTCCCCAAAGTTTCCCGATAAAAATGGTACCACACTTGTGTGGGCAGGCCTAGTGCCCAAAAAAGGAAATGCCCCAAAACACTATCTGGACACATCAAAATTATCAAATACAAAACAACCTGTTTTTGCAGGGGGGCACCTGCATTTTTGGTCCTGGGCTCAGCAGCCATCTAGGGAAACCTACCAAACCCAGACATTTCTGAAAACTAGACCGCTGAGGGAGTCCAGGGAGGTGTGACTTGCGTGGATCCCCCAATGTTTTCTTACCTAGGATCCACAGCAAACCTCAAATTGAGCTAAAAAAATCAAAATGTTACCACATTTCTGTGTGGGATCACCGCACCGGGACAAATTTCCTACCACCCAATGTTCCCCTCAGCCTCCCGGTAAAAATGATACCGCACTTGTGTAGGTGGGCAAAGTGCCTGTGACAGGGAAGAGCCAAAAGCATGTCAAAATTGAGGGGGAACCAAAGCAGGTCCAAATGGCAGTTTGAAAAAAAAACATTTTAGGCTCACTAGTGCAGCTGAATTTTTATCAGTATAGATGAGACAATGCTGGGTGGTAGGAATTTTGTGGATTTCTGCAGATTCCGGAAGGTTCCATCACAAAAATGGGGGAAAAATGTGTGATTTCCAGAAAAGTTGTTGGTTTGCAGGGCATTGTGGGTAGGAAAATGGTGCGGGTGCATGTGAAGCACACCACCCTGGAATCACCCAGATGTTTAGTTTTTATATGCGACTAAGTCTTGTGGATTTTTCTACATGGCAGCGTCCCAAAGTCCAAAAAAGGATGATTTGGAGAGTTAGCCAAGCTCTCATGGCCCAAATGTAAAACCAAAACCCAAAAAAGCAAATGTCCTCTTGCTTGCCATGGGATAAGATTTTTTAGTGTGCAGGGGGAGAGCTGAAAGACTGTTACCCCCTTCAGTTGAGGTTGGGGCACAACCAAGCCCATATTGGTTGGTAGCCACCACCCCAGTATTTTTTTTTTATTCCCTAGCATCTAGTATGCTTTCTGCCCCCTCCTCCCCCCCAGGGAGTGGATCCGGGATAATTGCCCCATCTGCCCACCAGCGGGCATAACAGCTTTGGCCCCATTTATTTAGGATGGGTGTATGGCCATACCTCCACCCTCTTATTTTGGAAAAATAAATCTTCCCTGGTCTCTGGTGGGCTTTCATAGGCCTGCCAAAAATAGGCCGTCCTGCCTGTGAGGGGCAGATATGGCCAACAGTAATGTGCCCTAAAGGGGAGCGACCCTTGCCCAAGGGGCTGCCCCCCCAAACAAAACACACACATACACACACACACACCAATCCCTGGTGCCTAAGTAGCTTCTGCCCCCTGGGCGCAGATCGGCCTTATTGAAATAGGCCTAAAATAAATTTGCACCCCCCCCCGGGGAGCGACCGTTGCATAAGGGGTCGCTCCCCTTGCGTGAAATTGGCACAAAAAAATTCCCTGGTGCCTAGTGGTTTCTGCCCCCATCAGCCTAATAAAAACAGGGTGATCTGCCCCCAAGGGGGTCAGAAATGGTCTAAAATAAATTTGCCCTGCAGTGGAATGACCTTTGCCTAAGGGGTCGCTCCCCTTGCGTGAAATTGATGCAAAAAAATTAAAAACCCAGGAGTCTAGTGGTTTCTGCCCCCTTGGGGGCAGATTGGCCTAACAAAAATAGGCCGATCTACCCCCAGGGGGGCAGAAATGGCCTAAAGACAATTTGTATAAATAAAAGTAAACATAAAAAATATATATCCCTGGTGTCTAGGGGTTTCTGACCCCCCCCCCTTTGAGGGCAGATTGGCCTAATTATAATAGGCTGATCTGCCTCCCAGGGGAGGGGGGCCGAAAAGGCCTAAAATTATTATGCCCCCCTGGGGAGCAGCCCTTGCCCAAGGGGCCGCTCCCCTTATGTATAAACATAAATAAAAAACAAAACTTCCTGGTGTCTAGATGTTTCTGCCCCGTGGGGGCAGATTGGCCTAATAAAAATAGAAATGGCCTAAAGTAAATTTGCCCCCAAGCGAACGACCCTTGCCTAAGTGGTCGCTCCCCACATACATAAACCAAAACAAACAAAAAACAATGTATCCCCGGTGTCTAGCGGTTTCTTCCCCCAGGGTGGGCAGAAATGGCCTAAAAATAAATCGCCCCCTTGGGGAGCGGCCCTTGCCCAAGGGGCAGCTCCCCTTATGCCATAAACAAACGAACAAACAATTTCCCTGGTGTCTAGTGGCATCTCGATTGGGCAGCAGAAATGCAGAGAGAGACATGAAAATAGAGGAAAGGCCTTTCCTCTCCTTTTATGCCTCTCTCGCCCCTCCATGAGATCAGAGTAGAAATGCTTGAATCCTGATGTATATGCCTCTGCTTATCTCACAAACAAGTGGCATGGTGCTACATCTTTCACTAGAATACGCCTATTTGCTTAGCTTTCCACTTCAATAAATAACAACTGGTATGCATGTTGTTAGAAATGAGGTCTCAGGCCTCGAAAAATCATAACATTTTTACTAGACCTGCAGGTCGAGTAACTTAAATAATCTACTCGACCGTACTCATATTGTGTGTTCCTAGGCAAATAGTTTACAGTATCGCCTTTTTCTTCATTCTAACATATGATTGCACCTTCAAATATGTGAGCTCAGCATTTCTGCAGTACAAAAAACCCTCTTTTGTCTATTTAAGTGGACTAAATTTTGCAGCAAATATCACAAGAATCGAGATCACATATAGGGGACACATGACCCATAACTTGCTTTTAGTTTACAAACAGCATTGCCATCAGGGCAGGAGTGTTTCTCATTTTATGTTTAAACACTCACTCTGAAAAAATATATTTCTAAACCATGATGTGGTAGCATATTGTCATTACACACAGTAAATGTGCAAGAAATGTCCAAAAACCTTTCCACTAACTTGATCTTTACAGATAAAACTATATAATGTATTAAAAATCCGTGAAAATTCGGTTTCAGAAAACCTATCCTGTGCACATCAACACGTTTAGTATTCTGATTTGCTTTCATCCTATTAAAATATTTTTTTCATCAATACAAAAAATGGGCTTTCACAACTACTGAAATATTTGTACAGTTCACTTAGTCATTTAAAAGTGTGTTAGGAAAAACCTGACACCCTATATCCTTTAATTTTACACTCTAAACAGCAGGTCACAAAGTTCACCTTACAAAGTTCTTGAACTCTGCATTCAGAAGGAAAATTAATTGTAAGACAAACTGACTTTTGGCTTCTGTGTGTGAATACAGAGCAAATGTGACATAGGAACAAGATTTAAAGGTATTTTTTACTGCCCCTCCACTTTCTGAATGAACAGAACACTTGTTCTTTGTCAACGTTCCAGAAGGGGCGAGTAAGTACTAAAAATAGCTCGACCTGCTCAATTATGACTCGCCATAGGGAGTGGAGTGGTCGAGTATATTTGTCGAGCCCTGGGTCTCCAGTTGGCAGAGGTATACACCCCTGTGCAAGTAGGGACCACAGTCATAGTCAGAGTAAGCCACAACACAATCCACATTATCCTGGGTCCACCCTCCGGGAGCTTGGGACTGAGGAGTCAGGCTTAACTTACAAGGCAATGTGTAAAGTATTTGTGCAAGAACTCATACAATAACACAGTGAAAACACCACAAAAATACACCACACACGTTTAGAAAAATAGAGAATATTTATGTGAATAAAATACTGTTGAAACAATGAAAATCCAATGTACACAAACAAAGTTACACGTTTTTAAAGATTAAATCCCACTAAAGCGCTTAGAAACACAATAACTCATATTGGGGCTATCACAGCGTCGTTGGCGGAGTCGTTCCCAATTATCTGACGCCACAGGTGCTGGTCACAGAGTCACATGGACCTCCAGGTACAGTACTTTTTGAAAACAAAGAAACAAAGACATTGCACGGAGACAGGGAGACGAGGCATCACTGGGGCTGGGGCGGCGTCAGTCCCTTACGGCATCCAGGGAGCTGAGGTATCAGTTCAGCACTGCAAGGCAGGGTGAGGCAAGGCGCTGGTTCTGTCCCGGTTGCAGGAGGAGTTGGTATGGCGTCGGTGGTGATGTGTTGGTTCCTTGTGACCTTGCAGGGCCGATAGATCCAGACACAAGATGTGATGTGTCGACTTTGCAGTGTCGCGATGACCCTGTGTGACGTTAGCGGTGTTGTGGCAACATCAGACTTGCATTGCAGGCCACAGTCGCTGTGTGCAGCGATATCCATGGAGCGGGAGCAGGTTGCGACATCTGTGCTGGCATCACTGAAGTCGGAAAACTAGCTAAAAACCCGTAGAAGCAGTCTTTGCTGTCCCTGAGACTTCAGAACAGGAGGCAAGCTCAATACAAGCCCTTGGAGAGCACTTTTGGGGAAGGCAGAGTGCTTTCAGCACAGTCAGAGACCAGCATGCAGCAGGGTAACAAGCAGAGCAGCAGTCATTCTCAGCAAAGCAGTCCAGATGAGTCCATTGGGCAGCCAGGCAGTTCCTCTGACAGATTTCAGGTGTAGATCCAGTCTGATTTGGTGGGGTCAGATACCCAGTTTATATACCCAACGATGCCTTTGAAGTGGGAGAAACTTCAGAGGGTAGTTTTGAAAGGCACAAGTTTCCCTTTCAGCCCAGACCTATCAGCCAGGATCCCTGTGGGGGGTTATCAGTCCTTTGTGTGAGGGAAGGCCCCTGGCCTTTGAAATGTAAGAGAGAGCCCCTCCACCCTTCCTGCCCAGGGACACCCATTCAGTATGCAGATGTATGCAGGTGTGACTAAGTGTCCTGTGTTTATGGCTGTCTGGGAGGAATGCACAAGGGGAGCTGTCAACCAGTACAGACAAGACGTGGATTGGAGACAGACTGTAAGGCACAGATGTCAGTAAGTGCAGAGAAATGCCCACTTCCTAAAAGTGGCATTTCTAAAATAGTAATATTAAATCCAACTTCACCAATAAGCAGGAATTTCTATTCTGGCCATAGTAAACATGACATGGCTACTCCTTCCAGCTCAGAATCAACCACTTAAAAGTACATGAGGGCAGTACTAATGCTTGTCTATGAGAGGAGCAGGCTTCACAGCAGTGGAAAATGACTGTGGGTTTTTCACTACCAGGACATGTAAATCACATACGTACATGTCCAGCCTTTTACTTACAAAGCACACTGCCCTATGGATTACCTAGAGCCTACCACAGACATGACCTATCTGTAAAAAAAAAGGGGAGTTTAAGGCTTGACAAGTAGTTTTAAATGCCAAGTGGCAGTGGCAGTGAAACTGCACACACAGGCCTTGCAATGGCAGGCCTGAGACATGGTTAGGGGGTGCTTATGTGGGTGGCACAATCAGTGCTGCAGGCCCACTAGTAGCATTCAATTTACAGCCCCCGGGCACACGTAGTGCACTTTACTAGGGACTTACAAGTAAATTAGATATGCCTATTCGATAGGAACCAATGTTACCATGTTTAGGGGAGAGAACACGTGCACTTTAGCACTGGTTAGCAGTGGCAAAGTGTGCAGAGTCCTAAAACCAGCATAAAACAGTGCAAGAAAAGAGGGGGAGGCAGGCAAAAAGTTTGGGGTGACTACCCTAAGGCTGTCAGGTCTAACACGTGATGAAAACAACATTCAAACAGCATTCCAAATATATGGGGACACATTCATAATTAGCTGCAACTGCCCAGGATTACTAGTTCCAGTCCTGATAAATACACTCTAATAGTATGCTCCTACTCATTACTATACTATTGTGATTCCACTATAGCTGGCATTCAATGGATAAAGATAACATTCTAAGTACATGAGATCAACTGATTTCTTACCACATAATTAGCATTTAGCCAGCTCAAGACTTTTAAGTCACACCAAAACATCTTTATTCACACTGATCTTATAACATCAACATGGTATCCATGTATTCACACTGCCCTTAAAAAATTGAGTTATGTCCTCTTCCAATTGGACACATTTATTCCCACTCCATCCTCTCACAAAATGACGGTCGCACTGCAACCTCATGTAATATTTTCCATTGAACAATGACAGAATGACACTGTGTCACACTTTGACATGAACACTTCATGCCCCTCTGACACTGGGTCCAACCTGCATCCTTCTCTTAAGCAGTCTTGTTTCAAGTGGAGGTTACCTTGCAGTGGACACACATCACTTGGAGAATGTATGCCTGACATACAGGTAAGTCTTTAATCTATTTTATTGAGGGATTACTTTCTGTGCAGCACATTATGTATTTAATTGCTATAAAGTTTACATCTCAACCTTTAGCACTATGCTAAGACACCCGTTCATGCCAGGTGCTCATTGAAGTGGCTACTGACAGTAAGAAACAACCATGTGCTAAAGTTATTTTCTTCTAGACCACTTATTATTGCATTCAGTGGTTGGTGGTGCACTGTTTGTGCATGATTTGCAGCGAACACAGCTGACAATTAATTACTTGGAATTTTAAGCCGTTATACTCCTCTATGGGAGACACCATCCCAAGAGGAAGACACATAGGTCCTCATTTCAACATGGGCGGAAACCGGTGACGGCTGCCAAAAGACCGTCGCCACCGCTAACATCCGGCCACCAAATTATTACCACGGCCCGATTTCCGCCACAAGAAGGGCGGAAATCAGGCAGTGGCCATACTGGCGGATGGTGTTAAGGTGGTGCTGCTACCACCAGCTGCGCCACGCCAGTAGACTGCAGACAGCCGTATTATGACAAATAATATGGCCTGGCAGTGTTCTGCTGGCTAGAGCTTCTGACGGTAGCACTGCCCCGTCCCGTTCCCTGCCGAAGACCCCCTGGATGCAAGTAAGTTGGGCTTCTGACAGTGGAGGGGGGTGCGGGGTGGTGTGTGTGTGTGTGGGAGGGGGGGTTGTGTGCATGAATGTATGAGTGTGTGCATGCGACTGTGTGTGTAGTGTTGTTTGCGTGGGTGTATGAATGTATGAGAATGCGTTTATGAATGGAAATGTGAATGCCTATCTGCGTGTCAGTGTGAATGTGTATACGGATGTGTGCATAAATGAATGGATGCATGCATGAATGAATGTGTGTATGCCTGTGTGATTGTGTGTGTATGCGTGGGGTGTCTCTGCGAGTGTGTGTGAATGGGTGGTGTGGGATCGAAAGGGGGAAGCATGGATTGAGGGGGGTGGGGGCATCTGGGGAGCGTTTGAGGGGGTGGCTGAGCCTCCTACCAGTGACCGGGAAGGAATTCCCTGTCACTGGCAGGGCCTACTGCCATGGTTTTCGTGGCATTGCGAACGCCAAGAAAACCATGGCGGTAGGCTGGGTCATAATGCCACCGGCGGTACAATAGCAGCCGCCGGGTTGGAGATTGTTATCTCCGGCCCAGCTCCTGCTACCGCCATGGCGGTAGGAATGGTAAATTGGTAGGTTGGCTACAGCAAACCCGTCAATGTCATAATATGGCGGTATGTACCGCCAACCTGTCGGCGGTACTACTGTCACATTATCACCTACCGCAGGGGTCATAATGACCTCCATTGTCAGTATTCTGTGTTGGTCTTGGAGAGTAGTGTACTGAAACACTGCTTCTAACTGGTTGGTCCTACCAGCATTTCAGAAGACCATTTCAACACGCTTCGTGGGAGCTTAGACCATAATTGCGTTAATAGTCGGTGGACTAGTGGTTTGTATTTGTGTGGAATGGCATTATCTGCACAGGCAGCAGGTTGTAGAAACTGTATGAGTCTCCTGTAAAGGGCGACTGTATATTCTAATACCCCTCCTACTTCCGAATGGGATATGGTTTTGTGGCGAGGAAGGGAGTGTAGCCAGACAAAACTGGCCATGTGACCTCTCATTGCTATGAGGACCCAAATGAACATGTCTGTGTGTGTGTGACAAACATCCATCAAACATGTTCTTGGCATATTAAATAGATTTCCATTTCCTGGTAAGCCCTATAGTGTACAGACAGATCTCCCACAATATACTCATGAAACTGCCCTGAGGCAGCATCAACAGGCTCGAACTCCACCCAGGAGTGAAACATCTGAAGGGAATACAAAATGGTAAGGAAGCCATAATTGTCTTTATATTGATCTAATGGTCCCTTGATAGCATCTGCTATTTTTGCATCAACTATGAGTCGAGATTGGTATTTACTTCTGATGATAATTCAATGGCGTTGACACAAAATTTCCCTGATTGTTATAGTCTCTTCAAGATTTGGCCTGTCCATGACCATTTAGTTCATTTTTTCCCAGACAAGTCTTTGGTCCTGTACAAGAGCTGTTTGATTTTCAAAAAGTACATACCCAGCGAGAGCACATTAGGGCATTAAGCTGTATAAGCTGTGTGAAAGAGCACCTGGCTAAACGTATAATTTCAGAGTGTAAACTGGTAGGGATTCTTAAATTGACCCCCTGGTTGTCCTTCCACTTTTAAAACTACCCTTTCTAGGATGGTAGTCTGTCCATAGGATATTATCTGCGGTTTGCATCCCAGATGAAGTACAGTCTTTTCCAGTGATGTCAGTTCCTGATCGAATCATATACAAGGATGCATTTTGAAGTGACAGATGAGTTTCAACATATTTGTTCCTTGATTTTTTGCTACATTGACCACCCCCTTGTAACAGTTTGCCTGATACTGGTTTCTAGCAGGGGACATTTCTACTGGATTCTACTTCTGGATATGTTGCCTGGCACATTCTCTTCCTTAATCTCAAAGAAAGTTTGGTGCTTTGTTAATCACTTCAATATTAATCTTCATCTACAATCAAGAGCTATAATATTGCTAGGAAGACTTTTGTTTACCATTTTAATTTTTTGCTCCTCATTAGGACTCTCTTAAGAAAACACTTTGCTCTTTTTATGGCTTGTTATTTTATGTGATACTATGCAATGTTAGGAACTTTCCTAAAGCCTGAACTGCTACCCAAAAGGGTGCACACATGCTGATCTGAGAAAGAAAGAAAACTACTGATGCCCACAATAATTAGAAAAGAAACATTTTTAACAAATTCCTGAAAATGAGATGTGTAGTAATTTAGGTCAGGCTAAAAGTAAGTGCATTCCTGTCTTTCGCTACTAGTACCCTGAACAAGCAATCTTCCACTCACTCACAGTTTAGCACCAAATACTTAACCGGACAGAGGTCGATCACTATTTTCGAGGCTGTAAGAATAATATGCATAGTATGGTAGTCATCATATACATCTCAAAAGAATTGTATACTAAAGAATGTTTACTCTATATACACAGGACCAGTGGAATTTTGAAGCAGGGGAGGGCCAAATTATGTGGCAGTGTTGACTAGGTTATGTAGAAAAAAAAGGAAAATGATGTATTGTCATTTTGTGATAGAATTACTTCATTATTTTGTCTTTTTGACACACGACCTTTTGATCTTTTAAAAAATATATATATTTATACTATACTTATTTAAAGGTATTTTCAGCCATCTGTCTTCACCCACTGGTGTGTTGGTGTGTCATTCACATTTTGCTTCTGCCCTCTACAGCATACAACATGAGGGAGGTGGTCACCCCACTGGATAACTTCACTTTGAGTAACTGCTGTGAGAAAGTAGCCTCTTTCTAGCATGGTTACCCCCACTTTTGGCCTGTTTGTCAGTGTGTTTGACAGTGTCACTGGGTTCCTGCTAACCGGGACCCCAGTGCGTATGCTCTCTCTCTCTCCTTTAAATTTGGTTGTTGGATACTGTTAACACAGTATTCCACTCATAACTGGCATACTGGTGCCCCCTTATAAGTCCCTAGTATATGGTACCTAGGCACCCAGGGAATTGGGGTACCAGGGGATCCCTATGGGCTGCAGCATTCCTTTTGCCACCCATGGGGAGCCCATGAAAAGGCTTCTATAGGACTGCCATTGCAGCCTGTGTGAAATGGTGCATGCACACTTTCACTGCCATTTACACTGCACCAGGTCACTTATAAGTCATCTATATGTCAGGCCTTCCAACCCTGAAGGCTAGGTGCAGAGTACCTGTGTGTGAGGGCACCCCTGCACTAGCAGAGGCACCCCCATGTTGTCCAGGACCTCTTTCCCAGACTTCGTGAGTGCCGGGCCGCCATTTTATGCATGCACTGGACAAAGTCAATACCTATGTCCAGCTTCACAATGGTAACTCCCAATAGGCTACGTAAGGTGTCTAACATCTGGGAATTATATCCCAATGCTGATTCTAGCATTGGTTGTATAATTCCATGCACTTTCGGGGCTCCACAGTGGACCCCAGTACTGCCATACCAGCCTTCTGAGGTTTTCCATGCAGCCCCAGCTGCTGCATCCTCACAGACAGGTTTCTGCCTTCTTGGTGCTCAAGCAGCTCGAGCCCAGGAAGGCAGAACAAAGCGTTTCTTTTAGGAGAGGGGTGTTGCACCCTCTCCATTTGGAAATAGGTGTTACAGGCATGGGAGCGGTAGCCTCCCAGAGCCTCTGGAAATGCTTTGAAGGGCACAGATGGTGTCCTCCTTGCATAATCCAGTCTACACCGGTTCAGGGACCCCCAGTCCCTGCTCTGGCGCGAAACTGGACAAAGGAAAGGGGAGTGACCACTCCCCTGTCCATCACCACCCCAGGGGTGGTGCCCAGAGCTCCTCCAGAGTGTCCCTGGGTTTTGCCATCTTGGATTCCAAGGTGGTGGGGCACTCTGGGAGCATCTGAGAGGCCAGTACCAGCAGGTGATGTAAGAGCCCTTCCCTGTTAGGTGCTTACCTATGTAGCTGACCAATCCCCATTTCAGGGCTATTTAAGGTCTGTTCTCTTGGTGTTTCCTCAGATTCAGATTGCAAGACTCCAGCAGGAATCCTCTGCATCCTTTATTTCCCCTTCTACCGACGAAACTGCATCTGGACCCTCCAGGAACTCTACAAACTACAACAAAGAAGCAAAGACGACTTCTGCAACATTGTATCTTCAGCTCCTGCCAGCAACTGTAAATGTTTCCAGGTTGTGCATCCTCTGAGGACTGCCTGTCTTCAGCCTGCACCAGAAGAACAAAGGAATCTCCCTTGAAGTGAAAGAGTCACTTCCCTGCTTCTGCAGTCACCCTTCTGCAGCGACGACCGGTGGCGTGGGTCCCCCCTCCTGATGAAGAGCATGGATCCAGCAACATGGGTGGTGGACTGAAGTGGTCACGACGGTCCTAAGGTCCAGCTGTCCAACTTTGGTGGAGGTAGGAGCTTGCCTCCCCAAGCAAGACAGTACCCATGTGCACCGCATGTTTTGCAGTTGCCAAGGCTTGTGTGCGACCTTCCACAAAGTTCTTCGTGCACAGCACAGCTCCGGCCCCTAGCACTCCTTCCTACGACGCACAGCTTCCTCAGTGGTTCTCCGGCGGTGTGGGATCCCTTTGTGTAGTGCTGCGTGGGCCTCCATTTGCATCTTCTTTGTCCCCATGCTGTGGGACTCGTGTGCATGCTGCCTGGTCTTCTGAGGGCTCTCTGAGTTGCTTAGAGCCTCCTCTGTCTTCCCCTCCTGGGTAGAGGCCACCAGGTCAGTCCTGGCGCCATTTTCTGCTAACCGCGTGCTTTGCATGTGCCAAAGCTTGTTGGCAGAATCCAGCGACGCAAACCAGACTGCAAACATCCATCCGGCGTGGGACATCATGTACACCAACCAGGAACCCACATCCGTCTTCTTGGGTGCAGTACTGACTGTTCTTCTTCACTGGTGGTCCTTCTTTTGCACCTTAACCCGGGTTACCAGGGGCTCATGTTCTCCCTGGACTCTTCAGTGCTCCTTGGACTTGGTCCCCTTCTTCATGTGTTCTTGTGTGTTCTAGGAAACGTACTGTGATTTACTCCTGCTTTCCTGGGCTTTGGGGTGGGTTCGCTTACTTACCTTTGGTGTTTTCTTACACTCCCAGCGCCCTTCTACACACTACACGTGCCTAGGTGGAAAACCAACTTTCGCATTCCACTATTTTAGTATGCGGTTTGTGTTCCCCCTAGGCCCACTGCTATCTATTGTGATTTTCACTATCTGCGCTGTTGTCTAACTGTTTTTACAGCTATTACTGCATTCTAGTGTTTATACTGTGTATATTACTTACCTCCTAAGGGAGTAGTCTCTATGGTATTTTTGGCATATGTGACACCAAAATAAAGTACCTTTATTTTTCTAACACTGAGTATCTTCTTGCATGTATGTAAGTACTGTGTGACTACTGTGGTATTGCATGAGCTTTGCATGTCTCCTAGATAAGCCTTGGCTGCTCAGCTGCAGCTATCCCTAGACAGCCTGACTTCTAGACACTGACGACATTGCACTAATAAGGGATAACTGGACCTGGTTTAAGGTGTAAGTACATTTGGTACCCCCTACAAACCAGGCCAGCCTCCTACAACTGCATCTTGCTCTTTGACAAGCAGCACAATCACACAGAGGGAAGTTCTGTTCAGTGTCACTGCTTTTGTTTTCACTTTATTGCTTTAATGTTTGCTTTGTGCTTGGATGCTAAACTTCTGGTGTGGTGCTTTGTACCAGCTCTTACAAGTTGAGTACCATGCATATTCCACCTTTATCAGTTTCTGTCTCATGCTAATGGTGTTGTAGATTCCTTTTGGAGTGCCCTTTCGTTTATCTGAATGCTACTATTTCACTGCATAACTGTGTTCATTTAAAACTGCACTTCATGAAGATATCATTCGTTTGTTACGAGTGCAATCAAGTACATTTATAACTGCACTCTGATATGCCATGTTGGTATGTATATTAATTGAGGCCTACAGTTGTATTTGTAAACCAATTTAGCTTCTATTCCCTGTTTGTATGACTTTCTGGTTTGCTTTCAGTGCTCTTTTATGTTTTTATATGTAAACCAATATAGTCTGTATGTCCTGCTGACTCAGTTCACTGAGTTCAAGCATGTTGCCCTTTCATAAGGAGTATACTCCTACACAAAATAGTCTCCTTCACTCTCAGGTAAGGGAATCATATGGTAATGTGTGCTTTTTTAAACTAAAAAATATTTTTGGCTTTAGCCTTTTTAGAATGATGATAGCCCAGCTACCTTGTGAATAATAAGGTTTTGCACAAACCATGACAGAACAAAACAAGAATTGCCAAAACCAAAAAGCTGACGGACAATGCCAATGCTTGTTTCACTTCCCCACTACCTAGAAGCCAACCTTAAGTATCTTGTAACATTACCAACATGCTTTGGAGCGGCACCCTTAAAGGGAAAAAAAGAGCTATGTCCGATTTTCTTCTTATTCCTACGGTCCTACAACAGTTTATAGAATTTCCTGCGATACTCAAATAGTTCCAGAAATAAACATAGGATATGTCCCAGTTATGGAGTTGCAAATCCGACATGCAATTCTGAGATTGCTAGGGCACCCACACGTGTGCTAGTAAGATGCAAAATAACTAAGAAGCTGACCTAGAATGTATGGCTAGCTAAAGACACACGGAGAGTGTTTTTGTGCTTAAACGCAGAGCCCTTGCAGTGTGCATAACCCAGAGTGCCGTGCCTTACTCTATGTGCAGTGAAGTCTGAACACCGGACCTGGACACTAACCGGGCCCTACACCAAGCCCCTTAAGAGAACACACTCTGCAAGGCCTTCTTTCAAGTCTTGGACTGAGCCATGGGTGGTGCTAAAGAACTGTGTACACGTTGCTGTGCGAAGCTTGGTTCGAACACAGAACTTGGCCATTGGCCAGGCCCAGTGCAAAGCCCCTTTGCTAACAGAACCCACTGGGCAAGGCCATCAGCCACACGAGGAAAAGTGTTGCCAGCAATCACTCTTTACTCACCTCTTGTGGCTACAGAGCTCACTGCACACACCCTATGGTCCCGGGCCAGTGCACTATGGATTTTCTTTTTAGGACCCTCAAATCTGGAATCTCGACTAAAGAACTGGTTCCTCAAATCCGGGGAATCCAAAAGGCAGGGTTTAAGTATGATAAAACACTAGTTTATTTTTCATTTTTGGGAGCATTATCTTACCAAGTGAGATATCCAGATTCTCCAATGGTCAGAGAACACTTTGATTGCCCCATAATATAGGCCCTTTGTTTCTTTGAAGGAGGCAGGCTTCATTGCATTTCAAACTTAAATGGCAGCTGCAACAGACATTTCTAGGTGTGTCAGCCAAACAAGTCACCCAGATCCCTCTTCCAAATGGGTTTACTTATTTTTCAAAATGTATTAGCATTCATGAACCGTGCTTTGCAGGGGTCTTACGTACAGGGAGGGAGATTCAGTGAAGCCTAGAAAAAGTCTGATCTATTTTCATCCTTGTGGGGCTAGTAGACATGGACTTTGGGGGAGCCAAATAAGGAAGAAAGTGAAAGTTAGGCAAGGTTCACTCTTCCAGCAGGCAACGCTTGCAAACAAGGCATTGCGGGATAAATGTAACAGTTAATCTGTGCTAGAAACTAGACCCTGGCTCAGGCTGGTGAGAAAGTAAACGAGGAGAATATGTGGAATTTTGGATGTCACTCATTTAGGGATGTCTCCCAATCACCAAGGGTTAGCTTTCTAAAACACCACTACTCCCTATTCCTACCAATTTCAAATATCAGTGATGCCTGGCTTCAAAAGATTACTTGCTTGGAAGAAATTATCTTTGCCTGCTGAAGGACGTAGGAGTGGGTCTCCTCCATCATATTTAGGGGGTCATTCTGACTTTGGCGGGCGGCAGAGGCCGCCCGCCAAAGTCCCGGCGTTCGAATACCGCTGCGCGGTCAAAAGACCGCCGCGGTAATTCTGAGTTTCCCGCTGGGCTGGCGGGCGACCCCTTCCATGAGGATGCCGGCTCCGAATGGAGCCGGCGGAGTGGAAGGGGTGCGACGGGTGCAGTTGCACCCGTCGCGATTTTCAGTGTCTGCTTGGCAGACACTGAAAATCTTGGTGGGGCCCCCAGGGGCCCCACGACACCCGTTACCGCCAGCCAGGTTCTGGCGGTCAAAACCGCCAGAACCAGGCTGGCGGTAAGGGGGTCGGAATCCCCATGGCGGCGCTGCCTGCAGCACCGCCATGGAGGATTCCCTAGGGCAGCGGGAAACCGGCGGGACACCGCCGGTTTCCCGTTTCTGACCGCGGCTGTACCGCCGCGGTCAGAATGCCCATGGATGCACCGCCAGCCTGTTGGCGGTGCATCCGCGGTCCCCGGCCCTGGCGGTAGTCAACCGCCAGGGTCAGAATGACCCCCTTAATCTTTTAGTCTAAAAAAAGCGAATCTTCAGGAGAAGTGCATTCTTAGGCCCATAATATTTGAAAGGGTCAATTATGTCTCCAGGGGTCCATGAGTCTGTGGGACTTCTTTTTTTAGGGAGAATAATGTGGAGTGTCCAAAAAACAGAGACATCAACATCTGTCTTAAGATAAAACCAGTGAAGCCAGTTCTAAATGGTGAAAAGCCACTTTCTCACTTTATCATGATGCCTGGCGTAAAAGGAGCACTGCCTGGACTTTTGGAAATGCCAGTGTGCATCACCAGAGTACACGTTACCGAACTTGTGCTAAAAGTTATGAAACTTTGGTATGTGCATGTATGTTCAAGTGTGTTTAGTAAAGGAAAACATACTTACAAGAATGTTTTTAACAAGGCAGTTGTTGCGTTGTCTCTGTTCCAAAAATGAATGCATTGCTGTCATCTACTGGCCGTTTTTGAAAATCACTGCCAGCTCAGTGAGCAATTTGGAACTTTAATCTCACAGACCGTCTAAGGTCCCAACTCGTATTTTAATAGTTTTTTGACCCATACGTCACATATGGTTAATTTTTGTTTCATTTGAAAGCAACCGACTGCTAAGCTATTAAGTGTAATGTTGGGATTCCTCACAGAAAACTGCTTTTACATTAAGTTTGAGGATCTGGTTTATTTTGATTGTGTGTGAGCTCAGCCAACGCTCATAACAAGACAGAGAAGCCTTTCTCTCCCATAATCTAAGAATCTGGCTTTTTACCCTAGGTTCTTGGCTTTTTTGCTAAAATCACTGAGCAAATTATCATGAAATCACAAAAATTATTTTGAGCTGATCGAGGCTGCTTCAACTCATCTAAGTTTTGTGAAAATCCGCCCCATGTTTTTTCTTCTATGAAAATGTATATGGATTTCGCATTTGAGCGACCACTCAGAGCGTTTCCATAGACTGATCATCACAAAACTCACACAAGCACACGTCTCAGGAGGAAAACAAGCTGGGACCATATTACATAAAGCACCACAGGGGCGCAACGGGCATGTGCACCCGCTTTGTGCACCCCCAGGGCACTTTGGTATGACAGAAGGGGCCGCAGATGCTTGTGAAGCCCCTTCTGTAATACTAAAAGCACTGGAGCACATGCAGCGCCAGCGATATTGTGAAAGGTTGTTCCCTCATTTGCATGGGGGCGTGGCCCCAAAGAAGGAATTACTTTGACTATGCGCCTGTGTTGTATTATGACATGCAATAAGAATAGATGATGGACAGAATGCTGAACAATGTCAAACATTTGCCCTCAATTACAGATCTGTGCATAAATCCATTGTTTTTATGCTCATCATGCCATTCCAGTTTGGACCCAGCCATATGCAAATCAGTCTTGACCGTCCCCCCTCCTCCTCCTTGGGAACAGCCCAGCCCGAATTGCCAGACCAGGACCTCCCCAGACCGGAAAGAACATCCTGGGACAGGCTTCAGGGTACCCCTCATCATCCAGGCATATGAATCCAATGGCATAGCAAGCACGGGACCCACGTCAGGACATAGTGGCGCACTTAGGGAGGTAAATGCAAAAACTACAGGGTCAAGGCTGATTTGCAAATGACTGGTTCCAAACTGGGGTGGCATGGTGAGCAAAAAAAAATGGATTGGGATGCGGTTGCAAGCGATTCCCAGTGGCTGAGATGAATTCAAGCATTCCATCCATCACCTTATTGTTTTTTATTATAGCATGGGCACAGTGGCAAACATGCCCTTGAGAGGTACACTGCCAGTGCACCCCCTGAGGTCAGCCATCTCGAGGGGTGAGAGGGGGCCCCATGGACCCTCTCCACTGATAGGTGCAGTCACTCACTGCACTTAGCTGCAAGGGGATCACTAATCCCTCTTGAAACTACAGGCATGTTGCGGCATGTACTGTGAAACACAGAGACGCTTTTAAACATGCTGCTCCTTAATTCACTTGAATGCGCTGCCCCCAGGGCAGGGCAAGTTGGCAGCTGCTCTGAGGGAAGCACATTCTTTACAATAGAGCACATTTTCCCTGTTTGCGGCTGGCGCACCAGTTTAATGATGCGTTGTGGTGCAAACCGGGAAAACACAGGCCTTTGTGTTTTATTATGTAACAGAAACATGCTCACCCTCTACATAGCATTAAAATGCAAAGCTCCAATTACAAAACGTCTGTTCTGTTTTTATTCACACATAAAATAAATCTTTTATCTTCAATGGAACCAAATAATCTGCCAATGAATGGTGCCTTTGCTAGAGACTTGTGATTGGGAAGAACAGCCTTAATAAGGCATGCAAGGTTTACTGCAGCAAGTGACTGGTACAACCACAAGGCCCATTACGGCAATAGTATCAGTCAAACTTATACAGGAAACAATTGCAAGCCACTCAGCAAAGCACTTTGTCAGAACACTGAATGACATTCATGGGCACAGTAACAATGCAATCCATAGATTTTTTTTTGCCTTTTTTTTATAGCATGTACTCGGCCCAAATATATTGGAGCACTTTTATATGAGCACTAGTTATGCTACACAAGGACACCTTCCTTTTTTGTAGGCAGGGAGATTAAGTGTTTCGCACCTAATCCCAGGATGATGAGCCGATGCTGAGACTCGAACCTGTTTTCTCAGTGCCAAAAGAACAAGTTACTTACCTTCAATAATGCCTTTCCTGGTGGATACAGTAGCTACCTGTGGATTCCTCACCTTATGAATTCTCCCAATGCACCAGCATTCAACTGAAATTTTCTTCCTAGTTCCCAGCGTCAACGAGGACGTCACAACTGCATGGATCCGCACGCGACTCCGTCTGACGTCATTGTGGCAATAAGAAGTCATGGCTGGTGTGCTGATGTATGTTTCACCATTTTGTACATGCCTTCGAGACAAACAGGTGAATACCGACCTCACAAGAACAATATGTGCCAATCCAAATACAAATATAAACCACAATATATGTTTATATAGAAACACCAAAAACATATATATACATTTATTATAAAAGAAGTCTTGGTGTGACCAGACATTCAATGGGGAGGCGGGTGGGACTGTGAGAAATCCACAGGTAGCTACTGTATCCAACAGAAAAAGCGTTACCAAAGGTAAGTAACTTGTTCTTCAGATGGATACAACTACCTATTGATTCCTCACCTTATAAATAGAATCCCACAGCAGTCCTGCACTCGGAGGAGCGTGCCCGACTGGTCAAACCAAGAAGTCCTGCAAAACAGAATGTGCAAAATGGCCATCCCTCTTAACTTCTGACTCTAAGCAAGAATGCTTTGTGAAAGTGTAGAGGGAAGCCCAAGTTACTGCCTTACAAATATCAACAACTGGTACACCTCTAGCTAAAGCCGAATTGGCAGACTTAGCCCTGGTGGAATGGGCCTTAATACCTTTAGGAAGAACCTTCTTTGCTAGCGAATAATAAATCTTTATGCAAAGAATGACCCACCTTGAAAGGGTTCTCTTGTGGACGGCATTGCCCTTCATCTTGCTGACATATCCACGAAAGTCTGTTGCCCTCTCAATATAAAAACTCAGAGCCCTTCTTGGATCCACGCAGTGCAGTCTTTCCTCCTCCTTTGAAGGATGGGGAGGAGGGTAAAAGGACGTGAGTGTTATAGATTGTCCTAGATGAAATGGAGTGACTACTTTAGGAAGGAAAGCCACCCTGGTTCTCAGCACCACCTTGTCAGCATGAAAGGTTGTAAAAGGATGTTACACACTAAGAGCCTGAAGCTCACTCACACGTCTAGCAGACATGATAGCTGTGAGGAAAAGTGTTTTAAAAACTAAAAGTCCCAACGGGCAAGAATGCATAGGCTCAAACGGCGAACCCATTAAAAAAGTAAGAACTAAATTCAAATCCCACTGAGGCATTACAAATGTAGTGGGGGGAAACTTGTTAGTTAACCCTTTAAGGAACCTAAGAACTAAAGGGGACTTAAATAAGGAAGGCAAAGAAAGGCCGACAATGCTGACAAATAGCCCTTTACTGTTGCCACTGCACTACCCCCCTGTGCCAGGGAAAGAGCAAAAAGCAAAATATCAGACAAATGGGCTTTCAAGGGATTGTAATGGGTTCTTTATCCCGAAACAAATGAAAGGGATATTGGAATAAGGTGACAGGCGCAGAAGGTGAGGGTTTAGTTAATTTATTTGTGCTTCGGTTTTATGGGTGTCGCCTTTTATCCTATGTTCCTGGTTCACAAGGATAAAGCATCTGTAGTCCAAAAGAAAATTAACAAAGTTCCCCTTTTTCTTTTCTTTCAGGGTTATGAATGATAGTCCAGAAGTGGCCGGGTCCAGCTTTGGGAAGGTCTCCGATCTTCCTCTACGTCAGTGGGCCAGGCTCTCCAAAACAAAAATAGAAGAAGGACAACAAAACAGGTAAGTGGGATATATATTGCAAGGATATAAGGTTAGTAGGGTGGTGGGGGGATAGGCATAAGTGAAGGGAGGTGAGGATACAACAGCTCTCTAGTTTGTGGTTCTATTTATAGGTGCTCTCAGGCATTCCTTTCTGTCTAGAAGTCTTCTGGCTGTCGGTACCTTGGTGCGGTTAGGTTTATTTTTAGGATTTTCTTCTAGATGGTCTCCCCTTCCTTGCAGGATCTCCCTCTCTTTCCCTTGTCCCCCCCTTTTCCCAACAGCCACCCTCTCGTAATACCCCAGCTGTGGTACGAACGTACCTGAGTTGGCCACGCCCCTCCGGGGACGCGGCCGGCGCTTTCGCAGTCTCCCGGCTTCTCAGTGACGGGGGCGGGAGGGCCCCTGAGGCTTTCCTTCTCCTTCCGATCCTCTGCTCCTTCGACGATTTCCTTCCTCTCGGTCTCCGGCGTCCGAGCGTCCTTTTCTCCTGGTCGCGTTCGGCGAGAGTCTTCTTCCGTCTTCCTTTCTCCGTTTCCTCTTGGTCCGTCTTTTCTTTCAGTTTCCGCCCAGACGCCGAAGGCGTCTGACGTCATAGGGGGGCGTCTCCCTCGAGTGTGTTGGGGGCCGTCAATCGCGGCCGTCGTGGTATTTTGTATATCGGCATCCGGAACCGTCCGGTTACACATCCCCTCCCTTGAATGGGGCTGTTCGAGCCCCAAAGGTCCCGGGAACCGGGATAAATAGTCAGCTTGTCCCATAAGATCACCAGGGAGATGGCAAACCTGGAAGGAGAAAGGTTGAAGCTCCATAAACCATCTCAATATGCGACTGTTAGTATCTTTATATCTTGAGAGCCAGGTGAGGGGGGCGTGATCCGTATATAATAGAAAGGACCTTCCTAGGAGGTAGTATTGGAGGCTTTCAATCGCCCACTTGATGGCGAGACATTCTCGCTCTATAATGGGATATTTTTGCTCCCTGGGAAAAAGTTTACGACTAATAAAGACCACGGGGTGACTAATGTCTCTCTCATCTTTCTGGAAAAGTACGGCCCCCAGGCCCACGTCTGAGGCATCCGTTTGGAGGTGAAAGGGGACAGTAAAGTCAGGACATTTTAAAATTGGTTGGGTAGTGAGATATCTTTGTAGGGTATGGTAACTACGGGATTGTACTGGGTTTAAATTCGTGATATTTTTGGGCTGACCTTTCCTCAAGAGATCGGTTAGGGGAGCGGCCACGGTGGAATAATGGGGTATAAATCTTCGATAATACCCTACCAAGCCTAAGAATGACCGGACCTCCTTTTTCGTTGTGGGTGTCTCTACGCGTAGGATGGCTTCAACTTTATTCATTTGTGGTTTGAGTATACCTTTCCCTATATGATATCCTAGATACGAGATCTCATTGAATGCCAACCGGCTTTTGGAGGCGTTGGCTGTTAATCCAGCCCCTCGCAATGCTGTAAAGATGTTGTTTAAATGTGTCAAGTGGTCTTCCCAAGTCTCGCTGTGGATAACGATATCATCCAGATACGCGGCAGCGTACCTGGTGTGAGGTCGAAGAATGGTATCGATGAGACGCTGGAAGGTGGCGGGTGCCCCATGTAACCCGAAAGGGAGAACATTAAAATGATATAGTCCCGAAGGAGTAGAGAAGGCCGTTTTCTCTTTATCTTCTGGCGTCAAAGGAATCTGCCAGTAGCCTTTTGTCAAGTCGAGTGTAGACATGTACTTAGCTTTTCCTAACTTCTCTAATAGTTCGTCCACCCGTGGAAGAGGATATGTGTCAAACTGGGATATAGAATTGACTTGTCTAAAGTCAATACAGAAACGAATAGACCCATCTGGTTTTGGTACTAATACCACCGGTGAACACCAGGGACTCTGGGAAGGCTCTATAATACCTAGGTCTAACATCTTTTCTATTTCGTTTTCTACCAGGATCTTTCTAGCTTCAGGGATACGATATGGTCGTAACCGTATGACCTTGCCAGGTGGGGTTATGATTTGATGGTGTACTAACTTGGTCCGGCCTGGTATCACGGAGAATACATGGGCCTGATCATGGAGGAGCTGGGTTAACTGCCCCCTCTGTTGGATTGAGATTTCGCTGTTTATGGGAGGCACCTCGTTTCCGCTAGGATGTTCAGTGGGACACCACCCTATCTCCAGTTCCTTAACGGTGTTAACTAGGCAACCCCTGGTTGGTTCTCCCTGTGGCTCTTCCCACTTTTTTAATAGATTAACATGAAAGATCTGTGACCGGTTGGAATTGTCTGTGAGCTGGACCTTATAAGTCACTGGGGTTACTACCCCTATCACTTTATAGGGTCCCTGCCACTTTGCCAGCAGCTTGTTGTCTGAACTGGGGAGGAGCACTAATACCCTATCACCTAGGGAAAAGGTCCTTAGTTGGGTATTCCTGTCGTAATATCTTTTCTGCTTTTCTTGGGCCTTCTCCATATGTTCCCTTACGTTCTCCCACACATTTTGGATGTTGGATTTTAACTCCTGGGTATATTCTAAGAGGGATTTTTCTCCATCCTCCTCTTCCCATAACTCTGCAGCCATGTCTAGCAAGGTCCTGGGTTGTCGTCCGAACAATAATTCAAATGGACTATGACCCGTGGAGGCTTGCTCATGGGTCCTGATAGCGTATAACACTAATGGGAGTTTTCTATCCCAGTCCTTACCTGTCTCTGAAATAGATTTCTTTAACAGAGTTTTCAGAGTACGGTTATACCTTTCCACCAAACCATCCATTTGAGGATGATAAACCGCTGTCCGCAACTGTTTGATCCCCAGAAGCTGACATATTTGTGACATCAAGGTGGACATGAACTGGGTACCTTGGTCTGTTAAGATTTCTCGGGGAAAGCCTATTCGGGAGAAGAACCCTATCATGGCATGGGCTACGCTCTTGGAGTTAATAGTGCTGAGTGGGATGGCTTCTGGGTATCTAGTGGCATAATCTACCAATACTAGTATGTAACGGTATCCCCTAGAAGAAGGTAGGAGAGGGCCTACAATGTCCATTCCTATTCTTGAAAAGGGGATGTCTATTATGGGAAGCGGTTGCAGGGGAGCCCTTCCTTTGGGACCAGGATCAACCATTTGACATTTAGGACATTGTTGACAGAACCTCCTAATTTGTGAAAAGACCCCCGGCCAGTAGAATTTCCTCAACAGATACTCCTCTGTTTTCTCTCTTCCATAGTGACCCCCCCCCCGGCTGGCTATGGGCTAGGTGTAGGACTTGTGGTCTATAAGGTTCGGGAACTAATAGCTGTTTCTTTTCTTCCTGGTTATTACCAGTGACACGGTATAAGAGGTTTTTAATTATGGTGAAAGAAGGGCTTTTGTCTTGGGGTTTCCGGGGTCGTGCACTTTTCCAGGCATGGACCAAACTCGGGTCTTCTCTCTGACAACTACGGAATGGGGGAAGGTCAGTAAGGGTAAGGACCTTTGTAATTACCCGATTTGGACTCATGTTTCCTTGGGCGTAGACTTTTCTATTTTCTCTTTTTTCCTTTCGGGAGGGTCTGTATCTAACCACCGGTGGCGTTATAGTTGTACTAGAGAAGGGAGCTCTTTTCCACCATACACTCATGTCCTCAGAGTCTTTTGTACTGTCAAGAAGCTCCGAAAAGTCAGGGAAGTCGGTTCCTATGATAGCTTCTTCGACTAACAGTTCTACCACCCCCATCCTTATGGGGACTTCTTTTCCATCCCAGGACAGGGTCGTCCAGATTAGGGGGTATTCTCTCGTATCTCCATGAATACAACATATGGATACTGTAAGTCCGGGAGTAAAGGTTTTCTTTTCCAGTAAATCAGCACGTATCACAGACTGACTGCAACCTGAGTCGATAAGTGCCACTGTGATTCTGCCATTGATAACAAGTCTCTTCCTGTATCGGGTCTCCTTTCCCCCTGTATAGAAGACTCTCCCCCTAGTGACTCCTATTTCCATCGGTTCTGACTTTTCCGTTTTCAGCGGGCAAACCCGGGCGATATGTCCCCACTCTCCACAGCTAAAACACTGTGGTTGTTGGGTATAGGGTCTCTCTAGTCCTCGTATTTTCCCCGGATCCTCGGTTGGTTTTCGTCCTAGGGATGGGGAGGGTCCGGGGTTCTGTCGGATGGGGTTAAGGGTTGGCCGTACGGGAGGGATTTTGAACTCGAGGGAGCGGTGAAAGGCGCAGGCTAATTCAATAGTGGTGTTTGTATCTGGACTTGGGTGTTGCTTAATCCAATTACGGGTATTGGCAGGTAGGGCATCTAGATACTGTTCTAAGAGAATAATCTCAATGATATCCTCCCTATTTGTCCCGATGGGACCTAGCCATTTGAGTCCCAAGTCCTTAATCCGGAAATACAGGGCCCGGGGATTCTCGGAGGGCCCCCATTTGGCTTTCCTAAACCGGACCCGGTAGTGTTCTGTATCAAACCCCACTCGCTCCAGGATACTCTTCTTAATATCCTGATAGGGTGTCGTTCCGCCTGGGTTTACAGCTTGATAAGCCGCTTGGAGAGTTCCTGTTAATAACGGGGCGACATATTGGCCCCATCTATCCTGGGGCCAGGTGGCGGAAGTAGCAACCCGCTCGAAATTGGTGAAAAAGGCATCCGGGTCTTCGCCCTCCTGGTATCGCTGCAGGACGGAACTGGGAACGTTCGGATGTACCCGGGTGGCGGCAATAGTGTCCGTGAGGTTTTTGATTGCAGTCTCATGGACCAACTGATTGTTGGCCATGATAGTGGCCTGACTTTTAAGAGCGCTTTGTAGGGCCTCCCTTTCCACTTTAGCCTCCTTTTGCTGCTCTTCCCACACTACTTGCAGATGTCTCTGCCCTGCGGCTAGCTGCTGCATCATCTCTGATAGGGTAGGTGTACCCTCCATCGTCTTAGGTTACCTGTCGTTGTTCCAATATCCCACTTCTGACACCACTGTAATGGGTTCTTTATCCCGAAACAAATGAAAGGGATATTGGAATAAGGTGACAGGCGCAGAAGGTGAGGGTTTAGTTAATTTATTTGTGCTTCGGTTTTATGGGTGTCGCCTTTTATCCTATGTTCCTGGTTCACAAGGATAAAGCATCTGTAGTCCAAAAGAAAATTAACAAAGTTCCCCTTTTTCTTTTCTTTCAGGGTTATGAATGATAGTCCAGAAGTGGCCGGGTCCAGCTTTGGGAAGGTCTCCGATCTTCCTCTACGTCAGTGGGCCAGGCTCTCCAAAACAAAAATAGAAGAAGGACAACAAAACAGGTAAGTGGGATATATATTGCAAGGATATAAGGTTAGTAGGGTGGTGGGGGGATAGGCATAAGTGAAGGGAGGTGAGGATACAACAGCTCTCTAGTTTGTGGTTCTATTTATAGGTGCTCTCAGGCATTCCTTTCTGTCTAGAAGTCTTCTGGCTGTCGGTACCTTGGTGCGGTTAGGTTTATTTTTAGGATTTTCTGCTAGATGGTCTCCCCTTCCTTGCAGGATCTCCCTCTCTTTCCCTTGTCCCCCCCTTTTCCCAACAGCCACCCTCTCGTAATACCCCAGCTGTGGTACGAACGTACCTGAGTTGGCCACGCCCCTCCGGGGACGCGGCCGGCGCTTTCGCAGTCTCCCGGCTTCTCAGTGACGGGGGCGGGAGGGCCCCTGAGGCTTTCCTTCTCCTTCCGATCCTCTGCTCCTTCGACGATTTCCTTCCTCTCGGTCTCCGGCGTCCGAGCGTCCTTTTCTCCTGGTCGCGTTCGGCGAGAGTCTTCTTCCGTCTTCCTTTCTCCGTTTCCTCTTGGTCCGTCTTTTCTTTCAGTTTCCGCCCAGACGCCGAAGGCGTCTGACGTCATAGGGGGGCGTCTCCCTCGAGTGTGTTGGGGGCCGTCAATCGCGGCCGTCGTGGTATTTTGTATATCGGCATCCGGAACCGTCCGGTTACAGGGATCAATTTGTCTCTCTCCACACCAAGCAGCAAATTTCACCCATCTGCCAGCACAGATCGTCTTGGCAGATAAGATAACATCCACCACTTCTGGAGGGAGAGAAAAATAACTCAGATTGCCCTGTTCAATCTCCAGGCATGTAGGTGCAGGCTCTGGAGGCGGGGTGTAGAACCTCCCCCTGCGACTGCGAGTAGAGGTCTACCCTGTAAGGGAGACAGAGCGGCAGGCACAGTGAGAGTTGTATGTACCACACCCTTCTTGGCCAATCTGGGACTATTAAAAGGACTTGAGCCCGATCTTGGTGAATCTTCCTCAGAACTTGACGAATCAAAGGTATGGAGGGAAACGCATAAAGCAACTGGTCGCACCAAGACATCTGAAACATGTCCCCCAACACCCCCTGCACCGGATACTGGAGGCTGCAGAACGACAGACAGTGTGCGTTCTCCTGAGTGGCAAACAGGTCGATCTGTGGAAATCCCAACATCCGGAAGATGTGAAGAACCAGGTCTGGATGGAGACACCACTCGTGATCGGCCGAGAAATGCCGATTGAGACTGTCCGCACGTACTTTGAGAACTCCGGCCAGATGGTTTGCTGCTATGCAAATCCAATGGTCCTGTGCCCAGGACCAGAGCCGCAGAGCCTCTCTGCAGAGAAGGTACGACCCTACTCCTCCCTGTTTGTTGATGTACCACATTGCGATAGGGTTGTCGGTCAAGACTTGAACTGACTGACCACGAAGGGACGGGAGGAAGACCTTGAGAGCCAGACGTAGCGATGATGTCTCCCTCGCCTTTGATCTTCGGTGACCTCTCTGCTCCTTCTTAGCTTTTGCCAAGATAAGCTCAGCCTCTCTTTCTTTCAAGGCCTTCAGGTTCATCCGCTGGCAGGACACGTACTCCTCCACGTTGTGGTCTGAGATAAGGCACCACAAGCAATTTTCATGAGGATCCGTCACCTACATGCGACTCCGCATTCATTACAAGACTTAAATCCTGATTTTTTCAGTGGAGACATTGTAACGCTCTACAACAATTCCTCGAAATAGTAACTGCCAAGAGGTAGGAATAAACCGCTAGCGTCGAAGGCACGGAAAAAAGGGAACTGAAGTCAGCACGCCCGCGAAGACGTCTTATTGTCACGATGATGTCAGACAGAGTCGTGTGCGGAGCCATGCACTTGTGATGTTCTCGTCGACATGGGGAGCTAGGAGGAAAATTTCCGTAGAATGCTGGCGCATAGGGAGAATTCATAAGGTGAGGAATCCACAGGTAGTTGTATCCATCAGAATCAGCAGTTCTGGACATTACGCAGCAGTGTAAAAACAGTGTGCATGTTATACTATTGTCATAGGAGCCCTAAGCTGGATCCAAAAAACCCAAAGAGCCTGACTGACAAGAAAATTGTGTATAGCTAACCTATGAGTTTTTCGCCTGTGCTTGGATGCAGTTTTATACATTTTTTACATGGTCATTTTGCCTGTGTTTAACTGTGTGAGAAAGTAGCCTCTTTCTAGCATGGCTACCCCCATTTTTGTCCTGTTTGTCAGTGTGTTGTGACTGTGACACTGGGATCCTACTAGTCAGGACCCCAGGGCTTATGGTTTGTGCCCTACATGTCAGTATGTTTCACAGTTTTTTTCAGTATGCTTGACTGTGTCACTGGAGTCCTGCAAATCAGAACTCCAGTGCTTATGCTCTCTCTGGTTCCACATTTCTACTTAGATACTGGTAACCCAGTATTCCACTCCAAATTGGCATACTGGAACCCCCTTATAAGTCCCAAGTATATAGTACATAGGTACCCAGGGCATTGAGGTTCGAGGGGATTCATATGGGCTTAAGCATTTCTTTTGCCGCCCATAGGGAGCCCATACAAAGTCTTCTTCAGGACTGCCATTGCAGCCCGTGTGAAATAGTGCAAGCACTGTTTCACAGCCATGTTCACTGCACCAGGTCACTTATAATTCACCTATATGTCAGGCCTTCAGACCCTGAAGGCAGGGTGCGAAGTAACTGTGTGTAAGGGCACCCCTGCACTAGCAGAGATGCCCCCACATCATCCAGGCCCATTTTCCAAGACTTCATGAGTGCAGGGACGCCATTATAAGTGTGCACTATACATAGGTCAATACCTATGTACAGCTTCACAATGGTAACCCTGAATATGGCCATGTAAGCTGTCTAACAACTGAGAATTGTACCCCAATACTGAATCCCAGTATTGGTTGCACAATCCCATGCACTCTGGGGGCTCCACAGCCTTCTGAGGTTCTCACTGCAGCCCAAGCTGCTGCCACCCCACAGACAGGTTTCTGCTCTCCTGGGGCTTGAGCAGCTCAATCCCAGGAAGGCAGAACGAAGCATTTCCTTTGGGAGAGGGGTGTTATACCCTGTCCCTTTGGAAATAGGTGTTACAGGAATGGGAGGGGTATCCTCCCAAAGCCTCTGGAAGTGCTTTGAAGAGCACAGATGGTGCCCTCCTTGCATAATCCAGTCTACACCGGTTCAGGGACCCCCAGTCCCTGCTCTGGAACGAAACTGGACAAAAGAAAGGAGAGTGACCACTCCCCTGTTCATCACCACCCCGGGGATGGTGCCCAGAGCTCCTCCGGGGTGTCCCTGGGTTTTGCCATCTTGGATTCCAAGGAGGTAGGGCACTCTGGGAGCATCTGAGTGGCCAGTGCCAGCAGGTGACGTCACAGACCCCTCCTGATAGGTCCTTACCTGGTTAGGTGACAAATCCCCCTCTAAGGGCTATTTAGGGTCTCTCCTCTGGGTGTTTCCTCAGATTCGGATTGCAAGACTCCAGCAGGATTCCTCTGCATCCTTTACTTCACCTTCTACCGACGGATCAGTCGCAGAACTGCTCCAGGAACTCTACAACTTGCAACAAAGAAGCTAAGACGACTTCTGCAACATTGTAACTCCAGCTCCTGCCAGCAACTGCAACAGTTTCCAGGTCATGCATCCTCAGAGGACTGCCTGTCTTCAGCCTGCACCAGAAGAACTAAAGGAATCTCCCATGGAGTGATGGAGTCACTTCCCTGCTTCAGCAGGCACCTCTCTGCAGCGACAACCAGTGCTGTGGGTCCCCTCTCCTGAAGACGAGCATGGATCCTGGAACATGGGTGATGGACTAAAGTGACCCTGACAGTCCAAAAGGTCCACCTGTCCAAATTTGGTGGAGGTAAGAGCTTGCCCCCCAATGCAAGACAGTACCCCTGTGCACTGCGTGTTTTACAGCTTCTAAGGCTTGTGTGCGACTTTCCAAGAAGTTCTTTGTGCACAACACAGCTCCCCAGCATTTTATCCTGCGATGCACAGCTCCCTGAGTGGTTCTCCAGCAGCGTGGGATCCCTTTGTGCAGTGCTGCGTGGACCTCCATTTGCACCTGCTTTGACCTGTGTTGTGGGACTCCTGTGTGCGCTGCCTGGTCTTCTGAGGGCTCTCTGACTTGCTGAAAGCCCCCTCTGTCTCCTCCTCCTGAGCTGAGACCACCAGGTCCCTCCTGGGCCTGGGCAGCGCCATTTTCCTCCAATTGCATGTTTTGCGTAAGCCAAGGCCTGTTGGCGTAATCCAGCAACGCAAGCCAGCCTGCATTCATCCATTCGACGTGGGACATCTCCTGCACCAACCAGGATCCCGCAGTTGTTTTCTTTTGTGCATTACTGACTTTATCTTCTAACCGGAGTTTCCACTTTTGCACCTTCATCTGGGTTAGCAAAGGCTCCTGTTTTGCCTGAACTCTTCATTGGTTCTTTGACTTGGTCCCCTTCTTCCACAGGTCTTGAGGTCCAAGAATCCATCATTGGTGTCTTGCAGTCTCTTCTGGTTTTTGCATAAGCTTCTACCACGACTTCTAGTGTGTTTTAGGAAACTTGCTGTACTTTACTCCTGCTTTCCTGGGCTCTGGAGTGGGGTATTTTACTTACCTTTGGTGTTTTCTTACACTCCCAGCGCCCCTCTACACACTACACTTGCCTAGGTGGGAAACCAACTTTTGCATTCCACTATTTTAGTATATAGTTTGTGTTCCCCCTAGGCCCATTGCAACCCATTGTGATTTTCACAGTTTGCATTGTTTTCTGATGATTTACTTACCTGTTTTGGTTACTAGTGTATATATTATGTATAATACTTACCGCCTAAGGGAGTATAGTCTCTAAGATATATTTGGCATTGTGTCACTAAAATAAAGTACCTTTATTTTTGGCAGCACTCAGTATTGTCTTTCATGTGTGTAAGTATTGTGTGACTACAGTGGTATTACAAGAGCTTTGCACGTCTCCTAGTTCAGCCGTGGCTGCTCTGCCTATAGCTACCTCTAGACAGCCTGGCTTCTAGACACTGACTACATTTCACTGATAAGGGATAACTGGACCTGGTATAAGGTGTAAGTACCTTTGGTACCCAATACAAACCAGACCAGCCTCCTACAAACTGTACTTATGCATTGTAAAATTATGCATTTAAAACACGGCGATGAGAGATATCCTATTGCGCTGCATATTAGAGAGTGTGGAGCACAAGGACTAAACAAAGACTTTCGATTTTTTAGAATTAAACATGTATTCAGAGACCCTCAGAGTGGTAATAGGGAATTGTATCTCAGAAGGAGAAAATCAATGTGGATCATGTGCCTTAGGGCAGTAGAGGATGGACTAAACACTGATCAAGAATTGGAGTATTTCTTGGAAGATTAAATAATGATATATATTGTGAATTTTTGGTTGATGTCCCCTGTATTATTAAGCAGCTTTTACTCATATTACTTGGAGAGATAAAACACATTATGTACATTGTTTATGATGATAATGGAATAACATGGGCTACCATTGTTTATGATATTCCTAATAGGGATCCACATGTTGGAACATGATTGGTGATACGTATCCTGATATATATTGACCAGTAATAGGCATGAGATCATGCACCTTAGGGAAGTAGAGGATGGACTAAATACTTATTAAGAATTGGAGTACTCCTTAGCAGATGTAATAATTATATATAGCATGGATCTTTTTGATGATGTCTCCTGTATTAATAAGCAGTGTGTATTAATAAGCAGTGTGTACTCATATTGTTTGGGGGGTTGAACATATTCTGCAAACTGCATTATGATGATAATGAGATAACAAGGGTAACCATTTTGAATTGGGGTCCACATGTTTTAATATGATTGGTCAGATGTATAGTGATGTACATTTGTCATGAGTGGGCAACAATTTTGTTTTGAACACTGTTACACACAAGATATGGTTTCCTGAAAAAAACATTTGTTCTTCTTTTTGTTTCACTCCAATGGCTTAGATCTCACACAAGCTTGGAATTTACTGAAGTCCAGAATATTAGCAGTATGAGGGATTCGTGTTTTATAGCCTGTGTGGTGGTTGTCACACAAACATGGGATTTATTAAATTCTGGAGTACTAGTAGTGTAAGAGATTTGTTCTTTAAGCCTTTGTGGTTGTTATCTGCTGAAGGGTTGCGTGATTAAGATAGCATCAGGATTAGATCAATTCAATTTGAACTGCTGGAGCTATTGTGTGCGGTTCCCTCTCTAGGATACGGTACTCTGGACTTGTTTCTCAGGCAAGGTTTTATATAGATGATCACAGAGATTACGCTTTATTTAGAAGCAGATGGGTGTGAGTCTTAATGGTTGGATAGGGCCTTACTCGATCCATGAAGCACATATGATTTACAGGTATTACGGGCTACATAAATGTTCTATTTTAATGTGGCTTGTCACTCTTTAGATCTTATGAACAGTTTTTTCATGGCAACTTTAGCGGTTATCACTGATTTTATTACAAGACTGGAGGCTTCGTACAAAGTTCCTTTTCTTGCTTTAATCTTAACAGCAGCCAAGAAAAACAATATTACGACAAGAACTACATATCCCATAAACCAATGAAACAAGATGTCACACATGAAGTCACAAAGAAATTACCAATAGCAAGCCCGCAACCCCAATAACTATCTTAACTGCGAGCAACAAGCCCTCTTTTCTTGCTGCTCGCAGTCAAGATAAGTTATACATTTCTTCATACGTTATTATACTCTGTGTACTTTTATTATTATTATTGTTATCATTATTATTCTGTATGGTTTCTTTGTTGGATGCTTGATTATGTGTATGCTTTCTGTGGCGATACGAGCGTCTTGTTCGCTCGTCATTTTGAGAGCCGAACGTTCTTCCAGAACGTTCTTCTCTCCCTTTCTTGTCAAGTTCTGAGGTACGCGCCTCAGTCAAGCGCCTACCTACGCTGCTTCACGTTGTGCTTCAGCAGCATGCCTTCTCAGTGTTTTTCTTCATTTTTTCTCAAGGGGCTTTCTCTTTTCAAGTGGGGGTTCGTCACTGTGTCCTCCAGACGTTCTGCCCGGATTTCAATTTCCTCTTTCGGGCAGAGTCTGTGTGTTTCCCGCCTTTGTTAGCCCTTTTTGGTGTATGGGGAGTGTCTTTCATCCTTTTCCACTCCCCTTGCCCACGCCCATTGCCCAAAACATATTTTTAACCCCTTCTTTACTGGGTTGAATTTAGTGTAGCATTTTATTTTTACCTTTCAACTACCTTTTTTCGAATTATGAGCTTTCCTGTCCCTTGTAATTATTTTGAACATTTAAAGATGTCTAAGAATAATTCTGAAGTTTCTAATGATGAGGATATTCACGATTTTCGCGCCAACTTGAATACTTTTATTCAAGATTCTGTTCAACAGGCTGTGTCAGCGTCCATGTTGCAGATGTCAAAAAAATTTGAAATATCTTCTAAAAAATTGGCTTCCCAAAATTCTAACGTTTCTGGGACGTATAAAGGGAAGAAGCGTACTCTTTCCAAAGGTACAAATTGTTTCTGGCGCTGAAGATTCTTCCTAACTTTCTGGTCCTTCCCCCCATAAGGAGGTTCATACGGTGGAAAAGGGTCCCTCTCATTTTAATATTACACAGTTGAGGGACACAGATGATAACATGGAGTTCGATGATGGGGATGACAATGATACCCAGGGTTTTGATGACCTCTGGCAAGGGCCTCTGGAGAAAAGGCAAAAAATTTATCTTTCTGATTCGGATCTTTCAGCTAATACAAATGATTTTACTGTTCTTGATGGATAGGGGGAACCGATGTTTGATCCCACTTTAATACACCATCCGAATTCCACTGAGTGGTTCCCGTCTGAACATGTGGCGGATTATGTTTCACTTCATTTAAGACATTCTTTGGACAAATCCACAAGAAATAAACATCACATAACATCACTTCCTCTCCCGTTATTGATCCTAATATGGTGTTGTTTTTCTCCAACTATGGTAAAGACCCTAAAAATGGGTCGATCAGGCTTGGGCTGTTTGTCAGGACAGGCTTTTAGATCTGGTGGGTCCTCTTACCAGAATTCTTGATTTGGCACAGAAGGCTAGGTTGGAAGGCTCACAAATTGAGCCAGCTACCCTATCTAACTGGGCCCAACGGGCAGTATATATTTTGGGCAATGCGAACACCGCTATCTCCCAGGAGAGAAGTAAGTCTTTTGCTAAAAATGGGCCCTAAGTTGGGCAGCCTTGCTTCCAGAGAGGAAGGTCAGCAAGCCAATGGTCTTCTTTTTGGGGACTCTTTTATTAAAGAACTGAGTTAATACGTTTCTATCTTCGCGACTCTGGATAAGGCTCAGTTCTCCTTAAAGAAGATTGGGTTTTTGGCAGGGCCGGTAAAGGGAGGAGCTGTTTTACCGGTCGATTTGCCTCCCGTGGTGGGAGTTCCTTCAGAGACTCCTCTTTCTACTCCCCTTAATACAGACCTCAGTTCTACCCTCAAAGAGGGAGAGGGTTCAGGAGCAGAGGTTACCGTCAAAGAGGAGGACAGGTCTCAGGTAAGAAATTTACATTTTGGCCCTCTTCCTGTGGGAGGTCAATTGGCACATTTTCTTTCAAACTGGTACCAAATTACTGCGGATCCATGGGTTCTTCAAACCACTGAAGGGTATTGCATAGATGTTTATCAAGTTCCCAGCCAGACTCGTCCTCCTCCCCCTCTGAGGTTTTCCCAGGAACAAACCCGCTTAATCAATCTGGAGATTCTTTCTTTGATTTCAAAGAACGTAATAGAGGAAACACGCTTTCACCCCTCAGGGTTTCCCAGTACCATTTTTCTGGTCCAAAAAAAAACAAAATGTTTCGTCCAGTGATAAATCTGAAATTGTTCAACAATTATGTAGTTTACAATCATTTCAAAATGGAGACTATTCTCCATCTCAGAGACATTTTGATGGAAGGCGATCGGTTTGTTCGCCTAGATCGCCAGGACGCTTATTTTGCGATTCCTGTCCATCGTTTTAACAGAAGATTCCTGCAATTTCAGTGGGAAGGCTCAATCTTCCAGTTCACAGCTATTCCTTTCGGGCTCGCTTCCGCTCCTTGGTGTTTCACAAAGGTTATGAAACCGGTGGTAGCTCATCTAAGAGCTCAGGGAATAAGACTGATCATTTATCTAGACGATTTTCTCATTATGGCTCAGAACAAGGATACCCTGTTAGGTCATTTGCACATTTGCCTTCATCTTTTGCATTCCCTAGGTTTTCTAGTAAATATGGAAAAGTCTTCTCTTGTTCCCTCAACTCAAGTAGAATTCCTGGGGTTTCTTATAGATTCCAAAACAACATCCCTGTCTCTTCCCCAACAAAAAGGGAATCGTATAAAACACGAATTTCTGCAAGTCCTCAATCTTTCCGTTCTCTCTCTTCGATCTCTGGCAAGAATTGTAGGCCTCCTGGCCTCTTCTATTCAGGCCATATTTCCAGGTCCATTACACTACAGAGCCCTTCAGAGGTTGAAGATTCAACATCTTCGCAAAGGTCTTCGTTATTCAGATATAATTCAGCTGGACCAGGACTCTCAAGCAGAGTTACAGTGGTGGCTTGATCATTTGGAAGCATGGAACGGAAGAGCAATTTTCTCTTCGGCCCCAGATCTAGTATTAGAATCCGATGCAAGTCGGACAGGTTGGGACGCAAGATGTGGCAACGTCTCGACTGGGGGTGTATGGTCAGGGAAGGAGTCTGCACTGCACATCAATTGTTTAGAGATGCTTGCAGGCTCCTTTGCATTGAAGACTTTATCAAAGGACAAGGTAAGTTGCTCTATTCTTTTAAAGATGGACAATATTTCCACGATAAAATACATCAATCATCTTGGAGGAATGAAATCAAAACCTCTTGCGGATCTAGCCAAAAGTTTTTGGGAGTTTTGCCTTCTTCGAAAATTGTTGGTCAGAGCGCAATATCTTCCAGGCAAACTGAACACCATAGCGGATTGGTATTCTCGGCATCTAAAAGATTCCAGCGATTGGCATCTTCACCCTTTCATATTCTACAAACTTTCTTCGAAATTCGGTGTCATGACGTGGATCTGTTCGCTTCTCATTTGAATTCTCACCTTCCCAAGTTTTACAGTTGGAGACCGGATCCTCACGCTCTTGTTACAGATGCTTTTCTCCAGGATTGGTCTCTCCATCTCAATTATGCTTTTCCTCTTTTCATGATGATAGCCAGGGTCTTAGACCAGTTTCGTCGTCAACGAGCTTCCCTGGTAACTCCCTTTTGACAAACCCAGCCTTGGTTCCCTTCGGTTCTGGAGTTGTCAATGGATTTTCCGGTTCTAATTCAAACCTTTCCCGAACTCCTTCTCGATCCGGAGGGTCGTCCTCATGATATGATTCTCGATCATACATTAACTCTGGTGGCATGGAAGATTTCAGGACAGCCTGGAGAACCCCTGGAATTTCGGAAGAAGTTGCCCAGTATATCTGCCACTCTTTGGCCCCGGGAACGGCTAAGGCTTACAAGTCTGCCTGGTTGGTCTGGAGTGGCTGGTGCCTGGATAGGAATTCAAATCCCTTTTCAGCCGATGTGACTTTAGTCATTCATTTTTTAGCCTCTCTAGCCTCCCAGGGTAAGGCATATAGAACAGTGAATACCTATAGAACTGCTATTTCTGCTGAGCATATTCAAGTAGATGGAAAACCTGTTGGTGAACATCCTTTGGTGTGTCGTCTCTTGAAGGGAGTAAGATTTCCCAATCCTCCTGCTTCTAGATATAATCATTTATGGGATGTAGATTTGGTTTTGAATTTGTTTAAATCTTGGCACGACAACTAATTTCTTTCTCTGAAATGCCTTTCGGCAAAGTTAACAATGTTGCTATGCTTGGTTTCTTTGAAACGTGTTTCCGATGTTGGAGCTTTAGATGTATCCTCTGTCCAGTTCTCTCCTACTAATGTGTCTTTCAGAATTCATAGAAGAATGAAAACAAATCTTTCAATTTTTCACTACCTGTACTTTCCTTCACATCCTTAACTTGGTGTTGGTGACTGTTTAAAAGTTTACATAGCAAAAACTGCGGATTTAAGAACGTCCTCCTCTCCCCAGTTGCTGATTTTCTTTTTCAAACCTTATAAACCTGTCTCTTCTCCTACCCTTGCTCGTTGGGTTACGTGGGTTATGACCCTCGCGGGTATTGACACCAGTTTGTTTGGGGCTCATTCCGACAGAGGTGCTATGGCTTCTAAGGCCCTCTGGGCCGGTGCTCGTTTGGAGGACATTCTTAGATCGGCAGACTGGTCTAATGTTTCCACTTTTAGAACTTTTTATTGTAAACCAATTTCTACTGTTGCTGATTCTGTTATTAACATGCTTTAAACAAGCATAATGGGAGCCTCTGGTCTTGTAATAAAATTCCGATTTTCCTAGCTTTAGTGAAGGAAAGTCTAGATTTTATTAAAGACACGGAGGCGAGTATTATCCCACCGCTTTTCTTAATCCTCCCATTTCTATTTCAGTGCCAGCTTCCCCTGCACCACTCGCTTCTTCATGAGGATGTTCGTTCTACCACCAAGTTTCTTCCTCAAGAACTCTCTGCATCTGTTACTCTTCATGGAGATCGATCTTTCTCTTCCTGTCGTTATGTGGACCAGACAAATTCGGTTTCCCCTTCAGCTCTGGACTTTGCGAAAAACTTTTTTACGCTATTGATGGCATTTTCCATTATATTGGTTATTATTCCATTGTTTCGTTTCCCTTGACATGCTCTCGCAAGAAAACAAGGCTTGTTGTTCGCAGTTAAGACAGTTATTGGGGTTGCGGGCTTGCTATTGGTCATTTCTTTGTGACTTCATGTGTGACATCTTGTTTCATTGGTTCATGGGATATGTAGTTCTGGTCGTAATATTGTTTTTCTTGGCTGCTGTTAAGATTAAAGCAAGAAAAGGAAGCATAATACTCACCTCCGTGTCTTTAATAAAATCTAGACTTTCCTTCACTAAAGCTAGGAAAATCTGAATTCCCGACTATTTTTCAAATCGTACCAATATGCCGTCCACAGCAAGTATTTTATACTGACGCTTTGTTGAGGTTTAGTCCGTTTTCTGTGTTGGCTTCTTTCATGTAGCTGCAGTTGAAGGCGGGTATTTACAACGCTGGACGAATTTGGAGCGTACTCGCTTCTCGATGCACTCAGGATACCGGTATGTTTGCACATGCGGTTTTCATAGTTTTTATGTGTCATGGAGGGAACACGTTGGCTTGTAGACTTTATTTTGAAATTTGTTTTTTCTTTTTGGTAAAAACTTTTATGTTGTTTTGATTTCAGGCACACAGGTCTCCCAATATCAGGGGGTAGATGATTCCTTAAAATTTTAAACTTTTAAGGGGTTGGGCATATCTGAGGTTGAGATAAGATGGGTGAATGTTTTAGCTCTTCTTCTTTCCTCAGAAAAGTTTTGATATATGTGGGAGTGGCACATTTGAACTTTGTACGCAGCTTAACCAGAGTAGGTTATTATATTTAGTTTCTGACAGATTCAATGAGAGCAGGAACTTGGATTGAATACCAGAACTTTGCCTGAGTAACGAAGTACAGAGGTATGCAAATAGGTGGTATTGCAAGCACTTAATAGGGGATTTGGTAAGCACACAACAGGAGAATCAGCACTATGGCTTCATCTTTGGTGTATTAGGTTTCACATGCTTGTTTGAGAGAGAACTAGCCCATCCTTCCCGTTTATATTCTAAAGTACTGTTTGGCTCACATCCTACGAATTCCATGCAAATGCTTGTTTCACATTATCCATCACTGATTTATTCTGTACTCCTTTGGGATATTGTCTATGAATTAACTTCAATGCTTTAGAACTTGGGCACAAGTGTATGTATGCTTTGATTTGGGAATATTCTTTTGGTTTCCACATGCTCCAATGACAGTGGCGTAACGAGCACATCACAGGAGTACTGCTGGTGGCACTATTGGTTTTGTTGTAGGTCATATTACAATTAGAGCATGTTCATATTGCTTTCAGTCCTGCAGAAGTCATTAGGGCACCTTAAATGACAAAACACGTGTTAGGGCTGAAGATTGGCTGGAACAGATGATTAATGCAGAGAATTTGCTGTGATTGATGGTGAAAAGAAGAGGCGGAACAAGCCAGAAATAAATTTGGTGTTAATATACGAGACTGCATAAGGACTATATTTGATATGGGTGTGTGCCTTGAATGGGATCTGTTGATCTGGCAATCCTAGGATTGTGTGGGAAAGGAGTAGTTGTGTGTTTCTTCCCATTTATGAACACCACCTTTGTGGGATATGGATGGAGTTCATGAAAGTAACAATATAATTGGTGTCTTTGTTGTGAGCGCCTGGTTTCTAAAAATCTCTGGCCCTTGTAACATTTATTTTTGCCCTTGACAAAAGCAAATCTCCAATAACTTTCAGGGTAGAAAAGGGCTGCACTGGAGTTTATGAATACACACAAACCTGGGTGTTTGTGGGTGTTCATAAAAATTTAAGGGTTACTGTGGCTTGAAATGCCGACTCCTTACCATTGCTTGGGATTTACTCCTGCATAGTATTACACAATAATGGATTAATTTCACGCTGGAGTAAAAGGTTTCATAACTGCAAGATCACATTTTGCCACTTTCGGGCAGATGTAAATACAGTCAATTGCAAATAAAAGTTTGACTTGTAACTCAATTTGATTTGTGGATTGGGGCCATAGATGTCAAATTATTATATCATACATGTTAACATTTTAAATCAGGAAAGTGGGAGATTTTGAAAAAAGAAGCAGGGGAATGGATTTTCCTAAGGAGACAGACAAAATAAAGAAATTATTTTTTGCTTCACAAATGGGGAATCTCTGCCTGAATGGGCATTCTTGGAATGTATGACATACTCACACACACGTTTAATCAGCATATGCTATTACAAGAAGATAAAATAGTGTACATCAACGTTGTGTTAAACACCCCGGGCCGATTCAATATTTACAGTATGGTTGACATTTACAAATTGTAGGCACGACACAAAAGGTTTCTAGGGATTTTCGATTTTCTAGGGATTCGAAATAATTATCCGAATATCCATAGAAACGTGCAGATGTCATAGAATTCCACACTACCTCACCGGAATTAAATTTGCAGGAAAAAAAACATTTACAGTTGGTGCCTTAACCTAATAGGATATTCTAAAAGCAGTCTGTTTGTAAACCAGAACAACTTTCTTGTTAACTTGTCCTTGTTGTCAATTACTTTGGACACAGACCATGTAAAAATAATATATATTTATATTACCTAATCATTGGCTGGTGTCCCTTATCTCCCGAAATCCAACTTCCGCAGGATCCGCTGGACATACGGCTCCTTGTACATGCACTCTGGAAGTACAACCTGCATGATGTGATCACAGTCAGTGGACATGGTGTAGCAGATATGTTTTAATGTAATTCTCGCTCCACTCTAAAGTCAGCGCAGGTCACTCGTGGAGAGACGATACTTGTTGGTCGAAAGAGTAAAAGATTGAATCACCCGCTTTATGATAGCGATTAAGGGCTAAATTGGCGGCGTGACTACCGTTGCTATAGGGACCTCCCCTCCCGGATCTTTCCAAGGGCTCCCGGTGGTTCCGTTCCGTCGGTCCCTCCCTCCGTGCGCCTCTCATAGCAGCTAGGGCGGGCTCTCCCGCAGCTCCCTTCACGGAATATGGCGGAGACCAGAGCGGAGGACGACAGCGAGCCGGAAGAAGAGGCAACAGAGACGGCTAGCGCTGTCAATGGGTCCCTGGGGCCAGGCAGGGATGCTCTGGCTCCCGCGGTCGAAGACTTGCAGGTGAGGAGTGTGCAGTAGACAGCGGACTGCTGCTGCTACAGGGGTGGGTTTGGGGTCGGAGGCGAGGCAGAACATGGCGCAGTTACTGTCTAAAGAAAAGTGTACACACGGGAGGGAGCATTAGAGGTGGGTAGTGTCCAGCTGTGCAGTGCGGGCACCTGTTACTTGTGAAAACTGGTAAACCGTGACCTATCCCGTGTTGCAGACCTAGTAGGAAAGCATAAGAACTATTCTGAGGAAAAAGATAACCCAATTGCTTCTGTTAAAAATATTGGTACATTTTAGATAAAACACTTTTAAGATGGATAAGAAATGAACCGAGTAACGTTCAGTCATACTTAGTCAAAAGTAAGGGGTCAGTGTATATTTTAAAGTGTTAAAAAATCAAATCTAATCGGGACCTCAGATAATCCAAATCTGGCCACTGCCACAGGGTTTTAGATTCGGATGTCAATAGGAAGGTTACGCGCAACAGAGAGGGTGAGTTTGGAGGCAAATAATTCATAGCTGCCAAGATTTCACATTGCTTATATGTGACATTTACGTGCTTTCAGTGCTCTTATGAGTGACATTCAGCTTCCTAATGCGTCCTTTATTTACTGATAATGGCATTACTCTCAGTCCTACCCCCTTGCCGTCCTTCTTAACCAATGGGGCACCACAATAAATCCTCTGCTCTAACAAAAATGCCCCCTCCCTCTCCTCTTCCTGTAAGTAAACACGTCAACCCAGACACTCAGCTGTTCCTTACAGGGAGGATGGGAGGGATCTTGAAGGAAGGTGAGTGAGTAGGAGTAATGCCATTATTGGTAAGTAATGGACACATTACCTCCCGTCCCTCCCTTACCTTCCTTCTTAACTAATGAAACATAGCAAGTAAAACAGAAATGGTCAATTGAGTTGCAAATACCCAACTGAAAGAGACTAACCAAAACAGGCGCAGAAATATCCATACACGCCCATAGAGGACAAAACTGTGAGACCCAACACAAAATTCAGACGTCCTCAATCAGTAATCAGAAAAGTGACGAACAAAAGTAGAAGGGGTAGCCCAAGGCGCAGCCCAACAAATCCACACCACTGAGGTCCCCTGAAAGTCAAGCCGCGAGCATCTAAATAACCCTAACAAGGGTCTCAAACAAAGGACCAGGCAAGGCCACCCACTGCAGATTCCATCCTGAGAAAGAACGCACCATTCCACGAAACAAAGGCAACAACCCTAGGAAAAACCTAGGCAACAGCCCAACCACATTATCCAGAATATGCCAACAGCCACGAAACCCCTGAAGCGCTGCCCAGTGAACCCTCAAAGTAGCAAGTGACTGACCCATGTGAGCCATATCCTGCAAGATCTACAAAATCAGAAAAAGAACGGCCAAAGACTGATCCACTGACCTTCCCCAACACCAGACCAAAAACGATCTGCAATACCTGGCATAACAATGCAGTGGAAAAGACCTCCTCGAAGCCTGGAAAGGCAGTGCCAACCGCACAGAGACCGCTAAGCCAGCAAAATCTCTCCTTCTAACCACCATGCCCCCAAATGCTAGTACCCGAACAATCCCAGAGGACGAGCCGGAAAGAATAAAGTAGATGGGAGATGGTAGAGCTAGAAGAACCCATTCCAGACTGCACCCCAACAACGCCAGAAGAGGGCAATCAAAATCACTGAACACCCATAGTTCTGCCCCGCACCAGAAATGTCCTGAACAACAGGAAAGGAGTAAAAACGTGCATCCAACTCCAAGGACAATGACCAGGCAACCAGCTCATCACCCAAGCCTCAGGAAAACCTCCCTTTGAACAAAACATATGTCTCTTGGCATTCTCAGGAGAAGCAAACATGTCTAACACTGGAACACCTCGCCTCCGAACAAACACAGCAAGCAGGCCAGGGTGCAGGGAGAAATACTTAAGGGCAGAAAAGCCCAGAATAAAAGATCTGCCCAGACATTCACCACCCTCTGAAAGAACACCGCAATCGGAGACAGAACAGAGCCCAGACGAAAAAGTCCTGAGCAAACACATTCAGGGTCCTGAACTTGGTACCGCTGTGCCAGAGGACTACAGACTTTGTCGCCAGACCATCTGTTTGAACCAGCACCACCGATCCCTTTAGACCTGCCTGCAAATAAACCAGAGCCAGTAGAACCGTCATAAACTCCCACCTGGTTGAAAAACTCTGAGAGGCCTGAAGAGCCCAGATTCCCAGGAAATGCACTGACTCCAGCCAAGCCCCCACCCATAGAGATTGGCCTCAGTTGACACCTCCACCTGAGCTGGAAGAGAAAGAGGAATACCATTCATTATTCTGTCCCTCTACCAGCCATCACAACAAAACCCGGCAGACTGGTGCCGACCTCTGGAAATGCACCAGAAGATCGTGAGCTCCCAGCCACCAACCGAGAAAGAATTCTGAGAATCAGTATGTGCACACGAAGCCCGGCCCAAGGGACCAGAAATACAGGCAATGCCAAGAGACCCAGGACCAACAACCACTCCAGTAAGGATGAAAACTTGTCACAAAGAACACCACATCCAGGGACAGAAGCAAAGACAACAGATCTTCATGCCATCAAAAATCCGAGCCCCTGCAGGACCTGCAACACACATTCCACAGGAACCACCAACAGGGACTCTTTAGGAGAGTGCAACCACAGACCGCAGACACATGGAAGAACGAACCCCTCCTTCACGGAAAGAAAAGCCAGAATCCTTGTAAATACATGGGCGAAGACTCGAGTCCAAAGGAAAGAACCCATAACTAGAAATGATCACTTCTCCCCTGACCCTCCACTCTCCCCCCATCGCAAACCGGAGAACCCACAGACAGGGAACTGCCACAGGAACAAGCAGATAGGAACCCAGAGACCCAAGGATGCCAAAAACACCTGGACAAGGAAGAACCGTCTGAACCATCAACAGGTGAAAACAAACAGAACACATTCAGGAACAGACCAATTTGACAAAAATGCCCCTGGCACCTACAGAATCAGAAACATGATGGAAAAGGCCCAACCCGGAGATCAGCAACAAGTACCTTTCCGATGGCACCTAACACCAACAAGCCCCTGATTCTAACCCAAAGGGCCAACGATTTCCCCACAGCCACCGGAACTGGAGGCACAAAGATGCCAGCATCAGGGGGAACGTTCTCAAAGCCTGTAGCGGAACAATGGGCCACAATGACTAGGACCCAATAACCTGACAAACTCCTAAAGTGCAAGGAACTCTGCCATTCTGGAAAGGCCCTGGAGAACAGGGCAGAGTACTGTACAAAGAGCGCCCGACCCACAAATAGAACATACATCAAGGCAGCTTCTCTCCAGGGTCTGCCATTCATCAAGCCAAAAGAGCAGTCCTGGCAGCAGCCAGAGCGCCAACAAAGACCATAAAGTCCAACAAAACAGCTCCATTGCAGCCAATAGATTAAAGCACTCCGTACCCTCCCGAACTGGCACATCTAGCTTATTGAAGACCAGTACCACGGAGCGCTTAGAAAATGCAGAGAAAAGTTCAGCCGACAAAGCCAATGTCCCAGCACTACACTCCCCTAAAACCAGAGTCCACCAATATACCCGTGGCAGCAGAGAGTGCACAACACTCCAGAACAAAGACCGCCAAGAAGGGTGGCCAAAACAGAGTGAAGGCGAACAGAAGGAGGAAAAGCAACCATCCTCCCAAAAAAGGTACAATAATTATAGAAAATGAGGGACCTGAAGTATACCAACATCCTGCCATACCCTCAGAACCATAACCCAACATGAACCGGAAAGGGCTTGGGAAACCTAGAGGGCTGAACCTTTTAGGGAAACAGAGCACCCCCAAGCTTCGCAGCTTGAAAGTATGGAACACCCCAAGAGGTCCCTCACAGGGGCCCGAATATTCCACCACTCCACAGGGAACAAACCTCCCCACAAAAGAAGTAGAGGGCGCCTCCAAAACAGAGGCTAACAAATCACATACGTTTGCCACTATGTTTGGCAGGGGCGTTGCAACAGGCCATTCATGCTGTGCCCAATGGAACCTGCCATCACAGTCATGACCAGCAACTCCTCCCTAGGCATAAGAGGTGCACTCCTCCAAAACTCAGTGTCACGAGCCATGTTGTGGGGAAGAGGGACATCCTCTGAGCCAGAAGTAGGTGACAGTAAGTGCCTCCGAATAGTAGGGAACTAATCACAGCCACACTGAGACAGGAACTCACAATCTACAACGCGAGGGTTCGGAACCTTAACCACTAGGCCACAGGCGACCCCCAGAGCCCCATCCAAATGCCACAAAATCAACAAGCAAAAATAAAAGATGATGGACCGTATGCTGAACAATGCAAACATTCACCCCCAGTCAAAAAGATTTGGGTTTAAGCCATTGTTATTTTGCCCACCACACCATCCCAGTTTGGACACAACCATATGCAAATCAGTCTTGACCTTGCTCCCCATGGGAACAGCCTCCCTGGACCAGAAACAAGCATCCTGGGACCGGTTTCTGGGTATCTCGCCTCATCAGCCAGGCTAGCTTGAATCCAGTGGCGCAGTGAGCACGAGACCCACATTTGGGCATACCCTTCCCACTTAGGGTGACAAAAGCAAAAAGAACAGATAATGGATGGAATGCTGAACAATGCAAACATTCACCCCCAGTCAGAAAGATCTGGGTTTAATTGATTGTTTAAAACCAACCAGGGTTCCAGAAATGAAGGAAACTGCCAACTACCATTGGCATAGCCAATAAATCTGTGTTGCTGTGGGTGCATATTGGTTGGCGCATGACAGGACTGAACCGAAAAACTAATAGAAACAGGGAAACTGTCCAGAAGAAAGTGAGATGTCGATAAGAGTCTGAGGTAGGAAACAGTTGGCTGAGATATTGAAAGGAGAGTTAGAGGGATAGATGAAAGTGTGGGAGAGAGAGAAGAAAGTGCGCATGTGAAGAGGGGGGTGAGATGGGAAAGAGGAGCTAGAGAGAGAAGGGTGAGGCAGAGAGAGAATGGTAGGTAAGAGGAGTTGGAGACCGAGAGAGAGAGGATGGGGAATTGGTGAAAGAGTAGACAGAAGCAGAAACTGTAAGGTGAAGTGGAAAGAGGAGGGTGAGATGGATCTGTGAGGTGAGGCTGGGTACCGACCCATAGGGGTAAGAGGAGGTTATGACTGTGAAACTATTTTTCCTATTTGTATTCCATACAAACATCCAAAATGTAAAGAAAATTTCATTAATCAAAAGTTTGCATGATTGATTTTTGTAACGTACTACTTAATAGCTTAATAATAAATCCATTACAAAGGAACATACTAATCAAGAATTATCAAAGCCAGTATGTTTCACCTTTGCTAGCGGGGGATAACCCATTGGCTTTGCCAACTGTTTTTTTCCCCCTAAGGTGACATCTCTGCTCTGTTCGCCTCTCACTCTGAGAGAAAGTCACAGGCAAGCACTGCTCTTGTGCTGTCCTTGCACCTCAGATTGGTACAGCCTGGAAACCAGTGCCTACCATCATCTAAGGAGGCCTCACACTCTCCTCAGGACTACTACTAGATACACGAGCCCGAGAACACTATGCACTTCTCTCACTAGTGACACCCAGGTCCTTGGCACATACCCCGCAAGACAGTCACCAGACTGTATAACACAGAAAGATTCAGGGAATAAGACATCCCAACACCCAACACTTGCATTCAACATACACGCATTGCTCAGCACTGTTGCTGTTAGAAATGGGGTCTCTGGTTGGCAGTCAGTTTTCACTCTGTGCAAGCAGGGACCCTCATTCTAGTCAGGGTAAGGGAGTTACACTCCTAAGACAACCCCTGCTCACCCCCTTGGTAGCTTGGCACAAGCAGTCAGGCTTATCTCAAAGGCAATGTGTAAAGTATTTGTACCAACACACACAGTAATATGGTGAAAACATTATGAAATGGACACAACACCGTTTTATAAAAATAGGTAATATTTATCAAACAAATCAAACAAGACCAAAACAACAAAAATCTAACATACACAAGTCAAGGTATGAATTTTCAAAAGAATAAGGTGGTCATTCTGACCCTGGCAGTCTTTGACCGCCAGGGCGGAGGACCGCGGGAGCACCGCCGACAGGCCGGCGGTGCTCCAATGGGGATTCCGACCGCGGCGGTAAAGCCGCGGTCGGACCGGCACCACTGGCGGGGTCCCGCCAGTGTACCGCGGCCCCATTGAATCCTCCGCGGCGGCGCAGCTTGCTGCACCGCCGCGGGGATTCCGACCCCCCCTACCGCCATCCAGATCCCGGCGGTCCGACCGCCGAGATCCGGATGGCGGTAGGGGGGGTCGCGGGGCCCCTGGGGGCCCCTGCAGTGCCCATGCCACTGGCATGGGCATTGCAGGGGCCCCCGTAAGAGGGCCCCTACATGTATTTCACTGTCTGCTGTGCAGACAGTGAAATACGCCACGGGTGCAACTGCACCCGTCGCACAGCTTCCACTCCGCCGGCTCGATTCCGAGCCGGCTTCATCGTGGAAGCCTCTTTCCCGCTGGGCTGGCTGGCGGTCTGAAGGCGACCGCCCGCCAGCCCAGCGGGAAAGTCAGAATTACCGCCGCGGTCTTTCGACCGCGGAACGGTAACCTGACGGCGGGACTTTGGCGGGCGGCCTCCGCCGCCCGCCAAGGTCAGAATGAGGGCCCAAGAGTCTTACTCCGTAGAAAACAATGGAAACGTTGATTTTACACAAAGTACCTGGTTTGCGTAAAAAATTAAGTCACACAGGCCAGCGTGTGTTGGAAAAGTCAGCGATGCGTCGATTCCTTAATCGCAAATGAGGCCATGTTGTTGTGTCTTCTCCGGTTGGGTCGGCTATGCCGTTTTTCTCTCCCTCTAGAGAGTGATGCGTCGATTTCCAGACAGGCCACCTTGGATCCGCGCAGGTGCACAATGACTTTGACGCCCAGCAACTATGCATGAGAAATCTGGTTGCGCGCTGCTTGAGGTTTGTGTTGTTATCAGCAGCCGCAAGCGGGTGTCGCGTTGTTTCTCCATCCGCGATGCATCGATTTCCCAGCGGCGATGCAGGTGGCGCATCGTTTTTCAGCCACGGTGCAGGTGGTGCGTCGAAGATTTCCCCGCACTGTGTTCTGTGCGTGGATTTCAGTCCTTGTTCTGCCAACTTCACCATTCAAAGGCCCAGGGATTTGATGGGGCACCACTTGGCATGGCAGGAGTCTCAGCAGAGAGTCTAGGTGCTGGCAGAGGAAGTATTTGATGGCCCTGACACTTCAAAACAGGAGGTAAGCTCAATCCAAGCCCTTGGAGAGTCTTCACAAGCAGGAATATAACACAAAGTCCAGTCTTTGTCCTCTCTCAGGCAGAAGCAGCAACTGCAGGCAAACCCAGCAGAGCACAGAGAGAGGCAAAGGGGCAGTACTCCTCCTCCAGCTCTTTAGCTCTTTTCCTTGGCAGAGGTCCGTCTTGGTTCCAGAAGTGATCTAAAAATCTGGGGGTTTGGGTCCACTACTTATACCCTTTTCTGCCTTTGAAGCAGGCAAACTTCAAAGGAAAGTCTCTGTTGTTCACAAGATCCTGCCTTGCTCAGGCCTGGCCCCAGACACACACCAGGGGTTGGAGACTGTATTGTGTGAGGGCAGGCACAGCCCATTCAGGTGTAAGTGACCACTCTTCCCTCCACTCCATCCCAGAGGGCTCATCAGGTTATGCAGGCTACGCCCCAGCTCCCTTTGTGTCACTGTCTAGAGGGGATTCACAAACCGCCCAACTGTCAGTCTGACCCAGACAGGGTATACACAAGTAGGCATAGTCACAGAATGGTTTAGGCAAGAAAAGCCCACTTCCTAAAAGTGGCATTTTCAAACAAACAATTAAAAAAAACAACTTTACCAAAAGTTGTATTTTTAAATTGTGAGTTCAGAGACCCCAAACTCCTCATTTCAATCTGCTCTCAAAGAGAACTGCACTTTAAGGATATTTAAAGACAGCCCCCATGTTAACCTGTGATAGAGATAGGCTGGTTAAAACTGCACACACAGATACTGCAGTGGCAGGTCTGAGCCATGTTTACAGAGCAACTCGTGGGTGGCACAATCAGTGCTGCAGGCCCATTAGTAGCATTTGATTTGCAGGCCCTGGGCACCTCTAGTGCACTGTACTAGGGACTTACTAGTAAATCAAATGTGCCAATCATGGAAAAGCCAGTTTCACATACATTGTACATAGGGACCACTTGTACTTTAGCACTGGTCAGCAGTGGTAAACTGCCCAGAGTAACAAAAACAGAGTCCAGCGCACAGTCAAACATGGGGAGCAGAGGCACAAAGGACAGGGGAGAGCACGCCAAGGATGCGAGGTCTAACAGTATCATTTATGTATTGGACCACTCAAATGTACACATACACCCAGCACATTCATTCATCCTGCATACACTGTACTCCTCATGTATTGTTCCACCAGTACATGCAGTTATACTGCACCCACTGCATAGTACTCCTTCAGCAACTGTACGCACTCAGGGGCCTGAACCTCCAGTAGATGCACACACCATTCACACACTTTTCAATAGTTCATTGTCCCTGTATGTACCGCCCTGCACTGTGCAACACTTCACCCCACTTCACCCCAATCTCATGTAGCTAAGGGTGAATTAAGTAAACAGCAGTGGAATTAAAAAGTGAGTTAGTCTGTAGACCTCACTCCAGTGACTACATGGTATTCTGCGACCAACACACTTGAAGACCCACAGTCTGTGAGGCAAGCCTATGTTATGGCACATACCAATGATCTGTGTGTGCCAATGGCAACAGAAATCAGCATTGGGGATCCAGGCAACAACAATGTTGGGCACTCAGGTCAAGGGTGCACGTCCATTACCATGCAGAGGACTTTTCTGTCCCAAAATATTTATACGTCACTACTGTCCCTGTATTATAGCTGTTAATGTGTTTTATAAAAAACACAATCAATAAGCACAGTTTCTCTTTACAATACGATCATCATCTTGCAGAAAAACAGGAAGTTTGTTAAAGGGGATACAAAAACAACTGATTGAGGGCTCACTGTAATGGTAAATTAGATGCGGTAAGTCATGAGAAGTACAGGTAGGGAGTTTTTAAGCAGAGTGAAAAGCCTGGAGGTGAACTTCATGCATTTTACAAATTTGTTGACTAATTATATACTATTTAAAAAAAAATAACCTCTTGAGTCAAAATGAAAATTACTTTATTAGATTTAGGTCTCACATCCTTCTGACCTTATACAGTCAGGAGTCAGACATATTTAGTCCCCAAGCCCAATGTTTCATTAAGATTTTTAATATTCCTGATTGACTAGTATTCAATGATTTTTTACTGTTTCTTATGGATAGGGTCTTATAATTTCATTGCCCTCAAACACCTTAATCAATCTTTCTCATTTTTAGCATTTTGTTACAATTCTCTACTTTAAATAATAATTGGTGTTCATCTGTGAGGCCTGGATTTTTTTAATTGTATTGTTTTCTGCTGGGAATGTTACACAACGTGCCTCACCCACATTTGTCAGACTGTGTGTCTAGGTGTTCAGGCCAATCTAACTGATGTGAGACAATGATGACAAACAGATGTGTGTGCGAATCGCTCTGCTTTTTATCAGTCCTTCTGCATAGGCAGTGTGTGAGCTCAGTCACAGTTTTCATCAAGAATGTACTTTCTGTTCCGTAGTTTGATAGTTAGATTTCTTTTAGAGTTTCCAGACGTTTTCTTTGAGAAAAAGATGCAAATTGTTCCCTAGGCATTTTTAGTTCTTGCCTGAGACAGTGCAAGTGCTGTCGCTTGCAAAGCGTTATGTGATTACATAAGGCTTAGAGCCCACCCATTACTTACCCTTGGTTGGCTATATTTTCACCCTCATTTGCTGGCTGTTCTTTGGTCGGTGTGTACCAGCCTTAGTTCCTCTTCATGTATTCCTCCCCTGCAGAATAGATCAAGTACTGCTCCCTTTGCCACTGTGTGTGTCCTTCCACTGCTTGTACGTTTTCTGAGGTACTTATGTTTTCTTTTTGAGTTTTTTCAATCCATCATCATTACTCACTCCATCTTACTTGTCCCTTCTTTGGTACTTGCACCCTGTCCTGCGCTGCTGCCCCATCGCTCCCACCTGCTCCCGTGTTGTGATGTTTGCCTGTCCATTCCGCCCCTTGGCGGGTTGCTTTGCGGTCAACACTGCCCACTTCATAGCACTTTTTTTAAATTTGACCCATGCTGCACAACAGCTGTGCTTCTATACAACATGGCCAAAAAATACAGTGACAAAGACAAATAGCTTTTTTACTTGGCTCTCTCATTGTTTTTCATGCCATGTTGTACAGCAGTATGTTTGAAAGTTAAAATGAAGCAGCCAGCATTTACCACATCATATTGCTTTCTTTTTCTTTCAGCCATGCTTTACATCAGCTGCGTTGCTGCACATCATTGCTAAAAAACATTGATAAAGCCAACACATCTCGCCTAGGTAAGACCTATTGGCTTTGTCAATGCCTCTTCTCTGAGTTGTGGTTTTGAATGATGCAGTATACGGAGAGTTTCTTTACAGACTGGACCCATAATATTTGTAGGCAAGATAATCCAAACTAAAATAAGGTGCCCCACGAATATTGAGTTTATCTCAGTGCTGGGATAGATACACCTAAAGGTTTATCATACCAATAGACTTGGTGTGGTATCTCAGTTGCATCTTATGAATGTTCTTGCTGTAAAGTGGAGAAGCTGTTTGTACTGAGAACGTTGTGGTTAGGAGTTGAGAACTGGACAGTTGGAGATCGGGTTGCTATGTGGTGGCTGAAGCAGTATATCTGGAAGATACTTGAATAAACTAAAGGATTTTGGAAATAACCTTTGGATTAATGTAATTTTTCTCATTGGCCATGAGCTAGCTGGACTTATGACCAATGGGGGATCTATGCCTCAACACCTTCGTCATTGTTGTAGCAGCCCTGGATCTCACTAAGGGAAAAGGTACTGTCATCTATTTGCTTTTTTAAAAGACCTCTGAGTAAGCAGCTTGTTACCTTAACAGTTGGGGTTTGGTTCATTGGCTTCTGTGTACCATGAGTGCAGCTTTCTGTCTAGGGAAAATGTTCTAAACTTAAATAGGCCACCTCACTCGTTCATCTTCAGCTTGCACGAGTTTCTTTGATTTTTCATTAGCAGAATCTTCACACTTGAGTTCTCCTTGTGCTGTTTTTGCTGCACATGTTGGCGATCTTCAGCTTGCACATGTCTCTTGGGGCTTACCTTGTAACAGTTTCCTCACACTTTCTTTGCTGTATGAGTGTTGGCAAGTTGATTCTGCAGTGAGCCTGAGTCTCCTTTGTTCTCAGTTAGTCAACACTTGTTTCCAGAGTAGATAACATTTATGTACCAGCGAGCTATGTGCATGAGTCAGGACTTGTGTATGGAATGGAATACAGTAAAGCACGCTGCATGTCAATCGCTGTTCCTGATTGGACACAAGGATCAACGGGCAACAGTAGTTCTTACAAAGTGTACCTGTCCATGTGTTCTTCTCAACTGATTTTTAGTTTTGTCGAGTATTTGCTCTCTAAGGAGACATTAAGGTACTAGTTGAGATTTTTGTGGGAAACAAGGACGAGGGGTGAGAAACAGTTATTCTGTTGCCCTTTTGTTAGACCTAACAGCCATAGGGTGATCATCCCTCAACTTTTTTCCTCCCTCCCTCCACTTGGTTTTAGGACTCTGCGCACCTTACCACTGCTAACCAGTGCTAAAGTGCACATGCTCTCTACCTACAAACATCGTAACATTGGTTCATACCCAAATGGAATATTTGATTTACTTGTAAGTCTCTAGTAAAGTGCACTACATGTGCCTGGGGCCTGTAAATTGAATGCTACTAGTGGACATGCAGCACGGATTGTGCCACCCATATAAGTAGCCCCTTAACCATGTCTCAGGCCTACCATTGCAAGGCATGTGTGCAGTTTCACTGCCACTTCGACTTGGCATTTAAAAGTACTTGTCAAGCCCTAAACTCCCCTTTTTCTACATATGTCACTCCTACGTTAGGCCCTAGGTAACCCATAGAGCAGGGTGCTATCTAGTTAAAAGGCAGGATATGTACATGTGTGGTTTATATGTCCTGGTAGTGGAAAACTCCTAAATTGGTTTTCCACCACTGTGCTCCTTTCATAGGATAGAATTATGGCTACACTCATATACTGTTTGAGTGGTAGATTTTTATCAGAAAGTGGTAATCAGGTCATATTTGGTATGGCCAGAATGGTAATCTAAAATCCTGCTTATTGTTGAAGTTGGATTTCATATTAGTAATTTAGAAATGCCACTTTTAGAAAGTTAGCATTTCTATGCACTTAAAATCCATCTGTGCCTTACAGCCTGTCTCCAATCCACGTCTGGGCTGGGCTGGTTGACAGCTCCCTGGTGCATTCCACCCAGACAACCATAAACACAGGATACTCAGGCACATCTGCATACTGAATTAGTCTTCCTAACTGGAAGGGTGGAGGGCCTGATACTCAGGCTAGTGGGCTGCCCACACACAATGGAGTGCCACACCCCCTACTGGGACCCTGGCAGACAGACCCATACTGAAAGGGGATCTTGTGTACTTCAAAACCACTCTTTGAAGTCCCCCCCCCCCCTTCAAATGCATTTTGGGTATATAAACTGGGTCCCTGACCCCACCAAATCAGACACCTCTGGACCTGAACCTGCAACCTGTCAAGAGGAACTGCCTGGCTGCCCAAAGGACTCATCTAGGCTGCTTTGCTTTGAAGGACTGCTGTTGCCCTGCTGCCCTCTGACTTTGCTGAGAAGTGCTCTCCAAGGGCTTGGATTGAGCTTGCCTCCTGTTTTCTAAAGTCTCAGGGCCAAAAAAGACTTAGGCTCTCTTTTTGAACACGCTGGCGTCAAACTACTGACCGCCAGCGTCCCCGGATCCCTGCCGTCCGCATAAAGAACAGTTTCCGCCCGCCGGCCCAGAGGAATGCCTGGCCGGGACATTGACGGTGGTTCCACATGGAGCTGCCACCAATGCCTCTGTGCGGCGGGCGCAGCTGCACCCGTCGCGCAGATCACTGCCCGCAGGAATGCCTGGCCAGGACATTGATGGCAGCTCCACATGGAGCTGCCGCCAATGCCCCTGTGCGGCGGGTGCAGCTGCACCCGTCGTGCATATCACTGCCCGAAATGGGGCACTCCACAGGGGCCCCTGCACTGCCCATGCCAAGTTCATGGGGAGTGCAGGGGCCCTGCCGGCATGGCGGGCCACACCGCCAAGTTCATAATGACCACCTTAATCTCTTCAAGGAACTCCTTGTGCGCCGAAAATCGACACATTGCTTTCTAAGTTAAGCCGGACTTCTCATTTCCAAGCTACCAGTGGTTGAGCACAGGATAATTTGGATGGTGTCTGACTTACCCTGACTAGGATTGTGGTCCCTATTTGGACAAAAGTGAATACCTCTGCCAACTAGAGACCCCATTTCTAACACCCTTGCTATGTGGTTATTTGGATTTCACTTTGTGTACCACGTGCTTGTGATGTCCTCAGAACAGACATCATAAGGACTCTTTCGTTTTTTTTTTTTTTTTACATCCTTGTTGTGGGTATCTCTTGTGCATTATCATAGTGTTATACATTAACTTTTCCTTACCTCAGGTATACAGGAGTATTTCTGGTACAATTGTGAGCACCAGGGAAGAGGAATTGTGGTGGCACCCATCTCCGATACTATTTTGAGTACAAGAGTTAGTGCTCTGTTCTCTTATTTTATTTCCTGTTATCCATTTTGCTCTTTGTTCACCGATCATGCACAATATCACACTGCCTCCATTGTTTTATCCTCTCCGGGAGGACCAGTTATAAAATGGTCTAAGTGTGTGATACCTCTTTGTGTGCAGAGAGGAAAACCTCCCTGCTTATTCATTGTTTGGGTTTGGAGGGCCACAATGTTTTTAACCATCTTCCAGAAATAAATGATAAGGAAGAGGAAGATGTGCATTAGAAATCTGGTGAAGCTTTACCTATTCTAGTGTGCTGCAATTATTGCAAGAGAGCACAAAGGCCTCAAGTGTCTGTAGAGAATTATGTTATAAAATCATGTAAGCTAGCTTCCTGTAAGTTTAAAGGTACACAGGAAGAACCCATTAGGGATCAGTTTCTTAGGCTGCAACATAGAGAAAGTTAGGCTGGAACTTTGGCAGAACATGACCAAAAGTTAGATGATGTTTATTCATGTTGCTAAGAAAATCAAACGCTTTCTTGCATGTATGGATGTAATAAAAAAGGAAAATGGTACTTTATCTATGGAGAATATTCATAGTGTTGCAAAGGGGAGGAGGTCAGGGGTGATCAGTATTGTCAATAAAAAAGAATACTGGAAAGTACTGTACCCCTGTAGCTGTAGGTGACATGGTGAATGATAAGTGTTGTCTTGCTTGGAAGGTCACATGTAAGTTATGTAGCAAGAATGGTCATTATGCGAAAAATTGTAGATCACAAAATAAGAAGAGTAACATGAAGGAAGTAGTGGTGAAAGAGGACTGTGAGTACGGTCTTCAGTGCGGAGAGAGAGTTCTACAGCTGCAAGATCAGAGTAAGAAAGGACCAGTAGACTATGGGCCAGATGTATCAAGCCTTTTTGCATCCACAAACGGTGCGAATGCCCGTTTGCGAATGCAAAAGTGCCTTTCAGTATGTATGAAAGGCATTGGCAATGCAATTTTAAGGAATCTCTAAAATAGTGATCCCTTAAAATTGCAAGCCCGTTTAGAGAATCACAAATTGCGATTCTCTAAATAAGAAATCGCAAATAAGGAATCCTTATCTGCGATTTCTTAAGCACATGTATGAAGCTTTTCCTTAATGCAAATTGGGCATTAAGGAATTGCTATTACCACCAAATACAATTTGGTGGTAATCATGTGCGAATTTAAAAAATGCATTAGAAATGCATTTGTAAAATCGACATGTAAAGCAGACATGCCCCTTTTGCATGTGTGCGCCTTACATGTCTTTAAAAAAAAATTGGGGTGCAGCAGAGGGGGCCTTAGGCCCACCGCACCCTGGGGTTTGCATTTCCCAAATTGTGAATTCCAGTTAGGAATTCGCAATTTGGGAAACACAAAAAAATCACAAAATATGGGGCTACAGGCACATAGGTGCGAATGGGGTCTGTATCACAATTTGCGATTCGGTAATAGCATTTACGATTTTTAAGAAATGGCAAATATGATATATACCATTTTGCGACTCAGAAATAGCGATTTCTTAAAAATCGCTATTACCGAATCGCAAAAGGGTTAGAAGATACATCTGGCCCTATGTGAATATCAATGGTTTCAGAGAGGAAAATGTGTGATTCAAGTGCAATAAATTCAGGCCTAGAGTGTTTTATGAGCAACATCTAAGAAACAAGGTCAAGTTATACAAATCGGATTTTAGGCTGTTAGCATGTGGCAGGTCAACCGATTAAACTGGTAGGGTTTTTTTCTTAGTGATTTGGAATACAAGGGTCACAACACAGCAGAAAAGATCTATGTTTTCTGTATATGTGAGAACATCATCAACTGGATTCACCAAAGAGATATGGTTTGATTTTAGACCCAAGCAGTATGCCTCTCATTGTTTTGAGAGATACAGCAGCAGTGCTTTTTAATTCAGTTCAGGAGAGAAAACAAAGTGAATTTATTGCTAAAATACATCATGATTTTTCAGATGAATTTGTGATAAACTAGGATATTTGTCAGATTTTTCTCACAAAATGCAGAAGGAGAATGCTATTCCATTGGTCTTTAAAGTACGAGGAGTTCTTTTTGCCATGAAGCAAGTAATGGTGGAAGGACTGCAGAGGCTAAAAAAGGAAGGTGTTTTTAGGAAGGTGGAAGCAACTGAGTGGGTTGCTCCAGTTGTGTTGTGTTGCCAACTGGACTCAACAATGAGATTCCTTGGACCAATTTTATCTATAAGTAGTTATACTCCTCTCTTTGGTTCTATAGACCTCCACGAGATGTCTTCTCCATATCTTTTGCCGTACTATGGTCCTGATACTATCTACGCTCTGATTCTCTCACTCCTCTATGGATTATATATCTCTATATTCTATTTTTAGAAATGAACATCCTTTGCATTTCTGATTAGATATCCCAAAGTGTATTAACCTCTTCTGATACTACTCTGCTGTAACTTGGGATTTCTACCCTTTATATATGGCCGGAGCTGTCTCCGTGTCCCTTCTTTGTGTCCATTACTCGCCCTTGGTTACAGTCCTTTTTCTATTTCCTGTCTCCACTGCATGCAGCTTCCCTTTAAAAGCTCCACCCACTGATTACCTCTGATCGTTCCGGGACTATTCAGAGCGATGTAGGTTTGCCAGTGCACGCTGATCTACTTAGAGTAAGTGCCTCTTTAGTGGTTTTACGGACTGTTCCTCTTATTTTATTACTCTAATTCGAAATGTATTTTGGTAATATACAAGAGCTGCCCAGCCCGCGCTCGCTTTAGAAGCTAAGTTCGTGACTATTAGCATTTTTCTATTGTTTATCAGCAGTGCGCGATATTTCTTTCACGCACGCTGCCTCGAGCCATATCCAGCAACGGTCCATTAACGTGGGACCTTTGAGAGGAGGCAGTATGCGAGAGCCACCTCGCGCGCCTTCCTCTCCAAGTAATATCCTTGGCGTTTCTACTTGTCAACTAACCTCGGTAGTATGCTGGAGCTCGCCCGTACTGGCTTTAGTTATGGCCGATACCGGTCTAACGATTCTCGTTTCGGTATTCGGCTCACTTGCTAAATTTCCTTTCGGCTCTCGCCCGTGCATTTTGTCACAGCGCTAGATTATTAACGCGCTTTAGGATGCCTTTATTGGGACACCGCTTTGATTTTTACACATATTTGATGCATTTGTCTTACTTTTTTCCCCTTATTATTATTATTTTTATTTTCCCCCGGCCCGAGTTTACGGCCCAGCGGGGATATCGTTGTGTCGGGTTACAAGTTTTCTTGTTAGCCACGCTCAACTTTACTAAGACTTTCCTGTCATGGTTTGTTGGGGCTATATTATCAGTACTAATGCCTGTACTGCCCCAATATTTCCCTAGGACATTCTTTAATATACTTAGGACTATCAAGATGAGATGATGTATATGTATGTGTGTTTTTTCTGGTTATGGTAGTTTCCAGTCTTGATATTACCCCATGGCTTTGTTGTCACATTTAGATTAATTTTCAAACTCTACATTGTGACATTACGCCCCATTCTATTGATATTTAAGGTATTCTTTCTTTATGCGTATTTAGACCATAGTGGACCGCTCAAGCCTGATGTTTTCCCCGATGGGGCCCATTCTTTAATATATGGAGGGTAAGCATTGTGGTACCTTCGCCATTTGTTTTCTTTGTCTTTTTTCACTGATTTACTTTTGTCACTTTTCACCGAAGGGATCTCTCCCGAGTTTGTGGGTTTAAAACTGAGGACGTTGTGCATACATTGTTATTTGATACAAAGAAATTATTTGACGATTGTGTCTTTCTTCTATATTTTAGGTTCCTGTTAATCTGATATCCCCTATTATGGGTCTCTAATTGCTTAAGGATTAGGTACGTGTCATGGTCGTGATGAATCGCACTAGATCATTTTTGACTAACTAGCGAGAAACATGTTGACCTATTATACAAAGTAACACAGGGGATCCTGTGTATACTTTCACTACCCTCCATTAAGAGACCTAGGGCCAGATGTAGCAAACAGTTTGCGAGTCGCAAACGTCGAAAATCGCCGTTTGCGAGTCGCAAACCTGAGTTTGCTATGCAGAAATGCATTTTGCGAGTCGGGACCGACTCGCAAAATGCATTTCAGAGTCGCAAATAGGAAGGGGTGTTCCCTTCCTATTTGCGAGTCGCAGTGGTATGCAACTCCATTTGCGACCGCGTATGCGGTTGCAAATGGAGTCGCAGTTACCATCCACTTGAAGTGGATGGTAACCCACTCGCAAACGGGAAGGGGTCCCCATGGGATTGGACCCCAAATTATTTTTTCAGGGCAGGTAGTGGTCCAAGGGACCAGGGCAGGTAGTGGTCCAAGGGACCACTACCTGCCCTGAAAAAATCCGAAACTAAAGGTTTCGGTATATTTTTTTAAGTGCAGCTCGTTTTCCTTTAAGGAAAACGGGCTACACTTGAAAAAAAAAACTGCTTTATTTAAAAGCAGTCACGGACATGGAGGTCTGCTGACTGCAGCAGGCCTCCATATCAGTGAGTGCCCATAGTCACTATGGGGCCGCAATTTGCGACCCACCTCATTAATATTAATTAGGTGGGTCTTTGCGACCCCATAGCGACTCGCAGCCGGTGTCTGAGACGCCGTTCTGCATTGCAAATTGCGAGTTGCAATTTGCGAGTCGCTCGGACTTGCAAATTGCAAGTCGCAATTTGCAAAGTTGCTACATCTGGCCCCTAGTGATTACATTACTTTTTTCCTTTTGGGAGTTTAGACATCATTTTATTATCTCCCCACATGTCGTTTTTAATCATGTCAGAGGTATCAATATTATAATAAATTGCTTCAAACAAATAGATTTTCCACCAACCTCAACCATTTCTTCCAGCCACATCAGGGCTCTACCATAATTAGCTGACCACTGCATTTCCACATCCCTGCTTAGCAATACAACTAGATATCGCACTGGTCCGTCAGCCCAACAAAGGGAACTGTACTGTGACCTTAGATAGGAGCAACACCACCGATTTGGACCAGTTGATGGTGATCCCTGAAACCTGACCAAAGCCCACAATCTCATCCAGTAAAACATCCAGGTGCCGCTGCGGATCACAAACATAGAGGGCGACATAGTCCGCATACATGGAGACCAATATTGAGTGCTGCCGGAAAGCCAATCCCCTATGATTATGAAAGCTGATGCAAGCAAGCCGCAAGCGGTTCCATCACAATGGCAAAAAGTAACAGAGAAAGCGGGCACCCCTGACGAGTACCTCTAGCAATTGTGATTGGGTCAGAGATGACACCATTGACTCTCAACCTGGCAGACGGCCGCGAGTACAGCAGATGAATCAACTGAAGAATCCGAAAGCTCAACCCCACCCGAGCAAGCAACGCAAACATGTAATTCCATGTCAGAGAGTCAAAGGCCTTTGTGGCATCTAAAAACACCACCGTCGCGCTATCATCTGGTCGAATCACACTTAAAATCGCAAAGAACGTTCAGAGTTTATAGGGTGGAGCGCCCCAGCACAAAGCCCGACTGATCCGGCAGCACCATAGTAGGAAGCAGAGGCTGTAAACGAGCAGCAGTGAGCTTCACCAGGATCTTATTATCAATATTGATCAATGAGAGAGGCCTATAGGAATCACAGTAACACAGATCTTTCCTGGGCTTCAAAATTGTCACAAGGAGAGCCTCACGCAGTGATGACGAAAGAAGTCCGGTCTCTTGAGCCTCCGCATATACCTCTAAAAGGTGAGGAGTTCATATGTCTTCGTATTCCTTATAGAAGGCCGAAGTAAGACCATCCAGCCCTGTTGCTTTATCCCCGGGCAAGCTGCGTATTGCCTGAACAACATCATCCACCAAAAAGGGGACATCTAAATACTGCCTATGTGCATTCTCGAACCACAGAAGGCTTATATCCTTGTAGGCGGGTGTCATCCACCTCACCTACAGACGTGCTGACATGGCGCCGGCCGCGCACCTTCTCCGTCCCCGACCCGCATCGTCATGGAGACGCGTGGGGGCGGGACTCTCCCTCGGCACCGGACTTCCGGGTTACCGCAGGGGGAGGAGAAAAGAACACCGAGACGAGAGAGGAGGCCAGGCAGCAACGCGGGGACGTGGATGCACCGAGGAAGACGGAGGAAGCACGCGAACCCGAACCACCAGTGGCCAAACGGAGTATTGAGGAGAAGAAGGCCAGCACAAGCGGTGAAGCTCAGAAGATACCGCGAGGAGGAGAGAAATACTGCCACGACGTACGGTACGGGCCATATTAAAGGGGCACCGCAGTAAAGGGATCAGGGGGTGGTGGTAGGAAGGGAAAGGAGGCCGGGGAGGATAGGAAGAGAACAGAGAAGGTTGTTTTGGGTATCAGGTATTTGGACATCACGGACCGCCTTTCCCACCATATCACCAGTATACAATACCCACAGTAATAGTCCACTCCACCCTCTCTTCTCTTCTTTTTGCATAACCCCACCGGCACTATCTCCTATAGTTCCTTCCCTCACACACCCCCTCCCTTTTTACTAACAGATAACAGAGATAACAAACTACTGTCCTACTTACCTAGAAATATCCTCTTCTTTCTCCGAGAGCACACCGGAACCAAGAAGAACCCTCCTGGAGTTCGCCACCTAAAAGAGAAAGAAAGAACACTAAAGAGACTGACAAGTCAACCCAAACCAACAACAGAGAAACACCAAAGAGATACTATAAAGAAGTGCAGCCGTTATTACTACAACCATCCTGCTATAATAAATAAATGGTGTTTACGCCCTTATAGGGCCCTCACATCCGAGTCCTATGTACCACTGAACCCAACCCCTCCCCACAGTGGTGTCAGAAGTGGGATCAGGGTATATTGATCAAAAAAAAAAACCTGGACCGTACAGAGGTGTTGTAAGCATGGAGGAGAAACCTACCCTCGAGGACATGATAAAACAATTAGCAGAGGGTCAACGCCACCTCCAACTAGTTTGGGAGGCCCAACAAAGGGAGGCCAAAGAGGACAGAGAGGCCCTTCAAGCCGCCCTAAAAAGTCAGGCTACTATAATGACCAATAATCAACTAGTTCATGAGACCGCCCTTCAAAAATTGACTGATACAATTGCGGCCAGCAAAGTACACCCAAACGTGCCCAGCTCGGTATTACAGAAATATCAAGAGGGTGAGGATCCCGACTCCTTTTTTACGAATTTCGAAAGAGTAGCCTCATCAGCTCAGTGACCTGAAAACCGATGGGGCCAATACATCGCTCCCCTCTTAACAGGCACCCTCCAATCTGCCTATCAGGCTGCAAATCCCGGTGGCACCACCCCGTATTCCGATATCAAGAAGAGTATTCTTGAGAGAGTGGGGCATGATATGGAATATTATAGGATGAAGTTTCGCAAAGCTAAATGGGGTCAGAATGAAGATCCACGTACCTTTAACTACCGGGTGAAGGACTTAGGACTAAAGTGGCTGGGGCCCTTAGGGACTAACCGCGAAGACGTCATTAAGGCCATCATTTTAGAGCAATATCTAGACTCCCTTCCTGCGAGCACCCGAAACTGGATAAGACAGCACCCTAAAATCGACACTGAACTAGCCGTCGACTTGGCGTGCGCCTACCATCAGTCGGTAGATGTTAAAAGTCAAACTTCTAGACCCCTGAGTAAAATGCCCATAACTCCTCCTCAATATACAACCAGACGAACCCTTGAGGAGCCTGGAACCTCCCGGAATACAGAGCGAAACCCTATGCAACAACCTCAATGCTTCAATTGTGGGGAGTGGGGCCACATAGCTCGAGGGTGCCCCAAGAAACATGAGGGAGTGGAGCCGATAGAAATAGGGGTTACTCGAGGGAGGGTACTGTGCACAGGGAAAGGCGATACATCTTTCAAACACCCCCTGCGAATAAATGGACAGTCGGTCATGGCCTTGATTGACTCCGGGTGTAGTCAATCAGTAATACGTCGGGATGTAGTCAAGCCTGTAAATTCTACCGCGGGTCACTGGGTGACTATATGTTGCATCCATGGTGACCGAGCTCAGTATCCACTGGAGGTGGTAGAAGTGGAGTGGGACACGTATCATGACTTCCTCCCGATGGGTCTCATGGATAACTTGATAGAAGAGTGTGTCATTGGGACTGATTATCCGCGATTTCATGACATTTTAGACCAAACACAAAAGTCCAACTCTATCGATAGCTGGTGGGTAGACGCTCCATTTCGGAATACCCCCATTTGCAGCCCCTCCGAACGGAAGAAATTAACTCGAAAAGAGAAAAGGGCAGAGAAACAAAAATATGCGGCTAATCAGAGACAGGAGAAACCAGTGGCTAATATAACCAGCGCCCCAGTGTCATTTAGAGTAAGCCAACGCGAGGATCCCACCCTCGAGCACGCTTGGAGAAGTGCCAGTAATGACTCTACCGGAGAGGTAGGCCCTCACTTTATAATACATAAGGACCTACTATATAGGGTTTCCACGTCGGTAAATGGTGAGAAGAGGCAATTAGTTGTCCCTGAGCCCTACCGGACTCAGGTATTATTCTTAGCCCATAACCAGCCGGGAGGAGGTCATTGTGGCCGAGAGAAAACAGAGGAATACTTATTGAGACGTTTTTACTGGCCGGGAGTCTATGCCCAGATCCGAAAGTACTGTACCCAATGCCCAAAATGTCAACTAGTAGAACCAGGAGCCACTAGGAGAGCCCCGTTACACCCACTACCGATCATAGATACTCCCTTTAAAAGAGTAGGCATGGATTTAATCGGACCCCTTTTACCATCTACCAAGGGCCACACCCATATCCTCGTTCAAGTTGATTATGCCAGCAGATATCCCGAGGCCATCCCTCTTACTAGTACAACTACCAAAGCCGTTGCACAAGCCATGATAACATTTTTTTTCACGGGTGGGATTCCCCGAAGAGATTCTTACCGATCAAGGGACACCCTTCATATCTGGACTTATGAAACAGATATGTAAGACCCTAGGCATTACCCAAATAAAGACAGCGGTATATCATCCACAAACAGATGGTTTAGTGGAGAGGTATAACCGCGCGAATAAAAAAACTCTCTTGAGGAAAATAGTAAGCGATTCGGGAAAAGACTGGGATCAGAAACTACCCCTAGTGCTTTATGCAATAAGGACACATGAGCAATCCTCTACTGGACATAGTCCGTTTGAATTGGTATTCGGGAGACAGCCCCGTAATTTACTATACATGGCGGCAGAATTGTGGGAAGAAGAGAACAAGGATGAGAGACCCCTCCTAGAGTATATCCACAATTTAAAAACGCACCTCCAGACCGTCTGGGAGGATGTAAGACAACATTTAGAAAAAGCACAAGAAACTCAAAAGCATTATTATGATCAGGGCACCAAACTGAGGGTTCTTCATCCCAACGGCCAGGTATTAATCATGCGACCCACCTCTGAGCATAAGTTACTTGCAAAATGGCAGGGGCCGTATCGAGTAATAAAAGCAGTCACCCCGGTTACTTACTTGATTGAACTACAGGAGCACCCTAAACGGACTCAAATTTACCACATTAATCTGCTAAAGAAATGGGAGAATCCTGAGACCAATAGGGATTCTCCAGCTACGGGATACCTAGTAACACCGACCAATTCATTAGGGCTAGAATTATGTCCCACCCTCCAACCAGAAAAACAAAGAAGCCCCTGTATTAATGATTCCCTACCGGACACAGAGAAGTGTCAATTACTCGAGTTAATCCAGAATCATTCTGGATTCTTTTCAGAACTTCCCGGACGAACGTCTATGGTCCAGCATCATATTCGGACACCTGAGGGCCAAACCGTACGCCTACGGCCTTACCGAATTCCCGAAGCAAGAAAAACTCTGATAGAAGGGGAGATAACAAAGATGTTATCTTTAAACGTCATTGAACCGTCCACGAGTCCGTGGTGTTCCCCTGTCGTCTTGGTTCCGAAACCGGATGGTTCTGTCCGGTTTTGTATCGACTTCAGAAAGCTCAATGAGATATCACTGTTCGATACCTATCCTATTCCCCGGGTGGACGAAGTCCTAGAGAAGATAGGACATGCATGTTTTATGTCCACTATTGATCTAACGAAGGGATATTGGCAGATTCCCTTAGCCCCACAAGACAAAGAAAAGACAGCGTTCGCAACCCCTTCTGGTTTATATCATTTCACTGTCCTTCCCTTTGGACTCCACGGGGCACCTGCTACATTCCAACGCTTGATGGACCGCTTCCTGCGGCCCTTTCAAGAGTTTACTGCCGCCTATCTTGACGACATCGTCATTTTCAGTACAACCTGGGAAGAACATCTCCAACACCTAGAAAAAGTGTTCTCTACTTTAGCAAGAGCAGGGCTCACCGCCAGTCCTACAAAGTGTGTCCTAGGGCAAACCCAAATATCATATCTCGGATATGTCATCGGTATGGGGGTTTTGCGTCCTCAGAAAGATAAAGTAGATACCATTAGACAGATACCGCTCCCCAGGACCAAAAAAGGAACTTCGCTCTTTCCTGGGGTTGGTGGGGTATTATCGTAGATTCATTCCGCAATACTCTACCATTACTGCCCCCCTCACAGACTTGCTAAAAAGACAATATCCCACCACCCTTCCTTCTTTTACTCATTCTCAACTTCAGGGCTTCCGGTTACTTAAAGAAGCCCTCTCAACCGAGCCAGTATTAAGATGTCCCGATTTTTCTAGGCCCTTTCACCTTTTTACCAACGCTTCCAACGTCGGCTTAGGAGCAGTCCTGGCGCAACCAGACGATCAGGGACATGACCACCCCATTGTCTATATTAGTCGTAAGCTGTTACCTACGGAAACGCACTATCCCACTATTGAGAAGGAATGTCTTGCCATAAAATGGGTGATTGAGTGTCTCCAATATTATCTCTTGGGCCGGCCCTTCTTCCTCTTTACCGACCATGCCCCATTGACTTGGTTAGCCTCCCATAAGGATACTAATTCCCGGGTGTTGCGCTTTATGTTTCAGGTCCGCCACATCCCTGGGTCCAGCCAATGTCCCGCTGACTTTCTTTCCCGCTGCCCGGATTCCACGGTCCTATACCAGTCCCGTTCATGGGATGGGGTATGTAGGCGGGTGTCATCCACCTCGCCTTCAGACGCGCGCACCTTCTCCGCCCCGACCCGCGTCGTCATGGAGGCGCGTGGGGGCGGGACTCTCCCTCGGCACCGGACTTCCGGGTTGCCGCAGGGGGAGGAGAAAAGAACGCCGAGACGAGAGAGGAGGCCAGGCAGCAACGCGGGGACGTGGATGCACCGAGGAAGACGGAGGAAGCACGCGAACCCGAACCACCAGTGGCCAAACGGAGTATCGAGGAGAAGAAGGCCAGCACAAGCAGTGAAGCTCAGAAGATACCGCGAGGAGGAGAGAAATCCTGCCACGACCCAGGAGGGTCGTGGCTGAACAAGGTACGGGCCATATTAAAGGGGCACCACCAGTAAAGGGATCAGGGGGTGATGGTAGGAAGGGAAAGGAGGCCGGGGAGGATAGGAAGGGAACAGAGAAGGTTGTTTTGGGTATCAGGTATTTGGACATCACGGACCGCCTTTCCCACCATATCACCAGTATACAATACCCACAGTAATAGTCCACTCCACCCTCTCTTCTCTTCTTTTTGCATAACCCCACCGGCACTATCTCCTATAGTTCCTTCCCTCACACACCCCCTCCCTTTTTACTAACAGATAACAGAGATAACAAACTACCGTCCTACTTACCTAGAAATATCCTCTTCTTTCTCCGAGAGCACACGGGAACCAAGAAGAACCCTCCTGGAGTTCGCCACCTAAAAGAGAAAGAAAGAACACTAAAGAGACTGACAAGTCAACCCAAACCAACAACAGAGAAACACCAAAGAGAGACTATAAAGAAGTACAGCCGTTATTACTACAACCATCCTGCTATAATAAATAAATGGTGTTTACGCCCTTATAGGGCCCTCACGTCCGAGTCGGAGTCCTCTGTACCACTGAACCCAACCCCCCCCCCCCCCCCCCACAATCCTCAAAATAATCAGTAGCAGCCTCCGAGTGCCACCCTGGGGGTCCAGCATATAGAGCTGAATAAAATCAGTAAGGATACGCGTGATCGTGCCAGAGTGACGCGCACCAGATGCGTCATTCAGCTCCACAATATAATCACCAGCCCACGGCTTACGAAGCAGTGCGGCCAGCTCTGTCACCCTCACCGTATCGCCTTGCCGCAGCGTGCTTCCCCAAGACGCATACTCACGTAGGGCAGCCTCCCCAAACTGTGTCATCTTCTCCCTCAGGATCGCCAACAGGTCCTCCAACCAGTTTAAAGCTAATCGTTTTTCAAGATCAGCAATCTGGGCCTCCAGTTCAGCCAGCTCGCACCGCAGCATCTTGAGCACACTGTGCTCCTTAGAAAGACAAATCCCATGGATCACTACCTTAAAGGCCTCCCATACAGTGCCGGCAGAAGCCACCGACCCCTGATTCTCAGCAAAGTAATGAAGTATAGCATCATGGAACTCATCCCTAAATACCATATCCCGGAGCGCTCCATAAGGAAGACGCCACAAGAAAGCACTGCAAGGCCCACCCGGAACAGCCAACTCGAACATGACCGGCGAGTGGTCTGACAGTGTACGGGCCTTATGCTGAATGGCCATCATCCAAAGCTCCACATCCCTGGTGCCGAGCCATCTATCTATGCGGGACCAGCTGCCATGTGCATAATTGATGCAGGTGCCCTCACTGGTAGACCCATGTATCCTCCTCCATAAATCCACCAAGGCACCCTCCTCCATAACCCGCATCAGAGCTCTAGCAGCCCCCACCTGCTGAGGTCTAGTGTGGCTCTCACGATCTAACTCAAAGTCTAACACCACATTGAAGTTACCACCCCATATCAGGGACTTACGGCCCAGCGAGTCGATAAGTCTCCCCACCTCCACAAAGAATTCCGGGTTGTCCGTATTTGGGCCAAATAGCGCTACCAATCTACACGGCCAATCAAACAGCGTACCACTCAGCATAACATAGCAGCCATTAGGATCTACCAGTACCTTCGCAGTGTGCCACGGAAGCCCAGTTCGGATCAGGATCGCCACACCTGTCGCATAGCGCGAATACAGCGCTGCGTGCCACTCACCAATCCAGCCTGCCTTCAGCCTGTGCTTAGTGGCCTCCACCAGGTGAGTCTCCTGCAGCATGCAGATGTCCACAACATGTCGCTGCCTATAAGCAGATATCAAACACATCTTGCGCCCGTCATTCTACCCGCAAACTTTCCAAGTAAGACAACGCACAGGCGTCACATTTCCTTGCGCCATAACACCACCTTATGCAAACATACAGCACCCCGAGGATCGCAAACAAGGCTACCGCAGCTAGCAGTAACGGGCATAAGCACAGAAGAGAGGATACAGAAAAAGTAAACCAAGCATACAACAGACCCAGCCCCCACCCATACTGGCCCCCCTAATGGGCCAGAGCCATATCTCCTCCCATCCCCCAGTACATTTCTCCCAACAAGATATCAAACAATATAAATTGACTCATCCAGTGGGGCATCGATGAGGACATCCAAACCCATCCAAGGTGGGATGAAAGGGCAGGGGGACCAGCATAAAGAAACAGACACCAGAACCTCCCGCCCAGCCGTAACCACCAATAAATGAACAGAGCACAGTGCCCTGGATATGGTCACAAGACCCGGGAAGAACAAGAATAAATTTAGTCATTGTCACTCAGCAAACCATTGTCCCCACCAGTGGCCTGCGGGTTCCCCAACGCTGCCTTCTTAGGGATAGATTTAGCAAATTTTGCGGCCAGTTTCGGATCAGTGAAGAAATGTAGCTTGCCCCTGTGTTGGACTTGCAGCTTAGCCGGGTAGATGAGGGAGTATTTTGCTTCCGTCTGGCTAAGTGTATGCTTAACAGGCAAAAAGGCCTTGAGAGCCGCCTGCACCCCAAGAGTATAGTCCGGGAAGATATTCAGTTCCACACCATTGTACATCACAGGCCTGCGCTCCCTGACGAGACGAAGAACAGTGTCCCTGTCTCTGTAATTCAGCAAACGCACAATGATAGGGTGCTGTCGCAATAAAAGTTGCAGCCAAAAAGAAAAAAAGTGGAGGGGTGTATAGAAAAGAAAGCACCTTCCCATGTATCACAAAAGGGCCCCCCTATGGGGAGGGGCCAACAGGTACCCCAGGGCACCGGCACATCAAAAAATGATGAAATGGGTCTCCAAATTGTGGCAATTCAGCACCATCGCGGGGGCCCATGGCCCGACCCAGCCGCCGACCAGGCCCCGCAGGGGCGACGAAACGACACCGCTGACAAGAAGACCAGGGGGCCTCCGCAGGTTCCAGGCCCCTGGCAACTAGCAAATACTGCCAAAAAGGCAGAACAACACCTACAACCGGAGAGGGGGAGCCACCCCCCCTCCTGCGCACAGAGCCATGGCCCTGCGAACCAATCGCCGGGAGGTCTTGCGGGCGTCGCGAACGCATCGCCGGCCGCCGCAGCCTACAGGATCCACTTCACGCAGCCCCCAGAACACGGGGCAAGGCCGATACAGCCAGAGGGAGCCGCCCTCCGCGATTTTGACCCCGGCGGCTCCCGACTGCAGAGCCAACCGGGCCCGCTGAGCTTCGCGCGCCAACTAGGTCCTGGCACAAGACCCGCTGCAGACGCGCCCCTCCAACGCACGTAGAGAAGAAGAAACATCAGCCTGCAGCCTCCCCAGGTCCTCCGAAGTCGTCTCAGGTGTTGGAGGCAGGGCGGGAGGCAGTATGAAGAGGAGAAATGTCGCGTTCTTGGTCCCCCACCGGCAGAGCCTCACGGTGTGGCGGCCATCTCGCAAGACGGCCAAGCCACGCCTCCGGGGAGGAAAGATTATTGGCCTGAGAGGTTTGAATAAACCAGGGGTTGTGGATAGATATCCTCTACCCAACATAACGGAGATGTTCAGTTGGACAATGCTGTTGTATTTTCAACTTCGGATCTCGGGTCGGCTTACCTCCAGATTAGGGTTGATGGTTAATCCATGGATGTAACTGCTTTTATCACTGTGTGTTTAGATTTGCGACAATGTCTTTTAAGCTTATTTCTGCAGCATCAGGTTTTCAGAGGGCCAAGGAAGGCAAGTTGGATGTTATTTCAGATGTGAAGATTTATCAGGATGATGTGCTGATATGGTGCTTCATAGGATGAACTTGACTATCAATTCAGGTGTGTACTGGAAAGACGTAGGAATATTGGGCTATTGCTTGAAAAATCCAAATGTTAATTGTAAAAAAATGGTTTATTTAGGTCACAGATTAACTAGAAAAGGTGTGAAACCCAATGAGGATTTAGTGGGAGCTATTACCAAATTACCTGCACCTGAAAGTAAAGATGTGTTGATCAGATTCTTAAGGATGATGGAATATTATAGAAGGGTTTCCCCCTCTATTTGCTAGTCGCTCATGTAATATAAGGAACGTGTTAAAGATAGGTATGCTACTTTTTCTTCATCTTCACAGTGTGATTTAGATTAAAAAATCCTTGTACAATGCTAAATATTTACAGAGTTTTAGTGCTACAGACAAATCCACTCTGGTAATGGATGCCAGTTCTAAATGGCTAGGAGCGGTTCTAAAGCAAGGTGAAGGTAATAGTGATAGAAATATATTCTTCATCTCAAGATATTTAAGAGGTCCAGACCATAGATATTCAGTTATAGAGAAGCTCTTTATATTCTAGCCTATCAAAAAACATAATACATGTTTGTGGGGTACCAACTTTGTGGTTAAAACAGATCACAAGCCTTTAAATATGTTTTTTTCAAAAGAGGGATAGATGCCATTTCTAGCAGAATTTGCAAAAGGGTAATTTCTCTGCAGGAGTTTGATTCTCATGTTGACAACAATCCAGTTGGGGTGCGGGGGATACCATGGCAGACTGCCTTTCAAGATTGGTCTATTCTGAAACAATGGTGGATGATACCATAAGAGTCTGTAAGATCATGGGTGTCATAGTAAGTGAAGATAAGTGGAAGAATTCTGTGGAGTGTGATGTAATTCTGCAGGAACATGCTAAGCTTACTAACTGTGGTTGGAAAACCAATCAGGATACAAGTCCAGAGTGTAAGACGTTTTTGGAGGTTAGACATGAACTGTCAGTGCAACAGGGTGTGAAGTGCGTTGAATAAATATGTTCAACTTTTACTAATGATTTCTCTAGTAAGGAGTAAACTGAGCTCAGTATACATTGTGATGCCTATGGTGCTTCTGAAATTGCAATATGATGTTTCTACCTGAACAAAAGGTGAAGATGATGCACTGTTCCTTGTTTTAAAGCTGGTAAAGCCATATTTGGATTTATAGCACTGAGGCTAGCTTCGGTGCCCCCTCCCCACCCAGCTATCATCTCCAATTTGTCCGGAATCCTGAAGATGGTTAATCTTGCACAATCCTCTACTTATTACCCGCCCATCAGGAGGAGCAGTGTTTAGTTTGAGCTGCTGTATGCCAGTGGGGACAACCGGCACTCATTTTTGGGGACCGGCACTTATCGTTCCTCTTCAGACATTTCTAGAGAGCAAGAGAGGGAAACAACAGAAAGTCAAAAAAGGAGGAAGCAAAAGACAGAAGAACTGTCACAAATGGAGAAAGCAATAGCCCACAACAGTGAGATAAAAGAGCAGGGAGAATCTGGTAGTGGATTAAAAAGGCCTGGGGTGGGTTTAAGACTAGTGTTGGTATTTAGTGCACTGAAAAGCACTGACCATGGGCTTCTAAGCAGAGCTTTGGGCACCTGCACTCATTCTTTTACAAATTAAACACTGAGGAAGAGTGTAGTCATTAATGAGGGAGGAGTTTAACGTAGGTGATGGAGTGGGTGGGACACTAGGCAATACTTTATCTTGGAGCATGGCAGAAGCTGGTAGTGTATCACACAGGTCAGTTATCATCTCATGGACACTTTCAACTTGTCTGCATCCCCTCTGCTCGCCACTGCTTCATCTTTTACACTGATTAACGTTTCCAGATTGATTGGGTGTTCCTTGAACAGCTGTACTGGAAGTAAGGGCATGACCACAAGAGACCATTTGTGGTGTGTTATTAGATAACTGGCATGTAAAGAAGTTGGTAATTTGATGGATGACAAATGTAGAGATTGATTAATCCCCTTTTTGGCGTGCAAAAGAGTCATGTGATACAAGCAGCATTTAGCATTGTTGATCATGATTTATTGTTTAATGACTTGTGGGACACGGGGTTTGTTGATTTAGTGGTTTCTTTTTTCAGATTGTTTTTAATCTAATTGCCAACAGTCAGTTTCTCCTCTTTCTTACATTCTGAAACCTTTGGTTTTCCTTGGGGTTCCTCAATTTCTCCCAGCCTTTTAAATATTTTTGTGAATATTTTCCCAGTTTACAAAATTGCATGAATTTAGGTTCTATATGTATGGATTGTATTACAGTATTTTATAGCATTTACTACCCCATGTGAGGTGCTTAAGTGCTTGTGTGGATGACATCCAAATTATTCTCAAGATAGGACAAATGTGTAGGCCTCCACTCAGTCATCCCAACATAGCTTGCACGATACCAGAGACTGAAATTCCTCCCATTGGCTTAAATTTAATTCTGAACATACTGAGACAGTGGTGGTGGGTGGCAGTTGAAAGAACAGGGGCATCATGTTGGGTCAGCAGTTATGGGTGTCTGCTACACTTGTGCCACCAGGATACACAACTTAGGTTTTAAATTTAATTCTAATAGGTGCAGTAATTTCTTCATGTTTTTCGGCTCAGACATTTAAAGACTGTCTTGCCTCATATCATGCATTTGTGGGTAGCAATGGCTTGGTTTTGACTATGTCCTCAATTTTGGCCCTTCAAAGACGTTATTAGCCACAGTTTAGGTTAGGCAGCTTATCTTTTATTGAATTTGAGATTTTGTGGTTCTGTGAGATATTTATAGATGTGCTAATCTGAAAGAGCTACCAGGCTGCAAAATATTATTTTTTTAAGGTTCTTTTGTGAGACCCTGCCTAAGTCTTATTTGGAAATGCTTGTGAAAATGTTTATATTTCTGAACTTCTCTCTTGGAAGGTCTTGATAGTGTACAGCATTCAAATCCCATTTTAGTTCTTACAGACAGATTTAATCTTAAGGATCAAGGGACCTGTAGAATCTATACTATACAATATGGATGGTCTATAAAATGACTTACTGCTCTATTTCATCCAGCTAGCACTGGCCAGATTATGTGAAGATGAGAAGAAACGTCAGCCAACTCGTCATGACATGCCAATTGTGGTTGATGTTAATGCTGGGCATCCTATTCACAGGTAAAAGTCACTTTTGTGGAGTTACATGTGTTACGTTTGTTATTTTATGTTGTCTAGTGCTTTTACCTGATACTTTCAATTTTACAATCTTTGCAAACCATGTCTGAAATCACAATTTTCCCACCTTTCTCAGTATAGGAAAACATTAGAGGAGAGCTGATAAAAAGCCTTAAAACATGCAAGTTAGTAGGCTTGCTCTGACTCTGAAACTATTGCTTAGCGCGACCCCCTGTCCCAGTATGTACATCTGTGGAAAGGTGGCAAAATAAAGAAACTGCTAGTATTCATGCCCTACTACAGTATTAGCCCTGGCATAATCAGAGGCTATTTTTAGTGCTCTTTTGAAATAAGATAGCTGCTATAATTTGTCCCGGCACTACATGGCACCATAGGGACAAGTAGATTTTTTTGACAGTACAACTAGATTTATGAAGTAACCTGTCCCATGGACAAGTAGATATTTTATTAAATTCCACACTCATGTGGACACATTGGAAAGGTGTCTTATTTCAAAATCAACATAAGAAAATCTGAGTTTTGAGTCTTACAGTTTCCCCAGATGCACTTTGACTCTTACAAGCAATGTTTCCTTTCAGATGGAATGTGAAGTTGTTCAGATAAATAAGTATTAGTTTTATTCCCTGGTGTAGACAGCTGTACACTACTAATCATCTGTTGCTGATCGACTCTATTAAGATAGATTTGCATCAATTATATAATCCAAACCTCTCCAGACTGGGGTGTGTAGCATCCATGAGGATGACTTAGTGATTAATGGTTCTTTTGATTTTCCAAGTACTTCAATCTTAGTGCCATGAGAGACTTTGATTGACAACCAAAAAAACTGCAGACACTTCCTCGGGGGAGGCAGGAGGCTGAGAATAGGACTAAAGCAAAGCTTACATATCCCAACATCAGAGGGACAGCTTGTCCCCCTTACAAATGCCTACTACAGAGCTACCCAGCTGCTCTAAATATGTGAATTGTCCAGAGAGAAGACAAAGCAATGGTGCAACCTCAATCATATTCTTGTATGGAGATCGCTACAGGAATTGACATTATTACTACCAACACAGATGAAAGATTATTCCTGTGATGTCCACACAACACCTACAACTTCTGAATGCATATCCACCAAATCACAGTAAAGTTTTATCTACATACCAGGATTGGTACTGTAGCGGAAATCAGACATTTTTATGGCATTTAAAATGGGAAGCAATGTTCCCTATAAAGCACTAATTCTTTAATTAAATATCTTAGCTTAAAGCACCAGGTCTGATCAGTGTAACTACTGCATTTGTATTAAATTTGGTCTGCATGGATTCAAATAGAAAGAAAGCAAGTCAAACATGCTATTGCAAGTTTGGTCAATGACTTTATAGTCTCAACTGTTACAGTAATGCAGCTATTGCAGATCCTGTATGTATTACGTGTACTCTTGGTTTGGTGTTCTTTGTTCTGGTAATGTTGAAACTGTCAGATGTACTATGTCAATTTTGAATTCAGTTTTATGTTTTAAAGATACTTAATTCTGTTTAAAAGTTTTTGCAGCCGTACCTCAAATTTTGTTTATTCCATTGAACATTTAAGGGCTATAGAAAATGGATCAGAGCATTTAAATAAAATATATTATGTAAAAGTAGAGCTAAGTAAGAAAGATCTAAGCAACTTTTTAAAGCGCTTTGTGGCTCATACCTAAATATTAGGTAAGCCTAACCTTAACTACTGTGTTTTCCTACAGTTCCATAATTGCCTTCTTCAGGGATCAGAAAGAAAAAAAAGTAAGCAGCTTTGATGAGGAACTTGAAAGGTATGTGTTCAGATATACCATAAATCCATTTCAAACACCATCAGCGTTACTAATTTCTATCATTTTTGCATGTGTTCATTAAGGAACTTTTTTAACACATGTTCTGTGCTGCTGCTTTCTTAGATTCTTCTAGTTATCAGCTTGGTCTGTCCTGCTTTGCATGACTTTCTCTTGTCTGAATTTAGTCAGTAATTAACCAGAAGATGCAGAGAGGAGCTGCCCTAATTTAAAATCTCACATTAATTTCAGCCAGTGTTAAAGTATGTGCTCCTTTTGGTTCTAATCACAAACAGCTTGTACAGTGATGTCCTTTGATGTCTCAATCCTTAACTTACATTCACATTGTGGTACCAACCAAACACCAATGTTACCTTTCAGCTACATTTATCAGAATGTTTCAGATACATGAAACGTAAGTAATATTATAACTGTGCATAACATATTCAGATTAGGAAGCGATCTTTTGTATTGAGATACCCACCCCTCCGACTTTGTACAAAAAATGTTTTCCCCATAAATGTTTTCATTCATTTATCAAGAATAGCCAACTTCTTTATATGGGAGACTATTATAGTTGTTATCAGCTCCACTGAATACCTTTTTCCTCCTTGAAACATGCCTCAATGTTTTGTTTTATAGTTCATAATTATTGACTCGCATATAAAAGAGGATTCCCATTCTTTTCGATAAGTGTTTCCTGAATATGCAAAAAAACAGTATTTTTCATTACAGGTTCTGGATGTAACACCTTTGTGCAATAAATGGTAAACAACTAGATGTAAGAAATCAAGTTAGCCTCTTGATCGTCTTCACAAGCCAACAACAATAACACCAACAAGTCTGTCAAGTTATGAGTAAAACACCAGCAAGTGCTGAATTGTTGGGGGTGGACACGTGCTAACCACAGAGATGGCACACTTATTGGTCCTTATGGCTCTCATCTCTATTGGGTAAGAGTCATTTTTCTATTCACAAACTTATATTGAAATTTTCAACAGAGTAAAGAGAGTGAACAATGTTCATCAAAATGCACAGGAGAAGGAAACGTACAAAGGTCCAAGTAATATATATTACTAAATTCAACACAATATAAGCTGTAATATTATGACTGTCACAACAACGTGAGAGAAATTAATTTAGCAGCAACCACCACTCACTAGATCTGAGCCAAATCAAGTGTTGGAAATGCTTCAGAGGATGGATCCAAACCTCTTCTAGAGCAATTAACCTATTCCCAGCACTCAAGTAGAAAGGGAATAAAACAGTCTTCCAAAACGAGGGAATGGCTTTCACCTCTGCAACAATGCTATATCAAGTAGAATCTTTTCTGTTCTGATATTACCAAACCTCTGGACTTCAACAGCCTCACCTGCAGGGAGATGTTGCTGTGGATTTTGAGAATCAGCTTTACAGTTCCCTACACTGAACCTAAAAACGATTCAGCAGTCAGGAATTTCAAGAATGCATATTATATAAAGGTCCAGTAGCTTTTAGGTGATTAAGTTAACATTAATTGTAGCATGGAGTGCTGGAGGGCTCCAAAAGGCTTTGCAAAGCAGGATATTTGATTCGACAACTTCATAAGGGGCATAGATTACATTATTGACTTCGATCGAACATCGGACACCCAAGACATGTTTGGAAGCAAGAGAATGCTGTCCCGTTTAGATTTGAAGCTCAGAAGCCCCAGAAGCATAAGTTCTCCCTTGAACAATTTGCATGCCTTTGATGCTGCATGCCCACCCCTATGTAGGTATCACAGAATCCCATAAATGTCAGAAAGGGTCTTGACTAACTTGGTTTAACCCAAGAAGATTTCACTTGACTTCAGCAAGCGGAGAAGGTCACCATAAAGCAAGTCAAATTTGTCATATTATATTATGGGTAATGTAGTATAAGCACCATCCTTTGGCATATCTACACTCAACCCAAATACCCTTATATGGCCACTACTTTCATAAGGATGGCCTGATTCATAGAAGCTAGTTGTTAATAAACACCAAGGAGGCTAGGGAGTATTCAGTTTTATGCAATACTTTTGTAGTGGCTATGAGGACTGGAAAGTACTTAATGGCCAGGTGTGAGTCCACTTTCAGTAGATTGCAAAGTGGCAGGGCAGCTGTCATCCCTTCTTCAGTATTTCTCCCAGCATGGGGTTGGGTGGGTTGAAGGACTCAAGCAGCCTTTTCAACCCAAAATTTAACCAAAAGGATCAATGGAAGGATTTTAAGGTTGGTATATTAAGGCCTCCTTTATCTTTGGATGCTTTAAGTTTAAATAGTAAGACATAGAACAGTTTCCCTTTCAGAGTACACTAGTGATGAGCTTCTGTAATATTTTGAAGGGTTAGCTGGAAGTTGTATGGTAGAAGTGCCAGAAGATATAAACAAAAACAGGGGCTAGAAATATTTTGACAGTTTCCCTCAGTTTTCACTGGGACGGAAACAGACTAAACAATCCATAGGTGAACAACATAGCTAAGAATAGCAATTGCTTGGATTGGATTTACACTGTCTCTTAGTAAGTTTAGAAATTGGGTTTCTGGTTGGCAGAGGTATGCACTCTTTCCAAGCAGGAACTACAATACTAGTCACGGTCAGTCAGATACATACCATAAATCCATGTGTGCTTACCCTCTGGTAGCTTGGCACAGAACAGGCAGGCTTAATCTGAGAGGCAATGTGTAAAGTATTTGTGCAACCCTTCAAACAGTAACACAGTGAAAACACCACAAAAAGACTCCACACCAAGTTAAAAAATAGATTAGCTTTTTATAAATAAAACAAGACCAAAACAAAAAAATTCTAATAAGTGGAAGTCGAAAAATTAATTTTCAAAGATTAAACTGTAAAAATAGCGCTTAGCGCCTATGGGGTTATCTGGTTGCGCTGTACCAGGGCAAAGTCAAGAGTTCAGGCTGACCTCGATGTAGCGTGGGCTGGAAACAGGGACCATGCAAAACCCACTGAACCAAAGTACTTTGATCCTGGTTGGAACAGCAAGATGCGGGGTGAGATAAGTGATGCATCAGTGTCGATCCCGCAGTGAAAGTGATGCATTGATTTTCTCCACGCAGCAATGGAGATGCACCAGTTCCGAGTATGAAGCGTCAGTTTCCAGGTGGGTGTGCTGGTTCCGAAGCTGATGCACCAGTTTTTTCCATGCAGGGGATGCGTGGGTCATCTCCTTGCAGTGCTGGCGATGAGCTGGTACTGGGAGCGATGCCCTCAACGACAAGGATGTGCTAGGTCCAACCTATGCAGAGGTGAAGAAGCACTGGCTCCGATGACGATGCATGGGCTCTGGCAGTTGCAGCACTTTTACCCACTTCTAAGGTCCGAGAACTGGGTTGACAGCTCTTGGCAGGGCAAGGCTTGCAGCAAACAAAGTCCAGGTGCTATAGGTGATGATGAGTCAAAATCTTTTGTGTCCCTGAGACTTCATAAGAACAGGAGGCAAGCCAGTAAGCCTTTGGAGTCACTTTGATTCTGGGTTGAAGAGGTTCAGGTCTAGTCCTTCTCACTACCAGGCAAGGAGGGTGTAGGAAGCTGGCTCTGTATATACTATACCAAAATGAGGTATGGTGTGTACAGAGTCCAGGGGCTTACCCATTGGGTTAGCAAAGGCTGAAGTAGATAATACTAACGCTCTCGTTTGTGGTAGTATGGTCGAGCAGTTAGGCTTAACAGAGGGTAGTGCAAAGCATTTGTTGTACACACACAGTCAAGAAATGAGGCACACACTCAATGACTAACTCCAGACCAATAGTTTTTATATAGCAAAAATATATTTTGTTACTTTATCACTAGAATCAAAGGATCTTTGTTGCAGGTAAGTACAGTTGTAAGTAAGTATGAAGCATATTTATCAAGGAATGTGGAATTCCAATCGCCCCATGTCCGGGACATATTGGCCCTCATTAGGACCTTGGCGCCAAAGGACCGTCGCCGCGGCTACCAGCCGTTCACCGTATTATGACCACAGCCGGATTTACACCAGAAGGATGGCGGAAATCTGGCTGTGGCCATGCCAGCGGATGGCAGTAAGGTGACGCTCCTGCCAGCAGCAGCGCCACAGCAGTAGACCACCGTCAGCCGTATTATGAGAAATAATACGGCCTGGCGGTATTCTTCTGGCGGACGCTGCTGCTGGCAGCAGAGCCTTGTCCCGTCTCCTGACGGAGTACCCCCTGGATCCAGATAAGTGGGTGCTCCAACCACAGAGGGGGCGGGGGGTGTTGTGTGTGTGGGGTGTGTGTGTATGTGCGTGCATGTATGCAGGTGTGTGTTGCATTTTGTATGTGTGTGCATGTTTGGGGGTGTGAGTGCATGTATGTTGAGTTGTGTGAATGCGTGTCTGCGTGTATGTATGTAAGTGTGTGTGGATGTGTGTGTGAATGGATGTATGCATGCGTGGATGAATGTTGGAATGGGTGTGTGTGTGCATGTGTGAAGGAAGGGGCGTTATGATGGGAGGTCTGGAGAGGAACGCGGTGGTGGGGGAAACCTGGGGAGGGGGAGAGCAGCGGGGTAGACCCCTATCAGTGACAGGGAAGTGATTCCTGTAAAAAAAAAAAGTACCCAGGTTTGAAAACTTAAACAATATGAGGCTAAGTATAATGCTCCCAGAATGCTCTATGATTAGATGTAAATGTTTGTAGAAGCTTGTAAGCAAAAGTAATGATTCTTTGCTTTCAAAATAAATTGTTCAGAAAAATACGCACGTAGGAAAAAAAATGTTTCGCTACTATGACATTTTAGGTGCTGTTTCTTTGAAGCATTACTTAGTAAAATGTGTTGATGCATACTAGTATTTCCAAAAAATATTCCTAATGGAAGATCAGGATAACCATTTTCAATAAGATTATGGGAAGCATGAAAATAAACAAGCACTGGCGAAGCTATTTTGTCCGACAGTTTTTGTAAGTCTTTTGGTTTAGTCAATGCGTGACATGTTTTGACATGGCTTTTTTACCACTACTGTTGTGGGAGCTGCCAGGCCCTCACCACTGTAACAAACACTGGCAAAAAGAAAAAAGGTTTTTGGTCTCAAAAAGCACACACCAGTGGTGTAACAAAGGCCCCACGGCCACCCTCCAGGGCCCCCCTCAGCACAGCACCTGCCCTGAGTGAGTCTGAAGGCGGGGTTGCCTCCATGTGCTTTGCAGGGGGACCCCCTCCATGTTCGTTACACCACTTATTGCCACAGTAGTTCCTGGCACTGAACAAAACTACTTTGTGTGCCAATATGCTCCTTGTGGAAGAGTAGAATGCGATCACTCACAGTAAAGCCAGCTGAAAGAGAGAGAAATAGAAGTTTAATAAAAACAAAATGTCTTTGTTAACACCAGACTTAATTAGGGACCCAATAATTAAAGTCACAAACGTGCACTCATGGTATATGCCTTTGAATTAGTGGCTTTCATGAACTTACAGAAGAAGACCAGGAAATCATACTAATAGAAAATGTTTGTGAACTGTATTTTAGCACAAGCAAATATGCATGTGTAGATTTATTCATGTGAAAATCTATTGAGCATTTACAAGTTCACTTTCCCTCCTATCACTTTTTTCCGAACCCTGAAAGAATTACTCTTTCTGCCATTGGCAGGAGTAAATTTGTGACCTTTCTCATTATGAGAAAAGATTAGCGAAGAGCTGGTGAAAATCCTTAAAACATGCAAGTTTGCAGGTTTGCAGACTCCGAGGCATCCCAGTCCTGGAACTTTTGCTTACTCCAGCCCCACAATGTGGATCTGCGGAAAGGTGGCAAAATAAGAAAATTGCTACAGTAGGGACTGAAATTGCAAGTACTCAAGCCCTACTATAGTAGTAGCCCTGGCATATACAGAGAGGCTCTGACATAATGAGATTGTTGCCATAATTTGTTGCCGCACCACATGGCACCAAACGGACAAATAGATATTTTTTACAGGACAAGTAGATTTAAGAATCAACCTGTCCCACGGACAAGTAGATATTTTATTAAATTCCACACCCCTGCTGTATCAATTGTACTCTCTTTGGGTTTTTCAGGTAAAGCAGTCACTAGGGTCCAGGGGGTTTGGTGTTGGCACAGAAAACAGGTAAGTACCCAACGTGCGATTCCAGTCTTCACAGGTTAGGATCTCCACAGGTCAAAGTTCAATGTAACCCCAAAAGTGCACCACCAGCAACACGGGTCCGGCCGGGTGCAGAGGTCAAAGTTGGTATCTGGTGTGCAATGGAATCCTACGAGGACTGGGGGGGACTTGGTAGAAAAGAGATTAGAGGTCAGTACCCACTGTTTCAGAATACAGGCCTAGGGGGTTTAGGTCAGCACCGGGGAAGGGGGCATCAGGTCAGCACCAAACACACGCCCTCAGTAGCACAGGGGCAGCCGGGTGCACGGTACAAACGCAGCGTCGGGCGCCCAATGCTTTTCAATGAGAGAACCCCAGAGGGGTCACAAAGATGCTGCAGGCCGGGTCCAGGGGGTCGTTTCTGGAAAACCAAAGGCTGGACAGAAAGGAGAGGTGCCCGTCGGATGTTGCTGTACCGTTGGTAGGATTCCTCAAGGCAGGGGTCTGTGGATGCAAGGATACCTCTAGGTGTCGGGAATCTTCGTCAGATCCGGTTGCAGACAGTGGGTGCCTCTGGATTCAGGCTGCAGGCGTTATCGTTTTGGCCAGGAGGGGTCAACCCAGGATGGACTCGAGATCAGAGTTGCCTGGGGACCTTCTCTTGACTGGTGGGCCACCTGGACTCCGTCTGTTGGCGTCGGGTGCAGAGTGGACAGGGCTCACAAATCTGGGATGGTTCTGAAGTCCCTTTGGTGATTTCCTCTGGGCAGGGCCGCTGTCCTTGGGAGTTCTTGGTCCTCTGCTGGGCAGGCAGTCCTCTGGGGGTTTGTAGAGGTCGCTTGTCCTGCAGGATGTGTCGCCTTCTTGGTGCAGGGGTCTTTGAAGCTGCAGACAGGCTGGTGGGGCTGGGGTAAGTCAGTTGTCGTCTGGAGTCGACTTAGCAGTCCTTCTTGCTTCCTTCTTTTTTCTTCTTGAGGGTGCCAGGAATCTGTTGAGTGAGATTCAAGAGAGCCCCTAAATACTAGATGTAGGTGCTTTACAGGGTCAGAGGGCAGTAGCCAGTGGCTACTGTGCCTGAGGGTGGCTACACCCTTCCTGTGCCCACTCCCTTTGGGGAGGGGAGCACATTCCTAACCCTATTGGTCCCTATCCTCAAAAACAAGATGGAGGATTCTACAAGAAGGGGGTCACTTCAGCTCTGGACACATTAGGAGTGGTCCTAGCTGCAGTGGTCACCCCTCCCTGTTTTACCTAATTTTCCTGCTGGACCTGCCGCAAAAAGTAGGGCTTGATCCATGGGGGTGAGCCCCTCCACTAACTGGAGTGCCCTGGGACACTGTAACAGGAGGTCTGGGCCTTTAAGGCTCACTGTCAAGTGTTACAGTTACAGCAGAGGGTGGGGTGAAGCACCTCCACCCAGAGCAGGTTTTGTTTCTGACCCCAGAGAGCACAAAGGCTCTCACCCCATGGGGTCAGAAAGATGTCTGTTAGTGGCAGGCTGGCACAGACTGGACAGCCCAGCCCTAAAGGGTTGTGTAAAATACCTATGTGTGCATTTTACAATAAATCCAACAATGGCATCAGTGTGGGGGTATTGTGTTGAGAAGTTTGATACCAAACATCCCAGACTTCTGTGAGGCTATCATGGAGCTGTGGAGTTTATAATGAAAGACACCCAGCCCATGTCCTCAATATGGCCACACAGTACTTACAATGTCTAAGAAAGAATAGACAGACAGTGTAGGGGCATATTGCTCATGCAGCTATGCCCTCACCTGTGGTACAGTGCACCCTGCCTTAGGGCTGTAAGGCCTGGTACAGGGGTGACTTACCTATGCCACAGGCAGTGCTTGGTGGGCACGACACCCTGTGAGGGATGAGATGTTGACTTTACATTTGTCTCCTCACCAACATACACAAGCTGCAATGGCAGTGTGTGTTGGTGAGGGGTCTCTTAGGGTGGCACAATACATGCTGCAGGCTTTAGGGACACTCCCTGGCCACAGAGCCCTTGGTACCACTGGTACCTTTTAGAAGGAACTTAGCTGTGTGCCAGGGGTGTGCCAATTGTGGAAACACTGGAACAGTGTTGGGAAAGAACACTGATGCTGGGGCCTGGTTAGCAGGCTCCCAGCACACTCTCAGTCAAGTCAGCATCAATATCAGGCAAAAAATAGGGAGTAACCATGCCAAAAGTGGCACAGTGCACCCTGCCTTAGGGCTGTAAGGCCTGGTACAGGGGTGACTTACCTATGCCACAGGCAGTGCTTGGTGGGCATGACACCCTGTGAGGGATGAGATGTTGACTTTACATTTGTCTCCTCACCAACATACACAAGCTGCAATGGAAGTGTGTGTTGGTGAGGGGTCTCTTAGGGTGGCACAATACATGCTGCAGGCTTTAGGGACCCTTCCTGGCCACAGAGCCCTTGGTACCACTGGTACCTTTTACAAGGAACTTAGCTGTGTGCCAGGGGTGTGCCAATTGTGGAAACACTGGAACAGTGTTGGGAAAGAACACTGATGCTGGGGCCTGGTTAGCAGGCTCCCAGCACACTCTCAGTCAAGTCAGCATCAATATCAGGCAAAAAATAGGGAGTAACCATGCCAAAAGTGGCACAGTGCACCCTGCCTTAGGGCTGTAAGGCCTGGTACAGGGGTGACTTACCTATGCCACAGGCAGTGCTTTGTTGGCATGACACCCTGTGAGGGATGAGATGTTGACTTTACATTTGTCTCCTCACCAACATACACAAGCTGCAATGGCAGTGTGTGTTGGTGAGGGGTCTCTTAGGGTGGCACAATACATGCTGCAGGCTTTAGGGACCCTTCCTGGCCACAGAGCCCTTGGTACCACTGGCACCTTTTACAAGGAACTTAGCTGTGTGCCAGGGGTGTGCCAATTGTGGAAACACTGGAACAGTGTTGGGAAAGAACACTGATTCTGGGGCCTGATTAGCAGGCTCCCAGCACACTCTCAGTCAAGTCAGCATCAATATCAGGCAAAAAATAGGGAGTAACCATGCCAAAAGTGGCACTTTCCTACAGAGGGCAGCCGGTCACCGTAGCACAGCTGAGCAGGAGTCCAGTAGAGTGATAGTCCTTTCAGCAGCATAATAGTCGTTCTTCCCGGCAGAGTATCCACAGGTCCAGAAGTGTACTGAGTTGGTAGGGTCAGTGGTCCAGTACTTATACCCAGTTACAGAGGTCCTTTCTTCCTGCCCAGGTTGCAAACTTACTACAGGAAGGTAAGGAGCCCTTTTTGTTGGAGCAGGACACTGCCCATTCAGGTGTGTCAGCTCCTCCCTCCTATCCTGCCCAGGATGGCCTATCAGGATGTTGGTGGCCCATCAGTTACACCTAAGAGTCCTTTGTGTGTGGCTGTCTGGAAGGGATGCACAATCCCAGCTGTCACCCTAGCCCAAACGTGTATTGGAGACAGGCAGAAGGTACTAGATGGATAAAGTAAGAAAATGGCAACTTTGTAAATGTGGCATTTTCAAAATTACAATTTAAAATTCAACTTTACCATAGGCTGTGATTTTAAATTGTGATTACAGAGACCCCAAACCTTGGGGTCCCACCCCTTCTCAATTGGAAATTACACATATAAAATGTACTAAGGTAATCCCAATGTTACCCTATGGGAGTGATAGGCCTTGCACTAGTGAACAACTAATTTAAGAGTGTTTCACTAATAGTAAAACTTAAAAGAACATGTCCTAATGTTTAAATACACTGCATCCCCAACTCTGGTCTGTCTAGGGCCTATATTAGGGGGTGACTTATTTGAATTAAAAAGGAAGGTTTGGACCTGGAAAGAGGGTTAACTTTCCAGGTCGACACGGCAGTTTAAAACTGCACACACAGGCTCTGCAATGGCAGGCCTGAGACATGTTTAAAGGGTTACTGAAGTGGGTGGCACAATCAGTGCTGCAGGCCAATTAGTCGCATTTAATTTGCAAGCCCTGGGCGCATGTAGAGCGCTTTACTAGGGACTTATATGTACATTAAATATGCAAATTATGGATAAGCCAATGCTACCATGTGTTAAGCAGATAGCACATGCACTATAGCACTAGTTAGCAGTGGTAAAATACCCAGAGTCCTAAAGCCAACAAAAGTGAATTCAGCAAAAAGGAAAGGAGGAAGGCAAAAATTATGTGATGGCCCTGCAGACAGGGCCATGTCCAACAAAACCCCACTCCAACCTAAAGCCCTGGGAGACTAATCAATACCTTGATGGGATTCCCTGCTTATGAGATAGAGGACCTCATAACGACTTTGGCGTTTCTTTTCTAAGACCACTGAAGCCGCTACAGGCAAAAGACCACCAGTCCTGGAGGTGTTTTGCCCGCCATATTAGGAGTATTCCGCTTGGCCAGTGGGCAAAAACTGCATTTTCGCCCACTTGGCCTGCGGAACACTCACCAGAACACTGATGCCGGCTCATAATTGAGCCGGTGGCAATGTTGTGCTGCGTCAGGTGCAACAGCACCTGTCATGCATTTCACTCCCCCTAATTCAGGCAGTGAAATACGCAATAGGGCTGTGCATGGGGGCCCTGGCACTGCCCATGCCAAGTGCATGGGCGGTGCAGGGGCCACCAGGGACCCCCGACATCCTCATTCCTTAAGCCTTTCCATGGCTGTGTTTACCGACATGGAAAGGCTGATGGATGGGGACTCGTAATCCCCAGGGCAGAGCTGCTTGCAATGCTGCCCTGGCGGATTACAACCACGACACCGCCAGGCTGCAGCCAGCCTGCAGCCTGGCGGTGTCAGTGGTTTGACCGTGAGGGCTCCGCCACAATCATAATGGGGCAGTCGGACCACCCTGTCTACGGTGGTCCGACCGCCATCATGAGTGTGGTGGTCTTAAGACTGCCACACTCGTACTGAGGGCCAGAATGTTGACAATAGCCCACTACTGCAGGGGCACTTGTCAGTTCTGCACCTTTCTAAACTCTGTTGGATCCCTCCCCGCATACTCTACTGAGCCATTCAACTGACCTATGGGGAACCCTTCTCCTCATCTGTAGCTCCCATCTGTGCAGCACCTAACCTTAACTTGTTCACAGATGCAACCCAGATGGCAGACAGTACCACCATAGCCAACAAATTGATAAACAGGCCCCAGACAATCCAGGGCTCTTTGACCTCTGAAATTTCTCAGAGTGGGGGACAGTAGTCCCAGGTGACTTGCACCCTTTTTCCACTGTACCTCCCACCAGTTCAAGGGTGTTATCTTGAAACTGGTCCTTCAACCCAGGGTCTGTACACTTAGGTTGAACAGTTGCCTGCAAGCCAGGAATTCCAGGGGAGTACCACCACCCACCAAGGAAGACACACTCTGTATATCTCACACAAGAGCCTGCCTGTTGCAGGTCCCAAGACCTCTGTCCTTGTGACAGTGTATCGAGTCCCCCCGGCCAGAAGTGGCCTCACTAGTGTCAGTCTTGGGGTGCTCTGTTCACAGAGGTAGCAACCCCTGGCCCACTGTGGACTGTTTCCAAGTCAGGGCGCTTGTGGCAGCCACCCCACCCAGCTCTTCTGACATTGGAGAGCCACAATCAGTGAATGGTCCCTCGATACAGACCAGGTCCCCCTGCTTATGCCCCCTCTGGGAGCAATCCAAGCTCTGGGGCTGGAAATAGGGCACCCTGGGCCTCTGCCCATCCACACCCCTACCCCCACCCCACCTCTTCTTCTACTCTAAGAAGGGACTTGGGTCCCTCTCCCCCCTTACCATACCGGGAACTGTCTGGGTCACAGCATACCTCCCTCCCATTCTGTTGAAGGGAACCCAAACCTCCCGCTTTAGGATAACTCCCCAATGCCTTCTCGGGCACTCTGGTACTCACCCAGAGGTCTGCCTCCTTTGCAAGCTCCCTGGGTCATTGAACTTCCAATCAACCAGATGTTGGCTTAGCTCTGGAAAACAGTGACTGAACATGTGCTCTCTAGCAATCAAATTGTACAGCCCCTCAAAAGTATTGACTTCACTACCCTTCACCCAACCATCCAGTGCCTTGTAAAAGTACCCCACAAAATCCTCTATGGGCTGGTGAAACAGTTTCTGACTGTCCCTAAATCTCAACCTGCAAATCTTCTCGGGGTGAGGAACAAGTTACTTACCTTCGGTAACGCATCATCTTGTAGAGACAGGATCTAGCCGCAGATTCCTTACTATAGAATTTTCCCCAGGCGAGAGCCTGGATACGGAAACTTTTTCCTATAGCGCGTCAGAAGAAAGTGTTGCACGACTTTGCGTCGACATCCACTGGCTGTGACGTCAGCGAAGTTCATATAACGCCCTCACCAACATCAGTTTCGTCTGTGACTATTTTCCGGACTCAAGCATGAAGCCACGTATAGAAACTGCCTACTGGATCTGTGTGCTAGGTCAAACGACAACCCTGTGTCAAATAATCACTGCATTCTTAATTCAAGGTGTTGATTTCCATAACAAAATCTTCTGAGACCAAAGGGAACAAAGTTTGCAGAGCGGGGAGGATGGGATGGGTCGTTAAGTAATTTGCGGCTAGATCCTGTCTCTACCAGATAATGCATTACTGAAGGTAAGTAACTTGTTCATCTGATAGAGACATCTAGACACAGATTCCTTACTTTAGAATCAGATACCAAAGTCATAGTACCCAGGAGGAGGGAATGCAAACTGAGAACTCCTGAAAAAGTTTTGAAGTATCATAAAACCAGTCTAAAAGAAAAGAAAAAGACTGGACAATCATAATAATTAAGATGATTTATAATATACTATACAACACCAAAACCTGTGGAAGGCACCACAGGTACCCAGAGTACATGAAAAACATGGGAACAAGCTCATCCATGTTAGTATTTCAAATGTGTGTTAGAGTGACCCAACAACATTGAAAGTCTCTAACCAGAAGAAAACTGGTCTAGTACAAGAGAAATAGACCATGCATTCCTAAGAATACCTATGAGGAAACACATCCTTGTTAGTAAAAGAACTGTGTGAAGAACCACAGTAATAAAAAGTAATAGAAACGTTAATAGCATGTCGATAGCATCATCCATGATCAATACCATTCAAAATAAGTTCTTTGACTGAGACCAGTCTAAAATAATTCATAAAGACCAGGCATGCATAAGAATGCAGGTGAGCCCTAACATATTTCAAGACGTGAAACTTGTGAGAGAAACCACGGATAAGGAGTCCTAAACATTAAAAACATGAAATAAAGAAAATCCATGTTAATGACCAATCGGTGTTAGAGGTAAACAAACACAATGAATATTAAGCTACTTGCTCCCTTAATAGGATGTGAACCCATGCACGAACACCTCATCAATACTGTGGAAATGACCACAGCAATAACATCATAAAGACAAAGAAAACATGGGTAAGAAACACTACCCATGACCGTAGGAGAGTATCACCAAATGAGCTAGTTCAGATAAATCTATTTGTTCTTATATGTAATCCGAAACTGCATGGTCTATCCTGTTCGAACACAGAGCTCCATAACATGCCATTGAGCAATACCCCTTACCGTGTAAAGGTATATCCTAACCAGACCTACACTATAAGGCACACATCAAATGTTTATCTCTTGCAGACAAAACATACAATTGCCCTCTTTAAAAAGAAGTTGAAGACAACAATAGCAAGCATTTGGCATGTAAATATACTTTTCCCGAGGAAAAGTAGCTAGAGATGATAAAAACATCAGCAAGATATTCTCAATATATATATCTACTGACACAGGAATATAAAAAATAAACGCCTATGTAGTAACCAACAAAATATATATATTTATCTTTTTATTAAAAAAAAAATCTGAATAAAACAGCAAGTATGAAAAAGGGACCTTAGTAGTGTGGCAGAAACCAAGGTGAGTATGTGATTAAGACTAATCTACAGATGAACTAGAAAAGGTGTCAATTACGCAAAAACTGAAAATTTACAAGATTCTGAAATGAAAAGAATCTGTCTGACTTTGTATATATTGTCTTATGACAACACTTCTCAACGTGTTAACCCAACCTACAACTGTAGGAAAGTACCCTCTTTCCTGGCATGGTTACCCCCCTTTGTCTGCCTGATATCAGTGTGTTTGACTATGCCCACTGGGATCCTGCTAACCAGGACCCCAGTGAATACGCTCTCTCTCCCAAAAGTATGTATTTCACCCGCAATTGGCACTCTGGTGCCCCCTTATAAGTTCCTAGTATATGGCACCTAGGTACCCAGGGCATTGGGGTGCCAGAGGACCCCTAAAGGCTGCAGCATACATTTTGCTACCTAGAGGGAGCCCATGCAAACACTGCTGCAGGACTGCAACCACCCTTTCACTGCCATTTTTCACTACAACAGGTCAATTATTAGTCACCCCTATGGTAGGCCTTCTAGCCCAGAGGGCAAGGTCTAAAGTACCTGTGCGTGAGGGCACTCCTGCACTAGCAGAGGCGCCCCCCAAACTTCAGGCCCATCTTCCCGGACTTCGTGAGAGCAGGGACGCCATTTTACGCGTGTACTGGACATAGGTAACTACCTATGCCCAGCTACATAATGGTAACTCCGCACATAGGCATGTTTGGTATCAAACATGTTGGAATCATACCCCAAGGGTTTTGCAATCATTGGTTGTATGATTCCATGCACTCTGGAGGCTCCTTAGAGGACCCCCAGTATTGCCATTTCAGCTTCTGAGGGTTTCCAGGCAGCCCAAGCTGCTGCCACCTCCCAGACAGGTTTCTGCCCTCCTGTTGCTTGAGAAGCTCAAGCCCAAAATGGCAGAACAAAGGATTTCCTTTGAGAGAGGGGTGTTACACCCTCTTCCTTTGGAAATAGGTGTTACAGGCTGGGGAGGGGTAGCCTCCCTAAGCCACTGGCAATGCTTTGAAGGGCACATTTGGTGCCCGCCTTGCATAAACCAGTCTACAACCGTGCAGGGACCCCCAATCCCTGCTCTGGTGCGAAACAGGACAAAGGAAAGGGGAGCGACCACTCCCCTGTCCATCACCACCCCAAGGGTGGTGCTCAGAGCCACTCCAGAGGGTCCCTGGGTTTTGCCATCTTGGATTCCAGGTTGGCAGGGATCTCTTGGAGCATCTGAGTGGCCAGAGCCAGCAGGTGGCGTCAGAGCCCCCCCCCCCGATAGGTGGTCACGCAGCTAGGTTACCAATCCCCCTTTCAGGGCTATTTAGGGTCTCACCTTTGGGTGGTTCCTTAGATTTGGATTGTAAGACTCTGTACCCTCCACTTCGACTTCTGACTGAAGAAACTGCATCTGGACTCTTCAGAACCCTACAAGCTGCAACAAAGAAGTAAGATGCCTTCTGCAACATTGTATCTCCGGCTCCTTCCAGCAACTGCAAAGTTTCCCTGGTCGTGCATCCTTTGAGGAAAGCCCGTTTTCAGCTTCCTGGATCCCCTCTCCTGCTGAGCTGTGTGGATCCTGCATGATGGACTGAAGTGGTCCCAACGGTCCTCTCTTCCAACTGTACAACTCTAGTGGAGGTAAGACCTTGCCTCCCCACACAAGTCAGTACCCCTGTGCACCGCGTCTTTTGCAGCTGCCAAGGCTTGTTGGCATCCTTCCTCCAAGATCTTCGTGCATCTTGCAGCTCCAGCCCCCAGCACTCCTTCCTGCGACGCACAGCTCCCTGAGTGGTTCTTGGCGCCGTGTGAGCCTTTCTCGTAGTGCTGACTGGGCCTCTCCTGCAACTTCTCTGTCCCCATCCTGTGGGACTCCTGTGGGGGCTGCCAGGTCTACTGTGGGCTCTCTGTGCTGCTGAGGGCCTCCTCTGGCTCCTCCTCCTGGGTAGAGTCCACCTGGTCCTTCATGGTCCTCGCATCACCATTTTCCACTAACCACAAGCTTTTCGTGGGCCAAGGCTTGTTGGCAGACTTCAACGACGCAAACCCGACTGCAATCCTCCATCCGGCGTGGGACATCACCTGCACCCTCCAGAAACTCAAATTAGTCTTGGGTGCAGTGCTGACTCTTCTTTCTCACCGGTAGTTCGCTTCTTGCACCTTCCTCCTGGTGGGTTGGGGCTCTTGCCCTTCCTGGACTCTCCTGTGCTTCTTGGACTTGGTCCCCTCTATTCACAGGTCCTCTGGTCCAGGTATTCACTGTTGATGTCTTGCAGTCTCTTCTGGGTTTTGCAATATTCTTCTGTTCTTCTCTGTGTTTATTCCAGGAAACTTACTGTGATTTACTCCTGCTTTCCTGGTTGCTGGGGTGGGTTGTGGTACTTACGTTTGGGCTTTCTAAATACTCCCAGCTCCCCTCTACACACTACACTTGCCTAGGTGGGGGACCGACTTTTGCATTCCACTTTCTTAGTACATGGTTTGTGCTCCCCCTAGGCCCATTTCTTCCTATCGTGATTTTCACTAATTGCATTGTTTTCCAACAGTTGTATGTCTATTTCTGCATACGAGTGTATATAATTTGTGTAGCTCTTACCTCCTAAGGGAGTTTAGCCTTTATTGTATTTTTGGTATTTGTGTCACCAAAATAAAGTCCCTTTATTTGTGTAACACTGAGTGTTTTCTTTCATGTGTGTGAGTAGTGTGTGACTACAGTGGTATTGCATGAGCTCTGCATGTCTCCTAGATAAGCCTTGGCTGCTCATCCACAGCTACCTCTAGAGAGCTAAACACTGACTACACTACACTAATAAGGGATAAATGGACCTGGTATAAGGTGTAACTACCATAGGTAGCCACCACACACCAGCCAGCCTCCTACAACAACAACTAGAGTCAGGTAAATGATGAAAACAGTTGAACTTAGATTAATATATAACCTCTTCAAGCACAACAGATATAAATATGTTCATAGAGAAGAAGAAGTACCCCTGAAGAGAGTAAAACCCTTCCAAAAAGAAAGAAGTTTTGAATGCAAATGCCCAAGCGCAGAACAACTCTTAAAGAATCAATAATGATAACTATTTTAAACAATAGACTGAATAAAATCTACACAGAGATATGTTGCAATGAAAACCCATTATAAACTGACATAAGCTAGGAAAGGAAAACAATGATGTTCCAAGAACATGTCAACACCATATAAATGTATAAAATCCATCAAACCTTGATGGCTATCTAATATAAAACATTTAACACCAAACAAGGAGAGTCATAAAGCCCCCAATAAGATACTTTCTGGCTTCTAAAGTATCAAATCTACCAAAAGTAGAACAACTGATATTAACATATCATAGGTAAAGGTAGACGTACACCACAACTAGTGTATATCAACTGCTATATTAATTGACATTACAAGAAGGACTTAGTAAACAGACACCCTTAGTGATGTAGACTCTTTATAAAGAAACCTCTTTAAACAGAGATTAAACAATATATCGACACTCCAAATGAGCTGTTAATGTTTCCCTACAATGGATACTAGTATAATTCTATAATCTCACAAGTTGGAAAAACTAACTCCCTGCTGAGGGAGCAACTCTGTACCCTAAAATGAAGGTGCAATAGCTCACAAGTTAAGGAATCCTGGGTGTGTGTGTGTGTGTGTGTGTATATATACATATATATATATATACTGTATACACATATCAGTGCTCACCAGCATACAAGCAACTACTCAAATACTTAGAGTATGGTATATACCATAAAGGTAACAACTCTTAAGCACAAGCTTTTCTTAAGTGTAAAGTAAACAATATCATCTTTATATCAGGTGTATTAAAAAGTAATAACCCTCTAAGAGGCTGTTCTTTACAAACTCAAAGTGGAAAGTCATAACTTTACACCAAGTAATGACAATATTGAAAGTAGCCTTGAATACCAGGCATGAAAAGCCCCATAGGGTTGCAGGGCAGTATACACCCCAATAACAATGTAAGGAAAAATAGCATCTGCTGATAGCAGGATCACCCACCAGGTGCCATAATTAGGTTGTAACAGATATATAACTGAAAAGGCTTCATTACCCTGCTGAAGAATGGCTCTTCTGTGGAAAAAGTAAAGGGAAATAACACCTTAGTAGTCCGTACAGGAGTTATGAACTAGGCCAAGAGGTAGAGAGTAACCAAGCTAATTTGCTGTTCCACCCCTACTGTAACAGAAACACCTTAAAGCTGAGCCTGACTGTGCATCAAATAAATGGGCACCATTAAACAGCATGTCAATGTGGCTTGGACTGGCTCTTAAAACCCTGAGGTACGTAACCAGGCACGGCAACGGATCACAATTGAGGAAGCCATAGCTTGTCCCACAGAGTCAGTAGAATCCATACCACAGCGAATGATTAGTTTAGCTGCTTGCTGGCCAGCTTGAATCATGGGAGTAAGAGTGCTCCTGATTTCTTTTGAAAGCGTAGACAAAATATTCACCAATGAGTGACATAAAGAATGAGAGAAACATACAAGAACTGTAGTCACAGAGCATAGCGCAGAACTTGTGGAGGAAAAAATATGCCTGTCACAGATGTCTAGACTCCTGGGCTCTATATCAAATGGGACATGTGGGAGAGACTCAGTATCATGGGAGGCCAAAATAGTCTATGCCACCAAACTGCGATGTGTAGGATATCTTATTAGACAAGTCGGATCTTAGCCCGATCAACAGGGGCCCCTGTAACAATCTTAGCCCAAGCCTCTAACAAAGGACTTTGCTGTAAAAAAAAAAAAAAAACTCTAGTTCAAACCCTGTTTGGCCTTGACGGAAGACATCAATTAGGCGGGTTGAAGTTAATTCCACTAAAGAAAGTGTTGGATCCAATACTACAACAACCCTTCTCAGCAAGTCTGCAACAGAGGAGCTTGCCTCCATAGCAAGTCCAGGGGAACAAAGTAGGTCTGAGGCTGGAGAAGAACCCAAGCCACTGGCTGCAGCTAGGTCAGTTAGCCAGCAGTCCTCTCAATGAGGTTCCAACTTCTCTGCCACCTCTGGCTATGATCTTCCAACTCATGAAGAGCTCATCTGAGTAATGTTGTTATCCTGAACAACTGCTTTATCTCTGTCAATTAATCTAAGTCTCTACATATCATTTCAAGGTCAAAGTTTTTCATTGTGTCCATTTGACTACTGACGCTGTCACTTATAAGTCACCTATACATCAAGCCCTGCACTAGCAGAGGTGCCTCCACGTCATCCAGGCCCATTTTCCCAGACTTCGTGAGTACTGGGACGTCATTTTACGTGTGCACTACATATAGGTGAGTAGTTATGTGCAGCTACATAATGGTAACTCCGAACATAGGCATCAAACATGTTGGAATCATACTTGAATGCTTTTGCAAGCATTGGTTGTATGGTTCCATGCACTCTGGGGACTCCTTAGAGGACCCCCAGTATTGCCTTACTATCCTTCTGAGGTTTTTCAGGCAGCCCCAGCTGCTGCCACCTCTCCAACAGGTTTCTGCCCTCCTGTTGCTTCAGCAGCTCAAGCCCAGTAAGGCAGAACACAGGATTTCCTTTGGGAGAGGGGTATTACAGCCTCTCCCTTTGGAAATAGGTGTTGCAGGCTTGGGAGGGCTTCTGGAAATGCTTTGAAGGGCACAGATGGTGCCCTCCTTGCATAATCCAGTCTACACCAGTTCAGGGAATCCCCAGTCCCTGCTCTGGTGCGAAACTGAACAAAGGATAGGGGAGTGACCAGAGCTCCTCCAGTGTGTCCCAGACCTGCGCAATCTTGAATCCAGAAGTGTGAGGGCACAATGGAGGTCTCTGAGTGGCCAGCGCCAGCAGGTGATGTCAGAGACCCCTCCTGATAGGTGCTTTCCTCACTAGGTGGCCAATCCTCCTCTGAGGGCTATTTAGGGTCTCTCCTGTGGGCTTTTCCTCAGATAACGACTTGCAAGAATTCACCAGAGTTCCTCTGCACCTCTCTCTTCGACTTCTGCCAAGGATCGACCACTGACTGCTCCAGGACACCTGCAAAACTGCAACAAAGTAGCAAGAAGACTACCAGCAACATTGTAGCACCTAATCCTGCCGGCTTTCTCTACCGTTTCCTTGTGGTGCATGCTTTGGGGGCTGCCTGCCTTCATCCTGCACTGGAAGTCACAAAGAAATCTCCCGTGGCTTGACGGAATCTTCCCCCTGCTCCAGCAGGCACCAAACTTCAGCGTCACTGGTACTATGGGACCCCTCTCATCTTGACGAGGTTGGCCCCTGGAACACAGGTGGTAGACCCAAGTGACAGAGACTGTCCAGTGGTCCAACTGTCCAAATTTGGAGGAGGTAAGTCCTTGCCTCCCCTCTCCAGACAGTAATCCTGTGCACTGCGTGAACTGCAGCTGCTAGGGCTTCTGTGCACTTTTGCAAGGAATCCTTCATGCACCGCCTAGCCCAGGTCCCCAGCACTCCGTCCTGCATTTCTCAACTCACTGAGTTGACCTCTGGCTTCGTGGGACCCTGATTTGTAGTGTTAAGATGACCGCCATGCTCAGTTTTCTTAAACCCGTGTTTAAGTACTTCTGTGGATGCTGCCTTCAGGTGCATGGGCTCTCTGTGTTGCTGAGGGCCCCCTCTGTCCCCTCTTCCAAATGGCGACCTCCTGGTCCTTCGTGGGCCCGGGCAGCACCATTTTTCTTCAACCGCGACCTTTGCAGCTAGCAAGTCTTGTTTGCGGTCTTCCTCCAATGAAACAACGCTGCTTCCTCCAGCACTCCGTGGGACATCTTCTGGACGAAGGAGAAGTTCCTAGCACCTTTCGTTGTTGCAGAATATTCAGTTTCTTCCATCCGGAGGCAGCCATTTTGCACCTTCATCTGGGGTTTATTGGGCTCCTGCCCCCCTGGACACCTTTGTGACTCTTGGACTTGGTCCCCTTCCTTTACAGGTCCTCAGGTCCAGGAATCCGTCTTCAGTGCTTTGCAGTCTGTTGTGGTCTTTGCAGAATCCTCTTTCACGAGGTTAGTGTGTTTCTGGGGAAGTAGTAGCACTTTACTTCTAGTTTTCAGGGTCTTGGGGTGAGGTATCTTGGCCACCCTTAGTGTTTTCTTAAACTCCCAGCGACCCTCTACACACTACACTAGCCTAGGGGTCCTTTCGTAGTTCGCATTCCACTTTCTTGGTAAATGGTTTGTGTTGCCCCTAGGCCTATTGCATCCTATTGTATTCTACATTGTTTGCACTTCTTTCTGACTGTTTTACTTACCTGATTTTGGTTTGTGTGTATATTTTGTGTATTTTACTTACCTCCTAAGGGAGTATATCCTCTGAGATATTTTTGGCATATTGTCACTAAAATAAAGTATCTTTATTTTTAGTAACTCTGAGTATTGTGATTCGTATGATATAGTGCTATATGATATAAGAGTTATAGTAGGGGCTTTGCATGTCTCCTAGTTCATCCTAAGCTGCTCTGCTATAGCTACCTCTATCAGCCTAAGCTGCTAGAACACTACTAATAAGGGATAACTGGACCTGGCACAAGGTGTAAGTACCATCAGGTACCCACTATAAGCCAGACCAGCCTCCTACACTCACTTTTCTGGGTTTTCAGTATCTTGGTATCACCTCTTCCTGGGGCTCTAACATCCCTCGAGGTCCCCCTTGCCCTCTTTCTACCTCCCATTTCACTCTTCTGACGGAGCTGTAAACCCAGGGCCCTACACTTTCCCCTCCTTTACGTTCTTCTTCTCTATTTTCCCTATTGTACCTGGTCGAGGTATATAGCTCTTTACCCCCCCCCAACACCCCCCCCCCCAATGTCCCCTGCTTTATTACTGGTATAGGGTGTTTTGAGATATATATACTGTTGGAAACTTTGCTGTATTTATGGAGTCTACCACACTGTTGTCATCCAAGCGCATTAACCTCCTGGTCTCTTCTCTTTACCATGGGCCACACTAGGGTGGGCATACAGATATTAATTAATTTTAGTTCCTCCGTGATCCCCTGAAGATGGTTTTTATGGGCTTTCCCCAACCCTTTATTTACCCTTAGTGGTTCCAAAATTGCCTGGAGAGTTTTCTGCATTAAAAACATCACTTCTAGCAGTGACGAGGAGGAAGTTGCTGATATATCTAAACCCAAGGACTGTGAGGGGACGGTCAGGGTGGTACATTGCCAAGGGATAGCCCTTCCTGCCTTTTCCAACTGCTTTTTTCCCCCCACCTTCTGTTTCCTCCTTCTTGGTCCATACCCCACTTGATGAGGGCCCTCATTATCCTCCATGAGGCTATTGACCAAATAAGGAAAGAGGCTGGGTGATGAGGACAGTCTTGGTACAGGTAAAAACAACTTCCCTATATCTTTATTAAGCTCTACCCTTGGGGTCAAGTCCAAGTCAAGCACTGATTCCAGAATAATAGTGACTTATTACATTCTTCTGCCCTCCCTTCATTCTCCACTAAGAGGCTTTGTCAGCGTTATAGGTTGAACGTGAGTATCTGGCTTTATTTAAAAGTAGTTCCCTGCAAACTCCTTTATCAATTGTTCCAAATATGCTGCGCTTGCTTGTTCCCCAGGGAGCATTTAAGTACCTAAGGTGTCCTCTTCCCCTGGTATGTTGGGGGTCGTTATTTCCTTCTGGGGGACCGATGAAGGTGCTCTCCACAGACTCACTATGTTGGGGCTCCCGTGGGCGAATGGCTTTTTACTGGAATGTCTCTCTGCCCCCTCTTCATACCGTAACCATCTCGTGCCTTCACTTTACCCGGTGGCATTTTCCCTTTAAAGTGTCCTTATGGTAAACAATAAGCTGGGGCTTAGATTATCAGTCAGGTTTAGGTAAAAACTGCATCGCAAACACGCAGACACTTACCTACACTTTTGCCTCGGTTCTGCCGCCACCCCTGCCTGCCTTGATGTAGCACAATCAGCAGGGCTCTTTATATTCTTGTAAGTTTTACTTTTCCCTGTCACTGCCCTTCATCTTGGGCAGCTGCCAAACACTGTTACAGCATTCCCTGATCCCATTCAGCCTCCTACGCTAAAGTGCTGCTCCACCTTACGTCCTAACCCCGTAGCTCCCAAGAGGGGCACGCACCTATCCTCACCTATCACTCCAGGTCAATTGCAACTTCACTGGTGAATATTTCACTAATGTTAGAAACTGGGGGCCAGATGTAGCAAACGATTGCGACTCGCAAACGGGCCGAATCGCAATTTGCGACAGTGCAAAATCGGAAATGGGATGCAAAAAGCCCATTTCCGACTCGCAAAAAGCGATGGGACCCGTTTGCGAGTCGCATCCGGTGCAACCCCATTTTGCGACCCGCAAATTGCAAGTCGCAATTTGCGAGTCGCAACCCATATGCAATTGCAACTCGCAAATTGCGACTAGTCGCAAAAAGCCCAGTTTGCATGTCCCATTTACCACTAACTCAGAGCAGGTGGTAACCATTACCAAAGTATAAAAGGGGACCCAGAGGGCATCTGGCTTACTCAAGATGGCGGAGATATACCTGATAGCAGTGAGGAGGAGAGTCTACGCAGCCCAGCAGAGGAGGAGGAGGGGCCACAGACAGGAGAAGATATATAGAACCAGGCAGACTCTTTTTCAGCAAACTGAAGAGGAGATCTATGACAAATACCGCCTTAGCAGCGCAGCCATTCTAGAATTGATAGATTTACTGAAACCACAGCTAGAACACAAGACTCTGCGTGGCTGCGCCATCCCTACGCATGTGCAAGTACTATGCGCACTGCACCTCTTGGCCTCAGGGAGCTATCAGGGGGTCATTGCCGTGGCAGGTGGGGTATCCCAAAGTGCAGTGTCAAGGTTCCTCAGGGCATTCCTTACCGCATTGCCCACTTTCCTCATGTCATAGGGTGTGTAGATGGGACACACATTCAAATATGCCCCCCTGCTAATCTGGAACACATTTTCCGCAACAGGAAGTGTACCCACTCACTCAACATACAGGTTGTTTGTGATGCCCATTATGTCATCACGGACATCGTAGCTAAGTTTCCTGGCAGTACCCATGACTCATACATTTTTAGGCATAGTGGGATACAACAACGCCTGGAACGTGGGGAATTTGGAGACGGTTACCTCCTAGGTAGAGCCACAGACACTTGCAGACATACACACAGGTCACTGTGCATGACTATCTGGACTTCCTAACAGTGTACTTTTGTGCCCAACAGGTGACAGTGCATATGCTCTCAGGCCTTGGATCATGACTCTGTTTTTAACACCCAGAACTGAATCAGAGAGGCAATACAACAGTGCGCATAAGAGGACCAGGAACCTGATCGAGCGCACCTTCGGACTGCTGAAGGCAAGATTCAGATGCCTCCACCGCAGTGGAGGCGCCCTCCAATACACCCCATTACCGCTTTCAAAATTGTGGTTGCATGCGCCATCCTCCACAACATAGCCACCCGACGTGGGCTACCTCTCACCCCTGCAGACCCAGATCCTGATGATGAAGAGCAAGAACAACCACATCGCCATCATGGGGATAAGAGTCTAGCTAATCAAGGCAGACTGAGACGGGACCACATTGCAACGCAATATTTTGGACGGTACGTGTCAACTCCCACCATACTCACCTATTAACCAAAAACTCCATTTGTTAAGTGGAACTAAAATAACTGTTTTATTAATGTCATGAAGAAACTATATACAAGTTGAAATTGTCCATGGGCAGGAAAATGCCAACCAGTCATGTGGCACATTAACGCCATGTGCCACATTAATCTGTCCTGGCTGTTGTCTATGATCTCCTGCCCCTCCTGCCAGCCTGGCTGGTCCCTGCTGCGTCCATGGTGCTGTGCCTACCACTCCTCAGCACCCTACTGTCAGTGGCAGAGACACTGCTCACTGTTGAGCCCTCCTCACTGTCTTGGGGTGTTTCCCCGGTGGCCCTCGACATCTCCCGTGTCTCCATAAGTTCAACTATGTGGGTGAGACGTCCCAGGCCCCTGGCAACATTTCCAGAGTGTTCTGGTATGCTTTCTGGAGTGTTCTGCTGCACATGCAAGCATGTAATCGCAATTTGCGACACCCACACGCTAATTGCGAGTTCGTTTTTTGCACACTCGCAAACAGCGACCTCGCAAACTGCGGACTCGCACACAGCGTTGCGAGTCCGGCTGCGAGTCGCAAAATCGGATCGCTTTTTTTTCTGACATTCCAATTTGCGAGTCGCATTTTGCGAGTCGCATCAACTCGCAAAATGCGAGTCGCAATTTTTATTTTTGCTACATCTGGCCCTGGGTCTCTAATTGGCAGAGGTATATACTCTTGCAGAAGTAGGGACCACAGTCCTAGTCAGGGTCACAACACAGTCCAAATTATCGTGTGCTCACCCTCTGGTAGCTTGGCAAAGAGAGGGAAGGCTTAACTTAGAAGGCAATGTGTAAATTATTTGTGCAATAACTCGTGCAGTAACACAGTGAAAACACCACAAAAGTACACCACACCAGTTTAAAAAAGTAGATAATCTTTATCTGAATAAAATAAGGTTGAAATGTTAAAAATCCAGTTTGTACAATCCAAGATACAAAATTTTAAAGATTTAACCCCATAAAGCGCTTGGAAACAAGCTTACAAATGTAATTGCTGCAACTGGGTGTTATCACAACGTCGTTGACTGAGTCGTTCCCAACAGTTCGCCACCACAGTGCTGGTCCCTGAATCGGACAGACCCCCAGTCACAGTACCTTTGAAAACAAAGAAACAAAGACGTTGCACGGAGTCAGAGAGGCGAGGCGTTGCTAGAGCCGTTGTGGCGCCGGTTACTTACGGTGACCGGGAGGTGAGGAGCTGGTTCTCTATTGCGAGGCAGGGGAGGTGTCAAGCGTCAGTTCCGTCTGGTACCAGGACATGTAAAACTCAGAGTACAGGTCCTGCCTTTTACTTACACAGAACCCTGCCCTATGGGTTATCTAAGGCCAACCTTAGGGGTCACTTATATGTAGAAAAGGGGGAGTTTAAAGTTTTGCAAGTAGTTTTAAATTTCAAGTCAAAGTGTCAGTGAAACTGCACACACAGGCCTTGTAAATGGCAGGCCTGAGACATGGTTAAGGGGGTACTTAAGTGGATGGCACAACCAGTGCTGCAGGCCCACTAGTAGCATTTAATTTACAGGCCCTGAGCAGTTCTAGTGCACTTTACTAGGAACTTACTAGTAAATCAAATATGCCAATCATGGATAAACCAATTACACACACATTTTGTATAGGATCACTTGCACTTTAGCACTGGTTAGCAGTGGTAAAGTGGCCAGAGTAACAAAAACAGCAAAAACAGAGTCTGGCCCACATCAACAACCTGGGAAACAGAGGCAAAAAGTTAAGGGAGACCATGCCAAGGATGAAAAGTCTAACAACTGAGTATTGTCTTTCATGTGTGTAAGTACTGTCTGACTACAATGGTATTGTAAGAGCTTTGCATGTCTCCTAGTTCAGCCTTGGCTGCTCTGCTACCTCTAGACAGCCTGGCTTCTAGCCACTGACTACATCTCACTAATAAGGGATAATTGGACCGGTATAAGGTGTACGTACCATAGGTACCCACTACAAACCAGGCCAGCTTCCTACAGGGGGCTCTCAGCAACTCAGAGAGCCCTCAGAAAAGCAGGCAGCGCGCACAGGAATCCCACAGCACAGGGACAAAGAAGGTGCAAAAGGAGGCCCACTCAGCACTATACAAAGGGATCCCACGCCACCAGAGAACCACGCAGGTGGCTGTGTGTCTCAGGAAGGCGTGCTGGGGGCTGGAGCTGCACGGTGCATGAAGAAGTTAATGGAAAGATGCCAACAAGCCTTGGCAACTGCAAAACATGCAGTGCATGGGGGTACTGTCTTGCGTGGGGAGGCAAGCTATTAGCTCCACCAAAGTTGGACAGTTGGACGTCAGGACCACTTTAGTCCACCTCCCGTGATGCTGGATCCACGCACTTCGTCAGGAGAGGCGGCCCAAGCCACTGTTCGTCGCTGTAGAAAGTTGCCTGCTGAAGCAAGGAAGTGACTTCTTCTCTTCAAGAGAGATTACATAGCTCTGTAATCATGTGTCAGACCTGCCACTACAGTGTCTGTGTGTGCAGTTTTAACTGTAAATTCCACTTGGCAAGTGTACCCACTTGCCAGGCCTAAACCTTCCCTTTTCTTATATGTAAGACACCCCTAAGGTAGGCCCTAGGTAGCCCCAATGCCAGGGTGCAGTGTATGGTTAAGGTAGGACATATCGGCCCTCATTACAACATTGGCGGTAAATGCCGCTTACCGCCGTGCTGACGGCCGCCAACATACCGTGACCGCAGCGGTATACCGCTACAGGTACTATAACCCACACAGAGAAATCTGCAACTATACAGACACCCACACAAGTCCGCCAGCCCAAAGGTCAGTGATAAACTGGCGGTACCAAAACCCACACCGTTATGCCAACAGAAATACGCCCACAGCATCATGACCCAAGAATCACCGTGGCGGACATTCAACCGCAGTAAACCATTGGCGGTACAGACCGCCGCGCTCAAAATACACACACACTAACAAAACTACACCACATTGGACAATTCAAACTACTCACACCTGACACACATACACACACCACACCCACATACCCAATCCAATATAAAACACACACCCACAATACCAACAACCCCTTAAAACGAAAAAAAATATTGCCAACAGAGAGAGACAAGCCAGGAGCACCCACTGAATCTGAGCCACATAACACCATCTCCCATACACCATCCACGCACCTCCCAGCACACACCCCAACACATCACCCCACACACCCTCACACATACCACTCACACTACACCCACTGCACTACAAAGACACCCCAGGTTCTCAGAGGAGGAGCTAAGGGTTATGGTGGAGGAAATCATCCGGGTAGAGCCATAGCTATTCGGATCACAGGTGCAGCAGACGTCCATTGCTAGGAAGATGGAGCTATGGCGGAGAGTTGTGGACAGGGTCAACTCCGTGGGACAGCACCCAAGAACAAGGGATGACATCAGGAAGAGGTGGAACGACCTATGGGGGAAGGTGCGTTCCGTGGTAGCAAGACACCAGGTAGCTGTACAGAGGACTGGCGGTGGACCCCCACCTCCTCCCCCACAACTAACAACATGGGAGGAGCAAGTCTTGGCGATCATGCATCCTGAGGGCCTCGCAGGAGTAGCAGGAGGACTGGATTCTGGCAAGTCAACTGTTTACTACTCCCCCCCCACCTGCATGCCAACACAAACTCCTACCCCTACCCTCACCCCCATCACTCCACCACCTCACATATACCTCACCATCACAACCCACCCATCCCAATACCAATCCATGCATGCAACACCAATGCATGGACTCCCATCACAGACCTGCATGGACACCCATCACCACAGCATGCACATTAGTGACAAACACTTAGCCAAACCAAGCACAACTCACACAAGCCAAAGCTGCCTAATAACAACCATAGTGGGAAACATATCCATGCACAAGATGGCATATGCAGATACAATAACACTGCATTTACATCCCCACAGGACCCCCCACTCAACGTCACCGGAGAGGAGGTGCCAGCCACATCCAGTGCCCCCGAAGAGGCGCACAGTTATGACAGCAGCTCTGCACGCCTGGATCACGATGACCAACCCTGCCCATCAGGGACCTCTGGACAGTCAGTGACCCAGCCACAGTCCCAAACCACCACAGCACCCACCCACCGGGCCCATCCTTCTGTCCCCAGGACACATCAATCAGCAGTGTGTCCACCACTACAGGGAACCCAGGCAACCCCACAAACACAGGACGATCAGGGACCTGGGGTCAGTGGCAGTGGGCACACACTTTAGGGGACAGAGGCATAGAACAACAGGGAAGCTAGGAGAACCTCCGTGCGATGGGGGAGGACAGGCCCAGGTAACCGACTCTCCACGAGGCACTTGCAGGGATCCTGGGAGCATACTACTATTCCCAGGAGACCATGGGCCAGATACTGTACAAGTTGCAGGAGACCCAGCGGCTGCAGGAGGGACAGTACCAGGGAAGTGGGAGGACCTGAAAGACATCCACACCACCCTGGTCATCATTGCACGGGTGCTGGCAGACATGGCCAACACCATGAGGGAGGCAGTGGCACACCAACGGGCCCCTGACACTAGCCAAAACGATGAACAGCCCTCCACCTCCGCCGGCGCTAGTGGACAGGAGGCCCCGTCACAGGCCCAACAGGCCACCAGCACCCCACCCCCTGCAAAAGGAGAACCACCCCGCAAACGGTCCCTGCGATCCAGGCAGAAGCCAGAGAACATTGCCAAGACCCCCACCAGGAAATAGGACTCTCCTGATTGTCACCCTTCTCTCCCACTGTGTCACCCTGTCCACCTTGAACTGACATTGATCCACTTCCTATGCCCCTTTGGACAATGCACCTGTGATACAAATTGAATTGACACTACCCTGGACTTTCCTTCATCACCAACCCAGCCCATTGCAATAGCCCCTCCACCTATTAGCACATAAATAAACATCCTTTGAACAAATTCAAGTATGGAGTCTGTGGATTATATGACAAATGTATTAGTTTCACAAACTGTAAACATTGCAATTCAAATCTACTGTAATATTAACATAGGTATGACCTGTAGTGGGCAGCAGTAAACACACCAGGAGCCAGAGTGGAGCACAGAGATCTGAAAATAGAGATGCCAAAGGGTACAGTAAGTGGCCATAGAAATAGGGAAATCAGGCTGCCATGTTCAATGTCAAACACAATACTGCAATGGAAGGTGAAGTAACAGTGTCTTACCTGTGTGTCACTGAGTGTATTTCTGTTGTCCACATCTTCTTCCTCTGCCTCCTCTTCGTCACTGTCAACAGGCTCCACCTCTGCCACACAACCATCTCCAGGCTCATCCTCCTGCAGAAAAGGCACCTGGCGTCTCAAGGCCACGTTGTGCAACATGCAACAATGATCTAGCACACTTTCTTGGGTGAGTGGTACAAAGATCCACCTGTCAGATGGAGGCACTGGAATCTGGCTTTCAGGAGGCCGAAGGTTCTCTCAATGATCCTCCTTGTTCGCCCATGTGCCTCATTGTAACGTTCCTCTGCCCTTGTCCTGGCATTCCTCACTCGGGTCAGTAGCCATGAGAGGTTGGGGTAACCAGAGTCACCTGAAAATATCGAGGGACACCTGTTAGCCACACACTTACCCTTAGGGCCAAACCCTCACCCATATATCTACATCAACTAGGTGGGGATCATGGGCTCACCTATTAGCCGCACCCGGTGCCTCTGGAGTTGAGACATCACATATGGAATGCTGCTATTCCTCATGATAAAGGCATCATGCACAGAGCCAGGATACTTGGCATTGACATGGGATATGTACTGGTTCGCCAAACACACCATCTGCACATTCAAAGAGTGAAAGCTTTTTCTATTTCTGAACACTTGTTCATTTCTCCGGGGGAGGGGGGGGACGGGGGGCAAATGCAATATGTGTACCATCAATGGCACCAGTGATGTTGGGGATATGTCCCAGGGCATAAAAGTCAGTCTTCACTGTGGCCAAATCCTCCACCTGGGGGAATACGATGTAGCTGCACATGTGTTTCAGCAGGGCAGACAACACTCTGGTCAGCACGTTTGAGAACATTGGCTGAGACATCCCGGATGCCATGACCACTGTCGCTTGGAAGGATCCACTTGCCAGGAAATGGAGCACTGACAGGACCTGCACTAGAGGGGGGATACCTGTGGGGTATCGGATAGCTGAAATCAGGTCTGGCTCCAATTGGGCACACAGTTCTTGGATTGTGGCCCTATCAAGTCTGTAGGTCAGGATAATGTGCCTGTCCTCCATTGTCGCCAGGTCCAACAGGGCTCTGTTCACGGGGGGATGTCTCCATCTCCTATTCATCCTCAGCGGTTGTACTCTAGGGTGAAAAACGGTGAGCAGAGGGTCATATTCACACATTTGTTAAAATCAATATGCATTTCTTCCTTTACAGAAACAGTATGTGAACTCGAGAGTCAGTTGATGTGCCAGCGTCTGCTGTGACGCAGTTAGGTGCCATGGCCTGTGCCCCCCTGAAATGGCGGCTGCCTGACCTGTGAGGAGAGACAAGTGGAAATGAGGTAATTGCCCTGGTGTTGTGCGCCGTTGCGGTCGGCGGTCGATGACCGCTGTGCAACATTGCATTAGTTATTATTGGGCCCTATGGGTTCCAGGCGCCAATGGCGATGTACGCCGGCGGTGATCGTAGGCACCACCGAGGACGTGACCGCCATTTTCTTTCTGGTCACTCACTTGCTACCTGACCTTCAACAGGAGAGGACCTACACTGCAAGTGCTGCTGTGACATGTGCCTGGAAGAGACAGTGGCTCGAGTGTATGGGGAAAGGGCCCCTGCCTTCACTTCGGAGGAGTTGGAAAGACTGGTGGATGGGGTCGTACCCCAGTACACTTTCCTCTATGGTCCTCAAGACAAACAGGTGAGTATACTGTCAGCATGATGCGTGGGCCATGAATGTATGGATTGCTGTGTGTGTAAGCTTCGTGTGGGGAGGGAGGGGGGGGATCCTGGCCAGAGTGCTGCATGTCTGGTGGTCAATGTATGTGCGTAAGGGGATGGGAGGGATATGGTGGGCCATGAGTATGACAGTCCGGATGGTATGACTAATACCTTTTCTGCTGCATTTTTTCTGCAGGTCAGCGCCCATCAGAAAAAGGGTATTTGGCGTGCCATCGCCAAGGTGGTGCGGACCCTGGGGGTCTTTGACAGGCAGAGCACCCACTGCCGCAACTAGTGGAAGGACCTGCACCGCTGGGCAAGGAAGACGGCGGAGGCCCAGCTGGGGCTGGCCTCCCCACAAGAAAGATGTGTCCGTCGTACCCTGACCCCCTGATTGATGTTCCGCATCCTGGCGGTGACCTATCCGGAGTTGGATGGGCACTAGAAGGCATCACAGAAGCCACAAGGGGGTGAGTATAGATTCTGAATCATGACTTTGCGGGCATTAAGGTTTTACCTGGGTGGGGGATGTGGGCTGTGGGTGCCCCTAGGCCAGGGCGAACATGGCAGGTTATGTTCAATGATGAGCAAGCTCAGATGCACTCCAACCCCAATATTGTTAGTGGGCATCTACTACTGGGCAGGGTCCTGTGGGTTTCAGGTGTGCAGCTAATGGCGTTAGGCATTGTTCCCTGTGTGTTGTGTACACCAACGGTAGTGTTGTTGCTGTCATTGACCAAGTGTATCCTCTGTCTCTCCCCCCCTTTTTGTTTTGTCACCCTGTCCTTGTGTGCATTAGCATCATCTGGCGGACAAGCAGAGGCATCTGCGACGGAGGGGGCTGCATCCCACATGTGCCTGGAGGCCAAATCCACCGATGGTGAGGGGAGCACCACGACGGAGACAGGAGGGAACACTACTGACAGCGACTCCTCCTCCGATGGAAGCTCCCTGGTGGAGGCGGACACCTCTGTGCCCACCCCAACAACAGGTACAGCCGCCACCCCCGTACCAGCACCGCCCTCCAGCAGCCCTTCAGCATGTTTTCTGTGCCCGCTCACCCAGGAGGGTGGGCATCTCCTTCGCCCCAGGCACCTCAGGCCCTGACCCAGTCAGCCTTACTGCCCTCAGTGAGGAGGCTACTGACCTCCTGAGATCCCTCTCTGTTGGGCAGTCAACCATACTGAATGCCATCCAGGGTGTAGTAGGGCATTTGCAACAAACAAATGCATACCTGGAGGGCATTCACTCTGGCGTGGCGGCCCAACAGAGAGCATTCAAGGCTCTGGCCTCAGCACTGATGGCAGCCATTGTCCCTGTCACCAGCCTCCCCCTTCCAACTTCCTCTACGCCGTCCCAATCCCCTCAACCCCGGCCTATCCCAAGCACACCTTCAGACCAGCAATCACCCAAATCAACACACAGAAGTGGTTCAGGCAAACACAAGCACCACACTTCATCTCACAGGCACTCACACAAGCACCACCCCCATGCAGACACACCAACATCCACTGCCTCCACTGTGTCCCCCTCCTCCTCGTCATCCACTTCCCTCCCAGTTGCGTCTACACTCACAACTGCATGCACTACATCCTCATCCACTACCTCCATCACCAGCATGCCTATCACTACACGCCCCTCACTGGCAGTTACCACCCCCACATCCATGCACACGTCCCCTGTGTCCTCTCCCACTGCGTCTGTGACCCCTCCTCCCAAAGTACACAAACGCAAGCACACACACACACACAACAGCCATCCATCTCACAACAGCATCCAGCCCATGCACCTGCACCCAAACACAGCAGACTGACACCTCCTACAACCACTCCCTCTTCCTCCACTCCCAAACCTTCACCCTCTTCCTGCGCCAGTGTCCCTAAGAAGCTTTTCCTCACCAACATTGCCCTATTCCCTACCCCTCACCCCCGTCCTTCACCTCGGGCCAGGGTGGCCAGAACCCAGCCCAGCACCACCCAATCCACGGCCACTGTGGTTTCTGCAGCTGTGAGAGGCTCCAAGGAGGCACCCGTCAGCCCAGCAAGTGTGCCAGCAACACCTGCCAAGGCCAAGAAGGGTCCACCACCTGGCAAGGGCAAGAAGGGGACAGCAGCCAGCAAGGGAAAGGAGGGAGAACCAGCCAGCAAGGGCAAGTCAAAGACTCCAGCTGGCAGAAACAAGGAGGCACCACCATCTGCCAAGGGCAGAAAGGGGCACAGAACACCAGCCATGGCAGGTGAAGGCCTGGAGGCTACCACCACCACTGCCTGTACCGCCACCTGCACCCTGGGCAGCACCGCTACCTGCCCTGCCGCCAGAAGCACCACTGCCAGCAGCAGCAGCCCCAGTAGGCAGCCGTCTGAGGCTGCAGGTGAAGGCCTGGAGGCTACCACCACCACTGCCTGCACCGCCACCTCCAGCGCAACTGGCATACACTGAGCAGCTGTCACCGCCGGAGAGCAGTGTGTAGTTGTGACTACATGGGCTGCAGTGCGTCCTGGCCCCTGCAACACCTGTTGGTGTGACACCCAGGTGAAGGGGCAAGGTGCAGAAACAGTGGAAGAAGGCATCCACTCAGTCCCTCCTTGCCAGGATGAAGCACACTGGGCACAAATCCCCCTCCAGAACCACTGGAAGAAGGCATCCACTTGAGAGACTGTGGCTTTGCACACCCCAAGACCAAGCAGTGGGCAAACCACCCACTTGAGAGACTGCAGCTTTGCACTCCGCAGGACCAAGCAGTTGGCAACCCACCCACTTGAGAGACTGTGGCTTTGCACTCCCCAGGACCAAGCAGTGGGCATGGAGCACCCTCCAGGCCAGGGGCTTTGTACCATCTTCCGGCTGAGGTGCCCCCCCTTCCTCATCCCCCTGAGGTGCCTGTGTGTTTTTGACCTGATGCCCCTGCAGTGTTCTCTCTGTATTGAGGTAGGAGTCAAGTGTGGCCTTGGCCTATGTGTCATGGCCCGTGGGCCACGGACATTTTGGAGTGGGCATTGTCCCTCCTTTTGTATATATTGTATATGTTGTACATACTGTTTATTTCTTTCTGAACGTATTTCTAATAATTACTTATATTACACTCATTTTACTCCATTCCTTTTATCCTTGCGTTCTTCCTGAGGGTTACGGGGTGTATATATAATGTTGTTGCATGTGTTTGTTTGTATGGTGTGGGGGGTGGGGGTGTTGCGTGTTGCGTGTCACTCTCTTTTTCCTCCCTACCTCCCCTGTGTGCTAGGTGCAGTACTCACTGTGGTTGTCTTAGCCAGTGTACATGTTCCTGGTGTATGAGAAGGTACACCAGCATGGGGAAGATCTGCAGTTCGGGCTCCATGGCGTCCTGGTTCTTCCTTGAGTGTCGAGAGGTGAGTCGTTTCGCTTCAGTGTTCTGTGTCCGCCGTGCATTTGATGGCGTTGGTACCGGCCCGGAAAAGCTGGCAGGAAGGCGTGTTGTAATGCAGTGGGAGGTACATTGTCTTCCGTCTGACTGTTTGCGGTTACCGCCGCGTTGCTTGTTGCTACCGCTGTAGCGGTCGGAGTGTTCAAGTGGCTGTCTGTGTTGGCGGTTTCTGCCCTGGTCATGATTCAATTTATTTTACTGCCAGCATGTTGGCGGTATTACCACTGCTTTATCACCGACCGCCAGGGTTGTAATGAGGGCCACAGTAATGTGTTTTATATGTCCTGACAGTGAAATATTGCTAAATACGTTTTTTACTGTTGCAAGGCCTGTCCCTCTCATAGGTTAACATGAGAGCTAGCTTTAAATCTGATTAAAGTGTAGATTCCCTTTGGGAGCGGATCGACATTTGGCGTTTGGGGTCTCTGACCTCACAATTTAAAAATAAATCTTTTAGTAAAGTTGATTTTAAGATTGTGTGTTTGAAAATGCTACTTTTAGAAAGTGAGCATTTTCTTGCTTAAACCATTTCTGTGACTCTGCCTGTTTGTGGATTCCCTGTTTGGGTCAGTTTGACAGTTGGGCTGGTTGCACCTCTCTCTAGACAGAGAGTGAAAGATCGCTTTGACTCCGATCTGTGGCTGAAAAATCAACGCTCGCCTGCAACACGACCGAAAGATCGATGCCTAGAGCTGGAGAAATGACATGCAACATCGCTGACGGAGGCTGGTGAGATCGCAACCTGCACTGCGTGGTTTTCGAACCATCGTGCAGCTGCATTTCTGAGGCAAACACCACTGGGCGTGTAAAAACAACGCAATGCCTGTCCGGGCCCGAGAGTGCTGACCGGATCGACGCATCGCTCTCCTGCTGGAGAGAAGAAACGATGCACGCTGATCCGACTAAAGGAGAAGTGACACATGGTCTCGCTTGTGAGTGAAATCGACACATCGCAAGCCCTTTTTGACGCACACTCATGCATGCAGGGTTCTTTTTAACGCACCCACGGTACATTTTCACGCTAACAACGTTATCATTTTCTTTAAAATTACATGAAGACTCTCTTTATGTTTTTAGTGATAACTTGACTTGTGTATTGTGGATTTTTGTCGTTTTGGTCTTGTTCTGTTTAGATAAATATGTTCTGTTGTTCTAAACATGTGTTGTGTCATTTTGTAGTGTTGTCATTAAGTTACTGTGTGTGTTGCTACAAATACTTTACACTTACCACTCTGAAATTAAGCCTACTGCTCATGCCAAGCTACCTAGCAGGTAAGCAGGGGTTAGCTGAGGGTGATTATCTTTTACCCTGACTAGATTGATGGTCCTTACTTGGACAGGAGGTAACCTGACTGCCAACCAAAGACCCCATTTCTAACATCAGTGTTACCAAAAATAAAGGTACTTTATTTTAGTCACACAATGCCAAAAAATACTTTGGGGACTATACTCCCTTAGGAGGTAAGTATTATACACAATATATACACTAGTAACCAAAAACAGTTAAGTAAATAGTCAGAAAATAGTGCAAACAGGGAAAATCACAATAGGTTGCGAGGTTGCAATATACTAAAATTGTGGAATGCGAAAGTCGGTTTCCCACCTAGGCAAGTGTAGTGTGTAGAGGGTCCTGGGGGTGTAAGAAAACACAAAAGGTTGGTAAAATACCCAACCCCAGAGCCCAGGAAAGCAGGAGTAAAGTGTAGTAAGTTGCCTAAAACACACTAGAAGTTGTGATAGAAGATAATGCAAGAACCATAAGAGACTGTAAGACACCAAAGATGGATTCCTGGACCTGAAGACCTGTGGAAGAAAGGGACCAAGTCCAAGAAGCACAGAAGAGTCCAGGGAGAACAGGAGCCCCTGATAACCCGGATGAAGGTGCAAAAGAAGAACCATCAGTGAGAAGACAAAGTCAGTTATGCACCCAAGAAGAGAGATGCGGGGTCCTGGTTGGTGCAGGAGATGTCCCACGTCAAATGGATGAGTGCAGGCTGTTTTGCATCGCTGGATTCCGCCACCAAGCCTTGGCTCACACAAGATATGCATTTGGCGGGAAAAGGTACTGCCCTGGCCCAGGAGGGACCTGGAGGTCTCAACTCAGGATGAGAAGACAGAGGGGGCTCTCAGCAACTCAGAGAGCCCTCAGAAGACCAGGCAGCACCCACAGGAGTCCCACAGCACGGGGACAAAGGAGTTGCAAATAGCAGTTCACGCAGCACTACACAAAGGGATCCCACACTTCCGGAGAACAACTCCGGGAGCTGTGCATCGCAGAATAGAGTGCTGGGGACCTGGGCTGTGCTGTGCACGAAGAACTTCTTGGAAAGTTGCACAGAAGCCCTAGCAACTGCAAAACACGTGGTGCACGGGGGTACTGTCTGGCACGGGGAAGCAAGCTCTTATCTCCACCAAATTTGGACAACTCGACCTTTGGACAGTCAGGGTCACTTTAGTCTACCACCTGAGTTCCAGGATCCACGCTGGTTGTCAGGAGAGGGGACCCACAGCACCGGTCGTCGCTGCAGAGAGGTGCCTGCTGAAGCAGGGAAATTACTCTGTCACTCCACCGGAGATTCCTTCAGTTCTTCTGGTGCAGGATAAAGACAGGCAGTCCTCTGTGGATGCACGACCTGGAAACTGTTGCAATTGCTGGCAGGAACTGGAGTTACAGAGTTGCAGTAGTCATCTTGGATACTTTGTTGCAAGTTGTAAAGTTGATCTGACGGTAAAAGGTGAAGCAAAGGATGCAGAGGATTTCTGCTGGAGTCTTGCAATCCGAATCTGAGGAAACACCCAGAGGGAAAGACTCTAAATAGCCCTGAGAGGGGGATTGGTCACCTAACCAGGTAAAAACCTATCAGGAGGGGTCTCTGACGTCACCTGCTGGCATTGGCCACTCAGATGCTCCCGGAGCGCCCCACCACCTTGGAATCTAAGATGGCAAAACCCAAGAACACTCTGGAGGCGCTCTGGGCACCACGCCTTGGGTGGTGATGGACAGGAGAGTGGCACTCCCCTTTCCTTTGTCCAGTTTCATGCCTGAGCAGAGACTGGGGGTCCCTTAACCGGTGTAGACTGGATTATGCAAGGAGGGCATGATCTGTGCACTTCAAAGCGCTTCCAGAGGCTCTGGGAGGATACCCCTACCATGCTTGTAACACTTATTTCCAAAGGGAGAGGGTGCAACACCCCTCTCCTAAAGGATATGCATTGTTTGTTCTGCCTTCCTGGGATTGAGCTGCTCAAGCCCCAGGAGGGCAGAAGCCTGTCTGTGAGGTGGCAGGAGCTGGGGCTGCAGTGAAAACCTCAGAAGGCTGGTATAGCAGTACTGGGGGCCCATAGTGAAGCCCCCAAAGTGCATGGGATTGTGCAACCAATACTGGAATCAGTATTGGGTACAATTCCCCGTTGTTCAACACCTTACATGGCCCTATTCAGAGTTACCATTGTGAAGCTATATATATAGGTATTGTATACCTTTATATAGTGCACAATTATAATGGCGACCCCACACTCACGAAGTCTGGGAAAATGGGCTTGAACGACGTGGGGGCACCTCTGCCAGTGCAGGAGTGCCCTCACACACAGGTACTATGCACCTAGCCTTCAGAGTCTGAAGGTTAGACATGTAGGTGACTTATAAGTGCCCTGGTGCAGTGAAAATGGCTGTGAAATACTGCTTGCACTATTTCACACAGTCTGCAATGGCAGTCCTGAAGAAGTGTTTTTATGAGTTCTTTATGGGTGGCAAAATAAATGCTGCAGCCCATAAGGATCTCCTGGAACCCCAATGCCCTGGGTACTTAGGTACCATATACTAGGGACTTATAAGGGGGGGTCCAGTATGCCAATTTAGAGTGAAATACTGAGTTACCAGTATGTAGTGATAAATTTAGAAACCGAGAGAGCATGAGCACTGGAGTTCTGATTAGCAGTACTCCAGTGACAATTTAGAAAACAGTGAAACCCAGTGAAAAGCAGACCACAAACCATAAGCATGGGGTCCTGACTAGCAGGATCCCAGTGACACAGTCAAAACACACTGACAATCAGGCAAAATTTGGGGGTAACATGCCAAGAAAGATGGTACATTTCTACACCCCCTCTGGCTCCCCCTCCTGGGTAGAGTCCACCAGGTCCCTCCTGGTTCTGGGCAGCGCCATTTTCCACTAACCACAAGCTTTGTGTGTGCCAAGGCTTGTTTGCAGAATCCAGCGATGCAAACCAGACTGCAATCCTCCATCCGGCGTGGGACATTATCTGTACCAACCAGGAACCCGCATCTGTCTTCTTAGGTGCAGTACTGACTGTTCTTCACCGGTGGTTCTTCTTCTGCGCCTTCATCCGGGTTAGCAGGGGCTCCTGTGCTCCCTGGACTATTCAGTGCTTCTTGGACTTGCTCCCCTTCTTGCACAGGTCTTCAGGTCCAGAAATCCATCGTTGGTGTCTTGCAGTCTCTTCTGGTTCTTGCAGTAACTTCTTTCTCGTGTTCTTGTGTGTTCTAGGAAAGTTGCTGTGATTTACTCCTGCTTTCTTGGGCTCTGGGGTGGGTTCTATTACTTACCTTTGGTGTTTTCTAATACTCCCAGCACCCACCTACACACTACACTTGCCTAGGTGGGAAACCGACTTTCGCATTCCACTTTCTTAGTATATGGTTTGTGTTCCCCCTAAGCCCATTTCTAACTATTGTGATTTTCACTATTTGCACAGTTTTCTGTTTTCACAGATATTTCTGCATACTAGTGTATATAATTTGTGTATTACTTACCTCCTAAGAGAGTATAGCCTCTATGGTATTTTTGGCATTTGTATTACTAAAATAAAGTACCTTTTATATTTGTAACACTGAGTATTTTCTTTCATGTGAGCTAGTACTGTGTGACTACAGTGGCATTGCATGAGCTTTGCATGTCTCCTAGTTAGGCCTTGGCTGCTCATCCACACTACCCCTAGAGAGCCTGGCTTCTAGCCACTGACCATAGTTCATTATTAAGGGATAACTGGACCTGGTATAAGGTGTAAGTACCTTGGGTACCCACTACAAACCAGGCCAGCGTCCTACAATCAGCAGCCAAGGCTTATCTAGGAGACATGCAAAGCTCATGCAGGAAAACAGGAGTAAATCACAGTACGTTTCCCAGAACAAACACAGAGAAGTAAAGAAGAATATTGCTAAACCCAGAAGAGACTGCACGACACCAACAGTGGATTCCTGGACAAGAAGACCGGTGGAAGAAGGGGACCAAGTCCAAGAAGCACAGCAGAGTCCAGGAATGACAGGAACCCCTCCCGACCAGGATGAAGGTGCAAGAAGTGAACCATCGGTGAAGAAGAAACGTCAGCACTGCACCCAAGAAGGCAAAGTCGAGTTCCTGGAGGATGCAGGTGATGTCCCACCCCGGATGGAGGATTGCAGTCTGGTTTGTGTCTTCGTGTTCTGCCAACAAGCCTTGGCACACACAAAACGTGCAGTTAGCGGAAAGTAGAGCTGCTGGGGACCAGGAAGGACCAGGTGGACTCTACTCAGAAGGGGGAGCAAGAGGGGGGCCTCAGTGACACAGAGAGCCCACAGAAGCCCAGGCAGTGCCCACAGAAGTCTCACAGTATGGTGACAGGAGAGTCGCAGAAGAGGCCCAAGCAGCACTACGAGAAAGGCTCCCACGCCGCCAGATACCACTCAAGGAGTTATGCATCGCAGGAAGGAGTGTTGGAGCTTCAAGATGCCTGAAGATCTTGTGGAAAGGATGCCAACAAGCCTTGGCAGCTACAAAGGATGCGGTGCACAGGGGTACTATCCTGCAAGTTGGACAGCTGGAAGAGAGGACCGTCAGGACCACTTGAGTCCACCACCCGTGATGCAGGATCCATGCAGTTCAGAAGGAGACTGGGTCCACGCAGCCAGTCGTCATTGCAGTTGGTGCCTACAGAAGCAGGGGAGTGACTCCTTCACCCCAAGGGAGATTCCTTCTTCCATCTGATGCAGGCTGAAGACGGTCTGTCCTCAGAGGATGCACGACCGGGGAAATGTTGCAGTTGCTGGAAGGACCTGGAGATACAATGTTGCAGGAGGAGTCTTGTTTCTTTGTTGCAGCTTTTAGGTTCCTGAAGAGTCCAGATGTAGTTTCTTCTGTCAGAATTCGAAGTGGAGGGTGTAGAGGATTCCCGCTGGAGTCTTGCAATTCGAATATGAGGAACCACCCAAAAGAGAGACCCTAAGTAGCCCTGGAAGAGGGATTTGTCACCTAGCTGAGTGACCACCTATCAGGAGGGGGCTCTGACGTCACCTGCTGGCACTGGCCACTCAAATGCTGCCAGAGTTCCCTGCCAACCTGGGATCCATGTTGGCAAGACCTCTGGAGGAGCTCTGAGCACCACCCCTGGGGTGGTGATGGACAGGAGAGTGGTCACTTCCCTTTCATTTGTCCAGTTTCGCACCAGAGCAGGGACTGGGGGTCCCTGAACCAGTGTAGACGGGTATATGCAAGGAGGGCACCAAATATGCCCTTGAAAGCATTTCCAGTGGGTTGAGGAGGCTACCCCTCCTAAGCCTGTAACACCTATTTCTAAAGGGAGAGGGTGAAACACCCCTCTCCCAAATAAAATCCTTTGTTTTGCCTTCCTGGGCCTGAGCTTTTCAAGCAACAGGAGGACAGAAACCTGTCTGGGAGGTGGCAGCAGATTGGGCTGCCTGGAAACCCTCAGAAGTCTGTAATGGCAATACTGGGGGTTGTCTAAGGAGCCTCCAGAATGCATGGAATCATACAACCAATGCTTGGCAAATCTTTGGGGTATGATTCCAACATGTTTGATACCAAACATGTCTATGTTCAGAGTTATCATTATATAGCTGGACATAGGTAGTGACCTATGTCCAGTACACACGTAGAATGGCCTCCCAGCACTCACTTTTGGTAAAATGGGCCTGGAGTTTGTGGGGGCACCTCTGCTAGTGCAGGGGTGCCCTCACACACAGGTTCTTGGCACCCTGCACACTGGGCTGGAAGTCCTGCCATGGGTGTGACTTATAAGTATCCTGGTGTAGTGAAAAATGGCAGTGAAAGGGTGCTCACACCTTTTCACGTAGACTGCAATGGCAGTCCTGCAGAAGCCTTTACATGGGCTGTCTATGGGTAGCAAAACATATGCTGCAGTCCTTAGGGATCCTCTTGAATCCCAATGCCCTGGGTACCTAGGTATCATATACTAGGGACTTATAATGGGGCATCAATGTGCCAATTGTGGGTGAAATACTGTGATAACAGTAACCAACAACCAAATTTAAGGGAGAGAGCATAATTACTGGGGTCCTGGTTAGCAGGATCCCAATAGACACTGTCAAACACACTGACAAACAGGCCAAATGTGGGGGTAACCAAGCTAGAAAGAGGCTACTTTCCTACACAACTCCCCCTGCCAAACGAAGGACAATAAGGCTAACCTTGGCCAGTTGAGACTTTATTGTGTAAGTGGTGATAAGTGGAGAGAAGTGGTTACTCCCTTTATCATACACGATGTGGTCCCTTCCCTGTGGGGAGGTAAACCACCCTATTTGGTTACTTTTACCTGAAGTACAGTTAAACTGTGGACCCTGTGATTCCCTAGTTTTAAAGTGTGGAAAAAGTTTTAAAGTGGGGCAGGATGACTGTCCCTGGGACCCTATGTTAGGACAGGGTTGCTGTCCTAAGGGTTGTAATGCTAGACAGGGGTGATGTCTGAGGAAGGTTAGAGCCGGACAAAAGGTTTGTCCTAAAGTCTCTAAAGGAGGACAGGGTTGCTGTCCCAAGGGCTATGTCCTAATGTGTTATAGGTAGTGTAGGGCTTCTGCAGTAAAGGTTCTCTGGGAGGGCTGGAGGGTTGCTCCAAATTCTCTAAGACAGGGCAGGGTTGCAGTTCTGTCTTAAGTTTCTCACAGAGAGGTACTTTTACCTCTGGGAGCCCAGCTGCGGTAGCTTTTGACTCCTTTTGTACAGGCTCCACCCTGGCGGTGGTATCCTCCCTCAGAGGAATGGTATCCTTAGAGGCAGCGTGGGCAGGGGATACTTTGATATCCTGCATGCCTGTGTTTTTAGGAGTGCCCTGGGCCATTATTTCAGGCTCCAAGGCTCTTTCCCTTTTTTGCTTTTTAATCTCTCTTGAGATTAAGGGAAACAATCGTTTGGGAATACCCAGCATGCATGCATGGGTAAGAAACTCTATTTCAGCCCAACCTGAGGTCTCTAGGTCATTTCCTAAGAGACAGTCTACAGGTAAGCTAAGTGATACTACCACCTGCTTAGGGCCAGTAACTCCACCCAACTAAGTTGTAATACAGCTAAGGGGAGAGACTGAGTGGGTTTATTTACACCAGTGACTTGGTACTGGTGACCAAGTAGGTGTTGTGCAGGTTACACTAAGGCCCTCATTATGACATTGGCAGTAAATGCCGCTTACCGCCACGCTGACCGCCGCCAACATACCGCTGCGGTGGCGGATATCCGTTCTCCATATTATGACACACACACACACCATTCCAACAGAATAATGCCACACACACAAATCCACCATCCCAAAGGTCAGTGGTGAAGTATCAGTACCAACACCCATACCGTTATGCCAAGAAAACAATGCCCATCACATTATGACCCACGAATCACCACGGCGGACATTCAATGGCGGTAAACCATTGGCGGTATATACCGCCGCGTTCAGAATGCACACCCACAAACAAAACAAAACTACATTGGCCAATACTAAAAACACATACCTGACATTCATACACACACCACACCCACACCACTATAAAACACACACCCACATTACCCACAACTCTTTGCCAACACCAAAAGACTGCAAGAGCTAGCCATCGACATCATAGAGACAAATACATACACGCACCACTTACACCTATACATTCCTCATTCACCCCACATCACACACCCCACCACATTATTCAACACATTCTCACCAACACACTACATACAACACCCATGGCTTCACAAAGGCCCCCCCGTTTCACTGAGGAGGAGTTAAGGGTCATGGTGGAGGAAATTGTCAGGGTAGAGCCACAGCTGTTTGGAGCACAGGTACAACAGATTTCCATTGCCCAGAAGATGGAGGTATGGCAGAAAATCGTGGACAGGGTGAACGCTGTGGGACAGCACCCAAGAACAAGGGACGACATCAGGAAGAGGTGGAACGACCTACGGGGGAAATTACGTTCCATAGCAGCAAGGCACCAGCTCGCCATACAGAGGACTGGCAGTGGACCTCCACCTCCTCCCCAACAGCTCACAGCTTGGGAGGAGCAAGTTTTGGCATTACTGCATCCTGAGGGAGTCGCTGGATTAGCCGGGGGACTGGAATGCATGCCATCTCACACCCTCACCCTCACCCCCATCACTCCACTCCACTCCATCCCATGCTCTGCACCTACACATGACTAACCCCAGTGCCAATCCCTGCATGCTATACCAATGCATGGACAGCCCTCCCAGCCCTGCATGGACACCCATCACCAAAGCATGCACAGCATAGGGAAACTAACAATCCCACAATACATCACCATACACATATAAAAGGTGGCAGGGCAACAGCAAGCATAGAGGGGAAGCCAGGAATGTACAATATGTCGTACACATGAAGCATAATACATCACTTACATCCCCACAGGTACCCCAGCCAATGTCAGTGGAGAGGAGGTGCCACGACTATCCAGTCCCCCAACAAAAGATGCCCCAAGTGATGACAGTAACTCTGGACTTCAGGATCTGTATGACCTACCTGGCCCATCAGAAACCACTGGACAGCCAGTCACCCAAACCCACTCACAGACCACCACAGAGGCTCCCCCATCAGGATCCAACACCACAGCACCCATCCAGTGTCCCCATACCTCTGTCCCCAGAACACGTCAATCAGCAGTGTGCCCACCTGTACAGGGACCCCAGGCCAAACCTCGCCCACAAGCCAATTAGGGACCTGGGTTCAGTGGCAGTGGGCACACCATTCAGGGGACAGAGGCACAGGCCAACAGGGACACTGGGAGGATTGCTGTGCGCCAGGGGGAGGACAGGAGCAGGGATCAGACTCTCCAGGAGGCACTCTCAGAGATCCTGGGAGCCTACCAACATTCCCTGGACATGATGGGCCAGATCCTGGACAACGTGCAGGAGAACAGGCGGCTGCAGGAGGGACAGTATCAGGGGATCAGGGAGGACTTGCAGGCCATTAACACCACCCTGATCTCCATAGAAGGGGTGCTGGCAGACATGGCCAACATCATGAGGGAGGCAACAGCACAGCAGCGGGCCCCTACCACTAGCCAGTCTATCCACCAGCCCTCCACTTCCGCTGCCGCTAGTGGGCAGAAGGCCCTTCCCCAGGACCCACAGGCCACCAGCACCCCTCCCCCTGCAGAAGGTGAACCACCCCACAAACGTTCCCTGCAACCCAGACAGAAGCCAGAGACACTTGCCAAGACCACCGCCAGGAAATGAGACTCTCCTGAATATGCCCCTTGTGTCCCACACTGTCACCTTTTCCACTTTGAACTGCCATTGCTCCCATTCCTATAGCCCCTTGGACACTGGACCTGTGCTACAAACAGACTGGAATAATACCCTGGACTTTCCTCCATCATCACCCCATTCCATTGCACTTCACCCTAAATTTCTTACCACTACAATAAATACCCTTGGACACAACTCGTCTACTTGTATGTCATGTGTTGAAAATGTGTATTCATGGAAACAGTTTCATCCATTTTCAAATGTACTGTATGTTGTGAGAGCATAGAAATAATGATCTGTAGCTGGCTGTAGTCAGCACATCAGTACACAGTTGTTATATCACCAACATCTGCAAAATGACAAACCATAGGTGACAGTAAGTAGAGGTAAAAGGAAGTGAATGCGATCATGCCACAGCCACACAGAATACACCAATAGTCATAGAAATGTTAAGTTGTACTGTCTCACCTGTGTGTCATTGGAAGTACTGACAGATAACTGATGTTCTGTTGTCCTCATCCTCAGCCTCTTCATCCTCACTGTCATCAGGGTCTACTGCTGCCAAAGTGGCATCTCCCGTCTCATCCTCCTGCAGAAAAGGTACATGCCGTCTGAGGGCCAGGTTGTGCAACATACAGCATGCCACTACTATCTGGGAGACCTTCTTGGGTGAGTAGCACAGGGATCCACCTCTCAGATGGAGGAACCTGAACCTGACCTTCAGGAGGCTGAAGGTCCTCTCGATGATCCGCCTGGTTCACCTATGTGCCTCATTGTAACGTTCCTCACCCCGTCCTGGCATTCCTCACAGGGCTCAGCAGCCACGATAGGTTTGGGTATTCAGAGTCACCTGCAAGTATTGAGGGACCACATTTAGCCTCACCCAATCCTATGGGGTTAACATCAGAAGGCAAACACTAACATACAGTAGGTGAGGACCAAGGCTCACACCCTGTGCCTCTGTAGTTGGGCCATCACATTTGGAATGCTGCTATTCCTCAGAGAAAAGGCATCATGCACAGGCCCAGGATACTTAGCACTGAAGTGGGAGATGTACTGATACACTAGGCACACCATTTGCACATTCACTGAGTAGAAACTGTTACGATTCCTGAACACCTGTTCATTCTGGTGGGGGGGGACAAACGCAATATGTGTCCCGTCAATCGCCCCAATAATATTGAGGATATGTCCCCCTGCATAGAATCCGGCCTTCACAGTGGCCAAATCTTCCACCTGGGGGAAAGTTATGTAGCTGCACATGTGTTTTGCCAGGGAAGACAAAACTCTTTCCAGAACGATTGAAAACATTGGCTATGACATTCCTGCTGCCAAGCCCACTGTCACTTGGAAAGAACTAGTTGCCAGGAAATGGAGCACTGACAAAACTTGCACAAGAGGGGGGATCCCAGTGGGATGACAGATAGCTGATATCAGGCCAGGCTCCAACTGGGCACACAGCTCTGTGATTGTGGCCCTGTTCAGTCTATAGGTGAGTATTATGTGCCTGTCCTCCAGTGTAGCCAAGTCCACCAGAGGTCTGTACACGCCTCCAGACCAACAGGTGAGTACATTTTGGGTACAATGCATGTGAGAAGGATGCATAGAGATGTGTGTGCAAGCATTGTGTAAGGGGGATATGGGGTTGGGGGGAGTGTCTAGTGGCGGTGTACATGGTGTGCGCTGGGCTATGTGTGTGCCAGTGGTGATGGAAACGGGTATGGTGGGCCATTTTTGTGACAGGCTGGACTGTTTGTCTAATGGTGTTCTCCTGTCTGTATTGCCTCTGCAGGTCAGCGCCCATCAAAAGAAGGGAATATGGCGTGCCATCGTCAAGGACCTGCGGACCCTGGGGGTCTAAGGCCGGCAGAGCACCCACTGTCAAAAATGGTGGGAGGACCTGAGACGCTGGGCCCCCAAGACCATGGAGGCCCAGCTGGGGATGGCCTCCCAATGAGGAAGAGGTGCCTGTCGGACCCTGACTCCCCTGATGGCCTGCATACTGGTGGTGGCCTACCCTGAGCTGGGTGAGCACTTGAGGGGATCACAGCAGCCACAAGGGGGTGAGTACAGTGGGTATCATTACATATTTTGGCTGGTGGGGTGGTATCCGGGTGGTGGATGTGTGTTAGTGGGTGCCCCTAAGGCTGGGCCAGACATTGCAGCTTGAGTCAACTGAAGGGTAATAGGTGTATGGCAAATACAAGTAACCTAGCTTGTTAGCAGTCCATTTCAGCCAGGGCATCGTGGGTACAAGGAGTGCTGCAGTTGGTGGTGTGTGGTCCTCATCTTGCCTTAGTGACTAGCCATATCACTGGTAGTGCAATGCATAGTGCTTAGGCCTGTTCCCTGTGTGTGACGGTGATGTGCATGCTACTGTGGTGTTGGTGGAGTCATTGACCCAGTGTATCCTTTGTCTCCCCCACCCCCTTTATTTGTTCTGTCATCCTGTCCTTGTGTGCATTAGCATCATCTGGTGGAGGAGCAGGGGCACCGGCGACAGAGGGAGCTGCATCCTACAGGACCCAGGAGGCAGAGCCCACCAATGCCGAGGGAACCAGTGGGACGGAGGGCGAGGGGCGCACCACGGCGGAGACTGGAGGAGATAACACACATTCAGATACCTCCTCCGATGGAACCTCCCTGGTGGTGGGGGACACCACTGTGACCACCCCAGCTGCAGGTACAGCCGTCACCTCCATACCAGCACTGCCCCCCCAGTAGCTCCTCAGCAAGTTGCCCGTGCCCGCTCACCCAGGAGGGTGGGCATCTCCTTCGCCCCAGGCACCTCAGGCCCTGCCCCACATCCACCACCAGTATCACCACACCAAGCAGCACACACACCTCACTAGCAGACGCCTCCACAACATACATCCACTTGTCCCCTATGTCTTCTCCCACCGTGTCTGTCCCCCCTCCTAAAGGAAACAAACGCAAGCACTCAGACACCCAACAGCCATCCACCTCACACACTGCCTGTGCGCCTGCACCCATGTCCAGCAGACGTACACCTTCCACAACCACTTCCTCAACCTCCACTCCCATCCCTCCTCCCGCCCCAACTTCCCTAAGAAGCTTTTCCTTGCACAACTTGACCTCTTCCCTCCCAATCCCCCCCGTCCTGCCCATAGAACCAGGATGCCAACCAGCCAGCCCAGCACCTCAGCCAAACAGTCCACGGGGACGTTGGAGGCACCACCTAGTCGTGGAGGAAGGACTGTGAGGGATTCCACTCCAACAGCCAGAAAGGGGAGGGAGCCCACAACACCTACAGCCAGTAAGGGGAAGGAGCCCACAACACCTACAGCCAGGAAGGGGAAGGAGCCCACAACACCTACAGCCAGGAAGGGGAAGGAGCCCACAACACCTACAGCCAGGATGGGGAAGGAGCCCACAACACCTATATCCAGGAAGGGGAAGGAACCCTCAACACCTACAGCCAGGAAGGGGAAGGAGCCCACAACACCTACAACCAGGAAGGGGAAGGAGCCCACAACACCTATATCCAGGAAGGGGAAGGAACCCTCAACACCTACAGCCAGGAAGGGGAAGGAGCCCACAACACCTACAACCAGGAAGGGGAAGGAGCCCACAACACCTACAACCAGGAAGGGGAAGGAGCCCACAACAGAAACAGCCAGGAAGGGGAAGGTGCCCGCACCTCCTGCCATGGAGGGAATGAAGCCCTCAACTCCATCAGAGGCTGGGAGGGTGAGACCACCAATGTCACCACCTGTGGACATGGAGCCCTCACCGCCAGCAGAGGCAGGCCAGGAGGCACCATCACCCGTTGCCCCAGAGCAGCTCTCCCCACCAGCTGAGGCAGTACAGCTATCACCACCAGCAGAGGCAGGTCAGGAGGCACCATCACCTGTTGCCCCAGAGCAGACCTCCATACCAGCTGAGGCACTGCAGCTTTCACGGCCAGCAGTGCCAGTGCAGCCATCACCACCAGCGGAGGACATGTAGGCCACCCTCCAGGGACTGCTGCACAAGAGGCCCCCTCCAGAACCAGTGGGCATGTTCCCCAGCACAGAGACTGTGACCTTGCACTCCCCAGCAATGGAACATGGGCATGGAGCCCCCTCCAGAACCAGTGGGTGTGTTCCCCAGCTCAAAGACTGTGACCTTGCACTCCCCAGCAATGGAACATGGGCATGGAGCCCCCTTCAGAATCAGTGGGGAAGTTCCCCAGCTCAGAGACTGTGACCTTGCACTCCCCAGCAATGGGACATAGGCATGGAGCCCCTTCCAGAACCATTGGGGAAGTTCCCCAGCTCAGAGGCTGTGACCTTGCACTCCCCAGCAATGGGACATGGGCATGGAGCCTCCTCAAGAACCAGTGGGGAAGATCCCGTATTTGGCCATGGTGCATCCCCCCCCCCTCCAACCCCCTGATGTGCCTGCCCACTTGTAAAATGATGCCCCTGCAGTGTTCTCTCCGGATGATGTCAGTCATGTGTACCCTTATGACTTTGGACTGGGCATAGGCCCTTTGTGACCATTTGTATATATTTGATTTGTGTGGTGGGTTTTGCTATGCTAATACGTTTTCTGTACATCCATACTCTGGTCCATGTGTAATTCTGCCTTGTGTCCTGTACCATTGTTTTTCATCTGCAGCTGGTTGTGTGTATGGTGTGTGTGTGTGTGTGTGTTGTGCGTGTCACTCTCGTTTTCCTCCCTCCCTCCCTTGTGTGCTAGGTGGCTGTACTCGCCGTCTTAGTCTTCGTTGGCCTTGGTGTTCCAGGTGGAGCATAACGTAGAAGATCATCGGGAAGACTTGATGTTCGGGTTCGGGCACTATTTATTTGTATTTGCTGCGTGTACTTATCCATATTAAGGGGACAAACAGCTAGGGTGGCAAGGCCAGTGCCACCTTGTGAGACAGAAAGTGTCTTTTGGGTTGCTACACCTTCCCCAGCTTCTATTATGGATCCAAATGTTAAGCCAACTACACCTTTGGATTGACTATTGCCAGTAGTCCCACCACTATTACTACGAGGGGCACTAGGAGTTGAAGTGGAGGTAGTAGTGGTGGAAGGCTCAGGGGCTTTACCAGGACAGGATTTGTCCCCTGGCCTATGACCTTTATTTCTGCATACATAGCACCAAGGTTTTTTACTGTGTGCTGAAGAAGAAAAAAATTTTTTATTCCCACACCTGGAGGAGGTTTGTGGACCTGATGAGGAGTCTTTACTTTTGTCTTTGTCCCCACCCTTGCCCTGAGGCTTACCACCTTCCTTCTTCTTATCCTTGTCGCCCCCTGGATGAGCTTTTCTGCTCACCCTTGTTCTGAGCCATTTTTCTGCCTTCTTTTCCAGTTCTTGGGGAGAGGTCAAAACTGAGTCTACCAAGTACTGGTGCAACAAGTCTGACACACAAGTATTCAAAATATGCTCTCTCGGTAATAGACTGTACAAGCCCTCATAGTCAGACACTTTGGTGCCATGTAACCAGCCTTCTTAAGCTTTAACAGAACTGTCCACAAAGTCAAACCAATCCTGTGAGGCCTCTTTTCTGGTCTCTCTGAACTTTATCCTGTATTGTTCAGTGGTGAAACCAAAACCATCTAAGAGTGTTGTTTTGAGTATGTTGTAGTTGTCTGCATCCTCCTCTCTGACAGTGAGAAGTCTACCCCTCCTCTCATCAGAAAAGATATGACCAGAGAACAGCAGCTCACTGCCTTTGTAGGACCCTCTGATCTTAACAGGCTGTCTCAAGTGCAGCAAATCACTTATAGATGTCATCCCCCACCTTGTATGGGGGGAACAATTTGGTGCACGTTTCTGGAATCCAAGGAGTCCTCCCTGACTCTGTAATCCCTGAAACTGCACCCAGCCCCACCCTCTCCCTCTCCACTGCCAAGGCCTCCCTATCTAGGGCTAGCTGTTGCTGCTGCAGACTCAGCCTGGCCTTCTCCAGTCTTGGTTTCCTGAGCTCTCTATCTATAGAGTCATCCCCTGGAGTTGTGCAGTGTGGCCCCTCAGTCACTGAAGTGACATGAGAGTGAGCAGAAGTGGATCTTTCCCTAGCCTTAGTGACCCTAGTTACTTGTCTTCTGGGTGTGACTTCCCCTCCCACTACCAGTTATACTAGTTGCTCTGCTAGGAACTGCAAGATCCTTTGAAGACCCCTCCCATGGGCCTAGAATATCATTCTCTAACTCAGTGGGGTTAGAGTCTCCTTCTTCCTCCTCCTGGCAACCACCATGTTCTTGATCATCCTGAAGGAGGAAGCTCAAGAACAGACTCTTGTTAGAGTTCTTTCTCATGTCCAGCTTCCTCTCTGCACATAGCCCCTTCAATTCCTTGAAGGTCAGGCCCTCATAAGGACTGTCCATGACCTCAGAGCTAGGTCCAGCTGCAGACATGGTGTTTGTTAGGATGGTGTAGGGTGTACCTAACCTACCTAACCCCTAGTCTCTCAAAAATAAGTTTAGAGAAAGGGCTATCCCTATCCCCTAGCTTGCCTAAACTTTAGAGACTAGATTCCTGCACTAGGTAACATGTATGTCTCTAGGTATGGAGTGATCTTTGCTGTGGAAAGCACCAGGTGACAGTGTGATAAGGCAATTGCAAGTACTTATCCCACTGCTGCACCACCAATGTAGGTAGGAGGCTGGCCTGGTGTGTGGTGGGTACCTATGGTACGTACACCTTATACCAGGTCCAGTTATCCCTTATTAGTGTAGTGTAGGCAGTGTCTAGAAGCCAGGCTCTCTAGAGGTAGCTGTGGATGAGCAGCTAAGGCTTATCTAGGAGACGTGCAAAGCTACTGCAATACCATTGTAGTCACACAGTACTCACACACATGAAAGAAATCACTCAGTTTTACAAAAATAAAGGCACTTTATTTTGGTGACACAAATACCAAAAATACCATCAAGACTATACTCCCTTAGGAGGTAAGTAATACACAAATTATATACACTAGTCTGCATAAATAGGAAAAAAAACAGAAATCAGTGCAATTAGTGAAAATCACGATAGTTAGGAATGGGCCTAGGGGGAGCACAAACCACATACTAAGAAAGTGGAATGCGAAAGTCATCCCCCACCTAGGCAAATGTAGTGTATAGTTGGGAGCTGGGAGTACTAGAAAAGCCCAAAAGTAAGTACCACAACCCACCCCAGCGACCAGGAAAACAGGAGTAAATCATAGTAAGTTGCCCAGATCACAGACAGAAACAAGAAGAGGAATTATGCAAACCCCAGAAGAGACTGCAAGACACCAACAGAGGATTCCTGGACAAGAAGACCTGTGGAAAAAGGGGACCAAGTCCAAGAAGCACAGAAGAGTCCAGGAAAACACAGGAGCCCCTGCTAACCCGGATGAAGGTGCAAAAGGAGAACCACAGAGGAGAAGAAAAGTCATTTCTGCACTCAAGAAGACAGATGCGGGTTCCTGAAGGGTGCAAGTGATGTCCCACGCCGGATGGAGGATTACAGTCGGGTTTGCATCCTTGGAGTCCGCCAACAAGCCTATGCACACGCAAAGCTCGCGGTTAGTGGAAAATGGTGCTGCGGGGGACCAGGAGTGACCAGGTAAAGTCAGAGGGGGCCCTTAGTGACACAGAAAGCCCACAGAACACCAGGCAGCACACACAGGAGTCCCACAGGACGGGGACCAGAAAGTTGCAGAAGAGGCCCATGCAGCACTACGACAAAGGCTCACATGCCGATGGAGAACCACTCAGGAAGCTGTGCATCACAGGTTAGAGTGCTGGGGGTCAGAGCTTCAAGATGCACGTATATCTTGGAAGAAGGATGGCAACAAGCCTTGGCAGCTGCAAGAGACGCGGTGCAAGGCGGTACTGTCGTGCGTTGGGAGGCAAGGTCTTACCTCTACCAAAGCTGGACAGTTGGAAGAGAACCGTTGGGACCACTTCAGTCCACCACCCATGATGCAGGATCCATGCTGTTCACAAGGAGACTGGGTCCACGCAGCCGGTCGTCATTGCATTTGGTGCCTACAGAAGCAGGGGAGTGACTCTTTCACCCCAAGGGCGATTCCTCCTTCCATCTGATGCAGGCTGAAGACAGGCTGTCTTCCAAGGATGCACAATCGGGGAAATGTTGTAGTTGCTGGAAGGACCTGGAGATACAATGTTGCAGGAGGGGTCTTGTTTCTTTGTTGCAGTTTGTAGGTACCTGAGGAGTCCAGATGCAGCTCCTTCAGTCAGAAGTCAAAGTGGAGGATGCCGAGGATTCCTGCTGGAGTCTTGCAATCCTAATCTGAAGAACCACCCAAAGGAGGGTCCCTAAATAGCCCTAAAAGGGGGATTGGTCACCTAACCAGGTAAGCACCTGCCAAGGGAGGGCTCTGACGTCACCTGCTGGCACTGGCCGCTCAGATGCTCCCAGAGTTCCCTGCCAACCTTGAATCCAAGATGACAAAACCCCGGGACCCTCTGGAGGAGCTCTGAGCACCACCCCTGGGGTGGTAACTCCCCTTTCCTTTGTCCAGTTTCACAACAGAGCAGGGACTGGGGTCCCTGAACTGGTGCAGACTAGTTTATGCAAGGAGGGCACCAAATGTCCCCTTCAAAGCATTTCGAGTGGCTTCTGGAGGCTTCCCCTCCCAAGCCTGTAACACCTCTTCCCAAAGGAAATCCTTTGTTCTGCCTTCCTGGGCTCGAGCTTTTCAAGCAACAGGAAAGCAGAAACCTGTTTGGGAGGTGGCAGCAGCTTGGGCTGCCTGGAAACCCTCAGACGGCTGAAATGGCAATGCTGGGGGTCCTCTAAGGAGCCCCCAGAGTGCCAGAAATCATACAACCAATGTTTGCAAAAGCCTTGGGGTATGATTCCAACATGTTTGATACCAGACATGCCTATATTTGGAGTTACCATTATGTAGCTCGACATAGGCAGTGACCTGTGTCCAGTACACTTGTAAAATGGCGCCCCCACACTCACTAAGTCCAGGAAATGGCTAGTGCAGGTGTGCCCTCACACACAGGTACTCTGCACCCTGCCCTCAGTGAAGTGTAACTGACCAATTCCCCCTTTCAGGGCTATTTAGGGTCTCTCTCTTGGGTGTTTTTTCAGATTCAGATTGCAAGACTCCAGCAGGAATCCTCTGCATCCTTTACTTCACCCTCCTACCTAAGAAACTGCATCTCGACCCTCCAGGAAGTCTACAATTGCAACAAAGAAGCAAAGACAACTTCTGCAACATTGTATCTTCAGCTCCTGTCAGCGACTGAAACTGTTTTCTGGTTGTGCATCCTCAGAGGACAGCCTGTCTTTAGCCTGCACCATAAGAACTCCTTTCTGTGATGCACAGCTTCCTGCGTGGTTCTCTGGCGGCATGGGACCCTTTTCTTGGTGTGCTGTGTGGGCTTCCTTTTGCACCTTCTTTGTCCCCATGCTGTTGGACTCCTGTGCGCGCTGCCTGGTCTTTTGAGAGATCTCAGAGTTTCTGAGAGCCCCCTCTCACTCCCCCTCCTGAGTAGAGTCCACCAGTCCCAGGCAGCGCCATTTTCCGCTAACTCTGAGCTTTGCGTGTGCCAAGGGCTGTTGGCGGAATCCAGCGACGCAAACCAGACTGCAATCATCCATCCAGCGTGGGACATCATCTGCACCAACCAGGAACTCGCATCCGTCTTCCTGGGTGCAGTACTGACTGTTGTTCTTCACCGTTGGTTCTTCTTTTGCACCTTCATCTGGGTTAGCAGGGGCTCCTGTTGTCCCTTGACTCTTCAGTGCTTCTCAGACTTGGTCCCCTTCTTCCACAGGTCTTCAGGTCCAGGAATCCATTGTTGGTGTCTTGCAGTCTCTTCTGGTTCTTGCATAATCTTCTTTCTCGTGTTCTTGTGTGTTCAAGGAAAGTTACTGTGATTTACTCCTGCTTTCCCGGGCTCTGGGGTAAGTTATATTACTCACCTTTGGTGTTTATCTAATACTCCCAGGGCCCCTCTACCCACTACACTTGCCTAGGTGGGAAACCGACATTCGCATTCCACTTTCTTATTATATGGTTTGTATTCCCCCAGGCCTATTTCTAACTATTGTGATTTTCACTATTTGCACTGTTTTCTAACTGTTTTCACAGCTATTTCTGCATACTAGTGTATATAATTCGTAGATAACTTACCTCCTGAGGGAGGATAGTCTCTATGGTATTTTTGGCATTTGTGTCACCAAAATAAAGTACCTTCATTTTTGTAACCCTGAGGATTTTCTATCATGTGTGTGAGTACTGTGTGACTACAGTGGTATTGCATGAGCTTTGCATGTCTCCTAGTTAGGCCTTGGCTGCTCAGCCACACTACCCCTAGAGAGCCTGGCTTCTAGACACTGTCTACATTTCACTAATAAGGGAGAACTGGACCTGGTATAAGGTGTAAGTACCTTAGGTACCCACTACAAACAAGGCCAGCCTCCTACACCTGTCTGCCTCAGTTCGAAGAATGGGCCTCATGAGGCATTTTCGGACACCCCCAGCTTGTATCCACAAAATGGAAGGAGTTGGATTTAGCACAGTGAGTGTGCTAAAGGCACATGAAAAACATGTTTTTCTGAACTTCTGCTGGCTGTCATGGGAGCCATTAGCAAATGATCCTTACGCATGCTTTCGATAATGTTCAGGAAGGAGGCTGTACTTGACAGGTGGTAATATGTAGTAAAATGTATTCCGTCCTGTGGTGTGTGAATGTGATGCGCCCTTGTCTGGCAACAGTAAAGTGATGAGTGCAGGGATTGGCTGGATTGGGCCTGTGGCCAACTGTATGAAAGTGTTGTGTGTTGTGTATGAATGGCGTGTGAATGGACCATAAATCGGTTGCTGCCATGAAGTGGCTATATGGCTCACCTTCAGAAGGCTTGGTTTCAATATTCAGATACTATGATAAGTATTCATGCTTTGAAACCATAATTTCTGGAGGTGCTAATACCAATCAGTGTGAGTGGTGTATTAACTTTAACATACTAGTACCAGTGTATTCCAAGGGTGTAGGACTTGCATGGCTCTCACCAGTTTTCCTTTGCGCTAAATCCCCTTGAAATCACAAACTTTTCTTAAAAAACACATTTTCCTTGCATTTCCATGAGGGAAAGTCCTGGAATCTGCAGGCAGCCACAAATTTTCTATCACTCAGCGTTCCTCTAAGTCACCAGAGAAAAACATTGCCTCACTTGTGTGGGTGGGCAAGTGACCGTGGCAGGCTAGTGCCCAAAGCATATGGTGGAGACATCAAAATTACCTATCACCAAACAGCCTGGTTTTGTAAGATGTTCACCTGTGTCTTTGGTCCTGGGCTTGGTGGCCCTATAGGGAAACCTACCAAACCCAAACAGTTTTAGATATCTGGGGCAGTCCACAGAGGTGTGGCCTGTGTGGATTCCACAAAGTTTTCTTACCCAGAATACCCTGCAAAGTTAAAACGCTGATTAAAACAATATTTTTCCTTGCTTTCCTGTCACATAAACTACAAGAATGTGCAAGGATCCACGAAATTCCACCCAGTGTTGCCCCACTTGTCCTGATAAAAACACAACCCAACTTGTGTGCCTGTGCCAAGTGCCCACGTCAGGAATGGATCACACCTGGGTCGACAGTAGCCCTAGTGCAAGGGCTACCATTGACCCTTGTGTGATCGATTCCTGTCACGGGCACTAGGCCCAGGCACACCAGTGGGGTAGCGTTTTTATTGGGACAAATGGGGAAAGTTAGGTGGTAAGATGTTTGTGGATCCATGCATATTCCTGTAGTTTACTTCAGAGACATGCAAGGAAAATAGTGTTTTTATTCAACGTTTCACCTTTGCAGGGTATTCTGGGTAAAAAAAAAAAAAAAAAAAAGACTCTGGAGAATACACACAAGCCACACCTCTGTGGACTCCCCAGAGTGTCTATTTTTTAGAAATGTCTGGGTCTGATAGGTTTCCTAAATGGTTCTAGATCCCAGGACTAAATAGTTCACTCACTGCAGTTATCATTGCCCCAGTACGTTTTGGGCCCTTCCCTGTTGCAGGGACTTGGCCTACCCACCATTTTTATTGGGAGACTTGGGGGAATGCTGGGTGGAAGGAAGTTTGTGGCTCCCCTCAGATTACAGAACTGTGCATCGCTGAAATGTGAGGAAAATGTGTTTGTTTAGACAAATTTAGAGGTTTGCAGAAGATTCTGGGTGACAGAACCTGTTGAAAGCCCCACAAGTCACTCCATTATGGATTCCCTAGGTGTCTAGTTTTCAAAAATGTATAAGTGCTCGGTTTCCTTAGGTGCCGTCTGAGCTAGAGGCCAAAATCCACAGCTTGGCACTTTGCAAAAAACGCGTCCCTTTTCATTGGAAAAATGTGATGTGTCAACATTGTGTTTTGGGGCGTTTCCTGTCGCAGACACCCACACAAGTGAGGTACCATTTTTATCAGGATGCTTGGGAGAATGCTGGGTGGAAGGAAGTTTGTAGCTCTCCTCAGATTCCAGAACTTTGCATCACTGAAATGTGAGGAAAATGTGTCCTTTAGACAAACTGAGGTTTGCAAGGATTCTGGGTAACGGAACCTGGTGAGAGCCCCCACAAGTCGCCCCATTCAGGATTCCCTACGTGTCTAGTTTAAAAAAATGTATAGGTCCCCTATGTTTTCCTAGGTGCTGGCGGAGGTAGAGGCCAAAATCCACAGATAGGCCTTTTACCAAAAACAAGTCTGTTTTCAGTGGAAAAATGTAATGTGCCCATGTTGCGTTTCGGTGTGTTGCCTGTAGCTGGCACTTGGCTTACTTACACAAGTGAGGTATAATTTTTATCGGGAGACTTGGAGGAACACAGAAAAGAAGAACAAGTGTATTGCCAATTGTCTTTCTCTGTGCCTTCCAAATGTAAGAACGTGTCTAAGAAAGTGTTGTAACTGGACTTTTGCTCCTAGGCGAGACTGCTGGTTCAGGGATGACAGCACTTTTGCTTGTAAGCGACTAGGCCAATCCTACTACAAGTCGCAAATGTTGGCCCAACCCTCCCGGCTCACAAGCAGCATCTCATCAAAAACCCAAACAGTAAAAGGTGATTTCTGGCAGTTTACGCATGGACTCAAGAGTGTGACATCTCAGGAGAGTCGTAGTGGAACGGAAGTTACCCTTTTCTTATGTTAGCAATAAGTCTCAGTCATACACAGGCAATAAGGGATATGCAGGAATGTTTTCAAGTGGTTTATTAAAAAAGACTGCAATCTACTGTTAAATGCATGAGCTGCAATAATAAGGATAATGAACGATGCAAGAAGCAGAATTGAAAAGATGAGAGTCGTGAATACAGAGACCCCCACCATCTTGCAATAAATATGAAATGTAAAATCCCTAAAATCCTAGGATGGATAACCTAATCTCTAGCCTAATGAAAGCTAGATGTGTTAAACCTAATCTCTCAGTACCAGGTCCATGAGAAGCTCCCCCAACCCTTGATACCTTGGGATGAGGTCTCTAGATCAGACTCCGTGGTGAGACAAAGGCTGGGCCTGCATTAAGGCGACGTGCAGCATAGATGGCGTCAATAGCATCTGGTAGGAATCCCTTTGATAACCTTGTCTGTAGGAGATGTATTTATACAGATATGGTAGGACCCCTGACACAGGTATGTTTCCAAACAATAGATAAGGGGGCAGGCTTGTGGCGGCAATTATGTAAACAATCCCCACCAAAAGTATATTATCTTCCTGTCACATGTAAGTGGGAAAGGGGCATGATGTGAATACCTACATACATCACTTACTTTTGATGCTGATAGTGACGCCCTCACAGAGTGGCACTGATAATGTACATCAAAACATTGCTCTAACTCTAAACAAAGGCAGCCATCTTAAAAGAATTAATAAAATAAATGGGCTAAGACAGAGCCAGATAAGTTGGTTAAAAGACACTAGGTGACGAGGAACAGGCCTGCAAGCCAGAAGGCTAAGGTAAACTTCTGATTCCCATTAAAACTAAACATAATTCACTACAAAAGAAGTCATTTTGATAAATGCTCTGCAATTCACATGCTAATATGGGTACTCCTGAGTTCAGAGATGTGCCAATAACCACTGCTTCTAAACTCCATATCTTGTGCCCATTTCGGAAATACATAGGTTTCCTTGATACCTATTTTTCACTCTTTACATTTTACCAACATGATTGCTGTATACACAGTCTACAATGAAAAGCCATTGCAAGGTGCTGCTCATTATTTGTCTCTGGGTATCTTGGGTTCTTGATGAACCTACAAGCCCTATATATATACCCGAAACCAGAAGGGTCCAGCAGACGTAAGTGTATATAGCTTTAAAAAAATCTGCCATAATTAGAAAAAGTTACAGAAGAAAACAGAGACAGAAATGGCTGGGTTTTTTTTTCAACTCCATTTTCAATATTTGTTTATTTCAACTGTTACTTTCTATAGGAAAACCTTGAAGGATCTAGACAAATTACCTCTTGCTGAATTCACAATTTTGTCTACTTTTCTGAAATGATTAACTGTCCGGGATCCACCATTGGTTTCACACCCATTTCTGTCGCTACCTGGAAGGAGGCTAAAAGTACAAAAAATAGTAAAAATGGGGTATGTCCCAGTAAAATGCCAAAATTGTGTTGAAAAATGTGTTTTTCTGATTCAAGCCTGCCTGTTCCTAAAAGCTGTGAAGATGGTGATTTTAGTACCGCAAACCCTTTGTTAATTCCCTTTGCAGGGAAAAAACAGATGCTTTTTTCTGACGCACTTTTTTCCCATTTTTCACAAAAAACACAATTTTGTAGCTGTATTGTGGCTGATTTCTCGGTCTCCTCCAAGGGAACCCATAAACTCTGGGTACCTTTAGATTCCTCAGGATGTTGGAAAAAAAGAAACAAATGTGGTGTGGATAGCTTATGTGAACAAAATGTCTTGGAGGCCAAAGCACAAACTACCCCAAATAGCCAAAATAGGGCTCAGCACAGGGGTGGGGGGGCAGAGGGGAGAAGGCCCAGCAGCTAAGGGGTTAAGCGTGTCTGCTTTGTGCCACCCAACCAGTGGGATGAGCACAGGTTAATTTGGGGTTTGCTTGTTTTCACCCTGACAAGAATTGTCATTACTGCTTGAGTAGGGTTTCACCCCCTCCTCAACTACTAAAGGTGAAATTTGGACTTGTGTTTTTGCAGTACCATACAGTGATTTTGTAATAACTAAAAATCCCAGATAAATCATTTGATACCTGTTCAATGTTTTTGAAATTCTACTTGATTGCCTTTTTTGCTTTTTCCGTATCCACTATCACTCTACCTGACCGTCTGTAGCCTTATCTGCAGTAGTGGAATTTGAGCTGGTCAATCTGCATAGCTACACTGTGGGTGAGCTCAATCAGTTGTATATGGAAAGAGGACTGCCAACTAAGAAAAGCACCAAGAAAGTTTTCGGAAAGCAGTGAGGGGATGACGTGTCTCCTGAGTTGGAACTCCCTACCTGAGCAGAGAGCAGTGTGTCTTCACAAGGCATGTTCCCAGAGGAGCTGGAGGACAGGAAGGCAGAAAGGGAGGTTATACTGCAGATGACCAAGCTTAATATGGAGCAGAAGAAACAGGCCATGGAGGTAAGCAAAAGAAGGATGAGGCTGAGAGAGCCTTGGCAAGAGAGAAACTGGCCAAGGTAACAGAAGAAAATAGCTCATGAATGTAGCCTCAGACAACTGGACATATGATCTAGGCAAGCAGAGTCTAGCAACAATGGTGTCAGCATACCTACAGTGTCTGAAGGGGACAAGAAAGTTCACATAAAGATCTGGTTCCCAGCTGTGTGGTAGGTAATGACATAGACAAGTGGATTTCTGCCCATGAGATGACCCTTAAGATGCACAGGGTCCAAGAAAAGGTTTTGGGGGCCTCACTCTGAAAACACATGCCTACAGTAGGGAGGGATACCTTGCTCACGCTGGAAGTAAGTGTCCAGATGAAGTACATACCAATGAAAACCATCCTTGTCACCAAGTTTGGAATCATCCCAGAAACATAACACAGTAGGTTTAGGGATAGCCAAATGATGCTGAAGCTATCTTGGGTAGAATTTCTGTATTACACCAGCAAGGCACTGAATGGGGAGTGCAGGGCAGCAAAGGTGATGGTTTTACTGGTTTGTTTAACCTGATACTAAAGGAGCAGATTTTCAATATCTTTTTTTCAAATCTGTGCCAACATGACAAGAATTGTTGTTGCTGCCTGTGTAGGTTTTCAGCCTCCTCACCCAGTGACCTAATTGTGTACACTCGTTATTCGCTACTTGTACGAGGCTGGCCTGGCTGGGTTTATATTTTTGTATTGGCATCATGTAAAAGGCTGGCCTGGTTTGTAGTGGGTACCTAAGGTACTCACCCCTTGTACCAGGTGCAGTTATCCCTCATTAGTGAAATGTAGGCAGTGTCTAGAAGCCAAGCTTTCTAGGGGTAGCTGTAGCTGAGCAGCCAAGGCTTATCTAGGAGACATGCAAAGCTCATGCAGAACCACTGTAGTCACACAGTACTCACAAACATGAAGCAAGGAGGGCACCATCTGCGCCCTTCAAAGCATTTCCAGAGGCTACCCCTCCCAAGCCTGGAACACCTATTTCCAAAGGGAGAGATAGCACCCCTCTCCCAAAGGAAATCTTTTGTTCTGCCTTCCTGGTCTAGAGCTGCTCAAGCAACAGGAGGGCAGAAACCTGTCTGAGCAGCAGCTGGGACTGCCTGGAAAACCTCAGAAGGCTGGAATGGCAATACTGAGGGTACTCTAAGGAGCCCCCAGAGTGCATAAAATCATACAACCAATGCCTAGCAAAAGCATTGGGTTATGATTTCCAACATGTTTGATACCAAACATGCCTATGTTCAGAGTTACCGTTATGTACTGGACATAGGTGGTAACCTATGTCCAGTACACGTGTAAAATGGCATCCCCACACTTGCAAGGTCCGGAAAAATGGGCCTGGAGGTCATTGGGGCACCTCTGCTAGTGTATGGGTGCCCTCACACACATATACTCTGCACCCTACCCTCAGGGCTGGAGTGCCTGTTATTGGGGTAACTTATAAGTGACCCGGTGCAGTGTAGATGGCAGTGAAAGGGTGCATGCACCTTTTAACGCAGGCTGCAATGGCAGTCCTGCAGAAGCCTTTGCATGGGCTCCCTATGGGTGGCAAAAGAAGTGCTTCAGCCCATTGGGATCCCCTGGATCCCCAATGCCCTCGGTGCCTAGGTACCATATACTAGGGACTTATAAGGGGGGACCACTTTGCCAATTTTGGGTGAAATACTGGGTTACCAGTATGCAGTGACAACATTTAGAGGAGAAAGAGCATAATCATTGGGGTCCTGGTTAGCAGGAACCCAGTGAACACAGTGAAGTACACTGACATAAGGCAGAAAATGGGGGTAACCATGGCAAAAAGAGGGTAATTTCCTACACTACTCTTTTACAACTCCGCAGTTACGCTGGTCACCCTGGATCTTGCTCTTGGTAGTGGAGCCGCACTAAGATCTTTTGAGTCAGGTAACACCTCTTGTTGAGGAATATCCTTTTTTCAAAAAGCCTGGTGCCTACAGCAACTGAGGTCCCTTTCCTCTTCCTGCCTGTCACCCTTCACACAAACCCACCAGTCATCAGCAGCTGTCGGCTTCCTGACTGCCCATGTGGCTGCTGCAGCACTGCCCCACCCCCTCCTCCATTGCACTCCAACATTCTGGGCAGAGCTCCAGAGGTTCCCCATAGCATCTGAGGCAAATGTTGCCTCATGTTGCCAATGTGTGATCCCCGTCCGCATCTCACGCCTCTGCTACCACCAAATGACTTCCCAGGATGCGACAGGCCACCGCCTCACCATTTTGGTTTGCAGCAGGGAACAAGCACACATTTCTGCTGTCATACCCTTAGGGCCCTGACGAACTAGATGAGCCCTGCTTCTGCATCCAACCACTTCTCCCCACTGGGCCCTAGAGGTTTTCATGCCTCACTTCTTTCAAGAGGTAGTGAGCTTTCTTAACTTTGGCATTGGGCACCCCCCCTAAAACAACCTTACTTCCTAAATCTAAATACAGCTTTCAAGTTACACTTCTCACAGCCACCATTTAACCTTCTCCACAGGAATGATGTGGCCACCCACAGCGTCTCCCATGGCACTTCCTAACCGCACCCCAAATTTGCTAGCCACCAATCCCTTGCTGCAGTCTGCCTGGACCATACCACCTGCTGAAAATGCCTCCGTAAGGTCATCAGCCCCACAAGTCCCTATTTTACATGTTTCCTGCATGCCCACAGGTGTTCAGTAAGCTCTGTTGCAGAATTGGTTTACTTGTGTTCAATTGTGATTTCTGGTTGGCCGTTGCCCACTGATATGTGTGGAGATACACATGAGTAGCACTTTCTGCATAATGTTTAGATGTTTTACAGGAACAAGGCACTTTTTAAAAGTCAGAAAATGTATTAGAGGATTGTTGAGATGCCACTGCCATCATTGAATGTCAATCTTAAGTTTTGTTTCTGCTTCCACCCCGGGTCTTAGAATGGAACAGAATGCAGAGGATAGTGCCTATTTCAACCTTTATTTAATCTTAAATACTTAAAGATGGATGGACCACTAAAAACACTTATGTTCTAAGGTTGGAAGAAGGCAGCCCAGGAGACATTGGATTGCAGCCTGAATCTGGTTCCCAGAAAAGATATCCAGGGGAAATTGTAAATGAACTCTTCAAAGAGGCAAAGGAACGTGGAGCCATCCCTGTGGAGGAAGAGAGCAGTAAAACTAAAGTAAGAATTGTACTGCTATTGTCCTTACATGAAGCACATAACAAGAATATGAATACTTGTTGAAATCACAGCAACCGTCTTTTGTTTTTATCTCTTGGCTTGCATGTGAAAATACAATATATTTTCCACTGAATTTGTAGTTTAGCCAAGGACCGAATTCTTCTGAAACTTTCAGAAGCATGTATGATATGCCTTCCTTATTTGGAATCCATTACATAGGTTTGTCGCACTATATCAGCAGTTAAGGTGTGAAAAGTGAGAGACATCTTGGTGTTATTGCTGCTTAGGTCATTAATAGCAGTTAAGCACAGTTAAGTCTTAATACAGCTGCTCACGTCTTCTTTATGCCCTTGTTTCACACACTCACTGACCCTAGAATGCAGGCAATCAGCAATAGTTAGTTCCAGCATTTTAAGCATTGGCATTGCATTATGCTTAATACTGCCTTACAAATTCAGTGCACAGTACAAAGGCATTCCAGTTGGGTCACATGACTAAGTGTAGTTGGTAGTTGGCCTTTGTGTATTGCTACCAGACAGGCCTCAATAGATGGCCTAGGTGTTGGCAGTATGAGCCATCCTGGCTTAATGGGGAGAGGAAGGGGAGTAGAACTGGCCCTTGCCACGCGTGCGCTTAAAAGGCACTAGCCCAGCACACTTGAAAAGAACTTCACCCTAGCCTATTGTGCACCCAGATGTACTGGGCCCAGGGCAAGGGGGGAAAGAAATTCAAGAGAGTCTGTAAGGGAAAATCCCAGAAACTTCTCCCACTTCAAAAGGACCATCAGGTTTGAAAATAGTACCCTCAGATCTACTTTTCATTATTCCTTTTGACCTGTGGATAGTACAGGACTGCCCTGCTGCCATGTGACTGCTCTGCTGGTTTAGGCCTGGCATGCTCTGTGAGATGGAATTTTGGACCTGCATCTTTCATCCAAGGCTGAAGTGACTCCAAGGGTCAGATGACTGGCTTCCTGTTCTGAGCTACATATGACAAAACAAGCTCCAGAGGTCTCTCTGCAACTGCCAAGCTGACCTGCCTCACTGGACCTGCAACTGGATCTGCTGGCCTCTGTTGGAGTGCATTCCTGATTCTCAAGAGGTACCTCCCAGGCCCTCAACCCTTGGTGTTTTATCAGTTGTGCTCCTCCTAGAGGAAAATTAGGAATCCTGAAGTTTTGGGCTCTTTCTGACCCTGAACGGGCCCATTTGTGCCAATATTGTGGTGTCCGCATGAGCTGGTAACACTAACCATTTGGTACCTGCAGTATGTTCCTGGGTCACATGACTGTATATAGCTGGCAGTTGGTCTTTGTGTATTGCTCCCAGACAGTGAGATACACAGGAAGATAGGGGTTGCAGAGATGGGCCGCTCTGAGTTAAAGAGAGAGAGGAGCTGTCACCTTCCACACTTGAATATCACAAAGGCACTGCCTGAGCACTCTCACAAAGGAATTGTCACTAGTCCATTGTTACCCCAGATGTACTGAGGCCAGGAGAGAGAGGAAGGGGATGCCTGACACCTCAGAGGGGTGGAAACCTCTGAAAGCTTCCTCCATTCTTAAGTGGGCACTTGGTATAAATGCTGGACCTCAGACCGCAAGAATTTAGTATGCTCCTGGACCTGTGGATTGTGCTAGGAAGGAGTGCTGTCCTGCTTGAAAGGATTGCCACTCTCCTGGACTGCTGCTCTGAAGGACTTCTGCCCTGCAATGCTGATCAGCTGCCCTCCTGCCTGGGTGAGAAGGATTGGACCTGCATCTGTTGAACTCAGGAACCCAGAATGACTGCAAGGGCTAGTTGGATGTCCTCCAGACTAGAGCCTCTGAGACAGAAGGCTCCAACAACTGTGAGCCCAGCACCTGGCCTCTTCTACTTCTGAATTTTACCAAGTGGTGCCACCCTGTACTTGATACTTAGAAGTTGGCCTGAAGGTGCTCCTCCAGCCCATCTATGCTTTCAGCAAAACCAACACAACTCCTCTGCTGTGCAGCACATCCCTAGGCAGAACTGACACATCGCCCCTGCTGAAAGGATTTTCCTGACACAATGACTTTGCATCACTGCATGCAGCCTCGCAGGATCCTCCGCTGCGTGACACATCCTTAACGGAGGCCCCTCATCAATGGCATCCTCGACGACAATGCAGGATGTTGCATCACTGCTTTACAGTTCCTATGAATCGGCGCTGCATGATACATCTTCAATATGGGACTCCATGACGCTCTGCAACCAGGAATTAAGGTACTCTTGTTCAGCTGGCGTAACTGGGTCCCTGTAGCCAGCCCACACTCCATCATAGTCGGCCTGAACATGTGGCTTTTTCCCGGTCTAGCGCAACCTATTATCTACAGTTTTGTAGTTCTTGGTGCTCTCTTCAGTTAAATCTTTAAAATTGCATATCTCTGGTTCTACTGATTGAGAGTTAGTAATTTTGGTCTTGATTTATCTATTAAAACTTACTCTATTGTTCTAAGTGGTGTGGGATTTTTATTGTGGTATGTTTCCCTTCATTATAGTTTGAAGTGCTGCATAAATGCTTTACACATTGTCTCTAAGTTGAACCTGACTGCTCTGTGTCTAGCCACCAAAGGGTTGAGCATATGAAGGTGTGATTGTGTGAGCTCCCATACAATATTTTCACTAATTCCTAACATGGATGGGCAACCTGCAGAATTTATTGTGGTGTCCTTTCCTGTATATACTCCCAGGATGTATGCATAAATAGTGCATAAATAGTGAAACTCTTGCACAAAATGCACATCTTGATGCCATAACAAGCTCTTTTCCTTGGTATATACGGCCTGAAAAGAAGCCACACTTTATATAGGATTGAAAATTTGTTGACAACTATGTTCTTTCCAGAAGTATAAATCTCTGGAAACATGTTAGGCAAATGCTATACAACAGGCTGAATTTTGTGTAACCCGTCATGGTCTGGATGGTTTCTGTAAAAAGAATAAATCCCCAGGGGGAGCAACAAACCATTCAATACAAAGCGCACTAAATCAACAACTCCTTCACTCCAATGATCAATCTCAGATAAAAGAATCTAATAGAAAATATTTAATAAATAATTCCATAAGAATGCAACATGAAATCACCCTTAAAAACCAGCACAAGACTATTGCAAGAAAAATTAATAAAAACCATACATGTCAAACATGAGGGAGACAAAACAAAAGACATCCATCTTAGTCCTTTATATTGTTGCTGTCCCAATTTTGGTATATACAGGCCAATTGATTTGTGCACACAATCCCTATTCAATTTTAAGCCCATTCCAATGGGTCCAGCGGTCCAATTTGCATAAACGCGTTTCAGTGGTCTTTCAAAATCCTTCTACCACCTTCTTCAGGACAGTTCAATACAGACCCAACATATATTTTGCAAATCTATAGAAGAACAAACCAACAGAAATACATAAATTCCCAAATTCTTTACATCCCCTTTAAATCTAACACACCTTCAATGTCAATACATTCAACTTAATTACCACCTCCCGTCACTATCTGAATAAAACACCCAAAAAAGGGGAATATCTTGATTCCTTTATAGAGCATATCACATGGAGGAATTCACAATGCACAATCAGTAGTCTCTATATTTTCTGGAGAAAATTCACATACTACTCTCCCATCATCAACCATCTGCACTCACCTGCGTCCAACATAAGTCAAACAGACACCTGCTTTATCCACAAATTGTTTTTTGCTTTGCGATAATCCAACAAATGGATAACTTCTATATGGGCAAAACAATAAATTAGTTGCCTGTTATCATCCTATCCATTAATGATTTTAATTGTTTCATTGTGTCATATGTGACTTACCCACAACATACACAACCCATTTCATTGCACCCAAAAACAGTGTGTAAAGATAGGGTGAAGAAGATTTAATTGTGATTAAAAATAATTATTTAATAGTAGTGCCAATGTTGTCCACAGGGCTTACCACGGAGTTCACTTTTATTTTGAACTCATCAAATTGTCTCTCAGTCTCTTAGGGCCTGAATAAAAATCTTTTTAAGTTTCATATAGTGAAACCTTTCACCATTTAACCATAAGTGACTATAAAAATTATTGTATTCCTTAATCCTCGACACAAAACATGGTAGTCCACCTCCACTTCCTATGTTTCACCATAGTATATTAAACAAGAGTCTTACGCCGGTATAGTCAAAGAATTACTCAAAAAGAGCGGTAATTACTCATTATCTAAAAACCCCTCAGTGAGCATAATCACTATCAACACCCAACTACAGTATAGTGGGTTCAAAATAATGCTGATTATTATATATTCAATCGAGTATCCATATCATCTCCTCAGATATCACCTACCTAATTGCGGGACAACGTCCTCGTTTTTTCTCTTCCGTTCGGTCAATTGGTCAACTTCCTTTATGTTTAGGGATGGTTGCGTCCTTACTCAGCTAACCGCTAATAAGGGGAATCCTTTGTGCCTTTACTGACTTACTGATGTGAAATGCTAACTTCCTGTTTCATGCAACACTGAACCGCTCACAGCAATTCGGCAGTTACAATATACGCTCCATCTTGGATTTCCCCGTTTGATGTTTTCTACGTTTCGTATTAAACTAATAACTCGTTATAATACACAGGAGCTATTACGTTCTATTGAACTCTCATTTGCTATATATTACATATCCATCTACCGCCTAAATTGGAAGGTTGCAAATAGCAATTTCCAAATAATCATAGTCCCCTATTTAACCACACAATTACATCTATAAGGGGTCATAACTTATAACTCAATAAATACCAATGGGGCCCCTCACTCATTTAAAAATAATAATAATATTAGTGACAACTCCCTTGTCCCAGTCCTCCTTACTATTCAAACCATTCTTCACTGTCTCCAGTCTAAAAATATACCATAGTTCTCGCCTCTTTCTAAATGTTTCACAATTACCTCCTCTCTTTCTTGGACACATTTTCTCCAGGATAAACCATCGCAGATCTTTTTCAGAATGTCCCCTATTGTGAAAATGTTCCACCAATGGTGCATTTATCTTACCTGTTCTAATTGCTGATCTATGTTCACATAAACAAGTCGTCAATTCTCTTCCTGTTTCACCCACATAGCCCATTCAGCCTGGGCACAAGATTAAATACACTACATTTTTAATGCAGCAGTTATTCATACTTGTTGGTGTAATTTTAAAGCCCTGATGTTCAATAGACTTTTCTTCTACAAATAAATCACAGCAACTGGAATTACCACACCTATAATTCCGTTTTACTTCACTGCCAGTCAAGCTAAGCTGTCTAACTGAATGTTACTCTCTATAAGTCTGAACCAACCTATTTCTCAAATTTGTATTGCATCTAAACGCATAGAGAGGTTTATTTAGGGGGGGTTTCTTCTTCATTCTTTCGGACCATACTGCACAATTATCAAAGAAATGTAGCATATCCTGCAGAATCAAAATATAGTACACCTGTTTGGTTGGCTGATGCACTACTTCAATGCCAAGTGTAGCCAAGAAATGTGTTCAACTCCCCAAGTGAAGTGTGAGCCCACCAGAGTGCCTACATTCTCCATCAGAAACCCTTCAGCACGCAGATTAGTTTGGTGCATAACTTTTTCAAGGAAGCCATAATCCTCAAAAAGATGGAAGCAGTAAATGAGTAAAAGCAAAACATGCATTACTGACTTTACATCCAGCATCTGCAGTGAATGAAGGAATTTATGGCTAAAAATCTGTGGGGGCTGTCATACTAGCAGTGTTCCGGTGCCATGCTTACCTGCACTCTGGATTGCAGACTCTGCAAATACCTCGCCACTGCACTTGAGTAGTTGATTAAACATGGCTCAGGCATGATACTGCAGGCTGTGTGGCAGTTTAAACTTCCATTTCTATCTGGCAAAATAAACCTTTTGCTAGGTGTAAGCCTAAGCCTTTCTTTTTAATACATATAGGTCACCGCTAGGGTAGGCCCTAAATAGCCAAAAGTTAAAAGTACATGTCCAACTTTTTAAATACAGTATTTAAAAAGTTGGACATGCACTTTTAAGTTTTACATGACCTGGTAGTAAAAAGTTATTACATTTGTTTTTCAGTACTGCAAGGCCTGCCTCTTTCATATGACAACAGTAGGTTAACTTATCACGTTTAATACATGATAACTTTCAACTGGGAGGAACATCAAGTTTGGTGTCTAAAGAATTGTATTTTAAAATCCTCTTTAATGGTAAAGTGGGGATTTAGGTCACATTTATGAAAATGCTACTTCCAGAAAGTTGGCATTTTCTTGTCCCAACCATTTGGTGCCTGTAGTCTGTTTCCTGGGTGTCATGTTTAGGTGCAGCTGGCAGTTGCTCTTTGTGTATTGCTCTCAGAAATTCAGATGGGGGAATAGGTATTGGCAGGATGGGCCATCTCTGACTTGAGAAGGTAGAGCTGTCACCTATTACACATGCACATCACAAAGGCTCTGCCTGAGCATACCCACAAAGGGTTTGATACTTGTCTTTTGTAACCACAGACATGCTGGGGTCAGGGCAGAGAAGCAGGAAATGTGAAACACCACTGGGGTAGAAGCCTCCAGAACCTTTAAGGGGGACACCAGGCATAAATAATGGACCCTGAGACCTAGCTCTTCAGTACACTCCTCCACCTGTGGATACCTCAGAAGGACTGTTGTCCTGCTATGCTGAGTGCTGCCTGTCTTGTTGGGAAGGACGACTGGACCGGCACCCTTCATCCCAGGCTGAAGTGACTCCAAGGGTCAGCTGGCTAACCTCCTGTTCTGAGCTACAGGGACGTAACAAGCTCCGGATGCCTCCCTGCATCTGCTTAGCTGACCTGCTGCCTTGGCCTGTCTGGCGGCGCTGGCCTCTGCTGGAGTGAGTTCCTTATCTTCAATAGGTGATCCTCAGTTCCTTGTCCCTTGGTGTGGCTTTACTTGAGCCCATTCCCCAAGAGAAGGAGAAGTCCTGAAGTTTAAGACTCATCACAAATGGGCCTGTTCATGCCAAGATCTTGCTGTCTGTTCCTCCCACCAATGCAAAGCTCCAGTAGAACCCGACTCCTCATGTCACAGCAACTACCAGTCATGCCCAGCAACACTAGCTCTGCATTTCGCGCTACAGCATCAGCAGCGCGAGTGACTGACCAACACAAACCTTTAGCAGTGACCGTCTGCGATGCATGGCTTGCTCTTTGTACTACATCGATGACCATCTGCAACACTCCCCCTCTTTGCCTTGGACTTTTTTAAAGTAACCTTTTCAGCTGGACTAACGTGGTCCCTCTACCTTGCCCTTGCTTCATCACAGCAGACCTGAACTTGTGAGTTTCACCTGGTCTTGCAGGACTAGATAGTTGTGACTGGCTCTTTGTGATTTTAGGTGCTATATATCTAAATCTTTAACCCCTTCCGTGCTGAGGATAGAATGGTTCCATCCACAGCCACAGTGCTTGTGTGCTGAGGATGGAACCATCCCATACTCTGCACATGAGCAGGAAATCCATCTGGTGCGGGGACCAGAGGGATTTCCTTTCTGCAAAAACTGCCTCTGGAGGTGGGGAACAAGTTCCCTGCCTCCTGGCGTTGTTTTTGGTTTTCACGGAAATGACGATCAGCGTGTGCATCAGCTGACGTCATTTCTCTGAAAACAAAAGTGAAATTAGCAAATCTGATCATTTCACTTTCTCTGCATCAGTGCTCGTGGGGTTCTCTCAGCCCCTCGAGCACCCATCCAGATGGGAGAGATCATTAAAAAAGGGAGAATCTCCCCCTTCCAATGGTATCCCTTCCCAGTGGATCCCTGCTTGAGGATCGTCACAGAAAGGTGATCCACAATCAGGGATCCACCCACTAAACACCAGGGTGGGGGAGTGGCACCTCGGGCAAGGATTTTAGCTCCACCCCCCTCCCATTTTTTGTGCCAATTCAATCTTTCTGCCCCACCTTCCCTTTTCCCTTCCCTGCTTCAGGCACTTGGCTCACCTACACAAGTGAGGTATCATTTTTATCGTGAGACTGAGGGGAACACTGGGTGGTAGGTAATGTGTGCCGGCATGGTGATCCCACACAGAAATGTGAGGAAAATGTGTTTTTAGCTAAATTTGAGGTTTGCAGGGGATTCTAGTGAAGAAAGCGTTGAGGGATCCACGCAAGCCACATCTCTCTAGACTCCCTCGAGTGTCTAGTTTTCAGAAATGTCTGGGTTTGGTAGGTTTCCCTAGATGGCAGCCGAGCCTGGTACCTGGTACCAAAAACGCAGGTGCCCCCCCTCGTAAAAACAGGTAATTTTGTGATAGATAATTTTGATGTCTTTACAATATGTTTTGGGCCCTTCCATGTCGTGGGCACTTGGCCCACCCTCACAAGTGAGGTAGCATTTTTATTAGGAGACCTCGAGGAACACTGGTTGGTAGGAAATGTGTGGCTCCCCTCAGATTGCAGAACTGTCCATCACAGAAATGTGAGGAACAGTGGTTTTCAGGCAAAGTTTGAGGTTTACAAGAGATGTCACACCATCCTGGATTCCCCTGGGTGTCTAGTTTTAAAACATTTACAGGTTTGCTAAATTTCCCTAGGTGACGGCTGATCTAGGTCCCAAAATCCACAGCTAGGCACATTGTGAAAAAAGGGTCAGTTTTGGGTGGAAAACTATGATGGGTCCACGTTGCGTTTTGGGCCGTTTCCTGTCGCAGGCACTAGGCCTACCCACATAAGTGAGGTACCATTTTTATCGGGAGACTTAGAGAAACACAGAATAGTAGAATCAGTGTTGTTACCAATTGACTTTCTCTGTATTTGCACCTTCCAAATGTGAGACTGTGTAAGAAAGAAGTCATTTTAAGAAATGCCCTCTAATTTACATGCTAGGATGGGTACCCCCAAATTCAGAGGTTTGCAAATACCCACTGCTTTTAACTCTATAGCATGTGCCCACTCTGAAAATACATAGGGTTCCTTGTTACCTATTTTTCACTCTTTATATCTTACCAAATTAATTACTGTATGCGCAGTACACAATGAAAAACTGTTGCTAGGTGCAGCCCAGTTATTGGCTCTGGGTACCCCGGGTTCTTGGTGAACCTACAAGTCCTATATATCACAGCAACCAGAAGGGTCCAGCGTACGTAATGGTACATTGCTTTTGTGAATCTTACATAGTTTGAAGTTACAGATGAAAACACAGACACAAATGGCTGGTTATTTTCAACTCAGTTTCAATATATTTTTATTTTATTTCAACTGTTACTTTCTATTGGAAAACCTTAAAGGATCAACTCAAATGACCCCTTGCTGAATTCAGAATCTTGTCTAACTTTCAGAAATGTATAGATTTCTAGAATCTACTATTGGTTTCGCACCCATTTCTGCCACTAACTGGCCGGAGGTTGAAAGCACAAAGAGTAGGAAAAATGGGCTATCTCCCAATAAAATGCCCAAACTGTGTTAAAACATTTGTTTTTCTGATTAAAATCAGCCTGCTCTTGAAAGCTGAGACAATGTTGATTTTAGCACTGCAAATCCATTGTTGATGCCATTTGTAGGAAAAAACAGCCACTTTCTCCTGCAACACTTTTTTCCCATAAAAAAAAAATGTAGTTGTATTTTGTTTAATTTCTCGGTCCCCTCCAGGAAAATCCACAAACCCTGTGTACCTTTAGAATCCCCAGGATTCTGGTGTGGGTACCTTATGTGGACAAAAAGTTATGGGTCTTAAGCGCAAACTACCCCAAATAGCCAATAAAGGGCTCAGCACTGGGGTTGAAAAGGCCTAGTAGTGAAAGGGCTAAAACTATATATTTCCAGTTCTACTGACTGGATTTTTGTTGTTTTGGTCTCAAATAATTTATTAAATGTTACTATTGTTTTCTAAATTGGTTGGGATTTGTCTTAAGTTGTGTTTTCACTTTATTACTGTTTGAAGTGCTGCACAAATTCTAACTCTGAGTTAACTCTAAGGTGACCCTGACTGCTGTTTTTACTAAGCTGCCAGAAGGTTAAGCACACGATAATTTGAGTTCACTTGAGTTTACTTGTGGATTCACCATGACGGGAACTGTGGTTGCTGCTTGAGAAGGCTTTTACCCCTTTCAACCAATAACCAAATTTCCTACATTGGCGTTCGCTGGTGAGATGAGGACTTGTGTTTATGGCATAACATACAGTGATTTTGTGTTCCCTCAAAAATCTCAGATAAATAATTTGATACCATTTTGAGTTTCTTGGCATCTTTACTTTTTCCAAATATACCTCATTTTTCCTGTCTGTGCCTCTGGCCACACCTGCAAAATGGATTTTGCCAACATGGATGACTATTCTGTGGCTGAACACAAGGTGTTCTGCAAGGACAAGGGACTCCCAGCCAAAAGGAGTACCAGAAAGTTGGAGCTCCAAAAGGCACGGAGTACCTGAGCAAAAAACACCAATCACTGGTTGCACCATATGAGGAGGATGGTATGGAGGGGCAGGATAAGGCCCTGGGTTCAAGTCTTGGTATGCCATACTCAGAGGAGAAGGAGAACTCACCCCCTGCCTCGAAACTCTCTTCCAGAGTGGGAAGCAATTTATCTTGACATGGCCTGTCCCCAGAGGAGCTGTCAGACAAGAGGTTCCAGCTACAAATGACCAAGCTTAAGATGGAGGAGAAGAAACTGGTCATGGAGGCAGAGGAGAGAAAGATGGCTCATGAACGGAGCCTCAGAGAGTTCGACATAAGAGTTAAGCAAGCAGGGTCCAGCATCAATGGTGACAGCATACCCACAATGTCTGAAGGGACAAGAAGAGTTGCAAACTCAGTGATTTGGTGCCCAACTATTTGGTACGGTATGACATTGAAAAGTGCTTTTCTTCCTATGAGTTGGCGCTTAAGTTGCACAGGGTCTCAGAAGAGATTTGATGGGCATCACTCTGGAAACACATGCCTACAGTGAAGAGAGATCATTTGCTAACACAGGAAGTGTGGGAACAGATTCAGTATGTCCCACTGAAAACTATCCTTGCCACCAGGTTTGGAATCACCCCAGAAACATACCACATTAGGTGCAGCGTTAGGCAAAAGATGCAGAACCTGTCTTGGGTGGATTTTCTGTATTACACCAACAAGGAACTGAATGGTTGGATGCGGGCAGCAAAGTTGATGATTTTACTGTGTTTAATCTGATAATGAGAAAGCACATATTCAATGTCTGTTTTACAGAGCTGTGCCTGCACCTGATTGATAGTAAGCCCCCTGACCCCAGGGGGCTTGCTAAGCAGTTGGAACTCTGGGTGAGCACCAGAGTGCCCAAACAGGTATCTGGGGAGAGGGGGAATCACCAGAAGTGTGGTCAGGGGTTCCACCAGTAGAAAGAGGGGGGAGGAAAACTTAAAAATAAGGAGTTCTGTAAAAGCCACCAAAATAATTCCCAAGGGAACAAATGTAACCAGTATCAGTCTGAGCCTAAGAGAAAGGGGTTCTGTGACAAATAGAGAGATTCATCCCCACAGCTACAAGTATGAGCACTCTGAGGGAGATGTATCAAGAGGGCATAGCCACTCACTGGTGGGCAAACACCTGGTTTAGCGTGTGGGGGGGGGGGATGCTCCCAGTTAACTTGGGGGAGAGGACAGAGGTTACTTTAGTGTCACTAGAGGATAGAGAGATGGTGCCAAAGCCCATATACCTTCAAATACTTATAAGTACAGCAAGTGGGACACCCTCAATGTGCCAGTGGTGGAGGCTAGAGAGAAACAGGAGACAGCATGACTACTGTGAGGTGTCATTTGGAGTCTGCAGAGCAAGTCCTCCCTAATATATTCCACCAGGTCAGTGTAATCAACACCATGAGAATCACTACCCAGTGGCTCTGGTTCTCTTTGAGTGGGGGGGACATGGACTCAGGTTCTCTAACAGTAGCTGTGAGCTCTGCCATGCTTGTTGATTGTCTGCTAGGCAACAACCTAGAGCACACTGTCTGGAAGGAAGTGGAGCTCAGGGCATACCTGGAGATGGTTGGCTTCCCTGAGTGGGTTTATATGACTACAAGGTCTGTGGCTGCACAAGAGGGGAGCCAGGGAAGCATGGAGCCTAAGAAAACGGCCCATGCAGTTGCTAAGAAGAAGAAGGGCAAGGGGCAGGGGTAACCAGCCCCTGAAGTTCCTACCGTCCAGGTTTATGGGGAGCATGGGGAAGCAGTGAGCCTACCGGATTGTACATTGCTTCCTTAGGAGACGTGCCTGAGCTTGTTGGATGGCAAGTTGAAGATGGACCCACTAGGGACAAATTGTGTAAGGCATATAAAGAAGGATTAACTCTAAGGGGGTTGAGGTGGCAAGCTGAGGCCCAGCCAGCAGGTGATAGCTCCGGAAATCACTTTATTGGAAGAATGACCTCCTATACAGTGCACCTAAGCTTTCTGGATCTTTGGTAGCCCATGTGCTGGTGGTCCTCCAGAGTTACAGGGCCTTCCTACTGGGGTTCGCTCATGGTGTACCCCTGGCAGGACATCTGGGGCAGGAAAGACCCTTGCCAGGCTTGTCCCCCACTTCTATTGCCCTGGATAAAGATCACATCAGACAAGTTTTGCAAGCCCTGTCCCAACTTCTGGGCCAGTGGGAAAGCAAGGAAAAAGCTGGAGGCTTCCGTGATCCATTACCTATTGTTGGTCCCTTGGACCGCAAGACAGCCTTGGGCAACAGGTTCATCCTAGTTTTGGTAGACCACACCACACAGTACCCAAAGGCCATCTCTCTGAGGTCAGTGACTGCATTTGCAGTGGCTAGGGCGCTGATGGGGATTTTTACCCATGTGAGGTGCTGCAAGAAAGTAGCGTCTGACAGAGGCACTAACTTTGTGTCAGCGTACATGATGTCCTTGTGAGATGAGTGTGGAGTAACCTACAAGTTTTCCAAACCATGCCATTCTCAACCCAATGGGTTTATAGAGAGATTCAACAAGACCTTGAAAGTCATGACAATGGCTCTGCCTGTGCCCATGAGGTGAAAGTGGAATGTCCTTTTGCACGCCTACAGGGATTTGACACAGAAGGGGTTTGGGTTTAGCCCATTTGAGATCCTCCATAGACACCCTTTTAGGGGACCTCTCACCCTTGGGGAAAAAAGGGTGGGAGCAAGTTCCAAGGAAACCTCCACAGGATGTAGTCAGCTACATGCTGGCTCTCAGTAACCAGATGCAGCGCTTCTGCAAGAAAACTAAAATAATTCTTGAGACCAGTCAAGAAATAATGAAAATCTGGCACAACCAGAAGGCCACTCTGGTAAAGCTTCAGCTTGGCCAGAAGATGTGAGTCATGGGGCCTGTGGAGCCTAGAGCTCTCCAAGATCATTGGACAGTCCCCTATGAGATGAAGAACCGGAAGGGGGGTGCCACCTATCTGGAAGCTTTCAAGATCCTTACAAACCATTTAAGGGTGTGCCACATAAACCGCCCCAAACCAAACTTTGAAAGGTCTGAAGTCACCTTGCTCTCGGTGACAGATGGAGTGGAAGAGGGAAGTGATAGAAACTATGCCTGACCTCCAATCTACCCAGGAATATGATGGGTCAGTAGATGGTGTTAACCTCTTCCCTACTCTGACCCGCGAATAGCAGAGTGACTGTCGTCAGTTACTTGGGCTGTTTCTTCTCTGTTCTCCCTCACCTTTGGGCTTATATATTTGTGTACCCATGACATAGATACTGAAGACAGTATGCCTATGTTGGAAAATGGGTTATTGGTAAGGGCAGGTAGGTACCTACACCTAGCAACAAGCCACTAACCTCCACCTAGGTACAGTTAGGTCTCAGTAAATTAATCCCAGCTCAACCCTTGGTAGCTTGGCAACGAGCGTCAAGGCTTAACTTCGGAGACAAAGTGTAAAGCATTCAAATATCACAAAACAGTCATTAAATAAAACACAGGAAACAGTTTAAAAATCCAAAACCAATTTATAAAAATAGTTTATATTTTTATCTTTAAAATGACACAAAAACGATTAAAATCGGTTCAGGGGAACCGGAGATATGAATTTTTAAAGAATTATTACTTTTCTAGCGCTTAGAAACAAGAAGCGCCAATCGGGTCATCTGGTTGCACCTCGACTGGGGCAAAGTCAAAGTTTCAGGCCGACCGCGATGGAGCCCTGCTCGGCTACAAGTCGCGGGAGGCCTCGGTTAAAAAGCTACCTTCTGACTTAGTCTTTATTTTGAAGTTTTTCTTCACCGGGACAAACCTGCCAGTTGAATCCGACCTCCTGGAGCCCTTGTCCGGATACGCGATGTGGGTTTCCTCGGTGGTGATTTTTACCTTCGGACTTAGTCGTTTTTTCAAGATGAAAATCCTTCGACCGGGGTAAACCTGGATCTTGATCCGACGTCCGTGGAGCCCTTCTCGGATACGATGGCTGGGAGGTCCCGGTCAACTTTTTACCTTCGGACTTAGTCTCTTTTTCGGAGATTTTTCTTTACCGGGACGAACCACCAAATCAGGCCGGGTCGCGGTTGAGGCAAGCCGGCTAGAATTTCTGCGGCGGGTCGGTCCCTCTATGGAGCTTTTTTTCAAAAATTCTCAAATCTTCTCCAAACTTCTGGGGCTTCACCCAGATGTCCTTTTAAGGTTCTTTTGGGGTCCACAGCTCACCCCAAGGGTCCAGAAGTTCTGTGATGGTCCTTGGGGGGTGCAGACTTCAACTCCCAGAATGCACCTGGCGCAAACTCCTTTTTGGCCACTGGACAGTGGTCAGCTGGTCGCTTTCTTCAGGAGTTGGTGCAGGGGACTCTGGTTAGCAATTTTTCACCTGTAGCAAACAGGGAGTCCCTCCTTGAACCAGTTGAAGCCAGGCAAAGTCCTTCTTGTGGTGAAGCCCAAGTGTGCAGCTGGTGCAGTCCTTCTGAGTGCAGGTTCCAGGTGCAGGCCAGGGGTCCAGCAGGGCAGTCCTTCTTCTCCTTTAGTTCTTTTCTTGTTGAAATCTGGTAGGGATCTGAGGTGTGGGTGCAGGTCTGCCAGTTTTTTCCTTGCTCCTGGGTGAAAAGCAGGGGGGCCCTGGTTCTCCAATCAGGGACAGGGTCGTCCCCCTGTGATGACCACTTCCTGGGAAGTGTGGCAAAAATCCATCCCAGAAGGCAACAGTCTCTAAAAATCCAACATGGATGAATCTGATTTTTGGAGGTTACATCTGGCTGAGCCCACCCACTGGTGTGGCTAAAAATCATAAACACACCCCTCTCCTGCTCTCTCCTAATCTAATCAAGGGGGCACCTAATTGTCTGGGGTTACAGGATGTGGGGGTGTTGCTGGGTGCTCCAAATGTCCTTCTCTGCCTTTGAAGACCAGTTTGGCAGCCCTCCCCCTTCCTGCCTCACCATCTGCTGAGGGGAGATTCTCTCCCCCAAGCACATTCCTTTGTGTGAAGCCAGGCCACTTCACACCTCATCAAGGCAGCCTGGCAGAAGCTGCTGCAGGCTGGCCAATCAGAGCACAGCAGCAAAAACAATGCAGAGCTGAAATTGCCAACTTTTTAGGTAAAGTCTAAACTTTTTACCTGAACAAGTTATATTAAATCCAACAACTGGAAGTTGTGGGATTTATTACAACAATTAATTTGATACCAAATTCTTGGTATGTAACATTTAAGGAGACTTTAAAATAAAAAATAAAGTCTGCCCATTCTAGCCTATGAAGGCCATTTACTTCAATGAGGGAAAAACGAATTTGGCTGTTTTTACCTCACTAGGGCTTATAAATCTATTTTTATAAAGTCCCTGATTATAGTTACATGGCACCCAGCCCTAGGGGCACATAGGGCACACCTTAGGGGTGACTTATATGTAAAAATAAGGTAGTTTAAGACTTTGGAAGTACCTTTAATTCCAAAGTCGAATTTGCATATAACTTTAATTTAAAAGCAGCCAGCAAGGCAGGCTTGCTTTTAAAATGACACTGGGCACCTCAGCAGTGCACCTAGGTGTGCACCACCTATGCTGTGGTCCCTAAACCTACATGCCCTACCATATACTAGGGACTTATAGGTAGGTTAACTTAGCCAATTATAATTAGCCTAATTTGCATATCCATTTTACACAGAGCACAGGCCCTGGGACTGGTTAGCAGTACCCAGGGCACCATCAAAGTCAGGAAAACACCAGCAAAAAGAGGAAAATGGGGGCAAAAAGTTATGGGGCCTCTGCAATCAGCCCTGTTTTCTCACACAACCCCCCCCCCAGCCCACACGCCCAGGAGACTCAGCCCAACCCTGGGAGAGTCTTCCTGGCTTGTTAGGCGAGGAAGACAGTGAAGAAAACTGGCTGTCCCTTTGCAGGGCCTACTCTGCCTTATATCCTCCTGTCAGGGTCACTCCCTATGGGTAGTGAAGCCATCCCAACAGTAAAAGGACCCAACTCAAACTGAAACTTTCCTCTAGGGGGGTCTTCCTCCTTTCTCTCTGCCAACTTGGGTAGTGAGGTGCCCACCTCCCCTACTCCAAACTTTGCTAGGGCAACACCTAGCTTACCCAAAGAGGTCACCCAACACTTGAGCAACCCCACCATGACCAATAGGGTCAGGGGGCCTACTTTGCTATTGGCCCTGGGGTCTGCCTCCCAGGCCAAGTACAGTGCTGCCAGGAAGGCTAGCACCCAGCAGAGGCTACTGACAGCTGTCAGTACCCAGAACCACACCCTAAGTTCTCCACTGATAGGTGGCTGAGCTGCTTTAGGGGCTTCTTTGGGGTCCTGGCACCCCTCTTGTTGTCTAGAGTGGGGGGCTACCACCTCCTGTGGCAGACACCCTCCTTCCACTCTCCCTTCTGTCAGTGCAGGGGCAACACCTTGCATCTGGACAGCTGCCTGACTACTCAGGACTTCCTTGGGGTCAGGTGAGGCCTCACCAGTGCCAACTCTGGGCTCCCCCCTTACTGGGGCAGAAGGCCCTTGGCTCCCTGGAACTCTCTTTAAGAGTGGCCTACCCTTCCTTTTCTTCTTTCCTTTTCTTGGGGACCCCTGTCTCCTAACTGTAGGGACTGACTCCCCAGGACTTTGGGTTGGGGGGGGGGCGCCCTGGGCGACCACCCCATCTGTGACCAGACTCACCTCTGGGAGGTCATTGCCCAGGATACAATCTAGGGGAAGGTCAGCACTGACTACCACCCTAATCCAGTCAAGGATACCCTCCCTCTCTAGGGGCACTATGGCTACAGGTTTGGAGGTGACCTCCCCTCTGGCTATCCTGACTTTGTCTTTCCTGGGACATACATGTCTGGGGTCACTAACCGGTCACTCACTATAGTGTGACTGGCACAGGTGTCTCTCAGGCCAGTGGTAGGGATCCCATTCACTTGAATGTGGTGGAAGTGCCTACTCCCACCCTCAGGGATCACCAGCTTACCATCTGGTCCTGTCTCCCAGCTCAATGCTAGGAGGACTTCATCATCTGAGGAATCCTCCTCTATGGCTACACTGGACAGCCCAGTGCTAACCACCTTCTTTGGACAGGCTGCATCTCCTCTGAAGTGACCTGTCTGCTGACAGTCAAAGCAAGCCCTACTGTCCAAGAGCTTTTTTAACCCTGGGTCTAACTGTCTCTGCTGGTCAGAGTGGGAGTGGGATCTACTCTCCTCCTTCTTAGGGTTCTGGGGTACAGAGGGAGTCTCTGTGGTGGGCTTACCACCTCCCTCCTTAGGTTTTTGGGGACCTGTTCCCCCCTTCTTGGAGTCTCCCCCCTGGGACTTGACAACCACCCTGGTTCTCAACCACTCATCAGCTGCCTCCCCTAGTTCTCTAGGGTTGGTCTGCTTAGAGTCCACTAGATGCTGGCGTAACCTTTCTTGGGTACAATTGGTCAAGATGTGCTCTCTCATGATCAGATTGTATAACCCCTCATAAGTATCTACTTTGTTACCAATAATCCAGCCCTCTGGTGCCTTTAGTGAAATGTCCACAAAGTCAACCCAAGACTGGGTACTGACCTTCTGGGTGTCCCTGAACTTCATTCTACTGTATATTGCTCTGGGGTCAAACCAAACTTCTTGGCTAAGCACCTCTTCATACTAGGGTATGAATCTGCCTCCTCCCCCCTTAAGGTCAGAAGCCTATCCCTCCCTGAGTTGGGGACCAACTCCCACAAAAGGGAACCCCAGTATTGAGGCCTAACCCTTCTCATTTGGAGTGCCCTCTCAAAGGCCCCCAGCCACTTATCTATGTCATCCCCCTCTACATAGGCAGGAACCACCCCTTTGGGTAATCTGGGGCAAACTCCCCCACCCATGGACACCTCAGCTTCTTTATCGCTGCCTCCATCTCTTTTCTCTTTGTATGCCCACTTTTTCTTTTCTAGGGCCAGCTTCTCTGCTTCCAAAGCTATGTATGCTAACTGGGCCTCCAGCTCTCTTTCTCTGATGGATGGGTTCTCTCCTCCTGAAAGGACCCCCTTCCCACCACTAGCTTTGGGTCTGCCCCTAGTGACTGTATTTACTGAGGACCGTTCTTCCTCATCCTCACTTAGGCTCAGATGCCTTCCCTCCCCTGAGTGGTTAGAGCTTGCATCCTCCCTTCTTTCTCCCTCCTCTGGAGCTTCTTCTGACTCTACCTCTTGGGCCTCAGCCCATGCTGTCAGGGTTGTGATCAGGATTTGCTTCCTGAGATCAGTGGTTGCAGGCAACCCTCTTTCAATACACAACCCCCTAAGCTGGACTACTGTCAGTGTGGGTAGGCTAGCCAGATCAAGCTCCATGGTTCCCTAGTTTTGTGTCAACAAAAACTTTTTGCAAAAATTGGAAACAAGAATTTAGAAAAATTACAAAAATTCAATAATTGAAATTAATCCAAATTAAAAATTAAAAACAATTTTTGCACTAGGACAATTTAAAGAATTTTTAATTTGTTTTACCTAAAACTGTAACGTGATATTGAACACAAGTACAGGATCCCGTCGCTGCTTCCAAAAATGTTGGAAAATGGGTTATTGGTAAGGGCAGGTAGGTACCTACACCTAGCAACAAGCCACTAACCTCCACCTAGGTACAGTTAGGTCTCAGTAAATTAATCCCAGCTCAACCCTTGGTAGCTTGGCAACGAGCGTCAAGGCTTAACTTAGGAGACAAAGTGTAAAGCATTCAAATATCACAAAACAGTAATTAAATAAAACACAGGAAACAGTTTAAAAATCCAAAACCAATTTATAAAAATAGTTTATATTTTTATCTTTAAAATGACACAAAAACGATTAAAATCGGTTCAGGGGAACCGGAGATATGAATTTTTAAAGAATTATTACTTTTCTAGCGCTTAGAAACAAAAAGCGCCAATCGGGTCATCTGGTTGCACCTCGACCGGGGCAAAGTCAAAGTTTCAGGCCGACCGCGATGGAGCCCTGCTCGGCTACAAGTCGCGGGAGGCCTCGGTTAAAAAGTTACCTTCTGACTTAGTCTTTATTTTGAAGTTTTTCTTCACCGGGACAAACCTGCCAGTTGAATCCGACCTCCTGGAGCCCTTGTCCGGATACCCGATGTGGGTTTCCTTGGTGGTGATTTTTACTTTCGGACTTAGTCGTTTTTTCGAGATGAAAATCCTTCGACCGGGGTAAACCTGGATCTTGATCCGACGTCCGTGGAGCCCTTCTCGGATACGATGGCTGGGAGGTCCCGGTCAACTTTTTACCTTCGGACTTAGGGCCTGATTCTGACCCTGGCGGCCGGTGACCGCCAGGGTCACCGGCCACGGGAGCACCGCCGACAGGCTGGCGGTGCTCCGAAGGGTATTCTGACCGCGGCGGTTCAGCCGCGGTCAGAAAGGGTAAACCGGCGGTCACCCACCGGTTTACCGCTGCCCTTCTGAATCCTCCATGGCGGTGGAGCGCGCTCCGCCGCCATGGGGATTCAGACACCCCCTACCGCCATCCTGTTCATGGCGGGAAACCCGCCATGAACAGGATGGCGGTAGGGGGTGCCGCGGGGCCCCTGGGGGCCCCTGCAGTGCCCATGCCAATGGCATGGGCACTGCAGGGGCCCCCGTAAGAGGGCCCCGCAAAGTATTTCAGTGTCTGCTATGCAGACACTGAAATACACGACGGGTGCCACTGCACCCGTCGCACCTTCCCACTACGCCGGCTCAATTCTGAGCCGGCGTCCTCGTGGGAAGGTTGATTTGCCCTGGGCTGGCGGGCGGCCTTTTGGCGGCCACCCGCCAGCCCAGGGCAAATCTCAGAATCACCGCAGCGGTCTTTCGACCGCGGTGCGGTGTTCTGACGGGGTTACTTTGGCGAGCGGCCTCCGCCGCCCGCCAAAGTAAGAATGACCCCCTTAGTCTCTTTTTCGGAGATTTTTCTTTACCGGGATGAACCACCAAATCAGGCCGGGTCGCGGTTGAGGCAAGCCGGCTAGAATTTCCGTGGCGGGTCGGTCCCTCTATGGAGCTTTTTTTCAAAAATTCTCATATCTTCTCCAAACTTCTGGGGCTTCACCCAGATGTCCTTTTAAGGTTCTTTTGGGGTCCACAGCTCACCCCAAGGGTCCAGAAGTTCTGTGATGGTCCTTGGGGGGTGCGGACTTCAACTCCCAGAATGCACCTGGCGCAAACTCCTTTTTGGCCACTGGACAGTGGTCAGCTGGTCGCTTTCTTCAGGAGTTGGTGCAGGGGACTCTGGTTAGCAATTTTTCACCTGTAGCAAACAAGGAGTCCCTCCTTGAACCAGTTGAAGCCAGGCAAAGTCCTTCTTGTGGTGAAGCCCAAGTGTGCAGCTAGTGCATTCCTTCTGAGTGCAGGTTCCAGGTGCAGGTCAGGGGTCCAGCAGGGCAGTCCTTCTTCTCCTTTAGTTCTTTTCTTGTTGAAATCTGGTAGGGATCTGAGGTGTGGGTGCAGGTCTGCCAGTTTTTTCCTTGCTCCTGGGTGAAAAGCAGGGGGGCCCTGGTTCTCCAATCAGGGACAGGGTCGTCCCCCTGTGATGACCACTTCCTGGGAAGTGTGGCAAAAATCCATCCCAGAAGGCAACAGTCTCTAAAAATCCAACATGGATGAATCAGATTTTTGGAGGTTACATCTGGCTGAGCCCACCCACTGGTGTGGCTAAAAATCATAAACACACCCCTCTCCTGCCCTCTCCTAATCTAATCAAGGGGGCACCTAATTGTCTGGGGTTGCAGGATGTGGGGGTGTTGCTGGGTGCTCCAAATGTCCTTCTCTGCCTTTGAAGACCAGTTTGGCAGCCCTCCCCCTTCCTGCCTCACCATCTGCTGAGGGGAGATTCTCTCCCCCAAGCACATTCCTTTGTATGAAGCCAGGCCACTTCACACCTCATCAAGGCAGCCTGGCAGAAGCTGCTGCAGGCTGGCCAATCAGAGCACAGCAGCAAAAACAATGCAGAGCTGAAATTGGCAACTTTTTAGGTAAAGTCTAAACTTTTTACCTGAACAAGTTATATTAAATCCAACAACTGGAAGTTGTGGGATTTATTACAACAATTAATTTGATACCAAATTCTTGGTATGTAACATTTAAGGAGACTTTAAAATTTAAAATAAAGTCTGCCCATTCTAGCCTATGAATGCCATTTACTTCAATGAGGGAAAAACGAATTTGGCTGTTTTTACCTCACCAGGGCTTATAAATCTATTTTTATAAAGTCCCTGCTTATAGTTACATGGCACCCAGCCCTAGGGGCACATAGGGCACACCTTAGGGGTGACTTATATGTAAAAATAAGGTAGTTTAAGACTTTGGAAGTACCTTTAATTCCAAAGTCGAATTTGCATATAACTTTAATTTAAAAGCAGCCAGCAAGGCAGGCTTGCTTTTAAAATGACACTGGGCACCTCAGCAGTGCACCTAGGTGTGCACCACCTATGCTGTGGTCCCTAAACCTACATGCCCTACCATATACTAGGGACTTATAGGTAGGTTAACTTAGCCAATTATAATTAGCCTAATTTGCATATCCATTTTACACAGAGCACAGGCCCTGGGACTGGTTAGCAGTACCCAGGGCACCATCAAAGTCAGGAAAACACCAGCAAAAAGAGGAAAATGGGGGCAAAAAGTTATGGGGCCTCTGCAATCAGCCCTGTTTTCTCACAGCCTATTAAAAACAAAATTTACTGGCTGTCGGGCAAGGTCAGAGCCAGTATCAAGAAGGAAGTCTCCAAATGTTGGAGCTAGGGGTGATTGAGCCCTCCAAAATTCCCTGGTCCAGCCCCACTGTGCTGGTACCCAAGGCTGCCACACAGGGCGCCACCTAAGGGCTTTGGTTCTATGTGAATTACAGGGGACTCCATTCAAGTCACCAAGACTGATACTCACACCATCCCCGAACTGTAGAGCTCATTGATGGGCTGGATGCTGGCAAATTCCTCAGTACCTTTGATCTCACATCAGGATACTGGCAGATTGCTCTGACTGAGGGAGTAACACAGAGGTCTGCATTCTTGACCCCAAATGGCCACTTACACTTCACGTGTTGCCCTGGACTTAACCATTTAGAGGTTGGTGAACAGGGTCCTGTCTGGGAAAGGGGGCATTCTGTGCAACCTACTTAAATGACAAGGTTTTTAGCTCGGAAGAACACCTGCAATACCTTAGGAGGTGCTTCAGGCCCTTTAGCAGGTGCGCCTGACTATCAAGGCCAGTAAGTGCGACATAGGGCATGGTACCATGGTGTATCTGGGCCACATGGCAGGGAGGGGCAAGGTGCAGCCCTTCCAGGCCAAGATTGAGACTTTCCTGACTTGCTAAGTCCTCAAAACATAGATTAAGGTAACGGTCCTCCTGGGTCTCACTCGATATTACAGGTTTGTTAAGTTTATAGTACCATTATTGCCTCCTTACCTAAGATGACTTCAAAGAAGCAGCCCAAAAATGTTATCTGGACAGAGGACTGTAGCAAAGCCTTTGACTTCCTGAAGGAAGCCATGTATACAGCACCTGTACTCAAGGCACCAGACTTCCTCAAGGTATTCATAGTGCAGATGGACGCTTCAGAGCATGGGTAGGGGCTATCTTAGCACAGTTGAATGAGTAAGGCCTAGATCAACCTACAGCCTTCATGAGCAGTAGGTTACTTCCCTGGGAACATAGGAAGAGTGCTATTGAGAGAGAAAGGCTTTTCACTTTGCTTTGCTCATCCTTTTTTTTTGCTGGTCTCGTTTTTGTTGGCCTTACGCCTCTGTGCACTTTGCCACTGCTAACCAGTGCTAAAATGCTTGTGCTCTCCCCTTCAAACATGGTGAAATTGACTTATACCCAGTTGGCACATTCAATGTACATGTAAGTTCCTAGTACATATAACGGGGGCTATAAATTAGAATGCTACTAGTAGGCTGCAGGAGGCTGCCCTGGTGTGTGGTGGGTACCTATGGTACTCACACATTATACCAGGTCAGGAATACCTTATTAGTGTGGTGTAGTCAGTGTCTAGAAGCCAACCTCTCTAGAGGTAGCTGTGGATGAGCAGCCAAGGCTTTCCAAACCCCTGTAGTCACACTTAGTACTTACACACATGAAAGAAAACACTCATTGTTACAAAAATAAAGGTACTTTATTTTGGTGACACAAAAACCAAAAATACCATAGAGACTATACTCCCTAAAAAATACACAAATTATATACACTAGTTTGCAGAAATAGGCATACAAACATTTAGAAAACAGTGCAATTAGTGAAAATCACTAACTCAGTCCACCAACCGTGATGCAGGATCCATGCAGCTCAGCAGGAGAGGGGATCCACGCAGTCGTCGTCTTTGCAGTTGGTGCCTGCAGAAGCAGGGGAATGACTCCTTCACCCCAAGGGAGATTCTTTCTGATGCAGGCTGAAGTCAGGCTGTCCTCAGAGGATGCACGACCAGGGAAATGTTGCAGTTGCTGGAAGGAGCCAGAGATACAATGTTGCAGAAGGTGTCTTGCTTCTTTGTTGCAGCTTGTAGGGTCCTGAAGAGTCTAGATGCAGTTTCCTCTGTCAGACGTCGAAGTGGAGGGTGCAGAGGATTCCTGCTGGAGTCTTACAATCCATATCTTCCGAACCACCCAAGGAGAGACCCTAAATAGCCCTGAAAGGGGGTTTGGTCACCTAACTGGGTGACCACCTATCCTGAGGGGGCTCTGACGTCACTTGCTGGCCCTGGCCACTCAGATGCTCCCAAAGTTCCCTGCCAACTTTGAATCCAAGATGGCAAAATCCAGGGACCCTATGGAGGAGCTCTGAGCACCACCCCTGGGGTGGTTTTGGACCAGGGAGTGGTCACTCCCCTTTCCTTTGTCCTGTTTCGCGCCAGAGCAGGGATTGGGGTCCCTGAACCGGGGTAGACTGGTTTATGCAAGGAGGGCATCAAATGTGCCCTTCAAAGCATTTCCAGTGGCCTGGGGAGGCTAACCCTCCCAAGCCTGTAACACCTATTTATAAAAAAGGTAGAAGGTGTACCACCGATCTCCCAAATAAAATCCTTTGTTCTGCCTTCCTGGGTTGTGTTTCTCAAGCAACAGGAGGGCAGAAACCTTTCTGGGAGGTGGCGGCAGCTTGGGCTGCCTGGAAACCCTCAGAAGACCTTAATGGCAGTACTGGGGGCCCCCTAAGGAGCCCCCAGGGTGCATGGACTTATAGAACCAATGCCTGCAAAAGCCTGGGGTATGATTCTAAAATGTTTGATTCCAAACATTCCTATGTTCGGAGTTACCATTATGTTACTGGACATAGGTGGCAACCTATGTCCAGTACACGCGTAAAATAGCATCCACGCACTCACGAAGTCTGGGAAATGGGCCTGGAGTTCATGGGGGCACCTCTGCTAGTGCAGGGGTGCCCTTACACACAGGTACTTTGCATCCTGCCCTCTGGGCTAGAAGGCCTGCCATAGGGGTGACTTATAAGTATCCTGGTATAGTGAAATATTGCAGTGAAAGGGTGCTTGCACATTTTCACGCAGGCTGCAATGGCAGTCCTGCAGAAGCCTTTGCTTGGGCCCCCTATGGGTGGCAAAATATATGTTGTGGCCCATAGGGATCCCCTGAAACCTCCAATGCCCTGGGTACCTAGGTACCATATACTAGGGATTTATAATGGGGCACCAGTGTGCCAAGTATGGGTGAATTACAGAGTTTTGGGAGAGAGAGCATAATCACTGGGGTCCTGGTTAGCAGGATCCCAGTGAACACAGTCAAACACACTGCATCAGGCAGAAAAAGGGGGTAACCATTCCAAGAAAAAAGGTACTTTCCTACACAATCCCTCACACCCCCACCCCCCACCAACGAGGTACAAGAAGGCTAACCTTGCTCAGATGAGACTTCCTTGTCTAAGTGGAAATATATGGAGAGTCCATTTGCATTGGAGTGGTTACTCCCAGGTCTATGTTCCACTGTAAAGTCCATATCCTTTAGGGAAATGGACCACATTAACAATTTTGGGTTTCATCTGTTTAAGCCATAAGAGAGGTTTGTGGTCTGTCTGAACAATAAAGTGAGTACCAAAGAGGTATGGTCTCAACTTCTTCAGGGCCCACACCACAGCAAAGGCCTCCCTCTCTAAAGTTGACCAGCACTTTTCCCTGGGGGTCAACCTTCTGCTAATAAAAGCTACTGGTTGATCCTGGTCCTCCGTATTAAGTTGTGAGAGAAATGCCCCAACCCCTACTTCTGAAGCATCAGTCTGAACTATGACCTTCTTGGAGTAGTTTGGGCTCGTTAGAACAGGTGCAGGGCACATGGCCAGTTTGAGTTCCTCAAAAGCTTTCTGACAGCTGGCTGTCCATAATACCTTTTTAGGCATTTTCTTGGAGGTGAGGTCATTAAGAGGGGCAACAATGGAGCCATAGTTCTTAATGAACCTCCTGTAATAAACAGGGAGACCTAAGAAGGCTCTGACCTGGCTTTGTGTGGTAGGGGGAGTCCAATCTAAAATGGTATAAATCTCCCCTTGTAGTGGCTGAATCTGTTCTCCACCTACTAGGAGTCCCAGATAAACCACCTTCCCCTGCCCTATCTGGCACATTCAAGCCTTGATAGTAAGGCCTGCCTTCTGCACAGCCTCCAAAACTTTCCATAGGTGGACCAGGTGATCATCCCAGGTGGAGCTAAACCCAGCTATATCATCTAGATATGCTGCACTGAAGGTTTCCAAACCTTGGAGGACTGTGTTCACCAACCTCTGAAAAGTGCAGGTGCATTCTTCAGACCAAAGGGCATTACTGTGAATTGGAAGTGCCCTCCAATGGTTGAAAATGCTGTTTTGGGTTTAGCCTCTTCTGACAACTTAATCTGCCAATAACCAGCAGTTAGGTCAAAAGTGCTAAAATTCTTGGCAGATGCCAGTGCATCCATGAGCTCATCTGCCCTTGGGATAAGATGAGCATCTGTTTTGGTTACTGTATTGAGCCCTCTACAGTCAACACAAAATCTCATCTCTCGTTTGCCATTTTGAGAATGTGGCTTTGGGACTAGTACCACTGGGCTAGCCCAGGGGCTATCTGAGTGCTCAGTAACTCCCAGGTCAAGAATCTTTGGCACCTCTGCTTTGATGCAGTCCCTTATATTATCAGGTTGCCTGTAGATTTTACTCTTGACAGGCAGACTGCCCCCTGAATCAATGGTGTGTTCACACTATGTGGTTTGGCCAGGTGTAAGGGGAAACAGTTCAGAGAACTGTCCCAGGAGATTTCTGCAGTCCTCTTTGTGAGACTGAGAAAGACAGTCTGCTAAGACTACCCCTTAACTGAGCCATCAGCTGCAGAATTTGAAAAGATGTCAGGGAGAAGGTCACTCTTATCTTCCTGCCCCTCATCAGTGGCTATGAGCAGGGTTAAGTTAGCCCTGTCATAGTAGGCCTTTAGGCGGTTCACATGAAGCACTCTGAGAGGACTTCTTGGAGTTCCAAGGTCTACTAAATAAATGACCGCACCCTTCTTTTCCACTATGATCGGTGGTCCACTCCATTTGTCTTGAAGTGCTCTTGGTGCCACAAGCTCCAGGGCCCACAATTTCTGTCCTGGTTTGTACACAGTCGGGACAGCCTTCTGGTCATGCCACTGCTTTTGCAATTCTTGGCTTGACTGAAGGTTCTTACGGCCTTCTTCATGTACCCAGCCATCCTTGATCTGAGGCCAAGTACATAATCCACTATATCTTGTTTAGGGGGCTTCAGGGGTTGTTCCCAACCCTCCATCACAAGTGCAAATGGACCCCTAACAGGGTGACCAAAGAGGAGTTGAAAGGGGCTGTAGCCCACTCCTTTTTTGGGGGTACCTCCCTACAGGCAAAGAGGAGGCATGGTAACAGGACATCCCATCTCCTCTTGACTTTTCAGAGAGTCCCACTATCATACCTTTGAGGGTTTTGTTAAAAAGCTCAACCAACCCATTTGTTTGGGGATGGTAAGGTGTGGTGAACTTGTAGGTTACACCACAATTGTTCCACATTGCTTTCAAGTATGCAGGCAGAAAGTTCCTACCTCTGTCTGATACAACCTCTTTTGGGAAACCCGCCCTAGAAAAGATTCCCAGGAGAGCTTTGGCCACTGTAGGTGCTGTAGAGGTCGTAAGAGATATGGCTTCTGGATACACGGTGGCATGGTCCACCACCACTAGTATAAACCTGTTTACAGAAGCTGTGGGAGGGTCTAGGGGGCCAACAGTGTTAACCTCTACCCTTTCAAAGGGTACCCCAACCACTGGCAGTGAGATTAAGCAGGACTTTGGGGTGCCACCTGTCTTGCCACTGGCTTGACAGGTGACACAGGAGCAACAAAACTCCTTTGTGTCTTCCGACATTTGGGGCCAATGAAAGTAAGGGACCAATCTGTCCCAGGTTTTGCTATGCCCCAGGTGACCAGCAACGGGAACATCATGGACTAAGGTCAACAAAAATTCCCTGTATTGCAGAGGGATGACCAATCTGCTGGTGACACCAGGTTTGGGTTCTCTAGGCTCTGAATACAGGAGGTTGTCCTCCCAGTACACCCTGTGGGTGCCACTGACATCCCCTGCTTGTTCTTTGACAGCTTGCTTTCTCAAACCCTCCAGTATGGGGCAAGTTTGCTGAGCCACACTTAACTTCTCCCTGGTGGGCCCCCATGCACCTAAGAGTTCAGCTGTGTCAGCTTGAAGTTCTTCAGGTGTAGGTTCTGTCCAAGGAGTAGATTCCTCCTCCTCACGGGGAGGGATAGCGGATAATTTCTTACCCTTCCTACCCTTGCTTCTAGGAAGCTCTTGGTCCATATTTTCAGGATCCAAGTTTCCCTGTGCTCTTTGCTTCTTGGTCTGAGCCCTTGTCAAAGCAAAAATATGCCCGGCATTGCTGCATGGCCCTCCAACTCTACTTCAGCCCAAGCTGAAGTCTCCAAGTCGTTCCCTAGTAGACACTCTACAGGTAGGTCTGTGGACACTCCAATTTTTTTAGGACCAGTTCCCCCCCCCTTCCCACCCCACGGAGATCAACGACTACCATGGGGTAGCTCACAGTATTGTTGTGGGCGTCACTCACTTGGTACTGATGACCAAGTAGGTGTTGCTCAGGGGACACCAGTTTCTCAGTCACCATGGTGACACTGACACCTGTGTCCCTGTAGGCCTCAGTCTGAACACCATTTATTAGGGTTGTTGCTTGTACTTATCCATATTAAGGGGACAAGCAACAAGGGTGGCAAGGTCAATGCCACCATCAGAGACTAAAATAGCCTCAGTGGTTTCCCTAACTAATCCAGTCCTCAATACACTTCCCAGAGTGAGCCTTGCTACACCCTTGGATTGATTATTAGTAGTATTACTCTTCCCACCATCACCACCACTGCTATTGCTAGGAATACAAGTTGTAGTAGTGGGGGAGGTAGTGGTGGGAGGTTTGGTGCTTTTCTTAGGACAGGAGCTGTCTCCTGCCCCATGGCCTTTGTTTCTACAAATGTAGCACAAAGGCTTTTATTTTGATTGTTGTGTGAAGAGGATGTAGAACCACCCCCAGAAGAAGTTTGTTGGCCCGATGAAGACTCTTTCTTTTCATTGTCCTACCTTTGTCATGTGACTTACCATTCTTCTTCTTGTCCTTGCCACCTCCTGTATGAGCTTTTCTGCTCACCCTTGTTCTGATCCATTTGTCTGCCTTCTATCCCAATTCTTGGGGAGAGGTCAGATCTGAGTCTACCAAGTACTAGTGCAACAAGTGAGACACACAAATATTCAAAATATGCTCTCTCAGTAATAGATTATACAAACCCTTATAGTCAGACACTTTGCTGCCATGTAACCAGCCTTCTAAAGCTTTAACAGAACAATCCACAAATTCAACCCAATGTTGTGAGGCCTCTGTTTTGGTCTCCCTGAACTTAATTCTATATTGCTCAGTTGTGAGACCAAAACCATCTAAGAGTGCAGTTTTTCAGGATACATCCTCCTCTCTGACAGTGAGATGTCTATCCCTACCTTTGTCAGAGACAGACAACAAGAGAATAGCAGACCACTGCCTTGAGGGACTCTCTGAACCTTGCAGGCCCTCTCAAGTGCAGCAAACCACGTGTAGTTTAAATGTCACCCCCCTCCTTGTATAGGGGAAACATTTTGTGAAACTTTCTGGAAAAGGAGTCCTCCCTGACTCTGTAATCCCTTAAATTGGGCTGTTTCTGCTGCCACCATGGGGTGCTAATCCCAACCCCTGTCTCTCTTTCTCCACTGCCAAGGCATCCCTATCTAGGGCTAGCTGTTGCTGCTGCAGCCTCAGCCTGGCCTCCTCCAGTCTCAGTTTTCTGAGCTCTCTATCCATAGTCATCCCCTGGAGTTGTGCAGTGTGACCCCCTTGAACACTGAAGTGACATGAGAGTGAGCAGAGGTGGATCTTTTCCTAGTCTAAGTGACCCTTTCTACTTGCCCTCTTGGTGTAAATGGAGCCCTACCTCTGTGACTTCCGCTCCCACTACCACCTATGCTAATTGGTATGCTAGGGACCTTTAAGATCCTTTGAGGAGCCCTCCCCTGGGCCTAGAATGTAATTCTCTACCTCAGTGAGGTTAGGGTCTACTTCTTCCTCCTGATCACCAGCTTGATCCCGGTCATCCTGGATGAGGAGGCCCAAGACCAGACTCTTGTTGGGGTTGCTCCCCATGTCCAGTTTCCTCTCTGAACATAACCCCTTCAATTAGAAGCAGGGAAGTGACTCCTTCATTCCAAGGGAGATTCCATCTTTCTTCTGATGCAGGCTGAAGACGGACTGTCCTCAGAGGATGCACGACCAGGGAAATGTTGATGTCTTGCTTCTTTGTTGCAACTTGTAGGGTCCTGGAGAGTCCAGGTGCAGTTTCTTCGATCAGAAGTCGGAAGTGGAGGATGCAGAGGATTCCTGCTGGAGTCTTGCAATTCGAATCTGAGGAACCACCCAACGGAGAGACCCTAAATACCCCTAAAAGGGGGATTGGTCACCTAGCTGGGTGACCACCTATCAAGAGGGGGCTGTGGCGTCACCTGCTTGCACTGGCCACTCAGATGCTCCCAGAGTTCCCTGCCAACCTTGAATCCAAGGTGGCAAAACCCACAGACCCTCTGGAGGAGCTGTAAGCACCCCCCCCTGGAGTGGTGATGGACAGGGGAGTGCTCACTTCCTTTTTCTTTGTCCAGTTTTGCGCCAGAGCAGGGACTGGGGGTCCCTGAACTGGTGTAGACTGGTTTATGCAAGGAGGGCACCAAATGTGCCCTTCAAAGCATTTCCTGTGGTCTGGGGAGGCTACCTCTCCCAAGCCTGTAACACCTATTTCCAAAGGGAGAGGGTGTAACACTCCTCTTCCAAAGAAAATCCTTTGTTCTGCCTTCCTGGTTTTGAGCTTCTCAAGCAACAGGAGGGCAGAAACCTGTCTGGGAGGTGGCAGAAGCTTGGTCTGCCTGGAAACCCCCAGAATGCTCTAATGGCAGTACTGGGGGTCCTCTATGGAGGGAGCCCCCAGGGTGCATGGAACCATACAACCAATGCTTGGGGTATTATTCCAACATGTTCGATACCAAACATGACTATGTTTGGAGTTACCGTTATGTAGCTGGATATACATAGTGACCTATGTCCAGTACATCCATAAAATGGCGTCCCCGCACTCACGAAGTCTGAGAAATTGGGCCTGGAGTTTGTGGGGGAACCTCTGCTAGTGCATGGGTGCCCTCACACACAGGTACTTAGCACTCTGCCCTGTGGGCAAGAAAGCCTGCCATAGGGGTGACTTATAAGTATACTGGTGTAGTGAAAAATTGCAGTGAAAGGGTGCTTGCACCTTTTCACGCAGGCTGCAATGGCAGTCCTGCAGAAGCCTGTGCTTGGGCTCCCTATGGGTGGCAGAATATATGCTTCAGCCCATAGGGATCTCCTGGAACCCCCAATGCCCTGGATACCTAGGTACCATATACTAGGGACTTTTAATGGGGCACCAGTGTGCCAATTGTGGGTGAAATACAGCGTTTTGGGAGAGAGAACATAATCACTGGGGTCCTGGTTAGCAGGATCCCAGTGAACACAATCAAACACACTGACATCAGGCAGAAAAACGGGGTAACCATGCCAAGAAAGAGGGTACTTTCCTACATAGGCGTGCACCACTGATTGTGCTAGCCACTTACGCAGCTTTTAAACATGTCTCAGGCCTGCCATTGCAGCCTATGTGTGTAGTGTAAACCATTTGCCAGACCTAAACCTTCCTTTTTAATGGTATGCCCTAAGTAGCCCATAGGGAAGGGTGTAGTCTACTTTTAAAGTTGGACATGTACTTTTAACTTTTACATTTTCTGGTAGTGAAAAATACTTATTTTTTTTTGTTTATTACTGCAGTATCTGCTTGTCCCATAGAATAACATTGGATTAACTTATTGCAATTACGTGAAAACTTCAAAATGCGAGTAAGTAGGGATTTTGAGTTTGGTGTCTAAAGAATTGTAATTCAATATGCTGTTTAATGGTAAAGTTGGATTTTAAGTCACAATTCTGAAAATACTGCTTTCAGAAAGTTGTCCTTTCCTTATCCCAAATATCTGGTGCCTGCAGCCTGTATTCTGGGTCACATGACTATATGTAACTGGCAGTTGGTTGTTGTGTATCGGCAAGACAAAAGGATGATACACTGATTCATCGAGTGCTGACATTTTTCAAACAGTCAGCTCCTGTCACAGATCTGGGGTAAATCCATTGTTCTTTTGCTCACCATGCCACCCCAGTTTGGACCCACCCATATGCAATCAGTCTTGATCCTGCTCCTCATGGAGACGGTCCAGCCCAAACTGCCAGTCCAGTTCCTCCCTGAACAGGAAACAAGCATCCTGGGACATGTTTTGGGGGTATTGCCCCTCATCAGCCAGGATAGCCTGAATACAGTGGCACTGTGAACAAAGGGCCCGCATCTGGGCATACCCTGGCCACTAAGGACGACTTTAGCAACACAAAAGTATGATGGATGGAGTGCTGAAACTTTTCAAACGTTCACCCCTAGTCACAGATTTGGGTTAAATCTATGATTCTTTTGCTCACCATGCTACCCCAGTTTGGACCCAGCCATATGCAAATCTGTCTTGACTCTGCTCCCCATGGGAATAGTCCAGCCCAATCTGCCAGGCCAGTAGACGTGGGGTTTACTGAAGGGCCTAGCCTGAGGCCAGGCTCTGTGTTCATCCCATTGGTGTAGCCCTCCTTCACAAGCAACTCCAGGCCTCAGGACTCAATCCCCCAGAGCCTTTTATTTTTAAAGGGGAGTGGGCTACTGACCCCCTCCCGAGTCAGTACTGCCCCTTAAAAAACATTGCCCCTGGTCCTTACTTGGGTAACCTGGCGCCTGCTCTAGGTACCAACACCACAGTATTCTGGGGGCTGCGGGCATAGCACCAATGTCTCTGCGGGCATAGCACCAATGTCTCTGCGGGGCCGCCAGCTCCCTGCATGCACTCATCCTGAATGCTGCAGGAGCCGGCTTTGTTCAGCCCAGACAGAGCAGCTATTTTTGCTTGATCCCTCTGGTTGGGAGCTATTTGAGTTTCCCTGCCTAAAAGAGTGCAGCAAGAAAATACGTTTTCTCCCACAAGGCAGGAGCATAATTAAAGCTCCCGCCGAGTGGGAGCAGACATGCCTTCCCTGCCCGCATTCCTGCAGGCAGGTAAGGCATGTTTGTTCCCACCTGAAGTATGCTTTAAAAATGCTCCTGCCGAGTGGGAGCAGAGATATGTTTCCCAGCCTTTGCTCTTGCAGGCAGGGAAAATACTGTGCCCACGGGGTGGACTCCCCAGTGATTGATCTGGCCCCCGGCGTTGGTGTTCCTGGGACTTTAGAAGCTTAGCAAGGATGGCTCCACGCCCTCCATCCCCTGTAATATAACATCAGACACAGGGGATGGGTTCCCATGGGCCAGTAGAGCCTCGGGGAGGTAGGCAATGCACACTCTTCCCTTTTAATTTATGTTGGCCCTAGGAGGTTGGGTTCCTGGAGACTGTAGAAGGTCCTGGAGGGCGCTGTACGCCCCTCCCCTTTTATTTGCATTCTGTCCCAGGAGAATAGGTTTCTGTGGTCTTTTCAGGCTTGAGGTAGCAGGATAAATGACCCCCACCCTTTCAATGTACTTTCAGCCCCACAGGATGGGGTTCCTGGGGCCTATCAAGGGGGGGAGGGCGTAGGTCCACACGCCACCTTCTCCTTTCTATTGATAGTGGCAATAGGTTATGGGTTTCCAACCCCTATTCTCTGTACTACCACTGGGGGTGGGAGTGGTGGGGATTATTTTAGTAGCACTGGAGCCTGTGCTTCTTCTTTTTTATTTTTTATTTTACTTTGCAGGGGATTTATGGATCCTCTGCAAATTTTAAGCAAAATTGAAAAAAAAACTTTTGGCCTCATGTGGGTCCCTCTAGGCCTAGTGGGTCAGGGGTATCCCTACCCTGCCCCCTTATGCCCTTATTGTTTACCTTTTTTCTACGACTTGGGACTGAGCCACGATATGCTGCCACATCGCTGTTGATTTAGTGGCAGCCGATCAGATCTCAGCCGGAGATCACCCCAAAACTTTCCAGGATGGAGCGGAGGTGGAAGAACATTTGTTTAGAATGTTTTTTTGGAGAGTCATCAAATAGCGCCAATGGAGACATAATCCTAACTATAACTAACTGAGTTACAATTAAATAAAAAAGCATGAAATTCGTAATTTGTATGGGTTTAAGATTAAGACTTAGGAAGGTGCATTTTATATGTTATTTATCGAAACCATATGAGAATGGAATAGATGCTTTGGTAAAATATTGTCAAAAGCATTCTAAAATATTGACTTTGAGGAAATGCTGACTCCAGTTTCACTATTTAAGAGAAAAACAAAAGAAAGGATGGCCTGGTTCGCACAACCATATGCAAAGCTAAGCAAGGGAATGATTTTATTAGTTCATGCAACATGGTGTAAGTAAAACTGAAGATTCCATATATAGGTGGTCATTCTGACCCTGGCGGTCTTTGACCGCCAGGGCGGAGGACCGCGGGAGCACCGCCGACAGGCCGGCGGTGCTCCAATGGGGATTCCGACCGCGGCGGTAAAGCCGCGGTCGGACCGGCACCACTGGCGGGGTCCCGCCAGTGTACCGCGGCCCCATTGAATCCTCCGCGGCGGCGCAGCTTGCTGCACCGCCGCGGGGATTCCGACCCCCCCTACCGCCATCCAGATCCCGGCGGTCGGACCGCCGAGATCCGGATGGCGGTAGGGGGGGTCGCGGGGCCGCTGGGGGCCACTGCAGTGCCCATGCCACTGGCATGGGCATTGCAGGGGCCCCCGTAAGAGGGCCCCTAAATGTATTTCACTGTCTGCTGCGCAGACAGTGAAATACGCGACGGGTGCAACTGCACCCGTCGCACAGCTTCCACTCCGCCGGCTCGATTCCGAGCCGGCTTCATCGTGGAAGCCTCTTTCCCGCTGGGCTGGCTGGCGGTCTGAAGGCGACCGCCCGCCAGCCCAGCGGGAAAGTCAGAATTACCGCCGCGGTCTTTCGACCGCGGAACGGTAACCTGACGGCGGGACTTTGGCGGTCGGCCTCCGCCGCCCGCCAAGGTCAGAATGAGGGCCATAGTGTTGGCAAGACAGACGAATTGAATTCAGGAAATAAGGTAAAATGTTAATGTGATTTTCTAAAATGATGGATATGTAGAAGTCAACCATGTTTTGCACGTTTGAGAGGAGATCGAATGGTTAAGCGACTGGAAGTTGGAGAGGAAGGATTCAGAAGAAAGATGATACCGAGTTTTATAATGATACACATCAATGTATGGATTAGAACCGCATAGTGGTTTGGAACGACAGCATTAATATTCTATTCTAGATTATGTTGTCTTTAATTTGTACTAACTGCATTTGCCTTTATTATTTTTACACAAAGAATTAAAGTAAAACGTTTGCCATCTCAGTATGTTACCAGCACACGAGGAGGGGTAATAACTGATTCGCAAAAGGATAGAGGCATGCCCTTGGGGCACGATCAACTTTGGGAATCCTGGTGGATAGCCTCGGGGTCCTCACTGCATATATTTGAAGTTATATGTGGACATACAACTCCCTATTAAAACTAGAGCACTGTATGTGACGTTTCATTTCATGAATTCATATTTTGGAAATAAAGCAATCCAATAAAACTGTGTGTTTGCCGTTCAGCTTTTTCACTTTGAAGTTCACTGTTCAGAAAGTGAACATCTTAATCGTCATTTTATTAAATGCTAAAATAGTTTTGAGGATTTGCTGTCATTTGCCAGACATTAAACTGCCATAATTATTATCAAATTTGTCCAAAGATCCAGCAATGTGACTTAGCATGAGCTATAACCCTGCCACTCTTAAAAAATTGATTGCACTGAAATCTTAATAGCAAATCTTTATTAAAAAGAGTCTTTGATATGACGTTTATTTGATAATGTTCTGCTTTCCTTTGTTTTAGTCATTTTCCGGTGGTGGATATAAACTGGGAGATTCTGATCAGATGCGATCAGAATATGTTTTTGGAGAGTTTGAACACAACTTTGACGAAAATGTAAGTCTCCCAAAAATATATACAATGGCTAAAAATGTTTATCAAGCTACATTTTGAAGTGACCTTCCTTGCTTATATTGATATCCATACCCTTTGCTAAAAAAGAATGGCTAGTTTTAAATTAACAATGCCACCCCCAGAACTGGATGCTACACTGCATATTGGTATTGACTGGTGATAATTTAACATGCTGGATTTGCTTGGTAACTAAAAACAGACCTGGAAAATATTTCAATATCAGCTACATGTTACATCAAGTAAGATTTGTGAGTAAGTCTGATTCTGGTTTGCAGGGATTGCCCTCGCCTCTAGACTTTATTTAAAAAAAATAATTCTAAAGAGTTAATTTTACTGTCTTGTGTTCAGAATAAATTGCCTACACAATCATCATTTTTAAAGATCGATTTGAAGAGAATCTTATAAAACATTGCCATTCTTGAGTTGCGACAGAACCAAGAATCATTATTTCCAAACACCAGCAACATAGCTTTCAAGTATCCCCATTTCTTGTATGATACCTTGAGGCAATGGTGAACCTGAGGAATAAAAGGCAGCCTGAGGGTAAACAAAGCTACTGGCAGCTAAGAAGGGGGACGGGGAGGCTGGGGCATGGAGTCATCACAAGGCCCATTTCCCACTAAATCTATTGTTCATGTAGATAAGGGGAAGAAGATTGTTGGACTTTAAAATTTCTGCATTTGTAGATTAATTGGTTTACAAGATTCATTGGTAAGGTGACTTTACTTTAACGAGTTTTCTGCCATCTTGCAAGACTCATACATATTTAGTATTATGATGCAGGGCTGATAAAAGGGATACCTGGCAGCTATTCTATGTAAATCTATAGCTGCAGAGATATCAGATTAGCAGTATGCATGGTCTTGCAAGGGGGTTGCCTATATCAGTGAAGAGGTGCAGATGTATTCTAATTATTAGTAAGAAAAAACATGTCTTCTGTACCGATGTGTCTTGGAACTAGCTGGGGATACCACTGTCATATTTGCTTGTATTGCCCCTTTTTAAAAGATTATGTAATACGTAGCAAGAGGATTTAGAGGCAATATGTGAAGATAAAGAGAGTCGCAAGTAGGTGTACAATGTGAACTAAGGAGAATAAATATATGATTACCCAAGGTAAAGGTCTACTGGGATTTAAAATAAAACTGCAGGATGAATTAATTTTAAAAGGAAGATTTTTCATAGAAGTTACTGCTATGGTATATCTCAACTGCTAGTTAATATCCTTCTAGTATGTCCAGATTGTAATCTCAGCTGACCTCGAACTGCTTCGAGTTTACATTTGAAGCTTCAGCTTGGTGGAATAGAGAGTTGAAAAGGTGTGATAAAATGTATTTATTCTTAATAGGACATATTTGTTTTCAAGTAAATCCTTTAACCTAAATATGGTAGAGTGGCCTCTATATCCATATCTGCACACCACCTTTCTAGTTTAGAGGATGCAGAGTTCACATCCTTGCACTCACGACAGGCAATCAATCTAGTGCTGATAGAAGAGAGATTGCCTCTTCACACCCCCTAACTCAGGCTGCAAAGATGAGCGTCTCCTGCAGCCAGAGTCTTTTTTTTGGTTTGGTTTGAGTAACGATCAGCGCACAAGGCATGAAACTGAAAGTAGCTGGACCCTCTGTGTTATGGCTGCTTACATTGTAATCTGTGTGGGGGGCACAGATCAACCCCGTAGCTCAACAACCCATCCTCCGAAGCACAAATTACAGTGGGAGAGGTTCCTTGGGAAAGGGAAAATCTATCTTTCCAGCTGCACCTCTCCCTTAGGACAATCCCATAAAAGGTATCCACCTACTAGACACTGGAGATTTTTGGGAGGGGGGACTTTACCCCTCCCCCCTCCAGGCCTGGCCAATTGCTCCCATTCTCTTGAATACTGCCACACTTTCTTCGCCCCTCTGCTGGTGATTTACCCTCAGTTTGCTCACCTCTAGAGACAAATAGCACCACTAGACACAAGGGATTTTTATATGACAAAAGGGGCGAGTGTCTGGCTTGAATTAGCCCCGAAACACAGCCTTGCAGATCACTACAGTCTTTCTGGTCCCATTTTTCCTAGGAGGAACAATGCACCACGAGAAGATTGCAATAAACTTTTTTGTATTATATTCTTTTTTGGGTGGTGGCCCACTCCTCCACCTCAGGGACCCACATAGTCATTTTACCCCTGCTGGGGCGGTTTGGGCTTATCTCCAGTCAGCAACCCACCACAGGGAGGCAGAAAACACTTGTGGACACCAGAGACCTTTTTGTGAGAAAAAGTGGAGAGCGGTACTGTACTGGTATCGAACCACACCAGAGGGCCCTACCTAATCTTTCTGCCGCCCAAGAGCCAGATTGGTTTGGGGGCTTCTAATCTCCCAACCCAGGGTGGCAGAAAGCAATTCTAGACAACAGGTCTTTTTTTTTTTTACTATATATGGTGCTGCACTCCTTAATATTGAGCGGCATCCCTCCATCTCAGGAGACCATGTAGTCTTTCCGACGTGGTGACAGATTTGGTTTATCCCTAATCTGTCCTGCCTCAAGCCACCCTGGGCAATCTACAATGAAAACAAAAATGGTAATGCCCATGTAACCCCCAATTCCTGGGCTATCCAAAGCAAGCAAACAAAATGGAAAAAAGGGGTATAAATTCAACCATTACTTATCAACAATGACCACATCACTTGTGGCAAAAGACTGCAGAAAGTCCCCTCCCCCTCTTTTTTAAGTACAAAGGCTTCACACACCTCAGTGGCTAACCAGAGTGGCTTTAGGTGACTGCTTAATCTGTCTCTGTGGATTAAATTGTGTTTAGAAAGTGTGTGCATTGCCTGTTTTTGCCTTGAAAGAGCCAAATATTAGTGTGCGACAAGCAGTATTTCAGTGTTTTTAGAATCTCTCTCTTACCCTGAAAGTAGACTCTGCTAGCTTGGAAGTGTGGATTCAGCCTGTCTGTATCCAAGGAGATTCTGAATAGGGCAGCAGCTCCCTCCTCCCTTCCCACAGGTGCTTGGGCTTCAGTTAACTTGACCCTTATATAAGTTTCTATTAGTTGTTGCATATGTTGTGTGATTGGTTGTTGGGATTAGTATTTTATTGGTTTACATATTAGGGTTGATGTTGTGATTGATTGGTACTAGGGTGGAGATTTCTATTGGTTCATGTTTTTAGGGTTGGTGTTGTGATTGGTGCTAGGGTTAGGATTCCTGTAGGTTTATGTTTTTAGGGTTGGTGTGAATGGTACTAGGGTTGGGGCTCCTATTAGTTCATGTTTTTAGGGTTGTGTTGTGATTGGTGCTAGGGTTGTGATTCTTGTTGGTTCATGATTTTAGGGTTGGTGTTGTGATTGGTGCTAGAGTTGAGATTCCTCTTGCTTCATGTTTTTAGGGTTGTTGTTGTGATTGGTACAAGGTTTGGGATTCCTATAGGTTCATGTTTATTGGGTTGGTGTTATGATTGGTACTAGGGTTGGGCTTCCTATAGGTTCATGTTTTTAGGGTTGGTGTTGTGACTGGTTGTCAGGATTAGGGGTATGATTGGTGAATGGGGCTGGGTCTCCCATTGGCTGTGGGGTTTAGGGTTACAAATCTGATTGGTTAGGGTTAGGACTTAGGTTCTATTGGCCAATAGGGACATTTAAGCCTAGGGCTCAGGGCGTCTCAGCCCGGGCATCGAAGCTAAGGGCGGAGAGGATAAGGGCATTTGGAGAAAACAAGGGCATTTGCCTGTTTGGATCTGGTCAGGCCTAGGGCAGAAATGCTGCCCAATTTCCCATTTGCCAGAAAGGACCTTACTCCCTACACATCCTTTAACATGCAAACACATTATCAGCAAAGACATCCAACTCTTGCGTCACAAACTGACCTCATACAGATTGCAATGTCTCATCAACCAACACAAAACCCCACATACCACACCTATACACCTATCCACCACACCTACAACAGTAAAATACCTTCATTCTCACAGCAAACACTACTCTATCCATTCCCACTTACACAACCTGCCATCACCCACACAACACAAAACCACATTATACGTTACTTTCAGCCATCCAGATCCACACTCCCTGTTCATACAAACCAACAGCACTATCCTCTGTTTTTCCACATGGACCCCCATTTATCATGAAAAATACCTAAGCACAGCCTTCCAACACACCATCTACAGACACCCTCCCCTTCTCTTCACCAATTGCACACAATCATACAAACCTTACACTCCACTCCACCACACATATTACCTCTTCCAGTCATCACAGCTAACAAAAACACCCCTGACCCACATCCATCTCCTCTTACACACCTCATACACTCTTCTCTAAAACACATCAACTCCCCCTGTAATATTCTAATACCACTCATCCAGCACTAGCTCACATACAAATCCTTCACAGAAAACCACTACATCTATATCTCCTCTCACTATTCCACAAAACCAACAGACCACACTCATCAGCAAATCAAAATAACACAAACTTCCATAATACTTTCCATCACACTGCCTCCCAACCTCATGACTACACAAAGAATTCAAATCCTGATGAATCTTTACCCCTACATTCTCATTCTTCAGAAACATCTACTACAAGCACCCCAACACAGCAACATTCACTCACCCGCGTCTCATGAGTTGCACAATTTAGAGCCCTACATTATGATCCACATGCTCCTCCACCACCCCTAACCCATACTCCTTCCCCACTAAACAGAAGCAAACAAAATAAATAACATGCCATTCTTAAGAACTTTGTATCCCATTGTCTATTACATAATAAGGCTACTATACACAAAAAGTACACTCTTCATGTCTCTCTCAACCACCAACACACACAGACCCAACAAACTGCCTCCTAAACCTGCTGGAAGAGGAACACTATATTGAAAAACAGGACTATTGTAACCCTCACATAGTTATCACAACTAATAACACACCTGCTACAAGCTAAAAATATACTGCCCACCTTTTTCCAAAACAACACTGCCACTAACACATATTTTCTGAACTGCCTGCTCATAAATGCTCAGTCATTCTCAAAAAACAAGCAGCACATCTGTGACCTGCTCACGGACACACAACCTGACATACTGTTCGTAACAGAATCATGGGTGAGAGATGACATGGCCCCAGTGTTGCATGAAGCCGTTCCTCCGGTCTATCAAACCCTCACACAAAACCGTATAGGCAAAAGAGGAGGAGGACTAGCTATTATAGTCAAACAAGCAATAAATCTCAATAAAACAGACTTTTTTCCATAGACGGTTGTAAGGCCCGCCTTACTAGATGCAACCCTACACCAACTTCCTCCTGTAACTTTACAGACTTTCACCTAACTCCTCAACATTCCCAGACACTTTTCTAGATACAGTCTCAAACCTTATAACAGTATACTCAAACCTATGCATTCTTGGGGACAAAACCAATATGCCCCATCAAAAAGCTATCACCACTGGCCTAGTTGCATTAAACCTACATCAGACTGTACACAATCCCACACACTTTGCTGGACACATCCTAGATGTCATTTTTGCAAAGCCTGAATTAGTTACCGTTCATAGCACTACGCCAATCACATGGTCAGACCACCATTTGATAACTTTCCGACATAAAACACCACAAATCAACACACCCCATAGCAACTTACATACATGCATCTGAATTTAGAAGACCTAGAAACACAACTAACAGCCAACACAGATCTAGATTCAATTAATTCTGTTCCAAAACTTTGAGTGGCTGCAGGAAGCTTTCAATATCCTATTACCACTCAGAAAAACTAGACAGGACAAATGAAAACCAACACCTTGGAGAAAACCAGAGCTTACAAAGATAAAGCTAAAAATCAGAAGGTTGCAACGGACCTTGCTCAAAACAAACAACATTCAAGACAAATTTCAGCTACACAAACTTAACAGAATATACAAATCATCAATCAAAAATGCTAAAAAAAAAAAAAAAAGGTACTACTCAGGCTGAATTCTAAATGCTAAATCTGCAACCAAAGAATTTTATAAAATTCTCAATGAATTTTGAAAACCTAAATGCATGGAATGAAGTCATCCTAATACTCAAAATTTCATAAACTGGCAACTCATTACCCGACCAAGGCAGACACAGTGGACTTCTATTTAAAACAGAAGAAATCCATCAGCACCAACCCTTTTCCTAAAATCCCTTCCAAGAATCAACCATTCCAGCTTCTGCACTCCTTCAAACAAATATCACAAGGTGAATTTATGGATTTGGTAAAAGCAAGCAGGCCTTCCGGTTGCCCTTCTGATCCTTGTCCACCACACATCTTCAAGAACATTCTTTTATCTATTTCTGCTGCCACACCAGTAAGAAAAATCATCAATACCTCTTTAACTTAACTACAGGAACTTTTCCTGAAGACCTGAAAAAGCATACATAGGGGGTTATTCTAACTTTGGAGGAGTGTTAATCCGTCCCAAAAGTGACGGTAAAGTGACGGATATACCACCAGCCGTATTACGAGTTCCATAGGATATAATGGACTCGTAATACGGCTGGTGGTAAATCCGTCACTTTTCCGTCACTTTTGGGACGGATTAACACCTCCTCCAAAGTTAGAATAACCCCCATAGTCTGTTATTAAAGAAAACAAATCTAGACCCACAGGACCCCAACAACCGCAGACCAATCACAAATGGACCTATCCTGGGCAAACTGATAGAAAGAGCATCATTCGCCCAGATGTCACAATTAATTGAAGACAATTCCATACTTTCAGACTAGCAAACTGGATTCCGCCAAGGAAGAGGCACTGAATCGGCACTCAGAGCAATCTGGGATGAACTTAAAAACACAGTTGACCGCAATGGAGTTGCTGCACTACTTCTCTTGGACCTCTCAGCTGCTCATCTCACCTATGCTTTTCACCATCTACATGATGTCATTACCAGAATTGATCAATGATTTTCAACTCACATGCTACATCTTTTCAGATGACACGAAAATACTACTTAAATGGGAATGCACTAAAGACATTGAAAACTCACAAATATTCAGTTGCCCCAGAGCCGTTGATCAGTGGATGACTTGGAGCCATCTCAAACTAAATGCTTCCAAAACGGAAATACTTATATGTGGCGACTGGTAAAATTATGAACCAATGTGCGCTTGCCCTGAAGATCTCAGACTACTTCATCAAGTATCCAAGGAAGTTAGAAACCTTGGAATTACCATGGACTCCAAGTTAACAATGAGTGCCCAAGTGGACAAATTAGCACAATCAAGCTTCAGCACCTTGAAGACTCTGTGACGCATCTTCCCTCACCTCTGATTTCCACACAAGGTGCAGGCTACTATCTCTTTGTACTATCCAAACTAGATTATGCCAATGGCCTCTACCATGGATCATCTTTATCTATTATGAAAAAACTACAACGTATTCAGAACTCAGCTGCTAGGCTACTATTACATGTAAAGTCACAAGCCCACATCTCCCCTGCCTTGAGGTCACTACATTAGTTACCCGTTGCCAGAAGATCCACCTTCAAGCTGCTTTGTATCACCCACAAAGCGATACATGGAACAGGACCGCTTTTCATTAGAAACAAAATAACCAAATACATTCAACAAAGAAACCTCCTTAGAACACCACCATATAACAAAAAGACAATAGGTGGTACATCCTTCTCCGTTCAAGCAGCCAAACTATGGAATTCATTACCCCCAAATATAAGATCCATGGATAAATATCTTGCTTTCAGAAGACTACTCAAGAGTTGGCTCTTTCCTCCATAACCACCATATTCAAACAGCAATGGACTTCATATGTCTGTGTTGATAAATATTTATAATCTGATTATGTGTATAATCTAGATATGTATAGTTCTTTAAGGAATATGTATTGTTACTATTTCATAATAATAAATTATACACATGCTATTTAAGCCAGTTTATCAAATGTATATTTACTTACGGTCAAATATATATATCTACATATATATGTGTATATATATATATGTGTGTGTGTGTGTGTGTGTGTGTATATATGTGTGTGTATATTATTCTATGCTTAACATGTTCATAGGTCATTGCATAGCTCCTAGATAAGTTGTTATTTTTATATCACAATGATCAAATGTTTTATTATCATAAGCATTTCCTTATTCAAAAATTGAGGAAAGATAAATGAATGTTAGAAAAGTACACTTATTATTAAACTTCAAATATTAAACTCTTGAAAGTCTGTGTTTATACAATACTACTTTTCTTCTCACATTAATATACCACTTCTAGATTCTTGCCTCCTCTATCCTTACATTACTCTAGTCAATCCAACTAATAAACTTGCATATCCTCTCCTCAAATTAACTCATAATAACACTAATACTGTACTCATATTTCCCTATACTAATCCACCACTAATTCCTCTTTGGTTCCAGAGAAGCGTGCTACTTGACAAAAAGCATTTCAACACCTCGTCAGGGGTAGTAAGCCCTATATAAATACAATTACAGTTAAAACTACTAGACCCACGTTTATTTAAAATCATGATTATATGTATTTTACAAAATGTATCAACTATACTGCAACACCATCACCAAAGGTTTATACATATGAGAAAATCAAGAGCAAAGGTTCCTTGTAGCTTCCAAAGTTACTGATTAGGTGGATGTGACCAGTCTTTATGGTAGCAGGATCCACCTAAGTCGACCTTACGTGGATCCTGCTACCATAAAGACTGGCCACATCCACCTGTCACTAACTCTAGAAGCTAACTATAGTAGCAGGATCCGCCTTTGGATCCTGCTACGTTAAATACTGTTCACAACTACCTAATCACTAACCTTGAAAGCTACAAGGAACCTTTTTCGTATTAGGAAAATATGCTTTTGATTTTCTGTAAAATACATATAATCGTGGTTTTGAATAAATGTGGGTCCAGTGACAATTGATGTGGTCATTGTTGATAAATAATCACTGAATTTATCCCCCCTTTTTTCCATTTTTTTTTTTGCTTGCTCAACCCACCCTGGGGGCAGAAAACATTGCCACCCAAGGCACTTATTTATGAGGAAAGCAGTGGTGATCTAGCCCATATTGGCATCCTTATCCCACCACCACAGGGGTCCACACATTATTTCACCCATCTCTTGGTGGCAGATTATCTTCAGTCAGAACTCACCACTAATACCAATGATTATTAGTTTTGTTTGCTATGTAAGGGTTAGAGTCTTATGGACCTCACTGTCTGGATTCAGGATAACAACAAAGTCAAGGGGGATGGAGGTGCTGGATAACAGGGTGATGGAAGATGAGGTGGGAACACTGGACCTATAGCTATTAGCGACTAACATGTACTCACTTTCCGGTCATTTCCGGATCACAAGCGCTAAAACCCTATATTGATCTCATGGGAACTTAGTGGTATGCTTGGCTATGTGTTGTGTGGGTGTATTGGCTTTCCAGTTCTCGCTTTAGTTTGCACCCATTTTATATTGTCACATTGTTTGTTGGTTTTTCCATTACAGTTCACTTTAGCGCCTTTCTCTCTTGATTCTTTTGGTTGCTCCGTCTCATACCCCATTTCTTGTAGTGTCTTACCTGTAATTCAGGGGTGTTTAGGGGCCTGGATTGTATTCCAAGTTAGCTCATGGCTAGTCATAGCACCATCTACTGCTGGAAGCGGTAAGACTTATTTCAAGTGTTAGTTTTTCGCAGCTGCTTAGCAAGTGTATTTATACTTACTGCATCTTCTCTGTCTTCCAGCTGGTCAGATCTATCTACTCTAGTAACATGCAGACAGAGTGGTGCCATCCCCTAAAACTGAGGAAACTGAGGAGAGTGATCTCCAGTCTGGACTTTCTATAACTCACTCCCTTCACTGTTTCTCCCCTGGATTCTGTGTCCGGTGACATGCTCCATCTTGTATATCAGCACAGAGGTTCATGAGTGGCAAGGACTTTTAGCAGGTTTGCAGTACTGAAACTTGATATATACTATCTATAGAGTGACAATGTACTACACTCATCCTCCCAGGGGCCACACATTCTTTCTGCCTCACTAGGTTTTGGGTAGATTGGGTTTACTCCTAATCTGGATATTCAAAGTTGGCAGAGAGTACCACTAGACATCAGGGACTATTGGTTTTGCATGAATGGCATCAGGGACCAGCCTGTATTGCCTTTCCACCCAAGGGGCACCAACCATCTTTTTTGCCCGTGGGGGCCAAATCCAAGACTTAACCACTCTTCTGATTCACAGGTGAGAAGGATTACCACCAGAGACAAGAAAACTGTTTTTATGGGGTTGGCTGTGTCCCTCTCTGGCCCACATACTATAGTCATCCACCTGAGAAAGTGAGAGGAAATAGGGTAATTTTTGCAATTAGTATTGATGCGTACAAAACATTCTAGTAGTAAAATCTTGCAAGTCCATGCAAGCCACACCACCTTGAATTCCCCTAGGTCTGCGTTTTTCAGAAATGTCCAGAGTTGGTAGGTCTTCCTGGGAGCTGGTCCGAAAACACCTAAACACTGGACCTTCCTCAATTCTATAACTAGATCCAAATTCCAAGCACTTGTTATTTGAATCCTTTATAAAACATAATTCACTAAACAACATAGTTATTGTGGAGTAGGTTTTCAAAGGATCAATAACTACACAATACTGTAATTCTAGTGAACATAACAGTGAAAAATAGAAATTTTCAATTTCAAAAAGACACAAAACTATTATACACATAAAATAATACATCTTGAACTGGGATTAACCTTGTTAAAATAAAGTGGAAGGTGAAGGAAAGGAGGAAAAACCTTTGATATTCAATTACATATTATATCAGATATGTGTAAAGAATTGGGATTCTAGCAATTATAATACATATTTAGACATAAATAAAAAAAGCTATTTCAAATAAAACATTATAGTAGTGTTCGACTGAGAGATTTCATTACTGTAGGTGGCTAACCTGGTTTGTAGTGGGTACCTAAGGTACTTACACCTTATATTAGGTCCAGTTATCCCTTATTAGTGAAATGTAGTCAGTGTCTAGAAACCAGGCTCTCTAGGGATAGAGTGGATAAGCAGCCAAGGCCAAACTAGGAGACATGCAAAGCTCATGCAATACCACTGTAGTCACACAGTACTCACACACATGAAAGAAAATACTCAGTGTTACAAAAATAAAGGTACTTTATCTTGGTGAAACAAATGCCAAAAATGCCATAGAGACTATCCTCCCTTATGAGGTAAGTAATACACATATTATATACACTAGTATGCAGAAATAGCTGTAAAAACAGTTAGAAAACTGCAATTAGTGAAATTCACAATAGTTAGAAATGGGGCTAGGGGGAACATAAACCATATACTGAGAAAATGGAATACAAAATTTGGTTTCCCATCTAGGCAAGTGTAGTGTGGGAGGGGCCCTGGGAGTATTAGAAAACACCAAAGGTAGGTAATAGAACCCACCCCAGAGCCCAGGAAAGCAGGAGTAAATCGCAGTAACTTTCCTAGTACACACAAGAACACGAGAAATAAGATTATGCAAGAACCAGAAGAGACTGCAAGACACCAGTGATGGATTCCAGGACCTGAAGATCTGTGGAAGTCCAAAAAGCACTGAAGAGTCCAGAAAGAACAGGAGCCCCTGCTAACCCTGATGAAGGTGCAAAAGAAGAACCGCCAGTGAAGAAAAACAGTCGGGACTGCACCTAAAAAGACAGATGTGGGTTCCTGGTTGGTGCAGATGATGTCCCACACCAGATGGATAACTGCAGTCTGGTTTGCGTCGGTGGATTCTACCAACAAGCCTTGGCACACGCAAAGCTTGCAGTGAGCCGAAAATGGTGCTGCCCGGGACCAGGAGGGACCTGGTGGACTCTACCCAGGAGGGAGAGTCAGAGGGGGCTCTCAGCAACTCAGAGAGCCCTCAAAAGACCAGGCAGCGCGCACAGGAGTCCCACAGCACGGGATCAAAGAAGGTGCAAAAGGAGGCCCACACAGCACTACAGAAAGAGATCCCACGCCGCCGGAGAACCACGCAGGAAGCTGTTCATCGCAGGAAGGAGTGCGGGCCGGAGCTGAACAGGGCACGAAGAAGTTAGTGGAAGGCTGCCAACAAGCCTTGCCAACTGCAAAACACGCAGTGCACGGGGGCACTGTCTTGCATGGGGAAGCAAGATCTTACCTCCACCAAAGTGGTACAGTTGGACGTCAGGACCATTGGGACCACTTCAGTCCACCACCTGTGATGCTTGATTCAGGCACTTCGTCAGGAGAGGGGACACAAGCCACCAGTCGTCGCTGCAGAGGGGTGTCTTCTGAATCAGGAAAGTGACTCCTTCACTTCAAGGGAGATTCCATCGTTCTTCTGGTGCAGGCTGAAAACAGGCTGTCCTCTGAGGATGCACGACCAGGAAACAGTTGCAGTTGCTGGCAGGAGCTGAAGATACAATGTTGCAGAAGTCTTCTTTGCTTCTTTGTTGCAGTCTGTAGAGTTCATGGCGGGTCCAGGTGCAGTTTCTTCGGTAAGAAGGTAAAGTAAAGGATGCAGAGGAGTCCTGCTGGAGTCTTGCAATCTGAATCTGAAGAACCACCCAAGAGAGAGACCCTAAATAGCCCTGAAAGGGGGATTGGTCAGCTACACAGGTAAGCATCTATCAGGGGAGGGCTCTGACATCACCTGCTGGCACTGGCTACTCAGATGCTCCCAGAATTCCCTGTCACCTTGGAATCCAAGATGGCAAAACCCAGAGACCCTCTTGAGAAGCTCTGAGCGCCACCCCTGGGGTTGTGATGGACAGGGGAGTGGTCACTCCCCTTTCCTTTGTCCAGTTTCACACCAGGGGGTCCCTGAACCGGTGTAGACTGGATTATATAAGGAGGGTACCATCTGTGCCCTTCAAAGCATTTCCAGAGGCTCTGGGAGGCTACCCCTCCCATGCCTGTAACACCTATTTCCAAGGGGAGAGGGTGTAACACCCCTCTCCCAAAGGAAATCCTTTGTTCTGCCTTCCTGGGTTTGAACTGCTCAAGCATCAGGAGGGCACAAAACCTGTCTGTGAGGTGGCAGCAGCTTGGCTGCCTCAAAAACCTCAGAAGGCTGCAATGGCAATACTGGGGGTCCTCTAAGGAGCCCCCAGAGTGCTTGGAATCATATAACCAATGCTTGCAAAAGCCTTGGGCTATGATTCCAACATGTTTGATACCAAACATGGCCATATTTGGAGTTACCATTGTGAAGCTGGACATAGGTGGTGACCTGTGTTCAGTGCACGCTTAAAATGGCGTCCCCGCACTCCCAAGGTCCGGGAAAATGGTCCTGGAGGTCATGGGGGCACCTCTGCTATTGCATGGGTGCCCTCACGCATAGACATTTTGCACCCAGCCTTCAAGGCTGGAAGGCCTGAAATAAGGGTGACATATAAATGACCTGGTGCAGTGTAAATGGCAGTGAAAGGGTGCATGCACCTTCTTACACAGGCTGTAATGACAGTCCTGTAGAAGCCTTTGTATCAGCTCCCTATGGGTGGCAAAAGAAATACTTCTGTCCATAGGAATTCAGTGGAACCCCAATGCCCTTGGTACCAAGGTACCACATACTAGAGACTTATAAGGAAGCCAGTGAGCCAATTGTGGGTGAAATACTGGATTATTAGTATCCTACAACCATGATTTAAGGGAGAGAGCATAAATACTGGGGTCCTGATTAGCAGGATCCCAGTAGACATAGTCAAACACACTGACAAACAGGCCAACAAAAAGGGGGTAACAATGATAGAAAGAGGCCACTTCCTACAACTACGTAAGGAATTGTTACCTCTACTAAAAAATACAATAGAAACGTAATAGAAAACCATAATGATTTTCATTATATAGCTAATGATAAAGATATTGCAGGACGTAGCTAGTGTGGCAAAGATGAATGACACTTTCTAAAGAGGCTGTGTGCCATCACCCTATTATCCGTCCAATATCAGGGTCCCAGTGTGTCATCCGGCATCCACGTTCGCTACCCCTGAATGCTGGTCTAAATCGGTAATGAACTGGAGGATTTGCGGCCCTCCCTGATGCCGAAGAGGTTGTGCCTTTAACTCATTTGCACACCAAAGTTGGCAACCTACGAAGAAGGGGCCTTTGCTGTCGCAACAACACAGTACTGCCAACCACTGTGTGGAAGTCAATCGCCGTAGGGCTGGAGCGGGCCTGGTCAGCGTGAAGACATAAGCAGCCTCAGCTGTCACCGGAGGAGTACGGCATGCAACGGAGAGGCCGCCAGGGTGGGGCCAAACCCTGGTCCACTTCTGAGGAGCTGACTGCTGGTGGCCGAGGTGCTGAGGCTTAGCAGGTGAATAGATGGACTGGGACAACTTGTTAAGGCCGCAGTTTGCAGGGCTGCACTGTGAACACACAGCTGAGGACTGCCGAGGGAGACAGGTCTGCCCCGGGGCCCTCCCCCGCCGCACTACAGGTGCCTCAGGCCCCTTCTTGGTCAGCCTGGGAGATCTCTAACCTCGGGCCCGAGTAAATACAAACAGAAGGGAGGCTGCTGCAACCCCCCCGGGCCACTGTGACTGTCTGCATAAGAGGCCTGAGGTAAGACAGACTCGCACAAAGTCAAACAACTGCTCAAATTATTCCATCTCCTGCCTTAAGAATATGCCCGCTCTCCTCCTGAGAGACTCATAAGACCAGCGAAAAGGAAGACATATCTGAGCTGGCAGATGCCAACAAGACCAGCAACAAACCTAGTTTCTACCCCCTCTGCAATCTACTACTCCCCGCCGCACTCAGCCCTGGCACCTTATTAAACCATTGGGCCTAGTCACTCCCAATTTATTATGCTACTGAACCTTGCAAGGCAAAGCATGGCCAAGGCTGCTCGTATTGAGTAGGCTCACTGGTCTATGACACTGACTAGTGGGCTACGCCACCCACCACCACTAATACCCGCTCAAAGAGCAGAGGGCATAGCAGAAGGACACGCCTGCCAGCAGATACCCGCACGACTAGCAACAGACCTCGTTTCTCCTCCCTTGTCGATCTACTGATCAAGCCCACATTCAGTTTCTGATTCTTATTAAAGCATTGGAATTAGTCGCCTCCAGTTATTCCCTCCACCGAACCCTTGCACACTGACTTGTAGATCTGGGCTGCTCGTGCTGGGGTGAGCTAACTGGACTGTGACACCAATAAGCGGGCTCCATCAAGCACACCCACAATCACTTGCCTAAGAGAGCCAAGTACCTGGGACCATCACAATGGGACACCTACGGTCGACCGATCAGAACACATCTGCGTGTCCCCGGACCCCTCTCCCCCACAACAGCAGTGGCGACTAATCCACGGTATCAAGCTAACTGTCCCTCTACCCTTGATGCCAAGTTGGATGCCGTTTTTTACCATTAATGAACAGTCCAGAACGTCTCTTGAGGTGAAGATACACTGTAGCGATGGATCTCAACCCACTGCATGCCGACCATAGGAAACTGGCAGACAAAGTGGAGGTGACTGTACACATTCTCGCTGAGTTGCAACCAACAGCTCAAAGCATGTTATCCTCACTCCATACCCTGACGGAGCAGGTACAAACACTAGAAAAGGGTGCTGAAGACGCAGAGGGGAGATAACGGAGAAATAATGTTAAACTGATGGGCTTACTGGAGGGCATCGAAGGCAGCGGCCCAGTGAGATACGCTGAGTCTTGGCTAAAGGAAATCCTACCTCTGGAAGCTCTCTCACAATTCTTCTCAGTCAAAAGGGCCCATCAATTCCTGATGCACAGACCTCCCCATGTGTCATCTCCTCCCTCAATGGTGATCTGCTTTCTACATTACCGGGACAGAGACTCGGTTTTACGAGAAACAAGACAATTCACTGAAATTAGAGTAGAAAACACTTGAATTATGCTGTTTCCGAACTACACCATTGCTGTTCAAAGACAACATAAGTCCTTTCTGGAAGTGAAACGTCATCTGAGCAAATCACACACAAGCTATTCACTACTTTTACCGGCTAGACTACACGTAGTAGCAGATGACAATACACACTTTTTCAATTGCTCAGAAGACTTGGAACTGGTTGGAGTCGACTGTCCTTCATACTGTCAACAGGAAATGCCTTGATATCTGGAAAAGTGCCCTGGCCCCAGGAGGTTAGGGACTCAGGAGAAAGACTTCATCATGACCCAGTCGGCCGCTGAAAGTGGTGATGGACCTGAAGCAAATAATGGCAGAATGCCTTACAGCTCTGGAACATGCCGCTGCATCATGGATACTGTTCAAAACTCCAGCCCAGATGTGGGTGATGCTCACTCTTCTAGCGGGTAAAGTTCTACCACCACTTGGCTTTGTCAACATGACTAGGCACCTCCGCCAGCCATAACCCCACAAATAGCTGACACCATCATTTAATATAGACTCAGCCAGCTGCTCTTGAATCAAGTGCTACAAACAGCACCGGATATCTGATTTAAATCTTTCTATATAATTCGCCCAACTAATACGTTTTCTGCATGCTGATCTCTAACGAATGCCCCAGGAAGGTCACTACCAACACACACATGCATCTGCACTACTGAGGCGTCGACTAGCCCCTATCTTCCCATGCCTACGTGGATGTCCAATATCGTACAAAACCCACATTGTTCGAGAGCAGAAGGGTGATCCGCAGGAGGAAAATCAGGCAGTCCCCTTAAAGGCTCCCTGCTAACTAGTGCTAATGTATAGTTTGGGCGAACACTTGTTTCTGTGCACTGCTGTCTTGGTATTTGAAATATTAATTGTTGTGAGAAATACTATGGCCCTCATTACAACCCTGGCGATTGGAGTTAAAGTGGCGGTAATACCTCCAACAGGCCGGTGGTAACGCATGCAGGATTATGACCACAGTGGAAACAGCTCAGACAGACAGCCTCTTTAACACTTTAACACAGCGACCGCCAGGCCGGAATCAACAGGCACCATGGCGGTAACCGCCAACAGCCAGGCGGAAGACAATGTTCTGCCCACTGTAATATGGCACACCTATCCACCATCTTTTCCGGGTTGGTACCAACGACAACAAAAGCCTGGCAGAAACACTGCACAGAAGGGAAACAAGTCACCTCTGGAGACTCAAGGAAGAACCACGTCATCATGGAGCCCTTGTTGCATGTCTTCCCCATGCTCTTCTATGTGCTGCTCCACTACGAACACCAACGCAGGCGAAGACGACCATGGTGAGTACTGCCGCCTAGCACACAGGGAAGGGGGGGAGAAAAAAGAGAGTGACACACACGCAACATGCAACACCCCCACCCCAACACCATACACACAAGCACATGCAGTTACATAACATATACACTCCGTATTCCACAGGAATAATGCAAGGACAACAACTATAGAGCAAAAAGAGTATAATAAGACAAATAGAGTAGAAATACGCGCATCCAAATAAAAAAGTATATACATATTTACAATGCAAGGGACAATGCCCAGTCCTCAATGTCCGTGGGCCACAGGGCTACATCACAAAGTCCAAGGCCCCACCTCACTCCTACAGCAACACTGAGAGAACACTGCAGGGTCATGAGGTCGAAAATAGACAGGCACCTCAGGGGGACGGGAAACGGGGGGGGGCACCTCAGCCGGAAGATGGTACAACGCCACTGGTCCTGGAGAGAGCAACATGCCCATCACTCTGTCCTGGGGAGTGCAAGGCCACAGTCTCTCAAGTGGGTGACTTGCCCACTGGCTCTGGAGGGGGCAACGTGCCCCGTGCGCTGTCCTGGGGAGTGCAAGGCCACAGTCTCTCAAGTGGGTGACTTGCCCACTGGCTCTGGAGGGGGCAACGTGCCCCGTGCGCTATCCTGGGGAGTGCAAGGCCACAGTCTCTCGAGTAGGTGACTTGCCCACTGGCTCTGGAGGGGGCAACTTGCCCTGTGAGCTGTCCTGGGGAGTGCAAGGCCACAGTCTCTCAAGTGGATGACTTCTCCACTGGTTCTGGAGGGGGCATCGTGTCAAGTGAGCTTCATCCTGGGGACGATGGGGTGAGTGGATGGCATCTCCACTGCTTCTGGATGGGGCATCATGCCCAGTGAGCTTCATCCTGGGGAGAGTGGGGTGAGTGGATGGCATCTCCACTGATTCTGGAGGGGGCATCGTGCCCAGTGAGCTTCATCTTGGGGAGGATGGGGTGAGTGGATGGCATATCCACTGGTTCTGGAGGGAGCATCGTTCCCTGTGATGCAGATCTTAGGGAGTGCAAGGTCACAGTCTCTCAGCTGGGTATCATACCCACACGATTTGCAGGGGGCAGACCGCACAACAGCCCATGGACGCAGGACTACACACTGTCCGCGGGCGGTGATGGTTGCTCAGTGGTGGCAGCGGTGGTGCTGCTGCTGGCAGTGGTGGGGGGAGGCTCCAGCCCATCGCCTGCAGCCTCAGACACCTGCCCACTGGGGCTGCTGCTGCTGGTGGCGGTGCTGGTGGTGGTGTTGGCAGTGGTACTGGTGGCGGAACTGGTGCTGGCAGTGGTGGGGGGAGGCTGCAGCCCATTCCCTGCAGTCTCGGACGGCTGCCCACTGGGGCTGCTGCTGCTGGTGGCGGTGCTGGCAGTGGTGGCTGGAGGCTCCAGCCCATCCCCTGTAGCCTCGGATGGCTGCCCACTGGGGCTGCTACTGCTGGTGGCGGTGCTGGCAGTGGTGGGGGGAGGCTCCAGCCCATCCCCTGCATCCTCAGACAGCTGCACCACCATGGTGGTGGTGTGGGCTCCGACTGAGTCCCAGCACCAGGCCTCTTGTCCTTTCCGCCTGCTGGTGCAGGACCCTTGCCCTTCCTGCCAGCAGCTGGGGGTGGCTCCTTGATCCTTTCGGCAGAAGCTGGGGATGGCTCCTTGATCCTTTTGGCAGCAGCTTGATATGGCTCCTTGCTCCTTTTGGCAGCAGCTGGGGATTGCTCCTTGACCTTCCTTTTAGCAGCTGGGGATTGCTCCTTGCCCTTCCTTTTAGCAGCTGGGGGTGCCACCTTGCCATTCCTTGTAGCAGCTGGGGGTGCCTACTTGCCCTTCCTTGCAGCACTTGGTGCAGGCACCCTTTCAGTGTGGATGCCTGGTGCCCGGGATCCTCTCCCACCTGGAGTAGCTGTGGACACTACTGTGCCCATGGACTGGGTGGCTGAGGTGCTTGCCTGGGTTTTCGTCACCTGGCCTGACATGAGGGAAGAGGGGAGGGGGAGTAGGGAAAAGGTCAATGGTGGAGAGGAAAAGCTTCTTAGGGACATTTGGGCAGGAAGAGAGAGAAGGTCTGGGAGTGGCGGAAGAGGAAGTGGTTGTAGGAGGTGTTGGTCTGCTGTGTTTGGGTGCAGGTGCATGGGTTGGATGCTGTTGTGAGGTGGAGGGCTGTTGGTTGTCTGAGAGCCTGAGTTTGTGTTCTTTGGGAGGAGGGTGCAGAGACACAGTGGGTGAGGACACAGGGGACGTGTGCATGGATGTGGTGGTGGTGACTGCCAGTGAGGTATGTGCTCTGATAGGTGTGCTGGTGATGGTGGTAGTGGATAAGGATGTAGTGCATGCATGTGTGAGTGGAGATGGAGGACAAGGAGGAGGGGGACACAGTGGAAATAGTGGATGTTGGTATGTCTGCATGTGGATGGTGTTTGTGTGAGTGCCTGTGGGATGAAGTGTGGTGCTTGTGTTTGCCATGTCCACTCTTGTGTGTTGTCTTGTTTGCATGCTCATCTGCCTATGTGGTTGGGATAGGTTGGGGTTGAGGAGGATGGGATTGGGTAGAGGAAGTTGGAGGGGGGAGGGTGGAAAAAGGGACAATGACTGCCATCTGAGAGGAGGTCAGAGCCTGGATTGATCTCTTTTGGGCTGCCAAGCCAGTGTGAAGGCCCTCCAGCAATGCATTGGACTGTTGCATTTGGGCTGCCAGCCCCTGGATGGCATTCACAATGGTTGACTGCCCAACAGAGATGGATCGCAGGAGGTCAACAGCCTCCTCCCTCAGGGCAGCAGGGCTAGCTGGGGCAGGGCCTGAGGTGCCTGGGGCGAAGGAGATGCCCTACCTCCTGGGTGAGTGGGCACGAGAAACTCGCTGAGGGGCTGCTGGGAGGGCGGTGCTGGTACCGGGGTGGCAGCTGTAGCTGGGGTGGGCACAGAGGCATCCGCTACCACCAGGGAGCTTCCATCGGAGGAGGTATCCGTGTCCGAACTGTCTCCTCCAGTCTCCGCCGTGGTGCTCCACTCTCCCTTCGTCCCACTGGTGCCCTCAGCGTCGGCGGTCTCTGCCTCCTGGGTCCTGTGGGATGCAGCTCCCTCTGTCGCCGGTGCCTCTGCTCCTCCGCCATATGATGCTAATGCACATAAGGATAGGGTGACAAAACAAAAAGGGGGGAGAGACAAAGAATACACTTGGTCAATGGTGGCACCAACACCACCGTTGGCGTACACAGCACCCTCACACACAAGGAACACACCTGTACGCATTAGGCAATGCACTACCTGTCACAATGCTGGTCAGCAGCCAATGAATAGGGACACCTAACACCAATTGCAGCATACCTGAGACCCACAGAGGCCTGCCCAGTAGTGGATGCCTACTAGCTTGGTTGGAGGACTTTCACATCGGAACCCTGCGCAACATGGGACCTACTCTGCAATGTCAGGCCTGGCCTAGGGGTACCCACAAGCCCACATCCCCCACCCAGGTACCACCCCACCAGTCGTAGGTAGTAATGAAGTGCACTGTACTCACCTCCTTGTGGCTGCTGTGATGCCCTCAAGCATCCATCCAGCTCCGGATAGGCCACTGCCAATATGCGGGCCATCGGGGGGTCAGGGTTCGACGGGAATCCCTTCCTTGTTGGAAGGCCATCCCCAGCTGGGCCTCCGCCGTCTTCCATGCACAGCGTCTCAGGTCCTCCTACCGTTTCCGACAGTGGGTGCTCTGCCTGCTGTAGACCCTCAGGGTCCGCACACCATATACCCTTCTTTTGATGGGTGCTGACTTGCATAGGAAATATACACAGGGAAAGGTATTAGTTCGACCGTCCTGCCTGTTACACTCATGGCCCACCATGCCCCATCCCATCCCTATTATCACAGACATGGCCCAGCATACATGCTGCACGCTGCCCAGGGCCCATCCACAAACCCCCCCTACACAAGGCCTTCACACACAGCACTCCATGCATTCATGCCCCATGCATCGTGCTCACAGTGTACTCAGCTTTTGGTCTAGAGGCCAATACACCAGTCGGTACTGGGGTAGGACCCCATCCACCAGTCGCTCCAACTCCGCTGAGGTGAAGGGAGGGGCCCGTTCCCCAGTAACACGAGCCATGGTCGGTTCCAGACACAGGTCACAGCAGCACATGCAGTGTAGGTCCTCTCCTGTTGAAGGTCAGGTAGCAAGTGAGTGAACAGATAGAAAATGGCAGTCACGTCAGCGGTGGTGCATACCATCACCGCCGGAGTACATCACCATTGGCCACTGTATCCCATAGGTCCCAATATAAACCAATAAGGAGTTGCACAGTGGTTCTCGACCGCCTCCCACAACAGCGCACAACGTCAGCGGAATTACCTCATTTCCACATGTCCCTTCATACAGGACAGGCGGATGCCATTTCACGGGGGCAGGCCATGGATCCTAACTGCATCACAGTACACATAGACACATTATGGACATATCCCACCACAATACTGAGACAATCACAAAATGCATTGCACTGTAGTGGTTAGGATGTACAGCTAATGCCCAACTACTCACTCTTTTGCCCCATAGATTGCAACCGCTGCAGATTAATAGGAGATGGAGACATACCCCCATGTACAGACTCCTGGTGGACTTGGCAACAATGGAGGACAGGCACATTATCCTTACCTATAGACTTGACAGGGCCACAATCAGAGAGCTGTGTGCCCAACTGGAGCCTGACCTGATATCTGGTATCCGTTACCCCACTGGGATCCCCCCTCTTGTGCAAGTGCTATCAGTTCTCCATTTCCTGGCAACTGGTTCTTTCCAAGCGACAGTGGGCTTGGCAGATGGAATGTCACAGCCAATGTTCTCAATAGTGCTGACCAGAGTGTTGTCTGCCCTGATTAAACACTTGTGCAGCTACATCGTTTCCCCCCAGGTGGAGGATTTCAATGGGACATATCCCCAACATCATTGGGGTAATAGATAGGACACATATTGCATTTGTCCCCCCCCTGGCGAAATGAACAGGTCTTCAGAAATCGAAAGAGTTTTCATTCCATGAATGTCCAGATGGTGTGCCTGGCGGACCAGAACATCTCCCATGTCAATGCTAAATCTCCTGGATCTGTGCAGGATGCTTTTATCCTGCAGAATAGCAGCATCCCAAATGTGATGGTCTAACTCCAGAGGTACCGGGTGTGGCTAATAGGTGAACCCTGGATCCCACCCAGTGGATGTTGGTGTATGGGCCCTAAGTGTGAGTGTGTGGCTAACTGTTGTCCCTCGATATTTGCAGTTGACTCTGGTTACCCCAACCTCTCCTGGCTACTGTCCCCTGTGAGGAATCCCAGGGCAAGGGCAGAGGAACGTTACAATGAGGCACATGGGTAAACAAGACGGATTATAGAAAGGACCTTCGGCCTCCTGAAGGCCAGGTTTCGTTGCCTCCATCTTACAGGTGGATCCTTGTACTACTCACTAAAGAAGGTCTACCAAATCATCGTGGCATGCTGTATGTTGCACAACCTAGCCTTGCGCCACCATGTGCCTTTTCTGCTGGAGGTGGCCGTGTAGCAGCAGTGGACCCTGTGGACAGTGAAGATGAGGAGGCAGAGGATGAGGGTGACAGAAGTGCAGTCATTCGTCAATACTTCCAAAGAAACATAGGTAAGACAGTCTAACTTCACTTTCCATTAACAGTTTTTGGTTTCACATTGTCACTGGCAGGCTGTGAATTCCCACTTCTATGCACACTCCCTGTAACTTTTGGCATCTCTTTATGCAGATGTTGCCCCACGATAGCTCCTGGTGTGTTCAGTGCAGCCAACTACAGGTCTTTGCTATGAACAAGTTACTTACCTCCTGTAACGCTTTTTCAGGTGGATACAATAGCTACCTGTGGATTCCTCACCTTATGGATTCCTCATCTTATAAATTCACCCTTGCGCCAGCATCCGACGGAAAATTTTCTTCCCAGCTCTCCACGTTGACGAGGACGTCACAATTGCATGGCTCCATGCGACTCCATCTGACATCACTGTGCCAATAAGAGGTCCTCGTCTGTGTGCTGACGTCAGTTTCACCCATTTTTTCCGTGCCTTTGAGGCGAACAGGTGAGAACCGACCCCACAATAACTCCAAGAGATACATATATATATACAATTTCCATGAGGCAATATAATCAAAACCATCATTTAAATATACAGGAAAAATATCAATATATACATACATCTATACAATCACATATCCTAGTGTAATCGGACAGGCAACGGGGAGGCGGGTAGGACCGTGAGGAATCCACAGGTAGCTATTGTATCCACCAGAAAAAGCATTACCGAAGGTAAGTAACTTGTTCTTCTGATGGATACAACTACCTGTGGAATCTTCACCTTATGAATAGCGTCCCAAAGCAGTACCAAACTTGGAGGTAGGTGCCTGCCTGATTACACCAAGAAATCCTGCAACACAGATCGTGCAAAATGGCCGTCCCTCCGAACCTCAGAGTCCAAGCAATAATGCCTTGCGAAGGTGTGGAGGGACTCCAAGTTGCTGCCTTGCAAATATCCACCACTGGGACCCCTCTTGCCAGAGCCGAAGTAGCGGACTTAGCCCTGGTGGAGTGGGCTCTGATACCCTCAGGGGGAACCTTTTTTGCCAACGAGTAGCAGATCTTGATACAAAGAATAACCCTCCTGGAGATTGTTTTTTTATGGACTGCTCTGCCCTTCCTCTGTCCACTATACCTCACGAACAGCTGATCTTCCAGGTGAAAGTCCTTCGTCCTTTCAATGTAATTACTAAGCACCCTATTAGGGTCCAAGCGGTGAAGCCTTTCTTCCTCCTTCGAGGGGTGAGGAGGAGAGTAGAAAGATCGAAGGGTGATAGCCTGCCCTATGAGAAAAAGAGTGCCAACTTTTGGCAGGAAAGCCGCCCTGGTTTTCAACACCACTTTACCTGGGAAAAACAATGTAAAGTGGGGTTTAACAGAAAGAGCCTGAAGCTCACTAACCCGGCTAGCCGAGGTTATGGCAACAAGAAAATCTGTTTAAAGCACTAAAAACCTTAACTGGCAAGATTGCACGGGCTCAAATGGTGACCCCATTAAAAAAGTTAAAACAAGATCCAGGTCCCACTGAGGCACATGAAAAGGAGTGGGAGGAAACTTATTAAGTAATGCCTTAAGAAACCAAACCACAATAGGTGATTTAAACAATGAGGGCTGATCCGGGAGGCAAAGAAAGGCTGACAGAGCAGCTAAATAACCCTTAACCGTAGCCACTGCACAACCCTTCTTTGCTAAGTTCAAAGCAAATAATAAAATATCAGAAAGGTGGGCCTTCAAAGGATCAATTTGCTTTTCTCCACACCAAGCCATGAATTTTGCCCACCTGCCAACATAAACTATCTTAGTGGAGTGTTGCCTGGCCGATAAAAATAACATCTACTACATCTGGTGGGAGAGAAAAGGAACTCAGGTTGCCCCGTTCAATCTCAAGGCATGAAGGTGCAGGCTCTGGAGGTGGGGGTGTAGAACCTGCCCATGCGACTGCGAGAGGAGGTCTGCCCTGAGAGGGAGAGAGAGAGGAGGGTACAGCGATAGTTGGAGAAGGTCCGTGTAACACAAACTTCTTGGCCAATCCGGGGCTATTAAAATAACCTGAGCCCGATCTTGGCGAATCTTCCTCAGGACCCGAGGAATCAAGGGTATGGGGAAATGTGTAAAGCAACTGGTTGCACCAAGAGATCTGAAACGCGTCCCCCAAAGATCCTTGCACCGGATATTGGAGGCTGCAGAATGACGGGCAGTGTGCATTCTCCAGAGTGGCAAACAGATCCATCACTGGAGAACCCCACATCTGAAAGACCAGAAGGAGACGCCACTCGTGATCTGCCAAAAGGTGCCGAGAGAGAGTACGCACGCACGTTGAGCACCCCGGCCAGATGATTTGCTATCAAGCTAATCCCATGGACCTGAAGCCAGGACCAGAGACGCAGAGCTTCTCTGCAGAGAAGATACAACCCTACTCCTCCCAGCTTGTTTATATACCACATCGCGGTATTGTCCGTCAGGACCTGAACTGACTGACAGCGAAGGGACAGGGGGAAGGCCTTGAGAGCCAGACGAATCGCCCGCAATTCCAACAGATTGATATGAAAAGTCTGTTCCACTGGAGACCAACAACCCTTGATCTCCAGGTCCCCCAGATGAGCTCCCCACCCTAGAGTGGAAGTATCCGTCATGATCGTGGCCACCGAAGGAGGCAGTGAAAACGGCCTTCCTTGAGAAAGGTTGCCGTTCACAGCCCACCATCGTAAATCCGCTGCAGCGGCTCTGGAGATCGTTATCGACTCCTCGAGATCCCCTTTGTGTTGAAACCACTGTCTGTGGAGACACCATTGGAGAGCCCTCATGTGCCAACGTGCATGAGTGACCAACAGAATGCAGGAAGCGAACAAACCGAGCAGGCTTAAGACCTTGAGGACTGGAACAACTGCTCCATTTTGAAACATTGGAATCAAGGCCTGAATATCCTGGATCCGCTGAGGCGGAGGATAGGCCCGATTCAATGTTGTATCTAGTACTGCCCCTCTGAACAGGAGGCATTGAGAGGGCTCCAGGTGAGATTTGGGTACATTTATCGAAAAACCCAGCCTGAACAACAACTGAGTTGTCAACTGCAAGTGACGCAACACAAGCTCTGGAGACTTGGCTTTGATCAAACAATCGTCCAGGTAAGGGAATACCGATATCCCCTTCCATCTGAGACTTGCTGCCACCACTTCCATCACCTTTGTGAAGACTTGAGGTGCTGAAAGACGAAACAGAAGGACCGCAAACTGGTAGTGTTGCGACCCCACCACAAACCCGGAGATACTTCCTGTGTGACTTGAGTATAGGGATATGAAAGTACGCATTCTGCAAGTCGACAGACACCATCCAATCCTCTTTGTTCAATGCCAGAAGTACCTGCGCTAGAGTCAGCATCTTGAATTTCCCCTGTTTGAGGAACCAATTCAAAATCCTCAGGTCTAGTATTGGTCCATACTAGTGTGCATGCCATGGTGATAGTTGTCCATGCAGGTCTGTGAGTGGTGTCCATGCATTGGTGGTGCATGGAAGGCTTGGCATTGGGATGAGCGGGTTGTGATGGTGGGGTGTGTGGGAGGTGGTGGAGTGATGGGAGTGAGGGTATGTGATGGCATAGTAAGAGAGAGCTGACTTACCAGAGTCCAGTCCTCCTCCTGCCATTTCCTCAGGATGCATGACTGCAAAGACTTGCTCCTCCCATGTTGTTAGTTGTGGGGGAGGAGGTGGGGGTCCACCGCCAGTCCTCTGTACATCGAGTTGGTGTCTTGCTGAAATGGAACGTACTTTCCCCCGCAGGTCGTTCCACCTCTTCCTGACGTTGTCCCTTATTCTGGAGTGCTGTCCCACGGCGTTGACCCTGTCCACGATCCTCTGCCATAGATCCATCTTCTCAGCAATGGATATCTGCTGCACCTGTGATCCAAATAGCTGAGGTTCTACCCGGATGATTTCCTCCACCATGACCCTTAGCTCCTCCTCAGAGAACCTGGGGTGTCTTTGAGGTCTTTGTGGTGCCATGGGTGTAGTGTGAGTGGTGTGGGTGAGGGTGTGTGGGGTAATGTGTTGAAGTGTGTGTGATTTGGGGTGCGTGGGTGGGGTATAGGTGATGGTGGTGTGTGGCTGTGGTCTTGTCCGTGGCCGTGCTGTCTCTCTTTTGGCAATGGTTTGTAGTCGTAAGGGGTTGTGGTTAGCGTGGGTATGTGTTTTATATTGGTGTGGGTGTGTGTATGTGTGTCAGGTGTGTGTAGTTTGAATTGACCAATGTGGTGGTGTTTTGTTAGTGTGTGTGTATTTTGAGCGCGGCGGTATGTACAGTGAATGGTTTACCGCCACTGAATGTCCACCGTAGTGATTTGTGGGCCATAATGTTGTGGGCGTAGTTCTGTTGGCGTAACGGTGTGGGTTTTGATAGTGGCACTTTAACGCTGACATTTGGTGTGGCGGACTTTTGTGTGTGTCTGAATAGGGACGGATTGGTGTGTGTATGTCATAATAATAAGGGTAGCGGATATCTGCCACGGCGTCAGTATGTTGGCGGCAGTCGTCATGGCGGTAAGTGGTATTTACCGCCAATGTCATAATGAGGGCCCAATTGTGTTAAATCGTCCCAATTGTTGTTCCCCAGTTGACCTGAGACAACCCTCTTTGTTATTGCCCTAACTCGACCTGACCTTGGCTTTGCATCTCCAGCGTTGCTAACAAACACTCTCAGGCCTACTAGCAAGACCACACATGACACCAGTTAAGAAACTGTCCTGGAACGTGCGCGGTATCTACTGCCCAGTGTTATGCCATTTATTCTTACTTCCAGCGACAATCTACACAAATCGCTCTACTACAAGAGACCCACTTAACAGTCTCAGCAGCCACCAGACTCCAACATCGCTGGCCCGGCCAGGTATATTCAACAGGCTACTTCTCCTTTGCCAGAGGGGCCTTAATTTGGATTCTCCCTGGGGTCCCATTTACAGTGGAGGAGAAGCTTGCAGACCCTGAAGGTCGTTACGTATTAGTAAAGGGCAGACTAGATAGTAGACTTTATGCTCCAAACACTGATCAAGCCTCCTTTCTATGCCAGATTTCTGAGTAACTATCATGCTGGAGTGGGATCCCTTTGTTACTGGTTGAAGACTATAATAGCGTGCTTGATACTACCTTGGACCGCTCATTCCCCCCACTACCTCGTACTGCAGCCTCCTCTAAAGCACGCTCCCTTAGGAGCTGGCTACAGAATTGGAACATCCTAGATATATGGTGCTTTCAACACACCACATTTAGGGTGTATTCCTTTTTTTCGCCTCGCATGGCCTACACGTGCAACTAGACAGATTTGATTGCACCACAGATGTCACCCAAGTGATAACGGATATCCACTATCTCCACTATCTCGGCCGCACCCACTCAGATCACAGCCCCAAAAACCTGCTCCTATACTGGGACACAAACCCTCCACTTGTTCCCACCCTTGGCACATGAAGACCCAGCATTCACAAACCCTCCACTTGTTCCCACCCTTGGCACATGAAGACCCAGCATTCACACCTCAGTTTGCCAAATGATCAATGAATACTTTGACCATAACAGTAACACGACTGACACACACACTCCACAGAATGGGACGCCTTTAAGGTGATCCTCTGCAGACACTGATTGGGCCTAACTTGGAACATGCATAGACAGTAAAAGAGATACTCACTATGGAACATCAGCTATTGCGCCTTGAAAATGAAGCTATAAGTTATCTGAGCACCTAACAACGACGATCAGAGTCCAGAAGAGCACACGCAGCACTACTAGAAAGGTTGCGTTGTTTGAATTATGCAGCTCATTCCGCCAAAACACACACTACAGCAGACAGGGCCAGGCTTTTACTCACGTGGGTAATACAACAGGATCACCCTCATCAACCCATTTCTGCACTGCAAGTGGCCACGGGCACTCTTCTCTACACGCAGTGGGATATACATGACAAACAAGTTCGCCACTACACTACCCTGTATCGCTCGAACACGATAGCCACTCCTGATGATATAGATGTGCCTCTACACGCTACCTCTCCCCACCTTCACGCCAAACCAGCAGGCAGAATTTGATGAGGCTATCAAACTACGAGAAATCAAGGAGACGATCCGCACTCCTGCCACCAGGCGAACCTCTTGGTCAGATGGACACCCTTTGGAATTTCATAAAACATAAGCCTCATCTCTAGCTCTGCAACTGTTAACATTATATAAGGAAGCCCTTATAGCCATGCGACTCCCAAACACCCTCCGTAATGCTTTTCTAATTTTTCTGCCGAAGCCACATAAGGACCCTGAGCTCCTCCACTCATACAAACCACTGGTCTTTTAGGCTCTCATTATTCTAATGAGTCTACTAGATTTTGGGCAGCAGAATCGCCCACGGTGTGGGAGAGTGAGTCTAACCCACTGCAGGTGACACCTGTCATTCCAACCTGCGGTTTGCTCTGGCCAACTAGCAGTGCCTCATCTCCACCCAAGGGCAGGGATGACTGGGCAGCCGAGCGCATTACATAATTGGTTTCTCAGGGAAGCCGTGGTCACTCAGGCCTCAACCGTTTCTCTCAGTTACCTTAGTCTTATATATAAATGACAAACAGAGGCAGCATATGTTTTAATAATGATTTTAATAAAACAACTGCATCTTAGATAGCAAAGCATGAGCTGCAATAAGCAGGACGACACAGCATGACAATATTAAAATGGTAACGAGGAGAGTGAAGCATAGAAATAATGCTATCATGTTGTTGCTACAGTTGATAGGCTAATTTCCTACCTAAGCTATAATAGAGCACAGCATATTAAGCTCTAATTCTGCCCATCAGGTTCCCCTGGGAAGACATCATCCCCCATACCTGAGCAAAGGCCTGCAGTCTGCGTTAGCATCGGTAGCGAAGCATTCGGCAATCAGCATACAGTTGTGGTCCTCTGGCTGGAATCTCCCTCTAACGTGTTAAGGGACAAAGAAGTGTTTTTATAATAAAAAAGCTGATGTTCTGAGAAAATGTCCCTACGTAAAGATGTGCATTTACTACGAATGTCGGAGACTAAACTTATACCACGTTCACCAGCAATGTAGCCTTGGAAGAAGCACAGAGTGAGCAAGAATGTCTTGTTTGAGAACATTGTGCTGGCATAGGAAAACTAGTAGATAAACGGAAAATAAAACAAGACCGTAAAAGTGGCTATTGTAACAATAAAAGAAAGCTGAATAAAATACATCTAGGTTAGAGTGCACAGCGGCTTAGCCTAGTGTGTTAAAATAACATGCACGGAGCTATAGCTAAAATGGATACACTGCAGCGGGAGTCTTGGCAATAGTCTCTGGCTTCTGCCTGGATCGCAGGGAATGTTTGCGTGGTGGTTCTCCTTCTGCAGGGGGAGGGGTGCTGGTGGCCTGTTGGTCCTGTGGCGGGTCCTCCTGTCCACTATCGGCAGCGGAGGTGGAGGGCTGTTCAGTAGTGTGGCTAGTGTCAGGGGCCCGCTGTTGTGCCATTGCCTCCCTCATTGTGTTTGCCATGTCAGCCAGCACCCCTGCAACAGAGAACAGGGTGGTGTTATTGGCCTTCAAGTCCTCCCTGATCCAAAGGTACTGTCCCTCCTGCAGCCGCATGTTCTCCTGCAACTTGTCCATGATCTGGGCCAGCGCGCCTCCTGGAGGGTCAGTTCGCTGGGCATGTCCTCCCCCTGTCGCACAACAGTCCTCCCAGCTTCCCTGTTGTCCTGTGCCTCTGTCCCCTGAACAGTGTGCCCACTGCCACTGACCCCAGGTCCACGATTGTCCTGTGTTTGTGGGGTGGCCTGGGGTCCCTGCAGTGGTGGACACACTGCTGATTGACGTGTCCTGGGGACAGAGGTATGGGCCCACTGGGTGGGTGCAGTGGTGGTGTTTCCTGAGGCGGGAGGCTCTGTGGTGGTATGCGAGTGTGCCTGGGTAACCGACTGTCCAGAGGTCCCTGATGGGCCAGGTTGGTCATCCAGATCCAGGCCACCAGAGCTGCTGTCATCACTGTGGGCCTCTTCTGTGGGGGGTGGTGTCTGGGAGGTGGTGGATTGATGGGAGTGAGGGTGAGGGTATGTGATGGAATGCAGGTCAGGGGGTGATAGTAATAGAGAGTTGCTTTACCAGAGTCCAGTCCTCCTCCTGTTCCTGCCAGGCCCTCAGGATGCATGACTGCCAAGACTTGCTCCTCCCATGTTAGTTGTTGGGGAGGAGGTGGGGGTCCACCGCCAGTCCTCTGTACATCGAGTTGGTGTCTTGCTGCAATGGAACGTACCTTCCCCTATAGGTCGTTCCACCTCTTCCTGATGTTGTCCCTTGTTCTGGGGTGCTGTCCAACGGCATTGACCCTGTCCACGATCCTCCGCCATAGCTTAATCTTCCTAGCAATGCACCTTGTAGGAGGCTAGCCTGGCTTATAGTGGGTACCTGATGGCACTTAGGGGGTCATTTTGACCTCGGCGGTCTTTTTAAAAGACTGCCGAGGGACCGCCGTGCGGAAGAGCGCCAGTGGTGGCGGTTTGCCGCTCGGCCTAATATGACCATTGGCAGCTCTCCGTCCTTTTATGGACGGAGAGCCGCCAACAGCCATACTGGCGGGAGGCGGGAAAGTGGAGGTTGCTCCATCTCCACCGCCACGCCAACAGAACACCGCCCAGCGAATCACGTCCTGTGATTCGCCGTGGCGGTGTTCTGTTGGCGGTGTGGTGTCGGCGGAGCTGCCCCCATGGCTCCCGTCCCCTCCCGGAGGTTCGTCGGACTAGGTAAGTCGATCGTCTGTGAGGGGAGGGGGTTGGGGGGTGTTGTGTGTTGTGTGGGTGCATGGGGGTGTGCGTGTGTGTATGCAGAGGGGGTGTGTGAGTGCGTGTATGCTTGCGGGGGTGTTGTGTGTATGGGAATGAGTGCGTGTATGTCTGTGGGTATGTCTGTATGGATGTGTGCGTGTATGTTTGAATGTGGGTGTGAGTGTCTGACTGTGTGTGTGGATGTAGGCATGTATGTTGGCGTGTGTGCGTGTAAGTGTGTAGGTGGTGCCTGCTTGCGTGTCGTGTGGGTATGGGTGATGTGATGTTGCGGGTCGGGGTGGGGAGGGGGGCCCTGCCACCTTTGGGGGGTGGCAGGGGTGGTGGTGGGGGTAGGGGAGGGAGCCGGGGTGGGGGAGACCCCTATCAGAGCCAGGGAAGGAATTCCCTGGCACTGATAGTGCTTACCGCCATGGATTTCATGGCGGTTGAAACCGCTGGAAATCCATGGCGGTAAGCCGGGTCAAAATACCGCTGGCGGTCTAGTGACGGCCGCCGGGCTGGAGACCCAGGTCTCCAGCCCAGCGGTCGTCTCTGCCCTGGCGGGCGGGACGGAGAACCAGCGGATGACCATGGCAGTAACCGCCATGGTCATAATTCCACAAAGTAATACCGCCAGCCTGTTGGCGGTCTTAGCGCCGGTTCTCCGCCTTACGCCAGGGTCATAATGACCCCCTTACACCTTGTGCCAGGTCCAGTTATCCCTTATTAGTAGATTAGTAGTGTTCTAGCAGCTTAGGCTGATAGAAGTAGCTATAACAGAGCAGCTTAGGCTGAACTAGGAGATATGCAAAGCTCCTAATATACCACTTATATCATATAGCACTATATCACAAGAAACACTATACTTAGAGTTACTAAAAATAAAGGTACTTTATTTTAGTGAAAATGTGCCAAAAATATCTCAGAGGATATACTCCCTTAGAAGGTAAGTAAAATACACAAAATATACACACAAACCAAAACCAGGTAAGTAACCAGTAAGTAAACAGTTAGAAAAGTAGTGCAAACACTGTAGAATACAATAGGATGCAATAGGCCTAGGGGCAGCACAAACCATATACTTCAAAAGTGGAATGCGAACCACGAATGGACCCCAGGCCTAGTGTAGTGTGTAGGGGGTCGCGGGTCGCTGGGAGTGTAAAAAAACACTAGGGGTGTCCAAGATACCCCACCACAAGACCCTGGAAAGTAGGAGTAAAGTTACCCTACTACCCCAGAAACACACTAAAGTCGTGATAGGAGATTCTGCAAAGGTAACAACTGACTGCAAAGCACTGAAGACGGAATCCTGGACCTGAGGACCTGTAAAGGAAGGGGACCAAGTCCAAGAGTCACGCAAGTGTCAAGGGGGACAGGAGCCCACTACACCCTGGATGAAGGTGCAAAAGGGCTGCATCTGGGTGGAAGAAGCTGAAGATTCTGCAACAATGGAAGATGCCAGGAACTTCTCCTTTACACAGAAGATGTCCCTTGGCATGCTGGAGGATGCAGAATTGTTTCCACGCAGAAAGACCGCAAACAAGCCTTGCTAGCTGCAAGAGTCGTGGTTGAAGAAAATGGGTGCAGCCCGGGCCCAGGAACGACCAGGAGGTCGCCCCTTGGAGGAGGAGACAGAGGGGGCGCTCAGCAGCACAGAGAGCCCATGCAGAAGCAGGAAGCACCCGCAGAAGCACTTGAACAGGCGTTCAAGAAATCTGAGCACAGCGGTCGTCTCAACACTACAAAGGAGGGTCCCACAAAGTCGGTGGTCAACTCAGCGAGTTGAGCAATGCAGGACGGAGTGCTGGGGACCTGGGCTATGCTGTGCACGAAGGATTCCTTGCAAAAGTGCACAGAAGCCCTAGCAGCTGCAGTTCACGCAGTACACAGTACACAGTGTCTGGCGTGGGGAGGCAAGGTCTTACCTCCACCAAATTTGGACAGAAGGACCACTGGACTGTCTGGGTCACTTGGATCCAGCTCCTGTGTTCCAGGGACCACGCTCGTCGAGATGAGAGGAGACCCAGAGGACCGATGAAGCAGACGTTTGGTGCCTGCGTTAGCAGGGGGAAGATTCCGACGACCCACAGGAGATTTCTTCTTGGCTTCCAGTGCAGGGTGAAGGCAGACAGCCCTCAGAGAATGCACCACCAGGAAACAGTCGAGAAAGCCGGCAGGATTAGGCGCTACAATGTTGCTGGTAGTCGTCTTGCTACTTTGTTGCGGTTTTGCAGGCGTCCTGGAGCCGTCAGCGGTCGATCCTTGGCAGAAGTCGAAGAGGGAGATGCAGAGGAACTCTGGTAAGCTCTTGCATTCATTATCTAAAGAGAACCCCACAGGAGAGACCCTAAATAGCCCTCAGAGGAAGAGTGGCCACCTAACCAGGTAAGCACCTATCAGTAGGGGTCTCTGACGTCACCTGCTGGCACTGGCCGCTCAGAGGCATTCAAGATGGCAGAGGTCTGGGACACACTGGAGGAGCTCTGGGCACCACCCCTTGGGTGGTGATGGACAGGGGAGTGGCCACTCCCCTTTCCTTTGTCCAGTTTTGCGCCAGAGCATGGGGATCCCTGAACCGGTGGAGACTGGTTTATGCAAGGAGGGCACCATCTGTGCCCTTCAAAGCATTCCCAGAGGCCAGGAGAGGCTACTCCTCTCAGGCCCTTAACACCTATTTCCAAAGGGAAAGGGTGTAACACCCTCTCTCAGAGGAAATCATTTGTTCTGCCTTCCTGGGACTGGGTTGCCCAGACCCCAGTAGGGCAGAAGCCTGTCTGTGGGTTGGCAGCAGCGGTAGCTGCAGTGAAAACCCCAGAGAGCTAGTTTGGCAGTACCCGGGGTCCACGCTGGAGCCCCGGGGATGCATGGGATTGGCGCCCCAATACCAGATTTGGCATGAGGGGACAATTCAATGATCTTAGACATGTTATTTGGCCATATTTGGAGTTACCATTGTGAAGCTACATATAGGTATTGACCTATATGTAGTGCACGCGTGTAATGGTGTCCCCACACTCACAAAGTCCGGGGAAATTGCCCTGAACAATGTGGGGGTTTCTTGGCTAGTGCCAGGGTGCCCTCATACTTAGTAACTTTGCACCTAACCTTCACTAAGTCAGGGTTAGACATATAGGTGACTTATAACTTACTTAAGTGCAGTGTAAAATGGCTATGAAATAACGTGGGTGTTATTTCACTCAGGCTGCAGTGCAATTGTCTGAGCTCCCTATGGGTGGCAAAAGAAATGCTGCAGCCGATAGGGATCTCCTGGAACCCCAATACCCTGGGTACCTAGGTACCATATATTAGGGAATTATAAGGGTGTTCCAGTATGCCAATTAGGATTGGTAAAAATGGTCACTAGCCTGCAATGACAATTTTAAAAGCAGATAGAGCATAAGCACTGAGGTTCTGATTAGCAGAGCCTCAGTGACACAGTTAGGCACCACACAGGGAACACATTCAGGCCATAACTATGAGCACTGGGGTCCTGGTTAGCAGGATCCCAGTGAGAAATATAAAACACACTGACAGGGCGTGGCCAAGCCACCAACAATGGCGGACGCGAGCTGCTAGAGCTCTGCGCCGCATTCGGCCAAACCAGCACCTTCGAGATGGAACGGGGGGGGCGCATTGTGCACCAGTAGACCGGGTCGGAGCTGTGGAGGCTCCGGGACTTGGACAAGCCGAGAGTGGACCCCCGGCGGACTACAGTGGCGTCCCGAGCCACGGCCGCAGTGGCTGGGCCTTGAGACTAAGCCGAGAGGCGGGGGACATACGTGAAGAGGTGCGGCTGGAGCCGCACGCTGGAGCGGTGGTGTCCCGGGCCCTCTCCCCCCCTGCTAGCTGTTGGGCGCGCTCTGTCGGGAGGCAGAGCCGCCCGCTACCGACGGTGGAGTGTGTGTGCAGGCCGCGCACGGATTGAGTCGCGACTGTGGCTCATTTGGGGGACGCCTGCGGGCCCCCTTGGAGTGCGGGCGGGGCCCAGGGAGCCGCGCCTGGAGGCCGAAAAGAAATGCGGCAGCAAAAATAGGACGGAGCGGCTGCAGCAGCTGGAATCACGGAAAAGGACCTGAAAATCCTGGATCCTTCCCCTGCTGATGTGGTAATCGCGCTCCTGAGGGCTGGCGACCTGCCTCCTGGTGAGGAGAAAATACAGAGAGCCTGGAGGTGAAGCCTAACACTGAGCGTGGACCCCTGGGCGAACTGGTAGAGCTGGGAGGGGCCCTCCCGCCGCCCCTAGACGTGGCAGCTGGGGCTGGGGAGGAGGAGACACCCTCCCAGTGGATTAAACTTTGTGCTAAAGAGTGACAGGGGAGCTACAAAGAGCGGAAGCCCAGGACAGCTACCAAGGCTGAGGGGCTCAGTGGACTCAAGCCTATTGTGGCGCTAGAGCCTAGCGGCGGACTGGGAGCCGGCTGCGCCCACAGAGAACTTTGAAGTTGGAGGTGAGCGGCGGGGATCTGTAAGGGAGGAACAGACTACCCGGGCTGCTCGTGCTGTTGAGGGTGGGCAACCTACTACCCCCGACAAGCGGGCCAATCGCTCTTGTCCGTCCTGGGCGCTTGGGCGGACGGAAGCCAGCTGGCGGCTGGGAGTGCGCAGGACTCTACGCGGGAGACTCCAACAAATGTAACCCATGAATAGACCGATCGCAGAGGGAGACCCACACAGCAGACTCAGAAATAGTCGCCAGAGGCGGGGCCGGAGGCCGGATTGCGTGGAATTGGAGACAAACTGCTCATCAACACACCATTACACCAACGGAAGCCTAACCACAGCACGAAGTAGATACAGTAATTGTCCGAGTGGAAACCATTGATCAGAGGTTGGACAGAACCCCCCAAGGACTGGGAGTATGGCTGGAACAGAACGCTTGCGCTCTGGTGCTGGAACTGGAAAAACACAGGATCTGCACACACAGGACAGCGGTGCTCGCTGCGGTGGAGCGCATTGGCGACTCACTGGAACGCGCCCGCACGTCGCTAGAGGCCAAGATTGACAAGGTGGCGAGTGACCTTGTCCTGCTACACGCGGACCACCGCAAACTAACAGACAAAACCAATGAAATCGAGGCCACAGTAAACGAACTAACACCCGCGACCACCCAATTGAAAGCAGGAATGGAGGACATACGAGCCAGGGTGACGGAGCTGGAACGCCGAGCGGAAGATGCAGAGTGCCGCTCCAGAAGAAACAACATCCGAGTGGTGAACCTGCCGGAGGGCACCAAAGGCCGAGACCCAGCGGCGTACTCAGAGGGTTGGCTACAGGGTTGGTGTCTGAGGGGAAGCTTACCCCCTTCTTCTCTGTGGGGCATGCCCACCGAATCTCAGCGCGGACGAGACCACCAGGGAATGCCCCACGTCCATTCTTCATACACCTCCTTCACTACGTAGACAGAGACATTATACTACGAACGGTGAGAGCTGCACCGCCTCCCCGAGTGGACGACGTGCGGATCCTGTTGTTCCCGGACTACACCTTGGCAGTACAAAGAGATCTTGCCTTTTACCTCCCTCTAAAGTGCAAGTTGTGGTCCCTTGGCCTAACTTACTCCCTGCTGTTCCCAGCCAAGCTGCGAGTTGTAGCAGACAACAAAACACACTTTTTTCTCACGCCTGAGGCAGCTTGGCAATGGCTTGAGTCGACGGAACTGACTTCTGGTGGCACGCCAGAGGGAACTGGGCCAGCACCCCGAGCTAAGCGCAGTCGAGCCAGACGGGACCGTAGAAGGAATACAACCCACACAGGACCAACAAAATGTGCCCCAAATCTAAAGCAGCTAATCCAAGAGAGAAGGGAGGCGATTCACACTGCCGCAGCAATGGGTACATACCCCCGGGCTCGGGTCGGACACAGGTCTCTCGCAGCTGCCTAGTGACCGTCCAACTACACCAGATCACCTATCGGAGTCAGGTCTCTCCGTGGGACCCCTCGTGACGCCGGCCACTTCTGACAAACTTTTTTTTTTAAAAGGATCCCGGTACAATGAAGAGAATCTACACCCAGTGGGAACCACCCTTCCAGAGACACCAGCACAGGTGTGTCCTAAAAGATGAACGAGCACCAAACTTGACAGTAAAGCAAGAGCGCCAGTACACCATGGCGGGCCTAGTGCCCGGTTTCGTGCGCTGCGCTTATTAGTGATTGACTAAAACGAGACCCCCCCTACATGTTCCCCCTCTACTCTCTCAGTTATCTGCTATAGCCGAATAACACGCCTTGTGATTATACTAGCCCCTTACAAGGTTGGCCTACCCCCCACACTCCTAACAGAGGAGGCACGCAATGTATAAACACGCAATTCCATGTTATTGTTTTAGTCATAATGTTTGGGCAGTGACCAGTTGTCTGCCTGCTCTGATGGCATTAATTATGTTTTGTTCTTGCCAGTTGACACCTACTGAACCACTGAATATTAACCGGGAACGGAAGACAGTCGGGGTGGCGCTACATAGAGGGGCTCGGAGGGTGGAATCGAAAAAAGATTCAATACCCATGATATGGCCACATACACAACAATTACCTGGAATGTAACCCCCAAGCGACAATACGCTATTTACTCCTACCTCAAAAGACACTCAGTCCAAGTAGCTTTCTTACAAGAGACACACCTGACAGGCCCGACCTTCCCCGGCTGCGCCAGCGCTGGAGAGGGCAGTTGTTCGCGACAGGGCATTCAGCGTACACTAGAGGCGCGCTCATTTGGGTTAAGGCAGGCACCCCCTTTGGGGCGGAAGAACAGGTCGTAGATCCTCAGGGTAGATTTTTACTGGTAAAGGGAAAACTAGCGAGCCGCGAGATGGTATTAGGCTCCATATACGCCCCAAACACAGACCAGACCACCTTCCTGCACAATCTGTCACGACACCTGGCTGACTGGAGTGCCCTTCCGTGGCTACTGGGGGGAGATTTCAATAGCATACTCGATGTGAATTGGGACCGCTCCTTTCCTCCGTTGCCCACATCACCGGTAGTGGCAGCCTCACGCGGTCTGGTGGACTGGATCCAGCAATGGCAATTGGTAGATGTGTGGAGACAACAACATAAGAACAACAGAGTCTACTCCTTTTACTCTGCCCCACACTCCCTACACGTGCGCCTAGATCGAATGCTCTGCACAGCAGCTTCGCCCCGGTGGTGATGAGCTTACAGGGAGTCCAGAATTATTAGGCAAATTAGTATTTTGACCACATCATCCTCTTTATGCATGTTGTCTTACTCCAAGCTGTATAGGCTCGAAAGCCTACTACCAATTAAGCATATTAGGTGATGTGCATCTCTGTAATGAGAAGGGGTGTGGTCTAATGACATCAACACCCTATATCAGGTGTGCATAATTATTAGGCAACTTCCTTTCCTTTGGCAAAATGGGTCAAAAGAAGGACTTGACAGGCTCAGAAAAGTCAAAAATAGTGAGATATCTTGCAGAGGGATGCAGCACTCTTAAAATTGCAAAGCTTCTGAAGCGTGATCTTCGAACAATCAAGCGTTTCATTCAAAATAGTCAACAGGGTCGCAAGAAGCGTGTGGAAAAACCAAGGCGCAAAATAACTGCCCATGAACTGAGAAAAGTCAAGCGTGCAGCTGCCACAATGCCACTTGCCACCAGTTTGGCCATATTTCAGAGCTGCAACATCACTGGAGTGCCCAAAAGCACAAGGTGTGCAATACTCAGAGACATGGCCAAGGTAAGAAAGGCTGAAAGACGACCACCACTGAACAAGACACACAAGCTGAAACGTCAAGACTGGGCCAAGAAATATCTCAAGACTGATTTTTCTAAGGTTTTATGGACAGATGAAATGAGAGTGAGTCTTGATGGGCCAGATGGATGGGCCCGTGGCTGGATTGGTAAAGGGCAGAGAGCTCCAGTCCGACTCAGACGCCAGCAAGGTGGAGGTGGAGTACTGGTTTGGGCTGGTATCATCAAAGATGAGCTTGTGGGGCCTTTTCGGGTTGAGGATGGAGTCAAGCTCAACTCCCAGTCCTACTGCCAGTTCCTGGAAGACACCTTCTTCAAGCAGTGGTACAGGAAGAAGTCTGCATCCTTCAAGAAAAACATGATTTTCATGCAGGACAATGCTCCATCACACGCGTCCAAGTACTCCACAGCGTGGCTGGCAAGAAAGGGTATAAAAGAAGGAAATCTAATGACATGGCCTCCTTGTTCACCTGATCTGAACCCCATTGAGAACCTGTGGTCCATCATCAAATGTGAGATTTACAAGGAGGGAAAACAGTACACCTCTCTGAACAGTGTCTGGGAGGCTGTGGTTGCTGCTGCACGCAATGTTGATGGTGAACAGATCAAAACACTGACAGAATCCATGGATGGCAGGCTTTTGAGTGTCCTTGCAAAGAAAGGTGGCTATATTGGTCACTGATTTGTTTTTGTTTTGTTTTTGAATGTCAGAAATGTATATTTGTGAATGTTGAGATGTTATATTGGTTTCACTGGTAATGATAAATAATTGAAATGGGTATATATTTTTTTTTGTTAAGTTGCCTAATAATTATGCACAGTGATAGTCACCTGCACACACAGATATCCCCCTAACATAGCTAAAACTAAAAACAAACTAAAAACTACTTCCAAAAATATTCAGTTTTGATATTAATGAGTTTTTTGGGTTCATTGAGAACATGGTTGTTGTTCAATAATAAAATTAATCCTCAAAAATACAACTTGCCTAATAATTCTGCACTCCCTGTAGATTACCTAGGGCGCACACACTCGGTGAGACCGCTGAGCGGGAGGGCTATTTATCGGCCACTCAAAGGGAAGCACTGCTGGTCTCTCTTCCCAAGCCTGGAAGGGACCCAGCGGATATGGGCTCATATAGACCCCTGGCAATGCTAAACACTGATTATAAAATACTAGCCAAGGTGCTGGTGTCACGACTCGCGCCAAGCGTGCCGGGTCTAATACACCCGACCAAAATGGGTTTGTACCGGCTAGGGATACGTCCCATAATATCAGATGACTGTTTCGGGTCATGCAGTACGCAAGACTCGATTGGCCACGAGTGGGCTGCCTGGTTTTAGATCTAGAAAAAGCTTTTGATTCTTTGGAGTGGCCTTACCTGTTTAAAGTGCTACAACAATTTGGCATGGGACCATCCTTCACTCGCCTAGTTAAACTATTATATACCAGACCGCTGATCCGTGTACGGATGGGGCCCGAGATATCTGAACCTATCCAGGTGTGTAGGGGCACGAGACAGGGCTGCCCTCTCTCACTGTTGCTATTCTCACTTGCTATAGAACCTCTAGCAGTGGCCTTGCGCAAAGAAGGAAGTAACTGGGGAATTCCTCTAGGGGATAATTTGCACATAGTGTCACTATACGCGGACAACATTTTATTATATTTTAAAGATGTCATGCAGATCCCACCAATGGCTGGTTCGCTTCTGCAACAATTTGCGTCAATATCAGGCCTAAAGGTTAATCGTGCCTCTTCCCATTTGATCCAGGACTCTCAGACCCGAGACTTCACTTAATGGGGAGCCCTATTCTGTGGCAACCATGTACATTTAGATACCTGGGTATCTGAATATATCACAGCGAGGAAGATATATCTGAGGGCAACCTTGTAAGAGCGGTGTCCTCAATCAGGTCTCAAATGGCATTTTGGAATACACTGCCGCTATCAGTAGCGGGCAGGATAGCGCTCCTGAAAATGGTTGTCCTGCCGCGACTTTTATACTTCTTCTCTAATCTCCCGCATTACATCCCAGCCAGCTACTTTAGGACACTGGAAACAGGACTAAGGGAGTTCAATTGGAACGGTGGCCGTTGCAGGGTTGCCCTGAAAAAGTTATATCGAATGCCTAATAAGGGGGTCCCCAATCTAGAACACTATTATCTAGCCGCCCAGCTCCAGTGGATATCCAGATGGCTGGCAGACACACAGTTAGCAGACACAGCGTCGGAGGAAGAACCATGGTCACTCCAACAGACACAACATCTATTTCACCCACTTACACAAACACATACCCTGCGGCAACTGTTCCTCAGGGTAGCCCACAAATGCTTTCGCAGATCACTTTAACTCACAAGACCGGCGATCCCCTATGCGCTTGCCTTGGCACTATCAGGAACACCAAGAGGACCCAGAGTCACGTCGGACACTGAGTTACGAGCATGGCATGAGATAGACTTATACACACTCGGTGACCTCTTTGAAGAAACCCAGCTATTACCATTCGCCAGGCTTCAGGAAATGGGACTACCACCTGGTCAATTTTTATTATACCGTTCCATGGTGGGGGCCCTGGGATCCAAGTGGGGAGACATTCAAATGTTAATCTATATAAATTACATAACATCTGACTCCTCAATAACAGCATCTCAGTCGAACATCTAGGACTGAAACGATACCATGACACTAAACGCAGTCAAGGACGTGCCAAATAACATATGCTAAACATACTGGCGAATACATTAAACACGATAACAGAACAGAGCAGGAAATACAGAGCACAGTTGGAAATAAAAACTATGCAAAACAATGAGAAATACTTAAACAAATGTAAAGTTTACTGTAAGACAAATCGCAATATTGTGCTATTAAATCATCAGTCATCAACAAGTGTTACAAATGATGTATGCCATAGTATGCTTTAATGTACCAATTATCAGAGCATGAAGTAATGTAATGATAAAATGTCAAAATGTTAATAAACAGATTTATGAAAAAAAATAAAACACACTGACAAATAGGGTTTTCACTATGAGCACCGGGGTCCTGGCTAGCAGGATCCCAGTGAGACAGTAAAAACACACTGACATATACTCACAAACAGGCCAAAAGTGGGGGTAACAACGCTAGATGGAGGCTACCTTCCTACACAACCCCCCCCCCCAAACGAATGACAATAAGGCTAACCTTGGTCAGTTGAGTCTTTATTGTCTAAGTGGTGATAAGTGGATAGTAGCTTTGCAATAGATTGGTTACTCCCTTTATCATCCACTGTATGGTTACTTCCCTGTGGGGATGTAAACCCCCCTGTTTATAGAGTTTTGTAACTAGCAACAATGTGAAGTTATATTCTCAGAGTTCCTATTAGTATTGTTTAGTTTAGAGCAGTGGGATTGGTCCACTGGGTCTATATCAAGTGATGAGAATGCCAGACAGGGATGCTGTCTCAATAAAGCCATAGCTGGGCAAAACTTTGTCCATATGGCTGTAAGAGAGAACAGGGTTGCTGTTTCTCTTGAGTTGGAGCAGGGCAGGGCTGCTGTCCTAAGTGTTGTGAGGCAGTGCAGGGCTGCTGCACTAAAGTTTCTATGGGAGGGTTGGAGGGATGCTCCATGTTAACTAAAATGGTGCAATTTTTCACATCAGGATTAGTTATCCCACAGAAAGGTATTTTCACCTCAGGGAGTACAGCTGTGCTAGCTGATGGTTCCATTGGTACAGGTTCCAGCCCAGGAGAGGTTTCTCCCACCACAGGAATGGTATCCTTAATGGCAGAGTGGGTAGGGGCTACTTTGATGCCTTTTTTACCTGTTGTTGGAGAAGGATCCTGAGATTTCAGGCCTTTTTCTCTCCTTTGCGTTTTCATTTCAGCTGAAATGAGAGGAAGCAATTCCTCAGGGATACCCAGCATGGATGCATGGGTATTAAACTCTACCACAGCCCAACCTGAGGTCTCTAGGTCATTACCTAAGAGACAGTCTACAGGTAAGCTAGGTGATACTACCACCTGCTTAGGGCCAGTAACTCCACCCCAACTAAACTGAACTATAGCTAAGGGGAGGAACTGAGTGGAGGTATAGACATCAATAATCTTGTACTTTTGTTCAATGAGGTGTTGTGCAGGAGACACCAGGTTTTCAGTCACCAAAGTGATACTGGCACCTGTGTCCCTGTAGGCCTGGGCCTCAACACCATTTATTGAACCTGACTGTCTGTACTAATCTATTATAAGGGGACAAGCAGCCAGTGTGGCAAGGCCAATGCCACCAGGTGTAACAGAAACTGTCTTGGGACTGACTACCCCAGTTTCTATGATGGACCCAAACGTGAACCCAACTACACCCTTATTTTGACTGTTGCCAGCAGTCCCACCACTATTACCACTACTGCTAGGGGCACTAGAGTTTGATGTATTAGTGGTGGTAGGCTCAGGGGCTTTACCTGGGCAGGACTTATCCCCTGGCTGATGGCCTTTATTTTTACACACATAGCACCAAGGCTTTTTAGTGTGTGTGGGTTGTGAAGAAGAGGAAAAATATGTTTTATCCCCATCCCCTGAAGAGTGTTTAGGGTGTGAAGAAGGATCTTTAGTTTTACCTTTATCCCCATGCTTATCCTGAGATTTCTCACCATCTTTCTTTTTGCCATCCTTGTCACCCCCTGTATTAGCTTTTCTGCTCACTCTTGTTCTGACCCATTTGTCTGCCTTCTTTCCCAATTCATGGGGAGAGGTCTGAGCCTACCAAGTACTGGTGCAACAAATCAGACACACAATTATTTAAAATATGCTCACTCAGGATTAGATTATATAGGCTTTCATAGTCAGTCACCTTACTGCCATGTAACCAACCCTCCAAGGCCTTCACTGAACAGTCTACAAAGTCTGTCCAGTCTTGAGAGGACTCTTTTCTGGTAAAGCCAAACCCATCTAAGAGTGCATCTTTCAAAACTTTGTAATTATTAGCATCACTTTCTCTGACAGAAAGGAGCCTATCCCTACCCTTACCAGTGAACGATAGCCACAAGATAGCAGCCCACTGCCTTTGAGGGACCAACTGTACAATACAGGCCTCTGAAGTGCAGCAAACCACTTGTTAATGTCAACCCCCTCCTTGTAAGGGGGGGACTATCTTATGCAGGTTTCTGGAAACATTTTCTCTCACAGGATTGCTATCAAAAACACTGCTGCTGCCACCATGGGGAACTAACCCAAACCTCTGCTTTTCCCTCTGTACATCTAGAGATTCCCTGTCTAAGGCCAGCTGCTGCTGTTTTAGCTTCAGCCTGGCCTTTTCCAACCTCAGCTTTCTGAGTTCCCTTTCCATAATGTTATCCTCAGGGTGGGAGGCTAGGGAATTCTGAGACACAGAAGAAATGTGGGAATTGGCAGAGTGTGACCTGTCTCTCACTGGCTTGACTCTAGTAACCTTGCCTTTAGGAGTGAAAGGTGCCCTACTAATGTGTGACCCCTTCCCACTACCAGTATCACTAGATGGCCTGTTAGCTGGCAGGTCTTTGGATGAACCCTCCCCAGTATCCTCAGGGGACTCCTCTGAGTCTTGCTGGGTACCCCTTCCTCTACCTCCTGATCCTGGGATGGGCCAGACTGGTTCTGGTCACTTTCTAGGAGAAGGCTAAGGAGAAGATCTTTGGTAGGGTTCTTACCAATGCTTAAACCTCTTTCAATGCAGAGACCCCTCAAACTTTTAAAGTTTAAACTACCATATGTTGCCTGGAGAACTGTAAGTTCTACTGCAGACATGATTGTTAGAAAGGGTTTAGGACAGAGAGAAAAAAGTTTAGAAACGTTCACAGAAAAGAGAACAACTTTTAAAAACTTTTTAAAGCTTTTCTAACACTTTTTAGAAAGTTTAAAGAAAGAAAGTGTGTATTTTCTGAAGTATTTGGTATATGTTTTTCTTATGAAAAGCACCAATGACAAAGTGGTAAAGCAGTTCCAAGTACTTATCCCACCACAGCACCACCAATGTAGGAGGCTGGCCTGGCTTATAGTGGGTACCTGATGTTACTTACACCTTGTGCCAGGTCCAGTTACCCCTTATTAGTTGATTAGTAGTGTTCTAGCAGCTTAGGCTGATATAGGTAGCTATAGCAGAGCAGCTTAGGCTGAACTATGAGCCATGCAAAGCTCCTACTATACCACTTATATCATATAGCACTATATCACAAGGAACACAATACTCAGAGTTACTAAAAATAAAGGTACTTTATTTTAGTGACAATCTGCCAAAAATATCTCAGAGGATATACTCCCTTAGGAGGTAAGTACCATAAACAAAATATACACACAAACCAAAATCAGGTAAGTAAACAGTTAGAAAAGTAGTACAAACACTGTAGAATACAATAGGATGCAATAGGGCTAGGGGCAACAAAAATCATATACTCCAAAAGTGGAATGCGAACCACGAATGGACCCCAGGCCTAGTGTAGTGTGTAGAGGTTTGCTGGGAGTGTACGAAAACACTAAGTGTGTCCAAGATACCCCACCCCAAGACCCTGGAAAGTAGGAGTAAAGTTACCCTACTACCCCAGAAACACACTAAAGTCGTGATAGGAGATTCTGCAAAGGTAACAACCAACTGCAAAGCAATGAAGACGGATTCCTGGACATGAGGACCTGTAAGGAAGGGGACCAAGTCCAAGAGTCACGCAAGTGTCCGGGGGTGCAGGAGCCCACTAAACCTGGATGAAGATGCAAAAGGGCTGCCTCTGGGTGGAAGAAGCTGAAGATTCTGCAACAACGAAAGATGCCAGAAACTTCTCCTTTGCACAGAAGATGTCCGACGGAGTGCTGGAGGATGCAGAGTTGTTTCCACGGAGAAAGACCGCAAACAAGCCTTGATAGCTGCAAGAATCGCAGTTGAAGAAAATGGGTGCTGCCCGGGCCCAGGAAGGACCAGGAGGTCGCCACTTGGAGGAGGAGACAGAGGGGGCGCTCAGCAGCACAGAGAGCCCACGCAGAAGCAGGCAGCACCAGCTGAAGCACTTGAACAGGCATTCAAGAAATTTGAGCACGGCTGTCGTCTCAACAGTACGAAGGAGGGTCCCATGAAGTCGGTGGTCAACTCAGCGAGTTGAGCAATGCAGGATGGAGTGCTGGGGACCTGGGCTATGTTGTGCACGAAGGATTTCTTGCAAAAGTGCACAAAAGCCCTAGCCGCTGCAGTTCACGCAGTACACAGGATTACTGTCTGGCGTGGGGAGGCAAGGACTTACCTCCACCAAATTTGTACAGAAGGACCACTGAACTGTCGAGGTCACTTGGATCCAGCTCCTGTGTTCCAGGGACCAAGCTCGTCGAGATGAGAGAAGACCCAGAGGACCGGTGAAGCAGATGTTTGGTGCCTGCGTTAGCAGGGGGAAGATTCCGTCGACCCACAGGAGATTCCTTCTTGGCTTCCAGTGCAGGGTGAAGGCAGACAGCCCTCTGAGCACGCACCACCAGGAAACAGTCGAGAAAGCCGGCAGGATTAAGCGCTACAATGTTGCTGGTAGTCATCTTGCTACTTTGTTGCGGTTTTGCAGGCGCCCTGGAGCAGTCAGCGGTCGATCCTTGGCAGAAGTCGAAGAGGGAGATGCAGAGGAACTCTGGGGAGCTCTTGCATTAGTTATCTGAAGAGAAACCCACAGGAGAGACCCTAAATAGCTGTCAGAGGAAGATTGGCCACCTAACCAGTTAAGCACCTATCAGGAGGGGTCTCTGATATCACCTGCTGGCACTGGCCACTCAGAGGCCTCCATTGTGCCCTCACACCTCTGCATTCAAGATGGCAGAGATCTGGGACACTGGAAGAGCTCTGGGCACCACCCCTGGGGTAGTCACTTCCCTTTCCTTTGTCCAGTTTCGCACCAGAGCAGGGGCTGTGGGATCCCTGAACCGGTGTAGACTGGTTTATGCAAGTAGGGCACCATCTGTGCCCTTCAAAGCATTCCCAGAGGCCAGGAGAGGCTACTCCTCTCAGGCCCTTAACACCTATTTCCAAAGGGAGATGGTGTAACACCCTCTCTCAGAGGAAATCCTTTGTTCTGCCTTCCTGGGACTGGGCTGCCCAGACCCCAAGAGGGCAGACCCCTGTCTGTGGGTTGGCAGCAGCGGTAGCTGCAGTGAAAACCCCAGAGAGCTAGTTTGGCAGTACCCGGGGTCTATGCTGGAGCCCCGGGGATGCATGGGATTGGCATCCCAATACCAGATTTGGCATGGGGGACAATTCCAAGATCTTGGACATGTTACATGGCCATATTCGGAGTTACCATTGTGAAGCTACATATAGGTATTGACCTATATGTAGTGCACGCGTGTAATGGTGTCCCCGCACTCACAAAGTCCGGGGAAATTGCCCTGAACAATGTGGGGGTACCTTGGCTAGTGCCAGGGTGCCCTCACACTTAGTAACTTTGCACCTAACCTTCATTAAGTGAGGGTTAGACATATAGGTGACTTATAACTTACTTAAGTGCAGTGTAAAATGGCTGTGAAATAACGTTGAAGTCATTTCACTCAGGCTGCAGTGGCAGTCCTGTGTAAGAATTGTCTGAGCTCCCTATGGGTGGCAAAAGAAATGCTACAGCCCATAGTGATCTCCTGGAACCCCACATACCCTAGGTACCTAGGTACCATATACTAGGGAATTATAAGGGTGTTCCAGTGTGCCAATTAGAATTGGTAAAAATGGTCACTAGCCTGCAGTGACAATTTTAAAGGCAGAGAGAGCATAAGCACTGAGGTTCTAATTAGCAGAGCCTCAGTGACACAGTTAGGCACCACACAGGCCACAACTATGAGCACTGGGGTCCTGGCTAGCAGGATCCCAGTGAGACATATAAAACACACTGACAAATAGGGTTTTCCCTATGAGCACTGGGGTCCTGGCTAGCAGAATCCCAGTGAGACAGTAAAAACACACTGACATGTACTCACAAACAGGCCAAAAGTGGGGGTAACAATGCTAGATGGAGGCTACCTTCCTACACACCTGTGATCCAAATAGCTGTGGTTCTACCCAGATAATTTCCTCCACCATGACCCTTAGCTCCTCCTCAGAGAACCTCAGGTGTCTTTGTGGTGCCAAGGGTGTGGCGTGAGTGGTGTGGGTGAGGGTGTGTGGGGTGATGTGTTAAGGTGTGTGATGTGGGGTGCGTGGGTGTTGTAAAGGTGATGTTGGTGTGTGGCTCTGGTCTTGTCTGTGGCCGTGCCATCTCTCTTGTGGCAATGGTTTGTAGTCGTAAGGGGTTGTGGGTTTCTTGGGTGTGTGTTTTATATTGGTGTGGGTGTGGTGTGTGTATGTGTGTCAGGTATATGTAGTTTGAATTGACCAATGTGGTGGTGTTTTGTTAGTGTGTGTGTATTTTGAGCGCGGCGGTATGTACCGCCAATGGTTTACTGCCACTGAATGTCCGCAGTGGTGATTTGTGGGTCATATTGTTGTGAGCGTAGTTCTGTTGGCGTAACAGTGTGGGTTTTGATAGTGCCACTTTATCGCTGACCTTTGGTGTGGCGGACTTTTGTGTGTGTCTGAATAGTGACAGATTGGTGTGTGTGTGTCATAATATGGGTAGCAGGAATCCGCTGCGGTGGCGGTATGTTGGCGGCAGTCGGCATGGCGGTAAGTGGGATTTACTGCCAATGTTATAATGATGGCCTAATTGTGTTAAATCGTCCCAATTGTTGTTCCCCAGTCGACCTGACTACTCTCTTTGTTATTGCCATAACTTGACCTGACCTTGACTTTGCATCTCCAGCGTTGCCAACGAACACTCTCAGACCTACTAGCAAGACCACACATGACACCAATTAAGATACTGTCCTGGAACATGCGCGGTATCTACTGCCCAGTGTTATGCCATTTATTCCTACTTCCAGTGACAATCTACCCAACTCGCCCTACTACAAGAGACCCACTTAACAGTCTAAGAAGCCACCAGACTCCAACGGCGCTGGCTCGGCCAGGTATATTCAACGGGTTACTTCCCCTTTGCCAGAGGGGCCTTAATTTGGATTCTCCCTGGGGTCCCATTTACAATGGAGGAGAAGCTTGCAGACCCTGAAGGTTGTTATGTATTAGTACAGGGCAGACTAGATAGTAGACTCATTCTCCTTGGGAGCATATATGCTCCAAACACTGATCAAGCCTCCTTTCTATGCCAGCTTTCTGAGTCAGTATCACGCTGGAGTGGGATCTCTTTGTTACTGGTTGATGACTATATTAGCGTGCTTGATACTACCTTGGACCACTCATTTCCCCCACTACCTCACACTGCAGCCTGCTCTAAAGCACACTCCCTTAGGAGCTGGCTACAGAATTGGAACATCCTAGATAAATGGTGCTTTCAACACACCACATTTAGGGTGTATTCCTTTTTTTCGCCTTGCATGGCCTACACATGCAAATAGACAGATTTGATTGCACCACCGATGTCCCCCAAGTGATAACAGATATCCACTATCTCGGCCTCACCCACTCAGATCACAACCCCCAACACATGCTCCCATATTGCGACACAAACCCTCCACTTGTTCCCACCTGGGCTTGCAGCCCTTGGCACGTAAAGACCCAGCATTCACACCTCAGTTTGCCAAATGATCAATGAATACTTTGACCGTAACAGTAAGACGACAGACACACACTCCACTGAATGGGACGCCTTTAAGGTGATCCTCCGCAGACACTGATTGGGCCTAACTTGGAACATGCATAGATAGTTAGAGAGATACTCACTATGGAACATCAGCTATTGCACCTCGAAAATGAAGCTATAAGTTATCTGAACACCTAACAACGACGATCAGAGTCCAGAAGAGCACACGCAGCACTACTAGAAAGGTTGCGTTGTTTGAATTATGCAGCTCATTCCGCCAAAACACACACTACAGCAGACAGGGCCAGGCTTTTACTCACCTGGGTAATACAACAGGATCACCCTCATCAACCCATTTCTGCACTGCAAGTAGCCACGGGCACTCTGCTCTACACGCAGTGGGATATATATGACGAACAAGTTCGCCACTACACTGTCCTGTATCACTCGAACACGATAGCCACTCCTGATGATATAGACATTCCTCGACACGCCACCTCTCCCCACCTTCACGCCAGACCAGCAGGCAAAACTTGATGAGGCCATCAAACTACGAGAAATCAAGGAAGAGATCTGCACTCGCGCCACCAGGCGAACCTCCTGGTCAGATGGACACTCATTGGAATTTTTTAAAACATAAGCCTCATCTCTATCTCCACAACTGTTATCATTATATGAGGAAGCCCTTATAGCCATGCGACTCCCAAGCACCCTCTGAAATGCTTTTCTAATTTCCCTGCCAAAGCCACATAAGGACCCTGAGCTCCTCCACTCATACAAACCGCTGGTCTTTTACAATTCAGATTATAAATTATTAGCTAGAATCATAGCGCAACGCCTAGCACTTCTGGTCCCAACCCTAGTACACACAGACCAGAACAGGGCTGTCCCAACAACATTCCTTAATTTATGTCGTCTCTTCCTACTCCTCGAATATGTCCCAGCCTTATGGCCCCAAATGGGATGTTCAGTACTAGTCCTAGAGAAGGTGTTTATTTCACTAGAATGGCCCTTCCTATTTCAAGTCCTAACGTGGTTTAGACTGGGACCCCGCTTCCTTAAAATGATATGGCCGCTCTGTATGCTACCATCAGCCAGAGTGAAATTGCATTTTCTCATTTCTGACCCAATAGCAGTGGGCTGAGGAATGAGACAGGGATGTCCCCTGCCCCACCTCCTCCTCTTCGCATTGGCTGTGGAGCCACAAGTGGCTGCCTTACATGCTGGATGGCGTGCCCCTGCAGTGCCTTCCTTCAGCTGAAGACCAAACACATTCAGTTATTTAAGCATACAGATTTATCGATCCAGATCCATTTGACAGTGATTTGACCTGGCTGCCACGTCTCTCAGATCCCAAATGGCGTTCTGGAAGATGTTACCTCTGGCGTTTGCAGGACAAATAGCACTTCTTAAAATGATCATCCTTCCTTGACTTCTATACCGCTTTGTCACCTATCATTTTACATCCCTGCTTCCTCTTTTTTGCTCCTTTGAACGAGCCATCCGAGACTTTATCTAGAACACATCCTGTTGTACAGTAGCCCTCTCTAAACTCTATAGATCGGTTGATCAGGGGGGACTTGCGGTTTTCAATCTGGAACACTGTTACCTAGCGGCCTAGTTACAGTGGGTGCCCTGATGGTTGGGCTCCCGCCACCTGACTGACTCAGCCACGGAGTCCCCCGCCTGAAACGTTCCCAGTATATTACAGTTATTCATCCCTGTTTTAAGCCACCCATGCCCCACTCTCTGCTTAAACATGTAGCCTACCGCTACTTCCACAAATTAATATATCTTACAAAGGCAACAGTCCCTTAAGTGCCAGCCATCGCTCTATTGCGAATGCCACAGGGACACCACACCACACCACAACGGCACTTGAACTTACAGCTTGGCACGCCAAATTGGGAGACCTCTATAACGATGGGAAACTCCCCCTATATGAAGCCCTTTTGGAGGGCACTGGTCTGCCTCCTGGGGGTTTTCTCCTTTACGGCTCTCTCATTGAAGTGATAGGGCAGAAATAGGGTGACCTGAGCCAGGAACCACCCACTCATCTCACCATACAATATTTACACGTTTTTGATGGGGGTAGACACTTAGGGCCAGTTGTATCAATCAATAGTGATTACCAAGTTGCAATTTTTTAAAGTAATTGCTATTGAATGTATGAAACTCCAGGAGTTTCATATAGCGATTCGCAAATGGACCTATCTCATTAATATTCATGAGGTAGATCGCAATTTGCAACCATTGTGAATGGCTACAATCACAGGGATGGTGGCCTGCTGAGCTCAGCAGACCATGTCTGTGATTGCTTTTAAATAAAGCAAACTTTTTTTTTAATTTTTTTTATGCAGCCCGTTTTTCTTAAAGGAAAACGGGATGCACTCAAAAAAGAAAATTGAAAAGTTTTTTTCCGTGGGACCACTGCCTGCTCCGAAAAAATGTTTTCGCATGCATTCTCAAAGGGGAAGTGATCCCAATTTGAAATTGGTAGTAACTGCAATTGTTTTGCAACTGCATTCACAGTCACAAAACAATCATACATATCTCTGGGATTCGGTATTAGGAAGGGATGCCCTTGACAAGCCCCTTCCTAATACCGAATGGGTATGTAGTTGCAGATCCAAGTTGCGATTTGGTAACGAGTTACCAAATCGCAAATTGGACTTGATACATATCAAAATGCATTGGGCCGTTTGCAAAAATGTTTAATACATCTGGCTCCTAGTGCACTGGCTGGCAGACTTATTGCAACAACATCCCTCCCCACAACTCACAGCACTCCTGAATCGCTGGGTAGTCTAACCGCATAAACCTATTCACTGACTGGTCCTCCTTATTAGATGGACCCCCCCAGGTTTCATGCAGTACCCAATTCTGACTGATACAGTATTACATTGCTCAGAGAGCCTACCTCACACCCGCTAACATTAACCAATACTTCAATTGCACAGACGCAGAGTGCCCCATTGCCATCTAGGTGATGCAGACTTATTACACATGCTAAGGGCATTCCCACATCTTCACCACTACTGGCACGAGGTGATACACCGGCTGTCTCACTGCATAGATAGGAACGTCCCGTTCACATGGGAAGCCTACTTACTGGGACTTTTCCACCAGGCTAAAAAATATAAAGTTATGTCCTGCTTCCTTGATCTGGGAATCATTCTAGCCCGAAAGTGGTGAGCATCGGACCCACCACGCTATGAGGCCTGGAGGCAATCTATGTCGGTCTCAGCGCAGGCAGAAAGTGTGGCCTTACATAGAGAAGATAGCCTGGGACTTCAAAAAGTACCCTATGGCAACCAACTGGGATAGAATACTAGTGGACCTCCATACCACAATCCCTCGCACTTCCACATCACCAGGAATTCAGTCACCAGGCACTCTGACGGAGCCGAAGGAGTCACTGATAACGCACACAACACTGGAACCCATGCACAGTGTACTAACTCTTCATCCCCCATGCCCCACCCACCTACTAGACACACTCTGGATGTCCCTCACATGGTCTGTTATGTTGTGGATGTTACCAGATTAGCGCGAAAGATATTGGAATATGCTCCTGTGGTCTGCCTATCCATAAGCCCACCTATGGGCATCCCTCTGTTAATTGTATTGTTGGTTCTTATTTTGTACTGTTTTGAAAGAATGTCAATGAAAATGTACCATCTGAATCCTTATTGAGACCCCACATGTACAAACCTACTCACCACAGGACAAGGCAACACTATAACTTACATTGCTCTAACATTGACTCAAAGCTAAAATAGTCTGTACCGAATAATGCATAACTTCATGTTGTAGCAAATGGGTCTTCATTACCCCTGTCAATTGCTATGAACTATCCATATTCTTCAACTGCATTTAAATGTACTCCTTGGAAATATGGAAATGTAAATTTGGTATAAAACTGTTATACTAAAATGCAATACAACAGTTTCAAAGAAAAAAAATGATAAAGGTGTTGCCTAGACTATATATGGCCTATGATTTAAACATACCTTAAAGTTCTTTCCCAAACAGCAATGATCTGCTGAAAGGCAACAGCCAATACAAGATCAAGTAACATGTTACGTTTAGTAGAATGCATTACTTCATTAGACATGCCCCCTAACAGAAAATTTGTGAATTTAAAGAGAATGCCAATTTTAAATATAATGTTAAATTGACTCCATACTATTTTCCAAAAGTTATAAATATGAAGACAAGTAAAGAACATATGATTCAAATAACTATTTGTACTATTAGAAGACTAGAAATCGTTCTTACTTATGTTTGCTTGTAAGAAATGGGGTATTAATAAAAGATTTTAAATAATAAAAATGATCAGCTTGACTTTGAGACATTTATTGACTTTGAGGGTCTTGTTGACCATGAGACACCTAGGTGCACTCTTCTCCCCTCTTCGCTCTTTTCAGACAGTCAGACGCTCGATGTAGCAAATCAGTGGTTGTTGTCACCACTTCTTCACCACAATGTCTTAATCATTGAGTTTGGGATGCATGTACTCAGTTAGGCAGATTGCCACATTTGACTGCTATGTTGGTGACCAACATTACCTAGAAGGGCCACATCAACGGGGTTCCAGGTGTGACTTTCAGACATGCTTCTTCAACAAAAAGGTCGTGGCACTTGTCTTGGCTCAGAAGGGCTGTTGAAGCTTCGACCTGGTGAGAAACAAAACACACCACATCAGTCTCTCCTTTGTCTTTGTCTGATCGGGGGTACTTCTGAAACTCTTCAGCACCAGAGAAACAGCATCTAGACAAATTTTACACATGTGGATGCACACTCCTTGGCAAGATGAGATTGCAGCTGTTCGACCTTCCTTGATGCATCAGGCCAGTAACTACAAAACAGTCTCTACTCAGTTTGCAAAGCTACACACAGCATTCTCAGGACCTTGTTATTGAAATGAGTTCCATGGTCCTACTCAAGGGAAACTGGAGTTCCAAAATGAGGGGGCAATTCATGCAGCAATAATTTGGCTATAGTGAGACTGTCATTTCTCCTGGTTGGGCACACCTCCACCCAGCAGGAGAAGATGCACACTACAGCCAAAAAGTACTGCAATCCTTTGCAAACAGCCACCTTAATGAAATCTCACTGCATGCAATTGAAAGGACCACCTGATCTCCGTATGTGACTTAAGGTCACTTCTGTCCTCCTTCCTATAATCAACTGCTTACATGTTGCGCACTGCTGTAAAGATTCTCAGCCATCACCCTGAAATGTGGGTTAAACTATTTCTACCTAAACAAATGTTTCATTGCGTTCCGTCCCAGATGTGCAGGACCATCTAAGTACCTCACATGGATGACAACAAGGTATCTGCCAACATAGGCCTTCCATCACCGGCAACCCAGATCTCGTTCTCATTCTTCACACAACCTGCTCTGACCCATCCCTGTTTCTCACTCACTGATCCATCTTCCTGCACTATCTTTGCTTCCTCCCACGTATTAGTAACGATCAGCAACATGTTCATTGCAGTCTCACTTTCAAATACATTTGAATATTTCCCATTGAAGACATAGGAGCCATGAGCAGAGTATCAGGCAACTTTGTCAGCATACCGGTTTCTGCCAGTGACAACACCATTTCTGATCCTATTTGGTGTGAATTTTACAACTGATACCTCAATAGGCTTTTGTACGGCCTCGAGCAGTCACATGATGTACTTACTGTTCCTAATTGGAGATCCAGAAGGTGTCATAAACCCTCTTTGTCACTACAGCTGCCCAAAATTGTGGACCACACCAAAGCCATACCAACTATCAGTGTAAACAGTAACTCTCAATTCATCAGATACACAGCAAACTATAATAAGAAAGATTGTTGCAGCTACCTGGGCAGAAGTTACATCGCACAACCACAATGCTTCAATTACACTCTCTAAGGTGCAAACGACCTAAGAAGATCTCTACTTTCCCCTGTCATCTCTTAAGCAAGTGCCATCCACAAACAATGCATAATCTGGCTCTGCAAAGCCTCGTTTTGGTGCACAACTCACTGTGGGGAGTCATGTTCAATTTCTTCCCCATCCATGTCACTTTTAGGTAATGATGATAATGTAGTAGGGTTTAGATGAGCATTATGTAATATTTTCAGCCACCTTTATGACTTTATCATAACTGGTCAGGTGACTATGAGTCATGCGCTGTGTCTTAGTACGGATTAGGAGAACTTCACAGAGTGAGGAACCACTTGAGGGGGTAACTCCTTTACTCTGCTGGATGCTGACACTATCAGCTGCAATTACCTTTAGGCATCCTGGCAATCCTGTGGCTACACTGGTCAAGAGTGGCCAAGGAATAACCATATGTTTGTGTGAGCACTAAGAGAGTGCACCTGTTTTTCTCACTACAATATAGAATGAACAGTATACTATAGTATGACATTCCCAGAACCAGGGTGCGACAAAGCCTTCCTCAAAGCTTGAGGATCTTTCTTGCTTTTGCTCTCCCAAGGTAGTGGATCAGACATGTCTTTGTGTGCAAATCTCTGTAGAGGCTTTGCTACTAAGGAAAAGTTGTGCAACCACTCACAACTGTAGGCAGCCCTTCCTAGAAACATCCTGAATTATGTCTGCATAGTTGGAAGGCCCATTTTCATAGTAGCGGGTATTCATTCCTGTGACACCTTTGCTGCTTTCTCAATATGATGTCCTAGATACAGGATTTCTTTTTGTTCCTTTTGACAATACTGCCATCTGCTTGGGGACATTAGTCTATTTATGGCCAAATGATTTAAAAGGACAGTGATGTCTTGTTTGCATGCTTCTTGTGTCATTAATGCCACTAGTAGGTCGTCAGTGTATTATTGAATCATGCAACTCACACATTCGAAGGCACGCCTCAAGACCAATTTATAAAAATACTTCAGATTTTTATGTAATTTTTAAGAGCATGATTTTCAAAAGTACTTTTTGAGAAATGGATTTTTGAAGTTTAATAAAAATAGTCTTTTTGTGCGTACTTACTCATCATGGGAATCAATGGAAAGTCACCTTTAAAACTACATATATATTCACACAGTTGCTTTACCAAGTTCTTCTTTTGCAGGTTGGTCGAGGTCGTCCTTGGGTACTGCAATAAAGTGCCAGTTTCCCACAATGTTGTGCAAAGGCTAACTAAACATGCAGCATATTCGCTATATTTCCTAGTCTAAAAGCAGCTGATAAAATGTGTAAAAAAATCTTTGCTAAAAAGCAGTCTTACTAAAAGGAGTATGAAATGCAAAATAAAGCTAAATTAAACTAAAACAGGAGTAACCAACATGGGCCCAAGTGGTCCTCATGATACATTATTATAGCAGGATTCAATACTATGGGACAACAATATTATTGCTCTTTCTTAAATCCTCAACTATTTAATATTGCTGTTGGGTTTCTGCAGCCCCATAATTTGGGAATTACATGGACTTCTCAAGATTCCTTTCAGAATTTCCTGATCTATCATGGCCTCAATCACTAGTGTAATTCCAGCCACCATCTCTGGTGGGAGTGTGTACAGAGGCATTCAGAGATACTCTGCCTCCAGTTTGGCTGTTTTTGTACTGGCTCTACACCTTTAATGAGGCCAATATATTTGTCAGAGAAGTCCCAGACTTTGGGTTTAACAAGGCCTTTTAGATCAAGAGGTAAATTATTAGCTGTTATTATAGGAAACTACTCAACAGTGATTCCCAATTAAGTCAGTTTAAAGTCTACATTTTCATCATGTGTCTGAAACTCCACACTCTCTGGTGTACAATAAATTACATAATTAAGCTTGCGGATTAAGTCCCTGTTCAGTAGATTGCATGGACTTGAATCACACACTATGAACTGATGGTCCTTCTCAAAGGACCCTGACTTTACGTGAACCTTTGCTGACACAAGATTTACAGTGTGTTTATTTGCAACTCCTACAATTTAGACTTGTTTTCCCAAAGGGGGAAGGTTTGGGACTTCCACTTTTCTAACAGGAGAATAGATAGTGTGTGTGCCAATCAAAAATTACACCTGGCGGCCAGTTACCTCACCATCTTCAAATAGCCCACTTTAATTTACTTTCAAGATTGCTTCAGGCATCCAATCTTCCTCCCCTCTCAGACACCATCATTGTGATTGATCAGACCCATAGTCTCTGGAAGTATTGAAGACTTGGAACTGTTGAAAACTGCTATGACTTTCAAAGGTATTCAGGTAGACTCTAGGAAATGGGTTTGCATTGAACCTTGGGTTTCCCATGATTTGTTGTGCAATCAGGCCTAGTTCATCTGCATCAGTGAGGTCTGGGACACATTAAGGTTCTGAGGTCTCTGCATCTGCATATTTTATACTGGTACTAAACTGACATTTTGCATTTGACCATCACCCAACATTCTATTTGGATTAAGCCAACACTTCCTTTTCCAGTGGCCCAATTGGTAGCAATAGTGACACAGGTTAGACCTCTTAAGAGTCATCACATCTATTCCGGTATTCAGATCTATTGGCACACCACAACCTCTACCCTGTGAAGTACGTTTCCTTTAAGCATCATCTGTCCTCTACCTTGAAGCCCGCCACCAACACCATGATTTCAACCTGCATTACTCATGTACTGACCATTCTGTGCTAACTTTGTCTGTGTCAACATGAACTTATCCTCAATTATTTTCTGCTTCATTTCAAATTCCTAACTGCAATGCTTTGCATAACAAAGTATTTATTTCAAAGGTTTACTCTGCCAATAGATAACATTTTGCTGAATATGAGACACTGGCCCTCATTACAACCCTGGCGGATGGTGATAAAGCAGCGGTAACACCGCCATCAGGCTGGCGGTAAAACAAATTTAATCATGACCACGGCGGAAAATGCCAACACAAACAGCCACTTTAACACACCGACCGCCACGGTGGTAGCAACAAACACCGCAGCGGTAACCGCCAACAGCCAGGTGGAAGACAAGATACCTCCCACTGCTTTACAACACGCCTATCCACCAGCTTTTCCGGGGCGGTACCAACGCCATAAAAAGCATGGGGGAAACAGTATTCTGAAGGTGAAACAACTCACCTCTCGACACTCAAGGAAGAACCACAACACCATGGAGCCCGAACTGCAGGTGTTCCCCATGCTGGTGTACCTTCTCATTCACCAGGAACACGAACGCTGGTGAAGACAACCACGGTGAGTACTGCACCTAGCACACAAGGGAGGGGGGGAGGAAAAAGGGAGTAACACACACACGTAACATGCAACTCCCCCACCACCATACACACAAACAGATGCAGAAACATTACATATACACCCCGTAACCCTCAGGAATAACGCAAGGACAAAAGGAATGGAGTAAAATGAGTGTAATATTATACATTTTGAGAAATACGTTCTTAAAGCAATAAACAGTATGTACAATATATACAAAAGGAGGGACAATGCCCACTCCAAAATGTCCGTGGCCCACTGGGCCAAAAAACAAAGGCCAAGGCCACGCTTGACTCAATAAGGAGAGAACACTGCAGGGGCATCAGGTCAAAAATACACAGGCACCTCAGCCGGAAGATGGTACAACGCCACTGGCCTGGAGGGGGCTCCATGCCCACCTCTTGGTCCTGGGGAGTGCAAAGCCACAGTCTCTCAAGTGGGTGGTTTAGCCACTGCTTGGTCCTGGGGAGTGCAAGGCCACAGTCTCTCTAGTAGATGCCTTCTTCCACTGGTTCTGGAGGGGGCCTTGTGCCCAGTGTGCTTCATCCTGGCAAGGAGGGGGTGAGTGGATGCCTTCTTCCACTGGTTCTGGAGGGGGCCTTGTGCCCAGTGTGCTTCATCCTGGCAAGGATGCAGTGAGTGGATGGCTTCTTCCACTGGTTCTGGAGAGGGACTTGTGCCCTGTGTGCTTCATCCTGGATGGGGCAAGGTCACAGTCCTTCACCTGTGTGCCCATGTAGTCACCACTATACACTGCTCGCCAGCGGTGACGGCTGCTCAGTAGATGCCAGTTGCGCAGCAGGTGGCGGTGCTGGCAGTAGTGGTGGTAGCTTTCAGGCCTTCACCTGCAGCCTGGGACGGCTGCCCACTGGGGCTGCTGCTGCTGGCAGTGGTGCTGCTGGCGGCGGGGCATGTGGCGGGGCTGGCCGAGGTGCAGGTGGCGGTGCTGGCAGTGGTGGTGGTAGCCTTCGGGCCTTCACCTGCAGCCTCGGACGACTGCCCACTGGGGCTGCTGCTGCTGGTAGTGGTGCTGCTGGTGGCGGGCATGTGGCAGTGCTGGTGGCGGTGCATGTGGCAGTGCTGGCCGCAGTGCAGGTGGCGGTTTAAGGCAGTGGTGGTGGTAGCCTTCACCTGCAGCCTCGGACGGCTGAAGTGCCATGGCTGGTGTTGTGTGCTCCTTCCTGCTCTTGGCAGATGGTGGTGCCTCCTTGCTTCTGCCAGCTGGTGTCTTTTTCTTGTCCTTGCTGGCTGGCTGTGCCTCCTTCCCCTTGCTGGCTGGCTGTGCTTCCTTCTTGCCCTTGCTAGGTGGCAGACCCTTCTTGGCCTTGGCAGGTGGTGCTGGCACACTGGCTGGGCTGACGGGTGCCTCCTTGGAACCTCTCACACCTGCAGTAGCTGCAGAAACCACAGTGGCCATGGACTGGGTGGCTGAGGTGCTGGGCTTGTAGTGAATCCTAGTCTGTTTTAATGGGATAACAGGAGTTAGCTTAGCCTCTGGCTTGCAGACTCGTGCCCCCGTCTCCTAGTGACTTTTAACCTACTTAGCTTGCTCTGCCTTAGCCCATTTAATTATTTAACTCTTCTAAGATGGCTGCCTTGTTTATAGTTAGGCCACTTGTTATGCTTTCCATTATCAGTGCCACCGCGCTAAGGCGTCAAAATCAAGCAACAAAGACAAACAAACAGTAGGTGTTCACACTTAGGGATTTTCCCTCTCTATACTTTCGAGGGATTGTTTATATTAATTGCCGTCCCAAGCATGTCTGTTATCTATTGTTTGGGAACACACCTACGTCAGGGGTCCTGGTAGATCTGTATAAATACATCGCACTTTAGACAGATAATCAGAGGGATACCGACCAGAGGGCATCACCACCATCGCTGATATCGATGCTGCACGTCGTCTTGACACTGACCCAGTCTTCGTGTACCTGCAGAGTCTGAGATAGAGACCTCATTCCAAGGTAACAAGGGTTGGGGGCTCCTCTCATGGACATGGCATTGGCAGATTAGGTTTAGCAAACACAGCTCTCCTTTAGGTATGAGGTTAGGCCTCTCATATTAGGGTATTAGGGCATATTACATCCCATATGTCTTTTTTATGCATTGCAAGATGGTGGGGGTCTTTGTAATAATGGCTCTCGTCTTCACAATTCTGTTTCTTGCATTATTCATTATCCTAATCATTGCAGCCCATGCAACATATCACAAACTGCAGCTGTGTTAAATAAAAACTATTGAAACTTTACTGCATCTTTGTCATTGCCTGTGTTTGTATGAGACATGATATATCTGTGAGAAAGGGGTAATCACCATTTAACCAGGACACTCCCTGAGATGTCTTATTCTCGAGTCCATGCGTAAAGGCTGCCACAAATCACCTTTTACTATTGTGTTTCTGGTGAGGTGCTGCTAGTGAGCCGGTAAGGTTGTGACAACAGTTGCGACTTGTAGTAGGATAGGCATAGTCGTCTACAAGCAAAAGTACTGTCATCCTTTAACCAGCAGTCTTGCCTAGAGCAAGAGTCCAAACTATGACATTGCACCACCAACTACGGTGTTTAGGGACTAATTTATGGACACCCCGACTATCACTGTCTCACAGACAACAGGTACCCTAAGTACCATTATACGGGGACGTCCGTGGTCTTTGGGAAATTCCTCCTCAGCTGAAAAGGTAACACCTGATTAAGCTGTAGGTTGTTCGAGCTCGAACTCATAAAAGAACTTATACTCCCCACTTTGGTGTTCAGTTTTTCTAAACAAAAATGGCTGCTGCCATTGACATTCCTGAAAATGCTAGATATGCACTAACACAACATTTATTAACACATGACCTTACAAAGGATGGCGGGATGTTACTCTTATAATAGAAGCTAATGAAGCATGACAAACAGAAACATTTTACTGTTGGGTCACCTTTCCTGAGGTGGACCAAAGAACACATACATTCCACACATATGAAATTGCAAAGGTACCGCCACGTCACAGAGCATACCAGTATCATGTAATATCGCTCATATACCAAGAGCACCAGAACTGGTTTGAAGGCGCCCTACCACATGTATTACAAAGAGTGAGACTAGGTCCCTTAAGTAATGACGCACCAACGTGGCCTATGTTTGCCACATACACACCTCACCCAGGCATACAAAATATGCCAATAGCAGATCTGCGAGATTTATATAATGAATTAGTGACATTATATAAATGTAAATGTAATGTAATGTAAATTCGTACTTGTAAAGCGCACTCCGACCCGTTGGTATCGAGGCGCTGAACGCATACCGCTGTGGAACCCCTCCTGGCTTTCCCTGTAAGATGCCCAGTCCTGGGCAACCCCCAAGGTGAAGCCAGGCATCCCAGCGCTGTTGGGGCCGTTGTGGAGATTAAGCAAGCTATTGCCCAGAGTTGCAGAGTGAGACCCATGAGTTAGTTTAGGCACCGAGGCGAGAAATATCCTGTCCAGGGAAATTGAGCCCAAGAACCGCTGAGGCGGGAATTGAACCCTGGTCCCAGGCCAGATCTCTGCATCAGGGTCTGCCTCTCTAACCATTGTGCCACACTTCTCCACAATATAGACGATTAGTTCAGTTTGTAATGCGAACATTGAACACAACACCAGCGCGTCCAGCACCACCAGCACCTGCTGGTTACCAATTGGCTACTGGGATAAATCCACAAACAGTGCATACTATCATGGGTAAAGTACCTGCAGAACGAGAAAAAAATACTGTTCTGGATTGCCCAGAAAACTATCCAGCTGGAAGCTGTGTTTCCCTATACAGGACCACAGGAAAAACATAGACTGCTCACTATGTGCTTGACCTTTGGGATGGTTCCCTCGGTAGATGACTGCGCCACATGGGGTATAGTCTTCGCTGCTATATACACCACCACACATGGTACCCCGACACTTGCCAATTTATCGGAAGTGTTAAAACAAATACAAAATGAGCACAGGCTGCACTAGCCTTGGATTTGGGGATGAAATTAATGCGTAACTTTGACGCGGTTTCCTCAATAATACTCAGTAACATTAAAGGGGAAGCCGTAGCACTGGCAATATGCCAGCGTCTCCAGGAAACTCCACACCAGGAACAAGAGAGACAGCTACCGAAAATTATTTCCGATACCTATACTAGTATAGGGCGAGACAGTTTGGGAGCCAAGCCAAAGAAATTGGAGTTTGAAGGTACCACCCATAAGGTACAAAGCAGACACAAGAGGGCCATAAGAAACGCTGGGACAAAAGAATAAGTTACTTACCTTCGGTAACGCTTTTTCTGGTGGATACAGTAACTACCTGTGCATTCCTCACCTAAAGAATTCTCCCCCTCGCGCCAGCCTCGACGGAAATTTCTTCTAGCTCTGCACGTTGACGATGACGTCACAATCGCCCGACTCCACACAACGCCGTATGACGTCATCTAGGCAATAAGAAGCCCTCGTCGACGTGCAGACGTCAGTTATCACCATTTTTTACGTGCCATGGAGGCGAACAGGTGAACATTGACCTTAAGAGAACATAGTCACATCAAATGGAATGAAATGACAACATTTATTACAAGAAAGCGTTCTCTTGTGGATTGCTCTACCTTTCCTCTTCCCCACGTATCCAATGAAGAGCTGATCATCTTGCCTGAACTCCTTCGTCCTGTCGGCATAGAAGCTCAGCACTCTTCGTGGATCCAGCCGGTGGAGCCTCTCTTCCTCCTTGGATGGATGAGGCGGAGGGTAAAAGGAAGAGAGAGTAATAGACTGCCCCAAGTGAAAGGGTGTAACAACCTTCGGGAGGAAAGCCGCCTTGGTCCTTAACACCACTTTGTCTCTTAACACCACTTTGTCTCTAAAGAAAGAAAGGTATGGGGACTCTACACTAAGAGCCTGAAGCTCACTGAGCCTTCTGGCCGATGTTATGGCCACCAGGAAAACAGTCTTGAGAACTAGCAACCGTAAAGTACAAGAATGCATCGGTTCAAATGGAGACCCCATTAAAAATGTTAATACTAAATAAAGGTCCCACTGAGGCATAACAAATGGTGATGGTGGAAATTTGTTAGTGAGCCCCTTTACAAACCTTAAAACAATAGGAGACTTAAACAAGGAAGGCTGATCAGGAAGGCACAGAAAAGTCGACAGTGCAGATAAATAACCCTTGACTGTGGCAACCGCACAACCTTTCTGCGCCAGGAAAAGAGCAAATGACAATATGTCAGACAAACGAGCCTTTAAGGGATCAATTCTGTTCTCTCCACACCAACATACAAATTTAGCCCAACAACTTGCATAAATCGATTTGGTGGAGTGTCGCCTGGCCGATAAAATAACATCCACCACATCCGGTGGGAGAGAAAAAGCACTCAGATTGCCCCGTTCAATCTCCAGGCATGAAGGTGCAAACTCTGGAGGTGGGGGTGTAGAATCTGCCCCTGCGACTGTGAGAGGAGGTCCACCCTGTAAGGGAGACGGAGCGGAGGGCACTGAGAGAGTTGGAGAAGGTCTGAATACCACACCCTTCTTGGCCAATCTGGAGCTATTAAGATGACCTGGGCTCGGTCTTGGCGGATCTTCCTCAGAACTCGAGGAATCAAGGGTATGGGAGGAAACGCGTAAAGCAACTGACTCTTCCAGGACATCTGAAACGCGTCCCCCAAAGCTCCTTGCACAGGATACTGGAGTCTGCAAAATAACGGGCACTGCGCATTCTCCTGAGTTGCAAACAGATCTATCTGCAGATATCCCCACATCTGGAAGATGTACAGAACCAGATCTGGATGAAGACGCCACTCGTGGTCGACCGAGTTGCGTCGACTGAGAACGTCCGCACGCACGTACGTTCAGAGCTCCGGCCAAATGATGGGCTACCAAGCAGATCTTGTGTTCCTGAAGCCAGGACCAGAGTCGAAGAGCTTCTCTGCAGAGAAGATACGATCCCACTCCTCCCTGCTTGTTTTTATACCACATCGCGGTAGTATTGTCCGTTAGGATCTGGACTGACTGACCATGAATGGAAGGGAGGAAGGCCTTGAGAGCCAGACGTACTGCCCCCAATTCCAACAGATTGATGTGAAATCTCTGTTCCACTGGAGACCAAAGGCCTTTGACCTCCAGGTCCCCCAGATGAGCTCCCCACCCTAGAGTGGAAGCATCCGTTACCACTGTGGCCACTGGTGGCGGTAGCGAAAACGGCCTTCCTTGTGACAGGTTGTCGACCGCTGCCCACCACCACTGAAGATCCACTGCAGTGTCTCTGGAGATCTTTATCGACTCCTCGAGATCCCCTTTGTGCTGAAACCACTGCCTGCGGACGCACCACTGAAGAGCCCTCATGTGCCAGTGTGCATGAGTGACCAGCAGTATGCAAGAAGCAAACAGACCGAGCAGACCTTGAGGACTGGAACTACCGCTCCATTTAGAAACTTTGGAATCAGCGCCTGAATGTCCTGAACCCGCTGGGGCGGAGGAAAGGCCCGATTCAATGTCATGTCCAATACTGCCCCTATGAACAGGAGGCGTTGAGAGGGCTCCAGGTGAGATTTGGGCACATTGATTGAAAAACCAAGGTCGTACAACAATTGAGTTGTCAACTGGAGATGACGCCGCACGAGCTCCGCAGTCTTGGCTTTGATCAACCAATCGTCCAGATAGGGAAACACCGCTATCCCCCTTCTTCTGAGCTCTGCCGCAACCACCGCCATCACCTTTGTGAAGACTCGAGGTGCTGAAGTAAGACCAAACGGGAGGACCGCAAACTGATAATGCTGCGATCCCACCACAAACCGGAGATACTTCCTGTGCAATTTGAGGATTGGAATATGGAAGTAGGCACCCTGCAAATCAACAGACACCATCCAATCTCCTTCGTTCAACGCCAAAAGAACCTGTGAAAGGGTCAACATTTTGAACTTTTCCTGCCTGAGGAACCAATTCAAAATCCTCAAGTCGAGAATTGGTCTTAACCGAACATCCTTTTGGGGATCAGGAAGTATCTTGAATAACAACCCTGACCCCTCTCCTGCTCGGGAACCAACTCTACTGTGCCTTTTAACAATAGGGGTAACACCTCCTGTTGTAACAGAAGATGGTCTTCCGAACAGAAGGATGGGCGGGGAGGGAAAGGAGGAGGGAACTCCGGAAAGGTAAGAGCATACCCCCTCTTCACAATGTCGATGACCCAAGAGTCTGTTGTTATAAGCTCTCACATTGGAAGAAATTGGGCAAGTCTCCCCCCTACCGGAGACAAGTGAACATGGAGTGGTGGCGGACTAAGGTTGCTTCCCCTGCTGCACCCCTCCCGAGGAAGAGGAAGAGGCAGAGTGCTGCTGGGTGGCTCCTCTTGTACGGACTCTGCCCCTGAAGGATCTGTATGGCAGGGAGCTTGCAGATTGTTGTGGTCCTTGGAATCTGCCACAAAAGGAGGAGCCACGTCCAAAACCCCTAAACCTCCTATAAGACCTAAAGGAGGAGGAGGAGGCCGACTGAAGTCCTAACGACCTTGCTGTGGCCCTGCTCTCTTTAAATCGTTCAAGAGCAGAATCTGCCTTTGTCCCAAAGAGTTTTTCACCATCAAAAGGCAGATCCAGGAGAGTCGCCTGCACATCCATTGAAAAGCCAGACGAACGCAACCAAGATTGTCGTCTCAAAACCATGGATGTGCCCATAGCTCTTGCCACTGAGTCCGAAGTGTCTAACCCAGACTGAATCACCTGGGTCGCCGCCGCCTGAGCGTCCGTCAGCAGTTGTAACACTTCCTATGACAAGTTCGGATGGCCTTTTGCTTTCTCCATAAGGGCATGAATATAACGTCCCAAAATGCAGGTTGCGTTGGTTGACTTTAAGGCCATACTACATGAAGAAAAGGCCTTTTTGGCAGAATGGTCCATTTTCTTCGATTCCCTGTCCGCAGGGGTTCTGGGGAACGAGCCAGGAGAGGACCGGGAAGAACAGGAGGCCTGAACTACTAAGCTCTCCGGTGTCGGGTGCTTGGAGAGGAAGACAGGGTCACCTGGTGCCACTCGATAGCGTCGTGCTACCGCCCTGTTGACAGCTGCAGAAGACACAGATTTCTTCCAAATTTCTTTGATGGGGTCCAGAAGAGCCTCATTAAAAGGCAAGAGAGGCTCTGCCGTCACAGAAGTTGGATGTAGCACCTCTGTCAAAAGGTTCCTCTTCACCTCCGCAGCCGGAAGAGGAAGATCTAAGAAGTCTGCAGCCTTTCGCATGAAAAGATGCAGCTTCCTCAGTATACTCCCCAGGGGAAGCCAAATCCCACTCAGGGGAAGTATCGATGCCACTCGCAGTATCCAGTCCTTGAAAGTCACCGGAAGGCTCTAAGATTTCACCCTCTTCCTGGTGTTGTCTGCTGTACTCTTCCTCCTCCAGAAGGCGCAAAGCCAGACATCTGGATCGAAGTCTAGATTCGAGACCCGACGTCGATAAGGCGTCGGCTGACGCTGAAGATCTTCGTCGGCGCCGAACCTCGGATCCATCCGACACCAGGCCCTCCGGCTCCACAGGAACCTTGACTGTGGACTGGATCCAAGGCGAATCCATCGGCGCCGTAACAGGTGTTGCAGGTCTCCTGGGCGACGTCAAGGGCATCGGCGCCGCTTCGGCTGCAGCAGACAAAAATGGCATGAAAGGCGTCGACTTATAGGATGCCGGAACACCCAAATTAAAGGCCAAAGAACCCGACGGACCTGCTTGTCCTCCACCCGGCGTCATGGTTGAAATTTTTTTATACATGGCATTCAAAAAAGCCGCAGGATCCGTACCCGGCGCCGGGAAAGCCGGATATTGCTGTTGCACCGGCGCCGGCATAGAAGCCGAAGATGGGCCAGGCAACTGCTGGTTAGGAGAACCCTCTGGTCTCTGAAGAGGCTCTACCTCGAAAACCGACCCAGGTGAAGTCGGAGTCGTAGGAGGCGGAGGAGTGATGGTCGGGCTAATCTCCCACGTCGAGAGTCTCCATGGCGATGATGAGCCCTCGAAGATCTCGAAGAGGACTCTCTCCGATGATGCCTCTCCTTCTTTTTCTTAGAACGGGCCAAGAATAATTTAGCCTCTCTTTCCTTAAGCGCCTTAGGGTTCATGCGCTGGCAGGAGCCGCATGACTCGACCTCATGGTCGGAACTAAGGCACCAGAGGCAATTCTCATGGGGATCAGTAACCGACATTCGACCCCCGTACTGGTTACAAGGCTTAAAACCGGATTTTCTTGGTTGCGACATTGTAACCGTCGATACGCAACTGTGGCTCCCTGTGAGCCTCGAAGAAAAATCATTACTCGGAGGCACGGAAAAAAGGGAACTGACGTCTGCACGTCGACGAAGGCTTCTAATTGCCTAGATGACGTCATACGCGTCGCGTGGAGTCGGGCGATTGTGACGTCATCGTCGACGTGCAGAGCTAGAAGAAATTTCCGTCCAGGCTGGCCAGAGGGGGAGAATTCTTTAGGTGAGGAATCCACAGGTAGGTGTATCTATCAGAATTTTTTTTTTTAAAGATAGAAGGAATAGGAGACCTGATTCTCCACACCCGGAGAACTCCGAAAGGAGATACAATCTCAGAAATAGGGAGAACATTAAAACTCCAGACAGATAAACTGATTCACGTCCCTCTCATTCCTTTCAGGATGCACCGGATAGACGTAGCGAGAGAGGGGGCCGTCCAGATCGACGTCCTGAATAGGTGAAAGAAAAGAAAGGCTCGCCGCAGTCTACCGTTAAAAAAGAAGAAAAGACTCCTCAGCAAAAGCCACAGTTTAAAAAGAAAAAGGTGGCAGCACTGACAGCTAAAAATGCCAGTATACTTGAGAACACTGTTGAGGAACAAGACGTGGGCAGTGACACTGTTAGACATCGCAGCAGAGGTCACGATATGTCGCCAGAGTCTGAAAGATCATCTGGATGCGACAGCAACTAGCAATTTGATTGCAGTTGAAACAGCGGACGGCCGCATTCTCCACCGACAGGGATTATGATTTAATAATTCAGATAAAGGGAGACGTGGAGTGCACCATTAGTGTGATATTTTGGGATTAACTTACTAGTGATATCCTACTGGCCGAAAGAGACTGGCCACCTGAACACGTCCGTAAGCTCCCCCATGGGGAAAATGTCATTTTGCCTTCTTTCTCCGCTCTTGTTCCGGAAGCAGAAAAAGAAGCCTATGCTGCTGAATGGGCTTTAGCGCAGACACCTGTGTTATATCGCAATCATGTAGGTTGGGACAAGGAGTCTCCTTGTCATGTCATTCCCGTTAGGTCTACACCCCAATCGCAGCCACAATATCCTGTAAAACATGAAGCAAAAGGTCCAGTGAGGGAGATCGTAACCCAACTTGAGTACCAGGGAGTAATTGAGCCCTGTACATTTGCAATGAATAATCCGTTATTCCCCATTGCAAAGCCAGACCATTCCTACAGAATAGTAATTGATTACAGACATTTAAATAGTCATACACGCACATATGCTATACAAAATTCACATAGCACAGCACTAATAAACAATAGAGTGCGTAAAAAATATAAAACAACATTAGACATATCTAATGGCTTTTTCTGCCAGAATTTAGCTCACGAAAGTCTGGACCCTGATTGCATTCTCATTTGGCTCTCAAAAACGCTTTTGTCGTTTACCTCAAGGCTATAAAAATAGCCTGGGGCTATTTTCAGCCTGTGTAACATCAATATTACATGATATTGATTCTGAGGCGTTATTCTACTTGGATGACATATATCTCACAGACAACGACCTCGACTTCCATCTTGCAAGGGTTGATCGGATCATTTTGGGATTTGCAGACCTCAGTTACAAATTCAACTTAAAGAAAAGCAAGATTGCCTTTCTCAGTGTATTGTTCCTGGGATATGAGCTATCAAACGAGGGAAAGAGCCTGGCCCTGCACTTTCTTGAAAAATTTGCTCAACTGCACCCTCCGAGCACACTTAAGAAACTGCAGTCATTACTAGGTTTCTTTAATTTTGGCAGAACATACATTCTAGATTATGCACAACGTATCAAGCCACTTTATGACTTGGTTCAGCCCAATTTTTGTAGCAGACACTGGACAATTGAACACACACGCATCCTTAGGGAAATGCAACAGGACATCCTAGAAGCTAAACACTTGCACACACATGACAATAAAACAAATGTGGTCATCAGAATAATTGCTGGTGCCACTGGATTTACTTATGTCACCTTCAACGAGGGTGACACCGTACCCATAGCATATAAATCACATTTATACTCTAATGCAGAACAGCGTTTTGTACCTACAGAAAAGATTCTGATGGCAGTTCAGATGGCCGTCATATAAGAGAGGCCACTTGCACAGGGGAAACGTATTATTGTTGTCTCCCCGGTGCCAGCTTTAGAGGCTCACACCAAAGCAAGCGTTCCAAACGCTAAAGCATTACATCCACGTTGGATTCAATGGGCAACGTCTCTGACCGCCACTGATGTCGATTACATTTTTGATCCAAAACTTCAGGCACAAGAGTTTCTTCAGTACGAACAAGAGTACCCTGCACCTCTAAATATCTTGCCACTAGACAGATATCATACTGTCATATATACTGACGGTTCAGCACAACCGGCTGTAGGTACTAAACATCAATAGTCAGCAGCTTGTGCAGCTGTGAGTGGAGTGATGGAAGATTGAGGCTTCCACCCTCACAATACCTACACGCAGACTCTAGGGGACTGCACAGCCCAGTTGGCTGAACTTAAAGCTCTTATACCAGCGCTCGAGCATACTGAGCCAGGATGCCTGACTTTAATAGTCTGTGACTCATATTACTGCGTTCAGTCATACGATGACTATCTCAATCATTGGAAGCTGAACAGGTTTAGAGACTCTAAAGGGAACACCATTAAACACAAAATATTGTGGGGGAGGGTGGCTGATCTTAAGGATAAGCTACTGTGTGTCCATGTAATACATACATTGGGCCACCAACGTGAAGGATTACACGTTACCGGTAATACATTGGCTGATGAAGCGGACAAAGCAGGAGTAGCTACGGCTTCTGTGGCTGCATTGACTCGTTCACAAACGAGATTGGATAATGAAATATTGACTGCCGTGAAAGCTTCGGCTGCAGGCAAGCCCCTTCCGAAAGGATACCCCACAAACTATACTTACATATCAGTGCACAGAATGTTGCCTACGCAAGAATTCCTGGGGTTGGAGATCGAGTGATCCCCAATGAGGACTAGAGATTAGATCTAGTGAAAGCAGCGCATGAGGGTGTCGCTTCTGAACATGCTGGTATATCGGCCACGATAACACTCTTACAGAAACGCTTCTGGTGGCCCGGTCTATGCAGATGAACAAAAAACTATGGGGGTCATTCTGACCCCGGCGGTCAGAGACCGCCGGGGCCAGGGTCGGCGGGAGCACCGCTGACAGGCTGGCGGTGCCCCGCAGGGCATTCTGACCGCGGCGGTTCGGCCGCGGTCAGATGCGGAAAACCGGCGGTCTCACGCCGGTTTTCCGCTGCCCTTGTGAATCCTCCATAGCGGCAGGGCGCTATGGAGACTATGGCGCTATGCAGACACTGAAATACGCGACGGGTGCCACTGCACCCGTCGCACCTTCCCACTCCGCCGGCTCAATTCTGAGCCGGCGTCCTAGTGGGAAGGCCGTTTTGCACTGGGCTGGCGGGCGGCCTTTTGGCGGTCGCCCGCCAGCCCAGTGCAAAACCCAAAATACCCTCAGCGGTCTTGCGACCGCGGAGCGGTATTTTGGAGGGGGGAACTCTGGTGGGCGGCCTCCGCCGCCCGCCAGGGTGAGAATCACCCCCTATGTCTTTTGCTGTGACATTTGCCAGCAGATAAAGGGCTCTAATATCAAATGGGGTTCAGACAGCACTGAATAATCTGCCAAGATGGTCCTTGGGGGGACGCACTCCATATGAGGTTCTCTTTGGGATACCTATGTATGGCCCAGACCTTGATGACTCTGGTCTGGTGGCAGCAGAAACACCATTTTACATAAATGAACGTCTCACTGTTTTACAGGAGCTTCAGCAATTTCGTGATGATAAATCATCTGCAAGTGCTGTCACCTTGGGAATAAGGGATTTAGCGAAAACTTAGACTGGCTGGATTCCTAAAGTTTGGGATCTGGTTTGTGAAAAGATCGCTGTGAAGAAGGAATTCGGTCCATCATACAGAGCACCTGTACCGGTCTTGGGAATTCAAGGTACCAGGACTTTCATCTTACCACCACTGTCTGGCTCTCGAACGAACAGATTTATCTCCATCGATGACATCAAATTACACCATGTGGCCGATCCTTCACAGTAGACCAAGAGGTCCCTTGGGTGGTTCCCGATCCCCTCTCACTACCCAACAGGACATACATCTACATAGTAGGATGAACAACACTACTACGGACTATGCAACAATGTCCAACGCTGTTCCAGATACCTCCTCGACCATGGGAAGGGCGGAAAATGAATGCTTGCTAGTTCCTGTCACCACTTCAGGTACCACTCCTGTCCAAGATTTGGCTGTTTTTTACACAAACGCATCACAGAGTAATGACACCGTCTACCAAGAGCCGCCACGTGAAGTGGACCAAAGTACAGATAGTACACCGGCTCCTGTGTTTGCAGAGACTACCTCTGGCTATTTCATTGACATTGATGACTTTTCTTCAGACTCATCCACTGCTGTGATTGAAATGTTTAAAAAAGAAGTAAGCTGTATCAATGGCTTAAGAAGAACTATTTGATATACCCGTGGAACTATTTATTGTTCTGTCTGACATTTTCAGCATTATTTTTATGGATTGGTTTTGTGACTGTTTTCTTTTTGCTCATAAATGGTCACTATATTCCTGATTGCTCCTCTGTTGAGCTTGTTGATGAAGTTTTAACTCCATATCATTCCTCACATAAGGTCCGAAGAGACTTGTCCCCTGTAAATGTTACAGCAGTACCGATTTCTGATGGGATTGTGTGGGACAAAGTTCCCTTTGATATATACAGGCCTACAGAAATTATTCAAAAACCATACGTGTTCAAAATTTCTATGACAGATGTAATTACACCTGATGTTGTCTCTGATGATTGGGATGTCCAAACAGTTGATTCCATGCTAACTGAAATGAAGGACTATTCTGCATTTGAAAGTGATGATGTATATGAACATACAATGAATTATGGAGAAATGTTCTGCTATAACAATTGGGGAGATTACTACCTACACTGTGCCACTAGATACAGGCCAGTATTAAACTACACACAGTGGGAACACTGTTCTACACCACCGGTGGGAAGCCCAAAATACTATAGTGATAAATGTACATATTTTTCTGGGCATGACACAAAAAAAGCAGAGTCGTATTATTTTAAAATACCTCGAGCACAAATTAGAAAATTTTTGCTAACTGACACAAAACTGATTTATTCAGATCCCTTTATTTCCCGGCTCGCAGTTGAAGGTTACGAATACTGGAAGCGCACTATTGACTTGAAAAGTGCATGGGGAACACAAGATTGGCAGATACAGGGTAGCGAAGTTTTATTTCGAGCATGTCTGATTCCTGTGCAAATGATTTTCTTAAATGACACTATTCAGCAAACATCCTGTCTGGGGTTAGCAAAAATTAAAGACATGAACGCGCCCAGTATCTCCACTCCGGCAAGGTTTAAAGATTGGCAATATTTCCTTAATATCACCGGGGAAAAGCTAGATGCAATGGTCAAGGCTGGTACCTATAATTCTTCACTTTCCAGTCCCGGCGGGTGGTTAGTATGGCCCACTGACACTAATGAGTGTCAAACGTGTTTTTTGAACTCTTCAGGGTTTTTTTCAATTAACAGGCCAGACCCTCGCTTTGTATCAGGTCAACATGCAGGTATAGTTACGACATACAGTGTAAACTGTGCCAGCAATGGGTACAGACCAACACGTTAGCCGCTGTTAAGAAACACCTGAACACTCTTTCTGAAGATATAGACTTGCAGGATTTTTTGCTGGGTCCTAGAAAACAGCACTCAAATTTTTTTCTATGTGCTATGTACAATGAAATTTGGAAACTTTCACAGATTGAGGCTGCTGCGCGTTTAAGGCAAATGGATAAGGAAAATTTAGAAAAGGCTTTAGCGGTTGTCGACAACGACATAAATACTCTGTCCAACAGGATTTATTCACTATCAAATATAGTGTCGTCTGCTATTGATATCACTCAGACAGACTTGTCCCGGTTATATCTTGGGCAAACACAGCTACGTTCCATCATGCAGCTGGGTTGGACTTTACAGACACTGAAAAATGGCCGTACTCCATGGAAGTACATTAACGGGAGTGAATTCTTCACTGCTTTTAATGTTTACAGAGAACAACAGACAATGGCTAAAAGGGAGGCTAGTTTCACCAAGCTTCACGTAGAAAAGTTAGATAAGTTGCCCTTCATGGTAGCAGAGAGTCCTTCAACTATCTGGCTCTTACATGGCATAATTCATTTACCCATTTCGACCTTTCGTTTCTCAAGCTGCCTGAAACATCTTACAGTGGAAAGGTACGAGCAACTAGGAGATAGCTATATTAAGGAAGAGTGGGAGTTGCCCTTTGACTATAAATGTCTGAACGGCGAAACAGAGGTCTTTTTAGCGGAAGCGAATGTGAGACTGCTGTTAGTCATTCTATGATATGTAAGCAGGAGTCCCTTCACGGTCTTTGCAATGCGGAGGTCTCAAACTTGGCCTGTTTGCTGAAGGGTACTCCTGTTCCTTTGATTTGCCCGGTATCTCATGTACTTTCCAGTAGAAGTTATGTGGTACTGAACGATCAAAGTTGTTGTGGCATGCGACCAGGAATTGCCTACGCAGTCTCGGTCTCGAAGGTCGTTACGTGTTGTGGACATGTTTTGTTCCCCCCCCCCACACAAGAGATAAAAGTATCTGACATGTGGCCCCACATAGATACTATTAATGTGAACTATGACAAGCTGAGCAGGCTAAAGGTACTATTGTTTCAAAAACAGGTCGCCTTAACATCTGCAAAGGAGACGTATGCTCTCCAGATTGCGAGATCATCAGCCGAGATACAATCCCTATTAAATACCAACTTCCCCAAGCACTTTGGAGAACTGGTACCCAGAATATTCAATGCTTCAAGCACCACTGGGATTGTTCATTTCTTTAAGGCTGTCGGGTCTGGTTTCGTGTCCATCTTCCAGACTGTCTTCGGAGTCATCCCGTCAGCCATCCACTCGCTCTTTTCAAGTGTATTTGGTGGCTTTCCAATTATTTTGGCTTTGATTTGCGGACTACTACTGCTATTTCTTCTGTTTCGCAGTGGTTGTTTCTTTCCAGCTAAGTATAGCAATGGAGCTGCTCCCACCAACTCCACTGTGCCATGAACGCATGGTTCGTATCTTTGGTGCACCCTTGCTGGTGGAACTGGAGCATGACTGGCCGTTGTCATTTCGGCACCTTCTCTGGTGCGTACAACCAGTTTTCCGCTGCATATGGTGCCTCTTTGAACATCTGCCTATGGTCTGTCTTGGTGTTGCACCGACATCTCCCGTGGACCACGAACTGCTGATGTCCCCGATGAGGGTTCATAAACGGTCATGCCCCTTGAGACTGAGGTTGCTCCGCGAGGCCACCTATGAGCCTTCCATCTTGAGATCTACCATGGACGTTGGCACTGCAACAAATGACTTTACACCAGAAAGTACTGCTCACTACTGCTCTGTGGGTCCGTTTGTCCACCCAGCACTCGATTTAACATCAGATGATGTTGACTCATTTTTGAGGTCCTTGGTTGGTGACTTCGATGACACTCTTCAAGATCATGCATACAGCGAATAATTTGATGAATTGACTTGCCATTCCCGATTTAAAATTATGCATTTAAATTGACTTGCTTTGGCACGCTGCGCTTGTCATGGTTGACATTAACATCTCTGTATGTATTTTAACTGTTTTTATTCCTTTTTTAACACATTTCAATGATTTTTTTAGCTAGTTTTTATGCTTTTAGCTTTTTTAAGTTCAGAGCAATTTTAGCATTTGGGTTCCTGTACCTTCGTCATACCTGTTACGGCAATGGGGAGGGTGTAGTGAATCCTAGTCTGTTATAATGGGATAACAGGAGTTAGCTTAGCCTCTGGCTTGCAGACTCGTGCCCCAACCTAGTGACTTTTAACCTACTTAGCTTGCTCTGTCTTAGCCCATTTAATTATTTAACTCTTCTAAGATGGCTGCCCTGTTTATAGTTAGGCCACTTGTTATGCTTTGCATTATCAGTGCCACCGCGCTAAGGCTTCAAAATCAAGCAACAAAGACAAACAAACAGTAGGTGTTCACACTTAGGGATTTTCCCTCTCTATACTTTTGAGGGATAGTTTATATTAATTGCCGTCCCAAGCATGTCTGTTATCTATTGATTGGGAACACACCTACGTCAGGGGTCCTGGTAGATCTGTATAAATACATCGCACTTTAGACAGATAATCAGAGGGATTCCGACCAGAGGGCATCGCCACCATCGCTGATATCGATGCTGCACGTCGTCTTGACTCTGACCCAGTCTTCGTGTCCCTATGGAGTCTGAGATAGAGACCTCATTCCAAGGTAATGAGGGTTGGGGGCTCCTCTCATGGATATGGCATTGGCAGATTAGGTTTAGCAAACCCAGCTCTCCTTTAGGTATGAGGTTAGGCCTCTCACATTAGGGTATTAGGGCATATTACATCCCATATGTCTTTTTTATGCATTGCAAGATGGTGGGGGTCTTTGTAATAATGACTCTCGTCTTCACAATTCTGTTTCTTGCATTATTCATTATCCTAATCATTTCAGCCCATGCAACATATCACAAACTGCAGTTGTGTTAAATAAAAACTATTGAAACTTTACTGCATCTTTGTCATTGTCTGTGTTTGTATGAGACATGATATATCTGTGAGAAAGGGATAATCTCCGTTTAACCATGACACTCCCTGAGATGTCTTATTCTCGAGTCCATGCGTAAAGGCTGCCACAAATCACCTTTTACTATTGTGTTTCTGGTGAGGTGCTGCTAGTGAGCCGGTAAGGTTGGGACAACAGTTGCGACTTGTTGTAGGATAGGCATAGCGTACAAGCAAAAGTACTGTCATCCCATAACCAGCAGTCTTGCCTAGAGCAAGAGTCTAAGCTACGACAGGCTGGGTTATGGCCACCCTGACCCGAGGTGAAGGAGGGGGGGGAGGGGTAGGGAATAGGTCATTGTTGGCGAGGAAAAGCTTCTTAGGGACATTGGGGCGGGAAGAGGGTGAATGTTTGGGAGTGGAGGAAAAGGGAGTGGTTGTAGGAGGTGTCAGTCTGCTGTGTTTGGGTGCAGGTGCATGGGCTGGATGCTGTTGTGATATGGATGGCTGTTGGGTGTCTGTGTGCTTGCGTTTGTGTACTTTGGGAGGAGGGGTCACAGACACAGTGGGAGAGGACACGGGGGACGTGTGCATGGATGTGGGGTTGGTGACTGCCAGTGAGGGGCGTGTAGTGATAGGCGTGCTGGTGATGGAGGTAGTGGATGAGGATGTAGTGCATGCAGGTGTGAGTGGATACGCTACTGGGAGGGATGTGGACGACGACGAGGAGGGGGACACAGTGGAGGCAGTGGATGTTGGTGTGTCTGCATGTGAATGGTGCTTGTGTGAGTGCCTGTGAGATGAAGTGTGGTGCTTGTGTTTGCCTGAGCCACTTCTGTTTGTTGATTTGGGTGATTGCTGGTCTGAAGGTGTGCTTGGGATAGGCTGGGGTGAGGGGATTGGGACTGGGAGTGGGTAGAGGAAGTTGGAGGGGGGAGGCTGGAGACCGGGACAATGGCTGCCATCAGTGCTCTGGTCAGAGCCTGGAATGCTCTCTGTTGGGTCGCCACGCCAGAGTGAATGCCCTCCAGGAATGCTTTTGTTTGTTGCAAATGTCCCGCTACACCCTGGATGGCATTCAGTATGGTTGACTGCCCAACAGAGAGGGATCTCAGGAGATCAATAGCCTCTTCACTGAGGGCAGCAGGGCTGACTGGGGCAGGGCCTGAGGTGCCTGGGGCGAAGGAGATGGCAACCCTCCTGGGCTGCTGAGAGGGCAGCGCTGGTACGGGGTGGCGGCTATACCTGTAGTTGGGGTGGGCACAGAGGTGTCCGCCACCGCCAGGGCGCTTCCATCGGAGGAGGTGTCGCTGTCAGAAGTGTGTCCCCTCCTGTCTCCGTTGTGGTGCTCCTCTCGCCCTCCGTCCCACTGGTGCCCTCACCGTCAGTGGATTCGGCCTCCAGGCCCATGTGGGATGCACCTCCCTCTGTCGCCGGTGCCTCTGCTCCTCCGCCAGATGATGCTAATGCACACTAGGACAGGGTGACAAAACAAAAAGGGGTGGAGGGACAGAGGATACACTTGGTCAGTGCCAGCAACAACACTACCGTTGGCGTACACAACTCACAGGGAACAGCCCTATGCACTAGGCCATGCACTACCAGTTCCACTGCTAGTCACAGGCCCATGGGGTACAATGCCTAATGCCATTAGTTGCACACCTGAAACCCACAGGTCCCTGCCCAGTAGTAGATGCCCACTAACAATATTGGGATTGGAGTGCATCTGAGCTTGCCCATCATTGAACATACCCTGCCATGTTCGCCCTGGCCTAGGGGCACCCACAGCCCCCACCCAGGTAACACCTTAACGCGCGCAAAGTCATGATTCTGAATCTGTACTCACCCCCTAGTGGCTGCTGTGATGCCTTCAAGCGCCCATCCAACTCCGGATAGGCCACCCCCAGGATGCGGAACATCAGGGGGGGTCAGAGTATGACGGGAACCCCTTCCTAGTTGGGAGGCCAGCCCCAGCTGGGCCTCCGTCGTCTTCCTTGCCCAGCGACGCAGGTCCTCCCACCGTTTGTAGCAGAGGGTGCCCCGCCTATCAAAGACCCCCAGGGTCCGCACCTCCTTGGCGATGGCACCCCAAACACCATTTTTCTGATGGGCGCTGACCTGCAGGAAAAAAATAGCAGAAAAGGTATTAGTCATAGCGCCAGGACTGTTATACTCATGTCCCACCATATCCCCCCATCCACTTACGCACATACATTGCCCACCATATATGCAGCACTCTGCCCAGGACCCCTCAGACCCCTCGTACATGGGGCTTACACACATAGCAATCCGACATTCATGGCTCATACATCATGCACACAGTGTACTAACCTGTTTGTCTGGAGGACCATAGAGTAAAGTGTACTGGGGTAGGACCCCATCCACCAGTCTCTCCAACTCCTTGGAAGTGAAGGCAGGGGCCCTTTCCCCAGACACTCGAGCCATTGTTGCTTCCAGACACAGGTCACAGCAGCACTTGCAGTGTAGGTCCTCTCCTGTTGAAGGTCAGGTAGCAAGTGAGTGCACAGATAAAAAATGGCGGTCACATCCATGGCGGTGCGTACCATCACCGCTGGCGTACATCGCCATTGGCTCCTGAAACCCATAGGGCCCAATGACCGCAACGGCGCACACCGCCAGCGGAATTACCTCATTTCCACTTGTCTCTCCTCACAGGTCAGACAGCCGCCATTTCAGGGGAGCACAGGCCATGGCACCTAACTGCATGACAGCAGACATTGGCACATCAAATGACTTACGAGTTCACATACTGTTTCTGTAAAGGAAAAATTGCATATTAATTTTGACATATGTGTGAATATGACCTTCTGCTCCCCGTTTTCCACCCTAGAGTTCAACCGCTGAGGATGAATAGGAGATGGAGACATCCTCCTGTGTACAGACCCCTGGTGGGCCTGGCGACAATGGAGGACAGGCACATTATCCTGACCTACAGATTTGATAGGGCCACAATCCAAGAACTGTGTGCCCAATTGGAGCCAGACCTGATTTCAGCTATCCGCCACCCCTCAGGTATCCCCCCTCTAGTGCAGGTCCAGCCAGTGCTCCATTTCCTGGCAAGTGGTTCCTTCCAAGCGACAGTGGCCATAGCATCAGGGATGCCACAGCCTATGTTCCCAAACGTGCTGACCGGAGTGTTGTCTGCACTGCTGAAACACATGCGCAGCTACACCGTATTCCCCCAGATGGAGGATTTGGCCACAGTGAAGGCTGACTTCTATGCACTGGGACATATCCCCAACATCATTGGTGCCATTGATGGTACACGTATTGCATTTGTGTTCCTCCCCCTCACCCCGGAGAAATGAACAAGTGTTCAGAAATAGGAAAAGCTTTCACTCTCTGAATGTGCAGATGGTGTGTTTGGTGGACCAGTACATCTCCCATGTCAATGCCAAGTATCCTGGCTCTGTGCATGATGCCTTTATCTTGAGGAATAGCAGCATCCCATATGTGATGTCTCAACTCCAGAGGCACCAGATGTGGCTAATATGTGAGCCCATGGTACCCACCCAGTTGATGTAGGTATATGGGTGTGGGTTTGGCCCTAAGGGTGAGTGTGTGGCTAACAGGAATCCCTCGAATATTTGCAGGTGACTCTGGTTACCCCACCCTCTCATGGCTACTGACCCCAGTGAGGAATGCCAGGACAAGGGCAGAGGAACGTTACAATGAGGCACATGGGCGAACAAGGAGGATCACTGAGAGAACCTTTGGCCTCCTGAAGGCCAGATTCCGGTGCCTCCATCTGACAGGTGGATCCCTTTATTACTCACCCAAGAAGGTGTGCCAGATCATCGTTGCATGTTGCACAACCTGGCCTTGAGATGCCAGTTACCTTTTCTGCAGGAGGATGAGCCTGGCAATGGTCGTGTGGCAGCGGTGGAGCCTGTGGACAGTGACGAAGAGGAGGTAGAGGAAGAAGATGTAGACAACAGAACTGCACTAATTCAACAGTATTTCCAGTGACACACAGGTAAGACACTGTAACTTCAGCTTCCATTGCAGTTTTGTGTTTGACATTAAAAATGGCAGCCTGATTTCCCTATTTCTATGGCCACTTACTGTACCCTTTGGCATTTCTATTTTCAGATCTCTGTGCCCCATTCTGGCTCTTGGTGTGTTTACTGTTGCCCACTACAGGTCATACCTATGTAAATATTACAGTACATTTGAATTGCAATGTTTACAGTTTGTGAAACTAATACATTTTTCAAACAATTGACAGACTCCATATTTGATTTTGTTCCAAGGGTGTTTATTTCTGTGATAATAAGTGTACGGGATATTGCAATGGGCTGGGTTGCTGATGGAGGAAAGTCCAGGGTAGAGTCCATTCTCTTTGTATCACAGGTGAAATGTCCAAGGGGGCATAGGAAGGGGAGCAATGGCAGTTCAAGGTGGACAGGGTGACAGAGTGGGACAGAAGGGTGACAATCAGGAGAGTCTTATTTCCTGGCGGGGGTCTCGGCAATGTTCTCTGGCTTCTGCCTGGATCGCAGGGATCATTTGTGGGGTGGTTCTCCTTCTGCAGGGGGTGGGGTGCTGGTGGCCTGTTGTTCCTGTGGTGGGGCCTCCTGTCCACTAGCGTCTGTGGAGGTGGAGGGCTGTTCTTCGGTTTGGCTAGTGTCAGGGGCCCGTTGGTGTGCCACTGCCTCCCTCATGGTGTTGTCCATGTCTGCCAACACCCCTGCAATGGTGACCAGGGTGGTTTGGATGTCCCTCAGGTCCTCCCTGATCCCCAGGTACTGTCCCCCCTGCAGCCACTGGGTCTCATGCAGCTTGGCCAGTATCTGGCCCATGGTCTCCTGGGAATGGTGGTATGTTCCCAGGATGTTGGTGAGTGTCTCGTGGAGAGTTGGTTCCCTGGGCCTGTCCTCCCTCTGTTGCACAGCAGTCCTTCCAGCTTTCCTGTTGTCCTTGCTTCTGTCCCCTGAACCGTGTGCCCACTGCCACTGACCCCAGGTCCCTGATCGTCCTGTGTTTGTGGGGTTGCCTGGGGTCCCTGTAGTGGTGGACACACTGCTGATTGATGTGTCCTGGGGACAGAAGGATGGGCCTGCTGGGTGGGTGCTGTGGTGGTGTTTCTTGAGGGGGAGGCTCTGTAGTGGGTTAGGACAGTGGCTGGGTCACCGACTGTCCAGAGGTCCCTGATGGGCCAGGTTGGTCATCATGATCCAGGCGTGCAGAGCTGCTGTAATCACTGTGGGCCTCTTCGGGGGCTGGATGTGGCTGGCACCTCCTCTCCGGTGACGTTGAGTGGGGGTCCTGTGGGGATGTAAATGCAGTGTTATTGTATCTGTGTGTGGCATCTTGTGCATGGATATGTTTCCCTCTATGTTTGTTATTAGCAAGGCAGCTTTTGCTTGTGTGAGTTGTGCTTGGTTTGGCTAAGTGATTGTCACTAGTGTGCATTCTGTGGTGATGGGTGTCCATGCAGGTCTGTGATGGGGTCCATGCATTGGTGTTGCATGCAGGGCTTGGTACTGGGATGGGTGGGTTGTGATGGTGGGGTATATGTGAGGTGGTGGGGTGATGAGGGTGAGGGTAGGGATTGTTGTTTGTGATGGCATGCAGCTAGGGTAGGGGATAAAGTAGTAAAGATTTGACTTACCAGAGTCCAGTCCTCCTGCTACTCCTGCCAGGCCCTCAGGATGCATGATCGCCAAGACTTGCTCCTCCCATGTTAGTTGTGAGGGAGGAGGTGGGGGTCCACCGCCAGTCCTCTGTACTGCTATCAGGTGTCTTGCTACCACGGAACGTACCTTCCCCCGTAGGTCGTTCCACCTCTTCCTGATGTCATCCCTTGTTCTTGGGTACTGTCCCACGGTTTTGACCCTGTCCATGACTCTCTGACATAGCTCCATCTTCCTAGCAATAGACGTCTGCTGCACCTGTGATCCGAATAGCTGTGGCTCTACCTGGATGATTTCCTCCACCATTACCTTTAGCTCCTCCTCAGAGAACCTGGGGTGTCGTTGCAGTGTCATGAGTGTATTGTGAATGGTGTGGGTGAGGGTGTGAGGGGTGCTGTGTTGGGGTGTGTGATGTATGGTGCGTGGATGTTGTATAGGTGATGGTGGTGTGTGTCTTTGGTCTTGTCTGTGATCTTGCTATGTCTCTTGTGGCACTTGTTTGTATTGGTAAAGGGTTGTGGGTAATGTGTGTGTGTGTTTTATAGTGGTGTGGGTATGGTGTGTGTATGTGTATCAGGTGTGTGTATTTTGAATTGTCCAATGTGGTGTTGTTTTGTTAGTGTGTGGGTATTTTGAGCGTGGCCAATACTTTACCGCGGTTGAATGACCGCTGCGGTGATTCGTGGGTCATGATGCTCTGGGCGTACTTCTGTTGGCGTAACGGTGTGGGTTTTGGAACCGCCATTTTATCACTGACCTGTGGTCTGGCGAACCCGTGTGTTTGTCTGTATAGTGGCGGATTTCTGTGTGTGGGTCATAATACGGGTAGCGGTATACCACCACGCTCACGGTATGTTGACGGTAGTCAGCATGGCGGTAAGCGGCACTTACTGCCAATGTTGTAATGAGGGCCATAATCTCCAGGCACAACCCAAGAACAAAGTGAGACACAAAACTGCTCAAATTTCCACTTTCTGGATGTTCAACTCCACTATGTTGTCTGAATCCCTGCATGAGGTGTTCATAATTGGCATACACTTCCTCCTTAGCTTCTTGAGTGGCTCAGTTTATTTTCAACCAATAAATCTTTTTTTGCCGGCCTCTAAGTTTCAAAAAGTTAATCACCTTCTCACATTCCTACATGAATTCAGGAGAATGGGCATTGGCCTGAACTACTTTCGGAGGCTCAGCGTTTGGCCATTGTTTCAACAATATACATTCAGCCTATAGATTTGTAGGAACCACAGTGTTGAAAAAGGCATTCCAATCCTCCCTCAACAGTTACGAAATCTTCACAAACTGCTCAACCTAAATGTACCACAAACCAGGATTCTTTCTCAAAATTGACAATTGATTTTTAAATGTAGCAAGATCACTGTGACTCCAAGTTACATGCACATACCCTCCTCCATTTACCTCTCTCTGGGGATAAGTGCTAATTCCAGAGACACTCCGGTCATCCCTTGTCAGTGTCCTCCCAAATCCTCCTCTTCTTTCTTTTTATTTGCATGCTGAGCCCACTTATCTTTGATCTTTCCAGTTTGCTCTGTTTCCATGTACTGCCCCAGATGTACCTTTAAATTAAACGTTCTCATGATTTTTTAGCGTATCATCTATTATGTGTATTCTAAAATTTATTTGAAAGGTCTGAATCTTAGTTAAGTTTAGATTAAATAAATACAGCAACTGCTCCTTTTGCAGAATTGTGACAGTGTTGTCCTGAAGAATAGATGAGGCAATGTGTCCCTAAAGACAAGATTCACAACAGCATTTTGAAATACAGTCAATAATAAACTGACTGGAAAGTGAGTTTGAGATCAATAATTTAGAAAAGCAATAAAGGTTCCATAAAATATTAAAGAACAATGCAATAAGAATACAGAAAGCATGGAATTGTAGTCTCAAAAAATTAGTTGGAAGATCTATGTCAGTTGCAAAGAAGGCTCTCAAAGTTTAAGTGCATGCAGCATTAAGCAAAATATGTAAAATAGGCTAAGTACCAAAATGCAGCAAATTAATAGAGAATTGGACAGCATCCATAGTAGAAATCCAAAAGACTCAAAAGGGTCTCCAGCTCACCCCCTACTCCAGGGGTTTATTTATATAACCAATTTCAGCATAGAAAATCATAGAAAATGCAATGTGAGCTTTTTGTCAGCAAACATATTATCATGGTAACAGATCAGATTTCAGCATTATAAAATGGCATTTAACCCTACCATCCTAACACTATCCCACTACATGGATATTGATATGCCCTGTCTGACCTAATGTCACCCAGATATGTAAGAATACAACTAAGTACATAAACAATAAAAGATGTCTTGAATAAATGTTATGTATTGTGCTAGCAGGAAGAACCTTGAAGTAGCTAAATTCTGTTCTCCACCGAGGACAGAATTGCATACAAAATAAACAGTGCACATTTTGCTGCGTGTGGTGTCAATAACAAATAAAAATAAACACACAATAAATATTATGAAGCAGCAGCCATTTTTTAGAACATCAAGTGAGAGCTAGTAAGCATTTGGCCATAAAAACAGTTTTACACATCACACCTTTTTTATTTCAATTGCAAATAGCTCATATCATTAAGCACATATATTGCTAATTGCAGAAAACTCCAACACTATGCAAGAGTAGAGTATACAGCTTATGCCTAAGCCCGTTATTGAGGTCTGGCCTTAGCGAAGACCTTTTGATTTTTCTGATATTGTATAAGTTTCAATAGCACATTGGGCAGCTTATTTACATGGGGCCGAAGTCCCGTTCCTCCTCATGTTATCCATATGCAAATCCCTCGTCCAGGTTGATAAATTCCTCTTTCTCTACATTTAACCTAACCACATCTTCAGTGGTTTGGCTCCCACTTGGTGCACTCCCTACCTAGGGTCATGCTCCCATATCTAGTAACACCCTGTGTAACCAGGCACTGAAAACACTACAGATAGATTGGTTGCCGTAGCACCTGCTTGTGTATTTGAACCCATACAATTGCTTGTGAACTTGGGGCTGTAGTAACAGTAGGTATAACGGGGGCTCCTGCTGTCATGATTGGGGCAACTGGAGGTGTTCCTCCCGTTTGAGTTTGACCTTACCTAGTAGGTGCAGTCACATTATTGTCAACAACTGGTTTATTCCCTCCATCTGGCAGAACTGCATTATATGGAGGCAGTCATGAAGCTAACAAATCCTCCAAAAAGTCTTTACTATCATCGCGACCAATGTTCCCTGAAAGGTGCGCGCGCAGGCACGCGCGCATCTTTCCTTCCCCCAACTCGCAGGCCCCTTTGACTAGCGCACACGTTGTTTTCAACATCACGTCGCTGCCTGCATCATGCAGGAGAGAGGACGTCAGTGCTGCGTTTTAAAAATAAAAGCAGCGCGAAAACGGGTCACTGTTTGCGGCCGAGCAGGAAGAAAAACAACAGTGTGGCCATCCGAGGACAGATCACTGCAGACAGGAAGCACCTGATTAAAGCAGGTAAGTGTATTTGCATGCGTGGTCACCCTGGCAGTAAAAGTGCCGAGGGTGGGAAAGTGTGCTTGGTATAGCACACTTTCCCACCCTCGGTCTGTCACACAAGCTATGGTCCTCCTGGGAGAGGGCAAATCCTTTCCACCCCCTACATTAACCCTTAACTTGCTATCCAAGAAGTAGTCACTGAAAGTTGGAAACATTAGACAACAGGCATCCCCGGGGAGCCTCACCCCCTGACCCACCCCCCGGTCGGAGGTAGAGTTGCGGGGTCACAGCCTTACCCGAGAATAGCACGTGGCCTAGATTCACAAGTAGATGGCATTCCTTTTGTAGTGGGATTGTTAAAATAGTACATATAAAGTGCTCCAATACCTTCGGTCGAGTGGCACTATATAAAGCTGCATGAACAAATAAATTGTTACTACCGTGATACAGCGCCTATTGACCCCGGTGAGCCGTTGGAATGTTTCCATGGCGGGGTCCAGTATGCAGCCCGTACATTGTAGATGGCCGTGCACATCCTTTAATGCTGGTGCATCGATATTTGAAGTATGCCACCGTACTGTATTGTAATAGCATTTACCTAGCGCTACCTGCTACTGACGAGGCACCGGAGTGCTTTGCGGACAGGTGGCATGCTGTTCCTTGGGATGCTTAAAAACGTTAAGAGGCAGAGTTGTGCATATGGAAGAAGTAAGGTAATGATAGCTCCTTCAACAACTCTGAAAAAGATCACCGGCGGGTACTGGAGGTGATGAACAGTGTGTGCCGCACCACTAACCAACACCAGTTTATAGATATAATATGCGCGAGCTCCGAGGTGTGGACTGATAACGGACCCGTGACTGAGCCCTTATCGACCGGTGCCTCACAATGTGTGGTTCCCCTATTAATTTATTGAACTATTTTGCTAATGCTCATTGTTCGATTGGGGGGGGCACTTATATCTCCCCAGCAACATACGCTTCCTTCTAGCACCCGGCTTTCTCTCTCTCTGCCACTTTGATTCTTGCTTTTCTGTATTTCCAAGCCTCTATTCGAGCATTTCTGCCACTTTCGGTTGCCTTTTACGCACTCACTCTCACTTATTCTTTGACGTCCACTGAGCGCCTCACATTAATTCTCTGCCACTTTCTGGGCAATCTCTCACTTCTCTCACGAATTCCTGTCTTCCTCTGTTCAGTGCCTCTTTTTGCTCTTTTTTTAGTCTCTTTCCATGAGATTTCTATGGACTTTTTTTGCCATATTTGGCCTCTTCACTGCTCTCCTCTTTCCCGCTGTCTTCTCTCCCTTGTGCCCTTTTATCTTCCGTGGGGGCATTTCCTATCACCTCCCCTGTGCTACACTCCTCTCAGGCTTTCCACTACCTGCTAAGCCCGCCCACCTCTAGCAAAGCTCCATCTACCACCCCTGTTTAATGGTAGACATGCTGCTGGCAAGCGAAAGGCAAAGCCCTCTGCACCCGTCCACGCCCCACACAGGCTAGGACCCTTGGTATACAGCCCCCCGCCCCTTCATGGCTGCTACTTTTCAGTCTCTCTGTGCTCTCGAGCCGATTGCTCTGCCCCACATTGTGGCCAAGCCTTGCCCGCCAACATCAAAGGGGTGTTCTCCTGCACCTCTTGCACCTTCTCTGACCACCCTCACCTCAACCCCATCACTCTCTGAACTCACCCCTCCCTATCCTTCATCCTTCCCAGCACTTGCTCGCTCACCAGACATGACACCAAAATCTTGCAAACCAGACCTGCTCTTCCTGAATGAAACATGGCTGATTCCCACATTGTCCTCCAACATGGCCACAGCGATCCCCTTCCCACATTGTCCCCCTTCTACTATCATAAGACAGGAGAGGACCATCAGATCTGTCGATGTCTAATAAACTGCCAACTTGCTCGAATTCCAAGAGCGTGTTTTCACCATTTTGTATCAGATATGGTTGATCTTTTTAATTTGCATATATTTGTGGATACTTCCCACCAGAGCACACATAACTAACGGATGTGAAGACTGCTCCATAAGTGTTATGAATGAAACACTTAATTGATTCTCACCAAAGCTGATCTCTACATTGGTAAAATTTTTCACGTTCCTGCATTTAGATTTTAAGTGTTATCGGCACTTATTGAGAGAATAAAGCAATGAATTACAGGGCACATATTTTCATCTAATTTTATTAAATAGTTTTTTATTGCAATGTATAGACTATTGTTTTCTATTTAAAGTAAAAAGATGTGTTTTAACAAAAACGATGCACTGAAGTTGGGTTTTCCGTGGCCTCATTGACTTATACAGGGTGGCAATGTAAACACTTGGGAATTGGGGTAAATACAATTAACCGAAAAATGAGGTGTTTCCACGGGTTTCTTCCTCTCCAGACAGATTTCTTTTTATTACAAATGTGTTTTTATTTGCAAGCATTGGAAAAAATAAGTATATTCTCAGTGCCTTGTGCTTAAAATAAAGTTTGTCTCAGTAGCAGCCCGGACTTGGTAAAATCATTAATTATATAATTAATATTTTGTATTAAAAAAGGCAAGCATTTAAAAAAATCTTTACTTTGCGCTCCAGTGCAAGAGGTGCTAAGGTGTGCATTTTCTGCCGTCTTCAGCCCAGCCTCTATTCTTGACTCATCAGATTTACCCATAGAATGGTCCCCAGATTCTATGAACTTTTTCATTCAGGCCTGCCTCCTTTCAGGAAAGATTTTTGAATTAATTTGCTTTCATGTACGTCGGGTTTCATGTACCATCTGTATTTTACAACAATATCACAACGTCACCACAAAGTATTATTACAAATTCAATGTTCCCTGTAAGATGCGGGCACGCACCCTTCCTTCCACCCCCACGCAGGCCCCTTTGTCAAGCGCGCACGTTTTTGCAGCGTCACGTCGCTGCCTGCATCATGTGGGAGAGAGGACGTCAGCGCTGCGTTTAAAAAATAGAAACATTGCGTTGCTGCAAAATGTACTGTCATTAGGTAACAAAGGCCACTACAACATCATAACACCCACACAGAAAGCTGAAAAGTACCCATAATTATGTTTATCAAATGTTCAAACAGCGTGTTCAATAAAAGGGAGCAATAGCTGACATCACAATTAGAAAATAAATCCTTGGTGCAGTGGATGATAACATTCAGCCTGGCTTTGGGATGGATTCAATAAGTAAGTATTAGCAATATTTAAAAGTAATGTTTTTTTTAAAGATTATTTACATATTTGTTGGTCAGTTTAAAGACAAGTGGGTCTTTATATTTGAACTTGACAAACAGCCCTAAATGTAATAATATTAACATTTGCAGGAACACTGCATTAAACACTCAGGCCAAGGGTTGATAGTGTTTCATGCAATGCAGTGCAGCATCCACATGCTGTGTTGTGCAAAGGGAAAAACACAATGAAGCTCCATATCTACAAAGAATGTTCACCTGCTCAGATTTCTGCACAGATTTCCCCTTGTTTGCTCCTACTTAAAAAAAAAAACGTAGCTTTTTTGTTTGGAAAATCCCGCTATCTCAGTAGATCATGATTGACATCAAACCTATTGGTGTTAATGGTAATCTGCCTCAGTGTCATCTCAGTAAGCACTCCCTTGACACACCGCAAAAAAAAAAAAAATGTTTTTTTTCTGTTATGAAAAGTTCACTGTGAATTCATCTATAAGCAGATCATCACTGACTTTCATCTATGACAACCTGTCAGGCAAACAGGTCCATCAGTGCTCATTCACTATGCTTTCATGTGACACATTTTAAAACTGGCTCCCAAACATGGCTCATTCACCTAAGCAACAATTTATCCTAGCTCCAGAATGTCAAAATCAGGCGACAAGAAGTTCAGATCTAACGTCCTCTTAGTGCATCCAGCGACCCTAATCGTGGTTATAGATCTAATTTTCTATGCACCTAACATAGGTGCATGGCTAACAACTGTACAACATACATAACTCTCACCCCCATGTTTATAATCCCTGGTGGGAGTACAATTGCTTCTCCCCCACTAAATGCCTCACTCTGACCATAACACTTAAACAATGGAAAAGTAATGATCAAATTAACCAACCTAATCGACCAGATTCTTCCGCCTTAGTGCTGAGAGCTCCCAGAGGGCTTGGTAGCTCTCCCCACTTTCAGCTGGGGGAGGGGTAAAGACAATTGTTAGACCTGACAGCCTTAGGGTGGTCATCCCACAACTTTCTGCCTGCCTCCCTACACTTTTTTGACACTGTTTTTGCTGGTTTTAGTACTCTGTGAACAGTACGAGTGCTAACGTTCATATGCTCTCTCCCTTAATCAGGATATCTTTGGTTCATTCCCAATTGGCATATTTTATTTACCTATAAATCCCTAGTAAACTGCACTACATGTGCCCAGGGCCTGTAAATTAAAAAAGTAAAAGGCAGGACTTTGTTTGCGCCGAATTAGCGTGATTCTTTTTACGCTACTTCGTCACAAACTGAACTCCACAGCACACTTTATTAAATCCTCTAACTTTGCAGTCAAAGCAGAAAAGTAACCATTAATCTCCAGGATAAAATAAGCTGCAAATTGTAAGACATAAGCTGGCACTGGACTTCTGTCGTTGAACCCACAGCAAATGTGACAAGACAACAACAAGACTTGAAGGCACCTTCATTCCTCATTCACTGTCTGAATGAACAGAACACTTTTTTTTTTGTCAGCTTGCCAGAACGGGCCAGTAGGCCTAAAAATGGCTCACCCTTATAAATCCGATTAGTCTTAGCGAGTGGCCGAGCAGATAACTTGAGGCCTGTAAAGGCTGCATCATCGAATGTCTAACGCGTGATATAGGTTTCCGAACGGATGATAATATCGAACCTGAGTTCATCTAAACTGAAAGCCCAGGTAACTACTCAATTGCTCTGGAACTGTCATGCATAATGTTTTTGTAACTCCTATAACCTATGCTAAATATCTTCTTTCCATCTGGCAACATCTGGATTTGAACGGGCAGGCGTGAGTACCACGGAAGACCAGGTAATTCTGTAGACGTTCCAGGTGGGATTAAGGGTCTCTACATAAATCACGTTCATGATCCACACCTTTGCTTCTATTACAGGTTTGTCGGACCGAGCAAGTTATAGATTTGAATGGACCGACATGTGTAGAAGTAGAACGACCAGGTAATTATTTGATAGGTACCCCATCTGGGTCACCTGGCACATTATAATATGACAACATGCTGTAACCAACTGTTAACCATCTTTTCTTTTGCTGCAGACATCTCAGACAGTACTGGTCATAGATGAGGACGGGCAGACTGGAGTAGCAGCAGAAAGAGCAGGTTATTATTTGCTAGTTTTTCCTTATGGTGCAACTGAGACTTTGAAAGGTTCAGGTGCTTTAATCATTTTTTCCTCTTGTACAGGCATCTTAGACCCTGCTACACAAATTTGAACAGGCACATGTGAGTAGAGGCAGAAAGACAAGGTAATAATGTAGCAGATTTTCATTGTGGTGCACCTTGTACAGTGGAATATGACAACCTACTTTAACCACCTTACCCACCTTTTCTTCTATTGCAGGCATCACCATCAGCACTACTCATATATTACAAAAAGGCGCATGTAAATGGAAGCAGAAAAAAAAGGTAATTATTTGGTAGATTTCACTTGTGTGGCACCTGGTACATTATAAAATTACAACATTCTTCAACCCTTTTTTTTTCTTTTGCAGGCTTCTTAGACAGTGCTAACATTGGTTAGAAAAGGCAGACGTGACTACAAGCAGAAAGACCAGGTAATTATTTAGTAGTTTTTCTTTGTAGTACATCTGAAATACTGGAACACAAGCATGTTCTGTTACCATTTTTTTTTCTATTGCAGAGATCTTAGACAGTGTTACATATCCAGACAGGTGTGAGATCAAACAGAAAGGCCCAGGTAATTACTTGCTTGTCGCTACATGTTCCAAAAGATAGCTCAGTCTTGTCTGGAAGATTGCATTCAATAGCATAAAAACCAACTTTAAATAATGTTTACTTTAAATAATGTCCTTCTTTTTTTTGCAGGCTTTGCGGCACAGTAGGCTCAGACTGATTGCCACCAAAATGTTCAAGTGCAAAGCTGTGACTTCTGCAGAGAGCAGTGCTTCACCACAAAGGAAGAAATGCTGTCTTGTATTCAAAGAAGAATGGCTGAAAGAAATTGTGGAGACTAAGACACAGAAGTCCCGGAGCAAGGTTTGCGTACAACTGGGAGAGCTATTTCTAAACAATCCAGAAGTAGGCCTGATTTGCATAGTATGTGCAGAAGCAAAGATTGGAGGGGTCTTTTCTACAGAGAAGAAATGGAATGATGGCTGGAAGCTGGACTACCTGAAATGCCATCTATGTAGCAAAGTTCATGAATCTGCTTTGGTGACACTGAGAAATAAAAGTGCTGCTGCCAGGCTGGGTTTTGGAGTGCGCACCATGCTAACAGAAAATGCCAGTGACAGAGCAAACAGACTAGAAGTTGTTGAACGGCAAAGATCCCTGCCTGAGGAGATAAAGATTCTCATCAACAATGTGTTGCTAGCAGTCAAAATGAACACGTCAATGTTATCTGTTCAAGACATCCATGACCACGTCGCATTGTATGTGAAGATACCAGACAGCTGGAGGAGCAAGAACTATGCCTTTGAGTTTTTGGAGGCCATCAACAGCGTGATACGCTCTGACTTCATGGCAGAACTTCGCAGTGCTCGGTATCACACATTGATAATTGATGAGAGCACAGATATTTCAGTTACAAAAATGCTCATCCTCTACTTCAAGTTCCGATCTGTAACATCAACAGAGCACAAAACAGTGTTTGGGGGAATTGTAACTCTGAGTGCATGCAATGCGGAGGCTATCACTATAGCTGTAAAAGACTTCTACACTGCTAATAAGCTGGATCTTATGAAAATGGTCATGTTCACATCAGATGGTGCATCAGTGATGCTGGGAAAGAACAATGGTGTTGCTGCCCGCCTCAAACAATCCATTCCCCATTTAGTTGAGCAGCACTGTGTTGCGCACAGAGAAGATTTGGGAGTTGACGATGCCTGGAAAAAAGTGCTGATGATCAGGGAAGTGGAAACATTACTGAGGACTGTCTACACTGTGTTCTCCCGCTCTCCGTTAAGGAAGTCCAAGCTGGATGAAATTGCTTTGGTCACTGAATGTGAAGCGGTCTCCTTTCGGCCACTCAATGAGGTGCGGTGGCTTTCAAGGCATTTTGCTGTTGGTGCACTCTTGCGTAATTACGAGGTTGCTCTCAAATACTTTGATCATGAAAGAGTTGAGGAGAATGACCCAATTGCTAAATATTGCTACAAAAAACTATCCGACTCAAACTTCCACATTTCCTTTGTAGCACTAAATGACATTCTGGGTGAACTTGTATCTTTGTGCAAGTTGTTTCAAAAAAGCTCTTTGACCACTGTTGAAGCTGTACAATATGCAAGAGCAAAAATTACCCAAATGAAGGAACAGTACTTGGGCGACACTGTCTTTTGGAGCAACACAGTAAGAGATCTGATGGCTTTGTGCAGAGAGGACCGAGAGTATGATAGTGAGCCGATGTTATCTTTCATTAAACTTCTTTGTGAGCACATGGAAAGAAGGTTCCCAGAAGAGGCATTGAAGGAATGGACAAGCTTTGATTTCCATACAGTAACAACACAATCACAGTTTGATTTTGGGAATGAGAATGTACAAAGACTTGTTGAAAAAGTAAAAGGTCTTGGTCCTGGGTGATTGTGACACCCCTGATGATGTTGTTCGGCAGTACAGAGATTATAAATATGTGGTGGCAGTGCATATAAAAAGCGGACTGTTTAGGACCTTTCAAGACATGGTGAATTTCACTCTGTGGAATGCTGCACAATATAGTGTTGTATCTCAGCTTGTTGATGTCTGTGCAACTTTCCAGGCTTCAAGTGCAGACTGCGAACGAGGATTCAGCCTCATGAACTCAATCAAGTCCAAATTAAGAAACAGACTAGAGGAGAGTCACCTAGATATGCTGATGAGGACAAAGGCATACCTCTCAAATGGGAAAGTTGACTTAGACCGAGTTTATCAGCAGTGGAAGAATGGCAAGGACCGGCGAGAAAAACAAACATGTCACACATCTAATGTTGGCACCTGACTTGTCTAAACTATGATGCGGCTCCTCCTACAGTCCATGTGTGGGTGGGCTAGGAACATTTCTCAGCCTGTATCTTGGCAGGGGCAGCATGGCATTTGTCAACAGTGTGTTAATCAAATTGTAAACGTTAACTAATTATACAACTGGCTGTATTTGATGTGCAGGGCCTTCTCCAGCACTCTGAGAGTATTCATTAAAGTTCCATAATGGTTCAACCTCCTGATTTCTGTTTTCTCTAACTGGGGTGTAGGTGGCACTTAACAGGTCATGTCCTTGGGGTGTGTAACCAGGTCACAAAACTGCCCTAATACCCTATTGCATGGAGTAATGTTTATACAAATATCCCTTTTTTGCTTAAGTGGTATGGAGAGGCTAATGGCAAAGATTTTGGTAGTTATGTGCTGCGTTCGCATGAATGGTCAATTTCTTGGCGCACGTATCCTTGGCTGCAGCGCACAGAGATATCACATTGCCGCACACAGTGGAAAACAATTTGAAGGAACATTGATCGCGACCAATGCTAGTCCGGGAGTGTGCATCTTTATCACATTTCTTTTGCGCTATCTTTTTTCTCTGCCTTATTATTTGTCAATAAAGGGTGCATCCTAATTCCTTCAGTCATGTCTTTCCTCCATACCTGTTGTTCGGCATCCCACTTTGCATCCATACAGTTACAAACATTTCTTTTACCTCAGGTCTAATATTTCTCTTTGTCTTTTGAATATGTTGCATGCGCCCAGGCATTTAAAGCCTCAAACTGTGCTGGTCTAGGTGGGGGCATCATGTCATACAATGCTTGCTATAATTTTCTATTATATTCAAGTTAAAGTACCATAGTAAGATAATTGGAAGGACCCTTCTTTCTCAGTGATCTTGCTCCATTGATTAACCCTAATCCCTGTGAGAAACCCAACATTTGTCACCATGGAATGATTGGGTGCGCCTTCAAAAGGAGCATTCTCGCCTTCATGAACAGGCCCCCTTATATCACATCTAAGAAGATCTCTCAATGTTCGAAAGCATTTCATTTTAACTTATCAAAATCAACACTTTCAATACAAACAAGCACTAGTTTTCAGTGAATCACAATGTAGTATATAGTATTAGCAATCTGCGGCCTCATTGAGGCACACTCTACACTGACCTCTCACATTACAACACCTGCTGACCTAATGACCGATATCAGCTCGGCACACAGCAACTGGTCAATACCAGTGAGGCACCTTATGACGCAGCTTGCAGCAGCTCTCCCCTGTTCAAAATTCTCTTCACACAAGCAATATTTTACAAATGAAAAACAAATAACTCTTGTCTGTTCCACTAAAGAAATCAAAGTTATCACTCACTCAAGGGGATGAATGGGGAATAATGCTCTCTATATGTTTTCACACACACAAGTGAAATTTCGTGCAGCTGAAATTACTCTGACTAGTGTAGCTTGTCCTGTGCGCAAAAGGATTTACCAACACCAATCACTATTAGTACACTCTCACACCAATAGTTTAATAGTTCCCTATCTTAATTGTGCTGCCAATGGTACCTCACAGACTGACATCACAAAACTTAAACAAGAAAAAACACAATATATTTATTATCAAACCAAGGATCCTAGGCTATATCGAGTCTGATAATTACCTTCAACATCTTAACTAGCGCATATGCATGTATATAAAAAAGCAACCTACACAGAGCAGCAAATGTATTCTTACGTCTCACAGAGAGCAGGACATTAATTCTCATGCCTTGCTTTTCTGCCCTCTTGGACTCGAAGGTGGACACCACACCGCAAGACACACAACATAAACACAAAACACTGTAAAGCTTGACAACACACAATTAATGATGCAAAGCCCTACTTTTACTCACTCCTAAGCCACACCAACCATTTTCAGAAATGGCAAAACACTGCCCATACTCTGAATTGAACCATGGGCTTCATGGACTGCGGTTTGGCACGTTCTCATTATTACTAGGGTATTTTTGAGCCGCCTACACTTTCATCCTCTTCTTAATCAATTGATGTAGTCTAATTTCCTATATCTTTGGGCTCTAGTGTAGTTGTCAAACAGATTGCGCTAATGGTCTTACGAACCACTGGTTATTTGCTGAATGTGTATTCTAGAAGCTAACATCAGTATGTCAATTTCAAATCAAAGTGAAACCAATTTGACTCCACAATAAAGAAAGAGAGAATGGGTTGCAAGCCATGATGGTTTATTAGTTACTCACTCCACCTAGATATATCAGATAGAGGGCAATGCAAATCATTATAAAGTACAAAATGCAGAACAGAGGTAATATTGTTTCCATAAAGGTATTTCCATAATGTAAATGGATGATATGATCAGGGCAAAGTGAAATCTTAAAGAGAAGGTGTCAGTCTAAAGTGAACCAAGGTGGGGTTCAGAGGAAAGATAGACAAAGCGTTCAAGAGTCTAACTTAAGAATCAAAACTATGAGATATCAGCAGAGTAAGGGGAAGGCCTTCCCTCAGTGAAGCTAGGTCAGGATCTCCTAACAACTATTCTAAAAGGCACAATTAAGATTACATTGCATTCTTTCCAGAGCTTCTTCCCACCAACTCCTGAAATCTTGGATCAATCATGTTGCGCCCTCTCCCTGGGACAGGTAAACTTCCCTTGTTCCCATCATCTGACAAAGGTGCACACGAACGGTCTTGAAATGTGCAGGAGGATCTTTCTCTTCCGCACACACAGTGTAAATCACAACAGATGCCAGATTATAATGATCTTCTCTAACATTTTTAAAAACAAAACAATGAGCTACTCTTCTAGCTAGCGAAGGTTATCTTGCTCCTATCACATAAAGAAAAATGTCAAAGCACACTTTAAAATCAACATTATGTTTAGCAGTGTGGCTCTATACCTATGTATCTACACACTAATACACTGACTAATATAAGATTAAGAAAGATTATGGAGCATAATATTTACACTGCTTCACTCCCAAACAAATTCTATCAAATCCCATCAAAGGATCAGCATTTTACAGAGGATAAAATCAGCTTAGAATGCAAAATTCCTAAAAGTCATATGGTACCACCAACAAATGATATATAGTGATTACAATCTGCCTTTTACATGTGCTCCTTTTTGTGACATTGAAAGAAAATGCTTCCGCTACAATGTATTTCAGTGGGGACCATGTCCCACAGTCCTGTAATGGCTGCCATAGCATGTTGTCCATCACAAACAGGATGTAACTTAGATTCTGTTATCCAGACTGGTGCAGTGCTAGAGTGACACTTACACTCATTGGTAGATCAGGGCTTTGACAAATGAGATAAATCAGTCCCACCTCTCATCACATCTCCCCTTCATCTCCCTACGGGTGCAAACTTTAGTTTAGATCACAGAAACCCATATTGTGTTTAAAGTAAACGAGCTGTTATCCCTCTACTCTCTTTGAATTTGTTTCTAGACATTATTGTTGATTTCTGGTAAGGAATGATGCTGGGTAAAGAAAACATTATAACTCTCTTATCACCCAGCTGCGGAGTTGTGACAGTGCTGTTCTGAAGAACAGACAAGACAATGTGTCCCTAAAGACAAGATTCAAAACAGCATTGTGTAATATAGTCAATGATAAACCAGAATCAGAAAGTGAGTTTGAGATCACTAATTTGAAAAAACAGTGAAGGTTCATTAAAATATTAAAGCACAATGCAAAAATAATTTTTAAAAATGCACAGAATTGTAGTCTCAATAAATTAGATGACCTATAAATCAATTGCAAAGAAGGCTCTCAAAGTTTAAGTGCATGCAGCCTTAAGCAAAATCTGAAAAATAGGCTAAGCCCACAATGCAGAAAATTAATAGAGAATCTGACACCATTCCACAGTAAAAATCCAAAGTCTCAAACGAGTCTCTGGCTCACCTCCAAATCCAACGGTTTATTTATATAGCCAATTACAGCAACAAAAATGATATAAAATGCAATGTCAGCATGTTCTTAGCAAACGTATTGGCATGGTAACAGATAACATTTCAGCATTATGAAATGGCATTTAACCCTACCAGTCTAACACTATCCCACTACTTGGATATTGATCTGACCTAATGTCATTGTGACTTATCAGAACAAACTAGTTACATAAACAATTAAAGATCTCTTGAATACATGCAATGTAGTGTGCTAGCAGGAAAAACCTTAAAGTGTCTAAAGGTTTTCTCCATAGTCTTTGCAGACAGCATTTCATGCAAAATAAACAGTCACATTTTTCTGCATGTGGTTTGTGGGAAAGTAGGCTCTTTCTAGCTTGGTTATCCCCACTTTTGGCCTGTTTGTCAGTGTGTTGGACTGTGTCTACTGGGTTCCTGCTAATCAGGACCCTGGTAGTTATGCTCTCTTCCTTAAATTATGGGTATGGCATACTGATAACCCAGTATTTCACCCACAATTGGCATATTGGTGCCCCCTTATAAGCTCCTAGTATATGGCACCTAGGTACCCAGGGCACTGGGTTTCCAGGGGATCCCTATGGAATGCAGCATATCTTTTGCCAACTGTAGGAAGCACATGCAAAGGTTTTTGGAGGGCTGCCACTGAAGCTTGCATGAAAAGGTGCATGCACCCTTTCACTGCCATTTACACTGCACCAGGTCACTTATAAGTCACCCCTATAGCAGGTCCTCCAGCCCTGAGGGCAGGATGCAGAGTACCTGTATGTGAGGGTACCCCTGCACTAGCAGAGGTGTCCCCACAACCTCCAGGACCTTTATTCAGACTTCGTGAGTGTGAATCCATTTTACGCGTGTACTGGACATAGGTCACTACCTATGTCCAGCTACATAATGGTAACTCTGAACATGGGCATGTTTGGTATCAAACATGTTGGAATTATACCCCAATGCTTTTGCAAGCATTGGTTGTATAATTCCATGCACTCTGGGGGTCCTTAGAGTTCCCGGAGTATTGCCATTCCAGCCTTCTGAGGTTTTCCAAGCAGCCCCAGCTGCTGCCACCTCTCAGACAGGTTTCTGTTCTCCTGTTGCTTGAGCAGCTCAGGCCCAGGAAGGCAGAACATAGGATCTCCTTTGGGACAGGGGAGTTACACTCTCTCCCTTTGGAAACAGGTGTGACTGGCTTGGAAGGGGTAGCCTCCTCAAGCCATTGGAAATGCGTGAAGGGCACATTTGGTGCCTTCCTTGCATGATCCAGTCTACACCGGTTCAGGGACCCCTAGTCCCTGCTCTGGTGCAAAACTGAACAAAGGAAAGGGGAGTGACCACTCCCCTGTCCATCACCACCCCAGGGGTGGTGCTCAGAGCTCCTCCAGAGGGTCTCTGAGTTTTGCTAACTTGGATTCCAAGTTGGCAGGGAACTCTGGGAGCACCTGAGTGGCCAGTGTCAGCAGGTGACATCAGAGCCCTCCCCTGATAGGTGATTACCTGTTTAGCTGACCAATCCCCCTTTCAGGGCTATTTAGGGTCTCTCTCTTGGGTGGTTCTTCAGATTTGGATTGCTTGACTCCAGCAGGAATCCTCTGCATCCTTTACTTCACCTTCTCACTGAAGAAACTGCATCGGGACCCTCCAGGAACTCTACAAACTGCAACAAAGAAGCAAAGATGACTTATGCAACATTGTATCTTCAGCTCCTGCCAGCAACTGCAACTGTTTCCCAGTCGTGCATCCTCAGAGGACAGCCCGTCTTCAGCCTGCACCAGAAGAACAAAGGAATCTCCCTTGGAGTGAATGAGTCACTCCCCTGCTTCAGCAGGCACCTCCCTGCAATGACGACCGGCTGGGTGGTTCCCCTCTCCTGATGAGTTGCATGGATCCTGCATCACAGGTCGTGGACTGAAGTGGTCCCAACGGTCCTGACGTCCTACTGTCCAACTTTGGTGGAGGTAAGAGCTTGCCTCCCCACGCAAGACAGTACCCCCGTGCACCATGTGTTTTGCAGTTGCCAAGGTTTGCTGACATCCTTCCACAAAGTTCTTCATGCACCGTGCAGCTCCGCCCCCCAGCACGCTATCCTGTTTCCTAATACTCCTAGCGCCTCTCTACACACTACACTTGCCTGGCTGGGAAACCGACATTCGCATCCCACTTTCTTAGTATATGGTTTGTGTTCCCCAAGGCTCATTTCTAACTACTGTGATTTTCACTAATTGCACTGTTTTCTAACTGTTTTTATGCCTATTTCTGCATACTAGTGTATATAATTTGTGTATTACTTACCTCCCAAGGGAGTATAGTCTCTATGGTATTTTTGTAATTTGTGTCACCAAAATAAAGTACCTTTATTTTTGTAACTGAGTATTTTCTTTCATGTGTGTGAGTATTGTGTGACTACAGCGGTATTGTATGAGCTTTGCTTGTCTCCTAGATAAGCCTTGGCTGTTCAGCTACAGCTACCTCTAGAGAGCATGGCTTCTAGACACTGCCTACATTTCACTAATAAGGGATAACTGGACCTAGTATAAGGTGTAAGTACCATAGGTACCCACTACAAACCAGGCCAGCCTTTTACATGGTGCCAATGCAAAAATATAAACACACAATAAATATAGTTTACAGCTTATGCCTGAGCCAGTTATTGAGATCTAGCCTTAGTGAAGACCTTTAGATTTGACTAAAATGCTATGTTTAATATACTTTCTTACAATTGCGGCTCGCAGGATTACTGGGGGCGGGGAGGCACAGGGGAGGGGGAATTAATTGTTTTACAAAATTTGTTTAAAAAACTTACCGCCGCTCCTCTGCTGCACGCAGGCACAGGCTTGCCCTGTGGCCAATCCTGACACTGCTGAAAGCAGCATCAGGATTGGCTGGGAGCGCTTAGGCAGACTGGGAGCATGTGCAGTGGGCTGGAGAGAGCCCTGTGCGCATGTATGGGTGTCTGGCCCTAGGCACTCCCCTCTGCTCGTCACCCCCTTTGACAAGGAAAAGATTATAAACAGTTTATTATCCTTTCCTTGTGAAAGGATTTGCAGTGGTTACTGTTGGCAGGTGGGGCCACGTTCCTCCGCCATAGCGGAGGAGTCGCCACTGCTTTCTTATAGGGTCAGATATGCCAGCCCTCTTCCTCCATTGTTCTTTTATTGTGTCAATTACATTTTTCTTCCCCTTACTCCAGTATACAGAATGTGACAATGGGTCAACCCACTTGAGCCTCAGCCCTATTTGTTTTGCCAGTGCTTGTTATTTTTTTGAGATCTAATTGGAGTATCAAAGCATGCACTGCAAGTAAAGATACATAACCTGCAAAATGAGCACTGTTTTAACACACTCTTGAAGGTAGTAGTGCCCTACAGTACCTCAAGAGGACACTGTCGTCCTTGGAATAAAAGTAATTGCCTTTTAGGGAAAACAAGTAATCTGAAAGCTGTTAAAGGGCACTCATAGTTTTACAATATTGTGACGTGTAATCCACGTCATCCCTAAATGTTGGTGTTCGTGACCATGAGCAAAAAGAATCCTCTGTTGTCTGATTCCTAGTGCTCTGCTGAAGTGAGAATACTTTTGGGAGACAACCCGCCAGTTTTGCATCATTAATCCAATTATAAATAGCTGACAGATGTAACAGGAAGCTACGTTGTCTGCAATTCGAGGCACTCGGTAGCTCACGGTTGATAATGTGCTACAGACGTGTCTCTGGGCCAGGGTCGGACTGGGACAAAAATAGGCCTGGGCACCAAATTAAAAGTGGCCCACATTAGTGAAGCAGATGGCTAAAAAGTGGTCATTTCAGGGGAATCATATGTAGAAACACGGCCAAAACCGATTTACACAGTGATCAATCAGCCCACCCCACCGGTCACTGCCTGACTGCACCAGTCCAGTCCTGAGAGCATCTGCTGAAGACATGTGAGTCAACGATATGTGAAGTGCGCGAGGCAACCAAGCGTTGACAGCGGAATGAGAGGCATGATAAAATAGGACACTTACAGCCTCATTAATACTTGATGCATTTGCGGTCCTTTTTCAGCAGTTATTCGCCGCGATAACGATTCCACACGAGCAGACAATTGATTACCGCCGTCTTTAAAGAAACACGCCTCTTCAGAATTCTAATTTCCGTTTGTGCCGTTATTTTAATAAATAGACAATAGGGGATAGACGCGAGGTCCCTGGAGTGTTGCCTATAGGCAGGCAATTCCATGTTGTAGTCCCTAGAGAGGGGGAGGGGGATATTACCCACCCCTCTCTATTAGTTTCAGATGGTCGGGCTGACGTAGCGTCAGGGGGAAAGGTTTAATAGCCGGTGACAAAAACGGGTGGGTTTTGTTTTTTGTGTGAGTCACCGAAGAGTACGATAATTAATAGCAACTTGTCCTGACCGGTGCTTTAATTAACCCCTTAACCTCCAGGCCTTTTCCCCCTCAGGTGCCAGGCCTGTTTTGTGACTATTTGGGGCAGTTCGTGCTTAGATTCTCATACCTTTTTGTCCACATAAGCTACCCACGCCAAATTTGGGTCTTTTTTTCTCCAACATCCTAGGGATTCTAGAGGTACCCAGAGTTTGTGGGATTCCCTGGAGGAGACCAAGAAGTTAGCCAAAATACAGCGAAAATTTTGTTTAATTTTATTTTTAAAAAATGGGAAAAAAGGGCTACAGAAGAAGGCTTGTGGTTTTTCCCCTGAAAATGGCATAAACAAAGAGTTTGCAGGTGCTAAAATTGCAATTTCCCAGCTTTCAGGAACAGGCAAACTTGAATCAGAAAACCACATTTTCAATACAATTTTGGCATTTTACTGGGACATACCTTGTTTTTACTATTTTTTTGCTTTTTGCCTCCTTCCAGTTAGTGACAGAAATGGCTGCGAAACCAATGCTGGATCCTGGAAAGATAAACATTTCTGAAAAGTAGACAAAATTCTGAATTCACCAAGGGGTCATTTGGTTGGATCCTACAAGGTTTTCCTACAGAAAATAGCAGCTGAAATAAAAAAATATTGAAATTGAGCTATAAAAATATATTTTCTCTACGTTTTACTGTGTAACTTTTCCCTGCGATGTCAGATTTCCAAAAGTAATATACCGTTACGTCTGCTGGGCTCTTCTTGTCGCGGGTATATATTGCGCTTGTAGGTTCATCATGAACCCTAGGTACTCAGAGCCAATAAAGGACCTGCACCTTGCAATGGTTTTTCATTGTATACCTGGTATACAGCAATTCATTTGGTGAAATATAAAGAGTGAAAAACAAGTATCAAGGAAACCTTTGTATTTCCAAAATGGGCACAAGGTAAGGTGTTGAGAAGCAGTGGTTATTTGCACATCTCTGAATTCCGGGGTGCCCATACTAGCATGTGAATTACGGGGCATTTCTCAAATAGACTTCTTTTTGACACACTGTCTTACATCTGGAAGGAAAAATGTAGAGAAGGGGCAATCACACTTGTTCTGCTGTTCTATGTTCTCCCAAGTCTCCAGATAAAATTTGGACCGTTCTTGCGTGGGTAGGCCTAACGCCTGGGACAGGAAACGCAACATGGACATATCACATTTTTACATTGAAAACGACATGTTTTTGGGAAAGTGCCTAGCTGTGGATTTTGATCTCTAGCTCAGCCGGCAGCTAGGGAAGCCTACCAAACCTGTGCATTTTTGAAAACTATACACCTAGGAGAATCCAAGATGGGGTGACTTGTGGGGCTCTCCCCAGGTTCTGTTACCCAGAATCCTTTGCAAACCTCAAAATATGACAAAAAAACTTGTTTTCCATACAGTTCTGGGACAGAAAGTTCTGGAATCGGAGAGGAGCCACAAATTTCCTTCCACTCAGCGTTTCCCCAAGTCTCCCGATAAAAATGGTACCTCACTGGTGTGGGTAGGCCTTGTGCCCACAACAGGAAATGCCCCAAAACACAACATGGACACATCACATTTTCCCAAAGAAAACAGAACAGTTTTTTGCCAAGTGCCTAGCTGTGGATTTTGGCCTCTAGCTCAACCGGCACCTAGGAAAACCTACCAAACCTGTGCATTTTTGAAAACTAGACCCTAAGAGAATCTAAGATGGGGTGACGTGGGGCTCTCACCAGGTTCTGTTACCCAGAATCCTTTGCAAACCTCAAAATATGGCAAAAAAAACACTTTTTCCATACATTTCTGTGCCAGAAAGTTCTGGAATCTGAGAGGAGCCATAAATTTCCTTCCACCCAGCGTTCCCCAAGTCTCCCAATAAAAATGGTACCTCAATGGTGTGGGTAGGCCTAGTGCCCACAACAGGAAATGCCCCAAAATACAATGTGGACACATCACATTTTCCCAAAGAACACAGAACAGTTTTTTGCCAAGTGCCTAGCCGTGGATTTAGGCCTGTAGCTCAGCCGGCACTTAGGTAAACCTACCAATTCTGTGCATTTTTGAAAACTAGACACCTAAGGAAATCCAAGATGGGGTGACGTGGGGCTCTCACCAGATTCTGTTACCCAGAATCCTTTGCAAACTTCAAAATTTGGCAAAAAAAACACTTTTTCCACACATTTCGGTGACAGAAAGTTCTGGAATCTGAAAACAGCCACAAATTTCCTTCCACCCAATGTTCCCCCAAGTCTCCCTATAAAAATGGTACCTTACTTGTGTGGGTAGGTCTAGTGCCCACAAACGGAAATGCCCCAAAACACTATGTGGACACATCAAAATTATCAAATACAAAACTACCTTGTTTTTTTCTGGGGGGGGAGGGGGGACAGGGCTGATTGCAGAGGTCCCATTACTTTTTGCCCCCATTTTTCTCTTTTTTGCTGGTGTTTCCTGACTCTGATGGTATCCTGGGTACTGCTAACCAGTCCCAGGGCCTTTGCTCTTTATAAAATGAGTATGCAGATTATGCTTATTATAAATGGCTAAGTCAACCTATCCATAAGTCCCTATTGTATGGTAGGGCATGTAGGTTTAGGGACCCCAGCATAGGTGGTGCCCCCATAGGTGCACTGCTGAGGTGTCCAATGTCATTTTAAAGGCAGGCCTGCCTTGCTGGCTGCTTTTAAATTAAAGTTCCATGTAAATTCAACTTTGGAATTAAAAGTAGTTCCAAAGTCTTAAACTACCTTATTTTTACATAGAAGTCACCCCTAAGGTGTGCCCTATGTGCCCCTAGGGGGCTGGGTGCCATGTAACTATAAGCAGGGACCTTATAGAAATATTTTTATAAGCCCTGGTGAGGTAAAACAGCCAAATTCATTTTTCCCTCATTGTAGTGAATGGCCTTCATAGTCTAGAAAGAAGAGACTTTATTTTAATTTTAAAAGTCTCCTTAATTAACAGATACCTCAAGTTTGGTATGAAATTAATTTTTATAAAAAATCCCACAACTTCTAGTTGTTGGACTTAATATAACTTGTTCAGGTAACGAGTTTTAAACTTTACCTGAAAAGTTGCCAACTTCAGCCCTGCAGTGTTTTTCTGCTTTGCTCTGATTGGCCAGCCTCTGGCAGCCTGGCCAGGCTGCCTTGATGAGGTGTGAAGTGGCCTGGCTCAACACAAAGACATGTGTCTGGGGGAGGAGATCTTCCCTCAGCAGATAGAGAGGCAGGAAGGGGGAGGCTGCCAAACTGGTCTTCAAAGGCAGGGAAGGACATTTGGAGCAACCCAGCACTTCCCTTACATCCTCCAAATCGAGACAATTAGGTGCCCCCTTGATTAGAATAGGAGAGGGCAGGAGAAGGGTCTGTTTAAGATTTTTAGCCTCACCAGTGGGTGGGCTCAGCCAGATGTAACCTCGAAAAATCATTTACAGCCATGATGGATTTTTGAGGAATGTTGCTTCCTGGGATGGATTTTTGCCACACTTCCCAGGAAGTGGTCATCACAGGGGGAAGGACTCTGCACCTGATTGGAGAACCCGGACCCCCCTGTCTTTCACCCAGAAGCAAGGATAAAACTGGCAGACCTGCACCCACACCTCAGATCCCTTCCAGATTCCAACAAGGAAGAACTACAGAAGAAGAAGGACTGCCTTGCTGGACCCCTGACCTGCACCTGACACTTCACTCTGGAGGACTGCACCGGCTGCACACTTGGGCTTCACCACAAGGACTGTGCCTGGCTTCAACTGGTTCAAGGAGGGTCTACCTGTTTGCTACAGGTGAGAAATTGCTAACTAGAGTCTCCTGCACAACTCCTGAAGAAGCTGACAACTGTCCAGTGGCCAAAAAGGAGTTTGTGCCAGATGCATTCTGGGAGTTGTAGTCCGCACCCTTAAGGAGCATCTCAGAGCGTCTGGAACCGTGAAGTGAGCTGTGGACCTCAAAAGAACCTTAAAGGAACATCTGGAAGAAGATCCAGAAGTTTGGAAAAGTTTGGAGAACTTTTGGAAAAAAGCTTCATAAAAGGACAGACCCACCGCAGCAACTCTAGTCTGCTTGCCTCAACCCGGCTTGACTTGCAGGTTTGTCCCGGTGAAGAATATCTCTGAAAAAGTGACTACGTCCGAATGTAGGAATCTGACCGGGACCTCCCAGGCAGTGTGTTCGAAGAGGGCTCCAGGGACGTCGGATCAAGATTCAGGTTTGCCCCGGTTGAAGAATTTTCATCTCGAAAAAACGACTACGTCCAAAGGTAAAAATCTCCACCGAGGGCTACCACGACGCGTATCCGACGAAGAGTTCCAGGAGCTTGGATTGGACTGGCGACTTGGTCCCACTGAAGAAAATATCCAGTAAAACGACTAAGTGCGAAGGTAAACTTTTGACCGAGACCTCCTGCGAGCTGTAGCCGAGCAGGGCTTCATCACGGTCGGCCTGAAACCTTGGCTTTGCGCCAGTCGAGGTGCGACCAGATTGGCGCTTTTCGTTTCTAAGTGCTAAAAAGCATGAATTCTTTAAAAATTCATATCTTCGGTTCCCCTTATCCGATGTTATTAGTTTGGGTGTCATTTTAAAGATAAGAATATAATCTATTTTTATAAATTGGTGTTGGAATTTTATTATGTTTTGTGTTTTCCTTATTTACTGTTTTGAGATTTTTACATGCTTTACACATATGTCTCCTAAGTAAAGCCTTGTCGCTTGTAGCCAAGCTACCAAGGGTTGAGCTGGGTTTAATTTATTGAGACCTAACTGGACCTAAGTGGAGGTTAGTGGTTTATTGCTAAGTGTAGGTACTTACCTGCCCTTACCAATAGTCCATTTTCCAGCAGGGGGGCCACCTGCGTGTTTGGTCCTGGGCTCAGTAGCCATGTAGGGAAACCTGCTAAACCCAAGCATTTCTGAAAACTAGACACCCAAGGGAGTCCAGGGAGGTTTGACTTGCGTGGATCCCCCAGTGTTTTCTTACCTAGAATCCTCAGCAAACCTCAAATTTAGCTAAAAAAAAAAAAAAAAACACATTTCTATGTGGGATCACCGCACCGGCGCAAATTTCCTACCACCCAACGTTTCGCTCAGTCTCCCGGTAAAAATGATACCTCACTTGTGTAGGTGGGTCAAGTGCCTGTGACAGGGAAGAGCCAAAAACATGTCAAAAATGAGGGGAAACCAAAGCAGTTCCAAAAGTGCAGTTTGAAAAAAAACATTTTTAGGCTGACAATTGGGACAGAATTTTTATCAGTATAGATGCGACAATGCTGGATGGTAGGAATTTTGTGGATTCCTGCAGATTCCGGAAGGTTCCATCACAAAAATGTGGGAAAATGTGCGATTTCCAGCAAAAGGTTTGCAGGGCATTGTGGGTATGAAAATGGTGCAGGGTGCATTTGAAGCACACCACCCTTGGCTCAACCTTCTGTTTAGTTTTCAGATGTGTCTAGGTCTCGTAGATTTTTCTACATTGCAGCGTCCTAAAGTCCAAAAAGTGGTGTCCTCACCATTTCAAGTCGGACAATTTTGAAAGACCAACTCTCATGGCCAAAATGTAACACCAAAACCTCAAATAATCAAATGTCCTCTTGCTTGCCGTGGGATAAGATGTTTTAGTGTGTGGGAGAGAGAGCTGAAGGACTGTTACCCCCTTCAGTTGGGGAGGGGGCATAACCATGCCCATACTGGTTGGTAGCCACTACCCCACTATTTTTTCTAGTAGGTTTTCTGACCCCCGGGGAGGGGATCGGGGGTAATTGCCCCTTCTGCCCACCGGTCGGCAGAACAACTTTGTCCCTATTTATTTGGGGTGGGGGTACGGCCATACCTCATCCTCTTTTTAAACAAAATAATTCTTCCCTGGTCTTTGCTCAGCTTTATTCCCCTCTTGGGGGAAGAGTGGCCTTCCAAAAAAAGGCCGATCTGCCTCCAAGTGGGGTAAAAATGGCCAACAGTAATGTGCGCCCATGGTGAGGGACCCTAGCCCAAGGGGCTGCCCCCCCAAACAATACACACACACACCAATTCCGGGTGCAAAGTGGTTTCTGCCCCTCCTGGGGGCAGATCGGCCTAATAGAAATAGGCTGATCTGCCTCCAAGGGGGGCAGAAATGACCTAAAATAAATTTGCCCCATTAGGGAAGCGACCCTTGCCTGAGGGGTCGCACCTGACCTGTTAAAAAAAAGAGAAAAAATCCCTGGTGCCTAGTGGTTTCTGCCCCCCTTGGGGGAGGATCAGCCTAATTAAAATAGGCCGATCTGCCCCCAAGAGAGGCAGAAACGGCCTAAAATGAATTTGCCCCACAGGGAAGGGACCCTTGCCTAAGGGGTCGCTCCCCTTACGTGAAATTGGCACACACAAAAATTCCTTGTGTCTAGTGGTTTCTGCCCCCTTTATGGGCAGATTGGCCTAAGAAAAATAGGCCGATCTGCCCCCAAGGGGGGCTGAAACTACCTAAAATAAATTCCCCCACTCCCCCCCTTCCCCCCTCCCCCCCTCCCCATCTGTAAAAAATAAAAAAATAAAAAAATAAAAATCCCTGGTGCCTAGTGGTTTCTGGCCCCCTTGGGGGCAGATCAGCCTAATAAAATAGGGGGCATAAATGACCTAAAATAAAATTGTTCCCCCAGGGGAGCAACCCTTGCCTAAGCGGTCACTCACCATCTGTAAAAAAAAAATAAAAAAAAATAATCCCTGGTGCCTAGTGGTTTCTGTCCCCCTTGGGGGTAGATCGGCCTAATTAAGATAGACCAATGTGCCCGCAAGGGGGGTCAGAAATGGCCTAAAATAAATTTGCCCCCCAGGGGAGCGACCCTTGCCTAAGGGGTCGCTCCCCTTTAGAGAAATTGTCCAAAAAAAAAAATCTGTGGTGTCTAGTGGTTTCTGCCCCCATTGGGGGCAGAATGGCCTAATTAAAATAGGCTGATCTGCCCCTAAGGGGGCAGAAATGGCCTAAAAATAATTTGCCCCTCAGGGGAGCGACCCTTGTCTAAGGGGTCGCTCCCCTCCTGTAAAAAAAAAAAAAAAAAAAAAGAAAAGTCAACAATCCCTGACGTCTAATGGTTTTTGCACCCCCCCCCCCCCGGGGCAGATCGGTCTAATTTCAGTAGGCTGATCTGCCCCAAGGAGGGGCAGAAAAGGTCTTAAAAAAAATTCCCCCCCTAGGGAGCGACCCTTGCCCAAGGGGCCGCTCCCCTTATTTCTAAATATAGAAAAAAAAATCCCTAGTGCCTAGTGGGCATTTCTGCAGCCTGATCGTGAAATGCTTACAGATACATGAAAGGAAAGGCCTTTCCTTTCATTTCATGCCTCTGCCTGCCCCCAGATCCTGGTCGGAAGAGAAGTGCATAGCATTTCCCTCCCGCATCGCGCTGGAAGCAGGTGATCTCTGATGAGGTCAGTGCGTGATTTGCGCGCTGACGTCATCAGAGGTCACTGGGGGTAGACTGGGGTGGAAGGGGAAGCAAATTCCCCTTCCATCCCTGCCCTTTGGCTCATGGACGAGCTGGTCTCTTTGTTGCCACACGGCAACCGAGGACAAGACTAGCTCGTACCGGGCACCCAGAGGGTTAAATGGGCAGGTACTGTATGCTACTGAGTACCTGCACTTCTTTAATTTGAAAGGGAGAGTACCACTACTTCTCAGCACTACTGCAATACATGTAATGGGTGAGTACCAGCACTTCCAAGGAGTAAACAGGTACTCTGAGTTAGTGAGTGTTAGAAATGGGGTCTCTAGTTGGCAGAGGTATACACCCTTGTCCAAGTGGGTGCCACAATCCTAGTCAGGGTAAGTCGCAACTCAACACAAATTATCCTGTGCTCACCCTCTGATAGCTTGGCACAGAGCAGGCAGGCTTAACTTAGAAGGCAATGTGTAAAGTATTTGTGCAATACCTCATACAGAAACATAGTAAAAAGCACCACAAAAATACACCACACAGGGTTAGAAAAATAGATAATATTCATCTAAATAAAATAAGGTCAAAACAATAAAAATCCACTGTACACAAGCAAAGTTATGATTTTTTAAAGATTAAATCCCACTAAAGAGCTTAAAAATTCAATATCTCTAACTGGGGACCCCCAGGCACAGTACCTGTGGAAATTAGGAAAAAGAGATGTTGCATGGAGTCGTGGAGATGAAGCGTTGCAGGAGCCGGTGTGTCGTCCCATCCAGTTGCAGAGGGTGCTGGTGCGGCTTCAGTGGCGAGGCATTGGTTCCTTGTGACCCGGCGGGGTTGATGAATCCAGTCGGTCAAGACATGATGAGTCGACTTCACAGTGTTGCGATCACACTGTGTGCCGTGAGAGGTGTCGCGGCAACGTCGGACTTGCGCTGCAGGCCGCGGTCGTTGCGTGGAGCGATGTCCACAGAGCGGAAACAGCTGCGGGCGTCGGTGCAGGCATTGCTGTAGTTGTTCTTGGCATCGCTGAAGTCAGAAAACTAGCTAAAAACAAGCTGGTGAAGTCTTTGTTGGGCCTGAGACTTCTGAACAGGAGGCAAGCTCAATCCAAGCCCTTGGAGAGCACTTTTGGGGAAGGCAGAGTCCTTCCAGCAAGGTCGGAGGCCAGCAGGTCAACAAGCAGGGCAGCAGTTCTTCTCAGCAAAGAAGTCCAGATGAGTCCTTTGGGCAGCCAGGCAGTTCCTCTGACAGAGTTCAGGTGTAGGTCCAGAAGTGTCTGATGTGGTGAGGTCAGAGACCCAGTTTATATACCCAAAAATGGCTTTGAAGTGGAGGAAACTTCAAAAAGTTGTTTTGAAGTGCTCAAGCTCCCCTTTTAGTGTCCTGTCTGCGAGGTTCCCTTTGGGGGGGTTATTAGTCCTTTGTGTGAAGGCAGGCTACTGGCCTTTGAAATATAAGAGGGCGCCCCCTCCATCCTCCCTGCCCAGGGAGACCCATTCAGTATGCAGACAAATGCAGATGTGACTGAGTGTCCTGTGTTTATGGCTATCTGAGTGGAATGCACAAGGGGAGCTGTCAACCAGCACAGACCAGACACGGACTGGAGACTGGGCTGTAAGGCACAAATGCCAGTAAGTGCAGAGAAATCCCCACTCGATAAAGGTGGCGTTTCTAAAATAGTAATATTAAATCCAACTTTACCAGTAACCAGGATTTTCTATTACCATACTGGCAATACTAAACAAGCACCTTGCCCTATGGGTTGCCTAGGGCCTATCTTAGGGGTGACGTATATGTAGAAAAAGGGGAGTTTAAGGCTTAGCAAGTAGTTGTAAATGCCAAGTTGAGGTGGCAGTGAAACTGCATACACAGGCCTACCAATGGCAGGCCTGAGACATGGTGAAGGGCTAATTATGTGGGTGGCACAATCAGTGCTGCTGGCCCATTAGTAGCATTTAATTTACAGGCCTTGGGTACATGTAGTGCAGTTTACTAGGGAATTACAAGTAAATCAGATATGCCTATTGGGTATGAGCCAATGTTACCATGTTTTTAGGGAGAGAGCACATGCACTTTTAGCACTGGTTAGCAGTGGTAAAGTATCCAGAGTCCTAAAGCTAGCAAAATGAGGTCAGAAAAAGAAGAGGAGGAAGGCAAAACATTTGGGGTGCCCCTTCAGAGAGGCCATTTTCCAACAGTGAGTATCAGCACTTCTATATTTCCATTTAAGGCACTGCTCCTGACTCTGCGTGGTTATTGCGGCCTACACTACATTGGCGATGAGGATGGCCACGCTGCTATCTTTACATCTTTACTTGCCTCCATCAACCACGGTGCCCTGCTTCTCGCTGCATCACCTGTGTGCCGCCTTAGGTGGTGCTGGCTCACGGGGACTGCAGAATTTTGGTATCACACTGGTGCACAGCTTCATCTGGAGTATTCCGCCTGCCTGCCCGTCAACCTCCCAGTTTGTGCTTATCCTCGCAGCCCCCCCACTCACCACCCCCCCTCTTGGCATCTGTGATACTCCAGCTGGCAGGCCCAACCAGCTCCTCTGAGCTCCGCACAGTGAGGGCCGCGCCTGTGCTTGTCTGTCATGCCCTTGGAGCTTCCCAGCTATGTTACTCTGACGCCCTGCAAACCAGTTTCCATGCACCACAGATTAACTGAAGTGAGTGAGCCTGCCACATGCTCAGTGCTCTGCATGCTTTGAGCCTTACAGCCTCTGCCAGGTACAGTGCACACTTCAAAGGGAGAACGTCATCAGCTCTGCTGCCAGCTCATCATTGCCAAGCCTTATGTTTGCCTCTTGGGGCAATAAAACAAAAAGGGGATGACACCATAATAAAGATTGAGAAAAAAAGTGGAAGGGGGCAGGTCATCACCCTAAAGCCCTGCGGCCTCCCAGGGAGCCAGCAAAGCCACTCCGTCCCAATGGTCAGGGAACAAAGGCACTATTCCCACCACACAAGGCACCTAGTGAACAGGACATTAGAAACATTTAGGCCACCCAACACAGGCCACAGCCACACATTTTTCAACATCCCTGATTTCCATCAACTGCCACAGTATCCAGTATCCCAACCATCAAACCATTCACAATTACTGCCCCCCCGCCAGCGGCCAAGTGGAAGGCCTGGGTTGAGCGCCTCAAGACCTACTTCAAAGCCCTGGAAGTGAAGGACGAGAAGAAACAACCACTAGTCCTACACCTGGGGGGTCAGGACATTCACAAAATCACTAAGAAAGTAGCTGAGGGGACCCCTCACACTTACGCCATGCTTAAGAATGCGGTCACGGTGCATTTTGAACCCAGCGCCAACCCTGACTATGAAAGCTTCCTACTGCACCAGGCACACCAGAAACCTGACAGGTCAGTAGATGTTTTCTACACCCGCCTGAGGGAATTAGCCAGCACCTGCACATTACCAGACGAAGAGGATTAAGTGAGGGCTCCGTTTATCCAAGGATGCACCTCTTCGAAGCTCCGCAAGTGCATCATTCAAGAACCTAACATGAGCATGAAGGAAATCCTCACCCTGGGTCGCTCGAAGGCGCTTTTGAAAGCTCGAAATGCGCACATGGAACAGACACCATCAGTCCAAATTAAAACCAGACCTGTAAACACTGTGGTCATAGAAGCCACTAAAACCAAGACTGAACGAACAAAACCAAGGCCAAGAGACAGGCTCTGTAGATGGTAGAACACTCAGGTGGCTGCCCAGCCACGAGGAAAAACTTGTAGTGCATGCAGTAAACTAAACCATTTCTTAAAAGTTTGTGGCTTGTCACCCAGGGTAGCGCCAACAACATCCAAGAAGTTAGTCAAGGGAGTAGCTGCCCTTCCCACCACATCATCAGATAGCGACATAGATGACGACCAAGAGGTGGTTTATGTAGTGAGAACGGTGAATGAAGGGGGAACAAACAGTCAGAGGTTATCCACATGTCAAGTGGTGATGCATGGATACTCTGTTCCGGCTCCTATAGACCCAGGGGCCTCAATCAACCTCATGGCCACAGAGGTATACCACGGCCTATATAGTCCACTGTCTCTCAGGTCCATCCGGGTGCAGGTATATGCCTTTGGCAATGCCCAGCCACTGCAGATAGCTGGCATCTTCCCAACATTGCACACAAGACTTCAAAGCTCATTACTAATATCTACTTCTCACAAGAAGGGTCTGAGTTTTTGCTCAGTTGCTAGACGGCACAAGGCCTGAGTTTAGTCCAATTCACATTCAGAGTTAGCACCAGCAGCCTAGAGGTCCTCAAAAGGGAGTTCAAGATGCTCTTCAGCTGTATTGGGCGCCTAAAAGAGCCCCCTCTCTGGCTACATATCATTGTGTCCTTGGTCCCAGTCGCCCTAAGGCACAGACAAGTGGCCTTTTATCTTCACCCAAAAGTGGAACGAAAGTTGCAACTCTTGGAGCAAGCCGGAATTATAGAAAGGAAATATGGGCCCATGCATGGGTGTCCCAGGTAGTCGTTGCAGAGAAACCAACGCAGCCTGATGCAGTGCGCATCTGTGTGGACATGAGGCTGCTGAACCACCCCATCAAGCGGGAGAGACACCTGACCCAAACTATCAATGACATCATCGGGGAACTCTCCGGTTCAAAATGTCTCTCCTTTCTGGCTGCCACCAGATCCTGCGGCACTGTGACTCCCGTCCGATACCCACCTTCTCCACCTACTGGCCTTTATGGGTGTAACTGTTTGAACTTCGGCATTTCCAGCACCGCAGAGCAGTATTCTAGCATCTCATTAAGGAGGTCCTGCAAGGGCTCTCAGGTGTGCTAAGTGTAAGTGAAAATATTATTGTGCATGCCTCCACTCTGGAAAGTCACCTGGCTCACCTGCGAGCAGTGTTTGTGAGACTTAGGGAATGTGAATTGACTCTACACCCCAAAAAGGGTCTTTTAATGTAATATTTTTCGTTTATTATCTTGATGTGCAAATATGCAACTTAGGATATTCATTTGATTAGCTTAATGGAAAGGTATCATGTACAATTTAAAACAAATTTTTAATAAAACGATGGATATGAACCAACTATCTCACTCTCTGGTTGTACATTTCGACATAGTAATAAAAGTATGAATTAATTGAGAGGTTAAGGTTGCTGGGGGGTTTTGTTTACATTATTAGATTTTTCCCTGCCCCAGGGACTACATTCACAGACAGTGCATTTGCTGTCTAATGGGCAAGATCTGAAAAGGAGCCAACTGGGTCAAAACACAGAGATATTATTGTGGCGAAGCCTTACGACTGTCCCAGCTCAAAGGGTGATTGTGATTATCAGGACAAAGCGAAAGACACGCCTCAAAAGGAAACCAACCTCAACCCACAATGTTGAATCTAAACAAAAGGTGGTTAACAAAGGAAAGAGAAAACAGTGGCTTGAGGCCCTGGTTGTAGCTTTCATATAAAAGGAAAAGAAGGTGTTGGATCAGATCCTCAGTACAGACTGGATATTTATAAATCAGCAAACAGAAGGTCTGGGGAGGAATTAGAAAAAAAGGAGAAGAGATGCAACTTGACTCACCAGATAGAACAGAAAGAAGAATTAAATTATGAGGCGATAATAAGGACCCTTTCATACCAAAGCAGGCGAACATTGACAGTGAAGAAGATATATGGCAGGACATTCAGGCAGATTCCCTAGAAAAGGAGATTGATTTGTACTCTTCTAAACCATCACCTCTAAATGATAGATGACCTCTCTGTGTATCACACACTAAAAGGAAGAATGGCAAGTAAATCTGAAGTTAATTTAGAGGAGGAACAGGAGGAGACATGCTTCCTATTGAAGACATTGAATCATGTTTAAACTCTTTACCTACCTATGTTACCAAGCATCACACAACAAGGAAGGTAAGATATTAAAAAGCAGCATATTCTAAGGGCGTCATTCCTGAGGTCGAACAGAAATGTATACATTCTCTCAGAGTTCCATTATACATAAGGAAAAATGTTCAGCTGATTTACTTATTATATCCACACACAGAAAGAGAGCATACACACCTGCACTTATTGGGTCACTTCCAGATAAAAACAGCAAGAAGATTGACAATGTAGACAGGACGATAGAAAGATCAACTTCCACACAATGGTGAATTTCAGGTTTAAGTGCCCTCCTCATGAGGAATGGACATTGACATTGGGATGAAATTGAGGAACTCATGCATTGTGTCTCAGATGAATACCAAAAGATAGCAAACAACATAATTCAAGAGGAAAAGACAAGGACCCATTCCTAGATGACTGGTTTGTAAAGGGGAACTTGTTACAGCAATGTCGGAAGAGCATGGGGAGGTCATTTTTAGTTTGCACACAGTGGGATTTAAATTCAGTATGAAGAAATGATCAACACATCTGTCTCAGAAGAAGATTCTGGGAACTGAATTAAACACTCGGAAAGCAATGGCTCTCACCACTCAAAGGAGTATTTTGGCATTACAGCAACAAGTTCACCTTCCCTACAAGTCATGTTCTTTGACAGTGAGGACAGTGATCATGTTGTTAGGAATGAGAGCATCGTGTATTGTTTTGATTCCACACACAAGACTACATATACGCCCCAAGCAGGAGCGAATGGCAATCAGTGATCACTGTCAAAACGGTATGGGAATGTTTGTATGCTTGCTATCCATCAAGTGTAAAAAATAATGAAAATGGTGGTTGTGAGAAATTGGGTTTTTGACTGGGGGGGGTGAGCCCTTCTCAAGCAGCAACCAGTCCTTGTAAGGTTGAAACACAAGTCACTATATCAATCTGTGCTTAACCTTCTGGTAGCTTAACTTAGAGGCAACATGTAAAGCAATTATGGAGCATTTAAACAGTAACAGAGTGAAAAAACAACACAAGAAAAATCTCGTACCAATTTAGGAAAATAGAGTACATTTTAGGAAATTATTTGAGACTAAAACAACAAAACTCTAATCAGTAGAACTGGAGTTATGACTTTTTAAAGTTTGAAGTGATAAATGGTGCTTAAATTATCAAAACTATTCACTGAGGTAAAGTCTAATGGTAAGGCCTACCATAATGGAGTGTGGTTTGGCTGCACAAAGTAGATTGGGCCCTGTCTTTGCTTACCTTCTAACTTAGAAGAAATTCTGAAGACAAATGTCTGAGAAGGTAAAGTTTAGCTGGGCAAAGCTGCCAGTGGTGTCTGAGGAGAGGACACTGTCATCGGGGACCTCCTGGACAAAGTCCTGGTGAAAATGTCTACTTTCAAACCTAGGGCTGATTAAGACGTTGGCGAAGGGGATTACTCAAACGTGATGGATATCCCTCCTGCTGTATTACAAGTTCCATTTTATTCAATGGAACTTTTAATACAGCAGATGTGATATCTGTCATGTTTGCGATGGAGTAATCCCCGCCGCCAGAGTCGTAATCAGGCCCTAAGTCTATTTTATGGAAAGTTTTGGATTTGGCTGTCTGGGTACCTTTAGGACCACTTCCAGGGGTCTAAGACTGGAGAGGAACCTCGTGGAGGGTCAGGACTCACCCAGACTGGGTCCAAGTGTGGGTTCAAGATGGTTGGAGCATTTTATTTCCCTGAGGCTCTGATTAGGAGGCCAGTCAACCATCCCTTGGATTCACTCTGGAAGTCTTGGGTTCATGCAGAAAGCAGGTCTCAAGCAGCAGTGCTGTCCTCTGAGGGCACAAGTCAGTCTTCAGGCAGGAGGCAGTCCTCTTGGTGCAACAGGGCATCCCTCTGAAGTACACAACAGGCTACAGGCAGAGGGGCTGTTCTGAGAGTCTTTCAAAGGTATATTTGTATTCCTGGTGCCAGCTTTGAAGTGGAATAAACTTTTCAAGTCTTCCCTCCCCCGAAGTGTCTCAAATTTCGTAATTCCTTGCCCTAGACTTAGGATGTCTAGAGTCACAAAAGGCTAGTGTTAAACTGTTTGTGTGTGTGCTGAGGTGGTCAGTCTAAGTGGGGCTGTGCACAGCTCTGCCCCCCATCCTGCTTGGATGGCCCATCTCCATTGTGGTTTAAGAAATTACGCTTTGGACCAATGCATAAAGCTACATAAAAAATCTCACATTCAAAACAATTTTTTTTTAGCAATCCTTTCCTTAAGAAGACTAAGGGCCAGATGTATGAAAATATTTTGCACTCGCAAACGGTAAAAGTGGCCGTTTGCGAGTGCAAAATAGTAGTCTGCAATGCATGAAAGGCATTCGCAGACCACAAAGTAGAAATCGCTAAAATTGCGATTTTTAACGTTGCGACCTGGATTTTGCGAATCGCAATTTGCGATTAGCTAAATCCAGGTCGCAAGGCAATGCTGCAAAAAATCGCAAATTGCGATTTTTCGCAGAATGGCAATTTGCACAGACGATAGAACCTAAACGTGGAAAGAGCAAAAAACAAAAAAACTACAACCACACTCAAAAACCAGTACCTCACTACCAACCAGACAATAGGAGGGTCACCTTTTTAACAACAATCTCTTACAGTCAGTTCATGTGCGACTTTTCCCCCACATGACAGAATAAAGTTTACTTCCCCTTAATACACCACTAATACTACAAACTGTGCAGTTAGGAAAACAATCAGCCAAAAACAATTAGCTATATGTAGATGACATCTTTGGAATACTCTGAACATAATGGGTGTACTGCAGTGCATCCTACAAGAGTATAATGGGTATACTGCAGAGTGCATCGTACAAGCTCAAAAACTAATTGACATGATGTCTTGTGACCACAGTGTATAAAGCACCTGACCCCGCCCATAATCTTGCCCACAAATAAAGGTGGACAAATTCACCCAGACTCCAGGCCTGATGCCATTCAAAGCACAGTCAACACAAGTGAGTCCTGTAAGTACCAAGTGAAAAGACACCAGCCTAAAAAATTTAATAGGACTGATATATTGCTACCCTTTAGGTCCATAGCATGGTAGTTTAATATTTTCCCTGGACCTGAAAACGAAGAATTAATAAAAAGTTCAAATTCTTCTGAAAATTAGGTGATATGTCAAGACAGAGCAGAGCTCCTTCAGGGGAATCATTCACACATAATGTACAGTGATAAAAATCTAGTGGCCGCTAAGGAAACTAGAGAGCTCAGTACTCACTTCAACCCTCATTGGCTGAAGTTTGGGCCAAATGAGGTGGATGGACTACAAACACTGTTGTTGAATCAATGGTTTTTTTTAACACTGCTGATTGCCAGCCTGACAAAGGTGAATGATTGAAGCATGGAAGTCTATGAGTGATCTCATTCTGGAGAGCTAAGCTTATCATCAGTAGGAATCTGGCTCTCTATATAGTGCAGTAAAATGAAGTACACTGTGCAGAGTCCAGTTGATTCCTGATTGGTATTGCAGAGGAAAAAAGTAGATAGGACTAATGCTTTATTTTGTGGTAATGTGGGCGAGCAGTTAGGTTTATCAGAGGGTAGTGCTAAGCATTTGTTGTACTCACAGAGGCAATAAATGAGACACACACTAAAAATAAATCCAAGACCAATTTAGAAAATATATATTATTTTTATATGTGTTTCAAACCCAAGAACTTCGAAATCAGGTAAGTAGAATACTTTGCAGTCAAAAATCAATACTTACTGCAATTTTTAAGTTCAGCAATGTTAACCTATGGGAGGAAAACAACAACACAGTTTTGCAGATAAGTACACGACTTACAAATCCAGTCTTCGGGATATTGGGTCAACACCACACAAGGTTCAAATACCAAGAGTGCACCCACATCGACACAGAGGCGGGCGGGTGCAGAGGTCAAATCTGGAGTTGGGTGCCCAATGCTAACAATGGAGACTGGGGGTGAACAAAGAAGATGTGTTGCTCACGGGTGAGTAAAGTGGTGTCAGCGGTCAATCTCCTGTGGTTGAGATAAGTACAAGGGGGGCACAAGGTAGCACCAAACCTACACCCACAGCAGCACAGTAGCGGCCTGGTGCAGAGTGCCAACACAGCGTTGGGTGCCAAATGCTAATCAATGGAGATTGCCGGTAATTGAAGATGCACTGCTCCCAGGTGAGTAAAGCGGTGTCAGGGGTTGATCTCCTGGGGTTGAGGTAAGCATGAGGGCACAAGGCAGCACCAAACTTAGATCCTCAGTGGCACAGGGGTTGCCGGGTGCAGAATGCCAACACAGCACCGGGCACTCAATGCAAGTCTACGGGGGGGATCAGTTGTGGAAAAAGGTTGAATGCTCGGGCCTGGAGGCTGAACAAGAAAACCCACAGCTGCCCAGGTAAGTTCTGATGCTAGGTAACGTAGGGACACCAACGGTCCATCTCCCCAAGTCCCAGGGGCTCCAGGTGCAGGGGTGTCTTTTGGTGTTGGGAACAACTTTACAGGACAGGTTGCGGTCAGGGGGAGTCTTTGGTTTTAGGCTGCAGGCCAGCAGGGGTAAGCCCACGGTGGACTCAGACTCAGAATCGCTGTGGAACATTCACAGGACTAGTGGGCCACTTGGACTTGGACCGTGGGTGTCAGGTGCAGAGTGGGTCCGGAGGTGGTTTCATGGTTCCTCAGGGGAGAAAGTTGATTTCTTCTTGAAAAGGTCTGCTGTTCTTGCGAGACCTAGATCTTTATCAGAGGCAGGCAGTCCTCCTAAAAGCTTTAGTGGTCTCTGGGCTGTAGGAAAGGTCGTCTTTTGGCACGGGATTCTCAAGGATTGTAGACAAGCTGGTAGGGCTGGGACCAAGTCAGTTCGTGTATGCAAGGCCTTTGAAGCGCCCCACCTTAGAATGTCCATCCTGCCTGGGAGAGGAGATAACACCGCTCCCCAGTGCAAGCTTTTGTCTCTAGGTCTCATGTCTCATTTTAGCTTTCTGTTATTGAAAGTTCTCCTTTCTAAATTGACAGCTGGATAGTGACATTAAAAAAAACTGCACTCCTATTAACATTGTAGACTAAAATTTCACAAAATGCACTGAATAATTGTGAAAGTGGTGCTGTGGTTTCGATGATTCTTTGACTATGGTTAATTTTATATAGATGCCTAGTATAAGTTCACATGTTCTTGTTAGAAATTGGATCTCTAGTTGGCAGAGGTATGCACCCTGTCCAAGTAGGGATCCCAATCCTAGTCAGAGTAAATCAGATACACTCTATTTTAACCTGTGCTTACCCTCTGGTAACTTGGCATGGAACAGGCAGGCTTAACTTAAGAGGCAATGCGTAAAGTATTTGTGCAACACTTTAATTACAGTAACACAGTGAAAGACACCACAAAAAGGACTCCCCCCAATTCAGAAAAATAGATACTTTTTATCAGGGTATAACAAGACATAAACAAAAACCCAATTAGTGTATCATGAGTTATTCACTTTTCAATATTGCAGTCATAGTGCTTTCAAGGGGCTCCTTTAAGAGTCTTTATGGTAATTCAGCAGCGCCACTCAAGGCTGTCTCAGCCTCCGAATCTCGGGGTCCCATGAGGCATTCAGATACGGAGGCCAGAATACGACAAAGTAACTCCCCCAACTGCCCTCAATGTCGTGGGGGAGGTTGAGAGTAGACCCCCTAGTCTTTATCACAGTACCTTAGCTTGTGAGAAGCCATTCCAGGCATCGGCTGGCCTCGTACCCATGGCCTGCAGTGTTATCAAGTAAGTCATGCAGTTCCTGCCCCGGAGGGACTGTCGAGTATGCTCCCAGTGTGGTGCGATTGCTGGGCAATAGGGAGAGAAACCTGTGTCACTCGGCAACAGATAGAAGGAAGGAGAAATCAAGGCAAGTAGCACCGTACCGGGCGGAATGGTTATATTGCGCTCGTCGACTTCCCTCTGTACTGTAGCGCTGCTGTGTCTCCCAAACCGGCAACCTCAAGCATGACTCATAATTTGAAAGGTGCTTGGGGGCCAATACAGCAGGCGTTGGACTGTGAAAGCACGTCTGGTGGCCGGATAGTGCTCGGTCTGAGCACACAGAAGTCTTTTATGGCCCTGAGTCTTCCACAACAGGACGCAGGGTTAACAAGCCCTCAGAGTTCCTTGGGAAACTGGAGATGTAGAAGGCAGGTCCACTCCTTCCCCCTGCAGAAGTAGCAGGCAGCAGGCTAGCACAGCAGAGGACAGTGCAAAGTGGCAGTCCCTCCTGGCAGTGCAGCTCCTCTTAGATGCAGAGTCTCCTCAGGACCCCAAAGTGAACCAATTTGGTGGGGTTTAGGTTCCAGTACTTATACCCAAAAAGGCCTTTGAGGTAGGAGAGACTTCAAAGGAGTTCTCTGAAGTGCACAAGGGTCTCTTTCATACTAGCCTACTATCTGTAGGTGGTAATCAGTTCTTTGTGTGGAGATAGGAAAAAACCTAATGAGGTGTAAGTGTGAATCTTTCCCCTTCCCTCTGCCCAGGAAGGCCAATAAGTATGCAGATGAATGGAGATGCAGCTGAGTCTCCTGTGTTTATAGGTGTCTAGAGGGAATTCACAAAGTGTAGCTGTCACCAAGCCCAACCCTGTATGCAGAGACAGGCTAAAACACAGAATGGTTAAAGTAAGAAAATGCCAACTTTCTAAAAGTGACATTCTCAGACTTACAGTTTAAAATCTAACTTCGCCATAAGTTGTAATTTTAAATTGTGAGTCCAGAGACACCAAACTCAAAATTTCTATCTGCTTCCAATTGGGAATTACACTTAAAAGATGGTGTAAGGCAATATCAATGTTAACCTATGGGAGAGATGGACCCTGCAGCAGTGGAAAATGAATTTAAGAGTTTTCCACTACCGGGACATGATAACCTAAAAAGTACATGTTCAACTTTGTAATTACACAGCACCCTGCCCTCGTGCTAACCAAGGCCTACCTTAGGGATGACTTATATGTAATAAAAAGGAAGGTTTGGGCATGGCATGTGTGGGCACTTGCTAGGGCAAACTACCAGTTTAAAACTGTGCACACAGCCTCTGAAGTGGCAGACCTGAGACATGTTTGAGGGCTATGGTAGTGGATGTCACAATCAGTGCTGCAGGCTCACTAGTATCAGTTTAATTCACAGGCCCTGGGCACACCTAGTACACTTTACTATGGAATTACAAGTAAACTAAATATGCCAATTTTGGGTAAGCCAATGTTACCATGTTTTTAGAGCACAGAGCACCTGCACTTTATCACTGGTCAGCAGTGGTAAAGTGCACAGAACCCTAAAAGCCAGCAAAAATGAGTCCGGAAAATAGGAGGTCAGAGGGTAAAAAGTTAGGAGAAACCATGCCAAGGATGCCAGGTCTAGAAGTTCTCATTTCATAACATTGCTAGGTTAATGAGCACAGTGTTGGACATCTAGGCCCTCATTCTGACCCTGGCGGTTCTCTACCGCCAGGGCCAACGGGGGCGGGAGCACCGCCGACAGGCCGGCGGTGCTCCCTTGGTCATTCTGACCGCGGCGCTTTGGCCGCGGTCAGAACGGGAAAACCGGCGGTCTCCCGCCGGTTTTCCACTGCCCCTTAGAATCCTCCAAGGCGGCGCAGCTCGCTGCGCCGCCGAGGGGTTTCTGACCCCCCCTACCGCCATCCTGTTCATGGCGGGAAAGCCGCCATGAACAGGATGGCGGTAGGGGGGGTCGCGGGGCCCCTGGGGGCCCCTGCCGTGCCCATGCCAATGGCATGGGCACGGCAGGGGCCCCCGTAAGAGGGCCCCGCAAAGTATTTCAGTGTCTGCCTTGCAGACACTGAAATACGCGACGGGTGCCACTGCACCCGTCGCACCTTCCCACTCCGCCGGCTCGATTACGAGCCGGCATCCTCGTGGGAAGGGAGTTTTTCCCTGGGCTGGCGGGCGGTCTTTTGGAGACCGCCCGCCAGCCCAGGGAAAAACTCATAATACCCTCCGCGGTCTTCTGACCGCGGAGCGGTATAATGGAGGGCGGGATCCTGGCGGGCGGCCTCCGCCGCCCGCCAGGGTCATAATGAGGCCCTTAGTCTGTTTTCCCATTAAGAAACCCTAGTGCACACTGCTGTACCACTAACCTATGCTTGATTGTGCCTTCAATTATGCCCGATAAACTTGTCATAGTTTGTGCTTCAAACAAGAATCCCAATGTGTTTCAGTTTTAAAGCTCTAGAGACGTTAAATAAAAACATGAGAAAGGATTTGTAAGCACAGGCCTAGGATTTTGGGGCATATGCAGTCTTCTGGATTTAACCTATAGGTGGCAAATGTTGCTAATCTTTTTACAACAGCCTTTTAAAGTAAGATGTGTAGCCTACAATATACTCATTAGACATGACAGATTAAATCACATTTGTGTAAGCTTTCATTATTTGTGTAAAGACTGGAACACGAGTAGTACTTGCTTGCACAAGTTGTGAACTCATTTATGATTTTTGAAAGGCATATTTAAAAGTATGGTGTTGAGCTTAAAAACGTAACTTTTGTAATGGATGTTTATTGCTTGTCAGGAAAGCACAAAAGGGGTAGGTGCACCCTCTTTCAGGCACCACTGGCTCAGTTGGTGCTGTGCATCCTGAGTTGTGGACCAGGAACTAGCATGGGTTACAGTAATTGTGAGATTGTGTAGAGTTTACCACTCTGGTGTTGGATTCGTTTGTGGTGAGGTGGGTGAGTGTTGCTAATCCTAGGGCTCAGAACATCTATTGGGCAAGAGAATGGTGACAGTGGGCCACTCTTGTGCCAGTGATAAACAAATTAGCTTACATTTGTCAGGAGATATTGTCCCAGTCCTAAATAATGTAGAAGTAATCAACAAAGATATGGATAGGCCAGAACCGCCAGAATACTAGCTCACAGTTGCCTTCGGAACCCTGCCTCACATAAAAAGCCTAAAGGTTCATCACTTGTACATCCAGAACAAGATCATTGCTACCAATCATCTCTCATACTGAGCTTCAACGAAACTAATTTCTAAGTGATCCCTAGGAACAAATGCAAAAGCAGAAAAGATGGTACTGTTCGGCTGCTAGCCCTTCTTCTGAAATGTCCTCCCACTGAACATCTGTTACACACCTAACCTTAATGAATTTCAGAGCATATCTGAAATGTCACCTACTCTCACCATATCTGATATGGTATATGGCCTATGAATTTCGTGGCCCTCCAAAAATGATGAGTGGTGTTGAGGTACTATGACACTGACATGGGCATCATGAAAAGCTACGGCAAAAGTAACAGCGACAGCATGGAATGTAAATGTAAAAACCGAGATAATTATGTAACCCACTCTCACATATAACTCTGTTTCCATTCACAGAAGTACCTAGAGGCAATTAAGTTTTGTTGTGTGTGCGTTACACACAAAATAAATTTAAGCAGGCAATGGACCACTTTCCAGAAGGAAGCAATCTGGGCTAATGACTTGTCCCATTTCCTGGTCTGCTAGCTCCTTGCTGGATCTGAGCCTTTTTCTCAGCTATGGCCTCTGAAAGATGTTCTCCATGCCCCAGAGAGCTACTTTGGATGGAGGTAAGAGTGGCACTACATTGCTGTAAGTCTCCATGCAAAGTGTGGTCTGTCTTGGTCCAATGACAACCATTTGAATGATGAGGGAAGTGAGGATCTGGACTTATAGCTGCCGACACTGTTGGGTCATATTTTTTAGGCTCCCAAAATGCCTAGGTCTACAAAGCATAGATGGGTGTATCTGTAGGGGTCCTTGACTTGAGTTGGAAACCACGTGAGTTGAAGATGAGTTACAGAGAGGTAGAGCCGGCTTTCCCTTCATTGTTCAAACAACCCCTTGGGCCCCAGGGGCAATTCCTAAAAAGCAAACCTTTTTTTGGATAAGGTAACCTGTCTCGAAGACATGGTGCTATACACAATCACCACGGCATGTTCATCTGTTTAATTTTGTTGGCATGATAACATGCACTTGGCTTTTCTTGTTCACAAAGTAAAGAAGTTTGCTCAAACACTTACTAAAAGTTGCATCCAAAATAGTGTCCCTTTGTCAAAAGTAATTAATATGCACTATTTTGCTGTCTCTGTCTTTTGTGTCCGCTAATTAAACTGCATCTTCTTGCTCCCTCTCATAACACCATTTTCTGGTTAAAGCTTAGCTAAGCTAAGGTAGTCTGTTCAACCAAGGGCACGTTCCCAATATCCATTTTGTTTCATGTCACAGTGCTACCTCATTATGGTATTTTCTTTCTAGAGCACTTGGAGGCACCACACACTCCTCAAACCATTAGCAAACATATACCCTGATAAGTAAACAGACTTTTTGGCTTGCTTGATAATTAAATGTATCTAAAGAGTTTATGAGGTCAAAGTTTTGGCTGTTTGTTTTTCCTAGCACCTAACAATTATTAGATGGTGATGCGTTCGGTGCCACCTGGAGTTTGTTAACCAGGTAGTCAGACAGATCTAAGTACAGGGCGTTCGTATTATCGAATCTGGATGTGACAGTGCCTGAATAACTGATTTCCTGACTGAGAAGGAGATGAAGATGAATTGTTGCCTCAAATGGTTCACCAGCTGTGCTAACGGCGTCAGCTACATTTTAAGCAGAGGGGGACTCAGGGCAGAGGAACCCCCGCTGTTAACTGTGGACCCAGAGGAAAACTGAGGGATCCAAATCTCCTATCCTCTGCCACTCAAGAAAGATGCTGCCAATTGAATGCGTGGCACTCCACTCCAATTGACTGGAGGTGGACTCAGAGCCTCGCAGCACTGCCTTCCTCCCCGCGTCCAGGTTGTCTCAGCTATACTGTTACCTCGAGCAGTACGGTGTAGGGATGTAGAAAATGCACACATGCGTTTCCATTTACAAGACCAAAGGTTGATGTGTAAATCAAGATGTAATTGTCTTTCTGAAGCGATTTGTAGTCTCCGTCGGACAAGATTACATGGTAGTTACACTAGCCACTCTGTATGCTCTAACACATTGCAGTTTTATTCTTAAAACGTATATAAGGCCAGTCCTTTCTTTAAAGAGAAGGCTATTTCCTTGGAGTGCAGATTATTTCTAGCTGAAGAGCATAGCCGATATGGATTAGTCAGCTGGGTTTGATTTTGTCATTTTGAAAGATGTGTCATTAAATTCTAATTTCGCTTTTAAGTATGATTGTTCAGCCTATTGGCCCTCTAAATTAATATGGATTATGATATCAGAGTTCAACTATGATTACCAAATATTCTCTTCTACCAGTGCCAGTGAACATGCTGCGTGGGCGTAAATACTTTACTAATATATTAGCTAATAAAGCATCTGGTTTTGTGCAGAGTGATGAATAGGCCACTTTCACAACTTTGAGTTTGCACAGGGAAGAATCGATAACTATGCAGTGGAAAAATAATGTTGCTTGCGTTACAAGTTGCGTTTCAAGTTTGTGTTTATGGAGAAAAAAAGTTGCTAGTGAGGCCAGGAACAATATAAATATAATGTGCGAGCTGACCTGTAGTTACCCCTTTAGTACATTATGGTATGTTGATGTGTTCATATGGTGATGGAAATATGAAACCGTCATCATAGCTGTGGCCTCACAATAAGAAACATTTCTAAATGACCATCTTGTGTTCAACCATGCACAGTGCTTTAAATGGAAAAATAGAAGTGCAGGTACTCTGTACCAGAGTACCTGCTTGTTTCTGAGAAGTGACCGTACTCTCCAATTAAAAGTATTACGTTTTTCTTGAGATGTGCCGGTACTCTCCCTCTCAAAATAAAAAAGTGCCGGTACTCAGTACCGGACAGTACCGGCCCATTTAAAGCACTGACCATACAATAGTTTCTAGTAATCTTGGCCACTGTAGGCTATACATAAGTCAATTGTATCCCTGTACGGTTCGGTACTCACCTAATATTGATTGGAGGATTAAGGCATTGTGACCTGTGTAGATTGTACAGAGTCCCCTCTCTTTTGAAACATTAAAATTGAATGATATGAAGTAGATTAATGGTATGAGAAGGAATAGAGGGGCAGGCTTTATTACCCAGTAGTTTTAAGCCTTAAAGTATACCCTAGTCCTGTTTCCGGCTCTGTATATCCACTTATTCCCATGTCAAACACCTTCCAAAATGACCTGTTCTATCTTAAATAATTTGCTTCACTGTTGTAGAGTACCTATGCTAATGAATATTACACAAATTAAGTTACCAAGAAAGAGCCTCATCAGAGATCCAGATCACCGAATTCATTACATGCTGACTGCTAATTTGCCATACTCATCGAACACGATGAAAGCAAATCATTTAACAGTATTTACAAATTGTAAGTGAAAGCAGCGTCTAACTAGACGTGGGACAAGAAGGCTCCTGGTCGTGAAAGTGGGCCAAACCCTGTGGCAGGAGGATAAAAACCTACTATCTCTTGAGGCCTCCACCATTATGGCACCGCACTTGAAGTCCAGAAGTTAAGAACGATGAAAACAAGGAGACCTATCTTTTCAGGTTTGACTGACCTCTCTAAAACTTCCTCCCACTGCACATCAGCATTACTCCTACATTTGAAAAAATAACTCAAAACATGCCTTTCAAGCAATACGTCACCTACCATCAGAAAACGATTAATTCAGCATCTCCAGCCATGTTACCCAAACCTAAGAGTTAAACCTACAACTAACCAGTCTATTGTTGTAGTCTATTGTACACAATACTGAATTATTTCCTTCTCTTGCGTACAGTGCTCCTTCGCTTTCTTTATCAGATCATACTTTAAAAATGTACTTTACAAAAAACCTGGTTTTGATACCGATGTTTATCCTGAAAATTTCGGATGCAGCAACACTGACACGTTTGGTTTAACACATTTCTACTCAGATGCCCATACTGTGTCTGGCAGAGTGGGCCATCCATTGTGTGCTATTACATAATTTGAGTATGACTTTCTTGATTTTAGTAATTTTTCTTAGTACTTAACCAATACTTAATGAGGATACTTCAACTTGCGGGCAGATAATACAATTAAGAAAGTCATGGCTCTGTTCTTTTGTGGACCACCCAAAAGTCTTTTTTAAGCAATAGACAAACTTCCCTACGCGTGATAGGGTCATTAAGTACATTGGCTCCTGAATTCTGAAAACATTTATCCAACCAGTATTTAAATTGCCTGCCAGTGGCTTACCATGTTTTGATTTCCTGATTAAAAAAAGTAAATAGACGTGATAGGCATAACCCCTCCCCTCCTCTCTGCTGTTTTAATACCATTGTATTGGAATCTTTTAAGCTTTATTCTTCTCCAAAACTTACACATGGGTGTAAATGTACAATATATAATTGGAAGACGTGTGTGATACTGTGGCTCTTTCTATAGAGGTGTTAGTTCCTTTAGACCTCCTGCAATCCCAGGACTGGAATACAGAAAACTTGGATTTAATTAAAGCTCAGCCATTCTCTGCCAGTCTAAATGTAGGAAATCCAGATCAGAGATTGATAAGGAAGAAGTAATCTTGTAAAGAAGAATTTTGGCATTATTGTGTGATCGGCAAATATCAGTGCTAGATTTGAAGCTGTTGAAACTGCACTTGAAAGCTTTTCCAGATCTTTCGAGAAGTTTCCAGGTCCCACATTCCTCCTGAGCCCACACAGTCTCCCAAAGAAATGCTATGTGTCCAATATTCAGAACTAATTTGGTAGAGAAAATTAGGCAAATACTTGAAGATAATTGCCACACAGGAAGGTTATAGAAACATATGCCACTGCTTTACCACCTGAACCCTCCTTGGTCCTGCCTTTTTCTTTGGCTAAAGTGACTCCATCTGAAATGGAACTCATGATTAGGACCATCAATATCACTCACGGTCCAACCAATCCATCCCTTTTCTTCTTGGTAAAGGAAGTAGCTCCGGCTATTGTGCCTATTATCACCAAAATAATTGACAGGTGCATATGGACAGCCAAAACCCAGATTGCATGAAAAAAAGTGTGACTCCTCTACTAAAAACAAAAAAAACATATTCAGATTCTATAGACCTAGCTATCAATAGGGCAGTTGCACGAGGCTCCGTTGTTGTAAAGATCTTGGCAAAAATGGTAACTTGACAGCTCAGTTTACATCTCGAACAGCAAAGGCCACGTTTGGGCAGCTGCAAGAATCCTTTGGTACTGTTGATGCACCTGGATCTCTCGGCCACTTTTAACACAGTTGACCACATTACTCTTCTACATCATCTCCAGCAGGTATGGGGGAATACCTCGTACTCCCTCAACTGGTTTGAGGATTTTCCCTCAAGAAGCTCATTCCACCTCATGAGAGATGGACTTCCAGCTCATGTTGTTTAGGACTACTGTGAACGTTTTCATGGTTTACCCCGACCCCTGTCCTTATTTATGCTTATATAAAGCCTTTACATGATCTACTATTTTCACGGGTGGCAGATTTCCATATGTCAGCCTATTACACCCAATCAACCCTAATCTTGTGTGGTGACTATGAGAGGGATGCTAAATATCTGCCAGAACTGTCTGTTGATCTTCAAATATGGATGACTCAGCGCTGGATAGCTTTCAACTCTAGTAAAACTAAATTGTTACCAGTGGGTTCGAGGATTTCAGGGGATAAACTGTTTTTTACCTACACTACTATGACAGTAGGATTTCTGACGGCAGAAACCTGAACTTGCTGCAAGTTTTGCTCTGAACATAAGCATATCAAAGAATCTAAAATGATCCATTCTTACATTGCTTAGATAATCAACTCATTATAGAAGATCATTCAAATACCCTTGCCATAATCGTGTACTAGCCAAGCTAGAGTCGTTTGTTTAAGAAAACAAAAGAGCTACTTCGGTGCAGGGTGTCAAAGGAGCCAAGATAGTGCCATTTTCATTGGCGACCACTAGAAGGTTAGGTGTAGCCTACACATAATCCAAAATGCTTTGCAGTCGCTGTTTCTGTTGTTAAATGTTGGAAATATATTAGTCTATCATTGGATAAATTACACATACACACGATTATGGACCAGGATATATTAAGTCTTGTTACTATCCACAAAGCCATTCATCAAACTGTCCGAGGCAATTGTCCTTGAGACTTAACATTTAATGTTAAAACTGGGCATTTTTACCCGGCTGTTTGTTTCGTATACATTAAAGAAGACAGCGCTGGGCAGTAGACTTCTACAGAGAATCAGGGAAAGATGGCGAAATGAATTCCTGTTGGAGTTAAGGAAACTGCATATTCAGAGATTAAATTCAAACCTTTCTGTTTTAGTCAAGCGTGTGCTCGATATTTGTGCTTATGCCTTGATACCTTTGAGTTTAGATACCTTACAAACTAACTGTGCTTGACTTGCTGACCCCTGGGGTTTATCGTTACTTGCTACCTACCTCCCATTGCTCAGAGAAGAGCAAGCATACCACGGTAGTGACTGGTTGGGGCGCAGATGGAGCTGTCTTGCCATTCCAGTTCTACAAGTTGAGCTCTGGCCTGGTGAATGACATTAGCCGATAACAGAAGAGATACCAGGTCACGTTTTATTGAACTGGAAGCGAATGAACTATGGCCATCTGCCAATGAGTGCGTGCACATTTAGTGTATATGCAGCATCTTGCTGAAACAGAGCCCTGTAGGAGGTACCTGCTTTATGTAATCTGAAGACCTGAAAAATCTAACTAAAGGGGGAGACAGGAAGTTAAAAGAATGGAACCACTTGCAATAATAGAACCAAACCAACAAAACGCTTTTCAGTTAGATATCTGGAAAAAGTCTTATCTCTGAGCAGGTGCTTGTTTTTAACTATGCATCTATATTGAAAATAGTAGAAAACTACTAGATTTATGATGAAGTCAAAGGTAAAGAACATTCTGAGCATGCATAATGCTACTTTGTTCTTCAGAAATGTCAGACGTGAGATGCGGTGGCAGTATATAAAAAGAAGTGTCCACTGCCTACTCCACCAAAATAAGACAGGGATGCTGTCTGAAAGAAGATCTTGGAATGGGTATAGATTGTAAGAAGAAAGCCTTTGTCAAAATAGATGACCTAACAGCTCAGGCACGAAAATGCAATAAAGTTTCGAATATATTTAGAACTAGTTTATTGGTGTAAGACAATACCAGCAAAATGGAGCATGCCTTGCTCGAAGGAGAAGTCCAAGTGAAATCAATGGAGACATTGGTGCTTTCCAGGTGAGCGAAAATGAATGAAGTATAGGGGCTTACATATGCTAACACAATATGCCTGTTTGGTCTTTCTAAAATGATTTAACGAAGTTTATGTCAAAATGCAACTCACAGCATAATGTTGGACCAGAAATTCTTCTTTCAGGGACCATCAATAGAATGCCACTCTTTATACTATTTTTGTGAATTCCTCATTTACGCATCACATACTAGTCCTGAGAGACAGCTTGACAGAGAGATCTGCTGTTTGACTGAACAGAGCTAGCTTTCTATCTCAACATCGCCCCCTTAGGTTTAAAGGCATGCAAATGCTTTTATAATCCCTGACTCACACTCCAGTATACCAATGCCTATCGGGGTACTCTTTTTTAGTACTGTGTGCTTGTTCAGTGGTTCGCAATGCATAAAGCAAACAGGAGCTCAGCAACCTGAGGCCTCTCGGTGTCAGCGTGACTGAATACCATCCAACCCTTTATTGGGCAGCAATTTAATTACAGAAATTATCCTGGTGGTCCAAGGTCTCATTTGTCTTAGGTTTGTTTCATTCGAAAGTGCTTTCACTTTGACCTTTCTTACATCTAAGTTTGGCAACAGGTGAAAACATCACAGAAAGTAATTGTTTCACTAGCCTTCCCAAGACAACAGGTGTTCGGTTATTTTGCAGTACTTTGGTGAGTTGGTGCTTATTGCATGGGGATGCCTTGTTCTGCTGCTAGCAGTGTCTTTCTGGGTGTAGGAAGGTACTCTCTTTCTTGGCTTTTCTGCCTGATGTTAGTGTGTTTGACTGTGTTCACTGGGATCCTGCTAACCAGGATCCCAGTGATTATGCTCTCTCCCAAATGGTACCCAGGGCATTGGGTTTCCAGGGGATCCCTATGGGCTGCAGCAGTTATTCTGCTACCCATAGGGAGCCCATTCAAAGGCTTCTTCAGGCCTGCCATTGCAGTCTGAGTGAACCTGGTGCATGCACCCGTTTTCATAACAGGCCACTGCACCAGGTAACTATGTCACTCCTATGGTAGGCCCTCTCAGCCCAGCTTGCAGGGTGCAGGTACCTGTGTGTGAGGACACCCCTGCACTAGCGGAGGTGCCCCCACAAACTCCAGATCCATTTTCCTGGACTTTGCGAGTGCGGGGACACCATTTTACGCGTGTACTGGACATAGGTCACTACCAGTTACATAATGGTAACTCCGAACCTAGGCATGTGTGGTATCAAATATGTTGGAATCGTGCCCCAATACTTTTGCAAGTATTGATTGCATAATTCCATGCACTTTGGAGGGCTTCTTAGAGGACCCCCAGCATTGCTCCTACAGCCTTCTGAGGTTTTCCAGGCAGCCCAAGCTGCTGACACCTCACAGACAGGTTTCTGCTCTCCTGTTGCTTGAGCAACTCAAGGCCAGGAAGGCAGATCAAAGGATTCCCTTTGGGAGAGGGGTGTTACATCCTCTCCCTTTGGAAATATGTGTTACTGGATTTGGGAGGAGTAGCCTCCTCAAGCCACTGGTATTCTTTGAAGGGCACATTTGGTGCCCTCTGTGCATAAACCAGTCTACACCGGTTCAGGGACCTCCAGTCTTTGCTCTGGCCTGAAACTGGACAATGGAAATGGGAGTGACTACTCCCCTGTCCATCACCACCCCAGGGGTGGTGCCCAGAGCTCCTCCAGAGGGTTCCTGGGTGTTGCCATCTTGAATCCAAGGTTGGCAGGGAACTCTGGGAGCATCTGAGTGGCCAGGTCAGGCAGAGGACGTCAGAGCCCCCTACTGACAGGTGGTCACCCAGCTAGGTGACCAAGCCCACTTTCAGGGCTATTTAGGGTCTCTCTTGTGGGTGGTTCCTCAGATTCGGCTTGCAGGGTTCCAGCAGGATTCCTCTGCAACCTCCACTTTGACTTCTTACCAAAGAAACTGCATCCGGACTCTCCATGACCCGGCAAACTGCAACAAAGACGAAGACTTTGCCTGCAACATTGTTTTCACAGCTCGTTCCAGCTACTTCAACATTTCCCCGGTTGTGCATCCTTTGAGGACAGCCCGTCTTCAGTCTGCACAGGAAAGAAGAAGGAATCTCCCTTAGAGTGAAGGAGTCACTCCACTGCTTCTGCGGGCTCCAAAAGCAATGACGACTTGTTTAATGGATCCCTTCTCCTGCTGAGCTGCGTGGATCCTGCATCACGGGTGGTGGTGGGAATTGGTCCCGTCGGTCCTATCTACCAGCTGTCCCACTTGGGTGGAGGTAAACCCGTGCCTTCCCACGCAGGACAGTACTCCCGTGCACCGTGTCTTTTGCAGCTACCATGGCTTGTTGGCACTTGTTCCAAGGGGTCTTCAGGCATCGTATAGCTCCAGCCCCCAGCATTTCTTCCTGCGACGCACAGCTCCCTGAGTGGCTGTCCTGTGGCGTGGGACTTTTTTTGTAGTGCTGCTTGGGCTCCATTTGCAACTTCTTTGTCCTCGTCCTGTGGGACCCCTGTGAGTGCTGCATGCACTTCTGTGGGCCCTCTGTGATGCTGAGGGCCCCCTCTGAATCGCCCTCCTGCGTTATGTCCTCCTGGGCCTTGCTGGTATCCGGCAGCAGCACTTTCCACCAATTGTGAGTTTTGCCTGTGCCAAGGCTTGTTGGTGGAATCATGAACACGCAAACCCGACTGCAATATTCCTTCCGGCGTGGGACATAACCTGCATCCTCTAGGAACTCGACTTCAACTCCAGGGCAGCAGTGCTGACTTTCCTTCCTCACAGTCGGCCAACTCCTGCATCCTCAGCTTGGTGGGTAGTGGCTCCTGCCCCCACTGGACTCTGCTGTGTCTTCTGGACTTGGTCTCTGCTTTCCACAGGTCTTCCTTTTCAGGAATCCACTGTTGGTTTCTTGCAGTCGCCTCTGAGTTTTGCAATTCTCTTCTTTTCTTCTTAGTTGGTGTTCTGTGGAAATTCCAATGATTTACTCCTGCTTTCCTGGTCGCTGGGGGGTGTTGTGGTACTTATCTTTGTGCTTTCCTGGTACCCCCAGCACCCCTCTACACACTCCACTTATCTAGGTGAGGGTCCAACTCGCGTATCCCATTTTGTAGTATATGGTTTGTGCTCCCCCTAGGGTCACTATTCTCTATTGTGTTTTACGCTATTTTGCACTGTTTTTTAAGTATTTGTATGCCTATTTCTGACTACTAGTGTATATATCTTGTGTATTACTTACCTCCTATGGGAGTATTGCCTCTATAGTATTTTTGGTGCTGTGTTACCATAATAAAGTTTTCTTTCATGTGTATAAGTGCTGTGTGACTACAGTGGTATTGCCTGAGCTTTGTATGTCTCCTAGATAAGCCTTGGCTGCTCATCCACAGCTACCTCTGGAGGGCCTGGCTTCTAGACACTGCCTACACAACACTAATAGGGAATAACTGGACCTGGTATAAGGTGTAAGTACCATAGGTACCCACCACACACCAGGCCAGCTTCCTACATTGGTGGTGCAGCGGTGGGATAAGTGTAGGAGGCTGGCCTGGTTTGTAGTAGGTACCTTGGGTACTTACACCTTATACCAGGTCCAGTTATCCCTTATTAGTGAAGTAGTAGTGTTCTAGCAGCTTAAGCTGATAAATATAGCTATAGCAGAGCAGCTTAGGCTGAACTAGGAGACATGCAAAGCTCATGTAATACCACTTATAGTTACACAGTACTTATACACAAGTAAAGACAATACTCAGTGTAACCAAAAATAAAGGTATTTATTTGGGTGACACAGTAACAAAAATATCTTAGAGACAATACTCCTTCTGGAGGTAAGTATTATACACAATATATACACTAGACACCAAAATTAGGCAAGTAATTAGTCATAGGATAGTGCAAACAATAGGAAATGCTATAGAATACAATGGGTGAAAATAGGTCTAGGGGCAACACAAACCATATACTAAGAAAGTGGAATGCGAATCACAAATTTCCTCTAGACAAGTGTAGTGTGTGCAGAATTTCTGGGAGAGTAATTATACAGTAAAGGTAAGTAAATTACCCCACCCTAGAGCCCAGAAAAGCAGGAGTAAAGTACTGCAAGTTTCCTTAGGACACACTACACATTATGATATGGATTATTGCAGTAACCAACCAGGTCTGCTAACAACAATTGCTGTATTCCTGGACCTGAAGACCTGCAAAACAAGGGAACCAAGTCCAGAAGTCGAAAGAAGTTCCAGGAAGGACAGGAGCCCCTGCCAACGCAGAAGAGGGTGCAAAAGAAGAGTCCTTGGTTAGTCGAAGACTGCAGGAATGCAACCTAGGAAGATGCCAGCAGGTTCCTGTGTGATGCAAAAGATGTCCCACGATGTCAAGATGGATGCAGATGTGATTTCGTGTTGGAAGTTGCCAACAAGCCTTGGTTACAACAAATATGCATTTTGCGTCAAAATGGCGCTGGCTGGACCCAGGAGGGACCTGGGGGCCTCAACACTGTGTGAGGAGGAAGAGGGGGCTCTCAGCACTTTAGAGAGCCCTCAGGATGCCAGGCAGCACCCACGGGAGTCCCAGGACGCGGGGACAAAGGAGGTGCAAAACGTGGTTGGTGCAGCACAACAAAGGAAGGTCCCACGCTGCCGGAGAACAACTCAATGAGTTGAGCATCGCAGGATGGAGTGCTGGGGACCTGGGCCAGGCTGTGCACAAAGGAAGTTCACAAATAGTGCACAGAGGCCTCAGGAGCTGAAGAAGACACAGTATGCAGGGGTACCGTCGCTCTCAGGGAAGGCAAGGTCTTACCTCCAAATTGCATCAGCAGGACCTCAGGACAGTCTATGTTGATGGGGTCCTCTCTTTGTGTTCTTAGGACATGCTTGTCGCTCTGAGAGGAGTCCAACGGTACCGGTTGTCATCTTAGAAGGTGCCTGCGTGAGCAGGGGAGTGACTCTGTCACCCCACTGGAGATTTCTTCGGTCCTTCTGGTGCAGGATGAAGACAGGGAGTCCTCAGAGCATGCACACCGTGGAAACTGTTGCAGTTGCTGGCTGTAGCTGAAGTTGCAGAGGAAAAGTATCCCTTGTGGATACTTTGTTGCTGTTACAGTGGTTCCTGGAGCAGGCTGCGGTTGATCAGAGGTCAGAGGATGAAGTAGTAGTTGCAGAGGATTCCTGAAGGAAACTTGCAAGCAGAATCTGAAGAGGACCTACAGGATAGATCCTAAATAGCCCTTGGAGGGGGATTGGCTACTGTATCAGGTAAGGACCCATCAGGAGGTGTCTCTGACGTCACCTGCTGACACTGGCCACTCAAAGCCCTCCGGAGTGTCCCCACACCTTGCAAAGCAAGATGGCTGAAGTCTGGGACACACTGGAGGAGCTCTGGGCACCACCCCTAGGTCCAGTTTCGTGCCAGAGCAGGAGACAAGGGGTCCCTGAGCCAGTGTAGACTGGTTTATGCAAGGAGGGCACCATCTGTGCCCTTCAAAGCATTTCCAGAGGCTGGGGGAAGCTACTCCTCCATAGCCTGTAACACCTATTTCCAAAGAGAGAGGGTGTAACACCCTGCTCTCAGAGGAAATGCTTTGTTCTGCCTTCCTGGGACTGAGCTGCTCAGACCCCGGGAGGGCAGAATCCTGTCTGTGAGGTGGAAGCAGCTGTAGCTGCAGTGCAAGCCTCAGAGAGCTGGTTTGGCAGTACTGGGGGTCCATAGTGGAGCCCCCAGGATGAATGGAATTTGCTCCCCAGTACCAGATTTGGAATGGGGGGACCATTCCATGATCTTAGACACCTTACATGGCCATATTCGGAGTTACCATTGTGAAGCTACATATAGGTATTGACCTATATGTAGTGCACACATGTAATGGCATCCCGCATTCACAAAGTCCCGGGAAATGGCCCTGAACTATGTGGGAGCACCTTTGCTAGTGAAGGGTGCCCTCACACTTAGTAACTTTGCACCTAACCTTCAGCAAGTGAAGGTTAGACATATAGGTGACTTATAAGTTCCTTAAGTGCAGTGAAAATGGCTGTGAAATAGTGTGTGCACACTATTTCACGCAGGCTGCAATGGCAGGCCTGTGGAAGGGTTTGTCTGAGCTCCTTATGGGTGGCAAAAGAAATGCTGCTGCCCATAAGGATCTCCTGGAACCCCAATGCCCTGGGCACCTAGGTACCGTATACTAGGGACTTATAAGGGGGGGTCCAGTGTGCCAATTGAAATTGGTAAATGAAGTCACTAGCCTACAGTGACAAATTTAAAAGCAGAGAGGGCATAAGCACTGATGTTCTGGTTAGCAGAGCCTCAGTGACACAGTCAAGCACTACTGACAATACACACATTAGGCCACAGACTATGAGCACTGGGGTCCTGGCTAGCAGGATCCCAGTGAGACAGGCAAAACACACTGACACATACTTACAAACAGGCCAAATGTGAGTGGGGGTAACCATGCTAGAAAGAGGCTACTTTCTCCCAATAAGCACTTACAATTGCCTTTTCACTCTGTCACCTGGTACTTTCCACAGGAAAGACCACTCTTACTTAGAGTTACACATAGTACCTGGTGTTAGGAATCTAGTCTCTGGGTTTGGGTAAGTTAGGGGTCTAGGCATAGCTCTTGCTCCAAACTTCTTGAGAGAGACTAGAAGTTAGGGAGGTTAGGCACACCATACACCAATCTTAACACATACTATGTCTGTGTAGAAAAGTACCCTCTTTTTGCCATGGTTACCCCTATTTTCTGCCTGATATCACTGGGATTCTGCTAACCAGGACCCCAATGATTATGCTCTCTCTCCTCTAAATGTGGTTGTTGCATACTGGTAACCCAATATTTCATCCACAATTGGCATACTGGTACCCCCTTAATAGACCCTAGTATAAGATACTTAGGTACCCAGGGCATTGGGGTTGCAGGGGATCCCTATGAGCTGGGCATATCTTTTGCCACCCATAGGAAGCCCATACAAAGGCTTCTGCATGACTGCCTTTGCAAGCCTGCGTGATAAGGTACATGCACCTTTTCCCTGCCATTAACACAGCACCAGGTCACTTATAAGTCACCCTTATAGCAGGCCCTCCAGCCCTGAGGGCAGAGTGCAAAGTACCTGTGTGTGAGGGGTGCCCCCACAAACTCCAGGACCATTTTCCCGGATGCCATTTTATGCATGTACTGGACATAGGTCACTACCTATGTCCAGCTACATAATGGTAATTCCGAGCATAGGCATGTTTGGTATCATGTTGGAAACATACCAAGCTTTGGTTGTATGATTCCATGCACTCTGGGGGATCATTAGAGGACCCCTAGTATTTCCATTACAGCCTTCTGATGTTTTGCAGGCAGCCCCAGCTGCTTCCACCTCTCAGACAGGTTTCTCCACTCCTGTTGCTTGAGCAGCTCAGGCCGAGGAAAGCAGAACAAAGGATTTCCTTTGGAAGTGGGGTGTTACACCCTCTCCCTTTGGAAATAGGTGTTACAGGTTTGGGAGGGGTAGCCTCCCCAAGCCACTGGAAATGCTTTGAAGGGAAGATGGTGCCCTCCTTGCATAATCCAGTCTACAGCTGTTCAGGGATCCCCAGTCCCTGCTCTGCTACAAAACTGGACAAAGGAAAGGGGAGTGACCACTTCCCTGTTCATCACCACCCCAGGGGTGGGGCTCAGAGCTCCTCCAGAGGGTCCCTGGATTTTGCCATCTTGGATTCCAAGTTGGCAGGGAACTCTGGGAGCATCTGAGTGGCCAGTGCCAGCAGGTAACATCAGATCCCTCCCCTGATAGGTGCTTCCCTGTGTGCTAAGCAATCCCCCTTTCAGGGCTATTTAGGGTCTCTCGTTTGGGGGATTCTTCAGATTCTGATTGCAAGACTCCAGCAGAAATCCTCTGCATCCTCCACTTCAACTTCTCACTGAAGAAACTGCCTCTGGACCCTCCAGGAACTCCACAAACTGCAACAAAGAAGCAAGACGCCTTCTGCAACATTGTATCTTCAGCTCCTGCCAGCAACTGCAACTGTTTCCTGGTCGTACATCCTCTGAGGACAGCCCGTTTTCAGCCTGCACCAGAAGAGTGAAGGAATCTCCCTTGGGGTGAAGGAGTCACTCCCCTGCTTCAGCAGGCACCTACTGCAACGATGACCGGCTGCATGCTTACAAAGGCTGTAATAGAGACGTCGGCAATGTTGTAGTACGTAGGGTGCACCAGCACTGTTGCGATTTTCACTGTCTGCAAAGCAGATAGTGAAAATCACGGTAGGGCTGGCCAGGGGGACCCCGGAACCTCTTCTCTGCCAGCCTTTACATGGGGGGCTATTGCGATGTAATCACCGGCAGAGAGGGGACTCATAATCCCCAGGATGGCACTGCTTACAGTGCCGCCTTGGCGAATTAGGACCGCCAGCCCCTCCAGTGGAGCAGAAGTGGCAGTGCTGGCGGTCTGATCATGGTGCAAACGCCACCGCCGTAATGTGGCTGTTGGACCGCCACATTGGCACAGTCTGACCACCACCACGACCCTGGCGGTCATAAGTCCACCAGGGTCGTAATGAGGCCCAAAGTGTCTATTACTAAGTGCATAAATGAAGAGTTAACCAGTGCAAACAGCAGTCTGCTGCAAAAGTAAGATCTTTTGTTTTTTTTTCTTGAAAGAAAGAGTGAATTACCATATTCTACGCCAAAAAGAATGACACAGACTGCAGACTTATGAATTGACTCCAGAAGTGATGGAAATGCCTTCTGCAAAAGAACCAGCTAAAATCAGGGGGCTCTCATGAGGAGGACCATGTTGAAAAGCTCAATGAAGTGTCCATTTTTATCCCCAGATATTGAACAATGTCCTTTAGATCGAGTGCTAAGCCTCCACCCTAAACAATTTGAGATGCACTGTCTGCATCCAATTGCTAAAAAAAGATGAAAAACATTCTAGAGCATTGCCCATTTGCCCAACTCTCCTAAAGTGATTGATGAGCATAAGAGATGGTATCAAAAGCAGCACTAAGTTCCAGCTGTATAAGAATAGTGCTGCCCCTGCTGTCCAACATAATACGAATGTCATCTGTGGTGGCAAATAAAGCTGTATCAGTACTATGCATAGGACAGAGACCTGCCTATTGGGAATCCAGGGGCTCTTGTGTCGCTAAATAAGGGGCAATATCACAAGCGTGTCTTTCCAAGCCTGATGAAACAAACCTGTGGATAGAGAATCATTACACAGCTGCACTGAGAGGGGAGTAGAACCTGATATTTAAAAAGGGGGTTGTTAATCCAAAATAGAAGGAAGTTATAATGTTAAAGAAGTTGAAGTGGGGATTTTTTTATATATATATATTTTATATATATTTTTTCACTTAAAAAAACCAAAGATTACATGGATGTTTTAGTTAGGCTCACAGGCTCACGTTTTAAATGCACTAAACCACCATAGAAATTCACCTATTATAGTTTGCCTTTGTGTTTTTAAGTCAATTTCTTTTTTTTAGTTCTATTTTCTAACTATAACATCCCTGTAATCTTTGTTTTTTCAGTGAATGTCTAATGTATAGTAATTTTCATTACTATTTGTTAATCCAACCACGGCTGCGCTCAGCCTTTGGGTGTGTGTGGCTGCAGTTGGCCACAGGGCCTGGACTCTGGCCAGACCCTGCGGCCAACTCCACTAACCACCCAACCCCACGCTACGCATGGCCCTTTATCCGTGTGCGGTGGGAGCTGGCCATGACCCGTCTCTCTGGGTGTGAGAAAAGGTGTGAGATTGTGTATCTGGGGGTGAGAATGGCTGTGAGAGTGTCTGTCTCGGTGTGGGAGTGGGTGCATTAGTGTTTTAGTGGGTACGTCTGTGTGGGTCTGTGAGTGGGTGCGTGGGAGTATCAGTGGATCTGTGAGTGGGAGTAGGTCTGTGAGTAGGTGTGTCAGTGTCTGTCTGGGTATTAGTGGGTGCATCACTGTCTTAGTGGGTGGGTCAGTCGGAGTGGGTCTGTGAGTGGGTACTTGAGGGTTGCAATCGATCTGTAACTGGGTCTGTGAGAGTCTGAAAGGGTCTGTGAGGGGTGCATGATGGTGTGAGTGGGGCTGTGAGTGGGTGCACAAAGGTCTGATTGGGTCTGTGTGTGGGTGCATGAGTGAGTGGGGCTGTGAATGGGTGTGTAAGGGTCTGAGTGGGTGTGTGAGTGGGAGAAAAAGATTGAAAAAGAGAAATTGAGATAGAGAGGGAGAGAGATAGAGAGTTTTTTTTAGGTTTTGGTGAATGATATACATAGAATGAGATATTTCTGGAAAAATTGAAAAAAAAATGTATTTTTCAACTAAAAAGAGTGAGATCACCTTTCGGTATGAACCTTAATTTTTTTTAAGTTTTAAACAAATTAAAGTAGGGAAATGATGACAGACACACCTGGACTAGAACCCTCAACTTTTATTGTGAGGGTCTGTGACCTTAACCTTAAAATAAGTAAGGGGATGACCTAAGATTATTTTTATTGTGGTTACAGGGCAAAGGGGAACTTTTGCCCCATTAACAGTTTTTATAGTGATTTTTATTGGTTTTTAACATTTTTACCAACTACTGAATTACTGAGCACTGCGCACTTTGTATTTGGCTCTCTTTTCACCCCTAACAGGCTGGGGCAGTCTGCCCTTGCCTAGTCATCGATATTTTATTTCTCAACTTACCTGTACTGCTCCCCCTCACTGTTCTTGCTTGATTTTCCTCCATTTTTACCTTCACCACTGCCGGCTTGCAGTCTCGAGTTAAGGGTCGGTTAGAGCCCTCCTCATTTGGCACTGCAGCACGGCGGCGGCCATTTTGGGGGAGAAACTAGTCGACGGACTAGTTTCTCCAGGGTAGTTTTGACCGGCGGCTCCCATCTCCGCATAAAAGTGGATGGAGACAAGGCCGCGCAGCGGACGCGCCGATGGTGCACCAAAGGCGCGCTTAAGGCAAGCCTATCTGCGCCCGTCTGCAACAGGATGGGGCCGGGGGCCAGACACTATACATTGAAGACCTTCCCTCCCTTTTCTCAAGTCCTTTTCTAAACAAGAGCTCCTAGCCCTTAAAAATGAGTCTATTAATACGCACTGCACTCCTATGGATCCCTATCATGTTAGTTCTCTTAAATGTGAGGTATTTAGTTGGAGCTCCAACATAATGCCCAAGGAAGGCTGCCCCCTACTTAAGAAACAATTGCTGGGGTGGAACAACAAGTTGATAGGCAGTGAGCAAACTAATATTAATTGTGGACTTATTAATGCCCGCTCGCTGAGTAAACACACACTTGAAATCAGGGAACTGATTGAAATGGCTAAGTTTGACTGCCTCTTTATCACGGAAACCTGGGCCAGAGAAGACTCTTACCCAGATTTCTTATTGGCTTCTCCCCCAGGGTATTCCTTTTCAAGATTAGATAGGTTAGAGAAGAGAGGAGGTGGGCTTGCAGTTTTATTCAAAAATCACTTCTGTTGCACGCTCGAGGGGCTCAACATCAGTCAGACTATTTGCAAAGGAGCTTTCTTTAATATCTGCCTCTAGCATGCAATTCTTCTTGAGGGACTATTATTATATAGACCGCCTGGCCCCAAGAAGGATTTTCTTTCGGCCTGGCCTTCCATACTGGAATCCATGATTTTGTCCACCAAAGCTATTGTTTTGGGTGATTTTAACCTTCATTTAGAAGATCAGTCCGATCCAGCTATTTGTGAATTTCTAAGTATGATGCGGAGTCTGGACTGGCATATCGGGGATCTGACTCCATCACATCGTGCAGGGCATACACTAGATGGCATTTTCATTCGGTATGGAAATAGCACCAGGTCAGTTAATAGGGTCCTTGACTGAACTGACCATCATTTGTTGTCCTTTACGTTAGCAGGCACAGATACGGTCACTAAAACACTTTCTGCGACAAGACTCAAGAGACCAAGGCATAAGGTGCAGGAGACTAACCTGGCCCAGGCTCTTAAGTCAGGCTGGGAACAGGCGAAAGCGCTGGGCAGTCCTAATTTGGAGACCTTCGAGATGGGAACTAGAGCAGCTATTGATTCTTTAGTTCCTCCGGCTCTATCTGATCCTAAGCAAGGACGCTCTCTATCCACTCCTTGGTACTCTAAGGAACTTAAAAATCTGCAGAGATTTTATTGTAGGCAAGAGCGCAAATGGCAGCTTAATAAAACCAAGACGGAGGGAGATAAACTCAGGAGTACTCTTGAGAACTATAAATTGGCCATCAGATCAGCAAAAACTGAATATTTCTCCTGCATTATTACAGAGGCTCTCAGTGTAGCGAAGGACCTGTTTAAAGTTGTTTGCTTACTCACCTCACCATCCCCGCCTCCGAGTTTAGAGAATTCAGAAACCTTTTGCCAAAAAGTAGCAGATTTAAAAAAAAAAAAAATCTTTCAATTGAAGGCTAATTTTACACAAAATACTCCAACTAGAGGAGGGCATGCTGGAGGATTCAGCGCCCCCGGATGCTGTGAATAGGCTAAATAGTTTTCAGCCATTATCATCTAAAAGAATCTCTGAACTACTAGCTGCAGTAAAATCCGGCTCTCCGAATGATCCCTGCCCTCTGCGAATTTTCAAGTTAGTCCCCGATTTGATTTCTACTGCCCTCAAGCCAGTATACGCAGACGTTTTGCAGGAAGGATGCTTTCCGGAGTCCTGGAAAGAATCCATTGTCATCCCATTAATCAAGAAACCAGGCAAGGATGTTACTTATTTGTCCAATCTCCGTCCTATCTCTCTGTTACCTATCTTAGCTAAGATTCTAGAAAGGTACCTTAATACGGAATTAGCAGACTTTTTACGGGCTAATGGCAGTTTGGATCCTTCCCAACACGAATTCCGCCGTGCTCATAGCACCGAAACTGCGTTGATTTCCTCGGCGGACATTATTCGCAGAAGATTTGATCAGGGGGAAGGTACCGTTCTGGTACTGCTAGACTTGTCCGCAGCCTTTGATGCCATATCTCCGCAACTTCTTATCCAGTGTCTGTAGCAGGCAGGAGTAAGAGACAAGGCACTTGATATTCTCAGGTCCTTTTTGACCAATAGATTGATCACAGTATCTTGCGGAGACCACAGAGCAACCTCTTTTCAATTGCCATGCGGAGTCCCTCAGGGGTCTTCTCTTAGCCCGACTCTATTTAACCTTTATGTTGTTCCACTGGCTAACTTGGTTCATTCTTTTGGCTTTCAGATTGTGTCTTATGCAGATGACACACAGCTGATTATCCCAGTCCCTCGTAACTGGGAGGAAACGAGGGACAGATTTCAGCAATGTATGACTGCTATTAACAGCTGGATGCGTAACAATTGGCTCAAATTAAACGGAGACAAGACAGGAATTATCTTTTTTGGTCTCAACAGTAAAATTTGGAGTGCTAGATGATGGCTGGAGTCCTGCAGAGTGTGCCCGGTTCTGCGCACTTCAGCCAGAAATTTGGGGATGGTATTTGATAGCTCCCTTTCATTTGAGCAACAGGTTAACCAACGGTTAAAGGCTGCTACTGGGCTTTGAAAACTCTCATTTTTTCTTTGCATTTTTACACGAAAATCTGAAAGTCTCTGTGGTCCTGGTGTTAGTTATATCTAGACTAGATTATTGAAATGCCTTACTGTTAAACATCAGTAAATCTGCCATCCACAAACTTCAACTCATTCAGAATGTGGCGGCGCCCTTGATCTTGAATCTTCCCCGTTCGTCTTCAGCTAGTAGCTGTCTTAGACATCTTCATTGGTTACCAGTTGATAAAAGGATCAAGTTTAAATCCCTTTGCTTAACATACAAGGCCCATCACTCAGAAGGATGTGAATATTTGAGTTCAGTTCTACAAAGATAAATCTCTCTCTCTCTCTCTCTCTCTCTCTCTCTTTCTCTCTCTAGAGAGAGACAGGACCGCAGGGGGAGCCTCAAGGCCCCTATGTCCTGTGGTAGTTGGCAATGCTCCCAGAAGAAGGGAGCTGCTTTAAATAGCAGCTCCCTGCGTGTGGGAGCAATGTTTTCATCTGTTTCCCTGAAATCATTGCAGAGAAACAGATGAAAAGTCTGCTTTCTGCAAGGAAGGGCTGTTTGATAGCTCTCTCTTGCAGAAAGCGGACTTTTTTTTTGCTAGTGCATTCATGCAAAAGCAAACAGCTATGTCCCGGGGTTGGACACCCCGGGAAATAGCAGGAGCCGGCCCTGGGGGGTGGTGGTCCCCAGGGCCATCATTGGCTCCTCAACGGGGGCTATGCAGCCCCCCTCCGTTACACAGCCCCTAGGAGGTGGTCGTCCCCAGGGCTTATGGGTCCAAAGCGGACTCAATTCATTTTTTTAAAAATTTCCCCAGGGAGGTTGTGGTCCCTTGGGGTGGGGGTGCACTTATATTTTAATGCAGTAGGGCTTCCTGCTGCCCCAGGAACCTCTACCTTCCCAGGGCATTGTAGTATATTGGAGCGGGGAGGACACGTGCCCCTCCCCCACCAGCTCCCTGGGGCAAAAGGTAATAAATGTAAAGGGGATCTGTTTCGGCCCCCCAAGACTCGAGGTTTACCACCCCGCAGGGCTTTTTTCATTGGAGGTGGTCGTATGGCTCCCCTCGAGGAGCCACTAATGGCCCTGGGGAGCACCACTCCCCAGGGCCGGCTTCTGCTATGTCCTGGGGTGCCCACCTACGAGACATAGCTGTTTGCTGTGGCTTGGCTGCAGCTTTAACAGCTGCAACCAAGTCACAGCAAACATAACTTTGTTTTCTGACAGCCGGGCCTGTCAAACAGGTCCTGCTGTCAGAAAGCAGAGTTTTCATCTGTCTTTCCCGCATGCAGCTATGTGTGAAGGGAAGGCAGATGAAAACATTACTCCAGCAAACAGGGAGCTGCTATTAAAAGCAGCTTCTTTCTTGCTAAAACAGTGGGACTTCGGGGGAGTCCCTGAGGCTCCCAGATAGCCTGTAAAGGGCACAAAATAAAATTTTAAAAAGTCAGCAAGGACTGCGGGGGAGGCCTCGAGGCTACCCCGTGGTCCCAGATAGTCCATAAAGGGTGAAAAATAGAAAAAAAACAATCTGGTGGGACCACGGGAAAGGCCTTGAGGCTCCCTCTGCGGTCTCAGATAGACTGTAAATTGCAAAAAATAAAAAAACAATCAGGTGGGACCGTGGGGAGGCCTTGAGCCCCGCCCCCCCCCCACAGTCCCAGATAGCCAATAAAGGGTTAAAGATAAGGATAGTTAAAGAAAAAAGATTGTAATGGTGAAGCTCACAGACCTTCACACTGAGAGTTCAGGGTTCGATTCCAGGTGTATCCGTAGTCATTTCCCTCCTTTATTTTTTTGTACAACTGCAGATGTTTAAGGCTCATACTGAAAGGTGATCTTACTCTTTTTAATTGACAAATACATTTTTCTTTTCAATTTGTGCAGAAATATTTCATTCTAGACATATTATCCCTTAAAGCCTAAAAAACTCTCTATCTCTCTCCCTCTCACTCTCTTTCTCGCTCTCTATTTCAGTCTTTCTCCTGCTCACACACCCACCCACTCAGGCACTCATGCACCCACTCACAGACCTACTCAGACCCTTGTGCCTCCACTCACAGTCTCACTCAGACCCTCACGCACCCATTCACAGACCCACTTAGACACGCACCCACTCAGATTCTCACACATCCACTCACAGCCTCACTGACATCCTCATGCACCCACTCACAGACCTGCGCAGACACTGACGCACCCACGAAGACACTGATGCATGCACTCTCACACTCAGACAGAGATTTTACAGCCACTCCCATCCCCAGATAACCCTCTTACACATATTCTCACACCCACAGAGGCAAGCTGTGGCCAACTCCCACTGCGCATAGCCAAAGGGCAATGCCCAGTGTGGGGTTGGGTGGTTAGTAGGGTTGGCTGCAGGTTCTGGCTTCATGCCAGGTCCTGTGCGGCAGTGGCTGGATTAACGTATGGTAATGAAAATTACTATACATTTTAAAAAAACATAGAAATTCAATGACAAATCCAAAGGTCACAGGGACGTTATAGTTAGGAAATAGAATTTTAAAAAACCCATAGAAATCCACTTAAAAAAACAAAGGTTACAAGGACGTTATAGTTAGGCTCACATTTTAAACGTACGAAACCATAGAAAATCACCAGTTACAGTTACTTATCTCAAGTAACTATGGGCCAGATGTAGCAAAGGGTTTTACCCATTCTGTGTCTATTGGAAAATTCGCTTGGGCATATGGCCCTAAATCTTGTGCCCTAGGGTAACTATAACTCGCGCCCCCGCCATGCACTGCTAATTACCCCACAAATTACGACACTCATGACATCTTTGCTAACATCATTGATAATATCACTGTAATATTTGGTGCAAAATTTTAAACCAAAAAATTGTGCAGGTCGAGGGTGCCAGGTGTTACCAGGTGCCTAGGGTGAAATAGTGCCTAGGAGTAAGGGGACCCTAATAGGTGACAAACACAGTAAAGTTTCAGTGAGGTTTATAGAAAAGAGTGATCGGGAGTGGGACTGTCAGTGTATGGCAGTGTATTTTAAGTTATGGTAGCATGGATGGAGACTGGCAGCTCGGTACCATGCAACCTAACCTTAATAGTATTACACAGCTTGAGACATGGATTGATATGGGATGCTGCCAAAAGGGACTGGCCAAGCCGAGGTAGCTGGGACTACTGGGATGGGCATTGAAGAGAAGTTGTGTGGATGTGATTGTTAGAGGAGCCAAACTGGGAGGTTTTGTTGAGGATGAAGATCACCTAGGCTAGTTGGAGATGTGCCAGATCTATAAGGAGGGGACAAAAGTTAGAGGTTGGTGTGCAGGTGAACTGAAGTAATATAGAGGGTCTGTGATTAAAGGCCTAGAGCCCAAGAACTTCATAATTGCTAGTCTACTTCTGGTTTCCTTTGATGTCTTGACCTATAGACCAGAGCCAAAGTGGTGATCCCCCTTATGGAGAAAGATGGCTTAGTTTCTTCTTCTGTGTCAGTTTTATTTTATCCCTTAAACAGATTTAAGTGTTCATTCCACACTTAACTGTTTGGTTCTCGAGCCTCTGGGTTGATCAGTTGTGGTTGCTGGCTTGTGAGTTAAGCTGGCACATCTTCAATGGTTTGGGCTTTTCATGGATTGGGTTGTGTGCGCTGTAGGAGGCTGGCCTGGCTTATAGTGGGTACCTGATGGTACTTACACCTTGTGCCAGGTCAAGTTATCCCTTATTAGTAGATTACTAGTGTTCTAGCAGCTTAGGTTGATAGAGGTAGCTATAGAAGAACAGCTTAGGCTGAACTAGGAGACATGCAAAACTCCTACTATACCACTTATATCATATAGCACTATATCATAAGACTCACAATACTCAGAGTTACTGAAAATAAAGGTGCTTTATTTTAGTGACAATGTGCCAAAAATATCTCAGAGGATATACTCCCTTAGGAGGTAAGTAATATACACAAAATATACACATAAACCAAAATCAGGTAAGTAAACAGTTGGAAAAGTAGTGCAAACACTGCAGAATACAATAGGATGCAATAGGCCTAGGGGCAACACAAACCATATACTAAGAAAGTGGAATGCGAACCACTTAGGGACACCTGGCCTAGTGTAGTGTGTAGAGGGTCACTAGGAGTGTATGAAAACACTAAGGGTGTCCAAGATACCCCACCCAAAGACCCTGAAAAGTAGGAGTAAAGTGACCCTACTTCCCCAGAAATACACTAAAGTCGAGATAGGAGATTCTGCAAAGACCACAACTGACTGCAAAGCACTAAAGATGGATTCCTCGATGTGAGGACCTGTGAAGGAAGGGGACCAAGTCCAAGAGTCACGAAAGTGTCCAGGGGGGCAGGAGCCCACTAAACCCCAGATGAAGATGCAAAATGGCTGCCTCCGACTGGAAGAAGCTGAAGATTCTGCAACAACAGAAGGTGCCAGGAACTTCTCCTTTGCACAGAAGATGTCCCACGGAATGCTGGAGGATGCAGAGTTGTTTCCTTGCAGAAAGACCAAAAACAAGCCTTGCTAGCTGCAAAGGTTGCAGTTAAAGAGAATGGGTGCTGCCTGGGCCCAGGAAGGACCAGTAGGTCACCACTTGGAAGAGGACACAGACGGGGCCCTCAGCAACACAAAGAGCCCACGCAGAAGAAGGCAGCACCCGCAGAAGTACTTGAACACGGGTTCATGAAAACTGAGCACGGGGTCGTCTCAACACTACAAAGGAGGGTCCCATGAAGCCGGTGGTCAACTCAGTGAGTTGAGCAATGCAGGACGGAGTGCTGGGGACCTGGGCTGTGCACGAAGGATTCCTTACAAAAGTGTACAGAAGCCCTAGCAGCTGCAGTTCACGCAGTACACATGATTACTGTCTGGCGAGGGGAGGCAAAGACTTACCTCCACCAAATTTGGACAGATGGACCACTAGACTGTTGGGGTCACTTGGATCCAGCACCTGTGTTCCAGGGACCACGCTCGTCACGATGAGAGGGGACCTAGAGGACCGGTGACGCAGAAGTTTGGTGCCTGCGTTAGCAGGGGGAAGATTCAGTCGACTCACAGGAGATTTCTTCTTGGCTTCCAGTGCAGAGTGAAGGCAGACAGCCCCCAGAGCATGCACCACCAGAAACAGTCGAGAAAGCCAGCAGGATTAGTCGCTAAAATGTCGCTGGTAGTCTTCTTGCTACTTTGTTGAGGTTTTGCAGGCGTCCTGGAGCAGTCAGAGGTCGATCCTTGGCAGAAGTCGAAGAGGGAGATGCAGAGGAACTCTGGTGAATTCTTGCATTCGTTATCTGAGGAAAAGCACACAGGAGAGACCCTAAATAGCCCTCAGAGGAGGATTGGCCACCTAGTCAGGTAAGCACCTATCAGGAGGGGTCTCTGACGTCACCTCCTGGCACTGGCCACTCAGAGGCCTCCATTGTGCCCTCACACCTCTGGATTCAAGATGGCAGAGGTCTGGGACACACTGGAGGAGCACTGGGCACCACCCCTGGGGTGGTGATGGACAGGGGAATGGTCACTCCACTTTCATTTGTCCAGTTTCGTGCCAGAGTAGGGCTGGGGGTTCCCTGAACAGGTGTAGACTGGTTTATGCAAGGAGGGCACCATCTGTGCCCTTCAAAGCATTTCCAGAGGCCAGGAGAGGCTACACCTCTCATGCTCTTAACACCTATTTCCAAAGGGAGATGGTGTAACACCCTCTCTCAGAGGAAATCCTTTGTTCTGCCTTCCTGGGACTGGGCTGCCCAGACCCCAGGAGGGTAGAAGCCTGTCTGTGGGTTGGCAGCAGCGGTAGCTGCAGTGAAAACCCCAGAAAGCTGGTTTGGCAGTACCTGGGGTCCATGCTGGAGCCCCGGGGATGCATGGGATAGGCACCCCAATACCAGATTTGGCATGGGGGGACAATTCCATGATCTTAGACATGTTACATGGCCATATTCGGAGTTACCATTGTGAAGCTACATATAGGTATTGACCTATATGTAGTGCACACGTGTAATGGTGTCCCCACACTCACAAAGTCTGGGGAAATTGCCCTGAACTATGTGGGGGCACCTTGGCTAGTGTCAGGGTGCCCTCACACTTAGTAACTTTGCACCTAACCTTAACCAGGTGAAGGTTAGACATATAGGTGACTTATAAGTTTCTTAAGTGCAGTTAAAATGGCTGTGAAATGGACGTTATTTCACTCAGGCTGCAGTGTCAGTCCTGTGTAAGAATTGTCTGAGCTCCCGATGGGTGGCACAAGAATTGCTGCAGCCCATAGGGATCTCCTGGAACCCCAATACCGTGGGTACCTAGGTACCATATACTAGGGGATTATAAGGGTGTTCCAGTGTGCCAATTAAAATTGGTGAAAATGGTCACTAGCCTATAGTGACAATTTTAAAGGTAGAGAGAGCATAAGCACTGAGGTTCTGATTAGCAGAGCCTCAGTGACACAGTTAGTCAGTACACAGGGACACACATTCAGGCCACAAGCTATGAGCCCTGGGGTCCTTGCTAGCAGGATCCCAGTGAGACAGTCAAAAACAAACTGACACACAAGTAAAAATGGGGGTAACATGCCAGGCAAGATGATACTTTCCTACATGCGCCAAAACCCCTTAAGAGCCTCCACAAGGAGAATAAAGTAGAATATTCCCCTTGGTCGAGTTTACAGTCCTGATGCCCATGTTGTGGGCATAGACCTTCCACTGAGAGCGCTTTGATTTCTGTAAATGTGTCCACGCAGCAAGTGTAGATTTTCACTGCCAGGGGCTTACTTGATCTTATGTTGTGGGGGCCTGGCAGCTATAAAGGGTTTAGTGAGTCACCTGTTGAGGGCCTTTTTAATACCTGAGCCTTTTTAAAGGTCTGTAACACCAACTTGGTATGCCCTCTAGTGTTGGCTTCCTTACAGAAACCTTTGATGAAATTCCAGGTATTGATGGCGTTCTTCTTTGAGGTGGCCAAAAAGCTGGAAAGGTGGGGACCCAAATGTGTAAACATTCCTGTTTAGGATCCCTCCATATTCTTCAGCAGGAAGCAGGATTTCTATAGAAGATTAACTAGTTCTTCAGCTTGGAGAAGATCAACCTTTTGTCCTCCTTTATCCCTCTTTGCAGTTGGAGGCAGAGTCTCTGCTTCACCGGCTGACTGTCACAAAGGCATTGGACATCTATTAGGTGCACTTGTTAATAAATTGCAATGTTGCTCAATAGACTGTAAGTGATAAAGCACATAGTAACGGCCTGAAGTCCTTGTCTTCCACCTTCCATCTTTAGTAATGGCATTACTGGTATATTTAACTTGCCTGGAGCCATCCAGGGGAGGTCACTTATTGATTTGTTTACATCATGGGTCCAAGTTGAAGGTACGCCTCTTGCTGACATCTGCTGCTCCTAATTTGAGCCAGTGGTTGCTGGTGGTGCATGCCAGCACTCAATTCTGGGGACCAACACTTTTGTTTCTTCATCAGACTTTGAATTAGAGCAAGCGAGGAAAAATCACAGAAAGGGTTAAGTAGGAGAAAGATGGTAAAACCATCACACATGGAGAAAGCAGGGACTGGCAAGAGTGATGATTGAGCAGGTAGCACCTGATACTGAAACTGGATTAAAGAGGCCTTAGGTGCATTTAAGACTACGCAGCCTTGGTATTTGGCACACTCACCTTTAATTGCGCCGCCCAGGCTTCTGAACAGAGCTCTGGGCGCCAGCCCTCATTCTTTCACATTCTTTTACAAATGAGAACCTCAAGATGTGGCTCTGTCGATGAGGCTCCACCCTTCCCTCTACACCCCCTCCCACCAGCGCCTTGAGAGCCTAACGGGCGAGTAGCTGTTCTTTACAAAAAACTGATTGATTGAAGCAATCAACCCCAATACTGTAGTGCTTTGTTCTTCACTTCGAGCTTTCTAGGATAGCTAAACTTGTAGTACTGGATGTGAGCAATACTTCCCTTCTGTAGGGAAGGACTTCCCATTTTTTTAAAAACAAGTGGGTTCCATTTTTTGAGTGGTGGGCTCATCTCGGTATTCTAAGTATTGGACAAAGAAGTAATCGGAGTAGCAGAGTTTAAGTAACTGCAATTTAATTATAGCAATACGCGCTGGACCGCCACTGGTTGCGGTAAAAAGGCAAAAAAGGTGAAAATTATGAGGACATCTGGCTTCGTCCCTTACTTGTCAGTATTTTTCCTTCAGTCGACGCAATGTTTGTTTTCAGAGTCTGCACACGCACAGCTTCTCTTTTTTTGTACAATGAACTTCTGCTTTTTAAGGGGTTCAGGCTCTGAAACACTCGTAGGCATTGCTAAGAGCAGAGTTTACACTTCAGTAGAGTTCTATAACCTGAACCTCCGCTGGAGACACAATATTCTAAAGATAGTATCTACAGAATGATGGAGGAGGGATGGATCTTGCATCAGCAGTTATATCCTATCTCCTTGGGCCAGATGTATCATCACAGCCCTTTGCGATTCGGAAATAGCGATTTTAAAGAAAATTCTGTTTCCGACTCGCAAAGTGCCATGTATCACATTTGGGAATCGGTAATAGCGATTTCTTAAAAATCGCGAATGCTATTACCAAATCGCAAATTGCGATACCGGCCCCATTCGCAGCTATGGGCCTGTTGGCCCATATCTGCAAATTTTTTGCTGCAAATTTTTTGCATTTCCAAAATTGCGATTTCTGAACCAGAAATCGCAATTTTTGAAATGCAAAACCCTGGGGTGCTGGGGGGCTAAGGCCCCCTCTGCTGCACCCCAAAAATGTTTTTGGGGACATTTAAGGTGCACACATGCCAAAAGGGCATGTGTGCTTTACATGTACAATTTAAAAATGCATTTTAAATGCATTTTTAAATTTTGCACATGGTTCCTAAATGCCAAAATCGCATTTAGGAATTGCTTCATACATGTGCTAAGAAATCGCAAATAAGGAATCCTTATTTGCGATTTCTAATTTAGAGAGTCGCAATTTGCAACTCTCTAAACAGGGTCGCAATTTTAAGGAATCGATATTTTAGCGATTCCTTAAAATTGCTTTCAGAATGCCTTTGATACAATCTGAAATGGCATTTTGCATTCGCAAACGGGCATTCCCACCGTGTGCAAATGCAAAATGCTTTCATACATCTGGCCCCCTGTTCTTCACACACTTGGTGGCTGGCGCTCTACAGTGCCACCCTATAAGCTAGCATGTCACCCTAATCATCTCAGACCTCTGAAACTGGTCAGAGACCCAGGACGATTTCATTGTACTGCTTGCTTTTTTAATACCTGGGGGTGTTATAATATTGCCCCTGCCTTTAGCTGGAGCACTCTATCATATGTGTTTATTGCTAGAAATACTGCTACCATATGACAGTTTACTAAATTTAGTTAAACGTGGATACGTGATATGTCGAAACATATGTTTTTTTCTGCGTGATTGAGACAAATCCCAAAAACACCAGTTTCATGTGAAGACAGACTCCGAAAACATATTTAGCGAAACAAAATGTACACTCCGAAATGTGTACTACCAAAATCGTGACCGTATGTACATATCTGCCTAAAATATTTATCTGAGTTTAATTCCGGCACAAGTCACTTTCAACACGTTTTAGGACTTGGTTATTTTTTACGATTGAACTCTCTTCCTAGTATCTTTGGAACAATGTGCTTCTTAGTACGATTAGGTACAGGTTATTTCTTTTTTTGTAGAGGAGCTCTATATGAAGTCGGGATTTTGATGATCTGTGTTTTGGACTCTTTGTATTTTCAGAATATATTTTCACTCTATTTTTTTTTCATGCTACCAACATGACAACCACTGTGTTTTTTCATGTTTTTATTCCTTCAACAAGAGAAATAAAGATCTTGCTGATTTCAAAAGCACTTGCGTCATAACTGATCACTACATTTTCTTAGCACATCTTATCTGTTTGAGCCATGTCGCTGATTTCAGTCAAGGTTAATTATCCATTTCAAGGGCAGCAGGCTGTCTCAATGCCACCGAACAGGTAACACCCGTTCATATTCAAAGCCAATGTCAACAGTCATCGCTGGCCCAAAACGTGTTTCTGTGGCATGCGAGTGAAAGTCCAAAACCTGTGAGAACAAACAGAAAACTGCCTTGCCTGCGCCCTTGTGAAATGTAGATTCTTTTTGGTGCCCTGCACTGAACAACCTTGTTTTCTTGATTGCACGAGTTTCACGGCTGCCGAAGTTATGAAAACAGTTAACTAATGCTTAATTTGTTTAAAAAAAAATTGCAGAGGCTTATAACTTTTCCGACCGAATGCTGGGAGTGTGCATAATAAGGCTGCCTAGTATAGTTCCTACCTCATGCTTCTTTCTTCTTCACTCTATGCTTCACACATCTTTATCTCAATCTGCATTTTTTCAATTCTTGCTTCCTCCCTTACTTTCTGTTTTCATATTTGTGTCCCTTTTCTTCTTTCTCCACGAGAAGGCTCGACTAAAGGTGAGTTGTAATCAGCCAGGTGGCGCTGAACTCAGACTACTGTCGGAACACCAGGAACCACATTCCCGACAGAGACGGCGGTCCCCAGGCGGGTCCACCAGCCAGGGTTGTACTGTGGTGTCGGACTGCCACAGTTGTGGCAGTCCAACCTTCACCGCGAGGCTTGCAGGCCATGGACTGCCAGTCTCGTAATAAGCTCCTAAGTCCCTGTCCTAAAAAAATGACCCCATGTGCCCATCAAGCTGTCAGCATTTCAACCGAATAGAAGGTGATTCACAATACTTTTATTTTTGCAACATATGTATGTGTTTCTTGATTTCTTTGCTGTTAAATCGTTTTTGTTCTCTTTTCCAAAAGGCACAAGTTTTGCTTAAATTGTGGAGAAATGGGTTCAGTTTAGACGACGGAGATTTGAGATCCTACACAGACCCAACTAATGCAGATTTTCTGGAGTCTATTAAAAGAGGGTAAGGATTGTGGGACACTTTTCTGCAGTGCACGTGCAACTAATGTTGGAGCAGTGTATCCAAAAAAACGAGGCGTATTAATTTGCCTTACTTGTTCTGTAGCCATGTGTGCCAATATTTAATGTATGAGCATCCATCTTGGTACTTTATAAACTGATGTACACCTTCCATTCATGGTAGTTGGGTCAAATCACTTTGTGTGAAAAGTAGGAAGATAGACTCATGAGTTTGTTAGGAAGTAACCCTTATTCCACAGGCTTTACCAGCCAGCTCTTCTTAATTCAAGTAAGTCAGTCACTGCGTGTATATCCTCTCTTTCTTTTTTTAAAACTTTTATCTGAGTTGTATTTTTTAGGGGGGGAGTCCAATTACGTACTGCTGTTCAGGTTGAAATGTAGAAGGACTGGGAAGCCAGATCATTTAAAATGCCCATGTATTCTGCTTGCTTTGTGGGTAGGTATGAGAGGACTGCTGCTTTACAATGTTATTGCCTAAAGATGTACATGGGAAGGTTTTTGTTTTTCAACATTTTACTACAATTAGGAACGATGGCGAGGGTAGCACTAAAGAAGATTCAGGTACTACCTAGAACGCTTTATTATAGCCATTTAGCCCGCTGTCTAGGGCTCTTCCAGTTGTTAGAGGGAGTGGGCCTTTAACAACAAGTATAGCCTGAGGCAGAAGGACTATAAGGCTAATAGAACATTTCACCTACTGAGAGTAGAGTGCTTTAAATGAAACAGGGAGAAGTAGAAAGACGAACATTAGAAAGTTGGAGCAGAAGACTTATACCAGCCATTATAATCCTTGAGCCACTTCATTGTCTTCAGTGGAGCTCCCAACATTCCAGTGTTTTAATATTGTGCTAACTTACCAAATAGATTGCCCTGAATAACTATAGGCCGCTAGATTCTTTGGTGGTATAACTAGTAAGAAAAGAAGGTAGACAAGGGTTCATCCTAAGCTCACTGAAATTGCCAAACACAAGTAGGGGGCTTTGAGTCACACATTTTGAATACTATGGTCTGGCAGTCCACCTTCAATGGCTAGTGAGGTGGCCGATGACCATGTCCCATGAGGAGGCAATATGAGTCTGGCCGGGAAAGTGCCAGATGAGATCTTGAACTGCATGTTGCCCTCCCTTGACACAATGCATAGAGCAAAGGCCTTGTCAGTATTTGCAGCAACATCGGCACTATGGGTTGGGAAACTCTAATACAAATCCTGACTACTCTTGATTTACACTCCCGGCATACCTTTTCATAGGGACCTGTCACAGAATATTTGACTGGTGCTGCCTGGGTCTGACCGTAGTAGGGGGACCTTTCTGACTCTGGCAAGTTAAATGTCTTTGCACAAATAATGGAAGACAATAATGATCCTGCGATCCTCTCTTCCTTACAGGACCATAGTCAGGGAAATTTATAGGAGATGGGGGCCACAGCCACAGCGGAACCTGACCAAAATCAAACTTTCAGCACAATACCTGGCATTAGGTGGAGGGCGAGAGGCCATTGCATTGCTCCATAGAGCACTGCGTGCAAACTACAATGGGAACCTTTAAACCGGAAGCAAGATGTCCGTGAGATCTGGGTCTATAAATGCTTGACAAAGCCTGGGGAAAATGCACCTGTTTACCCAGCTCAAATCTTTAGGGGTGCCAGGTTTAGGCTCCAGCTGTTTTAATTTCTACACAGGACATATCTGATCGTGGGCAGTGTCCCAAATTTGGGACTTAGACCGATTTCTACCACATAGTTGATCCCGTCAGTGAAACTGAATTTTCAGGGCAGCGTTAACAGCAAATTAAAGCAGACAAGTGGCAGATCAAGGCTGCTTAACCCTTAATGTTGCTTTTGAAAGAATGTATTCTGCCTCAAAAAAAGGAAAGATGACAAATTCATATACCTATCTCTAATATCAGTCAAATGAAGCATTGCCACTGTCTGGTTATCCCCAAAGAGACCGAGTGCGGTGCAAGGGATTAGTCAAACAAAACAAACACAAAAAACGTGGATGAGCCGCTTGTCCTCTTTCAGGAAACTTATAGACAGAGGATCAACGAGCTCCCCCCCCCCCGCCATGAATATAGCAGTGGATCTCCCTCCTCTCTCCTCCCATGCAGCAGCCAGATTACCTTCTGTCGACCTGTGTTATGCACTTGAAGGGGGCCTGGCTAAGCACACTTTAGCTGGCAAAAATTCAAGCAGTGTTTTTCTCCCGCCTTGACTCTCCTCTTGGACTTGACCCTTCCCCTGCATCGTATGTACGATTGGCGATTGTCAGTTGGGTGCACAGCCCACTACTCATTTAACAGATTATTATGATGTGTAACAAGCATGTTCGTGATTGCTGATTATGTTGACAATTTCTTATATAATGGTGTGATATCGAGCGACAAAATGTATATATGTCACTGTTGAATGAGTGTTCGACTTGGCACTTTCTACAGGGTCACCAGCAGGCCTTTTGCGTTACTCATTCTGCTTTCTGATCCTGTTTTGTTGGATTTTATGACTCTGTGCGCTTTACCACTGCTAAGTGGTAACGTCCTAAAGTGATCTTTCTGTCTCCTTAAAACATGGTAAAATTGGCTTTGATGATTTGAGGGAGAATATATATAGCCTGGCCAGAAATCCACCCCCAGCGAGATGAGGGGGAGCCTAACAGCAAATCTCGGTCTTATCTGCATTGCACTGGAGGTTACTGGCCCCATCCAGTCAACACCCCCAGACAACTCTTAATAGCTTCCTGCACCTACATTGTATATTTAGCTGTTGATAAATATAACTGTGTTGTCAGCATAAGAGACTACCCTCACATCACATGTTTCCACCAGAGTGGACAATGGGGACATAATATATAAATATAGTAAATAAATAGGGGTCAAAGTCGAGCCTTGTGGAATTCAAGGTCTTTGTAATCAGAGATGTGCAGGGCCGTCCGCCACTTGGCTCCTTTTATCTAGAAAGGAGTGATTTCATGCTTAGTGCCAAGCCCCCAACTCTGATGTTCTCTAAGCACTGACGGAGAATGGTATGCAACACCTTGTCAAAAGCTGCTGTTAAATCTAATAGGATCAGGGCCGGTGTTTTCCCTGATCTCACACCAGCTTAATAGCGTCAGTCACCTCCAAAAGTGCAGTTTCTGTGCTATGTCGATGTTAGATACCAGATTGTGATGGATACAATAAACTAAACAGTTCCAGGTATGAAGGTAGTTGGAAATGTATCTAGTTCTCCAGCATTTCTGATGGGATCAGGAGCATGGAAATTAGACCAATATTGGCCAGCAGAGTCCTATCTACTGAAGGGTTTTTCAACAATGGAATAACTGACCTGTTTCCAGCAAGATGGCACTTTTGCTGATTGAATAGTAATGTTACATAGTTGATTGAAAATTAGAAAAATGGCTTCCAAAATAGTTGTCAAAATTGAAGGAGGACACGAGTCATCAGGGGAACGAGATTTGCATTCAAGAATGACACGTTCAGGCTCTTCTAACACGACTGGGTAAACCTCCGTCCTTCTCTCAGTACTCGATATAACAGGGTTATACTCCAAATTAAAGACAATTTTAAGAATCTTGTCTTCAAAAACGTTTAAGGTAGTAGAGACAGCTGCGCCCAGGTAGCATGAGGAAGAAAGTTCCTGAGAAGTTTAAGAATTTTGTGCGGACTGTTGGCTGCTCAGGATATTTATTTCTCAAAGTATTCAGCTTATGCCTTTTTAGTCATTACATACTTCCTAAGGGCCTCTCGATGCCTATGTTTATGCTCTATAAAGTAATGCCTCCTCCAGAGCCTTTCAAGTTTTTACAGTGCTTTTTCTGTTTCCCCAGCATATCTGAGATCGAAGGAACAGAGGGACGACATCTCTGTTTAATAGATGTTTTTTGAGGGGCCACCTTGTTCGCCGTGTCTTGAGCCATGTGTTAGTGGCTATGGCATGATTCTCAATATCCACACATAGTATGGGGACTGAGCTACGAGTACTCCATCTCAGAAGAGTTACCTTTCTTCCAAGCATAATATGAGACAGGTTTGGCCAGTGACTCCTCTCTTTCCGGACTTTCGTGTCCAAGCAAAATGGACTAAAGAGTGATCGGACTAAGGGGTGGCCAGTACATTCCTGACAGATAAACAACTATTAGAAGCAATAAGGTCAAGAATATGGCCCACCTGATGTGTTGGGGAGGTGAAATATTGGATAGAATTAAGTGAGGCCAACTTATTGAGGAGGGCCATTGACTGAGAATTGGCTTTATTATCAGTATGCTACTATGTTGGCCACTGCTTATTCATGATGCAGCGGACCTCCTGATTCACATCCAGAGACCTCAGCATGGAGCTAAGTATGGTTCATCAATACATTTCTGCATTCAACTACCACAAAAGGTCTTTGAGGCAATAATCAGAACATGTTTGATGCTCACTAACTATTATTGCCCCTTCCCTCTTTCTAATTCCTGTCATATCTACATGGGAATGACGTTCCCTCTGGAAACAGGCGTATCATTTACCTACTAACTGAATTAGTAAGGACCACCTTCCAAAGTGACGATCCTCAGCTTATTGCCAACAATCGTTCTTTCTTTCTGTCTCTGGTTATACCAGGTAATGGTCAACTGTAGAGGCAAGTTTAATGTGGTGCATTTTGTTTACATTTCTAGTTCTGTACATGATTTATCGGGTGGCTGTGGTGAGAGGCAATTTCAGACACTCAGCAATGTTGGCATACTTATTTCTGCCTTCTCCAGAGATGAAAAGCCTTAGGGCAGGGGTCTTCAAACTGGGGGCAGGCCCCGATAGGGGGGGCCTCTAGTGATCCCAGCAGGGGGTGTCAGGCTCTGGTTAAAAAAAAACATTATTCTCAGAAAAGTGCTGTGTTTTAACTGGGGAAAAATGAGTGGCAGTAAGCCACTCTGTAAGGGTCCTTCTGGGAGTTTGTCAAAAGGGAAGGGACGCCAAATATTCTTCAAAACCCCCACTCCCATTTCTAATAATCACACTGTGAATACCTTTACACGTTAGTAAGGCCTGCCTGACCAGAATGGTATGTTTGGCAATCACGTATTTGCTTGCATTTTTTAAAAAATGTATTAGAAATGAACTGCAGTGTTTAAATAAGTCTAGACGTAGGTAAACATTGCAAACTTAATAGAATGTTTGTGAAAGATTCTGAGCAGGGCCCTGATGATTTTTCTTTCCACTGGGGAGGGGGCAGGCCATCAACATTTTTTAAGACCACTGCCTTAGGGGATGTCGAGGCAGGTGGTCACTGAGGTCCTTGAACAAGCTTGGAATAATAGTTTTACCGTGACACTTGTGAAAAACGGTGGCTCCGGATAAGCAATTAGGGTTTTTCATACACAATAGTAAACATTCATTTGTTGCACTGGGCTTGTCTGGTGAAAAGCTAGTCTAGAAATGGCGGGGATTGAGCCTATTCAGGAAGGTGAGGGTGGGGGCATAAGTAATATACACAAGAAAGAGACAGCTCCCTCTCTCACCATAAATTATGACTTACTCTGTGTATTATATCAACATACATACTTTATTCACCATGCTGCCTGCATTCACTATTTTTCTTATACAAGACAGGTTATTTGCTAACATGGATTTTTGGTTACCAAAATTAATATATTTACAAAATGAAAAACATCCACATACACACTTACAAGAAATATCTTTTTATCAAAGGAAAATATATAATGTCATCCTATGTTGTTTAAATGCCGGCACAATGAGTCTCCTTCCTGATCTTATTAAACTTCAAACAGCCACTCCTATATTCATGAAGGCAATTCAGTGACAGCCTCCAGCAGGAGTACTTTTTACCATCCATGTAACAGTTCATTATTTTGTCACTTGAAGTCCCAGTACTCCACTACCATGCCAATGAATGCAGACCAAAGATTCAATGAGAACTTCCTCAGGGCTCTTATAGCTTTTAGCAGCTCAAAAGGATGATGGACTGAGTGCTGAAACTGGGTTTAATCCATCATTCTTTTGCTCACCATGCCACCTCAGTTTGGACCCAGCTATATGCAAATCAGTCTTGACCCTGTTCCCTATGGGAACAGTCCAGCCTGAACTGCCAGGCCAGGTTCTCCCTGGACCGTAAACAAGCATCCTGGGAGCGGTTTCAGGGTATCACCCTTCATCAGCCAAACTAGCTTGAATCCAGTGTCACAGTGAGCACGGGACCCATGTCTGAGCATACCCTTCCCACTTAGAGCAACTTTAGCAACAAGCTAAATATGTTTGAAAGTAATCAACACATCAGGTATTACTGATAAACATTATGTCATTAAGTGAGCCATTTATATTTACATAGGTTGCCATACCAAAGATCCCCTTAATGGTCAATGTTTCTATATTAATTAATGGGTCAACACTTTGTGGTTAGCAGATGGAGCAATTATTTTTTCTCCCGGGTTTGGAGTTTCCAGTGGTGTTATTGGGACTCCAGTTGTGTGCCATCATTTCCTTTCAGGAATTTCAGTGTGCTTCCAGTGGGTACTCAGGTCGGGGCACGGTGATGGCGCCAGTGGTTCTCTGCGGCATCTCCATACGGGGAGGGTGCATCCTTGCTCATGACCTGGTGTGGATGGGTGCTTCCGTCCATATGAGAGATGCAAAAGGAAACTCTAGCTCCCAGGGCCCTGTCCTAAGTAAGCTGTAGAAGGTTCCAGGCTTTCCTTTCCTGAGCCTACCATTGTAGCTTGGAAAAATAGTCTACGTTCAATTCATATTGTCAGTCTAGTTGTGGGTCCATTAAAGTTATTTGAGTTGATTCTAGGACGAAGAGTTGATGGTACTGCAGCTCCCTATTCTGCCTTCTCATTCTTGACTATTGCTGTCATCTTGGGGCCATTTGAAGGTCGAATTACAGCCCATTTCAGACCAGTATGTATTATGGAAAGTATGGCATAACCACAAGACTACATTTCATATCCTGCCAGGTTCCAGAAATGTGACTAACTATTTCTCCATAGAATCAGCTGAAGGGACAAATACATTTGACTTGTGTCTAGATTCTTGTAGAAGATGGTTATTTTTCCACTTGAACATTCTGAATCTAAATCAATAAGGGTAAACCAATGGCTCTCCTTCTTTTCATTCAAGATAGAGATTTTACATGAAGTTATCCCACTTGTAAGACTGGAGCATTTCTTGTCAGCAGTCAATGCTAAAGGATGCTTAATTTCATATCCCTATTTATTCAATCCATTAGAAAAAATGTTTTGTGATTTGGGGGCACATTACAAATTTCAAGACCACCTATTCGGTCAATGGGCTTGGTTTTCTTTTTACTTCACCTAAACCCAAAGACATGTCTAGTGCTTGCTTCATCTTTCCAAGAAGCAGTTCTAGACACACAAAAGGTCTGTTCTCTGTGTGATACTTGTAGCTGGATTAGTTGTTGTCAGAAATTAAGTTATTATTTTAGAGGGAGGCGCCTATACCAATTTAATAAACACAGTCTGGTTAGGTCGCAACATAGTTCTAAGAGAATCTCTGCTAATCCCTCATAGCTGTGGCAAAAGGAGAAGAAGTTGCGAGGAGAAACTTGCTGATTTCAAGCAGTTCCAAAGCCACTACAGCCAACACCCCTGTGTATCTTGAACAGGTGTTTGGCACACCCACAGACAGGACACCATCAGACTGTAAACTAAGAAGTGTAAAAAAGAAAAGCACAAAACTGCAGGCACTTACCACCCATGTACCCAGAATCTGGGACAAAATCCCTGTTTCCATCAGGACCACCCAAGCACAACTCTAATGTGTAGGAAAGACTTGGGGATGTACCTCTTTAAAGAAAACACTATATGACAATACAGTAACAGTACATTTCTGCTCCTACAACATAGGTACCTCTCCTATCACTCACTCTCACTCTTTGCCTTTGACATTTTAAAGTGCTCTGCTGCCTTTCGGTTAGGTTTGCTCTCAATAAATTCCACATACAGTTGTACATACATGCATACATACATACCAAACTACATTATAGTTAACTTAAGACCACAACACAATAAAATTCCCAAACCAATTTAGATAAATCAAGACAATGTTACTAAGCAAAAAGACACAGGAAGGTTAATATCAGATAAGGGAAATGGTTTTTAAATTTATGTCAAAATGGTTAGAAAATACCTAAATCACCAATGGATATCAGGAACTCAATTTCAGTTTGTATGAATTACTCAGCTGTAGCCACCAAAAGCCATTCTTGCACCAGAATCGAAAACAAGACAAAGCTAGCAGCAAACTTTTATGACTCACAGAGGCTGGAGATGAAGAGTTGAAACTCATTCACTCTGATGCACTCCAGTGCTTTTAGTGTATGTTGTTTCCTTCAGCAAATTTCCCTACCCAGTGTTCAAAGGATGAAACAGGCTACCCTGTACTTGCTGGCTGCTTCGACCATGAATACCAAATGTTTCTTGATGCTCTTCTACGGTGCTCGGGTCGTTCTCCAGCCATGATTCCCTGGGTCCAGTCTCAAGTGATTAACCTGGCCTTCCTTAGAGTAAAGAGCCCTTATGTCTTTGAGTTATGTAGCAGCAACAGAGGGCTAAAGTGCATTTCCAGTCCCTAATGGAGCAAAATCCTTTGGTAATTTTTTCCAACAATTAGACAGATTCCTCCTTTGTACATACCTGTATACTTGTTTTCTACAGACATCTGAAAGTGCCTTCACCTAGATGTTGAACAGGTGACAAGAGTTACCTTTGAATTTCATGCGAGTGGAGGATTGAGCTGTTCAAATGTTTTCTTTCGGACTGCAGTTGGAAAGACAAGAATAGACATATGATAGCACAGTGCCAGCCATTCTGGCCCAGGATAAGGCAGTGCCCACTATGCTGCCGCATTTTTGTAGCATTTCCAGCAGAATTGTGTCATCAGTAGTGTCATAAGCAATAGAAAGTTCAACAAACGTTTTTGTTCATCCATTCTTTATCCATTGAGAGGAGCAGTTCCTTGCTTATATCAGTTATGGTTATTTCTGACAGAGAATTCTACCTTCTGATGCCTCACCTTTTGAATGTTTCCCAGGCATCTCACTGGATCCAAAATCTTTTAAGTAATATCTCTATGCGCCAGTAGGTGGCCCTGTGTGGCTCCACACTGATGCCCTTCTACTCTGGAAATGACATGTGGGACCTGTATAGGTGCCCTTTCCGTGTGCAGATGCCAGTCCTTATCTTTCCATACCACTGGACATAGATCTAGAGCTCTCTCCCATTTCTCAGAGGCACTTACCTGTATATTTTCCAAATTGCCTTCAGTGTTCAAAGGACGTCTTTTCCTAAAACAACAGGCTTTAAGTCCTGCAGGGACTGTCACAATCGAATTTCTGTGGCAGATCCCACCATGTGTGTCTGTGGTGTTTTGGGGTTGAGTCAGGATTTCAAGGCCTTCAGTGACTGCAGATCGATGAACCTTGAAGGCCTCCCGGGACCCAAAGTGAAACTTTACATTGCCAAGCATCAGAAGAAAGACTCCTTGCCGAGACCAATCTAAGTTGTGTCGAAGTCCAAGGTTTGGTCCCGCTCACGCTCCAGGAGTCGTTGAAGCCGTTCCAGATGCCAGTGTTCAATGTGGTCTATATCATCCAGTAATGTCAAAAAGAAACACAAGAAATCTAAGTCGGACATGGCCCCCTCCTGCCACTCAGATTCCCCTAAGCAGGCACGATGCCAAGGATGTCGATCTCACTGCTGGAGTCGCCCCACTTTGGTGCCGATTCCACAACTGGTTCTGGCTCAACCTGTGTGTCTGGGCCTGTCTGCCACTCCACAACAGATTGAAGAGTTCGGTGCAGCTAAACTCCAGGTCCTGCCTCCGACAGCACGGTCCATAGCAGTCCCTGGCACTTAACTGCACATACTAAATCCATTGACTGCGGATGAGAAGGTATTTATAGTACTGTTCATCTCGGCACAAGTCTGACCTTGACCGAAGCTGCACCCGAAAACATTTGAGGTGCCCCTCCCTCCACTTGATCTGTCCCTCCACAAGGGAGACAACACACCGTACACTCACTTTTTTGACACAGACTCAGACAGTGATTATGATGTGGGTGATGAGTTTACTCATCTCTTTTAAGTTGATAAATTGGTATGATAACTTGCAGGAGGCTAGTGGTCTCAATATCTCCCCTGAAATGGGCCTTCTCTCACACCCTGGAGCAGCTGAAGAGAAGTCGCTTCCTATGCTATAGTTATCTGTCGGGCGGCCGAAGTCTTGGACCTCCAGCTCCATACCTAGGAGGTCAAGACTAAAGTATTGAGAGAAGTTCTCCATCCCGGGGCAGATAATCTAAGCCCCTTTTACCATTTAAAGGGCACTAAAATATACTTTATTTGGGGCCTGAGCTAAGCCTTGCTCCGGCCCTCCAGTCAACAGACAAATTGCGAGATGTTATCGCCCTGAGCAACCCTGCATTCTTCTCTCAGCACCCTCCTACTTAAGGTTTAGTGGTGCAAGCATCCATGAGCAATTGGGTGGAAACATTTGAGAAGCAAGTTTTTCTTTCTGCCAGCCTGGCTTTCCAATCAGTGAATTGCAACTGTCTCCATGCATCCTATTCCCATGCCCTTTGAGAGTCTGTGTCTCAATTTTCCCTAGTGTCCCTGAAGCCCTCTGACCTGTCCTTGCTCATGCTATCCACGACGGTGATAACACAGCCAAATTCACGATTCACTGTGGCTTGGGCACCATTGATTCCATCAGGTGAGTCATTGGTGCCAGTGTTGCCATTTTCTTGGCAGGGCAATTGCACATTTGGAGGAGTCCAAGTGCAGGAACGGGGGGTTGGAAGACTTTTATATTCCTGAGACTTCAGATCAGGAGTCCATTCAGCTATCCCTTGGAGTCACTCTGGGTTCAAGTGATGCAGGTGCAGTCCTTCTCACTGAGGCAGGGGGACAGCAGCCACCACAGCAAGGTGTGAGTCCAGTAAAGCAGCAGTCAAGCCGAGTGGCAGTCCTTCAGCAGCACAGGGCTCCTTCTTCCTGGCAGATTAGCCACAGGTCCAGAAGTGTACAGAGTTGGTGGCCGGTGGTTGGTGGTCCAGTACTTATACCTTGTTGGGCATTTGAATTGGGGGAGACTTCAGAGATAGGCCTTTGAAGTACACAGAGATCCTGCCTTTCCTGTCCTGGCTCCCGACTCACTGCATAGTGTTATGCAGCACTTTGTGTGTGGACGGGACACAGCCTATTCAGGTATAAGGGAGGCTGGATCCAGCTCTTCCCTCCCATCCTCCCAGAATGGCCCATCAAGTTACACCTAAGCTCCTATTGTGTGTGGCTGTCTAGAGGATGAATACACAAAGCCCAGTTGTCACCCACACCAGACAAGTGATCAGAGACAAGCAGCAGGTGCCAAATGGCTATAGTCTGAAAATCCCAAGTCTCTAAAAGTGACATTTTCAGAATTACAATTTAAAATCTGACTTCACCATAAATTGTGATTTTAAAATGTGATTCCAGAGACACCCAGTTCGAAAATGTTATAACTTCCAGATTCCGAATTACATTTTTAAAATGGAATAAGGTAATCCCAGTGTTATTCTATAGGAGAGATAGGCTTTGCTGTAGTGAAAAAAGACTATGGGAGTTTTTCACTACCAATACATATAAAACTTAAAAATACATGTCCTGCCTTTTAAATACATTGCACCCTTACCTCTGGGTTGTCGAGGCCCTACCTTAGGGTGACATATGTATAAAAAGGGGAAGGTTGGGCAAAAGGATTATTTTCCCAGGTAGACATGGCAGTATAAAGCCATTCACACAGGCTCTTCAACGGCAGGCCTGAGGCATGGTTAAAGGACTACTTCATTGAGTGGCACAATCAGTGCTGCAGGTCCACAAGTGGTATTTATTGTACAGGCTCTGGGCACTTTACTAGGGCCTTATAAGTAAGTTAAATGTGCCAATTAGGGATAGGCCAATGTTACATTGTTTAGGGTAGAGAGCACTTTACCATTACCCTAAAGCCAGCAAACGTGAGGTCAGAAAAGTGGAAGAGGTAGGCAAAATGTTGAGGGGAAGACTACCCTTGGCATAGAGTAGAGTTGCAAACAGTGAAGTAGCATAAAGTGGAATAGCGTAAAGTAAAGTAGCGTAGACTGGAGTGGCATACAGTGGAGTGGTGTAGAGTGTAATAGCATATACTGTAGTAGCGTGCAGTGGAGTAAAGTATAATAGCGTATAGTGTAGTAGCGTACAGTGGAGTGTTGTACAATGAAGCAGTGTAGAGTAAAACGACATATAGTAGAGGGGCAAACATTGAAGTTGTGTGCAGTGTAATAGCCTATAGTGGAGTGTATGTGGAATAGGCTAGAATGGCATACATTGCAGTGGCATAGAGTAGAATAGCGTAGAGTGGAGTGGCTTGGAGTACAGTGGATTGGTGTAGACTGGAGTGGTGTACAGAGGAGTGAAGTAGAGTGACATAGCATATAGTGGAGTGGCGTAGAGTGCAGTTGCGTCCAGTGGACTACAGCAGAATGGAGTGGCGTGGAGAGGTGTACACTGGAATGGCTTATAGTCAAGTAGTTTATAGTGAAGTGGGTGTATAGTAGAGTGGTGCAAACTAGAACAGCAAATAATAGAGTAGTGTACAGTGCAGTGGCATACAGTGAAGTGGTGTAGACTGGAGTGGCGTACACTGGAATGGGGTATAGTGTAATAACATGCAGTAGATGGGCATCCAATGGAATAGCATAGAATGGAGTGGCATAGCATAGTGTAGCATACAGTGGAGTGGCATGCAGTGGAATAGCATAGAGTGGAGTGACATACAGTGGAATAGCGTACAGGGTAGTGTTGTAGAGTAAAGTGGCATACAGTGGAATAAAGTAGAGTGGAGTATCATAAAGTAGAAAGGTGTAGCGTGAAATAGTGTATAGTAGAGTAGAGTCCAGTAGATTGGTGGACTGTGGAGTGACATAGACTGGAGTGGTGTAAGAGTGTAGAGTGCAGTGTACAGTGGCATTGTGTACAGTGTAATAGCATTCAGTGGAATGGCGTAGAGTACATACAGTAGAGAGACATAGAGTGGGGTGGTGTCGAGTGGAATAGCCCATAGTGGAGTGGATACAATGGTGTGGCGTTTGGACGTATGTGAAATTTAGCCGCAATGTACATTATGGTATGTAGAGTACCCAAAACATCGAATTGCTCTGCCTTGTGTTTCACCAGATTTACCAATCAACTCAGGGCCACACATGGTGGCCTTGCATTGCTTTGATCCAATTATCAAGTTAGGTCTTAGATACATTTTGGCCCATGGTATACCATACTAAATTAGCTTAACTGCAGTACTCAAAATGCGTTATGTCTGCACCATAATGTATAATCCTGCCAAATGTCATGTAAATCCGTTCAGCAGTTTTCAGACTACATCAAATATAATAGTCTATGAAAAGTGAATTGGTGGAAAAACTAGTTTTGGGACCACCCGTTTATGTTTACACCCCCTTAAAAATTCACCACAAAAATTGGCATAATCTCAAAATGTAGAAAAAACAATAGGTCTGGAAAATTCTGTGGTGATTTGTCAAGCGGGTGGAAAGTTATTAGGGAGCAAGAAATGCCTATCTTTAGGAATGCTTACTATAATTACAGAGTGGCAATCAGATTTAGTGTGATTTCTTTCTTTTTATCTTTTGTATTTGTAATGCATTTGTTTATTGGTTTGCATAATCATGTGACCATGTGTCTTTTAAATGTTAATGTAATTCTGAAACTTTAAATATCCATGTTAGTTTAATTTTGATCTCCCTTGCTACTTTTAGTAGGATTGTGCTAAATATGAAGCCCAAAGTGAATGGAAGCCAGTCGTTGTTATAAAAATTAAGATTATTATTTTTTCCTAGCCTATTATCATGTTCTCCATATAGTAGTTTGGGTAGCTCACTGCTAGGCTCACTTCTTTTTCATTTTTTGAATATGACTACATAAGGAAGATGGTTTTTGTTTGGCTTGTTTGGCACAGTTTTAGTCTGTGAGTCAGGGAGCATGCAAAGAAAACGTATGTAGGTTAAGATGTATTCTATTTGCTATGTATTTATTTATAGGTTTTCATTAGCATGTGATCATTAATGGGTCTTTCAGTTGTTCATGTCTTAAATCTGAAACTTTACATATGCAGTCTAGTTTAGTTTTAGTCATCCTTGCTACTGTTATTAGGATTGTGCTACTTATAAAGGCCAAAATGAATGTAAGGGAATCATTGCTATTGTTTAAAAAATGTAGATTTTTTTTATTTTTATATATATGTAAATATTGAAATTGTTCCCAATATAAAGTTCTACTATATAGATGTACTTCCAATGTAATGAGTACAGTTGATGTGGTACACCTTTTCTGTTTAAGCATTGCCTTTCGGGAACAACATAGGTCAAAGATCTGACAGGTCGGATTATTTCATGTCAAGATAGAAACAGAAAAGTTTCCTTTTCCAAAGCTATTCCGATGATCAGAATTATGAAGGTTTGAGTTGTCCAGGCCAGAGGGGGAGCACAAAATGAGAAATGCCCAGTTATACAATACCCTAATTGTGAGAATCATCTACATCAGTCTTCCTGTTCATTCCCTACTGGTCCTATCTCTGCTGCAGTCTAGTGGCTGCGGTTTACATTCTCAAGCAGCCATTCAGGAGAAATTTTCTTGCACTGTTGCTCAAGCAACCAACTGTTGCCCTGAAATGCTACAGTGCCCATTAGTTATGCTCCTTATATTCTTGCTGTTTTTGACATATAGGCTAGCATAGGCTAGTGTATTAGTGGCTTCTATCACTACTTTGACTGCATTGCTGTGGCCCCCCAGCTGTGTGCAGGCCAGCAGAGATTGTGATGCTGACATCGAACACTAGATTCTGAAATCACAAGCTGTAGCAGGTCTAAAAGGTATCTGGAGTGCGCCTATGGTACAGGAAGAGGTAACGTGCTTGGATACTTCTTGTCTAATCCCTTGAACTCTTTGTTTGTATCATCGTTCCATTGGTGGGTATTGTTTCTTACTGAGGCAACAGCTTCTTTGCTGCTCCATGGTTAGCTAGACCACTGGAAAGGACACAGCGTAGACAAAGAAAGGAGGACTGGCTCCTGTCTAAATTAGCCTATAGGGGTCTGTTTGTATGACCTTTAACCTTATCACTGACTGTCCTGGAAGGAAGGTAGTTTCTGGAAAGCGGGAACGCCGCCTCACCACAGGTGTCCTTTGGTGGCCATTCGTCTCTCATTGGACAACAGAACGCCCTTGACCCTGTAGATTGGCTGGATAACTGTCAATCCTCCCAGGGCTAGCAACTACGTAAGGACCATGTGATTGAATTTTTGTCTTTATCTTCATTCCCGCCATCAAGCCTGAGAGTAAAACATTCTAGCTGCTTCAGAGCTGTGAGGCACAGCGAAGACCTTTGTATCTAGGAAAGAGCTGTGAGGCCGAGTGCGGATCTTTGTATGAGAAGTCTCTTGTGGTAGCATGGTCCTGCATGCACCTTTATCCTTTCACAAATACCAGGCCCACAGAAAGATTAACATGCTAGTATGGCTACATGCAATCTAGCACATGAAGATCTCCTCAGTATCTCTCAACCACTGCTCACTACATCTCTATAACTCGACCGGCGTGCAGCGTGAAACAAACAAGATCTGCCCATCATGCGTTTGCTTCACGGGAAGGCTTAGAGAAACCAGCTTAGGAAAATAGTTACACCCTTATTCACCAGTTGCTGCTAATGAAATCACTTCATTTATCTAAGTTTGCTGGCAAATTCAGCACTCCTGTGACCTAATCACACTTTAACTCATCCGTTTTTCCTTAGTTGAAGCAGGATTATTTGGATCCACTCTTGGATGAGCCTTCCTCACCCATCCAAGGAGCCCTGCATGTGGTCACAAATGACTACAGGTAAAAAAGAGTACAAGCCAAGGGTGAGGCACCAATGCGGCATCAGAGGCACATGTAGTCTAGTTCTATTGCATATAAGTGCATTACTTGCCCCACATTTTGTTTTCCGGTTATAAGGAGAATAAACCCCACTTCATCTACATATACACTGTGGTTTGGCTTTACAGAGAACGCATTGTGCCACATGTTGTCGCAACAGTGATCTCTGATGCCAGTTGTCATTTGTAGCCCCTATATGACGACAGTTTGCTGGGGCTGTTAAGCACACTGGCCTCACGCTCATGCCACACCAGGATGGGAAACCAGGGTATTGCACTGTTCTCTTGGGAGCTCAGAAACAAAAACTTCTGCATTTATGTATTTTGTCTTTATTTTAGCAGCTTACCTTGCCTAGCCCTTTCATGACTTAATCGCACATATCTGCATGACAATGGCAATGAGATGAGCTTGAAGGTAGGAAGTTGGTATGAAGTTAAGGCAGACCTCTTCCTCCAGGAATAAACAATTGGGTTACTGCTAAGTGCAGAAAAAAGAAAGGGAATAAGCTCCATCCACAATGGCCATTACTTTCTTTGCACAGACTGGAGGGTAAGGGGCAGGTGAATTTAAAGTGGGGAGATGACAGATGTATATACAGTTACCACCTTTTTTCATATGAGATGTGGGCACCAAGCTTGTTTTTCAATATCAATTTGTAGAAAAATTGGATGTATACCTTTTATTTCCCATTCTGCCTTTATTAGCTTTAATAATCATGCAGGGATTATGTTCATTTCTTGGAAATAATTTAGGTGCGATTTATGCTTGTATTAACAGTTTAAATCTTTTATTACAAGCAATAATAAATACTAGCCTTTGTTGAGGTTCCATGTCTTACTTTATTGTCATTTTCTTAAAAATACCATCCATTTTACTAACAGATTGGCCAGGTGGCACTTAATTGTAAAAATACATCATGGAGGGAAAAACTGGAAGTCAATGGGGCAGAACCAGTCAGACAAAGTATGAAACTGGCAGAGTAAGAGAAGCATCAGGTGTAGAAATTAGTGTATGAGGAGGAGAACCAACTATAACAAGTAATAGACAGAGGAAAAGAGGAAGGAGAGAGAAGGGTGTATATTAGAAGGAAGTGGGCGAGCCAACAAATTAAACAGGGAGAGCAGAGCCAATCCGAGGGTCTTGCTCGTATCTTAGAGCCCGTGGATGAGCTGAGTCCTGAAAAAAGTGCTGTATTAATCAGACAGAAACATCATGTAAATAATGATAGTCTCTTCAAAATTAAAAAAAGTGTTAACATGTGGAAGCTTTTACTTTATAGGGCACAGTATAGCACTGCAGAGAAAAGTATCTGTTAAATGTGATAGTTTTTGTACAACTGGTAGTCTGAACTCATATTTGAAGGCGCTTTCAGACACAAAAAATGAAGGAAAACGTTTTGGCAATCCTGAGTGGAGGGAGGGGGCGGGGCCACAGGAACGCAGCAGCAGGGGCAGAGAAAAAGAAAACAAGGGCACCAGGAGCAGAGGCAGCACCGGCACACTGTGCAGGGGAGCGACCTGCCTGAAGCAGGGCCAAGGGTCGCTCCCCTCACTGTACAGCGACTGCCATATGAGGGGAGGTAGGAGGGAGTGGCAGCAGGGAGGAGGGAGGGGACAGCGAATGGGAGAGCAGGGGGGCGGGCCACAGGGACGCAGCAGCGGGAAGAGGGAAACTGAAGTGGAGGGAGAGGTGGGGCTGTAGGGACGCAGCGGCAGGGGACGAGAAAAAGAAAACAAGAACAAGGGCACCAGGAGCAGAGGCAGCACCGGCACACGGTGCAGGGGAGCGACATGCCTGAAGCAGGGTCAAGGGTCACAGGGGATCGACCTGCCTGAAGCAGGGCACCACAGCTAGTTTTCACTTGAGTCTCACAAAAGCTTCTGATGAGACTGGATTGTTTACACAATTGGTGATGCAGACGTACTGATTTTTCCTGCGAACTAGCAGTGCAACAACAAAATTGCATGTTTCCTGAAGTTAAGAAATGACTGAGATGCTTCAGCAGAGTGGACTTGGGCTGAAGCACTGACAAACTGTAGAAGACCTATCCACTAGTCCCATTAAAGGCCAAGATTGTGATCACAATGAAGCAGAAAACTGCAGTTTCTTGGCAGACCATCCTCTACTCTGCACAAGCTGAGAGAGTTGCTGCAGCAGTGGTTGCACTCCATAAATCCTTAAGCTTGACTGGCACCAGTGATTCAGGAGAAAGCTCAATGGCAATTGGTGGTGACACAGACATGTCAGGAAACTTCCATGCAGATGAGACCAGTGGCTGTTGCTAAGTACCTAGGCAAAACAATATCAGACCATTGCCTGCTCCTCGTTACCTTAGTATGTGATATGTTGCCCATAAGCTTTTCCACATGAAACCTGAGGGCGGCAGAGCTGCAAGATACAGCTTTTGGTGGGACTGTGAGTTAAAGTGGACTATTCTAGATAAAATTAAGAGAAATCAGGGATTGCGCTAACAGACTAGGAAGTGTTAAGTGTTATCATTTGCCACTAATTTTTCATGAAACTAGAATTAGAACTAGAAGTGCCACACTATACTAGCTAAACCTGTTTAGTATGCAGTAAAATACATGTATCATTTCTTCTGCTAAAATTCTCTAAATGACAGGCATAATCTTCAGTTTGTTGGAGGCCCAGCATGCATTACATTTCACTATCTGCCATTTACTGGCCATAAGACGAATTCTAAACCCATTACTACTAGGGTAACTATAACAAGAAGGAGATGTGGCATTAACACCCGAGCTGCTAAATTTGGAACCTGGGAACCTGGTTTGAGTCTCGGCATCGCTTAACATCCTGTGATTCTGGGCAAATCACAATCTCCACTTGCCTACACAAAATGAGTGTGTCCTTGTGTAATATAACTGGTGATCATGCAGAGCATTCTAATGCCTATAGGTTGGGACTGCGCTAAATAAAACTGCAAAACAATATAAGGGGATCCCCCACAGGCTATTTTAAGACCGAGGCTGAATTTGCCTTCCCTCTAGAATTTAAGGTGTCACCCCCTCCAGAAATGTGGGTCTAGTTGCACCACTGCACTGGTCCTGTGCGTGGCCTTAAGAAGGCTGGAGAATAGACCTATTTACCTACACATCAGCAACCATCTAGTAAACTAACTCCTCGATCAGTTAGATGCTTTCTTTAGCTATGTACCTTGCCCCTGCGCTGAATGATGTAAGCCAAGATAGAATGATGTAACGTGTCCTCAAACATGAGGGGATCGATTGTGTCTCCGCTGGCTGGTATGTGAAATTCCTAGTTGCTATTTCTCTCAGCTGCTCTTCATGAGTAGCCTTTCCGTTCACTGATGCATTTCTAACCTATAAACATGCTTTCGCAAACATATACATTCACTATATCACTGTAAATATGTTCAGTAAATACTTTCTTAGTTTTCTTTAATTCTGTTTTGGCCAGACAGTCCCATTCCGTGTGTATGTAGTCATTTTCGCTCCGAAAGACAATTACGTGTAACAGAATGCAATTGCAAATATTATTCAATTATTGTTTGTTTTAATTTATAAAGGGTATTTCATCTAAGCCAAAGTCAATTAACCAAGGTGTTTGAGCCCTACTCAAATATGTCCATCCATTACTTCAATATGTTTTCTTCCCAATCTAGCACATTTCATGTACTTATGATCTGCATACTCTAGACAAAATAGATAATATTTACTCTTTGGCATACATTTTCACAGGCAGCAGCATTTTTAACTCTGATTGTGTTATTTTCTAGAATATCTCACCTTAACTGTTGTTTGAACACATTGTAGTGCATCGCTAAGAAATGTATGACTTTTGTTTTCATAAAAGGGAAATTCCACATGAACTCCGGAGACTGGTCCATCGAGGTCTCGTTCACTTGGATATGGAAGACCATCAGGATCAGGAATATGTGCGACCTAGACTAAGATTTAAAGCATTCAGTGGAGAAGGACAAAAATTAGGAAGGTAACAGTACAAGGATATCATAGTTATTTCTTTTTGTGTTTATGTTCGATTGGGTGCCTGTATCAAGTATATAGATTTATTATCATTCATCATTCTTTAAAACGTTGTTGAATGGAATAATATAGTGGGGCGCCTCATGAAAGTAGTGCAGTGATACAGTGGAGGCATTCAGCTAACCAAGAGTCAAGATGACTAAATTACATTTATTTTTCACTACTGCATATGTATTGATTAATCACTGTTGTTTCAGTGACATATTTATGTGTCTGTCAATGAAAATACCTGCTGTAACCCACAATGACGAGCGTACCAACATATATGGAGGCCTTCAGGTCATTAATTACCAATAACCTCCTTTCCTCTCAAATCTCACCTTCGGGAGCTAATGATCAGTCGCCACCCAGAAGCGTGTACACCTTCAACCTCCAATTCTTTAACACTCAAATTCCCTGCTCAGGTCCTTAAACCTGTTCAGTCGCCACTTCTGAACAGAATCCAGTCCCATCTTTTCCAGAGATCAAATGAGCTCTTCAAAAACACTTTGCCCCCAAAGACCTTAGGTCATGACATGACCATCAGAAGCACAGTCACATAAAGCTTTTCCCTCGGCCGTGTACAATATACATCATAAATCCTGCAAGGCTGTCACTGCACAGCAAATATGCAACCTCCATACAATATAGAATAGACAAATGTAATCTACTGTGAATCCACGTCTCCTTCTTCAACCCTCCATGTGCAATCAATTTGTCCTGCTGTGTTTAGCCCAAAAGCAAATATTTTTGCATTATTTATGATGCTATGTTTATCCTGGGACTTCGGCCAGATTGCATACTATTTAGCCTGAAATGCTGGTGGGTTTTCCCTTGGCAAAACTGGTCACTTGTTCATCCTAAATGGATTTATGGCAAAAGCATAAAAGGAATGAGGTCAACACTGTTTCAGCATTTCTGTGCAAACAAAACAGATTTTGTGACAAAAATATGATCATTTTCCTAAAATAATTCCTATGAACAATTTTGAAAATTGCTTTATTTTGTATAATTTTGTAGGATGTTTATATCTACTGTTGAATTGTTTTTGGGCTGTTCACAAAGGTAAGTAGCCCCCGTAAAGAAGTAAATTTACACTTAAACTTCTTTGTAACTTTACTACTTTTGGCTAGTCACCATTTCTGTGTGTAAAGTTATGATGGAAGTGGAATAATTGTAATTTTTGTCCAAAATTACTCATAAATATGTGAGCGGACATAATGGCATAATTTTTGAAAATTCAAGTAATGGGCGTAATGCAAAGTTCCCAAAATGTTGCAAATTATCCCAGCTAATTTAAATTTCACCCAGGCATAATAAAAGCAGATCAGGAAACGCCAGGGAAACTAGTTGCTATCAAAAGGGGTAAATAAAAAGTATGAGTCCACTGTCCACTGTAAAGATATGCCCCAAAGCCAAGAGGCGTGTCAGAACATGTTCCTGGCTTTGGTGCAAAAGTTCCTGGCCATTCCTACTCTCGGTTTTCACAGTGATGCCAATCTTCCTCACACGTGGATGTCAAATGGCTGGCCGAGGCATAAGAGCTGCTATCAAGGAGTTTATGAGGCCAATTAAATTTCAGAGCTGGTTAGAGACTGTCTCTTAGAGTATCCAGACCTTGCTAACCAAGAACCGGATATCCCAAGAGGTTTCTCCCTGGACCTCTCCAACTGTGCTGAGGACCTGTATGACAGCATCCAAGGACACATATTTAGGGTGGAAAGGATTGGACTGCACAATAGAGTTGTGGGGTCAGAGGCAGAAGTGTCCCTTTGCTCTACTTCTTCTGGGCGGGCACTGGGAGGAGGAGATGATGCATGGGCAGGGGTGCAGCTGGAGGCCAAGATGGAATTAATCAATCAATTATAGCAGTGGTTCCCAACCTTTTGATTTCTGTGGACCCCCACTTTATCAATACTGGAATCCGGGCACCTCCACTGAATCATTATTGAAATACGGAGACCCCCTACTGAATCATTACTGAAAGCAGGGGACCTAATCTGTTAAAATTATCAATTTTTCGAAGCAGTCGCGGACCCCCTGGGGAGGCTTCACGGACGCCCAGGGGTCCTTGGACCAAAGGTTGGGAACCACTGAATTATAGCATTTGTAAGGTGCAGCACTATCACCCCTAAAGGTATCTTGGCAGTGAGGGTGCTGTGCCTTTGTCGAAAAGCCACGTCTCAAAACTCTTTCTGAAGCTCGCACAGGAGGGTGCATTTCAGAGGTGGATGGGATGGCTGTTCCAGGATGTGGCTGATGTTTAGGAGAAGGAGCGGCCTCCGCTGAGACTGCAATGGATGCAGGGTGTGTGTGCGAGGTTTAATGAGGCAGAGCGAAGTTGTCTTAGTTGTCTTGCTGGGATGTAGAAGCTCAGTCGATTGTTGATGTAGGATGGCCGAAGGTTGTGGAGAGCCTTGTAATGGAGTGTGAGGATTTTGAATTGGCATCTCTTCTGGACAGTAAACCAGTGTAGGTTGCTGAGGTGTGGGGTGATGCTTAAGCACTTGGGGTGGTTGAGGATGAGTCTGACTCTGGTGTTATGTAGAGTCTGGAGTCTTTTAAGAAGTTGAGAGGGCACTCCGACGTAGAGAGCATTGCCATAGTTGAGGTGGCTGGTGACCAGGACGTGCTTGACTGTCTTTCTGGTGTAGATAGAGATCCATTTGAAGGTTCGGCAGAGCATACAGAAGATGTAGAAGCAGGAGGTGGCAACTGAGTTTACTTGTTGATTCATGGATAGTTGGCAGTCGAATATGATGCCGAGGTTTCATGCATGGTATGATGGGGAGGACGTTGGTCTGACTTCTACTGGCCACCAGCTGTTGTCCCAAACTGAGGTGTTCTTCCTGAAGATCAGGACTTCCGTTTTGTCAGTGTTTAGTTTGAGGCAGCTGTTTTTCACCCATGTTGCTACGTTGGTCATGGCATTGAAGAAGTTGGCTTTGTGGGGTTTCGTGAGTGAGAGGACTAGTTGAGTGGCATAGGAGACTATACTGAGTCTGTAGGATCTGATGATGTCTGCATGGGGGGTCATGTTAATGTTGAACAGGGTTGGGCTGAAGGAGGATCCTTGGGGTACACCACAGGTGAACCTCAGAAATTAAGTAGGTGCTGAATGCAGTCCCAGATGGTCTATATACCTGCTCTTTGGACCCTACAGGCTGGTCTTGCTCAAGGCCAAGAAGAGACCCAAGATCTAACTCCTCCTGGCTGTTTGTGTCCAAATCCACAGCCCCAACCATCCAGGCCCCAGTTGTCTCTTCATTCTCCACCTGGAGTCCCTAGGCAGCAGATCTTGTTAGTCTCCTGGTAGGCATACTAACCCTGCTGATGGTGGGTTCCCTCTTCTCACTAGTGGTGTCAAGTGTTCGTCACCAGGACAACAGGATCTATGTTTTTTCTTCTGGTCCTGCTGTAATCTTCCTTGGCCAGCATGGTCCGCTGCAAAAGAAATACATATATATGTGTGTATATATATATATATATATATATATATATATATATATATAACTTTAGCTAAAATATATAATTTTTCCATTGGACAAGTACTGACTTTATAGAGTAATTAACAAATGTGCCACTATCTAGTCTGCTTTCATTCTCAATTGTTAGTAAAAAGAAAAAAAACACTTGAACAATCACAAAATAGCTGAGGAATGAGCCATTCAAAGGAGGAAAAGAGGTTGTAAGAGCTTATTTCTGTGAACAATTCAGTTTAACGTGTTGAAAATGTAGGTCTTCATCAGGTTCCATTCTTTGATTTTCTGAGTATAAAGAATTTTGTAAACATGGCTACACAGTATTATAAAGGAACTTGAGCTGATATGTTTTTAGTATCAAATGTTCCACACTTTATTAATTAATTGTTTGAGCTTGGAAGGTGAAAGCTAACAGTTATACGGTTGTTAGGTAATACTGTAAAGGTACAGTGTCAGCATCACATAAAATATCATTGGCAAAATAGAAATTTTATGGATTTCAGCTGAATATTTGGGGTTTTATCTTTTATGCTGAGAAAATATGTTATACAGTTTTCCGTTATGTCAAGTTCAAATGATTAGACAGTCCTAATTAAACAAACATTAAACATGCATGTTAATAACGTTTAACATTAAAACTTTTCAAACCATAAAAAATGTGCTTAATCTAACATGGAAGGTTAAAAGAAAGGCCACAGTGAACTCAAAACAGAACACCACTGCCCAAACACATGTGCACTTAAGTGGGTAATACTAATATAGACATATTGTCTCTCTGCTGCTCAAATTTAGCTGCTGAGCATGGAGGGTTGGTCTCGCCGCATTCATGACTCTCCAGTACAGTGGTGTTATGGAGTTGTGCCAGGAATGTGGGTGGGAGAAGCCCCTAATCTCCAGGGCTGTAATTCGGGCCCAGCAACAAAGGTACTCCCAGCACTAGTGGCATAGCTTCCCCAGCCAGGAGTAACTGCTCATTGTATTGTAACACAACCCAATATCTTTCAAAATTTGTGCCCTTGCTGCATTGCTCAGTTAGGACTTTGAACCGCCATACAGTTAAGGGTACTTGTCAGTGATCCAGAGGCTGATGGTGTATTATTCAGCTTTTTAGAATGGGAGGGAGGGTTATCAAGCCCCTCATCCATATTAGGGGAACTATTACAATGAGCAGTAGGATGGAGGAGGATGGTTTTGTGAAGATAGGATGGAGCTGATTTATAACAAAATGGCTGACTTCTTCTTATAAGTCATTTCCTAATTGTTTCGGTATGTGCAGATCTCCGACCCAACTGCAAAGCTTCCACCCTGTGAGACTCAAGAGACTCTGCACTGATAGCGGAGGATCTGTATACGGGAGGGAGACACCATGCATTACAAAAAAAAAACTTTAAAAGTGTAGTTTGTGAATATCAAAAAGCTAACTCTTAAGTAGTAAGTATTGCCCATTTCCTAGCCACTTCCTCTGTCACTCCCGCAATTGCTATAAACAATTATACTTATGTGTGCTCAGACTCTGCAGTCGGGTGGAGACCTTCACACACAAAAAGATAGGCTGAGCAGGGGTGGAAACTCTACACTTAAGTTTGTGAATAACATGTTGTACTACTTGTGTAGTACTATTGCAGTACCTCTAAACATACTACAAAATTGAGTTTGTGAATAGAACTCTTTATCAATATTTAAAACATTTACAAAGAGTTTGAATCCCCATCTTTTTATTTGAATTGTTGTAATATAAGGATTTTACCAGTAGTCTTGTAAATGCCTCATAACTACATTTGTAATTTTAAATAGGTAAGATTTAGAAAACATTGCTACTATGTGTTGGTATCTACATAGCAGTGAAAAAGCACTTCGCTGGGTGTCCATTTAATTGTCAATGCTTTTCCCTAAAAAATATTTGCAAAGACACAGTTTGATAAATATAAGAAATTAGCCACCAAAATAGAATGCTACTTATAATTATAGCAAAACGTTAATTTTAACAGACATATTGGCAAAAATCCAAATGAAATTCAAAGCCCAAAAGAAATTCAGTATGGTGTCAATCGGTACTGTGATGTTTTGATTTCCTGCTGAGTCAATCAGTTCTTTGTTTAAATGTATTCCTTAATTGTGTATTTGAACAACTTCTGAAAATATTTTTGAAAAATATTGTTGTAAATTCAACTCTCTCTTGTGCTAATGTTGCATTGTTTTATATAATTTTTATTTTAGTCTTACTCCTGAAATAGTTAGTACGCCTTCCTCACCAGAAGAAGAGAGAAAAGTGTATTGTAATACAGGGGTTGTAGTGGATGTGTTTGAACCAACAACAAAAATTCAAATAAGGCTGGCAGACGGAAGTCGTTTGATTCAAAGATTTAATCTTACTCACAGGTAAGATTGTTGGGGTTCGAGGTCTTGTTAATACACTCCGCAAGGCACATGCCACAGTATTTTGATGTTGTCTGAGGAGAAATGGGAGGATTGAGCTACTGTTTTGAAAAACATAATCTTACCTAAATTTGTTTGATATTCTGGTATTCTCACCAGTGCATGTCTATCAGAAGTGTTTCTCCGTGCGTTACAAAGGAGGTGTTTGTGTGCTGGGATTTATGCAAAATGTTACTTTTGAAATATGCAATATAGGGGTACAATCACTCTGAGGTCAAGTCACTGTGTAAAAACATAGATCCTCCTGGCTTACTGCAGTCGCTGTCCTACATCGGTCTGATGTTTTTTCTATGTTGAGCTATTCTTTGGCAGGATGGCACAGTGTTAGTTTTGGCTGCAGACACAAAGTGCTCCAAGATCAAAACCTTCTAGCTCTGCTCTTAAGTCTTTTTCACCTTGTTCTACATCTTACATTTTGGTTCGTAATAATGGGAGAGGGTGCTTCTTTGAGTAACTGTAGCATTTGGGCTGAAATCATTCTCCGATTCTGCTGCAATGGAAGCTCCTCCTTGGGATTCTCTGGGGGTCGTCTGCATCAGCACCAAGCGTTCAGGCAATTCAGGGGCACTGGACAGCACAGAATGACGTCTTGCCTTGATTTCAGTATGAGGTCCACTGTGAGGGCCAATATGGTAGTCCAGGAAACCCCTTAAAACTGAGTAGTTCTGGCTTCTACCCTTGAACTGTCTCTCCTCCTACAGGATCAGGGACTCTCCTTTTGTTTCTCAGGTGGCAGGCAGTTTGGCTGCTAAATGTTAGGCAGACCTTCAGCTTCTAAAACAAGCTGTGCAGACATTAATGATATCCCCTCACCTCTTTGTGTATGGCTGTCCATCAGACCTCAGCATTGGTCACACAGCAATCCTTTGAATACTCTGCAGAGTACTTACTTCCTGGATCATGAAGAACTTAGAACTAGAACACAGTGGTGGGGTTTGGGGCCCACATTCATTAACACTTTTTTGGCATGGGTATGTGGGTCCACTGCCTAAGGTTCAGAACCAGTGGTTCAATTCAAATCTCATTCTGGCTGCACCTCATACTAGCCTTTGAGAAAGGTGATGGCTCTCACAGCAGTTAGAAATTATGCTGTCTTTAAACAGAAATATACAAAGCGAGGGCTCATTGAAGTGTGAGATCCTTGCACTGAGCTGTCATCAGCCTTACTGAAGCAGTAATAAAGGACAAACCAAATAGCAGGCCCTGCCTAGAAACATCCTCACTTGAACAACAGAAAGTTCAGTCCTAATCCTCACCTCTACCATCTACTAAATGGCAATGCTGAGGAAGATCTAAACAAAGTCCTCATTAAGTTTCTGCAGGTAGCCTTTTTCCTCTGTCACTTTAGTGTCTGGTTCTCCCCACTGCAGCCACAGGAATTCAGGCTATTCACTGCCACTGTCTGGGGAAGCTATCCCCATTCTCCCTTCTTTTTATGCCATGCTAATCCAGGGGCATGAAGAATTGATCTAACTTGACCCAGTACTCAGACTTATAACAGGGATAGGTCTAGGCCCCCAGGTAGAGGCTAGTTAAGTGTGATGCCAGGACAAAAATAAAAGTAAGTATACCAGTTTCATAAACTCACAAGCAGTGGGGCACCCAGGGTAGAAGTCTATGCCTTTTTACCATACAGGGGAGATTGCTGTGGTAACAGATACTGAACCTAACCCTAATGTTGCGCTTGACCTAAACCTTACCCCATGAATATTTCAAGTTAAAATAAATTGGAATGTATTGAATTGAATTCCATTAAATAAGCAAAAATTTAACATTTTAACCGTAACTCTTCTGTTAATTCTAAGATTAATTTTATAGGTAAGCCATGACAATATTACATTAAATATATTACATGTGATCGATTTACAATCCGGGGTCCTAACTAAGAAACTTCAATTTCTTTCAATTACAGTCATTAAATTATTTGAAATCAGATTAACAAAATGAATTGAAATTAAAAAATACTTTAAAAAAGAGAACATAGTCCATTTTAATTTGATAATTTGTAACATTTAAGTAATTTAAGTCTAATTAGACTTTAATTGCATTTTGTAAAAAAAAAATTGAAAAAATTAAATTGGGAAATACACTTGGAACTCTTCTTTCTGGACATCTACTTGCATATCGGTGCTACATAATGTATATTTTTCTTTATAAACATAGTGTAAATGTAATATAGTTCAAATGCTACCCTAGGTCCTGATACACGAAGAGACAGGCTGCAAATAGTGGTTGCAAATTGCCCATGACTATTTGCAACCTGGCTCAGATTTTGCAATACAACTTTTTATACTACTGTGTTGCACTGCAAAATCTTTAGTCAAAGGGTGTTGCAGAATGACCTACGTAAGGAATAATAATTAGAAGCAGAAATCCACTGTCACTGTGTTTGTTCTCCAAAGTGGGAAACTTGTTTTCCAAAGCAGTCTGTGGTCCTTAAAAAATCCAGTGTTGATTTAAATAAGATACACCTTTTAGGAAAACATCTGGGAGAGCAGCTAGTTGTCCCCCTGGACACTGCCTGCTCTATTTAAGGCCATTTGACATGATTTCTGAAGAGGAAGCTGCAGATGGGAAAGTTCCTCTTTGGAAATCTGTTACCACATTCTTTGAGGAGCGTGTAACATTTCAATGGTTTTCAGCCACAATTGAGGTTGCAAACAGTTGATGCATTTAACTGCATGTCGCTAGTAGGAGAATCCACCCTTCTTATGCCACCTCCTATTTGCGATTCACAAGGAATCATCAAGCCCATTTAGCAATTCAGAAAGGCTTTACTGAATCGCAAAATAGGTTTAATACATGGCATTTCCGTATAAAACGGTTTGCAATCATAAACTGGTAGCTTACCTTCAATGTCTTTGTAAACTCTCAGTTGGTTTGTGTACTGGTGCTCGCGATGTGATGGTAAGTCAATGTGAGTGTGTTTCTGTGACAGTTTCTCATTGACAAGAAGATTTGATTTTGCAGTTTATCAATGTGATAGTGCTGATACAGTGATAAGTTGAACTCATCAAGTAAAGTGGGTATACTTTACCAGTTGTCCTTATTAAAATGCACTTTTAGATTTTGTAATCACGTTTCTCAAGTAATCACATTGACCCAAGTAAATGTAGTTTCAAACGTAGTGAACATTAGCATTTTCTTTACTTACATTCAGTAAATGTGTGGACTTAATCAGCCTTAAGGCATGGAGTGACTAATAAGAGATTGTTACTCCAGCAGTGCATTTATAGATTGCAATGTTTTACAGCTTTGCAGCAGGACTTGCAGCATGCACTCATTTTATGTTATTAGTTTTATTTGGTATTGCCACCCAGCAGTTGCTTAAGGAACATCTACATTTATAAATCTCATCTTGTAACTGAAAATGGAAATGTCTGATTTTATTATTACCTAAATCATGCTTAAAATTAATGATGAGTAATTTGCATTCTTATTGTACGGGCCGTTTGCACATATAGTCATAAAATAAGCTATTTAAAGTTTCACTGTACCTTCCATGTGTACTTAGACCATTATAGGGAACTACAATGTGCCATTGCTGATCTTTATTCAAAATTGGATGATACAGTCTTTCAAACATTCTTAGGTCAGGAGAAAATTATATGTATTCAAGAAACATGGCTAATGACCCTATTGAACAACAAAAGATATTGCACCTACTTCTTATCTGCAGTAAAGAATTTTAGAGTATGCCCTTTTGGTGGCTCATTAGTATGGATTTCTGTGTATCTGATAATTGAACATCGGCCTCTTTCATTCAGTACTCAAGACATCTTAACAGTCAAGTTCTGGATACAAAGCATCAAAGTTCACATTTTAAATATATGCAGTGAGAATGTGAAAGATCATAACAGGTGGAAAACCATAAGATCACTTGGTAGCTGCAACACCTTGCCCTACAGCAAACCTACAGTGCGAATTGCATCCAGGATCATTGACCTTGATAGTTGGCTACTTTAACCTCCCATATCGAGGCTCTGGCTAATTTAGAGTTTGATTATGCCAGTGAAAGCTACGGGATCATTAATAAGGTCACTCTGCCACTAGCTTCATTGAAGATGCATACAATGGGAAAATGTACTCCCTCTTGAATGCTTTACTGGTAATGAATGTAAATGTCCTATTTTTTATCAGACCCTCTACTCTCCCATGCAAAATCTACTATCTGCAGCATAACTAGAGGAAGTCTAATTGACTATACATTAGTGAGAATTAAACACTAGTCCACTCTAAAGGCCTTGGAGGTAATTCTGAGGGCTGATAGTGCTCACAATCTTTTGCTTGTCAGAATTAATCTACTTTAAAATGTGTGCCAGAACAAATAACTGAAAGACTTGACCAGGGGCAGAGATCTTATACTCAATCTAAAAACAATTGCATGGCAGGCTATTTATTTACCAAATCAAATTGCTAATTGCCTTTCATTTATAGTTTTGCCACCTTTCTACACTGTAGAATTTTAGCCTGCGTTCCCACATGGGGACTATTATAGTTTGCGGCGAAATTAAGGTATAATGATACAATCATGCAAGAGGTTTTTGGAGTCCCAAATAAGTCCCATTAAGATATAGGACTAAACCAGTCCTATTGTTAATGGTTAAATCTTCTGACATCCAAGGAGCCAGAACACTACGTTCAGTCTATAATTCATTAGGGGTAAGAAGAAAAGTGGCCTCTTGCCACAAAATTGGGAAGACTTAAATACACTGTAAAGGATAAAGATTCTAGTGGATTTTGGATACTACAGGCTTAGGGCATTGATTCAACACCTTCTAAAGAAAACTCTTAACTTGATGAGAGACATTGTTCTTACACATCAAAGCACTATATGAATCTGATTCCATGACTGACTCACCACTTATTCTTGATGGTTTTTTTTTAAAGATCTTTTTAATGATTTCTGAGCAAGCAGACAAACATCAAACATCAGACCACCAAACTCCAATTCAACTCCCTCTCCCCTTCTTTGGGTCTATTCTTGATCTTAATGCCCATTCCCAGGAGATTAATTTAGCCACTTAGAGTCAACTATTCTCTGGCCACTTTGAAGTAGGGAATAGTGCCAGGCCCAGCCAGATTCCCAGCAGACCTCTACAAATGTGATACTGAGCTCTGGAATTCCTTAATACTAAAAACTACTGATAATATACTAGGGACATTCTAATAATGGCGAATAGTCCCCATATTCCAAAAAAGGTGACACCTAAAGCCTAGACAACTATAGCTTCAGGTCATTTTTAAGCAGCCTTGGTTAAACCTTTGGAAGACATGCTGTCTAGAGGCTGCAACAAAAGGCTAGTGAACATAGTACTCTGACTAAAGCTGAGGCAGACTTTTGTAATAGCATGAGGACAATAGACCAATAATTCTGCCTTCAATCCATTATTATGAAATGTGCCCATTTTTAAAAAGCGACCATCTGCTAAGCATTCCTGTAGGAGGCTGGCCTGGTTTGTAGTGGGTACCTATGGTACTTTCACCTTATACCAGGTCCAGTTATCCCTTATTATTTAAATGTATGTGGTGTCTAGAAGCCAGGCTCTCTAGAGGTAGCTGTGGATGAGCAGCCAAGGCTTATCTTGGAGAAATGCAAAGCTCATGCAATACCACTCTAGTCACACAGTACTCACACACAAGAAAGAAAATACTCAATGTTACAAAAATAAAGGTACTTTATTTTGGTGACACAAATGCCAAAAATACCATAGATACCATTGGGACTATACTCCCTTAGGAGGTAAGTAATACACAAATTATATACACTAGAATGCAAAAACAGGTGTGAAAACAGTGGAATTGGTAAAAACCACAATAGTTAGAAATGGGCCTAGGGTGAACACAAACCATATAAAGAAAGTGGAATGTGAATGTCGGTTTCCCACCTAGGCAAGTGTAATCTGTAGAGGGGAGCTTGGAGTACTAGAAAACCCCAAAGGTAAATAATAGAACCCACACCAGTGCCCAGGAAAGCAGGAGTAAAACGCAGTAACTTTCCCAGAACACACACAGAAACGAGAAAGAAGATTATGCAAGAACCAGAAGAGACTGCAAGACACCAACAGTGGATTCCTGAATCTGAAGACCTGTGGAAGAAGGAGACCAAGTCCAAGAAGCACAGAAGAGTCCAGGGAAAACAGGAGTCCTTGTTAACCCGGATGAAGGTGCAAAAGAAGAATCACCGGTGAAGAATAACAATCAGTATTGCACCCAAGAAGACGGAGTCAGGTTCCTGGAAGGTGCAAGTGATGTCCCATGCCAGATGGAGGATTGCAGTCTAGTTTGCACCGCTGGAGTCGGCCAACAAGCCTTCGCACATGCAAAGCTCGCAGTTAGTAGATAATGGCGCTGCCCGGGACCAGGAAGGACCAGGTGGACTCTACCCAGGAGGGGAAGTCGGAGGGGGCTCTCAGCAACTCAGAGAGCCCACAGAAGATCAGGCAGTGCACACAGGAGTCCCACAGCACGGGAACAAAGGAAGGTGCAAAAGAGGCCTACGTAGCACTACGACAAAGCCTCCCATGCTGCCGGAGAACCATTCAGGAAGCTGTGCGTCGCAGGATAGACTGCTGGGGGCCAGAGCGGCAAGATGCATGAAGAACTTTGTGGAAGGATGCCATCAAGCACTGGCAACTTCAAAACATGCGGTGCATGTGCGTACTGTCTTGCGTGGGTGGCAAGCTCTTACCTCCACCAAAGTTGGATAGTTGGACATCAGGAACGTTGGGACCACTTCAGCACACCACCCGTGATGCAGGATCTACGCAGCTCAGCATAGGGGATCCACTCAGCCGGCCTTCATTTAGGTAGGTACCTGCTGAAGCAGGGGAGTGACGCGTTCACCCCATGGGAGATTCCTTCGCTCTTCTGGTGCAGGCTGAAGACGGGCTGTCCTCAGAAGATGCGCGACGGGGAAGCAGTTGCAGTTAATGGTAGGAGCTGAAGATACAATGTTGCAGAAGACATATTGCTTCTTTATTGCAGTTTGTAGAGTTCCTAGAGGGTCCGGATGCAGTTTCTTCTGTGAGAAGTTGAACTGGAAGATGCAGAGGATTCCTGCTGGAGTCTTGCAATCTGAATCTGAACAACCACCCAAAGGAGAGACCATAAATAGCCCTGAAAGGGGGATTGGCCACCTAAGCAGGTAAGCATCTATTGGGGGAGGGCTCAGACGTCACCTGCTGGCACTGGCCACTCAAAAGCTCCCAGAATTCCCTGCCAATCTTGAATCCAATATGGCAAAACCCAGGGATCCTCTGGAGAAGCTCTGAGCACCACCTGTGGGGTGGTGATGGACAGGGGAGTGGTCACTCCCCTTTCCTTTGTCCAGTTTTGCGCCAGAGCAGGGACGGGGGGTCCCTGGACCTGTATAGACTGGATTATGTAAGGAGGGCACCAAATGTGCCCTTCATAGCATCTCCAGTGGCTTGAGGAGTCTACCCCTCTCAAGCCTATAATACCTATTTTCAAGGGGAGAGGGTGTAACACCCCTCTCCCAAAGGAAATCCTTTGTTCTGACTTCCTGAGCTTGAGCTTTTAAAGCAACAGGAGGGACGAAACCTGTCTGTGAGGTGGCAGCAGCTGGGGCTCCCTGGAAAACCTCAGAAGGCTCTAATGACAGTGCTGGGGTCCTTTAAGGAGCTCCCAGAGTGCATGCGATCATGCAACCAATCCTTGCAAAAGCATGAGGGTATGATTCCTACATGTTTTATAATAAACATGCCTATGTTCAGAGTTACCATTATGTAGCTGGAGATAGGTAGTGACCTATGTCCAGTACACGCGTAAAATGGCATCCCCGCACTCATGACGTCTGAGAAAATGGTCCCGGAGGGCATGGGGGCACCTCCCACACAGGTACCTTGCACCCTGCCCTCAGGGCTGGATGGCCTGCTCTAGGGGTGACTTATAAGTGACCTGGCACAGTGTAAATGGCAGTGAAAGAGTGCTTGCACCTTTTTCAGCAGGCTGCAATGGCAGTCCTGCAGAAGCCTTTGCAAGGGCTCCCTATGGGTGGCACAATATATGCTGCAGCCCATAGGGATCCCCTGGGTACCTAGGTACCATATACAAGGGACTTGTAAGGGGGCACCAGTATGCCAATTGTGGGTGAAATACTGTGTTAACAGTAACCAACAACCAATCTTAGAAGGTGACAGCATAACTAATGGGGTCCTGATTAGCAGGATACCAGTAGACACCGTCAGGGGCACTGACAAACAGGTAGAAAATGGGGGTAACCAAGCTAGAAAGAGATTATTTTCCTCAATTACTTGATCTGAAAAGGACCTTTGCTCTTGCTGACAGGCCACAATTAATTGATGTTATGTAAAAATGTAGTTTGATCCAAACTTAGTTGGATTTGTAGTATTATTACAATCCAACATTGTAGCATGTGATTGATATGGCTGCAGTGGCAACGTGACCAAGGATTTTCATATTGTAACAAGAGTTTGGCAAGGCTGTACTCTAACCTCTTTACTTTTAGTATATTTATAAACGTTCATGATGTTTTGAAATGGATTAAGTGTGATTCCTCTAGATTTAACTCAGATCACGTTTTCCTTTGACTTTATACTGATTATTTGAAATTGGGTCTCTAGTTGGCAGGGGGATGCACCCTGTCCAAGTAGGGACCACAATCCTAGTCAGGGTAGGTCAGATACACACCCAAAATTAACTTGTGCTCCCTCCCCTGATAGCTTGGCACAGAGCAGTAAGGCTTAACTTAAGAGGCTGTGTGTAAAGTATTTGTGCAACTTTTAATCACAGTAACACAGTGAAGGACACCACAAAAGGATTGCACACCACTTTAGAACAATAGAGAATATTTTTATGACTAAAATAAGACCAAAACGACAAAAATCTGATTAGTATGTTTCAAGTTATTACAGTAAATGCTGAAAGGAAACACAGTGCTCAAAAGCACATTTGTTCTTATTTGATTATTTACAGTAATGCTACGGTAAATGCAGGGTAAAGGGTTCTTGAGCCAAGCAGTGGATCACTTGGTGTTTACTAACACAGGTCATGCCCAACTGGCACTTGTCAGGAAATATGCACGGGTCCTTAAAGGACTGGCACGTGCAGTAAAGAAGAGCTTCCCTGCAAACAGGTAAGCAGATTCAAAGACAGCAAGGCATGTGCAGCAAAGCAGAGTTGCCCTGTGAATGGGCAGGCAGGTTCATGGACCTCGAGGGCCCGAGGTCAGAATCACAGTATCTTTCAGAAGCCGCAGGGGCCTCCTGTCAACCTGGTCAAGGTTGACCCACAGTGTCAGAGAGCCCCATGTGGGTGGCTTTGCTGACACAGAGGGGGTCATTATGACCCCGTCGGTGAGTGGAAATATGGCGGTAGTACCGCCAACAGGCTGGGGGTACATACTGCCAAATTATGAGAATGGTGGGTTGGCTGCCGCCAACCCGCCATGTCTCCACTCATACTACCATGGCGGTATCAGCTGCCGGGCTGGAGATATCAATCTTCAGCCCGGGGCTGGCATAGTACTGCCGGCGGCATTATGAGCCCGCCTTCCACCATGGTTTTCGTGGCGTTAGCAACTCCCCTAACACACACCTGACACCACCCTCCATCCAAACTCCCCCCACCCCCTCCAATCCTCTCTCACTCACCCCTCCACCCCCCATACATGCACACACCCGCAGACACGCACCACGCATACCCTATCACTCACACTGGCATACACGCATTCATACACGCATACTTCCAGACATGCTCACACACATTCTTACACACAATTACACTGACATGCAGACACGCACTCACTTCACCATTCTTACATGCATACACCCACGCAAACAACACAACACACACAGATGCATTCACACACACTCACACATTCATGCACACACTCAGACACACACACACAACACCCACCACCCTCCCACCCCCCTCCCCTATCGGAAGCTCGACTTACCTTTGTTGAGGAGGTCTTCCAGCAGGGTAGGGGCACTGCTACCGCCAGTAGAGCCCTGCCACCAGAACACCACCAGGCCCTATCACAGGTCATAATACCGCTGACGCCGTTCTACCTGTGTGGCGGTGCAGGTGGTAGCAGTGCCAGCTTACCACCTTCCACCAGTATGATCACTGCTGGATTTCCGCCCTTCTTGTGGCGGAAGGCCAGCAGTGATTATAATATGGCGGTCGGATGGTAGCCGCGGTGACAGTATGTTGGAGGCCGTCACTGCGGCGATAGTCGGTTTTTACTGCCATTGTTATAATGACCACCATAGTCTCTCATCGTCAAGGCAACCAGGTGGGGCCACACAGAGAGGGCTTTCTTTGGTGCCATGGCATTGTTGGCAACAAGCGCTTAGAGTGTTACCTCGGTGACGTGCTCAATCATCTCCCCAGCCATGCTGAGTCAGGGCGAAGCGGGCACCTTCTTTTTCTTTCCTCCAGCCGCGCTGAGTCAGGGCTAAATGGCCAACATTCAATCTCTACAACTGATAAGAAGCTTGGTTTGGAGCAACAGCGGCTGGTGAGAAGACCCAGGTGCTTGAGGGCTGAGGTGCTACTGCCAGATTCCCATATTCCCATATTCCCAATTCCACAACAGGGATTTGAAGTCTTCAGTGGCCCTGAGACTTCAGGAACAGGAGGCAAGCAAACAAGCCCTTGGTGAATCTTGGGTTGAAGGATGTAGAGAACAGGTCCTGTTCCTCTCACTCCAGCCAAGAAGCAGCAGGCAGCAGGTCAACACAGCAAAGCAAGTTGTAAAGCAGCAGTCTCTCCTATAGCACAGCACACAAAAAGCAGTAGGCCAACAGAAAATGCATTTAGCAGAGTGACTGTCCCTCCCGGCAGCACAGCAGTCCTTCTTCCTGGCAGAATGTCCTTGGTCCCGGTATAGTTCTGATTTGGTGGGGTTTGGGATCCAGTACTTATATCCAAATGTGCCTTTAAAGTGGGTGGGACTTCAAAGAGTCCTTTGAAGTTCACAAGGTCCCTGATCTTCCTACCCTGACTCCAGACACTCTACAGAGGGTTATGCAGCCCTTTGTGTGAGGTGAGGCACAGCCCTAGTCAGGTGTGTCAGCTCCTCCCTCCCATCTGGGCCAGGAAGACCCATCAGCCTGGTGATGGGCCATCAGGGTGCAAATGTCACACCCAAGCTCACTTTGTGTGTGACTGTCTAGAGGGAATGCACAAAGCCCAGCTCCCATCCACCCCAGACATGTATGCAGAGACAGGAAAAGGCACTGAATAGTTAAAGTAAGAAAATGCCAACTTTCTAAAAGTGGCATTTTCATACTTACAGTTTAAAATCGGACTTGACCATCAGTTGTGATTTTAAATTGTGAGTCCAGAGAGACTAAACTCCAAACTTCTGTCTTCTCCCAATTGTAAGTTACACTTAAAGGTTGCTTCTAGGTAACCCTATTGTTACCCGATGAGAGAGAAAGGCCTTGCAGTAGTGAAAAACAAATGTAGCAGTTTTTCACTTACAGGACATGTCAATCTTAAAAGAACATGTCCAACTTTTTAAATACACTGCACGCTGCCCTTGGGGCTAAGTAGGGCCTACCTTAGGGGTGCCTTATATGTAATAAAAGTGAGGGTTTGGGCCTGGCAATTGGGTGCACTTGCCAGGTCAAAACAGAAGTTTAAAATTGCATACACAGGCTTTGCGGTGGCAGGCCTGAGACATGTTTAAAGGCTACTGTAACAGGTGGCACAATCAGTGCTGGAGGCCCACTAGTTGCATTTAATTTACGGGCCCCGGCATTGGCAATGGTACATTTTGCACTGATTCTGTGCCTGTCTTGCACGTAAAACTCGTTTAAGAGTGAATCTAACCAGGAATGGGTGTATGCTTACCCTTGTTATGTACTGTATGTTGTTTCTTTACCAGTGTTCTGACTTCTGAACTGGCTTGGTGGTGGCAATCTAAGTTTGCCCAAATTGCATTCCCATCGTAGTTATGACAGAATTTGGACAGTATCTTCTGCTACACATTTCAAGTTAACTCATGGGCAGTCCTTTCATAATCAGGTACAATCTATACATTGCATGTTAGAAGTGCCACCGAATGTACTCACTTCTCCTTGAAATCACATTCGGAATACCTAATTTTTTGTACACAGTGCTCTCTTCAGGGGACTTTTACAGCCGGGTCAGAGTTAATTTCCCTAATTAACACACATACCGTAACCTCTGTGTTGGGACTGCTAATAAATGTCAGCAGTGCCTACCAAAATGGGTCTTCCATTGACAGATGCTCAGTATGTAGAAAAAAAAAAAAGCTGCCCTGTTCCCAAGAGTACATTTAAATCCCTGGCGGCACAGCACTAAAGATAATGCTCTGCATGACTAAACACTCAAAAGGTCCCAAAGGCGAGACCTATTGGGTATGCCAATGTTTGTTTTATGTCTGGATCCCTTGTTTTGACATCTAGTGGAGACAACTGCCTCACCCACAAAACACGCAAGGATTTGCTGGCCTTATTTGGAGGCTATGTGGCTCCTCTAGCATACGTCCACTTCTCCCTAAATTTAGGCTGACAGTACTACCAATCATTGATGTGACTAGAAAATAGAGCACCCCTTAACCCCAGTTTGGAACCTGTTTCTTTCAAAATAATATGACAGAAACTAGGTTTTATTTTTTTTACTTTTCTGTACTTTCTAGGACAAAGCTAGAAGGTACAGGTTCTTTCCACAGTTTAACAATTTTTGCAACATTTATCCATTAGCATTTCTCATAAATAATATAATAATCAATAGACATCGACCCAAAGTGTCAGTGAAGCAAATGTAACATATAAAGTCGGGGTCTGGTGGAGTCCCTGTATAAAAGGTCACTACAAATGCAAACCCATGAGCAATTGGGCAACTGAGCAGAGGAGGTTCCTGTCCGCCAATTCCAATCTTGTACAGCTCCGTGGAGATGCGTCTGTGTAGGAAGTCTGTATCTAGCTTTCAAGAATACCTGGGTGGGAGGGGAGGCAAGTGAAAGGTGGGGGGGGGGTTTAACACTCAGTGTGAGAAGGGGAAGAGTCGCTATTAGCTGCGCTGCCATACCGAACCTTTATGCTCTTAAACTGTCTCCAGATTTTTAAGCTCTGCCTGGCTGATCGGAAATTGTTAAGCATGTAAGAGTGTTAATTGGGGCAGTGTCCCCTGTATGTGAGAATATGCATTTTTTTACATTATTGGACTGTACTGAAGTTTTATTTAAAAAAATATTATTATGTTTTATTGTATTACAGATTGTCTGTGCAATTAAGAACAACAAAGTACCTAAACCTGTCCAGGGGGGTTTAGATGCAGAAATGCTTGATAAATGGGGTGCAGGTCATTAAAAATGTTCTGAGTATATTGCTATATAGAATATTCTCATGAATACACTACTGGATCTCTCTCTACTGAAAGCTAATGATTTTCATTTTTTTAATTAGTTTTTATTGATATTGTCAAAGTAACATAGTAACCGTAAGTACAAATATGCATGCACCACATTTCCCCACATACTGCAATATATAGTGCAGTGACGCAAACAAGAAACATGCGCATCAGTGACCTCGTGCTATCAATCAAAAGAAACCTGATCTCCATGTAGCAACATCCAGACCCACCCACCCTCAAACAACAGTTGCTCTTATATGTCCTCTGATGCCATTAGTAGATATGTTACTAGAGGTCCCCATATATCTTTGGGCCTAGAGGCTCCCTGTAATTTCTCCACATATAGGCGGTCATTCTGACCGCGGCGGTCGCCGCCTGCCAAGCGGTTCCCGCCGAAAGACCGCAGCGGCCATTCTGGCTTTCCCGCGGGGCCGGCGGGCGACCACCAGAAGACCGCCGGCCGGCCCAGCGGGAAAGCCCCTTCAACAATGAAGCCGGCACGGAATGGAGCCGGCGGAGTTGCAGGGGTGCGACGGGTGCAGTGGCACCCGTCGCGATTTTCACTGTCTGCAAAGCAGACAGTGACAATCTTTGTGGGGCCCCCAGGGGCCCCACGGCACCCGTTCCCGCCATCCTGGTTCTGGCGGTGGACACCGCCAGAAACAGGCTGGCGGGAAGGTGGTCAGAATCCCCATGGCGGTGCTGCAAGCAGCGCCGCCATGGCGGATACCCTGGGCCAGCGGGAAACTGGCGAGAAACCGCCGGCTCCCCTTTTCTGACCGCGGCTTTACCGCCGCGGTCAGAATCGCCCAGGAAGCACCGCCAGCCTGTTGGCGGTGCTTCTGCCGCCCTCCGCCATGGCGGTCATGGACCGCCAGGCTCAGAATGACCCCCATAGTTCCAGTTGGGTTTTAGAGTATGTCATATCAGATATCCAGCTCTTCTTGGTGGGTCTGCCCCTACCACCCCAGTGTATTGTCACCCTTCTCTTTGCCAGCAATAGAGCCACAAATCGTGATATTAGATGCCTGAAGGTCTTTTACCATTCCCAGCAAGCACACCCTAGGGCCACAGGGCACAGGCTCTCCCTCCATTTCCGTCAGTCTCTGTAACTTGATTCCATATTGCATGTCTGAAGGACAGTGCCAGGCCAGGTGAAATAAAGCCTTTGTCTAGCCCCCCATCCCTTATACAATTGGTAGTATCCTGCACCCCAATTTTGTGCAGTTTATTAGGAGTATAATATGTTTGGTGCCGAAACTTAGAATGAATCAGTCTCAAGTTACAATTAGATCTAAACGTGTATAGTTGTGCACAGCATAGCTTCTACCCATCCTTCTCCAAAGGGCTAGATAGTATTGCATTCCAGCTCCCTAGAGCTTTTGCAATGTTTGTTACTTTATCCTCTAGTGCAGCATTGTAAAGATTTGTAATTAAGTGTTGTCTGCAGGGGTTCGTAAGGAGGACTTGTAGCTCAGTAAGGATGGGGGGAAGATAATCTGGGAATTGAGAGTAGAGAGTGTGAAGTGTGCCCGAAGCCTGTAATACGTGAAAGTCAGTAGAGGTGTGGGATCTTGTTCGCAGGGAATCTCCTCGAGTGCCATAAAAGTGTCTACAGGGTAAACATCTCCCATCTTGTGGATGCTTACCTGAACTAGTATTTTTGAGGCTTTATCCTTCTGCCTTGTTGAAACGTAAGGGAGACACCGAAGTGGCAGTGCAGGAGCATTTAAGGCCATGGGTGGCTCCTCCATTAGGGCGGAGGAGCGCCATTCCCCTGCCAGCAGTGGCAGCTGCAAAACCTTTGAAAGAAAAGGATAATAAACTTTGTTTATTATTCTTTTCTTTTAAAGGGGTGGGGCTATGAGGGTGAAGAGCAGTGAGGGGGAGTGCTCAGCACCCCCGCTCAGAGCGCATATATGTTTGGCCTGCTTTCTCGGGCCGGCCAAACATACATGCGCAGTGGGCTCTCAGAATTGGCCGCAGGGCAGGCTGGGAGCTTGGCCCTGCAGCAAGACGATGGAGAGGAGCGGCGCGGACGTGACGAGGAGCAAGGTAAGTTTAAAAAAAAAAAAATTATGTAATATCTTTTAATGTTTTTTCCCCCCACCCCCGGCGCGCTGCCCCGCCCCTTCCACGTCCCGCGAGCTAAGAGTAATTTCCCGCTGTTTCCCCAGGAGCTGCCAAGCCGCTGAAGTAGCCTGTATCGTGTTAATCACATTGTGGGGGGACCCCTCTCACTTGTGTGTTATAATAGCAGAAAGTGGCACGATGATTTTTCATTTTGGAAACTGTATATGGAGGTGGTGCTACTACACCTGTTGCACCCTAATTCCAGTGCCACTTTGGGCACTGAAAAAACACTATATTTTTCCAAAACAGAACATAATTGTTGTATTCACCACATAACGCATTACTGCTGTATAATTTGTTGATTTTGAAAAAAAGCTTTCTAGTGCAAACAAATTAAAATGTATCAAAATTGCTATTCCCGGTGCGCAATACTGTGTCATCTATTTTTAAAGGTTAATGAGCTTTCAGATGTTGATGACTGACAGATCTTTCTCCAGGGACTTTACGTTAACAGGAACGTTCTGCCGCATTTAAAAACACTTTTCTGGCGCTGATTCCCACGTTTCACAAAACGACTCTCAAGAAGGCAAGAAGTTGCATGAGCAACTGCGTGAACTGGCGATCTTTCAGTTGGGATTGGGCACTCTCAATCCCAGCAGCAGAAGCTTCGTTACTCATCATCTTATCTGAGGCGATCTCAGCGCCTCACCTAAGTGGAGACACAACTTTAAGGTGCAGCTTACTCCGAATTGCTTCATTGCAACCAGCATGGGATAACGCATATATTTTAAATAGAAACACGCTCTTTGCTACTTTTAATGTGATAACGTGTCCCGTCCTAGGTAATTTATTCAATCTGGGACTCATTTTAGGCCAATGAATCTTTTGACCCTGATTGGAGACACCTTAAGACGAGATAACTAGTCAACATGTCAATCAATAGATCAATAACCTCATCAATATTCACAATAGCAAATCAACCAAATTAATTGATGGCATTAATAAGAATCTGAACACACCATGACCTTTCAGCCATGAATAACCACACAGACTTTAGTAAGATTTATGATATTTATTCCCTATTGATTACACTCTACCAGCAAGTTTATTAGTCTCAAAACCAGAAAACACATCAGCAATGTCACAATATGGCAACTCGGATAAGATTTCATCAAAGCAAAGATCATAAACATTAGAACAAAGCATGACGTCAACATGGATTAACTTCAGCAGAGTATCTTTTGCGCATTATTCAACAAAGCATAGATTCAGTCATTTGTCTATTCGCGTCCGTCTTAGTGAACCCCTTAACTAACCTTGAATTAGCATTAGCATGTTGGGCTTCATGCAAAACAATTTAGCAACACAAATTTAGAAAACATCTAACTATGGTCTCTATCAAAGAAAGCAGTTGGTACGTAGAAAGGAAAGGCAAACAGACAATCACAATTTCATCATAATATAGTTACCCTCTGTGATGGGTCAGCATACAGAGTCAGTCTTCGTCCTCAGGACATCAGTTGATTCGCCATCAGCCAGGAAACACAGCAAAGTTCAGCAAGACAGGTAGTAAGGGACACTTCCCTCATAAGGAGGAATAGTATGAAACGGGCAAGACAAGAATAAGGATAGTTTGAAGAGTAAAGGACAAACGCCTCTCGAAGTAACAGGTGAGGGCAGGGGCAGAAGTCCGGTAATGGCTGATTTCTCCTTGTGACACGGGGTTATATTAATCTTGTTGTACAGGCTTCTAATTTCCAATTGAGCAGAATTTGGTGCATCATTATCTCCAACCAATAATTGGCTCATCACCTCATTAGGATTTTCACTTTAGGACAGTTCTCACGTAGTTTATTGCCTCCTGTAATTGACGTCTCCAACGGGTAGAATGTCAGGTACAAACTTTTATTCTCGCAGTCTCAGTCAGTAGTTCCATAGTCTTTACCAGTTCAGGCGACCTTGTACCTGTTGCAAGTTTACACTGTTGCACTCAGCAAGAATGTCTCCTTGAGCAAGTCGAGTCTCAGAAAGAATTTACTACGGTTACACACATCTTCTAGCTTCTGGAAAAGTATGGCTACATGTCCTTCAGCAGGTCAGCACATTGCACGTTAGAAAACACATTTAATATGAAACTGGGCAGCTAGGCCCCGACTCATGCTAACTAAGGCCTAGTAATTGATTTTGGCAAAACCTTAACATATAACTCTTAATACTAATACAAAACCACACATTAGTACATCAGTAATCCATTATTAATCAATTTCATTTGTCATCGAATACATTGGTGGCCACTCCCCGTGGGCACATTTCAAACGCATGTTTAAAGCGCATTAATAAATTTTCTATGCGGCATCATTATACATTAATTTACAAACATTTCATGTTAATTTTTATTATAATAGCTACACTCCAACAAATGTGAAAGTGGCTTTTATGGTCATTGTATGATTGAGGACAATCAGAACCGCACCATGAGAGTTATTAGACGGTACACATTGCTGTTTTGTGGACACTTTGCAGTGCCATTTCATCGATGTAACACAGATAGGCTAAGTAATATGGGGTCTTGGTAGCAGGTAGGCATACCTGTAGAAGCTAGAAACAGATGTGTTGTTCTGTTACTATGTGGCATGTACCCAGGTGCTGAGAGGGTAAACAAAATGGCAGCCACTCTGTTCTGCGAAAGAGTCCAACGAATAGTTCTTGTTCCCTTTCCCAAACATTGGCAAAGCCAATGGGTCTTGCTTTAATGTGCCAATTGTATTCACAAGCATGCACAAGTGCTGTTTGCATGTATTAGCACATTAAGGCCAGACCTATTGGCTTGTTTTCTGTTGCTAGGTATAATGCATAATCATTTCCCTTTTTTTTGACTGTGGGATAAATAATTAATATATTCCATTGGTAGCTAATGGTTTGTATTTTTCAAAGGTCGTTGTGTGCCATCCTCTTTAATGGGTCTAGAAGTTTGGCACGAGTTACTAGAGGGTGTTAGACCCTAGCAAGGGAGTTGAGGTAAAGATCACTCTACAGCAGTGGTCTCCAAACTTGTTTATGCCACCCCCCAGTTGAAAAATAAAAATCACTGCCCCCCTCAGAATTTTTCACAAATATTTTATAAAGAGGGCAATGTTCAAATATGTTGTCTAGACATATTTAAACATGGCAGTTAATTACTGTTCAAATGTAATAACATGTTTCTGCTTAAAACAAAACACTGTTATCTGTGTAATGCTTCTTTTGGCCAGAGCCTGGCACCCCCCTAGGATCACTTGAGGCCCCACTAGGTGCCCCCCCCCTCAGTTTGAAGACCCCTGCTCTACAGTGATAACCTCAAATCAGAGGGCATAACTGTCTTCATTTCATAGAGAATGGGCACACGAAGGGATCCTTTAAATAGGGAAACTAGTTTCCCTTTTAGACCCTATTCCTTTCTCTCAGCTTAATTCTAAATTTGATCTGGATGACATTGATTTTTACACTTTTTTAAAGATAAAAACTATCATCGCCAAACACAAACCCTGATAACACCAGAACTTCACTTAAAAGTGAAGTTTATCACTAAAGGAGGATACATAGCCTCTAAAATGTACACTCTTCTCTCCCCCACTACCTCCTCCCTCACCGCCCCTCTACAAACCAAGTGGGAATCTTAAATAAACAATGAAAACAATACACAGAACCAGCCCCTAAACTAGCCATCCATCTGGACCAACCTAGCCTCTAATAAAACCACTCCAGCATTAGCTCAATGTAGACCATGGATCATTTACCTGGCCCACTGGAACCCCAGCAAATTCCATAAGCTAGGTCTCTCGGACTCAAACAAATGTTGGAGCTGCAAGGAGACAATGAGCGACCTACCACATATGCTTCTTGATTACATTTATACCAAAATATTTTGGTCTGAACTGGGTCCCATTATATCCAGATCCTCCAGGTAAGCTGAACCCCTGACCTTGCTTCCATAGCATTCGGTAGCCTTTCCTCTTAAACTCTCTAAATGCCAAAACTACGAAACCTGTATCTTATGTGACATACTAATATCTGTTGGTCTTAAAACCATCCTCTCTGAATTTAAAGACCTCTCCAAACACTCCTCCCAGGCTGGTGGGAATGGGTTCTATTTATTAGCACGCTGACAACGCTTTGAACTCCTTCATAAAATCTAACTTGAGGAAAAAAACACAAAAATCTGACTGAAACTTGACACATACATATCCAAGCCCACAGTACCCTAGATGCCACCCCCATTACTCACCCTCTTCACCTCCCCATCCAATCTAATAGCCATGCTGTTACCCCATGCTCTCGTTCTCCCACCCTTTACCCCATGTCCCCTTCACTTCCTGCCACCTTTATTCCCTCCCACTTACTCTATATTCTACCTCTTTTCATTACTACTCCTCTTCCTCTCCCTCCTTTTTCTTCACCCCCTATATCACAGAACTATCTTGGGGTATCCCACGACACTAAATGCTAACCACCAACCACTTGGCTCTCCCCCACTCTCAATAATTCCCTGAACAATACAACTCAACACTACTGAGATACCAGATCCTGATACAACACAATGCTGCTCAGACACCACTCATAATCGGCATTATTCCCCATACCCCAATATGCGATGACCTTATGTTCCCCCCTGTACTGTACTGTACTTCTACTGTTTGTTTTTACAAAATCTCAATAAAAATAAACTGAAGTGGAAAAGATCTGCAGCTTCACAAACAATCCATTGGAATGTTCTTTGATAATTGAATGAAAAAGGGCCATCTGAGATGTAAAAGGACTGTCTTTATGCGGAGCGGGATTTGGGCGGGAACAACTGCCCTTGTTGGCTAAAGAGGGTTTGGGCATCAACTGCCTCTTTGGAGCAGGCTGCTTGCTCCTTCTTTTTAGGGGGCAGTGTTAACTGAGAAAGGGATTCTGTTCCATCTTTGGTCGGCTTTGTTAAGGCAGTGGTTCCCAACCTGTGGTCTGGGGACCCCTGGGGGTCAGCGAAGTTGTCTCAGGGGATTGGGACTGCTTAGAAAGCTAAATAATATTAACAGATTAGGTCCCCAGCTTTCAGTAATGACTCAATGGGGGGGGTCCCCGGATTCCAAAAATGATTCGGTGGGGGTCCCCAGGTTCCAGCAATGATAAAGTGTGGGTCCACAGAAGTCAAAAGGTTGGGAACCTCTGTGTTAAGTTGTTAGGGGCTACACAGGCAGTACCAGTCTGAACCTGGCCTTGGCCCAAAATACTCTTCTAATTAATGCAAACATTGCCAGTATTACTGGAGGAGGCTAACACGCTACTTTCCTTAGTGGCAGAAACTGCATCCCCTACAGATTTCAGTTGAATAAAGCGGTCACCAGAAGCACCAGTAAAGGAGTTTGCGGGTAAAGAAAGGCTGCTAGCTGCATTGATTCTCTCCTCAACCAAATCAATTTGTGAATCAATAGCTCCTATTACAGCAGACGAATAATTAGTAATAGAAGGGGAAAGCGTAGTTCAAGAGTCCTGCCCCCTTCGGGCATCAAAGCTTTCCTTTTGCCCATGATACCCAGCGGGCCTCTTTTATATGTGCAGTAAAAAAAAAGTAAAAAATGAATCTACATATAAAGGTCCAAGAGGGGTGGTTCCGACCTGCCTCTTCCTGGCAATAAAGGGGAAAGACGGGCCACTCCTGGCCTGGTCTTTGCCTGGATGCATCTTAGGGTGCGTCCCTCATCACAGGAGTCTGTTTGAGCGCGAGTTCAAGATCTGTGGCTCTCCTCTTTAGTGCAGATTGCTGGGAGAGGAAGTCCCACCCCAGCTACAGCAAGGGAAATGTGGCCGAAATGTGCCTCCCATGCCATTGGAGTCCCAAAGCACTGTTGAGCATGAGTTCAAGGGCTGTACCCCTCTTCCTTAATGTGGACTGATGGTGGCTGAAGTCCGACCCCAGCTACAGCAAGGGCAATGTGGCCAAAGTGTGCATCCTGCTCCATGGGAGCCCACAGCGCTTTTGAGCGCAAATTCAAGGTATGTGCTCCTCCTTCTTAGTGCAGACTTCTGGGGGATGAAGCACACCCCAGCTACAGCAAGGGCAATGCGGCCACAATGTGTGTTCTGTGCCACTGGAGACCCAGAGCAGTTTTGAGTGCGAGTTTAAACACTGTGCCCCTCCTTCTTAGTGCAGACTGCTGGGTGATGAAGTCCCAGCCCAGCTACAGCAAGGGTAATGCGACCAAAATGTGCATCCCAAATAGGAAGTCAGACTTACCAAGCATTAAATATCAGTTGTTATTATATTCTTTGTTCCTTCAGGGACATATTTAAAGGGCTCAGATTTCCAGCTATCTCTTGCGAAAGACCAGCCTTAAACAACCCATTTTTTCAGCTAATATCACTGAAAAAGCTTCATGTCACTGGAGCAAACAACAGGTCACCTGAGTAGGCCAACTGACTAATGTTAATCAATTTCTCTCATTCAGTCAGGATTGCATTATCATATTGTTAACAATCAAAGGTTCCCGTCTCTAAAATTAAAAACTTCTTCTGGTTACCTTAAATGGATGAATTCTGCATGAAGATCATTCCCTTAGTACATGCTCTTTCCGAACCTCATAATATTACTGATTATTATGAAGAACTAATGGACAATATCGCATGATACCTAGATAAAGTATGCCTGCCTTGGTCCAAGGAATTAAAAATTGTTGCTACAAAGGCAATAATCAGTAATGCACTTGTTATCTCTCAATAATTTTTGAAGACTAGTAAACTCTGTATTCAGATCTTTGGCACAACCGTGCAAATTTACTCAGCTCCAAGTTGGTTCTTTCAGTGGGGACTTATTACTTGCATGCCAAATGGCGTGCTTCCAGCACACACTAAGAAGCCTGACACCAGCCTGTTGTCACTCCAGACTTCTTGGAGACTTGATAGGGGAAGGGAAGAACCTTTCAGAACTGGATGTCAGAGTTGGCTGGTGGTATTAAGGCTGGCATCAGGTATTGGACCTCCTGAGCCACTCATCACAACACTCCTGGACCTGTAGACATTACAGATGCATGAATGCCCTGGCACTAGAGGACTGCTTTGCTGCTACCAGGGGACTGGGGACTGCCTGCTCTTGTAAAAGAAAGACTGGGCCTGCTCCCTTCATCCCAGCTAATCCTAGTAACTCCAAGGGTCATTAGGGTGACCTCTTGTCTGAGCTGCAGGGACACAACAAGCTCCAGAGGCATTTCTGCAACTTCCCAGCTGACCTGGTGCACTGGACCTGCCTAAGCCCTGCTGGCCTCTGCTGCAATGAGTTGATGAACCCCAAGAGATGCCTCCCCGGGACCTGGACCCATGGCTGGTATCAGTTTAGCTCCTCCTGAGCAGAAAGGTGAAATCCTGAAGTTTTGAGCTCTTTGCAACCGTGAGCGGGTCTCTTCGTGCTGAGACTCTGCTGCCCACAATGATTGCCAGTGCAAAGCTCCAGTGCTACATTGACCTCCATCGATGGCCGGCAATGTGAGATCTACACTTCACACTACAGCCTGCGGTGACTAGCAATGCGAAGTTTCATCAATGACCGCCTATGACACCTAACCAACTCTTCACAATACAGGGACGACAGCTAGTGCCGCCCAGACTGCTCTTTGCACTGCAGCAATGACAATCTGTGACTCCCTGCTCCTCATGGCATACGAAATTGTGAACGTAACTCTTTGCACTGGACTTTGAGAAGGTAACTTTTTTAGTGGGACTAACCTAGTTCCTGAATCTGGCCCAAGCTCCATCACAGTTGGCCTAAACTTGTGTTTTTCCCCTGGCCTAGCATGACCAGATGACCGCGAGTGGCGCTTTGTGCTTTCAGGTGCTATTTTCACTAAAAACTTTAAAAAATGATTTTTTCTGGTTCTCCTGAATTGATTTCTTTCTGTATCATTTTATTTCTTAACATTTACCGATTTTTCTAAATTGGTTTTGGATTTTTCTTGTGTTATCTTTTCACATGATGATTGTTTGTGTGCTACAGTAATACTTTAAACATTGCCTCTAAATTAAGCCAAACTGCTTCATGCTACCCTGCATAGTGACTATTGTTGTTCATTCTGACAAGGATTGTGGTTGTTGCCTTGGTGGGGGCTTCCACCCTTCTCAACCAGTAATAACACAATTTCTTACAGGACTCAGAAACGAAGTATAACTAAGCTAAGAGCGCTTGATGCAGTTTATAAATATGTTTTTGAACTGGAAAGAACTTCATAGGCTCTGGGAGAAGGTACTTTTTAGAATCTACTTGATCTGCAGTTCGAGATGTTCACATTACGCAACCATTGTCACTTTGGGTTTAAATCTGAAGCATTAATACTGTCTGATCATAAACTATTGGTGGTTAATGCAACTGCTATTGCTCGACTAATTACTGCACAGGCATAAGAGAAGGAGAACCACAGTGGCAGTGGGTTATCTCCTATTTCTTTTCTGAGCAGGCCATTGCAATGAGAACATATTTGTTATAGGCTTGTAGCTATAAATGGAGCCCACTAACTACTTTTTAAGAGCAATGTGAATTAAAGAAGAGATGAATGAACTTATAAACGTTATTGCCATTATTCTGAGGACCTTTTCTCATGACTTTTGATCTGATTTCTATTCTATTTAGTATATTGATTTGTCACATACTTGTGTGTAGCCAGCTTCTTTTGGTTTTATTGTTTCTTTTGCTTCATTTTTTATTTTGTGTGCTGTTTTCTAACATTAGTAAAAATACATTTAAAAAGAGAAACATCATGCAAAAAAATGTACAAAATTCTGGTCAAATTAAAATGGAAGCTCACTCACAAGCACAGAGAATGATGCTACCCATGGGCGGTTTAAGGGCAGTGTGACTGGTGCGGCTGCCAGGGGTGCTGATAGGGGTGGGGTGGAGGCTGGGGCTGTGTTTAGCAATGACTTACAATTTAAGAACACCTGCTGCAGAGTTCCTTGTGTGTCCAGATTTCAGGCAGCAATAAAAAAGTCAAGATAACTTTTTTGATTATTCTTCCTGCCAGAGAGAGAGATTGGAGTTTTGTCTAGTGGCAGTTTTGAACTGCCAGAAAGTAGCACAGAAGATTAATATGCCTGCTGCAAAGAACGCGTACACTTCAGATCACAGATCTGTATTTTATGTGGGTAGCTGAGTAGATTACTGCTTTTGCCATAGAGATTCTTTTGTTACCACAGTTCATAAGATGGAGCCCTAAAAAGAGCAATCTACGAAACATCATCAAAGAGCTACATGCAAACTACATAAAATAGGTTAGGACGTTATGTTTTCTTCCCCCAGTTTTTCATGATCTATTCTAATGTTGTTAATGGGTTTGTTTGGTTAAATATACATTCTTATTAGTAAAGCCAGCCTTTACCTGTGCATTAAAACAAATGAAATGTATGCGAGAGAGGGGTAAGGATAGATGAGGAGCACTTTTGCCTGGTGGTAGGGAGGGAATCAGAGGAGTAGGTCATGGGGGATTGGGGTACGAACAATGATTGTCACACTGGGCGCCACCAGCGCTAAAGCCGGCCCTGGTGCTATCACTAAATCTAAAGCAACTGAAACAAAATCCCTGAGGCACATAGAGTCACAGACACACGTATGCTTCAGCAGCTGTAAAGACCTGGAGAATGAGACTAGAGACATCTGTAATGAAATAAATCTTACAAGAGTCATGCATCTTGTAGACTAGGGCTCCAGCATTAAGGGGGTCATTCTGACTCCCGCCGGGCGCGGTCACCGCATGCCCGGCGGGAGCCGCCAAAATACCGTACCGCGGTCGGAAGACCAAGGTGGGTATTTTGAGGTTTCCCCTGGGCTGGCGGGCGGCCTCCAAAAGGCCGCCCGCCAGCCCAGGGGAAAACGTCCTTCCCACGATGAAGCCAGCTCGTAATCGAGCCGGCGGAGTAGGAAGGTGCGACGGGTGCTACTGCACCCGTCGCATATTTCACTGTCTGCTAAGCAGACAGTGAAATACAAGCGGGGCCCTCTTACAGGGGCCCCTGCAGTGCCCATGCCATTGGCATGTGCACTGCAGGGGCCCCCAGGGGCCCCGCGACACCCCCTACCGCCATCCTGTTCCTGGCGGGCGAACCGCCAGGAACAGGATGGCGGTAGGGGGTGTCAGAATCCCCTTGGCGGCGCAGCAAGCTGCGCCGCCTTGGAGGATTCCAACGGGCAGCGGAAAACCGGCGGGAGACCGCCGGTTTTCCATTTCTGACCGCGGCCAAAGCGCCACGGTCAGAATGCCCTGCGGGGCACCGCCAGGCTGTCGGCGGTGCTCCCGCCAACCGCAGGCCTGGCGGTCTAAGACCGCCAGGCTCGTAATGAGGGCCTAAGGGGGTCATTCGCCAGACTTCCCCCCTCCGAAATACCGCTCCGCGGTCGAAAGACCACGGAGGGTATTCTAAGTTTTCCCCTGGGCTGGCGGGCGGTCGCCAAAAGACCGCCCGCCAGCCCAGGGAAAAACTCCCTTCCCACGAGGATGCCGGCTCGTAATCGAGCCGGCGGAGTGGGAAGGTGCGACGGGTGCTGTTGCACCCGTCGCGTATTTCACTGTCTGCCAAGCAGACAGTGAAATACTTGTAGGGGCCCTCTTACGGGGGCCCCTGCAGTGCCCATGCCAGTGGCATGGGCACTGCAGGGGCCCCCAGGGGCCCCGCGACCCCCCCCTACCGCCATCCGGTTCCCGGCGGGTGGACCGCCGGGAACTGGATGGCAGTAGGGGGGGAGGATTCCAAAGGGCGGCGGTACACTGGCGGGAGACCGCCAGTGTTGCCGGTCCGACCGCGGCTTTACCGCCGCGGTCGGAATGCCCTTGGGAGCACCACCGGCCTGTTGGCGGTGCTCCCGCGGTCCTCCAACCCGGCGGTCATTGACCGCCAGGGTTGGAATGACCCCCTAAGTCTTCTAGAGGCCAGACAACTTAAATATGTATTTCATGAAAATAGTAGTGAATGCATCAAACTGAATTACTAGCAAAACAGTGACTGAAATAGTAGTGTTAACAAACAAGCATCTGGTCATCGTCATTTATAGTTGAGGGAAAAGCCCGAACAGATACTTACTAATGGTATGATACTTATGACATTTGTTTGCTGTAGGCCCTGCCATGATAGCCAAAATGGTTATACAAGAGAAGTAATAACTTTTTGTCTGGCTTCGTGTGCCCAGATATTGTTGGCTTACCTCCATTGGCATAGGTAATACAGGAGAATATTACAACTGTGGAATTAGAGGTAAGATTCTAGGTATTAAAAGCTGGTCTGACAATGAGAGCAGACTGGCACAGGGAACATTTGAGATCCAACTCAGGAATTGTAACTTCAGCGTTGTGAAGTGTTTAGCTCTTCAAAAGGATCTTTTAATTCTGATGAGGCATGTATGTCAAATTATGTGGCCACAAAAAGTGTGTGGTAATTACGATACCATGTGTCCCCGATTGCTGTGATAGTCTGAATGGTCTAAATATACAATGAAATGACAATGCCACTTAAATGGGTCTGACAGTCATTATCTGTTGTTAAATTGTACATTTCTTCGTAATATAAGTTCAGAGGGCTAACCTTAATATTTGTTTTGCTAGGATCTTGGACGTTCGGCACTTTATCACGGAATCCCGGCCTGCCTTTGCTGCTGTGGATTTTGTACTGGCGACAACATTCCCAAACAGGGAGCTGAAGGATGAAAGCTTAACACTGCAAGAAGCTGATATACTAAACACTGTGATTCTTCAACGCCTGAAGTAATCCTGCTTCCCTTTACGGGGTAGTTTTTTGCACAGCCACGAAAGTTTTAGATTGTTACACATTAATGCTTCCAAGGCTTCTCAAGACTGACGAAAGTATACCTAATTGTAAATTTATTGTCGATTAACTATTTTTTAAATACATGAATTTTCTCGCATTCAATTGATACAAAAGGCTTTCTCTTAGGTGTGTAGCGTTCATTTCTCTACACATTCCTTTTAAAGTTGAATATTGCTTCTTGTGTATTGTGCCACATAAATTACACAAGTAGAAAACAGTCAAAGCTGAAGAGTGAAAGAATGAGTGTTAGTGTTCCTTATTTTTACTTAAAATGTGTGCACGTGCACTTAGTTCAATAACACGAAAACTGTTTCATTTTACATCGAAAAGATCAGTGAGTCAAAATGTTTGAATAACCGGATTCATGATTATGTTGTATGTGGGATTTTGTAATTATTCGTGACAATAACATTTGTCATGCAATAGTACTTTGTTTTATGTGTTTCTGAGTCTTTTTCAAAGGCATTTCTGTATTGTTGTGCACACTGGAGTAACCTGAAATTGCCAAAATGTAAGGTGCATTTCTATTCACTGAGGAAAGGGAACACACATGCAGCGGGCGCTGTGCAGTTTGGGGTCTTCTGTGCTTCCGTGGGGGCTCCCGAAGAACAAAAGCTGGAACCCGTTGGATGGTTTTAGGAATTAATGCGCTTCGTTTTCAGCACTGCCTGTTGTCTTTACATTACCCTCCCTTCTTCACTAAAGACCAGTTGTTCGACTTGTTTAGTTCACTTGTGAGGACTATAGAAGAAACATTTGTACATCAAATGCTGTGAAAAACTGTACATTGTATGTAACCCCACCAGCGCATTGCCTTAGTGCCATAGACGAAAACGCACACGGTTTTCTCAGACCCACATACATGCATGAAGTCGGCATTTATTTCTTAATTGAAATCTCGAGGCTGAGCTCATTGCTGTTGCAGTAAAAATAGCTTTCGAATAACCATATTTTTGTATCAACTTCCCACAACAGAAATGCCTCGTACCATTTGATCATCATGGGAGTTTAGTATTTATTTTAGGAATAAGAGGTAAGGGGAAATACTTGTCACTTTTAAACATTTCTCCTGCATATTCTTCAATGTCACTGTATTTTATTGTGCTTTGTGATGAATTCGACTAAATTGTTGAGCCACTAGAACATTCAAATAAATTATTGACTCTTTATATCAGATGTCTCCATCATTGGCACACCGATGCTTCAGTTTGCTGATTTGGTATCCCATGTGCTTGTCCGTGTGTGCCAGTCGTTTCCCTTTCCACTGAAGCCCTGGTAGAGTTTCTGAGCAATATTAAGCCCTTAAGTCATCTTAAGAAAATAATTATTACGGTAGTGGTTGGGTTCATGTAAGATATCATTCAACCAAAAGGGTTATAAAATACCTAGCCTCCGGCTTGACGCAGTCATCGACCTACAACTGTAATAAGTGTCATGCTATTTGATTGAAAATTGGTGTATGTTTCACTCGTTATGGACAGCACATTGGCCAGTTCTGATTCACAGGACCAGTACAGGAACACCATAAGTGATGGTGCTCCTTTGATTTCCCCTTTTGTGCCCCCCCCCCCACACTTTTATATACATCCAGTATTTTCTGGCCACCTAAATGAATTTACATGGGTACGGAACAATCTCTTGCGCCCATACACAACCAAATGCAGTTTATGTAACTGCCTTCTGGGGACGCTACAGGCCATACAAGAGGTTTTGTTTTTCACCTACAATGTATAATATTGTGTTTACTGTCAATCTCGATAAATCTTCCCCCGTTCCTTTGCACCCTTGTTTGCATCATACGGGAACAGAATATTATCCTCTGTCTGTTATATCCATACTCGATTACCTTCTGGGAAACTACATTTCCCATTATTCCTCACCACAGCTCATTCCAAATGACACGCTAAGAGCACTTTGATGTGATGGCTCCTCAACACCACGGGGGCATTGAAAATTCTGAACCTGCTCTGTTTAGGCCGTATTAGCGTCCGGTTGCAGGGTTCGTTAGGTGCCACAGCAAGGTGTACCTTTTGACGACATGAGTAAAACCCAAGCATTGGCCCCAATCTCTCTCCCCCTCACGTTTTAGAGTCGAGCGCACAAGTGCTCCATCCCTGTTGTAATCTCTCTGTGGACTTTTAACCACGCCCATGTCACGCCTGTCACTTTCATTGGTTTCTTGGGCTTGCCTTATAAAATCCGCTTGATTTCATTAGTGAAAGGTATGCATACATCTGGATTCCCTTTAATGTCTGGTATTTTGGTTTTTTATTTAAGAACGCCCTCTTACCTAGTGTCATCAAGATGTACAGTCTGCCCAGGTGGAATGGTCTTACCAGGGTGGGCAGAGGAGGCCAATGATGAAGCATCACATTACTAAGTGTGTGAAACCGCCTCTTCCATAAGAAATAAGGGCCATATGTACGAAAGTTTTTTCCCATAGACACAGAATGGGTAAAATCCTTTGTTACATCTGGCCCTAGATTCCCTTTATGCTGCAACTAGCGTTCCTGTTACTTCACAACTTGGGAATTGAGGGTGTTGACCTAATGTAGGCAACAAACTATATGGTATTATGTGCCAGTACACTTTTTGTGATAAGTGATTCGTAAACTGAGAGGACGTGTGTTGGCCCATAACCTCTCCCTCTTCCTTTTGGGTTTAAGATGTCTTTATCCCTGTATTACTGAATGTCCCTTTCAATTAAAACAATTTATTAGTGTGTCTAGCAATGCACACCGTTTGAATCGCTTAGTATTTGTTTGATTTTTCTGTAATGAAATGTCATTAATACTCTCTGCTGGCAGGAGTGGTTTAAAAAGTGAAGGCTAGGAGGGGAATCAGGTCAGTGTTCAGCCCATTTTATGGCCCTATTCATGCAAATCCTCTGCATAGCCTTGGTGCAGTATATTGACCCCGCAACACACAGTAGGAAAATACCATAGTTGCCCAGGGTGCATTTAAATGTGTGATGTATTACGCTATGAGTGAGTTTGCAGGGAGGTGGGAGGACTGGCTGTTCTAAAATTCAGACCCCTCCCATCCCCACCACTACCCACATTTCCAGTAGTATCCGGTCGGCAGCATTCAGAAGTTAAAGGCAGCACAGGCGGAGACTGCTGTAAGTTATCTTCAAACTCAGAAGTGCACTAGGAGAACAACACAAACACAGACTCTACATGTCCTAGCTCACATACATATCGAGATATGAAAGTATTTTTATTTTCTTGAGTCCTTTACCTGTTTAGATTATTGACATATATGTCTGTATGTGTTGTGTCTGTAGTTGAATGAATAATAGCTTCTTATGTAGGACACCATGCAAGCTGAATACACCTTTAGGCTTGGCTGCAGACTGCTTTGCTAGAACCCCCAGGTACAGTTTGAAAGCAAAGTAAGAAAGACGTTGCACTGAGTTGTGGGGATGAAACATCGCTGGAGCCTGTGCGGCATCAGTCCCTTATGGCGTCCGGGGAGGTGAGACGTCTGTTCCGTAGAAGGGGAGGCATTGGTTCTGTCCATTTGCAGGAGGAGCTGGTGCGGCGTCAGTGGCGAGGCGTCGATTTCTTGGGACCCAGCGGGGTTGATGATTCCAGTCGGTCAAGACATGATGAGTCGATTTCACAGTGTCAGAATCACACTGAAAGTAGTCATCAGCGACATCAGACTTGCGTTGCAGGCCGCAGTCATTGTCTGCAGCGAGGACCACAGAGCTGGAGCAGGTAGCAGTGTGGTGTCTGGCAGTTGCGTCTGTGCTGGAGTCGCTGAAGTAACACTACCTAGAAGGTAGTAGATGAAGAAGTCTTTGTTCGCCCTAAGACTTCAGAACAGGAGGCAAACTCAATCCAAGCCCTTGCAGAGCACTTTTGGAGAAGACAGAGTCCTTCCAGGAAAGTCAGAAGCCAGCAGGCAGCAGGGCAACAAGCAGGGCAACAGTCCTTCTCAGCAAAGCAGTCTAGATGAGTCCTTTGGGCAGTCAGGCAGTTCCTATGACAGAGTTCAGGTGTAGATACAGAAGTGTGTGATTTGGTGGGGTCAGAGGCCACATTTATATACACAAAAATGCCTTTAAAGTAGGGGAAATTTCAAAGAGTGGTTTTGAAGTGCACAAGTTCCCCTTTTAGCCCAGTCCTGTATGGCAGGATACCTGTGGAGGGTTATCAGTCCTTTGTGTGAGGGTAGGCCACTGGCCTTTGAAGTGTAAGAGGGAGCCCCTCCACCCTACCTGCCCAGGGAGACACATTCAGTATGAAGATGAATGCAGATGTGACTGAGTGTCCTGTGTTTATGGCTGTCTGGGTGGAATGCACAAGGGAAGCTGTCAAACAGCACAGACCAAACGTGAATTGGAGACAGGGCTGTAAGGCACAGATGGCAGTAAGTGCATAATGTTGCCCACTTTCTAAAAGTCTCATTTCAAAAATTGTAATATTAATTCCATCTTCACTAGTAAGCAGGATTTCCTATTAACACTCTAGCAATACTAAACATGACAGGACTACTCCTTCCAGATCAGAGTCTACCATTTAAAAGTATATGAGGGCAGTTCTAAGTCTATGAGAGGAGCAGGCCGCACAGTAGTGGAAAACAAATTTGGGAGTTTTTCACCACCAGGAAATGTAAAACACATAGGTACATATCCTGCCTTACATAGCTCCCTGCCCTACGAGTTACCTGGGGCCTACCTTAGGGGTTACGTATATGTAGCAAAAGGGGAATTTAAGGCTTGGCAAGTGGTTTTAAATGCCAAGTCGAAGTGACAGTGGAACTGCACACACAGGCCTTGCAATTGCAGGCCCAAGACATGGTTAAGGGTCTACTTAGGTGGGTGGCACAATCAGTGCTGCAGCCCCAGTAGTACATGTAGTGCACTTTACTCAGGACTTATAGGTAAATTGATTATGCCAATTGAGTAGGAATCCGATGTTACCATGTTTAGGGGAAAGAACACATGCACTTTAGCATTGGTTAGCAGTGGTAAAGTGTGCAAAGTCATAGAACCAGCAAAACATGGTAAACAAATTGAGGGAAGCAGGCAAAATGTCGGGGGATGGTCACCCTAAGGCTGTCGGTGTAACAAACAGCATACCACAAAAACTGCTGAACTGAATCACACCAAGCTTGTCAGAAAGCTAAATCTAGGTCCACAAAGTGTGCAAACACTTTCAGTAGTTTTTGAGGAATTAAAGTTCAAAATGCATGTATATATAGAGACGTGGAGGGTCTAGGGATCCAGCAGATCAACATATATCATTTGATTGGCTGCCACCACATCAGCAAAGATAAGGCAGCAGTCATTTTGGGACTCAAGGACCCATTCCCCTATACTAGAATAAGAATATAAAAAAGCATATAGGGGGCAGAGTAGGTATACTCTGCCCCCAAGGCCTAATGGAAGAGACCCCTGCAGCCAAAAATGATATTTATGGTATATCCGCAGTCCAGTGAAAAAAAAGATGGGTGGGCCCCTGCTTTTTTCACTTGTCGTCGGGGGTTGTTTTCTATTATTTCTTTGAGTAGAGGGTGTGCAGCCCTCCTCCCTAAGCCATTAGGACGACCAAGTGACCCCATCCACCAGGCCCACATCACATTAAAGAGGAGCGGTATGCACGGCCCCCTCCTTGTCTCAATTTGAGGCCCTAGGGACCCCATCCCCCTGTGTTCTTTGCATTTTATTGGAAGGGGTTGTGCATCCTCCCCTCCACAGAACAAGATTTAATAGTCATGGGTCCCCCGGACCCACCTGGGACACCAACAACAATAAGAGGCCTCAGTGCCACGGGGAAGCAACAGGGCCCCTGACAGTTCCCTTGTCTCCACCCATGCTGGGTGTGGCGGGAGGCAATTACATTTGTTTCCTCCCGCCCGGCAATGCTACCATTAAGCAGGAACAAACCTGTGTTCTCTGCATTCGGTTGCAGTTCTCCCTGTTAGAGCTCTTCCAGGCAGAGAACTCCAGTTTCATAGGGAATGGGGGTCTCCAGGACACTGTTGCCATTGGGCTCAGAGGATAGGATCCCCTGTGCTCCTGGATGGCTCAGAGAGGGGTGTCCATACCCCACTCCCCATAAAAGAATTTTGAGGTCACCAGGGTCCTCCCTATTCTCAGGGAGGGGGGCCCACCCCCCTCCCATTGAAAAGAATGATCAGCCCCAGGGGTCGGGTTCCCAGGACCTTTTGAAGGCTCGGGGAGGGAAACCCCCATTCCCATTAAAAATAAATAAATTAAAAGCAGTGAACTTGAAATGAATGGAATAGACACTCATTTCATATTCATTGCTCCAGCTGTGAAGCGCTCAAAAATGTCTTGCAAGGGCTTTTAAAAAAAATCTTTTGGAGACTGGTTATGCCCCTAGAAGGGGTAGAAATACCACTAAGCTTTTCTTTTTAAATGTTGTAGGGGACTGCAGGGAGCACAGCAGCCCACCCAGCAGCTCCCCCCCCACACACAACTTAAAGGAAAATGCAGTAAATCTCCTGGGTCATTAAATCCATGACCCCAAGACAGCTTACAGTTTTTTTCAAAGCACTCCAATGCGGATCTATATGCTCTTCAGTTGTAGTGCCGGTGCCGTTTATTGTTGGTTCAACGGCTGTGATTTGTGGCCTGAAAAATGTTAGGAGAATCAAAGACAGGTTGATGTTTTTTTCAAATAATGTTTTTATTGAAAATAATTTATGATGGTAACTTATTAAATACTGCAATGTGTGAATTCATAAAATATACACATGATTATAGTTATTGGTGTCTTTTTAAACAAAGCCAATAGGTCTGCTTAATATTTATATAAATAAGTGTGTGCGCCAGGGGTGGGCACCAGGGCACCCCAATTGTTTTTTACAAAAACAGATATAAAAGAATAATAAATAAGCGCCAGGAGCTGCTCATTATTATTCACTGCTCCAGTATGAAGCACCCCATAATGCCATGCAACAACTTTATGGTCATATTTTTTGGATCCAGTTTTTAATGTTATGAAGAGCTGCAGGTAGCACAGCAGCTCACCAAGGAACATAAAAAACACAGTCTCCTGTGTCTCTGAATCCATGACCCCAGGAGAGCTTATCATATTTTTTCAAAGCAATCCGAGCTGGAGGTGTATGCTCCTCAGCTGGAGTGCAGGGACCTCTTCTGTTTGTTTCTATGACTGTACTTTATGGGCTGTTTTTGCTTAAGAAATGCTTTATTAAAAATATGTTGTGACAAGCAATATTAATAAACATTGCAATGTGTGAATTTATCGACTAAAAATATCTTTTTGATAAAGCCAATAGGTCTGCTTTATATATGTTGATGGGCTGTGTACATTGTGACCTGAAATAGCTGTGCGTGCCACATGTGGCCGTGTTATGCTATCTGTATTTGACCACCAACTCCATCTTGACCACTGACTACATTTTGTACTTTGCTTCAGGTGCCTTCACAATGGTGGCATTGTTTTTTTTTCCACACAGAATGTGTTCGCGCTTTTCTCACGAGTACAGGGAACAAAACATGGGGGATGTGGACGGTAGAAGTGATAAGAAAATCTGAGCCTGGGAATGTTTTCATCAAGGAAAAGTACAGCTGTCTCTGGAATGCTCATTGGGGCAGGGCCCGTTCCTTTGCATATTTTCGACGCAGAACGAGTACAGCCAGCGCATGAATTTCATAACCGAAGGGAGGGTGCTAGAAGCTTCCTCTTGAGTTTGTTTTAGGTATATAAGGTAGGAAAACTTGGCACTGAGGTAGAAGGTGCTCTCCTGAATGTGGAGCAAGGTTTAGGAAAAAATACCATGTTGGGAAGTCCTCCTGCCTTAGCCGTCCAGGGTTCCTCGGCTTGATGCTGGCAAGGCTGAAGAATTCAACCCACATGGTGATGCATTTTAATTCTTAATTATCTAGCTTGTCTAGGCATATATATACATATATATATATATATATATATATATATATATATACACATTGCATATATTCATTGTTGACGTTTTGCACATTTTCTGTCTGTCATTGTTTAACTGCCGGGAGTATTTTGCCATCTACACGTTTTACTGCATTCAAGTTAAATGCCCATGTTCATATTTTCGTGTGCTTTTATTTGATATCTGGGAAGTGCCTTAATAAGTTCATTACTAAGACTAAAAATGCATTATTTGGCATTGTTTCTTATTAGTTCAAAGTAGAGGAACACAGGCCATGCACTGTGGAGTGGTGAGTTCCCGCGGTTGTTGGGCACAGGACCTGTCCACAGGCCAGGTCCTGCACGCAAGTGAATGGACATCTTACTTTACATTTGAAAAAACAAAGCAATTCACTAAAAAAAAAAAACACAAAGGTTAAAGTGATGTTATAGTTAGGAGTTATAATAATATCTTACTACTCATTAAAATAAAACCTTAGAAGTTCACTGAAAAAAACAAAGTTTAAAGGGGTGTTATACGTAGGTGAAAATGTGAGTTAAAACACAGTTTTAAACAACAAAAGCACTCAAATTCTCCAGTTATAGTTATATCAAGTGACTATAACATATTCCCTAAGTTAATTATAGCTCACAAGCTCGACATGCACATCTAATTACCTCCCATATTGCATCATTCATGGCATGTTCTCTGACATCATTAATAATATCACTGCAATTTCTGAAGAGACATCATTGATGACTGTATCATCAATGTGTCATCACTGATGATGACTGTGCATGGTGGGGGGGTGAGCTATAATTACTTTAGGGTACAAGTTATCAGTAAAAATAACTATAACTCCTGAATTTCAGTGGTTTTGTTTGTTTAAAACACTATTGATTGATTAGAGTTGATTGTAGCGCCTGTAACTCCTAAGAATATGTTGCGAGTGTGCTTGGATGCCCGATGCTGTAGCCTGTTATGAAGACAGTGCTGTTCCGCAGTTGCCTTTGCGCATTCATTTGTTTACTAGCTGTCATGATAACATAATGTTTGATTTACAATTTTTTTGTTCACTATGTCAGCGTAATGCATCATCCACACATCAGTTTTTAATGACACAGCAAAATAATTGACCATTTATCAAAAGTACGCACTATGCATTACTTTTCTGTGTGTACTGTGTGCCTTTTAAGTGTACCTCCCACAAAGCATTTTTTTTTAATAACTGTTAGAAATTGGGTTACCATCCTATTGGGGTGTGAGCCCCTGTAAAGCGGCAACCACAACCCTAGTAAGGGTACGGTCCAAGCAAACCCCAAATTATCTCTGCTCAACCTCCTGGTAGCTTGGCACAAAGCTTAACTTTGACATGATGTGTAAAGTATTTGGGCAACACTTTAAAAATTAGAGCTGATAAAACACCACACAAAAAGATTCTGCACCAGTTTAGAAAAATAGAGCTTAATTTAATATGTAAACCAATAACAAAACAACAAAAATCCAATCAGTGGAACCAGAGTTATGAATTTTTAAAGAACAAACTACAACATAGAGCCTAAAAGCATAAAGTGCCAACTGCGGCTATGTGGTCATGCTGGACCAGGTCAAAGACAAAAGTTCAAGTCGGCCGCTATAGAGCAATGGTCTGATACAGTCCCAGATAGACCAGCTGAAGGTTTACTTTCTCAAGTTTTGTGCCAAGAGTCCTGTTTGCATTGGAGAGTGTTGTGCGGAGCAAAAAAAGCATCACAGGCAGCAGTCGGTGTGGTATGAAGAGCAGGTCGGGAATTGCAGACAGGTTGGCTGGTGCTTCCCATTGGCAGTCCCCTGCTGGTTGTTGATGCTGCTGTGTTAAAAGACAGGCTGACGGTGGCTTGCACTGATGTTTAGTGCTAGAGGCGCGGTTCTGGTGTGAACTGGCCTGTTTGTGATTGTGAAGAGCCTAAAAGCTTGAATACAAGAACTTGAAGGTCACACCAAGGGTCCAGGACCTGAGTGACACTGCTTGGGGGTCAGGAACTTGCTGAAGATGGGTCCAGGAGCTGTCGGTTAGCCGTTTATGTCCCTGAAGCTCAGATCAGGAGCCAGCAGACTAGCACTTTGAGCCACTCTGGGGTCCTATTATGTTATGCTATACTGATTTTGTATAGCGCATTAATCACCTGAGAGGGTATCCAGGCACTTGGGTATGTGTGTAGTTTTGTGGTCCCCAAGGTACTTATATGGAGAGCCAAGTCTTCAGCTTCTTGTAGAACTCAAGAAGTGAAGAGGAGGCTCTGATGTGTAGAGGGAGGTTGTTCAGGTATTATGGTCCTGTGTTGTATAGGGCCTTGTATGTGTGCGTGAGAAGTTTGAGTTAGCTGCGCTTCTGTATAGGGAGCCAATTAACTTCCTGAGTTGCAGTGTGATGTGGGTGCAGCGTGGAAGGTCAAGTATGTGTCTTGCAGCAGTGTTCTGGATGGTATGGAGTCTGTGAAAGAGTTGTTTGGAGATTTCGGCTTAAAGAGTATTGCTGTAGTCCAGCCTGCTGGCGATGAGTGCTTACGTGATGGTCCATGTTAGACTTTTCATCCTTGGCGTGGTCTCCCTTAACTTTTTGCCTCTGTTCCCCAGGTTATTGATGTGTGCTGGACTCTGATTTTGCTGTTTTTATTACTCTGGGCACTTTTACCATTGCTAACCAGTGCTAAAGTGCAAGTGCTCCTGTTTAAAATGTGTATGTAATTGGTTCTCCATGATTGACATATTTGTTTTACTGTTAAGTCCCTAGTAAAGTGCACCAGAGGTGCCCAGGGCCTGTAAAACAAATGTTACTAGTGGGCCTGCAGCACTGGTGGTGCCACCCACACAAGTAACCCTGTAATCATGTCTCCGACCTGCCACTGCAGTGTCTGTGTGTGTATTTTTACACTGTAAATTCGACTTGGCAAGTGTACCCACTTGCTAGGCCTAAACCTTCCCTTTTCTTACATGTAAGGCACCCCTAAGGTAGGCCCTAGGTAGCCCCAAGGGCAGGGTGCAGTGTATGGATAAGATAGGACATATAGGGGGTCATTCTGACCCTGGCGGTCTAAGACCGCCAGGGCCACGAATGACGGAAGCACCGCCAACAGGCTGGCGGTGCTTCCTAGCCCATTCACCGCCGCGGTCAGAAAACCGGGGCCGGCGGTTTCCCGCCGATTTTGCCCCGTCTGGGCTAATCTGCCATGGCAGCGCTGCAAGCAGCGCTGCCATGGGGATTCTGACCCCCTTCCCGCCAGCCTGTTTCTGGCGGTTGTCACCGCCAGGAAGAGGCTGGCGGAAACAGGTGTCTTGGGTCCCCTGGGGGCCCCTGCACTGCCCATGCCACTGGCATGGGCAGTGCAGGGGCCCCCTAACAGGGCCCCGGCCGGCTTTTTACTGTCTGCCTAGCAGACAGTGAAAAGCGCGACGGGTACAACTGCACCGTCGCACGGCCGCAACACCGCCGGCTCCATTCGGAGCCGGCTTCTGTGTTGCAGCCCTCCTTCCCGCTGGGCCGGCGGGCGCTAAAGGCCCAGCGGGAAGGTCAGAATGCCGGCAGCGGTCTTCTGACCGCATAGCGGCCAAATGGTGGTTCCCGCCTGGCGGGCGGCAACCGCCACCCGCCTGAGTCGGAATGACCACCATAGTAATGTGGTTTATATGTCCTGACAGTGAAATACTGCCAATTTCGTTTTTCACTGTTGCAAGGCCTGTCTCTCTCATAGGATAATATGGGGGCTACCTTTAAAATAAGATTAAAGTGTTGATTCCCCTAGAGAGTAGATGGACATGGGAGTTTGGGGTCCCTGAACTCACAATTTAAAAATACATCTTTTAGTAAAGTTGATTTTGAGATTGTGCGTTTGAAAATGCCACTTTTAGAAAGTGAGCATTTTCTTGCTTAAACCATTCTGTGACTCTGCCTTGTTTGTGGATCCCCTGTCTGGGTCAGTTTGACAGTTGGGTTGTTTTTCACCTCGCACTAGACAGTGACACAAAGGGAGCTGGGGTGTAACCTGCATTTCCTGATTAGTCATCTCTGCTAGGAGGTAGGGGTGGAGTGGTCACTCTCATCTGAAAGGACTGTGCCTGCCTCTGACAATGCAGACTCCAACCCCCTGGTGTGTGTCTGAGGCCTTGCCTGGGCAAGGCAGGATTTCACAAGTAGGTGTGAGTCCCCTTTGAAGAAAGGTGACTTCAAAGACTAAAATGGGTATAAGAAGGGCACCCAAATCTACATACTTTAGAAACACTTCTGGAACCAAGAGGAACCTCTGCCTGGAGAAGAGCTGATAGCTGAGGAAGAAGTGCTGCCCTGCCTGTGACTGTGCTTTGTGGAGCTTTCCTGCAGTGCTGCTTCTGCCAGAGTAAGAGGGCAAAGACTGTAATTTGTGTTCCTTCCCTCTTGTGAAGAAATCTCCAAGGGCTTGAGTTAGAGCTTGCCTCCTGTTGTTTGAAGTCTCAGGGACAGCAAAGACGTCTCTCTGCCAGCACCTGGAGTCGCTGTAGAGACTCCTGCTCTGACAAGTGGTGCCCTATCCAGTCCCTGGGCCCTTGAAAGGAAAGCTAGTGGAAATCCAAGGAAATCGACTTCGGACGACTCCGGACCGACGCCGCTGCTGAATCCGGTGACGCCGCCTGCACCCGACACCGTAACCTTTGCTGGAATGCGACACTCTTCGCAGGCCCGACGCCGCTTCAGCCCCGCTGAAGACCGCGACTCCGTGGAAGTCGCTGCACCACGTCGTGACCGACGCCACTCGAAGTGCGCGGATTCAACATTTCGCACAGACGCCGCGATCCCCGACTTCGCGCATCGGCTTGTTTTCACTCTTCACCAAAGATACTGTACTTGGGGGTCTACGCGACTCCGTGTCCGGCGCCGCTGGTGTCGGCTTGTTGGGAACGACTCCGTTACGACGCCATGTTAACACCTCATCGAAGCATTTTTGTTTCTAAGCGCTATTTTTGAGTTTAATCTTACAAAATTCATAACTTGACTTGTGTATGTCGGATTTTTGTCGTTTTGGTCTTGTTTTGTTTAGATAAATATTTCCTATTGTTCTAAACTGGTGTTGTGTCATTTTGTAGTGTTTTCATTAAGTTACTGTGTGTGTTGGTACAAATACTTTACACCTAGCACTCTGAAGTTAAGCCTACTGCTCTGCCAAGCTACCAAGGGGGTCAGCAGGGGTTAGCTGAGGGTGATTCTCTTTTACCCTGACTAGAGTGAGGGTCCTTCCTTGAACAGGGGGTAACCTGACTGTCAACCAAAGACCACATTTCTAACAGTCCATCTGGTGTTCTGAGGCAACCATTTGAAGATTTTTCCCAGCACGCACAGGATGTGGAAGCAGGAGGTGCACATTGCGTTGACTTGAGTCGTCATGTTGGGCTTGTCATCCAGGATGATTCCTAGGTTTCTTGTGTGGTCTGTGGGTGTTGATTCTAGCTCAGACGGTCACCAAGTGAAGTTCCATAGGGACATCTTGTTGCCAAAGACCAGTACGCCTGTCTTGTTAGAGTTGAGCTACAGGCAGTTGATTCACATCCAGTCCACTAGCATGGTCATGTAGTTAGAAAGGTTGGTTCTGACAGTAGTTGTTCTGTGCACCAGGGGTGTGACCAGCATAGGAAATGACAGTGATGTCTTGTGATTGGATGATATTGGTGAGAGGTCCAGGGTTCAAGATGGTTGCAGGTCCAGTTCTTCTTCCCCAGACAAGAGGGAAGCAGGTCATCACAGAAGGTCATCACAGAAGGGCAACAGTTCCTTTAGAGCAGCAGTTCAGCAGAGTGGCAGTCCTTGTACCAGCACAGCAGTCCTCCTTCCTGGCAGAGTATCCGCAGGTCCAGACGTGTACTGAATTGGTGGTGTCTGAGGTCTTTTTTTATACGCTGGTGCCCTGGTCCTGGAAAGTAGGAGAAACTTCTAGATAGTGACTTTGAAGGGCATGGATTTTCCTGCCTCCCCTGCCCTGGCTCCAAGCTGGCTGAAGTAACAATTCAAGGCTGTTAGGCCCTTTGTGTGAAGGCAGAGCACAGGTTTTTCAGGTGCAGTGGGGTTGTGCTCAACTCCACCTCTCCACCCTGCCAGCAGATGGCCCACTCAAGCACAGCTGAACACTCAATTGTGTGACTGTCTGGGAGGAATTCAAAAAGTCTCTTAGTTGTACCCAGTCATGTGCCCCAGGACAGGCTGTAGGCACAAAAGGGTTAAGGACAGAAAAATGCCAAACTTATAAAAGAGAACTTTTTTACATTGTGTTAAAAAATCCGACTTCACCACTAAATAGAGTTTTCCACACCAAGTCAAAAGACACAAAACATGAAGTGGTTATAACTAAGGGGTGGCTTACATGCATTTAAAAGGAAGGTTTAGACATGGTAAAAAGGTTTATTTTACCAGGTGGAATTGGCAGTTTAAATCTGCACAGAGAGGCTTGGCACGGCAGGCCTGAGACATGTTTAAAGGGCTACTTAGGTTAGTGTCACAATCAGTGCTGCAGGCCCACTAATGCAATTTAATTTATAGGGCCTGGGCACATGGAGTGTGACTTCACTAGAGACATATAAGTACATTCAATATGCCAATTGGGTATAAGCCAATGTTAACATGTTTTAGGGAAAGAGCACGAGCACTTTAGCACTGGTTAGCTGTGGTAAAGTGTGCAGAGTCCAGCAAAAACAGGAGATCTGAACGCAAAACGTTGTGGCAAAACCATGCCAAGGGTGCCAGCTCTATCAGATATAAATTGCAGTGTCTAATAAAGTAATTTTACATATTTGAAAAGAAAGGTTTGTAACCATAATACCATTCATCACAATGTGACAGGTGTTTCATCTTTCATATTCTTCAGAGGTAGGAAACCGAAGTAGAGGCCTAAATGGTTTGATAGTCATTCTGCAGGTTGTGCCACATCTGGCCTTAATTTAAATTTAAATAGAGAGGTAAAGGATGTAATCAGAAAGAAGTCTCTGTGCAACAAAATGATCAGAAATACAAAGTGAGGGAAGTAGAGTTTAAAAATGTTGTTTGTGTTATTCTTAAGAAACCTATGCATGTTGCCAAGGGGAATTTAAAATTTTCAAATCCAGTTCAAGTTTAAAGACTGCCAAAGATTTTTTGGTATTGAAGGGTAGAGGGTGGTGGAACGTCTAGACTTAATATGAGAAATTTACAGCAAAGGTTTGATAGCATGCACAACAACATTGACCAACCTGTGCGTCTCTGGCCCTGTGGGAGTGATGAGGCCACTTATATGCCACTGTGCCTTCCAGCTCAAGGATTAGAAGGCACGCTTGCTCTGAGATGGCGAAATGGATGGAGGGAGAAAGCGAGAAGATGGAAATGCCTTCAGATCGTCGTGTTAATTCACATGGGTGCACTGACGTGTTTCATCACACTGTGTCAAAGAGTTCTCACTGGGAGGGACAGCTTTCTTGCTGCTTAATTGCTGTAATATGAAACATACAATTCAGTAATGCAGCCTGCCCATGTGTCCCTGTCTGGATAAGTATCTTCATCTGAATGCGTATGCAGATGTTGATCAGGATATTGTCTACATGCACATGGTGTGCCTGAATGTGTATTGTCTGTTAGTGCATCCAAATGTGACCCACAAAACACCGCCATTAAATCGAAGTGCAGATACACCTGTAGTAACTCAAACTTATTGTGAATGCTTGTTGCTGCTGTACTTGGTGGTATTCACTAACCAACACACTGCTATCATTTGCATCCTTGTAGCAACCTAAGAAGAATGAAAGGTTCAGTTTAAATCTGCAAAAATTCAGCCTTATGCTTTTAAACCTCATATGCAGCTGATTAACCAGGATTGGAACTTGTGACTTCCAGGTTAAACAGGGGTCTCTGCAACAAGAATATTACCTCACTGACTTATTTTACTAACATATGAACCAGTAACATGCAGGTTACAAGCAGTGCTGAGCCCCCCTACCTGCATCCCGCTGCCTCTTGCTCCCAGGCTCCAAATCCTCATCTCTGCAACCCCTTCAGGTGGCTGTCACCCGGTCATGCATGACACAGATAGACTGTATGGCACTAAACTCACTGACCTATGCTCCTACACTACTCTTAGTTGGCCTTCCCAAATTCCCTGGATTCTTCATACACCAAGATTTAGCATGTTGTACAGAACGGTCCGTCCACACGGCCGGAGATCTTTTCCTTAATGGCCAACTCCTTCCCTTTGACCAACTCATGACGGGTTACGATCTCCCTCTGCGACATACATGTTGTACTCTCTGAAATGTCACAAGACCGGTGCACCCAACCCACCCTGTAATGCACACTTTACTTTTAATGGGTGCCGGCCGCCATCTCATTACTTGGCCATATAGAGCTATCTGTGAAGTCACTATGCTTTCCTATGATGCACTCCAATACAAGTGGGAGGACTAGTTTAAGCGTGGTTTACATGACAAGGAGTGGGTTATAGCTTTAGAATTACCTCAACAGGTGTCACGCAACTCGCGTTTCAAACACCTTCAGCTCTTTATGCTTCATGAGCCTATCTCCCCCTTGCCCAAATCAATTGTTTTTTTCCTCAAGCGGGTGCTTGTTTCCCAATTTGTCACTTCTAGGATGCAAACCTGAAGTATATGCTCTGGTCCTGCCCAGCCCTGCACTAGTACTGGGAAAATGTAAATGCCACTTTGTGGCAAGTTACGCAATGACACCTGGGAGGAATGCTCCCTCCGCATTTTAAATGACGCAAACAACACAAAGGGGGTCATTCTGACCCTGGCGGCCGGTGACCGCCAGGGTCACCGACCACGGGAGCACCGCCAACAGGCTGGCGGTGCTCCCGAGGGCATTCTGACCGCGGCGGTTCAGCCGCGGTCAGAAAGGGTAAACTGGCGGTCTCCCGCCGGTTTACCGCTGCCCCATTGAATCCTCCATGGCGGCGGAGCGCGCTCCGCCGCCATGGGGATTCAGACACCCCCTACCGCCATCCTGTTCATGGCGGGAAACCCGCCATGAACAGGATGGCGGTAGGGGGTGCCGCGGGGCCCCTGCAGTGCCATGGCATTGGGCACTGCAGGGGCCCCCGTAAGAGGGCCCCGCAAAGTATTTCAGTGTCTGCTTTGCAGACACTGAAATACGCAACGGGTGCAACTGCACCCGTCGCACCCCTGCAACTACGCCGGCTCAATTCTGAGCCGGCGTCCTCGTTGCAGGGGCATTTCTGCTGGGCCGGCGGGCGCTGTTTTGGAGAGCGCCCGCCGGCCCAGCGGAAATGTCTGAATGGCCGCCGCGGTCTTTTGACCGCGGTGCGGTCATTCGGCGGCGGAACCTTGGCGGACGGCCTCCGCCGTCCGCCAAGGTCTGAATCACCCCCAAAGTCTGCACCCATTTTGCCTCCCTCGCTCTGCTTCTTGCCAAACACACTTACCCTACACTGGTGCTCCCCAATGACCCTTCTCTTGGCTGCTTGGTACGGAGCAGTCCATAAATGGGGGTTGTCAGAGGAGGATGCCCTTTGATTCGAAGAGGTACACCACCTCTGTAAGCATCCCATCTCCTCACACTGGGCTACCGTTCTTTCACAGTTCCTACAACACACTGGAAATGACGACCTCCCCCCTTGACATATTTGCGATCATATCACTCTTCACCTCTGCTTCCATGGCAACCCCCCATCCTCACCTGATCCCAGCGCAGCTTCTGCTCTCCATCCGCCACTGGTCCTTTACTATGTGAACCCTGTCTATTTGCCTCTGACCACGTTCAACAGCATTTGCCATTCCCTTTCTACCTCACTTTTCACATCCCCTTTTGTCCCAGTTTGTTACCTGGGCCATACTTTCTATAGCCATGACAACTGACTTTTACTATGTTGTTGTATGTACGCCTTACAACCTTCTTCATGATGTATCTTTTCTTATTTACCATACTCGATCTTGCAAAACATGGATTAACAATTGTGCATGCTCATGTGCTTCGCTGTTATCGATTGTAGTTTTTTCATGTTTTTAAAACCCAATAAAAATGATCTTACAAAAAAAAAAAAAAAAACATGCAGCGCTGAGCAGCAGGTATATTACCCCCACAAGTTATTTTATGATACTTGAAACCTCCAACTGGCACATTACATACAAATCTCTGCAGCAACTGCATTAACATTCTAATCTGTTCTAAAAATGTATTATTTCTTTAACCTATATACTAATCCAGAATAGCTTTATCATTACATGTCTCCTCAGTTTTTACTGTGAGCACCGCTTTCTGAAAAATATTAATAACAATAAATTTGGCCTGCCACACCATAAAATGACTGCACTGCCTCCAGCCCTCATGACTAAGGGCCTCATCCTGAGCTTGGCAGCCCTAGGACTGCCAAACTCGCGGTTGGACCGCCACAATCCTGGTAGTCCAACCACCAGATTACGATCCTGGCTGTCAGACTTCCAGGAGACTACCACATCCACCAGGATCAGGGATCCTGAAGGTTTGCTGGCAGTCAAAGTCGTGGTCAGCCACTGGAGGGCCCCTACACTGCCCACAGCCATGTAGTGGCCAGTGCAGAGGCCCCTCTGCCAGCACCCTCTGGATTCAGAGGGTGCTGTGTGCGGCGGCTTTGGCCGGTGCACTGTTTCCAGTGGGCTGACAGGTGGACACGTCGCAATATGATGGTGGTGATGCTGCCGCCTTGATGCCCGCCTCACCACCCCATATTGGAGTTGAGGCACTTCAGAGCCCTACTCGTAAACAGGCCCTAAGCCTTTTCTGACCCCATTCCATTTCTGCATCCGCTCTCTGTGTTTTTGACTTCTTGTTTTGTGTATAGTGTCCTTTCCAGTACTGCGTTTAGTACAAAAGATAAGGGAATTTTAAAGTATTCCTTGTCTGTAACCTTTGTTTTACTACTTAATTTGAACAAACATCCTTTTTAAGGCAACAAATCTTTTGTTCATTATTGACTATTAAAACACTATGTACCTGCTTCTTCGAGAAGAAAATCTGAAACTCCTGCAGCAAAAAAATTGGACACACGAAAGAGAAAATTCAACCTGGATCCCTAATCAGTAGCGTAAACCTAATGACGGAAAGGGGATTTCTACAACTAGGCCTTTGGATGTAATCATTAAATAACCCCCTCCACTGGTAGTATGGACATTTGTTTTTCGACAAGGAGAAATAAAAAAGAAGCAAACATCTACATCAATCCAATGAAATGTTAATTCATGAATGACTTTTAATACTGTCAATATATAGAATTTGTGTGAGTTCATGTGTTTTTATTCTCACTTCTTTCAATATTTACTGAGTAAGAAAAAGTCCCCTAAGCATAAGCATTAAAATGAACATGATCCAATAGTTGATATTTCAATATAAGGTAAAATAGAATAATAGTCAAATTCATGGTAAAATTTGTAATAATACAGCAAGTGTGTTCCATAAAAGATGTTCCCTAACTGAGATATATTGTGTTAGACCTGTCAGCTCTTGGCGTGTTTTCCCATTTCTCTTGGACCTCTGACCTCCTTTTTTGATCCTGTGGTGAACTTTGTTTTTGTTGACTTTAGGACTCTGGTCACTTTACCACTGCTGACCAGTGCTAAAGTGCAAGTGCTCTCTGTAGGAAGCTGGCATGGTGTTTGCTGGACACCTATGGTGTTGGCACCTTATACCAGGTCCAGGCATCCTCAATTAGTGAATGAAGATAGTGTCTAGGAAGCCAGGGCTCGCTAGTGGTAGCTGTGGATGAGCAGCCAAGACTTATCCAGGAGACATGCAAAGCTTATGCAATACCACAGTAGTCATACAGCAACTTATCACACATGAAAGAACCACAGTGTTACCAAACAAAAGATACTTTATTACAGTAACACTACACTAGATTACTTATATGCAGTCCCTTAACCGTAGGTGCGTATACCCTACGTATACATACACAATAGAAATTCGAAATTAGCATAGGGTCAATAAGCATTGGCAAGCATTGTAGAAAATAGTGAGGGCCCTAGGGGAGACCCAAACCATAAACTAAAATAGTGGATTGCGAAGTGAAGTCCCCCACCTAAGGATATGGAGTAGTTAGACGGGAGGTGGGAGAACTCTAGACTCCAAGAGGTGAGTACCTTAGTGACCTCCAGCGACCAGGAGAGCAGAGGCAAGAGGATCCACAAAGGAAGGGGACAGAGTCAAGTCCACAATGGAGTGTCCAGCCAGGGCAGAAGCCACTACCCTCCCTTCTGTGGATGAAGATCCAGGTCGATGGGGGAAGAAGAAGACCAGCTGTGGAGTCCAGGAGCTGCAGTCGGGAGAGTCAGCAGAAGCAGTCACAGCCCCCACAGGCAACCCACTGGCAGCAGGCACAGTAAGTTGCAGTGAGGCCCAACCAGCACACCTGGGGAGGTGTGGAAAGCACACGTGAATCCACGCCGCTGGAGCAGCAGAGAGGAGACTGTCCTTGAAAGGATGAGGTGCTGAAGGCCGAGGCTACTCAGAGCCTGAAGATCCCTTAGAGCAGGAGTCAACAAGCCTTGGTTTCTGCAAGAGTCACGTTGAGGCAAGGGCTCGCCGTCTTCCAAGTTGGACAGCGGACAGAGAGGATCAAGGGGACCACTCCAGGCTACCCCCTGTGATGCAGGATCCATGCAGTTCCAGAGGAGAGCAGATCTACACAGCCAGATGTTATTGCTGTAGGTGCCTGCATATGCAGAGGAGTGTCTCCTCCACTCCAAGGGAGATTTCTTCTTGCTTCCTAGTGCAGCTGAAGTCTTGCTGACTCCCAGGGATGCACAGCTGGGGAAATGTTGCAGTTGCTGGAAGGAGCCAGGGAAACAATGTTGCAAGGCAAAGTCGTCACATGAGCTGCAGTCTAGTCGGTTCCTGAAGTGTCCAGTTGTGGTTCCATGGCCAGGAGCAGAAAAAGACGATGCAGAGGAGTCCTGGTGGAGTCTTGCATGTCGAATCTGGGAACCCACCCACAAGGGAGTACCTAATAGCCCTAAAAGGGGTTTTGGTCACCTTGCAAGGTGACCACATATCAGGAGGGTTCTCTGATGTTACCTGCCTGACCTGGCCACTCATTCCCAGGGGTCTCTGCTCATCTTGGTTACAAGATGGCAGGATCGAGTGCCCACCTAGTGGAGCTCTGATTGGTCACAGGGGGTCCCTGGACTGGTGAAAACAGGTGTATGCAAGCATTGTATCAAAAGTGCCCTTCAAAGCAAACCGGTGGCTTGGGGAGGCTACCCCTCCCAAGCCATGTAGCACCTTTTTCCAAGGGAGAGGGTATTGCCTCCCTCTCCAACAGAAAATTATTTGTTCTGCTTTCCCCTGCCTGAGCTGGTCGAGCAGCAGGAGGGCACAAACCTGTATGGATGGCTGCCTGGAAAACCCTAGAAGACTGGTAGGAGCAATACTTGGGGGTCCTCTAAGGAGCACCCAAAGTGCATGGAATCATGCATCCAATACTGGCAACAGTATTGGGGTTTGATTTCAACATGTTTGAAACCAAACATGCCCAAGTTTGGAGTTACTATTAAGTAGCTGTACACAGGTAAAATGGCTTCCCCACACTTACAAGGTCCAGTGAAATGGAACTGGAGTTTGTAATGTTCATGCAGGTGTGTCCTCACACACAGGGACCTGCACCCTGCCCTTTGGGCTGGAAGGGCCTACAATAGGGGTGACTTACAGTGACCTGGTGTAGTGACCTATTGTGGAAGGGTGCATGCACGTTTTCACGCAGGCTGCAATGGCAGGCCGGCAGACACATTTGCACGGGCTGTCATGGGTGGCATAATGCATGCTACAGCCCATGGGGGACCCCTGGTGTACCAGTGCTCTGGGTACCTAAGTACCATATACTAGGGACTTATAAGGGGACACCAGTATGCCAATTGTGGAGTATACAAAAGTCCTAGGTAACCAAATTTGCAGGGAGAGAGCACAATCACTGGGGTCCTGATTAGCAGGATCCCAGTGAATACAGTCTACACACACTGATAGCATGCAAAACGTGGGGGTAACCATGCCAAAAAGGGGGTGCTTTCCTACACTCTGTCTAAAATTGGTTGGTGAGTGATTTGAGTGGTTTTCTCAATGTTTGGCATATTTGATTTACTGGTAAGTCCTTAGTAAAGTGCACTAGAGGTCCCCAGGGCGTGTAAACAAATGTTACTTGTGGGCCTGCAGCACTGATTGTGTCACCCACATGAGTAGCCCTGCCACTGCATTGTCTATATGCAGTTTTAAACTGACAGTTCGACCTGGCAAGTGCACCCACTTGCAGGCACAAACCTTCCCTTTTACTACATGTAAGTCACCCCTCATGTAGTCCCAAAGGCAGCGCCCTGGTCAGGGCGCAGTGTATTTAAATGGTACTAGTGTGTTATACATGCCCTGATAGTGAAATACTGCCAAATGTGTTTTTTCACTATTGCAAGGCTTATCTCTCCCATAGTTACGGAGCTGCAAGATGCACGAAGAACTTCGTGGAAGGATGTCAACAAGCCTTGGCAACTGCAAAACACACTGTGCAAAAGGGTACTGTTTTGCGTGGGAAGGCAAGATCTTACCTCCATCAAAGTTGGACAATAGGACGTCAGGACTGTCGGGATCACTTCAGTGCACCACCCGTGATGCATGACCCAGGCAGCTTGTTAGGAGAGCGAATCCACGCAGCCGGTCACCGTTGCAGTAAGTGCCTGCTGAAACGGGGCAGTGACTTCTTTGCTCTTCTGCTGCAGAGTGAAGACAGGCTGTCCTCTGAGGATGCACGACGGGAAACGGTTGCAATTGCTGGCAGGACCTGAAGATACAATGTTGCAGAAGTCATCTTTGCTTCCTTGTTGCAGTTTGTAGAGTTACTGGAGCGTTCAGAGGCAGTTTCTTTGGTGAGAAGTTGAAGTGGAGGATGCAGAGGATTCCTGCTGGAGTCTTGCAAGCCAAATCTGAAGAACCACCCAAGAGAGAGACCCTAAATAGCCCTGAAAAGGGGATTGGTCAGCTAAACAGGTAAGCACCTACCTGGGGAGGGCTCTGATGTCACTTGCAGGCACTGGCCACTCAGATGCTCCCAGAGTTCCCCGTCAACTTGGAATCCAAGATGGCAAAACCCAGGGATGCTCTGGAGGAGTTCTCACCACCACCCCTGGGTGGTGATGGACAGGGGAGTGGTCACTCCCCTTTCCTTTGTCCTGTTGTGCGTCAGAGCAGGGACTAGGGGGTCCCTGAACCGGTGTAGACTGGATTATGCAAGGAGGGCACTAAAAATGCCATTCAAAGCATTACAAGTGGCTTGGGGAGACTACCTCTCCCAAGCCTGAAACACCTATTTCCAAAGGGAGAGGGTGTAACACCCCTCTCCCTAAGGAAATCCTATGTCCAGTACGCTCCTAAAATGATGTCCCCACACTCATGAAGTCTGGAAAAATGGTCCTGGAGGTCGTGGGGGCACCTCCGCTGATGAAGGGGTGCCCCCACACACAGGTACTCTGCACCCTGCCCTCAAGGCTGGAGGGCCTGCGAAAGGGGTGACTTATAAGTGACCTGGTGCAGTGTAAATGGCAGTGAAAGGCTGCATGCACCTTTTCACCAAAGCTGCAGTGGCAGTCCTGCAGAAGCCTTTGCATGCGCTCCCTATGGGTGACAAAAGATATGCTGCAGCCCATAGGGATCCCCTGGTAACCCAATGCCCTGGGTACCTAGGTACCATATACTAGTGACTTATAAGGGGGCACCAGTATGCCAATTGTGGATGAAATACTGGGTTACCAGTATGCAACAACCAACTTTAGAGGAGAGAGAGCATAATCACTGGGGTCCCTGTTAGCAGGATCCCAGTGAACACAGTCAAGCACACTGACATCAGACAGAAAATGGGAGTAACCATGGCAAAAATAGGGTACTTTCCTACACTTGTGCATTACAAACATTTTCCTTTGAAGTTTGCCTACTTCAAAGGCACAAATGAGTATAAGTATTGGACTGCTGACCTCACAACTTCAGAACAATTCTGGACTGAGGACATTCGGCCAGGGAGAGGAGCTGGTTGCTTGAGGAGGACCTGCCCCTCTGCCTGCTGCTTGTTATGCTGGCCTGCTGCTGCTACTTCTGCCCTAGGAGTGAAAGGACTGGACTTTGCTTTCTACATCCTGCTTTCCAAGGTTCTCCAAAGGCTTGACCTGAGCTTGCCCCCTGTTGTGAAGTATCAGGGACATCAAAGACTTCATCTGCCAGTGCTTTGGCTCTTCTGCTGAGAGTCCTGACTTTCCAAGTGATGCCAAATCCAGTCCCTTGGCCCTTGGAAGTGGAAGCTGCTGATCTAAAAAAAAATACACACACCGCGGTCTTTTTCGGCAGAAAAATCGAAGCAGTGCCTGCACCATGGCTGAAAAATCAACGCAGCGCCTGTACTGCAGCTGAAAAATCGATACAGCGCCGGCAAAATCAACGCATCGCCTGCTTCAACACAGAACCGTTGTTGCTGTGCATCTGGATTTTCCACGCATCATCCCTGGGTGTCAGCGCAGGGAACTGAGGCTATGTGGCTGGAAATCAGCGCTTCGTTGTCCTGCAGGAAAAGAATCAATGCACGGCCTCACTTTGAGTAAGGAATCAATGCTTTGTTTGCTTTTCTGACGCATCACCTCTCCTGTGGTTTTATTTTTCATGCATACCAGGTACTTTTTACTAAATCAACACATCCATTGATTCCTATGGATTAAGACACTTTTAACTTTAAAAATGTATATCTTTACTTGGGTATATTGTATTTTTGTTGTTTTGGTCTTGTCTCATTCAGATAAATATTGGCTATTTTTCTAAACTGATTTGGAGTACTTTTGTGGTGTTTTCACTGTATTACTGTGTGTGTTCGTACATATACTTTACACATTGCCTCTAAGATAAGCCTGACTGCTTGAGCCAAGCTACCAAAGGTGCGAGCAGGGGTTATCTTAGGTGTGTGACTACCTTACCCTGACTAGAGTGAGGGTCGCTACTTGGACAAGGTGTAGACTAACTTCCAACTAGAGAACACATTCCTAACATGTTGGAATAAGGTAAAAATAAGGTGTCTCTTCAGATGCTCAATAAAGAGTTCTGATGAGAGAATCAATGTAAACGCATAAAGCCTTTGCATGCCAAGCTGGAAAGTAGTCTTAGCTTTAGTTCAGCCAAGAATCAAAGAAATTAGGCTAAATAATCTTTCATAAAGAGATATATAAGAAAGTCAAAGATGAATCCCAGCCAGAATCTCAAAAGAAAAAGCCATTCTGAGTGAAGAGATGACAGAAAAATGCTGCCTTGCTCTAGGAACAATTACTAACATAAACACACAATACTCTAAGTGGCAACACATTTTCTTTTGTCTCCTGCATCCTTCAATAGGGTTTCAGTAATATCCTCCTGGGAATAAGCAAACTTCCTGTTTTCTCATAGTCATAGAATGGTTCACACACAAAAGACATTCAAAAGATACATCGTTCACATCCTGTGGTCCCGAATGTTCTTCTCGTGAATCAGCATTCCTGTTGCCTCTTCTCCCGGTGACAACCTAACTATTAGTTGCCTAATACAAAACAGATGCCTATTCACCAATTTACAGAAGGTTTCTGGAAATGTACAGCATCTGTAGCAAAAGAGAAGAAAACATCTTGTGGAAAATAATGATTCAACATGAAAACAGACCTTTGAATATTAATGCATTATTTTCAGTTATCAAGGCATCAACAGCTAAGCTAACTTAAATTAGCACTTATTTACTTCACTTACAGGCCTATAACATTTAAGTATGAATACCTATTACAAAATTCTACATTTATTATATGTGCTATTTAAACATATGCTTTTGCATTTTTTTTAATAAAAGTGTTTTTGTTTGCAAGTCAAGTTTATTTCATTAGTAAAAACATAATAGACATTCTGCAGACACTTGTGCGACACCTTCTGTAATACAGATAGCGCTGGCACACATGTAGCACCATCGCTATCTCTAGAGGGTGTTTCCTCATTTGCATGGGGGTGTGGCCCCCAAAGCAATTGAGGGAATCTCTTTGCCTCTGCACCCACACCGTTTTATGGACGCTGGCACGGAGGCAAACATGCCCTTAGGAGGCACACTAAAAGTGCGCCACAAAAACGTGGCACACTTTCCATGTGCCTTCTAAAGCCAGCCCTCTGGAAGAGAGGAGGGGGGTCGCATGGACCCCCCAGACATCCCCTTGCAGGTGAGTGCAGTTAATTACTGCACCCACCTGCGAAGAGATCTGCACAGTGAAAAACAGAGACTCTGAAGCAGCCACTCCATATTTCACTTGAATGTGCTGCCCCCAGAGAAGCACAAGTATACGGGGCACTTTCCCTGCTTGCGCATACACATACTTAAAGGTGTGCCGTAGTGCACCATATATTTAATATTGCACATGAGGCTGAACCACCAACAAATGGATTAAGGGCCTTGATGTCTGGCAGGCATGATACTCTCTCAGAACATGGCAGATCGCTCATCATCTATTAGTGCCATAGACTATAATATGCTTGTACCATGTAGGACGAGGCCTACATCAATGTGTGAGAGAGTAGCTTGTTCATCTATTGTAAATAAGTCCCATAATAATCTGAAAGGCATCTTGGCAAGAAATGTACGTTTCACATTTTCCTTCCTTTTTTTGCAATATGGAACATCTATAAACTCAATTTCAAACATCGCAATAAAAACAGGACCATCAGCCAGACTGATCTAATTGTCGTTTCTTTGTGTTTATAAAGCATTTGATGTTAATATGTTTTGCCTTACTTGTCATTTCTTGAATTCCTGATGCATCTCGCTTTGTGTTCTGTATTATGCATTCCATTGTCCAGTGTGATTCTCGGACAATTTGAGGCTTTCGGAGTGGAGCGGAGGTTACTTCTTCGTGAGCTCTTGCTGAGGAATACACTTATTGAAATCAGTTCTGCTTCCCACTTTTTATTTTTGCTATGAATGAATTCAACATCGTCTTACGAGACCTCACTGAGGATATGTCCACTTCCTTGCCGTTCCCGCATGGACTGGGGCATCGCGAAAATGCCAACCACTGTTCATGGTTTCACACGTTTGTTCGCGTTTGTCATTGTTCAAGCGGACTGCGTTTTTGATGACTAATTGCTAATAAGGTGTTGCTTACCAACTGCTTCCAGCTGGATCATATGCAAGACAGAGACGGGTCAGTGAACCAAACAACATTATGACGCAATCAGCACAACTCTGGAGAGTAGCCTCAGCTTAGTTTCATCACCTGCAAAGATCATCTAATCACCAAATCCAGGTGCAAGTCACCCGCGTCTGTGACGTGGGCCTTGTCTTGTATTTCAGCTGCTGCGACGTCTGCAGTCCACTGCGTGTAATACCACAGTCTGCGTGTCAAGCAGTGAGCGTCGCAGAGTGACTTACTTCAATTGAGGGCACGTTTTTGTTCCCGTTATTCTGAAAGGATTCTTAATGCACTGAGGTATGGTGCTCTTTGTAAGCGCAAACAAAGGATTTATGGGAGGGTGTCAGCTACCTAAGAGGAGAAAGAAAGTAGGTTTTATTGTACCAATAAATTGGGCGATGCTGAACTATTCATGTTTTTATATTGAACCAGACCTACACCCGGTAGCAAATCTGAGGGGTGAATGAATACAAATGCCTAGCTCTCAACGCCTCCTTCTTTGAAGAGAGATACGACGTTATCACTTAGCTCCTAAAATACAGATCTTTAAGATGCATGCGAACACTGCTACCCGGCCCTTCATCCCTTGGCCGGCTTGCTAGTGTGCTCCACAATGTTTTAGTTTGTTCTACACGGACGTATGACTGCATTCTCACGTGGAACTGCCCATCTCCTCATAAACACAGCAAGGCTTTAGGCATCTGGGCGACGACTGAGACCAGCCCATGTTGTTAGGAAAAACGTACATGCACCTTTACACGTTTTAAATTACTTAAATTAAGTGACATTTACACTTCTAACTTTAATAAACCACATGAAGTGTGTGTAGTAAAACGATACAAATGAAATATTGAGCAATTTTAAAAGTCACATAAAAATGCTCTTTTTAAGTTATATTTAGGAATAGTCCCTCTTGTGCCAACTGGGTAATTCAATGCTCCAAGAGGAGATGATGGTCCCAGTCACCCACATCTGATAGACTACTTGGATGAATGTGTGATGAAGCTCTGGTACTTTCAGGCGTTTCTGCGCCTCGGCAGCATTAGTTGAAGCACACGTTCACATCTGCGGGGCTTTACTCTGCACTACAAGAACCACGTATGCCCAATAAAGCATGCTGTAGCACACGTAAATGCAGTTCATTTGCCCATTTGGTGTCCTCCGATCTCTGCCTGTTGGTAATTACGCCAGTAACCCAGGAATGCAGTGAGGCATTTACAGGACCCTGGCAGGCAGTTAACGCTGTCAGATGAAACCTACAATGTTTTTGTTTTTGCTGACAACACATGTAGGTGGTGTTCCAAGTATGTGCTTTGCCTTTCTGCCAGATCTCTCCAGAGATCTCATTTGTGATGGTGTTCGGATGCCGAGACAGAAGATTCTTAAAAAGGCACAAGGCCTGAATAGTGTGGCCACAACTCTACAGTGATGTGGGAACATGTTTAAAACCACCCATATCCTCGAATTTTGCAATAATGATAGCAGCCACAGTCTAATAATATCTTAACAGCATACTTAGGGGGACCGTGGCAATCCTCTTGTTCTAAAATGTAAAGTGTTAAAATTGTCCATGGACATCAAAACTCCTATTCCACGTTACAGAGTTGTGTTGAGTGGCAATTGTGTTTACTTGTTATGCGATTATGCATATTTCCTTTGTTGTATTTCAAATATGCAATGTAATTCTTTGTTAATTGTGACATGTAAATATAAATGTATGCTGATGGACGTATTATTTGATATAAAAATGATATATTAATTTACTGTATTTGTACCCACCAATAACAGCTCAGGAGCCACATTCCACTCGTGGAATCACCGTCCTGATATGCCACCGCAAACATGAACCATTCGAGGTTTATAGAGTTCTTGACCTTATTTATTTCAGCTTCAGTCTGCACAGTGCTCTACTTGAGTGCAGAGAAAAACATTGAATTAGTGAGGGGATTACGTGGTTGTCAGGCAAACCACGTTCCAAACATTCATATCCCAGTGTCAGCTGCATTTGTACCCGCGGCGCAGATGTTTCCTACAGACCCCTCAGCAGTCGGCAGGAAGTATAAACAATGCAGCCTATTCTGAACTAAACACCCGAGCTAAATACGTATGAGCAATTCACCAGGCAGCTCCAGACATTAGTTGGGCAGAGACAATATAAATAAGCCGCACATATAGGTCTTCTAACACTACAAAAGAAAATCATGGTTAATAACTTACATCAGCTATTTCCTGTCGATATCCATGGAGGCATTATGGACAGATAGAGCATTGGCGACTGGTTTCCAATCAAGGTTAAAAGGAGAATCAATAGATGTCTCATCCTTTGCTTCAGTATGTTTGTTAATTTGCCTGTAAGTATTTATTCCAAGGAGTTAAAGCAACATTAAGTATATGTGAAAGAAGCCTTACTAGGCTATGAAAACATTCCCTATATGCAAATGCTGAGAATTGTGTATTTGTAGCAGTACAAGTTACTTCTTAGCGTTCCAGCTCTCAGGGAAAGGCATCAGCCACAATGGAGACATTACCTTGAAAGGGCAGTTCACTCGATTACGGTTTACGCTTTAAATTAGCCAGTACTGTCCGGTAATGAGTCCCAGCACTTTTTTATTTTGAGAGGGAGAGTACCGGCATAGCTCAAGAAAAAAGTATTACTTTTATCTGGAGAGTGCTGGCACTAAAGAAGTAGGGACTCTGGCACAGAGTACCTGCACTTAAATTTTTCCATTTCAAGCACTGGTTTGGGCCCATGGTTCACCTGTGATCCATGAAATGTCTAATTGCAAGACTTTCGCTGATCCCTATTCATCTGTTGGTTCCAATATAAAGTTACCCACATATTGGAGAATTAACAGGGCAAAGCAGACAGCCTGTGAAGACAGGGAAAAGAACTAGAAAAACCTTTGCAGGTCCATAAATGCGCTTGTAAGTTAAGTCACTTTCAGCAGTAGCAAGTAGGACAATAGATTCAAAAGGAGCCTGAGGGAAGAAAGAAAATAGGCTTGTATTGTACCGAAAGGAAGCCGTGTATCTTCCACACCCAGATATACAGATTCAGGTCATGAAAAGGTGTCATAACTTACCAGCATTAAGACACCAGAAAGAAGAAAAGTACAGGAACTATTAAAGAGACGTTTGTGGTGGCCTAATGTGACTACATCTGTAAAAAACATCTTGAGGCTCACAGTTTACTGCCTACTTTTCGAAGGAATTCATGAAAAGTGTGGTACCAAATATTTCCCTTCCACTAGATCCGATCTGTAAACCAATACATAGATGGAGGAACTAAATCAAGCCATTTAACCATATCTCTTGTTTCCTGATGGATCATCAAACCGAATAGAGCAAATGGATTCCTCTGACTTCACCTATTAAAACTTTCTTCACACTTCCATAGGAGAATCCCCTTTTTATTGCTCTTCTGGCATTCACCCACACATTTTCCCTGCTTGCACTTCTCTCATCTCTGTGCCATCTGTTATACATCTCTTAAAACATTGTAGGGAAGACAGTTTATCAGCATCTCCTAAAGATCAAGAAAACTCATGGGGGACAGCCAGATCACAAGTGTAGACCAGCTCCCATCTAACAAATTAGGGATCCACCTGGCTTTCCACTAAACATGCATAGCTTCCAGGCTCCCATCTTAGTTGTCTCTAGATATGTGAATTGATTTTCCATTCTGAGGTTTATTGGTTCTGTCAGGAATATTGTATTGTATTGTAATAGTATTTATATAGTGCTTACTACCCCTGACGAGGCATCGAATCGCTTTTCGGCGAGTAGCACGCTACTCCAGAACCCAAGAGGAATTAGTGGTGGATTAGTATAGGGAATATGAGGTCAGTTTTAGTATTTTTATGAGTTAATTTGAGCAGAGGATATGTGAGTTTATTAGTTGGATTGACTAGAGTAATGGAGGGATAGAGGAGGGAAGAATACAGAAGTGTTAATTGGGAGTTTCTAGTAATAGGATGAGGCTTGGGATGAGCAAAGAAGAGATGGAGGAGGGAAGAGTCTGTGGAAAGGGTTAGGGAGATCATAGTAGCAGAAGGGGTTTTGGATGAGTCAAGGTGAGATAAATGAGAGAGAATTTATTAGGGTTGTTTGGGAGATAATGGTAGTAAAGTGAGGTTTGGGTGAGCTAGATGTGGAAGAGGAGGGAAGAGCTTAGGTAAGGTTATTTTGGAGATGAAAGTGGTAAAATGGGTTTGGGATGAGTCAGAGTGGGGATGGAGGATAGATTGATAGAGACATGACATATGGTGATGGGTAGACACAGTACAGCTTACAAGAGAGTAAATGTATATTATGTTTATTTATTTATAATTTTATTTATATACATATGCATATTTTTAATCATTATTGTATTTTTCTTTAATTAATGTATTCATTATTATTATTATTTTTAACTTTAATTTGCTTATTTATAATTTGAGTTTTATTTATAGATTTTTATTTATTTATTCTTATTTATATACACATATACACACACATACACACATATATATATATATTCACATACATATACATATTGAATCGTTAGTAAATATACATTTGTTAAACAGGTTTAAAGAGTATGTGTGTAATTTATTGTTATGACAAAGTAGCAATGCATATTTCCTAAAGACCTATACATATCTAGAATATACACATATTCAGATAAAAAATATTTATCAACACAGACATAAGCAGTCTATTGCTGTTTGAATGTGGTGGTTATGACAGAAAGAGCCAACTCTTGAGTAGTCTTCTGAAGACAAGATAGTTATCCGTGGATCTTATATTTGGGGGTCATGAATTAAATAGTTTGGCTGCTTGAACGGAGAAGAACGTACCACTTAATGAGGTAATGTCAGCGCAGAAGCCATGTGGGGGTTTGTTAGCTTCGAAAATTAGCACCAGATTGTTGCAAAGCAAAAACGAATATTTTAATCATTCAAATGGTTCATAGTTAGTTAAAAACTGTCACATATATGCATGTATTATTTCTATAGCATGAACCTATTCAAAAGGCAAGGAATCGCTGTGCCTTCTGTATATGCTTGCCTTTCTGATATATAAAACAAATGCACATAACATTCCATAATGGGGCACATGGAAGAATAAGCAGTTATCATTTTGCCTATATAAAATGGATTAAATGCAACTATGGATTGACTGAAGGACTATAACATTTTCAGTGGTCTGAAATGTTGAACTGCTTAATGATTTCTGGATCTATTGATTCCAAGTAATGTCCCATTCTCCAGGGACACACAGAGTTCAGACTGAGGGACAGAAGGCTGCCGTGGCACTAACACCAGACATATTGACAGTGTTCTTAGCTTTGGCCTCTTGCGCCAGACGGGGCTTGTCGTGAAAATCACTTGAGCTGGCCCGCTCATCAGAACGATCTTGCTCCAAATGTTCCTAATACCCAAAACAGGATTAAATTACTGGCAAGTGGAAACTACGGCTCATATTTATACTTTTTTAGCGCTGCATTTGGGTAATTTTTTGATGCAAAAGCGGCGCAAACTTACAAAATACAATTGTATTTTGTAAGTTTGCGCCGCTTTTGCATCAAAAAGTGGCACAAATGCGGCACTAAAAAGTATAAATATGGGCCTAAGGCTGAAAGCATCCTCGGTTCACCCCAGCACAGAATGCGAAGGAAGCAAGGAGGCCCATCAGGCATTGAGCCAATGAGCTGACGAACTCTGGTTGAAGCACCTGCGTGCCAGTGAGTGGAACAGAAACCTGGGAGGACTTTTGGCAGCATTTCCAGCAACCCCACAGACAAATCTGCTCTCTGCTGATAAAGGGCTTACTCAGAAACACGTGTCCAGAGATTTACAGCACTTGCTGCACCTACTAAGGTGAAAAACTTTAGTTTACTTTAAAGATAAACAACAAACTTGTACTGCATTTACCATGGCGCACTGGGGCTGACTGCATGCTGGAGTGTGAGGCAGGGTGCTCCCTTTCTGGTTTCCCTTTTATTGTTCGATCTTGTACAGTGAGCATGTGCCAAAAAAATAACAGCACGAAGGTGGACATAGGCACCATGTAATAAACTGAAATAAATCATAACAAGCAGACAAGCACAGAGGTACCAGAAGAGGCCCTGTTAAGAGGAAGAGATTTACAGTGTTTGGTAGCTGAGCCTGTGCTCCTCGCACGAAACAGAGGCACGAAAAGTCAAACAAATAGAATAAGCAGCATTAGCAAAGTCAATACGTCTGGACTTGGCAGTGTGCTAGGTTTAACTACTTTTAAATATTATAAAAATCTATCCATTCATCCCACGACAGGAATATCTACACCAAGAGCCAGTCCTAGCTCTAAGCACTCAAGTGAGATGGACCTTAGAGCAATGTGAGGAGACAGACGGCAGTCACCCAAAGTTAAAAGAGTCACTCGAAGTGTGCTGACCCATACACCGTATGCAATGGAAGCAAAACGTGAACGACAAATCAACAGCACAATGAACGAAGAATACAGACCAAAAGCCATTCTCTGTATGTATATGTTGTCAATGATTGGTGGGGGGGGGGGGAGTTCAACATTCTGGCGGGGCAGCAGTCTAAAAATAAACAAAAAACAGCTATAATGCTAGACAGCATGAAAACCGAACTGCCTAGGAAAGTGGTTCAAGCCACAAAAATTAAGAAGTTAGAAGTCCTATGACTTTGGGTATTCTGTAAGGACCATGCTTGTGAATTAACAACTGCTACAATAGCCCATTCAATGTTTAAATGTTACTGTCACTCAGAAAATCAAGAAGAAGAATCATCGTCCACCGTAGTGGTGTTGTAGGATTTGCTCTTGCCTTGCAGGCACGTTGTCCACATATTAGGATAGTAAAAGGGGAGACAAGTTTAGACCTAGAGCAGGAAACCACCTCCAACCATAAAGTTCACTGTGACCACGAGAGGTTGTTTATGTGCGTCACCAGAGCCTCTGACTTGGTGACGCTTTTCACCCAGCAAAGCAATGGTCACAAGAGGGCGGTAAACATTGCTTAAATCTTCCCAGAACTAGATTGTATTAAGCAGACTTAACCTGCGTGCCAGTGCTTTCTACATATATATAGAAAATATAGAAGAACAATGTAAGATAAGAGCACAAGAAGCAGTACATTGTGCCCAGTATCCAGGGTTTACAAAATCATATAAGGTCAAAAAAGATAAGGAACTGATACTGTGAACGTTGACTGTAGCATAAGACATACTCTTGTTACACTTTCGGGTAAGAGGCAGAACATTTAGAGCAAAGTTAATATGTAAGATGCTCAAAGGTACTTGGTAGGTGCCTGGCAATATCCCTAGTTATTTTGACTTTTTGCTTCCCAATCAGTTTTCATAAGGCCATGCATCCCTACACTTTATTTACTCACTGTACAGTCCCTGTTCCTCCTCTGCTCCTTTTTGTCCTACAATACATCAGCTTCCTTCTCGCTCCTGCACATTCAAATTCCTTAAGACTCCATCTCCTCTGTCTCTCTTTAAGTGTTCATTAGACCTTCAGTGGCTATCCCTCCAACATTGTCCTGTCTCCACACCATTCCCCCAACGCTGCTCTTCTTTCTTCGGTGTCTTCCAGCTCTACGCAATCACAGATTTCTTTGTCTGAGTGAGAGGTAAGCTGATAATTCTTTTGATCCATGTGTTCTGCATTTTGGTTTTGGTTATATCTCATAAGTTCTAATAATTGTTGTCCTCTTCTTGTTTTTGTCAAGATTACCAAGCTTTGAATCTGTGATGATCTAAAGCTGCTGTTAGATCCATCAAGTACCAGTGTCTCTGGTGACCTACTCTTTTACCTATTTTGCTCCTGCGTCTTAGTTCTGATATTACTGTTCAGTATCGTGCTTCATATGGGTTGATAATGTAAACTATCAAATAATGTAAACTATCATTTGGGGGTTTAGTCTTTACAATAAACCCTGATGATTTGCCACACCACTTTTCCACTCATCATGTATTCTGCTGAGAATCCCTTACAAGTAACAGCACACATAATTTCCAAAATACAGAATGGTTTAGACACTGCTTAAAAAGAGTGAGCATTTTTGTTTATCCTGGATCATTCCATTAACATTGACTCTACAAGATGATATGCCCTTGGCGAACTCAGTACAAGCACTGAAGGCATAACAAGTGGAGCAAGTGCATTTTCACCACCTCAAACAGATACAGGAAAAGAGAGTGGAGCTCTGAAAATGTTAGCATCAGCTGGTAAATTTACAGGCAAATCTTACTTGTTTGAAATATTCATAGTTTAGTGTCAGCTACAATTTTCTAGCCAAGGATCAGAATTTTCCTACAGACACCTCAAGCCGACATTCGAGGCTACTGTGGGTGGTGTTCTGAAACAGTGGATTACCCTGTCCACCATTTCTCCTGTGGTTCTATTTAAGATATTATTTTTCAGAATGTTGATTAAAATGGGTGGATGATTGGGACTGCCAGCTGTATCGATTGGGGGTGAATATTTGCATTGTCTAGCATTCCGTCCATCAGCTGTTCTTTTTGTTTTGTCGTCCTACTTGGGAAGGGTATGCCCAGACGTGGTTCCCGTGCTCACTGTGCGACTGCATTCAAGCTAGCCTGGCTGATGAAGGGGTGATACCCTGAAACTGGTCACAGAATGCTTGTTTCCAGTCCAGGGATGACCTGGTCTAGCAGTTCTGGCTGAACTATTCCCATGGGAAGCAGGGTCAAGACTGATTTGCATATGGCTGAGTCCAAACTGGGGGGTGGGGGAGGTCATGGTGAGCAAAGAAACAATGGATTAAACCTGGATCTGTGTCTAGGGGGTGAATGTTTGCATTGTTCAGCATTCCATCCATCAACTGTCCTTTTTATTTCAGACTAACTAGAAGCACTCATCCTCCTCAACTATTCTTCATCTATAAGATAGTAGACTATTAAATCACCCTTAGTGATTGAAAGGATTCAACAGGTCTGTAAGATTCCTTCCTAGACTGAATCACTTCTTTTCTATCAGAAAGGAGACAACAAATATGGATCAGCTCATCTGACTTCATTTGGTAAAACTGGTAGGTACAGCATCCCACAGTGATCTTCTCTCTCCTCTTTTATTTAATCTTTACTTGCACTTTTTGCCTAGGTCATCATTACCAATCATTTTTTAATCCAGATGTATGCAGATGAGTTCCACATATTTCTTAGAGAGTACCGAGCCTTCACTAGCCAAAGCAATATCACAATCTGTTTGGAAGATATCAGTGCTTAATTTGTAAAATAATTAGTGCTGGTGCCCAAAGCTCAAATGGAAGCCAGTGCCCTCAATACCAAAGCTACATAGTATTGAATGCACCTCGGACCTCTTGCCAGGTAAACAGGTGCCTTCATCTCACTGTTGCAGGTTCCTGCTTTCTCTCTTGGTGACAGTTTTTCTGTTGTTCTCTTCCTCCTTTTTCCCCGTTTGTGTGTTTTTCGCTGTATTCCTCTTGGCAAATGTCTGGTGAGGAATAATAAGTGCTGTTGTCCCCCACTGGCAACCGCCGGCTCAAATTAAGCACTGGAACATATTCTCTACTGTATTTTAGAAAGCTTTTTATGTTTCTGTTGGGAAAGAACTGAAGAGATAATACATGAGCATGGACCCAAAGCCTACCCACCCTATTATTTGTCGGCCTCTGGCTTTAGGGCAAGCCCAAAACCCTTTACCAATATTTAAAAAAACATATTAATCATCTTCATTTAATTTATTCTTTGATACTGAAATGTACTTTGTTCCAGAGATAGACAAAGAATTGTTATATTCAACAGTCTATGCTTGTCCAAATCCATCGTTCCCTTCACTCCTCTTGCTTCATTGACCTGGCAAGGGCATTGATCTTCTCCAGACTGGATCACTTCAGCATTGACTATGCAGTCTCCCCAAGTCTCAAATCCAGAAATTGCTAAGTGTACAAACTAGGTGATAAAAACATGCCTTAACCCCAGAAAGAGTAAACCCACCTCACCCACTTTGATAAGACTCTATTGGCTCCCTGTAAAACAGAGTATCAAATTCACTGTACTGCATTTCTGATGGATACTTCTAACCGCAGGTTTCTCACCTGTGAATATTCCCCAGGCATCAGACTGGATCTAAAAACTTTAAAAGCAGTTTTCCTGTGTGCTGGCACACAACATCATGCAGCCCTGCACTGACGTTGCTTCGCTCTAAAGTGACAAATGGAGCTGCATATAAACACCACCTATGCTCACTAAGATCAGTTCCTTTCTTTCCACACCTCCAGATGCAGATCTAAAGCTTCTCCTTGGTCTTTTGACTGATACTTCACAAAATGATCAAGTACACAACAGTAAATGTTACCCCCTAAAACAGAAGAGTTCAAACAGTTTAGGGACTGTCGCAAACAGATGTCTGTGACAGACCCTCACGAAGTCGGTGGTGCCTGGATTCAAAGCACTAATTCAGGGCCTGCGACAATTGCGCCTAAATGATCCTGGAGGCCCAACGTGACCGTGAGGCGAAACTCTATGTCACTAAATAAAAAAAGACTCTTTGCCTCTGTCTGACTCAAATGGAAGGTCCTATTCCTCTTGTCAAAGTTTTCCCTTAGCATTCATTGTTGTGATTAAAGTCTTCGGATAAGTGTGAGGAAAAAAACATAAGTTGAAGTGGGAATCAGTACCCCTCATTTCACTCTCGGATTGTGGATAGGGTACAGAATTGTCAATGTGCCGCATGGTCTCACTTCCATCTCCATCAGAGCTGATTCCGAGTTTGGTCATGGCACACCCTGAATTCTATCAATGATGCTGCAGCAAGTAGAAGCCTTCTTAGAGTCTATGATGGATATATTTGGAACTTTAGAGATTACTTCAGGTGTGCCTTCATGCCTCAAGGACCAGCAAGGGCCTCCAGTCAGACCTCTGCTGGCAAGTCTGCCCTTGGTGCCATCTGGGCACCTTGAACTTGAATGAAGTTCAGCACTAGCTCAGGAAGGTACGTCTTTTGATGTTGGTATTGTGGACGCTGAATTTTTATTAATAAAATATTCATGTATTCTGAATTTGCGTAGACAATGAGTTAATATAGAAAATAATGCATGACCTGGAAAATGTGCCTTCTTGAGCGGCGGCAAGTAATTATAAAGTGTCCTCATTAATTGCTTATTAATATGAAATTATGTGGTCATGTTTAGAATATTGTAGTAGTAGTATTATATTAATGATTACGTAATACGTATTTGCTTTATTAATTGTAGGCCTCAAGTTAGCGAGGTCCTGGGCCTAGTTGCACAGCCTCATGTTAAGTTGCACTGTATAAATAATTCAGATAAAATGGCTGTTTAGAGAAATGAATACTTGCATTGTTGCGCTGAGTTGACCAAATCCTAGTAGATGGTTTCTTTTCCCATGAGAACTGCTTGCTAGAATATTCTGTATTAGCTATCCTTACAATGTAATGTTTAGTGTGTCTGAAAGTGATGTTCCCAGGAGCTGACAATGGATGCGCTGACTGAAGGACAGAGAGATACAAAATAGTTACGTGGTGAGTCCGACTATGGGAACAGGAGAAGAGGAGCCAATCATCGACATGTGAAAGACAGTTTAGTTTTATCTTATAGTTGGAGTTCTACTTTCATTGGACTAAATGTAAACATGCGATTCTTTGACCAATGGCAACGTGGGAAGAGTTTTAGATGATTTTAACTTAGCCTGATTGCACAGAAAGAGAGGCGCTCATTTCCTTAATCCTTTGCTGAGAAGCGACATTCTGATTATCTCATCTTTCAGACGCTTCCCCGTTTCCTCCTTCACCGATGAGGTGTACTCGCCTTGATTCCTTTACTTAGAGAATTCTATCTTTAACTTTATTGCTTAGACTTTTGATGCTGAATGCTGATCCTTAAACTATGCTTTACCAATGGTTCAGATAGCTTAGAGCCCCTTGTTCTGTACTATTCTCTTTCATGGTCCGATGCTGATGCTGACTGAACAGATGTCCAATTGACAAAGACAGTCGCAGCTTGCTGATCCAATAATGAGAAGAGGTATTAATCAAATGTTATTGTTTGATGAAATGTATCTTTTGTTTCTGGGAACCAACCACTAATCTTGAAAAAGCCAAAGTTAGATGTCTTTCCAAATTTATGTTGACTAAATTGTTTTATATGAAGCCCAAACGTGCTATTCTAATCAGAAGGTTAGCTAGAAGAGTCACAGAAAATGTTTGCTAATTATTAACAACAGTTCATGTATCTGAATCTAAATGTATGCTATTTCTGTGGCGCAAGTTATTCTTGTTAGCAATTTGTATTGTAATCCTAGAATGTGTAACTATATATGCTTTGGTTAAATTGAGATTCTTTAGAAGATTTGGTCAACTGGTGTTGTTTCTGTATGCATATCATCTGATTTTGAGACTAAGTTGCGTGATCTAGCATTGTTAATATAGGGAAATAATCATTTAAATTTTGTATAAAGGTGTGGTTATTCATGGCCAAGGAGGTCATAAGGGTGTGGAATTTAGTGACTGCGAAGATTATTGATACTATTGATTGATATTATTATTGATTGGTATTGAAATTGAATCCTATTCTAGGATTTACTCTAAGCGTAGTCCAAAGGTCCATTGAACCTCTAACGCGTCCCCTTATAAATTATAGATAAGAGACCAAATAAGGTCAGATGCGCTAACAGAATGCAACGGGTGGAGAATGTTTTTGATTTACAGCTATCCACCATGGAAGAAAAGAGTACTGTATTGACAGAAGTACTTCAACCTGGTCATGCTCCCACACAGCCATTGTTCTCATTTATGAGGCCCTTAGGGATACTCTTTAGGGCACTTGTTAAAAATCTTGTTCAACAGCCAGGTTGCTCATTGCCATTACCCTGCACCAGGCAACCCAACCTTTCTTACTCAACACCCAACAGCAAAACTAATCTCAGTGTTTTTCGAAAATGAATAGAGACTGTCTTGGACACAAATGTTTTCATCAGGAAGCCTGGCTCTGAGGTCTGTCAATGTCACTGCTTTCTTGGCCGCCATTCCCATGCCCTTTGGGATACTGTTAATATGTACAACTAGAGCTACATGTAGACCACAGAGTACAGGGTTTTTAACTATATGCACACATCAGTGTCTAGATAGGTGCATAGAGAATCATATCATTAATTGTACAATACTTGAAAAATATATTATTATGTACACCAAGCAACAAACAACGATATGACAAAGAATAATCAGAAACGAGTCTTTGTACTTTATGTATAGACAGTGGCAGCACTGATATATACAGAAAAGTGAGTGCTCGATTTGTTAGCTGAATCCACATTGTTAAAAAAAATCGTGTGAGCGACGCAATGAAGAGAAAAGGAAAAAATGGCAAAAAGAGCACAGTAATTTCACAGGGTGTGTAGATGTTTCCCAGAAGCAACAAGTTTGTAATTATTCTTGCACAACATTAAATTAATGAGAGAGATCTTCTTCAGCCGGGATATAACAGCGTTTCGACCTTCCATGGTTCAGCATCCCATCATCAGGACAAGAAAACTATTGAGCAAAGGGACAATTGAATTGCTGGGAGATCAGTCCTAAGAATATGAACGAATCTTCAGCATGATCAGAATGATGTGGAGGCATGAGACTAAATAGCACCCAGAATGCCAATAGAAACTCAGGATCAGTACTGTATGTCAGAAAAGTCAATTACTTGAATTGCCTAGAAAAAAGCAAACTCCTCTGTCAGTGGTCTGGTGCTAGTGATGAAAGTCCGAGTGAACTGTGCATATTAAAAAAGTTAAAAACACACGGAATACTATTCAATCCACTTGGACTTTAATCAATGGCTACAGACAGCTAATAGAGGACTTTTCCCCAGCATTTTAATGGACTGATGGTTAAAAGTTATTTCCATTGCTAGACATTTAAAATTCTAGTAAGGAAAATGGTTTTCCTCGGGGAGCAACCCTTGCTCCCCTATGCATGATTTTCCAAATTGCAACCCTACCTGCAAATGGTGCATTAATATCCACAATATCTTGAGGGTGTTCACCAGCTTTCCACATGGACCTAGAAACAATCTTACATCACCTCCCAAACCTGAATTTGCAAACGTAGACATGTCACTGTTGGGACTGCAATATCCCCTGCATAGTATATAGTTGTGTCCCAAACCCTTGGTGCTTATCTGGAATTATCTCTCACAGTTATTTTGGATTTGGCCTCAGTCTCTCTCCAATCTAGCATGTGTGCAAAGGCCTGGACTTGACCGACGAGAGCCTGGCAGAGCATTTCTCCTGGGCCAAGATGGGTGCACCAAGCCTAAAGTAAATGAAGACTATTGTCCCTGTAATAAGGTCATGAGTGTAGTGTTGTGGTGGCACCATATCATGTTTTGTAATGAACAGTGTGTGACCAGATGTTTTCATCTGTGTCACAAGAGTGGAAGCCTACAGGCCTACTCTTGTTTTTTAAACATATGTCTATTGACATTTCAATAAAGCATCATAAACATTCTCAATTCGCCATTTCTTCAGGCAGTGACAAAATAAATATCCGTACATAGAATCAGAAATAAATAGCAAAACAGGGTTATCAGGATGCTCTACAAGTTAGAAATACTTATAGGCAGCTGTGGGTAAGGCATGCCGTCCCTTCGCCTCATCACCACAACTCCCCGCAAACATGGTCAAAAGCTCAGAACTCATATTACAACCATAGTGATTGCTGATTCAAATCCGGTCTCCTGGCTGCCGGAATTAATTCTTCTGTTGTCAGAGAGAAAAAAGAAGAAAAGAGGAAATTCACATATGTTAGTATTATAATAGCAAGCAGTAAATACCAAACAAAAAGCCAAAGAAAAATAAATCTAAGGAACTAAGCTGTCTCGTGGGTCAGTTACGTTGCGCTACGTTACACCGTTAAAAAAGGGAGGAGGGTGAAACTATTAAAAGTACTCAGGATTGGCTGTTGTGGAAAGTCTGTGAGGGAGAATCTGCATTATAGCAGCATGGTGTGGGCATTCAAGCAGCGGGGCTAAGGGTTATGCACACTATATTGCCAGGTATTGTCAGGGTATTGTCAGGATGTTAGGGTCTTTTGAATAGGACAAGCCTTTTGTATCGCCTCCTGATTGTGATCAGTTGTGGTTGCTCACAGCTCTTTATGACTCTCAAGACAAAGACTAAGGGCCTCATTATGACCCTGGCGGGCGGCGGAGGCCGCCCGCCAGGATCCCGCCCTCCAAATTACCGCGCCGCGGTCAAAAGACCGCGGCGGGTATTACGAGTTTTCCCCTGGGCTGGCGGGCGGTTCCAGTTAAACCGCCCGCCAGCCCAGGGGAAAACGACCTTCCCACGAGGATGCCGGCTCGTAATCGAGCCGGCGGAGTGGGAAGGTGCGACGGGTGCTACTGCACCCGTCGCGTATTTCACTGTCTGCAAGGCAGACAGTGAAATACATTTTGGGGCCCTCTTACGGGGGCCCCTGCCGTGCCCATGCCATTGGCATGGGCACGGCAGGGGCCCCCAGGGGCCCCGCGACCCCCCCTACCGCCATCCTGTTCATGGCGGCTTTCCCGCCATGAACTGGATGGCGGTAGGGGGGGTCAGAATCCCCATGGCTGCGGAGCGCGCTCCGCAGCCATGGAGGATTCCAATGAGCAGCGGAAAGTCAGCGGGAGACCGCTGACTTTCCGCTTCTGACCGCGGCTGAACCGCCGCGGTCAGAATGCTCATTGGAGCACCGCCAGCCTGTCGGCGGTGCTCCCGTGGTCGGTGGCCCTGGCGGCCACCGGCCGCCAGGGTCAGAATGACCCTCTAAGTGTGGAGAACAGCCTGAGAAAAACACCTGAAAAGAGAACTAACACAACCTGGTACTAAAAGTGCAGACAGAGAACACACATTCCTTGTACGCCATACCTGAAGGATAGTGGGAGCCGCAGACCCATTTGTTATTCCAATTCAAAGTGCTCTTTGATGAAGGAGGTAGTGCTCCACAGTGAGCTACTGCACAACCGAAGTTAATGTCTGCTTGACCGCCAGCTTCACAGAGTCGAGGGCATATCACCTGGGTTTCTGGCACTGCTGAAGGGTACCCGAGCAAATCCTTTCACCATCCCTGCTGCTGTGTCCAATCGGTCTTCATCACTAAAGAAGGAAATGGCGTTGACCTGTGGCAGTGGTTCATGCACGCAAAGTGGCACTAATCAAGTTGTGCTTTAGCAATCCACCCCATTGAAGAAGATCACTGAACACATGGCACCATGTAGTGTCTTGAATGGACCAAATATGTGGCTAGCCCTAGCACTTACCAATGTGTGTTGCACAGGCTATGCTGTACAGAAGAAGAAAATACTGCCTTGAGGCCCATTGTCCCTATGTGCTGAAGCCCTGATTGGCAGTCCATGGACCTAACTCTCAGCACTCAAGACTGGGCCCAGCCTCTGCTGCCAAAAATTCCTTGAAGCTTGCAAATTGCTACTGATGGACCTCCACCTGGAATGATGATCACTGTATCACCGCCATGTAAAAGGGAGCCCGAGCAACTGTCACCAAGACACACCAGTCCAGATGGAAGAGGGCCACCATCTGAATACAGCCGCCATGGCCACGTCCTCCAGAACACTGCTGTGCAACCTGCTACTGCCCAAAGGGAGTGGGACAGCCACGTGACTTGACTGTGACTGGCACGCCTCCAGTGAACACAGACTTTAAGCTGGAGGCCAACCCATTAAGAACTCCAGCCCAGAGTGTGGGTGAGGGAAACTGAACGCTCCAATAGCCCTAAAAGAAAATAATAAATAAAGAATGGAAGTGTTGCATTGGCATTGTTTTGTACACCTGATAGACCCTGGTAGAGACAGGGGGAGGACCAGCACGCCTAGCTGCACTAGCTTCGAGCCTGCTTTTCATGTATTTTGTATAAACACAATTTTATTTGGTTATGGCAACCACAGAACATAATATATCAAAGTAAAAATAAAAATCAGCACAAAGAAATAAGGCTCCCTGTGATCAGTCTCGACATCCTCGCCGCCCAACTCCCTGCAAATCAAGTCACATTAGGATGCAAGAAGTCCAACTTTGAGGACAACCCATTGTATTCCCACCATTTCCCTCAAATTTAGAAAAACTTCTTAGGACATCCCCAAACTATATAGATTAGTTCCTCCTGCTTAGCATACCAGCCCATGCCAGCATTCTCTTTCTGCAACCCCGGTAGGTTAGGCTGTTTCCAGGATTGTGCAATGTCTCTTTTAGCCACCAGGCCAGCCAAACACACCAAAGTTCTATCGCTGTGCGCCCCCTCAAAAGCCATCCATTATGCCCAGCAGTGCAGTCTTCAGGGTCAGATGGACTGAGGGGTCAAGGACGGCAGAGAGCCTAGCACTAATTCAGGACCAATAACTAGTAATCTGAAGGCACTGCTTTTCGTGCATTTGGAACTTTTTGTGTAATGTATTGTAATGCATTTTATTGTATAATAAATCAATTTTCTTTTGCTAAGGGACTCACTTGGCTGAACAATCACATTGTTGTGCTGCTGGATTTCTATTGAGCTCTGAGCTTGTTGTACACCCTCACAGACCTCCCTAAGAAGCATGTGACTGCTCTCCATCACTTTGAGTCAAGTGCTGAAGAGGATGTGTTGGCCCAGTAGAAGGGCGGACTCCAGGAAAGTGGAGTTAAGGGACCTGAGGCCCCACAGCTGTGATCCAGCAGCCCCTGTCTGCTCCATAGCTCCCTGAACAGGGTCAGATATCCACCTTTTTGGTGGCATCACCATATTGGCAAATCCTATTTGCAAGGATGAATGTCTGCATTTCCTGATTCTGTGCATCAGGGGTTAATCTTGACTTAATTGTTTTGCGTTTCTAAATTAATTTTAGGAGTGCAAAAACGTCTACGAACTGACCCAGTATGGAGATGACTGAGTATGGATTATTGTCAGTAAGGAGATCATCAAGGATTTTATTAATTGTGTTTTTTGTTCTAGGTAAGCGTACTAGAACAAGACCGGGAGGCCCAGGTTGGGAGAAAAAAAGGACAGGATAAATTAGCAATAGGCAATGGTTAGGAAACAACTAGGAAAAGGTATCATGAGAAGTAGCCAGTGCTTAGTTTGTAAATAAAAACGTGCCGGTGCCCAAAGCTCTCCTTTGGAACTCAAGGCTGCTGCCATTAAATGTACGAGCACGGAATACTGAGGCAGCGTAATCCTGAAGCCATCTCGGGCCTCTTTAACCCATTTACAGCCACTCCGTGACGCTTCAGCTCATTCTTGCAGCTTTCTCCCTTTGTGAACCGTTTTCGTTTTTCTCTTCCTTTGTCTTCCCATATGTGTCTTTTGTTTTCAATAAATGCCTGAGACAGAAAAAGAAGTGCCGGCCCTCAAAAATAAGTGGCGGTGCCCCGGCACTGGAAACCACCGACTCAAATTAAGCACTGGCAGTAAGTCAATTCAGTAAGCCGGAATTCAGGTTTAGGGGTCAGTTGTTCAGTGCAAAGCAGAGGAGTTTGATTTTGACGTTCTTTTTCCTGCTTTGTTGGAATAGCTATGAGTCACATATATACTATATTGCCCAACACGTCAGTGCTGGGAGAAGTTGTGTATTGAAATATGCAGTCGTTGCCCCAATTGGAAATTTCATAAGGCTTTTTATATTTTCCCAAGCTTGGTACCGTGTCGTCTTAGTGGCACAAAGCATGGGTTATGGATACATGTAACCAAATATCCGATTGTGCTAGTTGTCCATGCGCCTCGTGATCTGATGGTGTTTTTTCTGCATAACAGATTCTGTGTTATTATAAACCCATGTTCAAGGGATCACAATTGTCCTCTATATTACTGCATTTTCCTACACTTGATGGAGATTGCTATCGTTTTATGACTTTACGATGTGTTTTTTTATAAGCCTTCACTGTTACATGCTGATTTTTAAATCACTTATTATCACAGCGAATAACCAGTGTCATAAAGATATATATATGACGATGAGCAACCTGCCATAGACCTGTGACATGTCACCTGTGCGCAAAGTGCAAGGGGTTTCCCTCCACAAAGAAACTGGCGCACCTGCAAAAAAATCGGATTACATTTTAACCATCCAGGCTCTTTATGACGATTCTCATTATATTCTCTCTAAGCCATTTCATTCCATTGCGCATGCGTAAACATCCACACTTCGGAGCTAGACGAGATGCGTCTTCTGCAATAAATCTGAGGACGGCATCTGCCTCGCAGAACATATCCTGATATAATCTGGCTCTAGTGTTAAGAATTTCATATCACTTCACATTCATGCAAAAAATGATGTACATTCTCTTCCCAGCTCGAAACAAGCATTACAAACTACAGACTTGGATTCTACCTATCTCAAAGTTTTAAAAATTGCTCCAAACTTTTTCAACACACCAGTAAGAACCCTGGTAGACACACGATCGAGCGCAACTCTGCCAAAATCTCTTGCATGATTTCTCAACAGTCTTTCTTGGTCTCGCTTTCAACTCGGACTTGCACTTTCAATGGGACAATTTTGGAAATGTCTCACAATCTACCTTTTCTCAATTTTATTACCACCCTAGACTGAATGCCACCTCTTTCCCGCCTCACTCCGCTGTGTTTTTTTTTATTTGTGCCCTTTTATAGTCCTGAAATCTCACACCTGCATGTCTCCATACCCTTAAGCGTTGGCTGTGTAGCCTGTTGCAATGTACAGTGCTTCGCTGTTCCCCTGAGTTGTAATTGCTCTTTAAAGCATGCTCAGTATGATAAATAACATAAACAAGCATCAACAAAGCTAAGAGGTCTTGCCTGTGAGAACTATTGGCTTTGGCAATGTTTTGTAGCCATGCTGTATAGCAGTTTGGATGCATTGCAGTGTGGCTACAACTAATTTTAAAGAGCACTTATGATGCAGCCAAGGGTAATGCACTTTTTTTCAAAGTTCAAAGTTCATTAGCGCTGGATGCATCATAGCCATTTTTCACTCGAATTTTAGCCATGCTGCGCAGCAGCCAAGCTTCTATGCAGCATGGCTACAAATGATTGCCAAAGTCAGTGATGCATATGCTGTACAGCATGAACAAAAAGCAGTGGCAGCTCCAATAGTCTCAAAGGTGAGAGTCATTGGCTTTGCCAATGCTTGTTATGTCTGGGCACAACACCCTGTGATTCAGATCAAATCAGTTAATCTTCCCCATGTGTTAAAAAGGAAAAAAGTGACATTTCTCAAAAAATCCTATCACGTAAAGAAATAATTGTACCCATGTCTTAGTGGGAATAAATTTGGAAGCATATAACATCTACTGCCAAAATAAAAGCAGATAACATCTGCTGTCACGCTAAACATCCATTTCAAAGAAGAAAAGTGCTTATATGAAGTATATTTGTTCATTCCAAAAAGCATTTACACCCATTGAAGGAGAGCTTCTATGGGTGCAGGTTTACTATTTGTTTGATAAACCAGTCACTATTTGGACCTAATTCACAAAAGTAATTTACACTCTTGAATAAGTTACTACTTTTAGGCTATTCACAAAATGCCAGTGTAAATTTACTCCAAGGAGTAACTTACATTTCTTCACCAAATTAATGGCCTGGGGGATATTCAGAAAAGTACTTTTTGTAGTACGTTTTATAGTACTACAATAGCATTACAAACGTTCTACAAATGCTATTCACAAACTGCAGTTTTAAAATACTACTGCGAAAAAAAACTTTAGAAGGGCAGTTTGTGAATACCATTTTGTAGTATGTTTGTACTGCTGTTGTAGTCCCCATGCCCTTCATGTAAATCCTTAAGTAGTCATGTGAACCCTAAATGTGGCTTAGATTCTTGTTGTACATAGAGCAACATTATATTCTATAACACCAAACACAAGTGGTGCTTGTATGATGCACATTCTGAACTCAAGTATCTAAAAGTGTTCTCATATGTGATAATAAAGTAAAACATGCTCTGAATTAAATTGTATGCCTAGGATCACACACTTTTGACACGCAGAAGAGCTGGTAATGGTTCCAGGTTATCTGGTTTCACAGTTTGACATTCAGCCACCAGGGGCCATATTACAGAAAGTGCCTTGGGGGCACAACTGAACTGTGCTCCCCTTTTGTGCCCCCTCAGCGCACTTTGGTATTATAGAAGGGGATAAAGGAGACACACAGACAGTGTGCCACAAAAAGGTGACGCACTGTTAATGTGCCCTCTGAGGAGGACAAAGGGGGTCCCATGGACACCACAGACATCCCCCCCAGAAGGGGTGCAGTCACTCACTGCAACCTCCTGCAGTGTGATCTCTGTCCCCTCTCTAAGAACAGCTGCTCTGAGGGCAGTGCATTTAATGTAATCGGGTGCACTGTTCATGTTTGCACTTGGCACACCTGTTTAAAGGTGCACCCCGGTGCAAAAATTAACTGTGCGCCTAATACATAATATGGGCCCAGATGATACCTCTGCCTGTCTGTCTCTGTTCTGTTTTACAGCAAAGGTCATTGTTTTGTTTTTTACTCTTGACCCATGACGAAAAACTGACGGACATATAACAGACCCAACTCAGGGCCCCATGAACCCACTACCACGCCAAAAGTGCATTTATTTGGGGGGGTGCTGCACCCCAAATACCCCCCTAAAGCTAGGTCCTTGGAGCTCATGCATTGTGTACAACACCATTAAAAAATATTAGTCGTAAAGGCTGCTCAGCTAAACAGCACAAGTCACCTATAGACCAGCAAGATGGCTACGAAATTGCTACTGCCAGCTGCTGTGGTCAGCATGTCATGACTCCTAATCCCAGCAAGGATTCATTGTAAGCATGAGGAAATCCATTTAGAAGTGCAAATTCCAATTCTGTGAATTTCTGGTCGTAAATGAACATATTTGCGCCCGGGTGCACCATTAGGTACCAAATATCTTTGTGACTCAGGCCCTATAATAGTGTTTATAGAAATCATATGCTACGAATTGAGGCAGGTTGCAATGTAACATGGTCACACTCTACACTATTAAGCAAAAAAATAAAAACAAACAAATTGGAGAGGACGTTATAACTAGTAAGCCAAGATAACGAATTGCAACGCTCAAGAGTGGCCTGTAGTTATGCAGTCAATAAATAGCGCCACAGCTGTTCAGCGATTGCTGCTCAGACCTATATTCCATAGTGATGTAAACTGCAGTCCCTCATCGCTATCTTTTAGAGATAGGCAGCTGCTGACACGTCATGGTTGGCCGTCTGCCTTTCTTTGAAATCAGATATGAAGATGAGAGGGTTTTCAAGTCAGCAACATTTACCACGCACACTCTCACCTATTGTAAACCAAAAGCTAACTCCGGTGAATAGAGGCCAAAGTCCAGATTCCTCAGCGAGCTGCGATATATTCTAACTCCCACCTAAAAGTGCTGTCTTGAACCAGTATCCCGAGCAAAGACTTTCTAGTGAGAAAGCTGGAGGAACACTACTAGAAGAATTATTTATGCTATAGATGACATCAGTATATAACCTAGTTTGTTTCCCGTTCTTGTGACACATGTACATCATGTTTCCTTCCTTCACATCGTCCCTTTTCATTGTCAACTCTTCCTCATGCCTGCAACCTCGAGCGCTACCGCCCCACCTTCTTTTGCCTCCACAGTACGGGCCTCTGCCGTACTGATCATCACTCTCACGTACCCTCCTTGTAGCTTCCTCACCACCTACGTTATTGGGAGCATGATGAGGAGTCTCATTGGCTGCTGCCCTGTTGTCAAATTTCATTGCATGTGTGAAAGCATAATGTTTTTTTTCCTCCTTCAAATCGGTACTTTTAACCTCTGTGTGTGGATTTTTGGAGGAAACTCTCATAGATATGGGTTGCATTGCCCGTATAGTGTTAAGGAAACGAATGTTCTTTTGGACAACACCGTTTAACCACACTCGCCTAAAAATAGAGCCCTTAATTCACAGAGTACAGAAAAAAGCAGAGGTACATAATTTTGAAATTGAGATGCTAGCAGCTCATGACACTCTCAGCTGCTTTATAATTGTGTTCCTTTTTGCCTTAGCCACTTTATATAAATTTATCATTGAACTATCTTGTTCACAATGTGCCTGTGGCCACCATGATGACTGCCGGATAGTTTCTAATGTATTACTGGATTCCTCAATTTGTAACGAGGCCACCCAGAGGAAACTAATATCTCGTAGTCAGCTGGAGAGGAGCTTGGACAGAGTCATGTAGCTCCTGACAAACAACCCCAGCCCTTGAACACCAGACTACATATAATTGAAGGAAATTACCATCTTTTAAGTGATGCCCTCTTAACATTTGCTTTCTCTGTTTGGCTTAAAAGTAATTGTCGCAATTAACTTTCCCATAAAGCCATAGTACATTGTGAAAATGTTTAACTGATTAGAAAATAATGTCTAAATTAGACATGGTTTAGTTACCATGACTAGGACACAGACACTTTTAAAAAAACGTATATTTATTGTTTTATTCAAACAAGGTACAAACATTCGGCATACAATGATTAAAATTGAGCCCTCTGTGTACATCGTGCAGATTCAAGAGATGGGGGTATTCGCTCCTGCCCGTTTGGAATAGGCAGCATGCATGTAATGGCATTGCTGCACGCGATTTCACACGTGTGTGGTAGATGGTGTGAGGGCCCACGATCATCTATAGATGATGCGTATGCCTCAAGGGATTGGAGGACTGGGCAGAACTGGGGAAGACGGACTTTACTACCTCGGAGCATATTGAGTGTGACCAGCACTTTAACGCGGATTGTATATCGTCAATATGTATTTTGCGAGGGTATTGTAGTTTCGCTGGCCAGTGGCGTAACTGGCCAGCCTACATTGAAATGTTAAAGAGGGGTGTTCCGGGGTTATGTAACACCCCGTGTGAAATCCCCGGATGTTTCTGAGGGATTTCACCTCGTTCTTGGGTGTTGTTTGGTTTGCTCCGTGGCATCCGGCCCGGAGCTATAAATAAAGAGGAGGCATGGCTGGGGGCATGCTGGCACAGATACGCGAGACGGAGCCCCGTGTGAAAGGGCTCGTCTCGGAACAGGCCTCCCCCAGTCACACCGACCGGTAAGAAAATATACTGAGTCGCGTGTTTCATATTATTACCAGCGCGCAACACGCGATGTGTGTTAACCCCTTTTCAGGGCTTTAAACACAACAAATTGGCGACGAGGCAGGTGACCTCACACCTCTGGTTTGGAGCTCCCCTGCGGCCGTGTGACACACACGGTGCTCGTGCAGAGGGCAGCCGACCCAAAAAAAAAAAAAAAAAAAAAAACTGCTACAGAACAAAGCAAATGAAAATTGTAAGGAAGAAAAACGAAGAAGTGCTCATACAAAGCACCCATGCTGAAGTTTTTTTTTTTTCCCCTCTGAATCCTCTAAAGAAGAGAACTGGCAAACATAGGAAGGAGAATCCACACTGAAAAAAAAAGAAGGACGTCAAGGTGCAGTGAGTACAAGTGCCCCCCCCCCATAGCCCATAACAAGGCACAGAACACCAGTAGTCACTTTGCAAGACAGACACTGCGGCAAGAGACCCATCTGGCATCACCCTTGCCACAATGTCGGCAATACCTCCAGTAGAACCATTTGTGGTGGAAGGCGCTCCCTCTACGCAAGCGCCAAAGTGGAGAGAATGGGTAGAGAGAGTGTTGCTATATTTTGAGGCCACGAAGGTAGCAAATGACCAGAAACGTGCCATGCTCATCCACATAGGAGGGAAGGACATATATAAGATATCAAAAAACCTCGTGGAATATGTGCCAAAAACACATGCGACACTCATAGCTGCCCTCAACCGCCATTTTGAACCAATGGTCAATACTGATTACGAGAGATTTATATTTAGACAAGCAAGGCAACAGGTGGAGGAGTCGTTAGATGCTTTTCACCTACGGCTAAGGGAGTTAGCGGGCACGTGCCGATTCAACGATGAGACTGAAGAAGTCTGAGGACAATTGATACAAGGACGTGCCTCTCTCCCGCTCAGGGAACGCATCCTAGAGGAATCAGGAAAATCATTACTGGATATTCTACAGCTGGGTCGCACAAAGGAGCTATCAAAAGCCAGGGCTTCGCACATGGAGGCAGCGTTACAGCGTCCCATCAAGGAAGAGGTGACCAATGCAGTAATGGTACCTAGGAAGAAAACCCCACAAAAGGTGAATAGTCCATGGCCCAGACAGTGTGGGTATTGTGGTGGAGTACCACACCGAGCATCTGAATGTCCGGCAAGGGGAAAAATATGCTCTGCTTGCGGAAAAATGAATCATTTTGCCAAGGTTTGAAGATCCAAAAGCGCTCGAGGGGCTACTGTCAACATTGCACTCGAAGATGCCCCTCCTGAAAAATTGGAGCGAGGGAGCGACATGGATGATGACGAAACGGTCATTCATGTCGTACACTCCTTATTTGCGGCCACACCTACCAGCCCTCGCCAAGCGCAACTTCCAAGGTGCCAGATACTCATGGGTCATCACGAAGTGGTTGCAATAGTAGATACAGGGGCATCCATAAACCTACTGGCAGCAGAAGAACATTGCAAAATGTCCCCGACTCCAGCACTGACCAAGACAAATGTCAAGGTGTATGCATATGGACAGAGCACCCCCCTCTCCCTGAGGGGTATGTTCCAGACCACCATCACTCATGGACAACAGTCAATATTGGCGAAGGTGTACGTGACCGAGGGAGGAACCGGCATGCTACTAGGCTGTCGGGCCGCAGAGGAGTTACAAATAGTGACCTTTGCGCTCAGCATTCACCAAGAGTCGGTGACAGACTTGGTAGCCAAATATGAGGGAATCTTCAATGGCATTGGGTGCCTCCGAGGCTGGGAGATCAAGCTCCATATTGATCACACAATTCAACCAATAGCTCTCCGCCATCGGCGAGTAGCGTTTCATCTCAGACCCCAGGTGGAGAAAGAATTAGACAATCTGGAGAAAGCCGGGATCATTGAGAAGGTTTCGGGGCCCACCCCCTGGGTTTCTCCAATCGTGGTAGCTCGGAAGCCCAAACAACCAGGCGAGGTGAGAATCTGTGTGGACATGCGTCTCCCAAATGCGGCCATTAAGAGAGAGAGACACCTGACCCCTACGATCGATGACATTTTAGGAGAACTCACTGATTCTAGATGGTTCTCGAAGCTTGATCTCCGGTCTGGATACCACCAGTTGGTGTTGGCCCTGGAATCCCACTACATAACGACCTTCTCTACCCATGTGGGGCTCCGGAGGTACAAACGTCTGAGTTTTGGGGTATCCAGTGCGGTGGAGGTATTCCAAAATATCATCCAGGAGCTGTTGGTGGATTTGCCAGGCACGATAAATGTAAGTGACGATATCCTTGTCCATGCCCCCACCATTGCTGAACACAACGCCCGACTACAAAAGGTATTTCAGCGCCTTCAGGACTCGGGACTCACTTTGCATCGGCAAAAGTGTAAATTTCTAAAAAACAGAATACAATTCTTTGGTTACACGTTCTCGGAGAAAGGAGTTGCTCCAGACCCCGCGAAGGTAAACGACATCAAGGAGGCGCCACCGCCCACTACAGTCACCGTGGTCAGAAGTTTTCTAGGGATGGTAAACTACTGTGGTAGATTTATAAAGGACTTATCCAATCTGACCCAACCTCTGAGGAATCTCCTCAAGGTATCCGAGTCGTGGCAATGGGGGTCCTCTGAACAAACAGCGTTTGAAAAAATCAAAGAAGCGTTGTCCAGCGACACAGTGCTGATATTTTGATCCAAGAAAGAATACCAAGGTCGCTGTTGATGCGGGACCCAAGGGTTTAGGTGCTGTGCTATTGCAGGAACATGGGGAAGGAATGTGGGCTCCTGTCGCCTATGCCAGCCGTTCGCTCACTGACACTGAACAGCGTTATTCGCAAATTGAAAAGGAGGCCATAGCGGTCCACTGGGGTTGCAAGCATTTCCATATTTACGTGTATGGCCGCCCGTTTGTCGTGACCACTGACCATAAGCCATTGCTTCCGCTTTTCAATGGAACCGCTTCCAAGCCACCGCCCAGAATTGAGAAATGGATGCTACAATTGCAAGATTATCGATGTCAATTGGAATATCGCGCAGGGTCCGAAAACCCAGCTGACTATCTTTCGAGACATCCCAGAAGTGCATCAGAGGTGGAGGTTAAAGAAGCAAAGGAAACTGAAGAATATGTTAGATATGTGACTGATCGATCCTGGCCGTTGCCAATGACTATGGGGGAAATAATACAAGCAACTAAGTCGGACGAGTGCCTGCAGAAAGTTATGGCAGCTGTACAGAGTAATCAGTGGCACCATGTCAAAAGCCAATTGCCTTTGTTGAACATTGAGTCTCAACGTGTCCTTGGAAGTCTCTACAGCGTGAAGAGTGAACTTACCACTGACTCCCAAGGGTGCCTGTTAAGAGGAAGTCGTTTGGTGATCCCTTCGTCCCTCACCGCCAAAGCTGTTGAGTTGGCACACAATGGCCACCAAGGGATGGTCAAGACTAAGAGCCGCCTCCGATCCAAAGTATGGTTTCCCCTAATGGATGAAAAGGTTGAACGTTTGGTCAGGTCGTGCCGTTGGTGTCAGGCTACCGGTGAGTCGAGCCGGCCTGTCCCCTTTGAGACTGAGCCAACCCCAACAGGTCCGTGGGTTTCCGCAAGTCTGGATTTCAGCAGTTTGCCTGATGGACGTCACACTATGGTCATCATTGATGATTTCTCAAAGTATCCTGAGGTTGAGATAATTCCTGTCCTCACGGCAGAGGTAGTAATTTCTGGATTAGAGAAAGTTATGGCTACTCATGGTCTTATTGCAGAAATTAAGACTGACAATGGGCCCCCTTTTCAGAGCAAGGAACTGGCTGAGTACCTAAGGATCACTGGCACCCGTCATCGCCGGGTTACCCCTCGGTGGCCTCAAGCCAACGGGGAGGTGGAACGGTTTATGCAGACTTTGAATAAAGTGATACGAATTGCGGTGGCCGGCAGCCAGTCTGTTGAATATGCCATTTTCTCGTTCTTACGGAATTATCTACAAACGCCTCATTCTACCACCAATCTCGCTCCGAGTCATGTTGTCTTTGGGCGGGCGTCTGTTGATGCTATTCCTCATCATCCTTCTTGGGTTCCTCCGGAGTTGGCCCGAGACGTGGTTCAGGAGAAAAGGCGGATGTCGAATGCACGAGTCAGATGTGCTCGGCGAGCCACAGCGTCAGACCTGAGAGTGGGCGATTGTGTGTTATTCAAGCAGACCCTACCTGGTAGTAAGTTTCGTACGCCTTATTCTACGGTTCCCTGGAGAATTGTTCAACGGAATGGGTCTGCTGTGGTTGCCCAGCGGGGTACTGATATCGTGACCCGCAATGTGTTGTTTTTCAAGAAGTTTCATGACGCGGGACCCTCTCGAGCTGAAAGTGTTGATGATGCTGATGGAGGTAGCCCGGTATTCGAAGGACCTGAAGCGAGTGTATCACTGCGTGATCCTGTGAGTCGCCCTGACGGTGGTGTTGAGCCTGTCCCGTTTGAACCAGTGACTGGTGGTTCAGCCACTGAGGTGGCGTCTCAAAGGTCCGGATCTGTCAGATATGGTTTGCGGGGCAATTCCTGTCCTTCTACTCGTCTCCGTGATCATTTGTGTGATTATTGACCTATTAGTCTGTTTGGCATTTTGTTGTTTTGCATTTTTTGGAGGAATGTAGTGTCGCTGGCCAGTGGCGTAACTGGCCAGCCGACATTGAAATGTTAAAGAGGCGTTTTCGGGGGTTATGTAACACCCCGTGTGAAATCCCCGGATGTTTCTGAGGGATTTCACCTCGTTCTTGGGTGCTGTTTGGTTTGCTCCATGGCCTCCGGCCCGGAGCTATATATAAAGAGGAGGCGTGGCTGGGGGCATGCTGGCACAGATACGTGAGACAGAGCCCCGTGTGAAAGGGCTCGTCTCAGAACAGGCCTCCCCCAGTCACACCGACCGGTAAGAAAATATATAGAGTCGCGTGTTTCATTTTATTACCAGCGCACGACGCGCAATGTGTGTTAAGCCCTTTTCAGGGCTTTAAACACAACAGGTATGAGTAGGGGGCGTACTAACTGGGGGCATCTGTACCTGTTACGATGGGGGGGGTCCCCTAGGAGGAGAGGAGGGTCTATCCTTTAATTACATAGTAGGGAATGTTGTCATGGGGGTCACTAAAGCAAGCGGGGCACCCTGTCTCTATGGGTATGTTACCTCATGGTGGTCCAGTATCGTCACGGGGTGTGTTGGACTTTTGCTTATGCAGGGTCATCCCCAGACTTTTTTGCCTCCTGCCTCCTATATTTTTCTGACATGTTGCTGTTGGCTTTTCGACTCTGAGCACTTTACCACTGCTAACCAGTGCTAAAGTGCATATGCTCTCCTGTCTAAATTGTATGTAAGTGGTTTATCCATGATTGGCATATTTGATTTACTAGTAAGTCCCTAGTAAGGTGCACTAGAGGTGCCAGGGCCTGTAAATCAAATGCTACTAGTGGGCCTGCAGCACTGGTTGTGCCACCCACATAAGTAGCTCTGTAATCATGTCTCAGACCTGCCCCTGCAGTGTCTGTATGTGTATTTTTACACTGTAAATTCGACTTGGCAAGTGTACCCACTTGCCAGGCCTAAACCTTCCCTTTCCTTACATGTAAGGCACCCCTAAGGTAGGCCCTAGGTAGCCCCAAGGGCAGGGTGCAGTGTATGGATAAGGTAGGACATATAGTAATGTGGTTTATATGTCCTGACAGTGAAATACTGCCAATTTCGTTTTCACTGTTGCAAGGTCTGTCTCTCTCTCATAGGATAATATGGGGGCTACCTTTAAATATGATTAAAGTGTAGATTCCCCTAGAGAGTAGATGGACATGTGGAGTTTGGGATCCCTGAACTCACAATTTAAAAATACATCTTTTAGTAAAGTTGATTTTAAGATTGTGCGTTTGGAAATGCCACTTTTAGAAAGTGAGCATTTTCTTGCTTAAACCATTCTGTGACTCTGCCTTGTTTGTGGATTCCCTGTCTGGGTCAGTTTGACAGTTGGGTTGTTTTTCACCTCACACCAGACAGTGACACAAAGGGAGCTGGGGTGTGATCTGCATTTCCTGATTAGCCATCTCTGCTAGGAGGGAGGGGTGGAGTGGTCACTCTCATCTGAAAGGACTGTGCCTGCCTCTGACAATGCTGTCTCCAGCCCCCTGGTGTGTGTCTGAGGCCTTGCCTGGGCAAGGCAGGATTTCACAAGAAGGTGTGAGTCCCCTTTGAAGAAAGGTGACTTCAAAGACTAAAATGGGTATAAGAAGGGCACCCAAACTTACAAACTTTAGAAACACTTCTGGAATCAAGGGGAACCTCTGCCTGGAGAAGAGCTGATCGCTGAGGAACAAGTGCTGCCCTGCCTGTGACTGTGCTTTGTGGAGCTTTCCTGCAGTGCTGCTTCTGCCAGAGTAAGAGGGCAAAGACTGGACTTTGTGTGCCTTCCATCTTGAAGAAGAAATCTCCAAGGGCTTGATGTAGAGCTTGCCTCCTGTTGTTGAAGTCTCAGGGATAGCAAAGACTTCTTCCTGCCAGCACCTGGAGTCTCTGGAGAGACCCCTACTCTGCTCTGTGGTGCCCTTCCAGTTCCTGGGACCCTGAAAGGAGAGGCTGGCAGCCCAAGGACAAAAATACACGCACCGAGCGCCGTGCGGAGAAAAGATCGACGCGAATCCGATCGCGGCTGAGAAAACGACGCGACGCCGGCTCCGCAGCTGAGAAACGACGCCGCAGGAAACGCGACCGGAGAATCGACGCCCGGAGCAGGAGAAACGACGCGCAGCATCGCTGACGAAGGCTGAGAGATCGCAACCTGCGCCGCGGGACTTTCGGACCGTCGCGTGGCTGGCTGTTTCGACGCGCATCGCCGTGCCGAGTTGTTTTCGACGCATATAACCGTGCAGGGTTATTTTCGACGCGCACCGCCCGTGCGGGGTTATTTTTGACGCAAACCAGGTACATTTACACGCTAGCAGCGCTAGTGTGTTGTTACAACTACCTAAAGACTCTTTTTATTTTAAACCTTTAAAAAATCATAACTTGACTTGTGTATGTTGGATTTTTGTCGTTTTGGTCTTGTTTTGTCTAGATAAATATTTCCTATTTTTCTAAACTGGTGTTGTGTCATTTTGTAGTGGTTTCATTAAGTTACTGTGTGTGTTGGTACAAATACTTTACGCCCAGCACTCTGAGGTTAAGCCTACTGCTCTGCCAAGCTACCAAGGGGGTAAGCAGGGGTTAGCTGAGGGTGATTCTCTTTTATCCTAACTAGAGTGAGGGTCCTTGCTTGAACAGGGGGTAACCTGACTGTCAACCAAAGACCCCATTTCTAACATTGGTGACCAGCGGTCGGGATTTGGACTTGTATTTGTACTTGACATACAGTAATTAAGTGTACACTACTGTTTTGATCTCAGACCACTACGCGACCACATACTACTTGTTTGGTGATCTTTTGATTTTTCTCTTAAGGACTCTTTTTATTCTACTTCCATGATTTTGCTGATCCCTTGACTGATTCTTTTTACTTCATTGGGAAATTATTTTTTTTCTGCCTTTGGAACTTTGCACTTGTGACCATCATGTCTCAATCTGGAGATGCAACAGCTGGAGCTGTGTTTGAAATGGAGAAACTGAAGGAGTACTCAGTTGCTCAATTGAAACAGTTCCTTAAAGATCTTGACTGTCCCACTGAGAGCTCCACCAGGGAGGGGGAGCTGCAACAGGCACAGAGGGCCGGGGTGACAATCAAGAAGGCTGGAGGGCACACAGAGGAGGAGAATGTGGGTGGGGAAGTGCAGAGGATACACAGTGGTGTAGTGGAGGTACCTGTTACGCCTGGGGGGAGGGTCCCCAGGAGGGATAGCAGGGTGTCACCCAAGGGTCTGACTCCTGAAGAGTTACAGGACAGACGGGCAGACAGGGCTCGCCGATTCAAGGAGTTGGAAGAAAGGAGGAGGGACTTAGAGATTAAAAAAATGATTTATGCTTACGAGCTTAAATTGAAAGAGCTGGAAGTCAAGAGGGCTGAGTCCAGCTGGAATGGTGGCAGCAACAATTGTATATCCAGTGATGCTGCAGAAGTGCACATGCCCAGAGAGGTGGTGCCCTACTTGAAGGAGGGAGTTAACACACGCCAGGAGGTTCAGGGGTATGAGGTAGCTCCAGTGATGCACAGGGTCCCTGAGGTGGATTGGGGAACTGGCATGGGGAATCATATTCCTACTGGTGGGAGGGACACTCTACTGACTCTAGTTGAGAGTGACAGGAAGAGGGGTTCCCCCCAGGTAGAAGTCCTGGTTATGGAGTGTGAAGACATCCCAGAAGAGTGTGGGTTGAGTGTCAGGGACAGTCAGGTACTGTCTCACCAGTCTCAGGAGGGTGATGTGGGGTGCTTTGTCAAAGCAGAGTCACTGGATGGTTGGGTGAAGGGTACTTTGGTTAATTCATGTGAGGGGCTGAGTGATGTAATTGCTGGAGAGCATATGTCTAGTCCTTATTTTCCAGAGCTATGCCAACACCAGGTGGAGTGTGAGTTCTCTGACCCCAGGGAGCTTACCATGGAGGCAGACTTCTGGGTGAGTACCAGAGAGTCTGAAGAGGCATTTGGGGGTGCTCCTGAGAGGAGTGGTCTAGGTAGTTCCCAACCAGGTGAGGTAGGGAAGGATTGTAGTGTCCCAGGTAGGTCCCAGTGTAGTGGGATGGGTGAGGGACCCCATGTCCAGTCTCAGAGGAGAGGGAATGGGGATGGGTTGAGGCCCAAGGTGCCCGAGATCCTGTCCCAGGTCCTGGAGGGTTCCCTGCGGGAACACCAGGAGGGGAGCCTAGCCTGTACCATAGGGCCATCTGTTGAGGGAGACCCCACAGTGTCAGGAGAACTTGGGGGGGCGGCTGTAGCCAGCGTCCCACCAGTTCTGGTGTCTGGCAGTACCACTCCTAGTGAGGGGGTGCAGAAGTCCAGACAGAGGGTTGAGAGGGGGTTGCGGACCCCAGTGGAGAACCTGGAGGGTCAGGGGTCAGCTCTGAGAGCAGAGCCCCCCATGAATGACCTTGGTGAGACCATTTCTGGGCTGGGGGGAATCCAGACTCTGTCACATGGGCAGAGGTCAGGAGACCTGCGCCAGCCAGACTCTTGTGTGGCCCTTCGGGACAGTGTGTCCCTTGAGGGGGGTAAGTGTGCCCCCCTGGAAGTCCTGGTGTGCCAGGCAATGGTTCAACCGCAGGGTGGTGACTCTGGGTTGAATGATCAGGTTCAGGGGGTAAACTCTGACCTGATGGGGGGTAAGTGTGCTCCCAAGGAAGTCCTGGTGTGCCAGGCAGTGGTTCAACCGCCGGGTGGTGACCCTGGGTTGGATGACCAGGTTCAGAGGGTAAACTCTGACCTGGTAGGGGGTAGGTATGCCCCCCAGGAAGTCCTGGTTTGCCAGGCAGTGATCCAGTCTGTGGGTACAGACCCTGGATTGGGAGGCCAGGTTAAGGGTGTCCCCCCTGACCTGGAGGACGGGGCTACTGCTAACAGTGCCCCTACCATGTTGTCTTCTGGGGGGGCCACTCCTAGTTGGGTGGTTCAGGGCCCCAGAAGGGAGGGCAGGGGGAGGGAAGCCTCACCCCTGGCCCTGGTCCAACCTGAAGGTACAGACCCCAGGTTGGAGGATCAGTTGCAGGTTAACATCCCTGCACTGATGGAAGAATTGTGCAGGACTGCTTCTACAAGCACCCTGACAGTTTTTGACTCTGGGGGTGCCGCTTCTGCAGGGAGGGTACAGAGCCCCAGAGGGGAGGACCAGGGTCAGGTTAACATCCCTGACCTGGTGGAAGAGAGAGTGGTCAAAGGGTGCCAGGCACCTGGGGCTACCACCCCCCACTCTCCACAGTCACAGTGGTTAGAGAGGCCTGAGGTCGGGCTCTCATCCCTGACAGTTGTCTGGGGCCACTGTGGCTTGCTGTCCTGGTGGACAGAGTTGCCCCTGGGGGGGGGAGGACGAGAGTCACACCCCGGGGGTGGAGTGGGCAACACCACCGTGTTGGCCCTGGTGGTACTATCTGCCCATTGCAATACATCTGTGAGCAAAGTAAAGTTAGGTGTTGCACAGATGGTGTCTGTAGATGTGGAGAAGGGTTCCCCATGGGTTAGCTTAGTGGGCCCTGAGAGTATGGACAGAGGGATCCAACTGGAGTCAGGAAGGCGTAGAACTGGAACATGCCCCTGCTGTTGTGGGCCTGGGTCCTTGTTCTATCGCCCCAATCAGGGAAGTACATCAAGGTATTGATTGTTCTCCCCTGGCTTTAGGCTGGTAGGGGGTCGTGTTGGACTTTTGCTTATGCAGGGTCATCCCCAGACTTTTTTGCCTCCTGCCTCCTATATTTTTCTGACATGTTGCTGTTGGCTTTTCGACTCTGAGCACTTTACCACTGCTAACCAGTGCTAAAGTGCATATGCTCTCCTGTCTAAATTGTATGTAAGTGGTTTATCCATGATTGGCATATTTGATTTACTAGTAAGTCCCTAGTAAGGTGCACTAGAGGTGCCAGGGCCTGTAAATCAAATGCTACTAGTGGGCCTGCAGCACTGGTTGTGCCACCCACATAAGTAGCTCTGTAATCATGTCTCAGACCTGCCCCTGCAGTGTCTGTATGTGTATTTTTACACTGTAAATTCGACTTGGCAAGTGTACCCACTTGCCAGGCCTAAACCTTCCCTTTCCTTACATGTAAGGCACCCCTAAGGTAGGCCCTAGGTAGCCCCAAGGGCAGGGTGCAGTGTATGGATAAGGTAGGACATATAGTAATGTGGTTTATATGTCCTGACAGTGAAATACTGCCAATTTCGTTTTCACTGTTGCAAGGTCTGTCTCTCTCTCATAGGATAATATGGGGGCTACCTTTAAATATGATTAAAGTGTAGATTCCCCTAGAGAGTAGATGGACATGTGGAGTTTGGGATCCCTGAACTCACAATTTAAAAATACATCTTTTAGTAAAGTTGATTTTAAGATTGTGCGTTTGGAAATGCCACTTTTAGAAAGTGAGCATTTTCTTGCTTAAACCATTCTGTGACTCTGCCTTGTTTGTGGATTCCCTGTCTGGGTCAGTTTGACAGTTGGGTTGTTTTTCACCTCACACCAGACAGTGACACAAAGGGAGCTGGGGTGTGATCTGCATTTCCTGATTAGCCATCTCTGCTAGGAGGGAGGGGTGGAGTGGTCACTCTCATCTGAAAGGACTGTGCCTGCCTCTGACAATGCTGTCTCCAGCCCCCTGGTGTGTGTCTGAGGCCTTGCCTGGGCAAGGCAGGATTTCACAAGAAGGTGTGAGTCCCCTTTGAAGAAAGGTGACTTCAAAGACTAAAATGGGTATAAGAAGGGCACCCAAACTTACAAACTTTAGAAACACTTCTGGAATCAAGGGGAACCTCTGCCTGGAGAAGAGCTGATCGCTGAGGAACAAGTGCTGCCCTGCCTGTGACTGTGCTTTGTGGAGCTTTCCTGCAGTGCTGCTTCTGCCAGAGTAAGAGGGCAAAGACTGGACTTTGTGTGCCTTCCATCTTGAAGAAGAAATCTCCAAGGGCTTGATGTAGAGCTTGCCTCCTGTTGTTGAAGTCTCAGGGATAGCAAAGACTTCTTCCTGCCAGCACCTGGAGTCTCTGGAGAGACCCCTACTCTGCTCTGTGGTGCCCTTCCAGTTCCTGGGACCCTGAAAGGAGAGGCTGGCAGCCCAAGGACAAAAATACACGCACCGAGCGCCGTGCGGAGAAAAGATCGACGCGAATCCGATCGCGGCTGAGAAAACGACGCGACGCCGGCTCCGCAGCTGAGAAACGACGCCGCAGGAAACGCGACCGGAGAATCGACGCCCGGAGCAGGAGAAACGACGCGCAGCATCGCTGACGAAGGCTGAGAGATCGCAACCTGCGCCGCGGGACTTTCGGACCGTCGCGTGGCTGGCTGTTTCGACGCGCATCGCCGTGCCGAGTTGTTTTCGACGCATATAACCGTGCAGGGTTATTTTCGACGCGCACCGCCCGTGCGGGGTTATTTTTGACGCAAACCAGGTACATTTACACGCTAGCAGCGCTAGTGTGTTGTTACAACTACCTAAAGACTCTTTTTATTTTAAACCTTTAAAAAATCATAACTTGACTTGTGTATGTTGGATTTTTGTCGTTTTGGTCTTGTTTTGTCTAGATAAATATTTCCTATTTTTCTAAACTGGTGTTGTGTCATTTTGTAGTGGTTTCATTAAGTTACTGTGTGTGTTGGTACAAATACTTTACGCCCAGCACTCTGAGGTTAAGCCTACTGCTCTGCCAAGCTACCAAGGGGGTAAGCAGGGGTTAGCTGAGGGTGATTCTCTTTTATCCTAACTAGAGTGAGGGTCCTTGCTTGAACAGGGGGTAACCTGACTGTCAACCAAAGACCCCATTTCTAACAGGGTGCATGTTTGAAGTGGGTGAGAATCATCGCCCAGTGGCGTGAGATGGGCCCGCAAGGGATGCCCCGCACCTCATCTGTACGCAGAGCCTCCTCTTCCGCCGACCCTTACTTTTCACAGCGCCTCTACAGGCTTTCACCAAGGGGGGGGTGCAGGGGATCACCAGTGTCGAGTAATCATGCGGATTGCGAGCAGGAGCATTAATGTCGCAAAGCGGAATCGCACTTTATGTATTTTCTTATGTTTGAAAATGCCTAGGGTGCTGGCTTCCCATGTATTCAGGTCGGGTAGTTCCAACAATTCCTGCAGGGTATCATGTATTATGGACCAGTAAGAGTGAAGCGCTGGGCAGGCCCAGAGCATGTGTTGGAGGTCTGACCCTTCTTGTGGAAAGCGCAGGCATGTGAGGTGTGCTGTGGGGTAATACTTGTTTGGACGGGCAGGGGTGAGGTATGCTCTAAGCAGGAGGTAAAATTGTATATTCAGGAAACTGGAATTACGGGAGACTTTCCTAGGGAGGGACAAAACCATCTCCCATTCTCTGTCACTCAGCTCCCTGCCTAAATCTGTATCCCATTGGCGTCTAAGTGGAAATGTAAGCAATTGGCCATCTAGGTATAGGTCCCCCACTGTAGTGATGTTGTACGCTGTATATTAGCTTGGGGGCAGGGGAAGGCTCACCAGTAGGACATTAGGTGCATAGCATGGTCTGTCTCGGGACAGTTGATACACTCACAACATACAGGCATGGGGCAGCGAAACCTGCAGGGGCCAGGGTGAGGAGGGTGGCAGATTTAAGGATTAGAGGCTGCATATAGTGACTATGTCCAGAGGGCCCGGTGGGCCTGTAGCCTCGCACATGTAGCGACCAGCTGTCCAGCGTGATAGCCATTGGAGCTGCACCGCTAGGCAGTGTAGTGGATCCTACTTTGTTTTAACGGGAATCAGGAGTTAGCTTAGACTTCTGGCTTGCAACCCTGTGCGCCCGTCACCCAGTGACTTTTAACCTACTTAGCTTGCTCTGTTTTAGCACATTTATTTAATTAATTCTTCCAAAATGGCTGCCATGTTTATAGTTAGGAAGATGTTTTAGTTTCACGTTATCATTGCCATTCTGTAAAGGCGTCACTATCAGCGTCAAAGATAAATCAGATACGTACTTTCCCACTTTTGTGTGCCACTAACATAATGCACTTTTTCAGGGAATTGTTTATATAATTTCCACCCCAAGTATGCCTTCTTATCTATTGTTTGGGAACATACCTGTGTCAGGGGTCCTTCCAGAACTGTATAAATACATCTCACACAGACAACATAATCAGAGGGATTCCTACAAGATGCCATCAACACTGTCTATGCTACAAGTCGCCTTGATGCTGATGGTTCATCATGCTAGGGTATTAGGGTTCATGTCACACCTACTCTAGACTATGGGGGCGGCGGAAGCCGCCCGTCTGGCGGGAACCTCCAGAAGACCGTACCGCGGTCAAAAGACCGCAGGGGTCATTCTGACTTTCCCGCTGGGCTGGCGGGCGACCGCCAAAAGGCCGCCCGCCCGCCCGCGGGAAAGCCCCAGCAACGAGGAAGCTGGCTCCGAATGGAGCCGGCGGAGTTGCTGGTGCCAAGCAGACACTGAAAATCTTAATGGGGCCCTGTTAGGGGGCCCCTGCAGTGCCTATGCCAGTGGCATGGGCACTGCAGGGGCCCCCAGGGGCCCCACAACACCCGTTCCCGCCATCCTGTTTCTGGCAGTGAAAACCGCCAGAAACAGGATGGCGGGAAGGGGGTCGGAATCCCCATGGCGGCGCTGCTTGCAGCGCCGCCGTGGAGGATTCCCTGGGGCAGCGGGAAACCAGCGGGAAACCGCCGGTTTCCCTTTTCCCTTTTCCCTTTTCGCGGCTTTACCACTGCGGTCAGAATGGCCCCAGAATGGCCCCAGAAGCACCGCCAGCCTGTTGGCGGTGCTTCCGCGGTCGTTGGCTGTCAGAATGACCCCCTATATGTTATTGCAAGATGGTGGGGTCTTTGTATTCATGACTCCTGTTTTTACCATTCTGTTCCTTGCATTATTCATTATCCTAATCATTGCAGCCCATGCAACTTATCGTAGATTGCAGTCTTGTTAATAAAACCTATTGAAAACTTTACTGCAACTCTCCTATTGCCTGTGTGTGACAGAGACATGGTGCTCACGTGAGAAAGGAGTCATTTCCGTTTAACCATGACCTCCCTGAGATGTCGCACTCTTGAGTTCATGCATAAAGACTGCCACAAATCACCTTTTACTGTTTGGGTTTGTGGTGAAGTACTGCTTATGAGGGTTGGGACGACAGTCCGGACTGGTTCAGGATTGGCCTAGTCGGCTACAAACATAAGTATTGTCACCCCTAAAACAGCAGTCTTTCCTAGAGTAAGAGTCAAACTACAACAGTAGTAAGCCTCAAAAACCGGGGTCCCAATGTACCTCGATCCTGGCAAAGCTGCAACTTCAAAACAGCCACATCATGGCGCTGTCGGTCCCAGATCATATTCCCCATTGACGAATTCAGATCCCTGAAAAAGGCAAGGGGGGGACAACCCGGAGGTTCGTGAAGAAATAGAACAGCCTGGGGAGGATAAGCATTTTAGTAAGGGCTATACTTCCTATGGGGGCAAGGGGGAGGGTCTGCCAGAATGCCACCTGTGCTCTGATGCCTACCATCACTCTGCAGAGATTACCTTCATAGAGGTCCTCCGGGGTATGATATAGGCGGAATCTGAGGTATTGGACTGACTGCGGCCTCTATTGGAGAGGGTGGAGCCCAGCTGAACAACAGGGCATGGAGCTTCTGGGTGGAAAGGGTAGACCACAGACTTGGCCCAGTTGATTCATAGGCCTGAGGTAGCTGTACATTCCTCTAGTGTGTTGTATAGTGGGGTGAGGGTCATTTGTATATTCAGATGATACACCAGCATATCATCCACATACACCAAGGTCACATGCACCCGGTCTGTTAATGGGATACCTCAGAGGCTGCCCTCCTGTCGGAATCTGATCATCACTGGTTCCATTGCCAGAGCAAACAGAAGGGGGTAGTGGGCAGCCCTGGCATGTGCTCCACTGGACAGGGAAGGATTTGGAGACCAGATGGCCGAATAGGATCCGGGATGAGGGATTACTGTAGAGGAGGCGAGTGTAAGTTCCCCAACACCCATATGGGTCTGCACCATATATAAGTAGTCCCATGATAGCGTGTTGAATGCCTTATCCACATCCAGAATGAGAACCACCGCAAGCGGGAAGGAGTCGCAGATCTGATCCTGGATGTGGAACAGGGGGAGGATATTTTGTGAGGTGTTCTTCCCCGGGGTAAATCCATTTTGGTCCTCATGGACCAAGGTGGGGACTATTTGCGAAAATCGGCTTACTAGGACTTTACCTAATATTTTGTAGTCCACCAATAGGATAGCTATCGGCCAGAAAGAACTCAAGGAAGCGGGGTCTTGATCAGGTTTTAGAATATTAGTAAGGAGGGATTCGGGTAGGGTACCCAGATGCAATGCTTCGTTATATACTGCCGTGGGGCCAGTTGAGATGTAAATGTGTAGTAAAACTCCAACTACATGCCATCCAAGCCTGGCGACTTAGTAAGGGCCAGATCTTTAATTGTCTGACGGACATCTTGATCTGTAATTGTGGCATCCAGGTCCCTCCTAGTAGTCGCGGGGTTGCACAGGATGCTAATTTGCTGCAAAAAATCATCGACAGCCTGGGTGGAGGGTGCGGCGGGGGTCTTGTATATTTGTGCGTGGTAGTGTGGGAAATCTTGCAGGATCGAGTCCTGGTCCCTAAGCATCGCCCCCGATTGGGAGCTTATTTCTGTGATGGGAGGGTTTCTTGTCCTTTCGCGATAGCCAGGCAAGCAGCCGCCTGGCTTTGCCTCTTTTCTAATGTATCTTTGCTGCATGAGCTGTGAAATTGAAATGACGTAGGAGCTCCACTTTAACGGTGAGTGTTTCGCCTGCCTGGATTCACTATGCGGTGGCATCTATCGGGGAGTCAGGATTCCTTTCAAGCGCAGCTAGTCGCACCTCCACTTCGCCTAACCCCTGCTCCGGTGTTCTGTGTATGTCTGAGATCTCTTTCATGCATATGCCTTGTGCAACAAGCTTGAAGGAATCCCACTCAATGACAAAGCTCTCTGCAGTGTTGTGATTTCGAGAAATATGGCTGTATGTGGGTGTCTAGCATAAGTCGGAAGGTGGGATCTTCCAGCGCGTTACATCTAAGGCACCAGAGGGGGACAGGAGGCCGTGGGGGAAACCAGGCCAGGTGTACCACATGGCCTGCATGATCTACCACGATTCTGCCTCACTAGTTGGCGTGTGTTGCTAAGGGGAGCAAAGTGTGAGAACTCAGAAAGCGGTGCAGCTGGACATGAAGATGTTGGGGTGTGGAGTAGAAAGAGTAAAGTTTGTCCTCGGGGTGTAATGTGCACCAGACATTTCTGAGAGACCAGCGCTCAGCCCATGTTTTGAGATGCGCCACCTGGCAACAAGGTAGTGTGTGAGGCAGGGCTGGATGAGCACTGTCAAGCAAGGTGTCCCAAACACAGTTATAGTCACCCCCAGGAGCCACGGGGATAAGTCTTGTGAGCAAGGTGTTCTGAGAGGTGATCCCAGAGGAGTTGTTGGTCTACATTGGGGGTATATATGCTTCCTATTAAGAGTGGTTTCCCGTTCAGCCTGCCCTCAGGTAGTACAAAATGACCCTCCTTGTTGACTGTGACCTCTGTTTTCTGGAATGGGAGGCCAGGACATACCCAAATCAGTGTCCCATGCACATATGTGGAATAAGTGGTGGCGTGGATGATTCCGTGCCAGCGGCAATGGAGCCTTGTCACACTTCTTCCACTTAGGTGTCTGTCTCTTGCAGTAATATAATGTTGTCATTCTGGCACTGGATGTAGGAGTAGACTGTGTAGAGCTTCCACCCAGTGTGCATGCCTCTCAGGTTAAGTGTAACGAAAAGAACTGTCGTCAGTGAGGGCACAGGAGTGATGTATGTCTATATGAAGGAAGGGGTGCCCCCAAACATGCATTTTTGCCATGTTTAATACTCAATGTGTTACCGTCTGGATGGAGTAGGGTTATACATTGCAAAAAAAGAGGAAGCTAACTGGGCGGTGAACAGGGAGAGCCCCTTGCAACAGATGAGGCACCCAAACTGTAAATATACAATGTCAGCTATGACAGTAGGGGAGTGAGGTGGCTTGAGTTGTGAGTGCAGGCTGCACACAGGCCGTTTGCATATCTACTTGGGTTAACTTCCATAGCATGAGGACAGCTAGGATACTGAAGTGTGCCAACCAGCCCTGCTTTGAGTCCTTGAGCTAGTTTGTTCAATTGTGCAGTCGGCTGCGGGGCACCCCATCTGGCATCAAGTAGCAGGGTGCAATGGGGAAGGGCTTTCATTCTAGCTTGCGGTATGTCTATTGTAATTTTCAACAAGATTGCGCAACCTTCCCCCGGCCTCTGTAAGTGCTGGTCCATCTCTGCCACCCATGAAGGGGAGGAAGTTAAACGAAGGTGCTAACTCTGGTCCCTCAGATCAGTCCGTCCGCTGTCTGTGCCATGGCAACAGGTACTAAGGGTGAATCTTGGGGCGTGACGGTTGAGTCCATCGAGTCCTCGTCTGTCGAGAAGAGGTGAAGCCTGAGTCACCATCTGTGGAAGGGGTCGCCATCCCCACGGCAGCAGTCAGTGCCGCCTTTCTCTCTTTAATGATCTGCTCCAGATCAAGGGAGGCAGCTAGGGCACCTCGGGAGCCTGCCGTCTTCTGCGGCCGGGCTGCCCAACTCTGCCTCCAGTGAGGTGACTCAGGGGAACTCTCGGTGCTGCGCACTGAGGTATTGCTGCCTTGACTGTCTAGCCATTGTGTCCCCTCAACGGGGTCTGTAAAGAAGGTCTTGTTTGCAATGATCCGTAAAAAGACTGAGAACAGTAATGAGTGTTGAAGTCCCAATTGCCGAAGGCAGCATTTAACTGCTAGGAATGTAGAGCGCTGTTGCTGGACCTGTTTGGTGTGCTCAGGGAACAGTATCACTGTTTTGTTTTCAAGCCTTAGTAGCGCTGCCTTTTTTGCCACCTAGAGGAGAGCATCTCTGACCTGGTAGAGTAGGAGCTTACAATCATGGGGTGCAGCAGTGACCCTGAGGGTGGTTGGCAGATGGGAACTGTGTGTGCCCTCTCCAGCATGGAGAAGGGTGTGAGGTCCGACCCTCGAGTAAAGGAGTGGAACCAGTTTTCAAGAAAGGTCAGGGAGTCCTGTCTCTCCACCCCTTCAGGCATCCCAATGGTCCTGATGTGGCTCCTGTCATCTGCTCTCATCTCCAGGCGCTGGACCTGACTACGGCGGTCCCGCAGCTCCTTTTGGTGCTCCGTTACTTGTGGCTGCAATCCAGAGAAACTTTGTCTACCAGCTTTCAGTGATTGTCGTGCAAAGAAACAAGTTCCGTGGCCAGTGTTCCCAGCTGGGTCTCCATAAATTGATTGACTTGCGCTATGGCTGAGAGTACCTGATCCAGCTTATTCGACTTTGATGGGTCATCTGTGTTGCTCTGAGTTAAGGAAGCTGTGTTTGTGGGCAGGGGGGGCTTGCCTGCCAGGGTCTGCAAGCCGGCGGTGGAGGGGAACATTGTCTGCCCATTCTCGATGCAGGTCCTGGCTGCTTCCCCCTCTCACCGTCCCGAGTTCCTGGTATCCGCTGCTCCCAATGCAACCCCCTGATAGGCGGGCCCCGATCGAGTTAGGGGCCCAAGGGGAGCAGGTGCCTCTGATCTACAGTATTCTCAACTATATTGAAGCTGCAATGTGTCTCTCGGGGACCCCTGGCCCTGCCCAGAGCAGTCCAGCCTTACTTTCCTATCTCTGGGAGGTGTGCAGTCAGACAGGGCCCTCCTCCGGGTGGTGGTTCAAAAGGGTCCCTTGGGAGCCCCCAGTCAGTCGCCAGCAGATGGGGCCTCCCCTCCAAATGTCTCTCAGGGCCTACTCACTGTGAAGCCACCAGGGGCCCTCCTCAAAGAGCACCAAGGCGGTTGTAGTTGATCTCAAGCAGTGTCTGTCGCTCCCACCACCGAATGACGGATCATGGCTCGTCACCTGTCCCACTCCTAGGCACTCCCGCTACCAGCCGGTCATCTCAAGAGTGCAGGCTCATTGTTGGTCGTCTCTCGCTGGGTTAGGCCGCACACATCGGCACCCCAGCCGGCGCCACCACGTCCCTCCAAGGTGCTTTCACCTCGTGACACTGTGGCATGGGGATCACGGCTGGGTGGTGCCAGATGGTGCCGGCAAGCAGTTCAGATCTGATAGGCTGTGCTGGGCCGCACCTCCCATAAGCGCTTTTCCATTGGGAGCCAGGCCTGAGATGCGGCAGCAGCAGGCAGGCTTCGATCGAGTAGGCTGCTCCGGCCTGCACCACCTGGCCACCCAGTGCCACTCGTCGGAGAGCTGGATATCAGCGCAGCCGGCGACCTTCTTCAGGGCCCTTTGCCCCTGACTCCTTGGCCCGAGGATCATGTCTAAAGTCTCACTGGGTGTGCAGCTGGGGCACTTCCAGCCAGGCAGGCCACCACCAGCCACGTTGGTGTGAGCAGGTAGGCTGCACCTGCCGGGAGACCCTGGAGGGGCGTGACGGCCTGTCTCCTTGATAGGGCCAGCTCCCTGTCCTCTCGGGGGCCTCCGTTTGTTTTTGGTGGGTGGGTATTGTCGCCGCTGCCAGGGAATTTCTTCATGTTTTGGCAGCCCGTGGTGGAGCTGCACTATGGTGTGTCTGCCATGTTAGCTGGCATGGCCACACCCCCTCAGGACACAGACAACATGCGCTGACATCTCTTCATATTTGTAGAATGAAATGTGCACATTTATTTTTTGTGAACAAGCCTTTACACGTGCATATCGCTGTGTGTCCTTCCATTTCTGAAAATCAGCAAAATGGAAGCCTAGTCAATGATCTCTGTATTAATAAACTGTATTAATGTGTGTTTCGCTCGAAGAAGCCATGTGCAGGATGTTCTTGTCATTGTAACTTTCAAGGTACTTTGCTCAATTCTTTACTGGGGACTTTTCATTAGTTAAACTGTCTATTGTATTTCTGTACTCCATAAATGTCATGTAATTTCCTTCATTTCGTAGCAACACCTCATTCTTTAATATGCAGTAGGAGTTGATGTTTCTAGATGCATTGTATTCAATGTCTTATGTATTAAACTATTCATTGGCTTTACTAGACTGATACATTGCTAGTTCAACACAGTCACGTCATTTAGCACCACTGATTGTGTGTGGTTTTTCTGTCTAAAGCTCTATAATAGATTATGGTTTCGGGATATGTGCTAGACTTTTTTAGGCTTTTAAACTGAGCATGCTCTGTGCTTGTCTGTTTATTAAATTATACCTAAGGTTTTCTTTGCCTTTCTCACTGTGCAGACTCTGAGCTAGTCTGTCAATTATTTAATACATGGTCTTTTGGCTGACTTCTTAGGGAAAGGACTCTGTTTGTTTGCTATACATTTGTTTCTGGCTACTGGCTTGCTTCAGAGACTGACCTTATGTTAGTCCTCTTGCAGGTTTTATTTTTGACTATTTCGTTTTATATAATAAATAAGTCCCCCCAAAGCACACCTTTTTTCTTGCATGGTAGGGTGCATATTATTTACAAGTGGAATATGTGTGACATTAGAAAAGGCATGTTCCCCCAGAGAGTAGTCCCAAAACAGCATGGTCACAGGTTGTGGCTGGCACATGGTAAAAATCCAAGTATAGATTATACACTTTAATATATAACTGTTGCCTGTACCAGTTACAGACTGCACTCGAAGACATATTTTTATATTTAATGAAAGTCCAATATAACAATAAGTCTGATTCTTATTGAATAAATGTGAAATGTAATTTTTAGAAAGTTACCTTTACTGTGCTGCTGGAGGCTAATTTGCGATAGCTTTCCAGCCCTACCCAGGCCTGTGCTTTGCCAGAATGAGTTGTGAAAGAGGTGTGAAAACTGCTCTCACAGTACAGACAAAGGCATGAGCTTAAAAGGGTGCTTTCTTCCCCTGGCATGAAGACCGGTTGTTGTGGGCCCAGGACTTTATATCGGGTCTGTGGGGCCAGCATGGATGCAAAGGAAGTTGGCAAATGCCACAACTCACCCTCAACACACAGAGTGTTCCAGGAAACACATTATCAGCCAGAATCAAAACCATTCCACCTAAAACACGAGGTTATTGCTGGTACTACATGAGGAACTTGGGAACCTCTAGAACATTTAAAGCCTCATGAGGATTACAAACCTCACAGGAGTGGGCAGCCATCTTGGGCATGGCCTGGTTTTTAAAACCACACCCATGCCCCGAAAATGGCCCCAGCCCTAAAAAACAACCCAGCCCTAACCCTGAGCCCTTAAAACATCCCCAACCCTAAAAACTACCGAAGCCCTAACCCTAAGCCCTAAAACATGGCCCCAGCCCCGAAAATGGCCCCATCCCTAACCCTAAAAAACAACCCAGCCAGCCAACCTGGCACCAAACCCAGTGGAAGAAAGACTGCTACTAGAACTGGCTGTGGTGACCATAGCCTGGTCACAACTTTGGGTGCAACAGAGGTTCTGCACAAGGGGGGGGAAGAGTTTCCCCATCTTGGATTTTGAGAGTGCAGGCACTGTGGGATTGATTGCAGTAAAGAAAGGAGGACATTCTGAAAATGTGGGCAGGGCTGCCATTGGGAACTTTTAATCCATTAGTTAGAGAGTGCTCAAGAGGAGCCTCCACCCACTAGCTGGTGTCATCCCCAGGCACCTTTCTTAGAACATTTGCTGGACCCGTGGAAGTACAGAAAAAGAGTGGACCTGCTGTCTGTGACCTGAGAGAAGCCCTTAAGGACCTGGATAGGGGACCAACTGAGAAAAGTATTAAACTGGCAGTCCCATTGCATTGGATTGAATTTTAGCTTTGTCCAGCACCTCTGAAAAAACAACTAAGTTCCATTCTTTGTTCAAACTTTTACATTTTTCAGCAAAAAATCACTAAAACTCTAGAACTTCACGGGACTTACCTGTATCAAGTATCCTGCCTCTGCTTCCATGATGATGGCCACAATTTCCGGGCAGCCTGCTCAGGGAGGATATTTCTCTTGACAAAGTCCCTTTGTGCCTTGGGCCTCAAAAGAAATATCAAAGCTTTTCTCCAAAAATGCAGCAAAGTCCCTTTCTGAAGTGGGACTTACAAACTTTTTTACATTTTTTGCCTCCCATACTTGTCACCAGTACCATCCACTTATACCCAACTAGGGCTCCATCGCAGCTGACTTCAAATCAAGCCTAGGTCCCAGTCTACTGCTTGCATAGATTATAATTGCCACATTGTGCTTTCTAGAGTTATGCCTTCCTAAAACTTTAAAAGAAATCATATCTTTGGCTCATCTTACTGGATTTTTTGTCCTTTTGGTGTCATTACTTTATCAAATATTTCTCTATTTTTTATAATTTGGTTTATGATTGTTATTTCTTGGTGTTTTGACTTTATTACTGTTTTATACTGCATAAATATTTTACAAGTGTCCTAAGTTAAGCCTGTCTGCTCTGTGCAATAGCTACAAGGGGGTTAAGCTCAGGGTAATTTGAAGATTCACCCTGACAAGTAGTGTCATTAATCCTTCAGGTAGGCAGTTGGCCACCCCAAATAATAATCCACATTCTTATAATCATACTTTTGCAAATGGGCTAGACCAATGTAACTTTTCAGATTATATTGCCCTGTAAACTAATTAGGCAACCTATACTCAGCAAGTCCAAAAAAGACTGGAACTAATATTGCCAACTGAGAAGGGGCATCAACTTTGCACTGTGATGTAATTCTACTGCAGTGCATTTTGTTTTTGCAACTGGTGAATATTCTACATCATGGATGTAATATGTAGACAGAAAGATGGTATGTGGTCACCAACTACATGCAAATCTTTTACTGAGTAAATGCCCTGCAGACTCCTGAACTACGTGAGTTTACACACACACACACACAAATACACAAACTCGTCCTTTGCCCCCCAGGTCCTCCCAGAGTTTGTCTCATTTTGTCAGGGTCTACTAATTCTGTGGGTACCCGTCCGCCCCCATCCCCTCCCAACACATTCACAAACATAAACTGTCATACTTATTCCTATGAGCAAGAGTAACATTGGTGAAAGACACATTAAGTAACACCAAAATGGAGGCTTCAATGTGCTAACACATGTAATGATAGATATTTACTGTTAGAAATGTCGTCTTTGGTTGACAGTCAGGTTACCCCCTGTTCAATCAAGGACCCTCACTCTAGTCAGGGTAAAAGAGAATCACCCTCAACTAACCCCTGCTTACCCCCTTGGTGCTTGGCACAAGCAGTAGGCTTAACTTCAGAGTGCTAGATTTGAAGAGTTTGTACCAACACACACAGTATCTTAATTAAAACACTACAAAAGGACACAACACCAGTTTAGAAAAATAGAAAATATTTATCTTAACACAACAAGACCAAAATGACAGAAATCCAAAGTACACAAGTCAAGTTATCAATTAAAAATCAAAAAGAGACTTCAAGTAGTTTTAAACACACACTAACACTGTACCTTGGGTGCGTCAAAAATAACCCCGCATGCGCGAGTGTGCATCAAAAAGGGCTTGTGATGCATCAATTCTACTCACGAGCAGGACCTTGCGTTGTTTCTACTTTTGCCGGGTCGGGGCACGTTGTTTCTTCACTCCGCAGGAGAGCGATGTGTCAATCCAGCCAGCACTCTTGGATCCGGGCAGGCCTTGCATTGTTTTTACACACCCAGCGGTGTTTGCGTCAGAAATCCAGCCGAATGATGATCCGAAAACCATGCAGCGCTTGTTGCGATCTCACCAGCCTCCGTCAGCGATGCTGCGCGTTGTTTCTCCAGCTCCGTGCGTCGATTCTTCGGTCGCGGTACAGGCGAGTGTCGATTTTCAGCCATGAAGCTGGCAGCGCGTCGATTTCCCAGCCGTAGATCGGAGTTGCGTCGATCTTTTCCCCGCACAGCGTTCTGTGTGTGGATTTCTTCCTCTTAGGCTGCCAGTTTCTCCTTTCAGGGTCCCAGGAACTGGATGGGCACCACTTGGCAGAGTAGGAGTCTCTCCAGAGACTCCAGGTGCTGGCAGAGAGAAGTCTTTGCTGTCCCTGTGACTTCAAACAACAGGAGGCAAGCTCTAAATCAATCCCTTGGAGAGTTCTTCTCAAGATGGAAGGCACACAAAGTCCAGTCTTTGCCCTCTTACTATGGCAAAAGCAGCAACTTCAGGATAGCTCCACGAAGCACAGTCACAGACAGGGCAGCTCTTCTTCCTCAGCTCTTCAGCTCTTCTCCAGGCAGAGGTTCCTCTTGGTTTCCAGAAGTGTTCTAAAGTCTGTGGTTTTGGGTGCCCTTCTTATACCCAATTTCTCCTTTGAAGTAGGCCTACTTCAAAGCAAAGTCTCTCTTGAATGTAAGATCCTGCCTTGCCCAGACCAGGCCCCAGACACTCACCAGGGGGTTGGCGACTGCATTGTGTGAGGGCAGGCACAGCCCTTTTAGGTGTGAGTGACCACTCCTCCCCTCCCTGCTAGCACAGATGGCTCATCAGGAAATTCAGACTACACCCCAGCTCCCTTTGTCTCACTGTATAGTGTGAGGTGCAACCAGCCCAACTGTCAAACTGACTCAGACAGGGAAACCACAAACAGGCAGAGTCACAGAAATGGTATAAGCAAGAAAATGCTCACTTTCTAAAAGTGGCATTTTCAAACACACAATCTTAAAATAAATTTTACTAAAAGATGTATTTTTAAATTGTGAGCTCAGAGACCCCGAATTCCACATGTCCATGAGCTCCCAAAGGGAATCTACACTTTAATCAGATTTAAAGGTAGCCCTCATGTTAACCTATGAGAGGGACAGGCCTTGCAACAGTGAAAAACAAATTTAGCAATATTTCACTGTCAGGACATATAAAACACATTACTATATGTCCTACCTTAACCATACACTGCACCCTGCCCTTGGGGCTACCTAGGGCCTACCTTAGGGGTGTCTGACATGTAAGAAGAGGGAAGGTTTAGGCCTGGCAAGTGGGTACACTTGCCAAGTCTAATTTACTGTTAAAACTGCACACACAGACACTGCAGTGGCAGGTCTGAGACATGATCACAAAGCTACTTATGTGGGTGGCACAACCAGTGCTGCAGGCCCACTAGTAGCATTTGTTTTACAAACCCTGGCCACCTCTAGTGCACTGTACTAGGGACTTACTAATAAATAAAATATGCAAATCATGGATAAGCCAATTACATACACTTTTTGTAAAGGAGCACTTGCACTTTAGCACTGGTTAGCAGTGGTAAAGTGCCCAGAGTAACAAAAACAGCAAAATCAGAGTCCAGCACACATCAACAACCTGGGGAACAGAGGCAAAAAGTCAGGGAAGACCACGCCAAGGATGAAAAGTCTAACATTTACAAATGCTGTATGCCTGTGTTCTATGCTCAAATGCTGTTTAGCACAACAAAGCTAAATGGTCTTTGCTAATGCTGGGGGAAATGAAAGAAGGTTGCCTTCTCTATATTATGGATATCAGAAATAAGGAATTCAATGTAACAGTATGATTACTGAGTGTACATTTCAGATGTAAAAGAGCCCCATAGCACTTATTGGAAGATGGAATGGTACCCCAAGCAGCCAACAGCATGAGCTGAGAGAAATATTCCAGATTTTGGGAGAATAAAGGAGGGTACAGGGGAACATCCCCTGTAAAAAACACAAAACAAAACACTGTATGAAGTAGCAGAGGGAACAGGCTGTAAGGGCTGTGGGATTGAAAGAACAGAGACTGCAGTGGGGATCCCCCTAAAAAGAGAGAGAGGGGAGGGTTTAGGAGGGGCAGGGAAATCTGAAGAAAAACAAACAAGAACTTTCATGAGGTCAGTTTCATCAACCTGAATACAATTCAGGGTGAAAAACTCTTGGAAACTGGTTCAATGAAGAAGGATTGAGTGAATGTGTGGATGTATGGCCACTTCGGAAACATGCACTGGAGGAAAATAAGCAGGATATGAACCTCCACGGTATGCTATAAGATCAGTATTATGAGGATATGAGATCATTGCTAGTAAACCAAAACCTTAAATTGAAGTAAGCCAAAACAAATACTTACTGCCAGTTCATATTTAAAAAACCTTTTTCATTACGTTTTGGCCAAGAAACATGCATTTACTTACTACACCATGTAGCACTCATACCCACAACCTATGCATGTTGTGATCAGAAAGAGTGTAGCAGAGTGGGGAGAGCAAACTTGCTTACTTGAGAAGGCAGAATGGGCAGATTTCCGGGAGTGGAGCAATCCCTACAGCAAGAAGAAGACTTCAGATCAGCAAGGGCACCATTAACTAATCATAAGGGGAAGTGGGTGGATTTGAAGTTTTATAGTGGGCAGAGTAACTGGAGAGGAGGACCAATAGCAGAGGGAGAAGGGAGGGTAAGGATAGGTTCTACACTAATAAGAATGGAAGTGACATAACGTCAGTAATGCCAGACTCTATCTTGAGCAGGCAGAGATTACATTTTCTTTATTTTTGCAGAATCTTTGCCATATCTGCTATTGACGCAGATGCGATCAGTCCTTATCTTTTCAAGAACCTGTGAAAGTGTCAAGTCATTCAGATAATGACATCCATAGGACACCTACCACACAGACAATGACCTGAATAAGACACCTGATGTGACACCTCTCTGGAACAAGTGCCTTGTCATCTCTATTTCAAGGTCAGAAAAGAATGAACAGTGTAGTCTGAATTTATGTGTGTTTAACTTGTTTATAAGAATGCGTCTAAGGTTGGCATCTTGATGCATAAATGACATCACAATTCAGATGTACAAGCTGGGGATGGCATAGGGTCTATAAGGCCAGACTCTATCTTGAGCAGGCCAATACTCTATTTTCTCTTTTATTACAGAATCATTGATGTGTCTGCCTTTGACACAGATGTTATTGGTCCTTTTCTTTCCAAGAACCTGTGAAAGTGTAAAGCAATTCTGACAATAACCGAAATATGACACCTAAGGCATAGACAATGACTTCAATAAGCCAACTCATGTGACACCGGTCAAGACAAAGTGCTGTGTTATGTCTATTTCAAGATCAGACAAGAACAATAACAAACTGTGTAGTCTGGTTTTAGCTTATTTATTTGTAAGAATGTGTCTAAGACAAGCATCTTGGTGCACATAGGTTATGTCAGACATTCCAAATGTTATGTTAGAAATTCCAGTCTCAGATAAGATACAGTATAAAACGCCCAAGCCTTGATCACCTGTCAAGAGAGGTCCTTCACTCTAGTTTATCACACAGGATACTGCTAGAAGACCTTCAAACTACTGTTATGCTTTCTGCACTGAAAAGCTGATACCAAGCCAATTCTGAGAGATGACAAGCCACAGCTGATGTGTGTTTTCTTTTTTGAGGGAACACTTGCTTCTGAGTGCTGTGAACTACAGGGTTTAGCTGTAGACATGTATACAGTGTGTTGATTCTCCATAAGAAACTGTAGATGCAAGTTTTGCTGCTCCTTGGTCTTCTAGTGTAGCGCATGGAAGTAGGTTTTAGGGTGTTAGTTGCAAGATGACATTTTAACTGTGGTACAGTTGTTAATTTTAGTTTCAATGTTGGCATCATCCATTTGTGCCATTTTAATATTATTCTATGTGATTATTTTAAATGTGCTCAACAACAGAATGAGACTGTGAGATATTGTAAAGAGTGAAATTGGGCTTATCAAATACCCACTGTGTTCCTGAATTCCTATTTAAAGTACTGTTATGAACTGAAAACCTCTGACACCACTTTAACTATGTATTGGGCAGGGTCCTACGAGCTACAATAACATGTGTTTCACACATTCAAGCATTGGTGCATTGAACTAAATTCACTCATATCACCCATTAGTATGAAAACAAATTTTGTAGAGCTAAGCCAGAGTCTTAGTTGATGGAACATGGAGCCCATACGTCGTCAGAATGGATACTTTGAGACTCTTGAGTAGTCTTTTTTTTATTTTTCACACGCAAGTGAACCATCCTTTCATCATTACAGAAATGTCCGTAGTAATCATGTTTACATCATACTAGGTATAAGGAAGCACCTGTAGCCATAGGTTTGGTAAGCTTGATTTTTAAAAGGTTATTGGTTATGTTCCTGATTGGGGGAGGAGTTACAATTGTAATAGTTGCTCACAATGCGAATGCCTTTGTGATGTTTTACTCATAGGTGGAATTTGAAGTTATGAACGCTGCATCAGGGCAAGGTCAGGCTTACAAACCTGCAGCATCTCCTACACACTTCAGGGCATAAAAGGATCTGGAAATCCCTTTGACTTACAAGGAACACTAACACTAGTTTGCTTGTCAGTTACCATACATACACAGGAAGTTCCGTTTAGGACCCCTGAGGAATGACGGGGCTACATGGCCAATACTAGCTTGTTACGCATCCTTTCCACTTCCTGACTCATTAGTTACGGATGATGTTATAGGGATTTTGAATTATAAACTCACAGCGGAGACTTGTACAGTTTGTATTGTGTACCATCAACTGTAGACCAGCTGTAGCAGCTGGATCAGTAGTTCAGGGACATGTAAATCAATCAGTCCACAGATAATAAACACTATTATAGGAAAAATGCTTCTAAGGCATGATGAGATTGCCTTCTGGATTGCTCGAAAGAACAACAAGTTGGAATTGGTCTATCTCCACACTAAACCCCAAGTCAAACATAGGATACTAACTATGGCCCTCATTATGTCATTCGCGGTAATGATCGCCTACCGCCGCAGCGACGGCCGCCAAAAACACCATTGCTGCAGCTACCTACCGTCCGCCACATTATGACCGTTGCCGGAATTCCACCAGAAGGCTGGCTGAATTCCGGCTACGGTCATGGCGGCGGATGGCGGTAAGGTGGCGCTGCTGCCAGCAGCAGCGCCATACCAGTAGACCGCCGCAGACCGTATCATGACCCATGATACGGCCTGGTGGTGTTCCGCTGGCAGACGCTGCTGCTGGCAGCAGGGCCACATCTCGTCTCCTGCTGGAGGACCCCCTGCTAGCATGTAAGTTGGGTGCTTTCACAGGGGAGGGGGGTGTTGTGTGTGTTGGGGTGTGGGTGTATGTTTGTGCGTGAATGCATGCGGGTGTGTGGCGTGTGGAATGCATGTGTGCATGAATGGGTGTGAGTGTGCGTGTATGTGGTGTTGTGTGAATGCGTGGGTGCTTGTATGTATGTCAGTGTGTGTGGACGTGTTTGTGAATGTATGTATGCATGCGTGGGTGAATGTGGGTCTGAGTGTGTGTCTGCGTGTGTATGTTGGTGTGTGACGGTGCGAGTATGTTGTGGGGGGTCAGGAGTGGGGGGACAACTCTGGGGAGGGCGAGGGGCAGGGGAGACCCCTATCAGTGTCAGGGAAGGAATTCCCTGACACTGATAGTGCCTACTGCCATGGTTTTCGTGACAGTAAGAAAGCCAAGAAAACCATGGCGGTAGGTGGGGTCATAATCCCGTGGGTGGGACAGTGACGGCCGCCTGGCTGGAGACTAAAGTCTCCAGTCCGGCAGCTGTTACCGCCCTGGTGGACGGAGTGGTACAATGTCATATTTTGGGGAGAGATAAAGCCAGCATGTTGGCAGTACCTTTCTCCAAAATACCTCCATCCACCAGGGTTGTAATGAGAACCTATGTGTCCTGCTCTTGAGATGGTGCCACCTGAAGTGGAACGTAACACCTTGAGAAGCATATTTGCATGCAGTTACACTAATACACATGGCTCGCCTTCATTGGCAGTTATCCCTGAAGTACTGAAACAAGTACAGAATAAGCATGGACTATACATGCTCAGGACTTACAAATTAAATTAATAGGAAACTTCTCCACAGTTTCCTCAATTATCCTGAGCAAGGTTAAGGGAGAAGCTTCAGTTCTAGTTAGTCGTTAGATACTAGAAGCAGTTTCATTTCAAGATCGTGAAAGGGGACTACTGAAAATAATTGCGGATGTTTACACCTCTGTTGGTTGTGATCTCTCGGGCTCACGAGACGTTAAGCCACAAAAAAACCTAAAAGTGACAGTGAAGGTTAAATTAAAGATAAATCTGCAGCGGAAGGTTGAAAGAAACACAGGGAGAGAGAGAGAGCAAAGACAGATTTGATTTCCTGCAATTCGGTAACCTAATAGGGTGGTTATAATTTAGGAGACTGCAATTAAATTAAAACGTCAGAAATCAGTATTCTGATAGTAAGTTTTCATATTCTTTGCAGCACATTGACAATAAATGAGCAGAAATGGGGAGTCGATCTGAGTACAGAAGAAAATAATTTAGCAGGAAAGGTGAAGCAGGATGAGAGACTGAAGTCAGAGTAGAGCGGGAAGAGAAAGCATTAGACTGTAAAACTCCACTTAAGACTTTCTAAGAAACATGCTGAGAAAGCTGTGTGCACTCCTGCTAAACAATACTTGGGTGAGTACACTAGTTGACAGTGCAGCAGAAATCACAATAGCACATCTGATGCTTCAGAAGTTTCTCGTGGTGAATCCAACTGATGAGTTCATATGAGTTGAGACTCCAGATAAGCATTTAAATCCTCCTATTGGGGGTTTAATTAAATGGCACCTATAAGAAATAAAGGTAGAACCTCTCAGCCTCTCCCTACTCTGAAAGAACTAACCCTAGAAGAAAGCCGTAACATCAATAGCTTCAGATACATTTGAGCATACAGTGGATTACACAGATGAATGTGAAGATGCCATCACTACAGTTGCAACTCTTCAACACAACTCCCTGGTTTATTATGAACCACCACCTTAGTCAACATTGATTGAGATGATGCCTTTTTGAAAAATAGGAATTTATGAGAATGACTCTTAACTTTACACAGATGACTTTTCATCATGCTGTACAGTTACTTTATGCCATAGATTTCTTATCTTATTGCTTATCATTGGTACTGTAACAGGTATTCAATTGCAACTTGGTTCTATTTGTTTATATCTCTAGGAGTGGTTATTTTCATCATGTGGCTATCAATGATAATCGTCAACCTAGTGCTGTTAAATGGAAATTTGGTCCTTGAAAGAACTGTCCCACAACCTGCAACCACATCTTTCATCCCAGAGAGCCTGAAGATATCTCTACCCTGCAAACATCAGAGACTATCCTGTGCCCAAGAGCATAGTTTAGGATAAAGTTCTTAATCATTTGTGGGAACCGTCTGAGACTTTGCAATTACCATATGTGTTGAAAGTTTCAATTAATTCCTGGTTCTATTTCAGATGACTGGGACACAGAGACTGTAAACAATATTTCTAATGTACAGTCATATGCCACCTTGAACAATGAAAATCCTTACTTCAATGCATTGATTTATAAAGGAATGTATTGTTTTCATCATTATGCACATTATTACATACATGAAACTAGTTATCCTAAAGAAGTATCTAATTGCAAATTGTGAGTTTCTCCCTCTTAATAGACATTACAATTTCTTTCAAGAACTTTTGCTTTTTTCAGCGGTTGGCAAGTCACATCTTTCAGCCTTTTACTTTTCTCAAAGTCCTAAACAACTCCAGAAAAATTTAATCAATACCAACAAACTGATCTTTTCAAAAAGATTTAGTTAGAATTTGACTATCCAAGGATATGAGTATTGGAAAGAAAATATTGATGAGGAAAGCATTTGGGGAACAAGATGTTGGCAAATTCAGGGCAAGGAAGCCTTATTTTGAGCATGTATTATAACTGAAGAAATGATTATTCTGAACAAAACTATCCAGCAGACTGCCTGGCTGGGATTTGGAACCTTGGAAGACCGAAGGGAAGCATCTATACCAAAAGTTAATTTAACCTTGTTAAATAATTGGCTATTACACATGAATATTTCAGATTCTGAAATAAATTAGATGATCCAGAAAGGAACCAATAATTCTTCTCAGTACCCTTCTGAAGTTTTAGCCTTCTTTCCAATACCCTTGTTCTGGAAGCTAATCGCCCCAATCTGCGATATAGCACACAAGCACCTTTAGTCATTATCATATATAATGTAGGCAAGTTGTGCCAACAATGGCTTGAATATTCCAGTGTTTTGGCTGTGAAAGTTCATTTCACCTTAATTAAAGAAAATATGGATTTTTCTGTTTTTCACTTTGTGACCAAGCCCCACTAGAAATAAATTATTCATACCAATAGGAATATTTGCCATTTATAATGAATGGAATAAATGCTCAGAAAAAGAATCTGGAAAGAGAATTAGGCAGATAGATTTAAAAACCTGCAGTGTTTAATGTTATCATCAATGTCATGCACAGACTTTCTAAATTAATGTTCTCATTAAACCACATCATGTTCTCAGATGTGAATCTTCTTAAAGGAGACTTGGCTCCATAACAATATGGCCAGGCTCAGTTTTGAGCTATGATACCATTGGTTTGGGTCTTACAGTCCTTTGGATCAGGTTATGTGCCTCAGCACGTTCTGACTGAGACCCATATTTTTGAGCCTTTAAATCTCAAAATACCCATAGAGAACAAAAATGAAAAAATCTACAAACACTTTGTTGAGTATTTAACAAATGGATGAAGCAACTTTTTGTGTTAGTGGAAATCCACTTGTTTCATGGCTAATGTGTGTTATTATTTCTCTACCTATTACAGCTTTTCAGAAATATAAATCTGCTGTGAAACAATGCACAATTAACATCTATTGCATTCATGAATGTTTCGTTGTTCTTGTATTTGTTTAAGTGAAGATAATCCTGAGCTTTTCCATATTTTCAGGTGAAGAAATTAAATCCTTTAGGTCACACTCTTCTATGTAATACTATTTCCTTGCATGGCATGTGTAGTGCTTTGATGACGAGGTTAAGTTGTATTCTGCCAGTTACTCATACTTCACAGATGGTGTTTGTCCTTATCTTTCCAAGAACCTGTGAACGGGTCAAGTCATTCCGACAATAACTTCAATAAGACACCTGACACAGACAGACTTCACTAAGACAGCTGGTGTGACACCAGTCTACATAAGTGCTGTTTTTTCTCTATTTCAAGACCAGACAAGAACAATAACATAAAATGTGTAGTCTGGATTGGAGTGTCTTGAGGTTATTTGTTTATAAGAATGCATCTAAGACATGCACATGGGTAATGTTAGACATTCCAAACGTTATGTTGGAAATTCCAAGCTCAGATAAGATACATTACAAAAGGCCAGACACTTCACCACTTGTCAGGAGAGGTCCTTCACCCCATACTATCACACAAGATACTGCCAGATGATCTTAAAACTGCTCCGATGCTGTCACGTAGGCTTTCATTATTCTAATGAGGCTACTGGATTTTGAGCACAGAATCGCCTGAGGTGTGGGAGACTGAGTCTGACCCACTCCAGGTGACGCCTGTCACCCTAATCCAGGTTTTGCTCCAGCTAACTAACAGTGCCTCATCCCTACCCAAGGGCAGGGATGATTGGGCAGCGGAGTGCATGACATAATTGATTTCTCAGGGAAATCGTGGTGACTCAGGTCTCATCCATTTCTCTCAATTACATTAGTCTCACATACACAATGACAAACAGAGGCAGTACATGTTTCAATGAGATTTTAATGAAGCGACTGCATCTTGGATAGCAAAGCATGTGCTGCAATAACCAGGGCGATACAGCATGACAAGATTAAAATTGTGACAAGGGGAGTGAAGCATAGAAATAACGCTACCATATTAGAGTCAATAGATTAATTCTTACCAAGGCTATAATAGAGCACAGCGTGTTAAGCTCTAATTCTGCCCTTCAGGTACCCCTGGGAAGACATCATCACCCATACCTGAGCAAAGGCCTGAAGTCTACATAAGCAACTGTAGTGAAGCATTCAGCAATCAGCATACAGTTGTGGTCCTCTGGCTGGAATCTCCCTCTAACGTGTAAGGGACAAGGAAGTGTTTTTATAACAAAACAGCTGATGTTCTGAGAAAATGTCCCTATGTAAGGACGTGTGTTTTTTACCATGAATACCAGAGACAAAACTTTTACCACGTTCACTGGCAACCTATGTCACTACAGCCTTGAACGAAGCACAGAGTGAGCAAGAATGTCTTGTTTGAGAACGTAGTGCTGGCCTAAGCAAAAACAGCTAGATAGGGAGAAATTAAAACAAGACCGGTAAAGAGGCTTTTGTTAAAATAATAAATGACGCTGACTAAAATATGTCTAGGTTAAAGTGCACTGCAGCAGGCCTAATGTGCTAAAATAACGTGCATGGAGCTATGACTACAATGGCTACACAACAATGCTAGCAGCATCTCGTTCTGCGCAGAAAAACTGATATGGAGCCAAGTCCAAGGGAGAAGCTAAAACTAATGTCTGTTTTCCGTCTTGATAGAACACTTACTCCCGACTGCTAACTACAACATTTTGCTGTAAACAGGCATACAGTGAATTGATTCCCCCTAAGACACTCTTGATGAAAGTTCTGATGCTCCATGCAGTCTTATTGTAAACGTTTGTTTTAAGGTGTTAGGTTGCTATATGATATTTTAAATATGGTAGAAATGTTCATTTTGTTCTCGTTGTTCACAGCACACATTTGTGCTATTTTAATAATATTCTATGTGGGTCTTTTAGGTGTTCTAGGCAACATGATGATACTGTTGAAATAAATGTTTTTTTAGTTAAAGTGTCTTTCTCCTAATACAGTTTGTGTGTGAGATATTGTAAAAAGTGAAATTGGCCTTCTAAAATGCTCATTGTGTCCCTGAACTCACATTTAGAGGACTTTTAGTAAATCAAAAGCACCATTGCCACTTCGACTATGTATTGGGTGGGGTTCTGCAGGGCTACAATAACCGGTCTTTCACATTCAAGCATTGGTGCATTGAAATAAGTTCACTCATGTCACCCATGGGTACAAAAACAAACCTTGTAGAGCTAAGCCAAAGGGAAGCAAGGGAGATAGGAAAGGACAGGGCCTCTGGACATAAAAGCTAGGTCTCTATCAGTAGAACCTTACATAGATCCATCTTCTTTCCAGGCAAATATATCTACATGGGGGAGGGAGACTGGCTGAGAGGCAACACCTTTCATAGCATATGTTCTTTTTTGTTCCAGGTGGAATGCGCTAGAGCCTGAAACAAACTAGAAAGATGCCTGTAATGAGAAGACAGAAGGAAGAGTTCAAATCCTGTAGGACAAGGGAAGTGGGACTCCATCTAAGTGAGGGTAAAAGCCTAACATCAAGGTAGCATTAAACCTAGGACATATGAGTCATGAACTGGAATTCATAATGAATCCCCACTATGAGAATTTACAGAATGAGGCTAAAAGATTCATAACCATAGAATAAGTTATGGAAGGATTCAAATTCATGTAAATTCATGTAATCATTAATCAAATGTTTCCAGATATCATACATCCTGACTCTGTATCTGTAATTTATCAACCTAGAGATTCTTAGAACTGATTTCCACAAGTTTGTTCTTCATCAGTATCACACAGAATTACCTTGCCTTCTCAGATTTCCACACACAGCAGTAGTACACAACACAAAGAAAGGGTCCTCCTTCACTTCCCACTGCATGCAAAACCAGTGTTTCCACAGCCTCCAAATCAAACTCCCCTCATAGATAGCAATAATGCAAGGGGGATCACGGGGGGTTTGAAAAGTTCACCAGTTATGGAAAAAAAATAGAAAAAAAACAGAAAGAGAACAAGCCAAGTTCTGATGCCACACTACACACACTGCAAGGAGCTAGCAGTCATTGAATGCTTCAAGGGTACACCTTTCGGAGTAATTGTTGCTTGCAACTGAAGAATTATAGATGGCTCTCCAGCATGCAGTGTTCCTGTTCAAGAGTTTCTGTATACCACTGAGGCTAGCTTAACCCCTTCGCTGTCAGGCCCTTTTCCCTCCTGTGCCGAGCCTTTTTTTTGGGGCTATTTAGGGCAGTTCACACTTAGGCCCTCATAACTTTTTGCCCACATAAGCTATCCACTCCAAATTTGTGCCCTTTTTTGCCAACATCCTAAGCATTCTAGAGGTACCCAGAGTTTGTGGGTTCTCCTCGAGGAGACCAAGAAATGAGCCAAAATACAGAAAACAAATCATTTTTTTCAAAATAATGGGAAAAAGGGCTGCAGAAGAAGGCTTGTGGTTTTTCCCTGAAAATTTCATCAACAAAGGATTTGCGGTGCTAAAATCACCATCTTCCCAGCTTTCAAGAACAGACAGACTTGAATCAGAAAACCAAAATTTTCAGCACAATTTTGGCATTTTACTGGGACATACCTCATTTTTACTATTTTTTGTGCTTTGAGCCTCCTTCCAGTTAGTGACAGAAATGGGTGTGAAACCAATGCTGGATCCCAGAGAGCTAAACATTTCTGAAATGTAGACAAAATTATGAATTCAGGAAGGGGTAATTTGTGTAGATCCTACAAGTGTTTCCTACAGAAAATAACAGCTGAAATAAAAAAATATTGAAATTGATGTAAAAACAAAACAGTCATTTTTCTCCGCGTTTTACACTGTAACTTTTTCCTGCAATGTCATATTTTCAAAAGCAATATACTGTTACGTCTGCTGGACTCTTGTGGTTGCTGGGATATATAGGGCTTGTAGGTTCATCAAGAACTGTAGGTACCCAGAGCCAATAAAGGAGATGCACCTTGCAATGTGTTTTCATTGTATTCCGGGCATACAGCAATTAATTTGGTGAAATATAAAAAGTGAGAAATAGGTATCAAGAAAACCTTTGTTTTTCCAAAATGGGCACAAGATGAGGTGTTGAGAAGCAGTGGTTAATCGCACATCTCTGAATTCCGAGGTGTCCACACCAGCATGTGAATTACAGGGCATTTCTGGAATAGATGTCTTTTTTTACACACTGTCTTACATTTGGAAGGAAAAAATGTAGAGAAAGACAAGGTGCAATAACACTTGTTTTGCTATTCTGTGTTCCCCCAAGTCTCCCAATAAAAATGGTACCTCACTTGCGTGGGTAGGCCTAATGCTCGCGACAGGAAACACAACATGGACCCATCACATTTTTACACTGAAATCAGACATGTTGTTTGCAAAGTGCTAGCTGTAGATTTGGCCTCTAGCTCAGCCGGCACCTAGGGAAACCTAACAAACCTGTGCATTTTTTAAAACAAGACACCCAGGGGAATCCAAGATTGGGTGACTTGTGGGGCTCTGACTAGCTTCTGTTACCCAGAATCCTTTGAAAACCTTAAAATTTGGCCAAAAAAACACAATTTCCTCTAATTTCGGTGTCAGAAAGTTATGGAATCTGAGAGGAGCCACAAATTTCCTTCCACCCAGCATTCCCCCGAGTCTCCCGATAAAAATGGTACCTCACTTGTGTGGGTAGGCCTAGCGTCCGCGACAGGAAGTGCCCCAAAACACAACGTGGACACATCACATTTTCCCAAAGAAAACAGAGCTGTTTTTTGGAAAGTGCCTAGCTCTGGATTTTGGCCTCTAGCTCAGCCGGCACCTAGGGAAACCTACCAAACCTGCGCATTTTTGAAAACTAGACACCTAGGGGAATCCAAGATGGGGTAACTTGTGGGGCTCTTACCAGGTTCTGTTAGCCAGAATCCTTTGCAAACTTCAAAATTTGGCCAAAAAAACACTTTTTCCTCTATTTCGATGACAGAAAGTTCTGGAATCTGAGAGGAGCCACTGATTTCCTTCCACCCAGTATTCCCCCAAGTCTCCCGATAAAAATGGTACCTCACTTGTGTGGGTAGGCCTAGTGTCCGTGACAGGAAATGCCCCAAAACACAATGTGGACACATCACATTTTCCCAAAGAAAACAGACCTGTTTTTTGCAAAGTGCTTAGCTGTGGATTTTGACCGCTAGCTCAGCCAGAACCTAGGGAAACCTAACTAACCTGCACATTTTTGAAAACTAGACACCTTTGGAAATCCAAGATGGGGTGACTTGTGGTGCTCTCACCAGGTTCTGTTACCCAGAATCCTTTGCAAACCTCAAAATATGGCTAAAAAACACTTTTTCCTCACATTTCGGTGCCAAAAGTTCTGGAAACTGAGAGGAACCACAAATTTCCTTCCACACAACGCTCCCCCAAGTCTCCCGATAAAAATGGTACCTCGCTTGTGTGGGTAGGCCTAGCGCCCGCGATAGGACATTTCCCAAAACACAACGTGTACACATCACATTTTCCCAAATAAAACAGAGCTGTTTTTTGCAAAGTGCCTAGCTGTGGATTTTGGCCTCTAGCTCAGCCAGCACCTAGGGAAACCTAACAAACATGCACATTTTTCAAAACTAGACACCTAGGGGAAACTACGATGAGGTGACTTGTAGGGCTCTGACCAAGTTCTTTTACCCAGAATCCTTTGCAAACCTCAAAATATGGCTAAAAAAACACTTCTTCCTCACCTTTCAGTGCTAAAAAAACACAATTTCCTCTAATTTCGGTGTCAGAAAGTTATGGAATCTGAGAGGAGCCACAAATTTCCTTCCACCCAGCGTTTCCCCAATTCTCCCGATAAAAATGGTACCTCACTTGTGTGGGTAGGCCTAGCGCCCGCAACAGAAAATGCCCCAAAACACAACATGGACACATCACATTCTCCCAAAGAAAACAGACCTTTTTTTTGCAAAGTGCTGAGCTGTGGATTTTGGCCTCTAGCTCAGCCGGCACCTAGGGAAATGTAACAAACCTGTGCATTTTTTAAAAGTAGACATCTGAGAGAAGCCACAAATTTCCTTCCATCCAGAGTTCCCCCAAGTCTTCCAATAAAAATGGTACCTCACTTTTGTGGGTAGGCCTACTGCAGCGAAAGGAAATGCCCCAAAACACTATCTGGACACATCAAAATGATCAAACACAAAACTACCTGTTTTTGCGGGGGGGGGTCTGCATTTTTGGTCCTGGGCTCAGCAGCCATCTAGGGAAGCCTACCAAACCCAGACATTTCTGAAAACTAGACACCCGAGGAAGTCCCGGGAGGTGTGACTTGCGTAAATCCCCCAATGTTTTCTTACCCAGAATCCTCAGCAAACCTCAAATTTAGCTAAAAAATCTAAATTTTCCCACATTTATGTGTAGGATCACTGCACCAGGACAAATTTCCTACCACCCAGCGTTCCCCTCAGTCTCCCACACTTGTGTAGGTGGGCTAAGTGCTTGTGACATGGAAGAGCCAAAAACGTGTTGAAATTGAGGGGGAACCAAAGTGGGTCCAAAAGGGCAGTTTGAAAAAAAACTTTTTGAGGCTGACAAGTGCAGCAGATTTTTTATTGGTATAGATGAGACAGTGCTGGATGGTAGGAATGTTGTGGTTTCCTGCAGATTCCGGAAGGTTCTATCAGAAAAATGTGGGAAAAATGTGTGATTTCCTGCAAACTTGGAGGTTTGCAGGGCATTGTGGGTAAGAAAATGGTGCGGGGTGTATTTGAAGCACACCACCCTGGAATCACCCAGATGTTTAGTTTTCAGGTGTGTCTAGGTCTTGTGGATTTTTCTACATGGCAGCGTCCCAAAGTCCATAAAGTGAAGCCCTCACCATTCCAAGTGGGACGATTTTGAGAGTTAGCAAGGCTATCATGGCCCAAATGTAAAGCCAAAACCCAAAATAATCAAATGTCCTCTTGCTTGCCGTGGGAAAAGATGTCTTAGTGTGCTGGGAGAGCTGAAAAACTGTTACGCCCTTCAGTTAGGGTGGGGGCATAACAAAGTCCATACTGGTTGGTAGCCACCACCCCACTATGCTTTGTTTTTTTTTAAAGAAATTATTTCATTTTTTAAAAATTCCCTGGCACCTAGTAGACTTTCTGCCCCTTGGGGTGTGGATCAGGGGTAATTGCCTCACCTGCCCACTGGTGGGCAGAACACCTTTGGCCCCATTTATTTGGGGTGGGGGTATAGTTATACCCCCACCCTCCTATTTGGAAAACAAAATCTTCCCTGGTCTCTGCTGGGATTTCTGCCCCTCGTGGGGGCAGATGGACCTTCCAAAAATAGGCCAAAATAGGCCAAAGGGGGGCAGATATGGCCAACAGTAATGTGCCCCTATGGGGAGCGACCCTTACCTAAGGGGCTGCTCCCCCAAACAAAACACACACATACACACACACCAATCCCTGGTGCCTAAATTGTTTCTGTCCCCCCGGGGGCAGATCGACCTAGTAGAAATAGGCCGATCTGCCCCCAAGGGGAGCAGAAATGGCCTAAAATAAATTTGCCCCCCCAGGGGAGCGACCCTTGCCTAAGAGGGCGCTACCCATATGTAAAAAACAGAAGTAATCATAAACAAAAATATATCCCTGGTGTCTTGGGGTTTCTGCCCCCCCGGGAGCAGATCGGCCTAATTATAATAGGCAGATCTGCCCCCAGGGGGGACAGAAAAGGCCTAAAAATATTTTGCCCCCCGGGGGAGCGGCCCTTCCCAAGAAGCTGCTCCCCTTATGCACAAATATGAGAAAAAAAAAGAAATTCCCTAGTGTCTAGTGGTTTCTAACCCCCTTGGGGACAGATTGGCCTCATAAAAATAGGCCGATCTGCCCCCAAGTAGAGCAGAAATGGCTTAAATACAATTTGCTCCCCAGGGGAGCGATCCTTGCCTAAGGAGTTGCTCCCCACCACTCCCCACTTCTAAAAAACTAGAAAAAAAAGAAAAAGATCCCTGGCGCCTAGAGGTTTTTGCCCCGTGGGGGCGGATCGGCCTAATAACAATATGCCGATCTGCCCCCGGGGGGGGCAGAAATGCCCTAAAATAAATATGACCCCTCCGGGGGAGCGACCCTTGCCTGAGGGGTCGCTCCCCTTTGCGTGAAAAAACAACTCCCTGCTGTCAAGTAGTTTCTGCCCCCCTTGGGGGCAGATTGGCCTCATAAAAATAGGCTGATCTGCCCCCAAGGGGAGCAGAAATGGCCTAAATATAATTTTCCCCCTAGGGGAGCCACCCTTGCATAAGGGGTCGCTCATCACCTCTAAAAAACTAAGAAAAAAAAATTGATCCCTGGCGCCTAGAGGTTTCTGCTCCCAGGGGGAGGCAGAAAAGGCCTTGAAAAAAATTGCCCCCCTGGGGAGCGACCCTTGCCCAAGGGGTCGCTCCCCTGATGCCAATTTCCTTATTGTAAAAAATCCCTGGTGTCTAGTGGGCATTTCAGCAGCCAGATTGCTTTAATTCCCTTTGAAGCCTCACAGACCCCCATCACATGATCCGAAGAGAAATCCTTTGCATTTCTCTTCCGGTCACGTGGCCTCTGATGAGGTCAGCACGCAATCATGTGCTGACGTCATCAGATGTCACTGGCGGGGGGGGGTCGGAGGTGGAAGGGGAAGGGCCTCCCTTCCATCCCTGCCCTGGGGGGGTGGGAGGAAAGCCCACATCGGGAGTGCTAGCGCTTCTTCTGAGCTCATGTGCCAAGACGTAATGGTTACGTCCTCAGCACAGGAGCACTGTGCCGGTGGACGTAACCATTACGTTCCCAGCACAGAAGGGGTTAACTTCAAATTGTTTTTTCAAAACTTTAATGAAGTGGTATATAAATTTGAATTTTACTACCCAAAGCCAAGATTATATTAAGTAAGCATATTGTTAAAAAAAGTCACCAGCTCTAGTTTATTGAACTAACTATAATGTGCTCCTCCATTATGCAGTGATGATTTTCCAGGCTCTGCACCTATTCCTGCACAAATGTCCAACCCACATACTCATCCCTTTTCTTCAACTAGTATCAGTTTAATCCAGGTCTGTCTAAGACTGCCTGTGACAAGCTTAATGTTTGGAAAGGGGGCGTTTTCCCATTAGTGGGGGCAAAAAAATGGCACAAAGATATCTATGAGATTTCTTGCGTCATTTATTTCTGCACTTTTAACGCCTGCTCAGAGCAGTCGTTAAATTGAAAGAAACCATGCCCTTGTTTTCAATGGGCCTCAAAGGGATTTGCAGGATTAGCATCAACATTTTTTACACTAATCCTGCAAAGCTCCGAACTAGCGTCACAAATTTTGACCCTAGATCCCCTAACTACTGCCAATCAACATCTAAGATACGGTACACACATGGTGGCATTAGGGGGGCGCTAAGTGGCGAAAGAAAAGTGGCGCTGCACCAGGTGCCGGGGCCTAAGTGTCCTTTGTGATGGGAGTAATGTTGAGAAAGGTGGTATCACATTATACAGTAGATGACTAGAGTTTATCAATTTTAGATTCTGTATAGTTTTAGCAGTCTGGGTACTGTTCAGAGAGGTAAGGCAGGGAATGTCATGACTTGTCAAAGGTGCCCACCCCCAATCCTATCTCAGAGTATTGCTACTCAGAGTGTTATTCATGCTGTCTGGCAGTAATAAGTCTACCCAGGATTGTGGTTGTCACATATGCTGTCCATTTGTTACCACCTTCCATCAACAGCCCAGTCAATGCTCTCCCCATTCACGTGCTTCAAAAGCTATGACTATACTGTCCATCTGAGTGACAAGCTGTAGCATGATTCAAGGATCTACTGCAGGACTTAATGATCCATGTATTTGAGGATCTACTGAAGGCTTTGAGGGACCTGAAATTCGACAATCTACTGCAGGGGATCCCACAGTATATAAATATCACAACCACAGCATGGCCAGGTGCTTGGTCTTCTTCCTTGTTGATGAGAGTGTGCTTCTTCTTGGGCTTACTTCTACACCTCTGGAGGAGCACAACATGGCTGCACCATTGTGCTTCCTAAAACGCTAAGGAGAAGGGATGTTTATTTGACCTTTTGTAACATGTAAAATGAACTGTTAAATGTGGTGCACTGAAATATATTATTAAAAGTGCACAATGAAAATTAACGTTTATATAATCTACCTTCATACTCGTTTGCAAGAATGTCAATCTTATAGTATTTTAGAAATATTATTCTTTATACTCATTTTATATTCAAGAAGTTAAACATGTAAATATGTTTTAACTAAAAGTATATTAGTGGTCATTTTAGTTGGTTGGAGTGAAGGCCACATTATTTTTGTATGTTCTGATCTTCAACATCAAAGCTTGTTTTTCTAAAGCTGCAGGTGCTAAAGTTAAAAAGGAGCTCATTGTGCACAAGAGGTAAGAGGATCTGAGAGAACGCTACAAAATGAGTATCCTGGCGCTGGCAGCTATAGCTTCTGAGATTCTTGAATGCAAGGGTTTATAAAGGTGGGGTGTCGACGGCTTCAGAAGACTGAATTGTTAATTATAACTGACTTACAGTTTTGTTTTTCAAATGAGAGTTTTTGTCATAATGTCATCACACCTGGAAAAAAACTGATTTAAGAGTAGTTTAGATGGCGAGGGATTCAGACTCTCTTTGCCCCTTGCTCAGAGTGGACCTTTTTGAGGTCCTCATACTTTCTATGTGGCTTTTGCCACCGCACCTCTCTTAGACAGAGCCTTGTACTGAAACTCTGTTTGCTAACCTTCCTCAGATATTCCTTTAGTATTAGATTTGTTTAGGAGCTATATTCAATGGTTAGGCAAGATAGAATCTAGACTCCAAATACTTTTCCTGATTTTCTTCATTGTTGTTATTGAAGTCTTGGACTTCTAAATGTTGCTTTGTTTTAATATTGTGCAACACCTTAACTCTCCATTGGTGATTTTGTATCTCTATACTATGGTTTTGAGACTCACCTATGTAACTTTGCCTTCCAGTCTGTAATAAAGTCCACTGAAACTTTGATTTAGACTCTGAGGTTTCATGTGTGTCTATTAAGTTGCACTGTAATTGATGTGAATGGTTTGGCAAAATTATCTCTTCATCTCTATGAACAGAGAAGAAAAGCTTCATCAGACCCCAGATAAAAAGATAGGGCCCCTAGCTCTATCACCTCTCTTCCTGACACTCCATTTGAGATTAGCTTCAAGTCAGGTGTCGAGAACATCTTCCCAGAAGGTTTTGTTTGTGGAACATTTTTAAATCCCTTCTTCAGTGTGACTTCAAAGACTTTCCTGGCGTCCTTGTAATTATTAGACCTCTGTCCTATGATCTGCATCTTCATACTGGGATTCTGTCAGACCCTCAGATCTGACCCGCTTCACCCAACCTGAGCTTCTGCGGTCTTATAAGCTGATCCTATATGAACCTTTGTGTCTGATCAGTGTCTCAAGTTTTGCAGCTTTAACCACTGCCGCAGGACTTGAAAAGGTGGAGGCTAAGTTACATTTTCGCCCCTCTTAGAGGAACAGGATACCGGTGTTGTACACACCAGGGTCAGTTCCAACAGCTCAGTAATGCAGAGAGACTCAACACAATACATGCAATTGCATGTTACTGATCTGCTGGTATAAGCTACCTTGTCATTGGAGTAGTAGTAGGATGGACATGTCATGTTAACTTTTCCTGTGATATGTGACTAAATGGGAACAAGATGTATTCTGCCTTGTCTTGTTTTCTTTGGTTTAACTTTTTTCTCCTTTTCTAGGTCATTTTTTTGTTGATGAGTTCAATGATGAGTATGGAAAGAGATGCATCAAGGTTTTGGCACTAGTAACCTCTTGGATGGGACTGTGGCTTTGATCACAACCTCATTTAACTTGCTTTTGCTAGCACTTAGGCAGCACTTTATGCATTTAAGCTGATTCAATGTTTTCCTGCAGTCTCAATATAACATTCAATATAAACAATATGGAAAAATCACTGCTACAAGTCATCAGAACAAGACCAGTGTCACAATGGTTCTTTCGGCCCTCTCAAGATTACGGTATTGTGCCACTCATATGTTGAATTTTTACCATAGTGCATCAGTTACTACACTAACTATTGCATGTCTCTGGTAAAACCCCAGGCACAAATGGGTTTCCGGTGGAATACTACGCCACTCATCAAACTAGCCTAGCTCCTCGTCTATTGGAAATGTATAATGATACACATGGCTGGGGTGAACTACCTAGCTCCCTGCATGAGGCCCTCATAGTGGTGCTGCCCAAACCAGGTAGGGATCCAATTAAAGCAAGCTCATATTGGCCACTATCAATGTTGAACATTGATTGTAAGATACTGAGCAAGATTCGTGCTAACAGACTCCTTCTGATGCTATGTGGACTAGTGCACCCAGATCAATGTGGTTTTATACCTCAAAGAGCTGCACACTACAATATACGCTGATTATGTCATGTCACTGATGCAGTGTCCCAGGGGGACGACTGCCTGGTGGAGGTCTCCCTGTATTTTGAGAAAGCATACATCAAGCTCAATTGGCAATATCTCCTGCATGTGCTGGAATACCTAGAATGGGTCATATCTTCCTAGGCTGGATGAAACTGCTTTACACAGACCCTCGAGCAGAAGTCTGTAGGGTACCCAAATCTCCCATTCTTTCCCCGTTCAAACAGGGAAACACCACAAATGCTCCCTCTCACCAGTGCTCTTTGCGTTGGCCACAGAACTCCTTGTGGCCCAGCTGCGACACAAGGGTCCGGGGTGGGGTATTCGGATTGGTCCGGAGTGTCACAATACCTCTTTATATGCAGACTATGTATTGGTCTATATCTATGACCAAATTAACATTCTACCAGCCTTAAATGATCTCCTTGACCACTTTGGGGAAGTATCTGGCTTGAAAGTTAACTAGGGTAAGTCTTGTATTTTTTCTTCTCTGTGCACTTGAGCTACGATGCTGCAAAGGTTCTGCAGGAGGGCGTCTCCCTTGGTCCTTCAAGACCTTCCGCTACCATGGCGTTAACATGTACCAGTCAGACACCAATCTCCTTTGGGTATTCAAGGCAGGCCCTTAACCTCGGTCCACCTATCCATGTCGTTCTGGACCCGACTTCCCCTCTCACCCATGGGACAGGCATCAATGGCCAAACTGTTAATTCTCCCACTATTTTGTTACCTTTTCACTGCGCTACCAGTGATGCCCACTTCTTCCTTTTTTTATATCTCTAAGAAACCTGGTGACACAACTCGTGATGGGGACGAGTCGTCAGAGGGTCTCCATTGTCACACTCCAGTGCCATTTGCTCGAGGGGAGACTGGTGGTCCCTGACTTTGAGCATTATTTATCAGTGGCCCAGCTGCAGTTGCCAATGTGCTGGTTTGCTGGTGACACCACGATTGAGGGCGCTATGGTAAAGGGAGACCTTGGAGACTGAGATATATTGGAGGGGCTCCTCTCACCAAACTCGTCAACCCATCCAACAGGTAAGCTGGCATATACTGCTAAATTAGTCTGGGGCCAGTATATTCACCACAAAAAAACTCTGCCTCCATACACCCCTCAGCTACCACTATGGAGCATACCCAAACTGAAACAATTAAAACACCTCTTATGAATTTACATTTGCACCCCATAGAGGGAAGTGGTACTTACCCTACTAGGGGACTTATATGCCAAAGGCACGCTACTGTCCTTCCAGGACTTACAGACACACATTGCCTGGACGCAGGGCTATTCTTTGCACACAACTGGATTAGATCAGTTGTGGGTGAGCTCTGGAAGCTGGGCTCCACGAAGATACCATTACACAAGAGACTCCACTGGATGCTAACTCACGGACTGGGCTGGAAGGGCGTCTCAGTGCTGTATTAACTATCTCCACTAAATGTATCTTACACCACACCATTTAAGCAAAATGTTCCCCAACTCGACATCAGTTTGCCCGAGGTGCAATCATTCAGATCAAAGAGGGAAACACCAGGGTTGCTCCCTTTCTCCAGTGCAATCATGCGGATACAACTTTCATCCACATGACGTGGGATTGGGAATGTTCACCCCTGCAACTCCTCTGGTCTGAAGTAATAGGACATATCTCAGATGTAATTGCCTCCCTATTACCACCAGACTCACTGCCAAGTCTCTCAGGGATCACGATGCGAACAAAACTGACCATGCAGTATCTGAAGTTTGTAGACATCGCACTGACACTGTTTGAACGCTTAATTGGCATGTCATGGAAAGCCCCTAACTCACCGCCGATCGACTGCAGGTTATGGACACTCTCCCGTTGGGCCACGGCAGAGGCGAATGCCCCACCTTGCACCGTAGATCATGCTGGATGGTGGAGCTCTCACACCATGGGACACATACCAAATGAAGATATCAGTTAAGTTAAATCCATCCCTTCCAGGCGGGATATCCCCATCCCCCCAGGACCTGGTACAGATAGCTCCTGACCGGACACCACACACTGCTTGAGGGCAACTCCGGGGTTCTCCCTGATCTCCTTCATGTGATTGGGATTGTCCAGCATTACTGGCCCCATTAAATTCCCCCGGCCCGCCTTCCCTTTCTAATCCGCCACCACTGCACATTGGACCTCCCACCACAAATGTGATCTGCCCTTTCTCATGTCCCCCAAGCAGAGCCTTATGCTACCACAATTATATGGATGTTACCAGCCACAATAGGTTGTAGTTCTAATCAGTGGTTGTTTATCCACATATATATATCTAAAGCAACTTCCCTTGATCATGACGGCAATCAATGCACAGATCTGCCAATATACTCACAGCATGTGATTTCTTTTGTTTCTTTCCCTTTTTCCCAAACTCTATCAACCTCCAAGTTGGTTCATCATTTACTTACCTGCTTGCAATTTTATTGTTATGGTTAGGGAGACATGCATATGTCATTTACTCACCTACTTGGTCAGCTGTATACTGCCATGCTATTGGATAATTGTTTCTGTTTTATATATAATACAAGTAAAGATAGATGAAAAAAACGTTTGCATGTCTCAATGACTGTACATTGTTACAATTCATGCAAAATCCTGAAAATTAGAGAATGCATGCATGTTACGTTGACGTAATAGAAGAGTGCAATAGTAGTCTTCTGTTCTGTGTGGTATAAAAAAGCTGCCTCTTGTATGCCTTCTGTTATATCCTTATACCCCTCCCCCTTTCTTTGCTGTCAGTGCTAGTCAAAGTCTTGGACATGTCCCACACTGTTGGTGATGGACGAGACTGGTAAATTCCAAGTCGTTCCCGCAGCAACGTTCGGATCTACAGTTAAGTAGTGGCTTGAGTCTGACAGGTGATAGATATAAGGAGGAGGTTGAAAGTTGAGTGAACTTTTAACTAGTCTCAAGGTATTTTAAAGGGTTTGTTACTTTTGTTAGACACGTCGGTAGCTTTGTGATTAGTCAGGTAAAGATTAGTCTATGATCAGACCAGATCTCATTAAAGACAATGGATAAAGAAGGGGGCAGGTGATGTGTTACCTATGGGATCAGGGGTGGCTGAAAGATTAGGAGCATTTATTTGTAGAGTGAACTCAGGTATTAATACTAGAGTACTTTGAGCGTCAGGATTAAGCATGATCCAGTAATCAAAGTGAAAGGTAGTGTCACTGGAGACAACAGTAAAATGGAAAAACATAAAAATGGTGTTCAGAGTGCTAGGAGGAACAGTGTGGGATGTCACTGGAAATGAGAGAGCAAGGTCCTGTTAGTATAATTTGCCTACGCCTCTTCCAATAATTTTAGAACAGTTTGTCATGGTGGATTTGTTACTGGTTTATGGGCACATAGAACTGTATATGGCGTCCAGGTGCCTTATGAAACCAGCTTTCTGGCTTAGGGGACATTTATCTTGGCAGAGCTACTAGTTAGAAATCGAAGGTGAATGTGTCTCCTTTGGAGGTGTGATAGTTTTTGATGAGTGCAGATAAAATACAATGTGGCTTAAGGATAGTTAGTGCTTCTGTGTGGATGGCATTCTTGTTACTTAATGACATGAACTAAGATAGATTCAAATGTATTGGGAGGGGTTGTTCAAATACTATAAAGGGGCATCAATTCTTAAATAGGGCGTGGAAGTGTATACTTTTCTCACATTTTGCACATTTTAGTAAGAAATATGTAAGGTAGCAAGGCAAGAAGCTATAATGCACATCTTAAAGGGTTGGGAATGGTACCATAAAAACAGAGAGGAAATTGCGGAGGATGAGGAGGTCAGGGGAAATCATGTGGTTTGAATTAATTTGGGATAGTCAATGGGCAGATGTTGAGGGAAGTCCAGTGGTGATCCGTGGAAAAGTTGCTGCATTGAGATGACCGTGTGTAACCCATGTGAGGGTAATGCTTCTAGTATTTGCAGTGCTTGCCAAGGAGCAACGTTCATAACAGAAGTCATGCTAGCACACTAGTGGTGTGTCAGGTCCTGGGTTAAAAAGTATTATTTTTAAGATACCCAGGGATTCTCTCAGGCTTATTCAGGGAGTCCCCTAAGGTTCCTAAAATCTCAAATGTATTTAATTGAACCAATGCCCCCTTCACTATGGGTGAGCTGAGGATGAGAGGGACATTCTGGCATAAATGATATTTAATTCGAACTGCTAGAATTCCACCCTTTAAGCACGATCAAGTTAACAGAGGTATACCATTGTTTACCTGACCTAATGCCACTGAACTGCCCAGCTTGATTGACAGAATGGTGCATGACAAGTAAAAAGGAACTTAGATCAGGTACTAAATTAGATTACCTGTGGGTACATGCACCCATGGATTGACCACAGCCATAAAGAAGCAAGGGCCAGATGTACAAAGCGTTTTGCATGGTGCAAACAGCGCTTTTCGCAGTTTGCGCCATGCAAAACGCGCATCGCGATGCTCATTCCCATTTTGCGAGTCAGTAACCTGGTTACCAACTCACAAAATGGGAATGCGACTCGCAAATAGTAAGGGATGTTTCCCTTCCTATTTGCGATTCGCATCGCGATGTAGAATTGCTTTGTGACCGCAAACGCGGTCGCAAAGCAATTCGCAGTTAGCACCCATTTCAATTGGGTGCTAACCTATTCGCCAAAGGGAAGGGGTCCCATGGGGACCCCTTCCACTTTGTGAATGGCTCTGAATTATTTTTTTTCAGAGCAGGCAGTGGTCCTGCTAAAAAGCTGAACAGCTCAAAGCTATGTTTAGGGAGGGATCTACAGTTCAGTAGATATATCTGAACATGTTTCCATAGGGTATTTGAAACTAGTGGCTGGTAGTGGCTTGAAACCCAGCTTCATATTACATACAGTGCAAACTGTTGGGGACTTAATCATGGGCTGAACATTTTTGCATCTATTTACCTGCAACCTGTTGATATGGTGAAGTGAGTCTGATGTGTAGGTTACCCGCATTTATAGGAACAGAGTTTCTGGCCCTGCCGGTCTCGGATGAGCGCAGATGGGCTTGCCTCTGGCATGCCTTTTGTACGCCCACTGCTCTCCTGCCGGCTCTGGAGGTAGACACCTTAAGGTGCCCTGAAGGTAGGTACGTACTTGCAAACTCCCTTCACTATACTGTCACCAAATACGAGACCTTTGGTATCATCGATAATGTCCTTAGCTTGACAGTACTAGTTTAAATAGAAAATGAATCCAAACCCAGATTCAAATTGGGTGGTGCACAGTCTTTATATTTTATTTCTAAAGAGAACTCTGCTGTTGATACACTGCTAGCTTTGTTTTGAATAGGTCTCCAGTGACCAATATAACCCTGAGGTGACTCATCATTAAGCAACCCTCAACCCTATGGTGAAGAAATGCATATGTGTAAAATATCCCATTACCCAAGGGATCCTTAAGTACTCCCTTCTCGATTGGCTTTGCAACCACCTCATCCCCCATGTCATTCCAAGCATCACCTTCTGATACAGCCAACACCTGATCACCTAAATCTGACTCCTTTGCACCCAAATCACTGAAATATTGATGTATCTCCAGATAATCAGGCAAAAGGTGACCCTCATTTGTGCCACATAGTTCACCTCCCTCTGTGAATGACACTTTCTGTTAATAGTGCTAAGACCACCCTCATTTTGCTCATTCGCAAACAACTTTGTTTGAGAAACCTTCTCCACATTTTTCTTTTTCCTCAATCTTTTGTTTCTTTTCTTTGTCTCCTCGTTCTCCTTTTCCTCCAAAATGCCACATCAGAAGCATCCCCAGCTTCCGTTTCCTATCAATGACTGACAATTGTATCTTCCTCTTGTTAGATGTTGGACTTCTGGTTGACAGAGTTATGTACCCTGTCCATGCAGGAACCAAAAACCTAGTCACAGTAAGTCAGATACACACCCTAGATTAACCTCTGCTCACCCCTTGGTAGCTTGGCACAGAGCAGTCAGGCTTAACTTAAGAGCCAATGTGCAAAGTATTTGTGCAACACTTTAAAGAGTTAAACAGTGAAAGCACCACACAAAATACACCACTACCCCGCTAGAAAAATAGATTATATTTTTCGGAACAAAACAAAGCCAAAACTACAAAAATCCAATGCGTAGAAGTTGAGACAGAAAAATAGAGCTTAATTTAATGAAAAAAACAAGTCCAAAATGAAAAACATTCAATCAGTAGAAGTCGAGATTTGAATTTTTAAAGAATATACTTATTTGTAGTGCTTGGAAGCTTAAAGCACCAACCAGGTCCATCTGGTCATGCTGGACTGAGTCAAATCTGAAAAGTCGGCCAACTGTGGTGAAGTGCAGGTTGGATACAGGGAACAGCCTTGGCCCACTTAAAACAGTACCTTTGTTCACAGTTGCGTAGATGTCAAGACCAAGATCCGAGGAGCAAAGGAGACAATGTGTTGGCGGTGATCCCACAGACGTAGGTGATGCACTGGCTCTGAGCTGCACAAAGCTGGAGATGTGTCGAGAATGGAGCCATGCGACGTGCAGTCGGCAATGGGGTGCTCCAGATCCTTGCAGCAGTGACAATGCACCCGCTTCGATGGAGATGTTGTGTCCTCAATCCTCAGAGCAGCGGTGCTGCATCGATGGAGATGCGCTGTTTCTGATCGGCACAACAGCATTGATGCTCAGGTTCTGGCAGTTGCAGCACTTCATACCCACTTCCAACTGTATTTGGCATCACTTGGCAGGGCAAGACTTGCAGCAAGCAAAGTCCAGTTGCTGCTGCAGGATGGAAAAAAGTCTTTGATGTCCCTGAGACATCAGAAGAACAGGAGGCAGACCAGCAAGCCCTTGGAGCTTCTTTGGTTTTGGGTTGGAGAGATTCAGGTCCAGTCCTTCTCACTAGCAGGCAAGGAGGGCAGCAGGCAGCAGATCTGCACAGCAGAGCAGGCGTTAAGCAGAGTGGCAGTCCTTTCAGCAGCCCAGCAGTCCTTCTTCCTGGGAGAATATCCACAGGTCCAGAAGTGTACTGAGTTGGTAGGGTTGTGGTGCAGTTCTTATAGACAGTGGTGCCTTTGAATTTGGGAAGTCATCAAAGAGAGACCTTTGAAGTGCATAGCGTCCTTGCTCTTCCTGCCCTGGCTCCAGACTCACTACTGGGGGGTATGCAGCCCTTTGTGTGGGATCAGGACACATCCTATTTGGGTGTGTCAGCTCCTCCCTCCCATCCTTGCCAGGATGGCACATCAGGCTGTGGATGGCCGATCAGCCACACCTATTCTCCCTTTGCGTGTGGCTGTCTGTCGTGAATGCACAAAAGCCCATCTGTCACCCACCTAGACCTGTATTCCGGGACAGGAAGAAGCCACCAAATGGTTGAAGTTAGAAAAACCCAACTTTCTAATTTTCAGAATTACAACTTAAAATCTTACTTCACTATACGTTGTGATTCCAGAGACACTGAACTTGGGACCACATCTCTTGCCAATTGGAAATTAAACTTATAAAATGTTATAAGGTAATCCCAATGTTGTCCTAGGAGAGAGAGACAGGCATTGTAGTAGTGAAAAACGATTTTAAGAGTTTTTCACTACTAGAACATGTAAAACTTAAACATGCATGTCCTAATTTGTAAATACACTGCCCTTGGGCTGTCTAGGGTCCACCACAGGGGTGACTTATATCTTGAAGGAGGACAGTTTGGGCCAGGCAAGAGGGTTATCTTGCCAGGTCGACATAACAGTTTAAAACTGCACACATATGATCTGCAATGGCAGGACTGAGACATGTTTGAAGGGCTACTGAAGTGTGTGCCACAATTCGTTTTGCAGGCCTACTAATAGCATTTAATTTACAGACCCTGGGTTCATGTAGTGCACTTTGCAAGGGACTAATAGGTACATCAAATATGCCAGTTGTGGACAAGCCAATGTTACCATGTTTTAAGCAGAGAGCACATGCACTTTAGCACTGGCTAGCAGTGGTAAAGTGCCAGAGTCCCAAAGGTAACAAAAAGAAGGTCAGAAAAAGAGGAGGAGGAAGGTAAAAAGTTTGGGGGTGACCCTGACAAAAGGGCCAAGTCCAACACCTCTGAATGAACCTCTTAATGACATCCTCTTGAACTGCCTCACTAGAGATAGAAACATTACTGCCAATGTCATGCTCTATTTATACCACAACTTAATAAATTAATTAAATTGAGGGGAGGAAAAACATTTGACTCCCACAATAAAAACCACTGTCAAACTGACTTAAAAGATACCTCTGAAACATATGTGCAATAATGATATTGTGTCCAAAGTAAAATGGGACCCAAAACACACACATGATTACCTTGCAGGCACCCAGCGCACAAACATCATTGCCTGCTGACAAGAGCCAATCAGCATAAACTCATAGCAACAGCTGTACTTGTGCTTCTATGTGATCTTGCTGAAAATACTTGCACTCAAGCATGGACGTGCCCAGAGTCGCAAACCAGCAACCGGTAAGGCATGCACAACTGAAACTTGTTCACAGCATTAATGCACCTACCATAACACCAGACACACTTAGGGGCATATTTACAAGAAAGTGGTACATCAGCTATAATGTGCCACTTTTCTTGCACCCCCCTGCATCCCCTAATGTCACCACAATAGCGCTGCATTTACAATATGGTGCACCATGCGCACGTTAGCACAATAGTGTCAAATGTTTTTGATGCTATTGTGGCACATTGGGCAACTAGCACCAAAAAGTATGGCTCTGGTCCAGCAAATGGCACAGTAAAATCTCGTAAATTTCACTGCACCATTTTTTGGGGCCTCCTAATGGGGGAACACCCCCCCCTGCATGCATTATGCGTGGTGCAGGCATATTGTGGCTCAAGGGGTTACAAAGTGGGGCAATGCTTGCATTGCCCCACTTTGTAAATCTGGTGTGGGGAAAAGGCCTCCTTGACGCTACCTTAGCGTCAAAAAAAAAAAAGCTAGGGTGATGCAAGGAGGTGCTAGGAGCTTGTAAATATGCCCCTCAGTCAGCTAAAAATGGAGTTCTTAGAGTAACAGAAACGAAGATTAAGCAAAAGAAAAAGGGAGGCCTTCATAATAAAACTCTTTGAAAAACACAAGAGTACCAACAGAGAGCCAAATATATCCCAAAAATGTGGAAATTAAAAAAATAAATAAACCGTAGTATAAAACAAGCATTTGCAATGCAATGGGTCTCGTGTTTGCTCGAGTTAGAGCTATTTGGGTTGAAAATTAGTATTTGGACTTTTCTTGCCACTCAAACTGAAAATAAACGAGCTGACGGCCGCCATCAACGCAAAGCAGACACACAAAGGGAAATAAAAGTTCACTCACAGTGAAACCTATTGGCAAAAGGCAATTATTCATGTAACTGGCAAAAGTGAAATTATCTATTTAACTGGTGAAAGTACAGTTACCTATGTGACAGGATCGATGTTATGGAAAGCGCTGGACTACTACCCAGCGAGATTGCGCTGCTAAATAAAGAGAAAATGTTGTCCAGAAACAGGATGGAAAACATAAATGTTAGACCTGACAGCCTTAGGGTGGTCACCCCTAACTTTTTGCCTGCCTCCCTCCACTTTTTGGACACTGTTTTTGCTGGCTTTTAGACTCTGCGCACTTTACCACTGCTAACCAGTGCTAAAGTGCACATGCGCTCTCTCTTAAAACATGGTAACCTTGAATCATATCTGATTGGACTATTTAATTTACTTATAAGTCCCTAGTAATGTGCACTCTATGTGCCTAGGGCCTATAGATTAAATGCTACAAGTGGGCCTGCAGCACTGGTTGTGCCAACCACTTAAGTAGCCTGCCACTGCAAAGCCTGTGTGTGCAGTTTCACTGTCACCCCGACTTGGCATTTAAAAGTACTTGCCAAGCCTAAACCTCCCCTGTCTCCACATATAAGTCACCTCTAATGTGTGCCCTAGGTAACCCCTAGAGCAGGGTGCTGTGTGGGTGAAAGGCAGGACATGTACCTGTGTAGTTTACATGTCCTGGTAGTGTAAAACTCCTAAATTTGTTTTTGCACTACTGTGAGGCCTGCTCCCTTCATAGGCTAACATTGCGGCTGCCCTCATACAGTATTGAAGTGGTAGGTGCTGATCTGAAAGGAGTAGGAAGGTCATATTTAGTATGGCCAGAATGGTAGTATAAAATCCTGCTGACTGGTGAAGTTGGATTTAATATTACTAATCTAGAAATGCCACTTTTAGAAAGTGAGCATTTCTTTGCACTTAAATCTTTCTGTGCCTTACAATCCACGTCTGGCTGGGCTTAGTTGACAGCTCCTTGTGCATTCACTCAGACACACCCCAAACACAGGGTACTCAGCCTCACTTGCATACATCTGCATTTTGAATGGTTCTTCCTGGGCTGGGAGGGTGGAGGGCCTGCTCTCACACAAAGGACTGCCACATCCCCTACTGGGACCCTGGCAGACAGGATTGAACTGAAAGGGGACCTGGAGCACTTCTTAGCCACTCTTTGAAGTCTCCCCCACTTCAAAGGCACATTTGGGTATAAAACAGGTCCTCTGCCCTACCTCATTAGACACTTGCTGGAGAAGAAACCAGAACCCTCATCCTGCCAAGAAGAACTGCCTGGCTGCCTAAAGGATTCACCTGACTGCTTTCTACAAAGGACTGCTGCCTTGCTGTTGCCCTGCTGCCTTGCTGAACTCTTGTCTGGCTGTAAAAGTGCTCTCCAAGGGCTTGGATAGAGCTTGCCTCCTGTTCCCTGAAGTCTCAGGACCAAAAAGACTTCTCTTTTTCACTTGGACGCTTCGTGCGCCGAAAGTTTCGACGCACAGCTTGTTCTGCGGCGAGAAAAACGCTGCACACCGACGCTGATCGACGCGGCGCCTTCGGGACGACTGGAACTTCGACGCACGGCCTCGCAAGGACAACGCCGCCCAACCTCCAGAGGAGAAATCGACACGACGCCTGCCGTGAGAGCGAAATGTCAACGCACAGCCCTGCAGAACGACGCGCAGCCAGTAAACAAGCAGGAGAATCCACGCACAGACCCGGGACATCTGGTAATCCCCGTGATCCACAGAAAGAGACTGTCCGCGCGCCGGAAAACGACGCACGACTTCCCCGCGTGAAAAATAACGACGCAAGTCTGTGTGTGCTGGGGAGAAATCGACGCACACACCCTTTTTCCACGTATCTCTTCTTCTGTGGCCCTCTGAGGAGATTTTCCACTCCAGCCCAGGTACTTTGTGCTTGAAAGAGACTTTGTTTGCTTTTTAAAAACTTAAGACACTTTATATCACTTTTCAGTGATATCTCTACAAATTCACATTGCAACTTTATTTGTTTTGACCTACAATTATCCTGATAAATATTATATATTTTTCTAAACACTGTGTGGTGTATGGTGCTATATGGTGGTATTGTATGATTTGTTGCACAAATACTTTACACATTGCCTTCTAAGTTAAGCCTGACTGCTCGTGCCAAGCTACCAGAGGGTGGACACAGGATAATCTTGGATTGTGTGTGACTTACCCTGACTAGAGTGAAGGCTTTTGCTTGGACAGGGGGTAACCTGACTGCCAACCAAAAACCCCATTTCTAACATTGGTGATCAGCGGTGAGGATAGGACTTGTATTTGTGCAGTGACATACAGTAGCTACCCACAGTTGAAGGTCAACTTGATTTTTATCTCTTTTTGCAAATTCGTTTTTTCCTGACAATTTTCAAAAACTAAATCCTCACTCAACATGTCTCTGACTGGGTCTCAGATGGGAGACTTTGACCTAGTCCTGTTGGATACATATACAGTCAAACAACTAAAAGAATTCTGCAGGGCAATGAGGGTACCCACCCAGGGGGCCTCCAAAAAGGAGGACTTTCAAGTGGCACTGAGGGCCTGGGCAGAAGCCCATTTAGAAGAGGATGATGAGGAAGAGGAGCCAGAAAATGGCACCTCAGAGGATTTGTTGCTATCTGTGGATGGTGTTACCACTGCAATTGTGCCCCCTTCCAGACCAGGGAGCAGTGTCTCTGTGCAAAGCCTGACCGCAGAGGAAAGGAGAGAGGAAAGGGAGTTCCAATTGCAAATGGCAAAACTGAAAATTGAGGCTCAACAGGAGGAAAGAAGGGCAGAGAGAGAAGCCAAGCAAGCTGAGGCTGAAAGAGCAGCCAAACAGATTGAAGCTGAAAGAGCTGAAGCTGCAGCTGAGAGAGCCTTGGCTGAAAAGAAACTATTATTGGCTCATGAACTGAGCCTCAAGGAGCTGGATTTCAAGGCAAAGCAGTCTGAATCCAGCAATAATGGTGGCAGCATACTGACAGGACCTGCTGGAGAAAAGAAGGTTCGTATTCCCAAAAGTGTGGTGCCCAATTTTGTGGTGGGAAATGACATAGATAAATGGTTAGCTGCTTATGAAGTTGCACTAAGGGCTCATGAGGTTCCTGAAGGGCGATGGGGGGTAGCTATGTGGGGTTATGTGCCGCCATTGGGGAGGGACACATTTCTCACATTGGATCAACCTGATCAAAACACATACCCACTTCAGAAAGCTACTTTACTTGCCAAGTTTGGGCTGACCCCTGAGGGATACCGTCAGAGGTTCGGGGACAGCACCAAACAAACCACACAAACATGGGTGGATTTTTTTGACTTTTTCAGTAAGGCACTGAATGGATGGGTGCGGGGCAACAAAGTAGATGATTATAAAGGGTTATATGACTTGATTCTGAGAGAGCATATGCTTAATACTACTTTTACAGAGTTGCACCAGCACTTAGTGGATAGTAAGCTCACTGATCCCAGGAAGCTTGCTGAGGAGGCGGACCTCTGGGTTAGCACCAGAGTGTCCAAGAAGGTACCTGGGGGGGACACCCACAAAGGTGGTCAGGGTTCCCAACAGAAGAAAGAGGGGGGAGATAAACTTATAGATAAGGAACTCTCCAAAGGCCCCCAAAAGAATTCCCAGGGAGGGGGTGGCAACCATTCCTTTTCCAGATTTGGGAAAAAGCCAGGGACATATGATAGGTCAGGGAAATCCAACCCTAAATGCATGGAGTGTTACCAGTATGGTCACTATAAAGGCGACCCCCAGTGCTCCAAGAGAGCACCGTCCACTACCGGACAGACCCCTGGGTTGACTAGTGTAGCGCTCGGGGGGGAGATGGACCCAGATAGTTTTGGGAAACAGGTAGAGATTTCCCTAGTGTCCCTGGGAGAAGGAGAAATGGTGCCCAAAGCCCACATGCCCCAAAATACTTCCAAGTACAGGCAGTGGGTCACCATTGATGGGCAGAAGGTGGAGGCTCTGCGTGACACAGGAGCCAGTATGACTACTATCAAGAGTCAGCTGGTGTCAACAGAGCAGATAGTCCCTAATACATTCCACCAGGTCATAGTCGCTGACAATCGTGAGAGTCACCTACCGGTGGCTCTGGTTCCCTTTGAGTGGGGGGGTCTCTGGTACTCTGAAAGTAGCTGTGAGTCCTGCCATGCCTGTAGATTGTCTGTTAGGCAATGATCTTGAGCATAGTGCTTGGAAAGAAGTGGAGCTCAGATCTCACCTGGAGATGTTAGGGTTACCTGAGTGGGTCTGCATGACCACACGGTCCATGGCTGACCGAGAGGGAAGTCAAGGGCGTCTGGAGCCTGGAACAATGGCCCAGAGAGCTGCCAAGAGGAGGGGCAAGGGGCACGGGAAACCGGTCCCAGAAGTTCCCGCAGTGGTTGACGGGGCTCCTGAGGAGGAGGCTCCCGAGCCAACTGGGGAAGACATTGCCAACCTAGGTGACCTACCTGAGCTTGCTGGCTGGCAAGTTGAGGGTGGACCCACCAGGGAGGAATTCTGCAAGGCGCAGAAAGAATGTCCCACTCTAGAGGGTCTGAGGAAGCAAGCCTCAGACCAGGCGGCAGGTGAAGCCTCTGGCGATCACCACATATAGTTGGAGAATGATCTCCTCTACAGTGAGCCTAAGGTTCCGGCCTTTGGGGCAGCTCGTGCGCTGGTGGTCCCCCAGTGTTACCGAACCTTCCTACTGGGTCTGGCTCACGAAATTCCCCTGGCAGGACATTTGGGGCAAGGCAAGACCTTTGACAGGCTTGTCATCCACTTTTATTGCCCAGAATGAGGACAAACTTAGATAAGTTCTGTAGATCTTGTCCTACCTGCCAGGCCAGTGGTAAAGCAGGGAAAAGGGTTAAAACCCCCCTGATTCCACTTCCTGTCGTTGGCACCCCCTTTGAAAGGGTGGGCATCGACATTGTTGGTCCATTGGACCCCAAAACTGCCTTAGGCAACAGGTTCATCCTGGTTTTGGTGGACCATGCCACCCGTTACCCAGAGGCAATCCCTCTGAGGACCGTAACTGTACCGGTGGTGACCAGAACTCTGATGGGGATATTTACCCGTGTGGGATTCCCAAAGGAGATGGTGTCTGACAGAGGCACTAACTTCATGTCTGCATACATGAAGTCTCTGTGGGATGCGTGTGGTGTAACCTACAAGTTCACCACGCCCTATCACCCCCAATCTAATGGTCTTGTGGAGAGATTCAACAAGACCTTGAAAGGCATGATTGGTGGCCTCCCTGAGGCCATGAGGCTTAAGTGGGACGTCCTCTTACCATGCCTTCTCTTTGCTTACCGAGAGGTCCCCCAGAGGGGGGTGGGGTTCAGTCCCTTTGAGCTTCTCTATGGGTACCCTGTCAGGGGACCCTTAAGCATTGTCAAGGAGGGGTTGGAGAGAGCTCCAAAGGCACCCCCTCAGGATGTGGTCAGCTACATGTTGGCCCTCCGCAACCAGATGACCCGCTTCTGGAAAGAGGCCCAAAGTAACCTTGAGGCCAGTCAAGAGGTAATGAAACGCTGGTATGACCAGAAGGCCACCCTGGTAGAGTTTCAACCTGGAGACAAAGTGTGGGTAATGGAGCCAGTAGAGCCTAGAGCTCTCCAGGACCGCTGGTCTGGCCCATTTGAAGTAAAGGAGCGGAAAGGGGAGGCCACTTACCTAGTGGACCTCCAAACCCCTAGGAACCCCCTAAGGGTGCTCCATGTCAACCGACTAAAGGCTCATTTTGAGAGGTCTGAGGTCAACATGCTTCTGGTCACAGATGAAGGAATGGAAGAGGAGAGTGAACCTCTCCCCGACCTCCTCTCTGCCCAAGAAGGGGATGGGTCAGTGAAAGGGGTCATCCTCTCTGACTCCCTGACTCTAAACCAGAAAGGAGACTGCTATGAGCTGTTGGAGCAGTTCTCCCCCCTGTTCTCCCTTACTCCTGGACTGACCCACCTCTGTGTTCATGACATTGACACCGGTGACAGTCTCCCTGTGAAGAACAAAATTTACAGGTTATCGGATAAGGTGAAAGCCAGCATCAAGGAGGAGGTCTCCAAGATGTTAGCTTTAAGGGTTATCGAGAAATCCAGTAGTCCCTGGGCCAGCCCAGTGGTGTTGGTCCCTAAGGCTACTGCCCCAGGTGCGAAGCCAGAACTCCGGTTCTGTGTGGACTACCGGGGTCTCAACTCAGTCACCCGGACTGATACTCACCCCTTCCCCCGAGCTGATGAGCTCGTTGACAGGCTGGTCGCTGCCAAGTTCCTGAGTACGTTTGATCTTACTTCAGGGTACTGGCAGATCGCCCTGACTGAGGGGGCTAAAGAGAGACCCGCATTTTCAACCCCTGATGGCCATTACCAGTTCCGGGTGATGCCATTTGGATTGAAAAATGCCCCCGCTACCTTCCAACAGTTGGTTAACGGGGTCCTAGCTGGCAAGGATGCCTTCTGTGCAGCCTACCTGGATGACATAGCTGTCTACAGTTCCAGCTGGGAGGAACACCTGCTCCACCTCAAGGAGGTGCTTCACGCCCTGCAACAGGCAGGCCTGACCATCAAGGCTAGTAAGTGCCAGATATGGCAGGGTTCCGTGGTGTACTTGGGACACCTAGTGGGTGGTGGCAAGGTGCAGCCACTCCAGGCCAAGATTGAAACTATCAAGGCCTGGCAACCACCTAGAACTCAGACTGAGGTGAGAGCCTTTTTAGGCCTCACAGGATACTACCGCAGATTTGTCAAGGGCTATGGTACCATTGTGTCACCCTTGACAGAACTCACTTCCAAGAAAAAACCTAGGTTGGTGAAGTGGACAGAGGCTTGTCAAAAAGCCTTTGACTCCCTGAAGGAAGACATGTGCACGGCCCCCGTGCTCAAGGCCCTTGACTACTCCCAGGAATTTATCGTGCAGACAGACGCTTCAGAGCATGGCATAGGGGCGGTCCTAGCACAGCTAAACGAGGAGGGCCTAGACCAACCAGTAGTCTTTATTAGCAGAAGGCTATTACCACGGGAACAGAGGTGGAGTGCTATTGAAAGAGAAGCTTTTGCTGTGGTCTGGGCACTGAAGAAGCTAAAACCCTACCTGTTTGGGACTCACTTCCGGGTTCAGACAGACCACAGGCCCCTCAGATGGCTCATGCAGATGAGGGGTGAGAATCCAAAACTCTTGAGGTGGTCCATTTCCCTACAGGGGATGGACTTCACGGTGGAACATCGCCCCAGGGTTGACCACGCCACTGCTGATGGTCTCTCCAGATACTTCCGCCTTAGCGATGAGAGCTCCCAGGAGGTCGGGTAGCTCTCCCCACTTTCAGCTGGGGGGGACACATGTTAGACCTGACAGCCTTAGGGTGGTCACCCCTAACTTTTTGCCTGCCTCCCTCCACTTTTTGGACACTGTTTTTGCTGGCTTTTAGACTCTGCGCACTTTACCACTGCTAACCAGTGCTAACGTGCATACTCTCTCCCTTAAAACATGGTAACCTTGAATCATATCTGATTGGACTATTTAATTTACTTATAAGTCCCTAGTAATGTGCACTCTATGTGCCTAGGGCCTGTAGATTAAATGCTACTAGTGGGCCTGCAGCACTGGTTGTGCCAACCACTTAAGTAGCCCCTTTTCTTTGTCTCAGGCCTGCCACTGCAAGGCCTGTGTGTGCAGTTTCACTGTCACCTCGACTTGGCATTTAAAAGTACTTGCCAAGCCTAAACCTCCCCTTTCTCCACATATAAGTCACCTCTAATGTGTGCCCTAGGTAACCCCTAAAGCAGGGTGCTGTGTGGGGAAAGGCAGGACATGTACCTGTGTAGTTTACATGTCCTGGTAGTGTAAAACTCCTAAATTAGTTTTTGCACTACTGTGAGGCCTGCTCCCTTCATAGGTTAACATCGGGGCTGCCCTCATACAGTATTGAAGTGGTAGCTGCTGATCTGAAAGGAGTAGGAAGGTCATATTTAGTATGGCCAGAATGGTAATATAAAATCCTGCTGACTGGTGAAGTTGGATTTAATATTACTAATCTAGAAATGCCACTTTTAGAAAGTGAGCATTTCTTTGCACTTAAATCTTTCTGTGCATTACAATCCACGTCTGGCTGGGCTTAGTTGACAGCTCCTTGTGCATTCACTCAGACACACCCCAAACACAGGGTACTCAGCCTCACTTGCATACATCTGCATTTTGAATGATTCTTCCTGGGCTGGGAGGCTGGAGGGCCTTCTCTCACACAAAGGACTGCCACACCCCCTACTGGGACCCTGGCAGACAGGATTTAACTGAAAGGGGACCTGGTGCACTTCTTAGCCACTCTTTGAAGTCTCCCTCACTTCAAAGGCACATTTGGGTATAAAACAGGGCCTCTGCCCTACCTCATCAGACACTTGCTGGAGAAGAAACCTGAACCAGAACCTGCATCCTGCCAAGAAGAACTGCCTGGCTGCCTAAAGGACTCACCTGACTACTTTCTACAAAGGACTGCTGCCTTGCGGTTGCCCTGCTGCCTTGCTAAACTCTTGTCTGGCTGTAAAAGTGCTCTCCAAGGGCTTGGATAGAACTTGCCTCCTGTTCCCTGAAGTCTCAGGACCAAAAAGACTTCTCTTTTTCACTTGGACACTTTGTGCGCCGAAATTTTCGACGCACAGCTTGTTCCGCGGTGAGAAAAACGCCGCACACCGACGCTGATCGACACAACGCCTTCGGGACGACCGGAACTTCGACGCACGGCCTCGCAAGGACAACGCCGCCTGACTTCCAGAGGAGAAATCGACGCAACGCCTGCCGTGAGAGCGAAACTTCGATGCACAGCCCCGCAGAACGACACGCAGCCGGTAAACAAGCAGGAGAATCCACGCACAGACCCGGGACATCTGGTAATCCCCGCGATCCACAGAAAGAGACTGTCCGCGCGCCGGAAAACGACGCACGACTTCCCCGCGTGAAAAATAACGACGCAAGTCCGTGTGTGCTGGGGAGAAATCGACGCACACACCCTTTTTCCACATATCTCTTCTTCTGTGGCCCCCTGAGGAGATTTTCCACTCCAAACCAGGTACTTTGTGCTTGAAAGAGACTTTGTTTGCTTTTTAAAAACTTAAGACACTTTATATCACTTTTCAGTGATATCTCTACAAATTCACATTGCAACTTTATTCGTTTTGACCTACAATTATCCTGATAAATATTATATATTTTTCTAAACAGTGTGGTGTATTTTTGTGGTGCTATATGGTGGTATTGTATGATTTATTGCACAAATACTTTACACATTGCCTTCTAAGTTAAGCCTGACTGCTCGTGCCAAGCTACCAGAGGGTGGACACAGGATAATCTTGGATTGTGTGTGACTTACCCTGACTAGAGTGAGGGCTTTTGCTTAGACAGGGGGTAACCTGACTGCCAACCAAAAACCCAATTTCTAACAATAAAGCATTGTATGTTTTCAGTAGTTGGTCCGTGCGCTCGAGGAGGGCTAAACACCAGAAAAGGCATGACGTATGCATGCCTTTCACTAATGAAAGCAAGCAAATTTTAAAAGGCAAACCCACGAACCAATGAAAGTGACTGACGTGGCATGGGCATGGTTAGAAGCCGAAAGAGAGATTACAACATGGGACGGAGAGCTTTGCGCTCGCCCCTAAAAACAGAGGTAATGAGTAAAAGCTCCATCCGATAGTGAGGCAGAACACAGTTCAAACAACACCACTCAACACAGTCAATCTGATGTATAAAAGGTGCATTGTCCTAGCTTTTCTGTTGATTACAGATCGTTTTTTACTTTGAGCGTGATAAACATGTTTGTCTTTGCCTTGTTCTGTTCTCAAAGCAAAGAAGGAGCACATGATAATATGTACACACAAACATGTGGATAGATTGCACAAATTGCACTAGTACAATAACATTTCCTGTTTATATAGATTGTATTGGTACTGCTATAATTTTGGCAGATATTGTAATTGCTTTAATTGTTAATGGTAACCAGGGAGTGATTAGCCTTTAATCACTTCGTTTTGACCAAGTCATGATTAGGTCGCAGGTCTCATAGTTCCTCAATTTAACCTCTGGACCGCATTGATCCCAAATCCAATTCTTCCTTCTATTCATACAAAATATATGTTTTTTTAAGTACTATTTCTTATTTGATTATTGTACCTTCCGCTTTTCAGATATTCATACCAGATCGTAGCAGAAGTGAATGAACTGTTAATCCATACTGTTTCTTCCTAATCAAATCCAGTGTTTTGTGTTCAGGGGTCTCTGCAAAGGTTTCCCTTTTTCTCCCAATATATCCGTGTACGTCAGCCTTGTAAATTCAAAGAGTAGTAAGTATGCATGTACTGTAAAGCGAATGCAGTGATTTAAAGAAAAATACCATTCAGCATCTATTTTTCCACAAATAGCTGAGTTGAAAACCTGAAATATCTTCTGATTTTACCCGCTGAAAACTGAATGAAGCTGCTTGTTGAACACCAAGGTGCGTGTTGTTATTCAGGGATTGATTAATGGCTGTAAAAAAATATGTTATTTTCACGTCACTGCGCTTGGTGTTTTTGCTGCGATAGATTTTCATGAATAGACTTGTATTTTTTGTCACAAACCAATTTGTTTAAGAAACACATTGATGTGTCATGACCATTTCTTGTGCAACATTTTTGGTGAGATGGTGGTGAAGGCGACTCACCAGTCACTGCCCATCAAATTTGGTTGCCAGAATCCGCATGGTTTGCTTCGGAGGGGTTCGGTTTTCTCAGCCCCAGGGACTGTTTTCAAAAACAGAAACACTGTCTCGTAACTCTTAGGTGGTCATTATGAACATGGCGGTAAATACTGCACCACCGACGGTGGCGGTAACTACAGCCAACAGGCTGGCAGTCCGGACTGCCAAATAATGAAGCATATGGCAAACAAGTAGCGGTCCATCCACACACCCCCATCTTTGTAGTCCCGATGAGGACGGAGGAGGCCGCCCACAGGCCGGAGAAAAGAACCTATCTGCCAACCAAATAATGAATTCCAGACCGCCAGCAGTTCCGGGGTGGAAACCACCGCCACGCAAAGTGTGGCGGAAACAACAATATAAAAGGAAACATTCACCGGAGGCACACAGAAAACGCCAACGCAGACATGGAGCGAGAGTTGGAAATAATGCCAGTGCTGCTCCTTGCAATATTCTTCCAGGACTGTGACCGACGACGAAGACGACGACAGTAAGTATCGCTGCCTAGTACACATGGGAAGGAAGGGCACAGTTACACACCCACCACACCCAAGCTGCAACACACTCCCAACACCACCGACCATCCCAAGCCAAACATACCATGACCCAATGTACTTACCAGACACAAGCCAACACAGACCTGCACCAAAGTACACACATGTACACTCCACACCCCCACAGTGAAACACTGAACAACGTCACTACATTGTGCCAACAGCACTACTGGGTACTCAAATTTATTGCAAAGTAAGAACTGTAATGTCCAAAAAAGGTGATTGGCCAGTCCATTCATAATTCCCAGAAGGGTCAAAAAAGGCCGAACTTGACCCCCACATGTGCAAAGGGTACTCCACTCAAAAGGGGCATCAATGGGTTAGCCAGGCACCTCAGAGAACAGGGGCAGGGTGGGGACTTACGTCTGAAAGGGGGGGGAATGGGTTAGGTTTGGGAGGTGGAGGGGGTTTGGGCTTACCCTTGGAAGGAGGGGGAGTGAGCTTGGACTGGGGGTGGCAGAGGGACCTGGGGCAACACGTGGCCCTGAGGAAGGTTCTCTGGAATGGGAAGGGCGGACTGGGGCAGGCTTGGACGAGGAAGGAGTGGACAGGGGAAGGACATGGGCACGTTTAGGGACAAGACGGGGTGGGCCAGTGGGTTCAAACAGATCAACACGGGAGAGGAAATGCTTCTATATAGTCGTGGTGAGTGCAGGTGTGGTGTCTGAGGTGCATGTCTGGATGTCAGATGTTGTGGTGACTGCATGAATTTGGGCAGCAACAGTGACTGAGGGTGCAGTGTGTGTTGGTGTGTATGGTGAGGTGACAGACAGGGTGTCGGGAGATATCGACACACTGGGGGAAGTGGATGTTGTTCTGTGTGATTTTGTATGCTGGGTGTGTGCCTGCCTGTGGTGAGAAGTGTGGTGCTTGTGTTTTTCAGTGTGCTTCTTGTTTGTTGATCTGTGTGCATGGCTGTTTGTATGTGGGCTTGGGATGGGTGAAGGGAGTGGGGTGCTGGAAGGGGAAGAGGTGGTGGGAGGGGGACAGAAAGACCAGGGACACTGGCTGCCATAAAAGAAGAGGCCAGAGCCTGAAAAGGTCTCTGTAGGCCAGACATGGCACTGTGAATGCCCTCCAGGTATGCATTGCATTGCTGCATCTGGGATGCTAGCCCCTGGATGGCATTCACGATGGTTGTCTGCCCTACTGAGAGGGTCCTCAGGAGGTCAATAGCCTCCTCTGTGAGGGCAGCAGGCCTGCCTGGGGCAGGGGATGAGGTGCCTGGGGCAAAGGAGAGGGCCACCCTCCTGGGTTAGCGGGCACGGGCAACTTGGTGGGGGGCAACTGGGAGGGTGGTGATGGCATGGGAGTGGCGGAGGATGTCAAAGAATGGGTGGACCCAGTAGGGTGCTGCCATCGGAGGAGGTATCAGAGTCACTACCTCTAGTGGTAGTTGCCTCCTCCATGGTACTCCCCTTGCCGTCCAATCCACTGGTCCCCTTGGCGTCGCTCGACTCTGCCTCCTTGGAACAGTAGGCAGCTGCATCCCCACTCGCCAGGTGCTTCAGCTCCCTCGCCAGATGATGCTAATGTACACAGGGACACAAGAGCACAGGGGTGGGGAAACAAAACAAGACAGATGTATGTAAATTCCTGGAAATATGTACATTTTGGCTCACACACACTCCCATCCAGGTCACACACGTACTCTCAGCACAGACAACATACGTAATGACTGTGCCCCTGACTAGAGGTTATGACCCCAAAATACACCACATAACTCTCATGAAACACGAACCTGATGCACAGTGTGGAGTACACCCATGAGAGACCATGCCCAGCCAATGCACTTACAAGTCCGAAAGGCCATAATGAATACCAGATGACAGAAAGGTTACCCTTCATAGGCCTATAGAGACTGCCCAAACTAGCCCATACACCATCCCAAGGACTTGGAGGGGGGCGGACTGCAGGAACATACTACTCCAAGTGCCTGGCACTACAATGCATACATACTCCAGCACCAACATACACCCATCAAAGCGGTATCACAACAGTGTTGGGTACTCACCCCCTTGTGGCTGCTGTGCTGCCTCCAATCAGCCATTCAAATCCGGATAGGCCACCGCCAGAATGCGGGCCATTAGGGGGTCAGGGGACGACGGGCACCCCTTTCTCATTTGGAGGCCATCTCCAGCTGGGCCTCGCCGGTCTTCCTTGCCCAGCGCCTCAGGTCCTCCCACCGCTTCCTGCAGTGGGTTCGCTGCTGGTTGTAGAACCCCAGGGTCCGCACATCCTTGGCGATGGCATGCCTCAGGCCTTTCTTTTTAATGGACGCTGACCAGCATGTGACACACAGAGCAAAGAAAGAGATGCCAGTATGTGTGCTCCAAATACAAATGCCTTTTAATTCCATATGGAATGGCCATTGTTGACAGGCATGTTTTCAACTCAAAGGCAGAACGTGCCAGACAATCTACGGCTGGGCAGTTACACAACGGACAGATCAGAGTCAGGACACAGCAGCACACGCAGTGGAGTACAACCCTTCACGGGAATCAGGAGTCAAGTGTCAAGCATCTGACAGAATGGTGTAGGTACCGCGGCAGTGTGCTCCGTCACTGCGTGGCCCAAGTTCCCCATTGACAACCATGTAATAAAATGATCATGTGCACGGCGGTGAACACTGCCTTCCGCCATGATGACTAACGCCAGCGGAATTAAGTCATTTCCACTCTATCATACCTGGATGGCAGGAGGCTGCCATTTTGCTACCACCACGTCCCATAGCCTGACCAGGAGCCCAATAGCTCTCACCTTTGTCGCTTGCTGACATGATTCTATAATCCTCACATGTACCCATCTTTGGAAGTGTGTCCACACTGTGATGCCATTATGCCAGACTTAACTCAGCACACATTTGCCTGAAGGTGTACCTCATACTTTCCGTTTGTGTGTGTTACCTAACTGTCACATTTTTTAAAATACAGTGACATCATGGGATGCAAGTGTAAGTTGACACTCAGAATGTGTTTTTTCCTCCCCCACAGGTACAGACCCATGTGGCGAGGGAGGGCCCCATCTGTATACAGACCCCTGGTAGATCTTGAAACTATGAAAGAACGTCACATCATTATCACCTATAGACTCAATAGAGCTACAATCCATGACCTCTGTGCATTAATGGATCCAGTTCTGAAACCGGCAAATCAAAATCAGCATGCCATCCCTATAACTGTGCAAGTGCTATCTGTGCTCCATTTTTTGGCTACGGGCTCATTTCAGGTGACAGTCGGCATGGGTGATGGGATCTCACAGCCAATGTTCAGCCTCATCTTGTCAAAATTCCTGGATGCTTACGTTCAACACTTGCAAACATATGTCCAGTTTCCCCAACAGGCTGAACTTTCCACCATCAAATCTGGATTTTATGCCTTCGCTAATATCCCCCACGTTATAGGTGCCATTAATGGAACCCATATGGCTCTCATACCCCCAAGAGTGAATGAACAGGTGTATAGGAATCGTAAGAACTATCACTTCATGAATGTACACTTGGTGTGTACTGCTGATCAGTACATATTACATGTCAAAGCCAGGTTCCCAGGCTCAGTCATTGATTGATTTGTCCTGAGAAACAGCAGTGTGCCACACATGATGGAACAACTTCAAGGGGGCAGAGGATGGCTCATAGGTGAGTGTGTGTGACACTGGATTAGTACATAGCTGACAGCCAGGTTGTATGCAAGGTAAGGCAGTTTGTTCAAGTCCTCCTTCACCCGCTTTTGCAGGTGATTATGGCTACCCCAACTTGCAATGGCTCCTGACAACTGTGAGGAATCCCAGGACAGATGCAGAGAGGAATTATAATGAGGCCAATGGACATACTAGGAGGGTGATTGAACACACCATAGGTTTCCTGAAGGCTAGATTTTGTTGGCTCCATCTATCTGGGGGATCCCTGTGCTATGTCCCTGACAAGGTGAGTAAGATAGTGGTGGCCTGTTGCCTGCTGCACAACTTGGCTCTGAGGAAAGCTATCCCCCTTCTTGAAGAGAAGGGTGCTGTCCAACCAGCCCTGCAACCTCAGAGAAGGGTTGAGAGTGATGATGAGGAAGAAGAGGGTGAATATCTAAACTCCAGGACCCAGCTAATCTGTTTATACTTCCAGTGACTTTAAGGTACTATTCAATGATGCTGATTTATTCACTGCATAGTTTCAGTCTGAATCATGTGATAAGTAATGTGGTGTCTATTGTCAGTGACAATGCTAAGTGATGACTGAGGTGGCATGTGCCAGGAAACCCCATATTGTGTACAGTGTGACATACTTCAGACGCTACAGTCCATTGGATCCCCTCCTGCAATAAAGGTGTGATTATGATATTAACTGTCTAATGCATACACACTCGCAATTCATATATCATATTGACGACGGACATACGATTTGAGTGCATAGGTGTATTTATTGAATGGCAAAATATACATAAGTGTTGGGACAGTGAAAGGGAGTGGGCACATGGTGCAAATACATGCTCAGGTACATATGCTCAGCTGTTGGTAGCAGTGGGTTTTAGTCCATCTGGCCATTGGAAGATGGTGTGATGGCAGTGGCATGTCAACAAGGTAGCTCAGTGGCACACAAGGGAGACAGTTCAGGGCAGAGTCACTTCCTGGTGCTGGGCTTGGTCTTAGTTGGTGTTTCAGTGGCATATCTGGGTCTGAGGACACATTTGTGAAGGTGAAGATGGGCTGCAGGGGTAGGGGTGCTGGTTTCCTGTGTGTCCTCTGGCAGTGTCAGCAGGCCAGTACCTGCTGCAGATATAGTAGGCAGGGCAGTGTCCTGGCTAGATGTTGGGGCTTGCAGGTAGGTGGAGGTCTCAGACTGGCTGTGGTAGCGGTGCGGCAGCACCCCTGCAATGGAGGCCATGGTGGCATTGAGTTGTTTCCATTGCTCCATGGACTCCTGGTGGTGTGCTACCTGCAGCCTCTGATTCTGCTCCAAGGTGGCCAGGATCTGGCCCAGCCTGTCCTGGGTATGGTGGTATCCTCCCAGGACCTTAGATATCACCCCCTGGGCTGCTGCATCCATCCTTTGGCCACCCTCTTGGGTCACTGATGGCCTCCCACTGGGCCTAGCCCCCTGTGGCTGTGTCCCCTGCACAGGTCTAGCAGTCCCACTTGCACTGGACCCTTCATTATCCTGCCTCTTGGTGGGTGGAAACTCCATGGCCGGGAGACACTGGAGTGGGGTTGTTTGGCCAGAGCTGATGATGGTGGCTGGGTGGTAGGGGTGTCAGTGGTATCCTGGGTGGGGCAGCTGGAGGGTGACAGTCCAGGACTGTGTGATGGGCCAGGCAGTTCCTCTATTTCAAGGCATCCCTCTGCACTCTCCTGAGTGGGGCCTCTGTCTTCAGGTGGGGCGCTGGCACTCCTTGACATCTCCATCTGGGTGGTGGTGCCTGTGTGTGGGGAAATAGACAGGTGGGTGTCAGGTACTTTCTAGACAATTGCAGCACTGCTTTGCACTATTTGATGGTTACATTCCCCTGTTGTGGCATACAAGGTCCCTTTGTGTACATTTAGTTGCATTTTATGTGGGGGGTGGAGATGCATTGTGGGTGCTGTAGTGCCACTGGGAATCTATGCAGGGGTAGGTGACTGTTCCCAGGGGGATGGATGGTGGTCTGTTTGTGGGATTGTGGGCATGCAGGAAAGTTGGATGTGGGTCTTGTGGACTGGGTAGAGGATGGGGTACTGGTGGTAGTGAGAGGGATGAGGTGATGCATGCATTACAGGTGTGGTGACTTTTAAGGTATTGTAGTTGGCTTACCCGAGTCCAGTCCTCCAGTGAGTCCGGTGAGGCCCTTTGGGTGCAGAATAGCCATGACCTTCATCTCTCAGTCGGTGTATTTGGGGGGTGTAAGTGGAGGACCACCACCAGTCTTCCGTACAGCGATGTTGTGCCTGGATGCCACTGACCAAACCTTCCCGCACAGGTCGTTCCATCTCTTCCGAATGTCGTCCCTTCTGCTTGGATGGTTTCCCGCTGTGTTGACTTTGTTGACAATCGTCTGCCATAGCTCCATCTTTCTGGCCATGGATGTCTGCTGCACCTGTGCCCTGAATAGTTGTGGCTCGATCCTGAGTATTTCATCCACCATGGTCCTAAGCTCTCTGTCTGTGAAGCGGGGTGCTTAGGGGGTGACATGGTGTGTGTTGTGGGTGGTGTGTTGTGGGTGTATCGGCGAGGTGCTCTTTTGTGGTTGTGTGTGTGGCTTGTGATGGTGTTTGGGGTATGTATGTGTTTTGGTGGTGTATTTGTGTCTGTGATTTGTGTGATGTTGGGTTCAGTGTATGCATGTTGTGTTGTCAATATCAGTCGTGCTATTGGCGATGCAAAGGATTGTGGGGTGTGAATGTGAGTGTTTTATAGTGTTGTGGATGTGTTTCAATGTTACTAATCTGTGTATTTGTTGTTGGTGGGTCGCCATGCATACAGCCAATGGTCGTTCGGCATTCACTATCCACCACGCTGATTTGTGCATCATTATTTGGTGGGTGGAAGATTTGTCTGCATGGCAGTGGCGGGGGTGTACTGCCTTTCTGCCGTCATAGGCCCTGGCGGTGGGTGGAGGTTGCAGGATTTTTGGAGGTTTGACTTTTTGGCATCATTATTCGGCGGTGTGCAGTCTACCCCCACTGGCGGTCTTCTGGTCACCGTCGCCACGGCGATCTGCGGTGTTTACCGCCAAGTTCATAATGAGGGCCTTAGTCTCTTCTGTCTCAATGCCCAATAACGGACATGAAGTTGAATCTGCATAAAGTATTTGTATCTACACGTTGACTGGAATCCAAACACACACAACACCATAGAGTCACACACGAGCATCGTTCACAAATACATGGCGCAGGGCAAGGTGGCACCATTTCTTTGTGTGCCACAACCCATGTGCTCTGTGCATTTTCTAAAAATAGGCCCACTTTTCAAACTACTCAAGAAAACATCCCCAGGACGTTTTTATTTTTATTTCTCTCAATTTGGTGTGTGGGCGATGAGTTGTTAACAGCTCAATGCAAAGAGCTGTGGACTGTTCTAAAATACATGTAAAAACGAGCCAACGGCCGGCATCAGTGCAAAGCAGACACACAAAGGGAAATAAAAGTTCACTTGCAGTGCAACCTATCGGCAAAAGTGCAATTATCAATGTAACTGGCAAAAGTGCAATTACCTATGTAACCAGCAAAAGTGCAATTACCTATGTAACAGGATCGATGTTATGCAAAGTGCTCGACTACTACCCAGCGAGATCGCACTGCTAAATAAAGAGAAAAAGTAGTTCAGAAACCGGACGGGAAACATGGAGCCTCGTATGTTTCCATATGTTGGTCGGTGTGCTCGAGGAGGGCTAAACACCGGAAAAGGGATGACGTATGCATGCCTTTCACTAATGAAAGCAATCGGATTTTAAAAGGCAAGCCCGCAAACCAATGAAAGTGACTGACGTGACATGTGCGTGGTTAGAAGCCCAAGGAGAGATACAACACGGGTCAGAGCGCGTTGCGCTCGCCCCTAAAAATGAACAAAACAATCCTATAATGACACCATCTTCACACTTGTCACATCTACACACCATACTAGAAAGGATTGTGTCAGAAAACACAAAAAGGAAAAGAGAAGACTACTTAGCTCTCAAGGGCTAGCACTTAAAAGAGGAAGCAAAGGGAGAGTCGATGGACAATATATGCATGAATGTTCTAGGTCTAAAACGTTGGCATGGCATTGGCTCTGTTATGCTTCAAATGGTTGTTTGTGGCAGCAACATATTATGCCTAATACCAGTCTCCGGTCCTGACAATTCCCTATAGTACTACAATAAAAGGAAGAAAAGTCGTGCACCTTTTGCTTGAAACAATGCTTGTCTGCCATATCTGAGCTCATTTCTGATTATCTCGGCAGTGCCTAGGGTTGCAATGCCACTGAAATTGATGATGGCCCACAAAAACAGACTTCAACCATTGTTAGGAGAATAATTGTAATCTTAGGTAGGCAGATCAGTATGCCATTGGAAAAATAGTAACAGCCAAATAGTTCTCCTCATCTAGCACCATGATCAACTTCACCCAGCACAATCTCTGTGTTAGGAGCCTCATTTAGGCCCTTATTATGATCTCAGCTGCCCAAACAGTGGTCCGCCGAGATCACCGCCGCAGTAGGACCGCCATTGCTGGCGGTCCTATGACCGCATTATAATGACGCCTGGTGGCACACCGCCCTTGATGGTGGTGTGAACCGCCAGACGCCATACTGGCGGTCGGTGGCGGAGGTGGATGCTGCTCCACCCTCACCGCCAGGTCAGCCAGACACTGCCATGCCTGTTATGAAGCAATAATAGGCTTGGCGGTGTATGGAGACGAAGTGCTGCCGCCTGAGCAGCATCCAGGGAACCTGTACCTCCCAAAGCAGCGCCAAGGAAAAGGTAAGTGCTGTCCAAGAGGGAAGGGGGTGGAGGGGTGTGTGTGGAGTGATTGAGTGCATGCATGGGGTTGTGCGTGTGTGTGAAGGGGGAGATGTGTGTCTGGGTGTATGTATGCGTGTGTATATGTCTGTGAATGGGTGCATGTGCGACTGAGGGTGTTTGTACGTGTGTGTGCATGCGTAGGCATGTGTGTGGATGCGTGCATGTTTATTTAGGGGTTGGGGGATGGTGAGGGGGTGTTGGGGAGGGCCTACAGGGAAATCGGGGGTTGGAGGGTTTGATTTTTCGGGGTTTTTGGGTGGGGTTGGGTCTAGGGGCTGGGGGGTGGGGGTTGTGGCAGTGGGGGCGGGCTGGCAAGTCACATACTGGTGACAGGAATAATAATTACTGTCACCAGTATGCTTTCTGCCAGAGATTACCTGGCGGGGATCCTGTCAGGAAATCCCTGGTGGAAATGGGATCATTATCCCACTGGCGGTCTATAGTCGACCGCCGGGTCAGCGGTGGCTACCTTCGGCCCGGCAGTCGACTCATCCCTAGCGATGGGTGGTAGTGAACTGACTGCTTTGCCGGCAGTTCACTACTTGCATCATTATCTGGTGGTGGAGCACCGCCATGCCATCGGTGGTCATACCGCCACCTCCAGCATGGCGGCGCTCGACCGCCAAGATCATAATAAGTGCCTTATTGTGTCCACCGAGTTCCCAGTATATCAACTAAGATGATTGATTACTCTGCCTGTAGCATTCAACTGAAAGGAAGAGCATGCTCAAGTGAATATTTCAGGATGTCACCAGACGCCAGGAACAGTTTAACACATGTCAAGAAAGGCAACATTTTCTATCCATCATGTGGAATGTGGAAATAGGCGCCTCTTTATCTAGATGAATACAGTTATACAGAGGTCCAAACATTTCATGCAGGTGAACTCAGAGGATCATGACAGACTTCAGCATTAGAACAGATTGTGTGGACTGAAAAATGCAAATGAAGAATTACATTGTTGGTCCAGGTGGCCATAGAAGGACAATACAGGGGAGAGTGGCTGAAAATTGTGTTTAGACTAAGCACCCATTTTGATCTATACTATACTCTCTGCGTGTGAAGTCAAGCACAACATGCATTTGCAATGCAATAGGACTCTTGTTTTCTTCAGTTAGAGCTATTGGCATTGTAAATTCATAACTGGACTTTTCTTGCCACATAAATTGGTCAACGCTGCCTCATAATGTCGTCTTTTCCTGCCATATAATTCCAGTAGTCCAACATGTAACCAAAGCACTTTCATTTACCTTTTTCCTCTATCTTAAAACATATACAATTATCATATAAACCTTTATCAGAAAGAAACTTGTGGCATTAGAGTGTAATCCTCAGAACACCATAACAAAAGTATCATTTTGGGCGCAGTAACGGTGTCATGGGCCCTGGAATAAGAAAGGATAAAGGGGCAGAAAAACAGAAGCAAAAGGAATACAACAGACAAAAGGAAGAAGAGGGGGTCGCAAAGAAATAAAAGCAAGAAGGGAAAGAAAGAACAAGAAAATGAAAACACAAAGAGAAGAAACAGAGCAAACGTGTGAGACAAAAGAAAAAAGTGAAGGAAGCTTGCAAACAAAAGAGAAAGAGGAAAAAATTATGAAAGACTTGAAAAGAAAGAGAAAAATGATCATTAGAGAAAAAGAGAGATGGTGAGAGAAACAAGAATCGAACGAACCAGGGCATGTATGTACTGACAAATTTCCCACAGACACAGAATGGGAAAACCACTTTGACACTTCGTGTCCTGACAAGTAACTTGTGGCTTCCACATACAGACGGGAAAAAGAAGGATTTATAGTCAAACGTGAACTGACAGATAAAGATAAGAAAAACACCAGAGAAAGGAAGGAAGATTGTAGGAGGCTGGCCTGATTTGTAGTGGGTACCCATGGTACTTGCACCTTATACCAGGTCCAGTTATCCCTTATTAGTGAAATGTAGGCAGTGTCTAGAAGCCAGGCTCTCTAGGGGTAACTATAACTGAGCAGCCAAGGCTTATCTAGGAGATATGCAAAACTCATGCAATACCACTGTAGTCACACAGTACTCACACACATGAAAGAAAATACTCAGAGATACAAAAATAAATGTACTTTATTTTGGTGACACAAATCCCAAACATACCATAGAGTGAGGTGAGTAATTAACAAATGATATACACTAGTATGCAGAAATGGCTGTAAAAACAGAAAACAGTGCAAATAGTGAAAATCAGGATAGGTGGAAATGGGACTAGGGGGCACACAAACCATATACTAAGAAAGTGGAATGCGAATGTCGGTTCCCACCTAGGCAAGTGTAGAGTGTAGAGGGGCGCTGGGAGTATTAGAAAACAGCAAAGGTAAGTATTGAAACCACCCCAGAGCCCAGGAAAGCAGGAGTAAATCACAGTAACTTTCCTAGAACACACAAGAACACGAGAAAGAAGATATTGCAAGAACCAGAAGAAACTGCAAGACACCAACAGTGGATTCCTGAACCTGAAGACCTGTGGAAGAAGGGGACCAAGCCCAAGACCAAAAATGCATTTTAGGAGACCGAAGGTGCACTCTTTTGTGATCCGTAGCCAGCTGCGCCTGCCAGATCATACCCTTCCTTTGCTAGGATGTTGAGGGGTGGAAAAGGGCGGGGAACCATGATCTTGGAGGGTACCCAATGTCACAGCAGAATTTATTTGAGTATTGTGGTAAGTGGCTTGGGGTATAGGCAATAATCCTTTCCCTCTTGGAACAAATATACATCCTCACCAAAGAGCTGAGCCAAATCTCTGGTCGATTCTTAATGAGTGTTGACAGCTGCTGCTCTGCAATGACATGCAGTTCTGGGTGTAACTAGAGAAACTTGCACAAAAATTGATATAGATGGATTTGGCAGCCTAACATTATTACCATTAATGTTAGATCAGTGCCCTAGAGCATTACCTCTACGTCCCTGTTATTGTACCAGTCATCAGTTATGAGGTGAACCCCCAACTCTCGTGAGACAGAAAAATAACACAGGAAGACAGCTAATAAGAACTGTCCTCATCTGCCCTATCCCACATAAGAAGGGTCTGACTTACCAGATTCACAAAAACTTAAAATAATATTAGATGCCTGCTAGGGATGTCCTCAGGTCATTCAAGAAAGCCCTTAGGACTTTCCCTATGGGGGCGGGAAGCCAGGGCAGGACCTCAAGGAATACATACAGCTGTTTGTGTATTGCATGTTGGAAAACAGCAGCATGGATGCGAGTGATCCCGAACAACTGACCCTGCTGAGCTTGGCTGGTTAATGGGCATATTTTAAAAATATAAAGTTTACTTACTTCCTTTATCATAGTTATTTTAAGTGAAAAAGATGTGACATGAGTCAGACACACAGGAAAGGAGCGGGGTGAAAAGCAGGCACTTCTGCACATGTATGCTGGAAAAGAGATTTATTTTTAAGGATACGCTGGGGGCATGGTAAGCATTCATGTATTGTTTTGGGCCTGCACTGCGGCATTTACTTAATTAGTGGCTGCATTCTCGTGCTAAAAAGTGCATGCTAACATAACCCATCACAGATCTAAGAGGCATTATTCTGATTCCTCCTCAGATTCAAGGAGCCCCTTACCTTCAGGAAAAGGAGCAGGGGAGACTCTAGCCAGGAAGATAGAGTCAAAAGGTTCATAATGGAGAACTTGGGCCTGATTTAGAGTTAGGCAGACTGAGTTAATTTCCAGAGAGATCTCTGTCTGCCAAATTTAGAGTTGTCCACTAGGGAGGTGGACAAATTTCTATATTGGCAGGAACCATGCCTTGGTGGTTTATTTCAGTGTAGGATATGTTTGACTGATTGTACTGTCATACATGACAAAAGGTTTTTGTTTTTCGAAAACAAAACTCCCAAAGTGTGACTTTAAAAACAAAAACTGAGGTGAAGTATTGCCTAAAGATAGAGGAAAATATTTTGGGAGGCGTTATTGCTAGACATATACTCCTGTACAATACTGATCATGGGTTTTGAGGTTCAAGAAAAAACAGGTACTTCATCAGAAACTCTGTCAAGACAATTCACAAAAATGCCTCCACATGAACTGCTTGTTCAAGAGCATGTTGTTGCATTTTGTTGATGTAGTCCAGAGGGAATACATGGACCCAGAAAAAAGCCTTTGTACTCAGGTTTATGGTATAATGTTATCCTTTGGAAAAGATCAAGGTGATTCTGGTTGAAGCTGTGCATCTGGACTCTATAATAGAAAGTTTGGTTGACAGAACATCAATAGCAGAGAAATCTACCTTAATGGACCAAAGTGAGAAGAAAATACATCCCTTAGTTAGAAAGGGATATACTGGAATAAGCCTTGCTATAAGGACTGAAAGGTATGGAACATATGCAGCCCAATCATTGGTCTCTGACTTTAAAGAACTGTTTAAAATTTGTGAACATTTTGCAGAATGTTCATCATTATTGGAAATTATGGAAATGCAAGTCAAGTTAATGTTAGACATTTTGTTTGATGTGATTAAAGCAACACCTCTGACCTGTGAAGCTAAAATTGCAGCCAGAAAATATTTGCTGTTTAGAGAATGGCACACAGACTCAGCACAAAAATCCAAAGGTTTGAAAATTCTGTTGTTAGAAAATTGAATATTTTGGGAAGAGATAGTAGAAAAGCTCTATAATTGTTTTACGGAAAAGAAACATTATTTTTCCTTTAGACAGCAACCACAGTCATCCAGCATTTCCATAACGGCTATTTGGTAGACTTCAAGGATATTCCAGTCTTCATCGGGAACTAAGAGATATAAGCGTAAAACCTACACTGATAAAAGCTTTCAAAAGCAGAGACCAAGATGCCCACAGCACAAGTTCAAAAATATCTGAGATTCTACATGAAGGATCACCTGTATCCAGTTTCAGTACTGACATTTGGGTTACAAATGTCCTGCGAGTGTTCATAAAAATGGTAGCACCTTTAGTGGCTTGGTTACACCTCCAGAATATGGCTGTTTACCCATTGATAGATATTTGGCTACATCATACTCCAACAATTCAAGAGCTAGAGAATATACAGATCATGAAATATGCTTAAGAAAAAATAGCTTTCTTTTGAGAATCACAAGACGACATCTGAGTCCGACACAGAACCTGACATTTATAGTAGCCCCATTTAAAGCAGATATTCATGTAGTTTTTCTTCCCTAGAAAACAACATTAAAACTAAAATCACTGTGTAAGGGGTTTTGTGCATTGAAGGTATCTCCAGGCAGGTTTTAGCTGGAGATCCAGAGCCATATGGCAGTATGTATTTTTACAGTATCCTTGACTTCCCTTCATTTGTATCCTGTTGTGAATTATCTGCAGATGTACTGGAACCCTGCATCTCAGGACTTCAACAAATTGTTTCCAGCAATGGAGATAATAAAGAAGAAGTTGAAGTGAAAGTTTTCACAATGGATCCTAGCATGGTCGGGTCGAGTGCAAGGTACAAAGCGATGTCAATTCAAGGAAAATGGTCAGAGAAGTACAGTTGTTAGTCCTCCAATCGCAGGGAGCTAAAAGTGATTTTCAATGAATTACTGTTTTTAACTCCCCAGATAAAAGGTTATCATGTGTTGATCAGATCAGACAACAAAGCAGCAGTAGCTTATGTGAACCAGTGGGGTTAAATGAGACCTGTAAGTTTAAGAATTATTCGTCACAGATGAGATCTGAAAGCGCTCTATGTGAAGGACAATACTCACACTCACTCACTGAGCAGAGTTTTTCTGTCTTTCCAACCCTTGGTTCTAAATCAGGATGTATTCTGGAGATTTATCAGAAAATAGAGGTTCTCTTCATGTATCTATTTGTACATCATTTCTCTAATTAGGTCCTGAGATTTAGTTCAAGGACTTGGGTTCAGTGAGCTTAGTGAGTGTATGAAATGGAAGTAGATTGGCCTCAGGAGTTAATTTATGCATTCCCTCCAATCATATTATTACAAAAGGTTCTAGCCAGCTGAAGAGATTCAACAGGGTGGTGATTCTTGTAGTTCCATTCTGGCCAAAAACATCTTGGTTTCTTCCACTCCAAATATTATTGATAGGACATTCCAGCCTCATCCTCCTCTCTATTTCCTTCCATGGGAACTTGGAAATGATTAGCTCTTTCAGTGTGGAAACTGAAGCGAGAGTGTGAAATTCCTAGCTTTGTAGCAGAGCCAGTTCAGAAAGCAAGAAGTTCAGCAACTTTAAAATCCTATTCAAGGCATTGGGATACTTTTTAACAAATGGTGTAAAGAGAAATCATTATCCTCAATACAATGTCAGATTTCTTCTGTTTTGAATTTTTACAGGATGGTTCCATAAAGGCTTTACAGTACCAACACTGATACTGCAAGCCTAATGGTCCACAGTAAAGACATTCATAGTAGAACCTAAAGTATGGGTAAGAAATGATAAATAGGTTGTTAAAAAGGTTTATGGTGTAAAGACCTATTACTCATAGGTTGGCTTTTGCGTGTGACTTACTACAAGTCCCTAAAGCTGTACAGTCACATTCTTTTAATCCATTAGATTTGATTGATTTTACATTTTTGACAATTAAAATTATTTTGTTGATAGAAATCACTCAGACAGACTGCAAGATTATGGACATTATTGTTTAGACCCGCTGTTTTATCCATACCTGTTGACTGTATTGTGCTAAGGACTGATAATGTATTTATCCCGTTTTGCCTTCTGTTAAAAATGCAAGATAGGAGATTTTCTTACCTGATTCTTTCACTGCCACCAACAAAAGAAGAACACATGTGGCATACATTCATACATAGGCTCACTCCCATATCCCAGGCAGATATCACTGCCTGCCTTGCATAGATAGATCTGCTGTGAAGGGAACAGCCACAGCTCCCTCACAGTCATGAAGTTTGCTGAGAAGGTGCCATGTTTAAAGAACCTGCTTGATAAACTTTTTTTCAGAGAACATAAACTCCCAACCCGGGAGTTTGTTTTCAATGAACAAAAAGTAAATGGTAAATAGCCCCATATCTGGAGCTTTTTCCGTGGCCATAGGGGGCTTTCAAAATGTTCTCAATCTGTTTCTGACATGCATAACCTAGCAGTCCTTCGACTTCAAAATAGAGCAGTGGAGTAATGGGTTTGGCCGGCTGGGAGCACCACTGGTTTTCATCATTCCTCCCACTCCACCAAGCCCTAAATGAGGTCCATAGTGTTTTAGAAACACATTTTCTCCGTATTAGTCAGGTTTCTGCAGATGCTATGTACAAGGCTGATATAACAATGGTTATGATTTCAGGTAAACTGTTCATGTTTCAATTACCTTTTGTGAAAAAGCTGCTGAATAATCAAAAGGTAGTTGTAATGCTTAGCAAAGTGTAACTACTACCTTCAGGGCATAGATCATTTAGGGCCATATGTACAGAATGTAGGGACTGCGATTAACTAATTGCAATTGTTACCGAATCACAATTAGGAAATCGCAATTTCTAATGTACAAAATAAAGACTTCCTAAACAGGGATTTCAAATGGATCCACAAATAGACCCACCTCATGAATATTAATGGAGTAGGTCACAATTTGCGACCCATTAGGAATCCCGGCCATCAAAAAGATGGTGGTCTGATGAGGTTAGCAGACCACCATGTCTGTTATTGCTTTTTAATGCAGCCCATTTCCCTTGAAGGGGAACCACTGCCTGCTCTTAAAAGATATTTGTTTGCACATTCACAAAGGGGAAGTGGGGTAGTCCCTTGGTGACCCCTTTCCATTGTTGGATGGTTACCACCTCCAATAAGGTGCTGGTAAAAATGTAATGTTTTGCAACCATAATTCAGTCACAAAACATTCATACATACCACTGTGATTCTGTATTTGGAAGGGATGCCTTTAACACACCCCTTCCAAATACTGAATTGCAAACACAAATTGTGTTTTGGTAATGTGTTACCCAATTTTTGCAGTCAGAAAAAAGCCTGAGTCTGCGAATTGTGCCGTTGCCAACCTCAAAAATGATTTGTACCTATGGCCCAGTGTGCCCTGAATGCATTTAGAATGTTTAGCTTTTGTTTTCCTTTCAAGAAAATAATTTTAGCTCCACAATGACCAAAGGAAAAGTTCTGCATAGTGATTTTGGGCTGTCATTATCTAAATGCACTGAGGTGCTTATGAATGAATTATCTGAATCAAAGAATATCAGTAGAGTTTAGGCCTCCCTTCTTTAAGCTATATTTCACCGAGTGCGGTCAGTTCCATGAACCATGGAAACTTTCCACAACTATAAAACCATGAAAGAACCTATTCTGTGAGTCTGGTGTAATCTGCCCCCCTGTCCAAACCTTTCATCATGTTTGCACTGACATGGTAATACAGTTTCAACAGGACTTATGCTACTTAATTTCCAAGCTTCCCTGAACCCACTGCCAACCATGGAACAATATTTGACTGATCAACAGAAGCCCCAGCGAAAAGCGAGTAGGACGAGACAGAGAACAGAGACACTGGATATCGTCACTTTGTTCTTAAAGCTCAGCTCAATCTGCACGGCAAAAGATTTGATACCTAAAACAAAATGTAAATCTCGAGTATATCTTCATGCTGTTTCCAGTTTAGATTTCCTGAAATTATATATGGTTCACTTATGCCAACCTTTGTATTTCTGGCTCTTTAAAGTGGCTTGAAAACGGATATGATGGACGTTTCTAAGAGAAAAACTATCATCAATGTGTCATAATTAAGATATGCGTTCCAGGTGATTCTTAATGTGACAAGTTCATGAACTGTAACGTGACGAATTTGTATTGTCCTTTTTCCCCTGACAATGCACAATCACTTCAAACACCACTATCAATACCTTAATACCATACGAGGCTCAAAGGAAAACATAGAGTCAGTAGAGGTGAGAATTATTCCCTTCTTCTCATGGTAAAATATGGCAGGCTTAGAGTTCATGCTCCTTGGAGGTTTGGCTCCAATAGTGTGCCAAGTCAAATTTAAACCTGTGATCTCAAGAACTATTCCAGAATGATTCTGCATTCAACAAGTACAAGCAATAGTGCTTAGGTTGCAATTTCTGTTAACCACGGCCCTGACTGCAGGACCTAAACATGTCAATTGGCTGGTAAGGAATATTTTGAAACACAAGGAATTTACTATCCAATATTTCAGTATTCACCATTTCAAATCTTGTGAAAGCCCTTTTGTGACCTGCAGTTTGTCTTGACTCCAGCAGATACAAAGCCTCACATCAAGTGGGACCTTGACTCTGAGCACTGCTGAACTGCTCTGCTTCTAAAGACTCTAGTAGAGTCTTCCAGACGTTTGGAAGACGTCTTGTGCGAATCATGACACCTTTAAGGTCTCTGTGACACCTGAAAGTTAAGGTATCTGTCTAGCTGTGTGGGAGCTGTGCAATTTCTTATTCTTACATAGTGTATTTTCATTCATCAATGAGACTGAGAATCAACCTGGAATGGGCCAATAAAAAAATGAAAGGAGTGATGGGAGATCCTGGGATGAATGATAGACCTTGTGTAATTGTATTTTACGAACGGTTTGTGTCACTCAAGGCTTTCTACTAATTTTTAAGGAATTTCTGCTGAAACAACTACCATCTTCTCAAACATTTCTTGATGTGGGTGAATCGTCCAACACCCAGGGTGAGGAGCAAACCAAGAAAGTATTAAAACCTTTCGTGAGTACCCCTTCAGAATACTTTTTTAAAGCAAACGTTTGTGACAGTTATGCTGGAAAATGCACACTATCACACAATTTTAAATTTCCCTCAGGTGAAGAATACACTGAATCCCTTAAAGGAAGGTGGGCTTATTCTCTACTTGTTTGCTCAGTGCAGTTTGGGACAGGTATTTGCACCCCATCATCTGCGCGATGCATAAAACAAAGGATACAATAGACTCATTTTTTACCAACAAACACCTGAATAATCATAAAAATTAAAAACAAAGTGCCTAAATTGGTACTTAGAGTGAGGGTGTCAGAGTTTGGTGGAGAGGACACACTTCCCCAAATGATAGCTTCACTGCTCTATTTAAATTTCAGGAAAATGCTGGGTTTGCAGAGACTGACCTGATCTGGCTCTACTGAGATCCCATCTATTACAGAACCATCCTATCATAGTAAATGGTTGTCCCATCCCATTTATGGCAGCGCAACCATCTCTCATATTCACTCCCTAGGACCATCAGCATGGTATTGTAGTCCTCGGTAGAGAACAATGGCCCCAAATGCAGGAAGAAAACTCCCTACATATTTTTAACAGTATTACTTTGTTTTCCAAAAACAACTTTGAGTTTTTTTTTTAGAAAACAAAGAGACAGATTGACCATTCTTTCATGCAATGCAGTAAGCCAACTTGTGCAGCGTTGCGTGAAATGGAGAGGGTAGAAATGCTCCATATTTACAAAGACATGGAGCATTTAAGCTCTCTTCTGGCGCTGGTGCTATCTGTCATGCCTAGCGTCAATGCAGGACCCCTCTACTATATTGCAATGGTGTCTACAATGCAGGCAGGATCGTTTTTGTGCAGGAAGGAACACCTTTCTGCACAAAAGCTATCCTTGGAGGCATAGTTCTCTTTTTAATTGTGCTGCAGAATGCAGCACATGTGGAAACAGGAATTAACAAGCAGAAATAGAGATATTTCTCCTCAACAAGCCTCTGTTTTGCAGGTGTACCATTTTGATGCCAACCCAGTTTTACAAGCCTTTCTAAATCTGGGATTGTGTCAAAAACATGGATGGATATGTATGCCTAGGCTCAATACCTGTTACCCCTGACCCACAGAAAGTAACACAAGGCAGCACTATGAGCTGCATTGTGCTAATTTGTGGTTACTAAACTACACAAAGCCAGGCAAAATAGCTTTGCGTGACGTAGTAAATCCCAGTTAGGGACCTACGTTGCCTTGTGATGACTTGCCTCACACTAGGACAAAACAACTGCTTAGTAAATCTGCCCCAACATACTTTGCTGAGCAGTTGCATCAACGTGGCATCTTTTCAGCAAAGCCTCAATGCCTTCAATTGAATTGCCACAGCAGTGGCTCCACAGAAGGCTTCAAAATTCATGTTTGCTTCTAAATATGGCAGGAGGTCCTCTGCCAGCGAACAGAAGGGCATACCTTTTGCTGCCATGGCAGGCTGGTTAGCTACCCACCATACTATAAACGATGCCCCGAATTTAGTGCTAAAAATTCCAAATATGTTCTTCTTACATATCATGTACAGAGTACCAAAATCCACTTTCCCTACTTTTTGCTAATAGAGAATACTAATTAACAAAGGGGAGATTCCTTGAGGCACATGTGGTTATGGCCTGTAAACGCTCCACGATGGGATGTTGCAGGCTTTAGAGAAATCTGTGTACTTTGGAAAGTCTGTTTACCTTCGCTGTCTAAATTGGCCTTATTACCCAATCTTCCACGCAAGCAGCACGGGCAGAGATTACCTACGGTTAGTGATTTTTAGATGGCCTTCATTAGAGGCCAAGGCCAAATGCAAATTCAAGTTCATTTTCCTATCTTTCCAGGAATGACGCATGATAACATCAAAAGAAAAAAGAGAGACATGTCAGCTCTGTTGGTAAACTTAATGTTTTGATAACACAATGGAACAAAAAGCTCACATAATAATTGAGGAAACCGTTCCATGTTTCCCACTACTTGCAGGATTCAGAAGATGGGCTTTCTGAAGTGCTGCTATTTAAGAATTAATAATTGGTTGAACATTATGTGTCTGAAACTGCAAATAACGGAAAGATGGATTTAAAAATTATCATAAATACAGTTAAAATGCATTTGTTTATGTCTTGTTTGCGGAGAACCACCACGAAACACTGTGGTGCCTTCAGAAGATGAAAAACATTGTGCATTTTGCACGTCTTTTTATTTGCATACACTCATTTAAAATAAATGCTACTTTTATTAGGGCCGAGCGCGCACAAGCACTTTGGGACAAGTTGTAATCTCTATGGGCTTCTAACCACACCCATGTCACGCCTGTGACTTTGATGAGCTCGTGGGTTGCCTTTTAAAAATCGATTGATTCCATTAGTAAAAGGCATGCATATGTCATGCCTTTTCCAGTGTTTAGCCCTCCTTGAGTGCACCGGTAAACTACTGAAAACATAGGAGGCTCCATGTTTTCAGCTGGTTTCTGGACTACTTTATCTTTTCATTTCTTACGCAGTGCGATATCGCTGGGTAGAAGTCGAGCGCTTTGCATGACATCGACCCTGTTACATGCATAACTGCACTTTTGCTGGTTCCATGGATAACTGCACTTTTGCCTGTATCATGGATAATTGCACTTTTGCCGATAAGTTTCACTGCATTTTTGCTGCTAAGTTTCACAGCGAGCGAACTTCTGTTTCCTTTTCTGTGTCTCTTTCACACTCCTGGTGACCATCGGCTTGCATATGTGAAAATGTTCTACTTTTCATTATTAGTTTATGTAGCAAGAAAAGTCTGGTTAGGAGTTTACAATGCTAATAGCTCTAACGCAAGCAAACGCGAGACCCGTTGCATTGCAAATGCTTGTATTCTATAGCTTTGACACTAAGCACTATCGCCTCATAGTTGGTCACTTGGAAATTGTGCATGCAGAGCCTGTCTTCATTAGTAGGTGGTCCTAAGGGTAGGAGTCTCCTTACTCTTGTTCATGAGCTAACTGCATAGAGAGTCAGCACATGCAAGGGCTAAGAGACAAGAGGCCAGATGTACAAAAAAGATTTGCGATCACAAGCCTTTTTATGCGCAAAATCACTTTGTGGCTACAAAATCCATATTTGTCATGAACAAAACCCACTTTCCGAGTCTGACATTTTTTTCGAGTTGTAAAACAGGTTTTGCGACCCATACCAAATCGCAGTTTAGAAGGAGCGTGAAAGGGGCATTCCTTCCATATTGTGATATGGTAACCTATATATCAATAGTTAACGACTACAGTTATGGTTGCAAACCATTGACCAGTTGCCGGCTCCTCAAAGTCGGTAGTAACTGAAACATGAAGGTGAAGGTGTCAGGCTGGGATTCCTTCTTCTTTGGCAATGGAGCTGGCAGTCTCTGGGGCTTCGACCAGTTGTTCAGGGTAACGCTGCTTGCTCCTTCTTAAGTTTTTGAAACTGAATACTTATTTTTAAATGCAGTACTGGTTCCTTTAAGAAGCTTGAGCTGCTTTAAAAAAAAAGTTGCCCATTTGGAAATGCAAGCACAGGGCTGTTGTCCTCTGCAGGCCACCATCACAATTTTTGCAACGAGTCACTAGGGGGGGGGTTGCAAATTGTGACCTGCCTAATGAATAATAATTAAACAACACAAAAGAATGATGGACGGAGTGTTGAAACTTTTCAAACACTCACCACCAGTCACAGATCTGGGTTTAATCCATCGTTCTTTTGCTCACCATGCCACCCCAGTTTGGACCCAGTCATATGCAAATCAGTCCTGACCCTGTTCCCCATAGGAACAGGCCAGCTCAAACTGTCAGACCAGGTCCACCCTGGACCAGAAACAAGCATCCTAGGAGCTGTTTCAGGGTACCACCCTTCATCAGCTAGGCTAGCTTGAATCCAGTGGCAAACTGAGCAAGGGACCCACGTCTGGGCATACCCTTCCCACCTAGGGCAACTTTAACAACACAAAAGGTCAGCAGACAATGGGAGTCACAGTTCTAGCAGAGGTGGAATATGAATAATAATTAGGCAGCTTGTTCTGCGACCCCTTCAAATGGTGATTTTGTGAACCAACATAATAGTACATAGGTTTGCAAAATCAGATCTCAGTCACAAAAAGTTGGTGTGCAATTTGCAGCCACTTTTTATGAATGGAATCTTAGTGCATCTGGACCCAATTATTTTGCTTTTGTGCAGTGTCTGCTATTATAGATAGCTTGGCCTCTGAGCACTTGTGCATACAGAGTCTGACTGCAGTTGTGAGTGTGGCCCCGGGCAAAATTGGGACAAATTAGCCAGGCATCTATTGTACATTTAAACATGAAATGGTAAATTGCAAGCACTATCGGAACGCTACTCCTCATTTTGATACATGTAAATCAGAATGTGTTGCACATTACATCTCCCAGTAAATTCCGAACTTCACGCCACCGATATTTACAGGGTGCACAGTGCTTTTTTTGAGCCAGGGGTTGCCGGTGAGGGGCACAAGCACTTATGTTTGAGGGCCGGCACTTATTTTTCGCATCAGGCACATACTGCGAGCAAAAGACACATATGGGAAAGACGGAAGAAAGAAAGACAGAAAAAGCATCACAAAGGGAAAAGCAGAAAGCTGCAACAGTGAGCTGAAGGGGCAGGGAGTGGCTGTAAATGGATTAAAGAGGCCCGAGATGGCATTAGGATTGGGCTGCCTCAGCGTTCTGTCCTCGTACATTTAATTGCAGCAGCCGTGTGTTTCAGATGAAAGCTTTGGGCACCAGCACGCTTTTTTATTTACAGATTAACAACTGAGGGTGCACAATCTGCATCGTTTATGGCCACCCTAGAACAGGAAAGCATTTTTTGAATAGGATGGTTATAACAACAGATTCAGATCGGCAGACAATGGGAGTCACTGTTCTAGCAGAGGTGGTATAGACACAAAATAATTAATGTTGGTTTCCTTCAGCTTTCACAGCACTTAAACGTAATTCACAGACAAAGATGAACCAAAGCCTGGTTTGATCACAAAGTATTTCCCTCACTTGAAACTTAAAATGACATGTATCAGTGCATTGTGACCCTCATTACAACCCTGGCTGTCAAAGACCGTCAGGGTTGTATTGGCGATCGTACAATTCGCCATATTTCCACTGCGGTAACACCACCGTGACTGGCAGTTTTCCGCAATCGTTGTCCCGGCGGTTATAATTCGCCAGGGCAGTGCTGCTTGCAGCGCTGCCCTGGGGATTATGACCCCCCTTCCCGCCTGCCTGCCCATGGCGGTAGAGACCGCCATGGAAAGGCTGGGGGGAAGGGGAGTTGCAGGCCCCTGGGGGCCCCTGCACTGCCCATGCACTTGGCATGGGCAGTGCAGGGCCCCCCAGGCACAGCCCCACCCTGCTTTTCACTGTCTGCACAGCAGACAGTGAAAAGCGTGACAGGTGCAGCTGGACCCGTCGCACGGCCGCAACAGCGCCGGCTCCATTAGGAGCCGGTTGCAACGTTGCGGTGACATCCCCGCTGGGCCGCAGAAAACTGTGTGAGGGATTACTTGCAGGAGGCTGGCCTGGTGTGTAGTGGGTACCTCTGGCACTTACACCTTATACCAGATCCAGTTATCCCTTATTAGCGTAGTGTAGTCAATGTCTAGAAGCCAGGCTCTCTAGAGGTCTCTGTGGATGAGCAGCCAAGGCTTATCTAGGAGACATGCTAAGCTCATACAATAGCACTGTAGCGGAAAATGGGGATGCAACATTTTCCACTAACCACGAGCTGTGCATGTGCCTAGGCTTGTTGGAGGACTCCGATGATGCAAACCCAGGAGGGGGAGCCATAGGGGGCCCTCAACGATAGAGAAAGCCCACAGAACAACAGGCAGTGCACACAGGAGTCCCACAGGACGGAGATAAGAAAGTTGCAAAAGAGGCCCATACAGCACTACGATGAAGGCTCCCACGCCCCCGGAGAACCACTCAGGAAGCTGCGCGTCGCAGGATAGAGTGTTTGGGGCCCCAGCTTCAAGATGGAGGAAGATCTTGGAGTAATGATGCCAACAAGCCTTGGCAGCTGCAAAAGATATGATGCACGGGGGTACTGTCTTGCGTGGGGAGGCAAGGTCTTACCTCCACCAGAGTTGGACAGCTGGAAGAGAGGACCATCAGGACCACTTCAGCCTACCACCTGTGATGCTGGTTCCACTCAGCTCAGCAGGAGAGGGTATCCATGCAGCCAGTCGCCATTTCAGTTGGTGCCTGCAGAAGCAGGGGAGTGACTCCTTCACCCCAGGGGAGATTCCTTCTTCCTTCTGATGCAGGCTGAAGATGGGCTGTCCTCAGAGGATGCACGACAGAGAAACTGTTGCAGTTGGTGGCAGGAACCAGAGATACAATGTTACAGGAGGCGTTTTGCTTCTTTGTTGCAGCTTGTAGGGTCCTGAAGAGTCCAGATGCAGTTAGTTTGGTGAGAAGTCGAAGTGGAGAGTGCAGAAGATTCCTGCTTGAGTCTTGCAATCCAAATCTGAGGAACCACCCAAAGGAGAGACCCTAAATAGCCCTTAAAGAGGGATTGGTCACCTAACCAGGTAAGCACCTATCAGGGAAGGACTCTGATGTAACCTCCTGGCACTGCCACTCAGATGCTCCCATAGCTCCCTGCCAACCATGGATCTAAGAAGCCAGGGACCCTCTGGAGGAGTTCTGAGCACCACCCTTGGGGTGGTGATAGACAGGGGAGTGGTCACTCCCCTTTCCTTTGTCCAGTTTCACGCCAGAGCAGGGACTGGGGGTCCCTGAACTGGTATAGACTAGTTTATGCAAGGATGGCACCAAATGTGCCCTTCAAAGCAATTCCAGTGGCTTGGGGAGGCTACCCCTCCCCAGCCTGTAACACCTATTTCCAAAGGGAGAGGGTGTAAACCCCTCTACCAAAGGAAATACTTTGTTATGCCTTCCTGGGCTTGAGCTTCTCAAGCAACAGTAGGGAAGAAACCTGTCTGGGTGGTGGCAGCAGCTTGCACTGCCTGGAAACCCTTGGAAGGCTGAAATGGCAATACTGGGGGTCCTTTATAGAGCCCTCAGAGTGCATGGAATCATACAACCAATGCTTGCAAAAGCCTTTGGGTATGATACCAAACATGCCTATGTTCAGAGTTACCATTATGTAGCTGGATATAGTTAGTGACCTACGACCAGTAGACGCGTAAAATGACTCCCCGCACTCACAAAGTCCGGGAAATGGGCCTAGAGTTTGTGGGGGCAACTCTGCCAGTGCAGGGCTGCCCTCACACACTGACTTATAAGTGACCTGGTGTAGTGAAAAATGGCAGTGAAAGGGTACTAGCACCTTTTCACACAGGCTCAATGGCAGTCTTGCATAAGCCTTTACATGTGCTCCTTCTGGGTGGCAAAATATATGCTGCAGCCCATAGGGATCCCAATGCATTGGAATTCCAGGGGATCCCTATGGGCTGCAGCATATATATAATGATACCAGGAGTGAGAATCCACATCTTCCGATTCTTGTGTTTTTCCTGTTAGGGAGGAAAAGACAGTCATGGACAGACTTCCTCAGTTGCCCCTTGAGTCCTGTGTTTCATTGTGTTCACAAAATATTATTTGAGTTGAATAGTCTCACTTTTGTCATTTGAGGAGTCAAGTTTCAGCTCTTTGTGAACGTTAATGCTGACATAGAGGTCTCTTTGTCCCCGCAGTCGCTGCCGTTCACAATGAGGTACACAGCCGTTTCCACCTCATGAATATTAATAAGGTAGACGTGTTTCCCACTCAGAGTCCCAGTACTTCTTATGTTGCTGCATCTCCCATCCTCTGACCAGCTTGGGGCAGTGCCACTGGATAGTTAAGGGTCTGAAAGGCCCTCACTCCTGTGTTCTTAGTATGAGTCTAAGCTCCGGCATTGCTTACCTTGCTGTCCAGCTGGGCTTGGGTCACTTGTGATTTAAAAAGCCCAGAGCCATGGGTTCATCTGTGCTGTCACACTACCATTTCCAAAGGGATTCTGAGGCCAGGATTCCTTACTCCGGCTCCCCTGGTGACCTCATCCCAAAGATGCTGCTGTAAGCCATTTTCAATCAGCTTCTCCCTATATTTCAGTTAACCTTAGCATAGTTCCATTCTGAGCTTTACTACCTCCCCAAAGCTCGCAATAGTTTTTTCAAGAGATTCCTATATACTAAAGACAACTGGGTTTTTAATGATGAACTAAGAGAACAAAGGGCCAGATGTAGCAAAGGGTTTTACCCATTCTTTGTCTATGGGAAAATGTGTTCATACATATGGCCCACAATTTTCTACAAAGGGCACTTTCTGTGGCATTAGATTCAGTTGAGAAGTCACAGGGGACTAGACAGAGTAGCAATTGATTATAATTTAACTGAGGGACTATGCACCATTGTTCTGGAGAAGGCAAACAAAGTAGCCTATTGACAATGTAGATGCAGATGGATGTGTTAAGTTTGCCTGCTGCTGTTAACCTAGCATCTCCTCTATTGATACAACGCCAGACACTATTTTGTGAGACAAAGATTTCTTGAAAACCTTAAATACATTTGAAACAATGTTCTTGTCAATGAAAGAAAGACTTAGGTTCTGGTTTAGAACTTGGCGGATGGAAAACTCTGTCACAAACATGAAAGATATCCTGTCCTCCATTTTACGATCCCCATAGGATAAATTGGGATCGTAACACGGCGGATGGGATATCCATCATGTTTGTGACAGAGTATTCCCCTCAGGCCTTTAGTGAGTAGAGTTAGCTGTTAATATATTCATATCAGCTATTATTCCCAGATATGATCAACCAAGTACATATAGTGAAATGGTGTAAGGATAGAATGCCTGGGAAACGTTTCTTAGGGACAACTGTGTGAAGAAAGTCACTAGAATTTCACCATCTGGCTAAACCCAGGCAAATTCACCTTTACGCTGGCATAATATGAAGTAATTTCCAGAATTTCACATTACAGATTTGATGCGTAATCCCCAAGACTACGTCATTACATTTTGTTGTGTTCTCAACACCCCATTTTGCAAAAACAGTATTTCTTCTTGGTGGGCATTTTGTCTTTGTTCCCATTGCCTTCGACTTCCTTGCTAAGCCATTTCCTTCTCTAGCATTTTGTGAAATAGGCACGTGCCTCATAGTGAGCCATCTTGTCTTTGTTCTAACATGCCTTGCCAAGCCATGTGCTCATCCGTCATTTTGTGAAATCAGTGTGTGTGAGTGTTCATTGATTATAATTATTTAAGGCCATTATTAAAAGCTGCAGTTTGTACCACAAGCCACAATCGATTGACAAAAAGTATTCATAACAATAAAGCAGATGCTTTCTTAAAATTGGAAACCCTGGACTTTAGCTATAGAACTGCCAGAATGGGTTTGAATTAACCGATGCATTTGAACGCCTTTATATTTTGTGACAGAATTATGAATTGTCACTGTTCAGAGGGTGCTGAGCATGATCCTTTTCCCAATCTTAAATGCTCTCTAATGGTAGCATTGTATATGTTGTGGCATTTTGGGGTCCACAGATATTTATGCTCAATTCACTTTTTCTATATCTATTGCCTGATATTATACAGTGTTTGTGGGCTAGTTGTAATAAACAGTTTGCCAGTGTCATTTTAACTTTTAATTGATTAAACCATGTTTTGTGATCTTCCACCTGGCTTCCATCAGGGTCCCATGAGCTATGGAGAAACACCAGGTATGTACTTTCCATTTTGAAAAATTGTTTGTCACATGGTCTACCTCATGGATTGAGCCTCTCGGCTATGGTTATTAGTATGTTTTAATTAATTAAATCGTTTTTTTGCCAGACTTCCTCTGGCTCCCTAGTGCCTGATCTAACAAAATTATTAGTTTACATATGGTTATATTATTGTTACTATGACTTGCATTGCATTGAATAGAAATGCCAAGTCTGACTATCTTCATATCTATTGCCTGCAGATGGACAAGGCTGAGACTGAAACTGAGAGATGCTTGTGAATTAGCTGACTTTTGAGTCTTGAGATCTTTCTGCTAAGTACAACTACTCATACACTGACCAACAAGATGGGAAGACATGGTACCTTACAAATCAGCTCTTGCCATGAAAGTGGCAAGTGGAAAAAAAAGAAGTCTATTTCCACCACTGACCTAAAGCCGTTATTATTTTTCGTCCATCCCTTGTTCCAGCAAACAAACTCGTCTCAAGAAGCTTAAAACAACAAGAACTTGGTATAATTCAATCTTCCAAAAACAATTCTAATATACCTAATCATCCCTAAAGAAGCAAAGCAGGAAGTTGACCTTCTGCACAGCATGATGTTGTGACTGTTTTGTTACATCAAATGAAGGTGACTTGATGTGGACTGAGTCCCACCACTGGAGACAAGGGAAAAGAAAAGTTTTGGGAAGCCTAGTTGGCAATGAGGAAGATGAGGCTGTGATTGTTCATGTCAGGAGTAGGCCTAAGAAAATTCAGATCACTTCTATTTAACCTGCACCTGCACAACCACTGCCTCATTCTAAACCCAAAAAACAACACCAACAGCTCCCCTCTCATTTGCCCACCCTATGGAGTAGCACATGCACATGTAATATAGCTTCATTATAAGTCTGGTTATGGCTGTCTAAGGAAGCTCTCCTCCCCAGTTTCTGACTTCTTTACACTTGTTTGCACTTAGGCCAAATGTAGACAACTTTGCAGTCGGCACAATTTGTCACAGACCAGCACATTTAGGAAGTCAGGGGTAACAGATCAATTGCCCTTATGTAAAACTAATATCCAATCCTGTGAAAACTACACCTACAAAAGAATGTTGTTGCTGGGGAAAAACCCTAGACAGATAGAAGACACTGATGATCATGATGATGAAGATGTTGTCATGAGAAGCAGCCCGGGAGCTCCTAATATGTACTGATTGCCTGCAACAACCTCAGCCTGGCACAAGGAAAAGAGGGATGCTATAGTAAACAGTCACCTGAAAGCATCCAAGTAGCCTACTTCCACAGAGGTCACTTGAGATGGGATAATCACAAAAAACAACAACAACCCAAAAATCAATGCTATATCCAGCATGGCCTCCCCATTTATCCAAACACATAATTGGGTGGATATATATAAAAGAAAACTCACCCCTCTACATTAACTCTAAGTCGCCAATCTTCTATGCACTGTGGTCTCAGAAATTATATCATTTGAAATGTAATAAGTGTTATTATGACTGCTATGATTTCACATGCTATAAGTCATAAAATATGCAAGGGTATAAGCAGTGCATGGCGAAAAGATGAGTTATGGCTAATGTAGTGTGGTGATTGATGCTACAAGACTGTGTGCGGAGGTGCGCAGTGTATGTGAATTTAAGGTGGTGCATAAATTATAAATGCAAGTTCTAACTGGTGATGCGCAATTTGGAAATTTAAGTTAAACCTATAACTTTAGAATTTCTAAAGAGTGTATAGTTCAAGTTGGGTTTGTATAGAATGAATAAATAAAGTTTCCCCAACTCTAAGTTAGCTTTAAACTTTGATTTCTTTTATGAAATTTAAATGGTTTTTATTTTTTCATAAAAATGTATTTCAAATGCAGTGTCGAGTGTCATTCAGTTAGTGTTTTAAGTGGAGTGTGGTATAGTAGAGGACAATGTCATGGAGAATAGTGTCATAGATTCTAGCGTTGCACAGTGGAATAGAGTGTAGTGTCATACAGTGGAGTATGGTTTAGTGCAGTGGTATACAGTGGAATATCAGAGAGTGGAGTGTTGCAGAGTGGATTGTCATGGAGTGGAGTGCCATAGAGCAGAGTGAGGTGAAATGTAGCAGTGTGCAGCAGGACACTATAGAGTGTAGTGGTGTAAATTGCAGTGGCAGTGGTGCCAGTACTATAGAGTGGAGTGGTGTACAGTGGAATAGGATACAGTGGAATGGCGTACAGTGGAGTTGCATAAAGTGGAGTGGTGTACAGTCTAATAGCTTTCAGTGAATTGGTGTATACTGGAGTTCCATACAGTGGAATGGCGCAAATTGTAATAGCATAGATTGTAGCACTGTACAGTAGAGTGGCATAGAGCAGAATAGTCTAGAGTCCAGTGGAATAGAGTAGAGTGGTGTACAGTGAGGTGGCATAGAGGGGTGTGGCATATAGTGGAGTGGCATTCTGTGGAATGACATCCCATATAGTGAAGTGGGGTTGACTTGAGTGACTTAAAGTGGCATAGCATGGAGTGGCGTACAGTAAAGTTGCACACAGTGGATTAGCATTCAGTGGACTGGGGTGGAGAGTCACACAGTGTCATTCAGTTGTCATTCCGGAAGGTTCTTGTCTTTCCAGTCACCCGTGTAGCCTCCTGTGTCCCCTGACCTTGGTCTTTCTTTTCTAACCTTTGTTGGGCAGCTGAGGCTCTAGAAAGAAAGGCACTGATTTATTAATATAAACCCCAACTTCAGTCTTTGTACAAGTAACAAAATTACCTAATGAATTTTAAATTATTACTAAGCAAGGTATCAGTTTAAAAGGTTTATTTCTAAATTAAAAAAATTTAAAGAAAGTTAAAATTTTACTCGGAAAGTGTGCTTTTCATAATTTGGTATAAACCTGTTCAGCTGTATCCAATAAATTTACATTTAAAGAGATGCTTGTTGAGGTCATGAAGAATTAAAGAATTAGGTTAGACCCGTGGGAGTTTCGGTGAGTCCTATGTTATAATAATTAAAAAATAGGGCCCTCTGATTAACCCTGCCATCATCCCCCAGTTTTGTACAGCTATAGGAAATGCTCAATGGGGAGTTGGCCTCCTGCAGTTGGGTTGGGTGCAATGGAGGTTGTTCAGTTGTTTATTCAATGGCTGTATGTTAATTTCATATTTGAAGTTAACAAGGCTCATGCTGTGCCAAAATGTGTTTTCCAGCCACTGATTGCGTAAATACCAACTGCAGTGGAATGCATGCCTCCTTATTGGGCAGTTATTGGAATATAATGAGTACTTACCCCTGCGGTGCGTCAACCGTTCCATATGGTAGAATAGAGCAAAGAGGGAGTTTCTAAGTGTTAGTCTATATATATATATATATATATAGATATATATATAGTTTGAAATGGGGTCTTTGGTTGGCAGTCAGGTTACCCCCTGTCCAAGTAAGGACCCTCACTCTAGTCAGGGTAAGTCACACACAATCCAAATTATCCTGTGCCCACCCTCTGGTAGATTCACACTGAGCTGTCAGGCTTAACTTAGAAGGCAATGTGTAAAGTATTTGTGCAATAAATCATGCAAAAACACAGTATAAAGACCACAAAAATACACTACATAGGTTTAGAAAAATATAGAATATTTATCTGAGTAGATATTAGAAGGAAGGGGTGACATTCAAAAATTCATAATTACTAAACATAAATGAACTGTGATATTTTCTAAGATTGTTTCAGATATATTGTTATCTCTATATACAATTGAGTTTTTTAAACTCTAAAAACGTTCCAAATTGCTACCAGCCATTTAATTCATAAACACTGGTAACTATTATCTGCATCCATTCATTGGTCATGTCAATAACATTTCATCAAAGAGAATTTTCTACCATATGATACACCTATATCACATTTTCCATTGATTGGTATACGATTATAGGAAATGATACCTTTCATCATCTATATTCACGCCCAGTTCTATGGTTTTTAATCTAATTATCCATCTTGCCTCATTTATTTTCTCAATTCATGCTTCCGGTTCCCACCTCTAGGATGCATAGGAGTTTGGCTGATCCCCACATATTTAATCACTGGGATCACTGATGTTGGATGTTACTTGCTAATGTGGTGAACTAAATGGGAAGAGAGGTCATTGTTCCTTATTGAACGCATGTGCTCCTGAATTCTCTCCTTGAGGTGCCTGATAGTTCTACCCACATAGATGTTACCACATTCTCATAATAATATGTAAACAAGTTATTTGGTATTGTAATTTATAAATGTCTCAATTTTGTATGTATTTCTCCCATTGAAACTAAAATTAAGAGTTCTATGTAGAGCTATGTTACACATGTTACAATGACTGCATTTATATAATCTACATGTTTTACCAGATAGCCATGTTTCTGTGCTGTCCTTAACCGGAGGCAAATAGCTGTTGCAAATCACATCTCTGATTGTTCTACCCCTCTTATGAATCATTTTAGGTTTGAAAGGTATTATATGCGATAAAGTACAATCAGTACGTAGAATGTTCCAGTGTTTAAGTAAATATCATGTCTGTATTGACTGAAAGCTGCACAGAACCATATTGATTTCTGTAGTGATATGGCTCTGGGCTTTTTTTGTTTTCTCAATAGAGATGTTACATATATTTTGTTGGTCTTTTTCCTGGCTGCCACTATAGTTTGTTTTGAATAGCCTCTTTGTAGAAATCTATTTTCCAAATGATCCAACTAAGTCTCGCATGAGTCGGTTTCACTACAGTTCCTTTTAATTCTAGTCATCTCACCAAACGGGATGGCTGCTGACTGAGTCTTGGGATGGGAACTATTCGCGTGTAATAATGCATTACATGCAGTAGGTTTGCGGTAAATTCTTCTTTGGACTGTGTTCCCTTTAGTAAATATTTCCAAGTCCAGAAAATGTATGCAGTCTTTACTGTATTCATAAGTCATTTGTATATTAAAGTCTTTGTTTAAATTCATCCCTAGGGAGGTGGCAGTTCCTGGGGCTGTGGGGGAGCAGTGAGGCTCCCCACATTTATCAATACTGGAACTGGGAGGTGGCGGTCCCCAAGACTGCAGGGTCCACCCCCACACACACACATTTTTTTCACTATTTGCCCCGGGGAGGTGTCAATCCTCGGGCAGCGGGGGGCCATGCAACCCCCCACATATTATGAAAAAAAAGCCCCAGGGTGGTGATGGTCCCTGGTGCAGGGATAAGCCTGGGGGGGGGGGCTGTGTTCCCTTTAGTAAATATTTCCAAGTCCCAAAAATTTATGCAGTCTTTACTCTATTCATAAGTCATTTGTATATTAAAGTCTTTGTTTAAATTCAGCCCTAGGGAGGTGGCAGTTCCTGGGGCTTTGGGGGAGCAGTGAGGCTCCCCATATTTATCAATACTGGAACTAGGAGGTGGCGGTCCCCAAAGCTGCAGCCCCCCCACCACACACACATTTTTTTTTCACTATTTGTCCCGGGGAGGTGTCAATCCTCGGGCAGCCGGGGGGCCATGCAACACCCCACATATTATGAAAAAAAGCCCCAGGGTGGTGATGGTCCCTGGTGCAGGGATACACCTGGGGGGGGAGGCTTTGCAGCCCCTCCTTTATTTTAAACAGACCCCGGGACCTGGCCCATCTGGGGGCTTCATAAAAACAAGCGCTTTTGTTTTTTTTCACCAAATCCACAAATCTGCCACAAATCATGGCAAAAACTTTTTAAAAAATGATTTTCTGCCATGTGGGGTCCCTCTGGGGCCCAAGCAACAGAGCTAAGTGGTCAGGGTGTCCCTACCCTGGCCCCCTTTTTTTAATTTGTATTTTACTGTGGGACTTGGCTGAAGCCACATCCCAAGATGTCTGGCAACACTATCTGGTCGAAGAGTTGGCAGCCAATCAAAGCTCTGCAGTTCCCTGAAAGAGCGTGTTACTATTTGCGAACCCTTTGTGCCTCCAAATATCTATATTTAGTTTTCTTTTAATATTTCAAAACGTAATGAACAGATTTACACCAAATAACAAAAAGCATTCTTTCTGGACCAAGAGCTAGCTTTCTGCCAAATTTGGTGTAATTCCGTCAAGCACCTCGGGTTGTAGTTGTGTCTAAAATGCCTATGGGAATTATAAGGGGAAACACACTTTTTTGACCCCCCCCTTTTTCTCAGCTCCCACTTGACAGATCACCCCAAAACTTCCCATGTACAACAAGATTCACTGGAACGCTTTTTTAGGAAAATTTTGTAAAGATTCATCAACAGCATCAAACATATAGGCAAGTCAAAAAACTCTTTTTCAATGTATATACATAAATATATATGTAGTTAGGACCTGGTTTCCATAAGAAATAAATTTTTTATTTACTTAGAACTTTGGCACCATTTGACAAATCTCAAGAAACTTTCCACAAAAAAGGTTAAGCCAACAACTCAGTTCCTTCCTGGAAAGTTTCAGGGTGATCTGTCAAGCAGGGGTCGAGAAAAAAAGGGAGGTGCCAAAACACAATTCCCCATGCACCTTTCCATAGGAACAGCAATAGAACAAAAACTGCAGAACTGAATTGCACCAAATTTGGCAGAAAGTTAGATCTTTCCCCCAGTGCTTTTTAGGATTTGATGAACATCTATTTTAGTATTTTTTTGAGAAATGAAGGTTGGAAATGTATGTATATATAGAGATGCGGTAGTACGGTGGGACTGACAGATCAAAAGATAAGATCTGATTCATTGACTCACACCAGCCATTTGAGGACTCAGGGACTCCCTGGGCGCTGGGCCTACCTTCCCAAGCCACGGTATGCCGTCTCCTGGGGCCCACAGTTTTATATTAAATTAACTTACAGTGTTGAAGCATACACTCACTTGATGATGTTATCAGTGATTTCGTTTGAGATGTTATCAGTGTTACATCAGTGATGTCATTGACCATGTCATAGATGATGTAATATATGCGGTCATAAGCAGTACATGGCTGAGGCGCAAGTTATAGTTAGCTCAGTAAACTATAACTGGAGAAGTTCAGTGTTTATTTAGTTTAAAATGTATCAGCCCGCCAGAATCATTAAAAAAACATTAAGGGGGTCATTACAACCCTGGAGGATGGTGTTAAAGCTGCGGTAATACCGCAAACAGGCCGGCAGACAAAAAAAGGGAATTATGACCGTGGCGGAAACCGCCAACATAGACAGCCACTTTAACACTCCGCCCGCCACGGCGGTACAGACAAGCAGCGCGGAGGTCACCGCCAACAGACAGGCGGGAGACAATGTACCGCCCACTGTATCACAACCCGCCAATCCGCCACCTTTTCCGGGGCGGATTCACCGTGGATAAAAACATGGCGGAAACAGCTTTTGCAACGGGAAAAGGCTCACCTTAATACACTCCACGAGGAAGGAGGCCACCATGGAGCCCGAACTACAAATACTCCCTGCGCTTGTCTTTCTGCTCCTCTACGATCACCAGCAACGTAGGCGCCGAAGACAATGGTGAGTACTGCACCTACAACATAGGGAAGGCAAAAGTCAGGGGGACACACACGCAACACCCCCACCCCAACCCGACCCTCACCCACTACAACACACACACCAATGCATTTCCAAACAGCACAGTAACAAACCACAACCCCCCCGGAAGAATGCAAAGACAAAACCAAATTACTTGAACCATTGTAATGTATCAAACCACAGTAACCAAATATATACAGATATATATACACATTCCAGAATTTATACATTACGATTAGTAGTGCAGGTATGCACATACCAATGTCCGTGCACCACTGGGCCCAAAATGCATGGGCGAGGCCCACACTAGATACCTGTCCACAAACGGAGAGAACATTGCAGGGGCATCAGATAGAAATACAACAGGCACCTCAGGGGGAAAGGAAGGGGCGGCACCTCAGCCGGATTACAGCACCACGTCAGATCCACGACGGGGCTCCATGCCCATTGATGTAGCCTGGGGAGTGCAAAGCCAGTCTCTCAAGTCACTCCAGTGGGTGGCTTGCCCACTGTACTATCCTGGGGAGTGCAAAGCCACAGTCTCTCAAGTCTCTACAGTGGGTGGTTTGCCCACTGTACTATCCTGGGGAGTGCAAAGCCACAGTCTCTCAAGTCTCTGCAGTGGGTGGTTTGCCCACTGCACCATCCTGGGGAGTGCAAAGCCACAGTCTCTCAAGTCTCTGCAGTGGGTGGTTTGCCCACTGTACCATCCTGGGGAGTGCAAAGCCACAATCTCTCAAGTCTCTGCAGTGGGTGGTTTGCCCACTGTACCATCCTGGGGAGTGCAAAGCCACAGTCTCTCAAGTCTCTGCAGTGGGTGGTTTGCCCACTGTACCATCCGGGTGGAGTGCAAAGCCACAGTCTCTCAAGTCTCTGCAGTGGGTGGTTTGCCCACTGTGCCATCCTGGGGAGTGCAAAGCCACAGTCTCTCAAGAGGATTACAGTCTCCACTGGTTCTGGAGGGGGACTGGTGCCCAGAGTGCATCAGGCGCCCCGTGACGGTCCCTGTTCCGTCACTGTCCCAGCTGCACATGGGCTAACAATGCTTGATTTGGCGGTCTTTGCCCTGTTCAGTGGTGCTTTGCCATGTCGGTCTCTGCCCTGTTCAGCGGTGCTTTGCCATGGCGGTCTTTGCCCTGTTCAGCGGTGCTTTGCCCTGTTCAGCAGTCTTCACCATGGCGATCTCTGCCCTGTTCAGCGGTGCTTTGCCATGGCGGTCTTTGGCCTGTTCAGCGGTGCTTTGCCCTGTTCAGCGGTCTTCACCATCGCGGTCTCTGCCCTGTTCAGCGGTGCTTTGCCATGGCGGTTTTTGGTCTGTTCAGCGGTGCTTTGACCTGTTCAGCGGTCTTCACTATGACGGTCTCTGACCTGTTCAGCGGTGCTTTGCCATGGCGGTCTTTGCCCTGTTCAGCAGTGCTTGACTTTGCTGTCTCTGACCTGTGCATTGGTGTGTGGCATGACGGTCCCTCATTGCCCAGCGGGGCTGTGGCTGCCGGGGCCCTCCAGGGCACTGACTCTGGTGGTGGTCTCCGGACCAGTGACGATATTGCTGCCCTCCAGGGCACTGACTCTGGCAGTGATCTCCGGACCAGTGACGATACTGCTGCCCTTCACGGCACTGACTCTGGCGGTGGTCTCCTGACCAGTGACGATACTGCTGCCCTCCAGGGCACTGACTCTGGCGGTGGTCTCCGGACCAGTGACGTCAGTGCTGGCGGTGGCGTCCCGGCCGCCGGGAAGGATGGCGCCCTTCTCCGCTGTGCTGCTCTTACCAGACTTTGGAGACTTCTTCTGGCCCTTCACCACCTTTGGAGGAGTCACAGCTGACTCGGCACTCCCCCGTGACCCTTGTGAGCAGTTTTGCCGCCAGGAGTCTTCACTCTGTCCCGTCGGCCACTTTTCAATTTAAGGGGGTGGACTGGCAGTGCTTTGGCTCCGTGTCACAATGGCTGCCCTGGTGACCAGTGCACTCCTCACACCTTTAACACGCACCACTGTTACTGGACTTTTTTTGGCTGAGGTGCTACTACGGGACCTATGAATTGGAGGGGTGGGGGTGGTGGCAAAGAGGTCAACGTTGGTGAGGAAGAGTTTCTGACGAAGACAGGGATGGGTAGCTGGAGGGGGTCTTGGAGTGGAGGAAGAGGAGGTGGTTGTAGGAGGTGTAACTTTAGGTGATTTGGGTGCAGGTGCAGGTACTGGAGGATGTCGTGAGGTGGATGGATGTTGGGTGTGTGGGTGCCTGCGTTTGTGTACTTTGGGAGGGGGCGTCACAGACACACTGGGAGTGGACACAGGGGACGTGTAAATGGTAGTGGGGGTGGTGAGTGCAGGTGAGCGGGGTGTGGTGCTGGGTGTTCTGGTGTGAGTCCTAGTGCCTGTAGATGTAGTGCATGCAGGTGAGAGTGTAGACGACACTGAGAGGGAGGAGGAGACGACGAGGAGGGGGACACAATGGAGGCAGTGGATGTTGTTGTGTCTGTATGTGGCTGATGCTTGTTTGAGTGCCTGTGGGTTGTGTGGTGCTTATGTTTGCCTGAGCTACTTTTGTGTGTTGAGGTGTATGCATGCTTGTCTGATGGTGTGCTTGGGATAGGCTGGGGTACAGGGGACTGGGTCTGGGTGGAGGAAGTTGGAGGGGGGAGGCTAGACACAGGGACAATGGCTGCAATCAGTGCTGAGGCCAGTGATTGCAGGGTTCGATGAAGTGCAGCCTGACCAGAATGAATGCCCTCCAGGAATGCATTACCGTGTTGCAACTCCCTTTCTACACCCTGGATGGCCGCCACCACAAGGGAGCTCCCATTGGCGGATGTGTCTGTGTCGCTGTTTGGTGATCTTGTGACCGACGTGAAGCTCCCCTCGCCTCCGTCCCACTGGTGTATTCAGAGTCGGTGGTGTGGCCCTCCATGGCAATGTGGGATGCAGCTCCCTCGTGCTCCGGTGCCCCTGTACCGCCGCCTGATGATGCTGATGCACACAAGAACAGGGAGAGCACAAAAAGGTGGGGGGACGACAGAAGAAAGACAGGTTTAGTGCATGGCTTACCGCTACCGTTGGCGGACAATACAGACACAGCAGCCCCCTGCACTACACCGTGCTCTTGGCCTCTACAGATGCAATTCCTGGGATCTGGCCTACATGGCTATGGTGGTCATCTCCACACATAGATGACACAGGGGCATGTATACCTGTACTTGCCACTCTACAGAGGTGGGGGTGGAGTGCCACATGGCCTGCATTACGGAAGGGCCTAGCCTACGTAACTCGGCCTGGCCTAGGGAAACCCACATCCCTCCTCCCCCACCTAGACCCCTCCACTGCGCGCAAAGTCCGCAGAATGAGAGTGTACTCACCCCCTTGTGTCTGCTGTGATGCCCTCAAGTGCCCATCCAACTCAGGGTGGGCCACCGCCAGGATCCGGAACATCAGGGGGGTCATGGTGCGATGGGCACCCCTCCCACATTGGGAGGCCATCCCCAGCTGAGCCTCCGCCGTCTTCTTGCTCCAGCGGCAAATGTCCTCCCATCTTTTCCGGCAGTGGGTGCCCCGTCTCTGGTGGACCCCCAGGGTCCGGACGTCCTTAGCGATGGCACGCCAAATGTCCTTCTTCTGGTGGGCGCTGACCTACATGACATGTACAGGGGAAGAAGAGAAGTCATTACCAACAGCACCGTCGAAGTGAGTGGCCCCCATCCCTTCCCTTGCCATGTGGCACATGCATTCACAGTCCTTCATGTTCCCTGAACTCTGCCCCCTTCCTACTGACATCCAGCCATCTCCACCCAGCATAGCCCATACAACGTGCTCCCTGTGTACTTACCTGTTGGTCTGGAGGACCGTAGAGTAGCATGTACTGGGGGAGGACCCCGTCGACTAGTTTCTCCAACTCCTGTGCAGTGAAGGCAGGGGTCCTTTCCCCAGACGCAGCAGCCATTGTCTCTTCCAGACCGAGGTCACAGCAGCACTTGTAGTGTAGGTCCTCTCCTGTCGAAGATCAGGTATCGAGTGATTGAACAGATAGAAAATGGCGGTCACGTCCACGGCGGTCATGTCCGCGGCGGTGCGTATCATCACCGCCGGCGCACTTTGTCATTGGCTCATGGGACCCATGGGGTCCAATGTTAACCAATGCAGCATTACGCCACGGTCTACGACCGGTGTACAACGCCAGCGCAGATACCTCACATCCCATTGTCCCAGTTTAGAGGTCAGGCAGCCGCCATTTCAGGGGCCCACATGGCTTCATTTACTACTGCGTCACACATACCTAGGCCTACACTCAACACACATACAGGAAGAGTTTTGTATTTGGTGTCGTGTTCTGTGTAGCTGTGGTAACATACCTGGGAATTTGTTGACTCTGTGGTCGCTGTTGTCCTTCTTAGGCACCGTCAGCTGGGACATTTGAGGAGATGGCAGAATCCTCCGGTGTACCGACCGCTGGTGGACCTGTTAACAATGGAGGAGCGACATTTGATCATCACCTACAGGTTTGACCGTGCCACAATCCAGGAACTTTGTACTCAGTTGGAGCCAGACCTGATCTCACCAATCCGCCATCCCACAGGAATACCCCCTGAAGTGCAGGTGCTATCAGTGCTCCATTTCCTTGCAAGTGGATCATTTCAAACAACTGTGACCATGGCATCAGGGATGTCCCAGGGTATGTTTTCCAACGTGTTGTCCAGAGTGTTGTCTGCCCTGCAGAAAAACGTAAGGAGCTACATCGTTTTCCCTCAGGTGGAGGATTTGGCTACAGTGAAAGGTGACTTCTATGCCCTTGGACATATCCCCAACATCATAGGTGCTATTGATGGCACCCATGTAGCTCTGGTCCCCCCCCACAGTAGTGAACAGGTGTACAGGAACCGGAAGAGTTATCATTCCATGAATGTACAGATGGTATGTTTGGCAGACCAGTACATCTCGCAGGTGAATGCTATGTTCCCTGGCTCAGTGCATGACGCCTACATCCTGCGGAATAGCAGCATCCCTTATATGATGGGTCAACTCCAAAGGCACCGGGTGTGGCTTTTAGGGGACTCTGGTTACCCCAACCTGTCATGGCTATTGACCCCAGTGAGGAATCCTAGGATCAGGGCAGAGAAACGCTACAATGAGGCCCATGGGTGGACTAGGAGGGTGATCGAACGCACCTTCGGCCTCCTGAAGGCCAGGTTCAGGTGCCTCCATATGACAGGTGGTTCCCTATTCTACTCACCAAGAAAGGTGTGTCAGATCATCATCGCCTGCTCGATGCTTCACAATCTTGCTTTGCGACGCCAGGTGCCTTTTCTGCAGGAGGATGGTCCAAATGACGGTGTTGTGGCAGCTGTGGAGCCTGTGGAGCCTGTGGACAGTGATGAGGAGGAAGCTGAGGAAGAAGACATAGACAACAGGGAGTCAGTCATACAGCAATATTTCCAGTGACACACAGGTGAGAACATTCTTTTTTATTATTACATTCACTTTAACACTTCTACCTCTATCCTGTCTGTCAATTAGTAGCAGTATTTGGTAACTGAGTTGCACCTTTACATTACGGTTTCACAGGTGTGGTTACCAACGTGTGTCATCTGCTTACATCCTTCATGGACTTGTGATGTGTGACATAGGTATGTTGGCATTACAATTGAAAACGCATTTTGACACTGTCATTGCTAATACAAATTTTCAAAATCACAGACTGACTCCAGATTGTTTTGTGATTCAAGGGTGTTTATTGAAGTGCTAATTATTGGAGGGGGTGGCAAAATGGTGATGGGTGATGGTGGAGGAATGTCCGTGGCAGAATCCAGTCTATTAGTCACACAGGTGCACTGCCCATATGAACATAGGAAGTGGAGCTGGGGCAGTTCCAATCTGGACAGGGTAACAAAGTGGGACAGTGGGAGGACAATCAGGGTGGTCTCATTTCCTGGCGGGGGGTCTTGACATCTTGCTCTGTCCTGTTCCTGGATCTCAGGGACTGCTTGCGGGGTGGTTGTCCGTCTGCAGAGGGTGGGGTGCTGATGTGGTGGTCCTGTGGCGGGGCGTCCTGTCCACTAGCGCCAGCGGAGGTGGTGGGCAGTTCATCGTCCATGCTAGTGTCAGGGGTCCCTTGGAGTGCCATGGTGTCCCTCATGGTCTTTTGTATGTCCTTCAGCACCCCTACGATGGTGCCCAGGGTGGAGCTGATGTTTCTGAGCTCCTCCCTGAACCCCAAATATTGTTCGTCCTGCAGGCGCTGGGTCTCCTGAAACTTGGCCAGGACCGTTGCCATCGTCTCCTAGGAGTGGTGGTATGCTCCCATGATTGAGGAGAAGGCCTCGTGGAGGGTGGGTTCCCTTGGCCTGTCTGCCCCCTGTCGCACAGCAGCCCTCCCAGTTCCCCTGTGTTCCTGTGCCTCCGTCCCCTGGACCGTGTGCCCCCTACCACTGCCCCCAGGTCCCTGTTGTTGTTGGGGTGGTGGGTTATCCTGGGTTCCCTGTAGTGGTGGACACACCGCTGATTGACGTGTCCTGGGTACGGAGGTATGGGCCCGCTGGGTGGGTGCTGTGCTGGTGTTACCAGAGGGTGGAAGGTCAGTGTTGGGCTGTTCCTGTGCGAGGGGAATCGACTGTCCCGAGGCCCTCGATGGTCCGGGCTGGTCATCTGGATCCAGTTGGCCAGAGCTGCTGTCGTCACTGTGGGCCTCTTCTGTGGGTGGAGTGGAGATGTCTGGACCCTCCTGTGTGGTGACGTTCCGTAGTGGTCCTGCAGGGGTATAAGAGCATGATTATTGCATGTGTGTGTGTCATGGTGTGCAATGGGTGGGTGTGCGTGTACCCCAGTGCAAGCATTCCTGTGTGGGGGTTTGTGTGATGATGGTTACGGGGTTGTTATGGGTATGTGCAGTGAGCATGCTTTAGTGAGGGGTGACCATGCTTAGTTGTTGCATGCAGGGCTTGGTATTGGGATGTGTGGTTTGTGTTATTAGTACATTAGTGAGGAGTTGGAGTGATAGGGGAGGGGGTGAGGGTGGGGGTGTGTGATAGCATGCAGGTAGGGTGGGGGATATGATAGTTACGATTTGACTTACCAGTGTCCATTCCTCCACCGACTCCTCCGAGGCCCCCTGGATGCATGATGGTCAAGATTTGCTCCTCCCATGTTGTTAGTTGTGGGGGAGGTGGTGGGGGTCCGCTGCCAGTCCAATGAATCGCGATGTTGTGCCTGGAGACCACAGAACGCACCTTCCCCCGTAGGTCGTTCCACCTCTTCCTGATGTCATCCCGATTTCTTGGATGCTGTCCCACAGCGTTGACCCTGTCCACGATTCTGCGCCATAGCTCCATCTTCCTGGCTATGGAGGTGTGCTGCACCTGTGAGACAAATAGCTGTGGCTCTACCCGGATGATTTCCTCCACCATAACCCTGAGCTCCTCCTCGGAAAACCTGGGGTATCTTTGGCGTGACATGGGGTGGTGTGGGTGATGTGTGGGGTGGTGTATGTGTTGATGAGTGTGGTGATGTGTAGTGGTGTGTGGTGTTTTGTGCGTGGAATGTTGTATGAGTGATGGTGTTGTGTGCCTCTGTGTGGTGGGGTTCTCAATTGCTGTGCTCTCTGTCTCTTGGCTTCCTCAAAATTTCTGGTCGTAGGGGTTTGTGGGTGATGTGGGTGTGTGTTTTATATTGTATTGATTGTGTGGGAGTGGTGTTTATATGTGTATCAGGTGTGTATATGCGGATTCGTGGGTCATGATAGCATGGGCGTGTTTCTGTTGGCGTGATGGTGGAGGTTTTTTTTCCGCCAGTTTAACACTGACCTTTGGTGTGGCGGACTTGTGTGGGTGTCTGAATTTCGGCGGTTTGCGGTATGTGTGTCATAATAGCTGTGGCGGAATTCCGCGACGGTGTATTGCCGGTCTTCTGCACGGCGGTAAGCGGCTTTTACCGCCAATGTTGTAATGACCCCCTAAGTCTCCAGGGTCATTCAATTCATAATTTTTATAGCACTCATAATAGGAACTCTATGCTCTCCAGCTAGAGTGGAAGGCCATCTTGTGGCTGTTTTTCTGATTGAATTTTGTGGGCTGAAAATGACTTAGAGATATGTAGATTTAAATAAATATTTCTGAGTGTTTCTTTTAACATTCTTCAGCTCATAAAATGCAATCATAAAAATTAAGTTAAAAGAAACACTCACAAACATGTTAATTTTATTTTTTTCATCAACCATTTTTATAATAATCACTGTTGTGATACAGTGTATTGTGTGAATTATTAAGATACACATTTAATTAAAAATATTGGTGATTTTTAGACAAAGATTATAGATTTTCTTTGGATATATTGCTATACTCAAACCATATTAAAGCCAATGGTGTTGTGACTCTTTGACAGTCAGTAAGTCTGCCTGCGTTTGGCCAGGACCAGCGAGAACAAACATGCGCATACCAGAAGGCCGTGTCCTGTGGGAGGAAGGGTGCTTGTAGGTAGTTACGTGCAGGTCTGCCCGCAGATCAGTCCATGCGCCCTCTCTCTTAATGCACACGGCTGAAGGCTGCATGCAGTGGGTGGCAGGGCGCTCGCAGACGGCTGGGGCAGGACCTGGCTGCAGGCCAAGCTCCATGCCCAACCCCACACCATGCTTGGCGTGGGGTTGCATAACTGTGAGGTAATAAATGCAGGGCTAGCTGCAGGTCAGGTGTGGAGGGTAACCCCACAACACGCACAGGGTATTACTGTGTGCAGCCGGGGGTTGGCTGGACGCAAGGCCCTGGCCACGCACAGCTATTTACCCCACATTTTACATCACCACTCATGATATGTTCTATTACATCATTGATAAATTGGATAAATTGACTGCATTATGTGAAATGACATAATTGATGACAAGATTGTGCGTGGCAGGGGAGTGAGATATAGCTTTATTTCACTAGTTATTGTTACTGAAGATAACTGTAACTGGTGAATTTCAGTGTTTTTAAGGGATATAAATTATTACATTCGGTATCTATATATATAGTTATGTATATCTATATATATATATATATATATATATATATATATATATATATATAGATAGATGCAAATGCTCGATAATAGAACTCAATCGGCCCAAGAGGGGTGGTGCGAGAACTGGCACGAGCAAGCCGGTAATCCATAAATCACAAAACAAAGTCAAACAAATACTGCTCGCACACTCAGGAATCAAGGAAAAGCAAAGTTAATTTTAATCCAAACACAACACGTTTCGGCTGACACAGCAGCCTTGGTCATGTGATAATTGCCACCAATAAGCCTTTACTAAATACTATCCCTTCATAGACATAGAAATGAGACAAAAAACAAGTAACTCAAATAAAACCCACACAACACAACCCCATTGCATATACAGAATTAATATTGATAATAGTTGGTCTAGTCTATATTATTGAACCTACCCTGATATATAAATATTAGTATATATTGTCCTCAAGGAAAGGGAGAAAAAAGAAAACAGTGTAACATAATAAAGTTAATTTTCCACCGGACCATAATATAAATAATAAAATATTATCAATTTAAGCCCAAATGGAAATAAAAACAAGTAATAGAAAAATATACACTGTAAACCTACATTCCTAACCTTGATGGCTCCAAAAATAATTCACATGGGTTTACAAATTTCTATTAACAATCAATATTCCTAAAACAGATTAACCATGCCAATATATTTAAAAATTCATTTTCTTATCTGTAAATCTGCAAAAAGGTCACCCAACGGGCAACAGTTACGTGAAATATAGAGAGAGCGATGGCAAGCAGAATTCAGTAGTTTTCCATCCGACCCATTATATCTGAAAGATGTATATAAATAAATGAATAAATAAGTGCCCACCACATAACTGCAAATCTAATCAACATCTAGGCACAAAATTTCATAAATTAGCTCTATTATACATACTAAAACCTACTATTTACATACTCCAATGGATTCCACCAATTTCATTAGTAATCAACTCGCAAGACCCTATCAGAGCTTCCAATATCTCATTAATTATCATATAAGTGAGTGTTCAATTCTTCCCCCATATTCAATCCTTTTGGAGTCTTGGTCTCTAAATCTAGAATGTATTTTGACTCTTTTTTCCTGAATATCAGTTCTCTGCTACCTCCTCTATGGTATGGAGAAACATGTTCAATACTAAAATAGGATAACTGGGTACAATCAGAGTTATGTTTGTCTTTAAAGTGCCTTGCTACCGGAAAGTGCTCGCCAACAGATGTAATCGCACGCATATGTTCCAAGATCCGTTTTTTACCACTATGTTTGGTACTACCAGCATACCATCTTAGACATGGGCATTCTAGTATGTAGATCACAAATGGGGTACTGCAAGTTATGAATTGATTAATATTCCTAACTTTCCCAGGTTTACATACAGCATATTGCTTCTGCATGACGCTATTGCTACATGCCTTACAATGTCCACACGGAAAGAAACCTTGTAAGTTATGTTGTCTCAGTTGAGGAACAGTAGTAATATCATTAGATCTTAAAATATCATGTAAAGTACGTTATCTTCTATAAGTAATCTGCGGTCTTTTCTGTATTGAACTCCCAATAACGGGGTCACTCTTCAAGATCTTCCAATTCTTCGAGATAAGGTTATGAATCTGTCTCGTATCCTCATTATATGTCATAATAAGTTTAGTCCCATCATTGTCATCTGTCTTTAGTTTGATGATGTTGTCAAATAGGATTTCAGTTCTTTTTATCCCCTTGATTTTGTCAATTGCTTTTTTGATCACACACTTGGGATATCCGCGCTGTTTAAATCTCTTAATCTTCTCTCTTTGCTCAATTTCAAAGGCTTCATCAGTACTGCTAACTCTTTTGGCTCTTAACAGTTCTCCATAGGGGATACTCCATTTAAAATTTTCTGGATGACCACTAGAAGCATGTAATAAACTGTTACCTGCTGTACTTTTATGAAAGAGTTCGGTAATGATCTTATGCTCACTAATCTTTATCAGGGTATCCAGAAATTCAATTGAAGATCTCCTCATTTTATAGGTCAGACCTATATGTAAATGGGTATTGTTTAATTTACAAACAAATTGTGTAGCTTCTTCTTCAGTTCCTTTCCAAATAATAAAAAGGTCATCTATATATCTTAGCCATAAAATTGCCTGGCTAATTTCTGGATATTGTTCCTCCTCTTTAAAAATGATCTCTTCCCACCAACCTAAAAAAAGGCAGGCAAAACTGGGAGCAAAGTAAGTACCCATCGCATTCCCAAGAGTCTGTTGGTATAAGACCCCATCAAACAGAAAATAATTATTAGTCAGACAATATCTTATCATGTCCATTATCATATCAGTGTGGGCCAGATATTTTAATGATCTAGTACGTAAAAAATGTCTATAGGCAGCAATGCCTTTGTCATGATCAATAATAGTATATAGGGAATTGACATCCAAAGTCAATAACAAGAAATCATCTTCCCATACAATACATTCCAGTTTACCCAGAAAGTCCTTGGTGTCAGAGGTGAAGGGGGAGACTGGCGATGCTCTCACCCTCTTGGATAGTGCCTTGCAAATGGAGGATTGCTGGGGCGGGAGGTAAGTGATGGTGGTGACTTGTCCTTGCTAGCTGCATCTGTTATGGGTGTGTCAGCACCCTGCCACGTATCTGCCCATGTGGTCAGAGGACGCATAGGTTTTGAGGGAGAGCACCTAGACCGGGCCACCTCCACCCAGCACTGTAAGATGGAGGTGGCTTGGGGTGAGACAACAGAGGAGGGAGCACTGACCAGGCAACCTCACCACCAAATAACCTCTACCTTGTTGGAAGGTATGACATGAATGAGGCCTCTCCCTACCCTGAACATACCCATATTAACAACTTCAATCCATACTGATGCGTATAGCAGATTGAGATCTGCCTGCCCTTTTGCCCCTGTGCCATTTGGTCTTTGACAGTGGGTTGTCTGTCCTGCTAAGCTAGCAAACATGCTGAAGCATACATTGACACACCTATGCTCCTGACCCCCATAATTTTGGTTGTTGTGCCATACTAAATGTTTACTTGCAGGGAGAGATATACTGCTATATATATATTCTTGCCTCAACAGACTGCATCAATATGAGGTAAGCTGATCATAAGCAGAGTAAGTTAACATTTGAACACTGGAAGAGCACTAGAGACTGGGAATGATTGATGGACGCCAAAGGCAAGTCAGCCCAAGGGGTGGAGGAAGAAACCAAGCTACTGTTGCTCATCCTAAAGGCTGGTCTGGCAACCATTGATGGGATGCTGGATGCAGTGATGGTCAGACTAGACAATCTTGCAGTGTCTGGACAGACCTAACAGGTGCCTTGATTCCAAAGAGTGCTGGATCTTGGACATGGAGGATGATGGCACAGAGAAAGCAACTAAATTAGAGGTGGTAGAAAATACACTAGTGGAAGTAACGGCTAAGAATGAAGACCTGGTGGTGACATGGCCTCACAATAACATCAGAATTCTGGTACAGGTGTAGTCTATACATATGGTCTGGCCTGAGATATTCATGGAAAACATGTTGTTGGATGTTTGGTCTTGACATTTTCACTGCTATGTTTGTGATTTAGCGGGCCATCACTCATTGGCTCCGAGGCTCTACGGAGGCCACCTCCATGCCTGATTATTCCTCTCCCACTTCATTACTATGATATGGACACAAACCTGAGACTGGCCAGGAAGCGGGGGCCTTTGTGAATTCAAGGCTCTGACAGTGCCATCTTTCCTGACTTTACAGTCTCAGTTGAGAGGCCAGAAGGAAATTTATCGACTCCAAAAAATCTATTTCGTAACAAGGGTGTCAAGCGTGCAATGCAATACCCAGTGAAACAACATGGGGGAAATTGGGGAGGTGAAGATTGTTAAATGATCACAAGAAGGCTGCATTGAGATTTAAGAAGCAATGACGGAGGCCAGATGATACTACAACCCCGATTGCCAAGGACAGAAGACCCACATGGTGACCTAAGTGTTCTCTGGATAATGGAATGGCAGATGACAGCTATGTAACATTATTCTCAGAGATATTTCATCCGCATTGAATGCACAAGGTTGAGGTAATCAGTGTGGGAGGGGCACTGTCTGAACAATGGTTCAGTGTGGTTTGCCTTTAAGCCTGTACTCAGAGGAGGATGTATACGAAAACATCCTGGAATACTAAAGCGATATGCACACAGTTTAACATGTTATAATCAAAAAAGTAAAGAACTGATAAACAGCTCTGCTATAGACTTTACTTTAGTGATCAAACCGGAAACACATTGGGCCAGATTTCAGAAAAGTGGCACCATTTTTCTTGGGGCCCTTAGCACTCCCCCCTTACGGCACGATGTGTGTGCCATATCTGAGATTGGCACACCATGGCGGCAGTTAGGGAACTCACGTCAAAAGTTTTGACGCTGGTTTGGAGATTTGCTGGATTAGCATCAGAAATGTTGACGCTAATCCTGCAAAGTCTATTGAGGCCCATCATAAACAATTGTGTGCCTCCTTTCAACACCTGCTCTAAGCAGGTATTAAAATTGCCAAAAAATGACGCAAAGAATTCTCTTAGATTTCTTTGCGCCATTTTTTGACACCCCTAACATGGAAATGCCCCATTTACATATATCATGCCTGGCACAGGCATAATGTAGTGCAAAGGGTTACAAAGTGGCTCAATGCATGCCCTGCACTACTTTGTAAATCTGGTACAGCGATTTTGGCCTCGTTGAGCCACATTAGAGTAAAATGAAATGATGCTAATGTGGTGCAAGGAGGTGCTAAGGGCTCCTAAATCTGCCCCATTCTGTATTGCTGGCATTCAAAGATGTGGCAAATAGAGAAGTTAATATTTTATGGAAGAGATGCAGGGTGAACAATATGGTGATAGCGAGCACACTAGGAAGAGACTGACATGGGACTATACAAGGAGTAACATTATACCTAATTTACAAGCTGAACACAGAGACTTTAGGCTAACCGTGTGTGAGGTCTTCAGTAAATATTATACAGAACAAAACACTGCAAAGGTACTCTTCTCTGAGTCACAAATAACTAAGGCCCTAATTTAAGAGGACCTAGCACCATTTTAGTGCCACTTTAGCATCGTTTTTTTACACTAAGGCAGTGCTAAGGTGGCCTTTTCTCTGCACCGTATTTACAAAGTGGCGCAATGCATGCATTGTGCTACTTGGTAAACTTTTGCGCAACATTATGTCTGTGCACCCTTTAGGGGGGCTGAAAAAAAAGGTGCAAAGCAAAATCTTTTTGGCACTTTTCACGTCTGCTCAGAGCAGGCATTAAAAGGAGGCACACCATTGTTTACATTGGGCCTCAAAAGGCTTTGCAGAATGAGCATCAAACTTTTTGATGCTAATCCTGCAAAGCTCCAGACTAGCATAAAAATGGTGACACTAGTTCCCTAACTACTGCCATGGTGCACTGTTTCTTAGATATGGTGCACATGTGGTGGTGTTAGAGGGGCTTGGCACAGATTACACAAAGATCTAGTAGGGAAAATGAATAAGTAAGTGATGTAAAAGCTGAAAATGAAACTGCAGTTTTCTTAAAGAAAGTAAATTATGAGACTTCTTGTGGATATATACAAAGTAGTTGTTAAAAAAGGTTCACATTGCTGTCTGCGGACTATTGTAATCCTGGTGAAAAGATGACAAAATGTTCTTGTTGCCGTGAAGATTTAGAACGCTGATTGGCTGAATGGAAAAAGAAGAATAAACATGTTGCAAAAGCTTATTTGCCATGTTTATATTAATGTGTGTTTCTAGAGTAGTTCAGACTTGATTTCACACTCATTCACTATGCCTGCCCGAATCTATGCTACTCTGAGACTCTGCTGAGTTTCTTGAATTTCTCTTTATGGGAAATTCTCAAATCAACTCAAATCATTAACATTTATAAAGCGCGCTACTCACCCGTGCGGGTCTCAAGGCGCTAGGGGGGAAAGGGGGGGTTATCGCTGCTCGAACAGCCAAGTCTTTAGGAGTCTCCGGAAAGCGGAGTGGTCCTGGGTGGTCCTGAGGCTGGTGGGGAGGGAGTTCCAGGTCTTGGCCGCCAGGAAGGAGAAGGATCTCCCACCCGCCGTGGAGCGGCGGGTGCGAGGGACGGCAGCAAGTGCGAGGCCAGCGGAGCGGAGGGGGCGGGTGGGGACGTAGAAGCTGAGGCGTCTGTTGAGGTATTCCGGTCCCTTGTTGTGGAGGGCTTTGTGTGCGTGGGTGAGAAGACGGAAGGTGATCCTTTTGCTGACTGGGAGCCAATGCAGGTGTCTCAGGTGTGCGGAGATGTGGCTGTTGCGGGGTACGTCGAGGATGAGGCGGGCCGAGGCGTTTTGGATGCGTTGCAGGCGGTTTTGGAGTTTGGCGGTGGTCCCGGCGTAGAGGGTGTTGCCGTAGTCCAGGCGACTCGTGACAAGGGCGTGGGTCACGGTTTTTCTGGTGTCGGCGGGGATCCAGCGGAAGAGCATGCGGAGAGTGAGGAAGCAGGTGGAGGACACGGCGTTGACTTGCTTGGTCATGGTGAGAAGAGGGTCCAAGATGAAGCCGAGGTTGCGGGCGTGGTCTGCGGGGGTCGGTGCGGTGCCGAGGGCCGTGGGCCACCAGGAGTCGTCCCAGGCGGACGGGGTGTTGCCGAGGATGAGGACTTCTGTTTTTTCGGAGTTCAGCTTTAGGCGGCTGAGCCTCATCCAATCTGCGACGTCCTTCATACCCTCTTGTAGGTTGGTCTTGGCGCTGGCGGGGTCCTTGGTGAGGGAGAGTACAAGTTGGGTGTCGTCGGCGTAGGAGGTGATGATGATGTTGTGCTTGCGTACGATGTCGGCGAGGGGGCTCATGTAGACATTGAAGAGTGTCGGGCTGAGCGATGAGCCTTGAGGTACGCCGCAGATGATCTTGGTGGGTTCTGAGCGAAACGGAGGGAGGTAAACTCTTTGGGAGCGGTTAGCGAGGAAGGAGGCGATCCAGTCCAGGGCCTGGCCTTGGATCCCGGTGGAGCGTAGGCGGGTGATTAGGGTGCGGTGACAGACGGTGTCAAAGGCAACCGAGAGGTCGAGGAGAATGAGGGCGACTGTTTCACCGTTGTCCATCAGGGTTCTGATGTCGTCTGTGACTGAGATGAGGGCGGTTTCCGTGCTGTGGTTGGTTCGGAATCCGGTTTGAGAGGGGTCGAACAGGTTGTTGTCTTCCAGGAAGGTGGTCAGCTGTTTGTTGACGGTCTTTTCTATTACCTTGGCTGGGAAAGGTAGAAGAGAGATGGGGCGGAAGTTTTTCAGGTCGCTTGGGTCAGCCGTAGGTTTCTTTAGTAGGGCGTTGACTTCAGCGTGCTTCCAGCATTCGGGGAAGGTAGCAGAAGAAAAAGAAGAGTTGATGACGGTCTGGAGGTGCGGGGCGATGATGTCGTCGGCTTTGTTAAAGATGAAGTGCGGGCAGGGGTCCGAAGGGGCGCCGGAGTGGATAGAGTTCATGATGGATTTGGTTTCTTCCGTGTTGATGTGGGTCCAGTTGTTGAGGGTGATGTCCGGGGAAGCGGGTTCAGTGGTGTATGGTTGGGTCTGGTGTCCGAAGCTGTCGTGGAGGTCGCTGATCTTGCGATGGAAGAAAGTGGCGAGGGATTCGCACAAATCCTGTGAGGGCGTGACGGCGTTGGCGCTGGCGCTGGGGTTGGAGAACTCTTTGACGATGCTGAAGAGTTCTCTGCTGTTGTGGCTGTTTTTGTCTAGTCTGTCGGTGAAAAAGTTCCTTTTGGCAGTGCGGATCAGGTGGTGGTGTTCGCGTGTAGCGTTCTTGAGGGCGGTCATGTTGTCAGCGGTGTGGTCCTTGCGCCAGGCCTTCTCAAGGGCACGACAAGTTTTCTTTGATTCTTTGAGGGTGTCAGAGAACCAAAGAGGTTTTTTGGTGTTGGTCTGTCGATGCGTGCGTTTGAGGGGAGCAAGGTTGTCAGCGCAGTTGGAGATCCAGTTTGTGAGGTTGAGAGCTGCGTCGTTGGGGTCGGTGGTGAGGGTGGGTTGGTTGGCGGCGAGAGCGGAGAAGAGTTGCTCTTCAGGGATCTTGTTCCACTGTCGATGAGGGATGGGTTGAGTGCGGAGGTGGGAGGTCTCGCGTCGGAATGTGAAGTGGACGCAGCTGTGGTCGGTCCAGTGTAGGGCAGAGGTGTGGCTGAAGAAGACGTGTTTGCTGGCGGAGAAGATAGGGTCGAGCGTGTGTCCGGCGATGTGGGTGGCGGTGTTCACCAGTTGTTTGAGGCCGAGGTTGGCGAGGTTGTCGAGCAGGGTGGTGGTGTTGGGGTCGTTGTTTTGTTCCAGATGGAAGTTGAGGTCGCCTAGGAGGATGTAGTCCGGTGAGGCGAGGGCGTGCGGGGAGATGAAGTCGGCGATGGCGTCGCTGAAAGAGGCGCGAGGTCCGGGAGGACGGTAGACGAGGGATCCTCTGAGGGTGGTCCTTGGGTCGGTGCGAATCTGAAAATGCAGGTGTTCAGCGGCGAGGGGGGGGTCTTCGGTGGAGGTGGTGACGCTGATGGAGTCTTTGAAGATGATGGCGACACCTCCTCCTACTTGGTTGGTGTGGTCTTTCCTGGAGATGTTGTAGCCTTCGGGGATTGCGGTAGCGATGTCTGGAGCAGAGGAGGCGTTCATCCATGTCTCCGTGATGAAGGCGACGTCCGGGGCTGTGGAGTCCAGGAGGTCCCAAAGTTCAACGGCGTGCTTGTGGACGGAACGGGCGTTGATCAGGATGCACTTGAGGTGGTTGATGGCGCGTGGGCTTGTGGTCGTGGTAGTTGCGTGGTGGAAGATGCGTTTGCAGGAGTTGCAGGCGAAGGGTCCATGGGTGCGTTTGGGGTGAGCTAGGAAGCAGGTTTTGGAGCGCCCTGGGTTGAGGGCGTGGAGGGTGGTGGGGTCGTAGCGGATCAGCGGGGCTTGGGGGAGCTGGGGACCAGGGGTCGTGGCGCCGGGCGCGGGCCAGGCGCGGACGGGCGCAGACGGGCTTGCCTCTGGCGCGCCTCTGGCGCGCCAGCAGCGTGCCCGCTGCGCGCGCCCGCTGCGCAGTCGCGCAGCGGCCGCCATAAGAGGTAGGAGGGGGGGGGAGGGGTCAGCTGGGGGCGAATGGGAGCTGGGGGGCGGGGGCGTGCAGGAGGTCGCGGCGGGAAAGCGCGAGGGAGGGGGGGGACAGGTAGAGTGAGAGGAGCTGGGGGAGGGGGTTTAGGGTGGAGGAGGGTGAGTGTTAGGAGGTTTGGAGATTAGGGAGAGAGATAGGAGTAGGGTTGTGAAGATAGGGGAGGGGGGGTTGTAGAGGTGGGTGAGGGAGAGAGGTAGAGTGAGAGGATAGGGAGATAGGTAGTAGAGGGGGTGGCGGGAGGGGGGGAGAGATAGAGAAATAGATAGAGAAAATAGATAGAGAAGTCGATAGATAGGGAAATAGATAGATAGACAGATAGGTAGGTAGGAGGAGGTGGAGAGTGGGGGAGTTAGATAGTGAGATAGGGAGCTAGAGAGATAGGAAGATAGGAGGAGTGAGGGAGGTAGATAGCGAACGGGTTAGCTAGGGGTGAGAGAGGGGGAGGCGAGTGAGGGAGGGGGATGAGGAAGGAGCAGGAGGGCAGGCTCGGGGGAAGAAGACGGAGGAGGTAGAAGAGCCGAAGACAGGAGAACAGAAGACAGAAGAACAGAAGACAGAAGAACAGAAGACCGGAAGAGCAGAAGACAGAAGAACAGAAGAACAGAAGACAGAAGAACAGAAGAACAGAAGACAGAAGAACAGAAGACAGAAGCACAGAAGATCGGAAGAGCAGAAGAACAGAGAAGAACAGAGAAGAACACAGAAGAACACAGAAGAACCGAGAAGAAGAACACAGAAGCACCGAGAAGAACAGAGAAGAAGAACACAGAAGACCGGAAGAACACAGAAGAACAGAAGGGAAGAACAGAAGAACAGAAGAGAAGAACAGAAGAACACAGAAGAAGATTGCAGAGGGGGAGCGAGGAGGAAGAGACAGAGAGGGGGAAAAGAAGCAGGAGCAGGAGAGAAGGTGAGTGGCGCGGGGCAGGGCGAGGGGCTGGGAGGAGGGGGGTACTTACAGTTAGGTGGGTCTCAGGAACACAGGAACTCGGGAACTTGGAGGAGCTGCAGCGGCAGGGGGAGCGACCTACCCTTGGGTCAAGGGTCGCTACCACTGTCGCGCAGCGGCCGCCATAAGAGGTAGGAGGGGGGGGAGGGGTCAGCTGGGGGCGAATGGGAGCTGGGGGGCGGGGGCATGCAGGAGGTCGCGGCGGGAAAGCGCGAGGGAGGGGGGGGACAGGTAGAGTGAGAGGAGCTGGGGGAGGGGGTTTAGGGTGGAGGAGGGTGAGTGTTAGGAGGTTTGGAGATTAGGGAGAGAGATAGGAGTAGGGTTGTGAAGATAGGGGAGGGGGGGTTGTAGAGGTGGGTGAGGGAGAGAGGTAGAGTGAGAGGATAGGGAGATAGGTAGTAGAGGGGGTGGCGGGAGGGGGGAGAGATAGAGAAATAGATAGAGAAAATAGATAGAGAAGTCGATAGATAGGGAAATAGATAGATAGACAGATAGGTAGGTAGGAGGAGGTGGAGAGTGGGGGAGTTAGATAGTGAGATAGGGAGCTAGAGAGATAGGAAGATAGGAGGAGTGAGGGAGGTAGATAGCGAACGGGTTAGCTAGGGGTGAGAGAGGGGGAGGCGAGTGAGGGAGGGGGATGAGGAAGGAGCAGGAGGGCAGGCTCGGGGGAAGAAGACGGAGGAGGTAGAAGAGCCGAAGACAGGAGAACAGAAGACAGAAGAACAGAAGACAGAAGAACAGAAGACCGGAAGAGCAGAAGACAGAAGAACAGAAGAACAGAAGACAGAAGAACAGAAGAACAGAAGACAGAAGAACAGAAGACAGAAGCACAGAAGATCGGAAGAGCAGAAGAACAGAGAAGAACAGAGAAGAACACAGAAGAACACAGAAGAACCGAGAAGAAGAACACAGAAGCACCGAGAAGAACAGAGAAGAAGAACACAGAAGACCGGAAGAACACAGAAGAACAGAAGGGAAGAACAGAAGAACAGAAGAGAAGAACAGAAGAACACAGAAGAAGATTGCAGAGGGGGAGCGAGGAGGAAGAGACAGAGAGGGGGAAAAGAAGCAGGAGCAGGAGAGAAGGTGAGTGGCGCGGGGCAGGGCGAGGGGCTGGGAGGAGGGGGTTACTTACAGTTAGGTGGGTCTCAGGAACACAGGAACTCGGGAACTTGGAGGAGCTGCAGCGGCAGGGGGAGCGACCTACCCTTGGGTCAAGGGTCGCTACCACTGTCGCGCAGCGGCCGCCATAAGAGGTAGGAGGGGGGGGGAGGGGTCAGCTGGGGGCGAATGGGAGCTGGGGGGCGGGGGCGTGCAGGAGGTCGCGGCGGGAAAGCGCGAGGGAGGGGGGGGGACAGGTAGAGTGAGAGGAGCTGGGGGAGGGGGTTTAGGGTGGAGGAGGGTGAGTGTTAGGAGGTTTGGAGATTAGGGAGAGAGATAGGAGTAGGGTTGTGAAGATAGGGGAGGGGGGGTTGTAGAGGTGGGTGAGGGAGAGAGGTAGAGTGAGAGGATAGGGAGATAGGTAGTAGAGGGGGTGGCGGGAGGGGGGGAGAGATAGAGAAATAGATAGAGAAAATAGATAGAGAAGTCGATAGATAGGGAAATAGATAGATAGACAGATAGGTAGGTAGGAGGAGGTGGAGAGTGGGGGAGTTAGATAGTGAGATAGGGAGCTAGAGAGATAGGAAGATAGGAGGAGTGAGGGAGGTAGATAGCGAACGGGTTAGCTAGGGGTGAGAGAGGGGGAGGCGAGTGAGGGAGGGGGATGAGGAAGGAGCAGGAGGGCAGGCTCGGGGGAAGAAGACGGAGGAGGTAGAAGAGCCGAAGACAGGAGAACAGAAGACAGAAGAACAGAAGACAGAAGAACAGAAGACCGGAAGAGCAGAAGACAGAAGAACAGAAGAACAGAAGACAGAAGAACAGAAGAACAGAAGACAGAAGAACAGAAGACAGAAGCACAGAAGATCGGAAGAGCAGAAGAACAGAGAAGAACAGAGAAGAACACAGAAGAACACAGAAGAACCGAGAAGAAGAACACAGAAGCACCGAGAAGAACAGAGAAGAAGAACACAGAAGACCGGAAGAACACAGAAGAACAGAAGGGAAGAACAGAAGAACAGAAGAGAAGAACAGAAGAACACAGAAGAAGATTGCAGAGGGGGAGCGAGGAGGAAGAGACAGAGAGGGGGAAAAGAAGCAGGAGCAGGAGAGAAGGTGAGTGGCGCGGGGCAGGGCGAGGGGCTGGGAGGAGGGGGGTACTTACAGTTAGGTGGGTCTCAGGAACACAGGAACTCGGGAACTTGGAGGAGCTGCAGCGGCAGGGGGAGCGACCTACCCTTGGGTTCTGCTTCAATTGATAATTGATATCTGACTCTGAAGCTTTATGCTTTAACCTCTCTATTTGGAGCTCTTTATGGGTTCTTACTTACACTTTTCTCGTTTGACACAAAACCATCTTTAATCGTAGAAGAGGGATTGTTTCCTTTATTAAACACACGTAATGCACTTATTCTGATTTATTGATTACTTATTTTGATTTATTGATTAATGATTGATATTGATGACATCATATGGTGATTTCAATAAGGATGCACTATTAAAAAGACTGATAAAGAAAGCTTTTAAGCTCACATCAACTCTCAATATTGACTGAAAATAATGTTTGAAATCTTGATGGTTATTTGACTGATTTACAGGTCCTCTTTCATCAAAGTTTTTTGGTCTAAGATGCTGGGATCTCTTCCTGATGAGTAGGTAAGTTTTGCCTTGTAAACTGATATTTAACTGAGATTTTCACTCCTGCGTGAATCTCAACATTTTGAAATTGTAAGTTGTTTTAGGTTCAAGATGCGAGTTTCCTGTTTTCCTCCGCCATTTTCTACTCTTGGTTGACACTCACTAGATGTCATTTTCCAAAGTTGGCAGAGGTTGTGGCAGAGTTGTGGTCAGAAGGGGAGAAAGGGGATTAATGATGCATTTACACAAACCCATGGTGGAGGCACGCAGTAGGTGTGTGCAGCAGGCATGCTGCTATTGCTCCTTTGGCACACCAAAAGTTAGTCTGTCTACACCCGTCAGCGTCTGTGCCATGGCCAGTGCCAGCCATGCTGCCAGTTTTGACTCATACTCTCCAGTCTGTAGTCTGCTCCTCTACTCAAGTCTACTCAACTCAAAAAACGAAGCACTCTATTGAAATCTGTAATCAACTTCTAGATAATAAGTTGGATTCCATGTTTATCACTGAGACGTGGCTCAAGGAAAGTTCTAATCTTGACATTGCAAAAGCAACAAAGTGATGGATGGAATGATTGAATTAAACTCAGCCACTGGTGATTGTTCTGGGCTGCATCCCAATACATCTTTCTTTGACAGTCATGCCACCTCAGGTAAACCCAGCCATATGCAAATCAGTCTTGACCCTTCTCCTTATGGGAACAGTCCCGAATTGCCAGGCCCTCACATAACTGGAACACAAGCAATTTAGGATAGGTTTCCCCCTAGTTAAGGCTCTTCAGCCCTGTATAGCTTCCCACGAGGAGTTGGGTCAAGACTGATTTGCACATGGCTGGGTCCCAACTGAGGTGGCATTGTGGGCACAAGAATGATGGGTTGGGATGCAGCCTCGAGCGATTGCTAGTGGCTGAGATTAATTCAAGCATTCCATCTATCACCTTGCTGTTGCCGCGCTAATCTTGATATTGCCATTGCTATTCCTAATGGCTATTTGATTTAGCAATTAGATAGAAACATCTCAAGGGGAGGAGGCCTTGCGATAATTCACTGCTCCATATTTCAAAGCGTTATACATACAATAGCCAACTTGGTCAAAGTGGAAAGCCTTTGGCATTGAATCAAGGTAAGAGTCTCATACACTTTTTGACCAGCTCCACCCTGTCTTTTGGTGAGAACTTGGACGAAGATGTTGTGAAAGCCAACCGCTGGTTAAATGAAGCAGCTGATGCTTTAGCCTCACAAAAATTTTGGGGTTGCACACAGTCGGGCACCCACATTGGCTAGTGAGAAATCAGCATGTAAAAGGCTCAAAAGAAAATGGAGAATCCATTGTCATCCAGAGGATAGGGACACCTATGAAGCTTTCATTAGGAATCATCATAACTCCATAAGAGAAGGCAAAATTAATTTCTTTGCCACCAAAATAGAGAAGGTTAGAAATGCTCCACAAGGGATTTTCTGGATAACTAAGGATTTTCTTCATCTTAGAACCTGCATTTTGGAATTTCTGCATTCACAAGAATTATGCCATTTTTTTTAGGAAAGGATGGAAGTCATCCAAGCCACATTTACCAATATTAAAGAAGAGGAGTTTGAGGATAAAGTACTACCTGTATCATCTGTCTCAAGCGTAAATAGTATGTGGCACGATTTTAAATTAATCATGTTACAGGAAACAGAATTGGCTACTAAGATCTGTACATTTGGACCCATGTCCACCAACAATTTTGGGGAAAGCCGTTAGTATTATTAATGCTATATTTAAATTTTTTAAAATTCTTCGCTGATGTATGCTCAAGTCCCTGAATCGTGTAAACAGGTTGTGGCAAAACCTCTATTGAAGAAGGCTTCAGTGAACCCGAGGAACCTGGCCAATTTTAGACCTTTCTCATTATTCCTAGCCCTGGCAATTAGTGAATGTACAATTTATGGAATATTTAGAAAGATTCAAACTTCTTCATACTTCCCGGTGAAGCTTTAGACCTAGGAGTGTTACCAAGCCTGCCCATCTGAAAGTTTCAGAATCCATCAAAGTAATGTTAGACAAGGGCTTGAACACCTGCTTCATCTTTCTTGATCTGTCAGCAGCATTCAACACTGTCACATACACTGTTGCATCGGCCAACAGCCAGCTGAGTACTTCTGAAAGGTGGCACAATGATTTAAATCCTTTTTCTAAAACAGAAAGCAGACTTTCACGCTGGGAACTTTAACTTGGGAGATAGGACGCTTAGACCTTATGGGGTCCAGCAGATCTCCTCTTTCAGCCCAACTGTTTAATACCTATAGGATACCTCTTATCTCTCTCATTGAGTATTTTGGGATCATGCTTATTGCCTCTACTGATGACACCCAATTGATATTATCCTTAAAGTTCTCTAAGTGCTGAATTGACTTTTAAAACATATCTTTCCCATGTAGTTGCAGGGATGAACAACAATGACTTAAAATTTGATACTAATATAACCAAACTGCTTATGCTCAGCAGAAATAACATCTTCTGTGGTGCAGACTGGTGGCCCGAAGTACTTGCTAAACCCGTCCTCCCACCCCAGTTGCCAAGAATCTCTGGGTCAAGTTTGATTCAAATCTTTTCTTTTGTCTCCAAATTGTGGCATTGGCATGGACCTGTTTCTTCTATGTAATCATTGGAGGGTTTCTTGGACTTCTTGCCCTTGTAGGCACAGAAGATAGCGGTCCATGCACGGATCATCTCTAGCTTGATTTATAGTCATAGTCTCTACTTAGACCTCCCAAAATATCTTCTAAAAAAACTGCAGATGAGGAGAACTCCCAATATGGCAGCCAAGATGGATATGTGCTAACGAGCTATGAAGCGGCTGCTTGCGTATCAGAATCCTTTGTGGCATCAGGGTCTCCAGCAGGCTGTGTGGGACTGGGCTCTCTCTGTTCCAGGACCCCACCACTCTTGATGAGAGTGACCAAACTACCAGCAAGAGGCGTTGTGGCAGCCTACACATGGCTGCAGCTGCAACCCCCGGTGACCCAGGAGCTGGCTGCAGAGAGCAAAGTGTGTGGTGCAGTCAGCAACCACCTACTGGACGGCTTGGTCTGGAATCCATCAGTCAATCGATCAGTGCTTGTAAAGCGCAACTACTCACCCATTAGGGTCTCAAGGCGCAGGGGGACGAGGGGAGAAAAGAGTAGCGTATACCACTGAGGGTTTTTTTAAAAAGCCATGTCTTCAGTTCCTTCGTGAAGCTGAAGAGGGAGGTGGTTTGTCAGATGTGGAGAGGAAGGGCGTTCCAGGCGGTGGCTGCGAGGTAGGAAAAGGAGCATCCTCCTGTTCTGGTTTAACTGATGCGGGGTACTTCTGCGGGAGAGAGCTGGGCTTACGTTGAGGTTGAGTCGCTAGTTCAGGTAGGCTGGTCCGGTATTGTGGAGGACTTTGTGTGCGTGGGTGAGGATCTTGAAGGTGATTCTTTTTTCTATGGAAAGCCAGTTCAGTGTACGCAGGTGTTGCGAGATGTGGCGGTGTTGAGGTAGGTCGAGGACCAGTCTGGCGGTGGCATTCTGGATGTTTTGTAGTTTGCAGGTGAGTTTCTTGTTGATTCCAGCATAGAGTGTGTTGCCGTAGTCCAGTCTGCTAGTGATCAAGGCGTGTGTGACAGTCTTTCTTTGTTCGAGGGGGATCCACTTGAAGGACTTGCATAGGAGGCGGAGGGTGTGGAAGCAGGTGGAGGTGGCTGAGTTGATTTGCTGGTTTATGCTGAGGTTGTAGTCCAGGATGATTCCGAAGTTGCGGGCTTGGCTCATGAGGGTGGGCGGGTTTCTGAAGGTGAGTGGCCACCAGGAGTCATTCCATGTGTTGGGTTGAGGGCCCATGATGAGTACTTCTGTATTGCCTGCGTTGAGTTAAAGGCAGCTGTATCTCATCCAGTTGGCGACTGCTTCCATGCCTTTGTGGAAGTTGTGTCTGGCTTTGTCTGGTTCGTTGGAGAGGGAGAGGATAGTTGGGTGTCGGCGCCGTAGGAGATTATGTTGATTCTGTAGCTTCTGACGAGGGTGGCTAGAGGGGCCATAAAGACATTAAATAACTTGAGGCTGAGGGAGGATCCCTGGGGCACTCCACAGGTGGTGGGTGTGGGGTCTGCGAGGAAGGGGACGAGTCTCACTCGTTGAGTTCTGCCAGAGAGGAAGGATTGGATCCAGTCGAAGGCTTTGTCTCCATGAAATCCGCACTGGCCACTACACAACCTAGAGTGACAGAAATGCAGGGCACATCAAGGTGTCCTTCTTTCAAGCGTGGGGCGGTGAGGGTACGGAAAGTCGTGCACAGTGTAACAACATATACATCATGGGCCTCCAGGAGGGAGCCGAGGAGCTCAGCATGGAACTCTTTCTAGAGGACTGGATACTTCTGTCAGTGCTGATAGTTAAGCGCTCTTATCTTTTTCTCTGAGGAGAGAGGCCATAGAGTTCTGAAGAAATCTACCCCCAATGGGGGCCGGTTATAGCTTACCTATTCAGCTAGACTAGACAGAGACTATGTACCGCAGGTTGTGTGGAGCAAGAGCCCATGGCGTGTTGAGAATGGAATGGTAAACATATTCCCAGACTACACAGCGGAGGTATACCAGCTCCATAGTTCATTCATTGCAACTGAAAAGAAACTCAGCCAGATGGGACTTAAGCATTCACCCACATTTCTTGCCAAACTGCGTACACTGGGCTTTGAGAAAGCTCTGTTCTTCATGTCTCTTGCTGATACATGGGAGGGACTAGGGACCAAGGGGATTTCCCCCAACAGTGAATGAAAAGGCAGAACACCCAAAGATGACAGCACAGAGGTACTGGCAGCAAGCACTGCCAGGAACAGGTGGTGAGAAAACAAGCAAGGATGGTGGCAAAATTGGAGCTCCAGTGCAGTCTGTAAAAGGCATTCCTAAGATCCACAACAGAAGCTTCGGGGATAGATATGGCTTCTGCGATGGAGGATGTGGAGATCGAACTGCACTCAGGACCAGACCTGACCTCGATGACATCCAAACTTATGTGATTCGGCAAGGGCATATCCTTTTACATAATGTGCTACCCTAGCTTTTGATGGACCTTCAGGGAGGTGAGGCTCCACATGGAAGGGAATTGGGGGACCTCCTTCAGCATGGGGGGATGAGTTCACTGTGGGCATGGAGGAGGTGGGTGGCTGCCAAACCTAGAGCCCACAAGATCACTTTCTGATGGCTCCCCATCACTCGGATGGAATGAGTCCTAATATAGTTAATTTTAGTTTTTACTTGGTCAGAGGCAATGACCTCGGAGTGGGATTTGGGCTGAATGTTTTGATTGTTGTTTGTGTGGGACAGAGGCTCACAGCAGGCAGTACTCAAAGGAAACTTCGACCCCTACACGCATCTAGGTTATTCCTATGAGGGGAGCTAGGTCTTCACACCACTGTATGTCATGGCTTTTAACAACAATTAATCATTACCCAGGTACAACGTGACCCCCCTAAAATGTGCCAGGGAAAGCCACACTCAAAAGGAGACAGCAAATCTACTCCTATCTGAAACACAGGCAGATGCATATCACGTACCTGCAGGAGGCACATATGTCTACCTCAGAGCTCCTCAGATTCTCCAAGCGATGGAGGAGCTGACTTGTTGGCACCACCAATTCAGCCAATGCAAGAGGGTTGTGATCTGGATTTCGCTTACCATACCAATAGTGATATGCCAGAGAAAGGTGAACCCGATTGGTATGTAGTGATATAAGGCACACTAGACACTGCCCCAATATGGTTACTGGTGGTCTACAGTCCCAAACGTCATCATGCTTAGTTCCTGGATAGCTTACCCAGCACTTAAGTACAAGACCTATTCACACCAAGCATCTGGGCGGAGGGCTTCTATTGTGTGCATGATGTGGAACTGGACAGATCAACAACCCCTCTAAATGGTCTGACAAGGATAAAGGCAGAGTGCTCCCTTAACACTTGGATACAAGATAAACAGACAACTCATCTACACATACGAACCTGCTGCGTGCTCCAAATGGTGGCCTCCCCAACTAGCAAGTGGACATCAATAAGGTATTTCTGAACTATTAGAGCTCTATATATACGCAGCTGTGGAATTAGCCGGAGGTCATCCCCTGCAGGACTATATAGACAAGGCGTCAATCACATGCCTGGACCCCCTCCAGTGGCTCGTCCTATCTGAGTCGCCTACAATTGACAAGGTTCAGGCTGTGATAGATCAGATAGCGTGCAATAAAAATCCTGGGATGGATGGACTCCCAGTGGAGATCGATTCAGCACATAAAGAGAGACTGGCACCAAAATTCCACCATCTGTATCGAGCTGCTAGGAAGGTGTAAGCTCTTTCTGTGACCTTGAGTGAGGTGCTGATCATGGCCCTCCTTAAACCTGATTGAGACCCCCTCGGGGTGCAATTCTACAGACCTCTCTCCCTCCTCAACACACTGTAAAATTCTTATGAAAATCATTGCCAATAGGCCGGGTCCGTGCCTTGCTATTCTGGTCCACCTGGACCAGAATGACCTCATACAGACCAGGAACACATTCCTAAACCTAAGACCTGCTCATTTGGTGAGGTGTCTTGGATGAAGTTGAACTGGGCAAAAACCTGCCTGTTCCACCTTCTGTGGCTGTTGGAAGATGAGTGAGAGGCTATGCTGAATGTAAGCCCTGAATGGCGATGTAATACATTTCAATATTTGGGAGAAAAAGTATGTCACACAGAAGACGGACTTCACCAGGGGAACTTGGGGTCCGTACTTGTCCTTCCGGAAATCCCTGTCTCTCCCCAGTTGGAAGGGTGCCATTTGCCAAGATGCTGGTGTTGCCAAGACTATTATACATTTTTAATGAGCTACCGCTGATATTGCACAAGAGCTTCTTTACAGACTTAAACAGTCTTTTATGGAACCTGATATGGGAGGTCGGGTTGGAAAAGAATAGCCGTGCAAAAACTACTTAACCCCCACAGAGAGGGAAGGGCTGGGTGCTTCACACTGTAAACTTTATTATGTAGCAGCACAGCTGCAGTGCCTGACACAGTGGCTCCCATCTGCCCTTAACCCGGAGAGGAAGGGCATATGGAGCAAACTAGAGGGGAAAACAATTTTAGATTGGCTGTTAGACTCCGTTAACAAACTTTCTGAAGTGGTATAATACTGTTAGCACAAATATGTACAACACAGGAAGAACACTCCACCCTACTCACCGAGTCGCTCAATGTGGACACTTCCCATAACATATGGGGTCACTGTACATCATAGCATTAGGCCATGGACAGAGTCCGGACTGTCATGGGTGGCATGTACATGCACAACATGTTGATGACCTTTGAAGAGATTGGAGATCAATATGGTATTAACGGAGGTGCAATTCCTTATGTACAATTCTCCAATCAGCATGATCAGAGAGCTGGGAAGACCAGACCATATGGAACTGCAAACGCGTCCCTTTATGATAATTTATTACACATCAGGACTCGTTTTAGGCCAATTAATCTTTTGACCCAGTTGAGAGACACCTTAGGACGAGATAACTAATCAATATGTCAATCAATACATCAATAATGTCATCAATACTTATCACAACAATGCATTTTACTTTAGTCAAAGACATTAATCAACTGAAGACACCAATATGACCTTGCAGTCATGAATAACCACACCAGTTTGGTATAATTTTAGTGATGTTTATTCCCTGTTGATTTACAATTCTAAAAGCAGATGTGTTCATCTTAAAACCAAGAAATACAATAGCATAGTCACAATATGGCAACTCTGGTAAGATTTCATTAAGGCAAGAATCACAAACATCAGAACATAACACGGCGTGAACATAGATCAACTTTAGCAGAGTGTCATTAATGCGTCAGTTCAACAAAAACATTGATTCCATTGTTCGTCTGTTTGCGTCAGTTTAGTGAACCCCTGTCCTACCCACTGATTAGCATTAGCATGTTGGGCTTCATGCTAAATAATTTAGAACATCAATTTTGGAAAACATCCAGCTATGGTCTCTGTCAAAAATAAGCAGTTGGTACCTAGAAAGGAAAAGCAAACAGACAAATCACAATTTCATTGTCATAGTTACCCTCCAAGGTTTGGGTCAGCACTGAGGTTCAGTCTTCATCTTCAGGACATCAGTGGATTCGCCATCAGTCAGAACTCAGCTCTGAGGCAAAAAGGGGCACTTCCCTTATAAGGAGGTAAAGTGTAAATGGGCAATCTAAGGAAAAGGATGGTTTAAGCAAACCAAAATAAGTCACCAAACAGAGTGGCAAAGTTTCTGGATCAAATCAGCAACATCTCCCTATCCAAACTCTCCAGCTCTCCGTGTCATAGGGTTTTATCCCTTTTTCGTTGTACTTTCCCCTAAAACTTGATTGGACAAAAGTTATACCCCACTGTCTTTAGCAAATTAGAAAACAGGTTATGTCATTATTTTTTCACCCCACATTAGTTCACAGATATTTTATTGGTCCATATAATTGACGCCTTCAGAGGTAGCATGTCCGGTATGATTTCATCCTTCTGTAATTCTTTGCACATCTTCGGTCAGTAGCTCCATTGTCTGTACGGCTTGAGCGACCTTGTACATTATACTAATCTACACTGTTGCATTTTAACTAAACATTTTCTACAAGCAATATGAATTTCATGAGAACAGATCCACTATAGTTACATTCAGCTTCTAGTTTGAAGAAAACAAGAGGTCATGTCCTTTTGCGAGTCAGCACATTGCACGTTTGGAAACAATACATGCAATATGAGAGCCAGGCAGCTCATGCTAACTAAGGCCTACAAGATTTATTTAGCAAAATTTTAATATCACAGTCATTAATGATTAGTACAAAACTAAGTCTAATACAAGAAATCATAAACATTAGTCATTTTCATTAGTCCACGTATACATTGATGGCCACTCCTTGTGGTCACATTTCAGGTGCACGCTTAAGCAAAATACATTACTACAGTTTCTATGCGGCATTATTACACATTAGTTCATAAGCATTTGCATAATAATATAGATTATATAAGCTACGCTCTCTCAGAACCACTCATATCTGACATATTATACTTATTGCTCAGTCATGGCAGTGACAGGAGAGCCGTTGCTCGGCTATACGGTGCCCTTCAGGGGACACACACACATGACTATCCAGTACTCAAAGAAAGGTGGGCCCTCTGTATCGGTCAGAAACTGGCAGACAGGTAATGAATGGAGTTCTTTTTTGGAATATGTCAAGAAGGTTTTAAGGAAAACAGCCTCAAATACACCCAGTTCAGCTATGTGCCTCATACTTATCTAACACCCACATGTATCACCAATATATTCCTGGAGGCAACGCCTAAATGCCCTCAGTGTCCGGGTCTGGATGCGCGGTTTTACCTCACGGTATGGACTTGCCTGGTAATTGCGCGGTTCTGGTCGGAGACAGTAGCAATCACAATGGAAATCACTGATGAACTCCTAATGGTGGATCTGCTTATGTGTTTATTAGGGACAATGAAACCCACTAAAAAGAATAAATATGGGATGCAATTTATAGACCTAGGACTTGTCTTGATCCAAAGACTGATATTGATGGCATGGAAATCCCCTTCAGCCTCTTTAGTACAACACTGGATGCATAACCTCACCAAATGGGCTACCATTGACATCGCAATGGGGTGCTCCTTACACACACCGGTGATAAGAGGCACCCTAGAGATGAATGGCACACATATATAGAGACAGTAGCAGCAAAATCGGATGGGAGGCCATCCTGAACTTCTCCTCTGTGGACAGCAGAAAACCTGTGGCTGAGGTGGGGTGGGCAGTTTGAGTTTGGGGATAAAGTTAGAAAGATAGAGCACACCTGACTTCACCGCACAGAAGATGGCTGATCACACACCCCCAAGCAGAGTCCCCCACACCTCACGCACTGACCAGGAGGGGCCCTAGATAATACTGGAGAATCTAAAGAGATAGACCTTAAAAGTGTAAGATTGATGTCTGTTTATTTCCACAAAGTTTTCACATATTAGTTTCGGCTCATATGACCCTGTTTGTGATTATGTTATGGGTCATAATGTGTTCTACACATACTTTGGAAGGGATATATTTTATGTACTTATTCTGTATACAATATGTTTGCTCTTTCCCATGTCCATAAGCTGGAAAATCAGTAAAGATCCACTTGGAAGAAAAATATACAAACTACAGGTGGTACAAAATGCGGCAGTTAGACGTGTGCTCAAACTATCTCGTAGGAACTCTTCACCTAACTTCCTGAAACAACTACTTTTATTGCCGTGGCAGAAACGTATGTTGTTCAAATATTTGCTTTTAGCCTTTAGCGCTTTCTGTTTCACTGACCTGAAGTATCTTTCAGACACAGTTACCCACTAGACCACTCAGACAACTCATCTACACATACGAACCTGCTGCGTGTTCCAAAATTCAGACTGGCCACTAGAGGAGGCAAATACTTCTCCATTATAGCGCGTGCGGGTGGGACAACCTTCCGGCTTTCTGTACAGTCAAGTTTCTGGCTAGCGCTAAGACGTCCACTACCTAGCACTAGGACAGACACTGGGGCAGCAGTTCGCTTTATAAAACAAATTTAATTCAGTCATTCATTGATTCATCCTGTTTACAATGCAATAGTGTACCGTTCTGAACACATTTTGTTTGAACATTGTTGAAACGTTGAACGAACTGTATGCTGTAAAATGGTAAATACAAAATTAAACTGCTGTATTAGATTAAAAAAAAAAGTGAACATAAACCCTTTAATTGGTAGGCAAAAAAACTTTCAAAATCCTTTGTAAACTGAATCATGGAAGGAAAATGTTGATTGTCAAACATCTGCATCAAATCCGCGTGGAACGGGCCCCATCAGATCATCATACCCTATAGTTGTATTACGGTAAAAGAAGATTACCAAATGTAGATTATGCTTTTTACTGGATAGGATGATTTGATTTCTGATCAGTTATGTTAAGGGAGTATTGTATGTCATGGACTAATTCATATTTTATGAGCTTGAAACATAGATATTTAGAAGCTAAATCTTACTTCAGGAGACCTTCCATAGTGGTACAATTCCTGAGGTACTCCGATGTGAAAATTGTACCCATTTGAGATGTGTACTAGCTCCCAAATAAAGCATGTGGTAACGATGCAGAAAGGTGCATTTGCATCTGTAACTACTTTTTCTCCACAGGATAATATTTTCCTTTGCAGAAAGCACCTTGGGCCAGATGTAGGAACCGGTTTGCATGTCGCAAACTGCGTTACGGCCATCTAGATGCTGATTCACATTTTGCGAGTCGGTACCGACTCGCAAAATGTGAATCCGACTCGCAAATAGGAAGGGGTGTTCCCTTCCTATTTGCGACTCGCACTGCGATGCAGAATTGCTTTGTGACCGCGAAAGCGGTCGCAAAGCAATTCGCAGTTAACACCCACTTGAAGTGGGTGGTAACTCATTCGCAAACGGGAAGGGGTCCCTATGGGACCCCTTCCCCTTTGTGAATGTCGCTGTAAATATTTTTTCAGAGCAGGCAGTGGTCCAATGGACCACTGCCTACTCTGAAAAAATGAAACCAAATGGTTTCATTATTTTTTTGAATTGCAACTCGTTTTCCTTTAAGGAAAACTGGCTGCAATAAAAAAAAAAAAGAACTGCTTTATTAAAAAAGCAGTCACAGACATGGAGGTCTGCTGTCTCCAGCAGGCCACCATCCCTGTGAGTGCAGGGACTCGCTATGGGGTCGCAATTTGCGACCCACCTCATTAATATTCATGAGGTGGGTCTTTGCGACCCCATAGCGAGTCGCAGAAGGTGTCTGAGACACCTTTCTGCATACAATTTTGCGAGTTGCAAATTGCGAGTCGGTATGACTCGCAATTTGCAACTCACAAAATTTTCTGTTGATAGATCTGGCCCCTTATTCCCTCACACTGCCATTAAACATACTCCAATGCGTTCAAAAGTGGCTTATTCCTGCCTTGGGCTAGAGTAAATTTGAAATGTGGAAAACTGCATCCAAATCTTATCACAAGACAGGAAACTGTATTATGCAGTCCGGATGTTGTCTCCGATTTCGCCTTATAAAAAACATATGTATTGCCTTGACAGCTGTCTGAGGACAAATGCTTGGTGTTAAATGTAGGTCTGTTTTAATTATCACTGCAAAGAGCTGCCTGTCTGCATGAGACCAAACACTTAATGTTGGCATTGTGTCAGTTGCTGCATATTTTAATTTAAGACTTAGTTTTGCTAAATTAAACTGCTTGGAAGCAAATAACTCAAGGCTTAGACAGAGACTGCAGGCTAGTAGTCTCATGATTCAAATCCTGGTCTCTGCTTTGATATTCATTTCTTTAAAAAAAATGGATGCATTTGTAATTGATATGAAGTCCTTCTGTATTTTTTGGCATTTGTAATTTCTGTTTGAGTTCAAATTCCTAAGATATATTCATAGAGCCATGGTCATCTAGTGTAGGCAGAGTTGCCAAAACCGAGGAGGACGAGAAAAGTAAGAAAAATCCTGCGGGTTTTTTAGATGCCTCAGTCGCCTGTTCCATTTTGAAGGTGATACTGCAGCCTTGTAAAAATGGTATCGCCGATTTTGACACCCCAGGGGCAAAAGCTATTTCTGACTCTCCACCCTTGCTTGCTGGTAGTTCAGGCATACCTCCAGCGTGTTATATATGGGAAATATATACACAGTTAAAGTGGAAAGAGAGTTACAATAACTAAGCATATTGGCCCTCATTTCACCCCTGGCGGATGGTGCAAAATGGGCGGTAAGACCACAAACAGGCCAGCGGTCATTACCGCCCCATTTGCAGTTTGGCATATGCCAAACCGACAATGTCCTACACCGTCTGCCACAGCAGTAATGACCGCCAGGCTGGAGGCAAGGGTCTCCAGCACGGCGGCCATCACTAGTCCGCCGGTGGTATCAGGACCCCGCATACCGCCATGGATTTTGTGGGGTTTTCAACCGCCACGAAATCAATGGCGGTATGCACCATCAGTGCCAGGGAATTTGTTCCCTGGCACTGATTGGGGTCTCCCCCTCCCTAGTCCCCCACTGAGTCCACCCACAACCCCCATACTACCTCCCAAAGGTAGTAGGACCCCCTCCCCACTTCGCCCGACCCCCATTGAACCCCCCAAACATACCCCAATACCGCCCTACACGCACGCTCACACCACTCACACACATACACGTGCACATACATGCACACATGCACACATACATACATGTTACATTTCCCCTACACACATTACACCCCTTGCATACATACACATGCTCATTCAACCCATCTACACACTCACACGCACACCCCCATGCATGCACACACCACGCAACACCCCCCCACCTCCTTCCCCTAACGGATGATCACCTCACCTGTTCCGGGGATCCTCCGGGAGGGAACGGGATTCATGGGGGCTGCTCCGCTGCCAGCACCCCGTCACCAGAACACTGCCACGTCGAAGTCGTATTACGGTGGGCGGTGTTCTGATGACGTGGCGGTGATGGAGGAGCAGCCTCCACTACACCGCCGACCGCTAGTATGGCTGCTGGCGGCTCTCCATCCAAAAAAGGGCGGAGGGTCGCCAGCAGTCATGATAGAGTTGGCGGAAGACCGCCAACACTGGCGGTCTTCGGCCCGGTGTGGAGACCGCCGAGGTTGAAATTAGGGCCATTGTGTTTCTTGTTAATTCCCACAATAATAAGAGTGATGGTAATGGTGACAGTTCAATTCTGCAAGGTGACGTTGACATGGGGTGACTATGGCAATCCCCAAACCTGGTGGCATTTGGTGGGTCAAACACTAGGCCTTTTGATGAGATCAATATTTAGATGATGTTTATGCCGAGGAATCCTATCACAATGATGATGGTGAAGTCACAAACCCTCCTAGGAAATATGGGAATCTACCAAAACCGTGCATTTTTTAAAACTAGACACCTAGGGGAATCCACGATGGGGTGACTTGTGGGGCTCTCACCAGGTTCTGTTACCCAGAATCCTTTGCAAACCTCAAAATGTGGCAAAAAAAAAAATCTCACATTTCGGTGACAGAAAGTTCTGGAATCTCAGAGGAGACACAAATTTCCTCCTACCCAGTATCCCCCCAAGTCTCCCGATAAAAATGGTACCTCACTTGTGTGGGTAGGCCTAGTGCCCGCAACAGGAATGGATCACACAAGGGTCAATGGTAGTCCTTGCATGAGGGCTACTGTTAACCCTGGAGTGATCCATTCCTGACGCAGGCACTAGGCGCAGGCACACAAGCGGGGTTGTGTTTTTATCAGGACCAGTGGAAAAACACTGGGTCGTAGGAATTTTGAGGACCCCTGCACAGTCCTGTAGTTTCTGTGATAAAAAAAAGAAAGAAAAAATAGTAAATTTAATCAATGTTTAACTTTTGCAGGGTATTCTGGGTAAGAAAACTTTGTGAAATCTAAACATGCCACACTTACGTGGGCTGCCTTGGGTGTCTAGTTTTCAGAAATGTATGCGTTTGGTAGGACAACCACAACCCTATATTGCTGCTGAGCCCAGGACCAAAAACTTAGGTGACTGTCTTAAAAAATGAGGCTGTTTTGTGGAAGGTAATTTTAATGTTTCCACAATCCATTTTGGGTACTTTCCTGTTGTGGTCACTTGCCCACTCACTAAAGTGAGGCAGTTTTTCAATGGAGACTTAGTGGAATGCTGAGTGGTAGAACATTTGTGGCTGCCTGCAGATCCCTGGACTTCTGCTCATTGAAATGCAAGGCAAATATGTTTTTGAAGCACATTTTGTGATTTCAAGGGGGTTCTGGGTGAAGGAAAACGCAAGTCTTGCATCCTCGGACTCCCCTGGTACTAGTTTGTTAAAGTTAACCCACCGCTCACACTGGTTGGTTTTAGCACCTCCACAAATTATGGTTTCAAAGCATGAATACTTATCAAAGTATCTGAATATTGAAACCAAGCCTTCTGAAGGTGGCCCATAAAGCTGCGTCCCGGCATCAACCTGCTTATGGTCCATTCACACGCCATTCATGGACGACAAACAACCCTTTCATACCTCCGGCCACGGCCCAATCCAACCAATCACTGCACTCACATTAACTTACCACTGCCAGACAAGGGCCCATCACATTCACACGCCACAGAACGGAATAAGTTTGACTACATTTTACCACCAGTCAAGTAACTGCCTCCTTCTTCCTTAACATTACCAAATGCATGCGTAACAAACCTTTACTAATGACTCCTGTGACAGCCACCTGAGGCTCAGGAAGACATGTTTTTCATGCGCCTTTAACACACTCACTGTGCTAAATCCAACTCCTTCCAGTTTGTGGGTGCAAGTTGGGGGTGTCCGAGTATGCCGCACAAAGCGATTCCTCGAACTGAGTGAGCATATCTATCTTTGAAAGTAAGAGAGACATGCTGGTGATTTCTCATGGTGTTCCCTAAAGAGAAGGTCATAGGCTATGAAAAAGGGTAGTGTTTGGCACACAGGGGAATCCATGAGAACGTAGCATATGTCCCAGCCAACATTATGTGCAGTGATGTGACTGTAATGCACTTATACAGCAAACTGAACATCTACTACGTTCTGATGGAGAATGAACATGAAAAGCAGGTCAAACACTGACCTATACAATTCATTCTCCTTCAGTGCTGGAATGGCACCAATGGGTTTGAATCCATAGGTGTAGATGATGTACATCTGTACTACCTTTACTATCTGCCTTCTACCTGTGCAATATCCCTGTGAAGGCACACCTAACATAATCTTTTCTTACCTATTCATGTCTCTGTTCTCTTCAGATTCCTGACTAATCCTGTATAATTGGCAAGTGAACAAATACTAGTTTGTGGATGCAAGTTGAGGGTGTCGAAGTATGCCGTACAAAGTGATTCCTTGCACTGAGGGGCATATTTATACTCTGTTTGCGCCGAATGTGCGTCAAAAGTTTTGACGCACATTCGGCGCAAACACTAGACCCCGCGGGCGTCAAAGTTCCACCATGTGCGTCATTTTTTAGAAGGGTGAACCAGCCTTACGTTAATTATATGCAAGGTAGGCGTTCCCTTCTAAAAAATGACTTTAAGGCCTGTGCCCCATATTTATACTGTGACGTCATTTTGACGCACAGGAGGGGGCAGGCCTTAAAAAACGGCGCCCAGCCTGATGGGCGCCGTTTTTTAACGCCTGGGTCAGGGCAGGCGTTAAGGGACCTGTGGGCTCACAAGGAGCCCAGATGTGCCCTCCCATGCCCCCAGGAACACCCCCTGCCACCCTTGCCCACCCCAGGAGGACACCAAAGGATGGAGGGACCCATCCCAGGGATGTTAAGGTAAGTTCAGGCAAGTATATTTTTTCGATTTTTTTTTGTGGCATAGGGGGGCCTGATTTGTGCCCCCCTACATGCCACTATGCCCAATGACCATGCCCAGGGGACATAAGTCCCCTGGGCATGGCCATTGGGCAAGGGGGCATGACTCCTGTCTTTGCTAAGACAGGAGTCATTTCAATGGGGGTTGGGCGTCAAAAAAAATGGCGCAAATCGGGTTGAGGCCAAAATTTTGCCTCAGATCTGACTTGCCCCATTTTTTGACGCCCAAGCTCCATTTTCCCCTATGCCGGCGCTGCCTGGTGTGAGTAATTTTTTTTTACGCACACCAGTCCGCAGCGCCGGCTAACGTCATCCAATAAATAAGGCGCCAGCATGGCGCTTTGGAATGGCGTTAGCCGGCGTTAAAATTTTTGACGCACAACTGCGTTGGCGCAGTTGTGCGTCAAAAAGTATAAATATGGGCCTGAGTGAGCATATCTACTGTTGAAAGTAAGGTAGACATGCTGGTGAAGAAAGGGTACTCTGTGACAATGTGGCATATGTTCTGTCCACTAGCATATGCAGTAGGGGGAATATAATGCACGTTAGTTGAACAGAACACCTACCACATTCTGACAGGGGATTTAGCTCTCAACAGTCCATAAGGAAGTCCATGATGAAGTAGATGAAGTCAAATTCTGTGGTTCCTTACCTAACGAAGCAGTGGCCCATGGATGTTCGGTATCCATGCACTGCCACTGAAAGGATTACCCAATGGTAGCTCAACCTCAGTCGATTTCTCAGAACGTTGCTTTAGTATGATACAACGTAAAGCAAGAAGGGATACAGAGGCCTGGTTGTGATGGACACTGGGGACAGTAATACTGTCTCTCCTGCCACTTTCCATGTTTAGAGCACACTTTACAGGGATGACATGGACGATCCTTTTTGGGTGTTTTAGGAATGCGATCAGCAAAGTGTCGCTCCTGCAGCCTTGCCACATCCTCCAGGACATATGAGGTGGAGGCTGCTGCTGCTTCTGTAACAGCAGTGAGGCTTTCAATTACAGACAACTGGAAGTCAAGGAAAGTCATGAGTCTTCCTGTGGTTGTCTGACGGTAAAAAACATATACATTATATGTTGCCATCTGAATCAGGTGGGTAAACAGTTTCTCGTACCAAGTGCGAGTTTTACTACATGCAATAAGTACAATAAGTACATGGTCATTCTTGTCCACTCCACCCATGTACTTATTGTAATCAAGTATACAGATGGGCTTGTGGACTTTGGCCATCTGACCCCAAACCGTGATGGGGGAAGTGCTCTCATCATGAATTGTAGTGAGCATATATACATCATGCCTATCCAAGAACTTTACTGCGAGCAGATTGTTAGAACGCAATGCAGTACTCTGGGATTTCTGGAGCTTCTTGTAAAGAAGCTCCTGCGGGAATCCTTTGCGGTTACAACGAACTGTACCGCAGGCCACAGTGCCAGCTTTGTAGAGCTCACTGAACAGCTCTATTCCTGTATAGAAATTGTCCACATAATTTGTGAAGAAGTGGCTGGACAAGTTTCCATACAATCTTACCTGTGACCCCTAAAGCGGGAGGGCAACCTCCAGAGTTTAGGGCAGAATCCTTCCCTGTATACACTCTCAAGCAGTACACATAGCCAGAAGAGCTCTCTCACACAGCATGTACAGCTTTATGCCATAGCAAGCTCTCATATCTCCATAGTCCCCCCTCGCATATCATTTGTTTGAAAGCGCAGGTAACGCTTGCCTTTACTAATCCACTCAGCTAAATATATATAAATGTATATCCTTTGCAGCAGGACAATAAACCATCGGGGCTACTTTAATGCATCAAAACTGTCACTAGACAAAAGACATACATACATACATACATATATATAAATTTCAAAAAGTATTCACTGCACTCCACGAGGTATCAATAGTGCAAATTTAATCCAAATAACAACCACCACCAGATTAAATTTGCACTATTGATACCTCGTGGAGTGCAGTGAATACTTTTTGAAATTTAAATTTTTACGAGACTGGTCCTCTCCGTCACTGACAGTGGAGTGCGCCGCTCAACAATTTTCAGACCATACTTGCTTGAGGATACATACATATATATATATATATATATATCTATATATATATCACTTTTACATATGTGTGGTTTCCCTGGGGGGGGGCAATTGTGGCTCCCGGAAAACAACACATGAAAAAAAAAATATATATATATATATATATATACACATATCTATAAAGATTTGTCATATATATATATTTACACATATATTTATACATATATATATATATATATACATATATATATATATATATATATATAGAGAGAGAGAGAGAGACTATACATCACTTATGTTTTTTCATACATGTATGCTTCCCCTTGGCAAAGCACACGTGTAAAAAAATAAAATGGCCCCATAGAGGGTAAGCCTAAGGGCTGACCCCCAACATTTTCTATTTTTAAAAAAATATTCCCTGGGGGGGGGGCGATCACCGCCCAGGGAAAACTAGAATCTTTTGAAATCCCCCAGGGGTCGGCCCGTGTTGGGAGGGCCGACCCCGCCATTTTTTTGAATTATTATTATTATTATTTTTTATGTAACTTTTTTTTTCATCTGCCCCCCAAAGCAACCAAAATGTATATTTTGTTTAAATAGTGCCCCCACGGCAGGGCGGCTCATTTACAAGGGGGCCGACTCCACCAAAGAAGATCCCTGGTGTCTAGGGGCGTTTCGATCCATGGCCAGAAAATGGATCCAGGGAGGCATCGACGGAAAGGGGCATCTGGGGAGGCCGTTTTGGCCTTTTTTTCCCCACCGGAGTAGGAAGAGGATGCTTACCTGCTCCTCTGCTGCTCTGGAGGGGAAAAATGTGACATCAGCGTGCCTCGCGGAGCGCTGACCTCACAAAGGGGCGGGAGGGGGGCATGGGGGAGACGCAGAAGTTGTTCCTTTTTTAACCCCCTCCCTGGTGTCGGCCACTGGTCGTGACCCACACCAGGGAGGTAGTGCGGTCGTCGGCCAATGGCTAAACGGTTAAAGAAAAAAAATGAAAAGTTTTCTTTTAATTGTTTCAGAGTATGCAGTGCTTCATGAGACCACTGCCTGCTCTGAAAAATGTTTTACACCCCCATACAAAAAGGTGAATGGGTTGCTAACGAACCCCTTCCCGTTTGCGAATAGCTACCACCAACTTGAACCTTATTAATATTCATGAGTTAGGTCGCAATTTGCGACCCCATTGGGAACGGCTGCACTCATAGGGATGGTGGCCTGCTGGGTACAGCAGACCTCTATGTCTGTGACTGCTTTTTCAATAAAGCAGTTTTTTTTTCTAAGGCAGGACATTTTCTTTAAAGGAAAAAAAATGAAACGTTTTCTATTAATTTTTTCAGAGTGTGCAGTGCTCCATGGGACCACTGCCTGCTCTGAAAAATGTTTTGCACCTCCATTCAAAAAGGGGTAAGTGGTCCCTAAGGGACCCCTTCCCGTGTGCGAATAGCTACCACCTGAAGTTGGTGGTAAATGCAAATGTTTTGTGACCATATTCATGGTCGCAAAACATTCATACATGCCAGTGCTATTTGGTTCTAGAAAGGGATGCTCTAAACATGCCCCATCCTAATACCAAATCGCAAAATGCGATTCTGTAACAAGTTACTGAATTTCATTTTGCCTTTTATACATGGCAAAATGCATTTTACCGGTTGCAAACGGCCTGATGGGCCATTTGCGACCGGTAAAATGCTTTGTACATATGTCCCTTTGTAAGTAGCATCCAAGGAGGTTTGGAAGCAATATTTTCCTAGTACAGAAATAGAAATGCAAGAAGAAGTCAAGTTATATATTTGAGAGATCTCAAACAATCTGTACTTTATTGTGATTTCAAGATGGAGGTGTTGGAATGTGATTTTTATAATCAATATTAACATGAAAAGCTTGCGAAATAATGAATAATAAAGCTGCGTAGAAAACGTGTTAGAATAGTAGTAATGCACACGTTTGGAATGTGCCCACGGGAGTGGCCACCACTGTATACGATGATTAATAAAAGTGACAAATGATGAATTAAATATTGTACTAATGTATGATTTTGTATTTGCGTTAAGAGTTATGTATTAGGGTTTTGCTAAATTCATCACTAGGCCATAGTTAACAAGGGTCTGGGCCTAGCTGCCTGGTCTCATATTAACTGTGTTTTCTAACGTGCAAAGTGCTGCTTTCCTGAAGGACACAATGCTGTACTTTTCCAGAAGCTAGAGATGTGTGTGTGTAACCGTAGTAAATTCTTTCTCATGAGACCCGACTTGCTCAAGGAGACATTGTTGCCGAATGCAACAGTGTAATTCGCAACAGGTACAAGGTCGCCTAAACCAAGGGAAGACAATGGAACTACTGACTGGAGTGACTAGTTTAACTTTTCCTACCTGACATTCTACCCGTTGAAGACGTCAATCACGGGAGCCAATAAACTGCATGAGAACTGCCTTAGGTGAAAATTCTAGTAAGGTGAGCAGCGGATTATTGGACAGAGATAACAATGCACCAAATATTGCCCAATTTGAAATTAGAGACTTGTCTTGCAACTTTAATATAACGACGTGACACAAGGAGAAATCAGCCATTATTGAGCCATTACTCGCCTATACCCTGCCACTCTTGAAGCTGTTATTCTTCTTAGCTATCTTGAGAGACTTTGTCTTTAGCTATTAGATGCCCTAAACCATCCTCGCCTTACCCCTTGTCTGATTTGCACTTCTCCTCCTTACGTGGGAAGAGCCTTTTGCTATGCCCTGCTGAGCCTTGCCTGCTTATCCTGGCTGATGGCGAATCGACTGCTGTCCTGAGGGCAAAGACTGTCACTGTATGCCGCCCCATTTGGATGGGTAACTATATGATGATGAAATGTAATTGTCTGTTTGACTTTTCTTTCTAGGTACCAACTGCTCTTTTGACAGAGGCCATAGTTAGATGTTTTCTAAATTCATGTTACTAAATTGTTTTGCATGAAGCCCAACATGCTGATGCTAATTAGAGGCTAGTTAAGGAGTTCACCATAATCGGGGCAAATAGACAAATGACTGTATCTTTGCTTTGTTGAATAATGTACTAATAATACTTTGCCAAAGTTTAATTCATATTGACTTCGTGCTTTGTGCTAATGTTTATGATCTTTGCATTGATAAAATCTTATTCCAGTTGTCACATTGTAGTTTTATTGATGTGCTTATTGATATTGAGACTAATGAATATGCTAGTAGGTTGTAACTAATAGGGAATAAATATCCAAAATCTTACTAGATTTGTGTGGTTATTTTGTGGCCGAATGGGCATGGTGTGTTTTATTCTCGATAAATGTTATTGATTAGTTTGGTTGATTAGTTATTGCAAATATTGATTTGGGTATTGATCTATCGGTTGGGATGTTAAATAGATATTTCGTCCTGAGGAGTCTCCAATCAGGGTCAAAAGATTAATTGGCCTAAAACGAGTCCCATTGTAAGTAAATTATCAAAGTTGGGATGCGTTACCAGAGGGGATAATCAAAGGGCATTCTTCTTTCATGGAATGGGATGATGCTTCTCAATTTACAGGGTGCCTATTTAACAGTAACCTTTTCGGAGCACCACAAGAAATACCAGCATTTTGTTTGGTAGGGGCAAACTTTCAGGCTCATGTCCCTGTCATTTGGTTTATCCTCCACCCGGTACCCCACCAAACTAGTGAATTTGGCTCACAGGAGCTGCCAGAGCAATAGTTTTGAGGATGGTAGTACACCAGAATTACATTACTTTTTTGGTCAGGAAAAATAACTTTTGTTGAAACAGGTATAATCTGCCAATGAGAATATTAAGTCCCCGGGGATAATTCTAAATGTAGAGAAGTCAGGTGTAGTTCCATCATGAAGAATGTAGTTACTAGGACGTCTGCTTTACTTAGAAAGGGAAATTATTTACATTTCAGACTCAAAGCTGTGTTCAATCAAAAAAGAGTTGCAAATGACTTTAGCTAAATATGAGATATCTCTCTGGCACTTGGTGATGTTGGCGAGCCTTCTTTCATCCTCCATTCAAGTTGTCTTCCTGCGTACTCTTTACCAGAGGGCTCTTCAGAATCTAAAGATAAGCCATTTACAGAGGGGATTTGAATATTCAGAGAGTACTCCCATAGATCAAGGAGCAAGGGAGGAAATCAGCTCGTAGCTACGTCGCAAGGGCCAGATGTATCAAGCCTGTTTGTATGCACAAATGGCTTGATACCCAGAATCAGGACATTTGTGAATGCAATTTTTTAAAAAATATTTATTAAGTATAAAATGTGGTTCAGTTGCATGTTACCAAATCGCTTTTTGTGACTGAGAATGCACACCTATTTGGTATTTGGAAAGGGCATGTCTAGGGTGTCCCTTCCAAATACCTAATTGGAATGGTATGTATTATTGTATTGCGACCCAGTTCTGGTCGCAAAATAGTAATCATTTGCCACCATTTCCAAGTTGGTGTTCACCCACTCACAAATAGGAAGAGGTCCCACTGGGACCCTTTCCCCTTTGAGAACGTAGAAAATAATGGGGCAGATTTAAAAAGCCCTTGGAGTCACCGTGCCCCACAGGTGCATCATTTATTTAATGCTAATGTTGCATTAGGTCGGCAAAAACGCTGAGCCATATCTACAAAGTGGCGCAATGCATGAAGTACGCCACTTTGTAAACCCTTGCACCACATTATGCCTGCGCCAGGCACAGTGGCAGCTGCCTTGGGGTGGTGAGGTGGGACGGAGTAACAACAAAAACAAAAAGGCACACTTACCTTCTTGGGGAGATGTGTTTGTCTCCCCTCTGTCCCCATCCTCTTCCCGCCTGCACACAGGCTCCCAGCCAGTCATGACGCTGCTGTCACCAGCATGACAGCAGCGCCGTGATTCATCTGAGCGGCCTGCTTCGCTGCTCAGATTGGGAGTGGGTACAATACAGCCAGGTAGAGAACATACAAAGTGCTCATATCTGTTTGGCCCGTCCAACGTGGCTGACCAAACAGATGTGCGCACTTTATAGTGCACATACCCCTCCTCCAGCCCTCCTGTGGCCCCTCCAGCCCAGGCCTGCCCCACCCCCCGTACTCCCAGAAAAATAAAAATGATAATAACATATCATTATTATCATTTTATTTTTCATTTTACAAAAATCCAGCGGGGCAACGCTCCTTCGTCTTAGCGAAGGAGACAGCCCTCGCCAGCATAATGTATGAAAGGGGGTGTCCGGCGCAAGGAGGCCCAGAAAAATGGTGCAGTGAAATATCTATGAGATTCCACTGTGCCATTCTTAGCATCATTTTTAACGCCTGCTTAAGGCAGGTGTTAAAATGAGGCTTCCATAGTTTTCAATTGCATGATTAGCGTCAATATTTTTTGGCGCTAGTCCTGCAAAGCACCAAACTAGCATCAAAGTTTATGATGCTAGTTCCCTAACATGCACCATGGTGTGCCGCTTCTTAGATACGACGCACACATGGTGGTGTTAGGGCGCGCACAATGGGGCACAAGAAGTGTGGCACATCATAAGATGATGCAACCATTTTCATAAATTTGCCCCAATATTTTTTAAGAGCAAGTAGTGGTCCAATGCACCACTGTCTGCTATTATAAAATGAAACTTAAGTGTTTCATTTTCTATTTTGAAACACATCACATTCCCTTTAAGGAAAATGGGCCACATTTCAAGAGAAAAAAATCCTTTATTTAAAAGCAAGCACAGATATGATGGTCTGCTGAATTCAGCAGGCAACCATCCTTTTGATGGCTGTGATTCCTAATGGGTCACAAAATGCAACCTACCTGTTTAAAATTCATGAGGTAGGTTGATTTGCGACCTAATAGGACACGCTATTTTTAAGTAAAAAGGTTCATACATTAGAAATACTGATTTCCTACTTGTGATCCTGATAGAATCGCAATTAGGAAATAGGTGTAGCTAATAATATGACATCTGGTTCATAAACGCTTGGAACAGTTGGGACTTTTTTCGGATGCCCCCAGATCTATTATTAGAATCTGTTGCAAGTCTCGGGTAATGATAAATGCAACAGAATATGAATAGCATGTGCTAGAAGCCACTCACACATGCCACATTTGCACTTGGGGTAGGATTTTCCCCAACTTACTCCTGGCATTTAGAGCTAGTTTCCTAGTGTAAAATGCACTCTTGCGTCCAAAATGAATGTGAGGTTGCATTTTGCATGAAGAAAATAGTACTAAAAGCAGAAGAACATAAACTGCAGCACAAGCAGCCACTAGCACTTGCTAAATGTACTCTTGCAGTAGGATTTTTTTCCTCATAATTCCATTATTATCAATGATTCTTCGTCAAAGACTAACACAGAGCTACCAAAATAACCCAAATTGCTCCAGCATAAATTAAATGACTTCCAGGCCTAGTTTATGGTGCATGTAGGTAACTTTATAAATGTGTGCTACTATAAATAAAGAGCAAGAAGAGGGACTGCATCGCTCAGCCTCCCACCTACTTTGACTGACGACTGGTAATCATCCTCGACTCCTCCCTAACAATGACCCGGCAGGTAAATGCAGTCACCTCTTCCTACTGGCACACCCTCTGCCAACTCTGCAAAATCTTCAAGTGGATCCCGGATGACTACCGTAAGATAGTCTCCCACGCCCTAGCCACAAGCAAGCTCGACTACGGCAACACACTCTACGCCGGCACCATGACAAAGAACATCAGGAAAGTACAACTCATCCAAAACGTCGCGCCCAGACTCGTCCTGAACCTCCCCCGCCAGGAACACATTTCCCAACACCTAAGACTCCCCCATTGGCTCTCGGTGGAGAAGCGAATCATCTTCAAACTACTCACCCACATCTACAAGGCCCTTCACAACATCGGACCGGCCTACCTGAACAATCGCATCTCTTTCCATAACCCCGCCAGACACCTCTGATCCGCCTAGTAGGCACTATCCACCATTCCATGCATCTGGAAAACCACCACTGGAGGTAGATCTGTCACCTACCTCACAGCCAAGAGCTGGAACACCCTACCCATGCACCTCAGACAAAGTCCATCACTCATCATCTTCAGGAAGCACTTCAAGATATGGCTCTTCGAATGAGACCCAGACCCTCCACCAGCACCTTAAGACCGCCACAGGTAAGTAGTTGCTCTTTATAAAAACTGACTGGTTGATTGATTGCGTAATATTAAACTCCTTTCTCTTTAAGAAATTCAAGACCCTCCTTCACCAACTGGCTAGGAGAATCTGCAATTCATAATGATTACTAACAAACTCATCTTTGGTGGGTGTTTACTGTGACTTGCTAAATCACCTCTGTACAAAACAGGCCCAGTCACACCCCAACCATAAACTTGCATTTATAGTAATTCAGCTTGGATATTCAGTATTAAGTGCATTTTACAAGCACCAAATTCAATAAATCTTGACAATTTGAATCAGGGTGTGAATTTCACACTTATAGTTTGTTTTGTGCAATAAAGATCCACTTTAGAGCGCACACATGTTTGTTAATCGGGGAGGATTTGTGGGTGCTTCTTAGCTCCAAAAACATTGTCATAGAAAGTGATTCACTATTTGCTCAGGACTTTAGCCACCATGGAACCCCAGTAAAAGTATAACATTTGTATCGTGTTTGCTTCAAAATAAGTAAAAAGAATCAAAATGGTAATATAGGGGATATCCAGCTCCTCACCTGAACGACCTACGATGATGTTCTTTTCAGGGTTTCCAGTGCTTTAATGAATTAAAAAGGGAGAGGAGCTCTCTACAAAATAAAAAATAAGTACATATGAGATGACTGCCTAACAAAGCCCAGTGTTTAAAACGTTTGTCTCTCTTAGATCTACTTGATTTTTTTACATTACCTGTAGGTAACGGTATGTGATTGTGTGGCATAGTATTGTATAGTACGCAAAGTAGCAGTATGTGCTAACAGTATAATGAAAGATGCAATTTTAGCAGGGGGGCTACTCAACCATATCTAATAATAGTGATATGCTCTAGTAGATATAAGACTAAAAAATAAAAGTCAAGAAAAGTGGAGATAGAGTTAGAGGAGAAGAGAGAGAAGTGGAAAAAGAGTGCATGGGGAGGGCAAGAACTTAGGGGCTGATTTAAGAGCCCCTAGCACCTCCTTGCATCACATTAGTGTAATTTGTTTTGCAGGATTAGCGTCAACATTTTTTACGCTAATCCTGCAAAGCTCTGAACTAGCATAAAAAATGTTGACGCTAGTTTCCCTACCTACTGCAATGGTGCACCGTATCTTAGATATGGCACACACATGGTGGCGTTAGGGGGGCAGTAAGGGGTGCATGAAAAGTGGGGCTACACTGGGTGCAGCGCCACTTTTCTGAAATCAGGGCCTTGTTGACATGACACAAAATGATCTACCAGCAGAATGTGATGAGGGGCCCGAGTCTCCCATATATCGCATAATTCATTGCTCTTGGGCCGAATAGGGCCCACCCTAAGGGTTGGGGCCCCAATGAAGGGGTGCTTTACGCCCATGCAAGGACTGCAAGAGTAAACAAGTTTGAGTGTACGATCATCAAGGCCGCGGAGTCCATGAGAGGTGTTTGGATCTTTTAATGCTACTGGAATACATCAGACTGCATTCCATTGGCAGAGGAGTGTTGATGCTCTAATTTGACAGAATACCACCTCTAAGTAATTTCCGTCTTTTTTCGTTTTTGGTAAAATATCTCTATTGGATTTTACATATCAACAGTGTATAACCAGCATATGGCAAGAGTCCGCTATATAACTTTTAACTCAGTTCTAGGCACAGGATTACATCTCAGCTCCGGGAAGAGCATTAAAGGAAGGTAATTTATGTCTGACCACCCCCCCAAGTGACGTCTGATGAAGTCTGCATGCAATCGCTTGCTGAGCTCATCAGAGGTCGCCTCCATCGTGCTGGAAGCACAGCTTCCAGTGCGATCCAAGGAGAATCTGATTAGTTTCTCCTCAGTACGAGGGCAAGGGAGGTCAGGGAGGCATGAAAAGGAAAGGAAAGGTTTTTCCTTTCCTTTTTATGTCTCTCTGAGCATTCCTGTGGCACGATCGTATAGTGATCGTGCTGCAGGAATGCCCACTAGACACCAGGGAGTTTGTTTACTTTGTGTAAGCAAATAAGGGGACCAGCCCTTTGGGCAAGGGTCGCTCCCCAAGGGGAGTAATTTATTTCTAGGCAAGGGTCGCTCCCCAAGGGGGGCAGATCGGCCTATTTTAATTAGGCCAATCTGCCCCCAAGGTGGGCGAAAACACTATACACCAGGGATAATTAATTTCTTTTTTTTTTACGTGGGAGCGGCCCCTTAGGCAAGAATCACTCCCCTAGGGGCCAAATGCATTTTCGGCCATTTCTGCTGCGCTGGGGGGCAGAACGGCCTATTTTTATGACTGGACACCAGGGATTTTTTTAACACCAATTTTACGCAAAGGGAGCGACCCCTTAGGCAAGGGATGCTCCCCTGGGGGGCAAATTTATTTTAGGCCATTTCTGCCCTCCTTGGAGACAGATCGGCCTATTTTAAGTAGGCTGACCTGCCCAAAACCACTAGGCACCAGGGATCTTTCTTTTTTTTTTTACAGTTGGGGGCAAATTTATTTTAGGCCATTTCTGCCCACCTTGGGGGCAGATCAGCCTATTTTTATTAGGCCAATCTGCCCCGATGGGGGGGCAGAAACCACTAGACATCAGTTTTTTTTTTTAGCCAATTTCATGCAAGGGGACTGACCCCTTAGGCAAGAGTTTCTCCCCATAGGGGCAAATTACTGTTGGATAAGATCGGCCTACTTTTACTAGGCCCTTCTGCCCCAAGGGGTGCAGGAAGCCCACTAGACACCAGGGAAGAATTGTTTTTAAAAAAGCGTGTGGGGTATGACCATACTCCCACCTCAAATAAATGGAGACGAAGTTGTTCTGCCCACCGGCGGGCAGATGAGGCAATTACCCCCGATCCACTCTCGGGGGCAGAAAGCCTACTAGATGCCAGTGGGGGCATGGTTATGCCCCCACCCCAACTGAAGGGAGTAACTGTCTTTTAGCTCTCCCCCACCCCTGCACACTAAAAGATCTTATCCCAACGGCAGGCAAGAGGACATTTGATTATTTTGGGGGTTGATTTTATATTTGGGCCATGAGAGCTTGTCTAACTCTCAAAATCGTCCCACTTGGAATGGTAAGGGCTGCACTTTTTGGACTTTGGGATGCTGCCATCTGGAAAAATCTACAAAACCTAGTCACATCTGAAAAATAAACATCTGGTTGGGTCCAGGGTGGTGTGCTTCACATGCACTAGCACTATTTTCTTATCCACAATGCCCTGCCAACCTCCAACTTTGCTTGAAATCACACATTGGGGGTCAACAGGCTGGCGGTGCTTCCTGGGCCATTCTGACCGCATGGTCAGAAAAGGGCAACCGGCGGTGCCATGGGGATTCCGACCCCCTTCCCGCCATCCTGTTCCTGGCGGTTTTTACCGCCAGGAACAGGATGGCGGGAACGGGTGTCGTGGGGCCCCTGGGGGCCCCTGCACTGCCCATGCCACTGGCATGGGCAGTGCAGATGGCCCCTAACAGGGCCCCATAAAGATTTTCAGTGACTGCTTTGCAGACACTGAAATTTGCGACGGGTGCCACTGCACCCGTCGCACCCCTTCAACTCCACCGGCTCCATTTGGAGCCGGCTTCATTGTTGAAGGGGGTTTCCCGCTGGGCCGGCGGGCGGCCTTCTGGCGGTCGCCCGCTGGCCCAGCGGGAAAGCCAGAATGGCCGCCGCGGTCTTTTGACCGCGGTGCGGTCATTCGTCGGTTCCCGCCAGGCGGAATGACCCCCATTTTCCCCACATTTTTCTGATGGAACCTTCTGGAATCTGCAGGAATCCACAAAATTCCTACCACCCCGCATTGTCGCATCTATACCGATAAATATTCTGCCCCACTTGTCAGCCTAAAAATGTTTTTTTTTCCAAACTGCCCTTTTGGACCCACTTTGGTTCTCCCTCAATTTCGACAGGTTTTTGGCTCTTCCCTGTCACAGGCACTTGGCCCACCTACACAAGTGAGGTATCATTTTTTTCGGGAGACTGATGGGAACGTTGGGTGGTATGATGTCTAGTTTTCAGAAATGTCTGAGTTTGGTAGGTTTTCCTAGATGGCTCCTGAGCCAAGGACCTAAAACGTAGGAGCCCCGCCCCCTGCAAAAACAGGTAGTTTTGTAATTGATAATTTTGATGTGTCCAAGTAGTGTTTTGGGGCATTTTCTGTCGCGGGCACTAGGCCTACCTACACAGGTGAGGTACCATTTTTATCAGGAGACTTGGAGGAATGCTGGGTGGAAATAAATTTGTGGCTCCTCTCAGTTTCCAGAACTTTCTATCACCGAAATGAGAGGAAAAAGTGTTTTTTTTTGCCAAATGTTGAGGTTTGCAAAGGATTCTGGGTAACAGAACCTGGTGAGAGCGCCACACGTTACCTAATCCTGCGTTCCCCTAGGTGTCTAGTTTTTAAAAATGCACATGTTTGGTAGGTTTTCCTAGGTGCCGGCTGAGCTTGAGACCAAAACCCACAGCTAGGCACTTTCCAAAAAACACATCAGTTTTCAATTAAAAAATGTGATGTGTCCATGTTGTGTTTTGGGGTTTTTCCTGTCGCGGGCATGAGGCCTACCAACACAAATAGGTACCATTCTTATCGGAAGACTTGGGGAAATGCTGTGTGGGAGGACATTTGTGGCTCCTCTCAGGTTCCAGAACTTTCTATCACTGAAATATGAGAAAAAAGGTGTTTTTTTGCCAAATTCTTAGGTTTTCAAAGGATTCTGGGTAACAGAACCCGATGAGAGCCCCACAAGTCACCTCATTCTGAATTTCCCTAAGTATCTAGTTTTAAAAAATGTATAGGTATGTTAGGTTTCCCTAGGTGCCGGCTGAGCTACAGGCCAAAATCCAAGGCATGCAAAGGGAGGGTCAGCTGGCCTATAAGGCAATCAGGCAGTGCCTGTTGGGCTGGTCTCACAGATCAGTGTGTGGGCCATTTTCGAGCAGTTGTGGCCTGTTTTGTGTTCAGTTGAGACACTTTTTACTGTGGATGTCCTTGATTATTACCACAAACATTGCCTATAGCAAACACAACTGCATGCAGTTTCCCTTACCGTGCGTATGTTTACAAGTAAAAAACTGTCCTTGTTTGTACATATGGGCCACTTTTTAGCTATCTTGCTCGCTAATGATGTCCACTTTTAGTTTGACACCCGGGCCTATTTTTGTGTCCCAGTGGGACCCTGTTAGGTGAATTAAGTGTTGTACGAAATGAAAGAAACATACAAGGAGCACATGCGCATTTGCTGGCTGTGGTTAGTCAGGCAGTGGCGTCTGTGTGACATTCCCAACTAACCCGATCTGGTGGTATGACAACAGAAAGTGGCTGCCAGCGCTGTCTCCTGAGGACTGCTACTAATATTGACAGACACCTTTTTGTTATGCACATCAAAAGTCTCTTTTCAGAGCGTTAGTGTGGTGGTGGTAACCCTTTGCACACAGGTTCAAGGTTGATTTTACCAGTATTGGAAGCTCTGTTTGCAGTAGTGCTGAGGTGGCATCAGGCAGGCTTCGCCTGGACGTGTAACTACAGTTCAAGGCCACGCGCTATCACTAAATATACTTGATTCCAAAGGCCAGATCTTCTACAGATTCTGGAGACTGCACATAGCTCACATATAATGACAGGAGAAAAAGAACATTATAGAGAAAACTAGCCTTCTTGCAAATAGGCCGTCTTCATAAATATGTATTTAAGTGCTACTGCTAAAACCTGGGTGCAGCGCGAATATCTAACTGCTGTCATCCGCAGCCAGAAACAAACACCTCTAAATTATATTACATTATATTAAAGAGACTGCTCAGCAGTTTCCGCCAGCTTACACTTTTTTGGTAATAGACGTATTCTTTTTCTTCCACTTTTCATCTTTATGTCAAAATATGCACATTCTGTTGCATACTAAAGAAAGAAATTGTATACAATTGTTGGAAGGTCGTGTAAGTTTATTCATACCCGCTGAACACCGCAACAGAATCTTCTTTGAACATACACTTCATAGAATCTACACATGGTGGAGACCCCATGAAATCACTCCATGGGCAAGCACGGTACACACATTCAGCTCCCTCCCTTCCGCACAAAGGCGCCCTATCACACCACTCGAACGCACTAAAAAACATGCTAGCCACACATTTTTTACCAACTACTACTAGTCAGAAATATAGGCGTATATTTAGTACAAATCTGCTTCAGGGTTATGTCACTGTTGTGGCGCCGCCCAGGTGGAAAATCATTTTTGTCATTTTCTCAGCCACGCAAAACCACTTCACATGGTTTAGTAAACACAAAGTAACGCAATGCAGAGCTGTTCTTTGGGTGACTTTGCGTTGGGTAGAAATTACATGGGCGGAGTATGGGCATTCCCCTTGCACCGATGCATTTATTTTGACACACACCTAGATTTACAAAGACTTGTAAACCTGGATTTGTGCCACAATGGTGCACCTGCCCGACAGAGGCATAACAAGAGCAAATATCATTCATTTTCCTTGTTACTTCCTCTTTCCAGGTGTGCTGCATTCTGAAGCAGACATGGAAAGAAGAATATGCCTCTAAGGATTCTTTTTGTGCAGGAAGGTATGCCTCCATGCACAAATACAATTCTGCCTGTACCGCAGGCACCACAATGCGCCAGCACTACTAGGGAGCACACATGTGCCACTTCCTTGTATAAATGGAGAATTTCTGCTCTCCTTTCACACAACAAGTTCCCGTGCTGCACAGCGTTGGCATGAAATAATAGTAAAATATGACCTGTAATTTTAAAACTTCAAAGTTTTTTGTGGTTTCATTATATAAAGCTTCAGCTTTCTGTTGCAGACATCATTGAAAGCAATACTATAAAGTGGGCTTCAAATCAACCCTTTCTCATAATGAGATGTTTTTTCTGTTCGTCCCCAGTCCATAATGTTTGTTGGAGGTCTTTCCATCCTATTCTGTGTTTGTCCCACCACTGGAGCATAACTTGTGCACCCAGGCTTCTCATGGGATTAAGTACGTCGTTCCACTCCTGACATCAATGAACTACTTTTTTACATGTCTTGCTCTTCAGTGTACACTTGTGCTCTTTTGCTTGCACCCTAATTACTCACCCTGTTTCTCCTACCCCAGCCGATGTTGTTTTGTGGCATGCTAGGTGGAGGTCGTGACCTTGGTAACGCCATAGATCTTGTCCTTCCCTCAGTCATCTTGTCACTCCCTCCTGACGCATGCCAGGGGCCAATTGGGAGCCTTGGTGGTACTCTGGGAGTCGTCTCACTGACATGGGAGCTAAGATCACAGAATTATTGGTGTTACTCGGTCACATTACTCAAACTTGAATACAAGTGAGTGCAACAGCTGTATCCACTTGCAAAATGTAAGCAATTGTATCCATGTTAAGAATGAACAGTACAATGACATTCAATGCCAAATCTCTACTACTGCTCCACCGCTGTACACATATTGTCCACTCTCCTACTACTCTGACCCCCTGCTCTTCGGACACTTCTACAAATCATTAGTAGCTGGTGATCTTTGAAAGGGATGGGGCATAATACTTGCCCGAGCAAAGCAAATGAGACAAACCCTTTTCTAGGAGGTTTGGGGCAGAGTGGGAAGAGTTCTAGTAGTGTATATTAAAGCATACTGTTCACCTAAATGTGCTAAAAAGCCAAAGGCTCTGAAAAGGCATTCAAGAGCTATTACAGTACTCTCATAGAATGCCATGGAACCTCGTCCCTTTCCAGAATTTTTTTTTATTCGAAATGTGACATAGGTTCAGCCCATATGTGAAGAATTACTTCCCGTACGGCAGGGGAAAGATGATTCCCATGAGTTTCTCCGAAATGTCAAGAATTGCCTCCAGTGTACCAGGGAAAGCATTTTGTCATGAGTGGCCCCCAAATGCTATAGGTGTCCTGTTTATGCTATGAATTACACACACTATTCTAGTAGTAGTCTCTTACCCTGGATACTCTCTCTATACCATGGGTACCATATATGGCAGATATTACCTCCAGTTTGCAAGACCCAGCATTTTGTCATAGGTGTTCCATATGCCAAGAATTGCCTTCATTATGCCAGGACCAGCCTTTTTCAATGAGAACACCAGTCCCTCAACAAAAATCAATATTTACCTCAAGTAAGTTAGAGTCAGCAGTTCATATACAAGAGCAACAAACCTCACATTCAGTCACGCAGTCTATCACCCACCGTCACTCGCACTCGCATTTTTCCAGTCTGCTTGTGTTATGCTTGAAAAGCTTGAACTGCTGCTGCCATTGCTATACCTGTCTTGTCTATCAGTGAGCATTGGTGAGCAAGTTTTGTATGTACTCTACTGTAATGGCCTTGAAAATGCTTGTTTTCATGTATGATGTCAAGGAAATAATGCACTCACGTGAAATAGATTAACAGGATTCACATTTGGTTTTACATGCAAATTAAGGCGTGGCATTAATTGAAAAGGTCTTGGCCATGTTATAAAATGTAAAAACATTGCCTCCGTGTGGCCTTAAGCCATGCCCAACTCCTTCAGACAGCCCTTGGCTTTTAGACAACAACACCATGCTAGTTAGGATTTTCAGCCCTTACTTACAATTTTAAAAATCTATAAGTTCCACTATGCATCATCGGCAGTGCTTTATTTGAGCCAGTGCCACCGGCACTCATTCTTCAGGACCGGCACTTATTTACCTTCATCAGACATTTTCGGAGAGCAATAAAGGGAAAATTACACAAACAGGAAAGAAGGAAGAAGAGAATGACGGGAGAACTCTCACAAAGGGAGATCGGAGAACCCTGCAAGAGTAGTTGGCATGTTGTCATCTAATAGCGTCAAAAAGGCCTTCTGAGCAGCGCCTTGGGTACCGTCACTCATTACTTTACAAAGTAAGCACTGAGCATGGGTGAGCATGAAAAGCCAGGACGGTCAGAAAGTTTCACGCTTGTAAATGGGCAATAATTTGTTTAAAACTAAGTAAAACGTTTAAAACAATCAAGTTGCAGTTAGTAAATTCCTACCTTTGTTCTTGGAAGCAGCAAACGTTTATCAGTGAAGTGATGAAAAAGCTTTTCACCTGCAGTGTATAGAATTTCAGTGTCAAAGGGCATTCGAACTCTCTTACACCGGACCTCACTAAAAACTTTACTGTCCACCAATATGAAAGCTCCTATTGGGTCTGAGCTCTATGTCATGGCACCACCTGCAACGTTCACACCTTCTGTGGGCGCGCTGTCTTCCGAAGCATTGGCAGCAAATGACAGTTTAGGAATTTGAAAATTAAAAGAAAGCCTCCCAGTTGATGCCTCTGTTCCAGTACACTTTTAAAAACCCCTCGGCTGAAATATTGCTGGGGTTTGAGCCCTAGTGTCCCACAGAAGTTGGTGTCTATGACCGGAGCACTTTCTCGTGCCAGTGTTTTTGTTTTCTGCCTCCACCTCCTCCTCCCATTGTTATATCTGCTACTGACTTTGCCAATGCTGGACACATGTGTGAATGTTTACTCAAACAATGCGTATGTATACAAACATTTTTTTCTATACTTTGATGATGGACACCTTGGTGCGTCGTCACGTTGCATCCCGCAACATGAAATCCACCCTGAGAGTATACAAAACATTGTTTTATACTACAAAATGGCTCCTGTGTTGAGTGGCAAAACGTCACTCAATGTCACACAGTGCAGCAGCCATCTTTAAAACGATGTTTTCTGTGCTTTTATGATGGCTGGTTGATAGCGAGTCAGAACCTTGATAAGTAAACTTACAAGGAGACAGCCTAGGCCAATGAACCTTTTGACCACGTTTGGAGACCTCCCAGTACAAGATATCTTTCTGGCATCACAAAATCAATATATCAATAACCCAATCAATATTTGCAGTAATTTATCAACAAGTTAATTAATAACATTTAATAAGAATCGATAAAGTGAATACACCATGACTTTTCAGTCAGGAATAACCACACAAATCTAGTTAAGTGTTAGGATATTTATTTCCCTATTAGTTGCAATCTAATAGTTATCTCCGTTAATCTCATTAGCAATCAATCTCATTAGTAACTCTTCAGATTTATAATTAGAACACAATCAATGTGTAGAAAATATTCATTCTGCATTAACACATCATTAAGGAGAACAGCTTAGCAAAGTCTCAGAGTGCAAGATTCAACAAAGCAAGAACTCAGTCATTTATCTATTTGTGTCAGGTATTTGTGAACACCTTAACTAACCTCGAATTTGCATCTGCATGTTTGGCTTCATGCGAAACAATTTAGCAAGCACAAATTTGGAAAACATCTAACTATGGCCTGTATCAAAAGAGCAGTTGGTACCTAGAAAGAAAAGGCAAACAGACAATTACAAATTTCATCAGATAGTTCCCCATCCAACGAATCAGCAAACAGCGTCAGTCTTCGTCCTCAGGACATCAGTCGACACACCATCAACAAAGATAGGACAGGGCAAAGTCTCAGTATGGCATAGCTAAAGAATAAGGCTCTTCCCTTGGAGGAAAAATAAGTATCAATTAGGACTTAGATAGAGGTTGGTTAAAATATCAGGAAGAATGAACGGCAAAGTCTCAAAAGAATAATGGCAAGGTATGGCTTAAAGTGGAATGTCCGAATAATGGCTGATTTCTCCTTGGGTTATGAGGTTAAATCAAAACTGTCGAACTAGCCCTTAATTCTCCATTGGATAATATTTGGTGCATCATTATCTCTGTCTAATAATTCTTCACTCACTTCACTAGAATTTTCCACAGAACCCAGTTCTCATGTCGTTGATTGGCCCATGTTATTGACGTCTTCATCGGTTGGAATGTCAGGTAAGAAAAGTTACATTTTACGTTCCAGTCAGTAGTCCCATTGTTTCTCCAACTCCGGACAGCCTTGCACCTGTTACGAATTACACTGTTGCATTCAGCAAGAATGTCTCCTTGAGATAGTCGGGTCCCATGAGAAAGAATTTACTACGGCTACACACACATCTAACTTCTGGAAAAGTACAGCGTCATGTCCTTCAGTAAAACAGCACATTGCACGTTAGGAACAACACAGTTTAATATGAGACCAGGTAGCTAGGCGCAGACCCCCCCCAACCTAAGGCCTAGTAATTTAGTTAACAAACCCCTAATATATGGCTCTACTTATGATATGCTAATACAAATTCAAAACATTAGTACATTATTAATTCATCATCAATAAGTTTCATTAGTCTTCGTATACATTGGTAGCCACTCCCCATGGGCACATTTTAAATGCGTACATTATTTTCTATGTTAACACATTTTCTATGCAGCTTCTTTACACAATATATTCCAAGCTTTCCATGTTACTATTGCTTTAAAAGACAGACTCCAACAATCCCTCCTCTGACTCTTGTCATCACACAAAACCTACCCCAGAAATTTTGGGGCCAGATGTAGGTAGGCTTTTGCACCTCGCAAACGGCGAAAAACGCCGTTTGCGAGGTGCAAAAGCCCTCAAGCGATGCAGAAACACATTTTGCGAGTCGGAACCAACTCGCAAAATGTGTTTCCGACTCGCAAATAGGAAGGGGTGTTCCCTTCCTATTTGCGACTCGCACCACGATTTAAGTTGATTTGTGACCGCGAAAGCGGTCGCAAATCAACTCGCAGTTACCATCCACTTGAAGTGGATGGTAACTCATTCGCAAAGGGGAAGGGGTCCCCACGGGACCCCTTCCCCTTTGTGAATGCTCACAAAATTATTTTTTCAGAGCAGGCAGTGGTCCCATGGACCACTGCCTACTCTGAAAAAAACCGAAACAAAAGGTTTCGGTATTTTTTTCTATTTGCAGCTCGTTTTCCTTTAAGGAAAACGGGCTGCAAAGAGAAAAAAAAAGACTGCTTTATTTAAAAGCAGTCACGAACATGGAGGTCTGCTGACTACAGCAGGCCTCCATGTTTGCGAGTGCCTATACTCGCTATGGGGCCGCAATTTGCGACCCACCTCATGAATATTCATGAGGTGGGTCATTGCGACCCCATAGCGAGTTGCAGTCGGTGTCTGAGACACCGTACTGCATACGAATTTGCGAGGTGCAAAGTGCGAGTCGCATGGACTCGCACTTTGCAACTCGCAAATTCGTCAGTTGCTACATCTGGCCCTTGCATATTAAAATTCTCTCATTTAAATTTCTTCTCTCAATCGTTCCCCCTTTGCCCTAAAAATTTTTTCCCTTTGTTTTTCTTCCCTCCTCTTTTTATTTTTCGCCATCTTCAATTTTATTCTTTTACTAATTTTACATGCCACCCACAATCCAAATAAGCAAGCTATAACAATCAATATCCCCTGTACTATTTTAGACAATATCCCATGTCAAATACTACTAAACAATTTCCCACTGAAGCAAGTTCTTTCCCAACCTTTCCCCAAACACCTGGTTCTTTCGGTTCCTTCAAGTCTGTACTATCCCTAGTCAAGTTAGTAAGCATACTACTAATCTCATTACTATTATCTGGTAAGTAAGCACAGCAATGACGCTCATTAAGCATCCTACAAACTCTGCCATTTTTCGCTAAAAGAATGTCTAAAGCAAGCCTGTTTTGAAGAGTCATAGCGCTCTCTGCAGCAAGTTCAGTATCCATCAGGAGTACAGCCCCTGTAAAATTTGTCAGCATGTTATCCACAATAGTAGACAACTTTTGAATCTTTATGGAGTTTAAGATAACTCCCACTGAAGGAATTATTGCCCCAAATATATCTCCTACTACACCAGCAGCAGTTTCTCTCTTTTGTCTCGTATGATGTAATTCGGACAATTTTGGAAACTTTTTCAAATCGTCAAGTTGATATATCTTTGGGAAAACTAGCCCCAAATAACATGTCCCATACCATCCCTTTGGAAGACGGTAATTAGCATCATATATAATAGATCCCAGGGATCGCTGGATCCTGTCCATTTAACATGAACGTCCATTTACTCTGAAACAAAAACGCATGCTTACGTTCACTCGTTCCCACAAACACATTGCCATAATATGATTTCAGTCTAGATATGCAAAGCTTACCTATGTGTAGTGCATCTAAAGCTAACTTCCCCTGTTCCCTAATTGCACTGTAACCCTCACTACTAGCAAAAGCTCGCTGCTGCAATCCTTTCTCCAATTTACCCTCCAATGCCCTTCTTCTATCTTCCGTGTGATCTAAAAAGCTTTTCTCTACAGGTGTAAGCAAACATGTCAAATTATTGCCAAGTGCATGAGATGTACTAATCGTTATTGTCGCCTCAAAGAATCCTTTAACTAACTTTATACTATAGTACTTATCTACCCCATTCAAATCCTCTATGATAGGCACATAAGAAAACACAAGATCATGGTTCGAGTAAAAATACTGGATCTCTTCTTCGTTATAGAACGTTGTTAGTAACAGACTACAGCTTATCCCATATGTTAAAGGCAAACTATGATAGGTAACCCCCTCTTGTACCGAAACAGGAATCTGTGTGCACACAAAGCAATCCTTTGCATCCATTGTGTCAACATACTCACTCAGCTAGCGATAGAAAACATTAGTGGATAGTTCCCCTTTTACGTTAGTTCCCTCATGCAAATATTTTGTATCCTGTTCAAACCTCTCCCAAGCTGTTAGTGCAGTGGTAGTCTCAGGAATTGTAGCATTGTAAGTCCCTCTCTTATCCATTAGTGACATACCCACAACCACAACTATGATGAATATCACACACACGACACCCAAACCACCCCCCAAGTATTTACAACGCCTACTCCCTCTATTATCCTCTCTAATGTTAGCCATGATGTGTGAAGAATCAGAAAGTGAAGGATGGTTAATTCAAACAATGGAGGACAGTTAGAATACATTTCTTCTTTCTTTTTTTTCAGCAATGTCCAAACAAGCAAGTATTTACAGCTCTCAGTCTCTCTCCCTGGATCCTTGTCAAATCAGGTTAGGAGCTTGTCAAATCCGGTTTCAAGTGTCAATTCAGTTTATCAGTGTCTCATCCAGTAAATTCTCAGTGTCTTTTCTCAATTTTTCTCTTCCCTTTAATTCAATTCTTATGCCAATTCAGTCTCTTTGCCAGACTCAGGTACCAAAGTACTGACCTGGAAACTCTCTATTAAAGCAAAACGCCAAGAACTCTTGTTGCCATTCAACTGACGTTGCATACGCCCACTCATGACCTGCGTACCTTCTGATTGCTACTCTCTTTCTTTTCAACTTACAATCACCTTGCAGCTCTCCTTCACTTAGATCTTCTCTCCTTGTTGTGTCAACCTCTTCCTCTATTGCATGTCCGACAACCACCTTTCCCTTTTTCACTTGCAGTTCTGGCCACTTATCTCCTTTCAGTGTTTCTCTGGTCTTTGATCTCTCCAGTGGCAACCCTATGCCCTCCTCTGGCTCTATGGTGTTTTCTCTTGATGGACCTGAAATTTGCTCAGGAGGAGTCCGGACACTCTGGCTCTCTTCCGCCTCAACTCCTTCTCCTTCTGTGTCTGTCAGGGGCTCTAGCTCATTTCCATATTCGTCTGCTTCTGGGAGAATCTCCCTCTGATTTGGCTCTCCTGCTGCCTCAGTTGAGATAGGCTCACCGTCACCCCGCTGGGTCTCTTCTCCTTCGGCTCTTACTGGAGTGACCAAACCGTCCTCAACGGGCTCTCCTTCTGTCTCAGTTCCCCTTTGATCACTCTCCGGCCCTGAGACTTCCTTCTCTGTTGTTGGTACTTTCAACAACTCAACTTCCTCATAAGTTGGACACGTCACCTTTCTCGTGTGACTGGCATGGATCCAGTTCGGAATTCCCGCACACTTCACAGCAGTAGTAGTCATTAGTATTACTTGATATGGCCCCTTCCAACGTGGCTCCAAACACGACTTCCTTACGTGTTTCTTGATGACAACCCAGTCACCAGCTTTCAGATTGTGTCCTGGATCATTTATCGGTGGTAGGGCGGTAGCTTCCACCTGGTGAGAAAAAGAGCGGAACACATCAGCCAGACCCTTGCAGTAGTCCAACACCATATCATCTGTGATATTCACAAGAGCATTCGCAGGCACTGCTGGCAGTCTCATAGCTCGGCCCATGAGAATCTCATGAGGGGACAGTCCTGTTTTCTTGTTAGGTGTATTTCTCATTGACATTAACACCAAAGGCAATGCATCGGGCCATTTCAAATTCATGGCTGCACAGATTTTTGCCATGCTCGACTTCAGGGTACCATTCATCTGCTCCACTAGTCCTGATGCTTCAGGGTGGTAACTACAATGCAACTTCTGCTCAATGTTCAATGCTGCACACAATAGCTTAACCACCTTGTTGTTGAAGTGACTTCCCCTATCTGATTCTGAAGAGATCGGAAACCCGAAACGTGGTATCAATTCCCTAAGCAGCAGCTTCGCTACTGTGAGGCTGTCATTCCTACATGTAGGGTATGCTTCAATCCAGTGACTAAAGATACACACAATCACCAATACATATCTCAACCCTCCATCTCAATGAAATCCATTTGCATTCTGCTAAATGGACCTCCTGCTCTCCCAATGTGGCTCAAATTCACCACTGTTCCTTTCCCTGCATTCATCTGTTGACAGATGATACACCTATGACAAATCACTTCTGCAGCTTGTCTGAACTAAACGGATTAAACCAGTCAATTTTGAACAACCTGATCATGGCATCTCTCCCAATATGTGCTTGACCAAGGTAAAACCTCGCAAATTGTGACAGGAGACTGTTCGGCAAGACCATTTTCCCTTCACCTGAAACCCACAAGTCATCTGGTCTTTGTACACATTGCATCCTAACCCAAGAACGCTTCTCATCTTTGCTGGCACGTCCCTGCAACAATCTCAATTCTTCTAACGTATCAATCACCCTTAATGCGTAACCTGTACATGTCTCATTTTCTGTTTCAAGTAACAATTCCCACTGATCTTTAAACAATATACAGTTCAATGCGCAAAACCTTGCGACTTGATCCGCATATCCATTTCCCATTGAAACAAAGACTTGTGACTTCAGGTGAGCACTGCATTTCACCACGGCAATTTCATGAGGTAACTGAATTGCGTGCAACAACTCCTTAATTCTTTCACCATTTTTCACTGGCAAACCAGAAGAGCTCAGAAAACCCCTCTGTGACCATAGTTGGCCAAAATCATGAACAATTCCGAATCCGTATCGGCTGTCAGTATAGATAGTCACCCTCAACTGGCCAGCGGCATGGCAAGCTCTAGTAAGGGCAACCAATTCGGCCACTTGAGTAGAAAATACTCTCTCAAGCCAAGACGCTTCCAGGATACCAGAGACCGTGCATACAGAGTATCCGGCTCTCAGCACTCCTACTGAGTCTCTCAAACATGAGCCATCGACAGAGATAATTTGGTCATTTTCTTCCAATTGGGTATCTTTAATATCAGGCCTCGGTTTGGTGCACATTTCTGTTACCTCAAGACAATCATGTTCTACATCTTCAACATTTTCAATTTCTGTGTTTTCATTTGGAAGCAAAGTTGCCGGGTTCAACACTGTACATCTTTTCAACGTTACATTTGGTGAACCCAATGTAATCGTTTCATATTTCATCAATCTTGCATTTGTCATGTGCTGCGTTTTGGTAAGGGTCAACAGGATTTCAACTGAGTGAGGGACCATGACTGTTAAAGGATGTCCCATCACTATGCCTTCACACTGTGTGAGGCTTTAACCAACTGCTGCTACTGCATGCAGACAACCCGGTAAGGCTGCTGCAACTGGGTCCCAAGTAGCTGAAAAATATGCTACTGGTCAGTTTACACCTCCATGGACCTGCTTCAGGACAGACAAAGAACATGCATCACGTTCATGACAAAACAGTACAAAAGGCTTCGCGTAATCAGGCATACCTAAAGCTGGAGCCCTGCACATGCTCTCCCTTAATTCAGTAAACACCTTAATTTCTTTTTCTGTCAGCACTATGACATCTGGCCCTTCCTTAACCATCAGTCTCACCAATGGCTTGGAGATGACTGAGAAATTCGGGATCCACTGACGATAGTAACCCACCATTCGCAGAAACATCCCAACATCTCTCCATGTTGTTGGGGGATTCATCTGTAGCAGTGTAGTTACTCTTTCCCTGGATAACTTCCTTGACCCTTTCTCAATTTGATGACCCAAGTACTTCACCTCTTTCTGGCAGTATTGCAATTTCTTGGGGGACACCTTGTCCCCGTTCTTCCCCAAATGGTTCAGTAAGGCAATCGAATCATACTTGCACTCATCCCTCGTTTTGGATGCGATCAACAGATCATCAATGTACTGCACTAGAGTCGATTGAAAAGGCAATTCCAACGGCTCCAAATCCTTCTTCAGTATCTGATTAAATATGGAAGGTGATTCCGAAAACCCTTGAGGAATTTGACACCAATTGTAAGCCTTATCCAGGAATTATAAACTGAAGAGAAATTGGCTGTCCTCATGAAGAGGCACAGAAAAGAACGCTTGGGACAAATCAATTACTGTGAACCACTCTGCATCACATGGAACCTGGAACATAATCACAGCTGTATTTGGCACCACTGGGCAGCATTTCATCACCAAGTCATTGATCTTTCTCAAGTCTTGGACAATTCGAACCTTCCCACAAGGCTTTCTCAATCCCATTATTGGTGAATTACATGGACTGCTCATCACTTCTTTCAAGACTCCTTGTTTCACAAAGTCTGCAATTAATTGCGCAACCTTTAAAAGGACATCTTGCGCCATATGATACTGCGGTACCTGGGGAAACACAGCATTTGGCGTCACACTGACTTTAACTGGCTCTACTCCTTTTATCAGTCCTACTTCTTTCCCAGTCAAATCCCACACTTTCTCTTGGACTGTTCCCTGCAAGTCTGCCGGGAGATCAGCCACTGTGAACATCAGGAAGAAGTTAATCAGAGGATACTCCTCATCTGTGGTCTCCGTTTCAGGCTCTGAAACCTACTCATCTTCCCCTTCATCATCACTGTTTGTCTGAACCTCAATCCCCTCATTTGAACAGATGATGGAACACCTTGTCTTGCACAGTAAGTCTCTTCCCAGTAGGGACACAGGACTCGAATCACAAACCACAAACCTGTGCAATCCCAGAAAAGTGGCAAGCTCAACCTGTACCGGATCTGTGATCGGGTTTGTCAGGAGTTCGTTTGCTACTCCCACTACCTTGACAGTCAGTCCCGAAAGAGGCAGTTTCGGAACCTCTGCACTTTTGACTGTAGAGCGTGTAGCTCCTTTGTCAACCAAGAATGAAACCTTGTGACCCAGTACTTTCCTCTGAACATAGGGCTCTTTCTGATCTACCTCTAAGGATGCTGCGAGTCTACACTCCTCACTATCTGAACTCTCATCCCACCATTCATCGTTTATTCCATTCTCACCACACAATGGGAACTGTTGCACTGCGTTATTTTGACTCATTCTTTGACCTGTGACCCGCTGAGGAAGCATCACCTGTTGCTGTTCCATTGGCGCTAAAGGCACTTACATTTGCTGTCTAGGTACCATAGGAACCTGCTGTTGCATTTGTTGCATCTGCATCGGCTGTATACGTGGCATCTGCACCTGCTGCATGGGTTGAAAACCCTGCATCTGATTCATGTTATTCCTAAAGTTCGGATTAGGACCTCTCGACTTCGGTCCTTTCACATTTTGGAATACACTGACATCATTGCTTTGTTGAACAACACCCTCCTGCACCATCGTCGGGCACTCCCGCTTCCAATGTCAAATGACCCAGCAAGCATGACAAGGTAACATCTTCTTCATCCCCTGTACATCGTTCTGAACCACTATAGTGTTCAAGTCTGGACTTCTGTTCACAAAACCTCCTCGACCTCTGCCTCTCACTTGCACCTGAAACATCCTGTTTCCTTGCGGCTGTTGCACCATCTGTTGTAGACAACCTCCCTGCTTTCCTGACTGGGCTGCCTTAATTTTATCACCATTGCCTTTTCCTTCAACTTTCTCTGCTTCAATTCAATCTAGTCACTACAGTACTTCGCATACTGCAACACCTCATCAATCAGCTTCGCTTGCCAGCAAATCAAGTGATTCTTAATCATCTGACTAATCTCAGGTCTCTACCCTTCGACAAACCTAAACACAAGGTGATTCATGTTGATCGCCTCAACAACTTCTGTACCACTGTAGTGCTTGAACGCTTTTAACAACCTCTCATAATAGGCATGAATCGACTCTTTGGCTTCCTGAGCCGTCCGATCAAGCTTTTGCCAATCAATATTCTTCGGCGAAACTCTCTGTTTCATTGACTCAATCACCTTATAGTAATACTTCATCACCTCAGGAGACGGTGCTCCTGGGACTCTATCCCTTGCGGGTTCCGCGGTTGGCCAATCCACACTTCTCTTGCACTCAAGCCACAAATCAGCCGGAACTATGATCTCAAAGAGAGTATCCAGGTCTTCCCAGAGACATTTTGCAAGCTTCACAAACCTGTCTGTCTGCTGATACCACTCTATTGGCTTCTCCCTCAGCCTGGGAAAGTCATTCGTAAATGACAGAATATCACCTCTAGTCCACGGCACATGGACAAGAACCCCTCCAGCTATCACTCTCATTGGTAACATCTTTACTGTACCAGCATCTGGTGGGACTTTTGCTGGCTTCTCTAAGCAGTCGCTTTTCCTCTTGTATCTTTTCTTCACCAATCTGCCTTCACACTTCTCTAATGCTCCCCAAACTTGTGCACTCTGCAGTATTTCTTGTGTGCTTTCATCCCAGTAGACCTCATGTGTTCAAAACCCTTAGGCTCAAAGTCTAACCTGTAACTCCTCTTCCATTGTTTGGTATTTTCTAAGTCTATTCCATATTTATCTAATAAGTTTGCCAACCTCTGGTGCACCCTGCTCACTTCTTTAGTTATCTTGGTACACAAGTATCTCAATTCTGCTTCTGTGTATGACTCTAACCTGTTCACTCCCATGCTCCCTTCAACAAGTTCATTTGCCTCCATGCCCAACCTCACAAAATTCAGGTACTCTTCTCCTTCCGTCCTCCCTGCTGCTGCAGGAGTAGACTGCGGAGTATTTAACTTGTCTAACCAGTCATTCAGCTGTTGGGCTGTCAAACCTTGTAGTGAGATATTCCCAGCCTGTTCTATAGGTGTCTGCGGCATGTTTGCATTTGAGATCTGCGGTGTCAGCAGTCCCAAACCTGATTGTCTCATAGCATCTGGAGGAGCCCCAATTGGGCTAAAGTCTAACAGGGACCTAGATCTCTTGAATGTCGGTTCCGTTGAAGTCATCCCTTGAGAGCTCCCTACGAACCCTCCTCTTGCCATCTCTTGGGTCATTATCCCCTGATCGCATACACTAGGCTTTGCCTGCGCATACAATGGCACTGGCGGACCAACTGTAATGGGCAAGGATATGGCGGCTGGCGTCTGCTTGTTTCCCAAAACCTGTGGAGTATTAACTCCCATATTCTGGTTCATTACTGGTGCCATGTCTCACTGCGGTCCTGCGTCCGAAGTGTAATTCGGAATCATTTGCTGCTGCACCTGGGGCAGTAAAGGTGGAGTTGGATCAGTCTGAATCAGCTTTGGTCTCGTATATGCCGGCTCTGACAGCACCATCAGATTCGTTGTAATCTCTAAGATTGGGACATTAGGGTAAAGCCTCTGAACCTGCGGTGGTTGCAGCTGAGATTGCATCCCTGGAGCAGTGGACCCACTAATACTACTCTGCACCGGAACTGGTGTGGAGACAGGACTAACCTGTACCGGATTCGTTGTCTCCTTGTCTTGTGTCAAACCTGCAGGACATGTACTGGTACTAGGTCTATTGTCATCTATTGCATATGGCGGTGGTCGGTCATTCAGTAACTGATTAAGGAACTCATCAATGTCTTGAGTCATCAATCTCTGACCAGGGCTTCTGAGCCTCTTTGTCTTTAGAAGGACTTTTGTCGGTCTTACAAGCTGCTTTCCCCCCTTTGTTTTCACCTTCTTGAGCTATTGCTGGAAATATCCTGATTCCGTCTATTGTTTCTCTCTGTGCACTTTCCCACCTAACCTCCGCCAGTGTCTTTTCTGCTTCCCTCATTCTCCTCTCAAAATTCTGCTGCTGTTGTCATATTGCCATCATTCCCAATTGCTAACGCCTCAAACTGTGCTGGCCTCGGAGGTGGCTTTGGCGCATTTAGCACCCTCCGCAAATTTTCCAAAACCCTTATGTTGAACGTTCCGTGCTCTGGAAACACCAAACAGCCTTCTTTCTCTGTCGCTTTGCACCATTGCTTTAGCCAAAGACATGGCGCGACATCTCTTTCCTCCATTACGGCATAAGCTGGTGCACCTTCTGGCGGTGTAACCTCCCCTACACTCGCAGTAATATATACATCTCCCCTCAAAGCGCTCTTTAAAGCCTTGAAAAATTTCATTTTTGCGTCTTTTATTTAGTTCACAATCGAATCAGAAAGTGACTTTAATTCCCAGAACTCTCTTCGCCTACCTTCTCAACCAATTGGCTCTCACGGACGGCTGCCAATCCGTGCGCGACCCTTCTCACTAACCGACCTATCCCAGCGCGGCTCCAATGATGTCACACTCACACAAACTGCGGCTGACAAAGTCTTGCGGCTTGTCTTCCTTACTCTCGATTCACACAAAACTAAAGCAATATATTGCGAGCACCAATAAAAACTCAAATTTGCCGGTTTACTATAGGATAGGGTAACACAATCGCTTCAGAACTTTACAGAGATTTCGCTTAGCCTCGGCCGCTACTCTCTCCTTCTCAGATCCCGCACTCGCAAGCAAAATTTGACCCGCAAATTTTACTCTCGACTTGTCAATGGGTTGTTCTAGTGCACTTTTGAACTCACCAAATCTCCATCAAAGTTTCCATTCACTCACTTTGACTCAAACTCAATTCGTCGATTTCACCATCAACCTATTAAACCGCGCAAATTACAACATAAACCAAGTGCCTCCTACACTTATCAATATATTGTGGAGTCTTAGACCACGCAGAGTCCGTACATCACCAACAACCACGTGGACACTTTTTGAGCACAAAGCGCCACACTCACATGAAGTTCGCCGACTTCCCTACTCATGCACTCCTTCTAAAACATCATAATTTGGCCTAAAATCCTCACAGACTTCACAATTCACCTGCGGTATGCATAAGCTGTGCAAGCACAAACCCTACTTCATTCACACTATCACTAGAACGCCAGGAACATACTCAGCCTCCCTTCAGCAAGCTCTGAGATTCCGGAAAAGTCATTTGGGACTTGGGGGCACATCATCTCTCCAATTTGCATCATTGAAAAAAAAACAATTTTCCCAAAACCCAATTTTCTGATACACCTCGCTTACTTCCAAACTACGCTCATCAATTCATCAATTCCTACCGGACCGCTATAAACTGTTATCAAACCGTGATCTTTCGCACTGGGGCCCCAAAGGTCCAAACCATCCTCTGTTAACAAAAACTGATAGCGCGTCAGAACCTTGATAAGTAAAAAGAAGCGCTTTTAAGAAAGCAACCTGCAAATGTTCTTGACCACAAGACATCACTCTCCTCAAGGGAGCACACTCTATAAACTTTCATCTTCGGCATTTGTTTAGTGTTAGTCCATCCTAGAGAAACTAATTATTGGTGGTTCCTAGTTCTATGTCACATTGCATCCTGGATATTGCTCAAGATGAATAAACATGATGTTGCTTGCAGCACTTTCCCTTCATTTGTGATGTTTATTCACTCAAACTTTATGGGTTCAGTAGTATCAGTAGTATCAATGTACTCTGTAGTTCGTCACGCCCTCTGCTTGGGCCAGTTGCAATAACCTATTGCTTCCTCTTTTCCAACCGCCTGCACATAATTCTGTGACCTAGTTGAAGCACTAAAATAACATCTGCTCCCTATACTAAACTTGATGGAGGAGAGAAACCTTTTTTCCCTGGGCAAATTACTTTGAAACACAAGTATCTAGTTAAACTTACAACAACAATACCTGATTTTAGTGCTCCTTGGTAAGAAGGTTATTATACAGGGATTGGGAGTATGCCTTATGGCAAGTAAATTCTCCACCTCTCTGTTTATATCATGCAATGTCCTCAACAAGGGATGGCCCTGCACTGTGATGTAAATAAAAAAGCTTACCATATATATTTCTAGACAGGAAAGCAGTGAACATTGGAGAAGCATGATGTGAGAAAACAGGGCTGATTGCAGAGGCCCCATAACGTTTTGCCCCCATTTTCCTCTTTTTGCTGGTGTTTTCCTGACTTTGATGGTGCCCTGGGTACTGCTAACCAGTCCCAGGGCCTGTGCTCTGTGTAAAATGGATATGCAAATTAGGCTAATTATAATTGGCTAAGTTAACCTACCTATAAGTCCCTAGTATATGGTAGGGCATGTAGGTTTAGGGACCACAGCATAGGTGGTGCACACCTAGGTGCACTGCTGAGGTGCCCAGTGTCATTTTAAAAGCAAGCCTGCCTTGCTGGCTGCTTTTAAATTAAAGTTATATGCAAATTCGACTTTGGAATTAAAGGTACTTCCAAAGTCTTAAACTACCTTATTTTTACATATAAGTCACCCCTAAGGTGTGCCCTATGTGCCCCTAGGGCTGGGTGCCATGTAACTATAAGCAGGGACTTTATAAAAATAGATTTATAAGCCCTGGTGAGGTAAAAACAGCCAAATTTGTTTTTCCCTCATTGAAGTAAATGGCCTTCATAGGCTAGAATGGGCAGACTTTATTTTAAATTTTAAAGTCTCCTTAAATGTTACATACCAAGAATTTGGTATCAAATTAATTGTTGTAATAAATCCCACAACTTCCAGTTGTGGGATTTAATATAACTTGTTCAGGTAAAAAGTTTAGACTTTACCTAAAAAGATGCCAATTTCAGCTCTGCATTGTTTTTGCTGCTGTGCTCTGATTGGCCAGCCTGCAGCAGCTTCTGCCAGGCTGCCTTGATGAGGTGTGAAGTGGCCTGGCTTCACACAAAGGAATGTGCTTGGGGGAGAGAATCTCCCCTCAGCAGATGGTGAGGCAGGAAGGGGAGGGCTGCCAAACTGGTCTTCAAAGGCAGGGAAGGACATTTGGAGCACCCAGCAACACCCCCACATCCTGCAACCCCAGACAATTAGGTGCCCCCTTGATTAGATTAGGAGAGGGCAGGAGAGGGGTGTGTTTATGATTTTTAGCCACACCAGTGGGTGGGCTCAGCCAGATGTAACCTCCAAAAATCAGATTCATCCATGTTGGATTTTTAGAGACTGTTGCCTTCTGGGATGGATTTTTGCCACACTTCCCAGGAAGTGGTCATCACAGGGGGACGACCCTGTACCTGATTGGAGGACCAGGACCCCCCTGCTTTTCACCCAGGAGCAAGGATAAAACTGGCAGACCTGCACCCACACCTCAGATCCCCACCAAATTTCAAGAAGAAGGAACTAAAGGAGAAGAAGGACTGCCCTGCTGGACCCCTGGCCTGCACCTGGAACCTGCACTCAGAAGGACTGCACCAGCTGCACACTTGGGCTTCACCACAAGAAGGACTTTGCCTGGCTTCAACTGGTTCAAGGAGGGACTCCCTGTTTGCTACAGGTGAAAAATTGCTATCCAGAGTCCCCTGCACCAACTCCTGAAAAAGTGACCAGCTGACCACTGTCCAGTGGCCCAAAAGGAGTTTGCACCAGGTGCACTCTGGGAGTTGAAGTCCGCACCCCCCAAGGACCATCACAGAACTTCTGGACCCTTGGGGTGAGCTGTGGACCCCAAAAGAACCTTAAAAGAACATCTGGGTGAAGCCCCAGAAGTTTGGAGAAGATTTGAAAATTTTTGTAAAAAAGCTCCAGAGAGGGACCGACCCGCCGCGGAAATTCTAGCCGGCTTGCCTCAACCGCGACCCGGCCTGACTTCGTGGTTCGTCCCGGTAAAGAAAAACATCCGAAAAAGAGACTAAGTCCGAAGGTAAAAAGTTGACCGGGACCACCCAGCCATCGTATCCGAGAAGGGCTCCATGGACGTCAGATCAAGATCCAGGTTTACCCCGGTCGAAGGATTTTCATCTCGAAAAAACGACTAAGTCCGAAGGTAAAAATCACCACTGAGGAAACCCACATCGCGTATCCGGACAAGGGCTCCAGGAGGTCGGAGTCAACTGGCAGGTTCGTACCGGTGAAGAAAAACTTCAAAATAAAGACTAAGTCAGAAGGCAACTTTTTAACCGAGGCCTCCCGCGACTTGTAGCCGAGCAGGGCTCCATCGCGGTCGGCCTGAAACTTTGACTTTGACCCGGTCCTGGTGCAACCAGATGACCCGATTGGCGCTTTTTGTTTCTAAGCGCTAGAAAAATAATAATTCTTTAAAAATTCATATCTCCGGTTCCCCTGAACCGATTTTAATCGTTTTTGTGTCATTTTAAAGATAAAGATATAAACTATTTTTATAAATTGGTTTTGGATTTTTAAACTGTTTCCTGTGTTTTATTTAATTACTGTTTTGTGATATTGGAATGCTTTACACACTGTCTCCTAAATTAAGCCTTGACGCTCGTTGCCAAGCTACCAAGGGTTGAGCTGGGATTAATTTACTGAGACCTAACTGTACCTAGGTGGAGGTTAGTGGCTTGTTGCTAGGTGTAGGTACCTACCTGCCCTTACCAATAACCCATTTTCCAACATTTTTGGTGGCAGCGGTGGGATCCTGTACTTGTGTTCAGTATCACGTTACAGTTTTAAGTAAAACAAATTAAAAATCCTTTAAATTGTCTTAGTGCAAAATTTTTTTTTTTTTAATTTCTAATTGTAATTTTTTTTTTTTTTATTAATTTGGATTAATTTCAATTATTGAATTTTTGTAATTTTTCTAAATTCTTGTTTCGAATTTTTGCAAAAAGTTTTTGTTGACACAAAACTAGGGAACCATGGAGCTTGATCTGGCTAGCCTACCCACACTGACAGTAGTCCAGCTTAGGGGGTTGTGTATTGAAAGAGGGTTGCCTGCAACCACTGATCTTAGGAAGCAAATCCTGATTAAATCCCTGACAGCATGGGCTGAGGCCCAAGAGCTAGGCACAGAGGAAGCTCCAGAGGAGGAAGAAAAAGGGGAGGATGCTAACTCTAACCTCTCAGGGGAGGGAAGGCATCTGAGCCCAAGTGAGGATGAGGAAGAACGGTCCTCAGTAGATACAGTCACTAGGGGCAGACCCAAAGCTAGTGGTAGGAAGGGGGTCCTTTCAGGAGGAGAGAACCCATCCATTAGAGAAAGAGAGCTGGAGGCCCAGCTAGCATTCATACTTTGGAAGCAGAGAAGTTGGCCCTAGAAAAGAAAAAGTGGGCAAGCAAAGAGAAAAGAGATGGTGGCAGCGAGAAAGAAGCTGAGGTGTCCCTGGGTGGGAGTTTTTCCCCCAGATTACCCAAAGGGGTGGTTCCTGCCTATGTACAGGGGGATGACATAGATAAGTGGCTGGGGGCCTTTGAGAGGGCCCTCCAGATGAGGAAAGTCAAGCCTCAGTACTGGGGTTCACTTCTTTGGAGTTAGTTCCCAACTCAGGTAGGGATAGGCTTCTGACCTTAAGGGGGGAGGAGGCAGATTCATACCCTAGTATGAAGAGGTGCTTAGCCAAGAAGTTTGGTCTGACCCCAGAGCAATATAGAATGAAGTTCAGGGACACCCAGAAGGTCAGTACCCAGTCTTGGGTTGACTTTGTGGACATTTCACTAAAGGCACTAGAGGGCTGTATTATTGGTAACAAAGTAGATACTTATGAGGGGTTATACAATCTGATCATGAGAGAGCACATCTTGACCAATTGTACCCAAGAAAGGTTACGCCAGCATCTAGTGGACTCTAAGCAGACCAACCCTAGAGAGCTAGGGGAGGCAGCTGATGAGTGGTTGAGAACCAGGGTGGTTCCCAGGGGGGAGACTCCAAGAAGGGGGGGACAGGTCCCCAAAAACCTAAGGAGGGAGGTGGTAAGCCCACCACAGAGACTCCCTCTGTACCCCAGAACCCTAAGAAGGAGGAGAGTAAATCCCACTCCCACTCCCACTCTGACAAGCAGAGACAGGGAGACCCAGGGTTAAAAAAGCTCTTGGACAGTAGGGCTTGCTTTGACTGTCAGCAGACAGGTCACTTCAGAGGAGATGCAGCCTGTCCAAAGAAGGTGGTTAGCACTGGGCTGTCCAGTGTAGCGATAGAGGAGGACTCCTCAGATGATGAAGTCCTCCTAGCATTGAGCTGGGAGACAGGACCAGATGGTAAGCTGGTGATCCCTGAGGGTGGGAGTAGGCACTTCCACCACATTCAAGTGAATGGGATCCCTACCACTGGCCTGAGAGACACCTGTGCCAGTCACACTATAGTGAGTGACCGGTTAGTGACCCCAGACATGTATGTCCCAGGAGAGACAAAGAAAGTCAGGATAGCCACAGGGGAGGTCACCTCCAAACCTGTAGCCATAGTGCCCCTAGAGAGGGAGGGTATCCTTGACTGGTTTAGGGTGGTAGTCAGTGCTGACCTCCCCCTAGATTGTATCCTGGGCAATGACCTCCCAGAGGTGGGTCTGGTCCCAGATGGGGCGGTCGCCCAGGGCGCCCCCCCAACCCAAAGTCCTGGGGAGTCAGTCCCTACAGTTAGGAGACAGGGGTCCCCAAGAAAAGGAAAGAAGAAAAGGAAGGGTAGGCCACTCTTAAAGAGAGTTCCAGGGAGCCAAGGGCCTTCTGCCCCAGTAAGGGGGGAGCCCAGAGTTGGCACTGGTGAGGCCTCACCTGACCCCAAGGAAGTCCTGAGTAGTCAGGCAGCTGTCCAGATGCAAGGTGTTGCCCCTGCACTGACAGAAGAGAGAGTGGAAGGAGGGTGTCTGCCACAGGAGGTGGTAGCCCCCCACTCTAGACAGCAAGAGGGGTGCCAGGAACCAAAGATGCCCATAAAGCAGCTCAGCCACCTGTCAGTGGAGAGCTTAGGGTGTGGTTCTGGGTACTGACAGCTGTCAGTAGCCTGTGCTGGGTGCTAGCCTTCCTGGCAGCAATGTACTTGGCCTGGGAGGCAGACCCCAGGGCCAATAGCAAAGTAGGCCCCCTGACCCTGTTGATCATGGTGGGGTTGCTCAAGTGTTGGGTGACCTCTTTGGGTAAGCTAGGTGTTGCCCTAGCAAAGTTTGGAGTAGGGGAGGTGGGCACCTCACTACCCAAGTTGGCAGAGAGAAAGGAGGAAGACCCCCCTAGAGGAAAGTTTCAGTTTGAGTTGGGTCCTTTTACTGTTGGGATGGCTTCACTACCCATAGGGAGTGACCCTGACAGGAGGATATAAGGCAGAGTAGGCCCTGCAAAGGGACAGCCAGTTTTCTTCACTGTCTTCCTCGCCTAACAAGCCAGGAAGACTCTCCCAGGGTTGGGCTGAGTCTCCTGGGCGTGTGGGCTGGGGGGGGGGGGTTGTGTGAGAAAACAGGGCTGATTGCAGAGGCCCCATAACTTTTTGCCCCCATTTTCCTCTTTTTGCTGGTGTTTTCCTGACTTTGATGGTGCCCTGGGTACTGCTAACCAGTCCCAGGGCCTGTGCTCTGTGTAAAATGGATATGCAAATTAGGCTAATTATAATTGGCTAAGTTAACCTACCTATAAGTCCCTAGTATATGGTAGGGCATGTAGGTTTAGGGACCACAGCATAGGTGGTGCACTCCTAGTTGCACTGCTGAGGTGCCCAGTGTCATTTTAAAAGCAAGCCTGCCTTGCTGGCTGCTTTTAAATTAAAGTTATATGCAAATTCGACTTTGGAATTAAAGGTACTTCCAAAGTCTTAAACTACCTTATTTTTACATATAAGTCACCCCTAAGGTGTGCCCTATGTGCCCCTAGGGCTGGGTGCCATGTAACTATAAGCAGGGACTTTATAAAAATAGATTTATAAGCCCTTGTGAGGTAAAAACAGCCAAATTCGTTTTTCCCTCATTGAAGTAAATGGCCTTCATAGGCTAGAATGGGCAGACTTTATTTTAAATTTTAAAGTCTCCTTAAATGTTACATACCAAGAATTTGGTATCAAATTAATTGTTGTAATAAATCCCACAACTTCCAGTTGTTGGATTTAATATAACTTGTTCAGGTAAAAAGTTTAGACTTTACCTAAAAAGTTGCCAATTTCAGCTCTGCATTGTTTTTGCTGCTGTGCTCTGATTGGCCAGCCTGCAGCAGCTTCTGCCAGGCTGCCTTGATGAGGTGTGAAGTGGCCTGGCTTCACACAAAGGAATGTGCTTGGGGGAGAGAATCTCCCCTCAGCAGATGGTGAGGCAGGAAGGGGGAGGGCTGCCAAACTGGTCTTCAAAGGCAGGGAAGGACATTTGGAGCACCCAGCAACACCCCCACATCCTGCAACCCCAGACAATTAGGTGCCCCCTTGATTAGATTAGGAGAGGGCAGGAGAGGGGTGTGTTTATGATTTTTAGCCACACCAGTGGGTGGGCTCAGCCAGATGTAACCTCCAAAAATCAGATTCATCCATGTTGGATTTTTAGAGACTGTTGCCTTCTGGGATGGATTTTTGCCACACTTCCCAGGAAGTGGTCATCACAGGGGGACGACCCTGTACCTGATTGGAGGACCAGGACCCCCCTGCTTTTCACCCAGGAGCAAGGATAAAACTGGCAGACCTGCACCCACACCTCAGATCCCCACCAAATTTCAAGAAGAAGGAACTAAAGGAGAAGAAGGACTGCCCTGCTGGACCCCTGGCCTGCACCTGGAACCTGCACTCAGAAGGACTGCACCAGCTGCACACTTGGGCTTCACCACAAGAAGGACTTTGCCTGGCTTCAACTGGTTCAAGGAGGGACTCCCTATTTGCTACAGGTGAAAAATTGCTATCCAGAGTCCCCTGCACCAACTCCTGAAAAAGTGACCAGCTGACCACTGTCCAGTGGCCAAAAAGGAGTTTGCGCCAGGTGCATTCTGGGAGTTGAAGTCCGCACCCCCCAAGGACCATCACAGAACTTCTGGACCCTTGGGGTGAGCTGTGGACCCCAAAAGAACCTTAAAAGAACATCTGGGTGAAGCCCCAGAAGTTTGGAGAAGATTTGAAAAATTTTGTAAAAAAGCTCCAGAGAGGGACCGACCCGCCGCGGAAATTCTAGCCGGCTTGCCTCAACCGCGACCCGGCCTGACTTTGTGGTTCGTCCCGGTAAAGAAAAACATCAGAAAAAGAGACTAAGTCCGAAGGTAAAAAGTTGACCGGGACCTCCCAGCCATCGTATGCGAGAAGGGCTCCACGGACGTCGGATCAAGATCCAGGTTTACCCCGGTCGAAGGATTTTCATCTCGAAAAAACGACTAAGTCCGAAGGTAAAAATCACCACCGAGGAAACCCACATCGCGTATCCGGACAAGGGCTCCAGGAGGTCGGATTCAACTGGCAGGTTCGTCCCGGTGAAGAAAAACTTCAAAATAAAGACTAAGTCAGAAGGTAACTTTTTAACCGAGGCCTCCCGCGACTTGTAGCCGAGCAGGGCTCCATCGCGGTCGGCCTGAATCTTTGACTTTGCCCCGGTCCTGGTGCAACCAGATGACCCGATTGGCGCTTTTTGTTTCTAAGCGCTAGAAAAATAATAATTCTTTAAAAATTCATATCTCCGGTTCCCCTGAACCGATTTTAATCATTTTTGTGTCATTTTAAAGATAAAAATATAAACTATTTTTATAAATTGGTTTTGGATTTTTAAACTGTTTCCTGTGTTTTATTTAATTACTGTTTTGTGATATTTGAATGCTTTACACACTGTCTCCTAAGTTAAGCCTTGACGCTCGTTGCCAAGCTACCAAGGGTTGAGCTGGGATTAATTTACTGAGACCTAACTGTACCTAGGTGGAGGTTAGTGGCTTGTTGCTAGGTGTAGGTACCTACCTGCCCTTACCAATAACCCATTTTCCAACACATGACATTTCCAGAATTGATGAGGGATGACAATAATTAATAAAAAATGCAAAATCACTAGTGTGTTTGTAGTATCGTCGTGAAGGGGTAGGAAGTACACTAGGATGATTCCCACTGCTGCCATATTGGATGAAATATAGAAAATGGTGATGATGGAATGCTTGAATTAATCTGACCCCCTGCTGCACTAGTCCATCGTTATTCTGCACACCGTGCCACTTCAGTTTGGACCTGGCTAAATGCAAATTAATCTTGACCCTGCTCCAATTAAAACAGACCAGTCCAAAATGCCAGGCCAAGTTCTCCCTGAACCGGAACACAAGCAAACTAACATCTGTTTTGCCCTTATTAGGGCTCAACAAATCAATTGAAACTTGGTTCCAGCAGCACAGTGTGCACAGGACTGAAATCTGAGCATACTCATTCCACTTAGGGTGTCATACTGAAGTATATAAACGTGATGGAATGGAATTCTTGAATTAATCTTAGCCACTGGTAACTACCCGGCACCTCATACCATTCTATCATTATGTTTCACACCATGCCACCTCACTTTGGACCTAGAAATGTGCAAATCATTCTTGATCCTGCTCCAATGGGAGCAGTCTAGCTGAAAGTGCTGGGCCATGTCCTCTCTGAAATGGAGCACAAGCAATGGCAGCTCCTCCGTTAAGGTGGAGGAGCGTCACCCCACTGCCTTTTGCAGTGAAGAAAAAGGAAAAATAAAATGATAATAACGCAATGTTATTATCCGTTTATTTTTCCTCATGGAGCCAGGTTCGGCCGGGGCTGGAAGAGGAGTGGTGAGTGCACTATCAGTAAGCTGGACAGTTTGGCCGGCCATAGACGGCTGACAAAAGGTCATGCGCACTTAGCAGTTCTCTACCTCGCTGTATTGCACCGAAGCAGGCCACTCAGACCAATTACAGAGCTGCTCTCATGCTGGTGACAGCAGCATCGTGATTACAGGGTAGTCTGGAAGCCTGTGTGCTTCCGGAAGTCGGGGAAGGGAAGAGGACGAAGTAAAGATGGAACTGTCTCTCCTGACCTAAAAGGTAAGTGTTTCTTTCTTATATTTTTTTATACCCCCCTGCCATTCCCATTGAGAAGTAGCCGCCACTGAACACAAGCAACCCAAGACCAGTTTTGCCCTTATTAGGTCTCATCAGTCATGCATATCTTAGTTCTAGTGGCACAGTGTGCATGGAACCCACATCTGGGTATACCGGTCCTACTTAGGATGTCACACTGAATTAAACAAAAAAGGGCTGGATGAAACGCTTGAATTAATCTCAGCCACTGGCCATATTGGATGAGGTTTTTGCCCTACTTAAGACTCGAGGCTACCTTGAGAAGGTACCTCTTCTGCTGACACCATATGAACCAAAAAACAAGAACAAGACCCATGTACACTTAATACTGCGGAAAGGCCATTTGTGTCTTTTTTGCCTGATGTCTCCCAATGTCTAAATATGGCCTTAAGTCCATAAATTGGTAATTCTTGAAGAGCCTTATGGCATGGTATATAGAAAGGTGTTAATAGTAGAGTCTCATGTTTCTAGGGAAATGCTCAATGTGGAGAAAGTTTCAGTGGTGGAAATTCCTTGTTGTGTTATGTTATGTTGATTTGTCTAGAGTGATAATCACCTGAGAGGGTGATCCAGGTGCCTAGGCAAGGTGTGGGGGCCTATGGTCCCAATGTGCTTATATGAAGAGCCAGGTCTTCAGCTTCTTGCAGAACTCAAGAATTGAGTAGGAGGCTCTGACGTGTTGAGGGAGGTTGTTTCATGTCTTGTGTGCAATGTAGGAGAATGAACAACCTCCAGTTTTGCTTTTAGGGATGTTGGGAGTATGTGCAAGCATAGGAAATTGGCTGGTTGGTGAACGTGTATGCTGCTGTTCAGGTATTCTGGTCCTGTGCTGTGTAGGACTTTGTGTGTGTGCATGAGAAGTTTAAATTGGCTGCACTTGTGAATGGCGATCTAGTTAAGCTTCCTGAGGTATGGGATGATGTAAGTTCAATGTGGGAGGTTGTATATGAATCTTGCAGCTGTATTAAAAAATGATGATAGGGCAGCACAAAGTGGCGCTAGGGTCTTGTAAATATGCCCCTTTGTTGCATAATCAGCTCAGCTAAAACTGTTCCACCAGGTTAGCCTTTGGCCAAACAGATTCAACACCTAAAAATAAATGTGGTGAATCACATATCCAAGACAGCCCACCCTGTATGGAGAGATTTGCTAATTGCTCATATACTGGATGCTATTTCCTGTTCTGCTAGGGAAAAAGCAACATCACCCAACTGACTGCAAGGAAGTTTAGAAGCCAATAAACTGAGATTATAAACTTCTCTATGGATGGTTTTCACTGAGCTATTGCACACCTGAAAGGAAAATCCACTTGTCCGTATTGGGTTCCTTGCAATGTTCTGGGCTTACACAAGGTGGACCTTTTATTTCAAGATCCCCGTTCCCTGCTCCTTTGTAGAGGTTTTGAGAACAACAGACAGACTTTTTCACTCTATGTTATACCTTTTTGAGGTACGGCTGGTGCTCGGATGGCCTGAGAAAAATACTTTGGTGATGCTTCTGACAGGAACAAGGAGGTAGGCAGGCTTGCGAGTAGAGTAGATATCTGCTTTGTTCAGTGCAGATACCAATGAGAAGATGGTGGCATGGTCCCAAGAGTTTGAACATGGTACATGCATGCCATTTTACGGCTGTGGTATCTAGCTGACCTGTTGATTGTACTGGGCACTGATGCTGGCAAACAAATGGAATATATCGCAGCTCTAAACAATAGTAATATATTTGCCGACTATTACAGCACTATCATTATTGAGATTATTGCTACTGAGCTGTAGATACACAATCAAGAACTATACAAAAACTACTCAGAAATCAATAGCTATGAATTCTGTTCTTCCTGCACCGAGCTCTTGTCCATGGAATATGACATATAGCCCCCTGCCCAATCCCCGCCAAAAGAGGTAATTTGCTGTGTGAAAAGAGAATCTGTTTCAATATAATGAGCTTTAGAGAATGTAAGAATGTTTGCTGGCTAGAGGTTATACTAAACATGTCTTAAAAATGAGGGATGCAGAGCTTTATTACTTTCCACATCGCAAGTAAAATTAGGGTTTACAGCCTGCCACACAGACACTGAAAGGTGCTTTGGTTGGATAATGATTGACAGGAATGCAAGGGTGACATATCACCAGAACACAATCTCAGCTGGTATGCGATATAGATGTGAGAAGCCACTTTCTAGATCTGAGAGGTGGTATCTACATTTATTTTAAAAAAGCATAGCAGTTTGGCCTCAATAAATGTAAAGTTAATTAATGCACACACTAAGGGACACTTTCTCAGTTGTGGGGGGCTGTGCAGGAGTTATTAATCACCACAATTCTGAGTTTTGGCAGGTGCGAAAAAATACAGAGAAAACCCTAATGCTTTTCTACACCAGTTTTTCTCCTGCAGAAAGAATATGTACAGAAAAGGTCCCAGAAATAGTTATCTAATGCTGTAATGGAGCTGGTAATTTCAGACTCAGACTGGTACCCTGGTGTGGTATCTCATCCCCTGGTTATTGGAGTTAGCGCGTCAGTCCTTCATAAGTAAACTTACAAGGGGACGCGTGTAGGTCGATGAACCTTTTCACTTGTTTAAGATGCTCTCCAGAACAGAAGCAATAATCAATACCTGGCCCCACTGAGTCCACCTCTCCCGCCTCCCTGTCTGTCACCTCACCATGCACACCCACAAGCACTGCACCCTCAGTCACTGCTGCTGCCCCCATTTTTGCAGTCACCACAACATTTGACATCCAATCATCCACCCCATACACCACACCTGCACTCACCACAACTACATTGACAGACACTTGCAGCACACTCACCAGACCTGCAGACACCCAGACAACATCCATGTACACTGGCATCCTGTCTTGTCCCACTGTGTCCACCCCCCCTCCCAAAACACTCAAACATTCGCACACACCCAGACAACACACATCCACCACACATCAGTATACTTCACAGGCACCTGCATCCACATCCGGCACACCTACACTTACAAGCACTCCCTTAACCTCCACTCCCAGACCTTCCTCCAAATCCCCCCAAACTGCCCAGTGTTGACCTGTTTGAACCCACTGGCCCAACCTGTCTCGCCCTTAAATGTGCCCATCTCTTGCCCAGTCCGCTCCTTCCACGTCCAAGTCCACCCTAGTCCGCCCTTCCCATTCCCGTGCCCCTTCCGCAGGGAGGAAGACGCCCCATGTTGCCTTGGGTCCCTCTGCCACCACCCAGTCCAAACCCACTCCCCCATCTTCCAGGGGCAAGCCCAAACCCCCTCCACCTCCCAATTCTAAGCCCAAGCCCCCCCTTCCAGATGTAAGTCCCCACCCCGCCATCTTCTGCCCCTGTTCCCTGAGGTGCCTGGCTGCCCCATTGATGTTCCTTTACAGTGGAGTACCCTGTGCACATGTGGGAGCAAGTCCGGCCTATTTAGGCCCTTCAGGGTATTTATCATGGACTGGCCAATGGCCTTATTTGGACAATACATTTTTCTCTTATTATTAAACTTTGAGTGCCCAGTGGTGCTTTTGGCACAATATGGTGACATGGTTCATCGTTTGGCTGGCGAGGTGGCGTTTGCCGCCATGTTCATAATGACCACCTGAATTCTACAAAGTATCAATAGCTAGTACAACATTTTCTAGCAAGCAGTTCTCATGGGAACGAAAAGTTAGCTACTAGCATGTGGTCAACGCTATGGAAAATTAAAAAATCTAATTCTCTAAGCAGCCATTTTATGTGATTCATCTAATCAATGCAACTTAACACAAGGCTGTGCAACTAGGCCCAAGACCTTGCTAATTTAAGGCCTACGATTAATAAAGCAAATACATAATACATGACCATTAATATAACTTACCACTACATTAATCTAAAAAAGAGCACAATATTTTACATTAATAAGCAGTTAATAAGGTCACTTTGTGATTACTGGTGGTCACTCAAGAAGGCAATTTTTCAAAGTCGTATATTATTTCTCTATATTGATTCATTTTCTATGCAGATTCAACATTAAAAATACATGAATATTCATTAGTAAAATTCAGCGTTAACAGAGGCTAGGTTATTTGGATTGAAATATTACAGGGGTGCCGCCTCCGTAAATAAGCACTGTAGGGTATGGGGCTGAGCTCTGTCCATTGGGACTGCTTTGCCTGCATACTCTTGAATTGGAGCAATATTGGTGCCATCTTAATGTATACATCTTTATGTGTCATCCTTAATAGATTCATGGTTATTTGGAAATGCATCTGATATTATGGGCTCAAAAAGACAAGCTGTGATCTCCTTTTTAACCTGTACAAAGTATCTGCCTTAATTATTAAACTATAGCTACTGGATTCCAGCTTATCTTAGGTGATTTATGATGGACTATTGATCTTTCTTATCCGTTTTTTTTTTGTACGCTTCAATTTTGTTTGACTCCTTCTTGGAGCTACCCTTCTAGGTTTATAAACATACGCACTTATTTTCCTCTTCTAACCCAGTCTCATTTTCTAAGACAAGAGTAACTAACCAGTGTTTTGCTTTCTTATTTCTATATGTAACTTTTTTCTATTCTGAATATCGCAACTCTACATCAGGGGCCCAATTCACAAAGTTTTACAACTACCCTGACCTTATGAACACAAAAGAGGCCATTTCTGGACCAGTTGCGTTTGCATGTGTGGTGGGCCCCTGACCTGAAAGCTTCTGACTGAATCTGGATCGTGGTGGGGGGCTCCATTTATTTTGCAGGATGGACGTCTCAAGTTTTGTTATGGCAGTGCTCTGGATGCCCCAGGTAAATCCTGATTAACAAAATCAGATTCTGTAGACGTTTTCATCAGCAAATACACCTTACTACCACAGATGGTCTGCCAGTCTGGCAGCACTCCTAAAGCAACAACCTAAGTGTTAGAAACATGGGTATTCCTAAATAAGGGCCTGGATGGTGAGTATGCAGACAAAATATCAGAGAAAAAAAATATCATATTGACATATCACTTCCAACAGGTGGGGGAGAATGGTATCCATGTCATTGCTCTTGGGACACTGGGGATAGCCAGACCTTGGAAGTGGAAAGACTAGTTTCTCCAGAGCAGTACACTAGCAGTACACTAGCCAGGAATATTGGGTAACTCTGGCCCATGGGTAGGGCTTTTTATGCCCTATGGCCCTGGTATCCCTGGTATCCCTGGAGTGGGCTGGGGAGGTGAATCAGAGATGGGTCATAGTTAATCTCTGGATGACCATGGACTGCATCAGGTGGACTGAGTTACCCCCAGTGACAGGAGAACTGGATAGGGCTGCTACCAAAGGCTTCCAAAGGTTCCCTGTCAGTCCAATTTTCTAGGGGTACCACTCCACAGCAGATGTTGCAGAGACCCAGATGTAGGGATAGAGGGAGAACTGACTCCTCCCTGACTCCTGTTCAGCCGCATGGTACAGATCCTAGGATGACTCACCAGTTTCATGATACCGTCCCTGAACTGGTGGGAGGGAGAGTGGAAAAGGGGTGCAAAACACCTGGGGCTACTACCCCTCACTCTGAGAAAGCACAGAGGTCAGAGACACCTGGATGGCCTGGGACCTGGTTGTTGACATAGGCAGCTGCCAGTGGCCTCTGTTGGTTGTTGTCCATGTGTGCAGATTTTTCCTTGGTTTTGGGACAGAAGTCTTATCTAAGAGGCAGAATGGGGTACATCATTTTGTTGGCCATGGTGGTACTATCTGCCTACTGGGATGCATCTGAGAGCAAGTTAAGGTTAGATGTTTCACAGATGGGGTCCAGAGGTGAGGAAAAGAGCAATGGGTCAAAAGAGTACAGACAGAGGGGTCCAATGGAGTTTAGAGAGGCATACAACTGGCAAGTGCCCCTGCAGTAAAGGGCCTTTGTCTACATTCTATCGCAGAAGCAGGGAGGACCATCAAGGTATTGATTAGCCTACCCTGGTTTTAGGCTAGAAAGTTGTTGTGTTGGAAATAGCCCTCTCTATGGGATCACCCCAAACATTTTGCCTTCCTCCTCCTACTGGATTTGTGCTTTTGTTGACCTTGGGGCTCTGTGCACTTTATCACCGCCAAAGAATGCTAAATTGCTTGTGCTTGTTTCCTAAAACATGGTACAATTGGCATGCACCTAATTGCCATGTTCGATTTACTTGTAAGACCCTTGTGGAGTGGTATACCATATACCCAGGCACTGTAAATTAAATTCTACCAGTGGGCCTGCAACACTTGTTATGGCACCCCCTGAAGGAGCTCTCTAAAACATGCTCCAGGCCTGCCATTGCAGCCTGAATGCACAGTCACAGTGCCATGTCAACTTGGCATTTAAAACCCCTTGTCAAGTTTAATCTCCCCTTTTATTACATATGTCACCCTTAAAGTCTGCCCTTGGTAGCCCCTATAGGGCAAGGTAAAAGGTAGGTCATGTACTTCAAAGTTTTACATAGACTGGTAGTGAAAAACTCCCAAATTAATGTTCACTGCTGTGTGGCCTACTCCTCCTATAGGAAAACATTGGGGATTATTTATTACATTTAATAAAATTAAATTCCTACTTGAGAGGAAGTAGATATGGCATTTTTGGTACATATGGACTTGTAATGATACACCCTCTTCAATGGTAAAGTCAAATTTATAATTCAGTTTTGAAAATTACACTTTTGGAAAGTTGGCATTTTCCTGCCCTCAGCCCTTTATGCCTGCAGCCTGTCTTGGGTCACATGACTGGGTGTAGCTGACAGGGCTTTGTGAACTGCTCCCAGATAGTCATGCAACAGTGGGATTAGCAGACCCTGAACGAGCCATTAACTAGCTTGATGGGGGTTGAGCTGAGCAAAGCCCCACTTACACATGAATAGGCTGTGCCCTGTCTCCTCACAATAGGATTAAAAAATCCCGTATTGTCAGTGCAGCCATCTTGGAGTCAGGGCAGGGGAGGCAGGAAACTCCCAGAACCTCAAAAAACCTTCCTAGAAACCTCTTCCACCTTCCAGGAGCAGGACACTCAGGTATAAATATAGGGCTCTCAGACCCACTGTTTAGTTCACTACTGGACCTGTGGAAGGAATCTCAGAGGCCTGCCTGCTTTTGTGATCTGCTGTGCACTCTGCCAGATGGTGTTCGGACAAAACATCAATTTAAAAATATTGAGTTGCAGAAATGTTGAGTTTTTAATATTGTGACAGAAATTTGGTGTGCAAAAATATCATTGAAAAAATATAAATGTTTTAAAGAAATATAATTTTCTGAGTGTCTTTGTCTTTAAATAATATTTTAATTGTATATGTTTTATATTGTTTGTGTAATTGTTGTTAATGTTTTTTTAAATATAGTTTGCAATTTTAAGTTATTTCTATTTTTATTAAATTGTAAAATAGTAATTTATAGTGTTGTAATGGGTTGTGATGTTTGTAGGGGTACAAGGTGATAATAAGGTATAATTAATTTATATATGTTTACTTAATATTAATTACTTGATTAGTAATTATGTAAATTGTTATATTTTAGGTGCAGGTTGTTGGGTTTGTAGGGGTATAGGGTGGAAGTTAATAAAACAATGATTGATTCATTATTGATTATTACTTAATTAATTGTTAATGTAATTTGTATAATTTTTTATAATGATTTAATTTACATTTTAGGAATGGGCTGCTGGGTTTGTAGGGGTATAGGGTAGGAAGTTAATGAAATAATAAAGGATTATACATTATTTCTTTATTATTAATGAATTGTTAATTAATTATGAAAATTGTGTAATATTAAAAATGCTTATTTCAATATATGTTAAATGTGTGATTACAGTGTAGTAATTTAATGAAATAATTATTAAATAGCATTTTTCCTTACATTAATGAATTAAAAAATCTATAATGATCTTAATTGTTTAAATGTTTTTCTGTATGTATTTAATTTTATGTTAATAGTTTTATCATTTTATAAAATTAATAATTACATTAAAATAAGGTGTTTGTTTGAAGTGCAGTTCTTTCCCTACTGTTGCACAGATTGGAGTATGAATAGTAAATTTTACCCCTCCTTAGTCCAACGCTTTCCCTATTGTTGCACTGACTGGAGTGGGAATAGTAAATGTTACCCCTCCTGACTCCAACATTTTCCCTACTGTTGCACAGACAGGAGTGGGAATAGTAAGTTTTAGCCTCTTGAGTCCAATGCTTTCCCCAATATTGCACTGACTATATTAGGAATAGTAAATGTTATCCCTCCTGAGTCAAACGTTTTCCCTACTGTTGCATCGACTGAAGTAGGAATAGTAAATTTTACCCCTCCAGAGTCCAGCACTTTCCTTACAGTTGTACCAACTGGAGTGTGACGAGTAAATGTGACCCCCTCCTGAGTCCTGCACTTTCCCTACAGTTGCACAGATTGGAGTGGGATTAGTAAATTCTAACCTTCCTCAGTCCAACGCTTTCCCTACTGTTGCACAGATTGGAGTGAGAATAGTAAACTTTATCCCTCCTGAGTCCAACACTGGGAATAGTATATAGTATAACCTGGGAGTGCAGGGAAGTTTGTTGGTTTCATTATCTTTAGGGGACCAGTGTGCCCCGGAATCTGCATCAGCAGTTAGAGTGCATTGTGATGTTTTTTAATATGAAACAAATACAGGGCTAGGCACAGCAAGACTCTGTTTTAAGTGAAAGTGGCGGGCATACTAATCCTTAGCATGAGTACTAGATGCTAAAGTACTTTACTCTCTAAAGACTGACTTTGGACACTCTAAATGCCTGGCACACAGTCGAGTTGTTTTAAAAGGTACTTGTGCGGCCTGAATGCTCAAGGAAACAGCAGTGTTATTGTGCCCAGGAGGGTAATGGATGCTCTATATAATTGCATTGGACTGCATGTGAAAGACATGGAAGGCATTTTGATCTGGCAGTAACATATAGCGTTTAACCGGAGTCTGACTACATTTGCACGATGTAAAGTACATGAGCTGAAACGGTGAAGTCTCTGGTGAGAACAATGGACTTCAATTTCCATAATGCCTCAGTGCACACTCGTTTATAAATTAACCAATGAGTAACATGTGTATTACCACCTTGAGAAAGACAAGAGTCAAAACGCGTTGGTGGTGCTTTGATAAAAATGGGCAATTTGCATTATTACATTGAACCTCCTGGGAGTGCAGTGACGTTTGTTGGTTTCATTATCTTTAGGCATCTCACCAGCAGTTACAGCGCGCTGTGATGTGACTGTGTGTGTGTGTATATATATATATATATATATATATTTGTGTGTGTGTGTGTATGTATATATAAATATACATATAAATATATATAGATGTCTGTTGTTGGCACATTTATGTTTTAGGTGCTATTTTGAGCCTTAAGCTTAAAAAATTCATACCTCCTGTGCTATTGATTGATTTATTGTTTTTTGGTGTCAAATAATGTATTAAAATGTACTCTATTTTTCTAAATTGGTTTGGGATTTTTCTTGTGTTATGTTTTCACTGTATTACTGTTTGTGTGCTGCATAAATAATTTACACATTGCCTTTAAGTTAAGCCTGACTGCATTTTATGCAAAGCTATCCAGAGTTATGCACAGGTTAATTTAGTGACTTTTTGTGGTTCATTCTGCAAGAGACTGTGACTGTTGCTTGAGCATGGCTCACACCCCAGTCAACCAACAACCCAATTTCTCACAAACATGCACAAGCAGCATCATATTTTATGGGGATGTAAGATTGGGGATGTCTGCCTTGCAACAAAATAGAAAAGGTGCAACTTGACTCTGTAAAACAATATGTTTCTGGCGATTGCACATCCTTTACTTTACATTTATGTGTATTCATGGAAAACAACAAGGTTCAGAGATTTAAATCCTGTGTGGGGCCAGCTTTGCAAACAACAGTAAAGTTGGAAATCTTCTCTAATCAGAGAAATAAACGAAATGTGAATAGATTTCTGACTTTTAACATGAGATTTGGAAATGGATTGCAAACAGTGCTTAATTTGTAAAATAATATGCTCCATTGCCAAACGTTCTGCTCTGTAGCCTGTGGAAGTTGCTATCAAAGGCCAGGGTACTGACCACCAAGATTGCATTGTCTTGATTACAACTCTTGCCTCTTTGATCCATCACCAGACACTCTCTGCTTCTTCATCTCACGCTTGCAGGCTCTTTTTCATCTCTGCTTTCATCCTTTGTCACTATTTTTTCTATCTTTCTCTCCCTCCCTCCTTCCCCTTTTGAGTTTTTCCCTCTTGCTCTGGATCAAGTCAGTTGAAGAAAAATAATTGGCAGTGCCAAAAAGCGAGTGCCAGTCGGCCTCACCCAGACCCACCACCCTCAAATTATGCACTGGACCAAAAGTATTCCAGGCCATGGGTTTCTTTCTAATCTGTGTTACTTTTATTGTCTCCTTTTGGTATAGGAGATTTGTAAATAAAGTAGTGAACTATTTTAAATAAAATCTGTATTGACCATGCTTTTAGCCACACGAGAAGATTGTTACAGCTCGGCAATACGACATTTGTGGGAAAATGTTATTTTGAGATTACCATGTGTTTTTTACAGGGCACTTTTACATATGCTCAATGACTGTATAGTGCTTTCAGGTATTTTAAAAGCCTGATAGTGGGTTCGCAAATCTTGAGGATGTTCTTGCTGCTCTTTAGGTTTAAGAATCCTCACTCTGAACCTGTGCTTGTGCGTCTATACTTTTAGTTTTGTTGTGTGGTTGGAATCCTAAGATTTAGTGTGTTTTACCTGCTCCCTTGTTTATGCCTCAAAATAAAGTTGTGTAGCCTTTCGCTCAATATTCACGTCTTTTGTATACTTCTTTCTAGCTTTTGGTTCAGCGTTACTGCCACGAATGTCCAATTGGGGAGGTAGGAGTTTCGTGTACCCCATCTTAAATCAATACATTTTTTGCAGGGCCTATCAGGACTCTGGCTGAGTCGGAGACTTGAATAACTAACAGGAAGAGCTTACTTCCAGCAAGGACAAGCCTATTCAGGAGAACGGATTATCGTGTTTTGTTACATTATGTTTTATGGCATGTTGTTTGTGTTAGGTTATATGGTTTATATGTTGTGTTATACTTGTTATATGTTATGTTTTATATGTTATATTTTATATGCTATGTTTTGTTTTATGTTTTACTTAATTTATGTTTATATGTTTTGTATGTTTTACATGTTTTATGTGTTTTATATTTCTGGAGCACACTGTTACTGAAGGAAAGGCAATTTTGTCTATAAATATTCAAGCATCTATTGCTGAAAATCTCACGTCCCTGGAAAAATCTAAAGCGCAAATTTATGAAAAGTGGCACATCGTGTCATGATGTGCCACTTTTTTTGCACTCTATTGAGTCCCCTGTGTGTCCCCCTAACCCCACCATGTGTGTGCCGTATTTATAACGGTAGTTTGGTGCTTTGCAGGATTAGCGCCAAAAATATTGACGCTAATCCTGCAAAGTGACAGGAGGCCTATTGAAAACAACAGGATCCTCATTTTATCACCTGCCTTAGGCAGGCGTTAAAAATGATGCTAGAAATGGTGCAGTGGAATCTCATAGATTCCACTGTGCCATTTTTGCGGGACTCCTAACATTGGAACGCCCCCTTGCATACATTAGGCTTGGCGCAGGCATAATGTGGCTCAAGGGTTTGCAAAGTTGCTCAATGTGTGTATTGAGCCACTTTGTAAATATGGAGCAGCGTTTTTGCCAACCTAACGCCCCTTTAGCGTAAATAAATGACGCCAACGTGGCGCAAGGTGGTGCTAAGAGCTTCTTAAATCTGGCCCTAAGTTTCTAATTTGTTTTTAACTAGTTGTAGATGGATAGCTGATGAACTGATAAAGGTAGAGCATTTTAATTTTTGCCACACATGTAAGAAAAAGGTCAGACACCAATCTGAGAGTGATTGATGCGAAGCATGCTTAGCAGGTAGGAGCTCAATGAGCCTAAAGAATGGGCTTACATGTTTTTTTTCTAATAGGTCAGATCATCATCATTGGAAGCTTTTTGTACAAAGCACAATTCCTGTTAATTAATGATGAGTCAGCAAGTTTTGCACAAACTGTAAGCGATAAAGGAGGTAAGATGGATTCTTACATAAAGAGCACTCCCATACTCGAAATGAGAGGTGAGTTACACTTGAGTAAAGGTCTTCTGTAAGGTAAGCAGAAGAAATCAGATTTTTATCAGCATTCCCAGGATGGAGAAGCAAATGCCAGAAACTTGATTGACTTAATGTGCGATGGACCACTAAATTCCACGAGGACAGGGGTGGGGCCCAGCTTGTGGAGAGTATAGTGCCATCCACACCAGACATTCGATAACATCTCCTTCCCCAAGAATGACGTGGAAGAGGAGTGAGTGTTTCGTCCCTGTGCAATTTCCCCCATCTCTTTGGCTGCACTTGTGTTTCCAAAACTCGTTCCTATCCCCTATTGTGTCACCTCATCTGTGAGGTCTCTTGTGGTAAGAGGAGTTTACATGGCGTTGATATTGTACCCTGGGTCCCAACTAATTTTGGGAATTGGAGTTTAAACAGAGTCTAGGATCTTATGGCCCCCACGCGAAAAAGGGGAACGCATTACCCAGTGCTGAATCTGGGCACAGTGTAGTCGCTTAGATGCAGGGATGCCATATGCGATTTTACATTGCCGGAAGGTCCTCTAAGTCATAGTGCTATACATGTCAGCAATCATTTTGCAAACTGCTTTCCTCGAGGGTGGGTGAAAATGCCAGTGCACTCACTTATCTGTCTCTTGCCTTTAGTGTTGTAGCTACTGGGGTGGTAATATTGACGTCAGTAGGTCTATGGTGTTTCTCCAGCCACACCAGGTCCCATAATGCTCTACGGAGTATGGCATCGTCCATCTACCACCACTTTTGAGCATTGTGGACCAGTCCACTACCAGTCGTAATTGTGCAGCTGCAAAATGATGAGGATTGCTATGAACCGCCAGTCTCCCTGCTGCCGTTGGTGGGGTCATGAGTTTCTGTGGGAGTCTCTGGGTTTTGCCCCTCCATGTAAAGGGCATTAGGTTTTGTTGAATAGGTTTTAGGTAGGGGACATCTAGCCATATTGGGTGCACCTGAGACATGAAAAGCAGGTGTGGGAGCACCCTCATTTTAATCACGTTGCTTCTGCCAAACCAGGAAAGCATTAGATTTCCCCAGGAGTTGGGGTCTTTTGCGAAAGCAGTAATCAAAGGAGAATAGTTGACATCAAAGAGATCTGTAACAGTTTGCATAAGTTGGACTCCCAGATATTTAATTGAGGATTTGGTCCATCTAATCTGAAAGCAGATCGATAGTCCAACCACCTCCACTGATGCAAGGGTCAGGTTAAGGACCTTGGACTAGTTGTAATTAACCTTATATCCGCATATTTTTTTTAAGGCTTTGGTTAAGTCCACTACAGCTGAGATTGCAGGGCCCAGAGATCCTTTGTCAAAACTAACTCATTGGTACAGAGAGACATTTTAAATTCTCTCGGCCCAAATGTATTTATTTACTTAATTGTGAAATAATTTAATAAGCACACCATTACACATTGGGTATCCTGGCACCAGCCAAAAGTGCTTACTGCATGCCAACAAAAGGAGAAAGAAAACCTAAGTTAAATAAAAAGATGGGTTTTCAAACCTGCTACCAAATTTCAACAGATAGGGTTCAAGGTCCAGGACGAGAGGGAATTTACTCCAGGTCTGAACAGTGACCAGGCTGAAAGCCTCATTCCCTAGGTCGGCTCTGTGGAACTTTGGTATTATAATCACGCCTGCAGAGGAAGAGCGAAGTAGCCTACAAGGACAACCTCGAGTTGCTGGATATATTTTTTTGAGCCATAAATAGAGTTTCAAACTGACATCTCTTCTTAATGGGGAGCTAGTGAAGCATTTTGAGAGGGGGGAGACACAATAACATTTTCTTTTCCCAAAGATCAAAGTGCCAGCTGCATTCTGTAAAAGTTGTAGCCTCCTGATGAGGTCCTCAGGGAGCCCAATATATAAGCTCTTGCATTAGTCCAGTCTACTTAGCACTAAGGTTTGCACCAGTGCCTAGAATCTTGACGAATAAAATTAGTAATCTTCCGGAGATGTCTTAGAAGCAAGAAGCATGTAGACATCAGTTTATTGATGTGCAACACTTGCAAAAGAGACTACTTTCAAATAATACTCAAAAGATTTCGAGCCAAGGTAGTGGATAATGGGCATTCACCCAAAGGGTGAGTCCACCACATAAGGCACAAAAAGGACGGATTCCCAAACAGCATGGCGTCCGTCATCTGGTAATTAAGGTTAAGAGAGTTGTCATTTATCTAGCCGGCCACCTTAATTATACAGCCCCTAAATTGCTCCTGAAGTTGTGAGATATCACCCCACCCATGTGGATGATAATTTGAGTGTCCCCGGCTACCCATAACATTTAAATCTAAAAGAAACAATAAGGCATTCCAGAGTGACCACATGAACATTAAAAGACATTGGGCTAAGGGCAGAACCCTGCTGGACACCATAGATGATATCCTTAAAAACTGAATGAAAAAGTGCCATCTGCACTGCCTGTGTTCTATCCTTTAGAAAAGATTCAAACCATGCAAGCGGTTTGTCCCACAGACCAGTAGAAATAAGCTTTTTTAGTAAAATAGCATGCAAGACCATGTCTAACGCATCCGACAGGTCACAAAGTATGAGTGGCACAGAGTTCCCAGCATCCAAAACCATCCATATCATCAGTAGCTAGCTATTAGCACAGTGTTCATGCTAAAGCAAGATCGAAAACCAGATTGATGCTTATTGTACACCTCATGTTCCTCACAAACACAAAGCTAGTTGCCTATTAATCCAACTTTAAAATATTTCGGTGAAAAGTGGGAGAAGAGAGATAGGAACATTAGGATCAAGTGTTTACTTTTTGAAAAGTGGCGTCTTACAAAAGGCAAGAATAATCAATTTTTTTAAAGAGTTATTACACATTATGGTAATCCAGTGATAGAGAAAAGATGCATTCGCTTTAAAGGCCCTTTTAGGACATGGGTCAAGAGGGAAACCTGATTTAATCCGAAAGATTTGAGCTACTACTTCCGCCTCAGTGATGGGACAGAACTCAGACCAATCCTCTTGTCCTATCCCAGTTGCTGCATCAGTCTGCTTGATTAGGCACGCTAGGGAATCTATGAATAAGTGAAAAAAGGAGTGGTGACAAGAGACAACCTTGCCTGGTTCCTCTGGATAGTCGGAATGGCCTCAAGAGATATTTGTTTAGGGTGACTCTGGCGACTGGGCTAGCGTAGTTGGAGAAAATCATGTGTAGAAACATTGCTCCCAGCCCCATTTTCTGAAATGTAAAATGTAAAAAGGTCCAGTCTACCCTCTTAAAGGCCTTCTCCAGGTCTAGAGACAACAGTACCACTGCTATATTTTTAAGGGAGGCCTTCCCTATCGGATGGATGGCTGTTCACACATTGTCATGGGCCTGGCATCTCTGAAACCAGTCTGGTCTGGGTGTGCCAGAGTGGAGAGCATTTCAATAAGGCGGGTTGCCAAAAACTTGGTATATAGCTTAGCAGGAATGTTCATTAGGTTTTTAGGTCGATGGGATGCACAGTGTTCAACATCCATATTGGATTTTGGTATTACTGGTACTACTGCCTCTCCCATTGTCTGAGTTACTGCACCTATGATACTGTGGTGGTTGAACAGGGAAATGAGTTTTGGTTGAAATTAGGCGAGTACGTTTTATAGAATTGGGCTGTGAGGCCATCAGGCCCCTGGATCTTATAAGTCGTGAGGGTTTTGATGGCTAATCTAACGACTTCTGGGAGAATTGGGCCCTCCAGGGAACCCTTTAGGTATCTGTGAGTCTCAAAAGCTGTATTGTCTCTAGAAAGGCCTCTTTTTCTACCAATGAGTGTGAGGTCCCTTGGCAGAGGTTTTTCATAGAAAGTACAAAACTGGTTAACTTTCTCTTCGTCCTCCACTATCGGGGACCCAGAATCAGCGACAATTTCTCTTTTGCCTCACTTTACATCTCTTTTGCCTCCCAAGATTTGGGCAAGGGAGTGCCACTTTATCTCCCGCTGTTTACGATCAGCTTTGAGAGAGCTTAACTTGGCTGTGCCATTATGCATTCCAGAAATGTTAATGAAATTGTAGTTACAACAATATGTATCTTGTATTCAAATTGTATTCATGTCAATGTGGTGCACTGGAAGCCATATAATTGAAGTGCAAAGCTAAGGTGAAATGTAGAAAAGCCATATGCAAATCACACATGTGCCACTTTATTCAAATGTATTGGTGTTATGATATCTTAGTTAAATTATATTTTCATAGTTATTCTCCATGTATTGTGTTTATGAGAAATACACATATAATCATGTATTCGACTATGTATTAAGTTCCATATTCATTTGGCTGGAGTTTAGTCCTGAAATGTTTTTCTATGTTTAACCTTCAATGTGGAAGTTTGCTCTTGCTTCATATTTCCTTATTTTCAGGTGTGGCTGCACAAGTCTCCAGTTGATGAAGAGCTTATTTTTACTAGTAGATAAAGGTGTATGGAAGGATGTGTTGCAAAGGGGAGGCATCCACGGTCGTCCTGATGTTCGGTTCATGAGATGAAAGCCTAATGGGAGTTGGAGATTCCAATTTGTGTGTTTAAGGCTGAAAGTTACTGGCAATAATGATGTCAGCTCCTGAATGTTCTGCAAATCTTAAGGTGGAGCGCATCAATCAGTACAACCTCACATACTTATAAATTGTACAGAGCTGAGAATTTACAGAAATGCTTTGACTAATTTGTGGTAGTGTAAGCATCTATACAGACAGACCCACGTTGTATAATATTCACAAACCTGCCCTCATCCGTGGTACTTTAGGAGAGGAGAAATGGAAAATACTGGAACTTACTCTAGAAAAGGAGAAGTTTCTACCTTTTCATATCAAACTGATAAGATTGCTGACTTGCAGAACAGGGTTAAAAAAGAACTGTCAATCGCATAAAAATAGCTAGAGCTGGCTATCAGAGTAATGCATTTGGAGCACAGTAAAAAACAAATCAGGATTATAGGTAACATGGAACCTTCTGTATTAACTTGGATAAAGTACTAGGTTAGACAGTCTTCCTCAACATAACCCACTTAAACTTGCATATGGAATTCATTATTTTTAAATCAAATTCCAAAAATCGTGTGTTGTGCCTGTAGCTAAAGTAAACAGTGTATTGTGATCCTCCACCCGCAGATCCAAAATGAGAGTGAAATAGTGTCATTTATGAGAAACCTGATGATTGTACCTCATCTCCAACTGTTCTAGGCACATTCCTTGATTATGTCATGCACAATTCAGCTGTGTGCTCTCCATACAGAGTCTTTCATAACAACTTAATCACTTGTTTTATCTGGCAATGGGTTGCAAAAAATAATATTATTCTATCATTGCTCAAGCACTGTAGCTATATTCATGTAAGGTATAATTGAATGACACACACAGACATTGAACAAATTACCTAAAGACATTTACCCAAAGATTTATTTAAAGGCAAAAGTACCTGGTTTGGGAATTCGGTCAAGAATCAACTTCACTGTTTTAATTATAATAAAGCACTACTTGTGTAAATAATAAAAGTGATACAATTCAAATCAAATAACGAGATTTTACAAATTGCACACATCTTCCTAAGCAGTAACAATACATCAATATAAAGAGCAATAATCACAAGAATTTGATATAAGCATGGCTCCTTCATGGGGCATTTTATACAAAGTAAAATCGTGAAGTAAAATGTGGAGATCACAGGAACATTTTACAATGACCAGTACATTTTGAACCTCACTATCTACTTTAATCAATAGAAGGTAAAGACCAACAAGTCCCACTTAATTAGGGGTGGCCCAGTCTTTGTATTGCTTGAGGAATATCACTTCCCTCATGATGTTCCACCATAAACTTCCTCTGAGTCTCATGGATCGCATCCCATACATTTTTCTTTTGCCCCTCCTTTTATCTGAATTTCATTTTTGTTGGCATTGGGACTCTGTCCACTTTACCACTGCTAACCATTGCTAAAGTGCTTGTGTTCTCTTTCTAAGACATGGTAAAAATGGCCTAAGCCTGATTGGCCCATTTAATTTACTTATAAGACCCTATCATAGGGTACTATATGTACCTAGAGCATGTAATTACTAATGGGCAATCAGCACTCATTGTGCCACCCACTAAACTAGCACTTTAAACCATGTCTCAGTCCTGCCATTCCAGCCTGTAGTGCAGTTTTAAACTGTCATTTCCCCCTGACAAAATATATTTTCTGCCATTCTTAAAACATATGTGTAAGGAAATGCCTCCTTGGCATGGTTGCCCCCTGACTTTTTGCCTTTGCTGATGCTATGTTTACAATTGAAAGTGTGCTGAGGCCTGCTAACCAGGCCCCAGCACCAGTGTTCTTTCCCTAACCTGTACTTTTGTATCCACAATTGGCAGACCCTGGCATCCAGATAAGTCCCTTGTAACTGGTACTTCTAGTACCAAGGGCCCTGATGCCAAGGAAGGTCTCTAAGGGCTGCAGCATGTCTTATGCCACCCTGGAGACCTCTCACTCAGCACAGACACCCTGCTTGCCAGCTTGTGTGTGCTAGTGAGGACAAAACGAGTAAGTCGACATGGCACTCCCCTCAGGGTGCCATGCCAGCCTCTCACTGCCTATGCAGTATAGGTAAGACACCCCTCTAGCAGGCCTTACAGCCCTAAGGCAGGGTGCACTATACCATAGGTGAGGGTACCAGTGCATGAGCATGGTACCCCTACAGTGTCTAAACAAAACCTTAGACATTGTAAGTGCAGGGTAGCCATAAGAGTATATGGTCTGGGAGTCTGTCAAACACGAACTCCACAGCACCATAATGGCTACACTGAAAACTGGGAAGTTTGGTATCAAACTTCTCAGCACAATAAATGCACACTGATCCCAGTGTACATTTTATTGTAAAATACACCACAGAGGGCACCTTAGAGGTGCCCCCTGAAACTTAACCGACTATCTGTGTAGGCTGACTAGTTTCAGCAGCCTGCCACAAACCGAGACATGTTGCTGGCCCCATGGGGAGAGTGCCTTTGTCACTCTGAGGCCAGTAACAAAGCCTGCACTGGGTGGAGATGCTAACACCTCTCCCAGGCAGGAATTGTCACACCTGGCGGTGAGCCTCAAAGGCTCACCTCCTTTGTGCCAACCCAGCAGGACACTCCAGCTAGTGGAGTTGCCCGCCCCCTCCGGCCAGGCCCCACTTTTGGCGGCAAGGCCGGAGAAAATAATGAGAATAACAAGGAGGAGTCACTGGCCAGTCAGGACAGCCCCTAAGGTGTCCTGAGCTGAAGTGACTCTAACTTTTAGAAATCCTCCATCTTGCAGATGGAGGATTCCCCCAATAGGGTTAGGATTGTGACCCCCACCCCTTGGGAGGAGGCACAAAGAGGGTGTACCCACCCTCAGGGCTAGTAGCCATTGGCTACTAACCCCCCAGACCTAAACACGCCCTTAAATTTAGTATTTAAGGGCTACCCTGAACCCTAGAAAATTAGATTCCTGCAACTACAAGAAGAAGGACTGCCTAGCTGAAAACCCCTGCAGAGGAAGACCAGAAGACGACAACTGCCTTGGCTCCAGAAACTCACCGGCCTGTCTCCTGCCTTCCAAAGATCCTGCTCCAGCGACGCCTTCCAAAGGGACCAGCGACCTCGACATCCTCTGAGGACTGCCCCTGCTTCGAAAAGACAAGAAACTCCCGAGGACAGCGGACCTGCTCCAAGAAAAGCTGCAACTTTGTTTCCAGCAGCTTTAAAGAACCCTGCAAGCTCCCCGCAAGAAGCGTGAGACTTGCAACACGGCACCCGGCGACCCCGACTCGGCTGGTGGCGATCCAACACCTCAGGAGGGACCCCAGGACTACTCTGATACTGTGAGTACCAAAACCTGTCCCCCCTGAGCCCCCACAGCGCCGCCTGCAGAGGGAATCCCGAGGCTTCCCCTGACCGCGACTCTTTGAACCTAAAGTCCCGACGCCTGGGAGAGACCCTGCACCCGCAGCCCCCAGGACCTGAAGGACCGGACTTTCTCTGGAGAAGTGACCCCCAGGAGTCCCTCTCCCTTGCCCAAGTGGAGGTTTCCCCGAGGAATCCCCCCCTTGCCTGCCTGCAGCGCTGAAGAGATCCCGAGATCTCCCATAGACTAACACTACAAACCCGACGCTTGTGTCTACACTGCACCCGGCCGCCCCCGCGCCGCTGAGGGTGAAATTCCTGTGTGGGCTTGTGTCCCCCCCGGTGCCCTACAAAACCCCCCTGGTCTGCCCTCCGAAGACGCGGGTACTTACCTGCAAGCAGACCGGAACCGGGGCACCCCCTTCTCTCCATTCTAGCCTATGTGTTTTGGGCACCACTTGGAACTCTGCACCCGACCGGCCCTGAGCTGCTGGTGTGGTGACTTTGGGGTTGCTCTGAACCCCCAACGGTGGGCTACCTTGGACCAAGAACTGAACCCTGTAAGTGTCCTACTTACCTGGTAAAACTAACAAAAACTTACCTCCCCCAGGAACTGTGAAAATTGCACTAAGTGTCCACTGTTGAAACAGCTATTTGTCAATAACTTGAACAGTATACATGCAATTTTGATGATTTGAAGTTCCTAAAGTACTTACCTGCAATACCTTTCGAACAAGATATTACATGTTAAATTTGAACCTGTGGTTCTTAAAATAAACTAAGAAAAGATATTTTTCTATAACAAAACCTATTGGCTGGATTTGTCTCTGAGTGTGTGTACCTCATTTATTGTCTATGTGTATGTACAACAAATGCTTAACACTACTCCTTGGATAAGCCTATTGCTCGACCACACTACCACAAAATAGAGCATTAGTATTATCTATTTTTACCACTATTTTACCTCTAAGGGGAACCCTTGGACTCTGTGCATGCTATTCCTTACTTTGAAATAGCACATACAGAGCCAACTTCCTACATTGGTGGATCAGCGGTGGGGTACAAGACTTTGCATTTGCTGGACTACTCAGCCAATACCTGATCACACGACAAATTCCAAAATTGTCATTAGAAATTGATTTTTGCAATTTGAAAAGTTTTCTAAATTCTTAAAAGACCTGCTAGGGCCTTGTGTTAGATCCTGTTTAGCATTTCTTTTAGAGTTTAAAAGTTTGTTAAAAGTTTGAATTAGATTCTAGAATCAGTTTTAGTCTCTTAAAAAGTATTCCAACTTTTAGAAGCATAATGTCTAGCACAGATGTGAATGTGGTGGAACTCGACACCACACCTTACCTCCATCTACAGATGAGAGAGCTAAGGTCACTCTGTAAACTAAAGAAAATAACAATGGGCCCCAAACCTACCAAAATACAGCTCCAGGAGCTTTTGGCAGAGTTTGAAAAGGCCAACCCCTCTGAGGGTGGCAACTCAGAGGAAGAGGATAGTGACTTGGAGGACAATTCCCCCCTACCAGTCCTATCTAGGGAGAACAGGGTCCCTCAAACCCTGACTCCTAAAATAATAGTCAGAGAGGCTGGTTCCCTCACAGGAGAGACCAACACCTCTGAAATCACTGAGGATAGCCCCAGTGAAGAGGACATCCAGTTAGCCAGGATGGCCAAAAGATTGGCTTTGGAAAGACAGATCCTAGCCATAGAGAGGGAAAGACAAGAGATGGGCCTAGGACCCATCAATGGTGGCAGCAACATAAATAGGGTCAGAGATTCTCCTGACATGTTGAAAATCCCCAAAGGGATTGTAACTAAATATGAAGATGGTGATGACATCACCAAATGGTTCACAGCTTTTGAGAGGGCTTGTGTAACCAGAAAAGTGAACAGATCTCACTGGGGTGCTCTCCTTTGGGAAATGTTCACAGGAAAGTGTAGGGATAGACTCCTCACACTCTCTGGACAAGATGCAGAATCTTATGACCTCATGAAGGGTACCCTGATTGAGGGCTTTGGATTCTCCACTGAGGAGTACAGGATTAGGTTCAGGGGGGCTCAAAAATCCTCGAGCCAGACCTGGGTTGACTTTGTTGACTACTCAGTGAAAACACTAGATGGTTGGATTCAAGGCAGTGGTGTAAGTAATTATGATGGGCTGTACAATTTATTTGTGAAAGAACACCTGTTAAGTAATTGTTTCAATGATAAACTGCATCAGCATCTGGTAGACCTAGGACCAATTTCTCCCCAAGAATTGGGAAAGAAGGCGGACCATTGGGTCAAGACAAGGGTGTCCAAGACTTCAACAGGGGGTGACCAAAAGAAAGGGGTCACAAAGACTCCCCAGCAGAAGGGTGATGAGGCAACCAAAACTAAAAATAGTAAAGAGTCTTCTACAGGCCCCCAAAAACCTGCACAGGAGGGTGGGCCCAGAGCCTCCTCACAAAACAATGGGTACAAGGGTAAAAACTTTGATCCCAAAAAGGCCTGGTGTCATAGCTGTAAACAGCATGGACACCAAACTGGAGACAAGGCCTGTCCCAAGAAAGGTTCCACTCCAAACTCCCATCCAGGTAACACTGGTATGGCTAGTCTCCAAGTGGGATCAACAGTGTGCCCAGAGCAAATCAGGGTCCACACTGAAGCTACTCTAGTTTCTGAGGGTGGGGTGGATTTAGCCACACTAGCTGTCTGGCCGCCTAACATGCAAAAATACAGACAGCAACTCTTAATTAATGGGACTAGAATAGAGGGCCTGAGGGATACAGGTGCCAGTGTCACCATGGTGACAGAGAAACTGGTTTCCCCTGGCCAATACCTGACTGGAAAAACCTACACAGTCACCAACGCTGACAATCAGAAAAAAGTACATCCCATGGCAATGGTTACTTTAGAATGGGGAGGGGTCAATGGCCTGAAACAGGTGGTGGTCTCCTCAAATATCCCAGTGGACTGTCTGCTTGGAAATGACCTGGAGTCCTCAGCATGGGCTGAGGTAGAGCTAAAAACCCATGCAGCAATGCTGGGTATCCCTGAACTGGTGTGTGTGAAAACAAGAGCACAGTGCAAGGCACAGGGTGAAAAAGTAGAGCTGGAGTCTGGAAAAATGGCCCAGCCTACCAAGAGAACAGGAAAGTCAGTTGGGAAACCAACTGCAACACAGCAAAAGAAAGGGAACCTCTCTTCTCAGGAAGAAGTTCTGCCCTCTGAGGGAACTGAGCCTTTGGAGCTTGAACCTTATCAGGTTGAGCTCTTAGGCCCAGGGGGACCCTCAAGGGAGGAGCTGTGTAAGGGACAAGAAACCTGTCCCTCTCTTGAAGGCCTTAGGCAGCAAGCTGCTGAAGAGTCCAAAGGCAAGAAAAATGGAACGCATAGGGTCTATTGGGAAGATGGACTCCTGTACACTGAGGCCAGAGACCCCAAACCTGGTGCCACTAGGAGAGTGGTAGTGCCTCAGCTGTTCAGAGAGTTCATCCTAACATTGGCCCATGACATTCCCCTTGCTGGACATTTGGGACAAACCAAGACGTGGGAGAGGTTAGTCAACCACTTCTACTGGCCCAATATGTCCAACATGGTTAAGGAGTTTTGCCTCTCCTGCCCCACCTGTCAAGCCAGTGGTAAGACAGGTGGGCATCCAAAGGCCCCCCTCATTCCACTTCCAGTGGTGGGGGTTCCCTTTGAAAGAGTGGGTGTGGACATAGTTGGTCCACTGGAACCTCCCACAGCCTCAGGAAATATGTATATCCTGGTAGTAGTGGATCATGCTACCAGGTATCCTGAAGCTATTCCCCTTAGGTCGACTACTGCCCCTGCAGTAGCCAAGGCCCTCATTGGTATCTTTACCAGAGTGGGTTTCCCTAAGGAGGTGGTGTCTGACAGAGGTACCAACTTCATGTCAGCATACCTAAAGCACATGTGGAATGAGTGTGGAGTGACTTATAAATTCACTACACCATACCATCCACAAACTAATGGCTTGGTTGAGAGATTCAACAAGACATTAAAAGGCATGATCATGGGGCTCCCAGAAAAACTCAAAAGGAGATGGGATGTCCTCTTGCCATGTCTGCTTTTCGCTTACAGAGAGGTGCCACAGAAGGGAGTAGGATTCTCACCCTTTGAACTTCTGTTTGGACATCCTGTAAGGGGACCACTTGCCCTTGTTAAAGAAGGCTGGGAGAGACCTCTCCATGAGCCTAAACAGGACATAGTGGACTATGTACTTGGCCTTCGCTCTAGAATGGCAGAGTACATGGAAAAGGCAACCAAAAACCTTGAGGCCAGCCAACAACTCCAGAAGTTTTGGTATGACCAAAAGGCTGCACTGGTTGAGTTCCAACCAGGACAGAAAGTCTGGGTTCTGGAGCCTGTGGCTCCCAGGGCACTCCAGGACAAATGGAGTGGCCCTTACCCAGTACTAGAAAGGAAGAGTCAGGTCACCTACCTAGTGGACCTGGGCACAAGCAGGAGCCCCAAGAGGGTGATCCATGTGAACCGCCTTAAGCTCTTCCATGACAGGGCTGATGTGAATCTGTTGATGGTAACAGATGAGGATCAGGAGGCAGAGAGTGAACCTCTCCCTGATCTTCTGTCATCAGACCCAAAAGATGGCACAGTAGATGGAGTGATCTACTCAGACACCCTCTCTGGCCAACAGCAGGCTGATTGTAGGAGAGTCCTACAACAGTTTCCTGAGCTTTTCTCCCTAACCCCTGGTCAGACACACCTGTGTACCCATGATGTGGACACAGGAGACAGCATGCCTGTCAAGAACAAAATCTTCAGACAGTCTGACCATGTTAAGGAAAGCATCAAGGTGGAAGTCCACAAGATGCTGGAATTGGGAGTAATTGAGCGCTCTGACAGCCCCTGGGCTAGCCCAGTGGTCTTAGTCCCCAAACCTCACACCAAAGATGGAAAGAAAGAGATGAGGTTTTGTGTGGACTACAGAGGGCTCAATTCTGTCACCAAGACAGATGCCCATCCAATTCCAAGAGCTGATGAGCTCATTGATAAATTAGGTGCTGCCAAATTTCTAAGTACCTTTGACTTGACAGCAGGGTACTGGCAAATAAAAATGGCACCTGGAGCAAAAGAAAAGACAGCATTCTCCACACCTGATGGGCATTATCAGTTTACTGTTATGCCCTTTGGTTTAAAGAATGCCCCTGCCACCTTCCAAAGGTTGGTGAATCAAGTCCTTGCTGGCTTGGAGTCCTTTAGCACAGCTTATCTTGATGATATTGCTGTCTTTAGCTCCACCTGGCAGGATCACCTGGTCCACCTGAGGAAGGTTTTGAAGGCTCTGCAATCTGCAGGCCTCTCTATCAAGGCATCCAAATGCCAGATAGGGCAGGGAACTGTGGTTTACTTGGGACACCTTGTAGGTGGAGGCCAAGTTCAGCCACTCCAACCCAAGATCCAGACTATTCTGGACTGGGTAGCTCCAAAAACCCAGACTCAAGTCAGGGCATTCCTTGGCTTGACTGGGTATTACAGGAGGTTTGTGAAGGGATATGGATCCATTGTGACAGCCCTCACTGAACTCACCTCCAAGAAAATGCCCAAGAAAGTAAACTGGACTGTGGACTGCCAACAGGCCTTTGACACCCTGAAACAGGCAATGTGCTCAGCACCAGTTCTCAAAGCTCCAGATTATTCTAAGCAGTTCATTGTGCAGACTGATGCCTCTGAACATGGGATAGGGGCAGTTTTGTCCCAAACAAATGATGATGGCCTTGACCAGCCTGTTGCTTTCATTAGCAGGAGGTTACTCCCCAGGGAGCAGCGTTGGAGTGCCATTGAGAGGGAGGCCTTTGCTGTGGTTTGGTCCCTGAAGAAGCTGAGACCATACCTCTTTGGGACTCACTTCCTAGTTCAAACTGACCACAGACCTCTCAAATGGCTGATGCAAATGAAAGGTGAAAATCCTAAACTGTTGAGGTGGTCCATCTCCCTACAGGGAATGGACTTTATAGTGGAACACAGACCTGGGACTGCCCATGCCAATGCAGATGGCCTTTCCAGGTTCTTCCACTTAGAAAATGAAGACTCTCTTGGGAAAGGTTAGTCTCATCCTCTTTCGTTTGGGGGGGGGTTGTGTAAGGAAATGCCTCCTTGGCATGGTTGCCCCCTGACTTTTTGCCTTTGCTGATGCTATGTTTACAATTGAAAGTGTGCTGAGGCCTGCTAACCAGGCCCCAGCACCAGTGTTCTTTCCCTAACCTGTACTTTTGTATCCACAATTGGCAGACCCTGGCATCCAGATAAGTCCCTTGTAACTGGTACTTCTAGTACCAAGGGCCCTGATGCCAAGGAAGGTCTCTAAGGGCTGCAGCATGTCTTATGCCACCCTGGAGACCTCTCACTCAGCACAGACACCCTGCTTGCCAGCTTGTGTGTGCTAGTGAGGACAAAACGAGTAAGTCGACATGGCACTCCCCTCAGGGTGCCATGCCAGCCTCTCACTGCCTATGCAGTATAGGTAAGACACCCCTCTAGCAGGCCTTACAGCCCTAAGGCAGGGTGCACTATACCATAGGTGAGGGTACCAGTGCATGAGCATGGTACCCCTACAGTGTCTAAACAAAACCTTAGACATTGTAAGTGCAGGGTAGCCATAAGAGTATATGGTCTGGGAGTCTGTCAAACACGAACTCCACAGCACCATAATGGCTACACTGAAAACTGGGAAGTTTGGTATCAAACTTCTCAGCACAATAAATGCACACTGATCCCAGTGTACATTTTATTGTAAAATACACCACAGAGGGCACCTTAGAGGTGCCCCCTGAAACTTAACCGACTATCTGTGTAGGCTGACTAGTTTCAGCAGCCTGCCACAAACCGAGACATGTTGCTGGCCCCATGGGGAGAGTGCCTTTGTCACTCTGAGGCCAGTAACAAAGCCTGCACTGGGTGGAGATGCTAACACCTCTCCCAGGCAGGAATTGTCACACCTGGCGGTGAGCCTCAAAGGCTCACCTCCTTTGTGCCAACCCAGCAGGACACTCCAGCTAGTGGAGTTGCCCGCCCCCTCCGGCCAGGCCCCACTTTTGGCGGCAAGGCCGGAGAAAATAATGAGAATAACAAGGAGGAGTCACTGGCCAGTCAGGACAGCCCCTAAGGTGTCCTGAGCTGAAGTGACTCTAACTTTTAGAAATCCTCCATCTTGCAGATGGAGGATTCCCCCAATAGGGTTAGGATTGTGACCCCCACCCCTTGGGAGGAGGCACAAAGAGGGTGTACCCACCCTCAGGGCTAGTAGCCATTGGCTACTAACCCCCCAGACCTAAACACGCCCTTAAATTTAGTATTTAAGGGCTACCCTGAACCCTAGAAAATTAGATTCCTGCAACTACAAGAAGAAGGACTGCCTAGCTGAAAACCCCTGCAGAGGAAGACCAGAAGACGACAACTGCCTTGGCTCCAGAAACTCACCGGCCTGTCTCCTGCCTTCCAAAGATCCTGCTCCAGCGACGCCTTCCAAAGGGACCAGCGACCTCGACATCCTCTGAGGACTGCCCCTGCTTCGAAAAGACAAGAAACTCCCGAGGACAGCGGACCTGCTCCAAGAAAAGCTGCAACTTTGTTTCCAGCAGCTTTAAAGAACCCTGCAAGCTCCCCGCAAGAAGCGTGAGACTTGCAACACGGCACCCGGCGACCCCGACTCGGCTGGTGGCGATCCAACACCTCAGGAGGGACCCCAGGACTACTCTGATACTGTGAGTACCAAAACCTGTCCCCCCTGAGCCCCCACAGCGCCGCCTGCAGAGGGAATCCCGAGGCTTCCCCTGACCGCGACTCTTTGAACCTAAAGTCCCGACGCCTGGGAGAGACCCTGCACCCGCAGCCCCCAGGACCTGAAGGACCGGACTTTCTCTGGAGAAGTGACCCCCAGGAGTCCCTCTCCCTTGCCCAAGTGGAGGTTTCCCCGAGGAATCCCCCCCTTGCCTGCCTGCAGCGCTGAAGAGATCCCGAGATCTCCCATAGACTAACACTACAAACCCGACGCTTGTGTCTACACTGCACCCGGCCGCCCCCGCGCCGCTGAGGGTGAAATTCCTGTGTGGGCTTGTGTCCCCCCCGGTGCCCTACAAAACCCCCCTGGTCTGCCCTCCGAAGACGCGGGTACTTACCTGCAAGCAGACCGGAACCGGGGCACCCCCTTCTCTCCATTCTAGCCTATGTGTTTTGGGCACCACTTGGAACTCTGCACCCGACCGGCCCTGAGCTGCTGGTGTGGTGACTTTGGGGTTGCTCTGAACCCCCAACGGTGGGCTACCTTGGACCAAGAACTGAACCCTGTAAGTGTCCTACTTACCTGGTAAAACTAACAAAAACTTACCTCCCCCAGGAACTGTGAAAATTGCACTAAGTGTCCACTGTTGAAACAGCTATTTGTCAATAACTTGAACAGTATACATGCAATTTTGATGATTTGAAGTTCCTAAAGTACTTACCTGCAATACCTTTCGAACAAGATATTACATGTTAAATTTGAACCTGTGGTTCTTAAAATAAACTAAGAAAAGATATTTTTCTATAACAAAACCTATTGGCTGGATTTGTCTCTGAGTGTGTGTACCTCATTTATTGTCTATGTGTATGTACAACAAATGCTTAACACTACTCCTTGGATAAGCCTATTGCTCGACCACACTACCACAAAATAGAGCATTAGTATTATCTATTTTTACCACTATTTTACCTCTAAGGGGAACCCTTGGACTCTGTGCATGCTATTCCTTACTTTGAAATAGCACATACAGAGCCAACTTCCTACAATATGTCATCGCTAAGGTAGGCCATAGGGCAGGATGCATTGTAAGCATGGTGTTTTACATGTCTTGGTAGTGAAAAACTTCTAAATTCATTGTCCACTAATGTAAGGCCTACATCTTCCATTGGATAACATTGGGTTACCCTATTACATTTAATAAGTGCTGACTTGTGATTCATAGCTGATAGAAAAGTTGTGTTTAGACTGAATTGTAATTTAAAATCCTCCTTGATGGTTAAGTCAGATTTTAAGTCACAATTCTAAAAATGCCACTTCTAGAAAGCTGGTATTTTCTTGTCATAGTCATAGTCATTTGTGCCTTCTTCGAGTGACCTGGGTCACCAGACTGTGAACAGCTCTGCTGTTGGGGTTTGTGAATTACTGCCAGATGGTGAGACAAAGGGGACTGGGTATAGGCAGGATGGGTATTCCTGTCTCGATGGTTGGGAGCGAAACAGTTCCCTGACCCAATTACACTTCAAAGCGCTTGCCTCCAGCACACAAAAGGGAAACACTCAGAGTTCTAAAGAGCCTTGGCAGGGAAAGGGAGAACTTTCCAGAACTGGATGCAGGTGTAGCCCACTGCAAAGACTGGCACTAGGCATAAAGACCCTCAGAACACCTCTTCAGTACACTGGACCTTTAGAAGAGTTCAGAAGGACTGCCTGGACTCCCAGAGAAAGACACTGAGGCTACCAGAGCACTGCCCTGCTGCTTATAAGCTAGCTTGAAGGCCTGCCATGCTTCTTGAAGGAGAAATGGACCATCTCCTTGCACTCAGGGCCACCAGAGGGACTAAAGTGGCTAGTTGGCTAGCCTCCTGGTCAAGCTATAGGAACATAAAACACTTCAGAGATCTTGCCCCCTGCAACTGCCCTCTGCTTCAGTAAGTCCTAACCCCCAAGTAGTGCACCCCAGGTCCTGGACCCTTGGAAGTGGTGATAGATGTGCTACTACTGCCTAATCCTAATATTTGGGACTTTAAAAAAGTTCACCTGCAGGCCCCTCCAGCTCCCCCGTGATCACTGCTGGCACTGCTGCATAGCACTACATAGTGCCTGCTGTTCAGTGCCTCTGTTTCTCTGTGTAACCCTGCTCATGTACCCCGCTTCCCAATGTTTTACTGCCTTACTCCCCTCCAGCCCCCCACGCCCTGCCCCTCCATGGCATACTTAATGGCCATCGCTGTGCAGCTGCATGCAATGGGTGCACCGCTGGTGAAGAAAAGGCAAGCTCGTTACGCACCCGTCCACACCTGGACTGCACCCAGTGCCAGGACCCCTGGTTCTGCCACTCGGCACCAGTATTTGGCTGGTGAAATCAAGAACCTCAGGTCAAAGACCCAGGACTTTAACTGCAGCACCGCCTCACCATGATTCACCGAAGGCCCCTTCTCCTGCCATAACCGCAGTTTCGACAGAACCACCGCATCCCCCACCCAGCAAACGCAAAGTCACAAAATGCAGCTTCACTGCATACTACTCAATGTACGATCCCTCTGCAAATTCACTATAGAAATCTGGGACACCATCACCACCCTTGCACCTGACATGATGTTCATCACCGAAACCTGGCTCACCCCCGCCTCTGCACCAGACATCGCCACAGCCACACCCCTTGGATACAAGATGATTCACCATGACCACCGCAACAGACACAGTAGGGGCATCACCATCATCCACAAAGACTCCCGCCACGGATGATGACACCACAGCAATCATGGAACACCTTATATTCCAGATCAAACCTGATGCCAAAACCACTATCAATGAAACCCTCGCCTACAGACCCCCAGGCCCCCTCCTCATATTCTGAACCTCCATCCCAAGTTTCATTGCCACCCCGACTATCGACTTTAGCCACTTCATCTTCTTGGGGGACCTGAACTTCCACATAGAAGACCCGAATGACATCAATTCCACATCACTCCTCGACAACATGAGGATCATCTGCAAATCTCAGCTGGTCACCACACCCACGCACAACGAAGGACACACATTAGACCCCATTGTCTCCTCCAGCAACATAGCCAAAATGTCCCACACCTCCAAGGTAACATGGACCGACTACAACACTGTCCACTTTACAATCGAGGGACCACTCAAAGCCTGAAGAGACCCCTCACTGCTGAAACTGGAGCAATATCACAGAAACTCCCTGGATCACCACCTTCAAAGAAGCCAAACCTGTTCCTGTGGACACCCTTGAATGACGCAAACCAACTGAATCTTCTCCACTGCCGGCACCAATGCCCCACTACAGAACACCACCAGGAGCAAGCCCATCAAGCAAGACAAATGGTTCACATCAGAAATATAGACTGTCAAACTGTCAAACAACACTGCAGGAAACTAGAGAGACACTGGTGATCCAACAATACCACTGCCAACCTTGACGCCTTTAGTACAACCCTCAGTAGATACTACCACTGACTCAGAGAGACCAAGAAAGAAGCACTCACCACCCTCACTGAGGCGAGCACCAACTACACCACAGAACTCTACAGCATCATCAGAGAATTCTCTGGCCCCTCTGCCACATTGAACTTGATCCACCCCTCCCAAGCCCTCTGCGATGCACTATCAGACCACTTCCACCACAAAATTGCAGATATATGGCATATATATATATATATGCCACTCCTACGACCTCCTCCTCGGATTCCCTCACTACCACCCATCAAAAGTGCCCTTCATCTCTCCATAGTACCCCCGCAGATACATTTCTTTTCTATAATAGCGCAGGTAATGGCTGACTTTACTAATCTACTCAGCTATTTAAATAAAATACAGATTTGATCTTTGCAGTAGGCATTTAAACCTTCTGCGCTACTTTATGGCATCAAAACTGCCACTAGACAAAAGTCAGATCCTTTTGTAGCAGAAACATAATCACAAGACTTACTCGACTTTTTTATTGCTGCCTAAAATCTACATTTGAAACGCATCATTTGAAATATGTGCATTTCTTTGAAGATGCAAGATACAACTGCAAGAGAACTGGTGGCAAATCTATCTATCTATCTATCTATCTATCTATCTATCTATCTATCTATCTATCTATCTATCTATCTATCTATCTATCTATCTATTTATATATAAATATATATATATATATATATATATGTATATATATATATATATAGAGAGAGAGAGAGAGAGAGAGATACATGTAAACATATAAAGATATATATGTGTATATATATATATATATATATTTATATATATATATAGACATCTATATATAGACATCTATATATAGACATATCTATATATAGATAGATAGATATATCTACATAGATAAGTCTATATATAGATCAATATATATATAGATCTGTGTATTTTTTTAATAGCTGTATGGTTTCCTTGGTGGCCATAGTGGCCCCTAGGAAAACCATACAACTATTAAAACATTATTGCCCCCACAGGCGGTCGCCCAGCTCACGGGCGGCCCCTATCAATTTCATTTTTTAAAATTAATTTTTAAACCCCTAGGGGTGAGATTGGGTACGATTGCATCCTCCCCAGGGATAAACCTACCTTTTTAAAAAAAAGAGGGGCAGCCCGTTTTCTGAGTGGGCCGACCCCACCAAGAAAAATCCCTGGTGTCTATTGTGCTTTCCTGGCCCTCGATCGCAGTTGTGCTGAGATCGAGGGCCATGTAACCAGTTCAGTAAGGCCTCGTTTGAAAGGGGAGAATCTCCCCTTTCAAACATGGCCTTCCCGAATGTCTGGAAGGCCGTTTGGGCCTGTTTTCCCCACAAGGCTGCTTCCTGCTCTGTTGGAGAAAACAAAAAGTGGGGTCAGCACTCCTCGTGGCGTGCTGACATCGAAAAGGAGCGGGCGGGGGAGACACGGAAGATCTTCTGTGTCTCCCTGGGTTTTCTTTTCACCTGAAGATTTTTTAACCCCCTCCCTGGTGTCGACCACTGGTCGTGACTTGCACCAGGGAGGCAGTGCAGGCGTCGACCAGTGGCTGACGTCCGCACTGAAGCAGTTAATGCAGTAGTTGTCTCCCAAGGTGGAGCAATGTTAGCTTTACCCTTGTCAAGAATAGTCATACCCACAATCAATATCTCAAACAATATCATACATACAATTCCCCAAATAATGCTCAGTTATTTACAGCGCATATTCCTCCTACCTTGCTTGCTAATGTCACTCATGATCTGTAAAGAATCAGAAAGCATAAAGGAAATTTAGAAAATCTACAGCAAACATAAAAAATAAAAATAAAAACGTCAGTCTTCTTACAGCAATTATTTACAGCTCTTAGTCTCACTTCCAGGATCCTTTGTCAAATCGGTTTATCAGCTTGTCAAAGTCAGGTTATTCAAAGTATTTTTCGGTTACTTTCAACAGTCTCTTTCCTTTTCATTTCTCAAAAGTTATTTCCCAACAATTCAGTTCATCAGCTTTCTTCAAGTACCAAAATATTGACCTGGAATGTCTCGATCAAAACAAAAAGACAAAAATTATTTCTGCCATTTACTTGTAGTTGCATATGCCCATTCAGGACCAGCGTATCTTCGACTTACTAAATTTTCTTTTCAACTTTCGATTTCCATTCAGTTCTCCTTCACTTAGATCTTCCTTCCTTGTTGTATCTACTTCTTCCTCGATTGTCGAGTCAATAACTATTGCCTTTCTCTTTACTTGTGACTCCGGCCACTTATCTCCTGTTAGTGGATCTTTGGTCAATGTTCTTTTCAATGTTGTACTTGTAACTTCTCCTTGCTCTATGGCATTTTCACTTGACGGACCTGCATCTGGATCAGACGAGGTTGGATCACAATGGCTTTGATCCACTTCTCTTTCCTCAGAGTTTGGCAACTGCTCTGTTTGTCCCTCAGATTTGTCTGCTTCTGGGAAAACAAACCCTCCTCTGAATAGGCTCTACTGCTTCCTCAATTGAGATGGGCTCACTATCACCCTCCTGGAGCTATTCTCCTTTGTATCTCACAGGATGACTGAACCGTCCTCAACGGGCTCAAATTCAGTCTCAGTTTCCCCTTGTTCTCCTTCAGGCCCTGAGACTGATCCTGTTGTTGTTGGTATTTTCAACAACTCTGATTTTTCTTCTTCTGTAGGGCATACCACTTTCTTAGTGTGACTGACATGAATCTAGTTCAGGATTCCTGCACACTTCACAGCTGTGGTGGTTGTTAAAACTACCTGGTATGGCCCCTTCCAACGAGGCTCCAAACACGTTTTTCTCACATGCTTCCGGACCACGACCCAGTCACCGGTTCTCAGATTGTGCCTTGTGTCAGGGATCGGTAGCAGTGTGACTGCCTCCTCCTGCTGAGACAAAGGGTGAACCACATCAGCCAGTCCTTTGCAGTAGTCCAACACCATGTCATCTGTAATGTTGACAAGTGCATTTGCACACACCGCTGGCAAACTCATGGCTTGACCCATAAGGATCTCATGCGGCGACAATCCTGTCTTCCTGTCAGGTGTGTTTCTCATTGTCATCAGAACTGAAGGCAATGCATCAGGCCATTTCAGATTTGTTGACGCACACATTTTTGCAATTCTTGACTTCACGGTACCATTCACCTACTCCGCTAGTCCTGATGCTTCTGGGCGGTAGCTACAATGCAACTTCTGCTCAATGTTCAATGCCTCACACAGTAATTGAATTACTTCATTGCTGAAGTGACTTCCCCTATCTGATTCTGAAGAGATCAGAAACCCAAAACGTGGTATCAGTTCCCTAAACAATAATTTCATTACTGTGAGGCTGTTATTCTTTCGTGTGGGGGATGCTTCAGTCCAGTGACTAAAGACACATACAGTCACCAACACGTATCTCAACCCTCCACATACAGGCATTTCAATAAAATCCATTTGCATTCTGCTGAATGGACCTCCTGCTCTTCCAATGTGGCTCATATTAACCACTGTCCCTTTTTCTGTGTTCATTTTCTGGCAAATGATGCAGTGATGGCAAACTGCTTCAGCAACCTGTCTAAACCTTGGGTTCAACCAATCATGTTTGAATGCATGAATCATTGCATCCCTCCCAACATGTGCCTGACCATGATATTACCTAGCCATCTGAGACAACAGACTATTAGGCAAGACAAATTGTCCTTCTTCTGAAACCCACAATTCATTTTGTCTTTGAACACATTTCATTTTGCTCCATGAACGTGTTTCCTCCCTGTCAACATTATTCTGCAACATTTTCAATTCTTCCAATGTATCAATTACTTTCAATGCGTAACTTCAACATGTTTCATCTTCTTCAGGTAACAGTTCCCACAGGTCATTGAACGATATACAGTTCAATGTGCAAAACCTTGCGACTTGATCCTCACATCCGTTTCCCATTGATACACAGTCTTGGGACTTCAGATGTGCACGGCATTTCACCACAGCAATTTTTTTAGGCAATTGGATAGCATGCAATAGCTCTTTAATTCTTTCGCCATTTCTTACTGGTGAACCAGAAGAGGTCAGGAAACCTCTCTGTGACCACAACTGGCCAAAATCATGGACTATTTTGAATCTGTACTGGCTATCTGTATAGATTGTGATTTTCATCTGAGAAGAAACATGGCACACTCTAGTAAGGGCTACCAGTTCCGTTGCCTGTGCAAATTACACTTCTCAAAGCCAAGACGCTTCCAGGACACCAGAAATTGTGAACACAGAATATCTTGCTCTCAGTGTCCCTGTGTTGTTTCTTAGACAAGAACCATCAACAAAGATAATTTGATCATTTTCTTCCAATCAAGTGTCTCCAATGTCAGGTCTTGGTTTTGTGCACAAATCAGTTACCTTGAGACAATCATGCTCAACGTCCTCTAATTTTTTAATTTCAATATTTTCACCCGGGAGTAAAGTTGCCGGGTTCAGCACTGTACATCTTTCAATGACACATTTGGTGACCCTAAAATATTCATTTCATATCTGGTCAATCTGCACCTGTTAGGTACTAGGTCTTTGCCTTGGTAAGTAGGATCTCAATAGAGTGAGGCCATGATAGTTAAGGGATGTCCCATCACTATACCTTCACACTGAGTGAGGCTCTATCCAACCGCTGCAACTGCACACAGACAACCTGGTAAGGCTGCTGCAATCGAGTCCAAAGTAGCTAAAAAATATGCTACTGGGCGGTTTACATCTCCATGGACCTTCCTCTCAAGACAGACAAAGAACATGCTTCACGCTCATGACCAAACAATGTGAAAGTTTTTGTGTAATCAGGCATACCTAAAGCCAGAGCTTTACACAAACTCTCCCTCAATTCAGTAAACACTTTAATTCTAGACTGGTCTAACTGTATGGGGTCAGTAATCTCCTTGTGAGTCAACTTTTGCAAGGACTTGGAAATGACTGAAAACTTTGGGATCCACTGGTGGCAATATCCCACCATCGCTAGGAACATCCTGACATCTCTCTGTGTGGTCGGGGGATTTATCTGTAATATGGTTGTAACCCTCTCTCTGGATATTTTCCTTATCCCTTTCTCAATCTGGTGACCTAAGTACTTCACTTCTTTCTGACAGTACAGCAATTTCAGTGGTGATTTTCCATGTGCACCTGAATGCGGAATCAAGCTGAGAGATGCTGAGAGATTCTGACACGTAGACGAGCTGATGCCGCTGAGACGCTGCTGGTTGCGGCTCGACAGTGCCTGTACCTCACAGCTCCTGCAGCTTTTGCAACTTCTGCAGCTTCTGCCACCACCAAGAAGCCCTGAAAGTCCCACGGCCCAGGCGCCCCCATCACCTTGTTACAATCGGGCCAGCCCTCCGTTTCCAGCCTGCCACATCTGTTTGTAATTCCTGCCACTGGGCCCCAGTTACACAGCAAAGGCTAGTGGATTTCGGCTGGTCTCATAGCCATCTATAACCCTCACCGCGCAGTGGCCCCTTGCGGCCGACAGCCGACAAGCTGTCGCCCAGTGCCATGGCCTTCACAGCTGCCTACAGCCCACAAGCTGTCTGTTACTGGGCCGGGCCCATCGACTCTTGGCTTGTTACAGCTATTCATAGCGGTTTCTAGCAGCCTCCTGGTGCCTCCGCAGGGGCTCCTGAGGTGCGCCCTCAGGCGTGGCTAGGAGGCTGGGAGTTTTTTCGTTTTTTTGTGACTCGCAATGGGCAGGAGGCAGAAAGGAATTTGGCTGCATACCAAGGCATATCAGGGCTCTCTATGCCCTCGCTGGGGACAAAAAGGACAGCAGCTGGGACAAGTAACTGGTTAGAAGGGAGGAGGAAGATCCTCCCAGCCTTGTGGCCATAACGGTGAGTGCGGTGGGTGCCATTACCCGAAGTCCCAGCCGAAGCCAGAGGTGTGCACACGTACCCGCGAGAAGCTGTGACAAGCATCTAGTGTCTTATGGTGACTGTTACTGGTGACTGGTGGGATCGGTGCACCGGTGCATTGTCATGTGGAAGAAAGTATAAAGTGGATTTTCAGAATGTAGATACTGTGCTCATGCCAGCCGCCTGCGTGTGAATTCCCCTGTGCAAACAATGCTATAATTTTGCTCATAATTTAAGCTATTTGTCCCTGATTTAAAGTCTACTGAAGTCTATTGAAGTTTATTGAAAGCGGTTAAGGCCGTGGGGAATTTAGCTACACAGTGTGGCAGTAGTGGCATCAGTAGTGGGAAACTGGTGGGAAATCTATCTATCTATATAGCTATATATATCTATATATAGACTATCCACCCCAGGAGGAAGATATACAGTATGCCGCCGAGTAAAGCTCCTTCATGCGGTACATGTGGCACATACAAAGGACCGAAAGCAGCTTATAGAAAAAAGGAGGTGCAGAATGAGAGTCAGCTTGCAAGGGTAACAGTTATCATTCAAGAATAAGGGAATATACTCCAAACATTGCTACAGGAGGATGCCCTGAGAGACAATGGAGAAAGATCTGCTGTAACCACACTGGGGGCATCAAGAAAGAATTGGTGGAGAAATATTTTAAGAAGACTCCAAGTGTGTCACAGGTGACAAAAGGGGAAAATAATCAGAGTGAAATTGAATGGTTCATAATGAGTGACTCTCAGACCTCAGATTCGCTGCAGTTTGAAGATTTATTCCGGGGGGGGCGATGGGATTATTGGGGGGAGGCTCACGTTGATTGGAACCCAGGCAATCCTCATCACCATGCCTCTCACCCCAAGTAAGGGATAATGTTACGCTAGAGAAAAGATCCCCGTTTTGTTCTGCACTAGAGAAAAAGGAAGAGAAAGAGGGCTTTGGAGGAGGCATCAGAGGTGAAAGCAAAATAGGTACACTCTTGACCTCTTCTCCCTTGGGTAGGCAGTCCGCACTTGATTTAGATACCACCGCCGTACCTGCAGAATCCTTACTAGATGTAATGTTCCTAATGCAGAAAACCCTACTGGCTATCCTAGAGGTACTGATGGCAAATAATGGCTTGGGTAAAGTACATAAAAATCAATTACAAGGGATAACGGAGGAATTGAAACAAATTAACAGCTGTATGCTGGTACTTGTATGACCTGCTCTGAAAAAAAGGGATCAAGATGACAGGTACCCCAGATGGAAGTAGAGAAGGAGAACTTAGAGATGCAATAAAGTTAACAGAGCTCCCTTCAGTATATGTTTCTAAACAACCAATGCTGGTGATAAAAAGGAGTCGAGGCTGGGGAATGAGAGGCTAAAGACCTTATAAACCCTACTACAATCCCCAAAGAAGTAAGCAAAGAAACATCTGGAGCCAAAAGCCCACAGAGAGGGAGGGAAGGTAATCCAGGATAAGAAATTAAGAGCAATTCTAGGACAAGGACAGGAAGTGGCTGCCCCAAATAGGGGGAGCACGCCCCAGAAGGCACTTAGGGGGTTATTCTAACTTTGGAGGAGTGTTAATCCGTCCCAAAAGTGACGGTAAAGTGACGGATATACCACCAGCCGTATTACGAGTTCCATAGGATATAATGGACTCATAATACGGCTGGTGGTAAATCCGTCACTTTTCCGTCACTTTTGGGACGGATTAACACCTCCTCCAAAGTTAGAATAACCCCCTTAGTGTACCATATATAGAAGATTTCTATCAAGTAAAAAGGAATAAGGGGCCCAAAGAACTATAATGGAAGAAAGAAGGGAATATAGGGGAAAAAAGGAAGAGAGTGAGTAGAAGGTAGATAACAAGGGGGAAGAGTGGAGAAGTAGATAATTTAGATTGCCAGGAGAAAGGTAGGCCCTTATTACCATCTAAGGGGCCTGGAAATAAGAGGAAGATGGACACTGCAAAAGAAAGTAAGAGTAGGTGGGTTTATTTGGAACCCTGGGGAAGGGAGATTGGGAGAAAACGGCAGAGAAAGCTTAAGCCTTTGAATTGCATGCGCCTTCTGGAAGTTATGGCAAGATTGGGTTGGGGGACATAACGCAAATAGGGTTTACCTTAAACTCGGAAGGGGCAGAAGTGACAAAGACTCTCTTTTTCTCTGAACATGTCAGACAATTGGTATAGCAAGCAGAGATGGAGTTAGTGAAGGGGGGCATAAGATTGGTTCAATTAAGCAAACCAGTGCTTGAGGAAAGAAATAGTAGAGCCCTTAAGTGCTATGCAGGTCTACTCCCCAACCAAGTTCAGTACAACTAATAAGAGCAGATTAAGTGTAGCTATTGCCACAGAGTATAATGACCTAAAGCTAAGGAACCGCTTTGAGCCCCTTGTAAACCTCCTTGATAACTACAGTGGGGAAGCTGAGTGATGTGGACTAGGAATTAAGTTATTCACACAGCCATCAGTTTTTTTTCCTGGAACTTAGGAGGCTATAAAAACACTTAAAAAAAGATCTATTTAATGGAAGGCTGGAAAAGTGTTATATAATGTGTTTCCAGGAAACCTGGTTGTGCGAAGAACAAGAACCAGTAGATGGTTTTATAAGGCTCTTTAGGGATGCAACTCGGCATGGATCAGGCCATCCCTCGTGGGGGCCTAATTACTCTGACTTCGTCTAGAATAGCAAACAGACTCACAGAGGTAAAAACGAAATGTCGCTGGATACTTGCGGGACAAGTAGACCTTTATAATATTATTGGAGTGTCTAGACTGCACATGATAATTAATGTATATATACAACCAGGGATGACACATTATTATGACATTCAGCTGAGTTTTTTTTTAGGAAGAACTGGAATCGATATGTACAAGTAAAGCGGAACACTTGATTCGAATGCTGGGAGATTTTAACCATAAAGTTGACCCCAATATTAGTGCTAAATTGTATAAGGAGCTGCTAAGAGCTGCACAGATTCCGCATAGTATTTTCCCAAATACAGAATGTACCGCCCGGGACCTGTCCCTAGTAAGAACCTTAGGATCCCTAGGTCTGTTCTGCATTAATGGACATATGAATACGGATCGCCCAGCAAAGCACACCTTTCGAATAGGCAATCAGGCATGCCCTATTGATTATGCCTTCATAAACACTTGGCATTTTGGAGAAGTATTAGACTTCCGAATTGAGGACCTAGAGGGCAGCGATCATTGGCCCCTATGGCTAACAATTGGGTCAATAAATAACACCCAAAGAGAAAGAGAAAACATGCTGATACTGAAGGTAGAGTATCCACGTAGGATAACCAGGAGTGTAGGAGCCAGAAGCGGAAGGTGCGGATATTAGAAAGAGAACTTAGGAAAAGACGCACTACTGAAATAGAACAGAAGCTCCACCTTGGGAATGTATAAATAGGAATTGGGAGGTAATGGTAGATGTGATAAGAACACAAAACATTAGGGGATTCTGGCAGTTGGTGAGGGAGGGAAAAGCTACAGGATCTATGCGGTGCTTGGTCGGTGAAAATAACTGGAATAAACATCTGAGCAATGTACATAGAGGAATGGATGCAGAGGGAGAATGTGGAGTAAATATGAAGATAGGAAGGTATGTAAGATCAGCGTTTACCCTGCAGAAGATAAAAGAAACATTTTTGAGTACAGTTGTTTCCCTGAGAATTGAAAGGGTACCATAATTAGGCCGATCTATAAAAAGAATGACCTAATTAGTTTATTGGATGTAGGCGAAAAAGTTTTACAAAATTATAATATTTGCTGCGTCAAATTAAATCCTGGGCAGAGATAAATGACTTGATACCGATAGAACAAGGTGGATTCAAAGAAGATCACTCGACAATTGACCACTGTTCCAGTCTTTGGTCAGTAGCAAAAATGTCAATTGAAATGCAGGATGTTTATTTTGCTGCTTTGTTGATTTTCATGCCACGTTTACTTTGCTTGATCAAAATCTGTTATGGGATATGTGAAAACGGTTGGCGGTTGATCCGAATCTACTGTTTCTACTTCAGGGTCTGGATTCACAAAATTGGACCCAAGTAATTTTTAGATACGAGTAGTTTGCTCTCAAAGAAGATCCCTATAAGGAATGGATTGCACCAAGGATGTTTTTCTGGCCCCATTATTTGCTATATTTCTGTCAGAGTTACCAGGCTTGCTAAAGGAGGGTAAAGGCCTGTGCCCAAAAATGGATGGGGTTCATATCTCCTGCTTACTATACGTGGATAACCTGGTGATAGTCAATATGACGGAGCTAGGGCTACAAAGAAAATTAGATGCTTTTAATTCTTACTGTCAAAGGAAAAACTGGTAGTAAATATGGATAAAACAAAAATAACGGTACTAGGGAAAAAGAAGAGTGTATTTTCCTACTTTTTGGGAGGAGAAAAAGTAGAAAAGGTTAAAAAATACAAATATTTAGGTATATGGTTTGACTCTGAATTAAGTTGGAAAGAACATATTGAAGCCCTAAAGAACAGAGCTCTAACATCGGTATGTGGGTTAAAATACTTTAGCAGGAAATATGGGGGATCGTTCCGCCGTCCTGTCATTTCTACTTTTAATGCTATGGTACACCCTCAATTTCAGTATGGAGTAGAAGTCCTAACACTTTCTGGGAAGTTAAGTTGGGAGGCAGAAGAAAGCAAATGTGTAAAACGCATGCTATCGCTGCCTCCTTCAAGTATGATACAAGCGATAAGGGTGGATTGTCAAATGACGCCATGGAGTTACCAGGGAATGCAAGCCGCGTTGAAATTTTGATTAAGCCTGAGAGATGAGGGAATTTTCTAAGATCACAAGATTGTTTAAAACAGAAATAAAGACAAGTGAGTTACACTGGGCATCACAAGTGAGAGGACGGTTGTGAGAGATTTGTGTCCTCTTAGGCTGAACTGTAAGCCAGTGGTGCAGATAACAAATCCTGAAGCAGGAGCTGCGTACAAAGGCAAATAAAACAGCAAGAGAAGCCGATCTAGAGTACCTAAAGAGAAAAATGTCCACCCAGTTTATGGCAGGTGGGTGGAGGAATGCGGATAAACCCCGGCTATACGGACCCCAAAGTAAAAGCCATACTTAAGGTTGATCGGGGCCTATGTACATGTGGCCTACAACAAAAATGTAGTGCCAAACATATCTTATTGGATTGTTTTTGGTTTTTAGAAGTGCGTAAGAAGTTTTTAAAACCAATGTTTAAGGAATATATACATTATAAATTGGGATCAAGCGCTTACGTTACTAGTAGAAATTAGATTTTTTAATGTAACTTGCGTGCTAGGCTGATTTTTAATTCAAATACGAGGAGTTTTAGCAGAGCTTATAGGGCCCGCAAAATGTAAGAATGTAGTATGTGAGAGTTTACAAATTGACTGTTTTTAAAGGTATATTGAATGATTGTAAATTTGTTTTTTAAAGCACCGTCACTTTACCTAGTTTTGCGCCATATGTAAATTATACGTTTTTAAAAACAATTTTTATGGAATAAAATATCATAAATCAGGATCAAGCGCTTAAGTTACTAGTAGATATGAGATTTTTTTAATGTAACTTGTGCGCTGGGCTGATTTTTTATTGAAATACGAGGGGTCTTAGATGGGCTTATAGGGCCCCCACAAAATGTAAGAAAGTAGTGTGTGAAGTTTGAACTTAGAAGAATGAAGAGTTTACAAATTGACTGCTTTTAAACTTACAGTATATTGAATGATTGTAAGAAAAAAAAATCTTTATCCCTTTGAGCAGTATAGGACATTTTTCTTGTTATAATATGTAGGTTTAAAGTGAAAGCATCCCCACCTTATCTAGATTTCCACCACATGTAAATTATAAGAACTTTTGTTTTATTAGAAACATAATCGGGTTAAGCTGGTATGCACAATACACTTTGTGATTAGCAGGGAAATGAAACTTGTATATAGGGTTAGGAAATTATACCGATCCACACTAGGAAGGCATTGTAAATATGAAATGTTATGAATTAAGAACATTGTGTGGGTATACACCATGGAACAGATTAACTCTATGAACCATTGTGTAGTTCTTTCATGTTTTATTCTTTTAAGGTTTTAAGCCAAATAAAGAATTTCTACAACAAAACAATGGTGACACTTAATGACCATTCTTTCCCAAATGGATCAGCAAAGCAATTGTATCAAATTTGCATTCGTGCCTTGTACTGGACACAATCAACAAATCATCAATGTACTGCACTAATGTCGAATGGAAAGGCAATTCCAATGACTCCAAATTCTTTTTCAGGATCTGATTGAATATGGAAGGTGACTCTGAAAACCCTTGAGGAATTCTGCACCAACAGTAAACTTGATCGAAGATTTGAAACAAAAGAGAAACTGGCTTTCCTCATGGAGAGGCACTGAAAAGAAAGCTTGTGACAAGTCAATGACAGTGAACCACTGAGCATCACATGGAATCTGAAACATTATTACAGCTGGATTTGGCACCATGGAGCAACATTTGAACCCAGTGTCATGTATTTTTCTCAAATCTTGAACAACTCGAACTTTCCCACAGGGCTTTTTAATCCCATTATTGGTGAAGTACATGGGCTACTCAACATTTCTTTCAAAACCCCCTGCTCCACAAAATCTGCTATTATTTGGGAAACCTTCGCAAGAACATCCTGTGGTATATTGTACTGGGGAATCTGAGGGAAAACTGCATTCAGCTTTACAGTCACTTTAACTGCCTCAACTCCTTTTATCAAGCCTATTTCTTTCCCTGTCAGGTCCCAAACTTTCTCCTTAACTGTTCCTTGTGAGTCAGGATGAAGCTATTTTACTGTGAACAAGGGGAAGAAATCAATCAGAGGATATTCTTCATTTGTTGTTTTATACTTGGGTTCTAAAACCAGGTCTTCTTCATCATCACTATTTGTCTAAATCTCGATTCCATCATTTGAGCAGGTAATCAAGCACCTTGTTTTATACAGCAAGTCTCTTGCCAGTAGGCATACCGGACTTGAATTGCAGACTACAAATTTATGCAGTCCCTGGAAATTACCAATCTTCACTTGTACTGGATTTGGGCTTGTTAGCTGCTGATTTGCCACTCCTACAATCTGGACTGTTTTCCCTGAAAGGGGCAAATTCGGGACTTCAGCAGATATCGTTGTAGCACATGTAGCTCCTATGTCAACCAAGAATGAAAGTCAGCTACCCATTACTTTACCCTTTACAAGGGAGGGTTCTCTGATCTACCTCTAAAGAGGCTGCAAGCACACATGCTTCTTCATCCGAACTCTCACTCATCCAATCATCGTTTATTCCATTCTCACTATATAGCGGAAATTGATGAACTGTGTTATTACTTTGGCTAGACCTGTGACCTGTTGAGGAAGCATCACCTGCTGCTGTTCCACTGGGGCTTGAGGTATTTAGATTTACTGTGTAGGTACCATGGGAACCTGCTGTTGCATTGGCTGCAACTATGTCATTTTTAAACGTGGCATTTGCACCTGCTGAATGGGCTGAAAATTCTACATTTGATTCATATTATTCTGGAAATTTGGATTAGGACCTCTCATTCTCATCCCTCTCATGTTTTGGAAAGAATTTACATCATTTGTTTGCTGAACGACACCTTCCTGCACCATCAACGGACACTCCCGTTTTCAATGTCCGACAGCTCCGCAAAGATGACAAGGCAACAACTTCTTCAGCCCTTGCACATCATTCTGAACTACTACAGTATTCGTGCCTGGATCACGGTTCATGTTATCTCCGCGATCTCTACCTCTCAGTTGGTCCTGAAATACCATGTTTCCCTGTTGTGGCTCCTGCTGTGAAACATTTCCATGCATCCCTGTCAGTGCTGCTTTAATATGCATCACCTCGTGTTTCAATCCTTCAACACATCTGAACACAAAATGAATCTTGTATTTCGGCTCAATTGTCTCTGTACCAGTATAATGCTTGAACGGCAGCAACAAACTCTCATAGTATGCATGTATCGACTCTTTTACTTCCTGGGCTGCCCTGTCAATCCTTTGTCAATCAATGTTCTTGGGCGAAATCCTCGTTTTCAGAAACTCAATCACCTTTTAGTAATATTTCATTACCTCAGGAGCCCGTGCACCTGTAACCTTGTCTCTAGCTGGTTCTCTTGTTTGCCAATCTACACTCCTCTTACATTCTAACCACAGATCAGCTCGAACCACTATCTCTAGTAAGGTGTTCAAGTCCTCTCTCTCAGGCACTTCACAAGTTTCACAAACCTGTCTGTCTGCTGGTACCATTCTGCTGGCTTCTCTCTCAGTCTAGGATAACCATTCGTAAATGACAGAATGTCCCCTCTGCTCCAAGGGACATGAACGAAATTCCCTCCTGGAATCTCTTTCATGGGTAACATTTTTACTGGATCCTTGCCCTGCTGACCGATTTCAGTCAGCTCCACAGAATTCCTTTTCTTTCTATCTCTTTTCTTCACCCATCTGCCATCCCACTCATCTCATGCTCCCCATGTCTGGGCACTTTCGAAATAACTCCCTAAGGTGTGCTTTCATTGCAGCAGATCTCATGTGTTCAAAGTCTTTAGCTTGAAAATCTAGCCTGTAACTCCTTTTCAGATGCTTCAATTTCTCTATTTCTATGCCGTATTTCTCTGCCAGGTCTGCTAATTTCTGATGCACCTTGCTCACTCCCCTTGTAATCTTTGGGCACAAGTATTTCAACTCTGCTTCTGAGTAGGACTTTAACCTTTTCACTCCCATAGTTCCCTCAATGAGCTCACCCGCTTCCATGCTTAATCTAGCGTAATTCAAGTACTCCTTTCCCTTTGGAGCACTCTGCAGGGCATTCAGCTTGTCTAACCATTCAGTCAACTGCTGGGCATTCAAACCTTGCAATGAAATATTACTGGACTGGACTTGTGCTACACAGTATTCAGGGTCTGCGGTGTGAATAATTTCAAGCTCTGACTAATGCTTGACCCTATAGTAGTATCTGGAGGAACCCCAAATGGACTAAAGTCTAGCAACGATCTAGACCTGTCAAAGGTCTGTCCCACAGGAGAGGCAACTCAGACATTCTCTTTTAGTCCCACCCAAGTTAGATTCTGATTCAGAATTCCCTGTCCCTCTGCACTGGGTTTCTCTTGTGAAAACAATGGAACAATCGGACCTATAGTAACAGGTACAGATACAGCATCTGGGTTTGGTCTGATGCTCAAGTTCTGTGGTTGCGTCACTCCCATATTTTGAGCCATCAATACAGACATATCTGTCTGGGTCCCTGTCAGAGGAGAATACCTCGGCATTACCTGTGGTTGCACCTGCAGCAACAAAATCGGAGTCGGCTTTGTCTGAACCAACGTTGGTCTCTGGAAAACCTGTTCTGGGGACAAAATTAGATTAGTGGTTCCCTCCACAATAGGCATATCAGGATAAATCCTTTGAACATTTGGCTGTGGCACCTGAGTCAATACTACTGGAGTAATAGGTGCGTTAAGACTGCTCTGCATTGGACTCTGTGTCGGGACAGGATTAACCTGCACCAGACTCGCTATCACATTAACCTGTGTCGGGCGGAAGGATCAGCACTGGTACTTGGACCACTCTCATGTGCAGCATATGGTGGCGGACGATTTCTCAATAACTGTGTAAGAAACTCATCATCATCTGAATCTTCTTCATGTGTCAAAGACTTTCTAGTTTTCCTGCTCTCGGAAGGGCTCTTATAAGTCTTTTTAGTGGCTTTCCTTCTTTCCTTCTCATCATCTTGTGTAATTGTGAGGAACAACTTAATTCCCTGCAGAGTCTCATTTCTCCAAGTCCTCTGAACACTGTCCCATCTAGTCTCTGTTGATGCCTTCTCTGCTTTTCTCGTTCTTGTCTGGCTACCACCTCCCAAATCGCTAATGCCTCAAACTGTGTTGGGCTCGGAAGGGGCTTCAATTCATACAGCACCCTCTTCAAATGCTCTAAACTCCTCAAATTAAAGGTTCCATGTACAGGAAGTGCTAAGCTCCCATCTTTTTCTGTCGCTTTGCACTATTGCTTTAACCAAAGACATAGCGCAACACCCTTCTCTTCCATCACAACGTAAGGTGGTGTACCTTCTGGCAGTGTTACCTCCCATGTACTTGTTGTAATGCACGTAGCTCCTCTCAAGGCACTGTTTAAAGTTTTGAAAAATGTCATCTTTTCGACCTTCATGTTATTCAAAATTGAATTAGGAAGTTACTTTTAATCCCAGAATAATCTTCGCCTACTTTCTCAACCAATTGTGCCACACAGATTGCTGCCAATCCGTGCGCAACCCTTCTCACTAACCACCCTATCCCAGTGTGGCTCCAATTACGTCACACTCACACGACGTGGCTGACAAAGTCTTGCGGCTCGTCCTCCTAACTCAAATTCACATTAGACTAATGCACAATAATGTGAGCACTACCCAAAATCAAAACCCAATTTGAAGTTTACTACAGGAAAGGTAACACAATCGCTTCAGAACCTTTACAGATTTTTCACTGACGGCTCTTCCTGCACTTACAGCTACTCCTTCTTTCTCAGTCTCCAAGATTTGCAAGCAAAATTCGGCCCACAAATTTTACTCTCAACTGAGCAGTGGGTCTGCCCTGGTGCACATAGGACTCATTAGATCTCAGTCGAAAAATTATTTCACTCACTTTTGACTCACACCCTGACTTGTTGACCTTACCCGATCAATCTACTAAACCAGACAAATTACAACAAAAACCAAGTGTCTCACACACTTTTCAATATACTCTGGAGTCTTAGACCATGCAGAGTCCGTACATCAACAATCATGTGGACAATTTTTTAGCACAAAGCTTCACACACATGTTAAGTTCGACGACTTCCCTACTCTCATAACTTGGAGTACGCACACTCCTTCTATAACTGCATTTGGAGTATGCACACTCCCTAAACCCTCACAAACATCACAATTCACCTGCAATTTGCATAAGCCTGTGCAAGCGCAAAACCCTAATTCATTCTCTTTATCACTAGATCGCCAAGAACATCTTCAAACAACCATTAGTAGGCTCCAAGATTCGGGAAAAGTAATTTCAGGACTTAGGGGCACATTTTCTCTCCAAATTCTATAACTGAAAAAAAAATCCAAATCTCAGTAATAATGAACTCTCAAAACACAAGATCATCAAGCTACTACCATCTCCATTGATCTCCATGTTTTACAGCTACCGTCTTTGTGAACACCCCTACAAACCTGTACCAGGCATCTATCATGGGCTCTTAAGGAGAAGAACCATTAGTCTGTTACCACATCTGTTGGTGCACCTGACCTTGGTAAGTAAACTTGCAAGGGGACACAAATAGGTCGATGAAACTTTTGACTACGCTTAAGATGTTCCCACCATGACCCGCATGAACAAATCGATAATCAATAACATTCAATAACAGTAGTAATCAACAGGAATCAGTAATTATCACACACCATGACCTTTCAGTCATGAATAACCACACCATCTGTAAAAGTTAGAATATTTATTTCCCTATATTAACAATGCTAACGTTATGTATGTTAGTCTCAAAATCAAATGACAAACATACAGAAACAACACTGGCTGCCCAAATCTGCACAAGAAACGCAATCTAATCAAAGCTTGGATTATTACACATTCTAAAGTCACTGTGCAAATTAACAATAAGAACAGCTTCACAAATGATATCACATACATTTAGCTTCAGCAAAGGAAAAAATCAATTGTTTCTCCAATTATTGATTTTCATTAGTGAACGTTCTATCTAACCCTAGATTAGAATCTGCATGTTGTGCTTCATGCAAAAGAATTTGGACACACAAATTTGGAAAAAACTTCTATCTATGGTTCTATCAAGATTAGCGTGGTTGGTACCTAGAAAGAAAATCAAGCAGACATAGAAAATATCATTTTAGTTGATAATACATATCCTCATAATGGATCAGCATGCAGCAACAGTCTTTGTCCTCAGGACATCAGTCTTGTCAGTAAGGCATCAGGTCTCTGCATCATGGTTTAGAAAAATGGCAGTTTCTAAAGCATTAAAGTTAAGCATGTCTCTTCTCAAGACACATAATGGGAAAAAGGCAACTGTGCAATAGCAGGTGGCAAGTCGTAATGACAAGTTCTTCTCCATGCAGTCCTGTTAAGTTAGATTTCCTAAAACTACTTCCCAGTTCCCTTTTGGTTGAGGGATTGCATGTTCCGACTTTGTCCAATGAAACTAAAACTCCAAATCTGCAGATTCTACCAGTTCATGGTTCAAATGTTAATGATTGGTCCTCTTAGCAATGTCCTCATCCATCTGGCTTGACAGGTAACAATATTGTTGCAGCTTATACTCCAGTCAGTATCTCCATTGTCTCAAGCCTGAGAAAGTCAGTCTAACACGTCATATCTACAATGTTGCATCCAACAGGAACAGCATCATCTAGTAAGCGGTTCTCATGAAAAAAGACTTGAGTTATGAATGCATTAGGTCAGCACAATGGAAAATCACATTCCAGCTCTCTAAGCAGACATTTTATTAAACGTTTAGAAATACAGTTTGCCATGAGGCTGGGCAGCTAGTCCAAGACCTCCGCTAAGTAAAAGCTTTTAATTAATAAAGCGAATACATAATGCATAACACTAATTATGATGTATTACAACATTTTTAAACATAAGCTCAACATTTCATATTAATAAGGAATTAATAAGTAAACTTCGTGAACATTGGCAACCACTCATGTGGGCATTTTCAAATGCGTGCATTATTTTTTTCTAGATTCTTACATTTTCTACATAAATCTCTTACTCCAAATACATGAATATTCATTAGCATCTTTTGTTAAAACTCCTGCTCTAACAACTCTTGTTATCACATGTTTCGAATGACCAAGAAACAGGGTATATTGCTGCAACTTGAAGTGTCTACTGGTTGGTAAGCTATATTAACTTTGGAAATTGGTCATTGGAGGCAAACATTACAGATGGAAACGTCACCCTTTGCTATTTTTCCAACTAATTTTCATTCATTCTTATTTCAACAATTAGAAATCAACGGTCACTATGCATGAATGACCCCTTGCTGAAGCATCATTTTTTTTTACACTCCAATAGTTCAGTGTGCCAGCCCATATTTACAAGGCCACGCAAAGCAACCATGTATGACTTTTCATGGTCTTGTAAATGTTTACCCTTTTCACGCATAACACTGTGTGAAAGGGGCATTCCATCGGTTTTGCTTGAGGTGTTCCCATGCAACACCCATGGAACCTGAAGGAATCTGATGCATTTCCAGATTTACAAGCCTGGGAACGAGTCAGATTCTTACACCACCTCAGGAGTGGCATAAGAGTGATGCAACAGGGAGAACTATCTTTATTTCTTCCCATTTTTTCTCTTTCTATGTGTGCTGCATTCTTCAGCACACAGAGGAGGAACACACCTCTTGTGATTGTTTTTGTGAAGGAAGGTGTCCCTTCTTGCACAAAAACAATCATCTCCACAACGCAGGCACCCTTGCACTATGGTGCAAGGATGCCTGCATTGGTACATGGCAACAATTTGTGTGCCAGGGCAGGGGGAGGGGACAGAAATGTGCTGTATCTTGTAGATAAGCCACATTTCTGCACCGCCCTGCACCACTGGCTTGGAATTGAAGCCCCATGTCCCTAAGTCCAGTTTTTAAACAAACTCTTTCAAATATTTCCAGGAAATATTGTGGGTGTACCTTTCAGTATTTGTTGCTGCTGTTTGTGTACTTCACAAAACCATTTCAACAAAAAATGTGGTCACTATGCGTGAGCATACACAACCATGCCACTTGTGTTTGACTTTCATACATAAATTGAGAGCTATGGATGTGACGTACAGCCTAGAGCTGCTGATTTTGGATATGGGGAACTAGGTTTGAATCCTGGCATTGGCACAATATCATTTGATTCTGAGCAAATCACTTAATCCTCCCTGCTCTAATAAAATTAATCTTACCTTGGATAATATATTCTGCTGCCCTTGTAGAGTGCTCTAATGCTCTTGAATTGTTTTCAAGCTATATAAAACTGCAATAAATATTTAAATGTGTACATCTACATGTCTATATTTATATGTATATAGATATTTATGTAGATATGGATCTATATAGAGCAAGAGAGTCCAAAGTGAACCACTAGGTCTTGAACATCGGTATGACACATTACTCCACACTCTGCTACAGAAGAACACCACAGTTTTTCAGAAGCCTCGTGATTTTAGTGAACAGATGCCAGAGCACCCCACTCTGAAATGTGTTTCAGCTGCAGACTCCAGTGCAATTCAGCATGTGCCATTTTTATAGACAGATCAATACCTTGCCCACAGTCCCATATTGAAGGGTGTGAGCAAGCTTGTAAAGTTTACAAACAATTGCTGTTATCACATTAAAAAAAAACACTGCCTCATGTCCATGAAAGCAAGGTGGGACATGAAAGTTTGTTGTTCTAAAATTGGGTCATGGTTCTGAAAAGTTTGAGAAGCACAGTCCCAGGGGCAATGAAAAACACTGGGTACCATTGAATCATGTGGTTGAATTTAAAAAAGCTAATTTGTCCTTGACATCTTTTGTGGAAAAAGAATATGAAGGATTAAGCGCAAAGTTCACCAAACATCATGAAAGAGGCTTAACAACAGGGTCTCAGCAGCTAAGGGCCAGATGTAGCAAAGTGTTTGTGCCTCGCAAACAGCGAAAAACGCCGTTTGCGAGGCGCAAAAGCCTCTTTGCTATGCAGAAATGCATTTTGCGAGTCGGATCCGACTCGCAAAATGCATTTCCGACTCGCAAATAGGAAGGTGTGTTCCCTTCCTATTTGTGACTCGCAATGCAATGCAAATGAAATCGCAGTTACCATCCACTTGAAGTGGATGGTAACCCATTCGCAAACGGGAAGGGGTCCCCATTGGACCCCTTCCCCTTTGTAAATGGAAACAAAAATAATTTTTCAGAGCAGGTAGTGGTCCTATGGACCACTGCCTGCTCTGAAAAATACCAAAACAAAAGGTTTCGTTTTTTTTTCTAAGTGCAGCTCGTTTTCCTTTAAGGAAAACGGGCTGCAGATAGAAAAAAAAAACTGCTTTATTAAAAAGCAGTCACGGACATGGTGGTCTGCTGACTCCAGCAGGCCACCATCCCTGTGAGTGCCCATACTCACAATGGGGTCACAAACTGCGACCCACCTCATTAATATTAATGAGGTGGGTCTTTGCCACCTCATTGCGAGTTGCAGAAGGTGTCTGAGACACCTTTCTGCATACCAAATTGCGAATTGCAATTTGCGAGTCGCATGGACTAGCAAATTGCAAGTCGCAATTTGTTTTTTTCCTACATCTGGCCCTAAGTAATTAACAGAACTACTACACTGTGTGTGAGAAGAACTTCACACTACTGTCTAATGGGACACGTGACACTTGGCCAAGCAGGACTTAGAAACTTGATGATTCACACTAGAAATCTATATCATGAGGATTTGTCTGCACTTGTAACGTGCTGAATCCTCCCAGCATATACCCAACTCCTTTTTCCAATAGCTAGGATAAAAATGCAAAAGTCCAGGGATCGCCAAATAGGACCATGCCCCCCAAATGACTCAGAGTGAAACATATATGTTGTGTCATTACATTGCATAACAAAATAATGTTCCTTATTAAAATGCCTCTCGTGTGTCTAACTACCCACTTAGTAACCTCAACTGTAATTGTTGATCTTTAAGTTATGTATACAATGGCACAATTACATGAAGCATTAGCTTTCCTTGTCATGTAATGTAAAAATGACAAATATGTTTTGATTTTCTGAACTGAAGTCACTGGTAAGGGAAACTGAGGCAGATTATTCATATTATGCAAGTATTTGTTGCTGGTAAATAGTTACTTCAACACTAAGCCTCATGATCTGTGTTAGAACGCGCAAAACCTGCACCTCTGTGGTGCACGGTTCTTATGCGCACAAAGCTACGAGAGAGTGGTAACACGCTCCATGAGCCCCCTAGGCCCCCATCACTTCCCAATTCCACACACAAGATGCTTACCTCTCGCTCCTTGTCTCTACAGTGGTTTCCCTGACAGCTGAGATCACGCGCACAATATTGCAAGATCATGCAGTTGTGTGTGAATTGGCCACCGTGCTGGATGCTGCTCCTTTATAAGCATGTAACCAGTACTTTGCTTCAAGTTGCTACAGAAGACTCTGCTCGCTGTAATGTTTGTGTATTTGTGTAATGACTTGTTTTTTTAGCGCCTCACTTCCAGCATTCTGCTGGATTTGTCTGGTCCCTGGATTCCCCACCTCCTTCCACCCTTTCCTCATTTCCAGCCTCCTGTTGTCCCCTGACTGTTCCCCAGATTGGAAGATTCCTCCCCCCACACCCCTCCCTTCAAGTTCCCCCTTGCCTGCATCTTGGATGGCTCTTGTCATCCTCTGGATAGATTTTAATGACCTCTGGATCTCTACATCATCTACAAAGGAAAGAGTAAAAACAACAACTACTATCAGTTCAGTGCACTGGGCCTGCATCTCCAAATTTTCACATAAAAAGAAAGACTTTTGCAAAACCCTTACGTGTTATGAAAATAATAACACTGTAAAAATGATTTATAGCTATGTGCAGATCATAGACTGTTATCTCAGGATTGGGGAATTACTGAGCACTAACTTCTTCCTTCATCCACTGACATGCTAGGGCCTTCTACTTGCGACACAAAATAATTGCTTGGATTGTGGGTTGTGTCAGAAGAAATGAGAGGGTATTGGGGTAGTTAAGAAATGGCTATTGCCACCTCTAATAATGTTCATGTATCTCCTTTTTAAATTGCCAGTTGTAAGGAGATTTTGGACTACTGGCTGAGGTACGTGTCTGCTGAGGTTCGAACCTGGGAATGTATCTTCTCTTCCCCCTAATCCTTCCCATTTCCTTAACTCCCTGTTCCCCCTAGGTACAAACTTTATCACATATTGTATTTCTACTCAGTCTTGCTCCATGGTGGTACTGAGAAGAATATCTTTGCTCCTGCAGCTTCCAGGCCTTTAGGGGAGTGGAGTCTTGACAATCTGCTAATCTCTGAAGTCTGTTGGAAAGTGAAAACATAAAACAATAGAAATAAAACATATTGTTTACTTTTTGTAATCCGACTTCAAGAAACCGCATTATTTTGTATGTGGCCTCAGTAAAGCAGGCCAGCACCCAGTGCTTCAAATTGTGCAGGTCTAGAAGGAGGCTTCATGTCACAAAGTCATAGTCTGTTCAGAATTCTCAATTTAAATGTACCCCATCTAGGAAAGCTAATTGGACCCTCTTTCTCAGTGGTCTTGCACACAATTGGTGAAGCCATACAAATGTGTGTAACCCTTCCTCAATCATCATATGATAAGTAAGTGTACCCTCAGGAGGTGCCTCTTCACCTCCCATATTGCAACAATCACATCACCTCTTATTAAACTAGCAAAATTTGCAGAAGTAATTGCTCTTACCAGAGCTTGCGATTTAACAGCCCAAATGAGAGTGACTATATTTTCAGATAGTAATTATGGCTTTGATGTGGTACGTGACTCAGGTCAGTTATGGTCACAAAGAGGTTTCATGACATCATCTGGTTCACCCACAAGGATTGGCGAACATATTCTTTGCAGCTCCCAAACTGAAATTGCTGTTGTTAAATCTGTAGTGCACAGGAGTGACAATGGTTATGTCACAGTAGGAAAAAGGTACACCGACGAGGTAGCATGTTATTGTGCAATTGTGGCCTGTACATTTAATGGAACATTAACAGATGGATATGATATGGGATTCTTTATTTCACAGCTTGTTCTCAGAAAGAAACCTCAGATTAATCACCATATACAGAAACATGTGATTTGTTGGCAGGCAAAGTCGTTGGATGATATTCTGAAATATGTCAGGTACTGTAGTGATGAACAGGAAATGAAGCAGAAGAAGCTTAAGGAAAGGTTTATGCAGGCACAAACGAAGATAGCACAGAAAGGTTTTCAGAATCAGTTTTTTGCAGGGAATGTTGGTGCAATGTAAGGTGTCAATTTTCAGAATGGCATGCAAGGAGTTGGCTTTCAAGCTGGATTGCTAGGTGTTCAAGGAGGCATGGTTGGTGCACACAGTAGAGTTTGTGACGTTCAGGTGTAGATGTTGCTATGTTAAAGAAAATTACTCCTTGTCACTTCTATAACAAAACCCGGGCAATGGAAGCAGGAGTGTAGGCTCAATCCAGATAAAATGAAAGTTGATAATCAAATGCAATCAAATGCAGGGAGGTAATCAAATGCAAATGTAAAAGGTGCCTGTTCAGCAGATGCAAGTACCAATGTAAAGTCAAGTGCCAATGATGCAGATCCCACAAGCCACTGTGGTCCAACGGAATGTGGGTAATCTTAAAATTAATGGGAATCAGATGCCCAGAGTAAATAATACATTTCAGACACCAAACCAGAACGTTTCAGAAATTTCCTATGATTGAAAGTGAGAGCTTTGACTCAGATATGTCATAATGACGGTGCCTGACACAGACTTAGAGGTAGACTAGAGTGGACCATTTGTATAAAGGAAGGTAAATTTACCTGTTATGCTGCTTTGAGACTCTAGTGAGTTTCTTGAAACTCTCTTTATAAGACGTTTTGCCTTGATCAATATTCGAGATTTGATGCTAAAAGCTTCATGCTCTGACGTCTTGAATTTAGAGCTCTTCATGGGTTCTGACTGAAGGTTTTCTCTCATTCTCAATAGCTTAAAATTGGGATTTTTTTCTTAATGGAACACGCTTTATGTACTTGCTCTGATATTAATTATTTATGTTGATTATCAATTAATTGATCATTTCTGATACTGATTAATAAAGATTTACTAACTAAAGATTTTGACTAAAGCATTGAAACTCACACCAATTCTCATTATTGACTCCCAAAAGATTGAAATTGAACTGAGATGATTAGTTGATTTGATTCACAGTCTCTGATTATTCTCATGTACAACAAAGGAGTGTCAACCAGGGCCAGATGGGAAAGTGGAGACTTTTATCCAGTTGAGTTGATAAGATTTAGACCATAAACCAAATATTTATCTAAAGTTGCTGCTCCAACACAACATTATTGTATAGTTTTTGTAAACCGACTTCAAGAAACTGCATTATATTATACTAGGGCCACTAGTAAAGCAGGCCACATTAATGCCCGTGCCCTTATCCCTTGAATTCTCTGCACTGAATGGCCGAGTACAGATGAAACAATCTCATTTCCTGTAGAACAAAGGGACACTGCCGGCATGGCTACCTCGCTGCTCGTATCACTCTGCTGCTCATGACCATCTGGCGCAGCCCACTCTGTAGGGTGGGCTCTGAGTGCAGAGCAGACTCTTCAGAAGGCAACAAAAGTTGACTTCTGCTGTTTTGAGAAAAGGACACCTTTCTATTCACCTCATTCCACCCTTTTGTGTCTGTAGAAATGCAGAGATAAGACATGAGGAAGGTTGTTTAAGGCTCTTTATTTATTTCAGTCACTCAGCATGAGGTAGCCACACGCTACATTTTGTATGAAGCTCTTAACACTGCCATTCCTGTTCCTGTTCCCTTTATCTGCTTTCATCTCCCACCTTTGACTGAAGCCATGACAATAGAGCTGGCAAGAGTCACAGTCAAAGTCCAAGAGAACCTAACTCTACACCTCCCCCATTTAAGCACTGCCCACCATTATTATAAGTCAGATGTCTTCAATAATTGTGCGAGGTCTGGTCACCACTATGCCAGACCAAGTGGTCATCAGTGGAGGTGTCAGCTCTGTATCCCTCTGGTCGTGCAGGATGGGAGTTGGCACATCAGGTCTTTCTTCCAGAGTTGAGAGGTCTTCAGGGTCCTGACTGTTCAGTGAACTGGAAATGTGATGCATTTATGGTTACGGATTTTCCAGGTCAGGACGCTGTGGTCTTGTTCCCTTTAACTGCTGTGACTTGCAACGGTTGAGTATTGAAAGGGGCATCTACTTTCTTATGTTGCTTCTGTTTGGTCATCACCCAGTCACCTGATTCAAAGAGTGCCTCCTGCACCCGCCATCTGACAACAGCATTGACTTTCATTTCATTTTTCTTCTGTCAGTTCGTGGCTCTGACTACATCGGAGCTCACGGGTCGCTCTGATGTTTACTGTGGTATTTTGGGCCCATATTTATGGGTTTTGTGGCGCAGGGCAGTGCAGGAAGTAACCTTTCTACACTGCCCTGCATCACTAAGAAACGGCAGGAATGCACAGTATTTAAAACAATCTTGCACATTCCTATCCTTTCCCTTGTGCTGGTTCCCTTTAGGCAGCGTAGCGCAAATGCAGACACCTTTGCACCATGGTGCAAGGGTGCTTGCTTTGCATGTAGGATTGCTTCTGTGCAGGAAAGGGCAGCTTCTTGCACAAAAACAATTGTGGGAGACATTGTCCTCTTTCTCTGTGTGCTGCATAATGCAGCACACATAGAAAGAGTAAAAAACGAGCAGAAATAAACATATTTCTCCTCACTACGCATCTCCTGGTAAGGAGTATCTTTTTGGTGCATTCCCGGGTTTACAAGTTTGTGCAAATCTGGGAACGTGTCAAAATCCATGGATGTTGCATGGGAACACCCACAAAACACTGATGGAAATGCCTCCCTGGGACAGAATGATGAAACACAGCAATTTGTGCTGTATTACATTACTGAAGATTTATGAAGCCACACAGGGCAATGCAAGGTGGCCTTGTGTTGCTTCATAAATCTCACTTAAGGTTTGTGTCACTCTGACACCTTGTTGCGTGGTGCACGAGTGACACAAACCACATCATAAATATGTTCCTTGGTGCATCTGGATCGCCCGAACATGAGTGTGGCTGGACTTTCTCCCATTGTTGACCGTGGGGTGGTTCAGTATGCCCTCAGAACCTGATAGAGAGCATTTTCCAGCACAAGTCCCTCTTTGTTGGCTTTTTGTACAGTTTGTTTGAGTGTTCCACCGTTCTACGATTCCATTGGCCTGAGGTCCGAGGAGGGTTATTTGTTCAGGAAGTTTTTGAAGTGTCCAGTGGTGAATGATGGCCCATTGTTAGACTTTAATATCATGTTATCATGAGATCCCCAAGTTGCATAGATGTCATTCACAAACCTGACGACCTTAGCTGCACTGAAGGAGGAGACCATCTTCACCAGTGGAAGCTTGGAGTATTCATTGATCATTTCGAGGAGGTATTTACCAGATTCTAGTGAGCCAAAGTAGTTAACTGCTGCGCTCTCCCACACACCTTCTGGCATCTCCGACATCTCCAGTGGCAAAGGGTGCATGACTGGCACTAGACAGATGCATAGATGGCATTTTTGCAGTTCAGCCTCCACTATGACATTTACCCAGCAAACCATAGTCCATCCCAGAATGCCCTCTTGGTGGCAGCTATCTTTCAGTGTCCTTCGTGGGATAGGCCAATGGCTTGTTTGCGGAGTGTCTTAGCGATCACTATCTGTGACCCTCTCAGGATCAGTCCTTTACAAGTAACTGCCAGTTCATCCTTGATGTTGTAGAATGCCCTGATTATCTCAGAGCCATCACTCCTCTCTGTGCTGTGCTTCCAGTTGTTTTGCTTGATGAGACGCATTACAAAGGTCAGTGTGCTGCAATTTCTTGTGACTTAAGCTATTTGAGGAATTGAGAGAGCATTAGGCATGCTTGTACTGACTATGAAGGAGGTATTCCTCAGCCATGGATGTGTGTCACCATGGCGAGGCTTGAGGTTGCCTGGAGAAGTAGTCGGTTGGATTGTGCTCCTTGCCAGGTTTGTGGACGATGAGGTAGTTGTATTCTAGGGGGCATCTTGGCTTTGGGGTTTCTAAAGATGGTCAGGAGAGCCTGATGAGCCGTAATGATGGTGAATTTCTTGTCATACAAAAAAACATGGAAATGTTCACAAGTCCATACCACTGCAATACTTTCTTATTCAAGTTTGGAATAAGCCTTTTCAGTATCAGACAGGCTTCTGCTTGCATATGAGGCTATGTGACGCTGGGCCTGCAGGGTTCCAGAGTTTTCAGCTAGAATAGTGCCAAGGGCTACTGTGCTCCCATCAACCATCACTTCAGTAGGCAGCTTGGGGTTGAAATATGTCATGACTGTAGATTTGGCCTGAGCATTCTCTATTTGTTGGTGCTGCGGTGCTAGGGCAAGTCTATTCAATTGATCAACGGACATAACATTGCTCAAAGCCCCACTATCAATGATTAAAGGTGTGGACTGTTTGTTCAGGAGTAGGCGAACGACCGGGCAGGTGTCTGTGGTGTTTGGAAGATTAACCTGATGAAGTGGCAGTATTGAGACATAAGACTCTGGGGATGGGTACTTGACAGCCCGGGACATAGAAAGTTCCATCGCTACTTTGCTCACATTATGGGAGGGTGGCTGTGAACTTCGCCAGGCAACATATGGGAATGTCTTCCCCTCATACATGTATCCTACTTCGACTATCAACCAACTGTACACAGTCTTGGGTAGTGACGAGATCTTGTCTGCTATTGACATTGATGGAGGTGCTACTGTCAACAATGAAGTTCAGGAGTCGCCCATTCAAGGAGAGGGCGGCAGTAGGCCATGAGGCCAGAGGTCTGTGTGTGACTTCATCATGAGGTATCCATACTCCTCAGTGTCCCTAGTCAATGAAATGGTGGAGTGAGAGGATGGAGAGGTGGGCAGCTAGCTTATGGGTGTGGTAAGAACAGTTTGCAAGTGATGGCATGCTTTGTTGCCTGTTTTGGGATGACAGTGGTGCTCGCTGCCCTGTGTGTCTCGCCATCTGCTCCGGTCAGAAGAGTGGTGTTTTGATCATGCACAGGACACAGATTTAAAATGACTTTCTTTACCACAGCCTTTGCACACTTGCCCGAGGGCTGGCCACTTTCCTTCATGTTGGAATGCCAGTCCACACCTGTAACAGAATTTCTGGACATTTGACTGCAGCGTCTTGGGTTTGTCTTTGCGTATTTGTTGACTATTGTTTATAGCCAGTACAGATTTCAAAATGCTGGCACCCACCTTCATGTCTTCTGTCGGTTTCTCAGCATGTTTCTTTGTGCGGGCCGTGGTGAGCATCTTAGTTAAAGAATGAGTTTCTCGAAGCATTCACCTCCCAAAGGCTTCCAATCAACAGCCATCAGTGATCCTAAGGCGCATGGCCTCTTCACTGGAGAATTCAGAGAAACAACAGTGTTTGATGAGGGTGTCGAGGCGCTTGACGAAATGATCCATTGACTCTTCCACTGTTGTTGAACTTTTCCACACATGTACTGTTCATAGTTCACATTGGTGGCAGGATCAAACTTTTTTGCAAGTTTGTATTTGAATTTGCGATAAGTTTTGGCTTCTTCTTTGAGACTTTCCTTGAGGACATTTTTGTTGCCCCCACCTAAGGTTTTTCAGATAGCGAATTATCTTGGTGTCAGCAGACTTATGAAGACTCAATGAAGTCAGCAAATTTCTTCATGCCCCCGTGTTGTCTTTCTTAGACGTATGAAATGGGGGTGTGGGGTCAAGAACACAGCAGCATCATATGCAAGTTGCCTGTCAACAAACATGATGATATGCGGCTGACTGACTGTTCACAGGGCAAAATGATGACTAAGCATGTGCACACCAAACCAGAAGTAGTAGGCACAAGTGGGTGATGAATCGCTAGCTGGAGGACAGCCAGAAATGTTGCTGTAATGAGGAAGACACCTGTGGAACAGCAGCCAGGGAGAGGAGGCACAGTGGCCAGGAGCATTGAAGGGCCGAGAATCGCAAGTGTCAAACAGTCAGAGAGAGTAGACACAGTTTGGCAGTTGAGAGACATCCTAATCTAAGATGGCCGCCAGCAGTAGCTAGTGTAGTCTGGAAAATAAAGGGTCATCCCAAAGTAAGATTGCTACCAGCAATAAGCAGGGTGAAGTTGTAGAGTGATGGGTCACCCCAACCACCCCAATCCAAGATGTCTGCTTCTAGGCAAGGAGATCAGTGTGCCAGGACTGGTGTCCCAATCCAAGATGGCCACCAGAGCATAATCGAGGCCCAATCCTCTGAGGAAACTGCATATAATGTGTAGCAGAAGTTGCACGGTTAGGACACTAATGCCGGAACTTCAGGCAGGCTTACTTGTTAGCCATGCAGGGCTGGGCGGGGAAGGAGCCACAATGGTGTGTGTGATGTTCCCTGGTGGACAGCATATGTCAGAGCGTGCCCACCTCAATATAGGCAGTAGATGTTGGAATACCACACCCTTAATGCAGGCGGTATGCATATCGCCAAGCAATGGAACACGGCTTGCCTCATGTATTGCCTAGGGCTGGCCAGCATCAGAATGCAGCATTCTCGCAAGAAAATTAGGTATATACTGATTCAAAGAACTGTGTGAGCTTGTCATCCCATCCTTATTGCCAGTTGTTGTGTTGGGAGCAATATAGAAGCATGACATTAGGAAGGTTTTTTAAGGCCCTTTCTCTATGTCCGCCACTCAGCGCAAGGTAGCCACATGCTTTTCCCCAGCTTTTTCAGTTTCTGTTCCTTTTATCTGGGTCACGCCTCTGACTGAAGCCACGATGACACAGCCGAACGGACACAGAGTCAGGGTCCTAAATAACCAGACTCTACAAACCCCATCACAAAACCCATGTATTAAGCCAGAAGACAGGAACTGTGGTGGAGTAAGCCACACATTTGTTGAAAATTAATTTTGAAGGGGCGGGATGAGAGGGTCTACATCTAAAACATGATATTCTTGCATGGCTTTTGTCGGGTCCATGGGCAAACAAATAATAATAAACCACTTGTGTGCTTCTACAAGGTGATGAAGTGCTGAAGCAACACAATACAAATGGATCAAAATGTCGTCGGTGGGAGCATAAAACTGATGACGCCTTGTAGTGCCTCAAATGGGGCATGCGCTATGAAAAGGGCAAAATGTATGCCTCAGTGCTATACAATGCAGTGGGACAAAATGTGTTTACTCTGATGATGCTGAAATGAAGGTTTTACATTTATTAGAGCTTAAACGTAATACTGAAAGAATCATGTGTGACTTTAACCGAACTAATAAAGATTGTACGGGGACAAAATGTGCCCTCAGAGTAGTTTGCTAACATTTATAAGCGTGCTTTATATAACGTGGTGTATTAGAATTGCACTAATCTGACATAATCGTAAACGTGTGCTATGATTTGCTTGTTTGAAATGCTTTAGCTTAGCATAACTTTAGTGGAGGCTTTGGCCTAGTTGCCTGGTCTCACGGTTTAGATGCTCGTATTTTTCCAATGTGCTAATAAACGTGTATTTTTGCTTGAAGCTGTACTTTTCCACTGAGATCGTTCACATGCTTATCTTAAAGTTTCGTGCCAGCTTGGCATTTTTCTCTTTGCTCCAAGGTCGATCTGCAGGTGCGGACAATGGAAGCTCTGAAAGTGAGTTAATTGGTATAAAATGTTGCAACTTGCGTACCCATCTCCAAGGATAATGTATGCTTAAGTAAAAGCTTAAGAACTGTCGTTTCTGATTGGACAATTTGAAGCTAACCTATGAACCCTCCAATGGAAGACCCTACTGGATTTGAACTGTTGTCTATTTAAACCAGGGGCATGAGAAGAAAGTAGCCATTACCAGCTCGATACCCGCCATTTTGTAGACTTCGTAGCTATTATGGCCCACCTTGCTGCGACGCCATTTTGAAAGAGACTTTGATGCTTTCTCTAATCGTGAGAAAGAGACTTTAAATGATTCTTGCCCTAGAGACTTTAACTTTGATCCCTTTGCATGAAGTAGTAGTTTTATTTTGCCGCCGTGAGGCAATTGCCCCGTCCACCCCTGCCCCTTTGCCCCATCCCATGCTGATCGAGAAACGGTACCTGTGAGACGAAGACTTCCTTGAATGCTGATCGTAATTGGTAAATATGAAAGGAAATTGTACAATTGCATTGTGTTTCTTTTAGGTAACCAACTGCTGATTTTTGACAAGATCCCTAGCTAGGAGTTTTTCTAAATTAATGTTGCTAAATTGTTTTCGCATGAAGTCCCACATGCTGATGCTAATTTGAGGTTAGATGAGGATTCTTTTTGTTGCACGATGCAATTTGAGACCTTGTTATGCTGACTAATGTATGCAATTAGTTCTTTACAGATTATAGTATTAGTGATTTGCATTGCTATTATCGAATGTCTTGTTATTCAAATGCTGCATAGATTGCATCTGTTTCGTCGTTATGGACAGCTATTAATGTTCATTTATGTTTATCATTTGGTGTTGAGACACATTTATATTGTGCTAGCTTTGTTAATATAGGGAAATAAATTCACTAACTTTGAATAAACTGGTGTGGTTATTCCTGACTGAAAGGTCAGGGTTCGCCGAAAATGTATTCTGGATTAATTGTCAAGTGTTATGTTGATCAGGGTATTGCTTATGTTCGTTATTGATTATTGACTTAATGAAATTGACTGATTAAGGGTGTCGAAGGTCCCACTTAGCCAAAAGATTAATCGGCCTAAAGAGCGTCCAAATACAGGTAAATTATTATTACGGAACGCTCTATCAGTAGATGGTAGCAGAGGATGGTTTCGCCTTTTGGGACCCCGTACTCTTAAAGTACATGGTGTTGAATTAACGGTTACGCCCTGTGAGACCCCATTCGAGAAGTTGAATTAGATTTTTCTTGGGTAAAATAGATTGACAGAATGATGATGGGCTAGGTCCACCGCGACTTTCCCGGGATCTCGGAGCTTGCGAATGGAGAGAACGGAGGTGTGGAATCAGCGTTGGCGGTACTAGTGATGGTATGAGTGAAATTAGGGTTTTGCGCTTGCACAGCTTATTGCCGCAGATTGGGTGAAAAGGTTGCGAGGAATTTGTTCTTTTTTTAGAGGATAGCGGAGGTGCGACTCCGAGTGTAGAAGTAGAGAAGTCGTCGAACTTCATAGAAATAGCGGAGGTGCGACTCCGAGTGTGAGAGTAGGGAAGTCGTCGAACTTCATGTGCGTGTGGCGCTTTGTGCATAAAAAGGTCCACGTGGTTGTTGTTGTTGAGACGGGCCCTGCGAGGTCAAGAGACTCCGGAGTATGTTGTTTTATGTTGTGGTCTGGGCGGTTTAGTAGGTTGATCGGGCGTGGTCAACGAGTCGGTACGTGTGTTAAGGGAGTGAAGGAAACTTCGACTTCGGGCTTTGACAAAATTCTAAGTGCACTAGAATAGATCATTGACAAGTTGAGAGTAGGTCTGCGGGTCAGATTTGCTTGCGAAAGTGGGGACCGAGAAAGATGGAATAACTGCCGAGGCTAGTGAAAAATCCCTAAGGTCCTGAAGCGATTGTGTTACCCTTCCTGTAGTAAACCGACAGATCTGTTTTATTTTGGTAGCTCGCGATACATGCCAGAAGTTGTTACGAGAGGAGCTGAGTGAAGGAGGTCTAGCCGCGAGGCTTTGTCAGCCGCAGTGTGTGTGAGTGTGACGTCACTAGGAGCCGCGCTGGGATAGGTTGGTTGGAGAGAAGGGTCGCGTACGGATTGGACGCAGTCCGTGGGACTCGATTGGAAGGGGAAAGGCAAGCGAAGAGTATTCCGGGAATTAAAGTCACCCATTGATTACAAACTTTGTGAAATAAAAGACGAGAAAATGAAATTTTTTAAAGCATTAAAGAGTGCGATGAAGGGGGAGTCTTACATTAAAGCGAGCGTAGGAGAAGAGACTGTGGGTCTCCCGAAGGTACACCAGCTTACATTGTAATGGAGGAAAAAGGGGTAGCTCCGTGCCTTTGGCTAAAGCAATGGCACAAGCTGACAGAGAAACATGGGAGCGTAGCGTTCCCGATCCATGGGACATTCAATATAAGGATCCTAGAAAATTTGAGATTCGTGATGTATGACATGAAGGTACCTCCAAGGCCAGCACAGTTTGAGGCTCTAGCAATTTGGGAACTGATGGCTAGACAGCAACAGCAAAATAAGTTCGAGACCAGGATAAGAAAGGTAGAAAAGACACTAGCGGACGCTAGGTGGGATAATGCACAGAAGGTGTGGAGGTCAGATGTATTGCAGGGGATAAAATTGTTTCCCGCAATTACTAAGGAAGAAGAGGAGGCAGGTAAGAAAGCTACCTGTAAGACAAACAGGAGGTGTTCCAAGGATAGAGAGGACGAGGAAAAGTTGAGAAGGGAAGAGGAGTTAGAGGATGAGGAGTTAATCATGCAATTGCTGAACGACCGTCCACCACCTTATGCAGAGAGTGGACAAGGTCCAAGTACCAGTTCTGCCCCTCCGGCACCGGTACAGAATAATGAAACTCAGAGTTCAGGAGCATCATCGGGATCTAAGGACCCGAGTTTACTGTTCACCCCGCAGATACCGCAGGTTAGGAGAATATATCCAGATGTGCCCATATTGAAACCAGCAGAAAATTATCAGCCGCAGGTCCCAAGGTACTACAGCAGTGACAACAGTGCAGGAATGATTCTAGATCCAACCGTAATGGGAGGACAGAATGGTCACAACCCAACACTGGCACAAGTTGAATCAACTCAGTTTTTGATGCCTCAAAAGCAGATGCAGGGGGGAAACGCACATGCTCAGATGACGGGGAGTCAAATGGGCATGCCGGCAATGATGACCCATAGTGTGGGAATGAACATGTCTCAGAACATGGGAAATGGACAAAATCCAGATGCGATATCGCTACCCATTACTGTAGGTCCACCGGTACCTTTGTACAGTCAGCCTAACTTAGGTATGAGCGGTCAGGGATCAATGCTGCAGAATGGGACAGAAAGGAGGTGCATAGAAAACACTCCAGGGATAACTCCGATAGCGGCTCAGCCAAATGGATCTGGGTCCTTGATGGAGTTTAGTCCCATATGTGCTCAGTCAACACTGGTGAGGTCGAGTCCCCCACTGATGATACCGCTGTCATCGAATACTGAAAAGTTGCCGCAACCATCAATGGCAGTCGATGTGAATGCTACACTGATGGGGTTGAATGCGCAACAGCTGACACAGTGGTTCAACAGTCTGAATTCCACTCAAAACTCAGCCAGTGGGAAGGGAGAAGATTATATGAATAGGATGAGGTTGAACATGGAAGCACAAGAATTGGTGGAAGGGACTATGGGTGTGAATAGGTTAGAGTCCTACTCGGAAGAAGAGCTGAGGTATCTATGTCCCAGGATTACGAAAGAAGTGAATAAGGTACATAAAAGCTTGCAGGAAATAGCTGACAAAAACAGGGTGGATATAGACAAGACAAAACACTTGAGCAGAAGCTACAGATTGGATTTTGGGACCACAGATTTTGAACACATGAGGTCAGCAGGCATGAAGGCGCACCTTAGAGAATTGCTGCAGAGTGCACAAGTGTGGAGGTGCTTAGACAAGTGGGAAAGCAGGTGGGTAAAGAGAAAGGAAAAGAGGAGGGACAGTGCTACAGAACTCAACGAGAAAAGACCACAGAGTAGCGAGGCAGTAACCATGTTACCAATGAGGGAGACAGCAGGGGGAAAATTAATACATGTACCATGGCATAGAAGCGACATTCAGTCTTTTACGGATGATTTTCCCAAACTGAGAGAGAAGCTGATTGAATGGTATCAACAGACTGATAGGTTTGTGAAGCTTGCAAAATGTCTTTGGGAAGACCTGAACACTCTCTTTGAGATTGTGGTTCCAGCAGATTTGTGGGAGGATTGCAAAAGAGCTGTAGGTTGGCCGACAAGTGAACCAGAGAGAGACAGGGAGACGGGTGCACCATCACCTATGGTGATGAGCTTGTACTATAAGGTGATTGAGCATTTGAAGACGAAGGTTGCCGCGAAAAATGTGGATTGGCAGAAGATCGATCGAACGGCCCAAGAGGCTAAAGAGTCGATTCATAGTTACTATGAGAGATTGTTGAAGGCGTTTAAGAACTACAGTGGCACAGAGACAATAGAGGCGAAGGACATGCTTCATTTTGTGTTTAGATTTGTGGAAGGGTTGAGACCAGAGATAAGCCAGATGATAAAGTCGCATTTGATTTGTTGGCAGTCGAAACCTATTGATGAGGTGTTGAATTATGCGAAATACTGTAGCGACGAAATTGAAGTGAAACAGAAAAGGTTGAAAGAGAAGGTGATGACGATGCAACTTAAAGCAGCTCAGACAGGTCTACAAGGTTTGCAAGGGATGCAAGGGTTCCAACAGCAGGTACCACAACCGCAGCCGCAGTTGCAGGGAAATATGATGTTTCAGCCAGAGGCAGAGGCAGAGGAGGTTTTGTGAATAATGGTCCGGATTTGAACACTGTTGTGAATGGTGTGCAGGCAATGAAGAAGGTGATGCCGTGTCACGTGTGCGGAATTGTCGGTCATTGGAAACGCGAGTGCCCGATGGTGGTGCAGGAAGGTGCAGGTACAGGTGTTGGTCAGCAAAACAATGATGTCAATGCATTTCAGACAATGAGGGGACCGAAAATGAGAGGTCCAAACCCAAATTTTCAGACCGTAAATCAGTTGCAGGGATTACAACCTATGCAGCCTCAGCAGATGCAGATGCCTCGTATGCAGGTGACGCAAATGCAGCCAATGCAACAGCAGTTACCCATGGTACCTAATCAGCAAATGCAAATACCTTTGGCACCAATGAGTCAGCAGCAAGTGATGGTTCCTCCACAGGTCTCGGGTCAGGTAATGAGTACAAATGGCACCGTACAACAGTTCCCACTACACAGTGAGAGTGGAATAAACAATGTATGGGAGAGTGAAAGTTCAGAAGAAGAAGGAGATTGTGTGCTTGCAGCATCCTTGGAAGTTGATCAAAAGGGTCCGTACGTAGAGGGAAGAGTAATGGGTCATCGTGTTTCATTCTTGGTTGACACAGGAGCCACACGTTCAACTGTTAAGAGCAGTGAAGTACCAAATTTGCCACTCTCAGGGAGAACAGTTCAAGTGGTGGGAGTAGCAAACAGGCACCTGACGAACCCAATAACAGATCCGGTACCAGTCAGCATCGGTAACTATCAAGGGGTACATCAGTTTGTGGTATGTGACTCAAGCCCGATAGCACTGTTAGGGAGAGACTTGTTGTGCAAATTGGGTTGTTCGATTATGTGTTCGAACGAGGGAATACAAATTCAGACGAGCAGTGATGGGGAAGAAGAGGACAGTGTAGAGGGGGATGAGATGGAAACTGTCGATGAAGAGTATCCTCTGATTTGTCTTTTCCCGATGATAACTGAAGAAGATATTCCAGCTGAATTACGGGAAACAGTCGGAAAGGAAGTGTGGGATATGACAGGGAAAGAGGTGGGATTGATGAAAGGAGTGGAACCAGTGAAAGTGACTGTAAAGCCCAATGCAATCTTTCCCCAGACCCCACAATACCACATGGCACAAGACACCCTCATGAAAGTTGCCCAACTTATTGACAAATTTGTAAAACAGGGAGTACTGAAAGAAGTGTTAAGCAGTCCATGTAATTCACCAATAATGGGATTAATAAAGCCAAGTGGAAAGGTCCGACTAGTGCAGGACTTGAGGAAAATAAATGACATCATAGTCAAGTGTTGCCCTGTCGTACCAAATCCAGCTGTGATAATGTTTCAAGTCCCTTGCGATGCCGAGTGGTTCTCAGTCATCGACTTGTCACAGGCATTCTTTTCTGTGCCTCTTCATGAGGACAGCCAATTCCTCTTTTGTTTCAAATTCCTAGACAGAGTGTACAGTTGGTGTCGAATTCCTCAAGGGTTCTCTGAGTCACCGTCCATCTTCAATCAGATTCTAAAGAAAGATTTGGAAGCATTAGAATTGCCATTCGAGTCAACCCTAGTACAGTACATTGATGACTTACTGGTTGCATCAAAGACAGAAAGTGGCTGCACAGCCGATACCATTGCTCTGTTGAACCATTTGGGAAGGAATGGACACAAGGTGTCTCCTTCCAAATTGCAGTTCTGTCAGAAGAAAGTGAAATACTTGGGTCACCAAATAGAGAAAGGGTCACGGAGAATAATGAAGGAAAGAATAACGAGTGTACTTCAAATGAGTCCACCCAAGACAAGGAGAGAGGTGAGGAAGTTTTTGGGAATGGTGGGCTACTGTCGCCAGTGGATTCCCAACTTCTCGACTCTAGCAAAGCCTTTACTGAAACTGACCCAGAAGGATGCCTTGGATCAAATTGAGTTGAAAGGAGATGAAATGGATGCTTTTATTGAATTGAAAGAATGCATGTGCAGGGCTCCAGCTTTAGGTATGCCTGATTACACAAAGCCTTTCACATTGTTTTGTCATGAACGTGATGCATGTTCTCTGTCTGTCTTGACCCAAGCCCATGGTGGCGTAAACAGACCAGTAGCGTATTTTTCAGCTACTTTGGATCCGGTCGCAGCAGCACTTCCAGGGTGTTTGCGCGCCGTAGCAGCAGTTGGTATCAGCCTCACTCAGAGTGAAGGAATAGTGATGGGACACCCAGTAACAGTCATGGTCCCTCACTCAGTTGAGATACTTTTGACCCGCTCCCGAACGCAACACATGACTGGAGCAAGACTCACAAGGTATGAAACGATAATTCTGGGCTCACCGAATGTGCAGCTGAAAAGGTGCACTACGTTGAATCCAGCAACCTTGCTTCCTGGTGAAAATGCTGAAATTGAGAACGCTGAAGACGTCGAGCATGACTGCCTTCAGGTGACTGAATTTTGCACAAAACCTCGACCTGACATTAAGGATACTAAGCTTGATGAAAATGACCAAATTGTTTTTGTTGATGGTTCATGTCTAAGAGATGGGATGGGAATTTTGAAAGCAGGATATGCTGTATGTACTGTAACAGGTGTCTTGGAAGCGGGCTGCCTTCAAGGAGTCTATTCTGCACAAGTAGCAGAACTTGTAGCCCTTACAAGAGCATGTCAACTGTCTGCATTGATGAAAGTCACCATTTACACTGATAGTCAGTACGGGTTTGGGATTGTGCATGACTTTGGACAACTATGGTCACAGAGAGGTTTCCTGACTTCTTCAGGATCCCCAGTGAAAAACGGGGAGAGAATAAGGGAATTGTTACACACCATTCAAATGCCAGCCGAAGTTGCAGTGGTAAAGTGTAGTGCTCATACAAAAGGACAGGACTATGTTTCTCTGGGAAATGCATATGCGGATCAAGTCGCAAGATTTTGTGCCTTGAACTGTATATTACTCAGAGATGAATGGAATTCAATAAATGAACCAGAACTCGAACCAGCTGAAGCATTTGCCTTGAAAGTTGTAGATACAATAGATGAATTGAAAGCACTACAGAATAACGTCAGGGAGGATGAAAGAGATTCCTGGATTAAATCACAATGTATAAAGAGACCAGACGAGTTATGGGTTTCAAATGAGGGAAAATTTGTTTTGCCAAATAGTCTCTTATCACAGCTTGCGCGGTTCTATCATGGGCAAGCTCACCTAGGGAGAGATGCCATGATAAGATTGTTCAAAACTGACTGGTTTAACCCCAGATTTCGTCAAGCTGCAGAAGCAGTTTGCCATCGATGTGTCACTTGCCAGCAGATGAACCCAGGAAAGGGAACAGTTGTGAACGCGAGCCACATTGGTAGAGCAAGTGGCCCGTTTAGTCGAATGCAAATGGATTTCATTGAGATGCCTGTGCATGGAGGTTTGAAGTATGTGTTGGTGATTGTGTGCATTTTTAGTCACTGGATTGAAGCATACCCCACACGTAGAAATGACAGCCTTACAGTTGCAAAACTACTGTTGAGGGAGTTAATACCACGTTTCGGATTCCCGATCTCTTTAGAATCAGATAGGGGAAGTCACTTCAATAACGAGGTGATAAAGTTACTTTGCGAAGCGCTGAACATTGAGCAAAAACTGCATTGTAGCTATCGCCCTGAAGCATCAGGATTGGTGGAGCAGATGAATGGTACATTGAAATCAAGAATGGCGAAAATATGTGCATCGACAAATTTGAAATGGCCTGACGCATTGCCCTTGGCGCTAATGTCAATGAGAAACACCCCTGACAGAAAGACTGGATTGTCCCCGCACGAAATTCTCATGGGCAGGGCCATGAGACTTCCTGCAGTTCCCGCAAACGCGCTTTTGAATATTACAGATGATATGGTGTTAGACTACTGCAAAGGTCTGGCTGACGTGGTCCGCTCTTTCTCTCACCAGGTGGAAGCAACCACCTTGCCACCGATCCAAGGTCCAGGACACGCACTGAAAGCAGGTGACTGGGTCGTGGTAAAGAAGCATGTGAGGAAGTCGTGTCTGGAACCCCGTTGGAAAGGCCCTTTCCAAGTGATCCTGACGACAACTACCGCTGTGAAGTGTGCGGGAGTTCCCAACTGGATACACGCCAGTCACACAAAGAAAGTGTTGTGTCCCACAGATGAGGAAGTTGAAGCGCTGAAACTGCCAGTGCCTGATAAAACAGTGCTGAGTGCTGAGGCAGAACCAAACCGAACTGAAAGCGAACAGGCAGAAACAGGAGAGAGAGAAATATTCTCTGAGGACGAAGAGACCAACTCACTTGGGGAAGACCAAGGAGAAAGTTCAGACAGCGACGAAGCAGCTGAAGGTGACAAAGAACCTGAAGCAGCTGAGGGTAGCAAAGAGCCTGAAGCAGCTGAAGGTGACAAAGAACCTGAAGCAGCTGAAAGTGATACAGAGCCTGACGAAAGTAACGGTGACGAAGGGCTCGAAAAAGGTGAAAAAGCAGGAGAGCCTGATCAGAGGAGGGCTTTCCCAGAAGCAGACGATACAGAAAAAGAAAAAGAGAACGTGATCGATTCCCCAAAAGGAGGGGACAAGGCAGAACAGAACGGAACAGTTCAAGCTTCCACAGAAAAGATCGCAGGTCCATCAAATGGACATGGTGCAAAGAGAAGACTAAGTATATCACCAGTAAAACAAAGGACTGAAGAAAGTTTGAACGATGGAGAAAGGCCAAAAGTGAAAGAGAAAAGAAAAGAAGTAACTGTTGTGGTACCATCCTCAAGTGAAGGAAAAGACTTGGCCAAAGAGGAAAGTACCAGTGAGGCAGAATCGAAAAGAGAAGCAAAATTGAAAAGGAAAAGGATACCAAACAGGAGATATTCCGGTCCAGAATGGGCATATGCAGTCAATGACGATTGGACTGACGAATTTGTATCTCTAAGCCTCCAGAACGAAGAAGAAGAGATACCAATAGAAAAGAAAAGTTTTATGGAATCTGTCGATTGAAAGGGTAATAAATGATATCGCTTGCTACAATATAACGTGAAACAAACAACCAGCTGAGACATTGCTAAACCGGATGAGACATTTGCTGAACTGATAAAGACTGAGTTATTGCCGAATTGAGACAAATGCTGCTAACCGATAAGTGACTGGCCTCTTGAAGAAGACTGTGTGAACATTGCGCTCGTTCAGCTTTGTAACCAAATTGCTAAATCGTTTCTTTATAGGTGCTTCTAGCTCTCTGATTCTATACAGTTCATGACGCAAAACAGCAGAAAGAAATATTGTAAATATGTGTGTATAGGCTTGATAATTGCATGCGTACTAATAATTATGGCAATAGTGCTTGCAATGCATGGAAAGGGTGAGAATGAGAACATTGATGCTTCTACTTTTGCTCCTGTTACTGTCACTGAACTAACCACATTGAAAAGACTAGAATTAGATGAGAGACACTTGCATGATAAGAAGGAGCTTTCGTATAATGTTTTCTATCGCTTGCTAACAGAATATGTTGAGACTATGGATGCGAAAGATTGTTATGTGTGTACACAGATACCGACATCAGTAAAGGAAGGGGTGACTTATCACCACATGCCTCTTACATACGGGATTACATGTAGTATAGTAATGTCTAGATTTTATGGTCAAACTAACATACAGTATTTTTACTCAAATTATGATGTTACCTTTGCATATGTTCCTATAATAGCGCAGCTAAGCCAGATTGCTAAAGATTGGGATGCTAAAATAATGAGGGAATTTTTCGAGCCAATGCTACCTTTTGAAACGGCTCACGCTCATAGGGAAAACCTTACCTGCTCGCTCTCTGCAGTAGAGATAAGCTTTTTAGATCGCACAGATGATAGAAGGGCACAAATGAATGCGAAATTAGAAAAGGAGCTACATAAGAGGGCTTCAGTAGATAATTATGATTTTGCCGCAATAAAGACACAAGGGAGAATAGCTTTAGATGCTTGGCATGTAGGGAAATTTTGTATATATCGAGGTGAATCTTATTATGACAACATTTTTGTAGGAGCGAGTGAGTGTAAACATATGTTTATCTTTAAGGCCAAATGGACATTCATGATGAACGGACTTGACCCTGTCATTCCAGGTGTATATTACATTTGTGGGTATAATGCCTATTATCGTCTTCCAAAGGGATGGTGGGGGAGATGTTATTTGGGTATAGTGTTCCCAAAGGTTTATCAACTGGATGACCTATCGATGATTCAAAAGACATCTGGATCCCATCGTATCCAGAAAAGAGAGACCGCAGCTGCTGTGGTAGGAGATATATTTGGAGCCATGATTCCTTCATTGGGAGTTGTGTTGAATTCCATCAAAATAAGAAAGTTGTCTACTATAGTGGATAACATGTTGACAAAGTTTTCAGGAGCTATAATCCTGATAGATGCTGAACTTGCAGCGGAAAGAGCTATGACTCTTCAAAATAGGCTTGCTTTAGACATTCTTTTAGCAAAGGATGGCGGCGTTTGCAAAATGCTTGGTGCGCGACACTGTTGCACGTATATTCCAGATAACAGTGTGAAAATTAAAACTATGCTTGCTAATCTAACAAAAGAGAGTGCAGATTTGAAGGAACTGAAAGAACCAGGAGTGTGGGAGAAGGTTGGAAAAGGACTTGCTTCAGTGGGAAATTGGCTTGGTGGCATTTGGAATGGAATATTACTAAAAATAATACAGGGAATATTAATTGTACTGATTTGCATATTCGGAATTTGGGGAATAAAAAGGGGAATAATAATGATTATGGAAAGAATTAAAAGAAGGAAGGAAGAGAGAATGATGAAAAGAATGGCAGAAGAATACAAAGCGAAAACTAGGGGAATTAAAAGGAAAAGAGAACTGACAGAATTTTAATGGAATAAAATTTGTGGGAATAGACTGTGTGATGACAAGTAGTCATCAGAGGAGGGATTGATGACGCTGAAATGAAGGTTTTACATTTATTAGAGCTTAAATGTAATACTGAAAGAATCATGTGTGACTTTAACCGAACTAATAAAGATTGTACGGGGACAAAATGTGCCCTCAGAGTAGTTTGCTAACATTTATAAGTGTGCTTTATATAACGTGGTGTATTAGAATTGCACTAATCTGACATAATCGTAAACGTGTGCTATGATTTTCTTGTTTGAAATGCTTTAGCTTAGCATAACTTTAGTGGAGGCTTTGGCCTAGTTGCCTGGTCTCACGGTTTAGATGCTCGTATTTTTCCAATGTGCTAATAAACGTGTTTTTTTGCTTGAAGCTGTACTTTTCCACTGAGATCGTTCACATGCTTATCTTAAAGTTTCGTGCCAGCTTGGCATTTTTCTCTTTGCTCCAAGGTCGATCTGCAGGTGCGGACAATGGAAGCTCTGAAAGTGAGTTAATTGGTATAAAATGTTGCAACTTGCGTACCCATCTCCAAGGATAATGTATGCTTAAGTAAAAGCTTAAGAACTGTCGTTTCTGATTGGACAATTTGAAGCTAACCTATGAACCCTCCAATGGAAGACCCTACTGGATTTGAACTGTTGTCTATTTAAACCAGGGGCACGAGAAGAAAGTAGCCATTACCAGCTCAATACCCGCCATTTTGTAGACTTCGTAGCTATTATGGCCCACCTTGCTGCGACGCCATTTTGAAAGAGACTTTGATGCTTTCTCTAATCGAGAGAAAGAGACTTTAAATGATTCTTGCCCTAGAGACTTTAACTTTGATCCCTTTGCATGAAGTAGTAGTTTTATTTTGCCGCCGTGAGGCAATTGCCCCGTCCACCCCTGCCCCTTTGCCCCCGTCCCATGCTGATCGAGAAACGGTACCTGTGAGACGAAGACTTCCTTGAATGCTGATCGTAATTGGTAAATATGAAAGGAAATTGTACAATTGCATTGTGTTTCTTTTAGGTAACCAACTGCTGATTTTTGACAAGATCCCTAGCTAGGAGTTTTTCTAAATTAATGTTGCTAAATTGTTTTCGCATGAAGTCCCACATGCCGATGCTAATTTGAGGTTAGATGAGGATTCTTTTTGTTGCACGATGCAATTTGAGACCTTGTTATGCTGACTAATGTATGCAATTAGTTCTTTACAGATTATAGTATTAGTGATTTGCATTGCTATTATCGAATGTCTTGTTATTCAAATGCTGCATAGATTGCATCTGTTTCGTCGTTATGGACAGCTACTGTATTAATGTTCATTTATGTTTATCATTTGGTGTTGAGACACATTTATATTGTGCTAGCTTTGTTAATATAGGGAAATAAATTCACTAACTTTGAATAAACTGGTGTGGTTATTCCTGACTGAAAGGTCAGGGTTCGCCGAAAATGTATTCTGGATTAATTGTCAAGTGTTATGTTGATCAGGGTATTGCTTATGTTCGTTATTGATTATTGACTTAATGAAATTGACTGATTAAGCGTGTCGAGGGTCCCACTTAGCCAAAAGATTCATTGGCCTAAAGAGCGTCCAAATACAGGTAAATTATTAATACGGAACGCTCTATCAACTCTCCTGGACCCAACAATAATAATGGATGCAGTCATTTTCCTTATTTTCCAATAGTGAAGTCACTTTTTAATCGAGAGATCAGTGACTGATCAGCCGAATTGTCCACATCTTCCCTTTACCAGCTAGCATTTATTGGATAGGAATGGGTTGGTCGTTCCTTAAAAGGAGGACCAGAAGCTGGGCCCTGGCACATACCAATAAATGTTTTGTATGTGCCTAACTAATGCCTTGTAACCAGAAATGCACAACCCACAACCCAAGCTACCAGAACTCAAACTATTGAGGAAACAACCTATGCCTCCTCGCACTTTGGCAAATTAAATTACTACCTCTCATGTTCCTTTATAACAGCACGATGAGAAAGCGCTTCCACACATGCGCTCTGGAGTATTCTAAATGGGAGAAGAAACCAGGCTGTGTGAGCTCAGTATCCATGTTACAGTTTTGAGCTTTTTTGAGCAATGTTTTACCATGATGCCCCTAGAGGAGAGCAAAGAGGAAACAATTGTTCTTTTTTTTTGTAAATACATTTTATTGATTCCTAACAGTTCCCCAACTGAGGTACACTAAGTGTTATTATTGCAGTATTGCTACGGTAGTCTCTACATGTCCGCTAGTCTTTGTCCACTTGGTGCGACAGTCCTGACCAAGGGAGAGAACGATCTGTAACTTCTCAACTTTCCGCATGCGTCATGGTCGTATCGTAGACATGCAATATATATACATTAGCACACATGTTACTCTGTTCAGCACTATAGAGTCATATCCTAACATAGCAGTGTGACCCCTTCCCACCCGCCTTGCTGCCTCTCCCCTCTGCGCCCGCCAGCTCCTTGCACCACGCTGGTTTGTCTGGTTGCGTCTGTGTCTAAACAGCATCTGTGTGCATCCCTGGGTCTGTATCCTCATGGGGTAGGCATATGTTCAGGTCTCATCCCCATCAATGGCTCACTACGATGGAGGTGTCGCTACCTAGCGCAGCTGACATGAGGTGATTAGGTTATTCCGACTGGGGGGGCTCTATCTCGTCCTGCAACGCTATTACTATCTGTTCACAGGTTGACGTTAGATCTGGGGAGCCCGACCCCCGGGTCAGCTCTCGTTTCATGATCAACCCTTCAATCTCTGCCCATCTCCTGAGCTCCCTTTTCCATCTGTGGACGTTGGGAGCCATGGAATTCTTCAAATATTTTGTTAATGTGCCTTTGGCCAGAATGTATGTTAAGTCTTGGAGTTTGCTAATTCCCCTGGTCTTATCAGTATGGGGGAACCAGTGTAATAAACAGTGGGCCGAATTGCAATCCACCTCGCGGTCGATGACTCCCGCTACATATGCAGTCACTTCTTTCTAGTATTCAGTCAAGTGCAGGCAAGACCAAAGCATGTGTATTAGATCTGCCGCCGCCTCTCCACATCTAGGGCATTTCGCATCTAGAACATGTAAGTGCTTCTGGAGACTTTTCGGGGTAAAGTACGCCCTAAGTGTATTGTAGTAATGTATGAGTTGAAACCTGGCGATTCTGGAGACTTTTGGGGCTCAGTCCAATATCTGATCCCAGGTCTCCTCCGGTATAGGGGTCACTAGGTTCATCTCACATTTTTGTCACATCCCTCTGATTATCTGTCTAAAGTGTGATGTATTTATACAGATCTACTTGGACCCCTGACATAGATGTGTTCCCAAACAATAGATAACGGCATGCTTGGGGCGGCAATTAATATAAACAATTCCCTCGAAAGCATGAAGAGGGAAAGTCCCTAAATGTGAACACCTATAGTTTGTTTGTCTTTGTCACTTGATTTTGACACCTTAACGTGGTGGCACTGATAATACAAATCATAACAAGTGGCCTAACTATAAACAAGGCAGTCATCTTAGAAGAATTAAATAATTAAATGGACTAAGACAGAGCAAGCTAAGTAGGTTCAAACTCACTAGGTGACAGGGGCACGAGTCCGCAAGCCAATGGCTAAGCTAACTCCTGTTATCCCATTAAAAAAAACTAGGATTCACTACATGAGCAACTAGTCTCATTCACACACAGGCAATAAAGGAGATGCAGTAAAGTTTTCAATAGGTTATGTTAACAAGACTGCAGTCTACTGTTAAATGCATGGGCTGCAATGATTAGGATAATGAACAATGCAAGAAACAGAATCGTAAAAATGAGTCATGAATATAAAGAGCCCCACTGTCTTGCAATAACACAAGAGGAGAAATAGGCCCTAATACCCTAGCTTGATGAACCTAATTCTAACCTAAAGAGAGCTAGGTGTGATAAACCTAATCTGCTAGTTCCAGGTCCATGAGAAGAGCCCACCAACCCTCATGACCTTAGAATTAATTCTCTAGATCAGATTCTTTTGGGACACAAAGGCTGGATCGGAATCAAGGCGACATGTAGCGTAGATGGCGTTGATGGCATCTGATAGGAATCCCTCTGGTAACCCTGTCTGCATGAGATGCATTTATACAGATCTTGTAGGACCCCTGATGCAGGTATGTTCCCAAACAATAGATAAGAAAGCATGCTTGGGGTGGCAATTCCATAAACAATTCTTTTCAAAAGTACATTTTGTCCCACATAAGTGGGAAAGGGACATGATGTGAATACCTACGTATATCACTTGTCTTTGACGCTGATACTGGCGCCTTCACAGAGTGGCACTGATAACGTGAAATCAAACATCTTTCTAACTATAAACATAGCAGCCATTTTGGAAGTAATAGTTAACCCCTTCGCTGCCAGGCCTTTTCCCCTCCTGTGCCGAGCCTTTTTTTGGCTATTTGGCGCAGTTCGCGCTTAGGCCCTCATAACTTTTTGTCCACATAAGCTAGCCAAGCCAAATTTGCGTCCTTTTTTTCCAACATCCTAGGGATTCTAGAGGTACCCAGACTTTGTGGGTTTCCCTGAAGGAGGCCAAGAAATTATACAGTATACAAAATACAGTGAAAATTTCGTTTTTTTTAAAAAAATGGGAAAAAGTGGCTGCAGAAGAAGGCTTGTGGTTTTTTCCCTCAAAATGGCATCAACAAAGGGTTTGCGGTGCTAAAATCACCAGCTTCCCCGCTTTCAGGAACAGGCAGACTTGAATCAGAAAACCTAATTTTTCAACACAAATTTGGCATTTTACTGGGACATACCCCATTTTTACAATTGTTTGTGCTTTCAGCCTCCTTCCAGTCAGTGACAGAAATGGGCATGAAACCAATGCTGGATCCCAGAAACCTAAACATTTCTTAACGTAGACAAAATTCTGAATTCAGCAAGGGGTCATTTGTGTAGATCCTACAAGAGTTTCCTACAGAAAATAACAACTGAAAAAGAAAAATATTGAAATTGAGGTGAAAAAAACATAAATTTTTCTCTACGTTTTACTCTGTAACTTTTTCCTGCAATGTCAGATTTTCGAAAGCAATATACTGTTACGTCTGCTGGACTCCTCTGGTTGTGGGGATATATAGGGCTTGTAGGTTCATCAAGAACCCTAGGTACCCAGAGCCAATAAATGAGCTGCACCCTGCAGTGCGTTTTCATTCTATACCGGGTATACAGCAATTAATTTGCTGAAATATAAAGAGTGAAAAATAGCTATCAAGAAAACCTTTGTATTTACAAAATGGGCACAAGATAAGGTGTTGAGAAGCAGTGGTTATTTGCACATCTCTGAATTCCGGGGTGACCATACTAGCATGTGAATCACAGGGCATTTCTCAAATAGATGTCTTTTTTACACACTCTCTTATATTTGGAAGGAAAAAATGTAGGGAAAGACAAGGGGCAATAACACTTGTTTTGCTAATCTATGTTCCCCCAAGTCTCCCGATAAAAATGATACCTCACTTTTGTGGGTAGGCCTAGCGCCCGCGACAGGAAACACGCCAAAACGCAACGTGGACACATCACATTTTTTTAAAGAAAACAGAGATGTTTTTTGCAAAGTGCCTACCTGTAGATTTTGGCCTCTAGCTCAGCCGGCACCTAGGGAAACCTACCAAACCTGTGCATTTTTTAAAACTAGAGACCTAGGGGAATCCAAGATGGGGTGACTTGTGGGACTCTGACCAGGTTCTGTTACCCAGATTCCTTTGCAAACCTCAAACTTTGGCTAAAAAAACACAGTTTCCTCCAATTTTGGTGACAGAAAGTTCTGGAATCAGAGAGGAGCCACAAATTTCCTTCCACCCAGCATTCCCCCAAGTTTCCCGATAAAATTGATACCTCACTTGTGTGGGTAGGCATAGCACCGTGACAGGAAACGCCCCAAAACGCAGCATGGACACATCACATTTTTTTAAAGAAAACAGAGGTGTTTTTTGGCAAAGTGCCTACCTGTAGATTTTGGCCTCTAGCTCAGCCGGCACGTAGAGAAACCTTTCAAACCTGTCCATTTTTGAAAACTAGAGACCTAGGGGAATCCAAGATGGGGTGACTTGTGGGGCTCTGACCAGGTTCTGTTATCCAGAATCCTTTGCAAACCTCAAACTTTGGCAAAAAAAACACATTTTCCTCACATTTTGGTGAAAGAAAGTTCTGGAATCAGAGAGGAGCCACAAATTTCCTTCCACCCAGAGTTCCCCCAAGTCTCCCGATAAAAATGATACCTCACTTGTGTGGGTAGGCCTAGCGCCTGCGACAGGAAACTTCTCAAAACCCAACGTGGACACATCACATTTTTTTAAAGAAAACAGATGTGTTTTTTGCAAAGTGCCTACCTGTAGATTTTGGCCTCTAGCTCAGCCGGCACCTAGGAAACCTACCAAACCTGTGCATTTTTTAAAACTAGAGACCTAGGGGAATCCAAGATGGGGTGACTTGTGGGGCTCTGACCAGGTTCTGTTACCCAGAATCCTTTGCAAACCTCAAAATTTGGCAAAAAAAACACATTTTCCTCACATTTTGGTGACAGAAAGTTCTGGAATCAGAGAGGAGCCACAAATTTCCTTCCACCCAGCGTTCCCCCAAGTCTCCCGATAAAAATGATACCTCACTAGTGTGACTAGGCCTAGCGCCCGCGACAGGAAATGCCCCAAAACGCAAAGTGGACACATCACATTTTTTTAAAGAAAACAGGGGTGTTTTTTGCAAAGTGCCTACCTGTAGATTTTGGCCTCTAGCTCAGCCGGCACCTAGGGAAACCTACCAAACCTGTGCATTTTTGAAAACTAGAGACCTAGGGGTCGCTCCCTTATGACAATAAATTTTTTTTTTTAAATCCCTGGTGTCTAGTGGGCGTTTCAAAAGCGCTTGGAGAGACTTCAAAGGGAAGGAAATGCATTTCCTTCCCTTTGAAGCCTCTCCGGGCCTCCCCCACGTGATCGCGAACGCGCTGGAAGCTGAGCTTCCTGCATGATGGGGGAGGCTCTGTGATTGTCAGCGCGCGAGCTGACGTCACAGGGGGGGATTGGGGAGTCGGGTGGAAGGGGAAGGGCTTCCCCTTCCATCCCTGACTTGGGGGGGGGGGGGGGGAACCCCACAGAGGTAGCGCTAGCGCTCCCTCTGGGCTCTGTGACCAGGACATAATGGTTACGTCCTGGGCACAGCAGCACTGTGCCTCAAGAAGTAACCATTACGTCATGGGCTCAGAACCGGTTAAATGAATGCGCTAAAACAGAGCAGGCTACGTAGGTTAAAAGGCACTAGGTGACGGGTGCACAGGCCTGCAGGCCAGAAGGCTAAGCTAGCTCCCGATTCCCAATAAAACTAAATAGGATCCACTACAGTTTTGCATGGTCAATCTTTGTTACATTTTCAGCATACCTACGTAGGCTTCAAATTGATAGTCCTGGGGCATACATGAGTATAGCCCCTATCTACCACAGAAATACCTGTTCGATAATGTGAACTTATGAATTAAGTGAATGAGCCCTTTCCCAGTTAGCAGGGCCCCCACAATATCATAGGCTAGATATCACTTTCCAAAAAATGAGTTTCATGTGACCTATTCATTGTGGACCATCTAACCACACAAAATGTAATTTGGTGGCTAAATAATTTAATTCTAAATCAGGCACACCCAAAGTTCTCTTAACCAATGGTCAGCAAAGATTCTCGAAAACTACCATCTGTCTGCCATTATTCCACATCACCCTGACAGCGAGTAGTTCAAATCTAAATGAAACACTTCTGTCAAATCAATCGTTACCTTCAGAAAGTGATAGTGTATTCAATGAGCATCAACTTTTTGGAGAAGGCTGATCTTCCCTTTACTGACAAAAGCAGAGTTTTCCAGAAAGGAGAGGAGTTCTAATCACTCCCACATCTTTCAAGAAATTTCCTATTAACAAAACAGCACCTGCATGATGTACCTGAATTCCTAGTTTTCTCAACATGGAGCCTACCCATCTTAATGGATTCTGGTCTATTACAGTGAGCTGCTCTACAAAAAAACTGCATCAAAAGCTCCATCACAGCTGCCAGTTCTGTTGCTGGGTCCTGAATGCACAGCAATACGCCATGTGCATATAATGAAATGGTGTTCCAATCACCTGAAAATTCAAACATGAGTTGAACACTCAGCATCTAAAATGAAAAACAATATTGGGGATTGGAGCATTACTGTCTGGTGCCTCTTTCTCTATTACCGAGTGTGAAAGGTATACCTGACCAGTGCGGATCCTGGCTGTCAAGTCAAGGTAGAACAGGAATATCCATCCTCTTATTTTTGAATGAAAGCTCATCTTCTCTAAAACTGCATGGTAATAATCCCATCCCTAGGACCTGAACACCTTCTCCACAACAAGTGATGGGACAGATGGCAGTGGGCCAATTGCCTGAGCAACCAACATTAAATGGAGGTGTTGCTTATATCAGGATAGGTATTATGACCCATAACAGACTCATTCTTATCTGGATGAATCAATGAAGACAGCACCAACATATTCCTGCCCACTATTCCTACTACTACTAGTACTACTGATAATAATAATAATAATAATAATAATAATAATAATAATAATAATAATAATAATAATAATAATAATTTCCCAAAATATTGTAATCAAGGTCAAGCAATGAAAGGCGCAAATAAGAACGTGTCTTGAAATGATCCTTTCCCAGGATGAGTAGTGCTCCAAGGTTTGCAGCAATAGTATATAGAGTTGATAGGCTAGGGCTGAGTTGTATGCAATAGGTATCAAAAAATTCCAGAAGGAGACCGTCTGGCTCCAGCACTTCCCTCTTCCCATTTTCAATATCTCTTTCTTAATGTCCAGTACTAAGATTGGGAGGACCAATAATTCCGGCTGGAGTTAGGTTAGGGCTTTAAGGACTTGTCTAGGTACTTCAAAATCTGAGCAACATGAGGAAGAAGAAAGTTGCCCATTATGACCTAGTAGTTTTCAATAAAGATGATATTTTTTTTAACACATTTTATTGATTTATAATATTGACAAATATCAACACAAAACACAACTTTGGCCACGTGGGCCACCTGTTTGACTGCCAGGTAGTGTGCATAACGGTCTCCAAAAGAAAATTGCAAACTAAATGCATTCCCCATTCCGCAACCCCCAGAAAACCGTAAACAGGCCCAGATAGAGTCTCTTGTGCACATTTTGCATCCATATCAGTCCAAGGGACCTCTGCATTGAATCTAAGGCACTCATATATGCTCAAATTTCTGCAGGAAACCTTGTGCTCTATACATCCATTTCTCCAAGGCCACCCAGCTGTCCATACCTCTGACCCACTCTTGCAATGATGATGCTCTCTCATCTCTCCAATTCCTCACTAGATCTCTCTTGGCCACCATGTATGCCTGGCAATAAGTGCTCATGTTGCACAAGGCTACCGTAGGAGGTCCATAATCCCCAACAGCACAACCTTGGGATCGTTAGCCAGTGATCGGCCAACTGCCCATCCAATCCAGTTGATAACTTCTTGCCAGAACCGTTGGGTTACTGGACAAGTCCATAGAACATGGTAATGGGTGCTCAGGGATTGGCCACATCTAAGACATTCAGGCCCTAGTGCATGGCACATCTGCCAGAGTCTCTCCTGGGAATAATACATTTGTTGGAAGTACTTGAACTGGATCAAGTGGAGGCGCATAGATATAGCCAACATTCTGGGAGCGATTTTAGCCACCACCAATTCATTACCATCAAAGGGCCACATATCCTTCTCCCACCTTGTCTTGATGGCCAACAATGGATCTGATGTATTGACAACCAATGACTTATAAAGGTGAGAAACCCCTCCCCTGCACAGATCTTCCATCACCAACTTACATTCCAAAAAATTACATTTTTGGAGGCTGCCTAGCTGGTCCCTATAGCCCTCTAGTGCGTGGCATAGCTGGAGATACCTAAAGGACTGCGAGGAGTGCAGCTGGGAGTCTACCGCTAACTCTTGGAACAATTGCATGTGTCCCTGCCTTCAAACGTCACCCAGTGTGGATAATTCATTGAGGTCCCAGGCTTGAAACCCAGCAAAGCCAGCAGTTTCTGACAACCATCTTCCATGCCAAAGTTGACTGTGAGAGTACCATACCATTTCATGTGCCCAAGGTCTGCATACCAGCACCAAATCGGGACCTGGGTGATGGGAGGCAGAGCTCGGGGGAGATCTTCAATACAGCTGGTAAGCATGCCATAAGGATGCAGCAGCTCTGATTCTAATCTGTGAGCCTCCGGGTCACCCCGCCTGCCCTGAGTCATTCATTAATGTTCACTAGTTGCCGGGCCGATTAGTACAATTTAACATCGCTCAAGCTAACCCAGCATCAAATGAAGGGAACTGACACTGTTGCAAAGGACAACCTGGGTGTTTTGGCAAACTTTAGAAATGGGGTCTTTGGTTGGCAGTCAGGTTACTCCCTGTCCAAGCAAGGACCCTCACTCTATTCAGGGTAAGTCACACACAATCCAAATTATCCTGTACCCACCCTCTGGTAGCTTGGCACTGAGCAGTCAGGCTTAACCGAGAAGGGAATGTGTAAAGTATTTGTGCAATAAATCATGCAATAACACAGTAGAACACCACAAAAATACACCACACAGTGTTTTTAAACATGTATAATATTTATCTGATAAGATTCAGGTCAAGACAATGAAAATGCATTAAGTATATGTTGAGATATCACTGTAAAAATGAATTTCCAGTGGCTACGCTGGCGCTGCGTCAATCTTCTCGTTGCAAAGTCAGGCTCCATTGTTGTGGTTCGGCGTGCAGTGAAATTTACACTGCAGTGGAGGCTGTGCATTGTTTCTGTCAGCCTGTGCGTCGATTTTGGCCGCACAAGGAGTCCTTCTTGTAGAGATGAAGTCTTTTTGGTCCTGAGACTTTAGGGAACAGGAGGCAAGCTCTATCCAAGCCCTTGGAGAGCACTTCTCACCACAGCCAGAGAGCAGCAAGGCAGCAGGGCAACAGCAAGGCAGTAGTCCGTCACAGAAAACAGTCAGGTGAGTCCTTTGGGCAGCCAGGCAGTTTTTCTTGGCAGGATGCAGGTTCTGGTTCAGGTTCTCTTCTCCAGGAAGTGTCTGAGTTGGTAGGGGCAGAGGCCCTGTTTAAATACCCAAATGTGCCTTTGAAGTAGGGGAGACTTCAAAGAGTAGCTTAGAAGTGCACAAGGTCCCCTTTCAGTTCCATCCTATCTGCCAGGGTCCCAGTAGGGGGTGTGGCAGTCCTTTGTGTGAAGGCAGGCTACTGTCCTTTGACATGTAAGTGTCAAGCCCTCCACCCTCCCAGCCCAGTAAGACCCATTCAAAATGCAGATGTATGCAAGTGAGGTTCAGTATCCTGTGTATGGGGTGTGTCTGAGTGAATGCACAAGGGAGCTGTCAACTAAATGTAGCCAGACGTAGATTGGAAGGCACAGAAGGATTTAAGTGTAGAGAAATGCTCACTTTCTAAAAGTTGCATTTAAAAAATAGTAGTATAAAATCCAACTTCACCATTAAGCAGGATTTTGTATCACCATTCTGGCCATACTATATATGACCTAGCTACTCCTTTCAGATCAGGGTCTACCACTTAAATAGTATATGAGGGTATCCCTAATGCTATACTATGAAAGGAGCATGCCTCAAGGTAGTGTAAAAACACACTTCGGAGTTTTACACTACCAGGACAAATAGAACACACATGTTCTTGTCTTGCCTTTTAGCTACATAGCACCCTACCCTATGGCAGTTATGGGTGACTTATACGTAGAAAAAGGGGAGTTTAAGGCTTGGTAAGTACTTTTAAATGGCAAATAAAAGTGGCAGTGAAACTGCACACACATGCACTGCAGTGGCAGGCCTGAGACATGGTTAGGGGTCTACTTACGTGGGTGGCACAGCCAGTGCTGCAGCCCACTAGTAGCATTTAATTTACAGGCACTTGTCACATGTAGTGCACTTGACTAGGGACTTACAAGTACAATAAATAAGCCAATTGGGTATGAGCCAATGTCACCATGTTTTAAGGAGAAAGCTTATGCACTTTAGCACTGATTAGCAGTGGTAAAGTGTGCAGAGTCCTAAAGCCCGCAAAAATGAGGTCAGAAAAAGAGGAGGAAGGAAAAAAAAGTTTGGGGGTGACCCTGCAGAAAGGCCATTTCCAACACCAGACATAGGCAACTGGTTATGTGGGTCTGGAAGTCATTGAATAATGTGCGTGGCAACTGGTCGAGGTAATGCTGCAGTACAAAACACGAGGGAGGGACAGCATTTTAAAGGACCCCCCCACCCTGCCACTGAAAACTGTAGCGTGGACCACTCCCCCATGTCCTGGTGCATCCTGCCAAGTAATAGAAGTATATTCAGTTCCCAATATCTCTGCTCAGCGAGGGCCACGGTCATGCCAATACAGCAGAAACAGTCCCCTGCCACCCACAATCTAGAGTCCACTCTTGTCGGTCCAACTTCCCTTGAATAAGCACCAGTGTTGAATTCCCCCAGTTGACTCTGAGTCCTTAGGCATCCCAATAGAGTGCTGACATTTCCATGAGTTTATGTGTGTGTCCTGTTACCTCTGGAGAAAGAGGAGCATGTCGCTGGCATACAGCGACACACTGTCTTCCATCGCTTACTTTTATTCAGACTCATTCTGAGGCCTATTCAGATAAGCTCTGGCAATAGCTTCATCACCAGAGCAAAAATAGAGGGGAGAGGGGGCACCACTGTTAGGTGTCCCTCTCTACAGGTAACTTCTGAGACATCATGTCATTCACTCGTACCTGAGTTGACAGATCAGTGTACAAGATGGTCACCCACTTCCTGAACCTAGGTCCAAACACATCTTACAGAGAACCATGAAGAGAAAAGGCCAGTGGGCTGTGTTGAGGCCCTCTCTATGTTCACTAACAGCGGGGTGGATCACTCTGTAGCTCTCCAGAGGGAGAGAGCCCCCTATGTAATAGGAAAAGGCATTGCCAAGAGCCTCTACTTGGCACAAAACCATTCTTTTCAGTGTGGATCACCAAACTTATCTCGGTGGCCAGCAGTGCAGCTAGCACCTTGGCCAGGATTTTTCTCTTTGGTTTGATGAGCGAGATACAGGACCCACAGTCATTTGGGAGTTTATCAGGTTTCAGTATTATCATGAGTGTAGCACAGCTCAGGTCTGGAGGGAGCCTCCCCCAGGGAAAACACATCTTTGTACAGCCCAGCAAATGCGGGACCACTAAAGTGGAGTATCGCTTGTACAACTCCAGAGGAAATTGAATAGGGCCCAGGGCCTTCCTGGGGGGCATTGCAGAAATTGCCTGCTGCACCTCTTCAGCTGCAAAGTGGAGATCTAAGTCGCTACTCTTTGAGGCTGAAACTTTTTGTACTGGCAGATCATGGACAATAGGGTGGGCCTGCTCCAAAGCGGGAGGGTCCCAGCCGGTGTATAGAACTAAAATATGCAAAGCACATTCTCCCACCAAGAGGTCAGTCCCCCACAGCATCACACCCTGGAAGTGTGCTGCCTGGGCAACAGGCTGCACGGATGATCTGCCGTTGCCAGCCAATAGATCAGCTTGCCCGCCTTGTCCACTGTTTTGTACACCCACCTCTGGGAGTGGAGCCAACTGTGCTTCGCATAGTCTGGCAACTTCTGTCGAAGCTCCCGGTGAGCCTGGTCAAGACTACGTTGCGGTACCATGAGGGGGAAGCCTGAGCCCACCTCACATCCAGCTGCAGCAGCTCTCACTCCCTGTGCCAGTTGCACCCACTTATGGATGAGAAAGCCCAGCCCCTAAAGACCATCTTAAATTCCTCCCAGAGGTCCGTGAGAGAGGAGGCCATGCCCTTGTTAAGTTCGAAGTAATCTGTGATAGCTCCCCTAATCTCTTCCATGAAGTCGCCATCCTGGAACCTCCAGGCATTCAACCTAAGAGTCCATGTTCACCCTGCTGCCTACCCCCAACTGCCAATAAGACAGAAGAATTATCTGAGAGCCGCCTTGGGAGAATTCCAGACTGTGTCACGTTGCCCACGTCTGAGGAGCACAGCAGAAGATAGTCCAGGTGGGAGGAGGTGCCATGTGGGGGGGAATAGTATGTGTATTGTCACCCAGTGCCTCTGCCCAAGATTAGAGGCACATAGTGTCAGGACAAAGGTTATGTCTGCCACCGGATCCACGACCGTGTTGAAGTCCCCTCAGTAGTGTAATCCCTGGTGTGGCCTCTGCCAGTTGATGGACCACCAGCTCAAGCATTCCTTCCAAAGGTTGCAGAGGAGCATGCACACTAGCCCGTGTCCATGATGCACCATTGAGTGTCCCACACAGGATTAAAAGTCTCTCTAAGGAGTCTGTGATCACATTTTGCACCACCAGTGGGAGGGTCTTACTGAGCAGAATGGTCACACCCCTACACCCCTTGTGTAATCCAAGTGGCAGACTCTGGAATACCTATGATAACCCAAGAACAAACAGTTAATGTCCTGAAGGTGTATTTCTTGAAGCAGGGTGGTACCGCCTGGCATAGGTCAGGACCGTCCCCCATTTTATCTTGTCACTGAGGCCATTCACATTCAAAGTGACAACAATGTGCTCCCATCTGGGGCCTATGGCTGTGTCTTTCCTCACTGCAACCTACAATACCAGCAATACTTGTTGAAAAAAGCAGAATGGTGCCCAGAGCCTCAAACATGCTGAAACATATGGCACTGCAACAGACACACTTGGGGGTCCACAACCGGTAGAAGCCATGTACCTCCCTTTCTCCAGCCCTGTCACGCAACTGTAAAAGTAACCAAGTCCCCCAAAAAACACAAGTAAACAAAAGCAGGGGTTAGGCTACCCAGGCCCCTAACATAACTGTTGATCAAAACATTGTGCCCACCAATGGAGCCACCCAAAATGCCTGGTAGTCCTCAAGGAGGCTGCTATTTACGCCCTTCCCTCTTCCATACCCAGGGGACCCTTCTGACAACTTCAATCACAGATGTTTTGGGCAGAAAGGCATCACCTCCTCTGAACTGTGCCTCCATCTGTTCCTCCTAGTGCAGCAGGTAAAAAGCTGCAATGCAAAAGCAGTTGATTCACTACATGGAGTAGCGGGTAGGCGCAAACCCCCAAGCCTGAGGACCAGTGCCCCTCTACCCAAGCATTCTCTGGAGTGTCAAAAAAGAGGGTCCGCTCATTATGGGTGACTTTCAGGCTCATGGGGAATTGGAGCATGTATTGTATTTGCATGGCCCTAAGCTTTCCCTTGATGCCCAGCAAGGTGCTTCTAGACCTTCAAAGTATAGTCAGGTAAGAACATGACCTGGGCCCCCCACAATGTAGCTTTCCAAGAGCCCGGGACTCCCGAAGAATCACATCTCTATCCATAACATTGAGCTGGCTATTATCGGCCTCGAGGGGGCCCAGGGGGTAGCCTGGACATGAGGGACAGGTGTGCCAGCTCCACAACAAAGCAATTGGACAGAACCCCCTTTGGGACCAATGAACACTTTCCAGTTAGAGATGAAGGCAGTAGGCCTAGAACCCTCCACATTCTTTGCTTTAGTCAACAGGAGGCCCACTTTACGCTGGAGCATGGCCAACGTGATGTGGAAGGTCTTTGTCCCAACCGCAACCACCGACAGTGCTCCCCTCCATCTCCAAGACCATATTGCTTAGATCCTGGCAGAGAAGGGACAGGTGGAGGCTGAGCTCCCAGATCTCCCCATTATCGAGGGCCAGGTGTCATAAGTGGCCAGCAAGATAGATATTGTAAAGTCTGCCTGGGTACCCACCAGCTGCAGACCATTTCTGTTACACTCTTTCCTGTCTCCAGCTGAATGGGTGAATATGTTGATTTTCCCTTGAGTGGTGGGCCTCTTTGTTCTTGCCCATACCATCACTACGCATTAGCCTGTCCAGATATGAGAAACTGGGGGGGCTGTAACAGCCCCCGCTGCAGTCCAGATATCAAGGGGAGGGAGAGAAAGAAGGAGAGTGAAGGAAGGAGGGGGCATGCTGCCCCGACACTCCACTGTGCCCCGCCATCGCCTCTAAACATTTCAAGGACCTCAGGGCAGTCCCACCTCTTTCATTGCTGGCAGTCATCCAGCACCAGCCCTGCCGCTCACCTCTGGGCCTTCTCTTGGGGGCTGAGACCAACACTCCAGCCCCAGGGGCCCACTCATTCCCCAGCCTCTCCAAAGCTGGGCGCAGCAACATTCAGGGACCTACAAGGTCCAGGTCATTAGCCAAAGCCCCTGGTCCGTAGTTAGTTCCTGTGATCACTCTGACTGCCCACTTGGTGTCTTACACGGGGCCCACTTAGTGCTCTCTTCTTCTGTTTGAGGGCCCCCACCTGTCAAGCCCTCTAGGGCTCACTGTCAAGAAGTCCTTGGGCACACTCCCTCCTTTGCAATCCTTCCGGTCCTCCAGGCGGGTGGCTATGAGCACCAATGCTCACCTCAAAACATTTGGGGGCCAAGTACTGCTCCAGGCCCCCCTTGCCACCACACCACTGGGTGTAGGCTCTGCCTCACCCAGGCCTCACTCAATTGGCACCCTCACAGCCGCTTGTCGCGCGGACTATCCTACAGGAATGGGAGCTCCCTTTTTTCCCACCAGCCCCAGTGGCCACAGCTGCTGCTGCCCCTCTGCACCATGCCAGGGGCTCCTGCTGGTTCTGCTGCTCTGTGGCTGCTTGCATGCTGCCCGGTAATTGCTGCCTCAGGCTGCACCTCTACTGTACTGCCATGGCTACAGGCCAGAGAAAAAGCTCTTTTAGCTGCTCGGGAGACAGAGGCTCGGCACCACCGTATCGACCCCTAGATTAAATGTGCCAGATTATGATGGATTGTGCCAGGGCAGAACCATCAGCCACCCCATAAAGATATTGTTGAGCTAAACATATGTATAAAGTAAATAATCAGCTGGACCTCTGTTTTTCTAGTCTATTCTCTTCAAAGTTTTTCACTCTCCTCACCACACGTTTAATGAATTTATCTCACTTGTGATGTGTTCAAGATGTGCATGACTTTTCAACTAGGCAGCTCTACCATTCTATTACTTCAGCATGTGACTTCATAAGTTCATGTAAATTTACCAAACCATTTTAACCTTGTGCACCTTTAATCTCTAGTTTTCTCATTTTGATTTCAAGAAGTGTTGATTTGTTCAGCAGAACTTTTCCTCACCACTTTGACATTTTTAATACGTGCACCCACATCATCAAGGTAAAGGCCTCCTCATTTCTGTAGTCCCCCACTCTACCCTCTTTTTCCCTAAAGTAACTTTTGACCTCCTCCCCAATTGTCTCTCCAGATGCTACGCCATCGGGTTGGATCACTCAAGCAGATGCCACATACTCATGATTCAGGAGATGTTGCAGCATTCAACACTACCTCATGTGCAAGCAAAAATGTTGAAAAGGAGCAAAAGTGGTTAGGAGCTTTCAGTATTCATTGTTCCTCAATAGTTTCTTAACTTTTGTGGTAAGTCTTCAGGACCCGGTCTGCAATCATTCCCATGATTCAGTCCTCCAATCTACTTTCCTTTCACAAACACCTGAATTTGCAGCCCCAAAGTCATCCACAGAGATCAAAAACCAATTCAAATGATTCCTGAGTAGGCCACCAATAAGTGCACACTAGGTTTCCCTCAGACTGCTAGATTGCTTCCCCAAATAGTCCTCAGAAGTAGCAACGTTCATGTTAATGGTTTCCCTTGATGTCAGGGTCTTCCTTCCCTCTCAGGTCTCAACTTTCAATAATAATGTTCTTCCCACTCCCAGTTGGCAAATACAACTCTAACCCCATCCCATTACCCTTGGGAGGGGGCGGAAACTGTCACTGACAAATACAAACTATACTGTGTGCCAGTGGTATGCCACAAAACCGAGTCCTGCATTCACCACAGCGCCCATCAGTCCTCCAACTCTCACCTGGCTTCGCAGGATGATGCAGCTTTTCCTCACAGCCACAACTGTTGGCAGTAGGGTCGCCATTTCTCAAAGAAATCAAAGAGATCAGCTTAAGCCACGGTTCAATTTGAGGCCAAGACAAGGTTTCACTTTCCTTATCCCCAGCACATTCCATTACACTTGGCATTTCATTCACTGCAAGCTGTGGGTCTCCTCCTTCCAGAGCCCCAACAGATGTGCTTCTGCTAAACTTTCATAGAAAGGTCAGGTAAGACATGTATTGCTGTCCAACTAGTAGGATCATAATTGACACCAGTGAACACTGAGTACACAACACCATCTTGTTGTTCACATCTCCAAATTAGCCTGGGAACCTGTGCAACGGAAACTGAAATTCTGCACACTACTACTAACATTATGCAGATATTTTGGTTTTTCCTAACTTTCTGGTTTTAAGACCCTTCTGAAGCTTATCTGGTAAAGCTAATATTTAAGAAAGTATTCCAAATGAATACGGCGTCTGGCAATTTGTCTCTAGTTGTTATGGCTCTCTGTTTCATTCTAGTGTGCACCCCTTACTAAATCTCCCAATTTTGTTGTTTTTCTCCTTTTACCTCCATCGAGTTCATGGCTCATACCTGCTTTCCTATTGTTGTCTTTATGCTTGTCTCTGGCACCTTCAAGTGTCCTTCCTCTTGTGAGTGGTCTCAGCTGCTGTTCTGCAGTGGCGTCTAGAGACTCTCTGCTGAAAGCATGGTCTGTACAGGTTAACATTAGCACTCAACACCAGAAATGTTAAGTGTGAGTCTTCGTTGTACTACTAATACATTCCACCGAACCATATTGGATACTCACCTGTGGTTTCCTGCTTAATTCCACCCAGTGCAACAAGTTCTCAAGCTCCTATCCATGAGTCCTTTGGTACAGCTCATGAGTCACGATAAGTCCTGTCTAAAAGTGAACTCCACTCCGCTGTATTTTCTGTCACCCTTCTCCACCAATTTCCAAATTGATACAGTGAGCAGGCAGTTCCCTCTTTCCTCATTTGCAAAGCAACTCAGGGATGGTAATGATTTTAAGATGGACTTCACACCTGGAACCTGAGAAATGGTAATATCAAGCAATCAATGAAAGTAAAGGCTTAGGATATGGATGAAGGGTCTGATGAAAGGGTTCTGACAATCATCTCCCTAAGGAAGAGCCTTGTCCCATTTTATCCCCTTCATAGGTTTACCTTTCCTTTTACCTTTATTAGTAGATAACCATTGTGGAAGCTTTTGTTTCACCTGTCTTTCCACCAACTAATCCCTTTCAGAAGATATTATGGGGGTCATTACAACATTGGCGGTAAAAGCCGCTTACCGCCGTGCAGAAGACCTCCTATACACCACCGTGGCCGCGGAATACCGCCACAGCTATTATGACCTACATCTCGAAATCCGAAAAAATTCAGACACCCACACACGTCCGCCACACCAAAGGTCAGTGATAAACTGGAAAAAACAAAACCGACACCGTCACGCCAACAGAAACATGCCCATGCTATCACGACCCGCGAATCCAGGCGGCGGTCTTTCAACCGCGGTATTCCATTGGCGGTACACACCGCCGCGCTCAAAATACACACACATCTCCAAAACACCGCTACATTGGAAATTTCGAAAGACACACACCTGATACACATATACACGCCACTCCCACACACTCAATACTATATAAAACACACATCACCCACAAACCCCTACGACCAAAAATTTTCACGAAGGCCAGAGAGACAGCACAGCATAGACAACCCCACCATACAGAGGCACACAACACCATCACCCACACAACTTCAACGCACAAAACACCACACACCACTACATATCACCACACTCATCACCACATACACCACTCCACACATCACCTACACCACCCCATGGCACGGCAAAGACACCCCAGGTTCTCGGAGGAGGAGCTCAGGGTCATGGTGGAGGAAATCGTACGGGTAGAGCCACAGCTATTTGGAGCACAGGTGCAGCACACCTCCATTGCAAGGAGGATGGAGCTATGGCGGAGAATAGTCGACAGGGTCAACGCAGTGGGACAGCACCAAAGAAATCGGGAGGACATCAGGAAGAGGTGGAACGTCCTACGGGGAAAGGTGCGTTCCGTGGTCTCCGGGCACAACATCGCGGTACAGCGGACTGGCGGCGGACCCCCACTTCCTCCCCCACAACTAACAACATGGGAGGAGCAGGTCTTGACCATTATGCATCCTGAGGGCCTCGGAGGAGTCGGTGGAGGAATGGACTCTGGTAAGTCAAATCTTAACTATCATATCCCCCCACCCTACCTGCATGCCATCACATACCCCCACCCTCACCCTCACCCCTATCACTCCAGCTCCTCACATATGTACTAATAACACAAACCACCCATCCCAACATTAAGCCCTGCATGACACAACAAAGCATGGACACCCATCACTAAAGCATGCCCACTGTACATACCCATAACACCCCCCCAACCATCATCACACAAGCCCTTACACAGGAATGCTAGCACTGGGGTACACACTCACCCACCCATTGCACAACATGACACACACAGATGCAATAATCATGCCTTTCCACCCCTGCAGGACCACTACCCAAAGTCACCAGACAGGAGGGTCCAGACATCTCTACCCCACCCACAGAAGAGGCCAACAGTGATGACAGCAGCTCTGTCCAACTGGATCCAGATGACCAGCCCGGACCATCGTGGGCCTCGGGACAGTCGGTTCCCCACACCCAGTCACAGGCCACCACAGACCTTCCACCCTCTGGTAACACCAGCACAGCACCCACCCAGCGGGCCCATACCTCCGTACCCAGGACACGTCAATCAGCTGTGTGTCCACCACTACAGGGAACCCAGGATAACCCACCACCCCAACAACAACAGGGACCTGGGGGCAGTGGCAGTGGGCACACGGTCCAGGGGACGGAGGCCCAGGAACACAGGGGAACTGGGAGGGCTGCTGTGCGACAGGGGGCGGACAGGCCAAGGGAACCCACTCTCCACGAAGCTCTCTCCTCCATCATGGGAGCATACCACCACTCCCAGGAGACAATGGCAACGGTCCTGGACAAGTTTCAGAAGACCCAGCGCCTGCAGGAGGAACAGCATTTGGGCTTCAGGGAGGAACTCAGATCCATCAACTCCACCCTGGGCACTATCGTAGGGGTGCTGAAGGAGATACTGAACACCAGGAGGGACACCGTGACACTCCAAGGGGCCCCTGACACTAGCATGGACGAAGAACTGCCCACCACCTCCGCCAGCGCTAGTGGACAGGAGGCACCGCCACAGGACCACCACACCAGCACCCCACCCCCTGCAAACGGAGAACCACCCCGCAAGCGGTCCCTGAGATCCAGGAACAGGACAGAGAACGATGCCAAGACCCCCGCCAAGAAATGAGACCACCCTGATTCTCATCCCACGGTCCCACTTTGTAACCCTGTCCATATTGGAACTGCCCCAGCTCCACTTCCTATGCCCATATGGGCAGTGCACCTGTGAGACTAATAGACTGGACTCTGCCATGGACATTCCTCCACCAACACCCCTCACCATTTTACCACCCCCTCCAATATTTAGCACTGCAATAAACACCCTGGAACCACAAAACAATCTGTAGTCAGTCTGTGATTTTGAAAATGTGTATTACCAATGACAGTGACAAAATCCGTTCTCAAATGTAATGTCAACATACCTATGTCACACATCTCAAGTCCATGAGGAATCTAAGCAGATGACACGTTGGTAACCACACCTTTGAAACAGTAAGGGAAATGTACAACTCAGTTACCATATACTGGTTGAAATCGACAGACAGGATAGAGGATAGAAGTGTGAAAGTACTTGTAGTAGACAGGAATGTGTTCTCACCTGTGTGTCACTGGAAATATTGCTGGATAACTGAGTCCCTCTTGTCAATGTCTTCTTCCTCTGCTTCTTCCTCATCACTGTCCACAGGCTCCACAGCTGCCACAACACCGCCATCTGGACCATCCTCCTGCAGAAAAGGCACCTGTTGTCGCAAAGCCAGATCGTGAAGCATACAGCAGGCCACGCTGATCTGGTACACCTTCCTTGGTGAGTAGAATAGGGAACCACCTGTCATATGGAGGCACCTGAACCTGGCCTTCAGGAGGCCGAAGGTCCTTTCTATCACTCTCCTAGTCCGCCCATGGGCCTCATTGTAGCGTTCCTCTGCCCTGGTCCTGTGATTCCTCACTGGGGTCAGTAGCCATGACAGGTTGGGGTAACCAGAGTCCCCTAATAGCCACACCCGGTGCCTCTGGAGTTGACCCATCACATAAGGGATGCTGCTATTCCGCAGGATGTAGGCGTCATGCACAGAGCCAGGGAACATAGCATTTACCTGGGAGATGTACTGGTCTGCCAAACATACCATCTGTACATTCATCGAATGATAACTCTTCCGGTTCCTGTACACCTGTTCACTCCTATGGGGGGGGACCAGAGCTACATGGGTCACATCAATGGCACCTATGATGTTAGGGATATGTCCCAGGGCATAGAAGTCACCTTTAACTGTTGCCAAATCCTCCACCTGAGGGAAAACAATGTAGCTCCGAATGTGTTTCAGCAGGGCAGACAACACTCTGGACAACACGTTGGAAAACATAGGCTGGGACATCCCTGATGCCATGGCCACTGTTGTTTGAAATGACCCACTTGCTAGGAAATGGAGCACTGATAGCACCTGCACTTGAGGGGGGATCCCTGTGGGATGGTGGATTGCTGACATCAGGTCAGGCTCCAACTGGGTACACAATTCCTGGATTGTGGCACGGTCAAACCTGTAGGTGATGATTAAATGTCACTCCTCCATTGTCAACAGGTCCACCAGCGGTCGGTACACCAGAGGATTCCGCCATCTCCTCACATGTCCCAGCGGACGGTGCCTAGGAAGGACAACAGTGACCACAGAGTCAACCAACTCAGAGATATGTACCCACAGTCTACACAGAACACGAAACATAATCCAAAAAGTTGTCTGTATGTGTGTTGAGTCTAGGCCTAGGTATGTGTGACGCAGTTGAAAATGAAGCCATGTGGGCCCCTGAAATGGCGGCTGCCTGACCTCTAAACTGGGACAATGAGATGTGAGGTAACTGCGCTGGCGTTGTACACCGTCGCGGTAGGCAGTCGAAGACCACGCGCAATGCTGCATTGGTTAACATTGGACCCTATGGGTCCCAGGAACCAATGACGAAGTGTGCCGGCGGTGATGATACGCACCGCTGCGGACGTCACCGCCGCGGACGTGACCGCCATTTTCTATCAGTTCAATTACTCAATACCTGATCTTCAACAGGAGAGGACCTACACTGCAAGTGCTGCTGTGACCTCGGTCTGGAAGAGACAATGGCTCGTGCTTCTGGGGATAGGGCCCCTGCCTTCACTGCACAGTAGTTGGAGAAGCTCGTGGACGGGGTCCTCCCCCAGTACTAGCTACTCTACGGTCCTCCAGACCAACAGGTAAGTACACAGGGAGCACGTTGTATGGGCTATGCCTGAGTGGAGGGGGCTGGTTGTAAGAAGGAAGGGGCCACAGTTCTGCGTGCATGAAGGAGTGTGAATGCATGTGCCACATGGCAAGGGTAGGGATGTGGGCCACCCACTTTGACGGTGCAGTTGGTAATGACTTCTCTTCTTCCCCTGTCCATGTCATGTAGGTCAGCACCCACCAGAAGAAGGATATCTGGCGTGCCATTGCCAAGGACGTCCGGACCCTGGGGGTCCACCAGAGACGGAGCACCTACTGCCGTAAAAGATGGGAGGACATTCGCCGCTGGAGCAAGAAGACGACGGAGGCTCAGCTGGGGATGGCCTCCCAATGTGGGAGCGGTGCCCGCCGCACCATGACCCCCCTGATGTTCCGGATCATGGCGATGGCCTACCCTGAGTTGGATGGGCACTTGAGGGCATCACAGCAGACACAAGGGGGTGAGTCAAACATCATTCTGCTGAATTTGCGCGCAGTGAAGGTGTCTGGGTGGGGGAGGAGGGCTGTGGGTTTCCCTAGGCCAGGGCGAGTTCCGTAGGCTAGGCCCCTCCGTAATGCAGGCCATGTGGCATTCCACCCCACCTCTTTAGAGTGCCAAATACAGGTATACATGCCCCTGTGTCATCTATGTGTGCAGATGTCGACCATAGCCATGTAGGACCTATCCCAGGATTTGCATCTGTAGAGCCCAACAGCGCAGCGTAGTGCAGGGGGCTGCTGTGTCTGTATTGTCCGCCAACCATAGCGGTAAGCCATGCACTCAACCTGTCTTTCTTCTGTTGTCCCCCCCCCTTTTTTTGGTCTCCCTGTTCTTGTGTGCATCAGCATCATCAGGCGGAGGTACAGTAGCACCGGAGCACGAGGGAGCTGCATCCCACATGGCCATGGAGGGCCACACCACGGACTCAGAATACACCAGTGGGACTGAGGGCAAGGGGAGCTTCACTGCGGTCACCGGATCTGCAACCAGCGACACAGACTCGTCCTCTGATGGGAGCTCCCTTGTGGTGGCCGCAAAATCTGTGCCCCCCACTTCTACAGGTACAGGCGCCACCCCCCCTACAGCACTGCCCTCCCAGCAGCCCCTCAGCCTTCGCCCCGTGCCCGCTTACCCAGGAGGGTGGGCATCCCCTTCGCCCCAGGCACCTCAGCCCCTGCCCCTGTCACCTCTGCTGCCCTCAGTAAGGAGGCCATTGACCTCCTCAGGTCCCTCACTGTTGGGCAGTCTACCATTTTGAATGCCATCCAGGGTGTAGAAAGGGAATTGCAACACACAAATGCATTCCTGGAGGGCATTCATTCTGTTCAGGCTGTCCTTCATCGAACCCTGCAAACTCTGGCCTCAGCACTGATGGCAGCCATTGTCCCTGTCTCTAGCCTCCCCCCTCCAACTTCCTCCACCCAGACCCAATCCCCTGTACCCCTGCCTATCCCAAGCACACCATCAGACCAGCCTGCACACACCTCAACACACAAGGGAAGCTCAGGCAAACATAAGCACCACACATCCCACAGGCACTCACGTAAGCATCACACACATACAGACACAGCAACATCCACTGCCTCCGTTGTGTCCCCCTCCTCGTCGTCTCCCTCCTCCCTCCCAGTGTTGTCTACACTCTCACCTGCATGCACTACCACTACAGCCACTATGTCCCACACCAGCACACCCACCACCACACCCCACTAACGTGCAGTCACCACCCCCACTACCATTTACATGTCCCCTGTGTCCTCTCCCAGTGTGTCTGTGATGCCCCCTCCCAAAGTACACAAACGCAGGCACACACCCACCCAACATACATCCACCTCACGACAGCCTACAGCGCATGCACCTGCACCCAAAGCCACAAAAGTTACACCTCTTACAACCACCTCCTCTACCTCCACTCCCAGACCCTCTCCAGCTACCCGTCCCAGTGTACCGAAGAAACTTTTCCTGACCAAGCTTGACCTCTTTCCCACCCCCCCCTCCAATTCATAGGTCCCGTACTAGCACCTCAGCCAAAAGATCTCGGGTACCAGTGGTGCCTGTTAGAGGTATGTGGAGTGCACTGGGCACCAGGGCAGCCAGTGTGACACAGAGCCACAGCACAGCCAGTCCCCCCCCTGTGAAGCACCAGAAGTTGGACAGTGCCCGGCGGGAGTGGGGGAAGACTCCAGCCAGCAAAGCCGCTCACAAGGGTCCCGGGGGGAGTGTCCACTCAGCTGTGACTCCTCCCAAGGTGGAGAAGGGGCAGAAGAAATCGCCAAAGTCTGGGAAGAGCAGCACGGCGGAGAAGACCGCCATCATCCCCGCTGCCCAGGAGGCCACCGCCAGCCCCATCGTCACTGGCCAGGAGGCTACCGCCAGAGTCAGTGCCCAGGAGGGCAGCCCCATCGTCACTGGCCAGGAGGCCACCGCCAGAGTCAGTGCCCAGGGGGGCAGTCCCATCTTCACTGGCCAGGAGGCCACCGCCAGAGTCAGTGCCCAGGAGGGCAGCCCCATCGTCAGTGGCCAGGAGGCCACCACCAGCCACAGCCCAACTGCCCAATGAAGGACCGCCAGCCCCAGCCCAGCTGGGCAATGAAGGACCGCCATGGCAAGCACCGCTGAACAGGTCAGACGCTGCAAACTCAAGCACCGCTGAACAGGGCAAAGACCGCTGAACAGGGCAAAGACCGCCATGGCAAGCACCGCTGAACAGGTCAGACACTGCAAACTCAAGCACAGCTGAACAGGGCAAAGACCGCTGAACAGGGCAAGGACCGCCAACTCAAGCACCGCTAGCCCATGAGCGGCAGGGCCAGTGACGGAACTGGGACTGTCACGGGGAGAGTGATGCACTCTGGGCACCAGTCCCCCTCCAGAACCAGTGGAGACATGCATCCACTACCTCTGTCCTTAACAGGATGAAGAACTCTGGGCACCAGTCCCCCTCCAGAAACAGTGGAGACATGCATCCACTACCTCTGTCCTTCACAGGATGAAGCACTCTGGGCACCAGTCCCCCTCCCGAACCAGTGGAGACGTGCATCCACTACCTCTGTCCTTCACAGGATGAAGCACTCTGGGCACCAGTCTCCCTCCAGAACCAGTGGAGACTGTCATCCACTTGAGACACTGTGGCTTTGCACTCCCCAGGATGGTCCAGTGGGCAAACCACCCACTGTAGAGACTTGAGAGACTGTGGCTTTGCACTCCCCAGGATGGTCCAGTGGGCAAACCACCCACTGTAGAGACTTGAGAGACTGTGGCTTTGCACTTCCCAGGATGGTCCAGTGGGCAAACCACCCACTGTAGAGACTTGAGAGACTGTGGCTTTGCACTCCCCAGGAAACATCAATGGGCATGGAGCCCCGTCGTGGATCTGGCGTGGTGCACTCATCCGGCTGCGGTGCCTTCCCTTCCCCCTGAGGTGCCTGTTGTATTTCTATCTGATGCCCCAGCAGTGTTCTCTCCGTTTTTATCAGGTATCTGATGTGGGCCTCGCTCATGCATTTTGGGCCCAGTGGTCCACGGACAATGAATGGTGCATTACCTGTACTACTAATCGTGATGTATATTTTGTTGAATGTGTATATATATCTGTAGATATTTGCTTCCTGTATTTTGATATAGTACAATGGTTGAACTCATTTCCTTTTGTCTTTGCATTCTTCCGGGGGGGGGGGGGTTGGGGGTTGTTACTGTAATGTTTGGATATGCATTTGTGTGTGTTGTAGTGGGTGAGGGTCGGGGTGGGAGTGGGTGTGTTGCGTGTGTTTGTCCCTGACTTTTGCCTCCCCCCTCCCCTATGTCTTAGGTGCAGTACTCACCGTTGTCTTCGGCGCCGGCGTTGATGATGGTCGTACAGGAGCAGGAAGACTAGTGCAGGAAGGATTTGGAGTTCCGGCTCCATGGTGTCCTCCTTCCTCGTGGAGTGTGTAGAGGTGAGCGTTTTCCCTTTGAAATGGCTGTTTCCGCCGCGTTTTTATCCACGGTGAATCCGCCCCGGAAAATGTGGCAGATTGGTAGGTTGTGATACTGTGGGCGGTACTTTGTCTCCCGCCTGTCTGTTGGCGGTGACCGCTGCGCTGTTTGTCTGTACCGCCGTGGCGGTCGGAGTGTTAAAGTGGCTGTCTTTGTTGGCGGTTTCTGCCACGGTCATAATTCCCATTTTTTTACCGCCGGCCTGTTTGTGGTCTTACTGCCGCTTTAACACCGTCCGCCAGGGTTGTAATGACCCCCTATATCTCAGTCTGAAATTCCTTAAGTATCTGAAACATTCTGGCCCTAATGAAGAGGCACAGTAATCTCTAGACTAATGTAGCCTCTGTATTCGTATTCAATGAAAGCCCTCTTGTTAGGTTTTTCTGATCTTTTAAGTGACTGACAGGATTCCGAATACCTCCCATCCCTCCATTTTGGCACTACATGAAAAGAGAGGTCTACCACTTGCTGCATCTCCATACTCCTGTCCAGGTAAATAGGCATTCCTTCACACTTTAGCTGGTGAATAGTGACAAAAGTTTAATTCTTAACAAAATAGAGTGCTATGTTGAGCAATTTAAAATGTTTTACTGAAGCTAATAACAAAAAGAATGTCAGGTTCCGAGTCCTAACGATGAGACTTGAGCAATAGTCCCAGTGCATCCCTACAAACTATTTCACTCTGTAGGAAATATCAAAACTACTAATCCTAGGCTCTAGGGAAATAGTGGAAGATGGGGTAGGGAAAGGCATAGAAAACAAATTACCCCAATTCTGGTCCAGCTTAGCATTCTCAAAACTGTACATGCAGAGGGGACCATTCAACTTACATTTGTGAGTAATTTACATAGGTAATTTACTCTTATATTTTTTAATATTTCTACTACTTTAGGCTTTTCCCAAAATCTGAGTGTAAAGTTACTCAGAAGGGTAGACTTACATGTCACCATGTCTGAAAAGGGAGAGGAGCCAAATTTATGAGTGCCTTTTCAGTCCACTACCAAACATGGCCAATTACTGATACTACAACACCCTCCCATGGAAAATTATAGAGGTAGGCTCTTAAAATAAAACACCATAGGAAATGATGTTAAATTAAATTATGTAAAATAGGTATTAACATAAATAAATATAACTTATTGTTAAAAATACCTAACATAAACATTTATTATCTACCTATAAAATATTTTAACAATATGTTTTGAATGAACAAGTTAAAGTAAAACTCATGTTTATTAAAACATAACTAAATTCCTTTAAATTAAGTATATGCATCAATTTTAATAATAGTTAATGCTTAATAAATAAAATATTTATTTTACTTTAGGTGAGATTTTTTCAATTGATATCTGCAACCACTTGCAATGGTATGTTATACTAATAATTTATAGAGTGCTCTGTCACCTAGGTAAAAGCATCCTGTTGCTGACTAAAGGTAAGTGAAAACTTAGGGCCTGATTTAGAGTTTGGTGGATGGGTTACTCTGTCACAAACGTGATGGATATCCTGTCTGCTGTGATGTCCATAGGATATAATGGAATTGTAATATGGTGGACTGGATATCCGTCACGCTTGTGACAGTTTTACCCCATCTGCCAAACTCTAAATCAGGTTATTGATCAGAATAGCCACAGTAAACATAAATGGGTCTGATTCACAAAGGGCCTCTGCACTCATGGCAGAGGCCCCGCAGTCATATGAGTAACTGCAGTGCGGAGGTCCTGCCCCAAATGCAAGGCCCCCGCAATGACTGCAAGGCTTCCTCCACAAGAGCAGAGGACTTTTGTGCATCGGACCTAATAAATTGTTAAATGTTAGAAGTAAAGGAGGTAATGCTCAAGCGTAGAGTCCAGTGCTGGGACATTCCAGAAGGCAGCTCTTTGTTAGAATGACACATTTATTAGAGTACTGATTCATATGATATAATAAAGGTAGGTCGATTCTTTTATACTCCCATTTTCACATTACAATGATGTACATTCTGTAAGACCAAACAATTTGTATCCGAGGGCATATTTATAATACCATATAACTACAACTTCTGAAGATCTACAAAATTAAACAATAGTAAATTCACAAATTGAGAATAACAATACAGCCAACACATGTTTTGGGACATTTGTTGCAATTTTAAGGCTAGCAACAAAATGAGAAGACAACATACTATGAAGTATACAAAATTAAACAATCGGAAATCATAAATCTTACATTCCACTTAGAACCTCTACTGAATATCCCTGATAATGTTTTTCAAGGTTCTCTCTGTATTATTGTTTTCTCTGTCTAGAACACGTTTCACTTCTTTTGAGGCAGTATCTCCTGCTTTGACTTCACATCTATTCTTTTGCTGCCTGAGGTCTCATTCAAAACATTGTTCACAACATTAGAGATAGGTTTATGTCTGTTACAGCGGGTCGATGATAGAAGGGCTCTAAGACTCAGGTAAGTGATAAGGTGTATTTATTTAAAGGTTCTTATAGGTGTCACAGTATCTCAGTGTTCTCTTAGTCCGTATTCTTTCTTTGTCCTTTTCACAGCTCCCTGGTCGACTGGCGGAGGTCTTCTGACGCGTCTTTCTACCCTCTCCCCTCCTGCCGCCCCTTTCCCGTTTGAACAACTGGCAATCCCTCAGAAGGGACTGTACCTTGGTGAGCCATGCCCCTCCTCGGAGTGTGTCCTGCCTCGGTTCCTGGTTCCTCAGGCCTTCTGCTGTATTCACACCATCAGGATTCTCTGTTTTCGCCCTGGGCTTCTCCTGGTCATTCCTCTCCGTATCCGGGGGTTCTGATCAGTTGCAAGTCTCCCGTGCCCAGCTCCCTTGACGCCTCCTCCCGTCTGTCTTCTCTTTTTGAGTTCCCTCGAACCCAGAAATCCGGGTGCGCGTCACTGACGCCGGCCCCCCGGTCGTCATGGCAATAAGAGACGCTGTTCGCGCGGCCGCGTGAACAGCGCCATTCCGTTGCGGGAGCCGCGTCGCCGGACAACCGGCTACAATGTCTTCTTGCAGTTCTTGCGTACTAGTTCTTGATTATCGGGAGAAGAGGACAGGCAAGAACTGGCATGAATGGCTCATGCAGATCTATGTACGCCTCTTTATGTCGATCTGGGGAAAGCCTCATACCTTTCCAGCCATATGAACCTGGGCTTCAAAAGAGAACTTATGAGAATCAGATGTGGACTAATACCACTAAAAACATACAAATTTGGGCGCGTAAAAGGCTCAAGTGATCATAACTGTTATCTGGGCAATAATAGGTAAGAATCTTTAATGCGCATTGTTTCTCTTTGCCCTTGTTCAAAAAGTTTAAGGTGCTACTGGTGTAGGACGCTGGCCAGGTTTGTAGTGGGTACCCTAGGTACTTACACCTTATACAAGGTACAGTTATCGCTTATTAGTGAAATGTAGTCAGTGTTCTAGCAGCTTAGGCTGAACTAGGAGACGTGCAAAGCTCCTGCAATACCACTATAGTTACACTGTACTTATACACAATAAAATGCAATACTCAGTGTTACCAAAAATAAAGGTACTTTATTTTAGTGACACAATGCCAAAAATAGGTTAGAGGTAATACTCCTTCTGGAGGTAAGTATTATACACAATATATACACTAGAGACCAAAATCAGGTAAGTAAATAGTCACAGAATAGTGCAAACAACAGAAAATACCATAGAATGCATTAGGAAGAAATAGGCCTAGGGGCAACACAAACCATATACTAAGAATGTGGAATGCAAATCACGAATTCCCCCCTAGGCAAGTGTAGTGTGTAGAGGGGCACTGGAAGTGTAAGAAAGCCACAAAGGTGAGTAAAACACCCCACCCCAGAGCCCAGGAAAGTAGGAGTAAAGTACTGCAAGGTTCCTCAGGACACACTACAAGTCATGATAAGAGTTATTGCAAGAACCAAGCAAGACTGCAAGCAACAATTGGTGGATTCCTGGACCTCAAGACCTGTTAAGAGAGGAGACCAAGTCCAGAAGTCGCAGAAGATTCCAGGAAGGACAGGAGCCCCTGTCAACCTAGAAGATGGTGCAAAAGAGGATTCTCCGGTTGGAAGAAGTCTGCAGAAGAACACCAAAGAAGATGGCTGCAGGTTCCTGCATGATGCAAAGGATGTCCCACATCGAAATGTTGGAGGCAGGCGAGTTGCAGCGCTGGATTCGTCCAACAAGCCTTGGTTCAAACAATGTTGCGGATTGTGGCAAAATGGCCTCAACTTGAACTGAGGAGGCAGAGAGGGCTCCCAACACTGGAGGGAAGCCCCAGATGACCAGCACCCACGGGAGTCCCAGGACACGGGGACCAAGAAGATGCAGATTGTGGTTGCTGCAGCACTACCAAAGAAGGTCCCATTCCGTTGGAGAACAACTCATCGAGTTGAGCATCACAGGATAGAGTGCTGGGGACCTGGGCCACGCTATGTACGAAGGATTCTTGCAAATAGTGGACAGGGGCCTCAGGAGCTGGAGATGACACGGAGCACAGGGGTACTGTCGCAAACTGGGAAGGCAAGCTCTTATCTCTGCCAAATTTGGACAGCTGGACCTTAGGACAGTTGTGGTCAAAGTGGTCCACCATCTGTGTTCCAGTGTGTCGCATTGGCTCTCAATATCCTAATGAGACTACTGGATTTTGGGCAGCAAGATCGTTCACAGTGTGGGAGACTAAGTCTAACCCACGGCGAAGGACCCTTGTCACCCCAAATCCGGGTTGAGCTCCGGCTAACTAGCAATGTCTCATCTTTCCCAAAGGGAAGAGACAATTGGGCAGCCGAGCGCATGACATCTTAGTGCTTCCCAGGGAAGTCGTGGTCACTCAGATCCCAACCAGTTCTCTCATACACAATGTGGTCTCATATATAAATGACAGAGGCAGTTTGAGTTTTAAAGATTGGTTTAATAAAACAACTGCATTTTAGATAACAAGGCGTGAGCCGCAATAACCAGAACCATACAACACAGTAGGATTGAAATAGTAACAAGAAGAGTGAAACATAAGAATAACACTATCATAGTGCAACTAGATTACGTTCTCTCTTCTAAATTCTATTTTGAGCGCAGCATGTTAAGCTCTAAGCCTGCCTTTCAGGTTGCCCCCGGGCGGACATCGACCCTCATACCTGAGCAAAGGCCTGTGATCGGGATCAGCATCTGCAACAGGGCAGTCAGCGTCTAGTTGTGGGTTCCTGGTCAGAATCTCCCTCTTACGTGTACTGGGACTAGAAAGTGTTTTTATACTATTGATGTGAACTAACATCCCGAAGTTCCTGCGTAAGAATGTGTACTGTCTATGAACCATGAAGACTAAACTTCTATCACGTCTATCGGCAATGTACCAGACTGTATCCTTGACTGAGGCACAGAGTGAGCAAGAATGTATTGTTTGCGAACACAGTGCTGAAGTAAGCTAAACAGTGTGATAGAAGGAAACAAAACAAGACCGTGAAACTGGTTATTGTAAAATAACAGTGCAATGCTAAATAAAATGCATCTAGAACAAAGTGCACAGAGGCCTAATACTTCAAGCAAACGTGCAGAAAACTACATTAAAAATGGCAACACTACAAGTGAGCATGCTCATTGTCAGGATAGGAGTCCCAGAGAACCGGTCATCGTCTTAGAAGGTGCCTGCTGGAGCAGGGAAGCGACTCTGTCACTCCACAGGAGATTTATTCGGTCCTTCTGGTGCAGGGTGAAGACAGGGAGTCCCCAAAGCGTACAAACATTGGAAACTGTTGAGTTGCTAGCTGGAGTTGAAGTTGCAGAGTCACAGTAGCCTTCTTGGATACTTTGTTGCAGTTACAGTGTTTCCTGGAGCAGTCTGCGGTTGATTTGACGGTCAGAGGATGAAGCAGAAGTTGCAGAAGATTCCTGGTGGAAACTTGCAAGCTAAATCTGAAGAGGAATCCACAGGAGAGACCCTAAATAGCTATGAAAGGGGGATTGGCTACCTAACCAGGTATGTACCTATCAGGAAGGGTCTCTAACGTCACCTGCTGACACTGGCCACTCAGAGATCTCCAGAGTGTCCCCACACATTGGAAAACAAGATGGCTAATGCCAGGGACACACTGGAGGCGCTCTGGGCACAACCCTTGGGGTGGTGATGGACATTGGAGTGGTCACTCCCCTTTTTTTTGTTCAGTTTCACACCAGAGCAGGGACTGGGGGTCCCCGAACCAGTGTTAACTGGCTTATGCAAGGAGGGCACCATCTGTGCCCTTCAAAGCATTTCCAGAGGCTCTGGGAGGCTACCCCTCCCAAGCCTGTAACACCTATTTCCAAAGGGAGAGAGTGTAACACCCTCCTCCCAATGGAAATGCTTTGTTCTGTCTTCCTGGAACGGAGCTGCTCAGACCCCAGGAGGGTAGAACCTTGTCTGTGAGGTGGCAGCAGCTATAGATGCAGTGCAAGTCTCAGAGAGCTGGTTTGGTAGTACAGGGGGTCCATGGTGGAGTCCTCAGGGTGCATGGGATTGGCCCCCCAATACCAGATTTGGAATAGGGGGACAATTCCATGATCTTAGACACCTTACATGGCCATATTCGGAAGTACCAATCTGAAGCTACATATAGATATTGACCTATATGTATTGCATGCTTGTAATGGTATCCCCGCACTCATGAAGTCTGGGAAATTGGCCCTGGGCAGCGTGGGGGCACCTTTGCTAGTGCAAGGGTGCCGTCACACTTAGTAACTTTGCACCTAGCCTTCAGTAAATGAAGGTTAGACAAATAGGTGACTTATAAGTTACTTAAGTGCAGTGAAAATGGCTGTAAAATAGCGTGTGCACTATTTCACGCAGGCTGCAGTGGAAGTCCTGTGAAAGGGTTTTTCTGAGCTCCTTATGGTTGGCAAAGGAAATGCTTCAACCCATAAGGATCTCCTGAACCCCTATGCCCTGGGTACCTAGGTACCATATACTAGGGACTTATAACGGGGGTCCAGTATGCCAATTGGAATTGGTAAATGAAATCACTAAACTATAGTGACTAATTTGGAAGCAGAGAGAGCATAAGCACTGAAGTTCTGGTTGAAGTTCTGGTTAGCAGAACTTCAGTGACACAGTTAAGCACTACTGACAACACACACACATTAGGGTACAAACTATGAGCACTGGGGTCCTGGCTGGAAGGATCCTACTGAGACAGGCAAAACACACTGACAATTAGGGTTTTAACTATGAGCACTGGGGTCCTGGCTAGCAGGATCCCAGTGAGACAGTAAAAACACACTGACACACACTCACAAGCAGACCAAAAGTAGGGGTCACTATGCTAGAAAGAGGCTACTTTCTCACACTGGTTAAAGCCAATATTCTGCCATCTGGGCATGCATCAATGTAACCATTCTATCACTGCATGCTTAAGAGGTGTTGATAAGCAGCTCTCAGTTAGGTGTGTGAAATTTCTCAGGGAAGCTGTTACGCTACTGAACTTGAGTATTTTGAATAGCTAAGGGGGCATGCCGCCAGGAGACTCTAGCCTAGAAATATCCTCCTTTGGTGGCTGTTTACCATCATTGGCACTAACACCATGCACTTAATTTTTGGATGTCTTAGGCCCTAGGTGACTGCGCTACGCATTTTAATTCCTGGGCCGGTTGTAACACTCCAGGCTCACCAGTGGTGATCCTGGAGGGGAAGTTCTTTCCAGCACCAATGCCCTTTAAATCTGTGGATGGGAGCCATCCAGGCACTTGATACTTACTGATAGGAAACTGTGTGAGTCAACATTTGATACACTCATATGTCACTAAATAGGGCACATTATTAATTTGGCCATTATCATTGGGCTTTTAGTGTGTTGTTATTACACTACGCATTCTATTTACAAGCACTAGCCCTATCACAAGACCTTGACCATGACTAGCGGGGACTAGGCATATTCTGCCCAGGCTGAGGGCGTGACAGGTCTGACAAGCCCCTCAACATTACAAAGGGAACACTTTGAAAGTACCTCATGTCGCGAGCAAAATGAGACTGTACACCAAACTTTAAAAATCCTTGTACTCAATCCACACTGGTGCGAACTAAGGGTAAAATTCCATTTGTTGTTGCAATCAGTATTCCTTACCTTGGATGGGCATTAGTGTCCTAATGGAAGTTCTCAGATTATCTTTATTTTGTTTGGATAGTATCCAGGGGTGACTCCTTCGCAATGACAAAGGAGTGTTGCCCCACTGGCTGAGCCAGTAGCTGAAAAAATAAAACAATATTTTACTATTGTTTTATTTTTCAGCTGCTGGTTCACCCAGCATGTGCAGGGATGGCGGGGCTGAGAGGGGGATTGGAGTGCATTAAGTGCGCATGTAAGTTTGGCTGACCATGTTAGATTTGCTAAACTGATATGTGCACTTACTGATGCACTTAGGTTTATCTAACCCGAATGTGCCGCACAGCTGGGTTGGAGAAACTGCACAGACCCCAGTACACTGTCTGAGTGGCAGGCCAAGCTGATCAGACCAATACTGACGGTGCTCTCATGCTAGGCATAACATGAGAGAAGAACCAGGATTGCATTGGGAGCCTGTGCTGGTGTCCCCAGGGACTGCTGGAACACCAGGAGAGCACAGGAGCGAGGCGGCAGGCAGCGTCGTCGTTATCGTCGGAACAGGAAGGTTTTTTTTTTCCGTTATTATTTTATTCCCCCCTTGCCTCCATCCCCACACCCCTCACCCCTTGAGATTTGTGGCAGCTGCCGCTGATAGTATCCCATCTGGCAGGTTGGATAAAAAACACACTCTGTATCATGTTTTATGTTTGTGACTTGTCAAAACATGAAAGGCTTTTACTAGCTAGCTAGCCCAGAGGTCCAGATTGGCTCTCCGGTGACTTTAGCTTTTAGACTCAAATGGTACCTTAAGCGGACTGTTTCTAATGGTGCTACGATGCTGGCGTTATTTATAGAACTTATTTTCTTTTAGAGTTTGAGACCATTTCAAAACACAGTCGCCCATATTTATACTTTTTTATAGCCACATTTGCGTCATACAATTGGTGTTTTATGCCTCAACCTGAATGTTGCTAATGAACTCCTGGGCAAAATGGTAACACATCATGATGTTATCCGGTCTTGGAAAGGCGTAACGACCAAGCACTTGTATGATGTATTGAATTCACTGAGGTATGCCTCCACCTGACTAACTGCAATATGAATGACTGCTTTGTTTTAACTAATCTTTTCCCTTTCAATTGTGTCGTCAATTGTTATGGTTTAAAATAACTAAAAACAATAAAATGTATCTATCTTGCAGATCTCAGGCTCTTCCATGCACTCTGGGTCACTTTGGCTTTTGTGCACTGTTTTTCCCATTTCCCTTGGTTACATTTCAGTAGAATTACTCGATGATAAACCAGATTAGGCCTTCTCTACCGTTTGTTTCATTTTAGGGTCGAGCCTGCGTCGCATGCGCTTGCGCATGGGTATCGCTAGCAAGACGCTTTAGGAATTAGAAAAGGGCTCGGAGCCCCGTCCACGTCACATCAGTGTCTGTCATTGGTTCGTGGGCTTGCCGGTTAGAATCTGCTTGCTTTTGTTAGTGGAAGGCACGCATGCGTCATGCCTTTTCCAGTGGTTAGCCCTCCTCAAGCGCAATGACCAAGTACAGAAAACATGCGAGGCTCGCTGTTTACCGTCAGGCTTGTGGACTACTTTTTCTCTATTTTCGCAGCACGATCTCGCTTGGCAGAAGTCGGGCGCTTTGCATAATATCTACCTTGTTACACAGTTAATTGCACTTTTGCTGATATGTTTCATTACGAGTGAACTGTGGCAGCGCGATCCCTCCTTTTTTTTTTCTTTTAACGTGGCAAGAAAAATCCGGTTTGGAGTTTACCACTGGTAATAGCTGTAACTCGGACAAATGTGAGACCCTAGTGCATTGCAAATGCTTGTTTCACTTGGTGAGGTTGCCTTTTCATTTTTCATTCTCCCAGGTTGTACGTATCCCGGTCCATCTTAACCATCCAGTCTTGACTATGCTACTCGTAACTAATCATTTTAACCCAGGTTAAACTTTAACACTCTCACTATGACAGTAGGAAACAGGTACAAATGAACTTCTGTTGAAGATATATTGGACCTGTGAGATGGAAACATAATGAAGCAGACACAGAGCATTAACCTTTATATAAAAGGAATCAGTAGCCAATGCAAGAAGAGAGATGAGTCTGAAGCGAACTAAATGTGAGGCTGAATAAATGAATAACTTAGCTAGTAGAGCCACAAAAATATATTTCATAGTGCTGACTGAGAGTAGAGCCCTCCGGAACTCCATGCAGATTAGGCATCAAGACGGTTTTGGGACCTGACAACTAACTTGAATGCAAACAAAGACAGTCCCTGGTTATGAACACCAACAGAGAAAGCATGAGTAGATAGAGTTTGGTGTGCCACCATATCAAGGGTGGTGGATAAGTCCAGAGGGATCAAAGCTGTAGTACCACCCTGACCCACTATTTGCCTTAAATCATCTACAACACAAACTAGCACCGATTATATGATAAATGTTGATCAAAAGTCACATTGATTAGAATATAGCAAGTTGGAGGCTTTCAAAAACTGTGAAAAATATTGATTTATTTTCCCAAAATGGGCAAGGAGAAAAGCCATAATGACCAATTGTTGCTACAAATAGCATGATCAGCTTTGCTAAATGGACCATCAAGGTTAGGGCAATAGTAGAGCTAGAAATACATTATAAAACGTTTGCAAATTAGAAATTAGATTCAGGAATTTTTTGAACGACATGAGCACGGCAAGAGTCTGATTTAATAGGTAAAATATGACTGAGGGCCTCTTTAAGAGTTTGGTGGGCTTTTGGCAAGACTGCTGCTGTGGCGGCTGGCAAAAGATTGTCATATTGGCGGTCATCCTACCTCTGTATTAAGAGTCATACTGTGAAGATGGCCAGCAAACAGCCAAAAAAACTGAAACCACCAGGGCACTGGAGGGCAGAAAAGAGGTGGTTCCACCACCAGCACTGCCAGCCTGACAAAAATCCACCCACCACACTATGAGCCACAACTCACCACAGTGGTTCTTCCATGGCGGAAAACCACTGGCAATGCAAATCGCTGTTGTCACAACTCACTACTGTCAGAACACAACACCACCTAGGAAAGTTTGAATATGCCACACCTGACACACATCCACACACCGGACACACCTACACACTGCACTATATAACACACCCTCACACAACCACAATCCTTCACAACAAAAACCCCATTCAGAGACACCGAGAGCAGCAAAATATATTGAGATTGCAACTCAGCACACACCACACACCAGCACAACTAACACATTACACATATAATGAGCACACACAACCCATGACAACCATCTCACCCTCACAACGCAGCACCCATACCTCACCAATCACCCAACACTGCACCCTAACACTAACAAAACCCCGATACACCGTCTACACCACCACTACCATGTACCCACAAAAACACCCATGTTTCACTGAGAAAAGGTTGTGGGTCAGCTCCAGCTGCCTCCTCCTCATCTACAATGAATAGTATCTGACATCTCAGGGCTAGATTGTGGAGAATGCAGCAGGCAATGATTATTTGGTATACCTTGTGTGGGGAATATGGGAGAGTTACTCCAGATAGGTCCAGGCACCAGACTCTTGCCTTCAGGAGTTCAAATGGCCATTCGATTACACACCTTGACTTCCTGTGGCCTCATTGTAACGGAGTTCCCCTGGCATGGCTGGGTTCCTCACTGGTGTCAACAGCCATGGGCGATGTAGATAGCTGAAGTCACCTTTGTACACAATGATCGAACAACACAGTTATATGTGGGACTGGCTCAATTGTGAATACAGGAGATATAACTCACAGACACACACCACAATGCAAACTTACCAAGCAGCCAGGCCCTCTCTGTTTATAGTCATACCATTAGATGTGGGACATTGTTGTTCTGCACGATGTAAGAATCATGCACAGATCCTGGAACCTTGGCTGTGACTTGTGAGATGTACTGGTCTGCCAGACACACCTCCTGCATGTTGTTTGAGTGGTAGTTCTTCCTGTTCCTAGACACCTGTTCATTGGCACTGGGAGGGACCAGGGATACATGGGTTTCATCAATGGCTCCTACCACATGAAGAATGTGTCCCATATCATAAAAGTTTTCCTTCACGTAGGCCAAATCCACATATTGGGGGAACCTGATGTAGCTGTCCAGATGTTTCAACAATGCACAAAGTACATCCTGCTGTTAAGGCCACAGTATTCTGAAAGGACCCTATGGCCAGGAAGTGTAGCACGAACAAAAGCTGAACTATGGGGGTATGCCATAGGGATTGCAAATGACAGGCATCAGATCTGGCTCCAACTGTGTAGAAAGCTACATGACGGACTGACGATTCAGATGATAGGTCTGGATGACATGCCTGTCCTCCATGGTTTCCAGGTCTACTAGTGGACGGTACACTGGTGGGTGTCTCATTCTCCTCATGGCAGCATTACTATGTAGAGAGAAGTAAATATACTGAGAGTTATGCAATACACATCATTTACACAGTGTATATTACCTGACACCTAACATCTGTTGAGGAAGCATAGCACTTCTGACATATACAGTACAGATTCCAGCATCAATGCTGCACATTGGCTGACATGTATATGGAAATGTACATCTGAAACTGATGTGTGTGTACATGTGTGTAAGATGTAGCTGTCCTGCACTATTCACACATATGTCGTGTAACCTATCAATATATACCCAGCGCCAATGTATCTCAGAGTAGCTTTACATAGTTCTCACCATTTATACTCCCTCATCACATAATTTGGTAAATATATGACCATTATGTTGCACATACATGATGGCACTACATACGTATTTACACTTCTTTTGGTGGAATAGGAGAATGACGCAGATTAATAAACACATCCATCGATGAAATGTGCCCAAAATTGCAGGCGCCTGACCTTCTGTAATGGAAAGTTGGAAGTGACCCAAGTCCACCAGCAGAAGTCATCATGGTGGTAAACGGACGCAACCACTGTGTAACTTGCCATTGGGTAACATTGATGCCTTTGGTGGACTTTGGCCAGTGGCGATGACCACTGGCGGTGACGGTCCTGTACGTGGCAGACGTGACTGCCATTTTCTGCAGTATTGCTCACCTGACTCCTGACACTGTTGCCAGCAAGACCTTCACAATGTGAAATGCTGAATATTGCCTCTGGGAGCCATCATGCCACGTCCTGCAGGTGATAGGGCCCTTGCCTTCACCCCGGAAGAACTTGAGAGGCTGGTGGATGAGGTCCTACGCCTGTATGAACAGCTATGTGTGGCACCAGAGGAACCGGTGAGTCTAATGCCTTAGCCACATGTGATAGATATTGTGTGTGATGTTGCATCAGGCATGTGCACTAGTGTGGGTGGAGATGCATGCAGATGCCATGATGTGCAGGCATGTGTGCTGAGAGGATGGGTATGTGTGCCAATTTGCTGTGAGTGGTGTGCAGTGATCACTCCTATTTGTATAGTGCCAGTTTACATGACTTTCTCCTTTTGTCAGTGTCAAGCATGCAGGTGAATGCCCATTAGAAGAAGGGAATCTGGCGTGCCATCGCCAAGCAAATGTGGACTTGGGGGGTCCATAGCCAGGGGAACACCCATTGCAGAAAGCGGTGGGGGGACTTGAGATGCTGGACCCGGAAGACCGCGGAGACTAAGCTGGGGATGTCCTCCCAACGAGGGAGAGGTGCCTATCGGACCCTGACCCCCCTAATGTCCCGCATTTTGGCGGGAGCCTATCCTGAGGTGGGTGGGCATTTGAGGGCAGCACATCAGCCACAAGGGGGAAATTACTCACAGTAACCATGTACTTTGCTCTGATAGTTTGGTGCTTGCTTTCACACTTTAGCAGTTGGAGGTGCTACATGTATGTTGACTACTGGGATTGCATAATATTCTAATCGCTTGAGTAAGAGAGGGAGGTCTGGCACCAGGCTATCTCATGTGTAAGTATAGGTCAAATGTGTCAAGATACATCTACGTCTGCAAGTGGAGATGTACAAGTCACAGTGCCATACGTGTGTCTCCACCCTGCCATATATGTATGTATGTAGCCAGGATATATGAATGTGTAGCTCTATGGTGTCTGATCACTCCTATTGTGTACATCATCTGTATTTTCTTACAGAGTGCCTGACATATGTGGTATAGGGCCTAGTTACCTTTTATCCTGGTACAGGTATTGACTTTATGTGAGTCTGGCATCTCATTCAATCAACGGGTTTTGGCAGAATTTGACTGCACAAATGGGTTTGTGGTGCTGTCCCCATTGTCCCTTCATATGCATAATATGGGGTATGTAAAGGTTGTAACCGAAGGACATCCAGCTATGGGTGTCTAATATTGTGTATTTGGGCATACCATGCTTTTCCATGCCATATTAATGTAGGCAAGTCACTATTATCCCAATGCCTTTTGTATCAGAGGGAGTAAGTGATTGGGCTTTCCGACCCATAGACAAAGACCAATGCAATATCTCGCAATGGCCTAGCAACACTAGTGAAACATATGGGGGGTCATTCTGACCCTGGCGGTAATTACCGCCATGGCGGAGGTTGGCGGTAGCACCGCCAACAGGCTGGCGGTGCACCGCTGGGCATTCTGACCGCGGCGGTTCAGTGGTGTACCGCCGACTTTCCGCTGCCCTTGAGAATCATCCATGGCGGCGGAGCGCGCTCCGCCGCCATGGGGATTCTGACACCCCCTACCGCCATCCCGTTCCCGGCGGGTCTCCCGCCAGGAACAGGATGGCGGTAGGGGGTGCCGCGGGGCCCCTGGGGGCCCCTGCAGTGCCCACGCCAATGGCATGGGCACCGCAGGGGCCCCCGTAAGAGGGCCCCACAAAGTATTTCAGTGTCTGCTATGCAGACACTGAAATACGCGACGGGTGCCACTGCACCCGTCGCACCTTCCCACTCCGCCGGCTCAATTCTGAGCCGCCGTCCTCGTGGGAAGGCTGTTTCCCACTGGGCTGGCGGGCGGCCTTTTGGCGGTCGCCCGCCAGCCCAGTGGGAAACCCAGAATGACCGCCGCGGTCTTTCGACCGCGGTACGGTCTTCTGGCGGTTCCCGCTTGGCGGGCGGCTCCCGCCGCCCGCCAATATCAGAATCACCCCCATGGTATTATCCGCCTACATTGTGTCACAATGGTTACTTGGGGTCAGCTTTAGTGAAGTGGGACAATTCTTGTTTTCCTTAGCCTAGCTGATGTTGACAGGTTGGACAGGCATTAATGTATCCCTAGAAAAATTGGAAGTCAGGGCACTCATGAATCAAAAAACAATTACATAAGATGTGTTTAGTGTCCATAAAATACTAATCGAGAATTTCGTTGTGAGACCGGAAATCGTGAAAACAGGAATCTTCAATTTATTCTTGAAAGATAGGTTACATCACAGTGATGGAAGAACAATCCTTAAGGTCAACACATCCGTGACCATAGCATCCGAAAGGTAGTCAAGTAACAAAACGCCTCTCCTGGTTTTCCTGGGTCTACCTTGCGACGACTCATTTCCCATTGTCCCTGTCTTATTCTTTGGACCTCTGCTTTTTTAGCTAAAAGTATGTATCTGCATGTGATGTGGTACATAAGTTGCTATAATAGGTATAAGCTGGCTGTCCTTTGTTTAGTTGCAGTTACACTGCTGTCTGTGATTATCAGTGGATGTATCATGTGCCATGTGTTCTAGGTAGGCCACTGTTGCCATACATACATGTATGGTGTGATTTGGGGTATCTGTGGATGGTTATTGCAACAAAGCCTCTGGGATTTGATACATGTAGTGATTTAGCTATTCTCCAGACATGTTTTCTAAGATTCAGATGGCAATGCATGATGTAGTGTTAACTGTCAACTGCTGTTCCTAATGGTGATAGGAGAGATATGACCTGGATTAGGATGGATTTTCAGTTTTAGCAAGGACATGATGTGCATGCTGACATAAGTTTACAGGTGAATTGATAAAAGGCTCCAGTTGTGGTGCCTTATATGAATTATGATATCAGTGAGAGATATGACATGAAAGGATGGATAGAAGTGATATGTTGTGACATAAATTAGGATATGTGGTGTCCCATATGGAATACCCTAACCAGGAGATGTATAGCTACTGTAATGCATGTTTTCATGTTTGTATGTGAAGAATGTGATGACCCTCTCACACCCTTTCTACCTCTCTCTCTCTCTCTCTCTCTCTATATTTGTGTGCGTCAGCATCGGCAGGCAAAGAAGACAGGACACAGCTGAGTGGGGTTGCTGCCGGCCGCAGGACCCGGATTGCTGAGACCACCGCCAGCAAGGGACCTAGTGGCCAGAGGGTGAGAGGGGTTCCACAGGGGAGACTGGACCTTCCACTTCATCATCTTCAAAAGCCTCCTTTAGTGGACACTCCCTGGCAATGGTGGACCTTTCTGTGACCACCCCAACACCATCTTTGTCCGCCACCATCTTTTCTACTACCCCCTTCCCTGTAGCTCCCACCAAGTTGTCTTTTTCCGCTCAACCAGGAGGGTGGGTGCCTCCTTCACCGCAGGCACCTCTGCCCACTGCCCTGGTCAGCCCTGCTGCCCTCAATGAGGAGGCTATTGACCTCCTGAGGTAGTTCTCTGTTGGTCAGTCGACCATGGTGAATGCCATCCAGGGACTAACAACTCAAGTCCAGCAGAGTAATAAATTCCTGGAGGGCATTCATGGTGTACTGGCTGGCCTACAGAGATTCTTTCAAGCTCTGACCTCCACACTGACGCCAGCCAATCATCCCTTGTCTTTCGTCCCCCCTCGACCTTCCTCTTCTCAAACCCAAATCCTTCTTCCCAGACCCAACCAAAGCACATAGACAGACAAGCATGCATCCACCTCAACATCCAAGGGTACCGCTGACAAACACAAGCACCACAAGACCCACCACCGGCATGCACACAAACAACACCCACCTGCAGACACATCAACAGACACTTCCTACCCTGACACCCCCCCACCCAGAGCCCACTTACACTTCACCTGACATATCTGCAGTCACCACACCAACATTCACCGATACAGCCACAATATCTATGTACCCACAGTCATCACCAAAGCAGACCCTCAGACATCCACCCCAGTCACCACATCCGCAACCACTACAAAATACCTACATGCAGCATATCCACCATGCCTGCAGTCACCACACCAACCAACAGTCACCCATCCATCATGGCATCTCCCTGCACCTCCACCCCCTCCTTCCAAGACACATAACTGCCCACATTCACCGCCAAACAGACACGACCACCCACAAGCATACCTTGCACACTCATGCACCCAAGACATCCACCAAGATACCTCTCACAACTACTCCCTCCCCCTCCTCACCCATACCCTTTTGCCATGCCCGTCCTTAAATGAGTAAGAAATGTTTCCTCTCACTGTTGTGCCTTTTTCCCTACTCCTCTCCCACCCTGTGATACCCCTAGAAGGTCTGTGTCCCTCCCCATGTCCTGCCCTTCCACCTCCAAGGCCTCCCCTGCCAACCCTGCAAGTTCTCATGCCCCTGCCCCTGCCAAGAAGTCAACCCCTCATAAATGTTCCCAGCCCTCCCCTAAGCCTCGGCCTAAGCCCCTCGCCGAAACCCAAGCCCAAGGATCACCCACCCGGGCCTAAGCCCAAACACCCCCGCCCCTGATCCCTGAGGTACCTGCCTGCTCCCTTGATCCCCCAAACGGTGGAGGTTACATGGCAGTCAGGAGTCAAGTTGGGGCATACACATGTGCATATAGTGCATGTTGCACTTGGGGTATTGGACTGGGCTCTAGCCTTGAACATTTTATCATATTTATTTATATTTAATATATAACAGGACCAACCTGTTGTTGGTTTTAAGGTTACATCTTTGTACAGCATTGCTTTACTTAGGGCAGTTTTGGTCCTGGCTGAAATTGTTTGTGTGTAAGCATTTTGGTGTGAGTGGTGGTCGTGCTACCAGTTGTGTCTGGGCTATATGTGTGGTTGTGTGCATGGCATTTATCCCCCAGTGATGGGTGTGTTGTGTGATGGCATGTACATGTTGTGGACATGTTGCTGTGTTGGTATTGTGTGGTGTTTGTGTTGACATGTGTTATTTGCTGTGTTGTGTGCCTTTGTTTGGTTGTACTGTGTGTGCGTGAGTGTGTATGGGGAAAGGTAGGTTAGATTCATTGTGATGTGTGTTTGTGGGGTATGTGGCATGGCTCATTGTTTGGATGTGTGATTGTGTGTGTTTGTTCTCTAGTGTTGTTACGTTGTGTTTTATGTATGATTTGTCAAGTGTAGGTGTGTATTATGGGTGCTTCACAGTGTTTTGTGGTGTTGCAGTTGTAGTGTAGTAATGCCATTTGGTGGTGTTGTGTGTTGTTGTATGTGACCATGCCGGTGCTGTGTATCTGGAGGTTGGTGTGTGTTTTTGGCGTGTGTGTGTGTGATGGCTGTATTGTGTGTGTACTGTGAACTGTGCTTGTGTGTATGTGACTGTGTGTGTATAAGCATGAGATTAAGTGTGTGTGTCATCCTCGCCAGCCCTCCCAGATGTGTATGTTGTGGGTACTCACGGTTGCTGTTGTCGTTGCTGGTTCTGAAGTCGTTGGGTGAGCAGGAGCAGAGGGAAGGCATGCAATTCAACTTCCATGGTGGCTCCAGACTGGTATGTTTTTCCTGAAAGGTGAGTGTCTCCTTTTAGAGAGTCTGTTTCCACCAGAGTTTCCCTGGTGGTGCAACCGCGGCGGAAACCTTGGCGGTGTGCAGCCTTGTAATCTGTCTGGCGGGAACATGTTGTCTGCCAGCCTAAAAGTGGCTGCCATGGAGGCATGACCGCACTGGCGGTGCCGGCGATAGATTTGCTGTAGTTTTTAGGGAAGACCACCATGGTCATAATTTGGCGGTCTTTTCCGCCAGCCTGTTGGTGGTACGACCACCAACATGGTGGTCCTGCCATGGCCGAACTCGTTATTTCCCTTTGGTGTTGTGTTCAGGGGCAAAGGAGAAAGAAGGTGCATCAAACATTTTGGGGGAAGACTGGCACATTGATAAAATGCAAGAGGAGTTTTTATCAGCAAGCAGAGTTCTGCATATACTCTTGGGTTTGTCAGGAGATTTCTGAGGTAAATGATCACAAAGGAATGGGAATGTTTAACTGAGTGGTTACAAGTAGCATTATCCAGAAAATTATTTTTTTTAAATAATATCACTGTGGCATTGTCTAAAGGTGTTTTAATGCTTGTGACATAGAAGACAGCACAAGTAACTTGAAAATGTTGATAAAGTTTGGAATGCATTTATGTCAGAGTTCGAAAGAATGGTATGAGTTCACAAAAGGATCCAAACTTTCAATTACCTGAAAATGATTCTTTGAAGTTGAAAGGTTTTAATTATTTGCAGAAGTGTATGAATGAGAGAAAGAAACTCCCCTGACCTGTGTATGTGTGGGGGGGGGGCTTGATGAATTGGAGCAGCAAGTGATGGACAAAGTGAATAAGATGAAGGTAACGAGACAGGTGTGTAAGATGTTGGATGATATGAGTATAGAGGCACTACACAAGAGGAAGGTATATTGGTGAGAGAATGTTGTGCAAGAGACTGGGGTGTATGTAGTTCCTTCAGTCCTGTTGGGATCTGAGGATGATGAAGATTGTCGTGTAAAAAGTTTAGTGGACGTTTGCTCCCACCTTCGTATGTGTCCAGGAATCAATCTGGAAAGTTACCAGAGAAGAAGAGTGAACCCTTGGAGTTTCATGTTGGACAGCGACAACTGAACTCAAGGACAGAACCAAAATGACCACTAAGACAGGTTTTGGGAAGCTTATGAGCAGTGGTACATAGTTGTAAAGAGAAAAGTGAAATTATCAAAATTATTGTGGGTAGATTTGAATATTTTGTTTTCCAACATGGTACAGAAGGATTTGTGGGACCAATCTAAGGTGTCAGTGAGATGATCGGAGATGGAGCCTACAGGGGTAGCTCCAAAATCTGAACCTTCATGTGTGGTGATATATAATTTTAAGTAGGTATGGGGTACTTTAAGGAAAAGGCATCAGCACAAGATGTAAATTCCAAGCTTATGCAGACCACGCATGCCAAAATGTTCTTGCTTAATATGAGAGATTGTTACAGGTCTATGAACAGTATAAAGGGAAAGAACACAGCACAAGATGTCGGCATTAGTGTCAGTCTTTGTAATGAGCCTATAGCTGATATTAGGATCCAGGTACAACTTTCCGTGATATGTTGGCAAGCAAAGACAATTAAAGAAATGTTAGCATGTTCACGCTATACTAGTGACTATCTTCTTTGGAAACAAAAGAAAGACAAAGATAATCTGATGGTACAAATTTAATTTTTACAATAAGGCTACCAGCCCTGCAAGTGAGAGCGTACAGGGACCATTGTGAGGGGCTGGCAGAAGGGATAAAGGGTGAACAGGAAGGAGTAGGGAGTGGGGTGATGTTGCAAAAGATCAAATTGCCTGCTTTAAATGTGGTCAGTTTGGACACTGGAAAACCAAGTGTTACAAAGTAGGGAAGGGAGCTGGGAGGATTATTGTATATTCAATCTGCTCCTTCTAGGATGTTAACTTCCCCCGGCCCCACCTCTCTCCTTTCTCCTAAGTTGTGATGTTACCTCAGCTCTATCCACCAAATCCTACCTGACCATGGTGCCTTTGAGATAACCAATTCCTCTATTGTGTGATGCATTTCCCCATTTTGCTGCAACCACAGGCATTCCTACATACCTTGATCTACCATGAGACCAACAGAACATTCCCAATTAACCTTCTCTCGAAAAAAGGTGTAAACAATTGACATTTCAGATCCAGTGTCTACCCCTGTCCCCATAACTGTAGAGATTATAACAGAACAACATGATTTATTAAAAAGTCAAACTAACGCTGGAAATCTGTTGGGGAGAGATCTCCTATGAGAACTGAGCAGGATTGTGTATTGTACCGCTGAAAGTGCGTTTGTACAGAGAGGCAACCCTAATGCATACTTTAAAATAATATCTCTATTGAAAGTAAAAAATCTTCTTTTTCTTGAGCTATGCGAGATTCCTCAAAATTTGTGAAGTACTTTATTATTCCGGCTTTCAGCAATGAAGGGTGGAGAGATAGGAAGGATGCAGAGTGCCCAGCAGTACAAGTGAATTTGAAAGAGAGAGCAAGATTGCCTTGAATTTTCAGTATGAAGTGTCTAAGAAAACAGAAGGAGGGATTGAGCCAGTGACATAAGACATACTGCAGCAGGACATTATCAAAAGTATAGGGCAAGCCCCTGCAATGCCCCCCTTCTCGCTGTTCAAAAGGAGGATGGTGTTTCTTAGAGATGGTCCACAATTAAGGAGCTATTAATGATATTGTAGTTCCCAAGTTTCCCATTGCCTCTAATCCTGCTGTGATAGTGTCCATGTTAAAGCAGAGTTCTTTACAGTTTAGATTTATGTTCAGCATTTTTTCCATAGTCTTGCTTGAGGATAATCAATACTTATTTGTCTTCAGATTTAATGAGATGGTATTCTGTTTAGGCAAACTTCCTCAATGCTATACTGAATCCCCAAACATCTTTCTTAGGCTCTTCATAAGGATTGCAGGTCTCACATGGGTCTGCTCTATACCGATATATTGACAATTTGTTGGTGGAATCCCCTACCAGGGAAGCATGCAAATAAGATACTTTTGCATTGATGAACCATTTGGCCCATTGTTGGCACAAAGTCAACCTCTTCAAGTACAGTATGGTTCACAGAAAGTGATTCACTTGGGGCATAAATTAGAGAAAGGAAAGGAGAGAGTGTCCCAGGAGCGGATATCAGCCATTCTTCAAATGGCACACAATACCCAAAGAGAAGAAAAGGGTTTTCTTGAAATAGAACATTGTAGCAAGGAGTGGATACCAAACTTTTCTTTCATGGTTCTGCCTTTATAGCAACTGATCTGTAGAGATATATCCAACTCCTAGGGGGGTGGCTGGCCATATGAACATGGTGGATGTTTCTCTGTAATAGTCCGGACTCTACATTTTTTATCCTTGAATATCCTTTGTGATTAGGCACTTGTCGAGCTTCTAATTACTAACAAGGGGTGATTGGGCTCATGCCCTACAGAGGAGAAGTGCAATAAATCACCTAAAGGGCTTGTATCATCCAAAACAGCATCCTTGACACGTGCGGCCTCCCCAGCGTGGTGAAGAGGGAAGGAAGAAGGCCCATGTAGGTAGCTGCTGGAAACTGTTCCGGCTGTATCAATGACTGCTAAGAACTGGGGATGGATGGTGGACAAAACCTCAGCTCAAGGCGTGGCAGGGACTGTTGGCAGCTGACAGACTCAGGGCCTAGCGGTGCCTTGAGAAGCAGAACAAAAACACCCCGGCTGCTCATGCTGCTGCCAGATCAGCACTAAGGGGCCTTCACCCCGGACTAACCATAAAACACGTCCTTGAAGTTTGATGACCTTGTGAAATACCCCTATGACAAATGTGGTGAGGAGGGGGCTCAGGTATAAAGGTGTCTGTGGTTTCAGCTGAGTGGGCCTTCAGCTCAGGAAGTTTGCATGGGTGGCGGCAGTGATCTAGGGGTGGATTGGCCACCTTGAGGAGCACCTGCTAATCCTACAGAAAGCCTTCCACATAATTCTACACAGAACCACTGTACTGGCTAAACCACTGCTTTGCTGACCCTGGCCCTCTCATCTGCAGAGTATTATGCTCTCCATTGTCAACATGTACACCTTGAGAGAAATATGGACTGACCTGGAATGAGACTGCGCCACAACTCCTTCTATATGTCTGCCAGGCCTTTTTGATGCCCCTCAAAGAATAGGAACAGACCTGGTCATCTATATATTATTTAACTTATAATTGATCCACTGCAGATATGGGATTGTGGTGGGCAGAAAACAAGGAATTTGACAACGCGCAATTCTATGGAGTTACAAATAAACTCTACGAGATTCCATGGAGTTCTGCCATCAGGCAGAAAGGGGTACGTCGCACTGCTCCCACTGTGATTTAGCGCCTGGAGTGTGCTCCATGCAGAAAAACCAGCATGAATGGCACCACGAGGTGTGCTAGAGTTTGCAGCTACACAAGTTGATTTTGCTGTCACTTGAGTAGATTTTCTATTAGAGTGGCAGCCTTCTGACCACGAACAGTCATGGCACCCCGAAACTGCCCTCATTGGAAAAAATTTCACCAGATGGCTCTTACTGACAGATAATCTCACTAGAGGATGCCAAATGTTGCTCACTAAATTACCATTTTGGAGCACATACAAGAAAAAATTCTCTGCCATGCTGCAATTGGTGGAATTTGGCAGGAACTTTGCATTACAAGAGTCACCACAATTCTACCATTTCCTCTGGAGGAATGGAATATTTTACCCACCCCTATATGGGACAAGCATCTGCTAACTTCAATTGAATACCTGTATCCTGTCTGCTCTCTTTTGCCTTCGGGTCTTCAGTGCTCACCTCATTAAGAATCTGTCAGCACTTAATTGGGGAAGTATGGAGCATGACCTGGAAAATGCACAAGGGCTAGCTAAACAAAGGAAAAACAATAAATAAGCTCAGACACTCACCCTTCGCTCTGTCACAGGTGCTGCAGCTGCCATCATGAAAGGAGAGGGAGAGCCACCTGACCATACATGTATGACTATCTTTTTTCAGGCCATTCAGGGCTCTAAAATGGACCTTGAAATGAAAATAGGGGTGGTCAGAGTGGATGCCACTCTTTTGAGGCAAGATCTTTGAAACACTGTGCAACATGGGACACAGGCTGAAGGATGGATATTCTATTTAAAGGATACTGTCAGAGACCTCATATCCACTGTGGCATGCCTCTTGATGGAATCTAGGGAGTTGACTCTAAGCACAGAGGACAGCTAAGGTCGTTCCAGATGAAATATTCTGTGCTTCTTCGGGCTCCCCGAGGGCACAGAAAGTTCTACCACAGATGCTTCCTGCTTAACTAGTTGAATACCATTTTGTCTAAACAAGACCTTTTGCAATGTTTCATCATAGAGCAAGTACGCTTAGCCATGGGCCCACACTTCTCCGCCTGGTTGCCCAGCCCGCCCAGTCACTGCCAGATTACTTAATTTCCTAGAACAGGACGTAAATCTCCAAGCAACAACAATACGTACCAATATTTAATATGACCCTCACCACAGAATGGTATTCCTTGATTAAACCAAGGGCCAGATTTAAGAGAAAATGACGGTGCACATCTCTGTGCCAAATTTCTAGCACCTAGCACCATCATTTTCAAAATGCAAGTATGCACCGTATTTACTAGAATATGGTGTACCTCTGTGTTTGCCCCTGTGCTGGTGCTAAATATGCTGCCATGCGCCAACACAGAAACCTGTGCACCATAGTGCAAGGATGGCTCCATTTAAGAGGAGAGTGTTTTTGTGTAGGAAGGAACACCGTCCTGCACAAAACAATCTTAAATGGTGATTTTCTCTTTCTATATGTACTGCAGAATGCAGCACACATAGAAAGAGCAAAAAATGAGGAGAAATAAAGCATTTCTCCTCATTGCGCCTTGCTAACTCCACCCCTGGGGTGGCATTCAATTTTGGCGCTGCCTCAGGTTTCCGAAAACGCGTAAATCCTGGGGAGCGTCAAAATGCAATGGGTGTTGCTGTTCATACCCACAGCAACACCCATTGCACACCCCTTCAACGCAAAGTGCTGCCTGTGAAGGGGCTGTATTTACAAGGTGGCGTTAAGCAACAAAAGTGGCTTAACTCCACCTTATAAATATGGTGCAGTGCATAGCGGCACCGGAACATTACTAAAAGTAAAGCTTTGGTGGCCCTAGGGGCTCTTACAAATGCCCCCAAGTTTGTCCAGAAACAACAAAATACATTTGACTCAGTCAAACAGAAACTTAGGTCAATGTAAATAGAATACCTGCTGCTCTTTCCAGCCACGCTCAAAGTGCCACATAACTGGAAATTTTTCTTCTTTGAATATCCTGTGGTGTCTTGGAGATGAGTAAAGAAGCATTCTCTCCTGGACAATATGTGAAGCCTGGGGTGAGGGAGGTCAGCATGGGAGCACCCGGTGATGTGGGGCTGAATGAAAGAGACCATCTCGCGCCTGGTCATGATGCAGTGAGAAAGACGTGGCTGCCCCAACCAGATCATCTGACAAGGAACACACAAATCTCAAACATTTGGTCCTGGAACCTACAGGGGTTGAATCTCTGGTAAGCTCGCCTGGTTCCACCTCATCTTCACCCTGAATGGATGCCCAGCTTTGATGTCGCGCTGGAACCAACCTGAACCCGCCAATAACTATTAACCAAATGTTAATGGGGGAAGGTATTCTTCTCTCTCTGCTCCACCCCCTTGAGGGTGGGGTCACATACCCAGCAATCCCTTTGGACCATTCTTGGAAAGGTACTTTCCTATCTGTTCAGCATGCTGTTTTGCATCCCAACCCCCCTGAATGGGCCTTACTTCACTATTCCGGTATGCATAGTGAAGCAACAAATCCTTATTACTATCTTAAAGTTTATATACATATATATATATATATATATATATATATATATATATATATATATATATATATATATTACATTTTCCGCAGGAACTTGGGAATTAGGTCATGTTCCTTTCGACAAGTACTTCATGATTTGAAGTATGGAGTGGGGGAATGGTTTATCTTTCTTGGTAGTATACAAATGCCATACATCACATTCAGAATGCTGGCATTGCCATACATACAGTATTTCTACTTCTATAATTAAATTACATTATTCATTCACAACACAGCTGATCCCCTCCATTGCTTCACCTGAAGTATCAATGCCTTCTCAATAAAATCAAATGTGGGGCCATGCTTTGGAGAGCCATAGAACTTGTCACAGACACACCTTTACTTCCAGCAACTCAATAACTGGGAAACAATGCCTTCAACAACATGGCTTCACCAATGCATACCACATAGGGTTCCATAAAGGCTTTAGAGCTGTAGCGATACTACTTAATTCACGCTTACCTCTGCAAGTGGAACAGGTCAAATTGGATAGATGTGGGTGATATATATGGTTGGCAGGTACTCTATTGGGGTTCTCTGTCATACTCTGTTCAGTATATGATCCACCCTCACTTACTCAGACATTTCTCTCCCAATTAAGCACATCCCCCTTTCTGCATCCCTCCATGCTTACTGTTATCGGAGTTGACTTTAAAAGCCTTGTCAGTATGAACCCTGATCAAGCTGAGCCCCTCCTGGTGCATGTCCCATCCCAGTCTCCATTTGCATTCTTTGTTGCAACCCTCAGCTTCTGTGTTGTATGCCATGAATTTACCCCAGGAGATGGAGGATACTCCTTCTTCTCAGGAGCCCAAAGATCTTACTCGCGTCTTCATTATTTCTTTCTTCCTCACAACCACACCATCCAAAGTGCATGTGTGACGTTATTTACCTGGAGACTGTCAGATCAGGTCCCATTGGAAAGTAATATATGCACTACCGTCTCTCACTTTCCCCAGCTTTGAAACTTAATGCTTGGTGGATGACAGAAAGGGAATTTTAAGACAGCCTACATATAATTTCCACACAATATTTCCAACTCAATACATGCTCAGCGGACTCACCGGGGACATCATGGGGAGGTAATTAGGGTGGTGTGATCTCATAATTAACCTTTCATAAAACTGCAAGGCACGTGACTCACTCATGCCTAATCTGCTACTTTGGATAAACCCATCGCAACAAACCAAGTTGCATGACCAATATCTGAAATTTCTATTCTGAAATCTCCAGGCCTTAATGGTCTCTCAATGATGTTTTTCAAAACACCAGACTGACATATTGGCCCTGCCCCTCCTCGATCTCTTTGAGGTATCCAGGGCCATTAGCCAATTCAATAAGAGCTGGAAAAAACACATATAATGAGTATACTAAAACCCAACGTTTAAAACCGACAAACTGGCACACATTTGTCCCTCATTCCAGCAAATCTCTTCAATTAATGTCAAATCTCAAAAATTAGCTAAAATCTTAGCCACATGACTGACCACCATGATTACTGATCTAGTCACTAGAGACCAAACCAGCTTTATCCTGAATCGATCTACTAGACATAATATCCAGAGATTGCTTACTGTAATCACAATGGCCGGCCAATTGAGGAAAGTATAGAATAGCCTTCAACAGTCTCTCACAGCACTACCTATTTTTCCTAATGGAACACTTGGGCTTTAGAACTCTATACCTCTCTGATGGTAAGCTAGATCAAGGTAACAGGGCTTCATCTCACTCCTTCCCTCTACATAGGGGAGCCTAACAAGGATACACACTGTCACCCCCACTATTTGTGCAGACAGTGGAAAGCTTAGCATTCACACTCAGAACAGATACTCAAATTAGAGTCTTAGTATAGTTGAATACCTGTGAACACAGATAATCTCCTTCTCCATGTATGCCAACCAGAATGGTCTGGACCAATATTAATAGAGATCATGGATAATTTGGGACTACTCCGGTTAGAGGGTTAACTGCAGCAAGCCACAGCTTTTTCACATAGGACAAAGGGCACCCTCATCCAATGGGAAGTCCAAATGGGCATGACTGCCACTCCCTTAAAATTCCGCTCCTTGGGGACAAACATAACTGACAATGTCATGAATGCTAGGCAAACAAAGATCATGCCTTTGATTGCAATTGTTCACAGAGATACACAAAGATGGCCTACGCTTCCTTTCTCTGTACTCAGAAGTGTAGCATTACTCAAAATTATTATCCTGATGAAAATCCTTTATAAAGTACACAATTATCCCTTCTATATTACTGAATTGACAACTCCGTCTTTCACCACCCCACCTAACACATTCATATGGGGAGGTGACCCGTATTGAGTGGTCCATACCAAATGTTGTAAGCCATCCTACAACAGAGGTATTGAAATGATAGACATAGCCTCTTACTGTAAGACATCCCACCTCTTAGTGGTAAATGATTGGATCTACGGTCACGTCGATGACCCAACATATAAGCCAGAGTGACAGCTTATGGGTGACAATTCCCCTCTGCACTACTTGTATGGTGGAAAGCCACCCACTAAAATACCCTGCCACATGATGAAGATCTAGAGGGCATCTTTCAGATGACTTGGTTCGGTAGGGAGACTCACAGGAGAAACCCCTCTGTGGTGCAATACCCAAGTACCCTGGAGGGATTTTAGGGATGGGACATGCTGGACATTTTCTCAGGTTATATCGCTAGATCCAATAGTCTTAGATCTTTTGAGAATCTACAAACTGATTTTGGCTTTGAGTGCTCTCAGGTTTTCAGATTATTGCAATTCATGCATGCCTTAAGGCTCAATTCCTAAAGGTAAGTATGCAGTTCCTACAAAACCCAAAGCACTGCATACACGCAGGTAGCCCCTTTCAGGAGAAAGAGCCCTCACACACTCCAAGGCATGTCATGCTTCATCATCGGGCAGCTCCACGTTGGGACGGCGCTGCAATGCCCAACAGGCCCCATTGTAGGCTCTATGCTGGTTGCTAGTGTGAATGGTGAGGTGCAGTAGAGGTGTGGTGTTATGAGAGAGAGTAGATTCATGCAGAAAAGGTAAATTAAAAGTGACTAGGGAAGATCCTAAATCAATTTATTGTGTAGGAGCCCCTGTCATGATTAAAAGTAACAGAGCCAGTCAGTAGTGGGTGCAATTATCCTTCTGACTCAGGTGTATGAATAAAATAAGATTGACATGTTTCTTGCCTATTTAATGTCCACATGGATGATGGTAATTCCTCAGGACCAGAAACCTAACCTACTCTCAAGGGGGATGTGTTTAATTGTGCAATGACTGAGGTTGAGACAAACTGTCCATATGTAAGGGTGGTTCAACTCACTTTTTAGTTAATTGTGAATATTTACCAGCCAAATGGTCATTCTCCCAACTCTGATGTCATTTTCAGTCTAGGCTCTATTACAGAGAAATTTAAGAACTCCTTAGTCTCACCAGGGGTCGATGTAACCAAGAAAGTCTTGATTGTGGTTCTGGGAAATTTTAACATCCACCCCTGTTCAGAACCCTAGTTTGTTTTTCAGGACCTCTTGGAAAGGGATGAGTCACCTTTCCCCTACTTCAAACAATCTCCCCAAGGGGATCAGTTTAACCTTCCGACTCATTCCCAGAATTTGGTTATACCTGCTACCTAGGTAGCTCCCACTTAAGTAAAAAGAGGGACAGCATGAGTTGTGAACCATATCTTCATTTCTCTGTCACTCTCCTGTTACTTGGTGGATTACCTGACTAAATGGACGAGTTGGAGTGATCATAACTCCTCGGTGTTAGTCTAAAATATCAATGTCAGCATGCCCTATCATCGGCCTCCACTCTGGAACACCTGACTCCTCTGGATCAGGGTAGACACCTGCGGTGCTCCAAAATAATGCTGGAGGAATTTTGGGTGACTCTGTGTAGGCAGCTGCGTCTTGAGTTAGAACATTACCTTAACCTTGACCTCTGCCCTAAGGACGTCTTAACTGCATTCTCTGCATGTTGCATCGGGGTGAGACTTGCCCTTACTGCTCCCAGACGAAATTCTTCTGTTTTGAGTAGACCTAGGTGGTTTGATCAGGCATGTTCTAAAGCCCTTGGCACCTTAAAGACAGACCTTAAATGCTGTCCAAGAAACTGGGGAGATCCAGGGCCTAAAAACCCACTACAAGAAGGTTTTGAAGAAGAAAAGGAATCCCTTAAGGATGACACCTGGTATTAGTTAGTTCACAGTAGTGATTCTAATGATTGTGCAACATTCCGGAGAGTCTTTAATCACCCTTTTTTAGCTGATGACATGGTGCCCAATTTTTCCACTGAAATATCTGAGAATAAGTAGTATGACCATTTCTCCCAAATGTATTCATTTGAGGACAGGATGGAGTTAGCTACCTCAAACACTGGTACGAAGGACATTAGCTCCCCTTGCCTTTACTTTTCTGTCTCAGAAGTTACATGTGCTATCAGAAGTCTAGTCTTTAATAAGGCCCCTTGCCCAGATGGTGTTCAAGCTGACCTCTTTAAGAGTGATGTAGTCATCTGAGTGCCATTGTTGACAAACATCTTAAACACTGCTATGTCAATTGGCCCCCTTAAGCTTCTGGTCTCAATCCATCACTGTGCCAGTATTTAAAAAGCATGACCAGGTGGATCCAAAATGCTTCAGGCCCATATCCCTCAATTACACCACTATTAAGGTACTATGTCAGCTGGTTCTAAAAAGGCTGTCTGGGTGGGCTGAATGGAAGAACATTATCATTGACTCTCAGTATTGGTTCAGGCCTGGTCTGGGTACCATTTATCAATGTCTGAACTACATCTTTTGATTCAGAAATACACAGCGGCCAAAAAGGGCACCCTTTTTTGGGTTTCATTAACCTCTCTTTGAGTTTTGATTGGGTGAATCATTCAAAGCTGTAGTCACTGTTGCTGTCCTTAAGTGTTTAGCAAGTCCTGGTCTCATTCTTAGCAGACATCCATATGGATATGACTGCCTCAGTTAGATTCAGGCAGGATAGCACTTACACCAAACGATTCCCCATTACCAGAGGAGTTAGAGAAGGGTGCATTTTGTCCCCCTTCCTATTCACCATTTATATCAACGGTCTAGAGGCAGCATTGCTGAGAGTACAAGACGACCGTGGGTTCCTGGGCACTACCAGTTCTTTTATATGCAGACAATGCAATCATTATGTCAAGGATGGCACTAGGACTTCAACCACTCCTTGACTTTTATGTTGAGTTAATGGATGGTCTGGATCTCACCCTGAACACTTTCAAATCCTTTGTAATGGCTGCAAGTGTTAATCCCCCCAAACCTAAAAGCCATTTCTGCCTCAATGCTAAGATCACCCTATTCCACTCTCTTACTTATCTTGGTATTTTGTTTGATAATAAGACTTATTGGGGCCCCTCATTCCTTTTGAAAAGGCTTACACTAGCCAGGTTATGTGGCTTGGTCCTGGATTTTAGTAAGGGTGGGTAGGAAACCTAGAGAAGCTTTGATCCACATTTACAAAGCTGAGTGTGTCTCTGCAACCTGTTACAGTAGTGACATATGGGGTTACCGGGACTGTGGTCCCATTCAGGTAGAGGAAAACAAGTTTGTTAGGTGGTTCCTGGGGGTACCTCAAAGCTCCTCAACATTTGTTGCGCACAAGGAACTTGGTCTTACATACATTTCAGATACCACCAAACTTAGGCCCCTGTTACATGGTATAAGAATGAGCCAAATCTTGACAGGCTGACAATCAGGGACTGTCTTTCCCTGGACAATTTAAAAGTAATTCCCTGGCTGAGTTACATAAAGTTTGAACTGACAGCTCTGGGTCAACCCAGCCTGTTTACTCACCTCAAAGAAAATATTAAGGCTGATTATTCGTGTGTTAAGCAAAAATACATTATTACACCTCTCTACGGACAGGGAGGGGCTTGAAATGTAGAAACCAGCTGTTTGGGTGCACTGTAGGACAAAAACTGTTAATTCCATCAAACCATACCTGGCCTGGGTTAATAATGTTTACCATTGACAGCTTTTTCCAGGTTCATGTTGATTTTTTTCTCCCATGAATCAGCATTACCAAAGGTTGGGCTGCACGCGGAACCTTAGGTCCATGCAAGTGTGATAAAACATCAGGTCAGACCATTACTCACGTTGTAATGTTTTGCACCTTATATTCTTTTCCAAGAAAAAAGTATTTGGTACCTGTTTTAAGAGCATCTCACTTTAAGGAAATAAGGCTTGCAATGTTGTTTCTCTTTATGCTGGGTGAGATTTGTACTTGTATAAACATGGGTCATTTTTTGTAAGCAGCATTGTAAAGCTCCAAAGGACCGGACCATACCCTTTGGCATATTTTGATTCGCTTGACATCATTTGCCTTTTGGATTTAATTAACAACTGAATATGTAGCAACTGAATATGTATTACTATTTTATCTATCATGTACTGTGTATCATGTATTTAAATTGTAATGTCAATGGATTTGTGTGTGATTTTATGAGTTTGATGCATCTTTTATGATTATTTTTTTTAACCGAATAAAGAATAAAAAACATTAAGAAAGAAGAGATTCCATCAGCAATGTCATAAATTATGTCATAGAACATGTCATGAGTGATATAATATTTGAGGTCATCATCAGTGCATGGCAGGGGTGCAATGTATTTTTTTAGTTCACAAGGTTAATGTTGTTACTGACATATTCACCTAACTATAACTTACTTTAAACTTTTTTTTACTACATATATATATATATATATATAAATATACACACACACATATATTTATATTTAAATAACCTACAGACAGTCATCAGTAGGTAGTTATAGTTAGGTCTGCTTTTCCAGAGTGTTTTTTGGTTTTCTAATAACTTTGACCCCGTTTGACGAGTAGTTACAAAACTTTCCCAAAAAATGAAAAATGATCATATATATATATATATATATATATATATATATATATATATATATATATATATATATCAGTGGCGGTTGCCCCTATGCAATTATAGTTAGGACCATGTTTCCATAGAAAAAGTATTTTTTGACTTCTCTCTATCTGTGGCACCGTTTAACGAATCTTCTTTTCCAACCAAATTGCCCTGGTGATTCTTGTTGCGGACAGAAAGTTTTTTTCGGGGTGATCCATCAAGCAGGGGCCAAGTAAAAGCAGGGGTCAAAAAAGTTGCATTTCCTATGTTAATTCCCATAACTCCTTTAGACATGACCACAGCCCGAACCACCGGACGAAATTACACCAAATTATAGTACAAAGCTAGCTTTCGGTACGCAGATCATGCGTTTGCTTATTTGGTGCAAATCGGTTCAGTCATTTTTAAATTATTAAAGAGAAAACCACATCTGTAAATCTCTGTCTGCCATGACTTCACAAAGATATTAGGAGCTCCTGCACGGCAAATGCACAGCTCTTATTGTCTGCCAACTGAGTGGCCTCCCCGCAGCCCCGAGGACCACGGGGGTAGTTTCCCAAATTGTATGGGAGGGAATTGTGAGGCTCCTCGCAGCCCTGAGGACCACCACCTCCATGGGACATTTCTCAAAATATGTGCAGGTGGCCACACGCCCCCGCACCTGCATCCCCAAGGGACTACCACCTCCCTAGGGAAAAGTAAAAAAATGGAAAGGGGGTCCATTGTGGACCTCCGCAGCCCCAGAGAGCACTGTGTCCCAGGGGCTCTTTTGTTGGAGGGTGCCTATGCAGTTCCTCTCATGGAGCCATTGATGGCCATGGGGACAGCTACCCCCCCAAGGCCAGCTCCTGCTTTGTCCCAGTGTGCCCACCCCAAGGACATAGCTGTTTGCTGTCGTTTTTCCGCAGCTTTGACAGCTGCCACCTAGTCACAGCAAAGACTCTAGTTGTAGCAAGGGAGAGATGTCAAACAGCTCTCCCTCACTGTGAGCAGAGGTTTCCACTGTCTCCCTGCCTGCACAGATTCAGGTATGGAGACAGAGGAAACTGCTCTCACAGAGAGGGAGCTGCTTTAGCATCTGCCTCACTGTGGCAGCAATGCTGGCTCCCACAGGAAGTGGGGAGCCAGCAGGGACTATGGACCATGGGGCCTTCAGGCTCCAGCCAGGGTCCCAAACATTGTGTCTGTGTGCCCTGGGGGGGTATCCAGGTCACATGGCCGGGCCTTGCCGGATGAGGTCCCCAGGACTGAAATCAGACTGAGGAGGGGGGCTGCGTGGCCCCCCTGCCTCCCCAAGAAATAACCAATTAGGTCACACCCCAGGGAATGGGGTCCTCAGAGCCAAGATCGACCTGAGGAGGGAGGCCAAGCAGCCCCCAAAAAAAACAGTAATTAATTAGGCTGCGACCCTGAGGATGCGGTTCCTAGGGCCAAGATTGGCATGGGGAGGGGGGCCACACAGCCCACCTCTCCTAAAAAAAATTCAGGCCAGGCCTTGTAGGATGGAGTCCCAGGGGCTAAGAACGGCCCCCAAAAAATTAAATATTCAGCACAGGCCCCAGAGGGGGGGGGTCCCTGGGACTTGGAAGTGGGGCTGTGTGGGATTGGGTTGTTATAGGGGTTGGCCACAGTGATTGGCTGCAGGCCAGGCCCTGCAGCAAACCCTGCTTCGTACAGCCTTCGGCCATGCACAGCACAGTGCAGTGCAGATAAGCACAGCTCAGAGTTGGATGGTTATTGGTGTTGGCCGCAGGGACTGGCCAAATGCTGCGTGTGGTGGTGGTTGGATTAATGTATAGTAATGAAAATCTATTTAAGTTATAAAAACCGTAGAAATTCACTGGAAAAAACAAAGGTTACAGGGACATTATAGATAGGAAATAGAATTAAAAACATTAGAAATTCACTGAAAAAAACAAAGGTTACAGGGATGTTATAGTTAGGTTCTGAATTTACTCATACAAAATCATAGAAATTCAGTAGTTATAGTTAGAGTTCTTTCAAGTAACTATAACTCGTGCCCTAAGGTAACAAAAACGCGCCTCCTCGCCATGCACTGCTAATTAACCCAGATACTACAGGAGTCAAGAGAACTTCTATAATGTCCTTAAAAGTATAAATGAAACATTAACAGTCGCATTTTTGAAGAAAAAGCTGTGCATGGTGGGGTGCAAGTTACAGTTACCTTAAGGCGCGAGTATTATTGGTGATGCATTTCGGTCACAATGGTCTAGCTCATGGCCTAAACCAACAAATAACACTACTCCACCACCATTTTGAAAATGTGAGTAATAGATATAAACAAAGTGGCAAAGGCTCCAAAGGTTTAAATCCACACATTAAGAAAAAAACTAATACTTCATAAAAGCACAAATCATTGCATGAGCATTCTTGTAATACCATAAAGTGGATGTTTCTTCTTAAAGCAAAAAAAGCAGTTATTCCATTTCGATCTTTCATGATGACCATTTCTCACTCAAACAATTGTGAAACGGCCTAGTGGCTCCTTCTCTGATCTAACAACGGAGGTGTCACAACATTTAGGGCATTCAAAAAGCTGTAAATTGAATAATTTATCAATATATTTAGGCCAAGTGGCCTGAATTCTGTGTTGCATTGTTAATACTTTCTAATTGCTTACACAGTGTCACCCTATAGACATACTTGAGTAGATTATTTGGTTTAAATCACACAATTGTTAACAATGGAGACGCATTACCCCAGTGGACTAATAACTATACTTCTTTGTCGTGGTCCGCACAATTAATGTAATGGTTCCTCTTTAAAAAAAAATTGACAAGTTGCTATGTTCACCAAATATATATTGTGTTGCAAACAACCCCTAGCTGTTAGTAAAGCGTGAAAGAAAGAATCCTCTGATTGGAGCATCTAATCCACAAAAAATACTGTTCACATGTGTCGTATCCTGTGTAACACATACAGTGTATCCTGCCCTCTGCTCTGAGGTTGATTACCATGGAAAAGATGACAAGATCTTTATATCATTAGATCTGCCCATCAAAAAAAGTCATTAACAAAAGACACTAATTCAACCTAAGTGTCGTCCATACTCAACCCGTTGGGAGGCTTGTTGTTAAGCAGACTGATATATTCGGATTCAAGGATTCTGAGCCTTTTCTCATGATTCCCTCCTTGAATGGAATTATCAATCCTGTCAATGCCAAAAAATGACAAACAGTCAGGGTTTTGTGCATGTTTGTCAGACCAATGGCTTGTAACAGAGTAACTTGAGTCAGAATTCTTAATAGCTTTCAAGTGTTCTAGTATTCTCTTTTTAACTGCAAATACAGTGCCCCCAACGTATCGTCATCCACAGGGGCAAATTAGGACATCTATACAATGATCACTAGTCCACGTGACAAATGTATTCATGGTCATTGATTTCCCAGTGGGTAATTTGTATGCCTTTTGATTTTTTCTTCCCTTGCAAGCTTTCCATCTCCCACACCTGTAAAAACCTTTTTGCTCTTTTAACCATTACCTTCTTGTGCAGTCATGCAACTGTGGACTAAAATATCCCTAATGGATTTAGCCATCCAGTATGTCACCACAGGGTAGGATGTTTTTTGTGGGGGCGCAAGTTATAGTTACATTAGGGCATGAGTTATAGTTACTTGACATAACTCTATAACAGGTGAATTTCTATGGTTTTGTATGTTTAAGATGTGATCTTAACTATAACGTCCCTGTAACCTTTGATTTTTTTTGAGTGGACAAAAATTATAGATAGGGCTTGTCCTCAGCTGAGTCCCAAAGAAGAAAATGTCAAAAAAAGAAAAGGGTCCAGGGTATGAATACCCTGAGACCCTAGCCTTGGTCCATTGGTCCCCCTGGGTCCCTGCCAGGCTAAAAAGTATTTTTTTTTATTCTTGAAAAAATCCACATATGGATTTGCAGATTTTTCCAACAACTTTTTTTTAAAAAGCGTGGTCTCCCATGTTCTAGATTAATTTGCCTACCCGGGTGGGCCAGGTCCCAGGGGCATTTGGGGATTAATAAATAAAGTGAATAGGAGGTCCTCTAGACCCCCGGCCCCGGGGACCACCATTTCCCTGGGGCTACATCTGATAGGGATGCGGGGGCAGCATGGCCCCTCCGCTCCCTGGGGACAATCATAAAACAGGGCTACATATTTAAGTAGTAATAGGAGGGTCCTGTGGTCCTCCCCTGACCCCAGGGACCACCACACCCTGGGCTACTATTTATACAAGTACTAGGGACAACAAAGAACCTACTGGGCTCTGAGGACCACCTTCTCCCCGAGACTGCAAATTCTAAAAGTATGGGGGGCTGCAGGAACCTCACTAGACCCCAGGGACTGCCACCTTCATGTGGTTAAAATAAGTTTAAGGAGGGGCCAACATAGAAAAGACCTCCACCTACCAGGGCCAGCTCCTGCTACCTCCTGGGGTGCCCACCCTCAGAAGGTAGCTGTTTTCTTTTGCTTGCAGGAGCTGTGACAGCTCCCGCCAAGCAAGAGCAAACACACCATTTCCAGCGGAAGCTTTAAAAATGTTCCCACTTGCTGCAAGAGGAGATTTAATCTCTTCCCCTGTCCGCAGGCAGGCAGGGAAAGAGATGAAATTATTGCTCCCTCATGCAGGGAGCTTGTATTTGTGGCAGCTCCCTCCAAGCAGGAGCAATGCTGGCTCCCACAGGAGACAGGAGCTGGCTGGGACTGCGAGGGCCTTGAGTCTCCCCCATGGTTGCCATAGGTTTATAGCTGTGCATGGTGCTGGGTTTACTGCTTAATGGGGGTTGGCTGAAGGGCCTGGCCACAGGCCAGGAGAGTGGCCAGCCCCCACCAGGCATGGGCAGATGCCATGCATGGTATGGTGTTGGTGTGGATATGGGGGGTTGGCTGCAGGCCCTGCGACCAACCTCCACCATATATGCCTAAGTCCATGCATGGCATGGGGGCGATGTAGTTATAGGGGTTTGGCTGCAGGGCCTGGTCACAAGCCAGGCCGTGCAGCCAACCCATGATGCGCATGGCAAAAGCTATGCGTTACACAGACAAAGCCATAAAAAACATCAGTTATAGTTATTTCATAAAACTATAACTTGTGCCCTAATGTAACTATATCTCGCACACTTGTTGTGCAGTTTTCTCATCAATAATGTTATTGCAAATATTGCAGTAATATTATCAATGATGTCATTGAAGTTGTCATGACTGATGTAATATGTAGGGTAATTAGCAGTGCATAGCGAGGGTGTGGGTTTTAGTTACCTTAGGGCACACGTTATAGTTTCTTGACATAACTATAACTGCTGAATTTCTATAGTTTTGTGTTTTTAAAATCCGAACCTAACTATAATGTCCCTATAACTTTAGTTTTTTTGGGGAATCTCTAAGGTTTTTTTGTAAACTATTTCCTAACTATAACCTTTGTTTTTTTCGGTGAATTTGTAAGGGTTTTTTAACATTAAGTAAGATGCCTATCGCAATGCACGATATGGGGTGCTGGACGCGGGGCTTGGACTGGCATTTTGCTGACCCCACCCAAGCTTGCTGCTACTGCCCCACTTCTCCTTGCCACCCATTGTCCAAGTTCAAGCCCTTCTCTATCATTACAGCCCTTTGTGGCCGTTGTTCTGCCACTGCCCTTCCCGCCTGCCCTGAACAGTTAGATTGCTGCCCCATCCACCTTCTCCCTACCCTCTGTTGTCCAAGTCCATCCTCCAGCCCCCTCTCTCCTGCCCTACCTGGTCTGGTGTGCTGCTACTGCTCTCCGTTTAGCTTGATGTCCCTGCCCATTCCTCCTGTCATTTGTTGACCAATTCTATGCCTCATCATTGCCCACCTGATTAGCCTCTGTGCTTAGCTTGCTGCCTCTACCCACCTTCCCTTGCCCTCTGATGTCTGTATGCATGCCCCTGCTCCCTCCTTTTTGCCACCATGTTCAATAGACCTGTCACTGCTCCTCCTATCTACTCTGAGTGTTTATTTGAGCTGCCACTGTCCCTCTCACCTGCCTAGCATTGTCAGATGGCTTCTGCATGTCCCTGCCACCTCTACCCTGCTGTTTGAGTTCCATGCCCCTATCCCCTCCCTTCTGTCCTCCATGGTCCATTTTGCTACCACTCCCTTCTGCCCTCAATGTTCTGTTGGACTGAACTGCTCCTTCTGTCTTCCCTGCATGATCTGTTGTAAAGCCCCTTCCTCTGCCCTCTTTTGTCTGTCTCCAACCCCTGCCCCTCCCTTCTGTCCACCATGGTCTTTTCTGCATGCCCCTGCCTGCTCCCTCATACCCGCTATGGCTGTTGTGCTGATACTATCTCTCATGCTTGCCATACATAGTCTTCTGTGCTGCCACAGCCCCTCCCACCTGCCAAGTGTGGTCAGCCTTCTGCCCCCGACCCTCTCCCACCTTCCCTGCATTGCCTGCGATTATCCCATTATAGTCTCACTGTTACCCACCAAGGTGTGTTGTGCTTCCAGTGCCCATCCAACCTGCCCTCCATGGTCAGCTCCTGCATTGTCTGGTCGATTGTCGTGCCCCTGTCCGCACCTTCCTGCCCTTCTTGGTCCATTATGCTGCAACTGTCCCTCCTGCCTGTCTGGTATGTTTAGTTTACTGCCATTGCCTCTTTCCCCTCGGCCCCCTGTTGTCCATGTACATGCCTCTGTCCCCTACCTTTGCTTTCCATGGTCTTCTGTGCTGCACTGCCATCCTGCTTGCCCTGTGTGGTGTATTGTGCTGCTCCTGCCCCTGACACCTGCCCTGAAAGGCCAGTTTGGTGCCCCTGCCCATCTCCCTTCTGTTATACAAGCCCATGTCCCTACCTCGTTACTCCTGTCCCCCATGATTCAATGTGCTATACTTGCCAACATTTTTAACATGGGAAGAGGCAGAACAACCTGAGTGATTGATTTTCCCCACATACTTACAATGAAAAAGAGGACATTTTAGGCAGCAGACAGGTAAAATAAAGCCCTTTTGTGCTTAAAAACATCAGGCGTCTCCTGCCTGAATCAGGCCTGTTAGCATGTATGATTGTACTGCCACTGCCTCTTCCTTCTGCCCTCAATGGTCTGCTTTATTGCCACAGCCTCTCTTGCTTATCCTGTATGGTTGGTTTGTTGCCCTTGCCTTCCATGGACATTTGTGGAGCAACTGCCTCTCCTGTCTGCCCATTGTTGTCAACTTGTTGCCTCTGCATACTACTTCCTGCCCTCAATTGCCCGAGTCCATGCCTCTTGACCTCTGCCTCCGCAAAGTATTCTAATAAACAATTAGCTTGCTAAAATTCTAGATTTTTACCAAAAGTGTGGCACACCTGACATCATCTTGATGTAATCAAAACTGTAATACCTAAACTATTTCCCTTAGAAAATATAACGAAAGGGTCTTATTTCCATAGAAATTATGGTTAGTGTTCTGAAAAACTAAAATGAGGGCATATTGTCTGAGTTCCCAAATAGTGACAAAGCACTTATAAATTAGTTGCTATCTTTATGTTTTTTATCCAGTTGATCACTTGATTCTACATTTCACTTAGGGGAGAGAATGTGGAGTTACGGCCATAGCTGCAGACTTTGCAACTGGGAAAACAGGTTTGAGTTTCATCATCAGCTTGACATCCTGTGATTCTGTGCAAGTCACTTAGGAGGTCATTATGTCCCGATAATGTGGCGGTATGACCGCCAACAGTCTGGCGGTACATACTGCCACATCATGGGATTGGCAAGTTGGCTGCAGCCAACTCACCACTCACCACTTCTCCACTCATACCCCCATGGCGTTATGAGCCACCAGGCTGGAGATGTCTATCTTCAGCCCGGCGTCCGGCATAGTACTGTCCATGGCATTATGAGCGGCCTCCCACCATGGTTTTTGTGGCGTTAGCAATGCGACAAAAACCATGGCGGTAAGCCCTATCGGTGACAGGGAATTCCTTCCCTGTCACAGGTAGGTGACTCACCCACCTCCCTACACTCACCTGATGCCCTCCCACCCCATTCCATCCAAACACACCCCCACCCATCCGATATACAAACTAACTGCCCCACCCCCTCTGATCCACTCACCCCCATACACCACAGTACTGACCCCACAGCCACACACGCACTCATCACCCCCTCTCTCCACCCCATTACAGTCACAGCGCCCCTCACTCCACACCCTCCATCCCCGCATACACGCACACAGACACCCTTATGCACTAGACATACACCCATTCACTTATACTGACATACACGCATTCATTCACACACTGACATACATGCATTCATTCACGCATACTTCCAGACATACTCACACACATTCTTACCCACATTCACACTGACATGCAGACATGCACTAACTTCACCATTTTTATACGCATTCACTTACCCGCATATACCCACGCAAACAACACAACAGATACAGCCGCTTTCACAACACACTCGGACATTCGAGGAAGTCTTCCGGCAGGGAAAGGGAAGGGGCACTGCTACTACCACAGCAGCACCCCGCTAGCAGAACACTGCCAGGCTGTATTACTGGTCATAACACAGCTGGTGGCGTACTTCTGGCGTGGTGATGCTGGTGTTAGCAGCGCCAGCTTACCACCGTCGACCACCATAAGCACTTATGGATTTCCTCCCTTATTGGAAAGTCAGAAGTCAGGCAGTGCTCATAATATAGCAGATGGATGGTAGCCGCGGTGGCGGTATGTTGGCCGCAATTACCTCAGCGGTTGGCGGTATGTACAGCCGATGTTATAATTAGGGCCTTAATCTCCCCATGCCTAAAACCAAAATGGATGTGTCCATGTGCAATTTAACTGATGCTCATGTAAAGCTCTCCAGTACCTTTGGGTTGAGTATGAGTGACATAAAACTCCAAAAATACAAAGAAATGAAGGCCCTCATTACAACCCTGGTGGTCGGTGATAAAGTGGCGGTAATACTGCCAACAGGCTGGCGGTAATTACCACTAAATTATGACCATGGGGGAAAGAGCTCAGATAGACAGCCACTTTACCACACCGACCGCCAGGGTGGAAACAACAGCCACCATGGTGGTAGCCGCCTACAGCCAGTTGGAAGACAATGTTACGCCCACCGTATTATGACAGTCCAATCCGCCACCTTTTCCGAGGGGTACCAACGGCATCAAAAGCCTGGTGGAAACACTGCACAGAAGGGAAAGGACTCACCATTGGAGATACAGGGAACAACCATGCCGCCATGGAGCCCGAGCTGCAAATATTTCCGATGATCTTTTACGTCCTGCTCCACCACGAACACCAACGACGGCGAAGATGCCCATGGTGAGTACAGCCGCCTAGCACACGGGGGGTGAAGAGAGTGACACAAACACGCACAACATGCCCCCCACCCCCAACACCATACACACAATCAGATGCAGGAAGAAAACATATTAACCCCGTACCCCTCAGGAAAAATGCAAGGACAGCACGAATAGATGAAAGTGAGTGCAATAATATAAATATAGTAGAAATATGTACATCTACTCTAAAAGTGCACAATTCAAGGGGCACTGCCCAGTCCTCTATGTGCGTGGGCCACAGGGTCACATGACAAAGTCCAAGGCACCACTTGTATCCTGCCACAACACGGAGAGAACACTGCAGGGGCATAATTTGAAAAATAGACAGGCACCTCAGGGGGATGGGGAAGAGGGGGGCACCTCAGCCGGCAGATGGAACAACACCACTGGTCCTGGAGGGAGCAACTTGCCCATTGCTCTGTCCTGCGGAGTGCAAGGCCACAGTCTCTCAAGTGGGTTACTTGCCCATGTGCTCTGGAGGGGGCAACATGCCCTGTGCGCTGTCCTGGGGAGTGCAAGGCCATAGTCTCTCAAGTGGGTGACTTGCCCACATGCTCTGGAGGGGGCAACATGCCCTGTGCGCTGTCCTGGGGAGTGCAAGGCTACAGTCTCTCAAGTGGGTTACTTGCCCACATGCTCTGGGGGGGCATCGTGCCCTGTGATCTTCATCCTGGGGAGAATGAGGTGAGTGGGGCATTGTGCCCTGTGATCTTCATTCTGGGGAGGATGGGGTGAATGGGTGGCTTCCCCACTGGTTCTGGAGGGGGCAACGTGCCCTGTGATGCAGATCTTGGGGAGTGCAAGGTCACAGTCTCTCAAGTGGGTGTCATTCCCACAGGATTTGCCAGTGGAGGCCGCACAACAACCCAGGAAGGCAGGTCTACAGAATGTCCGCCGGCGGTGGCGGCTGTTCAATGTTGGCAGAAATGGTGCTGCTGCTGGCGGTGGTTGTGGGGGGAAGCTGCTGCCGAGCCCCTGCAGCCCCAGATGGCTGCCCACCTCTGGTGGTGGTGGTGTTGCTGCTGCTGGTGGTTGTGGGAGGGAAGCTCCTGCCCATCCCCTGCAACCACAGACAACTACCCACTGCTGGTGGTGGTGCTGCTGGTGGTTGTGGGGGGAAGCTCCTGCCCATCCCCTGCAGCCTCAACAGCTGCCCACTGCTGGTAGTGGTGGTGCTGCTGCTGCTGCTGGCAGTGGTTATGGGGGGAAGCTCCTGCCCATCCCTTGCAACCTCAGAAGGCTGCCCACTGCTGGTGGTGGTGCTGCTGCTGCTGGCGGTGGTTGTGGGGGGAAGCTCCTGCCCATCCTCTGCAGCCTTGGACGGCTGCTCACTGCTGGTGGTAGTGGTGCTGCTGCTGTTGGTGGTTGTGGGGGGAAGCTCCTGCCCATCCCCTGCAGCCTCGGATGGCTGCCCACTGCTGGTGGTGATGCTGCTGCTGCTGGCTGTGGTTGTGGGGGGAAGCTCCTGCAAATCTCCTGCAGCCTCGGATGGCTGCACAACCATGGTTGGTGGTGGGGGCTCTGACTGAGTCCCAGCACCAGGCCCCTTGTCCTTCCTGGCAGCAGCTCGGGATGGCTCCTTGCCCTTCCTGGCAGCAGCTTGGGATAGCTCCTTGCCCTTCCTGGAAGCACTTGGTGCCGGCACCCTTCCTGTGAGGCAGCCTGGTGCCCTGGATCCGTTGCCACCACGAGTGGGTGTGGACACTACAGTGCCCGTGGACTGGGTGGCTGTGGTGCTTGCTGGGTTTTTGCCACCCTGGCCACACGTGAAGGATTGGGGAGGGGTAGGAAAGAGGTCAATGGTGGAGAGGAAAAGCTTCTTAGGGACATTGGAGTGGGGAGAGGGAGAAGGTATGGGAGTGGAGGAAGAGGGAGTGGTTGTGGGAGGTGTCTTTCTCCTGTGTTTGGTTGCAGGTGCATGGGCTGGATGCTGTTGTGAGGTGGATGGCTGTTGGGTTTCTGAGTGCTTGCGTTTGTGTACCTTGGGAGGGGGGCAGACACAGTGGGAGAGGACACAGGGGACATGTGCATGGCTGTTGTAGTGGTGTCTGCAAGTGAGGTGCTAACTGGGGCAGAGCCTGAGGTGCCTGGGGTGAAGGAGATGCCCACCCTCCTGGGTGAGCGGGCATGGGCAACTCGATGAGGGGCTGCTGGGAGGGCAGTGCTGGTACGGGGTGGCGGATGTACCTGTAGCTGGGGTGGGCACAGAGGTGTCTGCCACCACCAGTGAGCTTCCATCGGAGGAGGTATCTGTGTCCGAACTGTCCCCTCCTGTCTCTTCCGTGGTGCTCCCCTCACCCTGCGTCCCACTGGTGCCCTCACCATCGGTGGACACTGCCTCCTAGGTCCTGTGGGATGCAGCTTCCTCTGTCGCTGGTGCCTCTGCTCCCCTGCCAGATGATGCTGATGCACATAAAGACAGGATGACAGAACAAAAAGGGGGGAGTGGAGACAAAGGATACACTTGGTCAATGGCTGCACCAACACCACCGTTGGCATACACAGCACCCTCGCACACAGGGAACAGGCCTACGCTCTATGCAATGCAATATCAGTAACACTGTTAGACACCAGGGCATGGGGAGAGACACATACCGCCAACTGCAGCATAACTCGGACCCACACAGACCTGCCCAGTAGTGGATGCCTACAAGCTAGGTAGGAGGACTATCACATCAGAACCCTGGCCAAAATGGGACCTACTCTGCAATGTCAGGCCTGGCCTATGGGCACCCACAAACACACATCCCCTACCCTGACACCACCTCACCAGGCGTAAGAACTAATGATGGGCACTGTACTCACCCCCTTGTGGCTGCTGTGATGCCCTCAAGCACCCATCAAGCTCCGGATAGGCCACCACCAGTATGCGGGCCATCAGGGGGGTCAGGGTTCAACAGGCGCCCCTTCCTCATTTGGAGGCCATCCCCAGCTGGGCCTCCGCTGTCTTCCGTGCCCAGCGTCTCAGGTCCTCCCACCGTTTCCGACAGTGGGTGCTCTGCCTGCCGTCGACCCCCAGGGTCCGCACGTCCTTGGCGATGGCACGCCATATTCCCTTATTTTGATTGGCACTGATGTACAGAGGAAATACACGCAGGGAAAGGTATTAGTCTGACCGTCCTTCCTTTTACACTTATGGCCCACCATACCCCTTCCCATTTCGACAAACCTGGCCCAGCACACAATCAGCATGCCACCCAGGGGACACTCACCAACCCCCCTTACACGAGGCCTTCACACACACCACTCCATGCAATCATGCCCCATGCATTGTGCTCACAGTGTACACACCTGTTGGTCTGGAGGCCCATACAGCAGTCGGTACTGGGGTAGGACCCCATCCACCAGTCTCTCCAACTCCTCTGAGGTAAAGGCAGGGGCCTTTTCCCCAATCACACGTGCCATGGTAGGTTCCAGACACAGGTCACAGCAGCACATGCAGTGTAGGTCCTCTCCTATTGAAGGTCAGGTAGCAAGTGAGTGAACAAATAGAAAATGGCGGTGACGTCCGTGGCGGTGCATACCGTCACTACCGGCGTATATCACCATTGGCCACTGTACCCCATAGGGTTTAATATTATCCAATGAGGTGTTGCACTGCGGTTCCTGACCACCTCTCGCAACAGTGCACAAAGTCAGCAGAATTACCTCACTTCCACCTATTCCTCCACACAGGACAGGCGGACACCATGTCGAGGGGGGCAGGTCCTGTATTATAACTACATTACAGATCACAATTGTACATACAGGACAGATGCCACTTATACATTTCAAAATAACTTCATGCATTGTACTGTTGTGTCTACAGTGCACAGTTTGTGACCGACTCCTCACTCTTTTGCCCCATAGATTGCTACTGCTGCAGATGAATAGGAGCTAGAGACATACCCCCGTGTACAGACCACTGGTGGACTTGGCAACAATGGAGGACAGGCACATTACCCTCACCCATAGACTTGACAGGGCCACAATCACAGACCTGTGTGCCTAATTGGAGCCTGACCTTATATCTGCTATCCGTCACCCCACCGGGATCTCCCCTATTGTGCAAGTCCTATCTGTGACCCATTTCTTGGCAACTGGTTCTTTCCAAGTGACAGCGGGCTTGGCATCAGGAATGTCACAGCCAATTTTCTCAATCGTGCTGACAAGAGTATTGTCTGCCCTGAATAAACACATGTGCAGCTACATTATTTTCCCCCAGGTGGGGGACTTGGTGAAGGCTGACTTCTATGCAATGGGACATATCCCCAACATCATTGGGGCAATTGATGGCACACATATTGCATTTGTTCCACCACGGCAAATAGAACAGGTGTTCAGAAATTGAAAGAGATTTCACTTGATTAATGTCCAGATCGTGTGCATGGCGGACCAGTACATCTCCCACGTCAATGCTAAGTATCCTGGGTCTGTGCATGATGCCTTTATCCTGAGGAATACCAGCATCCCAAATATGATGGTCCAACTGCAGAGGCCCATGGTGTGGCTAATAGGTGAGCCCTGGTTCCCACCCAGTGGATGTTGGTGTATGGGTATGGTGTGGGCCATATGGGATAGTGTGTCGCTAAATGTTGTCCCTCCATATTTGCAGGTGACTCAGGTTACCCCAACCTATCATGGCTACTGACCCCTGTGAGTAATCCCAAGACAAGGGCAGAGGAACATTACAATGAGGCACATGGGCGAACAAGAAGGATAATTAGACGTACCTTTGGCCTCCTGATGGCCAGGTTTCGGTGCCTCCATCTAACAGGTGGATCCCTGTGCTACTCACCCAAGAAGGTCTGCCAGATAATCGTGGCATACTGCATGTTACATAACCTTGCCTTGGGATGCCATGTGCCTTTTCTGCAGGAGGAGGAGGCTGGAGATGGCCATGTGGCAGTAGTGGACACTGTGGACAGTGAGGATGAGGAGGCAGAGGATGAGGATGAGGACAAGAGAACAGCAGTGATTCGACAATACTTCCAATGACACACCGGTAATATAGGTCACATTTCTTTGCCATTTGTTTGTTTCACATTGTCACTGGCAGGCTGTGATTTCCCACTTCTATGCCCACTCACTGTACCCTTTGGACACTCTTTTTGCACTACTATCGCTCATCGCTCCTGGTGTGATCACTGCAGCCAACTACAGGTCTATCCTATGTGCACATTACTGTACAGTTGATTTGCAATGTTGTACCTTGTTAAACTAATACATACTTAAATCATTTGACACACTCCATTCTTGTATTTTTTCAAAGTGTGTTTATTGAAGTGCTATGAAGAAAAGGTGGTAGTGCAATGGGCTGGGGTGATAATGGAGAAAAGTCCAGGGTGTTTTTCCAGTCTATTTGTAGCACAGGTGCATTGTCCATTGGGATATAGGAAGGGGAGCAATGGCAGATCAAGGTGGACAGGGTGACAGAGTGGGACACAAGGGTGACAATCAGGAGAGTCTTATTTCCTGACAGATTTGGCAATAATCTCTGGCTTCTGCCTGGATCACAGGGAACGTTTGCGGGGTGGCTCTCCTCCTGCAGGAGGAGGGGTGTTGGTCCTGTGGCAGGGCCTCCTGTCCACTAGCAGCAGCGGAGGTGGAGGGCAGTTCAGTAGTCTGGCTAGTGGCCCGCTGTTGTAAGACTGCTTCCCTCATAATGTTGGCCATGTCTGCCAGCACCCTTACTATGGAGACCAGGGTGGTGTTGATGGCCTGCAAGTCCTCCCTGATCCTCTGGTACTGTCCCTACTGCAGCCGCCTGTTTTCCTGCACGTTGTCCAGGATCTGGCCCAGCGTATCCTGGGAATGTTGGTATACTCCCAGGATCTCTGCAAGTGCCTCCTGGAGGATCGGTTCGATGGGTCTGTCCTCCCCCTGGCGCACAGCTTCCTCCCAGTTGTCCTGTACCTCTTTCCCCTGAACCGTGTGCCCACTGACACTGACCCCAGGTCCCTGATTGTCATGGGTGTGAGGTGTGCCCTGGGGTCCCTGTAGTGGTGGACACACTGCTGATTGACATGTCCTGGGGACAGAGGTATGGGTACGCTGGATGGGTGCTGTGGTGGTGTTTACTGATGGGGAGGCTCTGTGGTGGTGTGTGACTGGGCCTGGGTAACCGGCTGTCCAGAGGTCCCTGATGGGCGAGGTTGGTCATCTAGATCTAGGCGACCAAAGTTGCTGTCATCACTGTGGACCTCTTCTGTGGGGGGACTGGAAGTTTCTGGCACTTCTTCTCCACTGATATTGGCTGGGATACCTGTGGGGATGTAAATGAAGTGTTATTGTTTCTGTGTGTGACATATTGTGCATCTGTGGCTTGCCCTCTTTGGTTGTATTTGCCATGGCAGCTTTCACTTGTGTGAGTTGGTATGTGGTGGGCTAGCTGATTCTCTCTAGTGTGCATGCTTTAGTGATAGGTGTCCATGCAGGTCTGTGAATGGTGTCCATGCATTGGTATGGCATGCAGGGCTTGGCACTGGGATGAGTGAGATGTGATGTAGGGGTGTGGGACGTGGTGATGTGATGGGAGGGAGGGTGAGGGTGTGGGTATGTGACGGCATGCAGGTAGAGGAGTGATAGAAATAGAGAGTTGACTTACCAGAGTCCAGTCCTCCTGCTACCCCTGCCAGGCCCTCAGGATGCATGATTGCCAAGACTTGCTCCTCCCGTGTTGTTAGTTGTGGGGGAGGAGGTGGAGGCCCACCGCCAGTCCTCCGTACAGCTAGTTGGTGTCTTGCTGCAATGGAATGTACCTTCACCCATAGGTCGTTCCACCTCCTCCTGATGTCATCCCTGGTTCTTGGGTGCTGTCCCACGGCATTGACCCTGTCCACGATCCTCCACCATAGCTCCATCTTCCTAGCAATGGATATCTGCTGCACCTCTGCTCCAAATAGCTGTGGCTCTACCTGAATGATTTCCTTCACCATGACCCTTAGCTCCTCCTCAGAGAATCTGGGGTGTCATTGTGGTGCCATGGGTATTGTGTGAATGGTGTGGGTGAGGGTGTGTAGGGTAATGCGTTGGGGTGTGTGATGTAAGGTGCGTGGGTGGCGTATAGGTCATGGTGGTGTGTGGGTCTGGTCTTGTCTGTAGTCGTGATGTCAGTCTGTTGGAAATGGTTTGTATTCGTAAAGGGTTGTGGCTAACGTGGGTGTGTGTTTTATAGTGGTGTGCGTATGTGGGTGTGATGTGTTAATGTGTGTCAGGTGTGTGTTGTTTGAATTGTCCAATGTGGTGCTGTTTTGTATGTGTGAGTGTATTTTGAGCGCGGCGGTGTGTACCGCCAATGGTTTGCCGCTGTTGAATGTTCATCGTGGTGATTCGTGGTTCATAATGTCATGGGTGTTGTTCTGTTGGCGTAACAGTAAGGGTTTGGATACCACCAGTTTATCACTGACCTTTGGTGTGGCGGATTTGTGTCTGTGGCTGAATAGTGACGGATTGGTGTGTGTGTGTCATAATATGGTGAGCGGATATCCGCCGCGGCAGCGGTATATTGGTGGCAGTCAGCGTGGCGGTAAGTGGGATTTACCGCCAATATCATAATGAGTACCTAAGTGTTTTGCACACTTCTGTCATTGAGCTATACTTGAGCTACATTTGGGTGACATCTGTGCTATGTTTGGCCTTTTTCTTCTGTGGTGGCCATCTTGGGCGACCTATTTGTTATGAAGCTCCCTAATCTCCTCATTTACTGGAGTTTTCTCAGTAGAAAATGCTTTCAGTGTTTGATGTAGATTCCATCAATATGTCGTTCTGATGTGCCACACATTGGGTATAAATGCAGAATGTTAGAACTCTAGTTGCTCATTAGAACATTGTAGTAAAGCTACTGATCACCAGGGAGTTAACTGGCGGTCTGCTGCTGGTGATGAAAGTGCATGTTTCAGTCTGCATGTCAGAATGTTTTAATGAAATAGAAGAGAAAGATATTTCAGAATCCATTTACAATGTGTCCTAATTTTTCTTTCCACAGCACTAACCACAATTTTTATAACAAAATCACCCCCCTCTGTTAGGGTGGTCATCCCCCAACTTTTTGCTTGCCTCCCTCCATTTTTCTGACACTGTTTTAGCTGGTTTTAGGACTCTGTACACTTTACCACTGCTGTCCAGGGCTAAAATGCATATGCTCTCTCCCCTAAACATGGTAACATTGATTACTACCCAATTGGCACATTTAATTTACCTGTGAGTCCCTAGTAAAGTGCACTACATTTGCCCAGGGCCTGTAAATTAAATGCTAGTAGCAGGCCTGCAGCACTGATTGCACCACCCACCTAAGTAGCCCCTTAACCATGTCTCAGGCCTGCCATTGCAAGGCCTGTGTGTGCAGTTTCACAGCCACTTCAACTTGGCACTTAAACCTACATGCCACTCCTTAAACTCCCTTTTTCCTACATGTATGTCACCCCTAAAGTAGGCCCTAGGTAACCCATAGGGCAGGATGCTATGTAGGTAAAAGGCAGGACCTGTACTTATGTGCTTTGCATGTCCTGGTTGTGAAATTATTTTTCTACTACTGTGAAGCCTACTACTCTCATAGACTATCATTAGAACTGCCCTCAAATACTTTAAGGTGGTAGATTCTGATCTGATATTTGGTATTGCCTGCTTACTGGCAAAGTTGGATTTAGTATTACTATTTTAGAAAGATTGCCACTTTTAGAAACTGGGCATTTCTCTGCACTTACTACCATCTGTGTCTTACAGCCTGTCTCCAATTACGTCTGGTCTGTGCTGGTTGACAGCTCCCCTTGTGCATTCCACCCAGACAACCACAACCACAAACACAGCACACTCACTCACATCTGCATTCATCTGCATACTGAATGGGTCTTCCTTGGAAGGAAGGGTAGAGGGGTTCACACTTACATTTCCAAAGGCCAGTGGCCTGCCCTCACACAAAAGACTGATAACCCCCAACATGGATCCTGGCATTCAGGACTTGGCTGCACGTCAAAACCACTCTTTGATTTTCTCCCCACTTCAAAGGCATTTTTGGCATGTCAACTGGGCCTCTGACCCCACCAAATCAGACACTTCTGGACCTACACCTGCACTCTGTCAGAGGAACTGCCTGACTGACCAAAAGACCCATCTGGACTGCTTTGCTGAGAAGGACTGCAGCTCTGCTTGTTGCCTTGCTGACGTGCTGGCTTCTGACTATGCTGGAAGGACTCTGCATTCCTCCTGAAGTGTTCTCCAAAGGCTTGCCTCCTGTTTCTGATGTCTCAGGGCCAACAATGACTTCACCTCTTCAAGAAAATCCTGGTGCATCGAAAATTGACACAGCACGACTTCCTGACGGAAAATTCAACACAGTGCCTGCCTTGCGATGGAAAATTTGACTCATTGCCTACCAGACGGATGCAGCACCTGCTCCTGTACCAGCACATTTTTCAATGCGTCGTCCCTGCATGTCAAAATATCCCTGCATCGCAGTGAGGAGCCAAGACTGCGCACGTGAAAAACGACGCAACCCCTTGCAGCGTGGAAAGAAACAACACATCATCCGCCCTGGAAAATCCAACGCAACACCTTATTTTTCCAAGCATCTCCTCCTCTGCAAACCTCGTATGTCATTATTTGTGACGCATCCCATACCCTGACTAGGACTGTGGTCCCTACTTGAACAAGGTTTTATGCCCCTGCCAACTAGAGACCCTATTTCTTACATTGGTGATCAGCGGTGAGGCTAGGACTTGTGTTTGTGTAGTGCCATACAGTAGCTACATGTACACTACCTACCCACAGTCAAAGGCCAATTTGATTTGTTTTCTTTTTCTACAAACTTTCCCTGCTTGACATTCATTAATCAATTCTGTACATCATGTCTCTGGCTGGGTACACAAGTAGAGCTGGGAGTGTGACCTGACTAAGCTGGAGGGATACACAGTTAACCAGCTGAAGGTCTTTTTCAAAGGGATGGGAGTACCTACCCGTGGAGTCTCCAAGGAGGAGTACCAAAAGGTGCTGAGGGAGTTGGCAGAAGCCCACTCACAAGAGCATGATGAGTTGGGGAAGCAAGTGAAGGGCCCAGAGGAGCTGGCAACAGCAGTAGGGGATGACACCCCTGGATTTGTTCCTCCTGCAGGACCAGAAAGCAGTGTCTCCAGTCACAGCCTGACCGCAGAGGAAAGGAGGGAGGAGAGAGAATTCCAGCTGCAGTTGGCAAGGTTAAAAATAGAGACAGAGGAGAGCTGAGGCTGAAAGAGCCTTAGCCGAGAAGAAAATTATCTTGGCTCATGAACTGAGTCTGAAAGAGCTGGAGCTCAAGTCTAGGCATTCTGAATCCAGCAGTGATGGTGGCAGCATATATATAGGACCTGCTGGAGACAAGAGTGTTCGTATACCCAAAGATTTGGTGCCAAGTTATGTGGTGAGAAATGACATTGACAAGTGATTTTCTACTTATGAAGTTACACTGAGGGCACAGGGGGCGGGCCTATGGAAACGTGCCAATACTTGGGAGGGACACACTTCTAATATTAGAGTTTGAGGACCAAACTAACTACACTCCTGTGAACGCCATTTTGATTGCCAAATTTGGAATGACCCCTGAGAAGTATCACCAAAGATTTAGGGACAGTAGAAAGCTCCCCAACCAAACCTGGGTAGACTTTATTGATTTGTCCAGCAAGGCACGGAATGGCTGGGTGAGGGGCAGTGAAGTATGTGATTATGATGGGTTATACAATTTAATCCTGAGAGAGCATATGCTCAGTATTTGCTTTACAGAGTTGAGCCAGCACTCACTTGACAATAAGTTGACTCATCCCAGGAAGCTTGCTGAGGAGGCGGACCTCTGGGCTAGCGTCATAGTGTCCAAAAAGGTATCGGGGGGGACACCTAAAAAGGTGATTAGGGTTTCCAAAAGAAGAAAGAGGGGGGAGAAAAACTTAAAAATAAGGAGTTGTCTAAAGGCCCCCAAAATAATTCCCAAGGTAATAGTGGTGACCAGCCCCAGTCTGATCCCAAAAAGAAAGGGTTCTTTGATCATAAGACAGGGAGGTTTGTACTCTAATGTACAGAGTGTTCCAAGTATGGTCACTCTAAGGGTGACTCCAAATGTCCAAAGAAGGCACAGCCCCCCACTGGCAGACACCTTGGTTGGCTAGTGTGGCGCTTCGGGAAGAGGTAGTCCCAGATAGCTTTGGGGAGGAGACAGAGGTAACTCTAGTATCTCTGAAGAATGCAGATATGGTGCAAAAAGCCCACATGTCTGCCAATACTTCCAAGTATAGGCAGTTGGTCACCATTAGTGAGCAACAGGTGGAGGCTCTGCGTGACACAGCAGCCAGCATGGCTACTGTCAAGGGTTAACTGGTGTCAGCAGAGCAGGTCCTACCGAACACATTCCTCCAAGTTATAATAGCTTACAATTGAGAGAGCCATCTACCGGTAGCTCTGGTTCCCTTTGAGTGTGGGGGGTCTCTGGTACTCTGAAAGTAGCTGTAAGTCCTGTCATGCCTGTATATTGTCTGTTAGGCAATGACCTAGAGCACACTACCTGGAGTGAGGTAGAGCTCAGGACTCACTTGGAGATGATGGCATTGACTGAGTGGGTCTGAATGAACACACATTCCATGGCTGCCCAGAAGAGTGTCGCGTAGGCTCTCATTATTCTAATGAGACTACTGGATTTCAAGTGGCAGAATCGCCTGAAGTGTGGGAAACTGAGTCTAACCCACTACAGATGACACCTGTCGGTCGAATCCAGGTTCTGCACTGGATAACTAGCAGTGCCTCATCTCTACTCAAGGGCAAGGAAGATTGTGCAGCCGAACGCATGACATAACTGGTTTCTCAGGGAAGCCGTGGCCACTCAGGTCTCATCTGTTTCTCTCAGTTACATTAGTCTCACATACACAATGACAAACATAGGCAATATATATTTCAATAATGCTTTAATAAAGCAACTGCATCTCCGATAGCAAAGCGTGGACTGCAGTAACCAGGACAATACAGCATGACAAGATTAAAATTGTGACAAGGAGAGTAAAACATAAAAATAATGCTACCATATTGTCACTAGAGTCAACAGACTAATTCTTACCTAGGCTATGATAGAGCACAACATGTTAAGTTCTAATTCTGCCCTTCAGGTTCCCCTGGGAAGACATCATCCCCTAAACCTGAGCAAAGGCCTGAATTCTGCAAAACAGCTGTAGCGAAGCATTCGGCAATCAGCATACAGTCGTGGTACTCTGGCTGGTATCTCCATCTAACGTGTAAGGGACAGGAAAGTGTCTTTTATAATAAAACAGCTGGTGTTCTAAGAAAATGTACCTACATAAGGATGTGTATTTTCTATGAATGTCAAAGACTAAACTTATACCACGTTCACTGGCAGCCTATCTTGCTGTAGCCTTGAAAGAAGCACAGAGTGAGCAAGAATGTCTTGTTTGAGAACAGAGTGCTGGCCTAGGCACAAACTGTCAGATAGAGAGAAAATAAAACAAGACAGTAAAAGTGGCTAGTGTAACAATAATAAAGCAAAGCAAAATAAAATACATCTAGGTTAAAGTGCACAGCGGCAGGCCTAGTATGTTAAAATAATGTGCATGGAGCTATAACTAAAATGGCTACACAACACCCTCCCCTTGTTGGTTGAAGGTGGTTCAAAGCCTAAAGGTACTTAAAAAGCTACTAAGCTCAACCAAAGATATATATGTAAAAATGTCAATAATGACAAGTTAAAAGGACACAGGAGTATATAAAAGAACAATTTCAAATTGTTAACATGTGGCATATAACGGACCAAATTTCAAGAGTCAGAGTTATTTTTAGAATTTCCAATCGATTCCGAGACAATGGAGGACAGGAAATCTTCCACTTCGGCAGGTGTTAAAGATGGAAAGGCATCGCCGAGAAGGACCAAGGAGCAGTCGTGTTCCATAGCCTGAGCCTCAGCCAAGGCGGCATTCCGTGGTGTGCCCAATGATGAGTTAAGAGCCACATCCTCCAGGAAGGGTAACTCATAAGTAGCTTCTCGTAGCAAACGCACCCTCAACGCGCATGTCTGGTAATGATCCCTCAGCGAGAACATTAACAGATCAGCGTCCAAAGAAAGCAAGTGCTGCCTGGAAAGACAAACTTCTAATGCATGTTCCAAAAAGCACCAGAGGCACCGAAACATGGGCTGCACACAATGTAAAACCGGTCTGAATGACAGAAACCAGTCACACTCCAACTGACCCAGGAGTGTTGCTCCAAAATACTGCATCATCGGATCATGACACAGCTGCGCTGATGGGAGCGCTATCGTTCCTTCTAGTTGCGGCATGCAGCCATTGCGCATAAAAAACAGCAACAGCAAAACGCCAACTATTATAGCCAAAGTTATTGGAAATGCCCCAAAAATACTGGAGAATATTGAGTGGATGGCTGATGGTATTAAACCAAATATAGAGGAGAAGGTGTGAACGGAACCACAACCAACAGGCTTAAAGAAATGTGCGATTCCAGTAGTACTGGATGCATTAAATATCTGTCCCACGAGCTCACCAAAATGTCTCGGAAAGTTGGTACTTAAAAGGGACTGTATCTCTGCTGACGACCTTGCAACCTGAAGTGCGTAGGTCTTGCGCTCAGATGTAAGAGCCACATGCTTTTGAAACAATATAGCCTTGAGTCTGCTCAACTTGTCAAAATTAACATTAGCAGTAGCAATATGAGGCCAAGTGTCTGCTACCTCTTTTGTTTTAGTGGGAGGAAAAAGTACGTTCCTGCAGCATGTAACGATCTTAGAGACCGAAACAACATAAACTATTCTGGCTAGTGAGGAAGTCTTTAGCCATTGCTGGCATAGTTTCCCCACACTGTATGTTGTTATTATACCCGCATGTTTGGACGATATGTAGCGAGGGTCCTACCTACTAGTTCTAAAACCCCCCGAGAAGTTAATAAAACATTTATGACACCCATTGTTATCTATTGGCCACAATAATCACCCACCAGGACGTGTCAGTGAAACATTTAGGGCCAGATGTAGCAAACGTTTGCGACTCGCAAACGGGCAGAATCGCAATTTGCGACAGTGCAAAATCGGAAATGGGATGCAAAAAGCCCATTTCCGACTCGCAAAAAGCGATGGGACCCGTTTGCGAGTCGCATCTGGTGCGACCCCATTTTGCGACCTGCAAATAGCAAGTCGCAATTTGCGAGTCGCAAACCTTATGCAATTGCAACTCGCAAATTGCGACTAGTCGCAAAAAGCCCAGTTTGCATGTCCCATTTACCACTAACTCAGAGCAGGTGGTAACCATTACCAAAGTATAAAAGGGGACCCAAAAGCCATCTGGGTTACTCAAGATGGCGGAGATATACCTGATAGCAGTGAGGAGGAGAGTCTACGCAGCCCAGCAGAGGAGGAGGAGGGGCCACAGACAGGAGAAGATATATAGAACCAGGCAGACTCTTTTTCAGCAAACTGAAGAGGAGATCTATGACAAATACCGCCTTAGCAGCGCAGCCATCCTAGAATTAATTAATTTACTGAAACCACAGCTAGAACACCAGACTCTGCGTGGCTGCGCCATTCCTACGCATGTGCAAGTACTATGCTCACTGCACCTCTTGGCCTCAGGGAGCTATCAGGGGGTCATTGCTGTGGCAGGTGGGGTATCCCAAAGTGTAGTGTCAAGGTTCCTCAGGGCCTTCCTAGATGCCTTAGTCACGCACATGTCTCACTTCATATTCTTACCAAGGAATGAGGCAGAAATCAACAGCACCAAGCTGGACTTTTACCGCATTGCCCACTTTCCCCATGTCATAGGGTGTGTAGATGGGACACACATTCAAATATGCCCCCCTGCTAATCTGGAACACATTTTCCGCAACAGAAAGTGTACCCACTCACTCAACATACAGGTTGTTTGTGATGCCCATTATGTCATCACGGACATCGTAGCTAAGTTTCCAGGCAGTACCCATGACTCATACATTTTTAGGCATAGTGGGATACATCAACGCCTGGAACATGGGGAATTCGGAGACGGTTACCTCCTAGGTAGAGCCACAGACACTTGCAGACATACACACAGGTCACTGTGCACGACAATCTGGACTTCCTAACAGTGTACTTTTTGTGCCCAACAGGTGACAGTGCATATGCTCTTAGGCCTTGGATCATGACTCCGTTTTTGACACCCAGAACTGAATCTGAGAGGCAATACAACAGTGCGCATAAGAGGACCAGGAACCTGACAGAGCGCACCTTCGGACTCCTGAAGGCAAGATTCAGATGCCTCCACCGCAGTGGAGGTGCCCTCCAATACACCCCCATTACTGCATTCAAAATTGTGGTCGCATGCGCCATCCTCCACAACATAGCCACCCGACGTGGGATACCTCTCACCCCTGCAGACCCAGATCCTGATGATGAAGAGCAAGAACAACCACATCGCCATCATGGGGATAGGAGTCTAGCTAATCAAGGCAGACTGAGACCGGAACACATTGCAACACAATATTTTGGACGGTACGTGTCAACTCCCACCATACTCACCTATTAACCAAAAACTCCATTTGTTAAGTGGAACAAAAATAACTGTTTTAGTACTGTAATTGAGAAACTATATACAAGTTGAAATTGTCCATGGGCAGGGAAATGCCAACCAGTCATGTGGCACATTAACACCATGTGCCACATTTATTGGTCCTGGGTGTCATCTATGTTCTCCTGCCCCTCCTGCCAGCCTGGCTGGTCCCTGCTGCGTCCGTGGTGCTGTGCCTACCACTCCTCAGCACCCTGCTGTCAGTGGCAGATACACTGCTCACTGTTGAGCCCTCCTCACTGTCTTGGGGTGTTTCCCCGGTGGCCCTTGACATTTCCCGTGTCTCCATAAGTTCAATTATGTGGGTGAGACGTCCCAGGCCCCTGGCAACATCCCCAGCAAAATGGCCCATCTCTATTTGCAGGCCAACTGTCCTCCTCGACAGGCCTGTTGTATTAATGGCTAGCCTGCCGATCGATGTGGCCATCCTGTCCAGTCGTTGCATTGTCTGGCGATCTCTGCGCCGCCCAGCCTCTGCCTGGCCCAGCAGTCCGCCCGCCAGTTCCCTAATGGCAAGGGCATTGTCCCCAGTGTTCTGGCACATCATGTCCATGCGTCTGTTGAGGTGCTGCATGCTTGCATGGTTGTGTCTAACAAAGCGGTGCAGCACACCACTAATCCTGCCCAATATTCTGTTCTGCAGGCGCTGACCCCGCAGCAGATGTGCCTCACTGCTGGTTGGAGGAAGTATCCCGGATCCAGATGGTCTTGCCCTGCGACGCCTGCGCAGCGGTGGCTGCCCTGTGCTCCCACCTGTATCCTCCCTGCCTGTTGCTGGGGCAGCTTCTGGCGTGATTGTTGCAGCAGGCGTTACTAATGCAGGAATGCTGCTGACTGTGCAGGTGGGGGTGCTGGCGGGTCCTGGGGTGTCCTCCTGGGCCTGGGTGCTTGGGGTATTGGGGGTGTCTTGCTGGAGACCTGTGGGACATGGGGAACACACTGTCAGTGTCTAGTATCTATTGCACAATTCCTAATAAACATTTGCCTATGAACTGCCTATTTGACTACATTTCCCATAATGCATCATTCTGGCTTTTTCTACCCTGTAATGGAGCTATCTTGGTTGTGCATGCACCTGTGTACATGGTGGGTGGGGTATGACATTGATAGGGGTACAGGCTTATCACATGGTACTCACCAGTTGATGTACTGGGCTCTGAGGTGTCCAGGTCCCCAAATCCACACACTGCCTCCTGCTCCAATGTTTCCTCCACCCTTTCTTCCAGGGGTGTGGGTGGTGGCATAGATGATGGTCCCCCTCCAGTGCCTCTCATCTCCCGGAGCCTTTCTGCCACCCTCTCCTTGGTCCGGGAGCGGAGGTCATACCACCTCTTCTTTATGTCCTCAATTGTCCTGTGGCTCACACCCAGGGAATTAATTTTTTCTTGAATGTCCTGCCAGAGTTTCTTTTTGGTGGCCTCAGGAACAGTGAGGGCTGCTCTCCCAAAAAGCTCATCATGGTGCTGACAGCATTCCTCTGTCAGCACCTCCAGCTCCCTCTCAGAAAATTTGAGTTTTCTTCTTCGTGGGGTTCCCTCCATGGCTGCTGCTGCTTGTTCAGTGTGAAGACTGGCAGTTATAAAAGGGTGTGGTCCAGCCTCCTCCCAGGTGTATTTGTTAACTTCCTGGCTGTGATGTCATCATCATGTGCCAGGAAGTGTTTACAGAGTATTCTGGTGTGCTTTCTGGAGTGTTCTGCTGGACCTGTAAGCAATTTTGAAGGTAGTCGCAATTTGCGACACTTAATCGCTAATTGCGAGTTTGTTTTTTGCACACTCGCAAAAAGCGACCTCGCAATCTGCGGACTCGCACACAGCGTTGCGAGTCCGGCTGCGAGTCGCTAAATCGGATCGTTTTTTTTTCTGGCATTCCAAATTGCGACTCGCATTTTGCGAGTCGCATCAACTCGCAAATTGCGAGTCGCAATTTTAATTTTTGCTACATCTGGTCCTAAATGTGTCATTTTGGACCCATTCATCGAGTTGATCTTCAGTTGCATTTATATATTTTTGCTATTTATAAAATTTTGCAGGGGCCGGTACACTGGGCATTTTCAATTACTTAGGGGGTCATTCTGACTTTCGCCCGCCAAAGTTCCCCCGCCAGAACACCGCTGCGCGGTCAAAAGACCGCTGCGGTGATTCTGAGTTTCCCGCTGGGCGGGCGGGCGACCGCCAGAAGGCCGCCTGCCCGCCCAGCGGGAAACCCCCTTCCACGAGGATGCCGGCTCCGAATGGAGCCGGCGGAGTGGAAAGGGTGCGACGGGTGCAGTTGCACCTGTCGCGATTTTCAGTGTCTGCTATGCAGACACTGAAAATCTCTGTGGGGCCCTGTTAGGGGGCCCCTGCAGTGCCCATGCCATTGGCATGGGCACTGCAGGGGCCCCCAGGGGCCCCACGACACCCGTTACCGCCATCCTGTTCCTGGCGGTGAAAACCGCCAGGAACAGGATGGCGGTAAGGGGGTCGGAATCCCCATGGCGGCGCTGCAAGCAGCGCCGCCGTGGAGGATTCCCTAGGGCAGCGGGAAACCGGCGGGACACCGCCGGTTTCCCGTTTCTGACCGCGGCTGTACCGCCGCGGTCAGAATGCCCATGGATGCACCGCCAGCCTGTTGGCGGTGCATCCGCGGTCCCCGGCCCTGGCGGTCTATGACCGCCAGGGTCGGAATGACCCCCTTAATCTTTGCTAAGCCTAAACAACTCGTTTGTTGTAGTTTCATTTAAAAATATCATTTGAACATGTATGAGGCATGCTCTAAATAAGGCTTCCTTCTCCAGTACTTGCCAATGTCTAGTTCCCCACACACTATTCAAGTCAATCGAGTTTAGCCAGTATTCATAGCCTTCTATAGTCAACCGGGAAACAAAGGAAACCGAATATATACATTTCGTGTTTGTAAATAGTATGCGTATGTTTTCTGTAGGTGGCAATTTAAAATAATACGACTCAGCATTTACAACTTCGTGCCCAGAAAAATATGTAAACTTTTCAGAATATGTTTTAGAACTCCCTTGTGGTGGAGTCGGACAATTTTCTCATTGTGTAGAATGAAAAACAGTCTTCGGGCTGCTTGCTCTGTGGATGAAATTGTGCCCATAATAATTACAGCAAAACATATCACCATAATTTTCTCTAGATTGATAAACATCTTCGTTTTCACATACAGTATAATACTGCAATTCAGTCATCATAGAATGAACTGTTTTCACATCCCAATCATCAGAACCAACCCCGGGTATTATTATATTGCTCATTGAAAGTTTAAACACATATGGTATTTGAATGACCTCCGTAGGGCCGTATCTATCAAATATTACTTTATCCCAAACAATCCCATCAGGAATTGGTATAGTGGAAATGTACACAAAAGACAAGTCTCTGCGGACATTGTGAGAAGAAAAATGTGGGTTTAGGACCTCATCCACCTGTTCAACTGCTGATTTTTCAGGAAGAATATGACCATGGATTAATAAAAAGAAAGTGATGACAAAGCCAATCCAAAGCAGGAAAGTCAGTATAGTCAAAGAAAGCCACAGATAGTTCCATGGAAGAATGAAATAAGTTACTCTAAGCCAATTTATCAGCTTACGTGGTTTTGACAGGTCAGGTGTCGAAGAGGTGAATGAGTCCGAAAAGTCATCATTGATGTCGACAAAATATCCAGATGCAGTTTGCGCAAAGACTGGGGCCACGTTTGTTGGTGGAGTTGGTGTTTCTCGTGGTGGCACTGAATAAATAGCACTATCCGTCTGTGTCGAAGTTGTGTCAAATTGATCAGTAATTTCCGTATTATTTGTTGTCAGTGGAACTAATGCAAAATCATTTTCCACCCTCCTTAAACCCGGAGAGGTGTCGGTGTTGCTGCTTACAACTTGCAGAGGAACTTCTTGACCAGTAGTGAGAGGGATTTGGGAACTACTGGCTGTTCCTTTTCATCGGCTGTGCAAGATCAGCCACATGGTGTAGTTTGACATTGTTGATAGAGAGAAAATGATTTTCTTTGGCACCTGCCAACGGTGGTAGAATGACAGTTCTGGTACCGTGTATTCCCAGGACGGGGACTGGTGCACAATAAGAAGGATCAAATTCCTTTTTCACAGCAACCTTTTCACGTACTAGAGCCCCAACTTTAGGAATCCAGCATGTAGGCGTTACAGGTACATCCTTAATTCCTATGGAGGCAGCACTGGCAGAAGAGTTGTCATTACGGAACTGTTGTAATTCCTGTAAGACAGTGACACTTTCATTTATGTCAAAAGGTTTTTCTGCCGCCTCCACGCCAGGATCACCAAGATCTGGAACATACATTTGAGTTCCGAACAGGCACTCATATGAAGTATGACCCCCAGGGACCTTCTAGGCAGATTGTTAATTGCTCCCTGGACTCCATACAGGTGATTAAGCCAACTACGACCTGTACCGAAGACGCTGGCTGTTAAGGATTGCTTTAAATCACAGTTTAATCACTCCACAACACTATTTCCTTCTGGATGAAATGGAGACGAGTTCTGGAGTTGGACACCCAAGGAAGCCATGGCGTCCCTGAAAGCCCATGAGGCAAAAGCAGGGCCCTGGTCCGAGTGGAAAACCGCAACTGCATATGTACCGATAAAGACTCACAAATCTTTATTAACTGTCCAAACATCAGCCGAGCGTTGTGGCCACACCCATAGAAATCTGGAGCAGGAGTCAACAGCGACTAGGATATATTTGTATGCACTATCTGGTGTTAGGGGACCGCAATGGTCCAAGTACACACATTTTAGCGGTTTGTTAGAAATTAGGAGGGGTGTCTGCGGTAGGCATTTAGCAGTAGAAACTTTGATTTGCTGGCAGATGTCACAACAAAGGACATACTGCTTGGCCTCCTTGTATAGGCCTGGCCATCAAAAACGGGCTTGTAGCAATGAAATTGTAGTCGCCACACCAGCATGGGCAGATGCTACCCCCTCATGCGCTGCTTTAATCAACTCTGGTCTTATATCTTTATTGTGAATTTCTCTAAACCCTACGCCTGGTATCTTAACTTCAGCTTTTAGGCAGCCTCCCATTCGGTAGGAACATTTAGCAGGAAATGCTTTTGGATAGGGCGTACCATCAGCCGTAGCTTTCAAGGCAGCCCATATATTTGCGTCCGGTTTTGCGCCTGAGCGGGTTACTGCAGCAACAGTGGCCATAGCAACTGCTGACTTTGCGGCTTCATCAGCCAGTGTATTCCCAGCCACGTGTATTCCAACACGCTGGTGTCCAAGTGTATGTACAACATGGACATATGGTAGCGTTTCCTTCAGATCTGCTACTTTCCCCCACAGTAATCTGTGTTTAATGGTGTTGCCTTTAGAATCTCTGAACCCATTCTGCCACCAATAATGCAGGTATTCATTGAAGGACTGGACACAATAGTACGAATCACAAATAATCAGCGTGTGCTGTGCAGGACCCCTATGTTCCAGTGTCATCATCAGAGCTTTCAGCTCTGCTAGTTGAGCTGTGCAACCCCCTAGGGTTTGCGTAAAGGTATGTAGGGGACAGAATTTATTATACTCCATGTAGCCCCTTATGACTGCGCAAGCAGCGGAGTATTGATGCTTCGTGCCAATTGCAGGTTGTGCAGAGCCATCGGTGTACATGACTCTATGATATTATTCAATATGCAGTGTGTTTGCTGGAACTGGGTATTCTAGTTCGTATTGCAAAAATTCTTGAGTTTGTAATTTGGGGTCAAAAATGTAATCTACATCAGTGGCTTTCAAAGACGTGACCCATTGGATCCAATGTGGATGTAGTGCTTTTGCGTTTGGAAAGCTGGCTTTTGTGACAGCTTCTAGGGCTGGGATGGGAGAAACAACACTAATGCGTTTGCCCTGGGCTAAAGGCCTTTCCTTAATGACCGTCATCTGAACAGCAGTGAGAATTTTCTCAGTGGGAGCAAAGCATTGTTCTGCTGCAGAGTATAAATGTGATTTGTATGCTATTGGGACAGTCTCACTGTCATTAAAGGTTAAATAGGTGAAACCAATGGCACCAGCAATTACTCTGATGACCAAATGGGTTCTGTTGTCCCTTGTGTGTAGATGTTGTGCTGCAAGCATGTCTGTCTGTAGATCTCTGAGAATGCATGTGTGATCGACTGTCCAAAATTTGCTTGAAAAGTCAGGACGTATTAAGTCATATAAGGGTTTTATGCGTGACACATAATCTGGAATGTAAATTCTGCCAAAATTTAGGAAACCCCATAGAGATTGGAGTTTTTTAATCAAATTTGGAGGTTGTAATTGTGTGCACTTTTCTAAGAATTGTGGCGCTAGGGTCTTTCCTTCACTCGATAGCTCATATACCAGAAATAGGACTCTGATGAAGGCTATTTTTGTCCTTTTGAAGTTGAATTTGTAGCCAAATTTAGCAAATCCCACAACAATGCGGGCTACCCTTCTTAAATGTTTCATCATCTGTAAGATAGATATCATCTACATAGGACAATGCTTCAGGGTCAGTGTCGTGTAAAATTGCAGTCACACAAGATGCGAACAGTCCTGGACTGTTTTTGTACCCCTGAGATAAACGACAGAATTTTCTGAGAACCTAGTGCACTGAAACTTGTTAAGTCTCTACTCTCAGGCGCTATATTCTGGCAGAAGAAACCATTGGAAATGTCCAGTGTTGTTTTGCATTTTTTGCGCACTATGTTGTTAATTAGTGCTGTGCTATGTGAGTTTTGTATAGCACATGTGCGTGTATGACTGTTTAAGTGTCTGTAGTCTAAGACTATTCTATATGAATGGTCCGGTTTGGCAACAGCAAATAGAAGATTGTTCATTAGGGAGATGCAGGGTTCAATTATGCCCTGGTACTCTTGCTGTGTGGGGATTTCTCTCACAGGTGCTTTTGCATCATGTTTTATTGGATACTGAGGCTGAAGTTGAGGTTCATTTTTAATAGGTATTACATGGTAGGGGGACTCTTTATCCCATTCTACATGGTTGCAATATAACGCAGGTGCCTGCGCCAATACCCAAACAATGGCATAGGATTCAGCGAGTTCCTCTGGAACAAGAGGCGAGAAAGAAGGTTTAATAACGTGTTCCCCATATGGGCAGGTACAGACAAATTCAGGTGGCCAATCTTTTTCGGCCAATAAGATATCATATATATTTACCATACAATCCCAAAAGATTGCGTCTATTGTGCGTTCAATGTCTCCTTCTAACTGCAATGTTACTTTATGCACCTTATCAGGCGTAGAGACTCGCATGTCCACGGTTTCTACTTGTAGAAAGTCATCAGTTGCTTTCACCTCCAGATGCTCTAGAAGACTCCGGCGAACTATTGTGACCTCTGCCGCGCTGTCTAGCAGTGCTAGTGCCCACTTCCTGTTCTTCAAGAGGACCCTCTTCTTGAGCGGCATGTCATATTGCAACTGCTGCCACTTTTTTCTTTTTAAATTGGGACTTTTGTTGAGGAGGTTTCTCTTCCTTTTTTACAGAAACCTCTGAAGAGCGTGGTGATTCCTGTCTCGGTTTCATGTACTCTGATCGCCCATCTCTCTCACTGTGTTTTTCGAATGAGTCCTGAAAAGAACGAGATTGGCGTGTAATAGTATATTGATATCTATCAGGCGTTTTTAAATTATCTCTATTTCAGAGATTATATCGCTTCTGCGGGGTCTCCATACACGGAGATTCTCCCCTTTCTTTTTTAGGAGTTTGTTGTTTTTTATCCCAGCATTTCCTTTTGCCCTCAGAAGCTTGCTTGGAAAAAGCTTTATTAGATTTGCCCTGAAATTGAGGTTCAGTTGGTCTGGCCCCTAGACTATCTCGACCAATACTAGAATAGGACTATGCGATAATCTTGGGCAACTCACATTCCTGATCCTGTTGAGGAACATCACGGAGCCGCATGCGCACTGCTAGTGCAACTGCTTCCCCTTTAAGATTGCTTAAAATAATGGAGGATACTGTGGCAAAATTGCCCATTAATTGTATCCCCAAGTCCAGAGCCGGGGCAGCCCAGTATTCATCTTGAATTTGCTTCAACATTTCCGGTAAATTGGCAAGTATCTGTGTACCGTGTGCTGTAGTAGAGAGAGCGGCAAATACCGTGCCCCACTGTGGTGACCATCCCAACTGACAAGCACATCGTTAGAATTCTATGTTTATCCTGAGGTCCCGTGTGGGGAAATACCGCTTCCAGTGTATTTTGTTTTTTAGCTAACCAAAAATGGAGTTTCCTCTCGTTTGGCGGGTACTTTACCCATTATGGGATGCACAGTTGCAGGGTTAATAGCTGGTGTCACTACATGTGGTTGCGCTGGAGCAGCACATGCTGGGATTGTATTCAGTGTTTGCATTACAAACTGTACAAACTGTACTAATTGTCTGTATATTGCTATCAGTTCAGTATATAAGCGAGAAACCTCAGCTACTGCTAAATTTGCTACTGCAGGGTGAGGTATAACCAGGTAGGACTTTCATTACTTAGAGGGCCCTAACCTAACTAGTAAAATCGTGTGGGGTAGGGCACTATCAAGCCAATTATTATGTTCTTGATAAGATAAAGGTATTTCTAAATATGCATATGCTCTGTATTGTCCAGGTACATTTGCAAGTGTATAGTGATTAAATGTGTTTGTGTTCCCATCAACTGCTGGAAATGTGACCCAAGATTAAAATAGTTCTGCTCTCTAAGCTGCATCTGCGTCAACAACAAATGTGACTGGACCACCCTGGGCCATTTGCCAATAAATGTGCAGTCAGAGGTTGTCTCATATTTACTGAAATTGCTACCTGTTGTGGATTGGCCATAATAGATTATAAATTTGTTCAGAGAAGGCACACCAAATGGGGATTATCCTTTTAGAGTTTAAGCTTGAAAAACCTCCAGCATCAGACAGGATGACCTACTTAGGCAAGGAGGAAATCCTCAATACCACGGACGTCTCTGTATAGAGTTCTGAGGTGTCTTTGTATATAGTGAGACAGAGATATTCAGGAGGACCTGAAAATTAGAGCCTGGCCAAACGTTGGCGGTGCCATGTCACGCAGGCTCTCATTATTCTAATGAGACTACTGGATTTCTTGTTGCAGAATCGCCTGCAGTGTGGGAGACTGAGTCTTACCCACTACAGGTGACACCTGTCGGTCCAATCCGGGTTCTGCTCTGGCTAACTAGCAGTGCCTCATCTCTACTCAAGGGCGGGGATGATTGGGCAGCTGGGTGCATGACATAACTGGTTTCTCAGGGAAGCCGTGGTCTCTCAGGTCTCATCCATTTCTCTCAGTTACATTAGTCTCACATACGCAATGACAAACAGGCAGTATATATTTCAATAATGCTTTAATAAAGCGACTGCATCTTAGATAGCAAAGGGTGGACTGCAATAACCAGGACAATACAGCGTGACAAGATTAAAATTGTGACAAGGAGAAATATAAAAATAATGCTACCATATTGTCAATAGAGTCAACAGACTAATTCCTACCTAGGCTATGATAGAGCACAGCATGTTAAACTCTAAATCTGCACTTCAGGTTCCCCTGGGAAGACATCATCCCCTATACCTGAGCAAAGGCCTGAAGTCTGCAAAACAGTTATAGCGAAGCATTCGGCAATCAGCATACCGTCGTGGCTCTCTGGCTGGAATCTTCCTCTAACGTGTAAGGGACTGGAAAGTGTTTTTATGATAAAACAGCTGGTGTTCTAAGAAAATGTCCCGACGTAAGGATGTGTATTTTCTATGAATGTCAGAGACTAAACTTATACCACGTTCACCGGCAACCTATCTTGCTGTAGCCTTGAAAGAAGCACAGAGTGAGCAAGAATGTCTTGTTTGAGAACAGAGTACTGGCCTAGGCAAAAACAGTCAGATAGAGAAAAAATAAAACAATACTGTAAATGTGGCTACTGTAGCAATAATAAAGCAAAGCTGAATAAAATACATCTAAGTCAAAATGCACAGCGGCGCCCTAGTATGTTAAAATAACGTGCATGGAGCTATAACTAAAATGGCTACACAACAAGGGAAGTCAAGGGCGTTTAGAGCCTGGAAGAATGGCCCAGACAACTGCCAAGGAGAAGGGCAAGGGGTGCGGAAAACCGGTCCCAGAAGTTTCCATGGTGGAGGTTGATGGGGTCCCTGAGGAAGAAGCCCCTGACCCAACCTGGAAGGACAATGCCACCTAAGGTGACCTACCTGAGCTTGCTGGCTGCTAAGTTGAGGGTGGGCCCAACCAGGAAGGAATTCTATAAAGTGCAGAAGAAGTGTTCCACTCTTGAGGGCTTGAGGCAACAGGCCTCAGCCCATGCAGCAGATGAAGTCTCTTAGGATCATCTCATTTACTGGGAGAATGATCTCCTATATAGTAGCCTAAGGCTCCGGGTACCGGGGCAGCATGTGTGCTAGTAGTCCCTCAGTGTTACTGGGCCTTCCTGCTGGGTTTGGTTTATGCCATACCCCTGGCAGGACATTTAGAGCAAGACAAGACTTTTGCCAGGCTTGTCACCCACTTCTACTGGCCCCGAATGAAGACAGTCTCAGATGCATTCTGCACGTCCTGTCCTACCTGCCAGGCCACTGGTAAGTCAGGGAAGAAGCTGAAAACTCCCCGATTCCACTTCCTGTCATTGGCATCCCCGTTGAAAGGGTGGGCATCAACGTCATTGGTCCATTGGACCCCAAGACTGCCCTAGGCAATAGGTTTATCCTGGTCTTGGTGAACCATGCCACCCCCTACCCAGAGGCAATCCCTCTGAGGATGGTGACTGCACTGGTGGTGACCATAACCTTGATGGAGATCTTTACCTGTGTGGGGTTCCCCAAAGAGAAAGTGTCTGACAGAGGCACTAACTTCATGTTTGCCTACATGAAGTCCATATGGGATGTGCATGATGTACCCTACAGGTTCACCATACCCTATCACACTCAGTCCAATGGTCTAGCTGAGAGATTCAATAAGAGCTTGAAGGGCAGGTTACAGGCCTATCTGAGGCCATGAGGTGTAAGTGGGACATTCTCTTGCCATGCCTTCTCTTTGCTTACAGAGAGGTGCCCCAGAAGGGGGTAAGGTTTAGCCCCTTTGAGCTTCTTTATGGCTACCCTGTCAGGGGGCCCGTAAGCATTGTCAAGGAGGGGTGGGAGAAAGCTCCTAGGAACCCCAGCCCCCAGGATGTGGTCAGCTACATATTGGCCCTCCTGAACCAGATGCACCGCTTCTGGAAAGAGACCAAAAGCAACATTGAGGCCAGTCAAGAGGTAATGAAATGCTGGTACAACCAAAAGGTATCTCTGGTGGAATTTCAACCTGGAGTCAAAGTATGGGTCATGGAACCAATAGAGCCTAGAGCTCTCCATGATCACTGGACTGGCCCATATGAGATAAAGAAGCATAAGGGGGGAGACCACTTACTTGATAGACCTCCAGACTCCTAGGAACCCCCTCAGGGTGCTCCATGTAAACAGACTGATGCCTCACTGTGTGAGGTCTGAAGTCAGCGTGTTCCTAGTGACAGATTTGGGTGTGGAGGAGGAGAGTGATCCTTTCCCTCACCTCCTCTCTGCACAGGAATGTGATGGGTCATTTGAGGGTGTCAACCTCTCTCACTCACTGACCCTAGATCAGCGAGGTGACTGTTACCAATTCCTGGAACAATTTTCCTCCCTGTTTTCCCTCACCCCTGGAATCACACACCTGTGCGTCCATAATATTGACACAGGAGACAGTACCCCTGTAAAGAACACAATTTACAGGTTGTTATAGGTTGTCTCCTTTAAAAGAACGCAATTTACAGGTTGCCAGACAGGGTAAAGGCCAGCATCAAGGAGAAAGTTGACAAAATGCTAGCTCTAGGGGTGATTGAAACCTCTAGCAGTTGCTGGGCCAGCCCAGTGGTATTGGTTCCAAAGGCTGCCCCCCTGGGCACCAAACCAGAACTTCAATTCTGTGTGGACTACCGAGGTCTCAATTCAGTCACAGAGACTGACGCAAACCCTATCCCCTGAGCTGAAGAGCTCATTGACAGACTAGGCACTTCAAAATTCCTCACTACCTTTGATTTAACAGCATGGTCCTGGCACATTGCCTTGACTGCGAGGGCAAAAGAGAGGTCAGCATTCTCAACCCCTGAGGGGCATTGCTAGTTACGGGTGATGCCCTTTGGCTTCAAGAATGTCCCTGCTACCTTCCAACAGTTGGTAAACCGGGTCCTGGCTGGGAAAGAGGCATTCTGTGCTGCCTACTTAGATGATATTGCCGTCTATAGTGTCAGCTAGGAGGAACACCTGCTCTACCACCAAGAGGTGCTCCAGGCCCTGCAACAGGCAGGACTGAAAATCAAGGCCAATAAGTGCCAAATTGGGCAGGGTACCATGGTGTACCTGTGACACCTACTAGGTTATGGCAAGGTGCAGCATCCACATGCCAAGATTTAAACAATCATGGCCTGGCAATTGTAGGAGGCTGTCCTGGTTTGTAGTGGGTACCTAAGGTACTTACACCTTATACCAGGTCCAGCTATCCCTTATTAGTGAACTGTAGACAGTGGCTAGAAGCCAGGCTCTCTAGAGGTAGTGTGGATGAGCAGCCAAGGCCTAACTAGGAGACATGCAAAGCTCATGCAATACCACTGTAGTCACACAATACTCACACACATCAAAGAAAATGCTCAATGTTACAAAAATAAAGGTACTTTATTTTGGTGACACAATTGCCAAAATATCATAGAGACTATGCTCCCTCAAGAGGTAAGTAACACACAAATTATATACACTACAGAAATAGCTGTAAAAACAGTTAGAAAACAGTGCAAATAGTAAAAATCACAGTAGTTAGAAATGGGCCTAGGGGTAACACAAACCATATACTAAGAAAGAGGAATGGGAAAGTCGGTTTCCCACCTAAGCAAGTGTAGTGTGTAGAGGGGCGCTGGGAGTATTAGAAAACACCAAAGGTAAGAAATAGAACCCACCCCAGAGCCAAGGGAAGCAGGAGTAAATCACAGTAACTTTCCTAGAACACATAAGAACAAAAGAATGAAGATTATGCAAGAACCAGAAGAGACTGCAAGACACCAACAATGGATTCCTGGACCTGAAGACCTGTGGAAGAAGGAGAGCAAGTCCATGAAGCACAGAAGAGACCAGGGAGAACAGGAGCCCCTGCTAACCTGGATGAGGGTGCAAAAGTGGAACCACCAGTGAAGAGCAACAGTCAGTACTGCACCCAAGAAGATGGATGTGGGTTCCTGGTTGGTACAGGTGATGTCACATGCCGGATGGATGATTGCAGTCTGGTTTGCATCGCTGGATTCCGCCAAAAAGCCTCGGCACATGCAAAGCTTGCGGTTAGCAGAAAATGGCGCTGCCTGGTGGACCCTACCCAGGAGGGAGAATCAGAGGGGGTCCCAGCAACCCAGAGAACCCTCAGAAGACCAGGCAGCACGCACAGGGGTCCCAAAGCATGGGGACAAAGGAGGTGCAAAAGGAGGCCCACGCAGCACTACAACAAGAGATCCCACACCGCCGGAGAACCACTCAGGAAGCTGTGCATCACAGGATGGAGTGCTGGGGGTGAGAGAGGCACGGTGCTTGAAGAGCTTTGTGGAAGGAATGCCAACAAGCCTTGGCAACTGCAAAACACACAGTGCATGGAGGTACTGTCTTGCATGGGAAGGCAAGCCTTTACCTCCACCAAAGTTGAACAGTAAGATGTCAGCACCGTTGGGACCACTTCAGTCTACCACTCAGGATGCTGGATCCAAACACTTCATCAGGAGAGGGGACCCACATCACCAGTCATCACTGCAGAGGGGTGCCTGCTGAAGCAGGGGAGTGACTCCTTCACTCCAAGGGGGATTCCTTTGTTCTTCTGGTGTAGGCTGAAGACAGGAAGTCCTCAGCAGATACACAACCTGGAAACAGTTGCAGTTGCTGGCAGGAGCTGAAGATACAATGTTGCAGAAGTCGTCTTTGCTTCTTTGTTGCAGTTTGTAGAGTCCCAGGGGGGTCCAGATGCAGTTTCTGCAGTAAAAAGGTGAAATAAAGGATCTAGAGGATTCCTGCTGGAGTCTTGCAATCCGAATCTGAAGAACCACCCAAGAGAGAGACCCTAAATAGCCCTGAAAGGGGGATTGGTCAGCTAAACAAGTAAGCACCTATCAGGGGAGGGCTCTGGCGTCACATTCTGGCACTGGCCACTCAGATGCCTTCAGAGTTCCCTGACAACTTGGAATCCAAGATGGCAAAACCCAGGGACCCTCTGGAGGAGCTCTGAGCATCACCCCTGGGGTGTTGAATGACAGGGAAGTGGTCGCTCCTCTTTCCTTTGTCCAGTTTCGCATCAGGGACTGGGGGGCCCTGAACCTGTGTAGACTGTATTATGCAAGGAGGGCACCATCTGTGCCCTTCAAAGCATTTCCAGAGGCTTGGGGAGGCTACCCCTCCCAAGCCTGTAACACCTATTTCAAAAGGAAGATTGTGTAACAACCCTCTTCCAAGTGAAATCATTTGTTCTGCCTTACTGAGTTTTAGCTGCTCAAGCAAGAAGAGGGCAGAAACCTGTCTGAGAGGTGGCAGCAGCTGGGGCTGCCTGGAAAACCTAAGAAGGCTTGAATGTCAATAGTGGGGGGTCCGCTATGTAGCCACCAGAGTGCATGGAATCATACACCCAATGGTTGCAAAAGCATTGGGGTATGATTCCAACATGTTTGATACCAAACATGCCTATGTTCGAAGTTACCATTATGTAGCTGGACCTAGGTAATGACCTATGTCCAGTACACACGTAAAATGGCGTCCCCGTACTCACGAAGTCCGGTAAAATGGTTCTGGAGGTCATAGGGGCACCTCTCCTAGTGCAGGGGTGCCCTCACAGACAGTTACTCTGCACCATGCCTTCAGAGCTGGAAGGCCTGCAATAGGGGTGACTTATAAGTGACCTGGTGCAGTGTAAATGGCAGTGCACCTTTTCACACAAGCTGCAATGGCAGTCCTGTAAAAGCCTTTGCATGGGCTCCCTATGGGTGGCAAAAGAAATGCTGCAGCCCATAGGGATCCCCTGGAACCCCAATGCCCTGGGTACCTAGGTACCATATACTAGGAACTTATAAGGGGGAACCAGTATAACAATTTTGGGTGAAATACTGGGTTACCAGTATGCAGTGACAAAATTTAGAGGAGAGAGAACATAATCGCTGGGGTTCTGGTTAGCAGGATAGCAGTGAACACAGTCAAACACACCGACAAACAGGTCAAGAGTGGGGGTAGCCAAGCTAGAAAGAGGCTATTTTCCTACACTAGTTCACCAATTTAAATAATAACGTTTTATACCAGGGGTATAGGTTGAGGGATGGCAGTGGATAGATTTTGAGTTGTAAGCAGTCAGAGATGCTTTGTCTGGAGGACACATGCAGGGGACCACCCATCCTGTATTATCCTGCTACACTGCAAGGTGGGCTCAGACAGATGATTTTCTGAATAACTCCTTTAATATCAGTTTGGGTTTTCCATGCGAAATTTAGGTGGTATCTACATGTGTGGGAGAAATCATGGACCCAGAAATCATAGGATATACCCCAGCTTCCTTATTTTTGAACTTCAAATGATAGATTGTTTTGCACATTGTCTGATGGGGATGGTGGTCCTGACTGAACATTCTAGGTGTATGTCATTAGCTTTTACATGTTCCTGGGGTCTTGTTCCTCTACTGCTTGTGTATGGTAATTTGAATTTGAGACGGAGCTCAGCTACCATCCAATGGAGTATTTTAAGAGTGATGTGGTCAACTTGAGGACCAGTCTTGCTGACTGGTTTTGCGTGTGTTGCATTCTATCATTGTGCTTCCAGGCCAGGCCTTCATCAACTAGATTTTAATAATATGCTTGCGTCATTACTGAAGATCTGGTCAGTTCCATTTAGTAATCTGTTTAAAAAGGAGCGGTAGATGGTGAGATATAGAAGCTGGAGAGTGGTCCATTTTATCACTGCACGTTTGGCACGTGAATGGTAAGGAAAATAACTCCTAGGTTCTTGACAACGTTTACTTTGGTTGGTGCAGGTCCCATAAAGATGACATGAGGAATTGGTGCTTGTTCCCCAAGCACAAGGAAAGGTGGCTGAAAACTAACGTAAATGTGGAAAAAATAAGTACATTTATTAAGAGCCAAAGAAATCTAAGGAGATTGCTGAGGCAAGTATGATGTTGATTTACTTACCGGGGCTGAAAAATGTCCATCTACTAAACCTGCTCTGCGTCCGTATTTATAAAACTGTTTTCCTAACAACCCCAAACAAGCATGTTTTCTGAACTTATGGTTCCATGATATTTAAAAAGCGGTCACATTTTCAGTGCATGTTTCAATGTCAGTCGCAAATGCAATCTATGTATACATGAAGAAACGCCCACACTTTATAACAAGCTTGTGTACTTGCCTCGGCTACAGTTGGTGTTCTCGTGGTGTCAGTGTAATTACTACACTCATGACTGCAACCTTTGTGTAGGTGTTTGCCTCCGGAATAGACTGTTTTTTAAGAGACTGGAGGAGGACTGGTTTTTCAGGTTATGACATATTGTTTCATGGGTGGTGCCTTATCTACGAGGTTACTAGCGTTCATTCCGTCTGCATTGTGGATCCACTAAAAAGTTGAACTCGATGGACTGAATTTCAACTAAAGTAACCCTGCTCTAGATAAATACAAATGTTGCTTTGACCAGGTCATCTTTTGTATGTTTTCTGGGGTCCCAAGTGGTTACAATTTGAAGAGTGGTTTTGCAATGTGTAGTTTAAATGAAAAAAACCAAGAACAAGCTATGAATTATAGGCCTAGAAGTCCGCAACAAATATGTGGGGAAAAAAGTGAGGCCGTCAAACCAAGTGAATAATTAATGATTCCAAAAAAGATATATCTCAAGTCATTGCCTTCTAGTTACCTCGGTGATCAGGTTTGATGTTTTCTTTATATGGAGGCAACTTAGGGCCATATTTATACTTTTTGATGCAAAACTGCGCTGTCGCAGTTTTGTGTCAAAAATATTACCGCCGGCTAACGCCATTTTGGTGCGCTGTACGGGCGTCAAATTTATACTTTGACGCACGGCGGCGCAAACCACAGGTGTAAGTCGTTTTTTTTACGCACACCGCAGCGTCAAGTCGTAAAGCAAAACGACATTAACGCAGCGGAAATGACTGTGGGTCGATTTACGACACCGCAAACCGGATATGCAGCGTTTTTTGACGCAATAGCGTCAAAATTCCTCGCAAACACAGCCACTTCAGCAGAGGAGAGCCAAAATGGATCCCAGATGCCTCTACAGACCCCAGGAAGATGACAACAGACCAGGAACCAGTCAGGAGGACCCACACAAGAACCAGGACACTTTTAAGAAGAAAAGAAAGGGTCACTTCAGTGCAGAGGAGCAGGAAATTCTGGTTAAAGAGGTGACGGAACACCAGCACCAACTGTTTGTCACCTCAAAGTTGCCAATCAGTAGGAGAGAGGCAATATGGCAACAAATTGTTGACAAGATTAACAGTGTGGCAGAAGTACGCAGAACAGTCATCGAGTGCAAGTAACGCTGGCATGACTGCAAGCGCAGAACCAAGGAAAAGATGGCCAGGAACAGGAAGGCAGCACTGCAGACTGGAGGTGGGGGACCAGCACACCAGGAGGCCCTGGACCACATAGAGGAGATGGTCGCAGCTGTCATCCCTGAGGAGATCATCACAGGGATTCAAGGACAGGATAGCGCAGACTACCAAGAGACAACGCACATGCAAGGTAAGTCGCATAGGGAATTATAAAGCACTAATGTCAATTACAACCGGGGGGGGGACCAACCACAAAATGCATGGAAGTCCTCATATACATGGAGTTGCATGGGTAAAGGGGTATGACATGGGGGTATGGCCTGCACAGAGAGAAGATGGGGCACACCATTACTCTACACCAACAACAGTCCCATGGGGGCATGCTGCCATGCCAACGATGGAGCAAAGGTAAAGCCACGCCAGGAGGGAAGGGCACAGCGTCAAATTGACATCCCGTCACACGTCAGCCACTATACCCCCTACATTAACTAGGGCCCAATTAACAACCTCTAGTCATACCGACAACTGGAATGTAACAGTGACACCAGCTGCCACTACCACCTCCGCTCTGTGTGCAGCTTAAGTAGCCAATGGCAGTAACGTCCCCATGGCTCATACACACCTAAATTAGAGGGTTGAGGATGACAACTTCAATAATCCCCTGAAACAAGACAAAGGCTCCAGTCCTGTCAAATGTGAATGCCCATAGTTGTCGCAAACATCAGCCAATGTGATCCACATTAGGAGCTACACAGCACTAAGGTCACACCCATGCTGCATATGTCAGGATCCATCCTGTGCCTGGGTCACAATGCAACATCCCAAATGTCATACTGCTCAGACAACAGCATTGATGGGGAGTACATATGTAACTGGTCACTGAAATACACCTGCACAGTCAGAGGAGGAAATAGGACACTGCTACGACTATCAGGGCAATCCAATGTACCACACATTTCCTAACATCAGCTGTACACATTACCAATGCCAACATCCATATTGTGCCATAACAATGCTAGGCATGGGATACACTACATGTCAACTACATATAAGTGGATGTGAATGATCAGAGACTGGGACAGGTCCAGATTGTTAAGTGTGGCGCCAGTGCCATCAGAACACCCACAGCCAGTGAAAGGTCTAACCATGAGAATGGATGTAGACGGAGGCCTGAGTAGGACAAGAAAGTGGCAATTGACTATTTGGCCTAAAAAAAGACTAGAGGAGATGATGCTGACAAGTCCAATAACTTAATACTATACATGTGACATGCAGGTGGGCCATAGGCCTGGGAGAATGCCCATCTGAAAGACTGGAGCAATGAACAGGAAACAAGATCACAATGTGAAATCATCACAAGGCAGGCATGTCGCATCACAAATGCCACAACACACACACACTAAGTGTACCCCATTTCATTTCAGAGGACGATGGATCTCCTGCGGATATGCCTGTCCCAGAATACCCTGATGACATGGATGACGAGCTGACAAACATTCCCCAGCACACCATCCAAGATGTCCTTGGAAGCCTCCAGACCCCACCTTCAGTCACAAGGAGGAGCACAGAATAAGCAGCCATCGCAGAGGATCCACCCACCACCCCAATTGTAAGACCTGCCAGCTCCAATACAGCTGAGGACTCAGATGACACAGGCAATAGCTTTGAGAGAACTGTAGTTGGGGTACAGCGGGAGCTGGCCAATGAGGTGTGGGTGGGGATGCAAACTATGGCAGCCAGCCTAGAGGGGGTGCGTTCGTGCATGATGTCATCTGCAGATCAGGCAGCAGCTATGCAAGCCCTAACACCCATCCTGCAAGGATTACAAGAAACTGTCAAGGAATTCACCACTGCAGTAAGGGAGTTGCCACAACACCTCGCACCCCAAACCCTCCACTGCATGCACGAATGCAATCATGACCCCCTCAGGGCCGACCTGGCTGCCTACCATCGTGATGTGGCTGCTTTTTTAAGAATCAGCAGATCCTCCTTGCTGCAGTACTGCCCTTAAAACCTTCACAGGTAGCAGCGACCGGGATGTCTGACTCCACGTCTTCTAACACTGAGGTGTGTGTTGCCCCTTCACAACCACCACCACCAAGGACAGAGGAGGCTACACACACATCAGAAGAAGAAGACATGGAACAGATCACATTCACACGGAAAAGTACCCAGAAGCACTGGTCCCTGCCACATGGCCAACTATTACCAAGGTCCAGGGCTTTGTAACATGCCAGTCTTACAACAACTGTACTCAATGACTGTTCTGCAAACCACTGTATTCTGTATCTTGTCAGCCTGCCCAGTGCTTGTCTCTCTCTTACTCATTGGCAAATCCTGTCCCTCTGCACTGTCTGACACATCACCCCAGCATGTCAAAAGCATTTTCCTTTACCACTTGTGTAGGATCACAATGGAAGATGTCACTATAATGCACTCACAATCATGGACAATGTACATATAGCACTACAGCACTTTTCAATAAATAGCACTTACACAACAAATTTGTCTCTGTGTAATGTGACACATCAACTGTGCAGTAGGTAACTGAAATGTGCCTCCTGTCGAATTACGTAGCTTGTCAATACAACTGTCCTGAAATTATGTAGTCAGTTAAATTTGCACAGTGGCCAGGATTGCATCATATTCTGCCCTTCCTGAGGGTAATATCTGATGAAAAGAGAAACCATACACCATCATGCTGTGTTGGACAGAATAATGCTTCCTCAATGGATATCTAGGTCATCAAATAGTGGCAGCAAAATGTTGTCACCATGCAATACTAACACATATAACAGTGCACACAAATATAAGCAAACACTCCAAAAACTGCATGCATGAAGGTGTCTGAGTTTACATCCAAATAGGTAATCATGCTGAACAGTGTCACAAATGATCTCTGTGAGTCATGTAGACAATACTACAAGAGTGCTTACGAAAACTCACCTTATAAGGGTGTCCTTGAACATCACACTGCAGTCAGACCTAAAACAGTTCCCCCAATACCAAATCTGGAAGCACTGTTTGTGACTTTGAAAATATATTTGTTGACAAAAACTTGTTGGGATCCATATTAACTGTGATTGGTGGTTGCAACGAATGGTGGAATCTTTGCAAGGTAGCTCTGGGGTAGCTGACAATCTTACAGCTCAGTTGGGATTTGTTTGTAGCATAGGACACAAATGTAATAGAACAAAATTAATGTACACTAATGCCAAGGCCCTGATCAACAAGCATTTAACACATACTGTAAAGGGATCACTATATATTTATTCAATGGTAATCACAGAAGAGGAAACTCAGGAAAAAGTCTTACCTACCCTAATCTACCCTAACTACTCATTACCCACAACTGTCCCTAACTAACCTAACAAAAACTTATCACATGTAACAAAACGTTCTAAACATCAACCCACCACCCCCCTTATGAGACGGGACACATGGAGGACAACAGATACTAACCTAAACACATACTATACTATCCTAAACAAATATATATATTTTTGTATTTTTTTATTATTTTTTATTTAAAAAATTGGATTTTTTTAATATATTTTTTTTAAACACACAAGAACCCCAACATAGCCCCACACCCACCCACCCATACACTTAAAAAGTAAAAATAGAAAGAATCAGGACCCCCACCCACTAACACTAACTAAACTAACAGCCTATACTAACCTAACACTAAGCCCCCTAAGCCCACTAAGTATGAGAACAAGGAAAGAGGAGGGAGGGGAGGGAATCATGTCCATATCAAAAAGTCTAGAGGTTGGCCCTCTGGAGGGTCCGCTTTATGGACCGCACACGCCTGTTCATATGTCGTACATCCCGCTGCAGGTGACTGATTTTCCATAGCACACGGTCCATTTTACGTTCCATTGCCTGGAAGCTGCAGGGTCAACTGTAGCAGCTGGGGCAGTCTGGGTACCGGCGGAGGATGTTTGTGGGTGTGTAGAGCCAATGCCTGTGGGCTGCCCTGAAGGTGTTCCACTGCTGGGGCCTGGAGCAACTGCAGACGTTGGGACAACAGTCCCAGCTGTGGGTGGTGCCACCTGGGTGGAAGTGGTGGTTGTGCTGGTGGTGGCTGTGGTGGGCAAAGTAGGGCCACTTGTGGGAAAGCCCTCCATGCTCCGGAGGCCCGTTCATTCCGGTATCTTCGGGCCATCCGTCTGAACCCCAACTCTACCAGCAGGATATGTTGGTACCTCATAGCCCGCCTCTGGAACTCACGGACCTGGATGGGTGTCATGTTCGCAGCTGTGAAGACAAAGGCTGGCATGACTGCAAGCGCAGAACCAAGGAAAAGATGGCCAGGAACAGGAAGGCAGCACTGCAGACTGGAGGTGGGGGACCAGCACACCAGGAGGCCCTGGACCACATAGAGGAGATGGTCGCAGCTGTCATCCCTGAGGAGATCATCACAGGGATTCAAGGACAGGATAGCGCAGACTACCAGGTGACAACGCACATGCAGGGTAAGTCGCATAGGGAATTATAAAGCACTAATGTCAACTACAACCGGGGGGGGGGACCAACCACAAAATGCATGGAAGTCCTCATATACATGGAGTTGCATGGGTAAAGGGGTATGACATGGGGGTATGGCCTGCACAGAGAGAAGATGGGGCTGGTGGTGGCTGTGGTGGGCAAAGTAGGGCCACTTGTGGGAAAGCCCTCATGCTCCGGAGGCCCGTTCATTCCGGTATCTTCGGGCCATCCGTCTGAACCCCAACTCTACCAGCAGGATATGTTGGTACCTCATAGCCCGCCTCTGGAACTCACGGACCTGGATGGGTGTCATGTTCGCAGCTGTGAAGACAAAGGCAATCAATTTACATTAGGAACTGTATTGTGTGAAATGGCACAAGAAGTAAATCACACAGTACATCTACTGTACTTGCAATAGCTCATATCACCATATAGATCATTGAATGTCCCTGCGGAGGTACATGGAAGGCCAGCCTACAAAGGTCATATCACACATAGCACATCCAAACCCTACAAGATGGGTAACAACTGGAATTAACTTGGCATCAGAGTTCTGCCAGTTGTCAGCTAACAATCATGCTGCACATCCTCCGCCAATGCCTGGGCTACAGATGTCAGTGTACGGGATGGAAATCTAAAGCCACATGGTCTGCAAGTTGTAATTGGACTTGCTAGTATAGTACTCATGTGCATACCTGAGTGTGTATACTAGGTTCCGACCAAACATTCACTTATTCACATGTATGTGTAACATACTGGTAGCATCAGTCCTAGGTACCCTATTCACAAAGCCATTTCTGTGTTTGAGGGTGGGGGGGTGGAGAAACAACAAACAATTCCAAACAACATGGGCACCCAGGAGTCTATAGAAAGCTCGACATGTGTTTGGCTCTACACACACCACAGGTAAGTTCTATCAACAAATAGGAGACAGCAAACCCTTGACCAATCCTAGCGCCACACATGTCAGGAAATGCAGACCTTTGTCCACATCATATACTTCCAGTAAGGCATGACTTACAACAGACACAGAGTTACAAGAACACCCATGATCATGATTTGCATGCACACCTAGGCCATTGCACTCAAGTGCCACATACTTGTAGCACTACATGTGGAACTACATGCTGCTAGGAAGTTCTACCTACATTTTAATAAGTACTTGGTGAATAGGGAAGCAGAAGTCTGTTGGAAAGCGATTTGCAGTCCCAATCTGGGAGAATGTGGGTCTGACAGGCAGTCTAAATCTGAGATGAGTTCCAGTGCGGCTCTTGTTGATACAAGTGTTATCCACATGACTCACCCCAGTTCTCATTGCAGGCCTACAGGAATGACCTACAATCCCTAGATAACACAATAGGCTAAGCATTGGCCAACTCAAAAATTGTAAGAAACTGAAACCCCACTCATGGAACAAGACAAATGATTGGCCAGCGCATCACACCTTGCTATGTGTTCAACACACAGGAGACCATCACACATCACCAGCAACCACAACACATAACAGACATATCAACACTTACTGGAGTGGTCCGGGTCCTCAAATGTAGCCACCTCTCCCACAGTGTAGGGTGCCGGTCCACCTGTAAGGCATGGAAGGAAGAAATGTGCTCAGAATCTGTGCACTGACCAACAATTCCAAAGACAAAAACAATGTGTAAGATGACTTAAGTAATGAAAGCCATTCAGACATGATGATACTGCATCTGATATATCACGGCTAACATGTACATAGCTTGGGTCTGCTGTGACAATTACACACATATCTGCACACTTGCAGTGGCCCTAACTATCATGCGGTGGCAAACATGCTCCTTCATTAGTGAGCAGAAATAATAATGGTGTGTAATCGTCTCATCATGTGCATCCAAGAGAGATATCCAAACCCTGGTTACTTCAGGACTGCATTACCAGTCAAACAGCGTATGGGGCCATGACACATTTATGACACATAGGTACAATGTACAGAGGGGCAGGGACTTTTGTAAGCCTTCATGTTGTGGGCTGTGGGTTTCTTTATTTGATGTGGCCCAGCAATGGTGATTTGCACCAAACATAGAGATATGAACCCATGTGCATACCTTTGGACTGCTATCCCTAATTGGAATGTGGCACAACAAACTCAAAATACCAGTCTAAGATGTTAGCTGAGGGTACCTTACACCTTTTCCCAATGTTTTTAAATCCAGATCTGACATGTATCCAAAAAGATGAAGGACCAGAATAATCCCTAACATTCATAGAACTTCCAAAAACGCTTTCCTTACACACTCACCAGACACACATGAGACATATGTCTGGGCCACATTGCTATCATCAATTGACGTGAAGCCAGCACTCATTTTCTGCATCATGTAGTGTTTCTAAAGTCAGTCTAGCTATTGCGTCAACAAAGGTTGCCAATATTTTAGTAAATCTATACTTCACTGGCAAATGTAACCTATATAGACATGATTGGCTCCTATTTTGTGTTGCTGTCTGACACAAAGGCAGCACCAAATTGCATTAAGCAAAAGTATTCTGTAAGTTCGCAGAGCATGTGCTTCCTGACAGCTAACAATTGTGGTCCTTCACATAGTCCATCAATGACCCTGTATGTTTTCGCAGCATTCCACCAAGTCACCAACTTAGCGGAAGATATTGTACAAATCTTCTGACGTCACTACAGAGCTTTTAATTGTGCACATTTACATGATTTGTACTCACCAACAGGGCCACCAATCACTATTCCCAGGTGGTCCAGCAGATCTTGCTCCCTGGTGATGAGGTCAGCCCAGTGGTGCTTCAGCTGGTGGTCATTCCTCTGGCTCCCATACACGCGCTGCAAGTGATGCAGCACCCTTCCCCACCGGATTCTTCGTGCCTCAGTGTGATACCAATGTATCACACTGATCATGAGTGGGAGGAAATGGCACACCCGCCATATAAACCCCCCAAGCTCCTCCTCACCCATCCTGCCAAGAGGTGGCCTACCCAACATCTCAGCACTGAAAAGAGGAATAGGGAATAAAGAAGAAGAAAGGAGAAAAGGGGGAAAGTAAAAGTACCAAAAAAAGTAAACTTAACTACTAAAAGAGCCCAACTATCCCCAAACTAGCACTACCCACAACAGACTCCCACAAATCACAAATACAATACAATACTGGATAATTGTAAACAAAACACACTCAGAAAGTATACAACAACAATATTTATTTCACAAAGTAACAAGTAAGGTAGCACACAGGATACAAAAGCACAAAATCACTGGACAACACTCTGAACACAGCTACACAGTCTAGAAGATTCACAGACTGCAAAGTGAAAGTGAAAGTACACCCACTGTACATATTCTGTAAACAGGACATCCTATTACATCACTTCCTGCATAAAATGGCCGCCGTTTTTATCGTTATGCGTCATATTTTTTCACGCATACAGATTGTGCGTCATATTTTGCGCCGCACAGGAGTGAAAATTAGGCCGCATCCAAATATTAGTAAATAGTCTTTACAATTATTTGGATGCAGCCTAATTTTCACTCCTGTGCGTCGAAAAATATGATGCACAATCTGTATGCGTAAAAAAATATGACGCATAACCCTACAAACGTCGAAATTTCAGGCCATGAACTGGTTTTGGGGACTTTTTCCATTTTAATGTTATGTTACATTTGGGACACAACTGAGATAGGCTGATTGCACCCACTTTGGTGTTGATGGTGTAGGTTCACATGTGAGACATCATACTGCAGCGGACCATGACCCGCTACTTCCTTAACAGGATGTTGATGCTTGGCTGACGCACTAGATGGCCATATGTGTGGCCTACACATATGTATTGCACAATTTGGGTATGTTTGGCATCTGGAGAGGATAGGAAGGTGACGCACATGAGTACAATACCTTAATGCCTATGGCTCAATGTGTGTGCAGTGGCTACTAATGTAGTTGTTGATCCAGTGTGTGTGCATCACAAGATGTATTATTGCAAATATGCTTGTATGAATGTGAAGTCAATTTGTCCAAACCTTAGATGCAAGTCATTGTGTAAACGAGAGAGGTCATGTGTTAGTCATACATGTAGCAACATCCGTTGTGTACACTTCCAAGATTTTGGGTAACGTAGACACCACAAATGACAAAGCATGCACCAGATAGATGGCAGATGCTTGTTCATGTCAATGGTCCACAATTTGGCCATCCCATGTCCTAGATTTTTGGTAACTGCTTCCTAGGCACTTGTTGGTGAACCCACAGTGAGTCAGGCACATGCATAAACAAAGTGAGTACCATGTAATTGGCCCAGACAGCCAAAGGTGAACCACAAATGTAATATGTCGCCACAGTTGAGGTCATATAACTGAGCCACAACTCTCGTGTGGCTGTGGTGGACCAGCAGATGAGGCAGCACGTGTCCACATATTTCCAGTGATCAATTGCACAGAGGTGTCTTGTTCATGTATGTGGTCGAATGTTGATCCTGTATATTTTTTGGGGTGTATGTTGTCACAGTTACATCCAGGTCTCATCATGAGTCAGTGGCAGCTATTCCTGTATCTACTGAATATCCTTCAGAGATCAATGTGAGTAAAGTCAATGAGGACATGAGAACCTACATGGGGATGGTCCCACCCTGTCACTGAAGACGTGTAATGAGACTGTCAACAGGGCAACCTTGGTGTGCTGAGTGAGATAATGTCTCAGGTGTCATGTTCCGGCAGGTGTCATTACAACATTTGTACACAGGTTGGCCTCTAAAATTCCCACTGCATCTGGGAACATCATAGCCTCTGTGCTGATTATTCTCGCAGCTTTTCACCACGGCCCATCAATATGTTGTGAGCAATGTGATTCAGTGTGTGAACTGTCAGGGTCCTAACATGTGTGGACTTCTAATGGACATTATCAGAGGTAGCTGGTTCTGCTGAGGCACCGTACCCAATCCCTGCATACGGCCCTGGGACACTGTCACACTTTGTCGTTCATGCATACCTGAGAACCAGACAAGGGATGGGCCATGATTTTGGTATTCAAAGACAATTTAACAAATATGGTACAATTAAAAGGCAGATGATGCTATACAATGTATTTGGGTATGCATTGATGAAGCACATGACAAAATACCCTCTGAGGAATGAGAGGTTTGGTAAAGCAAGTGTGGTACATATGTAGCCACTAGGAATCTTTAGGGTAACACACAGACAGGTTCCAGTCAGGCTGACAGGATGCAGGGTCAATCAGGATTCAGCAATTTCACAAGTTACATAACCAGTGATATGACTAAGACTGGTTGGAGGAAGAACAAGACAATTGACATGTAAAACTGTGTATGTCTTGTGTTTTTGAAGGTGACACATGAACCCAAGGGCTGTGTTACACAGCGTAATTACTAGCAATGCAAAATGGTATATTTGACAAAATGGCAACTTCTATGCTGTTCCAGGCATCAGCAGGGCTAGTGCATGTTCAGATGGGTGGTATGCATGGAGGTGATCACAGGTGTGTGTTGCATCAGTTTATCACAAGTCCTGTAGGTGAGATTTGCATTCAAATGGCCAAAAAGGGCTTAGAGACTACAAGCCAGTGTATTAATTGACCTGACGTCCATGCAGTCAGATATACTATGACAATGGTATACCATAGGAAAGGGTGTAGCACACTGGATTACTATTGTTATTCTGTGTGTGTAGAGGAGGTAATATCAGGGTACACATATTACATATTCCAGGGACCTCTTCAGACAGGTGGGTTGTGACCAGGAGAATGGGTGTGTCAGGAGTTAGGAAATGGGGTGACATGTACATGGTATGTCATGTGCGCAATGCTTGTCATATGTGTGGCACTTGTGCTGTCTATGTTCTGCTTATATGGAACTCTAGTCACAGATAGTCCTTGCAAAGATTGCATGTAGTTGGACTTACTGCTGTCAAGGGTCTGGTCTTACATTCCTGTTACCGATGCAATAGCACATCAACTGCCTCATGTATGAGGCTTGTTTTCCCCTTATTGAGTGATGGTGTCTTAGTTGTGTGCCATATGCTGCAATGAACCATGTTGCCAACATGTATGTGTGAAATAGGTGTGGTCCTCTGCTATTGCCCTTCAAAGGTGAAATGTACAGGATATATGTCATTTACAGTGTGTGTGTATGTGACTGTTGTATGATCCGCATCACAATTGCCAGGGATTTTCTGTGTCCTGATCGGTATGCCAGCAATGCTCCACGAGGCTACACTCTTATTCTGATAGTTAGGGATGAAGGTGAGCACAAATGATTAGCCAGACCATGCTATGGTGATTATTATAGGTGTTTATTTACATTAGTTAATACAGTGGTGATGGTGTTTATTTTTTAAAGAAATTGTTCACGATATGTTGGCGCCTACGCAATCCAGCAGCCGTGTTTTGTTGTTCCCCCTCATGTTTGCAGGACACCATCCTCCTCTTCCTCCTCTTCAGTCATGTGTGGCTCTGGTTCCAAGAGGGGAGTGTTCCTTCTTATGCAAATTTTGTGCAGGATGGCACATATTAGAATGATCTTACAGACCATTTCAGGAAAATATAGGAGGCTACCACCAGTGATGTCGAGGCACCTGAATCTCAACTTGAGGATGCCGAAGGTCCTCTCGACTATGATGCGTGTCCTCCTATGTGCGTCATTGTAGGCACGCTCTGCTGCAGTGCTTGGGTTGCCAAATGGTGTCATAATCCATGGCTGGATCCCATACCCCTGATCAGCTGAAAGAGAAAATGAATGGGATCATGTTGATGTAGCTCGCCCCATTAAAATCACCTTGCATGGCAGTAGTTGTCTTGTGTTGTCTGTGACTCTTTTGTGTTATTGTGTTGCATCCTAGGCTTGTAGGATGCACCATCTGCATTGTGTTGTTTCCTTGGCTGAACAAGTGTTTGGCTGCTGACCGGTTGTCAGCAGTATGTTTTGGGATTTGCAGTACAGTGTTCCCTCCCTAGCATTGTGACTTGTGATACAAGTGTCCATGTCTCTTCATTGGGGGTGAGATGATAGTTCCATACACAGGTTCAATTTGATAGTGTTGTTAACACGTTCATATCAATGTACCCTGGACATCCCATACCTTTAGACTTATGCAATGGATTAATGTAAACATCATTGAGACGCTTACATTTTGCAATGTGACTATTAGGCAACCCACTCCAAACGTTGTGATCATTGATGTCTTAATATTAGACTGTATACTAATTTCAGATGTGTGACAGGTTGAATGGTGACCTATGAAACATGGCTAGCGATGTCATGACCTCAGTGTGTTCCTGTCGACATGTTGCTGTTGTGGTGTATGTGTTGTGTGTCCTAGAGGGTTGCTGTGCAGTGTGTATATAAGTAGGTTTTTGTACTTGCCAACAAGTAGTCCATTGCCATAACGTCCATCCTGGAAGTGTTGATTGATGGTGCTGTGATGGAAGATGAATGAGTCATGGACACTCCCAGGATATTTTGCCACGATGTTGGTGATCAGTCCTTGGTGATCGACAATGGCCTGCACATTGATGGAATGTATGTGCTTCCTGTTGCGGTAGAGGAGTTCAGTTGCAGCAGGTGGCACAAGGCATACATGTGTGCAGTCAATTGCACCAAGGACGTGTGGGAAGCCACTAATGAGGTAAAATCCCTGTTTTGTTTCCTGCTGCTTCAGTAGTGTGTTAAGGAAGCAGATGTGGCGGGGTGTGAGTCCAATGATGGCATCCAGTACTTTGGGCAAAAAGGCAGAGAATGATGGCTGTGATATTCCGGCAACCAGGGCACCAGTTGTTTGAAAAGAGCCACTTGCCAGCATGTGAAGTACGGCAAGCAGCTTGGTTTCTGTTGGGATGGTGCGGGGTGTCAGCAAGGTGGGTGCCAACTGTGGCTCAATGTTTCGCAGCAGCTGCTGAATGGCCTGCCAGTTTAACCTGTACCCCTGGATGATGTCATGTTCCCTGAGGCCATGAAGGGTTGTTCTGGTGCGGAATATCCTCTCCTGCCTTCTGCGCTGCCTTTGCGGTCCCTGCTGGTGTTGTGGTAGCTGCTGTTGTTGTTGCTGGGCTCTGTGTCTGCGTGCACGCTGGATGAGAAGCACCTCCATGTCTCCCTTTTGCTGCTCTGCTGCTCTGCTGTTGCTTCTGTGTGTTCTGATTAAATACAGGTGTGTTTGCCCCATTTTAACGCCTGCCCTGACCCAGGCGTAAATTTTTTATGCAAATCAGGCTGTGAGCCATTTTACGGTTCCGCCTCCCGGCCATGCGTAATTTTTGCCCATAAGCATAAATACGACGCGCGGCCGTTTAAGTTATTTTTGGACAGGAACGCCTACCTCGCATATGATTAACGCAAGGTGGGTTGTCGCATCCCAAAAATTACACACATGGCAGGATTTTGACATCCGCGGGCGCCAAAGTTTAAATATGGGGCAAGGTTTGCGCTGAATGTGCGTCAAAATTTTTGACGCACATTCGGCACAGACGGAGTATAAATGTGCCCTTTAATATGTTAGTGAGATTTTAGGATACTCACCTCATGGACCAATATTTAATGTATCAGTACTTTGTCCTCTATCACCAAGTTTGCATCAATATAATTGTTTGCACAATCCTGAAAGTTTTTGTCAAAAATGGTGAAGATTAAATAGGAACTAGGAAGTGTAAATAAAGTATAACGATTTCAAGAAGTTTGCTTATCAGTGGCTTTCTGAATAGGGACTGTTTGTAACGGACTATCACACAACTGCTGAATTAAAGTTCACAAAATAAAAAGCAGAACACGTTTTCCCTCTTCCCAGGGCCTTTTTTTAGTATTTTCACTGACCCATTCTTGCATTCACCCTCTGACACAGCCACACAGGACGCACAAGAGCATATTTAAGAAAAGTGGTGATGCACACAGTGCAGCTCCACTTCTTTTGCGCCCCATAGCACCCCCCTAAAGTCACCATATGGTGCACCATGGAGGTAGTTAGGGGACTAGCGTCAGAAATTCTGAGCTAGCATGATTAGTGTCAAAAACTTTGATGCTAATCCTACAAAGCTCATTGAGGCCCATTGTAATCAACGGTGTGCCCCCTTTTAACGCCTGCTGTAAGCAGGCGTTAAAAGTGGTGAAAAAAAATAATGCAAAGAAATCTCTTAGATTTCTTTTGTGCCATTTATTCGGCCCCCCTAACAGAGGAACGCACCCTTTGCATACATTATGTCCAGCGTAGGCATAATATATCGCAAAGGGTTACAAAGTGGAGAAATGCATACATTGCCCCATTAGCGTAAACAAAAAATGACACTAATGTGGCATAAGGAGGTGCTAGGGGCTCTTAAATGTGCCCTACAGTTTCAAAAACATATGCAAGATGAATTATGAGTACTAGTAGAAACATTTTTAGAGAATGGCACTATCCTCTTTAGAAAAATGAAAATAAAAAGAGGAGAAGCAAAGAAATGAAAGAGGAACTGTAAAAAGAAAAAATAGACAACTAAAGTTTTATATATATATATATATATATATATATATATATATATATATATATATATATATATATATATATATATATATATGTGCAAAAAAAGAATAGAGAACTCTGGGTAGTTCCCAAGTTTAGGTGGAGAGCAGCTCTAGTAAGGAGCACCCTGCAACACCAGCGACACTCTAGATTTGTTCACCTCAAATGTCTGTTTATCTAGCAAAGTTTTTAAGCATAGGATCAGCACAGTGCTATCCACGCTGAGCTAGATAGTGACAAAGGGCCAGATGTAGCAAAGCTTTTTACCCATTCTGGGTCTATGGGAAAAAGTGTTCGTACATATGGCCCAAAAGTCTTTTGCCATTTGTGCAGCAAAGTCTTTAAGCATAGGTTTGACACAGTGTCAACCTTGCCAAGCTGTAAAATGACAAAAGCCATTTACCACTCCAGGCACAGCATTACAGCTTTGGGCTGGTAAAATATCATCCAAGCCAACCTGGAATGAGTAAAAGCAACCCCTGACACGTGTTTCGCTCTCATTATAGCTATATATATATGAATCGCCAAGGACTCCTGCCCCAGTACACAACCTTCACCTCCGGACGAATCCAAAAAAAGGCACAATCCGGTACACAAACTTGCTCTAAAAGGGTTTTGTTTATTCCATAATTATAAAGTGCAAAGTGCGAGGTGCCACATAAAGAGACCTGGCCTATATGTTTCGGCAAAAGCCTTCGACTGGGCCATCCCCTATATATATATATATATATATATTCACTGAAAAAAACAAAAGGGTTCAGAGGATTTTGTATTTAGGACATAGAATTTAAAAAAACATAGAAACAAATGTTACAGGGACATTATAGTTAGTTTCACATTTTAAATATTCCAATATATAATATCACCAGTTATAGAGTTATCTCAAGTAACTAGAACTCGTCCTCTAAGGTAACTATAAATTGCGCCACTGCCATGCACAGTTTTCTGCTAAATAATTTCACTGCAAATGTAACATATTATCAATGATGATATCAAAGTTGTAATGAGTAAGGTATTATGTGGGGTAATTAGCAGTGCATGGCGAGGGTCCAAGTTATAGTTACCTTAGGACACAAATTATAGTTACTTGAAATAACTCTAACTACAACTGGTAAATTTTTATGGTTTGGAATGTTTAAAATGTGAGCCAAACTATAACATCACTGTTATCTTTGTTTTTTTTAAGTGAATTTCAGTTTTTTTACTCTATTTTCTAACTATAATGTCCCTGTAACCTATGTTTTTTCAGTGAATTGCTATGATTTTTAAATATTCTATTTCCTAACTATAACTTCAATGTAACATTTTTTTGGAGTAAATTTCTACTTTAACATAAAGCAGTTTTCAGTACTATACGTTAATACAAGAACCACTGCACACGTCCTTTGACTGTGCACTACAGGGGTAACCCTATAACTACCCAACCCAATTGCCTCAGGGCCTGACCTACAGCCAGGCCTTGCGCCAAACTCTAAAACCACCCAGTTGTGTGCACAGGAGTTGGACGAAGGAACTGGCCTGCAGCCTGTCCCTGCGGCCAACACCCCTGACCTCCCAACCCCAAGATGAGCACAGCCTTTGGCCATGCACAGCAGTACTTGGCCGCAGGTCTACATGACCCACATCCCTGGCCTTCTAAAATGTATTTTTTGGGGGAGGGTCCTCTCCCCAGGCCGATCTCTCCCTGGGGACCCCAGCCCCCAGGGTGTGATCTAAATATTTGGTGTTTTTTGGGAAGGTGGGGCATGCAGCCACCCTCCCCAGGCCGATCTTGCCTTGGAGACCCCATACCCCTTGGCCCGGCCTAAATATTAAAAAAATTTTTAGGAGGGGGCCATGGGGCCCACAGACCGACCTTTGCCCCGGGGACCCCATTTCCCCGGGTCCGGCCATGTGACCTGTTTGCCCCCCAGCCTGAAGGCCCCCACAGTCCCAGCCAGCTCCCCACATCCTGTGGGAGCTTGTATTGCTGTTACAGAGACGGAGCTGCTAAAGCAGCTCCCACTCTGTGAGAGCAACGTTTCCTCTGTTTCCATGCCTGCATCTCTGCAGGCAGGGAGACAGAGGAAGCCTCTGCCTGCATGAAGTGAGAGGTATTTACAGCTACCACTTCATCTGAGCTGAGTGTTTGCTGTGATTTGATGGGAGCTGTCAGTTCCCACCAAGTCAAAGCAAACAACAATGTCCTGGGGTGAGTACCCCGGGGCATAGCAGGAGCTGGCCCTGGGGGATGGCAGTCCCCAGAGCCATTATTGGCTCCCCAAGGGGGGTGCGCTGCCCCCCTCAAGCTTTACAATTTAACCCCGGGGAAGTGGTGGTCCCTGCAGCTGTGGGGGGATGTGTAGCCCCCCTACATCACTTTACATACTCTGCCCCGGGGAGGTGGCACTCCCCAGGGCTTCAGGGGGGCAGAAGCCACTTAGACACCAGGGATAATGTGTGTGTGTGTGTGTGTTAGTGGGGGGGCAACCCCTTGGGCAAGGGTCGCCCCCCCTTTGGGGGCACGTGTACCAAGGCCATGTCTGCCCCTCTTGGGGACAGATCGGCCTATTATTTTTAGGCTCATCTGAACCCCAAGGGGGGCAGAAACCACTAGAACGCCAGGAATTTTTAAAAATATGTTTATTTATGTGGGGGGGGCGTCCCCTTGGGCAAGGGGCACCCCCCCCAGGGGGACATTGAACTGTTGGAGGGGCAGATGGGCCTATTTATTTTTAGGCCTATCTGCCCCCAAGGTGGGCAGAAGCCACTTAGACACCAGGGATAGTGTGTGTGTGTGTGTTAGTGGAGGGGGGTTGGCCCCTTGGGCAAGGGTTGCCCCCCCTTTGGGGGCACGTGTACCAAGACCATTTCTGCCCCCCTTGGGTACAGATCATGTTGATGTAGCTCGCCCCATTAAAATCACCTTGCATGGCAGTAGTTGTCTTGTGTTGTCTGTGACTCTTTTGTGTTATTGTGTTGCATCCTAGGCTTGTAGGATGCACCATCTGCATTGTGTTGTTTCCTTGGCTGAACAAGTGTTTGGCTGCTGACCGGTTGTCAGCAGTATGTTTTGGGATTTGCAGTACAGTGTTCCCTCCCTAGCATTGTGACTTGTGATACAAGTGTCCATGTCTCTTCATTGGGGGTGAGATGATAGTTCCATACACAGGTTCAATTTGACAGTGTTGTTAACACGTTCATATCAATGTACCCTGGACATCCCATACCTTTAGACTTATGCAATGGATTAATGTAAACATCATTGAGACGCTTACATTTTGCAATGTGACTATTAGGCAACCCACTCCAAACGTTGTGATCATTGATGTCTTAATATTAGACTGTATACTAATTTCAGATGTGTGACAGGTTCAATGGTGACCTATGAAACATGGCTAGCGATGTCATGACCTCAGTGTGTTCCTGTCGACATGTTGCTGTTGTGGTGTATGTGTTGTGTGTCCTAGAGGGTTGCTGTGCAGTGTGTATATAAGTAGGTTTTTGTACTTGCCAACAAGTAGTCCATTGCCATAACGTCCATCCTGGAAGTGTTGATTGATGGTGCTGTGATGGAAGATGAATGAGTCATGGACACTCCCAGGATATTTTGCCACGATGTTGGTGATCAGTCCTTGGTGATCGACAATGGCCTGCACATTGATGGAATGTATGTGCTTCCTGTTGCGGTAGAGGAGTTCAGTTGCAGCAGGTGGCACAAGGCATACATGTGTGCAGTCAATTGCACCAAGGACGTGTGGGAAGCCACTAATGAGGTAAAATCCCTGTTTTGTTTCCTGCTGCTTCAGTAGTGTGTTAAGGAAGCAGATGTGGCGGGGTGTGAGTCCAATGATGGCATCCAGTACTTTGGGCAAAAAGGCAGAGAATGATGGCTGTGATATTCCGGCAACCAGGGCACCAGTTGTTTGAAAAGAGCCACTTGCCAGCATGTGAAGTACGGCAAGCAGCTTGGTTTCTGTTGGGATGGTGCGGGGTGTCAGCAAGGTGGGTGCCAACTGTGGCTCAATGTTTCGCAGCAGCTGCTGAATGGCCTGCCAGTTTAACCTGTACCCCTGGATGATGTCATGTTCCCTGAGGCCATGAAGGGTTGTTCTGGTGCGGAATATCCTCTCCTGCCTTCTGCGCTGCCTTTGCGGTCCCTGCTGGTGTTGTGGTAGCTGCTGTTGTTGTTGCTGGGCTCTGTGTCTGCGTGCACGCTGGATGAGAAGCACCTCCATGTCTCCCTTTTGCTGCTCTGCTGCTCTGCTGTTGCTTCTGTGTGTTCTGATTAAATACAGGTGTGTTTGCCCCATTTTAACGCCTGCCCTGACCCAGGCGTTAATTTTTTATGCAAATCAGGCTGTGAGCCATTTTACGGTTCCGCCTCCCGGCCATGCGTAATTTTTGCCCATAAGCATAAATACGACGCGCGGCCGTTTAAGTTATTTTTGGACAGGAACGCCTACCTCGCATATGATTAACGCAAGGTGGGTTGTCGCATCCCAAAAATTACACACACGGCAGGATTTTGACGTCCGCGGGCGCCAAAGTTTAAATATGGGGCAAGGTTTGCGCTGAATGTGCGTCAAAATTTTTGACGCACATTCGGCACAGACGGAGTATAAATGTGCCCTTTAATATGTTAGTGAGATTTTAGGATACTCACCTCATGGACCAATATTTAATGTATCAGTACTTTGTCCTCTATCACCAAGTTTGCATCAATATAATTGTTTGCACAATCCTGAAAGTTTTTGTCAAAAATGGTGAAGATTAAATAGGAAATAGGAAGTGTAAATAAAGTATAACGATTTCAAGAAGTTTGCTTATCAGTGGCTTTCTGAATAGGGACTGTTTGTAACGGACTATCACACAACTGCTGAATTAAAGTTCACAAAATAAAAAGCAGAACACGTTTTCCCTCTTCCCAGGGCCTTTTTTTAGTATTTTCACTGACCCATTCTTGCATTCACCCTCTGACACAGCCACACAGGACGCACAAGAGCATATTTAAGAAAAGTGGTGATGCACACAGTGCAGCTCCACTTCTTTTGCGCCCCATAGCACCCCCCTAAAGTCACCATATGGTGCACCATGGAGGTAGTTAGGGGACTAGCGTCAGAAATTCTGAGCTAGCATGATTAGTGTCAAAAACTTTGATGCTAATCCTACAAAGCTCATTGAGGCCCATTGTAATCAACGGTGTGCCCCCTTTTAACGCCTGCTGTAAGCAGGCGTTAAAAGTGGTGAAAAAAAATAATGCAAAGAAATCTCTTAGATTTCTTTTGTGCCATTTATTCGGCCCCCCTAACAGAGGAACGCACCCTTTGCATACATTATGTCCAGCGTAGGCATAATATATCGCAAAGGGTTACAAAGTGGAGAAATGCATACATTGCCCCATTAGCGTAAACAAAAAATGACACTAATGTGGCATAAGGAGGTGCTAGGGGCTCTTAAATGTGCCCTACAGTTTCAAAAACATATGCAAGATGAATTATGAGTACTAGTAGAAACATTTTTAGAGAATGGCACTATCCTCTTTAGAAAAATGAAAATAAAAAGAGGAGAAGCAAAGAAATGAAAGAGGAACTGTAAAAAGAAAAAATAGACAACTAAAGTTTTATATATATATATATATATATATACATATATATATATATATATATATATATATGTGCAAAAAAAGAATAGAGAACTCTGGGTAGTTCCCAAGTTTAGGTGGAGAGCAGCTCTAGTAAGGAGCACCCTGCAACACCAGCGACACTCTAGATTTGTTCACCTCAAATGTCTGTTTATCTAGCAAAGTTTTTAAGCATAGGATCAGCACAGTGCTATCCACGCTGAGCTAGATAGTGACAAAGGGCCAGATGTAGCAAAGCTTTTTACCCATTCTGGGTCTATGGGAAAAAGTGTTCGTACATATGGCCCAAAAGTCTTTTGCCATTTGTGCAGCAAAGTCTTTAAGCATAGGTTTGACACAGTGTCAACCTTGCCAAGCTGTAAAATGACAAAAGCCATTTACCACTCCAGGCACAGCATTACAGCTTTGGGCTGGTAAAATATCATCCAAGCCAACCTGGAATGAGTAAAAGCAACCCCTGACACGTGTTTCGCTCTCATTATAGCTATATATATATGAATCGCCAAGGACTCCTGCCCCAGTACACAACCTTCACCTCCGGACGAATCCAAAAAAAGGCACAATCCGGTACACAAACTTGCTCTAAAAGGGTTTTGTTTATTCCATAATTATAAAGTGCAAAGTGCGAGGTGCCACATAAAGAGACCTGGCCTATATGTTTCGGCAAAAGCCTTCGACTGGGCCATCCCCTATATATATATATATATATATATTCACTGAAAAAAACAAAAGGGTTCAGAGGATTTTGTATTTAGGACATAGAATTTAAAAAAACATAGAAACAAATGTTACAGGGACATTATAGTTAGTTTCACATTTTAAATATTCCAATATATAATATCACCAGTTATAGAGTTATCTCAAGTAACTAGAACTCGTCCTCTAAGGTAACTATAAATTGCGCCACTGCCATGCACAGTTTTCTGCTAAATAATTTCACTGCAAATGTAACATATTATCAATGATGATATCAAAGTTGTAATGAGTAAGGTATTATGTGGGGTAATTAGCAGTGCATGGCGAGGGTCCAAGTTATAGTTACCTTAGGACACAAATTATAGTTACTTGAAATAACTCTAACTACAACTGGTAAATTTTTATGGTTTGGAATGTTTAAAATGTGAGCCAAACTATAACATCACTGTTATCTTTGTTTTTTTTAAGTGAATTTCAGTTTTTTTACTCTATTTTCTAACTATAATGTCCCTGTAACCTATGTTTTTTCAGTGAATTGCTATGATTTTTAAATATTCTATTTCCTAACTATAACTTCAATGTAACATTTTTTTGGAGTAAATTTCTACTTTAACATAAAGCAGTTTTCAGTACTATACGTTAATACAAGCACCACTGCACACGTCCTTTGACTGTGCACTACAGGGGTAACCCTATAACTACCCAACCCAATTGCCTCAGGGCCTGACCTACAGCCAGGCCTTGCGCCAAACTCTAAAACCACCCAGTTGTGTGCACAGGAGTTGGACGAAGGAACTGGCCTGCAGCCTGTCCCTGCGGCCAACACCCCTGACCTCCCAACCCCAAGATGAGCACAGCCTTTGGCCATGCACAGCAGTACTTGGCCGCAGGTCTACATGACCCACATCCCTGGCCTTCTAAAATGTATTTTTTGGGGGAGGGTCCTCTCCCCAGGCCGATCTCTCCCTGGGGACCCCAGCCCCCAGGGTGTGATCTAAATATTTGGTGTTTTTTGGGAAGGTGGGGCATGCAGCCACCCTCCCCAGGCCGATCTTGCCTTGGAGACCCCATACCCCTTGGCCCGTTCTAAATATAAAAAAATTTTTTAGGAGGGGGCCATGGGGCCCACAGACCGACCTTTGCCCCGGGGACCCCATTTCCCCGGGTCCGGCCATGTGACCTGTTTGCCCCCCAGCCTGAAGGCCCCCACAGTCCCAGCCAGCTCCCCACATCCTGTGGGAGCTTGTATTGCTGTTACAGAGACGGAGCTGCTAAAGCAGCTCCCACTCTGTGAGAGCAACGTTTCCTCTGTTTCCATGCCTGCATCTCTGCAGGCAGGGAGACAGAGGAAGCCTCTGCCTGCATGAAGTGAGAGGTATTTACAGCTACCACTTCATCTGAGCTGAGTGTTTGCTGTGATTTGATGGGAGCTGTCAGTTCCCACCAAGTCAAAGCAAACAACAATGTCCTGGGGTGAGTACCCCGGGGCATAGCAGTATCTGGCCCTGGGGGATGGCAGTCCCCAGAGCCATTATTGGCTCCCCAAGGGGGGTGCGCTGCCCCCCTCAAGCTTTACAATTTAACCCCGGGGAAGTGGTGGTCCCTGCAGCTGTGGGGGGATGTGTAGCCCCCCTACATCACTTTACATACTCTGCCCCGGGGAGGTGGCACTCCCCAGGGCTTCAGGGGGGCAGAAGCCACTTAGACACCAGGGATAATGTGTGTGTGTGTGTGTGTTAGTGGGGGGGCAACCCCTTGGGCAAGGGTCGCCCCCCCTTTGGGGGCACGTGTACCAAGGCCATGTCTGCCCCTCTTGGGGACAGATCGGCCTATTATTTTTAGGCTCATCTGAACCCCAAGGGGGGCAGAAACCACTAGAACGCCAGGAATTTTTAAAAATATGTTTATTTATGTGGGGGGGGCGTCCCCTTGGGCAAGGGGCACCCCCCCCAGGGGGACATTGAACTGTTGGAGGGGCAGATGGGCCTATTTATTTTTAGGCCTATCTGCCCCCAAGGTGGGCAGAAGCCACTTAGACACCAGGGATAGTGTGTGTGTGTGTGTTAGTGGAGGGGGGTTGGCCCCTTGGGCAAGGGTTGCCCCCCCTTTGGGGGCACGTGTACCAAGACCATTTCTGCCCCCCTTGGGTACAGATCATGTTGATGTAGCTCGCCCCATTAAAATCACCTTGCATGGCAGTAGTTGTCTTGTGTTGTCTGTGACTCTTTTGTGTTATTGTGTTGCATCCTAGGCTTGTAGGATGCACCATCTGCATTGTGTTGTTTCCTTGGCTGAACAAGTGTTTGGCTGCTGACCGGTTGTCAGCAGTATGTTTTGGGATTTGCAGTACAGTGTTCCCTCCCTAGCATTGTGACTTGTGATACAAGTGTCCATGTCTCTTCATTGGGGGTGAGATGATAGTTCCATACACAGGTTCAATTTGACAGTGTTGTTAACACGTTCATATCAATGTACCCTGGACATCCCATACCTTTAGACTTATGCAATGGATTAATGTAAACATCATTGAGACGCTTACATTTTGCAATGTGACTATTAGGCAACCCACTCCAAACGTTGTGATCATTGATGTCTTAATATTAGACTGTATACTAATTTCAGATGTGTGACAGGTTCAATGGTGACCTATGAAACATGGCTAGCGATGTCATGACCTCAGTGTGTTCCTGTCGACATGTTGCTGTTGTGGTGTATGTGTTGTGTGTCCTAGAGGGTTGCTGTGCAGTGTGTATATAAGTAGGTTTTTGTACTTGCCAACAAGTAGTCCATTGCCATAACGTCCATCCTGGAAGTGTTGATTGATGGTGCTGTGATGGAAGATGAATGAGTCATGGACACTCCCAGGATATTTTGCCACGATGTTGGTGATCAGTCCTTGGTGATCGACAATGGCCTGCACATTGATGGAATGTATGTGCTTCCTGTTGCGGTAGAGGAGTTCAGTTGCAGCAGGTGGCACAAGGCATACATGTGTGCAGTCAATTGCACCAAGGACGTGTGGGAAGCCACTAATGAGGTAAAATCCCTGTTTTGTTTCCTGCTGCTTCAGTAGTGTGTTAAGGAAGCAGATGTGGCGGGGTGTGAGTCCAATGATGGCATCCAGTACTTCGGGCAAAAAGGCAGAGAATGATGGCTGTGATATTCCGGCAACCAGGGCACCAGTTGTTTGAAAAGAGCCACTTGCCAGCATGTGAAGTACGGCAAGCAGCTTGGTTTCTGTTGGGATGGTGCGGGGTGTCAGCAAGGTGGGTGCCAACTGTGGCTCAATGTTTCGCAGCAGCTGCTGAATGGCCTGCCAGTTTAACCTGTACCCCTGGATGATGTCATGTTCCCTGAGGCCATGAAGGGTTGTTCTGGTGCGGAATATCCTCTCCTGCCTTCTGCGCTGCCTTTGCGGTCCCTGCTGGTGTTGTGGTAGCTGCTGTTGTTGTTGCTGGGCTCTGTGTCTGCGTGCACGCTGGATGAGAAGCACCTCCATGTCTCCCTTTTGCTGCTCTGCTGTTGCTTCTGTGTGTTCTGATTAAATACAGGTGTGTTTGCCCCATTTTAACGCCTGCCCTGCCCCAGGCGTTAATTTTTTATGGAAATCAGGCTGTGAGCCATTTTACGGTTCCGCCTCCCGGCCATGCGTAATTTTTGCCCATAAGCATAAATACGACGCGCGGCCGTTTAAGTTATTTTTGGACAGGAACGCCTACCTCGCATATGATTAACGCAAGGTGGGTTGTCGCATCCCAAAAATTACACACACGGCAGGATTTTGACGTCCGCGGGCGCCAAAGTTTAAATATGGGGCAAGGTTTGCGCTGAATGTGCGTCAAAATTTTTGACGCACATTCGGCACAGACGGAGTATAAATGTGCCCTTTAATATGTTAGTGAGATTTTAGGATACTCACCTCATGGACCAATATTTAATGTATCAGTACTTTGTCCTCTATCACCAAGTTTGCATCAATATAATTGTTTGCACAATCCTGAAAGTTTTTGTCAAAAATGGTGAAGATTAAATAGGAAATAGGAAGTGTAAATAAAGTATAACGATTTCAAGAAGTTTGCTTATCAGTGGCTTTCTGAATAGGGACTGTTTGTAACGGACTATCACACAACTGCTGAATTAAAGTTCACAAAATAAAAAGCAGAACACGTTTTCCCTCTTCCCAGGGCCTTTTTTTAGTATTTTCACTGACCCATTCTTGCATTCACCCTCTGACACAGCCACACAGGACGCACAAGAGCATATTTAAGAAAAGTGGTGATGCACACAGTGCAGCTCCACTTCTTTTGCGCCCCATAGCACCCCCCTAAAGTCACCATATGGTGCACCATGGAGGTAGTTAGGGGACTAGCGTCAGAAATTCTGAGCTAGCATGATTAGTGTCAAAAACTTTGATGCTAATCCTACAAAGCTCATTGAGGCCCATTGTAATCAACGGTGTGCCCCCTTTTAACGCCTGCTGTAAGCAGGCGTTAAAAGTGGTGAAAAAAAATAATGCAAAGAAATCTCTTAGATTTCTTTTGTGCCATTTATTCGGCCCCCCTAACAGAGGAACGCACCCTTTGCATACATTATGTCCAGCGTAGGCATAATATATCGCAAAGGGTTACAAAGTGGAGAAATGCATACATTGCCCCATTAGCGTAAACAAAAAATGACACTAATGTGGCATAAGGAGGTGCTAGGGGCTCTTAAATGTGCCCTACAGTTTCAAAAACATATGCAAGATGAATTATGAGTACTAGTAGAAACATTTTTAGAGAATGGCACTATCCTCTTTAGAAAAATGAAAATAAAAAGAGGAGAAGCAAAGAAATGAAAGAGGAACTGTAAAAAGAAAAAATAGACAACTAAAGTTTTATATATATATATATATATATATATATATATATATGTGCAAAAAAAGAATAGAGAACTCTGGGTAGTTCCCAAGTTTAGGTGGAGAGCAGCTCTAGTAAGGAGCACCCTGCAACACCAGCGACACTCTAGATTTGTTCACCTCAAATGTCTGTTTATCTAGCAAAGTTTTTAAGCATAGGATCAGCACAGTGCTATCCACGCTGAGCTAGATAGTGACAAAGGGCCAGATGTAGCAAAGCTTTTTACCCATTCTGGGTCTATGGGAAAAAGTGTTCGTACATATGGCCCAAAAGTCTTTTGCCATTTGTGCAGCAAAGTCTTTAAGCATAGGTTTGACACAGTGTCAACCTTGCCAAGCTGTAAAATGACAAAAGCCATTTACCACTCCAGGCACAGCATTACAGCTTTGGGCTGGTAAAATATCATCCAAGCCAACCTGGAATGAGTAAAAGCAACCCCTGACACGTGTTTCGCTCTCATTATAGCTATATATATATGAATCGCCAAGGACTCCTGCCCCAGTACACAACCTTCACCTCCGGACGAATCCAAAAAAAGGCACAATCCGGTACACAAACTTGCTCTAAAAGGGTTTTGTTTATTCCATAATTATAAAGTGCAAAGTGCGAGGTGCCACATAAAGAGACCTGGCCTATATGTTTCGGCAAAAGCCTTCGACTGGGCCATCCCCTATATATATATATATATATATATATATTCACTGAAAAAAACAAAAGGGTTCAGAGGATTTTGTATTTAGGACATAGAATTTAAAAAAACATAGAAACAAATGTTACAGGGACATTATAGTTAGTTTCACATTTTAAATATTCCAATATATAATATCACCAGTTATAGAGTTATCTCAAGTAACTAGAACTCGTCCTCTAAGGTAACTATAAATTGCGCCACTGCCATGCACAGTTTTCTGCTAAATAATTTCACTGCAAATGTAACATATTTTCAATGATGATATCAAAGTTGTAATGAGTAAGGTATTATGTGGGGTAATTAGCAGTGCATGGCGAGGGTCCAAGTTATAGTTACCTTAGGACACAAATTATAGTTACTTGAAATAACTCTAACTACAACTGGTAAATTTTTATGGTTTGGAATGTTTAAAATGTGAGCCAAACTATAACATCACTGTTATCTTTGTTTTTTTTAAGTGAATTTCAGTTTTTTTACTCTATTTTCTAACTATAATGTCCCTGTAACCTATGTTTTTTCAGTGAATTGCTATGATTTTTAAATATTCTATTTCCTAACTATAACTTCAATGTAACATTTTTTTGGAGTAAATTTCTACTTTAACATAAAGCAGTTTTCAGTACTATACGTTAATACAAGCACCACTGCACACGTCCTTTGACTGTGCACTACAGGGGTAACCCTATAACTACCCAACCCAATTGCCTCAGGGCCTGACCTACAGCCAGGCCTTGCGCCAAACTCTAAAACCACCCAGTTGTGTGCACAGGAGTTGGACGAAGGAACTGGCCTGCAGCCTGTCCCTGCGGCCAACACCCCTGACCTCCCAACCCCAAGATGAGCACAGCCTTTGGCTATGCACAGCAGTACTTGGCCGCAGGTCTACATGACCCACATCCCTGGCCTTCTAAAATGTATTTTTTGGGGGAGGGTCCTCTCCCCAGGCCGATCTCTCCCTGGGGACCCCAGCCCCCAGGGTGTGATCTAAATATTTGGTGTTTTTTGGGAAGGTGGGGCATGCAGCCACCCTCCCCAGGCCGATCTTGCCTTGGAGACCCCATACCCCTTGGCCCGGCCTAAATATTAAAAAATTTTTTAGGAGGGGGCCATGGGGCCCACAGACCGACCTTTGCCCCGGGGACCCCATTTCCCCGGGTCCGGCCATGTGACCTGTTTGCCCCCCAGCCTGAAGGCCCCCACAGTCCCAGCCAGCTCCCCACATCCTGTGGGAGCTTGTATTGCTGTTACAGAGACGGAGCTGCTAAAGCAGCTCCCACTCTGTGAGAGCCACGTTTCCTCTGTTTCCATGCCTGCATCTCTGCAGGCAGGGAGACAGAGGAAGCCTCTGCCTGCATGAAGTGAGAGGTATTTACAGCTACCACTTCATCTGAGCTGAGTGTTTGCTGTGATTTGATGGGAGCTGTCAGTTCCCACCAAGTCAAAGCAAACAACAATGTCCTGGGGTGAGTACCCCGGGGCATAGCAGGAGCTGGCCCTGGGGGATGGCAGTCCCCAGAGCCATTATTGGCTCCCCAAGGGGGGTGCGCTGCCCCCCTCAAGCTTTACAATTTAACCCCGGGGAAGTGGTGGTCCCTGCAGCTGTGGGGGGATGTGTAGCCCCCCTACATCACTTTACATACTCTGCCCCGGGGAGGTGGCACTCCCCAGGGCTTCAGGGGGGCAGAAGCCACTTAGACACCAGGGATAATGTGTGTGTGTGTGTGTGTTAGTGGGGGGGCAACCCCTTGGGCAAGGGTCGCCCCCCCTTTGGGGGCACGTGTACCAAGGCCATGTCTGCCCCTCTTGGGGACAGATCGGCCTATTATTTTTAGGCTCATCTGAACCCCAAGGGGGGCAGAAACCACTAGAACGCCAGGAATTTTTAAAAATATGTTTATTTATGTGGGGGGGGCGTCCCCTTGGGCAAGGGGCACCCCCCCCAGGGGGACATTGAACTGTTGGAGGGGCAGATGGGCCTATTTATTTTTAGGCCTATCTGCCCCCAAGGTGGGCAGAAGCCACTTAGACACCAGGGATAGTGTGTGTGTGTGTGTTAGTGGAGGGGGGTTGGCCCCTTGGGCAAGGGTTGCCCCCCCTTTGGGGGCACGTGTACCAAGACCATTTCTGCCCCCCTTGGGTACAGATCAGCCTATTATTTTTAGGCTGATCTGCGCCTAAGGGGGGCAGAAACCACTAGAACGCTAGAGATTTTTTTAAATATGTTTATTTATGTGGGGGGCGTCCCCTTGGGCAAGGGGTGCCCCCCCCAGAGGGGCATTGAACTGTTGGGGCAGAAGCCACTTAGGCACCTAGGGATAGTGTGTGTGTGGTTTGTTTTTTGTTTGGGGGTGGGCCCTTGGGCAAGGGTCGCTCCCCCGGGGACACACTATTAAAGGTATTTTCTGCCCTCCTTGGGGCAGATAGGCCTATTTTTTTGTAGGCCCATCTGCCCACTTATGCACCAATTTGTAAATGCTTGATGGTAGGATGTTTGTCAACTGATGAAGTATTTGCATTTGTGATTATTTTGTTCTTCCTTTTTGTTCTAGTTAAAAGCTTTTGCTTTCTTTGCTGTGGCTCCTTGCGGTTTTGGCGGTGGTTGACCTGCGGTTTGCATAGTTCCATGTTTTAGGTAATTAAAAACAATATACTCCAAAGGAGTATTGTTGCCATGCATGAATGACATGTTTGTAGGTGGTGTACTAAATGCAGGTTTGTGTGAAACGATCCTTAGATTTGTGCACAATGATATTTGTGTTGTCTTATTTCTAATTTGCTTTTCTTTCTTTCTTTTTAGTGGGATATCATTGGTGATTGCTGTGTCTGTGCAGAGTAGTTGCTGGGAATTCAAGCTTTTTCAGGCAAGTGAGCGGTATAGTTTTTGAGTTTATAACTCTTACTAATAAAGCTACCCTTTATTACTTATCTTACACAGTGCTGCTTGTTGGTGGTGCATTTGTCCAGTTAATTTTCGTAGGAAAGATCATGGCTAGCCGCAGGATGACCACTCAGCAGGTGGTTGGTATGCTTTTTGAGTCATTGTCTGATCATGATTATGAGATGGACTCTGCATCTGAGGCAGAGGAGGAAGTGAGGGATTCTGGCAGTGAAGTTTCTGTCGGAGAGGAATCTTCTGATGAAGAAGCCACACTCAGTGCAGATGAAGGGCCTGTTTGAGAAGAGGACACTGATGTGCCATTAGTGCAGCAACCTGGGGCTGAAAGGTTTCCCGCTAGAAGACCTGAACTCTGGGTTGCCCCAAACATGGAGCAGCCAGAGTTGCCTGCCTTTACTGGTCTCCCGGAGTGTAGAGTCAATACTGAGAACTTTTTGCCTGTCAATTTCTTTGAGTTATTTGTGGATGATGTGTTTTTGGAAGAGATTGTTGAACAAACTAATTTGTATGCGGAGCAGTATTTGAGGGACAACGCTGCTAGACTTAGGCCGCACTCTAGAGCTGCACAGTGGATTCCCACAAATTTGGAGGAGATGAAAAGGTTTTTAGGTTTGACTCTTTTGATGGGGTTGATAAGGAAGCCGTCACTGGCTTCTTATTGGTCACTAGTCCCTTGATGGCAACAGCTATATTTCCTGCAACAATGAGTCGTAATCGGTATTTGCTTCTTCTTAGGATGCTGCATTTTATTGACAATGCATTAGCCTTGCCACGAGATCACCCTGATTCTGACCGTCTTTTTAAGATTAGGCCTGTCCTTGATCATTTTGTAGATCGGTTTTCAGAGGTCTATGTTCCAGGCAAAGAAATAGCTGTGGACGAGTCTTTGGTCCTCTTCAAGGGTCGTTTGTTTTTTAGGCAGTACATTCCTAGCAAGAGGGCACGATGTGGAATTAAATTGTATATGCTATCTGAAAGTAGTACAGGATATGTGTATAATTTCCGTGTCTACACTGGTAGGGATTCCAGTATTGACCCCCCTGGTTGTCCTCCCAATTTTGGAGTTACTGAGAAAATTGTGTGGGAACTTGGTAGACGACTGTTCAACAAAGGTCACCATTTGTATGCAGTTAACTTTTACACTGGAGTGCAGTTGTTCAAGGAATTGTTTAGAGTGGACACTGTTGCTTGTGGCTCAATTCGTTGTAACCGGAAAGGCTATCCAAGGGAGCTTGTCTGTAAAAAACTTCAGAGGGGACAGTGCAATGCCTTGCGGAATGATGAGCTGCTAGCTTTGAAGTTTTCAGACAGGAGGGATGTCTACATGCTAAGTACCATCCATCATGAGAGTACTTCCCCCGTGACTGTTTGGGGCCAGGTTGCTGAAGTGCACAAACCTGTGTGCATTTTAGATTATAATAAACACATGGGAGGTGTAGATAGAGTTGATCAAAGGTTGGAACCTTATACTGCTATTAGTAAGTCTTACGTTTGGTATAAGAAGTTAGCAATTCACCTCTTTCATTTAGCAACTTTTAATGCTTTTATTGTGTTTATGGATAGGTATCCAGAGTCAAAGATGACATTTGTGAAATTTCAGGAGTCAGTGATAGAGAACCTTATTGTGGTGGAACAGGCCAGAGTTCCTAGAGAAGCAGTGGTGTAGGATGTGGCTAGATTGAAAGATCGCCACTTTGCTGAGCACATTCCTCCCACACCCAAAAAAGACTTTCCAGCTAAGAAATGTAGAGTGTGTTTTCGAAGAGGTATCCAGAGGAAGACTCGAATGTACTGGCCAGATTGTCCTTCAAAGCCTGGGCTGTGTGTGGGTGGTTGTTTTAAGAATTGCCACACCCAGAAGAATTACTGGGAACAACCATTTGTGTAAACTCATGTCTGTTTTGTATTTTCATGTGTTCAGTTTCATGGTTAGCATTTCTGTCATGTACTTAGAGCTTTTGTGTTTGTAGTTTTGTAATTATTTCTAATTAGTTAGGGGTTTCTGTGTTTAAAAAAAAAAAAGTGATGCCATTGTGTGTGGAGTGGGGCTTAGCTGAGGGTGTACATAATGTACATATTGACTTGCTGTTGGCTACTGCAACACACTGCCAGCCAAACACCAGTCCAGACACTCCCATCAGCTGGTGTGATTGATGTATCAGGCATGTGGCCGTATGTAAGTGATGGGCCCTTGAGTGGCGCTGTCTGTCGATGCGAGTGTTGTAATGTGCTGGGCCCATGGCTGGCGGCGTGAATGGTCTTGTGCATGTCATGTATGAAAGGTGTGTGAATGGACTGTTAAGCGGTTGGTGCCTTGCATGGCTTTACAGCTCACGAGCTGTGAGTCATTGGTTCAGTTTTTTGGTCTTTCAGTTATTAACAGTGCATTTCATTTTTGTGGAATCTCTTGTTAATAAAATTTGATCCACTGAACCATCTCTCACCCTCGTGCCAAATCCAACCAGTATGTGTGGTGAAAATGACCAAACCTGCTCCGCTGTAATCAGGCGTCGCAGTACACCTGTGACACGCTAGGTTCCCCGGGTTGGACCCCGATGATGAAGCATACCACCAACTTGGTTGGTGGGTGAGGGGTCTTTTTCACATACCTAAGTGCATTTCTTTTCACAATTTTAGTGTTTGGCACATCACAGACGTATGTGGACACATCAAAATGATATATTACAAAACTACCTGTTTTGGGGGGGATGGGGCACCTATGTTTTTGGTACTGGGTGCGGCCTCCATCTAGGGAAACTTGCCAAACCCAGACATTTTTTAAAACTAGACACCCCAAGGAGTCCAGGGAGGTGTGGCTTGCATGGATCCCCCAACATTTTCTTACCCAGACTCCTCTTCAAACCTCAAAATTTGCTTAAAAAAGCATATTTTCCTGACTTTCGTTTGTACAAAGCACAAAATTCCTACTCCCCAGCGTTCCCCTCAGTCTTCCAAGTAAAATGACACCTCACTTGTGTGGGTCCCCAAAGCAGAGTTGGCCTAAAGATGTATAAAAGAAGAATATGTCCTTATCAACTCGCTGTGCTATCCCCTCTATCTCTACAAGTTTGTGGCCTTATTCTGTTGCAGGCACCTGGCCCACCCACACAAGTGAGGTATCATTTTTATCGGGAGACTTGGGGGAATGCTGGGTGGAAGGAAATTTGTGGCTTTCTGTCACCGAAATGTGAGGAAAATGTGGTTTATTCAGCCATATTTTGAGGTTTGCAAAGGATTCTGGGTAACAGAACCTGGTCGGAGCCCCACAAGTCAACCCTTCTTGGATTCTCCTAGGTCTCTAGTTTTCAAAAATGCACAGGTTTGGTATGTTTCCCTAGGTGCCGGCTGAGCTAGAGGCCAAAATCTACAGGTAGGCACTTTGCAAAAAACACCTCTGTTTTCTGTCAAAAAATGTGATGTGTCCACGTTGTGTTTTGGGGCATTTTTCTGATGCGGGTGCTAGGCCTACCCACACAAGTGAGGTATCATTTTTATCGGGAGACTTGGGGGAACATAGAATAGCAAAACAAGTGTTATTGCCCCTTGTCTTGCTCTACATTTTTCCCTTTCAAATAGAAGACGTCTATTTGAGAAACGTCCTGTAATTCACATGCTAGTATGGGCACCCTGGAATTCAGAGATGTGCAAATAACCACTGTTCCTCAACACCTTATCTTGTGCCCATTTTGGAAATACAAAGGTTTTCTTGATAGCTATTTTTCACTCTTTATATTTCAGCAAATTAATTGCTGTATACCCGGTATAGAATGAAAACCCACTGCAGGGTGCAGCTCATTTATTGGCTCTGGTTACCTAGAGTTCTTGATGAACCTACAAGCCCTATACATCCCCACAACCAGAAGCGTCCAGCAGACGTAACGGTTTATTGCTTTCAAAAATCTGACATTGCTGGAAAACGTTACAGAGTAAAACGTAGAGAAAAATTGCAGTTTCTTTCACCTCAATTTCAATATATTTTTTTCAGTTGATATTTTCTGTAGGAAACCCTTGTAGGATCTACACAAATTACACCTTGCTGAATTCAGAATTTTGTCTAATTTTCAGAAATGTTTCGGTTTCTGGGATCCAGCATTGTTTTCACACCCATTTCTGTCACTGACTGGAAGGAGGCTGAAAGGACAATTCTTTTCACAAATGGGGTATGTCCCAGTAAAATGCCAAAATTGTGTTGAAAAATTGGGTTTTCTGATTCAAGTCTGCCTGTTCCTGAAAGCTGGGAAGCTGGTGGTTTTAGCACCGCAAACCCTTTGTTGATGCCATTTTCAGGGAAAAAAACACAAGCCTTCTCCTGCAGCCCCTTTTTCCCATTTTTTTTAAAAAAACGAAATTTTCACTGTATTTTGGCTAATGTCTTGGCCTTCTTCTGGGGAACCCACAAAGTCTGGGTACCTCTAGAATCCCTAGGATGTTGGGAAAAAAGGATACAAACTTGGCATGGGTAGCTTATGTGAACAAAAAGTTATGAGGGCCTAAGCGCGAACTGCCCCAAATAGCCCAAAAAAGCCTCGGCACAGGAGGGGGAAAAGGCCTGGCAGCGAAGGGGTTAAGCCAAATTTGGTGCATTTCTGTCTAGTGGTTTGGGCACTATCACTGTTCAAAATCTCTATGAATTTGAACCAGGAAGTGTTGGCAGCCATCTTGGGATGTGGACTCATCCAAAATCGTGAGGTTGGATTAATGTATTGTAAAATATTACTTTGCATTAAAAAAATAGAAATTCACAGAAAAAAAACAAAGGTTACAGGGACGTTATAGTTAGGAAATAACATTTAAAAAACATACAAAATCAATTAAAGGAAAACAAAGGTTACGTGGACATTATTGTTAGGTTCACATTTGTAAAACCAAGTGGGAAACGTTTTGCAAATTTCTTTCTATCCCATTTGCAGGATTGGGCATTTGATAACAAACGTATTCCTAGCAAACTGACTTTAGACCTGGCTACTCTACAGGCGATAATATTAATGCCTCTGCCTTCAAACTATTAGGATCCACGACGTTAAAAAGACATTTAGCATTGTATGTATGTTTTATTGATTATTCACAGGCCTCTGATAAAGTTGACCAGAACAATCTATGAGTAAAACTAACAAGCCAGGATATTAATCAAATGATATTGCATGTGATAAAGCTTGCAGGGGGAGTCTTATCTCCCAGACTGCGGATCGCCAATGGTTTCGAAAAGGGGTATTTTTTGGCGCCCCTTCAATTTCTCTGTATATCTCTGATTTATCTATGTTTTTGGATGACTGAAATGGCCTTGCATCTAAAGTAGATGCTAAGCCTAATTTGGATGACCCAAATGGCCTAGCACCCAAACAAGAAGCTAAGCCTATCAGTTATCTTGCTTACACTTACAATATTGTTTTACATTTCTTAACCTCAAGGGTGCTTCAATTTCGACTGATGAGGCTTTGTGAATTTCTTAAGGTGAACTGCAACAAGTCTAAAGTCATGTGTTTTGGTAGCAGATGAAGTTCCCCAAGACTGACGCTTGATAACAAACCTCTCGAACAAGTGGCTTCCTATAACTATCTGAGGGTACCTATTGATAAAAACTTTACCTGGGGAGACCACCTCACAAACAGGTGGACTAAATCACAAATAATCACTCAGTCACTGAAAACATACTTCCACACTTATGGTGGTCAGGTCATTCTTTAATTAGTCTCAGCACTCAACAGTAAACTTTCTACAGTTCTGTTTCATGCTTCCATCATCTTTAGTGACAAAACTGTTGTTGAGCTGGATAAACTCTATACTAACAAAGTTAAGGTATTACGTAATCTTCTTTCCTCAACCCTCACTATAAGATTTCCTTGTAGCTTACCCTAACTTAAAACTGTAAAATTATGTGTGTGACTGTGTTGATGCCAGGGAGGATTCACTGAAATATTTAATATATAATGTGATGCAAATATCAAACAATTCTTCTCTAACAATGAGCACTGTGGGTGTTACCAAGGGTATAAGTCAGAATTACCTAAGCTCCCTACCGCAGCTTTCAAGAATGCCACAGCCGACTTGGAAATGTCTTATAAGGGATTGCTTGAGGGTCAACTCATGATGGATGGATCTGATCTGTTTTCGAAAGATTTAAGCACTCAGATTTAAGGCAGACACTTATCTGCAAAAATGTCAGTAGTATTTATTTGCAAATCTGTATCCAGGTGGTAAACTTAAGTATTTGGCATTTTCCTTCCTCTATATACCAATCACTCAATTTGAAATTTGTTCAAACAAGAAATGTCATCCACTACGATTGTGCCGCCTTTGTGGTTACAAAGCCAAATCTCTGGACCAATCATGGACCAATTCTTGGTCTCCATACAGAAGTAGGTAGGTAGGCAGAAAAATACTTTATTAGTTAATAAAAACCGTAAAAACATATGTACAAAATACAATTACAGATATCAGTTGACCTAGAAAGTGTGCAAATAATAAAATGTAGACAGAAAATAAAAAGAGGTCCTCATAATTAAAACAAAGGAAACCCAAATACAATTCTGGACACAAGCATAACCTATTGTTTTAAGAGAGCATAATCACAATCATCCCTATGAGGACGTATAACGTTCTATTGTCTAAAGGAGCATTCAAGAATAACAAAACCCTTACATTGCCGATACCTATTGTCTATAGGATGGATTCGGAGGTTATGTGACTGAACAATTCCCTTCTTTGCCTACGGGGTGCTAGATGAGCTTGCTTGAGCCGCCCGGGCAGAAAAAATTCTCAGAAACTTGATTATTCTGATATTTACCTTTTACATTACTTGGGTCAAGAGCTGTTGTGACAACCGACCTACAGGACTGGACTCCTAGGGTATTAAACTCTCTTCTCAGTAATTCCCTTCTTTGAGTTCCCATAGCTGGGCAAATGCAGACCACATGGATTAGGGTCTCCCTAGTTTGATGATACAGTCTGCAGGCCTGTGATTGCATCCCTGCCTCTCTTTTCCATTTCAGTAGGAAATCAAGCATCTGCTTAGTTTTTCGGGCTAATGAGGAGGACATGATTGGACATTCCTTAACCAACGCCTATGAATTTAAGACCAACCATCCAGGAGATTGGTTCGATAGGGCCTCGATGTCTTCTAACCGGCTTAAGATTTTAGCTGATCTGTTAACTCCTTTTCTAAAAGCTGGCGCCGGCAATGAGCTGCCCCACAGATCACCCACCTCCAGCTGTGCTATTCTATTTTCCCAGTAATCCTTAAAAATCTTATTGCTCCTCTCAAGATTGATTTCCTGCCGGACTAGATTTGCAAGAGTCCCTGTGGGTGCTAAATGTAATTTATAGCAGCCATTAACAAATGCTGCTTGTCTTGCTAATGATTGCTTTGTTAGCGAGAACTCTAGTCTGACTTGGGACGGGGAGGCTGATCTAGGTAGTTGGAAAACTTGTTTATACGATTTCACTAATAACTTATCTAGTATGGCCTCCTCCGCCCCCTCATTATTTCTGTCCCATATGCAAGGGTTGAAAGTAATTTTGCTCTCATAACCATGGTCATTGGTTTTATGGGCTGCCCAAGGATGGACTTTACCAAGTTGCCGAATGCCCGGTTTAGGGCTTGTGCTTTCTCCCTTATTACTCCTTTGTGGGCTGCAAATGTGCCTTTAGAGTCAATCCTGACCCCTAGGTATGTGTATGCTACTACTTCCCCAATATGCTGTCCATTCAAATACCACTTTCGGCGTAAGGTAGGTTTACGATAAAGGGGGATTATTTTTGATTTCCCATAATTGATTTCTAAATCATTGACCAGCGCATATCCTCCTGAATAATTCAAATGTTTCTGTAAGCCTACTCTAGAATTACTAAGCAGCAGCAGGTCATCAGCATAAAGTAGGTTGGATATTTTGCAGCCCCCTAAGCTTGGTGGATGGGCTGGCAGCTTGTCCTGGGCTGGAGATAGATCTGCTATGTACAGATTGAAAAGGAGCGGGGCTAGTACACAGCCCTGTTTCAGATCAACAGTGGTTTTGATAGGCCTGGATAGATAAGAGCCGTCTCCCAATTTGATTTTAACCCAAGTGTTATAGTAGAGCATGATAATGGCATTTAATAACTTCCCTGGTATCCCCCACTGCTGAAGTTCTATCCATAATTTATCTCTGGGGACACAGTCATATGCAGCTTTAAAATCCATATAAAGGGGTGTCCTGGTTGCCTTTGCTCTATTGATTACCAAGCTTAATGCTATAAGGTTTGTTAGCGTGCCCTGTTTTTTTACGAAACATGTTTGGTTGACGGGGAGCCTGCCTTTATCCATGGCCCACCGTTCTAGGTGCTGCAGGATTCCTTTGGAAAAATATTTTAAGTCAGCATCCAGAAGGGCGATTAGACGATAGATGGAAGGTGAGGAAGCCTTCCCTCCCTTATAAATGGAGTGGATTATCGAACCCTTCCAGTCATCTGGGGCCAGGCCTGTTGCTAGAATATAGTTGAACATTATGGTGAAGAAGGTAGCCCATCTTGATGTACACTGTTTAAATGGGACCTGTGGTAGGCCATTAGGGCCAGGAGCATAGTCTTGGCATGTTTTTTCTATTATCTTAGTTATTTCAAAAGAACTAAAGGTAATAGGCTCCTCAGGCTCCCTATGATCTGCAGTTGTTTCCCGTTGGGCTGGGCTGGTGTCTGTTGGGGGATTTCTTTAAAATGAGATTTCAAGTATCCTACCCATACCTCCTCTGTGATGTTTAGGTTGTTTGCGGCTCTGGGGCCTTCCTCAGTGATGCTCATCAAGCTCCAGAACCGACTGGAGTTTGCCAGTGTCGATACATAATGTAATTTTGCCCATAATGTTTCCTGCTTAGATCGTTTAAAGAGCTAGATGTCTTTCCTTTTCTTTCTGTAAAGTTTTTTTAATAAATTCGTCAGCTGGATATTTCTGTAACTGTCTCTGAAGCTTATTTACTCCCGATTTCCTCAATTGTATTGCCCGTGGCATGAGTATAATCTTTCTGTGCCCCAGGAATGCCCCCCAAACCTGCCCCTCCATGGAAATTGCTTAGTGAGGGTTTCTGTGAAGGACCCCCATATGTAAACTACCCTTAATGGATCATGAGCCATATTTTCCAATTTCCCAACAGCTTTCTCTGCTTGGGCTGCGACTGACTCTGAGCTCCAGTTTAGTCGCTTTAGGTTTTCAGAATAAAGTTCCCCATTGAAGAAGTTTGTTTCTTCCTGGATAGGCACTTGGCTCCGGATTGTAATTATTTGTGGGTAATGGTCACTTTCTGAATGGTCTTGAATTCTGAAGTCCCTCACAATAGGGGGGCATTTACCAGGGTATAATCTAGGTATGAGACACCCTTTTCCGTACCTCTTTTCCAGGCCAGAGGTGTGTCTGACAGTAGCCACCCATTTAGATCAAAGAGACCTGCTAACTCACAGCTCTTAATTAGCTTGGTCCCAACTTTGTCTTTCTTTATCCGGAGTGGTAAATTTTGACTGGGCAGTGGAACTGCTAGTTGTACATGGTCCTCAGTTGGTATGTGGAATAGATTAAGATTGAAATCACCGGAGACCAGCCAGTAAGCAGGATTATACACATTGTTTATGTGGAGTAGATGTGGAGTAGATGTTTTAACAGAATGGTGATTTCCAATTTATTTTTGGGGGGGGATTAATGTACACAATAATCAGAACCAAAGGATCATGATTATGTTTTGCCCAGTTATCCAGGCGAACCCACAGTAAGGGCCAATCTCCATTCTGTCCTCTGGATGATTTCACCCCAAGCTTAGAGTTGATGTAAATTGACAGACCTCCGTTTGCACTTCCAAATGTGTTGTGTTTCACTGCAGGTTTGTAAAACTCCTCATAACCAATTAGGGGATGATTCGTAAGTGCCCATGTTTCTTGCAGCATTATGATGTCAAAGGACCTCAGGAATTCAATAATCTCTACATCTCCCAGCTTTGACTGAATGCCCCCTATATTCCATGAGCAGATACTTAATGATCCTTGCCTCGGGGGTGTTTGTTGAACTGTCATTCAGGAATTTCGAGATAATCTGGGGGCTACCACTGTTGGAAGCCAAAACCAATTGTCTTATAAATGGCCATCTCTTGGGGGTTTTCTGGATGTTATCCTTCTTCTTACTCCCTTTCTATTTGTACATCTAGTGGAGGTGTCACACCTTGACCTGGCAGGTCTTGGCCAGGTTCTCCAGCCTGGGGCTTCCTGGTTGATCCTCGCAGGACAGACCAGGTGGCTGTTTTTTTCCTGGTCGTGTGACTTCTCTGCAGTAATGGATGCGGATATCTTTCTCCTAAATAGTAGCATACCTCAATTCCCCAGTCTTTTAGGATGCTTCTTATTTTTTCTATAATTTGCATTGGTGGTTCCGGAGATGCAAATATCACAACAGCTGGATCCATATACTGGCTGCCCTGTGCTTGAATGAATTTTATGGTAGTGATGTCATCAGAATTCACTGGTGCCAGATCCGGGAGTGCATTCATTAATTTGAGAATAGTGGAGCAGTTAAGCACATCTTGCGGGCCTCTGGATTTATACTCTGGAATCCATAGTAGCTGCAAGCCTCGATCCAACATGGCCTGGTTTGAGCTGTCTGCCAAGTTTGGCTGTGCTATTATAATCTCTGCTGTATCTGCCCCTAGATAATGATTTCATAATGTCACATCTGACCCCTCTAATTTAGTTGTCACTTCTGCTTGCCTACCGGGGGTGGGCCTCAGCTCAACCTGAGTGGGTACAAAAAGCCGAGATAAGTTAGTTGCTTGCCGGTCCCGGGAGAGCCGAGCCGAGCCTTACCTTCTGGCTCTGGCCCTTCCAGTGCTGGATCAGGGGGCAAAAGCCTCTCATGAATCTAATGCCCAAGGCTGCGTTGCCAATGAGGGGCTTGTTGTCCCCGTATCCCTCTCCTGCACTATGTACGTTGAAATTTCTATGTCGACTCTGGACACCACCTGGGTATTCTTTCTTTCCTTCCTTGACCGCCTCCTCTCTCTCTTAGTCAGTCGATGGCCGGGCTGCCCTTCCAAATCCCTAGGTTCTGTCAACTGGGATGAGTGTTCCAGAGCACTTCCTATTTTCTTAATTGTGTTCCCCTCTGAGTTCCTTGTCCATGTAACTAATGGTTCTTGCGGGCTATTCTGGTTCTCCTCCGAGGGTGTTGGAGATTTGGGAGTTAAGGACAGCCCCACCGGCAATGGAGTCTCCTTATCCATGATTTCTTCTTTACTTGAATGGTGAATCTCCTTCGATATATCTTTGAAGATTACTGGCAATTGGCCCATGCGATCTACTACTTCCTTACAAGAGCAATTGGTGAAGTCCTTAAGTTTTTTTTTTTTGTATCCTTGTTATTAATGAGTTTAATTCTTGTAATTTACTGACAAAAACTGCCAGGGTATTTAACAAATCTACCTAGATATCCATTTTGTGGGACCGGAACTGCAAAGCTGTTAGTGTTGTCTGCATCAAGTTCAAAATTATCACCCATATATCCGTTGCAGGTGCCAGGGTGGCAGTGGGCTCATTAGAGCCAGTTCTTTGGGATGCCTGAAGATCTTGAGTAATCTGAGTGGATCACCATATGCCCCTTGCTTCTTCCGGTGCCCTTAATATTGGCTCCTCCTGGGCTGCATTTTTCAGGCTGATAATGGGAAAGTGGTAGTATTTAGGTCTATGGCAACTTGGGGGGGACTGGTGCCCCTCTCTCCCCCAGCTCCGCGGAGCTTTATCCTCATCATCCAATAGGTTGGTTAGGCTATCCTGCCCGGGAGAGGCAGGATGCTGTTGGGGCTGGTTTCCCCACACCCGAGGGTATAGTACTGGTTCTTGGTCCCTTATAGTGGCCGATCCCCCCCGATGTAGGGGGGCAATCTTTAAGAGTCATAGGCCCTCATTACAACCATGGCGGTCGGTGTTAAAGCGGCGGTAATACCGCCAGTTGGCCGGCGGTAAAAAAAATGTAATCACTACCACGGCGGAAACCGCCAACACATGCAGCCACTTTAACACTCTGACTGCCATGGCGGTAGCAACAAACACCGCGGCGGTAACCACCAACAGACAGGTGGAAGACAATGTGCCGCCCACCCCATTACAACCCACCCATCCGCCAGCTTTTCCGGGGCGGTATCAACGCCATGAAAAGCACAGTGGAAACAGAACTTGGAAGGGAAACCACTCACCTCTCGACACTCAAGGAAGAACCAGGATGCCATGGAGCCCGAGCTGCACGTCCTGCCCATGCTGGTGTATCTTCTCATATATAAGGAGCACCAATGGCGGCGATGACGACCATGGTGAGTACAGCACCTAGTAGACAGGGGAGCTGGGGAGGAAAAAGAGAGTGACACACACACGTAACACGCAACACCCCCACCCTCACCCCCAACACCATGCACACAAACACATGCAACAACATTACATAAACACCCCGTAACCCCCTGGAAGAACGCAAGGACAAAAGGAATTGAGTCAAATTAGTGTAAAGTGAGAATTTAAGAGAAGTATGTTCATAAATAAATAAACAGTATGTAAAATATATACAAAATGAGGGACAATGTCCACACAACAATAGTCTGTGGCCCACTGGGCCATAACACATAGTCCAAGCCCACACTTGATTCCTGCCTCAATACGGAGAGAACACTTCAGGGGCATCAGGTCGAAAACACACAGGCACCTCAGGGGAGGGGGAAGGGGGGCACCTCAGCCAGAAGATGGTACAGTGCCACTGCTCCTGGAAGGGGCTCCTTGCCCACAACGATGTCCTGGGGAGTGCAAAGCCACAGTCTCTCAAGTGGGTGGGTTGTCCACTGCCTGATCCTGGGGAGTGCAAAGCCACAGTCTCTGAAGTCTCTCCAGTGGTTGGTTTGCCCACTGCTTGGTCCTGGGGAGTGCAAAGCCACAGTCTCTCAAGTGGGTGGGTTGCCCACTGCCTGGTCCTGGGGAGTGCAAAGCCACAGACTCTCAAGTCTCTCCAGTGGGTGGTTTGCCTGCTGCTTGGTCCTGGGGAGTACAAAGCCACAGTCTCTCAAGTGGGTGGGTTGCCCACTGCCTGGTCCTAAGGAGTGCAAAGCCAAAGTCTCTCAAGTCTCTCCAGTGAGTGGTTTGCCCACAGCTTGGTCCTGGGGAGTGCAAAGCCACAATCTCCAAGTGGGTGGGTTGCCCACTGCCTGGTCCTGGGAAGTGCAAAGCCACAGTCTCTAAAGGCCCCTTCAGTGGGTGGGTTGCCCACTGCCTTGTCCCGGGGAGTGCAAAGCCACAGTCTTTCAAGTGGGTGGGTTGCCTACTGCCTGGGGAAAGCAAAGCCACAGTCTTTCAAGTGGGTGGGTTGCCCACTGCCTGGTCCTGGGGAGTGCAAAGCAACAGTCTCTCAAGTCTCTCCAGTGGGTGGTTTGCCCACTGCTTGATCCTGGGGAGTGCAAAGCCACAGTATCTCAAGTGGGTGGGTTGCCACTGCCTGGTCCTGGGGAGTGCAAAGCCACAGTCTGTCAAGTCTCTCCAGTGGGTGATTTGCCCACTGCTTGGTCCTGGGGAGTGCAAAGCCACAGTCTCTCCAGTGGGTGGGTGGGTTGCCCACTGCCTGGTCCTGAGGAGTTTCATAGCCACAGTCTCTCAAGTGGCTGGGTTGCCCACTACCTGGTTCTGGGGAGTTCAAGGCCACAGTCTCTTAAGTGGATGGCTTCTTCCACTGGTTCTGGAGGGGGCATTGTGCCCAGTGTGCTTCATCCTGACAAGGATAGGGTGAGTGGATGCCTTTCTTCACTGGTTCTGGAGGGGCTTTTGTGCCCAATGTGCTTCATCCTGCCAAGGATAGGGTGAGTGGATGTCTTTCTCCACTGGTCCTGGAGGGGGCTTTGTGCCCAGTGTGCTTCTTCCTGCCAAGGATAGGGTTAATGGATGCTTTTCTCCACTGGTTCTAGAGGGGGAATTATGGCCAATGTGCTTCGTCCTGAAAAGGATGGGGTGAGTGGATGCCTTTCTCCACTGTTCTGGAAGGGGCTTTGTGCCCAGTGTGCTTCATCCTGCCAAGGATAGGGTAGGTGGATTCCTTTCTTCACTGGTTCTGGAGGGGGATTTGTGCCCAGTGTGCTTCATCCTGCCAAGGTCATGGTGAGTGGATGCCTTTCTCTACTGGTTCTGGAGGGGGCTTTGTGCCCAGTGATGCAGCAATTGGGGGGTGCCAGGTCACAGTCCCTCACCTGTGTGTCAGAGCCACGAGATTTGCAGTGGTCAGGATGCATGATAGTCCATGGAAGCAGGGCTACAGTCCATCCGCCGACGGCTATGGCTGCACAGTAGTGGTAGTGCCGGTGGTGGTGCTGCCAGTGGTGGGGGAGGCTCCAACCCTTCTCCTGCAGCCTCGGACAGCTGCCCACTGGGGCTGCTGCCAGTGGTGCTACTGTCAGCGGTTCAGGTGCAGGTGGCAGTGCTGGCCGTGGTGGACTGCTGGTGCTGCCAGTGGTGGGGGGAGGCTCCAGTCCTTCTTCTGCCCACAGGGGCTGCTGCTGCTGACAGTAGTGGTGCTTGCGGCGGTGCAGGTGGCAGTGCAGGTGGCGGTGCTTGCGGCGGTGCAGGTGGCAGTGCTGGCTGCGGTGCAGATGGCGGTGCTGGTGGTTGTGCTGGTAGCCACCAGGCCTTCTCCTGCATGCTCGGATGGCTAAAATTCCTTGGCTGGTGTTTTCTGCCCCTTCCTGCCCTTGGCAGATGGTGGTGTCACCTTGGGTCTAGCAGCTGGAGTCTTTGAGGTGGCCTTGCAGGGTGGTTGTGGCTCCTTCCCCTTGCTGGATGCTGTCCCCTTCTTCACCTTGCCAGGTGACGGAATGTTCCTTGCCTTGGCAGGGGTTGGTGGCACACTGGCTGGGCTGACGGGTGCCCCCTTTGAGCCTCTGACACCTGCAGGAACCACAGCGGACATGGACTTGGTGGCTGAGGTGCTGGGCTTGGTTTTCGCCACCCTGGCCCGAGGGGAAGGTCGGGTGGGGGGTAGGGAAGAGGTCAATGTTGGCTAGGAAAAGCTTCTTAGGGAAATTGGGGCGGGAAGAAGGTGAAGGTTTGGGAGTGGAGAAAGAGGGAGTGGTTGTAGGAGGCTGTCAGTCTGCTGTGTTTTGGGTGCAGGTGCATGAGCTGGATGCTATTGTGAGGTGGATGGCTGTTGGGTGGGTGTGTGTTTGCGTTTGTGTACTTTGGGAGGAGAGGTCACAGACACAGTGGGAGAGGACACAGGGGACGTGTGCATGGATGTGGGGGTGGGGACTGCCAGTGAGGGGTGTGTAGTGATGGGCGTGCTGGTGAGGGAGGTAGTGGATGAGGACGTAGTGCATGCAGGTGTGAGTGGAGACACTACTGGGAGGGAGGTGGACGATGAGTAGGAGGGGGACACAGTGGAGGCAGTGAATGTTGGTGTGTCTGCATGGGGATGGTGCTTGTGTGAGTGCCTGTGATATGAAGTGTGGTGCTTGTGTTTGCCTGAGCCACTTCTGTGTGTTGATTTGGGTGAATGCTGGTCTGAAGGTGTGCTTGGGATAGGCTGGAGTTGAGGGGATTGTGACTGGGTAGAGGAAGTTGGAGGGGGGAGGCTAGAGACAGGGACAATGGCTGCCATTGGTGCGGAGGCAAGAGCCTGAAATGCTCTTGGGTCGCCACGCCAGAGTAAATGCCCTCCAGGTATAAATTTGTTTGTTGCAAATGCCTCTTGACACCCTGGATGGCATTCAGAATGGTTGACTGCCCAACAGTGAGGGATCTCAGAAGGTCAATAGCCTCCTCCCTGAGGGTAGCAGGGCTGACAGGGGCAGGGCCTTAGGTGCCTGGGGCGAAGGAGATGCCCACCCTCCTGGGTGAGCGGGCACGGGAAACACACTGTGGGGCTACTGGGAGGGCGGTGCTGGTGGGGTGGGTGGCGGCTGTACCTTTTGCTGGGGTGGGCACAGAGGTGTCCGCCACTGCCAGGGAGATTCCATTGGAGGAGGAGTCGCTGTCTGTAGTGTCCCATCCTGTCTCCGTTGCGATGCTCTCCTCGCCCTCCATCCCACTGGTGCCCTCACCCTCGATGGATTCAGCCTCCAGGCCCATGTGGGATGCAGCTCCCTCCATCACCGGTGCCTCTGCTCCTCCGCCAGATTATGCTAATGCACACAAGGACAGGATGACAAAACAAAAAAGGGGGAGAGACAGAGGATACACTTGGTCAATGCCGGCAACAACACTACAGTTGCCGTACACAATACACAGGGAGCTGCCCTATGCACTAGGCACTAGGCCATGCACTACCAGTTATAATGCTAGTCACCAGCCCATGGGGGACATGGCATAACGTCATCAGCTGCATACCTGAAACCCACAGGACCCTGCCCAGTAGTAGATGCCCACTAACACCATTGGGGTTGGAGTGCTTCAGAGCCTGCCCAACAAGGGACCTAACCTGCCATGTTCTCCCTGGCCTAGGGGCACCCACAGTCCACATCCCCCACCCAGGTAAAACCTTAACGCATGCCAAATCATGAATCTGAATTTGTACTCACCCCCTTGTGGCTGCTGTGATGCCCTCAAGCGCCCATCCAACTCTGGATAGGTCACCGCCAGGATGAGGAACATCAGGGGGGGTCAGGGTACGATGGGCACCCCTTCCTCGTTGGGAGGCCAGCTCCAGCTGGGCCTCCGCAGTCTTCCTTGCCCAGAGGCGCAGGTCCTCCCACCGTTTGCGGCAGTGGGTGCTCCACCTGTCAAAGACCCCCAGGGTCTGCACCTCCTTGGCGATGGCATGACAAATACCCTTTTTCTGGTGGGCACTGACCTGCAGAAAAAAGACAGCAGAAAAGGGATTAGCAATACCGTCCGGACCATCACACTCATGGCCCACCATATCCCTCCCACCCACTAACGCACATGCATTGACCACCATACATGTAGCACTCTGCCCAGGACACCTCAGCCCCTACCACACATGTGGCTTACACACACAGCACTCCATACATTCATGGCCCTTGCATCATGCTTACACTGTACTCACCTGGTTGTCTGGAGGACCATAGAGTAAAGTGTACTGGGGTAGGACCCCATCCACAAATCTCTCCAACTCCTCTGCAGTGAAGGCAGGGGCCCTTTCCCCAGACACATGAGCCATTGTCGCTTCCAGACACAGGTCACAGCAGCACTTGCAGTGTAGGTCCTCTCCTGTTGAAGGTCAGGTAGCAAGTGAGTGAATAGATAGAAAATGGCAGTCACGTCCGCAGCGATGCGTACTGTCACAGCCGGCGTACATCGCCATTGGCTCCTGGAACCCATAGGGCCCAATGATAACCAATGCGAAGTTGCGCGGCGGTCATCGACCGCCTTCTGCAACGGCGCACAATGCCAGCAGAATTACCTCATTTCCACTTCTCCCTCCTCAGAGATCAGGCAGCCGCCATTTCAGGGGGGCACAGGCGATGGCACCTAACTGCGTCACAGCAGACATTGGAACATCAACTGACTCTTGGATTCACATACTGGTTCTGTAAATGAAGAGATGCATCATTATTGCAATAAATGCGTGAATATGACCCTCTGCTCACCGTTTTTCTCCCTAGGCTTCAACCACTGAGGATGAATATGAGATGGAGACATCCTCCAGTGTACAGACCCCTGGTGGACCTTGCGACAATGGAAGACAGACACATTATCCTAACCTACAGACTTGATCGGGCCACAATCCAAGAACTATGTGCCCAATTGGAGCCAGACCTGATGTCAGCTATCCTCCAGCCCACAGGTAGCCCCCTTCTAGTGCAGGTCCTGTCAGTGCTCCTTTTCCTGGCAAGTGGTTACTTCCAAACAACAGTGGCCATGGCATCAGGGATGTGTCAGCCAATGTTCTCCAACTTGTTGACCAGACTGTTGTCTGCCCTGCTGAAACACATGCTCAGCTACATCGTATACCCCCATGTAGAGGATTTGACCACAGTGAAAGCTGAATTTTATGCCCTGGGCCATATCCCCAACATCATTGGTGCTATTGATGGTACACATGTAGCATTTGTCCCCATCCTGCAGAAATGAACAGGTGTACAGGAATAGAAAAAGCCATCACTCTATGAATGTGCAGATGGTGTGTTTGGTTGACCAGTACATCTCCCATGTGAATGCCAAGTATCCTGGCTCTGTGCCTTTATCTTGAGGAATAGCAGCATCCCATATGTGATGGCTCAACTCCAGAAGCACCAGGTGTGGCTAATAGGTGAGCCCAAGGTCCCCACCCAGTATTTGTTGGTGTCTGGGTATGGGGTTGTCCCGAAGGGTTAGTGTGTGTCTAACGGTTGTCCCTAGATGTTTGCAGGTGATTCTGGTTACCCCAACCTCTCATGGCTACTGACCCCAGTGAGGAATCCCAGGACAGGGACAGAGGAACGTTACAATGAGGCACATGGGCGAACAAGGAGGATTATTGAGAGAACCTTCTGCCTCCTGAAGGCCAGGTTCCGGGGCCTCCATCTTACAGGTGGATCCTTGTACTACTCACCCAAGAAGGTGTGCCAGATCATCATTGCATGTTGCACAACCTGGCCTTGAGACGCCAGGTGCCTTTTCTGCAGGAGGAGGAGCCTGGAGATGGTCTTGTGGCAGTGGTGGAGCCTGTGGACAGTGAGGAAGAGAAGACAGAGAAGAAGATGTGGACAAAAGAAGTAATATCATACAGCAGTACGTCCAGTGACACACAGGTAAGACACTGTAACTTCACTTTTCTTTTCAGTTTTCTGTTGGACATTGTACATGGCAGCATGATTTCCCTTTGTCTATGGCCACTTACTATACCCTTTGGTGTCTCTATTTTCAGACCTCTGTGCTCCACTCTGGCTCCTGGTATGTTTACTGCTGCCCACTACAGGTCATACCAATGTATAAATTACTGTACATATGAATTGCAATGTTTTCAGATTGTTGTACTAATACATATTTCATTCAATTGGCTCCAGATTTGTATTTGTTCCAAGGGTATTTATTTAAGTGCTAATAAGTAGAGGGGGATGTGCAATGGGCTGGGGTGATGGTGGAGGAATGTCCAGTTAGAGTCCAGTCTCTTGGTATCACAGGTGCATTGTCCAATGGGACATAGGAAGGGGAGCAATGTCAGTTCAAGGTGGACAGGGTGGCAGAGTGGAACACAAAGGTGACAATCAGACGAGTCTTATTTCCTGGGGGGGGGGTCTTGGCAATGTTCTTTGGTGTCTGCCTGGATTGCAGGGACTGTTTGCTGGGTGGTTCTCCTTCTGCAGGGGGTGGGGTGCTGGTGGCCTGTTGTTCCAGTGACGGGGCCTCCTGTCCACTAGTGCCGGCGGAGGTGGAGGGCTATTCATCGGTGTGGCTAGTGTTAGGGACCCGTTGTTGTGCCACTGCCTCCCTCATGGTGTTGGCCATGTCAGCCAGCACCCCTGCAATGGTGACCAGGATGGTGTGGATGTGTTTGAGGTCCTCCCTAATCCCCAGGTACTGTCCCTCCTGCAGCCGTTGGGTCTCCCGCAACTTGGCCAGAATCTGGCCCAAGGTCTCCTGGGAATGGTGGTATGCTCCCAGGAGTGGGTTCCCTGGGCCTGTCCTCCCCTGTCGCACAGCAGTCCTCCGAGCTTCCCTGTTGGCCTGTGCCTCTATCCCCTGAAACGTGTGCCCACTGCCATTGACCCCAGGTCCCTGATTTTCTTGGGTTTGTGGGGTTGCCTGGGGTCCCTGTAGTGGTGGACACACTGCTGATTGACGTGTCCTGGGGACAGTGGTATGGGCCCGCTGGGTGGGTGCTGTGCTGGTGTTTCCTGAGGAAGGGGGCTCTGTGGTGGAATGGGACTGTGGCAGGGTAACCGACTGTCCAGAGTTCCCTGATGGGCCAGGTTGGTCATCGTGATAAAGGTGTGCAGAGCTGCTGTCATCACTGTGGGCCTCTTCTGTGGGGGGACTGGATGTTGGGGGCACCTCCTCTCCGGTGACGCTGAGTGGGGGTCCTATGGGGATGCAAATGCAGTGTTATTGTATCTGCGTGTGCCATCTTGTGCATGGGTGTTTTTTGCCTGTATGGTTGTGATTGCCCTGTCAGCTTTGCCTTGTGTGTGTGGTGATTTTGTGGGCTAGGTGATTCTCTCTAATGGGCATGCTGTGGTGATAGGTATCCATGCAGGTCTGTGATGGGGGTCCATGCATTGGTGTGGCATGCAGAGCTTGGTATTGGGATGGGTGGGTTGTGATAGTGGGGTATATTTGAGGCGGTTGAGTGATGGGGGTGAGGGTAGGAGTTTGTGATGACATGCAGGTAGGGTGGGGGATATAGTAGTAAAGATTTCACTTACCAGAGTCCAATCCTCTTGCTACTCCTGCAAGGCCCTCAGGATGCATGATCACCAAGACTTGCTCCTCCCATGTTGCTAGTTGTGGGGTAGGAGGTGGGGGTTCACCGCCAGTTCTCTGTACTGCTACCTGGTGTCTTGCAACCACGGAACGCATCTTCCCCCGTAGGTCATTCCACCTCTTCCTGATGTCATCCCTTGTTTGGGGGTGCTGTCCCACGGCGTTGACCCTGTCCACGACTCTTTGCCATTGCTCCATCTTCCTTGCAATGGACATCTGCTGCACCTGTGATCCGAATGGCTGTGGCTCTACCCCGATGATTTCCACCACCATGACCCTTAGCTCCTCCTCTGAAAACCTGTGGTGTCTTTGGGGTACCATGGATGTGGTGTGAGTGATGTGTGTGAGGATGTGTAGAGTGATGTGTGGGGTGATGTGTTTGGGTGTGTGCTGTGAGGTGCGTGGATGGTGTATGGGTGATGGTGTTCTGTGGCTCAGATTGAGTGGGTGCTCCTGGCTTGTCTCTCTCTCTGTTCACAATCTTTTTTTTCATTGAAAGGGTTGTGGGTAATGTGGATATGTGTTTTATAGTGGTGTGAGTGTGTGGGTGTGGTGTGTGTATGTGTCAAAATACAAGGGGATTCGGAGGATTGAAGGTCCAGTGTATACCCTCCAATAACAGTTACTAATAATGCGATACACTGTTCCTAAAGGACAAGAAGAGACAGGGTGAGTACTAGGGGGTCCTATTTAGTAGGAGCAAGAGTCCTCACACACCCAAGTGGGTGTCATGCTTCATCATCGGACGAGCTCCTCGTCAGACCGGCGCTGCAATGTCTGACGGGCACCACCCGTCAGGGGGCTCTTTGCCGGAGATCTTTTCGATGATGCCACACTATCCCGCAAATGAGTAGGGAGAGAGGGAAGGGGGAGAGTTCAAAAGAAAGAAAAAGAATAAAATTGGCTCAAAACCCTCACTAGGAACTATCTTTATTTATGCGGGGTGAAGGCCAAGGTTAAAACAATTACCAGGAGAGTGAGATAGAGATAATGCTCGACCACTCTCTAACTGTATATCAAACAACAGGGTGGTCAGGAAACTACAAGACCCACCTCAGAATCGGGTCGACATGTTTTGCTTCTCTGTGGTCCACAGGGATCCAATGACGCTTCTTCAGGACCTAGTGAAAAAAGCTTCTCCAACTACAAAATCAATTAGCTCTTGCATATAATAGCTGACAGTCAAAAAAAGGTTGTATCGTCAGTCACTTACACGAGTCCATTATGACCCGGTATGTCGTTCCTATTCGTCACCCTGGAAATGTATGAGAAATATCACGACGTAAATGAAATCTCAAAAAAATCTTTGATTTAGTTAAATGTACATTAAACTGTGTAGCACACGTTGATAGTGATAGAGATAACACACCCATGCCAAATAAACAAAAACATGCTTACCCTCCCAAATTGAGACAGGGCTTCATGGGATCACGCGGGCCATAGGCCAGGTACACATAACACACTACTTGTCATATGGAGAAAGATATAGTAAGGGAACAGGCATAAATGTCAAAAAGTCAAGCTTCAAACCCTTATGTAAAACAAAGACAAGTCTAAAGATATTTAACAGCACTAGAAAACACAATATAAGAGAGTCATTTCCCTCTATTACATGTAGTCTCAAAAGTCATCTTATAATAGTCTATACTGAGAATAACATTGACAAACGACGAGACAGATATTTAAATTTTAGGGCATGTTACTGGTAGCTGTGTCCCCAATATTAGTATTTAAGATATACATAATCCGAAGAGCCGGTCAGTAGAAAACCGGAGGTACCTATCCGGTGAATTCTTGTCTTTAACACTCAGAATCGCTGTTCTAAATTACTTAATTACCGGCGAGGGACCGACCTCAAGGGGCCAGTACATGATAATCTTAGTCGTGCATGTCTTACCGCCAATACCGGGTGTAGTGAAACACACCTCGGTAAAGTCGGCATCAAAGTGTTTCACTAGTCGTCATAAAAATACGACAGATAACAAACGGGACACTTACTTGGTGGAACCTGGCGGCGGGCACATTCACCTACCCTTGGTCGCGCTCCCGGAGTGACATGGGAAGCGCGAACCCAGGGGCATAAATAACGCAATGCCCGGAAGTCAGTGTTGCCGTCTGAATCACGCGTTGCTAAGCGACGATCAAGAGTCCCGAGCAATGCGCTAGTCGATAGTAAAAATAGAAGACGGGCTCATGTTGTTCCTATCTCTACTGTATACAGGCTCAAAACGGCGGCCATCATGGAGTTATGATTCTGGGTTAATACCAGTACAAAGTCAATCTACAAGTTGCAGAAAAGAGTCTATTTAGGCAATGTGATGAGGCAGAACAGAGGTATCCAGTCCTGACTAATCGTGTATGTTAGTCATCTAGTTCTTGTCATCAATGCAATATAATTGGTGTTCATTCATTGTATTATAAGGCAAATATAAAGCCTAGTTGACTCAGAACTATTTATACCACCTAATTCTTATCATGGATGAAATATGGTTGGTAGATATTCATTGTATTCTTCAGTGAGTATAAAATCAAGTCGTGTCAGCACCACTCATATGTCTTGTGGACCACCACGGTTGTTTACCAATGTGGATGCTATATCAGGGGGAGAAATTAATCCAGGGAATATCATCATTTAAGCCCTTGCGATGGGTCCCAAGTTTAAATACCCAGCGTTGTTCCAATTCAAAAAGAGACTCTGTTCCTCTTTGTGGGCACGTCTGTAGTACAACCCACCACATGTCATCCGGGCTGTGTTGTACTTCGATGTAGTGAATACTTAGTTTAGTCGAAGTTCGACCGCACCGAATATTACTGCAGTGTTCATTGATTCTTAGTTTGACCGCTCTTGTGGTCATCCCTACATATTGTAAACCACACGGGCAAGTGATCAAATATACACAATTTCGGGTATTACAGTTGGTATGTTTAAGTAGCTGCCAGTTCCCAATAGGTTCTAGTTCCAATGAATCTGTTCGTTTGGTGAGAGAACACACGTTGCAATTTTCACATGGGAAATGTCCCGTAACTGGTGGTAGTTCCCACAAGGTACCTTGTCTACTGGGCGTAGTCCGGGGTCTGGGCCTTGTGTGGATCAATATGTCTTTTAAATTGGTGGTCCTTCTAAAGGCAAACAGCGGTTTAGAGATATTCTCACCACCACTGCAGAGGATATCCCATCTTTTGTTAATGATTTTCTTAACTGTATTAGACAATGGTGTGAAGGTGGTAACACAAGTCAGTTTATTTTCTGAGCACCTAGGTACCGTTTGTAGTAATAGGTCTCTGTCACTGTATTTAGCTCGCTTGTAGGCGGTGTTGACCACTCTCGTGGGATAGTGACGATCACATAGTTTACGTTTCAATTCTGTAGCTTGTGTGTCAAAAGAGCGGATGTTACTACAATTGCGGTGTAACCGCAGAAACTGGCCAAAAGGCAAATTATCTCTGAGTGCTTTCGGATGGTAACTGTCGTAAAGTAATAAACTATTGCGGTCTGTAATTTTTTGGTGTGTGCAGGTCTTCAATTTACCTCCGTCAATACAGATCACCAGATCTAAAAAGGTGATCCTAGTGGTCGAGACCGAGGAGGTAAAATTCAAAAAAGGATCTAAGTTGTTGACCCACGTCGTAAAGGCTGTTACCTCATCGATGGGACCCTGCCAGATGACCAAAATGTCGTCAATATATCGACGCCATCATTTAATATTATCAAAAAAAGGGTTAGAATCAGGTAGTATGAATCGTTTTTCGAAATCATACATGTAGAGACATGCTAGGCTGGAGCAAAAGTACTGCCCATCGATATCCCTCGGATCTGGTGGAACAGTAAGTCTTCGAACTGGGAAAAAAATTCTGTCATGGCTAAATTTGCACAGTGCATGATAAAATGCACCGGGGTAGCTGAGTCAAGTGTGGCCGATAGAAGGGCTGTTTCTACTACTGTCAAAGTGGCTTGTTGTGGGATATTGGTGTATAATGCTTCGACATCCAAGGTGATCATTGCTTGAACGTCACCTACGGAATTGATAGATTCTATGAGGTTGAGGACATCTTTAGTATCCCTTAGATATGTAGAGGACTGCTGCACAAGAGGTTGCAAAAAATGGTCACAAAATGTAGATAAGGGTTCAAGGATAGATCCTATCCCAGACACAATTGGGCGACCCGGGGGGGGGGGGATTTTCCCTCTGTGAATTTTAGGGAGACAATAGAAGTATGGTATTCTCGGATTCACAGTATCCAGAAATTCCGCTTCTTTTTGTGAAATCCACTAGTTCCCGCAGGCCTCATTTATCATTCCTCTAATCTCAGCTTGTATTCTGGCTGTTGGATCATGATCAATTCATGCATAATAAGTAGAGTCACCCAGGAGGCGAAGGCATTCTTGTCTGTAGTCTAATAAATTCAATATGACTATAGCGCCGCCCTTGTCTGCTGGCTTGATGGTAATGCTGTTGTCAGCTGCCAGCCTCTTAAGAGCGTCATTCTCAACTTTAGGTATATTGACAAAGCTCTGTTTTGGTCGCAGTTTGTTAAGATCGGTATTGACTGCCTTTTCAAATGCCAGGATCTCACAAGGTGTTGAGGCTGTGGGGGACATAAATTTAGACGGTTTTTTAAGGCCTGAATCTGTTGGCGCCGTATCAATAGGTTTATCTCTGAAAAAAGCCTGTAATCGGATTTTCCTAAAAAACTGTGTAAATTCACATTGAAGGCTTAAAAAATCCTCTTTGCAGACACTGAAAATCGCGACGGGTGCCACTGCACCCGTCGCACCCCTACAACTCCGCCGGCTCCATTCGGAGCCGGCTTCATTGTTGCAGGGGGTTTCCCGCTGGGCCGGCGGGCGGCCTTCTGGCGGTCGCCTGCCGGCCCAGCGGGAAAGCCAGAATGGCCGCTGCGGTCTTTTGACCGCGGTGCGGTCATTCGGCGGTTCCCAATGACCCCCTAAGTCTTTGGTTGTTGGATTTTGCCTTGGCTCCGCGTGACCATCTGTGGCTCCTCCTGTGCCCAGTGGACCCTTCTGCCTCTTCCTCGCCTTCTGCCTCTTCCCCTGCCCCTGCCGTTGCCTAAAAAAGGCATGTATGGTAGCATGGGACGGGGTTGGTAGAACGGGAAGGGTTGTTGCCACCCAATTGGTTGACCAGGGTGATATTGGGGGAAATTGAAGTACGGTTGTGGTCTCTCGTCATCGGTACTCCACCCATCAGATGAAGAGCTGTGACTATATTTATGAGGTTTTCTGAGTGACGTTGAAGAATCATCAGATGAGACGGATTGCGTATCAGCTGAGTAGTCTTCCTTAATATAGGGATAGACTTTTTCTCTACTAAATTTGCTAATATCTGACCAAGTCTTGTAGGAAAATCCTCGGCATATTGGACACAAGTAGTCCATTAGGGGCTATGTTGGCTCTCAAATATTCTGTCATGATTGTCCCATGAAGGACTGTTTTTACCAAATCTCGCTTCAGTGAGGACACTTTATCCCATTCTGCTTTGGTGGGGCCCGAAGGTCCAGCACCCTCATTTACCAGAATGGATGAGGTCTGTAGAATTGCTGATACGATGTCATCGTCAAAGCTTAGCCCCTGGAAATTATCCATATCGAGGGAGTCTGAAGTAGACTAATATATAATCCCACAGCAGAACTGCTGTACTGAACACGTCAAAATACAAGGGGATTCGGAGGATTGAAGGTCCAGTGTATACCCTCCAATAACAGTTACTAATAATGCGATACACTGTTCCTAAAGGACAAGAAGATTCAGGGTGAGTACTAGGGGGTCCTATCGACGCAGTCACGGTATGTTGGCGGCCATCAGCACGGCGGTAGGCGGAATTTACCGCCAAGGTTGTAATGAGGGCCCTAATGTCTTTTGTGTCCATGGAGCTAGACCTTATAGTTCTGCCCTCCAGGATTCTGATAATAGGAGAGAGTGGTGGGGGTGGGGCATAGTTTTCTTTATCCTCTGGGCCCATTCTCTGGTCGAGGACCTGATCCTGAGTCAGTATTAAGGAGGGGCAGAGAGTTTGATACTTAGTACTCCTATTTGTTCCCCCAAAATAGTCTGTTATTTTACGAGGCTTGGCTGTAGCTGGAGCTGGGGAAGCCATCCCCCCGGATTAGAGGCTAATGGTCTCATTGAATGGCTTGGCTATAGCCTCTGTGATTACAAAGTCCTGTATAGACGTAGGCTCAGTATCCGAGGTGGGGGGGCTCCGGGGACTCATGGGTGGGTTCCTGAGGGACCTTGCAGGATAGACTCTATTATAAAATGTTCCTTAACTCCGATGATGTTCTTTAAGAAATAATTTATTGGCAAGATGAATTAAAAACAGCCTCCAGCCACAACCGGTAGCGAGCATTTCTCCTCACAGCTGTCAACTGTCACAGCAACAGTTATAGAATGCTGGTAGAAACCAACTGGGAAGACAAGGGGAAAATGGGGAGGAATGGAATGTTACACTTGGATCCCTATGGGCAGGTGGGCACACAATGAAAGGAAGGGGGAAATAGAGAATGTACATTTTATACAAAACATTACTTATAATAAATTACAACACTTCTCCTTCCCATAAAGGACTTTCATAGAATGTTTGAAAGTAATATCCTGTTGGGAAATCAAGTGAGCATGTAATCTTTGTGCCAGACAGGAACTGCACGAGCCCTAGCTCTGCGATTGTTCACATCATATTTCAATACATCCTTTGGCTTTCCATCCATACCTGAATACTTCTGAGATGGACAATGGGGTGTTAATCTATCCATGATCCACGTTCTGCCATCCTCTAATGTTACTACATGTTTCTTCACCTCTGTTATTTTTATAGGTTTGGAGAATTTAGATTCACACCCTTGGCGATTGTCTGGTAGTTTAACCATTACCCGATCGCCAACATTCCATCTTCCTAACTTGGAACCATGCTTTTGCTCATATCTTTTCTTGTACCCTTCCTGATGTGTTTTGACTTGATTCTTCATTTTATCTCTATGAACCCATTTAGGCTCTCCTCCACCCAGCCAGTTGGGGGTCAATTTGGTGCCTGGTAACCTCCCTTTGAGCGCTAAGAAGGGTGATACCTTGGTAACTGAATTAGGGGTTGTGTGATAGGACCAAATCATTTTTTGAAGTGCTTTATCAGGAGGACTCCTTGATATGTGTGCGGTTTGCATACACTCTTTGATCATACGGTTAACGCGTTCCACCAAACCGTTTGCTCTAGGGCAATACAATGCTGTTTTGTGATGAATGATAGACAACCTTTTTAAAAACTCACGCATTTCCTCAGAAGTGAATTGGACCCCGTTGTCAGTTACTATAGTGCTAGGCACACCTTCTGTCATGAATGTATCGGTTAAGAAATTCACTAGAGATTTGTTTGTGATGCTGCTAACTACTCTGATGGTGATCCAATGAGAGTGATAGTCCACCAGTACTAACATAAATTTACCAGCCCACATGGAAAGTTTTAATGGACCAATAATGTCGAGACCCAGTTTATCCCAAGGTTTGGATGGCACACTCACGGGGGATAGTGGTGCGTACCTGGTATTCTTGCTTTTGTCGCTCATGGCACAAGTCAAACAATCCCTGACTTTATTTTCCGCAATGCGGTCCATGCTCGGGAACCAGTACGTAGCCCTGACTTTAGCCTTGGTTAAGCTTCTACCTAAGTGACATTCATGGGCCAAATCCGTAATCCTATCCCACAAGCCCTTAGGTGGTACTATCCTTTCCCCTCTCATGATTTTGTCGTCAACAATACTTAATTCTTGTCTCACAGCCCAAAAATGTTTTAGATCCTGATCTAGGCCATTAGACTTTGGGGGCCATCCTTGGACTATCCTTACCTTCACATTTAATAGAGTATGGTTGTTTTCCATGCAAGTAATCCATTCCTCCCTTGTAATACTAATGATATCAATCATTAATACAGGCTCTTCAGATTTATTTGCATTTTCCTCCTCCTGTACACATGGTAGCCTGGATAGCCAATCTGCAACAGAGTTTTTTATACCAGGAACATATTCGATTTTGAAATTGTACCCTTCCATACCTATGAGCCATTTAGCTATTTGAGGAGTGGTGGTCTCCCTCCCCTTTGTTGAAAATATATAAATCAGAGGCTTATGGTCAGTGCATACAGTAAATGGTAATCCCCAAAGGAAGTATTTAAAGTGTGAAATAGCCCAAGTACATGCAAGTGCTTCACGCTCTACTGTGGAGTAATTACATTCCGTATCTTTTAATGCTCTGAAAGCAAACGCTATGATTTTTTCCTCGCCTTCCACCATTTGAGTTAGGGATGCTCCAATTCCTTTCCCACTGGCGTCAGTAGTTAGGATGGTTTTACGTCTGGTGTCAAAATTTCCCAAGGAAGGGGCACTAACAATGGCTTTTTTGATAGACTCAAAGGCTTCATGGCATTCCCCGTCCCATTTGAAATGAGTACCTTTTTTTAAGCAATATCTGCAAAATTCTTGATGAATTTAGTCATGTATTCAACTAACCCTAAAAAGGATTTTAATTCCTCCTTATTTGTTGGAGGAGGAGCATCTTTTACAGCGTTGACTAAATCAATTTTAGGTTTAATTCCATGTTTGGAAATCGTATGTCCTAGGTAATCAACTGATTGGACTCCCAACTGGCATTTGTCTTTTCTTATGGTTAGACCTGCTTTTTTGAGTGCTGACAGAACTTCCCTTAATGAGTTGTCATGATTAGTTGTAGAATTGCCATATATAAGTATGTCATCTTGGAAGCATAAAACATTCTTTATCCCCTCCAAAAAAATTTGCATGACTCTCTGGAACACTGCAGCTGCTGAAGCAAGACCAAATGGCATTCTGCAGTACCTGTATGCTCCGAATGGAGTTATAAATGAGGTTAAGGATTTGGAATCTTCGTGTAATTCTATTTGGTGGTATGCTGAGGAGAGATCAATTATGCTAAAATGGTTTGCCTCTCCAATTACGCTGATCATTTCATTTATTCTGGGCAGAGGAAATCTATCCACCCAAATATTTGCATTGAGATCTCTTAATGTTACACCGCAGCGCTCGCTGCGGCCGCGGGCTCAGGTTGCCGCGGCGCGGCACGTTAATTTTGCCGCGGCCGACGCCCGGGCCGCGGTAGACACCGAGGCAGACACCCAGGTCGCGGGGGTCGCCGCGGCTCCGGCGAGGGCCATAAAGGCTCAAGGGAGCCGGTCTGGGGGTCACGGCGCTCGCCGCTCCCCCTTTTTTAAGTTCTGCCTTAAAGGCAGACGCGGCAGAGCCTGAAACCCCGAGGGGGTTTCAGGCATGGCCGCACACAGCGCATTATGCGCTTAACATTTATTTCTCTTGCATGTATTCACCTGCCCACCACCACTTACCGATGTTCCTAGGACAAACCGAACCCTTACACTGGGGGTTCTTTATACTTGCCTTTTTTCTCTTCCCAGCATGCTTACCACTTCCTCTCTACCCAGCATGCATTGTCTAACACACATACCTAATTCATTACTGTTTTCTTTTCCCCAATCCAAGATGGCGGTGTTCTACTTCCTGTTTCCTGTTTCCTGTCCAGGGGTATTTAAGGGGATTCCAACTGCCTGTTCATTGCGTTGCAACACTCCTTGGTGATAGTCACGCTCCTATTTGATATCCTTCTGCGAATCCTGTCTGTTCCTGATTTGCTTTGTTTTCCTGCCTTCCTGAACTGCAGTCCTAATACCCTGGTGTCCTCCTTTCGTTTCAGGGAGTTCCTGTGGAGGTTTTTTACCCTACTGGGGTTTTTCCTCTGGGACTCCTTCTGGAGGGCACGGACTGTAGTGGTTCGCTCATACCAAACAGCACCGTGGCTACCGGAAGGGGTCGCCCCTACCTCGGCCAGAGCAGAACCCGTTGGAACAAGGACCGTTCCCCTACGCCTCTCCGCTGCGAGGGTAAGACCGTTGAGAACCGCGACGGATTGCAACGCCCACAATTCCTGTTGCAGTCCGGAACTATGGATAACCCAGTGGTAAACACGGAACCTACTAACCAGGACCTGCTGGCGACGATACAACAACAGGCTCAAGAACTCCAGCAATTACGTACTGAGAATACTGTTTATCGACAAACCTTTGCCTCCAGGACCACAGATGTCCCTGCAGTAGCCGCCTCTACACCTCGATTTTCCGGGGATCCCACCACATTAAAAGAATTCCTGGATGCCTTAACGGTGTACTTTGCCTTTCGCCCCTCGCAATTTGTACAAGATAAGACCAAGGTGGGGTATTTGATTAGTGCCTTATCAGGACCAGCCTTGGCCTGGGCCACACCTCTAGTAACCAGAAACGATCCCTGTCTATCTAATTATTCCACCTTTATCACTACTTTTAAACAGATGTTTGAACGCCCTGGACTCGAGGCGTCAGCAGAAGAGGCTCTTTGCGAAGTCCAACAAGGGAGTCAGGATGTATTACAATACATCACCCGTTTCAGACAATTAGCTGCAGAAACAACCTGGGTGGAACGTACCTTGGTGACACTCTTCCGTAGAGGTCTAAGAGAGGACATCAAAGATGAACTAGTACATTCTGCCAGGATAGAAAACCTCAAAGGGTTGATGGACCAAGCACTAACTATAGAGTATCGGTTAAATGAACGACGAATGGAGAAAAAGAAGAGTCGTTTGCCTTTTCACTCAGTACCATCTCGTCCCTTCGCCCATCGTTCCGAGGAAGCCCGCCCTGAATCCAAAGGGAATACCGAGGAAGAGCCCATGCAGATTGACACAGCTCGCGGACCTCTATCTGCCAGCGAAAGGGAACATAGACGAAGGAAGGGGCTTTGCCTATATTGTGGTGCAGCTGGTCACCTAATTCGCGCCTGCCCCATTCGTCCAACCAAGCCCTTGGGAAACGCCAACTTCCGTCCCCAGTAAGAAGGGTGAGGACGGGATATCGTGATATACCTTCTATTTGCTCTTCCAGGGAGGAAGGAACTGCTCTTTTTCTCTTACCAGTTATCCTCCATTTAACTGATGGCCGCGAAGCAAGAACTTTGGCTTTATTGGATTGCGGAGCCAGTGGCCTATATTTAGATGAAACCTGGGCCAAAGAACAACAAATAACACAAATACCCAAAGAAATACCAGAACAGGTACATACTGTTGATGGGTCACTCTTGGCCTCTGGACCGGTACAGTACACCACCCCTACTTTCTGTTTACAGTTCGGTAAACATCAGGAAATTCTCTCGTTTGACTTAATCTCATCACCACACCATGTCATGATCCTGGGAATTCCATGGCTTACACGGCACAATCCTTACATCAACTGGGAAACAAAAACCATTTCGTTATCCTCCCATTTTTGTCAACACCATTGCTATCCGGCCGGGGATTATTGGTCCCCAAAAAGTCTCTCAACAGCACCTGCCCAGGTGGGAGGATCCATTAATGTTCTACAGGGAGTTCCCAGACAGTATCAGGACTATATCGATGTATTCCAGAAGCCAGAAAGACCTGAATTGCCACCCCACAGAGAATACGACTGTGCCATTTCTTTAGAGCCAGACACTGTAGTTCCTTTTGGGCGGATGTACTCCCTCACCGAACCAGAGAAACAAATTCTGAAGGAGTACCTAGATGAGAATCTACAAAGTGGGTTAATAACTCCCTCCTCTTCACCCGCCGGGGCTCCTCTTTTCTTTGTACCAAAGAAAACCAAAGACCTGCGTCCCTGTATCGACTTCAGAGGATTAAACAGGATCACTATCAAAGACCGGTATCCGCTACCCCTCATCAAAGACATCTTAGAAGCAGTCAGAGGAGCCAAGAGGTTCACTAAGCTGGATCTCCGAGGAGCCTATCATCTGCTAAGAGTCAGAGAAGGTGATGAGTGGAAGACCGCCTTTAGAACACCTTTTGGTCACTACGAATATAGAGTAATGCCCTTCGGACTCACTAATGCCCCGTCCATCTTTCAAAGATTCATGGATTCTATCTTTTCTGATCTTTTGCAACAAACAGTGGTAGTGTATCTTGACGATATCCTAATTTATTCGGTTCATCCAGAGGAACATTCCAAACACGTCCGCCAAGTCTTAGAAAGACTCCGACAACATCATTTGTTCTATAAGCCTGAAAAATGCGAATTTGATCAGATAGAAGTGAAATATTTGGGATACTGTATAGACCAAACCGGAATTGCCATGGACTCAGACAAAGTACAGGCTATATTGAACTGGCCATCTCCTTCTTCCATCAAGGAGACTCAATGTTTTCTGGGACTAGCCAACTTCTACCGGCAGTTCATAGCAGACTTTGCCCAGAGAACCAGCTTCATTACTCAAACCCTCAAAAAGGAACACCTAAAGAAAGGTTTTTGTTGGACACCAGGCGCTGAGTCAGCTTTTCAGGACTTAAAGAAAGCCTTTAGTCAAGCCCCTATTCTTCGACACCCAGACACTAGCAAACAATTCATTGTTGTCACAGACGCCTCAGAAAGAGCCATTGGGGCTGCCTTGTTACAAAGACAAGACGATGATGACCTAGAACACCCTGTATTCTATCTATCCCACATTCTATCTGATTCTGAGCGAAACTATTCCGTGCTAGAACGCGAATTACTCGCCTTAAAGGTCGCGTGCACTGAATGGAGACACTTTTTGATGGGATCAAAGGAGCCCTTCGAAGCCCGGACCGATCATAGAAATCTACAGTGTTTAAGAAATTTCCAGTGCCAAAATAGCCGGCAAGCTCGATGGGCCTTCTTCTTCAGCCAGTATGATTTCTATATCACCTACATCCCTGGTTCTCAGAACATCCTGGCGGATGCCCTGTCCCGACGTTATCCTGGGTGCGGTGATTCCGCGGTTCAAAACTTATTCGACAACAATAAAATCATAGGGGTAGCACAGACCTTTTTAGATCAAGTTAAGTCTGAATATGCCCGTCTACACGAAACAGAACTAAAGAGGTTACGTCCACAGCTGCACATAGATCATGACTACTATTATCATGATAAGGCCCTGTTTTTACCCACTAAAACAGTGCAAATCGAAGCCTTACACATGTGCCATGATTCTCCTATTGCGGGTCATCGAGGAGTGAAAGCGACTCAAGATCTTTTGCTTCGCTCTTTCTGGTGGCCAACTCTCAAGGCTGACACTGAGGCATATGTGTTATCCTGTCCTACATGTGCTCAAGCCAAGACACCCCGAACCAGACCTGTGGGCTTACTCCGCCCATTACCTGTTCCCCCAGGCCCATGGCTTACCATATCCACCGATTTTATGTGCGCCTTACCTTCCTCAATGGGAAACCACGTCATAATGGTAACTGTGGACTCCTTCACCAAGATGGCCCACTTCACGGCCTTGAGAAAGTTACCCACGGCAAAGGAGTTAAGTCAGGTCTTTACTCAAGAAATTTTCAGGCTACATGGGCTACCCCAAGTTATTATATCAGACAGAGGTCCCCAATATATCTCCCGTTTCTGGAACCAATTCTGCAAGATCTTGGGGATCCAGGTGGCCTTGTCATCCGGGTTCCACCCTCAAACCAATGGACAAACAGAACGACTCAATCAGGGTCTCGAGCAGTACTTACGTAGCTTCTGTAACGCTACACAAAGTAATTGGGCTCCCTACTTACTGCTTGCCGAATTCTCCTATAATAACTCTCTACACAGTGCCTCTAAAGTCTCTCCTTTCTATGGCTCCTATGGTTTCCATCCCAGTGCCTTCCCAACTCCCCTGAGAGACAACTCCAACCTTCCCGCCATCTCCTCTTTCGTTCGACAGCTACGGGGTATACAGCGAATTATCCATTCTAACCTTGTGTCCACCAAGTCCCGCATGAAGACAATAGCAGATAGGAGACGCTGTGCGGCTCCTCTATATCAAGTCCATGATAAGGTCTGGCTCTCCTCTAGATTCCTACCTCTCCGACTCACCCAAAACAAATTCAAGCCCCGCTTTTATGGTCCCTTTCTCATTCTCAAGAAGATCAACCCAGTGTCCATGCGTCTTCGCCTACCTCGGACATGGAAGATCCACCCAGTATTCCATGTCTCGCAACTGAAACCTTACCGTCCTGATCTCTTTCATAGGCAGTTGCCCTGTCCCCCTCCTTTGTTGGTTGACAATGTGCCTGAATACGAAGTGCAGGAGGTCTGTGACTCTCGATTTTTCCATGGGCGCCTCCAATACCTTATTCATTGGAAGGGGTACCCTTTGAGTGAGTGTTCCTGGGAGGATGCCTCTTCAGTCCATGCTCCTCTTTTAATCCGCCGCTTTTTTCGGCTCTTCCCTCACAAACCCGGGGCCTCGGGGAGGGGGCATACTGTTACACCGCAGCGCTCGCTGCGGCCGCGGGCTCAGGTTGCCGCGGCGCGGCACGTTAATTTTGCCGCGGCCGACGCCCGGGCCGCGGTAGACGCCGAGGCAGACACCCAGGTCGCGGGGGTCGCCGCGGCTCCGGCGAGGGCCATAAAGGCTCCAGGGAGCCGGTCTGGGGGTCACGGCGCTCGCCGCTCCCCCTTTTTTAAGTTCTGCCTTAAAGGCAGACGCGGCAGAGCCTGAAACCCCGAGGGGGTTTCAGGCATGGCCGCACACAGCGCATTATGCGCTTAACATTTATTTCTCTTGCATGTATTCACCTGCCCACCACCACTTACCGATGTTCCTAGGACAAACCGAACCCTTACACTGGGGGTTCTTTATACTTGCCTTTTTTCTCTTCCCAGCATGCTTACCACTTCCTCTCTACCCAGCATGCATTGTCTAACACACATACCTAATTCATTACTGTTTTCTTTTCCCCAATCCAAGATGGCGGTGTTCTACTTCCTGTTTCCTGTTTCCTGTCCAGGGGTATTTAAGGGGATTCCAACTGCCTTTTCATTGCGTTGCAACACTCCTTGGTGATAGTCACGCTCCTATTTGATATCCTTCTGCGAATCCTGTCTGTTCCTGATTTGCTTTGTTTTCCTGCCTTCCTGAACTGCGGTCCTAATACCCTGGTGTCCTCCTTTCGTTTCAGGGAGTTCCTGTGGAGGTTTTTTACCCTACTGGGGTTTTTCCTCTGGGACTCCTTCTGGAGGGCACGGACTGTAGTGGTTCGCTCATACCAAACAGCACCGTGGCTACCGGAAGGGGTCGCCCCTACCTCGGCCAGAGCAGAACCCGTTGGAACAAGGACCGTTCCCCTACGCCTCTCCGCTGCGAGGGTAAGACCGTTGAGAACCGCGACACTTAAGTCGACACAGAGACGAAGACCCCTCCCTCCAGACTTTTGGGTGACTACAATTGGAGCGAGCCATAAAGAACTTTCTATAGGTTCTATTATTTTCTGCTTGACCAGTTTATCCAATTCCTCTTGTAAAGGGTCACGCATTAAATGGGGAATTGGTCTTACCTTATGTATTACCGGTACTGCGTTGTTTTTTAGTTTGATTTTATGTTGGAAATTTTTAAGATGGCCTAAATCATCATTAAATACTTCAGAGAACTCTTCACATAGTTTCTCATACCGTCTTAAGTTCTCTCTTCCTTCCAAAATTGATAACACAGGTTCTTGGCTGTTAGGATCAAGTTTGATTCCTAAAGCTTTTTGGTGAGCCCAACCTAATAAATTAGATCCTTTTTTTGTTAGATAGATCTTTCCCGCAGTGGAACGGTCCTTAAAGGTTATATTCATATTCACCATTTCTACTAATGGTATGGGATTCCCGTTGTACCCCCCAGGTTCTACATCAGGTTGTAAGATAACACACGTTTTGTCCTTAAATTTTTCTTGAAAATTGTTGTAATCGATCAATGTGTAGGGAGAGCATGAGTCAGAATACATTTTGAACAATACTTCATCCAACACTACGTCACAAGTGGGATAACTACTCCCAGTAGTAGATACTTCACTTACCACTTGGAAAACATATTTGTTAGTACATTCCCCCACATGTCCCACAACATGTACACTTTGTCTTTCATCTTTTATGTTTTTACATAGCCTAGTATAATGCCCTCTCTTATTGCATTTCCTACAGACTACGGAACGTGCAGGACAATTGATATTGTTGGCTAAATGGTTAAAATTTCCACATCGAAAACATTTTAATTTGTCTTTTCTCTCTTCTTCAAATGTCTTTTTATTGAGAGAGTCTGGAATTTTCTTCCTTTCTCCTGTGTCTTGTACTTCTTTGCCTGGGTGATCTTTCACTAAGTGGATAGTGTCTGAATTGTTGTTTTGTTTCATTTCTCTAATGCACTCTTCTGTGTGTTCTATACTTTTAGCTATTTCTATTGCTTCTTTTAAGTCTGGATTTCCTGCTAATAGTTTTTCTTGAATCTTGTGGTTGTTCGTGCAACGAACTAGCTGGTCTCTAATTAAGAAATCACACAATGGGCCAAAGTCACACATACTAGCCAAACCTCTTAACACAGCAATGTAACTAGAAATTTTCCCTGTTTTTCCTTGTATTCTACAAAAGAACGTGTGCCTTTCTAATACAATGTTTATTCTTTGACCAAAATGTTTTTCTAATTTGTTGAAAGTTTTATAGTAAACATCTGCTTCGCTATCTGCATCTTCATCCTCACTTTCAGGATCTGGCAGATTCTCATAAACATTTCTCCCTTGAATACCTAAGTTGTGAAGTAATATGTGTTGTTTCCTTACGGGAGAGAATTTTTCTCCTCCTATTGCAATCAGATATGAGATGAATATTTTCTCCCATTCCTTCCAGGGTATGGTTGGTTCTCCTGCTTCATCCAAAAAGGGGGGGGGTTGAGACATATTTGTCGCCGCCATGTATAAAGTAAACAGATAACAATATTCTCAATATACTCACAGAAAAGAATTAGTATCACTGGCATATATTCGTAAATGTTTAAAGTTCACTGTTTACCTCAGCAATAGAAAGACATATAAAATCATCTATAATATGTTACTATAACAATGGAGGGGTTAATTGTTGATCTGTGCCCTCAGCTGACATATGGGGGGGCTCCAGGGATGGAGGTGGGGGGGCTCCGGGGACTCATGGGTGGGTTCCTGAGGGACCTTGCAGGATAGACTCTATTGTCAACAGCTCTCCTTTTTGTTTGAACTTCGGCGGGCAGTAGTTCATCCTTGCTCTTCCTCTTGCTTATAAGTGTGGTCCTGCCTCGTACTTTGTCTGATCTCACCTATGCTAACTGCAGTTGGGGTGAGTGTGGGCTCTACGGCAAATGGAAGCAATGTGATAGCAGCAATATGCAACAGATAGTCTTTTGGTTAAGCTGGCTTGTTGTGGGGTCAAGTTGCTAGATGGCTTGGAGACTTAGATAGCCTGGCAGATCTAAGATTGGTAAGTTGCTTGATTGTTTGATGCTTGATTGCTTACTTGCTTGCTTGATTGCTTATGAAGGTGTGGCCAACCAAGGAAAGGGGGTGTGGGTAGGAATGAACAGGGGCGAGCGGGTCCCTCCAGCCAGCATCACAAGCCGCACCCAACCTAGCTGGGCAGCTTCCGCTAGGAGCCGGGGCACACACTCAGCAGTGGTAGCTAAACCCACTGTGCTCGCCACACACAGTCACACACACCCTCACTGTGTGCTACTGGACCAGCGCTAGTCCAAATATTGACTGTTGTCCCTTATCCAGGGTCCATGGTTCACCGGTGTTGTCTCTGTCTCCCTCCCTCCATGGGCACTCCGCTGAGCTTCACACTCCACAGGCTGGGCAGGCTGGGTGGCAGATGGGCAGGCAGGTGGGGGGTAGGGGTGGAGGGCCACTGTGCAATCCACTGCATATACTATCTCTCTGCCGTCTCACTGCCCCCCGTATGCTCGAGAGGGACGACCAAGCAGGATAGGCCCGCCGGAGCGGCTGGCAGGGGTCCCTGGACCGCAGATGAAGCAGCAGGTAGGTCGCAGCTGGGCTGTGGGCAAGCCCCCCTCTGCCCACAGCACCACTCCTGTGCTCCTGTTCCCACTCCCAAGACAGGGGTCTACAATTGCAACTGCGGCTAGGCGCTGCAGGGTCAGAGGCCGAAGAAAGTGTCATCAGATCAAAATGAGGGGCTGCTGGCAACCGTAGACCCCTCCAGACCTCCATGCCCCTCTAGCGCCGATGATAAATGACACCCGGCCGGCAGCTGGCAGCACGGGCCGCGATCCTGTCGTTCTCCACTTGGCTTCGCGTGGCGGTGTCGCATGCCAAACCGGATCCAGAAACAGAGAGGACCAGAACTGGAAACACTGAGTTGACTGAACGTTAGCAGATGTCTTTAACTTTCTCATGAGTTTCAATAAAACAGGTGCATGGACCAATTCTGGGTCTGCAAACAGAAGTAGAATACATTTATGATGCAGTCCCAAGATCACCAAGTTCAGACTCATTTCAAAATCAAGCTTGGAAATGATGTTGCCGAAAAAAGGATAGACATTTGGTAAAACCACCAGTGCAAACCACAGTGGCCATTTTTACTGGAAACATTTTAAGCTGTGCTTGTTCTTCTCCCCAAGAAAGAAAAGACACTAGAAGAGTGAACGTTGTACAGAACTCAAAGTCAAAGTGCCATCAGCAACTCTCACTCATACTTAGCAGGATCGCAGTCCTTGCACTGCTTTCAAATAAGCAATAGCAGTAAGCAATATCCCACGTGCTTGGTATAAATTAATGCTTAGCAGTCCTCGTGCTAGGTTCAAATAAACACAAAACCCCTTAGGCATGGCCCAAGAATGCATAATACAATTTATTTGCAATGTAAACTACACTGGCAAATGACTCAAAACATCCTGCAAGTCATGAAGTTTGTAACCATCACAGTTGCTCAGTCACGGCTCGCGCAAATTTAAAGGGGCAGGGTGGTGCGGGTGGGGGTTAAAAATTAAAGTAAATACAAAAAAAGCACTTACTGGCGCTCCTGTGCCGCTCCTCTGCCTCCTCCCGTCTCACTGCAGGCAGGCACAGGTTCCCAGGCTGCCCTGCGCCAATCCTGACGCTGCTCATCAGTATTGGCTAGGAGTGCCGAGCCAGGGTTCTCCCAGGCAGACTGGGAGCCTGTGCATGCTCTCTCCAGCCCACCAACCGTGTTGCTGGGCTGGAGAGAGCCCACAGCACATGTGTGTTTGGGTGACCCGAGACGGCCGGCTAAACAAACATGTGCTCTGAGGGGGGAGCGCTGTGCACTCCCCCTCAGTGCACGTCACCGCTGTGGCCCCCCCTCTTTTCACAAAAAAACTATCATAAACACAGATTAAGACCATTTTTTGGGAAAAGGTTTGTAGCTGCCGCTGCTAGCGGGTTGGCGACGCTTCTCCGCCCCTATGGAGGAGCGGCCCTTCAGTTGCTGCTTTATACTGCAGCTGATTATACTGTCACTAAAGACACCATAGCTATCAGTATTTTTAATAATTCTCTAGCAGACCTCTCTGCTTTGACCGGCTAGATCAGCAATAGTCTCAGAATATACATCAAAACAAAACTTTTCAGCCCAGTCCATCCTTGAGTCAAGTAATACAATAGTGTGACACTGGCCTGCAATAACAGAGCTCCGACCCCTCACAAGACTTCTTTCATGTCCTAGGAAAAAACACTGTCAAGTCAATCTTTGCCATTTATGTGAAAATACAGCAGCAGAGTGGTGTGTTATCAGAATTAACTTTCTGTGTACTGCAATTAAACCTTAGTGAGGAACACACATATCTCCATCCATGCACATCCTGGACATGGTGTGGGACTAGATTGCTGGAAAGAAAGAATAGCTTAAGTGCTGGGAATGGAAACAGAAAAGGAGGTGAGGCAAATTAAACACTGCGTCTAAGAGCAGATACAAGGGCAAGGTACAGAGAGGGGAATGAGGAGCAATAAGGAAGGACAGTAGAAACAAACGAGGTAAGGTAGGAATCCAAAGCTTTTTTTTTTTAAGAACTGGCAAACACCATTTCCATGATTTTGTTAACCAAAAAAGAGTAAACATTGAAAACTACAGGTTTTTATAATTTTCAAAACTTTGCCAAACACTGAAAACACCACTAGAATACACAACAAATAGAGAATGAAAACAGAAAAGACTAATTATGTTTTATCTCATGTGTTATTTGATATTATTTCTTTTTTCTCGTTCTTTTACTATTTAAAAGCCTCAGTATGGGTGGAGTATGCATCACAACAAACCTGTGTTCCTTCTCTTGGTTCATAGATCCTTCCCGTTGCTGAACATGACTCTTTGCTCTTGGGACTTCCTTGTCTGGGTTTCAACCTCCTAGTTTACACCAAGCCTGTCAAGTCTTCACCAGCAAGATCAACATAAAAAAAAACCTGCAATGCATGCTCAACCACCTGGCAGTTCCACAGAAAGTCCAAGCTACGATCTCTCTTGTACTGTCTAAACGTGATTGCGCTGATGGCCTCTACCACAGATCCCCTCTATCAACTGTGAAAAGACTACAAGGGATTAAGAACTCTGCTGCCAGACTACTCCTACATGGAAAACCACAAGCCCACATCTCCCCTGCCTTGAGCGCCCCATATTGGTTTCCGGGTTGCCAGAAGTTCCACCTTCAAGCTGCTGTGTATAACCCACAAAGCAATACATGAAACAGGACCACATTTTATCAGGAATAAAATCAGCAGATACATTCAACAAAGGAATCTCCACTCCACTCTAGATTGGAACGTCGCCTCAAAATCCCACCATACAAGAAAAAGAAACTAAGTGGTACATCTTTCGCTGTTCAAGCAGCCAAACTATGAAATTCAGTACCCTCAAATATAAGATCCACAGATAACTATCTTATTTTCAGAAGACTACTCAAGAGTTGGCTCTTTCCTACATAACCACTATATTCATACGCTAATGTGCAGCATATCCCTGTGTATGTAAACATTTATAAATTGATTATAGGTATGTATCTAGATATAAGTATTTCTTTGTACACAATGTAAGATAACTATGGTTTTTAAAATATATAGATTACTTAGGTCTACTTAAGAAATGTATGCAATAGTTACAGTTAAACTATATCTTCTATGCTTAACATGTTATCAGCCATTGCCCAGTTTGTACGTAAGTTGTCTGATTAGATGCTTATGGGTCTTTGTTTTATTTATCTATCACAAGATGGAAATATAATCATAACTATTTTATCTACAAGTGTTTCATTAATAAAGTACTTACGAAAACGTAAACTTAAAAAAACGAGTTATAAAACATACACAAATAAATTAGCTTCAAGTACAGCAACACTTAAAAGTCTGAGTTTATACAATACAACTTTAAATCTCTCTCCATCTATCCCTCCATTATCCTATTCAATCCAACAAACAGACTAACATGCCTTCCGCTCAAATGAACTTAAATTTCCCCATACTAATCCACCACTAATCCTTTTGGGTTCCGTAGTAGCATGCTACTCACCAAAAAGCACTTTGATGCTTCGTCAGAGGTAGTAAGCACTATATAAAAACAATTACAACCACACTCCCTTTGGCTTTTTCCCCTGGGAAGGTGGCAGCTTCTTTAACTCACTTGCCTACCACATATTGCAGTGTGTGGTGAGATTGTGGCTCACAGTTGGCCTTATCTCGGACATCGGAAGACCTGGATCTGGTCTACGAGTTAGCATCCAGCCGTGAATGGGTTGCAACACAAAAGCCTTCTGACTGTTTCTGGCATGGATCCTGGTGTTAACCTGGCTGCTGTCCCCCAGCAACAAACCCTGGAATTGGACCAGTTGAGGACCGATGATGCATCCCTTTGTCAAGCTGTCCACTATAGTTCTTGCAATCTGCACACCATCATTCCCTCAAAACCAAAGTATTCCGGAGATCCTAGAGGGTTGAAGAAGTTTTTGGAAAGTCTTTTGGCCTGGAGTATTTTCTTGTGACCAGTCCAAAGTGGGACACTAGATTGGTTCCTCAACCAGTGCAGCTCTGGCCTGGGCAACTCTTCTAGTTGATGAAGAAAGTCCTTGCCTGAAATATTATGTTGAATTTTTAGCAAAGCTCAAGAGGATGCATTTGAGACCAGATTGTGAAGCTTCTGCTAAGGATGCCCTGTGCTAGATGGTTCAATGAAATTTTGTAGCGCTCACATATTGCACCCAGGATCGCAAGCTTGCCGTTGAGACCACCTGGGAGGATTAACGAAGAAGTTAATGTATTTGCTGCCAAGAGTTCCCTGAGCTTGCTTGTTTCTGAACACATAGGCTGGATTCTCTAGATAGGACACTGACTCAATGAAAAGAGAATAGAAAGCAGAAGAAACAGAGGTTCATTTCTAGTCCTTCTTCCGAAATTTTTAGGTGCAATGAGCCTATTATTGAGCCAGTTGTTCCTTCTCCTAAGATGCCTGAAATGCCAATGCAGCGCAGATCCACTAGAAGTCCCTTGTCCAACACAGAAAGGGAACAAAGATGTAAGGGAGGTCCGTGTCTTTATTGTATGAGTCCTAACCATCTGATGCAGAATTGTACTGTTTGGCCCTATAGGCCACAGAAAACAGCAGGTTCCAACCTTAGAAAGGGTGAAAAGGGAGGACATTGTCACTCTTTTAGCTCCTCTGGTGGATCTACTTAATGCCTATTAATCTTAAAGGTGATCCTTCAAATCCATCTGGGCCAGCCACCTCTGTCTGTGCCCTGCTAGGTTCCAATGTCTCTGGCATGTATATGGACTTGCGTTTTACCCAGGTACCCCAAATTCCAATTAGGAAGACGTCATCTCCAGATCACATACAAACAATCAATGGCTCTCCTTTGACCTAAGTTATCATGACCTACATCACAGTTACACTCTTACGGGGTCATTACGAGTTTGGCGGTCTCAGGACTGCCATGTTGCTGGTGGGGATCATAGCATCGACAGCCCGGCGGTGAAGACCACCAAATTATGACCATGGCAGTGTTCCCAACAGAACACAGCCAATCTACTACCAGTACCACCAGTGCCGTCAGGCCGTGGGGTTGGCAGGAGACACCTTCTGACCGTCGGGGAACATGTTTCCGCCGGGCACATTACGAGGCTGCACACCGTCAAGCTTTCTGGCGTGTTTGCATCGCCACCCAAATCCTGGCAGAAACCAACTGTATAAAAGGAAACACTCACCTTCAGGAACACATACCTGCCCGGTGCTGCCATGGAACCTGAACTGGAAGTTCTCCCACTGCTCCTGCTCACAAAACGACTCCGGAACCAGAGACGAAGACAACAACCGTAAGTACACACACTTACCGGACACTAGAGGGAAAGGCATCAGTCCCCACCCACACACAACATACACATCTCGGATGGCTTGAGACAGCCATGCACACATTTAACCACACACCCATACGATTCTACACACAGCTACATACACACACGCACACGCATACTACACACACGCACACCCGTACTACACACATCAGTCAACACACACGTGCCATACACACCCTAGCCCACACACAGCACCAGCACTGTCTAAAACAATCATACACAACACCATTGAGTCACACAACAATATCACAACTGCACCTACACAAACGCTAGGCCAAGCTATCTCACTGCACAACTCCACATGACAACACATACTTACAACAACACGTAACAACACCACACATCCAATGAAGACAATCACACTGCCATACAACAAAACATGTGTCACACTATGCCAACACCACCTGCAACGCATATGACATAGCTACCACCACACACATGGACGCACACACAAAAACCACACAAGGGCACACAACACTACCGTTACACATGGCAACACAAACAGTACACAATTCATATACCTACCTGCATGTAATGAACACAAACATATCCTACACACAACATACAGCAATGACAGCGGGACAAATGGCAGAGCCACACACACACACATGCAGGCCAGGCTCAACAGCTAGCACACCCCCCACACACACATATGTCTCACTCTCACAAACCAAAGCCCACAAACACCAAACAGCCATATAGAAAGAAAGACAGAACAAGTATGCTACTATCGAATCTGACACCAGGTTGGCACAGATGTATTAACAAGGAGAAATGGCAAAATGAAAATAACTCTGCACAATCTTAAGGCCATTGGCCAGTCCAAAGTGCCAAGGGCACAAATGGTACTTCACTGTGCCCATACTTGACTCCTGACTGCAAAATGACCTCCACAAGGTAGGGGCATCAAAGGGGCAGGCAGGCACCTCAGGGATAAGAGGGAGGGGGAGTTTGGGCTTGGTAGGGGGTCCTTGGGCTTTGGTTTGGGTTTGGGAGGGGGATCCTTGGGCTTGGGCTTGAAAGGGGGGTCCTTGGGCCTGGGCTTGGGAAGGTATACTTCTTGGCAGGTGGAGGGCATCGCCACTACCAGGGGGGCAGAGAGGGACTTAGAGGTGGAAGAGCTGGACTTTGGGAGGGACACAGAGCATGTGCAGGTATCACAGGGTGGGAGAGGTGTAGGGAACAGGGAAAACTCCAAGAGGAAATGCTTCTTAGACACATGGGGCAATCATGGCTAAAGGGTTTGTGAGTGGAGGGAGAGGGAGTGGTTGTGAGATGTGTCTTGGTGAATATTGTGGGTTCAAGTGCTTGCGTGGAATGCTTGGGTGTGCTGGGTGGCTATTGGGTCGATGAATGTGGGTGTTCAGGTGTCTAGGGAGGAGGGGAGGAGGAGGTGCTGGGAGATGCTGTTGTGGATGGGTGACTGTGTGTTGGGGTGGTACATGTACTGCATGTGGGGGTGTCGGTTGTTGTGGTGGCTGGGGATGTGGGGACTGAGGTGAATCTCTGTAGGTCTGCTATTGTGCTAACTCTGGGTAAGATAGGACTGGTGGTTGGATCAGTGAATGATGGTGTGGTGGCTGCATGTGTGCCTGGTGCAGTGTCTGTGAAGGAGTGGGTGGTGGGGGAGTCAGTGCAGGGAGTGGATGTTGGTGTGGCTGCAGGTGGGTGTTGCTTGTGTGCATGCCGGTAGTGGGCCTTGTGGTGCTAGTTTTTGTCTGAGCTACCCTTGTCTGTTGAAGTGGATGCATGCCTGTGTGTACGTGTGCTTTGGATGGGTATGGGGAGAGGAATTTGGGATTGGTAAGATGTAGGTGGAGGGGGCGGGAGACAAAGGGAAACTGCCGTCAAAGTAGAGGCCAAAGCCTGAAAGGATCTCTGAAGGCCAGCCATGGCACCGTGAATGCCCTCCATAATCGCATTGCTCTGTTGGACTTGAGCTGCCAGTCCCTGGATGGCAATCACAATAGTGTACTGACCCACAAAGTTGGAACTTAGGAGGTCAATAGCCTCCTCACTGAGGGCAGCAGGGCTGACTGGAGCAGGGGCAGAAGTGCCAGTGGCGAAGAAGCCGCTCACCCTCCTGGGCACGGGCAACTGGGCAGGGAGATACAGGGAGGGCGGTGCTAGTAAGGGGGGTGGCAGGCAAAGATGGTGCTGAGGGGTTCAAGATGGGTCCGCCGCCACCAGCGAGTGTCCACCTAGGGGGAATCCAAAGAAGAGATGGTAGATCCGGTCTCCCCCAGAGTACTCCCCTTTCCCTCGTTCCCACTGGGTCCCTCGCTCTTGCTGGTGCCACCGTCCTGGATCCTGTCAGCTGCTGCTTCCTCACTCACCTGTGGCCCTTCTCCTTCACCAGATGATGCTGATGTGCACAAAAAGAGATAGAGGGAGGGAGAGAGAGGCAGATAGGGGGGAAAAGTTTCAACAAATACCTCTCATAGAGACAGCTAAACATGTTAATCAGTGACAATACATATCATGGCTAGGCAGTTGCATTTGCCGATAAACATCATCTACATCATGTAATTACATGTCATTACATGTCACTACTACCCACACCTGTATGCCGATCCTCACACCTACATCAATACCTAAGTAGGACAGCACTACTAGAGTCATCCCCATGATGCCAAGCTAAGCCCTTTTAGCTGGCATAGCTTGCCCTGAATGCAGTATTATTAGTATGCCTGAATACACATCTCATCTCACCACACCCCTTTCACCCAATGGGTGAGCAGCTGACTGAACACAACACTTCAGACCTCTACAGTAACATCATCTGATTAGTCCATAGCATCTGTAATTTGTCAATTACAGTAAAGACAACTCCACTCACAGACTACACAGCAACTACCTGTCATAATGCATGGCTGCCACTCAGTACAGTGATGCCACCATTAAGAACGACTCAATTCAAGTCAGTCACCCAAACAGTACACATTTGATGTGCTCTATGTGAATCTGTGGTATAGCCATGTGACCAGTCAGACCGTATCACAGAGCCAAAGCAGCTGACAGCCAGCACATATATTACTACTCAGCATACTGCTAAGTGCATCTGCAATGAGCCATGTACCACTTATAACACATCCAAACACATCTGCTGAGTGCAGTGTCACAACAGGTGTACCACTGGAAACACATATCACATCATGGAACACTTTCAATGGCACCACACATGCAGGTACACCAGTTGGACTACGCACCATGACAACTCGAGCCTCACACATACCATTTCACAAATGGCAAAACCTGAAACGGAGCCCAGACAACACACATCTCAGAGGGAAAATATCTGCATTCATTAGGCACACATGGACAAATACCACTGGCTGTACACCAATTAAACTGTAAAACCTTCACACTTGTATAGCACACTACTCACCCGTTACTGTCTCAAGATGCTGTACGCATACTACTGTGGAACCCTCCTGGCTTTTCTGTGTGAGGTGCCCACTACTGGGCACCCCTAGGCATCCAAGCGCTTTGAGGAGATTAAGCAAGCTATTGCCCAGAGTGGGACCAATTAATTAGATTAGGCACCGAGGTGAGAATTATCTGGTCCAAGGGAGTTGAGCCCAAGACCCGTTGAGGCGGGAACTGAACCGTGGTCCCAGGCCAAATCTCTGCATTAGGGTCTGCCACTCTAACCATTGTGCCACACTTCTCCACACATCCTACTTCCACGTAAGGCTGCCTGAGGAGACTGAATCCAAAATTTGAATCACATCAACACGCCATGTGTCATGCAAACCCAAACCACTCCTAAACTGCCACTACCTATTACCCAAGTCAAGCTGTAATAGTCACAGGGCATCAGATGTGCCCCCAAATATCCATGATGACATGATGCCGGCAGTTACTCAGCATTGCAGCACAGGAATTGCTAGGGCTTTGTCATACATGAGCTATTCACACCATGGTGACAAAGAAGGTATCTTGTCAGGAAATCCTTGGTTTCTCTGGCTCCCCCTCTCCAGGTTTTGGGGGTTCTTTGAAGTTGGCAACACCTGCACAATCTGCAGAGTTCATTATGGAGAGTTTCCTGGAAGCAGAGGGCTCTCAAATATAGCGGCTGCTGAGAGTCAAGTTTGCCGCTCTAGTGTTGCGGCTGGAGGAGCTCTTGTGGACAGCTGAGTGATGTGAAGTGCACACGCAGCCTATGAAGTGGCGCACTTCAATGAGGAGATTTTGAGAGACAGAAGCCTTTCTGGAGAAGTTGTGCTTTTGTTTTCCTGAATCAATTGTTGCAGTCACACTAGTATTCGGAGAGAGAGAGAATGAATTCTTAAAAGTTCAGTTTTCAAGCCATGGAAACCTTTACTTCCTAGAACATTCGTTTTAGTCATGAGAAAATTATAAAAAGCAGGAAGAACAGTATTTTCAAGAACATTCTTTTTCTACAATATTAAAAATAGTGAAGAACAGTTATTCCTAGGGCATTCGTTTAGTCCTGGGAAAACAGTACAGAGCAGGAAGAACAGTTATTTCAAGAACACTCGTTTTCTGTCATATGCAAAAGGTGAAGAGCAGTAAATCCTAGAACATTTGTTTTAGTCATGAGAAAACTGTAAAGAACAGGAAGAGCAGTTATTTCAAGAACATTTGTTTTAGTCATGAGAAAACTGTAAAGAACAGGAAGAGCAGTATTTTCAAGAATATTTGTTTTAGTCATGAGGAAAAACTTTGAATGGCAGTTATAACAGGTATTTCAAGAACATTTGTTTTCTGTCATGTAAACATTGTGAAGAAGGAGCAGGTTTTCTCCTACAACATGCGTTTTCAATCAAATCCAGTGTGCTGAAGAAGTGGAAAAGAATATGAAAACAGAAGTTGTATAATCTCATACCAAAAAACTTCTCGAGTAAAAGTTTATTGTAATTTTTACCATTAATTGCAAACATAGAAGAGAAGCCAACGCCTCTCTACACTGGGCTAGGTCTCACTAAAAGTTACCTTTTTCATAGAAAAGATTAATCCCTTATTAAAATGAATGGAGAATGTAGGACCTAGTAAGAGAGAGTAGTAATGTTTTGCTTTATCTTACAGCTCGAGCAACATAACCACTGAGTCCTCAAAAACAACAGGCGAAGTGATAGACAAGGGCAGAGTAGAGGACGAGGCAGTCTCTTCTTTCATCCCCAACCCCTTTCCCCTCTAAGAGTTTTTTAGTCTCCAGCTAAGAATATAGTTGGGGACTGAGAACTTTAGAGAGGCATTGGGTTCAAGGCGTCATTCTGCTCCTGTGAAGATTTGCAATAGATACCGATCGTGACACATCTCCCAGGGCACATGCCACCTCTAGTACCATCCCATAGGTTTAAAAGGCCACTTCCCCCCAAGTATAGCTCCTAGGAATGCATGATCTGTGCAATCAGAACCTATAAGTTCTACATGCATCAGTATCCCAGATTTGCTACCTACAAATACGCTACACTCAGCAGATCACCTATATATGCCTATTCAGCTATCAGGCCACTACTCCTGTACCATGAAGACCATTTCTGTGGTGGAATTGTAATGCCTGCCCGACAATCTGTGCATATCAGATACAGTACATAATGTACATAGTCCCAATGATATCAGGAGAGTCACACTGTAGCATATATAGGTAGGCTACACAGATCGGAGTGGACTGACACCTCAGAGCCAATAATGCAGATGAAAGAAGCTGGTCATACACAATGCTTAGGGTGATCCAAATACTCACATCCATTGTATGGCCAGGATGGAGTCACACATTTGTCAATGTCATTAGTGCATCTCCAAATTACAGAGATGGAGAGGTATGGAAATGTGAGATGTACATCCACAGACAGTAAAGGATGGAAACACATCTGCAATAGTTACTCTGCCAGGGTGCCTGATACCCATTTCCAATTGTTGATGAACATGTAGCATAAATGACTATGTCACTTTGCATGCAGTGAGGCACCCAATCCCATTTAAGGCCAGCTAAGTCCCAGGATTCAGGCAGTACTCACCCCATGTGGCTGATGTGCTGCTCTCAAACCCCCATCCACCTCAGGGTAGGCCACTGCCAAAATGCAGGCCATTATGGGAGTCAGGGTCTGACGGGCACCCTTCCCTCATTGGGAGGACATCCTGAGCTGGGCCTCTGCGGTCTTCCGGGCCCAGCATCTCAGGTCCTCCCACTGCTTGCGACAATGGGTGCTCCGCAGACTATGGACCCCCAGGGTCTGCACTTGCTTGGTGATGGCAAGCCATATCCTCTTCTTCTGATGGGCTTTTACCTGCATGAGTGACACAGACAGAAGGAGAAAGTCATGTAGACTGGCACCATACCAACAGCAGTAGACTATAAACATCAGACTCACCAAATGCCCACACATACCCATTGTCAAGGTTCACATGCCTTAACTCCATGCACCCGCATGTATGTGTTCCTTGACCAGTACACTTACGCCATTTACCCTCACACACACTCCTATCACATATGACTGTGGCACTGGGCTCACCTGCTCCTGTGGTGCCCCATACAGCTGTTCCTACAGGGGTAGAACCCCTTTCCACCAGCTTCTCCAGCTCTTCTTAGGTGAAGGCTGGGGCCCTATCACCTGCAGGACGTGGCATGATGGCTCCCAGAGACAGTACACAGCAGCTCACATCGTGGAGGTCTTGCTTGCAAGAGTGTCAGGAGTCAAGTGAGCAAGGATACAGAAAATGGCGGTCACTGCCACTGGGTACAGTACCGTCACCGCCGACGGTGATCGCCATTGGCCCCAGTCCCCCATAGGCAGAAATGGTAACCAATGAGAAGTTGCGACTGCCAACTGCCATGACGACATACCCCCGAGGACTTAGGTCACTTCCATCTGTACAGTGTTGCAGGATAGGCGGCTGCCATTTTATGCACATATCATGCCTTTCTGCAGCAAAATAAGAGCGCCATACACATTTTTTTACCAGAATGCGGAGCAGGCCTATGTTTTGTCATCAGGGTTAGGCTTATACATGTGACATGCATGACAAATTAGCATTATGTGGCTGGTTGTCAGATGACGTGCATGTCCAGATACTCAGAGCCTCATAGGCAGTACAACAATATAGGTATATAGCATGACTACAACATGCTCAGTGCAGAACACCTCAGTGTACCATATATGGAACATTACACATGTAATGTGTGTCACAAGCTATTGATCAGGTGCAGGAATGTGCAGCAAGGATGGTGTTCATGTCGCTTCTGCATGCCCAATATGGTATGTGTCAGCAGTGGAAGGCATGCCTACAGTGTTAGGTGTGTGCGATAAGGACATGTTCAGCTAATATGTGTGGAGTGCTTCTCACTTTGTACATTCTCTCCTCTTTATCCTAGATACCTTTTCTGGAGGGGATTGAGACATGTACCAGTGTGCTGTCCGCTAGTTGACCTTGCAACCTTGGAAGACAGGCATATCATCCTGACCTATTGTCAGACTATCGTGAATCTATGTAACCAGTTGGAACCGGATCTATTACCTGCCATACGTAGTCCCTATGCCATCCCTCCACAGTACAAGTTCTGTCAGTGCTACACTTTCCTGCCACTGGCTCCTTTCAGAATATAGTGGGCATGGCAGCAGGGATGTCACAGTCCATGTTCAGTCTTGTTTTGAAGGATGTACTGTTAGCTTTCTTGAAACATCTGGACAGCTACATCAGGTTCCAAAAATGTGTGGATTTGCCTTATGTGAAAGCAGACTTCTATGATATAGGATGCATCCCTCATGTGATAGGGGCAATAGATGGCACCCACATAGCTTTGGTCCCTCCCAGTGCCAACGAACATGGGGATAGGAGCAGGAAAAACTACAACTCCATCAATGTTCAGTTGGTGTGTGTAACAGATCAGTACATCTCCCAAGTGACAGGCAAGTTTCCAGGATCTGTGCATGACTCCTACATTTTGAGGAACAGCCATGTCTCCCACATGATGGCACAACTACACAGAGCCTTATTGATAGGCTTGCCTTATTGATATGTTTGCATATGGATGTGTGTTTCTGTTTTGGCACCTGTCATCACATTCATCCCTGTCTGTACCTGTGTTGTGACAGGTTCCACGTCTGTGCACACAGGTGACTCTGGCTATCCTAACCTTCCCTGGCTGTTGACACTATTGAGATATCCTGCCACTGAAGGGGAACTCTGTTTCAATGAGGTACACATCAGGATGATGCGTGAAATTGAAAGGACATTTTGCCTACTGAAGGCCAAATTCAGGTGCCTGGACGTCTCTGGAGGTGCCCTCCTCTGCACTCCACAAAAAGTATGCCTGATCATAGTAAACCTTCTGCATGCTCCACAATCTAGCACTGAGACGTCAGATACCATTACTAGCTGATGATGACGAGGCATCTTGACCAGTGGCGGGTGATGGAAACATGGAAAGTGATGAGGAAACAGATGAGGAAGGCACAGCTGACTCCAGGACTGAGTTCATCAATCGGTACTTCCCGTAACATATAGGTATGTTCTGTGTGTATTTGGAAATGTTGTATTTCCACATTGATTGGTGTCAATGGGCCTCCTGATTTGGATAATCAATGGTTGTGTAAAGTGTTCCTATACCTATGTGTGTGTTATGGGAGGTTACTGATTGCATGTAAGGTGCAGAGTTAAACATCTCATCTGCAACATGTTTGCTGTATGCAGGTTGCAAGAATCACATCTCCTATGGACAGGCCTGTATTGTGCTATGTGTCCTGCAGTCTCCTGTTCTCATGTGATTCCAGAGAATAACTGTGTACTGTGAATCTTTGCCTCTCCTACCTATTACTTGAGTCATACATGTTCATGAGCCTTTGGTAACTGTTTACAGAGTAGAGTTTTGCCCATGACAGATGCTAGCTACAATGTTTTGTGATGTATTTCCTGAGACTGGTGATGTAGAAGTGACATCTGTTGTGCCCTGTTTTGTTGCCAATCCAAACTGGGCACGGCGACTATGACCTGCATATGTGCTTTGTGTGCCACCATGCCTACTATCCTGATGAAAGTCTCTGTGATGGTCTTTTTGCAGGTTGGATAAGTAGATATACTCTGGTGTGTGGCTGGACTAGTGACTCCTTTACATCTGCCCTGGGACATGTCTGTTGTACTGTGGAGCCTACAGAGGATACCTCCCTCTGCTGTCCATTACACTGCCTGTTGGTTTAGGGGACAATACACACATAACATTATGCTGACCAAACATTTGGATATGTACAAATAAAGATACATATGCAGTTGCTGTGATCTACAGTGTTTATTATGCATTAATTGTCCCAACAGGTAATGAGTGAGATCATGGTGGAGTAGGTGGCACAGCTGTAAGGAGTATAGGTCCAGTGTCCAAGGGCCAAGGGAAAATCAAGAAATGTAATTGATCAGTCAACAGGGTGTCTCAGTGCACACAAGGGAGAGAAATTAGGAGAGGGTCACTTCAGAAGCAGTGGGCTTGATCTTGGCATCAGCTCCAGCCAGATGTCTGGATGGATGACCACGTTTGCAGGGAGTTCTTCAGCAACAGAGGGAGGGGTGCCAGAGGCCTGTGGTTCCCCGGCAGGGCTTTCATTCCACTACCTGCCACAGATGTTGAGGGTTCAACTGTGATGTGAATAGTGGAAGGGGCCTTCTGGTGGGTGGAGGAAGCATGCAGGGTGGTGTTAATGTCCCTGAGCACCCCTGCAAGGTTGGCCATGATGGCATTGTGGGCCTGCCACTGCTGCATGACCTCCGGGTGGTATTCCCTCTGCAGCCTTTGGTTTTACCCCAACTTGTTGATGATCTGGCCCATCCTGTCCTGGGATTGTTGATATGCTCCCAGGATGTGTGAGATGATTTGCTGGTCAGTTGACTCCCTTGGGTGACCGGTTCTCTGGCCCACAGGTTTCCTCCCATGCCTCCTGCCCCCATCTACATGTGCCTCTGGCACAGTGTGCCCACTCCCACTCTCACCAGGACCTTCATTTTCTTGCATGTGAGAGCTCGACTCAGGTCCCTGTACTGCGAAGCACACAATAGTTTGAACAGTCCTTTGGACACACATTTGGGGACGAAGAGTTGGCTGTGATGTTAGTGCCACAGGGTGGGGGGGAGCGTTGATGTGGCAGGGTGAGGCAGGAAGTGGTAGACTGACCAGGAGTCCCAGATGGGCCAGGTAGGTCGTCACTGTCCAGACATCCAGTGGCCTTGTCCTCACTGGGACCTTCATCCTGAGGAGGGCTAGCAGTCTCTGGTACCCTCTCCATGGTGGCACTGGCATCCCGTGGATGGAGTGAGAAAGAGTTAAATGCTGGAGGTATGAATGGTTGTCTCTTTGTCTGATGCATAAAGTGGCTTGACTTGATTCCCAAGGCAATGACAAGTGCAGCACTTCTAACACAGATTGTGGATAGTGGATTGTGACATATGAAACAAGCTTTACAAGGGTTGTTGTAGATCAGGCTTGGTAACTTTAACCCGGTGGGTGGGTTCTGTTTCTGTGTGATGGGTCACATGGCAGGTATGCCCTGTTAGCAGATGGCAACACAGGCTTTCTAGATGTGAGTGGGTATGGCTGTATGTTGCGCAAGGTGTCCAAGTGGGAGGAGGGTATATGTATATGCAAGATCGCTTGTCCTGTCTGTGCATGTTGGGCATGGAGTATCCCTTCTTACATTCAATCACATGATCAGTCCATTTCAGGGTTGTTGATCAGGATAAATGGCCCTTAGGTTTGGTGACAGTTTTGTGTCTGTGTTTGGCATTGTCTTGTGCCATAGCATTGCTGTCATTGCCATGTATTGGTCCTCAGTCGAAGCATCCAGTTAGTGTAGCTGGTCCAATAGTTATACATGCAAGATGTAGTGTGATGTGCACATTGCAAGTTTTGAGAGAGATGGACAGGTGCATTATGGGAGTCGTAGTGAGTGTGATCGGCAGAGCTATCTGTGCACTTGGCAAGGACTGTGTGGACATTGGGGCTGGGTGGTGGCATGCAAGAGAGGGGCATTAGGTGGTTAGTTGGAAGGTGCAGTTGAAGATAGGGTGAATTGGGGAGTGATTGGGTGGTGAGGAAGCATGCTGGATCGGGCAAAATTGTGCCAAGGGAGTGTTAGTCACTTACCAGAGTCCAGTCCTCCGGGTATTTCAGTCAGGCCATCTGGATGCAGGATGTCCAAGACCTTCTCTTCCCACGATGTGAACTCTGGGGGAGGGGGTGGGGCACCACCGCCAGTCTTTAGCATAGCAATTTGGTGTCTCAATGCCATGGAACGCACCTTCCCCCATAGGTCGTTCTACCTCTCATTGATGTCCTCCCTTGTGCGTTGATGGTTGCCCACTGAGTTAACCCTGTCAACAATTCTCTGCCACAACTCAATTTTTCTGGCAAAGGACATTTGCTGTACCTGAGCTTTAAACAGTTTTGGCTCTATGCTGACAATTTCATCGACTATGACCCTCAATTCATCATCTGTGAAGTGTGGGTGCTTTTGTCGGGACATGGTGGTTGTGTTGTGGGTGGGGGTGGGGGTTGTCTGTATAAGGGTACAGTGTAGGGTGCTTGGTGAGGCAGGTGTGTTTGGTTGTGTGTGCTGGTTGGTTATGGTGTTTGTGTGCAGTAGTGATGTGTGTATAGTTTTGATTGTTCAGTTGTGTGGTGTGTGCTGAGTCTGAAGTGTATGTGCCTATGGTGTATAAGTGCTAAGTAATATGTTTGTGGGTCCTCGCTGTCTCTGTATCTGTTTTTTTGTCGCAAAGGATTGTGGGCTGTGTGGGAGTGTGTATTATAGTTCAGTGAGTATGTGTGTTTGGTGTGTATATGTGTGTCATGTGTGGGAATTGTCCAATGTGGTGTTTTGTTCTGTCTGAGGTGAGTCGCTGAGCGCGGCGGTTCGCACCGCCAATGGTTTTCCACCATGAAAGAATCGCTGTGATGATTTGTGGTTTGTGGGTGGTAAGTTGTTGAGCTGGCGGTACTGGTAGTGGAACCGCCTCTTTCCCGCCCTTAAGTGTCCTGGCGGTGTGGATTTGTGGCAGTTTTTTGGCAGTCTTCAGTGTGTGACTCATAATATGGCAGTCGGAATACGGCCAAGATGGTCTTGCCAAAAGACCGCCAAAGTCATAATGAGGACCTTAGTGTCTTTAGGCTGTCATACAGAGATAAGGGCTTATAAACTACTCATGTCTCTGACTATGCCATAGTGCTTGGGATACCCTGTCTGGAACATACGATCCCAATGTCGCTTTGGAGACTAAAGTTTTAGATCTGTCATAACAGTTCTGCAGAGAGAAATGTTACTCAGATTGGGTGTTATTGAGCTCCTCTGGTACAGGAATTTTCTAAAGACTAATCTCAAATTAGAATTGGTCAAACTTTGCCCCTTCTCATGGCTTCTCCGGAATTTTCTGATATCTTTCAGAAGCGTTCCTCTGTGTGTCTATTTCTTCCCATAGAGATACTGATTGTGCCATCTTGACCATACCTGGTACCATAACCATTCCTTGAAAATAGTTTGATCTTCTCTACTTCTCATCTGGTGCATTGAGTATATATTTATTTGGTTCTTTGTCTCAGGCAAAAACATCTATCTGGTCACACAGAGAAATGTGAATTCAAGAGGACAGAAGTGTAGTAGCCAAGGTATTGACTCTCTGACTGTGGATTGTCTATGGACCCTCTTAAGATATCTGCCATTCTGGACTGGCCACTCCCCAAATTAATGAGACCCAGAGTTTTTTGGCACTGGTTAACTTTAATAGACACTTTATTAAAACTTTGCTGAAATGATCAGTCACATTTCTGTCAATCTGAAGAAGAAGAACTTAACTATAGGTTTTTTCTGGACTCCAAAAGCTCAGGAGGTCTTTATCAAGATAAAGAATGCTTTGATGCTAGCCCCTATTCTCAGGAATCCAGATCCACCAAAGAAATTTATTGTGGTAAGCGATGCCTCTAATTTTGCTGTGAGACTGTTCTGCTTTGATTTCAGGAGGACAATCTGAAGGATCCCACCTTCTATCTCTACCATGTCTTGAGCCCTCATTAACAGAGTTATCCCAGTCCCAAAACATAAGCTCTTGGTCCTTAATCATGCCTGCATGGAGTTGCAGCATCCTTTAATGGGAGCAGTTGATCCTTTTGCAGCTTTGGCAGACCATCAAAATCTCTAGTTTCTGCAGAACATGCACTGGAGAAATAGTCAACAAAATTGCAGGCCCTTTTTCTTTTCATAACTCACAATCCTAGCAGTCAGAACATTCTTACTGAAGCCTTTGATAAATTGGACATTGTGGTTGGGGATTCTGAAACACCTGTCCTTTTGTTGTTTTCATGAAAATGTTATCTGTCTGGCAAGGTCCTCCGTACAGAGTGTGAGGAGAACTCATGCTAAGTTCTCTCGGGAAGACAGTAAAGCTTTGCAGAGCTAATACCCTTGGCCTACAATCAAAATCTATTTTTTTTCCAGTACATCTTGTTGATTCCAGCTAAGAGTCCCTCATTATGACACTGCTGGTAAATGCCACTTTCTGCCACGCTAACGGCCACCAACTTACCGCCGCCCGGCGGATATCAAGTTTACCATATTATGACACACACACACCAATTTGACAGAATACAGCCACAGACACAAATCTGCCAGACCAAAGGTCAGTGATAAAGTGGCGGTATCAAAACCCACACCATTATGCTAACAGAACAACGCCCACCACATTATGACCCACAAATCACCACGGCGGACATTCAACGGCGGTAAACCATTGGCGGTACATACCCCACGCTCACAATGGACACCCACAGACAAAACAACACCCTTTTGGACAATTCAAACAGCACACACCTGCTACCCATACACACACCACAGCCACACACCTACACCATTATAAAACACACACCCACATTACCCACAACCCTTTACGATTACAAATTGTTGGCGCAAGACAGACACCAAGACCACTGCGACAACTACATACACACACCACATACACCCATATTCCCTCACGCACCCCACTTCACACACCTTAACACATCACCCGGCACACCCCTACCAAACACATCACCTAACACCCATAACACCACAAAGGCACTCCCGTCTCACTGAGGAGGAGTTAAGGGTCATGGTGGAGGAAATCACCAGGGTAGAGCCACAGCTCTTTGGAGCACAGTTGCAGAAGATATCAATAGCAAGGAAGATGGAGCTATGGCAGAGAATCGTGGACAGGGTCAAAGCTGTGGGACTGCACTACAGAGCAAGGGGCAACATCAGGAAGAGGTGGAACAACCTACGGGGAAGGTACATTCCATAGCAGCAAGACACCAGCTCGCTATCCAGAGGACTGGTGGTGGACCCCCACCTCCTCCCCCACAACTCATGGCATGGGAGGAGCAAGTCTTTGCAATACTGCATCCTGAGGGCCTGGCCAGTGTCGGAGGAGGACTGGACTCTGGTAAGTCAACTTTCAACAATTATCACCCCCCTACCTGCATGCCATTACATACCCTCACCTTCACTCCCATCACTCCACTACCTCCCCCACACTCCACCATCACATCACACTAATGCAAATGCCAAGCCCTGCATGATGTACCAATGCATGGACACCCCTCACAGCCCTGCATGGACAGTCATCACTAAAGCATGCACAGCATAGGGAAACTAACAATCCCACCATACACCAACATACACAAGTAAAAGCTGGCATGGCAACACCAACCATAGAGGGGAAGCAAAGGATGTACAATATGTCATACATATGAAGCATAATACATCATTTACATCCCCACAGGTGCCCCAGCAATGTCACTGGAAGGGAGGTGCCACCACTATCCAGTCCCCCACCTGAAGAGTGCGACAGTGATGACAGTAACTCTGGTCTTCAGGATTTGGACGATCTACCTGGCCCATCAGGGACCACTGGACAGCCGGTTACCCAACCCAGTCACAGACCACCACAAAGCATCCCCAACACCACAGCACCCACCCAGGGTACACAAACCTCTGTCCCCAGGACACGTCAATCAGCAGTGTGCCCACCTGTAGAGGGACCTCAGGCCAAACCTTGCACCTAAGACAATCAGAGACCTGTGGCCAGTGGCAGTGCGCACACGGTTCAGGGGACAGAGGCACAGGCCAACAGGGAAACTGGGAGGAGTGCTGGGTGCCAGGGGGAGGAGAGGACAAGGGAACTGACTCTCCAGGAGGTGCTCTCTGGGATCCTGGGAGCCTATCAACATTCCCAGGACACAATGGGCCAGATCCTAGACAATGTGTAGGAGAACAGGCGGCAGCAGGACGGACAGTCTGAGGGGACCAGGGAGGACTTGAAGCCCATCAACAACACCCTGATCTCCATAGCAGGGGTGCTGGCAGACATGTCCAGCATCATAAGGGAAGCAGTGTCACACCAGCGGGCCCCCGCCACTAGCCAGTCATCTGAACAGCCTTCCACTTCCACTGCCGCCAGTGGCCAGGAGGCCCCGCCACAGGACTCACAGGCCATCAGCACCCCTCCCCCTGCAGAAGGTGGACCACCCTGCAAACATTCCGTGCGATCCAGACAGAAGCCAGAGAACTTGCCAAGACACGCCAGGAAATGAGACTCTCCTGATTGTCCCCCTTGTGTCCCACTCAGTCACCCTGTCCACCTTGAACTGCTCCTCTTCCTATGTCCCCTTGGACAATGCACCTGTGCTACAAACAGACTGGAACAATACCCTGGACTTTCCTCCTTCATCACCCTATCCCAGTGCACTTCCCCCTCTATATATTAGCACTTCAATAAACACCCTTCAATATCAATCGATTTTGAGTGTGTCATGTATTTCAAATATGTATTGATTGAAACAGGTACAACCAGTGCAAATGAACTGTGCGTAGAATGAGCATAGAATCAATCACCTGTAGCTGGCTGTTGTGATCACACCAGTAGTATTTGTCAAATCACCAGCATCTAAAAAAATGAATAGCCACAGGTAAAAGTAAGTAGGCATAGAAGTGGAAAATACCAGCATGACAATGCCACACAGAATACAACCGAAGTCATTGAAATGTAAAGATGCACTGTCTCACCTGTGTATCATTGGAAGTACTGATGGATTACAGGTGTTCTGTTGTCCACATCCTCAGCCTCTGCCTCCTCATCCTCACTGTCCACAGGGTCCACTGCTACCACAGGGGCATCTCCAGTCTCCTCCTCCTGCAGAAAAAGTACATGGCGTCTGAGGGCCAGGTTGTGCAACATGTAGCATGCCACCACTATCTGGCAGACCTTCCTGGGTGAGTAGCACAGGGATATATCTGTCAGAGGCCAAAGGTTCTTTCAATGATCCTTCTGGCTCGCCCATGTGCCTCCTGATAACGTTCTTCTGCCCTTGTCCTGGCATTCCTCACAGAGGTCAGCAGCCATGATAGGTTTGGGTAACCAGAATCACCTGCAAATATTGAGGGACAACATTTAGCCACACAGTATCCTATATGGCCAACACCATAGGCATACGCCAACATATACTGGGTGGGAACCAGGGCTCACCTATTAGCCACACCCTGTGCCTCTGTAGTTGGCCCATCACATTTGGGATGCTGCTATTCCTCAGGAAAAGGCGTCATGCACCGACCCAGGATACTTATCATTGACGTGGGAGATATACTGGTCCGCCAAGCACTCCATCTGCACATTCATAGAGTGGAAACTCTTACGATTCCTAAACACCTGTTCATTGTGGTGGGGGGGACAAAAGCAACATGTGGTCCGTCAATCGCCCCAATTATATTGCTGATATGTCCCATTGCATAAAACCCGGCCTTCACAGTGGCCAAATCCTCAACCTGGGGTGATGCTGTGTAGCTGCACATGTGTTTAATCAGGGAAGACAACACTCTTGTGAGCACTATTGAGAAGATTGGCTGTGACATTCCTGCTGTTAAGCCCACTGTCACTTGGAAGTAACCAGTTGCCAGGAAATGGAGCACTGTGTAGCTGCACATGTGTTTGATCAGGGCAGACCACACTCTTGTGAGCACTATTGAGAATATTGGCTGTGACATTCCTGCTGCCATGCCCACTGTCACTTGGAAGGAACGAGTTGCCAGGAAATGGAGCACTGTGGGGTGACGGATAACAGATGTCAGGTAATGCTCCAATTGGGCACACAGCTCTGTGATTGTGGCCCTGTCCGGTCTATAGCTGAAGATAATGTGGCTGTCCTCCAGTGTAGCCAAGTCCACCAGGGGTCTGTACACAGGGGTATGTCTCCATCTCTTATTAATTTGAAGCGGTAAGTATCTAAGTGACAAAAGAGTGAGAAGGCTGTCACAAACTGAACAATGGAGCCACAACAGTAGTCCACAATGTGCAAACATGGGACAGTGTAAATTGTCAAGTATGTGCCTATTTCTCCTGCAACTTGTTCCCTGACCTTCCATAGGAGAGGACCTGCACTGCATGTGCTGCTGTGACGTTTCTGGAACCTACCATGGCCCGTGTGACTGAGGAAAGGGCCCCAGCCTTCACTTCAGTGGAGTTGGAGATACTGGTGGATGGGGTCCTACCTCAATGCGGACTGCTGTATGGGCCTCCAGACCAACAGGTGAGTACACTGTGGGCACGATGCATGTGGCATGAATGCATGGAGGTGTGTGTGAAGGCATTGTGAAAGGGGGGAGGAATGTCCTCTTGGCTGGGTACACGTTGAGTGCTGGGCTATGTGTGTGCCAATGGTGAGGAAACTGGTATGGTGGGCCATTTGTGTTACTGGCTGGACTGTTTGTCTAATGGTGTTCTCCTGTCTGTATTGTCTCTGCAGGTCAGCGCCCATCAAATGAAGGGTATATGGCGTGCCATCTCCAAGGAGGTGTGTACCCTGGGGGTCTATGGCAGGCGGAGCACCCACTGTCGGAAACGGTGGGAGGACCTGAGACGCTGGGCATGGAAGACCGTGGAGGCCCAGCAGGGGGTGGCCTCCCAACGAGGAAGGCGTGCCCATCAGACCCTAACCCCCCGATGGCCTGCATACTGGCGGTGGCCCATCCAGAGCTGGATGGGCGCTTGAGGGCATCACAGCAGCCACAAGGGGTGAGTACAGTGGCCATCATTGAAGGAAACGCCTGGAGGGGTGGTATCCGGGTGGTGGATATACATGTCAGTGGGTGCCCCTAGGCCAGGCCAGACATAGCAGCATAGGTCCTCTGGTGGCTAAGAGTCAGAAGGGGAAATACTGCCTACCTAGATTGTTAACATCCACTACTGGTCAGGGCTGCGTGGGTCCCAGGTGTGCTGCAGTTGGCAGTGTGTGCTCCTCCTCATGCCTTGGTGGCTAGCAATATCATTGGTAGTGCAATGCATAGTGCGTAGGCCTGTTCCCTGTGTGTGAGGGTGTTGCACCATGGCAGAAACTGGAAGGGACAATACAGACTCTGATACTTCCTTCAATGGGAGCTCCCTGGTGATGGCAGACACTTCTGTGACCACCCCAGCTACAGGTACAGCCGCCACTCCGTACCAGCACCACCCTCCCAGCAGCCCCTCAGCAAGCTGCCGGTGCCCGCTCACCCAGGAGAGTGGGCATCTCCTATGCCTCAGGCACCTCCGGCCCTGACCCAGTGAGCCTTGCTGCCCTGAGTGAGGAGGCTATTGGCCTCCTGAGATCCATCTCTGTAGGGCAAACAACCTTTGTGAATGCCATCCAGGGGCTGGCAGCCCAGATGCAGCAATCTAATGCATTCCTGGAGGGCATTCACGGTGGATTGGCGGCCCAATAGAGATCCATCCAGGCTCTGGCCTCCTCTCTGATGGCAGCCAGTGTCCCTGTTTCTACTGCCCCCCTCCACCTTCCACTTCCCAGTCCCATTCTCCTCAACCCCAACCCATCTCAAGCACACAGGAAGATGAGCATGCACACAAGACAACACTCAAGAGTGTCACTGGCAAACAAAAGCACCAGACTTCGTCCCACAAGCATCCCACACAAACACCATTCAGTTGCAGACACAACAAAATCCACTATTTCAACTGTCTCCCCCTCCTCCTCCTCTTCCAACTCCCACCCAGTTACATCCACACTCTCACCTGCATGCACTACATCATCATCCACTACCTGCATCATCACCACACCAAGCAGAACACACACCTCACTGGCGGACACATCCACAACATCCCCCCCTAAAGTACACAAATACAAGCACTCAGACACCCAACAGCCATCCACACCACAACAGCCTACAACCAATGCACCTGCACCCAAATCCAGCAGACAAACACCTCCAACCACCACTCCCTCATCTTCCACTCCTATTACTTCTCCGTCTTCCCGCCCCAATGTCCCTAAGAAGCTTTTCTTTTTCACGATTGACCTTTTCGCTACCCCTATTCCCCATCCTGCACGTATGGCCAGGGTATCAAGGACCCATCCCAGCACCTCAGCCAAACAGTCAACTGGCACAATTTTAGCAGCACCTACTTGTGGTGGAAAGGATTCCAGGCCACAAATACTGGAGGGGAAGGAGCCTGCACCAGCCAGCAAGAAGGAGAAGGAGCCTGCACCAGCTAGCAGGAAGGGGAAGGAGCCTGCACCAGCCAGCAAGAAGGGGAAGGAACCTGCACCAGCCAGCAAGAAGGGGAAGGAGCCTGCACCAGCCAGCAAAAAGGGGAAGGAGTCTACACCAGCCAGCAAAAAGGGGAAGGAGCCTGCACCAGCAAGCAAGAAGGGGAAGGAGCCTACACCAGCAGGTGTCACAGAGACCACACCGCCAGCTGTGGTTGTGCAGCAGCCAGAGAATGCAAGGGCTGAGCAGGAGCCTCCCACAACAATTACCACCACAGTGCAGCCATCAGAGGGTGCAGGGGCTAAGCAGGAGCCTCCCACAACCACCACCCCCACAGTGCAGCCATCAGAGGGTGCAGGGGCTGAGCAGGAGCCTCCCACAACCACCACCACCACAGTGCAGCCATCAGAGGGTGCAGGGGCTGAGCAGGAGCCTCCCACAACCACCACCATAGTGCAGCCGTCACTGCCGGTTGACGCCATATAGTCCAGCCTTCATTGGCTGCTGTGCGGCCTGCCCCCTCCAGAACCAGTGGGCAAGTCACCCACTCAAGAGGCTGTGGCCTTGCACTCCCCAGGACAAAGCAATGGGAATGTTGCCCCTTCAGAACCAGTGGTCTTGTTGCCGCATGGTGCCTGTCTATTTGCCAACTGATGCCCCTGCAGTGATCTCTCCGTATTGGTGCAGGGATAGAGTGGGGCCTTGGACTTTGCCCTGTGGCCACGTGGCCTCTGTGAACTGTGGACTGGGTAGTGTCCCTTTTTTGTACATTTGTACATGCCTGTTGCATTGTCACATCGACTTATTATTTATGATGTTGATCTTATTACAATTACTTTCGTCAATTCCTGTTGTCCTTGCATTATTCAGCCAATTATCGGGGACAAATTGATTATCTTGTGCAGCTGGTTGTGTGCATGGCGTGTATGTGTGTGTGTGTGTGTGTTGTGCATGAGTATGTCACTGTTGTTTTCCTCCCCCCCCCTTGTGCACTAGGTACTCACCATCGTCTTCTTCGCCGGCGTTGGTTTTCATGGTGGAGCATGACGTAGAAGATCATCGGGAAAACATGCAGTTCTGGTTCCATGGTGGCGTGGTTCTTCCCTGTGTATCCAATGGTGAGTCCTTTGAGGTTTGTGCTCTGATTCCACCAGGCTTTTGATGGTGTTGGTACCACCCCGGAAAAGGTGGCGGTTTGCTAGGTCATAGTATGGTTGGCAGAACATTGTCTTCCACCTGGCTGTATGCGGCTACCGCCGTGGTGACTGTTGTTTCCGCCCTGGCGGTCAGTGTGGTACACTGACTGTCTTTCTGTGATACCACCGCCATGGTCATAATTTGGCGGTATTACCGCCACTTCATCACCAACTGCCAGGGTCGTAATGAGGGCCATAGTCTCCAAACCGAGTCCTGGCAATGTGTCATGATTCAGCTTTAGCAGGCCATTATGAAGTTAAATTAGCCTTAGAACCTGTCTTGCGTTCCCTCTAATACCATACTGTTTTCCAGTTTGTAGAGCTCTATGTCAGGCCCTGACCTAGAGTCCAAGGCAGCCTATGATATGTATTTTGTTTTTTTAAGGCTTAGCCTGTTCCTCCTCATCCTTGGCACACTGCGGACTTACCTCCGAGGGATCACGGTCACTATAGACCTTTTTCCATGATGGCAAATTTTGTCTATTTTGTAGACTTTTGTCTGCCAGCATGATATATAGGAAATTCTGACTGAAATGTTTTGCCAGCATGGGCTCCCTGTCACAAGAATCTCTGATGAAGCTCTCAATACAGTTCTAGTTTCTGTCATTCGATCTGCTCTAACCTGGGTAGCCATCAAGCTCTGTCCTCCATTTAGCATCCAGAGTCAAATGGTCAAACTGACAGGCTCAATGAGAGCCTCGTGCAATATCCGAGGTGTTTCTGTGATGCCATTCAAAATGAGTGGACAGAATACCTACCCTTAGCAGAATTCTTTTAGAATAACATTGTTAACTTTGTTTCAAAAGTTTCCATATTCTATTGCATTCAGGGCTTCCATCCTTGTTATTTTCTGTCTTCTACACTGTCAAGTATTCCTGTGCCTGCTGCTGCTGATTTTCTAGAGAAGCCTGTCTCTGAAAGAAGAGTAATTGTTCATAATATTCAGCATTATAAGAACACTATAAAGGCTTGAATTGACAAGTTAAGAAGACATGTTCCAAACTTAAAGGTGTGAGAGAAGGTGTGTTTGTCTTCCATGTTCTTGCGCACTCAAAGGTTGCCAGACTGATTTTGTCCTTGATTCTTTGGCCCTTTATTATAACCAAATCATTCCAGTCACCTTTGAGTTCCATCTTCATAAATCTTTGAAGATTTAACTTACCTTTTATGTCTTGCAGTTGAAGCCTTTTCATCAGATCTCTCCTCCTCCTCCTGCTGTGTTAGATGGGGAACCGGAATACGAGGTCAGTGAGATTTGTGACTTTTCCTGTTTTTTTCCTATTTAAAGGCTTTAGTCTGATTCGAAGGTGTGTTGCAACAAAGATGTGCTTTCCCTCGTTTCCTCGCTGCCTCCACTTGCTGGTCCTGGCTGTTCTGTTTTGTGACTTCGCCTGGCTTCCTGACTCCGGGCTTTCTCCAATCTTGTGAAGACTTCATTAGCAAGTGGGTATTTTCTGCCTTTGACTTTTTTTCTCCTGAGAAGGTGGAAGCTTCTCGAGAGTGATGAAGCAGAAAATGAAGGTTTTGATTTATTAATGCTTAAACGTAGTGCTGAAATAATCATGTGTGACATTAACCGAACTAATAAAGATTGTACGGGGACAAAATGTGCCCTCAGAGTAGTTTGCCATCATTTATACGCGTGCTTTATATAACGTGGTGTATTAGAATTGCACTAATCCGACATAATCATAAACGTATGCTACGATTTGCTTGTTTGAAATACTTTAGCTTAGCATTACTTTAGCGGAGGCTTTGGCCTAGTTGCCTGGTCTCACGGTTTGGATGCTCGTATTTTTCCACTGTGCTAATAAACGTGTATTCTTGCTTGAAGCTGTACTTTTCCACAGAAACTGTTCACATGCTTATCTTAAAGTTAGTGCCAGCCTGGCATATTTTCTCTTTAATTCAAGGTCGACTTGCAGGTGCGGACAATGGAGGCTCTGAGAGTAAGCTAATTGGGAGACAATGTTGCGATTTGCGTACCCATCTCCAAGGATAATGTATGCTTAAGGAAAAGCTTGAGAACTGTCGTTTTTGATTGGACAATTTGAAGCTAACCTATGAACCCTCCAATGGAGACCCTATTGGATTCGAACTGTTGTCTATAAAACCCAGGTGCACGAGAAGAAGGTAGCCATTATGTGCTATGATAGCCATTACCAGCTCGATACCCGCCATTTTGACTTCGTAGCTATTATGGCCCACTTTGCTGCGACGCCATTTTGAGAGACTTTGATTCTTTCTCTAATCGAGAGAAAGAGACTTTAAATGATTCTTGCCCTAGAGATTGTAACTTTGATTTGATTCCTTTGCATGAAGTAATAGTTTTATCTTGCCGCCGTGAGGCATTTGCCCCGTTCACCCCTGCCCCTTTGTCCCGTCCCATGCTGACCGAAGAACGGTACCTGTAAGACGAAGACTTCCTTGTATGCTGATCGTAATTGGTAAATATGAAAGGAAATTGTAAAATTGCATTGTGTTTCTTTTAGGTAACCAACTGCTGATTTTTGGTAAGATCCCTAGTTAGGAGTTTTCTAAATTAATGTTGCTAAATTGTTTTTGCATGAAATCCCACATGCCGATGCTAATTTGAGGTTAGACGAGGATTCCATATGTCGCACGATGCAATTTGAGATCTTGTTATGCTGACTAAATGTACGCAATTAGTTCATTACAGATTATCGTATTAGTGCTTTGCATTGCCATTATCGAATGCCTTGTGATTCAAATGCTACATAGATTACATTTGTTTCGACGTTATGGACAGCTATTAATGTTCATTTATGTTTATCATTTGGTGTTGAGACACATCTATATCGTGCTAGCTTTGTTAATATAGGGAAATAAATTCACTAACTTTGCAATAAACTGTTGTGGTTATTCCTGACTGAAAGGTCAGGGTTCGCCGAAATGTATTCTGGATTAATTGTAAAGTGTTATGTCATTCAAGGGGTTGCTTATGTTCGTTATTGATTATTGATTTGATGCGACTCACCGATATAAGAGTACAGAGGGTTCCCACTAAGTCAAAAGATTCATCGGCCTAAAGGGCGTCCGAACACAGGTAAATTATTACTACGGACCGCTCTAACAGTAGATGGTAGCAGAGGACGGTTACGTCTTTTGGGACCCCGTATTATTAGAGTACATGGTGTTGAATTAACGGTTACGCATTTTGAGACCCCACTCGAGAAGTTGAATTAGATTTTCTTGGATAAAAAGGATTGACAAGATGATGATGGGCTAGGTCCACCGCGACTTTCCCGGGATCTCGGAGCTTGCGAATGGAGAGAACGGAGGTGTGGAATCAGCGCTGGCGGTACTAGTGATGGTATGAGTGGAGTTAGGGTTTTGCGCTTGCACAGCTTATTGCCGCAGGGTGTGTGAAAAGGTTGCGAGGGTTTTCTTTTAAGGATAGCGGAGGTGCGACTCCAAGTGTAGAAGTAGAGAAGTCGTCGAACTTCATAGAAATAACGGAGGTGCGGCTCCGAGTGTGAGAGTAGGGAAGTCGTCGAACTTCATGTGCGTGTGGCGCTTTGTGCATAAAAAGGTCCACGTGGTCGTTGTTGTTGAGACGGGCCCTGCGAGGTCAAGAGACTCCGGAGTATGTTGATCCATGTTGTGGTCTGGGCGGTTTAGTAGGTTGATCGGGCGTGGTCAACAAGTCGGTACGTGTGTTAGGGAGTGAAAGAAACTTCGACTTCGGGCTTTGACAAGGTTCTAAGTGCACTAGAACAGATCATTGACAAGTTGAGAGTAGGTCTGCGGGTCAGATTTGCTTGCGAATGTGGGGACTGAGAAAGACGGAATAGCGTCCAGAGGCTAGTGAAAAGTCCTGAGGCTAGTGAAAGGTCCCTAAGGTCCTGAAGCGACTGTGTTACCCTTCCTGTAGTAAACCGACAGATCTGTTTTATTTTTTGGTAGCTCGCAATATATGCAGAAGTTGTTACGAAAAGGGGTGAGTGAAGGAAGACTAGCCGCGAGGCTTTGTCAGCCGCAGTGTGTAAGTGTGACGTCACTAAGAGCCGCGCTGGGATAGGTTGGTTGCAGAGAAGGGTCGCGCACGGATTGGACGCAGTCCGTGGGACTCGATTGGAAGGGGAAAGGCAGGTGAAGAGTATTCCGGGAATTAAAGTCACCTATCGATTACAAATTTTTGTGGAATCAAAGTTACCTATTGATTAAAGTTTTGTGGAATTGAAGTCAAATATTGGTTATAAACTTGGTTAAATAAAAGACGAGAAAATGAAATTCCTTAAAGCATTTAGGAGCGCAATGAAGGGGGAGTCTTACATTAAAGCGAGCGTAGGAGAGGAGACGCCGCCTGAGGGTACACCAGCTTACATTGTAATGGAAGAAAAGGAGGTAGCTCCGTGCCTTTGGCTAAAGCAATGGCACAAGTTGACAGAGAAACATTGGAGCGTAGCGTTCCCGATATACGGGACATTCAATATAAAGATTTTAGAGAATTTGAGATTCACGATGTACGACATGAAGGTGCCTCCAAGGCCAGCCCAGTTTGAGGCTCTAGCAATTTGGGAACTAATGGCCAGACAGCAACAGCAAAAGAAGTTCGAGACCAGGATGAGGAAGGTAGAAAAGACACTAGCGGATGCTAGGTGGGATAATGCACAGAAGGTGTGGAGATCGGATGTGTTGCAGGGGATAAAATTGTTTCCAGCAATTACTAAGGAAGGAGAAGAGACAGGTAAGAAAGCTACCTGTAAGACAGACAGAAAGTGTTCCAAGGATAGAGAGGACGAGGAAAAGTTGAGAAGAGAAGAGGAGTTAGAGGATGAGGAGTTGATAATGCAATTGCTGAACGACCGTCCACCGCCTTATGCAGAGAATGGACAAGGTCCAAGTACCACTTCTGCCCCTCCAGCACCGGTACAGAGCAATGAAACACAGAGTTCAGGAGCGTCATCGGGATCTAAGGACCCGAGTTTATTGTTCACCCCGCAGATACCGCAGGTTAGGAGAATATATCCAGATGTGCCCGTGTTGAAACCAGCAGAAAATTATCAGCCGCAGATGCCAGGGTACTACAGTAGTGAAAATAGTGGAGGGATGATCCTAGATCCAACCGTAAGGGGCGTACAGAATGGTTACAACCGAACAATGGCACAAGCTGAATCAACTCAGTTTTTGATGCCTCAAAAGCAGATGCAGGGAGGAAACGCACATGCTCAGATGACGGGGAGCCAGATGGGCATACCGGCAATGATGACCCATGGTGTGGGAATGAACATGCCTCAGAACATGGGGAATGGACAGAACCCAGACGCGATATCACTACCCATTACTGTAGGTCCAGCGGTACCTCTGTATAGTCAGCCTAATTCGGGTCCGAGCAGTCAGGGATCAATGCTGCAGAATGGGACAGAAAGAAGGTGCATAGAAAACACTCCAGGGATAACTCCGATAGCGGCTCAGCCAACTGGGTCTGGGTCCTTGATGGAGTTTAGTCCCATATGTGCTCAGTCAACACTGGTGAGGTCGAGCCCCCCACTGATAATACCTCTCACATCGAACACTGAAAAGCTGCCGCAGCCATCGATGGCAGTCGATGTGAACGCTACCCTGATGGGGGTGAATGCGCAACAGCTGACACAGTGGTTCAACAGTCTGAATTCCACACAAAGTTCAGACAGTGGGAAAGGAGAAGATTACCTGAATAGGATGAGGCTGAACATGGAAGCACAAGAATTGGTGGAAGGGACTATGGGTGTGAACAGGTTAGAGTCCTACACGGAAGAGGAGCTGAGGTATCTATGTCCAAAGATCACGAAAGAAGTAAACAAAGTACATAGAAGTTTGCAGGAAGTGGCGGACAGAAATGGGATTGACATAGGCAAGACGAAACACTTGAGCAGGAGCTATAGGTTGGATTTTGGGACCACAGATTTTGAACACATGAGATCAGCAGGCATGAAGGCACACCTTAGAGAATTGTTGCAGAGTGCACAAGTGTGGAGGTGCTTAGACAAGTGGGAAAGCAGGTGGGTAAAGAGGAAGGATAAGAGGAGGGACAGTGCTACAGAGCACAATGAGAAAAGACCGCAGAGTAGTGATACAGTAACCATGTTACCAATGAGGGAGACAGCAGGGGGAAAATTAGTACATGTACCATGGCACAGAAGCGACATTCAGTCTTTTACGAATGATTTTCCCAAACTGAGAGAGAAGCCGATTGAATGGTATCAACAGACTGATAGGTTTGTGAAGCTTGCGAAATGTCTCTGGGAAGACCTGAACACTCTATTCGAGATTGTGGTTCCGGCAGATTTGTGGGAGGATTGCAAAAGAGCTGTAGGTTGGCCGACGAGTGAACCGGAAAGAGACAGGGAGACAGGTGCACCATCACCTTTGGTGATGAGCTTGTACTATAAGGTGATTGAGCATTTGAAAACGAAGGTACCCGCGAAGAACGTGGATTGGCAGAAGATTGATCGAACTGCCCAAGAGACTAAAGAATCGATTCATAGTTACTATGAGAGGTTGTTGAAGGCGTTCAAGAATTACAGTGGCACGGAAACAATAGAGGCGAAGGACATGCTACATTTTGTGTTCAGATTTGTGGAAGGGCTGAGGCCAGAGATAAGTCAGATGATAAAGTCACATTTGATTTGTTGGCAGTCGAAACCGATTGATGAGGTCTTGACTTATGCGAAATACTGTAGCGACGAAATTGAGGTAAGACAGAAAAAGCTGAAAGAGAAGGTGATGATGATGCAGCTTAAGGCAGCTCAAACAGGTTTGCAAGGTCTGCAAGGTTTGCAAGGGATGCAAGGGTTCCAACAGCAGGTACCGCAACCGCAGTTGCAGTTGCAGGGAAACATGGCGATTCAGCCACAGGCCAGAGGCAGAGGCAGAGGAGGTTTTGTGAATAATGGTCCGGATTTGAACACTGTTGTGACGGGTGTGCAGGCAATGAAGAAGGTGATGCCGTGTCACGTGTGCGGAATCGTCGGTCATTGGAAACGCGAGTGCCCGATGGTGGTGCAGGAAGGTGCAGGTGCAGGTGCAGGTGTAGGTGTTGGTCAGCAAAACAATGATGTCAATGCATTTCAGACAATGAGAGGACCGAAAATGAGAGGTCCAAACTCAAATTTTCAGACCATAAATCAATTGCAGGGATTACAACCTATGCAGCCGCAGCAGATGCAGATGCCCCGTATGCAGATGACGCAAATGCAGCCGATGCAACAGCAGTTACCTATGGTACCTAATCAGCAAATGCAAATACCCTTGGCACCAATGAGTCAGCAGCAAGTGATGGTTCCTCCACAGGTAACGGGTCAGGTAATGAGTACAAACGGCACAGTACAACAGTTCCCATTACACAGTGAGAGTGGAATAAACAACGTATGGGAGAGCGAAAGTTCAGGAGAAGAAGGAGATTGTGTGCTTGCGGCATCCTTGGAAGTTGATCAAAGGGGTCCGTACGTAGAGGGAAGAGTAATGGGTCATCGTGTCTCGTTCTTGGTTGACACGGGAGCCACGCGTTCAACTGTTAAGAGCAGTGAAGTACCAAATTTGCCACTCTCAGGGAGGACAGTTCAAGTGGTGGGAGTAGCAAACAGACATCTGACGAACCCAATTACAGATCCGGTACCAGTCAACATTGGTAACTATCAAGGGGTACATCAGTTTGTGGTGTGTGACTCAAGCCCGATAGCACTGTTAGGAAGAGACCTATTGTGTAAATTGGGTTGTTCGATAATGTGTTCAAACGAAGGAATAACAATACAAACGAGCAATGATGGGGAAGAAGAGGACAGTGTAGAGGGGGATGAGATGGAAACAGTCGACGAAGAGTATCCTCTGATTTGTCTTTTCCCGATGATAACTGAAGAAGATATCCCAGCAGAATTATGGGAAACAGTCGGAAAGGAAGTGTGGGACATGACAGGGAAAGAGGTGGGATTGATGAAAGGAGTGGAACCAGTAAAAGTGATGGTAAAGCCCAATGCGATCTTTCCCCAGACCCCACAATACCACATGCCACAAGATACTCTCATGAAAGTTGCTCAACTTATTGACGAATTTGTAAAACAGGGGGTACTGAAAGAAGTGCTAAGCAGTCCATGTAATTCACCGATAATGGGACTAATAAAGCCAAGTGGGAAAGTCCGACTCGTGCAGGATTTGAGGAAAATAAATGACATCATAATAAAGTGCTGCCCTGTCGTGCCGAATCCAGCTGTGATAATGTTTCAAGTCCCTTGCGATGCTGAATGGTTCTCAGTCATCGATTTGTCACAGGCATTCTTTTCTGTGCCTCTTCATGAGGACAGCCAATTCCTCTTTTGTTTCAAATTCCTAGACAGTGTGTACAGTTGGTGTCGAATCCCTCAAGGGTTTTCTGAGTCACCGTCAATATTCAATCAAGTTCTAAAGAAAGATTTGGAAGAATTAGAATTGCCATTCGAGTCAATTCTAGTACAGTACATTGATGACTTACTGGTTGCATCCAAAACGGAAAATGGCTGCACAGCCGATACCATTGCTCTGTTGAACCATTTGGGAAGGAATGGACATAAGGTGTCTCCTTCCAAATTACAGTTCTGCCAGAAGAAAGTGAAATACTTGGGTCACCAAATAGAGAAAGGGTCACGGAGAATAATGAAGGAAAGAATTACAAGTATACTCCAAATGAGTCCACCAAAGACAAGGAAGGAGGTGAGGAAGTTTTTGGGAATGGTGGGATATTGTCGCCAGTGGATTCCCAACTTTTCGTCTCTAGCGAAGCCCCTACTGAAATTGACCCAAAAGGATGCCTTGGATGAAATTGAGCTGAAAGGAGACGAGATGGATGCTTTTGTTGAACTGAAAGAATGCATGTGCAGGGCTCCAGCTTTAGGTATGCCTGATTACACAAGGCCTTTCACATTGTTTTGCCATGAACGTGATGCATGTTCTTTGTCTGTCTTGACTCAAGCCCATGGTGGCGTGAACAGACCAGTAGCGTATTTTTCAGCTACTTTGGATCCGGTTGCAGCAGCACTCCCAGGGTGTTTGCGCGCCGTAGCAGCAGTTGGTATCAGCCTCACTCAGAGTGAAGGAATAGTGATGGGACACCCAGTAACAGTCATGGTCCCTCACTCAGTTGAGATACTTTTGACCCGCTCCCGAACGCAACACATGACTGGAGCGAGACTCACAAGGTATGAAACGATAATTTTGGGCTCACCGAATGTGCAGCTGAAAAGGTGCACTACGTTGAATCCAGCTACCTTGCTTCCTGGAGAAAATGCTGAAATTGAGAACGCTGAAGACGTCGAGCATGACTGCCTTCAGGTGACTGAATTTTGCACAAAACCCCGACCGGACATCAAGGATACTAAACTTGATGAAAATGACCAAATTCTTTTTGTTGATGGTTCATGTCTAAGAGATGGGATGGGGATTTTGAAAGCAGGATATGCTGTATGTACTGTAACAGGTGTCTTGGAAGCGGGATGGCTTCAAGGAGTCTATTCTGCACAAGTAGCGGAACTTGTAGCCCTTACCAGAGCATGTCAACTGTCTGCATTGATGAAAGTCACCATTTACACTGATAGTCAATACGGGTTTGGGATTGTGCATGACTTTGGACAACTATGGTCACAGAGAGGGTTCCTGACTTCTTCAGGATCTCCAGTGAAGAACGGGGAAAGAATAAGGGAATTGTTACATGCCATTCAAGTGCCAGCTGAAGTTGCAGTGGTAAAGTGCAGTGCTCACACGAAAGGACAGGACTATGTGTCTCTGGGAAATGCATATGCAGATCAAGTCGCAAGATTTTGTGCTTTGAACTGTATATTGCTAAGGGATGATTGGAATACAATAAGTGAACCAGAACTCGAACCAGCTGAAGCATTTGCCTTGAAGGTTGTAGATACAATAGAGGAACTAAAAGCACTACAGAATAATGTCAGGGAGGATGAAAGAGATTCCTGGATTAAATCACAATGTATAAAGAGACAAGACGAGTTATGGGTTTCACATGAGGGAAATTTTTTTTGCCAAATAGTCTCTTATCACAGCTTGCGCGGTTCTATCATGGGCAGGCTCACCTAGGGAGAGATGCCATGATAAGATTGTTCAAAACTGATTGGTTTAACCCCAGATTTCGCCAAGCTGCAGAAGCAGTTTGCCATCGATGTGTCACTTGCCAGCAGATGAACCCAGGGAAGGGAACAGTTGTGAGCGCGAGTCACATTGGTAGGGCAAGCGGTCCTTTTAGTCGAATGCAGATGGACTTCATTGAGATGCCTGTGCATGGGGGTCTGAAATATGTGTTGGTGATTGTGTGCATTTTTAGTCACTGGATTGAGGCATACCCCACACGTAGAAACGACAGCCTTACAGTTGCCAAGCTATTGTTGAGGGAGTTGATACCACGTTTCGGATTCCCGATCTCTTTAGAATCAGATAGGGGAAGTCACTTCAATAACGAGGTGATAAAGTTACTTTGCGAAGCACTGAACATTGAGCAAAAGCTGCACTGTAGCTATCGCCCTGAAGCATCAGGACTGGTGGAGCAGATGAATGGTACGCTGAAATCGAGAATGGCAAAAATATGTGCATCGACAAATTTGAAATGGCCTGACGCATTGCCCTTAGTGCTAATGTCAATGAGAAACACTCCTGATAGAAAGACTGGATTGTCTCCGCATGAAATTCTCATGGGCAGGGCTATGAGACTTCCTGCAGTTCCCGCAAACATGCTTTTGAATATTACGGATGATATGGTGTTAGACTACTGCAAAGGACTGGCTGACGTGGTTCGCTCTTTCTCTCACCAGGTGGAAGCGACCACCTTGCCACCGATCCAAGGTCCAGGACACGCACTGAAAGCAGGTGACTGGGTCGTGATAAAGAAGCACGCGAGAAAATCGTGTCTGGAACCCCGTTGGAAAGGCCCTTTCCAAGTGATCCTGACGACAACTACCGCTGTGAAGTGTGCGGGGGTTCCCAACTGGATTCACGCCAGTCACACAAAGAAGGTGTTGTGTCCCACAGATGAGGAAGTTGAAGCGCTGAAACTACCAGTGCCTGATAAAACAGTGCTGAGTGCTGAGAAAGAACAGAAGCGAACAAGCAGAAGTAGGATAGAAGGAAATATTATTGGAGGGCGAAGAGTCTGACTCACTTGGGGAAGACCAAGGAGAAAGTTCAGACAGCGACGAAGAAGCTGCAGGTGACAAAGAGCCTGAAGCAGCTGAGGGTAGCAAAAAGCCTGAAGCAGCTGAAGGTGACAAAGAACCTGAAGCAGCTGAAAGTGATAAAGAGCCTGAAGAAAGTAACGGTGACGAAGGGCTCGAGAAAGGTGAAAAAGCAGGAGAGCCTGATCAGAGGAGGGCATTCCCAGAAGCAGACGATACAGAAAAAGAAAAAGAGAACGTGATTGATTCCCCAGAAGGAGGGAACGAGGCAGAACAGAACGAAAGAGTTCAAGCCTCTACAGAAAAGGTCGCAGGTCCATCAAATGGACATGGTGCAAAGAGAAGACTAAGCATCTCACCAATAAAAGAAAAGGGTAAAGAAGGTTTGAACGAGGGCGGGAGACCAAAAGTGAAAGAGAAAAGAAAGGAAGTGACTGTCGTGGAACGATCGTCAAGTGAAGAAAAAGACTTGACAAAAGAGGAAAGTACCAGCGAAGCAGAATCCAAAAGAGAAGCAAAATTGAAGAGGAAAAGGATACCAAACCGGAGGTATTCCGGTCCTGAATGGGCATACGCAGTAAATGATGATTGGACTGACGAGTTTGTATCTCTAAGCATCGAGAACGAAGAAGAAGAAGAGATACCAATAGAAAAGAAAAGTTTCATAGACTCTGTCGATTGAAAGAGTAAATGATATTGCTTGCTACAATATAACGTGAAAGAAACAACCAGCTGAGACATTGTTAAACCGGATGAGACATTTGCTAAACTGATAAAGACTGAGTTATTGCCGAATTGAGACAAATGCTGCTAACCGATAAGTGACTGGCCTTTTGAAAAAGACGGTGTGAACATTGCGCTCGTTCAGCTTTGCAACTGAATTGCTAAATAGTTTCATTTATAAGTGCTTCTAGCTCTCTGATTCTATACAGATCATGACGCAAAACAATAGAAAGAAATATTGTAAATACATGTGTATAGGCTTGGTAGTAACATGTGTAATAATAATAATGGCAATTGTGTTTGGAATGCATGGAAAGGGTGAGAATGAGACTATTGCTGCTTCTACCATTGCTCCTGTTACTGTCACTGAACTAACACCATTGAAAAGACTGGCATTGGATGAGAGACTCTTGCACGATAAGAAAGAGCTTTCGTATAACGTTTTCTATCGCTTACTAACAGAGTATGTTGAAACTATGGATGCGAAGGATTGTTATGTGTGTACACAGATACCGACATCAGTAAAGGAAGGGGTGACTTATCACCACATGCCTCTTACATATGGGATTACATGTAGTATAGTAATGTCTAGGTTTTATGGTCAATCTAACATACAGTATTTTTACTCGAATTATGATGTTACCTTTGCTTATGTTCCTATAATAGCGCAGCTAAGCCAGACTGCAAAATATTGGGATTATAAAATTATGGGGGAATTTTTCGAGCCAATGCAACCTTTTGAAACGGCTCATGCTCATAGGGAGAACCTTACTTGCTCAGTCTCTGCTGTAGAAATAAGCTTTTTAGATCGCACAGATGATAGAAGGGCTCAAATGAAAGCGAAATTAGAAAAGGAGCTACATAAGAGGACTTCAGTAGATAATTATGATTTTGCTGCTATAAAAACACAAGGGAAAATAGCTTTAGATGCTTGGCATGTAGGGAAGTTTTGTATATATCGAGGTGAATCTTATTATGACAATATTTTTGTAGGAGCGAGTGAGTGCAAACATACGTTTATTTTTAAGGCCAAATGGACATTCATGATGAACGGACTTGACCCTGTCATTCCAGGTGTGTATTACATTTGTGGACATAATGCCTATTATCGTCTTCCAAAGGGATGGTGGGGGAGATGTTATTTGGGTATAGTGTTCCCAAAGGTTTATCAGCTGGATGACGTATCGATGATTCAAAAGACATCTGGATCTCATAGTATCCAGAAAAGAGAGACCGCAGCTGCTGTGGTAGGTGATATATTTGGGGCCATGATTCCTTCATTGGGAGTTGTGCTGAATTCCATCAAGATACGAAAGTTGTCTACTATAGTGGATAACATGTTGACAAAGTTTTCAGGTGCTATAATCCTGATAGATGCTGAGCTTGCAGCGGAAAGAGCTATGACTCTTCAAAATAGGCTTGCTTTAGACATTCTTTTAGCAAAGGATGGAGGCGTTTGCAAAATGATTGGTGCACGTCACTGTTGCACCTATATACCGGATAATAGTGTGAAGATTAAAACTATGCTTGCTAATCTAACAAAAGAAAGTGCAGATTTGAAAGAACTGAAAGAACCAGGAGTGTGGGAGAAGGTTGGAAAGGGAATAGCTTCAGTGGGACATTGGATTGGGGGAATTTGGAATGGAATATTATTGAAAATAATAGAAGGAATACTAATAGTAATAATTTGTGTATTTGGAATTTGGGGAATAAAAAGGGGAATAATAATGATTATGGAAAGAATTAAAAGAAGAAAGGAGGAGAAAATTATGAAAAGAATGGCAGAAGAATACAAAGCGCAAACTAGGGGAACTAAAAGGAAAAGGGAACTGACAGAATTTTAATGGAATAAAATTTGTGGGCATGATTTGTGTGATGACAAGTAGTCATCAGAGGAGGGATTGATGAAGCAGAAAATGAAGGTTTTGATTTATTAATGCTTAAACGTAGTGCTGAAATAATCATGTGTGACATTAACCGAACTAATAAAGATTGTACGGGGACAAAATGTGCCCTCAGAGTAGTTTGCCATCATTTATACGCGTGCTTTATATAACGTGGTGTATTAGAATTGCACTAATCCGACATAATCATAAACGTATGCTACGATTTGCTTGTTTGAAATACTTTAGCTTAGCATTACTTTAGCGGAGGCTTTGGCCTAGTTGCCTGGTCTCACGGTTTGGATGCTCGTATTTTTCCACTGTGCTAATAAACGTGTATTCTTGCTTGAAGCTGTACTTTTCCACAGAAACTGTTCACATGCTTATCTTAAAGTTAGTGCCAGCCTGGCATATTTTCTCTTTAATTCAAGGTCGACTTGCAGGTGCGGACAATGGAGGCTCTGAGAGTAAGCTAATTGGGAGACAATGTTGCGATTTGCGTACCCATCTCCAAGGATAATGTATGCTTAAGTAAAAGCTTGAGAACTGTCGTTTTTGATTGGACAATTTGAAGCTAACCTATGAACCCTCCAATGGAGACCCTATTGGATTCGAACTGTTGTCTATAAAACCCAGGTGCACGAGAAGAAGGTAGCCATTATGTGCTATGATAGCCATTACCAGCTCGATACCCGCCATTTTGACTTCGTAGCTATTATGGCCCACTTTGCTGCGACGCCATTTTGAGAGACTTTGATTCTTTCTCCAATCGAGAGAAAGAGACTTTAAATGATTCTTGCCCTAGAGATTGTAACTTTGATTTGATTCCTTTGCATGAAGTAATAGTTTTATCTTGCCGCCGTGAGGCATTTGCCCCGTTCACTCCTGCCCCTTTGTCCCGTCCCATGCTGACCGAAGAACGGTACCTGTGAGACGAAGACTTCCTTGTATGCTGATCGTAATTGGTAAATATGAAAGGAAATTGTAAAATTGCATTGTGTTTCTTTTAGGTAACCAACTGCTGATTTTTGGTAAGATCCCTAGTTAGGAGTTTTCTAAATTAATGTTGCTAAATTGTTTTTGCATGAAATCCCACATGCTGATGCTAATTTGAGGTTAGACGAGGATTCCATATGTCGCACGATGCAATTTGAGATCTTGTTATGCTGACTAAATGTACGCAATTAGTTCATTACAGATTATCGTATTAGTGCTTTGCATTGCCATTATCGAATGCCTTGTGATTCAAATGCTACATAGATTACATTTGTTTCGACGTTATGGACAGCTATTAATGTTCATTTATGTTTATCATTTGGTGTTGAGACACATCTATATCGTGCTAGCTTTGTTAATATAGGGAAATAAATTCACTAACTTTGCAATAAACTGTTGTGGTTATTCCTGACTGAAAGGTCAGGGTTCGCCGAAATGTATTCTGGATTAATTGTAAAGTGTTATGTCATTCAAGGGGTTGCTTATGTTCGTTATTGATTATTGATTTGATGCGACTGACCGATATAAGAGTACAGAGGGTTCCCACTAAGTCAAAAGATTCATCGGCCTAAAGGGCGTCCGAACACAGGTAAATTATTACTACGGACCGCTCTATCAAGAGCACTTGGCTACCATATATTTCAATGTGGGAGACATTATGGCTTCTGGAAACAGTCACCTTATCTTGGGAATTGGAAGACCCGGATTTGGTGTACAGGTAAGAATTCAGTCCTGAACACAGCTGTGGTTTGTAGTTTGCAAGGATGCAATGTGATGTGACACATAAATGAGGAGTTGAATTGTAGGGCACCTCTTGAAGCACCAAGACATGACTTCCAGCTGCAGGGCATGGTTCTGTGCCTTTTATGCTCTTCAACCTTTTGCTGGTGTGGAACTTAATTATTTTCATCTTTCTAGATATTAGTCTTCGGTGTGCCACAGTCACCTTCAATACAACCGAAAGCATCTGCATGCAGGTATGACAGTATTTAGGAATAGACGGTATGTTATATAGGTTCTAATCTTGAACACTCCGTTTGAGATCATTAGTAGTTATAGAATTGGACGTTCTGAAGTATTATGATTGCAGCCTGTGCTATGGATTACCTTATTATAAATTTAGCACCACAATATTTATTATGGCTGTGTTTTCAACTATTGCCTGCACAATTATACCTTCTAGAATAGGTATTAAATCTCCATCCAAACCATTTTACATTTTCACGTACTGCCATAGAACTATTTCTCCTTTCCAGAACATATATCTCTCATCTGTCCATAATGTCCCAGGACTGACTTTATCTACTGTATCAGGGCCTCTAACTGTACTGTTTCAAGATACTAGGCCACTAAAACTGACTGTCATCTTCTCAAACTTGAGGGTTAGAATATGTCTCAGATGCCATTGCAGCTGCTATCTGCTGAATGGCTCTCTAAATGTTGAGCAAAAGGTAGCATGCCCTCTTGTCAGTGGAATACTACTTCACACTGAGGTATGGGGTACAATGTCTGCTATGAAATGGTTAGAGAAATCCTACTTTATGCCTCTCCCTTTCCTTCTCAATCTGCATATTAATGAATGACAATACTGCTAAGGAATTACGGCAGTGCCATAATCATCGGACATCATTTTTGTTATCCTATTAGAAATAAGACACTGCCCACTTATTATTAATGCATTTTTGTGTAGTTAGGGCTCTGGGGTACAAACTCCCCTCAGGACGACCCTCATCTATAGATGGAAAGTCTCTTGCAAGTCAATCAGAAGGTTCTCCAAACCCCTTGGTTGGGGAGAAGTGGGTGCTCATGCCTATTTCCTAGCATTATAAACACTGTTTTTTATATCTAGGTTTGCTTCATGAGCTCCTTTACGTGAGCCTAATCAACCCCCCCTATTCAGAACATATATCTCCTAAGGACACTCCACCTTGCTGCTTAGGATTGTACCTACTGTTATCATGAGAGGTCTAAGTCAGTTACCTTTGAAATGCTGTTTGGGCTGCCCACAGAGATACACAAGCCTCTAAAGAAACTGATGGTCTTAAGGAAGAGCCAGTTACCTTGTTATCATGAGAATGACCCTCAGGCCCATAGTTTGAGACTTTACAGAATTGGTATTTCAGTGTGGCTTTGTAAAAGGTATCAGTAGCCATTTTGAAACTATTCATTGATTTTACACTGTTTAATGTCGTCTGTAACATGCTGATAAAATGTTTTACATTTACTTAGGAAATACTAACCTGCTTTTGCAGGGCATGCAAACACATAGCACCAACTGTGCAGATAAAAACGGCTGCCAGGGTAAGGTGTAAGCATGAGGGTGTGGAAATGTTCAGTGCAAGAGCCTAAAACAACAGTCTGATAACTACATAACATGCCCCGCCTGTCTAGTGATAATAGTGTGGTCTGTTTATCTCTAGACTCAGTAGAGTGCATTATTGTATATTACATTTATATTAAGAAGCTAATAAACACAAATGTGTCTGCGCGCTTGGCAGTAAAACATACAGGCAACCTCCATTTAATTTCTAAGCATTAAATACGTGCCTTTTGTAAAAGAAAGCCCCTTGCATAACTCCAGAGAACATCCTGTCATGTCATTAGAGCGGTTTCCTGTTGAGTTTTTTTGTTTTCTCCCCACTGAGCTTGAAAATCATGACAGCTAACTGAGTGTTCTTTGTGTTTACTCAGTGAGACACCGGAGCTGTGCTCTCAGGTGGTGGGGGCTCAGATTGTGCTCCCTCTTAAAGTAATCGGCAACTGCTGTCTCTATTTAGGCCTTGTGCGACTGGCTTTGGCAGTATAGTGATCAACTGTGAAGAGAAAGGACCTCTTCCCTGTCTATTTTAGAAAGGAGATGCATTTTGCCTCCCCACGTAAAAGTTTTACAAGCCTCCCTAAGCTTTGGTCTTTTTTTATAGACGTGGGCTATGAATTAGAAGTATGAGTATGCACCATGTGTGTAAGTGTATAATATGAAGACTGTGAGCGTATTTGTTAGAGTGCATGGTGAAACACATTTTTGATTACTAATGTGCGAGGAACCTTACTACGGTGGAAGGCTTAGGACAGGGCTGCCTAAGTCACAGCTGACTCAGGAGCCCACTCCATGTGTATTCCTTCCCTCACCTAGTATGCCCTAAACTGTAACAGTGCTCTTGTAAATGTGGATGTTAGAGCCCCTCCCCTTTCAAAAGTGCCAAAGTACCTCTGCCAGAGAAATGCCAGTTTGCCACTCCTTGTGATCTGAATCTGTTGGAGATGGAACCTAATAATCATTCCACCTGAGCCAGTTGGAACCACCCCCTTGAGGTTCATGTTACAAATAGTAGTGGAATTAAATGATCGCACAGTCTTTGACTGGAGGAGTCCCCCCAAATATGAACATGGAAAAAGAGCTTAAAGAACCTGACCAGTAAGTTGTTCAAGGATTATCATCAATCCAAGTCAGAGCATCACCACAGTATAGCAGAGAGACTTGTGATCCAGGGGCAGCATTTTGTTAATGGCTGCCCTTCTCACCAAGATGAGCACAAACTTCAACTCCTAACTCAAGAAGAAGAGCTCCTCTATTGACCTTTAGCAAAAGGACTACTGCATGTGGACAGGAGACTATGGCCCTCATTACAACCCTGGCGGCCGGTGTTAAAGTGGCGGTAATACCGCCAACAGGCCGGCAGTAAAAAAAATTGAATCACGACCATGGTGGAAACCGCCAACACAGATAGCCACTTTAACACTCCGACCGCCATGGCGGTCGCAACAAACACCGCGGCGGTCACCGCCAACAGACAGGCGGAAGACAATGGACCGCCCACACTATTACAAGTCACCAATCCGCCAGCTTTTCCGGGGCGGTACCAACGCCATCAAAAGCACAGCGGAAACAGGAATTGGAAGGGAAACCACTCATCTCTCGACACACAAGGAAGAACTAGGACGCCATGGAGCCCGAATTACAGAAAATAGAGTGACACACACACATGCAACACGCAACACCCCCACCCACCACCTACAACAACATGCACTCACATATCCAATAACATCACAGATACACCCTGTCACCCCCTGGAAGAACACAAGGACCAAACGAGATGAGTTTAACTAGTGTAATATTCGAACAATCAGATAGACCAAGAGAACAGCAAATAATCAGTATAGACAAATATTTACAGCAAGTACACAAGTCCGTACACTGTCCCATGAAATGTCCATGGACCAGTGGTCCCAAAAAGCATGGGTGAAGCCCACATATGACACCTGCCTCAAAACGGAGAGAACACTGCAGGGGCATCAGGTTAAACAAAAAACAGGCACCTCAGGGGGAAGGGGAGGGGGGCACTTCAGCTGGATGAAGGTACGACGCCACTGCTCCTCGAGGGGGCTCCATGCACACCTGGGGAGTGCAAAGCCACAGTCTCTCAAGTGGGTGCAGTGCCCACTGTTTGGTCCTGGGGAGTGCAAAGCCACAGTCTCTCAAGTGGGTGGTTTGCCCACTGCTTGGTCCTGGGGAGTGCAAAGCCACAGTCTCTCAAGTCTCTCAAGTGGGTGGTTTGCCCACTGCTTGGTCCTGGGGAGTGCAAAGCCACAGTCTCTCAAGTCTCCCAAGTGGGTGCACTGCCCACTGCTTGGTCCTGGGGAGTGGAAAGCCACAGTCTCTCAAGTCTCTCAAGTGGGTGGGTTGCCCACTGCTTGGTCCTGGGGAGTGCAAAGCCACAGTCTCTCAAGTGGGTGGTTTGCCCACTGCTTGCTCCTGGGGAGTGCAAAGCCACAGTCTCTTTAGTGGGTGGTTTGCCCGCTGCTTGGTCCTGGGGAGTGCAAGGCCACAGTCTCCAAGTAGATGGCTTCTCTACTGGTTTTGGAGGGGGCTTTGTGCCCAGAGTGCTTCATCCTGCCAAGGACTGGGTTAGTGGATGTATCTCTCCACTGGTTCTGGAGGGGGCTTTGTGCCCAGACTGCTTCATCCTGCCAAGGACTGGGTTAGTGGATGTATCTCTCCACTGGTTCTGGAGGGGGCTTTGTGCCCAGAGTGCTTCATCCTGCCATGGACTGGGTTAGTTGATGTCTTTCTCCACTGGTTCTGGAGGGGGCTTTGTGCCCAGTGATGCTGCACCTGGGGTGTGGCAGTTGACATCGTCTCACCTGGGTGTCTCAGCCACACAATGTACCTGGAACAGGTAGCATGATATTCCATTGTGGCAGACCCACACTCCATCCTGCGGCGACTTAGGCTGCCAATTGCTGGTTCGTGTCAGTGCTGGAGGTGGTGTCTCAAGTGGCGTGTCCAGGGTCCAGGACGTCACCTGCATACTCTGAAGGCTGCACACTGGGGATGGGGCTGACTTCCGACAGAGTGGCATCGGGTGTGCACATGGCGGTGCCAATGGTGGTGCAGGTGGAGGTGGCTGCGGCGGAGATGCTGCCCGTGCTGGCCGTGGTGCAAGTGACTGTTGCGGTGGATGTAGACACATACTGTCTCCGCCAGCCTCGGATGGCTGATCCTTGGGAAGGATGCTGCAGACTGACGTTGTGGCAGTGGCAGTGCAGGTGGCGGTGCAGGTGGCGGTGCAGGTGGTGGTGCAGGTGGCGGTCGGAGCGGCGGTGGTGACTGTGGTGCATGTGGCTGCCATCCCTGATGATATGTTGGTCACCAGCCCATCACCAGGAGACATGGTGCCCAGAGGTGATGTGCCCTTTGGCTTGTGGCCCTTCCTTACCTTGACAGTCGCCGCAGAGACCTTGGCACTGTCCACTCGGTGTTTGGGCGAGGCCTTGCTGGGTGGGTGGTGTGACTGTCCCCTGCTGAAAGCCGGACCCTTTTTGACCTTTGCAGGTGGTGGAATAGGGTGGTCCTTCTTTTCTGTCAGTGGCACACTGGCAGCTCTGACGGGTGCCCCCTAAGACCATACTGGAGCAGCACGGACCACAGCGGATGCAGATTTTGTGGCTGAGGTGCTGTGCTGGGATCTAGACAGCTGGATGCTGTTGTGAGGTGCATGGCTGTGGAGTGGGTGTGTGCCTGCGTTTGTGTACTTTGGGAGGAGGGCTTACAGACACACTGGAAGAGGACACAGGGGACGTGTGAATGGTAGTGGGGGTGGTGATTGCACATGAGCGGTGTGTAGTGATGCTCATGCTGGTGATGGAGGCAGTGGCTGATGATGTCGTTCATGCAGGTGTGAGTGGAGACGAGACTGGGAGGGAGGTGGAGGACGTGGAGGATGTGGAGGAAGGGGACACAGTGGAGGAAGTGGATGTTGGTATGTGTGCATGGGTATGGTGCTTGTGTGAGTGCCTGTGTGATGTGTGGTGCTTATATTTGCCTGAGCCACTTTTGTGTGTTGGAGTGTGTGCATGCTGGTCTGATGGTGTGCTTGGGATAGGCTGAGGTAGACGAATGGGTCTGGGTAGGGGAAGTTGGAGGGGGGAGGCTGAACACAGGGACAATGGCTGCCATCAGTGGTAAGGCCAGAGCTTGAAATGCTCTCTGTTGGGCTGCCACACCAGAATGAATGCCCTCCAGGTATGCATTTGTTTGCTGCAAATGCCTCTCGACACCCTGGATGGCATTCAGAATGGGTGACTGCCCAACAGTGAGGGATCTCAGGAGGTCAATAGCCTCCTCACTGAGGGCAGCAGGGCTGACTGGGGCAGGGCCTGAGATGCCTGGGGTGAAGGAGATGCCCACCCTCCTGGGTGAGAGTGCACGGGAAACACGCTGAGGGGCTGCTGGGAGGGCAGTACTGGTAGGGGGGTTGGCGGCTGTACCTGTTGCTGGGGTGGGCACAGAGGTGTCCGCCACTGCCAGGGAGCTTCCATCAGAGGTGGAGTCGCTGTCGCTCGTATCCACTCCTGTCCCCGTCGTGGAGCTCCCCTCGCCCTCCTTCCCACTGGTGCCTTCAGACTCTCTAGATTCATCCTCCAGGGCCAAGTTGGATGCAGCTCCCTCCGTCTCCAGTGCCTCTGCTCCTCCGCCAGATGATGCTAATGCACACAAGGACAGGGTGACAAAACAATAAGGGGGGAAAGACAGAGAACACACATGGTCAATGCCAGCAACACCACTAAATTTGGAGTACACAACACACAGGGAGCAGCCCTATGGAGTAGGCCATGCACTAGCAGTTATTCGGAAATTCACCAGGCCTTGGGGTACTATGTCTAACACCATTTACTGCACACCTGGAACCCACAGGAGCCTGCCTAGTTGTAGATGTCCACTAATACTATTGGGGTTGGAGTGCCTTAGACCCTGCCCAACAATGGACCTACCCTACCAAATTCGCTCTGGCCTAGCGGAACCCACAGCCCACATCCCCCACCCAGACACTTCGTGAAGCGCATAGAGTCAGCTTAGTGACACTGTATTCACCCCCTTGTGGCTGCTGTGATGGCCTCAAGTGCCCATCCAACTCCGCATATGCCACCACCAGGATCCGGAACATCAACTTCCTTTGGCGATGGCATGCCAAATACCCTTCTTCTGATGGGTGCTACCCTAGAGGAAAGGTACAGGAGGAAAGGGAATTACTCACCCGTCCATACCGTCATACTCATTGCCCACCACGTCCCACCCATGCCCTAACGCACATACACTCACCATCCTCACATGCACGCCTCAGGCCCCCAACCCCCATTTATCTTCCATCCACACCACTCAAAACAGGCATTTCCCATGCTTAATGCTCACAGTGTACTCACCTGTTTGTCTGGAGGACTGTAGAGTAGCGTATACTGGGGGAGGACACCATCCACCAGTTTGTCCATCTCCTCCACGGTGAAGGCAGAGGCCCTTTCCCCAGACACTCAAGCCATTGTCGCTTCCAGACTCAGGTCACAGCAGCACTTGCAGTGTAGGTCCTCTCCTGTTGAAGGTCAGGTATCAAGTGAGGGAACAGACAGAAAATGGTGGTCACGTCCGCGGTGGTGCGTACCGTCACCGCCAGCGTACATCATCATTGGCTCTTGGATCCCATAAGGCCCAATGATAACCAATGCTAAATTGTGGGTGGTCTTTGACCGCCTACCGCAACGCTGCACAACGCCACCGCCGTTACCTCATTTCCCTTTGTCCCTCCTTACAGGTCAGGCAGCCACCATTTCAGGGGGGCACATGGCATGGCACCTAACTGTGTCACAGCACAATTTGGCAGATATACAGACAAACTATGCCACACACGGATTTACTCACATTACTGAAAACACACTTGTGCAACCTATGTGGTACATGACCCTCTGCTCACCATTCTCCTCCATAGGGCACATCCGCTGGGGCAGATGATGAGATGGTATCATCTTCCGGTGTACCTGTCGACAATGGAAGACAGACACATCATTATTACCTACAGACTTGATAGTGCCACAGTCCAAGACCTGTGTGCCCAATTGGAGCCAGACCTGATGTCAGCTATCCGCCATCCCACAGGAATACCCCTTCTAGTGCAGGTGCTGTCAGTGCTCCATTTCGTGGCAAGTGGCTCCTTTCAAACTACAGTGGCCGTGGCATTAGGGATGTCTCAGCCAATGTGTTCTAACGTGTTGACCAGAGTGTTGTCTGCCCTGCTGAAACACATGCGCAGCTACATCATGTTTCACAGGTGGAGGATTTGCTCACAGTGAAAGCTGACTTTTATGCTCTGGGACATATCCCCAACTTCATTGGTGCCATTGATGGTACATATGTGGCATTTGCCCCCCCGCTGAAATGAACAAGTGTACAGAAATCGAAAAAGCTACCATTCTATGAATGTGCAGATGATGTGTTTGGCAGACCAGAACATCTCTCATGTGAATGCCAAGTATCCGGGCTCTGTGTAAGATGCCTTCATTTCAAGAAATAGCTGTATCCCTTATGTGATGGGACAACTCCAGAGGCACCGGGTGTGGCTAATAGGTGAGCCCAAGGAACCCACACAGTATGAGTAGGTGTCTGGGTATGGGGTCGTCCCTAAAGGTTAGTGTGCGTCTAAAAGATATCCCTTGACATTTTCAGGTGACTCTCGTTACCCCAACCTCTCATGGCTACTAACTCCAGTGAGGAATGCCAGGACAAGGGCAGAGGAACGCTACAATGAGGCACATGGGCAAACTAGGCAGATTATTGAGAGGACGTTCGGCCTCCTGAAGGCCAGATTCTGGTGCCTCCATCTAACAGGTGGATGCCTATACTACCCACCGAAGAAGGTGTGCCAGATAATCGTGGCATGCTGCATGTTGCACAACCTGGCACTGCGACACCAGGTGCCTTCTCTGCAGGAGGACGGGCCTGATGATTGTCTTGTGGCAGCGGTGGAGCCTGTGGACAGTGAGGAAGAGGAGGCTTCCCTATTGTCCTGTGCCTCTGTCCATTGAACCGTGTGCCCACTGCCACTGACCCCAGGTCCCTGATCGTCCTGGGTTAGTGGGTTGGCCTGGGGTCCCTGTAGTGGTGGACACACTGCTGATTGACTTGTCCTGGGGACAATGGAATGGGCCCGCTGGGTGGGTGCTGTGGTGGTGTTTCCTGAGGGGGGAGGTTCTGTGATGGCTTGGGACTGTGGCAGGGGAACCGACTGTGCAGAGGTCCCTGATGGGCCAGGCTGGTCATATTGATCAATGCGTGCAGAGCTGCTGTCATCACTGTGAGCCTCTTCTGTGGGGGGACTGAATATGGCTGGCACCTCCTGTCCGGTGACATTGGGTAGGGGTCCTGTTGGGGGGTAAATGCATTGTTATTTTATCTGTGTGTGCCATCTTGTGCAATGGGTGTGTTTCCCTCTATTACTGCGCTTGCAATATCACCTTGGCCCTTGTGTGAGTGGTGATTGTGTGCCCTGGGTGAGTCTCTCTATTGGACATGCTTTGGTGATTGGTGTCCAGGCATGTCTGTGATGGGTATCCATGCATTGTTGTTGCATGCAGTGCTTGGTTGTGGGAGTGGTGAGGCGTGATGGTGGGGTGTGTGCGAGATGGTGGAATGATGGGAATGAGGGTGAGGGTGGGAGTATGTGATGGCATGCAGGTAGGGTTGGGGGGTTATAATAGTAAAGATTTGACTTACCAGAGTCCAGTCCTCCTGCTACTCCTGCGAGGCCCTCACAATGCATTATTGCCAAGACTTGCTCCTCCCATGTTGTTAGTTGTGGGGTAGGTGGTGGGGGTCCACCGCCAGTCCTCTGTACGGCTACCTGGTGTCTGGATACCATGGAACACACCTTCCCCCGTAGGTCGGTCCACCTCTTCCTGATGTCATCCCTTGTTCTTGGATGCTGTCCCACTGCATTGACCCTGTCGACAATTCTCCGCCATAGTTCCATCTTCATAGCAATGGATGTCTGCTGCACCTGTGATCTGAATAGCTGTGGCTCTACCTGGATTATTGGAGGGGGGAGGCTGGACACATGGACAATGGCAGCCATCTGTGCTGAGGCCAGAGCCTGAAATGCTCTCTGTTGGGCCATCACGCCAGAATGAATGCCCTCCAGGTATGCATTTGTTTGCTGCAAATGCCTCTCGACACCCTGGATGGCATTCAGAATTGTTGACTGCCCAACAGTGAGGGATCTCAGGAGGTCAATAGCCTCCTCACTGAGAGCAGCAGGGCTGACTGGGGCAGGGCTTGAGGTGCCTGGGGCGAAGGAGATGCCCATCCTCCTGGGTGAGCAGGCACGGGAAACACACTGAGGGGCTGCTGGGAGGGCGGTGCTGGTAGGGGGGTGGCCTACATCGTGGAGCTCCCCTCACCCTCCGTCCCACTGGTGCCTTCACCCTCCGTGGATTCACCCTCCTGGGCTATGTGGGATGCAGCTCCCTCCATCACTGGTACCTCTGTTCCTCCGCCAGATGATGCTAATGCACACAAGGACAGGGTGACAAAACAAGAAGAGGGGGAAGACAGAGAACACACACGGTCACTGCCAGCAACACCACTACCATTTGCGGACACAACACACATGGAGCAGCCCTCTGCACTAGGCCATGCACTACCAGTTAGTAGGAAAGTCACCAGGCCATGGGGTACAAAGCCTAGCGCCATTTGCTGCACACATGGAACCCACAGGAGCCTGCCCAGTAATACCGCCATCACCAGCACGCCCATCACTACACACCCCTCACTGGCAGTCACCACCCCCACATCCATGCACACGTCCCCTGTGTCCTCTCCCACTGTGTCTGTGTCCCACTGTGTCTGTGATCCCTGCTCCCAAAGTACACAAACGCAAGCACAAACCCACCCAACCCACCCCACCTCACAACAGCATCCAGCTCATGCACCTGCTCCCAAACACAGCAGACTGACACCTCCTACAACCAGTCCCTCTTCCTCCACTCCCAAACCTTCACCCTCTTCCCACCCCAATGGCTTTTCTTAGCCAACATTGACCTCTTCCCTACGCCTCCCCACCGTCCTTCCCCTCGGGCCAGGGTGGTTAAAACCCAGCCCAGCACCTCAGCCACCAAGTCCACGTCCTCTGTGATTCCTGCAGCTGTCAGAGGCTCAAAGGGGGCACCCGTCAGACCCGCCAGTGTACCACTAACCCCTGCCAAGGCAAAGAACATTCCGCCACCTGGCAGGGTGAAGAAGGGGACAGCATCCAGCAAGGGGAAGGAGCCACAACCACCCAGCAAAGCCACCTCAAAGACTCCAGCTGCTAGTCCCAAGGTGACACCACCATCTGCCAAGGGCAGGAAGGGGCACAAAACACCAGCCAAGGCATTTCAGCCATCCGAGCCTGCAGGTGAAGGCCTGGTGGCTACCAGCACAACCACCAGCACTGCCACTGCCACCTGCACCGCAGCCAGCACCGCCACCTGCACCGCTGCAAGCATCGCTGTAAGAACTGACACCTGCACCGCCGCAAGCACCACTACTGTCAGCAGCAGCAGCCCCAGTGGACAGCCGTCTGAGGCTGCAGGAGATGGGCTGGAGCCTCCCCCCACCACTGGCAGCACCGCCACCTACACCGCTGACAGTAGCACCGCTGCCAGCAGCAGCAGACCCAGTGGGCAGCTGTCTGAGTCTGTGGGAGAAGGGCTGGAGCATCCCCTCACCACTGGCAGCACCGCCACAAGCACCGCCACCTGCACCGCTGACAGTAGCACCACTGCCAGCAGCAGCAGCCCCAGTGGGCAGCCGTCTGAGGCTGCAGGAGAAGGGCTGGAGGCTCCCTCCAACACTGGCTGCACCCCCACCAGCACCGGCACTACCACCACTGTACAGCCTTAGCTGCCGGAAGATGGACTGTAGCCCTGCCTCCATGGACTGTCATGCATCCTGACCACTGCAAATCTTGTGCCTCTGACACCCAGGTGAGGGACTGTGACCTGGCACCCCCCAAGTGCTGCATCACTGGGCACAAAGCCCCCCCCCAGAACCAGTGGAGAAAGGCATCCACTCACCCTATCCTTGGCAGGATGAAGGATACTGGGCACAAAGCCACCTTCAGAAACAGTGGAGAAAGTCATCCACTCACCCTTTCCTTGGCAGGATGAAGCACACTGGGCACAAGGCCCCCTCCAGAACCAGTGGAGAAGCCATCCACTTGAGAGACTGTGGCCTTGCACTCCCCAGGACCAAGCAGTGGGCAAACCACCCACTTGAGAGACAGTGGCCTTGCACTCCCCAGGACCACGCAGTGGGCAAAAAACCCACTTGAGAGACTGCAGTCTTGCACTCCCCAGGACCAGCAGTGGACAAACCACCCACTGGAGAGACTGTGGCCTTGCACTCCCCAGGACCAAGCAGTGGGCAAAACACCCACTTGACAGACTTGAGAGACTGTGGCCTTGCACTCCCCAGGACCAAGCAGTGGGAAAACCACCCACTTGAGAGATTTGAGAGACTGTGGCTTTGCACTCCCCGGGAGCAAGCAGTGGGCAAACCACCCACTTGAGAGACTTGAGAGACTGTGGCATTGCACTCCCCAGGACTAAGCAGTGGGCAAACCACCCACTTGAGAGACTTGAGAGACTGTGGCTTTGCACTCCCCAGGTCCAAGCAGTGGGCAAACCACCCACTTGAGAGACTTCAAAGACTGTGGCCTTGTACTCCCCAGGACATCGCTGTGGGCATGGAGCCCCCTCCAGGAGCAGTGGCGTTGTCCCATCTTCCGGCTGAGGTGCCCCCCTCTTCCCCATCCCCCTGAGGTGCCTGTGTGTTTTCGACCTGATGCCCCTGCAGTGTTTTCTCGGTATTGAGGCAGGAGCCATGTGTGGGCTTGAGTGTTTTGGCCCAGTGGGCCACAGACATTTTGAGTGGACATTGTCCCACCTTTTACACATATTGTATATTTTGTAACTACTGTTTTTGAAATATTAATGTATTTCTGACTATTTCTTATATAACACTCATTTTACTCAATTACTTTTGTTCTTGCGTTATTCCTTAGGGTTACGGGGTGTATATGTAATGTTGTTGCATGTGTTTGTGTGTATGTGTTGGGGGTGAGGGTGGGGGTGTTGCATGTTGCATGTGTGTTTCACTCTCTTCCCCCCCTCCCCTATGTGCTAGGTGCAGTACTCACCGTGGTCGTCGCCGCCGCTGCTGGTACATCTGGTATATAAGAAGGTACACCAGCATGGGGAGGGCCTGCAGCTCAGACTCCATGGTGTCCTGGTTCTTCCTTGAATGTCGAGAGGTGAGTGGCTTCCCTTCTGTGTACTGTTTCCGCCGTGCTTTTGATAGCATTGGTACTTCCCCGGAAAAACTGGTAGATGCTCGTGTTGTAATGGGGTGGGCGGTACACTGTCTTCCACCTGGCTGTTGGCGGTTAGCGCCGCTATGTTTGTTGCTACTGCCGTGGCGGTTGGAGTGTTAAAGTGGCTGTCTGTGTTGGCGGTTTCCGCCGTGGTCATGATTCCATTTTTGTTTCCTCTGGCCTGTTGGCGGTAGTACTGCCAGTTTAACATCAACTGCCAGTGTTGTAATAAGGGCCTATATCTTCTCTCAAGGGTCTCTGGCTCTGGGGATTCCCCTCTCTGACTTCTTCAGTCGTTATTTTGTTTTTGTTTATCACAGTGTTTTTTAGAACATTCCGGTGATTGTTTAGTACATTCCTTAGTGGTGGTACCTTGAATTTGTGGTTTAGTGGCCCACAGACTAGGTTTCAGAGATAAATTTTGCCTGCTCGCACCCCTGTTCCAATTGAGGAATCTCCCGGAGCAGTTGGCGAATGGCCAATGCTGTTGCTTCCCCTTTAATATTGCTTAGAATATTTGAGGATGCTATGTCAAGATTGTGCATCAGTTTCATCCCAATGTCCAGAGCCGGGCTGGCCCGTGTTTATTTTGCATTTGTTTGAACACTTACGGTAAATTGGCAAGTTTCGGGGTACCATGTGCGGTAGTGTATATTGTGCGAAGACTATACTCCAAGTGTTACAGTCCTCCATTGAGGGAACTATACCAAATGGCAAGCACATTGTGAGAATTCTATGTTTGTCTTGGGGTCCAGTAAGGGGAAACACTGATTCCAGCTGATTTGTTTTTTGTGCAGTCCAGAACGGAATGCCACTCTCTGGGTGCTTTTACCATTATTGAGTTCATCTGTTTCAGGAAAGGTGACCCAAGAGTAAAATATTGCTGTTCTACATGCGTCATGGGCTTCCCACCCTCTTCTGTTAAGCCATTTGCTGAAAGAAACTGTGTGAGCGAATGTCTGCAGTTCTACTGAATGCTTATCTTGTTTGCCCTTATTAAAGAATAGGTATTAAAGTTGGGAACACCAACGGGGGAAAATCCATTTGATGTTCAAGATTGAACAACCTACAGCCTAGATAGGTGCTCCTTAATCAGAGGAGGAGGATTGCCCCTAAGACCACGGACATCTCCATAAAAGGGTACTTAGCGTACTTTCAGTGTGTGTGAGACAGTGATCTCAGGAAACTCTTAAAATTAGTGCCTATACCATCGTTGATGGTGCCATGTTGTAAGGACTCTCGTATCACAAACAGACTGCTGGATTTGGGGAGGCAGCACCTCTGTTTGCAGGCGACTGAGTCACTCACACAACAATTGGCAGCTGTCAGTCCAACCCTTCCGGTTCTCTAGAAGCACCTGCCCAAAATCCAAATGGTAAAGGTGATTTGCTGCAGCCTAGCACATTTCCCTCAGGGAAATTATGGTGAACAAGCCTTACCCTTTTCTCTCCACATATAAGTATCTTACACACACATAGGCAAGAAAGGCGATGCAGGATAGTTTTCAATACATTTATTGAAAAGACTGGAATCTACGATAAAATGGATGAGCTGAAATGATCAGGATAAGGAGAAATAAAAAAATCAGGATTGTGTTAATCAGAGATGTAAATATAAACAATCTCAACATATTGCAATGTTATGGATATATAGTTCCTACTGCAAACCTATTCTCTAGTCCCTAGCGAGAGCATGGTGGTGTCAGCCAAATCTGTCTGTGTAGTGTCCATGAGAAGGACACCCCACCCCCGTTACCTTGGTACAAGGTCAGACCTCCAGTATCCAGATCAGGCTCCGTAGAGACACAAAGGCTGAGGTCAATTGCAAATTATCATGCAGTATGGATGGAAAATCCTGGCTGGAACCCCCTCTGATTCTCTTTGTCCTCAAGATGTTTATGTAGGGGGCATGTTTTGTTCTTGCAGAATAAGCCTTACACAGGTATCTACCTAAGTGCTGGACTGTTTACACAGTCTTGTGGCGGCAATACAAAATATTATCCTGTGTACCTTGCATTATGTTCTTGTTAACCCAGGGTAGAAGAACACAATGAAAAATAAGTCATCCATAACACTGATAGTGAAGCTGTAGCAGAATAGCGACTGATTATGAAAATTGCTACTGGCAATGCAGGAAGTTTGCTTACACCCAGCTCATCCCCATATGGCGTGGCCTCTGCTGCCTCATTACCATATGCACCCCAGCCTTGTTCATCCCCACAGAAGATCTGTCTGAACTGTACCAACACCAACTGAGGGAGAAAACAACACTGTTGCATCGCACTCAAAGAACAGCTGATTATTTTGGCTGGTTTCAGTACAAGGATATTTCTGAAGAATTTAGGGGGTCATTCCGACCCTGGCGGTCAAGGACCGCCGGGGTCGGCGGGAGCACTGCCAACAGGCTGGCGGTGCCCCGCAGGGCATTCTGACCACAGCGGTTTGGCTGCGGTCAGAACAGGAAAACCGGCGGTCTCCCGCCGGTTTTCGGCTGCCCTGCTGAATCCTCCATGGCGGCGCAGCTTGCTGCGCCGCCATGGGGATTCCGACACCCCATACCGCCATCCTGTTCCTGGCGGTTCGCCCGCCAGAAACAGGATGGCGGTATGGGGTGCCGTGGTGCCGTGGGGCAGACACTGAAATTCGCGACGGGTGCAACTGCACCCGTCGCACCTTCCCACTCCGCCGGCTCCATTCGGAGCCGGCTTCCTCGTGGGAAGGGGTTTCCCGCTGGGCTGGCGGGCGGGCGGCCTTCTGGCGGTCGCCCGCCAGCCCAGCGGGAAACACAGAATCACTGCGGCGGTCTTCAGACCGCGGAGCGGTGTTCTGTAGGGGGAACTCTGGCGGGCAGCCTCCGCCGCCCGCCAGAGTTAGAATGACCCCCTTAGTCTGTTCAACAATGCCCAAGTATCGTTGGGATGGTCCATACCCTTCTTCACCTTGCAGACAAAATTGAATGCCCGTTGATTGCAAATAACCCAGTGGGAAATGCTCAAAATGTTGAACTTGTATAAATATTCCTGGGCAACCTAATATATCCCCCAGAACTGGGTACTCTATATTCACAAAAGCAAATGTTTGTGGAGGAATTATTCTCCATCTCCCTTACAGAGATGGAAAGGATACCTGTCTATCCAGACATTCAATCATCCCCAGTCCAGGGAAAATGTCATGTCATAACTCTCTGCAATGTAACAGACAAGGGCTCAAACTAATGCACAAGTAGACCATGCAGAGAAAAAAAGGAGATAAATGCCCAGGTAGACTAAAAGCCTTGCCACTGCATCGATATAGAGGATATTTAGCAGGGAGATGGTTTTCCTAATCTGGATCTTTATTTGATGTTTCTTTATTCAATTTATTTAGCTATTTATTTGGTTTTATGAGTTACTGTTGTGTCACACGTGTGTTCGAGCACATTAGGTGATTTTACTTGGTGATAATTCTTGCCCGTCGATTTTTTCACTTCACCTGTGTTGGTGGTTAACCCCGATGGTTTGTAGGTGGGTGATACAACTGGTGTTGGATGTATTGTCTATTCACATTGTTTTTTTGTTGTATAGTAATAGTCTACTATGGGGGTCATTCTGACCTCGGCGGTAAAAGCCGTTTACCGCCGGTCAGAAGGCCGCCACAATACCGCCGCGGCCGCGGTTAGCCGCTACGGACATTCTGACCCACAACTGCAAAACCTCCAAAAATCCGACCTCCACTGCAGTCCGCCACATCAGCGGGCAGTGGTAAACTGGAGATAACCAAACCTCCACCGCCACGCCAACAGAAATACGCCCATGCCATTACGACCCGCAAATCCACGCAGCGGTCTTTCAAACGCAGTAGTCCATTGGCGGTACACACCGCCGCGGTCAAAATACACACACCTTTACAAAACTCTACCACATTGGACAATGTGAAAGGCACACACCTGAAACACATACACACACCACACCCACACACCCAATACAATATAAAACACACACCCACATCACCCACAAACCCCTACTAACAAAAATCAGAGACGAAGGAGAGAGAGAAACATCACAGAATAGAGAGCTACATCACACAGAGGCACACTACACCATCACACACACCACATAGAAGCACAAAGCACCACACACCAACACACACATCACCACATACAACACCCCACACCTCATACACACCACCCCATGGCACCCCAAAGGCACCCACGCTTTTCGGACCAAGAACTCCGGGTCATGGTTGAGGAAATCATGAGAGTTGAACCGCAGCTCTTCGGCTCACAGGTGCAGCACACCACCATAGCCAGGAAGGCGGAGCTATGGCAGCGGATCGTGGACAGGGTCAACGCGGTGGGACAGCATCCCAGAAATAGGGACGACATCCGCAAACGCTGGAACGACCTACGGGGGAAGGTGCGCTCGATGCTCTCGCGACACAACATCGCAGTGCAGAAAAATGGCGGAGGACCACCACCCACACCACCTGAATTCACAGCATGGGAGCAAGAGGTACTAAACATCCTGCATCCTGATGGCCTCGCTGGAGTATCCGGAGGAATGGACTCTGGTAAGTACAAGCTCAACTACTTCACCCCCCCCAGCATGCTAACCACCACCCCCACCCTCACCCCCAACCCCCCATCTCACATCCTCCCTGAGAATGTCTCTCCAGCACAACCCACCCAACACCAACCCCTGCATGCCACCACAAACTATGGACACCCATCACCTAAGCATGACCACTGCACATACCTATCCCCCCCCCCACAAAACACCCTCACAACACCTCCCCCAAGGGAATGCCAGCACTGGGGGACAAGGGCACCCATAAATCGCACGCAATTGCACACACAGAAACAATAACCATACTCTCTTACCCCATGCAGGACCCGAACGACAACACACCGGTCAGGAGGGACCAGAAATGTCCATCCCACCCCCGGAAGAGGCCCCTAGTGATGACAGCAGCTCTGTCGACCTGGACCCTGATGACCAGCCCGGACCATCGGGGACCTCTGGACAGTCGGTTCCCCTCAGGCAGCCACAGGCCACTGCAGACCCAACCCCCTCTGGGAACAACAGCACAGCTCCCACCCAGCGGGCCCATGCCTCTGTCTCTAGGACAGGTCAATCAGCGGTGTGTCTGCCACTACAGGGCACCCAGGGTAACCCACCACCCCAACAACAACAGGGACCTGGGGGCAGTGGTAGTGGGCACACCGTCCAGGGGACAGAGGCCGGGGGAAACCGGGCAACTCGGAGGGCTGCTGTGCGACAGGGGGGGGAGGAGAGGCCCAGGGAACCCACTCTCCAAGAGGCCCTCACCACCATCATGGCAGCCTACCACCACTCACAAGAGACGATGGCGACGGTACTGGCCAGGTTCCAGGAGATCCAGGCACAGCAGGAGGAACGCTACATGGGGTTCAGCTACCAACTAACCAACATCTCTACCGCTATGGGGAGCATAGTCCAGGCCCTCAACCGTATAGAGGACACGTTTCGGGACCATGTGGCATCACACAGGGCCCCTGTCACTAGCCCGGAACAGGAACAGCCTACCACCTCCGCCGGCGCTAGTGGACAGGAGGCCCCACCACAACGACAGGCCACCAGAACCCCACCTCCTGCTGAACAACAACCACCCCGCAAGAGGAGCCTGAGATCCAAAAAATCGACAGAGTAGGATGTCAAGACCCCCGCCAGCATCAGATACCCCCTGAAGTCCTCCCACTGTCTCACATTGCCACCCTGTCAAACCTTGAACTGCCCCTGCTCCATCCTTCCACAGGCATATGGACAATGCACCTGTGAGACTGAGAACTGGACTCCGCCATGGACATTACTCCACCCCCACCTATCACCGTTTGACTAGAATGTACCATCATCTTGCACTAAAAATAAATCACTCATTGCACTGAAATCAATCAGGACTCAGCCTGTATTATTTACAAATGTATAACACATTACATATCAATTACGTTCTGTTAACTTTGTGCTGAACACATACCGAGGTCACTTAGCATTAGTCCATGGGCTAACCAAGCAGAAGTCACGCAGTGGGTCATACAGCACTGAAAAGGGAACGGAAAATCAAACATCAGTTTTAAAGTTCTGGGGGGAAATAGACAAAGTTGAGATGCAGGAGGCTTTCAGGAAATGTAAAATGGCATGGGTGATTCTTACCTGTGTGCTACTGAAAATACTGTTCTATTACTCTGTCCCTGTTGTCTGTGTTGTCTTCTGAGTCTTCCTCCTCTTCACTCTCCGCAGGCTCCACAGCTGCTTCAACACCACCATCTGCACCATCCTCCTGCAGGAAAGGAACCTGACGTCGCAATGCCAGATTGTGAAGCATACAGCAGGCCACGATGATATGGCACACCTTCTTTGGTGAGTACATCAGGGATCCCCCTGTCATATGCAGGCACCTAAACCTGGCCTTCAGGAGGCCAAAGGTCCTTTCTATGATCCTCCTAGTTCGCCCATGGGCCTCATTGTACCGTTCCTCTGCCCTTGTCCGGGGATTCCTCACTGGGGTCAGTAGCCAAGGCAGGTTGGGGTAACCAGAGTCACCTATTAGACACACACGTTGTCTCTGTAGCTGCTCCATCACATAGGGGATGCTGCTATTTCGCATAACATACGCGTCATGGACTGACCCAGGGAACTTGGCATTTACATGGGATATGTACTGATCAGCCAAACAGACCACCTGGACATTCATCGAATGGTAATTTTTCCTGTTTCTGTACACCTGCTCATCGTCTTTTGGGGGCACCAAAGCCACATGGGTCCCATCAATGGCACCAATGATGTTGGGGATATGTCCAAGGGCATAGAAATCACCCTTCACTGTAGGCAAATCACCCTCCTCTGGGAAAATGATGTAGCTCCGCATGAGTTTCATCAGGGCAGACAACACTCTGGACAAAATCTTGGAAAACATAGGCTGAGACATTCCAGATGACATGGCCACTGTTGTCTGGAATGACCCACTTGCCAAAAAATGGAGGACTGACAGAACCTGCACCAGAGGGGGAATGCCTGTGGGTTGGCGGATGGGGGACATCAGGGCTGGCTCCAGCTGGGCACACAGTTCATGTATAGTGGCACGGTCAAGTCTGTAGCGTAGTATTATATGGCGTTCTTCCATTGTCGACAGGTCCACCAGCGGACGGTACACGCGAGGATTCATCCTTCTCCTCGGAAGTCCCAGCGGACGGTGCCTAGGAAGGACAACATGGAGCACCGAGTCAGGCAAACCACAGGTACGTTCACACAGCTTGCACAGTTAAAGAATCGCAATGCATTGAAAGGCGTGTATGTGTGGCAATGCAAGGCCTAGGCCTGTGTGACGCAGTCAAATTTAAGCCATGTGGGCCCTTGAAATGGCGGCTGCCTGACCTGTGAAGTGGGACAATGGGATGTGAGGTCAATGCGCTGGCGTGGCACACCGTGGCGGTAGGCGGTTGAAGACCGCTGTACGAAGTCGTATTGGTTAACATTGAACCCTATGGGATTCAGGAGCCAATGACGATGTGCGCCGGCGGTCGCGGTACGCACCGCCGCGGTACGCACCGCCGCGGGCGTGACCGCCATTTTCTATCTGATTAATCACTCGAGACCTGATCATCCACAGGAGAGGACCTATACTGCAAGTGCTGCTGTGAACTCGGTCTGGAAGTGACAATGGCTGCTGCGACTGGGGAAAGGGCCCCTGCCTTCACGTCTGAAGAGTTGGAGAAACTTGTGGATGGGGTCCTCCCCCAGTATGCGCTACTCTACGGTCCTCCAGACCAACAGGTGAGTACACTGAGTGCTCCTTGAATGGTCTATGCCTGTGTGGAGTGGGGTGGCTGTCAGTTGGTGGGGTGGGGAGAAAATGAGGAGTGCAACGCACGACAGATGTGAGAATGGGCCACATGGCAAGGTTGGGGAGGGGGGGGCATTTACTCCATACATGCAGAAATGTGACGTTTTCTCTTTCCCACCCTGTACATGTCAAACAGGTGAGCGCCCATCAGAAAATCGATATTTGGCGTGCCATCGCCAAGGAAGTCCGGGCCCTGGGGGTCTACACCAGACGGGGCACCCACTGTCGGAAGAGGTGGGAGGACATCCGCCGCGGAACCCGTAAGACCGCAGAGACACTGCTGGGGATGGCCTCCCGACCTAGGAGGGGTGCCAGTCGTACCCTGACCCCCCTGATGTCCCGGATCCTGGCGGTGGCCTACCCTGAGTTGGATGGGCGCTTGAGGACAGCACAGCAGACACAAGGGGGTGAGTATCAGCACATTCTGCTATCCTTACGCGCAGTTGAGGCGTCTGGGTGGGGGAGGAGGCCTGTGTGTGACAGTAGGCCAGGGCGCTTTCCGTAGTGTAGTCCCGTCCCTTAGACATGGCCCTGTGCCCCCGCCCCCCACCTCTGTAGGGTGCCAAGTGCAGCTATCCATGGTCCTCCATCACCCATGTGAGCGTCTGTTGTCCCTAGACCTGTTGGCCTAGTCAGAAGTACTGAGTAGTATACCCCAAGTTCGCGGCTTAGTGCACGAGGCACCTGTGTCTGTCCTCTCCGCCAAAGGTATTGACAAGGCATACACTCAACGTTGTTTTATTTCTCCCCCCACCCTTATTCTTTGTTTTCTTGTGCATTAGCATCATCAGGCGGAGGAGAATTGGCGTCGGAGCACGAGGGAGCTGCAGGTCACCAGGCCCCGGTGGGCACTGACACAGACACCGAGGGCACCAGTGATCCGGAGGGCGAGGGGAGCACCACAACGGGGGCCGGTGGAGACACCAGCGACACGGACACGTCCTCGTTTGGGAGCTCCCTAGCGGGGGCGGCAACATCTGTGCCCCCCGCAACAACAGGTACAGCCGCCACCCAGCGCACCAGCACCGCCCTCCCAGCAGCCCCCCAGTCTTCGCTCCGTGCCCGTTCGCCCAGGAAGGCGCGCGTCTCCTTCGCCCCAGGCACCTCAGCCCCTGCCTCTGTTACCCCTGCTGCCCTCAGTGCGGAGCTCATTGACCTGGTGAGGACGCTCATTGTTGGGCAGACTACCCTTTTGAATGCCATCCAGGGGGTGCAAAGGGAGGTGCAACAGAGCAATGCCTACCTGGAGGGCATTCATTCGGGTCAGGCTGCCCATCAACGAGCGTTCACTTCTCTGGCCTCAGCACTGACGGCAGCCATTGTCCCTGTCTCCAGTCTCCCTCTTCTAACTGCCTCCACCCTTTCTCTGTCTCCTGTTCCTCAGCCTATCCCATCCACACCATCAGACCAGCCTGCACACACCTCAACACCCAAGGCCAGCTCATCCAAACATAAGCACCACAGAACACACAAGCATTCACCCAAGCAACACCCAGATGCAGACATACCAACATTCACTACCACCTCTGTGTCCCCCACCTCCTCGTCTCCCTCCTCCCTCCCTGTGACGTCTACACTCACACCTGCGTGCACACCAACATCAGCCAGTTCTTCCATCACCAGCACACCCTCCACTACAGTCCTCACACGTGCAGTCACCACCCCCACTGCCATCTACACGTCCCCTGTGTCCTCTCCCACTGTGTCTGTCACCCCCTCTTCCAAGACACATAAACGCAGGCAGCCACCCAAGCAACAGCCAACCACCTCACGACAGCCTACGTCCCAGTCACCTGCACCCAAGGACAGCACACCTGACTCTCCTACAACCACATCCTCTTCCTCCACTTCTATCACCACTACTCCTACCCTTTACCTTGGTCCAAAGAAATATTACCTCTCCAATCTTAACCTCTTTCCCTCCCCTGACCCACCCCCTCCATCTGGGAAAAGTCCCAAAGGCACCTCAGCCACCACCAGCCCAGCTGCTAAGGTACAAGTGGTGCATGGATTATGGAACCCACCCTTTGGCGGCAGTGACACTTCACTGAGCAGCAAGGGGACTGCCAGCCCCCCCCCAGGCAAGAGGACCCGGAAAGTGAAGGGCTGCCGTGAGCGGACTGAGACGGCTGCCCCCAAGGGGGTAACTCCGGCCACTTCACCTGCCACAACAGCCAGGGGAGGCAAGGGCCCGAGAGCCCCATCTAAGGAGCGGAAGGGCAGCAGGGCGGAGAGGCCAGCCAGCAGGAGCGCGGAGCAGGAGGGCCCCATACGCCCCATCCCGCCTGCAAGGGACGACACCAAAGGGCCCAGGACTCTGTCTCCGAAGGGGCCTGACACTGCACGTTCGGAGGGCGAGTGAGCAGGTTGTCAAGGCCAGGTCTGACTCCCTACACTGACTGGAAGAGCACTGCTGAACAGGGCCCCGCCATGAAGACAAGCACCGCTGAACAGGGCCCCGCCGTGCAGAAGAGCACCGCTGAACAGGGCCCCGCCGCGCAGAAGAGCACCGCTGAACAGGGCCCCGCCATGAAGACAAGCACCGCTGAACAGGGCCCCGCCGTGCAGAAGAGCACCGCTAAACAGGGCCCCGCCATGAAGACAAGCACCGCTGAGCAGGGCCCCGCCGTGCAGAGGAGCACCGCTGAACAGGGCCCGCCATGAAGACAAGCACCGCTGAACAGGGCCCCGCCGTGCAGAAGAGCACCGCTGAACAGGGCCCCGCCATGAAGACAAGCACCGCTGAACAGGGCCCCGCCGTGCAGAGGAGAACCGCTGAACAGGGCCCCGCCATGAAGACAAGCACCGCTGAACAGGGCCCCGCCGTGTAGAAGAACACCGCTGAACAGGGCCCTGCCATGAAGACAAGCACCGCTGAACAGGGCCCCGCCGTGCAGAGGAGCACTGCTGAACAGGGCCCCGCCATGAAGACAAGCACCGCTGAACAGGGCCCCGCCGTGCAGAAGAGCACCGCTGAACAGGGCCCCGCCGTGCAGAAGAGCACCGCTGAACAGGGCCCCGCCATGAAGACAAGCACCGCTGAACAGGGCCCCGCCGTCTCAAGCACCGCTCCGCTGGGCCCTTCCTGTCAAGCACCGCTCCGCTGGGCCCCGCCGTCTCAAGCACCGCTCCGCTGGGCCCTTCCTGTCAAGCACCGCTCCGCTGGGCCCCGCCGCCTCACGCACCGCTCCGCTGGGCCCTTCCTGTCAAGCACCGCTCCGCTGGGCCCCGCCGTCTCAAGCACCGCTCCGCTGGGCCCTTCCTGTCAAGCACCGCTCCGCTGGGCCACGCCGTCTCAAGCACCGCTCCGCTGGGCCCTTCCTGTCAAGCACCGCTCCGCTGGGCCCTGCCGTCTCACGCACCGCTCCGCTGGGCCCTTCCTGTCAAGCACCACTCCGCTGGGCCCCTCCGTCTCACGCACCGCTCCGCTGGGCCCTTCCTGTCAAGCACCGCTCCGCTGGGCCACGCCATCTCAAGCACCGCTCCGCTGGGCCCTTCCTGTCAAGCACCGCTCCGCTGGGCCCCGCCGTCTCACGCACCTCTCCGCTGGGCCCTTCCTGTCAAGCACCGCTCCGCTGGGCCCCGCCGTCTCAAGCACCGCTCCGCTGGGCCCTTCCTGTCAAGCACCGCTCCGCTGGGCCACGCCGTCTCAAGCACCGCTCCGCTGGGCCCTTCCTGTCAAGCACCGCTCCGCTGGGCCACGCCGTCTCACGCACCGCTCCGCTGGGCCCTTCCTGTCAAGCACCGCTCCGCTGGGCCCCGCCGTCTCAAGCACCGCTCCGCTGGGCCCTTCCTGTCAAGCACCGCTCCGCTGGGCCACGCCGTCTCACGCACCGCTCCGCTGGGCCCTTCCTGTCAAGCACCGCTCCGCTGGGCCCCGCCGTCTCAAGCACCGCTCCGCTGGGCCCTTCCTGTCAAGCACTGTTCACGGTTCACTGTGCCCACCATGCATCCTCCATGACCAGTGGACTCTGTTATCCACCTGATGGACTGTGGCTTTGCACTCCCCAGGATGGCACAGTGGGCAAGCCACCCACTGTAGAGACTTTGAGAGACTGTGGCTTTGCACTCCCAGGATATGTCAGTGGGGATGGTGGGCCCTTCGTGGATCTGGCGTCGTGGACTCATGTGGCTGTGGTGCCCCCCCCTTCCCTTCCCCCTGAGGTGCCTGTAGTTTTGTCACCAGATGCCCCTGCAGTGTTCTCTCCAAAGGACTCAGGTCTCCTGTGTGGGCTTTGCCCTTGTTTCGCTACACTTTGGCCCACGGACATGATGAATTCGTAAGATGTGCAGGACTACTTGCTTCAGTTATCCACTGCTGTGTAAATACTTTTTTTAAATGAAATATTTTTTGATGGTTGAATAAGACTTTTCTGAAGCTATTTTGTACATAAATATTTATTCTCAATTTGGTTATGTCATTGTATTTTTTACGGGTGTTTGGGTGGTGTCACTGTGAGTTGTTGCTCTGCATTGGTGTGTACATCTTGGGGGGGGGGGGTGGGGGTCGCATATGTGTGTGCCTGTAACCTTTCCTCCCCCCCCTCCCGTGTGTCGTAGGTGCAGTACTCACCGTTGTCATCTGCGCCGGACTTCGTACTCGTGGTAGATGAGAAGGTAGACGAGAGCAGGTAGGATGTTTAATTCGGGTTCCATGCTGTCCTCCGTACTCGTGGAGTGCGTAGAGGTGAGCGTTTTCCCGTTCGTAGTCTGTTTCCGCCGTGTTTTTATCGGCGGTGCTCCCGCCCCGGAAAAGGTGGCGGATTGGTGAGTTGTGATAGTGTGGGCGGTACATTGTCTGCCGCCTGGCTGTTGGCGGTGACCGCCGCGCTGTTTGTCGGTCCCGCCGTGGCGGTCGGAGTGTTAAAGTGGCGGGCTGTGTTGGCGGTTCCCGCCAGGGTCAGAATTCCATTTTTTGGACCGCCGGCCTGTTGGCGGTTTGGCCACCGCTTTATCACCGACTGCCAGGGTTAGAATCACCCCCTATGTGTCTTATCAGTACCTACAGTATTGACTTAACATTTACACTGTGTACTGATGATGGTCTTGTGGTTCTGGAGGGGGCTTGGGGCCCAGTGTGCTTCATCCTGGCAAGGACTGGGTGAGTGGATGCATTTCTCCACTGGTTCTGGAGGGGGCTTGGTGCCCAGTGTGCTTCATCCTGCCAAGGACTAGGTGAGTGGATGTATTTCTCCACTGGTTCTGGAGGGGGCTTGGTGCCCAGTGATGCTGCACCGGGGTGTGGCAGTTGACATCCTCTCACCTGGGTGTCTTAGCCACGCGATGTACCTGGAACAGATAGCATGATACTCCATGGAGACAGACCCACACTCCATCCTGCGGCGACTTAGGCTGCCAATTGCTGGTTCGTGTCAGTGCTGGAGGTGGTGTGTCAAGAGGCGGGTCCAGGATGTCACCTGCAGATTCTGACGGCGGCCCACTGGGGATGGGGCTGACATCCGACAGAGTGGCATCTGCTGTGCCCGTGGCAGTGCTGATGGTGGTGCAATTGGCGGTGGCTGCGGCGGAGATGCTGCCAGTGCTGCCTGTGGTGCAAGTGACTGTTTTAGTGGATGGAGACACCATACCATTTCCGGCAGCCTCGGATGGCTGATCCTTCGGGAGGATGCTGAAGCCTGACGTTGGTTGTGGCAGCGGCGATGCAGGTAGAGGTCGGAGCAGAGGTGGTGACTATGGTGCATGTGGCTGGTATCCCTGATGATATGGTGGTCACCAGACCCTCACCAGGAGACATCGTGCCCTGAGGTGGCATGCCCTTTCCCCATCTAGACAGTCGCTGCAAGGACCTTGGCACTGTCCAGTCGGTGTTTGGGCAAGGCCTTACTGGGTGGGTGGTGTGACTGCCCCCTGCTGGAAGCCGGCCCCTTATTGACCTTTGCCGGTGGTCAAATAGGATGGTCCTTCTTTTCTGTTGGTGGCACACTGGAAGCTCTGACGGGTGTCCCCTTAGATCGTACTGGACTAGCAGGGACCACAGCGGATGCAGATTTGGTGGCTGAGGTGTTGGTCTGGGATCTGGCCATCCTGGCCCTAGGGGAAGGACGGGGGAGGTTAATGTTACCTAGGAAAAGTTTTTTAGACACACTGGGACGGGAAGATGGAGTGGGTGTGGGAGTGGAGGAAGAAGTAGTGGTTGTAGGAGGTGTAGGTCTGCTGAGGTTGGGTGAAGGTGCATGGGCTGGAGTTTATTGTGAGGTGGATGGCTGTTGAGTGGGTGTGTGCCTGCGTTTGTGTACTTTGGGAGGAGGGCTCACAGACACACTAGGAGAGGACACAGGGGACTTGTGAATGGTAGTGGGAGTGGTGATTGAATGTGAGCGGTGTGTAGTGATGGGCATGCTGGTGATTGAGGCAGTGGCTGATGATGTAGTGTATGCAGGTGTGAGTGGAGACAAGACAGGGAGGGAGGTGGAGGACGAGGAGGAGGGGGACACAGTGGAGGCAGTGGATGCTGGTGTGTCTGCATGGGGATGGTGCTTATGTGAGTGCCTGTGAGATGAAGTGTGGTGCTTGTGTTTGCCTGAGCCACATCTGTTTATTGATTTGGGTGAATGCTGGTCTGAAGGTGTGCTTGGGATAGGCTGGGGTTGAGGGGATTGGGACTGGGTAGAGGAAGTTGGAGGGGGGAGGCTAGAGACAGGGACAATGGCTGCCATTGGTGTGGAGGCCAGAGCCTGAAATGCTCTCTGTTGGGCCGCCACGCCAGAGTGAATGCCCTCCAGGTATAAATTTGTTTGTTGCAAATGCCTCTCGACACCCTGGATAGCATTCAGAATGGTTGACTGCCCAACAGTGAGGGATCTCAGGATGTCAATAGCCTACTCACTGAGGGCAGCAGGGCTGACAGGGCAGGGCCTGAGGTGCCTGGGGTGAAGGAGATGCCCACCTACCTGGGTGAGCATGCAGGGAAACACGCTGAGGGGCTGCTCGGAGGGTGGTGCTGGTAGGTGGAGTGGCGGCTGTACCTGTTGTTGGGGTGGGCATAGAGGTGTCCACCACTGCCAGGGAGCTTCCATCAGAGGAGGAGTCGATGTCTGTAGTGTCCCCTCCTGTCTCCGTCGTGGTGCTCCCCTCGCCCTCTGTCCCACTGGTGGATTCGGCCTCCAGGCCCATGTGGGATGCAGCTCTCTCCATCACCGGTGCCTCTGCTCCTCCGCCAGATGATGATAATGCACACAAGGACAGGGTGACAAAACAAAAAGGGGGTAGAGAGACAGAGAATACACTTGGTCAATCCCAGCAACAACACTACCGTTGGCATACACAACACACAGGGAGCTGCTCCATGCACTAGGGCACGCACTACCAGTTACAATGCTAGTCACCAGCCCGTGGGGGACATAGCATTATGCCATCAGCTGCACACCTGAAACCCACAGGACCCTGCCCAGTAGTAGATGCCCGCTAACACCATTGGGGTTGGAGTGCTTCAGAGTCTGTCCAACAAGAGACCTACCCTGCCATGTTCGCCCTGGCCTAGGGGCACCCACAGTCCACATCCCCACCCAGGTGAAACCGTAACGCGTGCAAACTCATGAATCAGAATTTGTACCCCCTTGTGGCTGCTGCAATGCCCTCAAGCGCCCATCCAACTCCGGATAGGCCACCGCCAGGATGCAGAACATTAGAGGGGTCAGGGTACGACGGGCACCCCTTCCTCGTTGGGAGGCCAGCCCCAGCTGGGCCTCCGCAGTCTTCCTTTCCCAGCAGTGCAGGTCCTCCCACCGTTTGCGGCAGTGGGTGCTCCGCCTTTCAAACACCCCTAGGGTCCGCACCTCCTTGGCGATGGCACGCCAAATACCCTTTTTCTGATGGGCGCTGACCTGCACGGAAAATACAGCAGAAAAGGGATTAGTAATACCGTCCGGACCGTCACACTCATGGCCCACCATATCCGTCCCATCCACTAACGCACATACATTGACCACCATACATGCAGCACTCTGCCCAGGACACCTCAGCCCCCCCCCCCCACATGTGGCTTACACACACAGCACTCCATAATTAATGGCCCACGCATCATGCTGTTTGTCTGGAGGACCATAGAGTAAAGTGTACTGGGGTAGGATTCCATCCACAAGTCTCCCCAACTCCTCCGCAGTGAAGGCAGGGGCCCTTTCTCCAGACACATGAGCCATTGTCGCTTCCAGACACAGGTCACAGCAGCATTTGCAGTGTAGGGGGTTGTAACCGCCGTGCGGCCGCCAATGCGGCTGCACTCCCGCGGTGCCCATAATAACATCCCCGCTGGGCAGAAACAGAGTGTCCACCCGCCGGCCCAGCGGGGATGTGGGCCGCAACATGGGAGCCGGCTCCAAATGGAGCCGGCGGTGTTGCGGCCGTGCGACGGGTGCAGTTGCACCAGTTGCGCTTGCAGACAGTGAAAAGCTGCACGGGGCCCTGTCAAGGGGCCCCTGCACTGCCCATGCCAGTGCCAGGCCCGCGACTCCCCGTACCACCAGCCTTTTTCTGGCGGTTCAAACCGCCAGGAAAAAGCTGGTGGTAGGGGGATTCGTAATCCCCTGGGCAGCGCTGCAAGCAGCGCTGCTCTGGCGGATTGTCACCGCAAGGGCAAATGTGGCGGGAAACCGCCGGCCCCGGTGGTGTGTCCGCGGCACTACCGCCGCGGTCGTAATCCCCTCTGAAGCACCGCCAGCCTGTTGGCAGTGCTTCAGCCACAACAGCCCTGGCAGTCTTGGACCGCCAGGGTTGTAATGAGAGCCTAGGTCCTCTCCTGTTGAGGGTCAGGTAGCAAGTGAGTGAATAGATAGAAAATGGTGGTCACGTCCGCGGTGGTGCGTACTGTCACCACCGGCGTACATCGCCATTGGCTCCTGGAACCCATAGGGCCCAATGATAACCAATGCGAAGTTGCGCGGCGGTCATCGACCGCCTACCGCAGCTGCGCACAACGCCAACGGAATTACCTCATTTCCACTTGTCCCTCCTCAGACGTCAGGCAACCGCCATTTCAGGGGGGCACAGGTGATGGCACCCAACTGCGTCACAGCAGACATTGGCACATCAACTGACTCGGATTCACATACTGGTTCTGTAAATGAAGAGATGCATCATTATTGTAAGAGATGTGTGAATATGACCCTCTTCTCACTGTTTTCCTCCCAAGGCTTCAACCGCCGAGGATGAATATGAGATGGAGACATCCTCCAGTGTACAGACCCCTGGTGGACCTTGCGACAATGGAGGACAGACACATTATCCTAACCTACAGACTTGATCGAACCACAATCCAAGAACTGTGTGCCCAATTGGAGCCAGACCTGATGTCAGCTATCCGCCAGCCCACAGGTATTCCCCCCCTAGTGCAGGTCCTGTCAGCGCTCCTTTTCCTTGAAAGTGGCCAAACAACAGTGGCCATGGCATCAGGGATGTCACAGCCTATGTTCTCAAACGTGTTGACCAGAGCGTTGTCTGCCCTGCTGAAACACATGCGCAGCTACATCGTATTCCCCCGGTGGAGGATTTGGCCACATTGAAAGCTTACTTTTATGCCCTGGGACATATCCCCAACATCATTGGTGCCATTGATGGTACACATGTAGCATTTGTCCCCCCCTCCCGGAGAAATGAACAGGTGTTCAGGAATAGAAAAAGCTATCACTCCCTGAATGTGCAGATGGTCTGTTTGGCGGACCAGTACATCTTCCATGTGAATGCCAAGTATCCTGGCTCTGTGCATGACGCCTTTATCTTGAGGAATAGCAGCATCCCATATGTGATGGCTCAACTCCGGAGGCACCGGGTGTGGCTAATAGGTGAGCCCAAGGTCCCCACCCAGTAGATGTTCATGTCTGGGTATGGGGTTGTCCCTAAGGGTTAGTGTGTGTGTCTAACAGTTGTCCCTCAATATTTGAAGGTGACTCTGGTTACTGCAACCTCTCATGGCTACTGACCCCAGTGAGGAATGCCAGGACAAGGGCAGAGGAACATTACAATGAGGCACATGGGTGAACAAGGAGGGTTATTGTGAGAACCTTCGGCCTCCTGAAGACCAGGTTCCGGTGCCTCCATCTGACAGGTGGATCCCTGTACTACTCACCCAAGAAGGTGTGCCAGTTCATCGTTGCATGTTGCACAACCTGGCCTTGAGACGCCAGGTGCCTTTTGTGCAGGAGGATGAGCCTGGAGACAGTCTTGTGGCAGTGGTGGAGCCTGAGGACAGTGAGGAAGAGGAGCAGAGGATGAAGATGTGGACAGCAGAAGTACTATCATACAGCAGTACTTCCAGTGACACAGGTAAGACACAGTAACTACACTTTACATTTTAGTTTCCTGTTGGACATTGTACATGGCAGCCTGATTTCCCTATGTCTATGTCCGCTTACTGTACCCGTTGGCATCTCTATTTTCAGATCTCTTTGCCCCACTCTGGCTCCTGGTGTGTTTACTGCTGCCCACTACAGGTCATACCAGTGTATATATAAGATATATATGAATTGCACTGTTTTCAGATTGTTTTACTAATACATATTTCAATCAATTGACAAACTCCAGATTTGTATTTGTTCCAAGGGCGTTTATTTAGGTGCTAATAAGTAGAGGGGGTTGTGCAATGGGCTGGGGTGATGGTGGAGGAATGTCCAGGTAGAGTCCAGTCTCTTGGTGTCACAGGTGCATTGTCTAATGGGGCATAGGAAGGGAAGCAATGTCAGTTCAAGGTGGACAGGGTGACAGAGTGGGACACAAGGGTGACAATCAGGAGAGTCCTATTTCCTGGCGGGGGTCTCGGCAATGTTCTCTGGCTTCTGCCTGGATCACAGGGACCGTTTGCGGGGTGGTTTTCCTTCTGCAGGGGGTGAGGTGCTGGTGGCCTGTTGTTCCAGTGGCAGGCCTCCTGTCCACTAGCGCCGGCAGAGGTGGAGGGCTGTTCATTGGTGTGGCTAGTGTCAGGGGCCCGTTGTTGTGCCACTGCCTCCCTCATGGTGTTGGCCATGTCAGCCAGCACCCCTGCAATGGAGACCAGGATGGTGTGGATGCGTTTGAGGTCCTCCCTGATCCCCAGGTATTGTCCTTCCTGCAGCCATTGGGTCTCCTACAACTTGGCCAGTATCTGGCTCAAGGTCTCCTGGGAATGTTGGTATGCTCCCAGGATCCCTGCAAGTGCCTCGTGGAGAGTGGGTTCCCAGGACATGTCCTCCCCCTGTCGCACAACAGTCCTCCCAGCTTCCCAGTTGTCCTGTGCTTCTGTCCCCTGAACCGTGTGCCCACTGCCACTGACCCCAGGTCCCTGATTGTCTTGGGTTTGTGGGGTTGCCTGGGGTCCCTGTAGTGGTGGACACACTGCTGATTGATGTGTCTTGGGTACAGTGGTATGGGCCCGCTGTGTGGGTGCTGGTGTTTCCTGAGGGGTGTGGTGGTATGAGACAGTGGTGGTATGAGACAGTGGCAGGGTAACCGACTGTCCAGAGGTCCCTGATGGGCCAGGTTGGTCATTGTGAGCCAGCCAGGTGTGCAGAGCTGCTTTCACCACTGTGGGCCTCTTCTGTGGGGTGACTGGATGTTGGTGGCACCTCCTCTCCGGTGACATTAAGTGGGGGTCCTGTGGGGATGAAAACGCAGTGTTATTGGATCTGCAAGTGCCATCTTGTGCATGGGTGTGTTTCCCAGTATGGTTGTGATTGCCCTGACAGCTTTGCCCTGTGTGCGTGATGATTTTGTGGGCTAGGTGACTCTCTCTAATGGGCATGCTGTGGTGATGGGTGTCCATTCCGGTCTGTGATGGGGGTTTATTAATTGGTGCAGCATGCAGGGCTTGGTATTGGGATGGGTGGGTTGTGATAGTGGGTGAGGGTAGGGGTAGGAGTTTGTGATGGCATGCAGTTAGGGTGGGGGATATAGTAGTAAAGATTTGACTTACCAGAGTCCAGTCCTCCCTCTACTCCTGCGAGGCCCTCAGGATGCATGATCGCCAAGACTTGCTCCTCCCATGTTGTTAGTTGTGGGGTAGGAGGTGGGGGTCCACCGCCTGTCCTCTGTACTGCTATCTGGTGTCTTGCAACCATGGAACGCACCTTCCGCCGTAGGTCGTTCCACTTCTTCCTGATGTCATCCCTTGTTCTGGGGTGCTGTCCCACGGCGTTGACCCTGTCCACGACTCTCCGCCATAGCTCCATCTTCCTTGCAATGGACGTCTGCTTCACCTGTGACCCGAATAGCCGTGGCTCTACCCGGATGATTTCCTCCACCATGACCCTTAGCTCCTTCTCTGAGAACCTGGGGTGTCTTTGTGGTGCCATGGGTGTAGTGTGAGTGGTGTGTGTGAGGGTGTGTGGGGTGATGTGTTGGGGTGTGTGCTGTGAGGTGCGTGGATGGTGTATGGGTGATGGTGTTCTGTGGCTCAGATTGAGTGGGTGCTCCTGGCTTGTCTCTCTCTCTGTTCACAATCTTTTTTTTCATTGAAAGGGTTGTGGGTAATGTGGGTGTGTGTTTTATAGTGGTGTGGGTGTATTGGTGTGGTGTGTGCATGTGTGTCAGGTGTGTGTAGTTTGAATTCTCCAATGCGGTGTAGTTTTGTTAGTGTGTGTGTATTTTGAGTGCGGCGGTGTATACCGCCAATTGTTTACCACGGTTGAAAGACCGCCGCAGTGATTCGTAGGTCCTGATACTGTGGGTGTATTCCTGTTGGCGTAACGGTGTGGATTTTGGTACCGCCGGTTTATCACTGACCTTTGGTCTGGCGGACTTGTGTGGGTGTCTGTATAGTGGTGGATTTCTCTGTGTGGGTTATAATACCTGTAGCGGTATACCACCGCGGTCACGTTATGTTGGTGGCCGGCAGCACGGCGGTAGGTGGCATTTACCGCCAAGGTTCTAATGAGGGCCATAATCTCTGAAATAGAGAAACATTTTGTTACTTCCTCAGGGTGTTCAGAGCAAGCTGGGCAGACTCTCGTCATGTCTTGGCTCAACATTCAGGTATTGTTACAACAGACAGTGCGGGTAAACTGTGACAACAATGGTTACGTTCAACAACCTTAGCAGCTGTCAAAGAACACTTTAGTCACCTTTCTGAAGAAGTCAATTTACAAGATTTTGTGTTGGGACCCAGGAAACCATGCTCAATACACTTCCTGTATGACATATATAACGAGATTTGACTACTCTCCCCGCTGGAAGTTGCTGCACGGTTCGGCCAGATTAATAGGGAAAATACAGAGAAGGTTTTATCTGTTGCTGATAATGGAATGACAATTTGTCTAATAGAATGTACACCTTAAGTAATAAAGTGTCATTTGCAATTGATATTATTCAGAATGACATAATTGTTACAACATGGACAGAGCCAGCTGCATTTCATCATGCAGTTAAGTTAGACACTGCAGATTCTCAAAAGTGGTCACGTTGTTTGGAAGCAAGTTAATGGTACCAAAAGGTTTGTTGCTTTTAATTTATCCTGTCAGCAAAAGATAATTACTAAAAGAGAAGCTAGTTAAATCATGCTTAACATTTAGAAGCTGAAAAAATTACCTTTTACTGTAGCAGAAATCCCCTCACCAGTATGGTTGCATAGGCAGATTTGAGCAACTAGGAGACAGTCACATACATGAAGTATGGGAGTTGCCTTTTAATTACAAGTGTCTGAACAGCAAAACTAAGGCCTTTCTTAGCGGAAGCAAATGTGAGACTACTGTTAATCATTCTATAATCTCCAAGCAGGTGTCCTTGGACGGCCTTTGCAAAGCGGAGGTTGCAAATTTGGCATGCTATCCGAACAGTACTCCTGTCTCCTTGAGTCATCCAGTATTTCAAATACTTTCCAGTGGAAGCTATGTGGTTCTGAACAGTCAAAATTGTTTTGGAATGTAGCCAGAAATCGCTAATGTGTTTTTAGTAACTCAAATGGTAACTTGTTGCAACCATGTTTTATTCCCCCCGCCACAAGAGATAAAAGTGGCAGGCTTGTGACCCTACGTTGCTACTTCTAATGTCAATTTTGACACACTGAGCAGAGTAAAGGTGCTATTGCTTCAAAAACATGTGGCTCTGACATCAGGCAAAGAGACCTACGATCTCCAGATATCAAGGTCATCAGCTGATATACAGTTCCTATTAAATATCAACTTCCTCAAACATTTTGGAGAATTGGTGAGAAGAACTTTTAATGCATCAAATACTGCAGGGATTGTGCACTTTTTTAAGGCTGTTGGTTCTGGATTTGTCAGCACCTTCCACACCGTGTTTGTCATACCTTCAGTCATAAGTTCACTCTTTTCAAATGTCTTTGGTGGATTCCCTATAACTTTGGCATTGATTGGCAGAATTGTGCTGCTGCTGTTTTTGATATGCAGAAGCTGTTCTATGTCATCAAAGGGGAGTGATGGAGCTACCACAAGCCCAGCAGTGTCGTGAACGCATGATGAAGTATTTTGGAGCTTCCTTCCTTGGGGAGATGGAGCTAGATTGGTCATTGACATTCCCACCAGTTCTGACGTATGTCCAGCTGGTCTTCCATTCCATCTGGTGCCTCTTCGAATGTGCACCCATAGTGTGCCTTGCCATGCAGCCTGCACCTCCTGTGGACAAGGATTTGTTAATGTTCTTGTTGAGGGTTCAATCTTAGACATGCCTCACAAGACTGTGGTTGATTTGTGAGGCATCTTATGATCCACTGCTTGTGGAACTACTGGCTTCAATGATATCTGCACAATGGACAGTGCTACCTTAGCAGTTCATTCTGCGCCAGAGGCTTCTGCACCCTTCTGCTCTATGGATCCCTCTGCTAATACATTGACCAACTTGTTGCCTGTCGAAGTGGAGTCCTTTTTAGTCCATAATTACTGTTAAAATTTGATCATTGGCTTTTTCAAAGTATAAAATGTGACACCAAATTGCCTTTTGGTGTTTGGCCCAGCACTGAAACTCCATGTTTGTTGTTGGGGTCAAAGATTCCCTCTTTTGGCCAGGGGAATGTGTGTGCCTAGGTGTGTGCGTGACACTCATGGTAGAACTTGTAAAGCTTTTTAGCCTGTGTGGGAAATTTATTCTGCATGTGTTTTAGCAGTGTATCCATGATAAATTTGGGCAGATCTTTAGGAGATTGTTACTTCTAGCTTCTATATTTTTAGGGGATTTTAGTTTTTTTCTGTTTTTTAGAGAATTCCAAGTTTTTACTCTGGAGGTGGGGGATTATGTACACTGGGTTTACTAAACCTATTCTGGTAGTGGGTAATCTATACATGGGTTACTAGATCAAATGAGCTCAATGTTATTCACAGAAGCATCAAAATAAACATTTACAGACCCAAACATCAATGCATATGAAGAACCACAACCTAGAATAAAGTGCAGATGTGAACCCAAAACAACTTGAAATTTGGCATCAAAATAGCGAGCATTACTTTGGCATCAAATAACAATTGGTAAGAATCAGCAATATTTTAATTGCATAGTAAGTTATCAACAAAACACATTACTTCATGTAAAACACAATTACATAAAATTGCCAATACAGTGCATTGAGTCACCAACAGCACAATACTCAAGATTAGACACAGTCATATTAATTCACCAGCATTGCAATATAAAAAAAACACCCTTTCAACTGGCATGAAGTAAAACTGATAAGGCACAAAATAAAAAATAAAAGGGATCAGCCTGTCAGAAATAACTTAGGGGGTTATTACAACTTTGGAGGAGGTGTTAATCCATCCCAAAAGTGACGGTAAAGTGACGGATATACCACCAGCCGTATTACGAGTCCATTATATCCTATGGAACTCGTAATACGTCTGGTGGTTTATCCGTCACTTTACCGTCACTTTTGGGACAGATTAACACCTCCTCCAAAGTTGTAATAACCCCCTTAGCTCGCTCCTAGAGCAGGGGAAGCTATGCGTAGTGCTCGGGACTAAGTGAGCCTGATAATCTTGTCGATATCAGTTCTGGGGTAAGGATAACAATAATTTATGTGGAGAAAGAAAGGGATACCTTCAACAACCATATGCCCTTCTTGGCCAGACACAAGCTATGCCTAATCTCCTGGATCCCCATCTCTCTTGTTCCCTAATGTCTGAATTACACTCTATGTCACACCCAGGCATTCTGCGTACCATCTGTGTGATGCCCAGAGGTCCAAGCGAACACACCTCTCCCTTCTTTCAGATACTAGCAGTGGTAAGCAACATGTAGCACTGAGAAAACCTGTTTAGCCTAGTAAGATCAAAGCGTGGGCCCTATATTACACCCAGAGCCTATACACACCATTTGTGTCACGTCCAATGGTCCATGCGAAAGACACCTCTTACCACAGAGGTGTTGACCCTTTGTCACAATCAGGGCCTTATGCATACCATCTCCCATACATGCCCAGTGGTCCAAGCGATCAGCAACGCAAAACTAACAAACACCCCAAAAAAACAATATTTACTTTCCTGATGCTGATGATCAACCAAGGTGACTTCCACAAACTATGCGAAGATGCCCTTTCCTAGTTTGCCACACGCCAAATGCTAGGGCTAAGGATCTGATGTAGTCTCTTCCCCTTCTGACGATGGCTTCAGGATGGACCTCCACCCCGCTAATTCAGCAGAACTTCCAATTAGTTGTGGCATCTGCTCACCTTTCTTGTTGGGCAAATGTGAATCTGGGTGAGGTCCCCTTCCTTTGGTCACAGTCGGGTCTGAGGAACCAACTAGCTCCTTGCTGGCTTGCCAAAATGCTGCTTAAATGATAATTTACCATAAAAAATTAAAGACAAGAGGCGTCTTGCAAAACAGGAACGGTTTGTTTAATTAAACATTAGGGCCGGGAGAGCAGTTACAAAACCGGGCTTCTTGGGACTGTCTCTCAATGAACATCAGATCGGAGTGCAATAGAACCATAAAAAGCGTTCCTTTCTTGGTAAAAATACCAACTGTAATCATGTAGTCATAAATATAGTTTCCAGACAGTAAATGCAGTTGGGCCTTAACGTGGTGCGGACACAAAGTGGGATAGTGAGTATACGTCCAGATGTCCAACCTGAGGGGCGTATGGCTGGTGCATGTGTGCTGTGTTTTGATTGGCTAAGTGTCTCTAACTACATGGGGCATCTAAATGTATGTTGTTTTGGGGAATGCATGTATCCCTCTGGCCATATGTGTTTAATTGGTGCCAATCACTGGGGACCGTTTAGGTGTTTCTGTGCTTTTCTATGGGATCTGATTTAAGCTTTCCTGTTTGTGTGTTTGCCTGCCAGATAAGTATTACCCCACCTGTGACCTATTAGGTATTAACCTCAGGCTTAAGTCTAAGAGCCTGCCTGACCCCAAACCTCTGTGCCCGGGTTGAAAGAGAACTCATGACGGGGGAATCCAATGATGGTGTTGCAACTTTGTTTGGGTATATAAATGTATTGCTGTGTGCATCAACATTGATTAATCCAATATTAACAAATATATTAGATCACACTCCTAAATATGGAGAAATTGAGAAATGCAATCAGGAACAAGTCTGACAGAAGGCTTTTTCAAACTCAAAAGTCTAAATGGACAAAGTTTAGTAGTGGGATGTTGATTAGTAAGGTAGCATAAAAACTTGTCCCTAAAACTGTGATCTACATCCAAGTCTATGGCCACAGCTACATGAGCAGTGGACTCAATTACCCCATTGATGTGTTCTACTCAGGATAGTACAAAGCCACTTTGACATTTCCATGCCTGTGGTCCTCAAATATTTTTTACCTCTCCACAGAAGCAAGTTGAACACTAGTGACTTTGACAATTATTTCAGGATATCCCTCCGTAGTGCAAACTCCTTCTAAAAACATTTTTATTGGTGGGTTCTCTTGAACAAGCATACTGGTCCCATTTAGAACGTAACTATTTAGAACACTAAGATATTTGTTGACAAACTGTAAACCAGATCCACATAATCTATGGTCACATTCTTTCAAGACTTTGGAAGAGAACCCACAGAAATTAAAGGTGTGTTCCTGCTAGCGCAGATGCCTTAATAAAAATTATTAATGAGTGTTTATGTATTTTGAATAATGAGTTTATGTAGAAAATGTAATAACGTAGAAAATAATTAACAAATTTGAAAAAGTGATCATGAAGAATGGCCACCAATGTTAATGAAATGTAGTAATCAATGATTAAATATTATGAAATGTCAAATGTATGTTAGACTAATGCAGTAATATCTCATGTTAAGGGTTATGAATTAAACTTTACTTTTATTAATTGTAGGTCTTAACTTAGCGAGTGTCTTTGCCTACTTGCCAGGCCTCATGGAAAAGCTGTATTTCTTAGAGTTTAATAAAATTGCTGACAAGAGAAGTTAAACTAAGAATGTCTGTGTGCTCATAACAGAAAGGTTTTCATGAACTAACTGCTATGAGATGATGCTCTTCTTAATGCAACATTTTATGTGTAATGTGTGTGAGACTGACTTTCCCAGGACAAGAACAATGAAGATACTGACTAGAGTAGAAAATGCAACAATATTGTTACATGGCAAGCCAGATGATGAGGACATTGTAAGACGAACCAATCAACAATATGAGAACGGAGAAATATTAGAATTCATAGATTTGGGATATCAGTTTTATTGGACAGAGTGTGAACATACAATTAACTGACAAATAGGGATTTAGGAGATAGTTTAGGTAACTTTAATATAACAGCACTGCGCAGTGAGAAGATGGACATTCTGGCTCATTCTGCCCTTGCCTTTATACAGATTCATTGCCCATTTGCTTGCTGGCCAAAAGGTTGATATTTCTTATGCGTCTTTACTAGAAACGTGCTTAACTTTAATGCTTAAAGACTTTTCCCTTATAATTCAGATGCTGAAGACTGGTGTCTTGCTGATCGACTGCTGTCCTTAGGACAAAGACTGATTCTGCTTTGCTGATCCACCCTGAGGATAGGTATATCAGACTGTGATGATTATGCATATTTAGCTTTTTCATTCTAGATAGCAACTGCGCTGTTTTGAAAGAGCCATAGTTAGATGTTTCCCAAATTTGTGTTACTAAATTGTTTTGCATGAAGTCCAACATGCTGATGCTAATCTGATGTTAGTTAAAGATCCTCACTAAGAATTATGATAAAAAGGACTAGTGCTTGGTGAATTTCTCTGCTAAACTTCATGTACTTCATTTCGTTGACAAAGTTGACTTTGCTATTGATTTGCACCATAACCTTAGAATGTGTTGTAGTTCAAGCTTTAATTAGATTGAGTTTCTTCTGCCGCTTTGGACAACCAGTATTGTTTCTGTATGTTGTTCATTTGAGATTTGAGATTAATTTACATGGCCTTAGTACTGTTAATATAGGGAAATAAACATGCTAAACATATACTCAAGGTGTGGTTATTCATGACTGAAAGATTATGGTGCGTGACAATTACTGACTCCATTAATTATTGGTGTTATTGACTATTGTGTATTAATTATTGATTATTTCCTGGATTACGTACTTGATCTATGGTAAGAATGTTTTAATTGAGAGTCAAAAGGTTCATCGACCTATTCGCGCCCCTTGTAAGTTCACTTATTTAGGTCAGACGCGCTAACAGTGATGGTAGCAGAGGATGGTTAGTCTCCTTAGGAGCTTGCCATAGTTGTCCGGTACAGAGTGATAACAGAGATGGTAAGAGACAGATTGTTCATCTATTTAGGAGCTTACCATAGATGTGGAGTACACAGTAACAGGTGTTCCCAGAAATGGTAGCAGCCTGATGAGTTGGTTCTTTGAGAGTTCATTATTATTGAGCTTTGGATTTTGTTTTTTAATGATGATAATTGGAGAGAAAATGATGTTCCCTTAAGTCCAGAAATGACTTCCCAGATACTGGATTGTGCTATTGGTTGTTTAAGGATGTTCCCGGTGTTCCAGTGATAGTGTGAGTGAAATAGGTTGCGCTTGCACAGCTTATGCAAATTACAGGTGAATTGTGAGGTTTGCGAGGATTTAGGGAGTTTGCATACTCCAAATTAAGTTGTAGTAAGAGTTTGCATATTCGGCAGTGTGAGAGTAGGGAAGTCGTCAAACTTCATATGTGTGTGGCACTTTGTGCTAAAAAATAGTCAATGTGGTTGTTGATGTATGGACCCTGAGTGGTCAAAGGCTCTGGAGTATATTGAAAAGTGTATCAGTCACTTGGTTTAGTAGGTTGATCAGGCGTGGTCAACAAGTCAGTGTGTGAATTAAAATGAGTGAAAGAAAATTTAGACTGAGATTTGGCGAGTCCTATGTGCACCAGGACAGACCCATTGATCAGTTGAGAGTAAAAATTGCAGGTCGAATTATGCTTGCGAATCTGGGAGTCAGAGAAAGAAGGAGTAGCTGTAAGTGCGGGAAGAGCCAACAGTGAAAAATCTGTAAGGTTTCTGAAGCGATTGTGTTACTTTTCGTATAGTAAACCAGCAGATTTGTTTTTGGTTTTTGTTTTTGATTAGTGCTCGCAATGTTTGCATTAGTTTTGTGTGAATTTGAATGAGGGAGGACAAGCCGCAAGACTTTCTCGCCCGCAGTATGTGGAGTGTGATGTCATTGGAGCCGTGCTGTCATAGGTCAGTTAGTGAGAAGAGGCACGCACGGATTGGCAGCCGTCCATGAGAGGCAATTGGTTGAGAACGTAGGTGAAAGGAATCTTGGGATTAAAAGTCACGTCCTGATTTGATTTTAAATGACAAAAGGTAGAAAAGATGACGTTTTTCAAAGCATTAAAAAGTGCCCTAAGGGGAAATACGCACATTACACCAGCTTACATTGTAATGGGAGAGAATGGTGTGACGCCATGTCTTTGTTAAAGCAATGGTGCAAATTGACAGAGAAAGATGGGAACTTAGCGTTTCCTACAAATGAGACGTTCAATTTGAGAGTTTTGGAGAATTTACGGCTGGTACTATATGAATCAAAGCCCCTTCCGAGACCAGCACAGTTTGAAGCATTAGTGATTTGGGAGCTAGTAACTAGACAGCAACAGAAATTGAAATTCAAGAGGAGGATGAGAAAGGCAGAAAAGACTCTATAGGAGGCTAGGTGGGATTGTGTTCATAAAGTATAGAGAATGGAGACTTTGCACTGGATTAAGTTGTTTCTGGCAATAACACAAGAGAATGAGAAGGAAGGAAAGAAAGAAAGCGACTAGGAAAACTACTAAAAGTCAGTCCGAGAGTAAGGAGACTAGAAAGCCTTCAACCATAGAGGAGGAATCAGACGATGGCGAGTTTATTACACAGTTATTGAGATATCAATGACCACCATACACAGTACATGAGAGTGGTCCGAGTACCATTGCTGATCCGACAGCCCCGACACAAGTTAATGGGACAGCGAGTCTGGTGCAGGTTAATGCTAACCTGACACAGAATGCGGTGCAAAGTGGTCTTAATGTGCTTACAACTCCTGTAGTGCAGACTCAGATGCAACCGTCACAGGTGCAGAGAATTTATCCTGATGTGCATAATATGGAAACGTCTTCGAACTTAGGGGTGCCAACAAAACAGGTCTTCCTGAGACCAATACTGATTCATACTGAGCCGACTCCGAATTTATTGTCCCAAGTACAGCCGCAGGTAATGCCAAGATTTACACCAGTGACAGGTACACAGTCAGATTTGACTCTGATGATGAATCAAAATATGGGAGTTACTGTCCCACAGAGTGTAGGTGCCAGAGCAGCCCCAGATGCTATATCACTAGCCATTACTGTTTGTCCAGCGGTACCATTATTTGCACAGAAGAAGCTGACTGTAGGTTAACAGGGAGCAATGTCCCAGAATCTAACGAGGGGAGGACACAATGAACATGTTCAGGTAGTCTCTCCTGTGGGTCAGACTTTTGATAGATCAAGATCATTTCTAGACCTTACTCCATTCTTAGCACTTCCAGATACGGTGACAGGGCCAAAAGTTTGCCAGAACTTGAATTTATTGACACCGCAGGCTCCGAATTCAGTTGTACAGCAGGTGCCCCCGATCCAAGCACGTAACATTCCATTACATGGACTGACAGCTCAGCAGTTAACTGAATGGTCAGACAAGCTAAATACCCCACAGAGTGCCACTAAAGAAGAGGAGTATTTGAATTGTGCTAGGCTAAGCATGGAAGTGGGTGAACTCATTGAATGAACTATGGGGGTGAAAAGGTTAGAATCCTACACAGAGGCAGAGCTGAGATATCTGTGCCCAAAGATTATGAGAGAGGTGAGCAAGGTGCATCAGAGATTAGCAGATTTGGCAGAGGAGTACGGCATAGAGATAGAGAAAAAAAAGCATTTGAAAAGGAGTTACAGATTAGATTTTGAGGCAAAAGATTTTAAACACATGAGATCTGCCGGAATGAAGGCACAACTTAAGGAATTGCTTCAAAGTGCTCAGACCTGGGGAGCATTAGACAAATTGGAAGGCAGATGGGTAAAACAAAGAAACAAGAGAAAAAGGGATTCTTTGGAGCTGACTGAAAAGGTGCAGCAGAATAAAGATCCGGTAAAGATTTTACCGATGGGAGAGATTCCAGGGGGAAATTTTGTTCATGTCCCGTGGAGCAGAAGTGACATTCTGTCATTTATAAATGAGTATCCAAAATTGAGAGAAAAGCAACTAGAGTGGTACCAGCAGACATTTGTGAAACTTGCTAAGTGTTTGTGGGAAGACTTGAACACATTACTAGAGATAGTGGTTCCAGCTGACTTGTGGATCGAGTGTAAGAGGAATGTAGATTGGCCAACAAGTGAACCAGAGAGAGACAAGAATACAGGTGCACTATCCCCTGAAGTAATGAAATATTACTATAAGGTGATTGAGTTTCTGAAATTGAGGATTTCGCCCAGGAATATTGATTGGCAGAGGACACCAGTGTTGTAGATCCAGAAAATGTTCAAGACTTGATTAGATGTCCGGTCCGATAGAAATTTATTATAGATGCAAGTAGGTAGTTGAAGTCTCAATCACAAAAATTGCGTAGTACAAAGTGTTAATATATCCAGAACAGCCAGATGGTAACAAATGATCAGAGTTACAATATGGTAATCAAATGTAACAATAAGTCCATGCAGCAAAAACAGCCAACACGTGTTTCGTCTTCAAGACTTTGTCAAGGCTTAAGATGTATTCTGATTATTCCCGACGCGCCCGGCATGATTATTCTTTCCATGAACCTCGAGGCTTATCGTGGCCATTATTCATCTTGTCAGTACTATTTGACTTCTCCTTGAGATTCACGATAAACATCAGCTCGTGTATGCTCCAACCATATTCACATATACGTTTTATACATCTTGTATACAAGATCTTCCATCTCGTGGAAGGGTTGAGACCTGAAATTAGCCAGCTGATTAAGAGTCATTGGATTGGTTGGCAATCAAAGCCAATTGATGAGGTATTGCAGTATGCGAAATACTGTAGGTATGAGATTGAGCTGAAGCAGAAAAAGTTAAAAGGGAAGGTGATGGTGATGCAGATTAAAGCAGCTCAAACAGGAGAGCAAGGGAATATTTCACAGCAGTTGCCACAGCATCATCAGGGAGACTTCATGTTCCAGCCTCAGATGAGAGGTAGAGGTCATGGAGGCAATATGAATCGAGGTCCAGATTTGAATGCTGTAGTGGTTCAGAATGATGTGCAGAGGATGAAGAAGCTATTGCCATGTCACATTTGCGGAGCCGTGGGACATTGGAAATGGGAATGTCGATTGATGGTGCAAGAAGGTGTTGTTCAGCAGAGTAATGACATCAATTCATTCCAGAATGTGAGAAGACCGAGAGTAAGGGGTCCTAATCCAAATTTTCTGAATTATGTGAATCAATACAAATTTTTCAGCCCATGCAGCAGGTGCAAATGCCCCGTGCACATATGTCACAGTTGCAGCCCATGCAACAGCAGGTTCCCATGGTACGTAGACAGCAAATTCAAATACCTCGAGCCCCGATGGAGCAGCAACAGATGATGCTTTCTCAACAGGTCACAGGTCAGAGGCATAACAGAAATAGTAATCCTGTTGTGCCGCGGCACGTGCAAGGGGCGCTGCAGCGCAATGTACCGGGAACGCGGCAGCCCGCGGGCAGACAGCGGGGGAAGCCGCGGCTCGGCTTCAGGGTCGTGGCACACGCCGTGGCCCATTTCTCCGGCCGCAAGTTCCAGGGCAGGCGCGGCAGGATAGGAGACCCCGAGTCGGGTCTCGATCCTTGCCACGCACAGCGCGCTCAGCGCGTATACAAAATAAACCCATCAGGGATTCCCGGGAACCCCTCCTTGACACCACTTACCTTTTTACACGGCCAAAAGCCGTATGCCTGCACATGACTCATTTTTATGCATGCCTTTCTCCTTCCCAGCATGCTGCTCACTTCTTCTCTTCCCTGCATGCATTGTTTCTCTTTTCTTAGGAGCATGTTTATATTCTAGTTATGACCTTTTCCCCAAACCAAGATGGTGGTTTTACTACTTCCTGTTTTCCACTTCCTGTCTAGGGGTATATAAGGGGAATCTATCTGTCTTCTCATTGCGTTGCAACACTCCTTCGGTGGTAGTCACGCTCCGGCTGGTTTCCTCTTGTGGCGCCAGTTGTTCTTGATCTGTCTTCCGTCTCCAGAATTCCAGAATTCCAGAATCTTAAGTCCTAACGTCCTTGTGTCCTCCTTCTGTTTCAGGGAGTTCCTGTTGGAGGTTTTTTACCCTTTTGGGGTTTTTCCTCTGGGACTCCTTCTGGAGGGCACGGACTGTAGTGGCTTACTATTGTCAAACATTACTGTGGCTACCGGAAGGGGTCGCCCCTACCTCGGCCAGAGCAGGACTTGCAGGAACCGGGGTCGCTCACCACCTCTCTCCAACATCGACGGTAAGCCCAGGGTGAATCGTGACAGATTGCAACGACAAAAACTCCAGTTGCTGTCCGGAACCATGGAGAGTGATGAGTACAGAACCAACAAACCAAACCCTGCTTTTGACTATACTACAACAGGCCCAAGAACTCCAACAGCTACGTACCGAAAACACTGTCTACCGACAAGCCTTCGCCTCTAGAACCACTGATGTTCCTACGGTCTCAGCCACTACGCCTCGCTTCTCCGGGGATCCTAACAAATTAAGAGAGTTCCTGGATGCCTTGACGGTCTATTTCGCATTCCGCCCCTCACAGTTTATGCAAGACAAGACCAAGGTGGGGTATTTGATTAGTGCCCTATCTGGGCCAGCTTTAGCATGGGCAACTCCTTTAGTGACAAGCAACGACCCTAGCTTGTCTAATTATTCCAGCTTTGTCACTGCCTTTAAGCAGATGTTTGAGCGCCCTGGACTTGAGTCTTCAGCAGAAGAAGCTCTCTGCGATATTCAACAAGGAAATCAAGACGTATTACAATACATCACTTGTTTCAGACAATTGGCAGCAGAGACTTCCTGGGTGGAGCGCACTTTGGTGACCCTGTTTCACAGGGGTCTCAGAGAGGACATTAAGGACGAACTGGTGCACTCTGCCAGAGTAGAGAATCTTAAGGGATTAATGGATCAGACCCTGACGATAGAATATCGGTTGAAAGAGCGAAGGATGGAGAGAAAGAAGAGTCGTTTACCATCACACTCAGTGACGTCCCACACCCTTCCTCATCGTTCCGAGGAGGTTCGTTCTGAAACTAAGGGTGCTACCGAAGAAGAGCCTATGCAAATTGATATGGCTCGAGGGCCGTTATCATCTAGTGAGCAGGAAAACAGACGAAGGAAAGGACTTTGGCCCTCATTCCAACCCTGGCGGTCTATGACCGCCAGGGTGGAGGGACACGGAAGCACCGCCAACAGGCTGGCGGTGCTTCAGTGCCCATTCTGACCGCGGCCGTAAAGCCGCGGTCAGAAAAGGGGATCCAGCGGTTTCCCGCTGGATTACCCCTGGCTGGGCTGACTCTCCATGGCGGCGCTGCTTGCAGCGCCGCCATGGAGATTCCGCCCCCCTTCCCGCCATCCTGTTTCTGGTGGTTTTTACCGCCAGGAACAGGATGGCGGGAACGGGTGTCGTGGGGCCCCCTAACAGGGCCCCAGAAAGATTTTCACTGTCTGCTTAGCAGACAATGAAAATTGCGACGGGTGCAACTGCACCCGTCGCACCCCTGCAACACCGCCGGCTCCATTCGGAGCCGGCTTCAATGTTGCAGGGCCTTTCCCGCTGGGCCGGCGGGCGCTCCTTTGGCGGGTGCCCGCTGGCCCAGCGGGAAAGCCAGAATGGCCTCCGCGGTCTTTTGACCGCGGAGCGGCCAAGTGGCGGTTCCCATTTGGCTGGCGGCAACCGCCGCCAGCCAAAGTCAGAATGACCGCCTTTGTCTGTATTGTGGTGCTGCTGGTCATCTAATTCGCACATGTCCCTTCCGTCTAGCCAAGCCTTTGGGAAGTGCCAATTCCCGTCCTCAGTGAGAAGGGTGAGGACGGGATATTGCGAAATACCTTCCATTTGTTCCTCAAGGGAGGAAGGAACTGCTCTTTTCCTTTTACTCGTTATCCTCCACTTAACAGATGGCCGGGAAGAAAGGGCACTGGCCTTGCTGGACTGTGGAGCCAGTGGTATTTACCTAGACGAAGCCTGGGCCAGGGAAAGACAGATTCTGCAAATACCTAAGGAAGAACCAGAACAAGTCCACACGGTGGATGGATCACTCTTGGCCTCAGGACCAGTACAGTATACCACCCCTACCCTATGTCTCCAATTCGGGAAACATCAAGAAAACCTTTCTTTTGATTTGATTTCTTCACCACATCACGTTATGATCCTGGGAATTCCATGGCTAACTCGGCATAACCCTTACATTAACTGGGAAACAAGAACCATTTCTTTATCCTCTCACTTCTGCCAACACCACTGCTATTTAGCAGGAGACTATTGGTCCTCAAAGAGTCTCTTAACGGCACCCCCTAAGGTGGGATGTTCTATTAACGTCCTACAGGGAGTACCCAGACATTATCAAGAATATGCAGATGTATTCCAGAAACCAGAAAGACCTGAACTGCCACCCCATAGAGAATATGATTGCGCCATTTCTTTGGAACCAGATGCCGTGGTTCCTTTTGGGCGAATGTACTCTCTAACAGAACCTGAGAAGCAGATCCTCAAGGAATACCTAGAGGATAACATACAGAGTGGACTGGTTGCTTCCTCCTCTTCACCTGCAGGGGCTCCTCTCTTCTTTGTGCCAAAGAAGACGAAAGATTTGCGTCCCTGTATTGAGTTTAGATGATTAAACAAGATCACTACGAAGAATCGATACCCGCTACCTCTGATTAAGGACATCTTAGAAGCTGTCAGAGGGGCAAAGAGGTTCACCAAGTTGGATCTTAGAGGAGCATACCATCTTTTAAGGATAAAGGAAGGTGATGAGTGGAAGACCGCCTTCAGAACACCTTTTGGTCACTATGAATACCGAGTAATGCCATTTGGGCTCACCAATGCCCCCTCCATTTTTCAAAGATTCATGGACTCTATTTTTTCCGATCTTCTACATCAAACAGTGGTTGTTTATCTAGACGACATTTTAATATTTTCTGTCCACCCAGAACAACACACTAAACATGTTCTCCAAGTCCTAGATAGACTCAGACAACCCCATTTATTCTGCTAACCAGAAAAATGCGAGTTTGATCGAACAGAGGTAAAATACCTAGGATATTGCATTAACCAAACAGGTGTTGCCATGGATTCAGATAAAGTTCAAGATATACTGGATTGGCCGTCCCCCTCTTCCATCAAAGAAACTAAGGGGGTCATTACGACCTTGGCGGGCGGCTACTGCCACCCGCCAGGCGGTAACCGCTGTGCGGCCGCCAATGCGGCCACACTCACGCAGCCCCCATTATGACATTCCTGCTGGGCCGGCGGGCGCAAACCAAGTTTGCGCCCGCCGGCCCAGCGGGAATGAGGCCGCAACATAGGAGCCGGCTCCTAATGGAGCCGGCGGTGTTGCGGCCGCTATGCAGACAGTGAAAAGCTGGCCGGGGCCCTGTTAGGGGGCCCCTGCACGGCCCATGCCAGTGGCATGGGCAGTGCAGGGGCCCCCAGGGGCCCCAGGACACCCCTTACCACCAGCCTCTTCCTGGCGGTGCAAACCGCCAGAAACAGGCTGGCGGTAGGGGGGTCATAATCCCCAGGACAGTGCTGCTTGCAGCGCTGCCCTGGCGGATTATCACCGCCGGGGCTAAAACGGCGGTACGACCGCGGCGCTACCACTGCGGTCGTAATAAGGGCCTCCATACCGCCAGCCTGTTGGCGGTACGGACACCACATTACCCCTGGCGGTCTCTGACCGCCAGGGTCGTAATGACCACCTAAGTGTTTTTTGGGATTGGCCAATTTCTATCAACAATTTATAGCGGACTTTGCCCAGAGAACCAGTTATATTACTCAAACCCTTACGAAAGACAATCTAAGGAAGGGTTTTTGTTGGACACAAGACGCAGAGTTGGCTTTTCAAGAATTGAAGAAAGCCTTCATTCAAGCTCCCATTTTACGGCACCCAGACACAACAAACAGTTCATCGTTGTCGCAGACGCCTCAGAAAGAGCCATAGGGGCTGCCTCACTACAGAAACAAGACGATGATGAGTTAGAGCATCCTGTATTCTACATTTCACACATATTATCCGATTCAGAGCGGAATTATTCGGTGTTAGAACGAGAGTTACTCGCCTTGAAGACCACGTACACGGAATGGAGACACTTCCTGATGGGCTCGAAAGAACCCTTTGATGCCCGGACAGATCACCGAAACTTACAATGCTGGAGAAACTTTCAGTGTCAGAATAGCCGGCAGGCTCGATGGGCTTTCTTTTTTAGTCAATATGATTTTGACATCACATACATCCCTGGTTCTCAGAATATCTTGGCCGATGCCTTGTCTCGGCGTTACCCTGAGTGTAGCGATTCTCCCGTACAGAACCTATTCGAAAGTAACAAGACCATTGGTTTAGTACAGACATGCCTAGAGCAGGTCAAGTCAGAATATTCCCATCTGGAAACTACAGAGATGAACAAGTTGCGCCCGCACTTCATATAGATCAGGGATACTATTACCATAACAAAGCCCTGTTCTTACCCACTAACTTAGTCCAGACAGAAGCCCCACATATGTGCCACGATTCCCCCATTGCAGGTCATCGCGGAATGAAAGCTACCCAAGAGCTTCTGCTTCGCTCCTTCTGGTGGCCCACTCTCAAGGCTGATACTGAGGACTATGGGGGTGATTCTGAGTTTGGCTGGCGGCGGGCGCCGCCAGCCAAACGGGAACCGCCAGAATACCGCTGCGCGGTCAAAAGACCGCCGCGGTTATTCTGAGTTTCCCGCTGGGCGGGCGACCGCCAGAAGGCCGCCCGCCCGCCCAGCGGGAAACCCCTTCCCACGAGGAAGCCGGCTCCGAATGGAGTGGGAAGGGTGCGACGGGTGCAGTTGCACCCGTTGCGATTTTCAGTGTCTGCTATGCAGACACTGAAAATCTTAGTGGGGCCCTGTTAGGGGGCCCCTGCAGTGCCCATGACATTGGCATGGGCACTGCAGGGGCCCCCAGGGGCCCCACGACACCCGTTACCGCCAGCCAGGTGCCTGCAGCGCCGCCATGGAGGATTCCCGAGGGCAGCGGGAAACCGGCGGGACACCGCCGGTTTTCCGTTTCTGACCGCGGCTGTACCAACGCGGTCAGAATGCCCATGGGAGCACCGCCAGCCTGTTGGCGGTGCTCCCGCGGTCGCTGGCCCTGGCGGTCCATGACCGCCAGGGTCAGAATGACCCCCTATGTGTCATCCTGTCTCATATGTGCACAAGCCAAGACACCCTGTACTAAACCAGTAGGATTCCATTGCCCATTATCTGCCCCCCCAGGTCCATGGCACACTATCTCCACTGATTTTATGTGCTCTTTACCCTCTTCAGTTGGAAATCGATTGATAATGGTGACCGTTGATTCCTTCACTAAGATGGCACATTTCACGGCATTAAGAAAACTACCAACGGCTAAGGAACTAAGCCAAATCTTTACTCAGGAGATCTTCCGGCTTCATGGACTACCTCAGGTGATTATCTCAGATCGGGGTCCTCAATATATCTCCCGGTTCTGGAAACAATTCTGTAAGACCTTAGGAATAGAAGTGGCCTTATCATCAGGGTTCCATCCTCAAACTAATGGACAGACGAAACGACCAAATCAAGGCCTCGAGCAATATTTATGCAGCTTCTGCAATGCTACGCAGAGTAATTGGTCTACCTATTTACCACTTGCAGAATTCTCCTACAACAACTCAGTACACAGTGCCTCGAAAGTCTCCCCTTTCTATGGTTCTTATGGCTTTTCCTACTCCTCTGAAAGATACTTCCAATTTTCCTGCCATTTCCTCATATGTTTGGCAACTACGGGGTGTCCAACGTGTTATCCATTCTAATCTTGTAGCCACTAAGACACGCATGGAAATGATGGCTGATAAAAAGTGTTGTGAGGCCCCACAGTATCAGGTCCACGATAAGGTCTGGCTTTCCTCTAGATTTTTGCTTCTCCGACTTACCCAGAACAAATTTAAACCTCGTTATTATGGTCCATTCTTGATTCTCCAGAAGATCAATCCTGTGTCTGTGCGTCTTCGTCTGCCCCAGACTTGGAAAATACATCCTGTGTTCCATGTCTCAAAACTCAAACCTTACCTTCCTTATCCTTTTCACAGACAATTCTCCTGTCCTCCCCCTCTGTTGATTGATAATGTGCCAGAATACGAGGAAATCTGTGACTCTCGTTTTTTCCATGGGCGCCTCCAATATCTTATTAATTGGAAAGGCTACCCTATGAGTGAGTGTTCCTGGGAAGATGCCCTTTCGGTTCATGCCCCTCTTATGGTCTGTCGTTTTTTCCGGCTTTTTCCTCACAAGCCTGGGGCCTCGGGGGGGACCTACTGTCTCGCCGCGGCCGCGTGCAAGGGCCGCTGTGGCACAATGTACCAGGGACGCAGCAGCCCGCGGGCAGACTGCGGGGGAAGCAGAGTAATGACATCAATTCATTCCAGAATGTGAGAAGACCGAGAGTAAGGGGTCCTAATCCAAATTTTCTGAATTATGTGAATCAATACAAATTTTTCAGCCCATGCAGCAGGTGCAAATGCCCCGTGCACAAATGTCACAGTTGCAGCCCATGCAACAGTAGGTTCCCATGGTACGTAGACAGCAAATTCAAATACCTCGAGCCCCGATGGAGCAGCAACAGATGATGCTTTCTCAACAGGTCACAGGTCAGAGGCATAACAGAAATAGTAATCCTGTTGTGCCGCGGCTGCATGCAAGGGCCGCTGCGGCGCAATGTAACGGGAACGCGGCAGCCCGCGGGCAGACAGCGGGGGAAGCCGCGGCTCGGCTTCAGGGTCGCGGCACACGCCGCGGCCCATTTCTCCACCCGCAAGTTCCAGGGCAGGCGCGGCAGGATAGGAGACCCCGAGTCGGGTCTCGATTCTTGCCGCTCTCAGCGCGTATACATAAATAAACACATCAGGGATTCCCGGGAACCCCTCCTTGATACCACTTACCTTTTTACACGGCCAAAAGCCGTATGCCTGCACATGACTCATTTTTATGCATGCCTTTCCCCTTCCCAGCATGCTGTTCTCTTCCTCTCTTTCCTGCATGCATTGTTTCTCTTTTCTTAGGAGCATGTTTCTATTCTAGTTATGACCTTTTCCCCAAACCAAGATGGTGGTTTTACTACTTCCTGTTTTCCACTTCCTGTCTAGGGGTATATAAGGGGAATCTATCTTTCTTCTCATTGCGTTGCAACACTCCTGCGGTGGTAGTCACGCTCCGGCTGGTTTCCTCTTGTGGCGCCAGTTGTTCTTGATCTGTCTTCCGTCTCCAGAATGCCTGAATTCCAGAATCTTAAGTCCTAACGTCCTTGTGTCCTCCTTCTGTTTCAGGGAGTTCCTGTTGGAGGTTTTTTACCCTTTTGGGGTTTTTCCTCTGGGACTCCTTCTGGAGGGCACGGACTGTAGTGGCTTACTATTGTCAAACAGCACCGTGGCTACCGGAAGGGGTCGCCCCTACCTCAGCCAGACCAGGACTTGCAGGAACCAGGGTCGCTTACTACCTCTATCCAACCTCGACGGTAAGCCCAGGGTGAATCGTGACAAATCCAGTGCACCAATTCCCGTTACATAGTGAGAATGGAATAAATGATGAATGGACGAGTGATAGTTCTGATGAGGAGCCATGTGTGTTTGCAACTTCCTTAGAAGTAGATCAAAGAGGACACTATTTGAAGGGAAAGGTTATGGGTCACAAGGTTTCATTCTTGGTTGACACAGGAGCTACACGCTCTACAGTGAGAACTGCAGAAGTTCCAAATTCACCCCTTTCAGGTAGAACAGTCCAGGTTGTGGGAGTAGCCAACCAGTATTTGACAAACCCGATAACAGATCCAGTTCAAGTCGAGATTGGAAACTTTCAGGGACTGCATAAATTTGTAGTCTGCAATTCAAGTCCAGTATCCCTACTGAGAAGAGACTTGTTGTTTAAAACCACTTGCTTAATTTCTTTCTCAAATGATGGAATTGTGATTCAGACAAATATTCTGAATCTCAGTTCCATCTCCTTGTCTTCAGCTGTGTCTTGGCTGGTGCACTAGTATCAAGAGAACATGCCCTAGATCTGTGGGAAAGTCTAGCACTGTAAAATTTAAAACATTATTTGCAGTTCAAAAATTGCCTGTTGACCTATAAACTTCTGTTGACTTTGCCCACTCATTGGACATAAGGAACTGGACATCTGGACATTGCCCACTTCACTGTTTTATTAAGTAAGAAACTGAGATTGCACATTGAGCTTTTTTGTCTGTCAGTGTCCATGCACACAACCCAATATGTGAACTGTCCCACTTAAAAGTAAATTGCTATAGTTCTTTGAGCCTTGGTTCCATGCTCACATAGATGGGAACTTATCATTAGCACTTCCACAGCCTCAACATTGGCCATAGATTCCAATGTTAGAAGAAAATATAGTGCTCACCTTTTAGATACTGTAATAATCTTTGGGTTTAGATATCTGTCTGGGAAAGAGCCTGAGACTTCTTGCTGTCTTCGTGTATCCATATTTTAGGTTTACGTTTTTGTTCTATATGAATTTACCTACTTATCTTTTTACAAACTAAGGCACTGACTGCATGTTGTTATTAAGGGGTGTTGTTATTATTTACTGAGTTTCTAACTCTCGTCACCTCGTTGAATAAACATTGGATTGCACTGTCATGCTACTTAAGCATTGAAGACGAATACTTGGTAAATCCAATATAATTGTAGACCCCAGACAAAAATGGGAAATGACTCCCAGTGTCACCACGGGAACCCAGTTATCCTTGTCCTGCAGCCAATCGAACCAGCCTCCCAGTACCTTAAGCAAAATCTTAGTGAGGATGGCAAACAGTAAATTTACAGATATAAGGACATATTATAGAACAAAGAAGCAAACACTGAGAAACAGAGTGTGAGACAAGCGGAGCACCTTTTTCAACCAGCCATAGAGAGAGTGTTAGTTGAAAGCAACTAACAGGAGGAGATATTAGTCATTGGCACTCCATCTGTGGCTCTACTTGTGGATAGTGGTAGTCGCCTTGGACAGAGGTTTACCTCGCTAGATGCAAGAATATGCTGAAGGAACAATGAAAGCCTCAATAACAGTGAAAGTGAGAAAAAATTGTGATCTCAGCAAGGTTGGCAAAAATGGATAAGTTCAAGTTGCTGCAACCCTTACTTGTATGACGGAACTAAAAGAGACCACACTACGGGCCTGATTACGACCTTGGCAGATGGGCTACTCCGTCACAAAAGTGACAGATATCCTGTCTGACATCTTACAAGTTCCAATATATTCTATGGAACTTGTAAAATAGCAGGCGGGATAGCTGTCACTTTTGTGATGGTGTAGCCCATCCGCCAAGGTTGTAATCAGGCCCTATGTTTTTGTCTTGTACTGCTGACAGACTGAATGGCTCAATGGGAGTTTGATCTAGGTAGCTGTGTCACAGGGCCAATTCAGCTATCCACAGTACTCACAGAGAGTCAAAGACCAGAGATTTCATCGTTCCTTGAGATGGATACGTATTTTGTCGATCTGAAAGTATTCTTCTGTTTCCAACTTTGCATTTGCAGGGCTAAAGGGCTTAATGTGGCATTTGTTTTTTTCTATGTATTTCACTTGTGCCTCTTCTCCCATTTTATCTCCGATTAGTTTTAGGGGCGTAATTAAAATGCAAGAAGATCCTACATTGGTGTTGTGCTATGAAAGCAGGGCACTAAGACAAGTGGGTACAAAAGGCTGAGAGATTGTTGAAGATGAGAAGTGTCAGGGATATGACAGCAGACACACCGGTCTCGTTTGGCACCACCAGGAACAAATGGCACGAGAACACATTGCACATAATGAGCAGAGGAAAAAAGGCACGTAACACATCTTCCTCCATTTAACAATGACATTTTGTTTAAAAAATAGACACAGTAGAAGGCTTAAGTAAAAATAAACAATAGGTTACAAAACATGGACAATTTCTATAATCTTGAATACCACGTATTATCCTTGAGGTAAGACAGAAGTCTTGAGGTTCTTTCTGATCTCCTTGGGATCAATATAACATCCTCAAGGGAAATGCTACTGGAATCAAAAACTTGCTGAAGCAAACCATCAGTCACTTGTCCACCTTCTCCTTCAATGCTACCGTCTACACCAACAGAAACCACACAGCTACCACCCCAAGGGCTTCTGCACTTTGGGGTTGAATCCAGCATGGCACAGTCACCAGACGTCCCCACTCAGAAAAAACTATCAGCAACATCGTTGCTTCTGCTTACACTCCCCATCTTCACAACCCTGCTCTTGCTCCACCATCTGCCATCCTTTACTCTCACGTATCCCTTGCTGACTCTAGTTACATACATGGAAGCAAAAAACTGCCATTTACAAATTAATCCAGGGCATCTCAAACATGTTGCTCAAATGAGAGTTTGCCTTAAAAAACAAAAGGCAAGAGGCTTCTGGAAAAGCAGGAATGATTTGTTTAATTAAACATTAAGGCCAGGAGAGCAGTTACAGAACCAGGGTCTGAGGACTGTCCCTCAACGTACATCAGATTGAAGTAGGTTTTCATACATTTTTCTGAGTACAATAAAACCATAAAAAACATTCCTTTCCTGGTAAAAATGTGAACAGTTGTCATGGAGTCATAAATATAGATTCCAGATAGTAAATGCAGGTGGACCTTGACCTGGCGTGGACACAATATGGGCCAGTGAGTACTTGTCCAGATGTCTGGCCTTAGGGGCATGTTGTCACTGGGTGTGCTGTGTGTGCTGTATCCTGATTGGTTAGGTGTCCCTAACTACATGCTGAATCTAACATTATGGTGTTTTGGGGAATGCATTCATCCCTCTGACCATGTTTGTTTTATTGGGGTCAATTTACGGAGACCATTGTGGTGTTGCTGTGCCCTTCTGTGGGATCTGATCTAAGCTTTCCTGTTTGTGCATTTCCCTGCTGACTAAGTGTTACCCCACCTGTATCCTGTCAGTTATTAATCTATGGCTTAGGTGGCAGAGCCCGCCAGACCACATAGTTACATGCCGGGATTGACGTAGAGTACATGATGGGTCAATCTAATAACGGTGAGGCGACTTCGTTCATGTATATAAATGCTATGTTATGTTATGAGGACTTACAAAGCGCATGGCTACCCAAAGGCCTCCCAGCACTAAGGGGGTCATTCTAAGTTTGGCGGGCCACCCAACAAACTTACGCCGCCACTTGCCAAAAGACCGCGGGCCATTCAGACTTTCCCGCTAGGCCGGCGGGCACCCGCCAAGGGAGCGCCCGCCGGCCCAGCGGGAAAGGCCCTGCAACACAGAAGCCGGCTCCGAATGGAGCCGGCGGTGTTGCAGTGGTGCGACGGGTGCAGTTGCACCCGTCGCGATTTTCACTGTCTGCCATGCAGACAGTGAAAATCATGCTGGGGCCCTGTTAGGGGGCCCCTGCACTGCCCATGCCAGTGGCGTGGGCACTGCAGGGGCCCCCAGGGGCCCCACGACACCCGTTCCCGCCATCCTGTTCCTGCCGGGAAAACCCGCCAAAAACAGGCTGGCGGGAAGGGGGTCGGAATCCCCATGGCGGCGCTGCTTGCAGCGCCGCAATGGAGGTTCAGCCCAGCCAGGGGAAATCCGTCGGGATACCGCCGGATCCCCTTTTCTGACCGCAGCTTTACCGCCGCGGTCAGAATGGGCAGGAAAGCACCGCCAGCCTGTTGGCGGTGCTTTCCGTCGTTCACGGCCCTGGCGGGTTTTACCGCCAGGGTCGGAATGACCCCCTAAATGTATTGCTGTGTGCATCAACATTGATTAATCTAATATAAAAATTCCACCCCTTGGCTGAATTTTCAATGATACCATCAAACCTACACGTCATGACAATCAAATTGACGGTAGCTTGTTGTCCCACTTCCCTAGCTAGTTGTACTGTACCCAATTTAGGGACTGCATTTTTACAGACGAAAACCCTCCCTTGTAGGAAACCACATAAAAGCTGTATTATGATGAAAATGTGCAACAATGACATACACAGACTGGTCAGCCACCAGGAGAGCTAGGAGAACCAGTTTGTGAACCATTCCTGCTCTGGGGCACCTCCCTCTTCACCCATGTCTTTTTGTAGTTGGTGCAATGCTTAAATAGCAAGTGTCAGAGTTCCATTATCCATGTCATTGCAGGTATAAAAGTACACCAAAATCCACCCTCCATTGCGGTCATTAAGTCCAACACATACAAATGTTGCATCACCATGATGCGGATGACTCTCAGTTCTTCCTTTATTCCAGTAAGGCTGAGTTCAGTGTTGTTCAACATTTTGAAATGCAAATGTTTGTGGAGGAATTATTTATAAATACTCATCAATACCCATCAATTAATGTTTTTTTTTACAATAAATGTGATGCTCAAAACCAAACATGGTTGTTGTTTATACATTTCAACCCATTATATTATATTTTGAATTAATTCATTAAAACAGTGCATACAATACAGTTTTTTTGCTGCTATCTATTTCAAACCATTTCATTATATTCTGAATCATTTCATTAAACCAGTACACAGAATACAGTTTTTGCTGCACTGGTGCCTCCTAAGATGCCCCAACACCCATTCACCGGGCATCAGTAGGTAGACAATGACCTCCTGAATTGGGATTATAAATCACATAATCCTTCACAATTTAACTCAAAGCATTTGAATTAGCTCCAAACACACAAAACATTCAGAAAATGACCAGTACAACTTAAACAATGACAATTATGTCATGGAGGATTTAGAGTCGAAGTTTCGGTCTCACACATGTGTCCACGTGACCATCATCAGTACACAGTGTAAATGTTAAGTCAATCCTGTAGGTACTGATAAAGTACATAGTAGACTATTACTATACAACTGGAAACAAAGTGAAAAGACAACACATCAAACACCAGTTGTATCACCCACCTACAAACCATTGGGGTTAACCACCAACACAGGTGAAGTGAAAAAATCAACAGGCAGGAACTATCATCAAGAAATATCACCTAATGTGCTCGAACACAAGTGTGACACAACAGTACCTCACAAAACCAAATAAATAGCTAAATAAATTGAATAAATGAAGATCAAATAAAGATCCAGATTAGGAAAACCATCTCCCTGATAAATATCCTCTATATTGATGCAGTGGTAAGGCTTTTAGTCTACCTAGGCATTTATCTCCATTTTTCTCTGCATGGTCTACTTGTGCATTAGTTTGAGCCCTTGGCTGTTACATTGCAGAGATTTATGACATTTTCCCTGGACTGAGGATGATTGAATGTCAGGATAGATAGGTATCCTTTCCATCTTTGTAAGGGAGATGGGGAATAATTCCTCCACAAACATTTGCTTTTGTGACTATAGAGTACCCAGTTTGCTGAGGGTTTATTGGGTTTCCCAGGATTTTTTATACAAGGGTTATTTGCAACGAATGGGCATTCAATTTTGTCTGCAAGGTGAAGAAAGGTATGGATCCTCCCACCGATACTTGGGCATTGGTGAACATTCTAAATTCTTCAGAAATATCCTTGTACTGAATCCAGCCAAAAGAATCACCTGTTATTTGAGTGTGATGCAAAACTGTTATTTTCTCCCTCAGCAGGTGTTGGTACAGTTCACACAGATCTTCTATGGGATGAACAGGGTTGTGGTGCATATGGTGACAAGGGAGCAGAGGTCACGCCATATAGGGACGAGGTGGGTGTAAGGATACTTGCCGCATTGCCAGTAGACTTTCATAATCTGTCACTATTCTGCTAGAGCTTCACTATCAATGTTATGGATGACATATTTTCTAATATGTTCTTCTACCCTGGGTTAACAAGAACATAATGCGAGGTACACAAGATAATATTTTGTATTGCCGCCACAAGACTGTGTAAACAGTCCAGCACTTAGGTACATACCTGTGTCAGGCTTATTCTGCAAGAACAAAACATTCCCCATCCATAAACATCTTGAGGACAAAGAGCATCAGAGGGGATTCCAGACAGGGATTCCCATCCATACTGCAAGACAATTTGCAATCAACCTCAGCCTTTGTGTCTCTACGAAGCCTGATCTGGAGCCTGGAGGCCTGACCTTGTACCAAGGTAACGGGGGTGAGGTGTGCTTCTCATGGACGCTACACAAACAGATTTGGCTTACACTGCCGCGCTCTTGCTAGGGACTAGAGATTCATTTTTCAGTAGGAATTGTATATCCATATTATTGCAATATGTTGAGGTTGTTTATATTTACATCTCTGATTTTCACAATCCTGAATTTGTTATTCCTCCTTAACCTGACCATTTCAGCTCATGCATTTTATCGTAGATTGCAGTCTTTCAATAAATGTATTGAAAACTATCCTGCACCTCGTTTCTTGCCTAGATGTGTGTAAGATGCTTGTTCACCATAACTTCCCTGAGGGGTTTTCAGAGTTCCATATGCTAGGCTGCAGTAAATCACCTTTACCGTTTGGATTTTGGTGAGGTTCTGCTAGAGAATCTAGAGGGTTGGACCGACAGCTGCCAATTGTTGTGGGAGTGACTCAGTCACCTGCAAACAGAGGTGCTGCCTCCCCAAATCCAGCAGTCCCATGGTGATACGAGAGTACTTATGACATGGCACCATCAACAATGGTATTGGCACTAATTTTACGAATTTCCTGAGTATCACTGTCTCACACACACCAAAGGTACACTAAGTCCATTTTATGGAGATGTCTGTGGTCTTAGGGACAATCCTCCTCCTCTAATTAAGGAGCACCTATCTAGGCTGTATGTTGTTCAAGCTTGAACCGCAAGTGGATTTTCCCCCGTTAGTGTTCCCAACTTTAATACCTATTCTTTAATAAGGACAAACGAGATAAACGTTCAGGAGAACTGCAGACATTCGCTCATGCAGTTTCTTTTAACTAGTGGCTTAACAGAAGATGGTTGGAAGCCCATGACGCATGTAGAATAGAAATATTTTACTCTTGGGTCACCTTTCTTGAAACAGATGCAAACACACATACATTTCACATGTACAGAATAGCAAACACACCACAACAGTACTGGGCTTATCAATACTTATAGATAGCTCTCTCTTACCAAGAACATCAAAACCTGTTCAATGGTGCCCTGCCACATGTAATACAACCTGTGAGATTAAGGCCCATATTTATACTTTTTTAGCGTCGCATTTGCGCCACTTTTTGACGCAAAAACGGCGCAAACTTACAAAATACAATTGTATTTTGTAAGTTTGTGTCATATTTGCGTTAAAAAGCAGCGCAAATGCGGCGCTAAAAAACTATAAATATGGGCCTAAGTCCTTTGAGCAATGATGGACCTATGTGGCCAACACTTGGCATGTATACACCACATTGCAATTTGAAGGCTATGCCACTAACTGAAGTACGTACACTTTTCAATGAGCTAGTAGCAATTTATAGATGTGTGATGCAATTTGTAATGCAGACTTTGAATACCGCCTCAGCAAGGGCTGCTCCAGCTGTAATCAGTTGGTTGTTCCAGGAATGAATCCACAAACAGTACACTCAATAATGGGAAAAGCACCCAGAGAGCGGAATTCTGTTCTGGACTGCACAAAAAACAAATCAGCTGGAATCAGAGTTTACCCTTACGGGACCCCAAGGCAAACATAGAATTCTCACAATGTGCTTGCCATTTGGTATAGTTCCCTCAGTAGAGGAAAGTAACACTTGGAGTATAGTCTTCGCACAATATACACTACCACACATGGTACCCCAACACCTGCCAATTTACCGGAAGTGTTAAAACAAATGCAAAATTAACACTGGGCAGCCCCGGCCCTGGGCATTGGGATGAAACTGATGCACAATCTTGACACAACATTCTCAATTATTCTAAGCAATATTAAAGGGGAAGCGGCAGCATTGGGCATTCGCCAACTGCTCCGGGAGATTCCTCAATTGGAACAGGGATGCGAGCAGGCAAAAGTTATCTCCGAAACCTAGTTGGCGGGCCACTAAACCACAAATTCAAGATAACACCGCCAAGGATAGTACTAAACAAGCACCGGAGGGTTCTAAAAAACACTGGGATAAACAAAAACAAAATAATGACTGAAGAAGACAGAGAGGGGACCCCCCACAGCCAGAGACCCCTGAGAGAAGATATAGGGCCTGATTCTGATTCTGGCGGGCGGCGGAGCCCGCCCGCCAGAATTCCGCCCTCCAAAATACCGCGCCGCGGTCAAAAGACCGCGGCGGGTATTTCAAGTTTTCCCCTGGGCTGGCGGGCGGCTGCCAAAAGGCCGCCCGCCAGCCCAGGGTAAAACGACCTTCCCACGAGGATGCCGGCTCGTAATCGAGCCGGCGGAGTGGGAAGGTGCGACGGGTGCATTTGCTCCCGTCGCGTATTTCACTGTCTGCCAAGCAGACAGTGAAATACTTGTAGGGGCCCTCTTATGGGGGCCCCTGCCGTGCCCATGCCATTGGCATGGGCATGGAAGGGGCCCCCAGGGGCCCCGCGGCACCCCCTACCGCCATCCTGTTCATGGCAGGTTTCCCGCCATGAACAGGATGGCGGTAGGGGCTGTCAGAATCCTCATGGCGGCGGAGCGCGCTCCGCCGCCATGAAGGATTCCCCCGAGCAGCGGTAAGTCGGCGGGAGCCCGCCGACTTGCCGCTTCTGACCGCGGCTGAACCGCCGCGGTCAGAATGCTCGTGGGAGCACCGCCAGCCTGTTGGCGGTGCTCCCGTGGTCGGTGGCCCTGGCAGCCACCGGCCGCCAGGGTCAGAATGACCCCCATAATCTCCAAAATAGAGAAGCATTATGTTACTTCCTCAGGGGGTTTAGAGCAAGCTGGGCAGACTCTCGCTATGTCTTGGCTCAACATTTAGGTATTTTTACAACATACAGTGTGGATAAACTGTGAAAACAATGGTTACGTTCTCCCACCTTAGCAGCTGTCAAAGGACACTTTAGTCTCCTTTCTCAAGAAGTCAATTTACAAGGTTTCCTGTTGGGACCCAGGAAACCACGCTCAATACACTTCCTGTATGACATATATAATGAGATTTGAAAACTCTCCCAGCTCGAAGTTGCTAAATAATAAAGTGTCATCTGCCATTGATATTCAGAATTACGTAATTTTGACATGGACAGAGCCAACTGCATTTTATCATGCAGTTAAGTTGGACCCTGCAGATTCTCAAAAGTGGCCATGTGCTTTGGAAGCACGCTAATTGTACCAAACAGTTTGCTGCTTTTTTTTTTGTCCTGACAGCAAAATATAATTACTAAAAAAGAAGCTAGGTAAATCATGCTTAACATTTAGAAGCTGAAAAAGTTACCTTTGACTGTAGCAGAAATCCCCTCACCAGTATGGTTAATATTTGAAGTAATATATTTGCTAATTTCCAAAGCATTTGGCAGTAGGCATATTTGAGCGACTAGGAGACAGTCACATACATGAAGTATAGAAGTTGCCTTTTAATTACAAGTTTCTGAATAGCAAAACAAAGGTCTTTCTTAGCGGAAGCAAATGTGAGACTATTGTTAGTCAGTCTATAAACTCTAAGCAGGTGTCCTTGGACAGCCTATGCAAAGCGAAGATTGCAAATTTGGCATGCTATCCAAAGGGTACTCCTGTCTCCTTGAGTCATCCAGTATTTCAAATACTTTCCAGTGGAAGTTATGTGGTTCTGGACAATCAAAATTGTTTTGGGATATAGCCAGAAATTGCTTTTGTGATTTCAGTTACTCAAATGGTGACTTATTGCGACCATGTTTTGTCCCCCCCACAGTTCCTATTACATATCAACTTCCCCAAACATTTTGGAGAATTGGTGAGCAGAATTTTTAATGCATCAAATACTGCAGGGATTGTGCACTTTTTTAAGGCTGTTGGTTCTGGATTTGTCAGCACCTTCCACACAGTGTTTGTCATACCTTCAGTTCACTCTTTTCAAATGTCTTTGGTGGATTCCCTATAACTTTGGCATTAATTGGAAGAATTTTGCTGCTGCTGTTTTTGATATGCAGTAGCTGTTCTATCTCATCAAAGTGGACTGATGGAGCTACCACCAGCCTAGCAGTGTCATGAACGCATGATGCAGTATTTTGGAGCTTCCTTGCTTGGGTAGCAGGAGCTAGATTGGTTATTGACATTCCGACCAATTCTGACGTGTGTCCAGCTGGTCATCCATTGCATTTGGTGCCTCTTCGAATGTGCACCCATAGTGTGCCTTGCCATGCAGCCTGCACCTCCTGTGGACAAGGATCTGTTAATGTTCTCATTAAGGGTTCATTCTTGGACATGCCCCTCAAGACTGCGGTTGATTTGTGAGGCATCTTATGATCCACTGCTTGTGAATCTACTGGCTTCTACGACATCTGGCACAATGGACAGTGCTACCTTAGCAGTTCATTCTGTGCCAGAGGCTTCTGCATACTTCTGCTCTTTGGATCCCTCTGCCAATACATTGACCAACTTGTCGCCTGTCGAAGTGGAGTCCCTTTTGGACCATCATTACTGCTAAAGTTTGATCATTGGCTTTTTCATAGTATAAAATGTAACACCAAATTCCCTTTCAATTTGGCCTGTCTGTTGTCCTGATTTGCTTGTCAACTTAGATATTTTATCTCTTATGTATGATTCCATAAATGCTTTTACGGTTTTAATTAGAACATTTTTTAGACATAGGCTTTGGACTTTGCACCCTAGTTCTGGCAATATGGGAGGGTGCTGTGAGTCAATTTTTAGCTCCCTGCTTCGGCACAGTATTTGACTTAGCTAAGGCTTGAGGCCTGTGCCCTTTTACTCAGATAACATGCTCTATATTCATTTATTCATTGTAGCACAGCTTGCTTTAGCAGCAATGTTTTTATTTTCATAATCAGTCACTATTCTGTTAAAGCGTCACTATCAGTGTTACGGATGACATACTACATTCCCTTTCTTGATTATGTGTGTGTGTAAGAGACTTGCATTTGGAGGTAAGACTTGTTCACTACAATTTCTCTGAAGGGTTTTCAGAGGTTCATGTGCTAGGATGCCATAAATCACCTTTACCATTTGCGTTTGAGTGAGGTGCTGCTAGAGAGCCAGGAGGGTTGGGCCTACAGCTGCCAAATGGTGTGACAGTGACTCAGTCGCCCACAAGTAGAGCTGCTTCTGCCCCAAATCCAGCAGTCTCATTATGATATGAGAGTCCTTACAACAAGTTTTCGTTTGTACCCAATGGAATGGGTCCTTTGCCTCTAAAAGAAAAATAATACAACATGAGTTTCCACACAATTGGGGATTGCCTCTTCCTTTCTATCCACATGTACTTACCTATCTCAGTGTCCCTGATCTCCTGACATGGTGTATCTACGCTGTTGTTTAATCCTTCCCCACAAGACCAATTTCCCTTCATATCATTGAGGTGGTGGTCGAGCACTGAAACTCCACGTCTGATGTCCATTTGTTGTTCAATTATGTTGGGGTCAAAGATTCCCTCTTTTGGCCAGGGGAAGGTGTGTGCCTAGGTGTGTGCATTGCCGTTCAAGGTAGAACTTGTCAAGCTTTTTAGCCTGTGTGGGAAATTTATTCTGCATGTGTTTTAGCAGTGTAACCATGATGCATTTGCGGGTAGATTTTTAGGAGATAATTACTTCTAGCTTCTATGTTTTTAGGGGATTTTATTTTTTTTCTGTTTTTTTAGTGAAATTTAAGTTTTTATTCTGGAGGTGGGGAAATATGTACAATGGGTTTACTAGATCTATTCTGGTAGTGGGAAGTATATACATGGGGTTACTAGGTCAAATGAGCTCAATGTTATTCACATATACATCAAAATAAACATTTACAGACCCAAACATCAATGCATATGAAGAACCACAACCTAGGATAAAGTGCAATTGTTAACTCAAAACAACTTGAAATTTGGCATCAAAATAGCGAGCATTACTTTGGCATCAAATAACAATTGGTAGGAATCAGCAATATTTTCATTGCATAGTAAGTTATCAACAAAACACAATACTTCAGGTAAAACACAATTACATAAATTTGCCAAAACAGCGCATTGAGTCACCAACAGCACAATATTCAAGACTAGACACAGTCATATTAATTCACCAGCATTGCAATATCAAAACAACACCCTTTCAACTGCCACAAAGTAAAACTGACAAGGCACAAAAGAAAAAAGAAAAGGGAACAGCCTGTCAGAAATACCTTAGCCCGCTCCTAGCGCATATTATCCTGTGACCAGGGGAAGCTATGTGTAGTGCTCAGGACTAAGTGAGCGTGATAATCTTGTCAACATCAGCTCTGGGGTAAGGATAACAATAATTTATGTGGAGAAAGAAGGGAATAACTTCAACAACCATAGGCCCTTCTTGGCCTAACACAAGCTATGCCTATTCTCCTGGATTTCAATCTCTCTTGTTCCCTAACGTCTGAATTACACCCTATGTCACACCCAGGCATTCTGCGTACCATCTGTGTCATGCCCAGAGGTCCAAGCGACCACACCTCTCCCTTCTTTCATATTCTAGCAGTGGTAAGCAACATGTAGCACTGAGAAAACCTCTTAAGCCTAGTAGGATCAAAGCGTGGGCCCTATTTCACACCCAGAGCCTATGCACACCATCTGTGTCAAGCCCAATGGTCCAAGCGAAAGACACCTCTTACAACAGAGGTGTTGACCCTATGTCACAATCAGGGCCTTATGCATACCATCTATATCATGCCCAGTGGTCCAAGCGATCACCAACCCAAAAATAACAAACCCCCCCCCAAAACAAAATTATTCATTTTCCTGATGCTGATGATCAACAAAAGTGACTTCCACAAACTATGCGAGTATGCTCTTTCCTAGTTTGCCACACACCAAGTGCGAGGACTAAAGTTCTGATGTAGTTTCTTCCCCTTCTGATGATGGCTTCAGGATGGACCTCCACCCCGCTGATTCAGCAGAACGTCCAATCAATTGTGGCGTCTGCTCACCTTTCTTGTTGGCAAATGTGAATCTGGGTGGGGTCTCCTTCCTTTGGTCACAGTCGGGTCTGAGGAACCAATTAGCTCTTTGCTGGCTTGCCAAAATGCTGCTCGAGTTAGAATTTACCTTAAAAAACAAAAGACAAGAAGTGTCTGGCAAAACAGGAATGGTTCATTTAATTAAATATTATGGCCGGGAGAGCAGTTACAGAACCGGGGTTCTAGGGACTGCCTCTCAATGTACATCGGATTGGAGCAGATTTTTATACATTTCTCTGAGCACAATGATACCATAAACAACATTCCTTTCTTGGTAAAAATGCCACTGTAGTCATGAAGTCATAAATATAGTTTCCAGACAGTAAATGCAGGTGGGTCTCAACCTGGTGTGGACAAAAAAGTGGGGCAATGAGTATGTGTCCAGATATCCGGCCTGAAGGGCTCAAAGCTGCTGTGTGTGTGCTGTGTTTTGATTGGCTAAGTGTCTCTAACTACATGGGGCATCTAAATTTATGGTGTTTTGGGGAATGCATTAATCCCTCTAGCCATATGTGTTTTATTGGTGCCAATCTCCGGGGACCGTTTTGGCGTTGCTGTGCCTTTTTGTGGGATCTGATTTAAGCTCTCCTGTTTGTGCGTTTGCCTGCCAGCTAAGTGTTACCCCACCTGTGACCTGTCAGTTATTTACCTCAGGCTTAGGTCTCAGAGCCTGCCTGACCCCTTACCTATGTGCCCGGGTTGAAAGAGAATTCACAACATGGGAATCCAATAAAGGTGCTGCAACTTTTTTCATGTATTTAAATGTATTGCTGTGTGCATCAACATTGATTAATTCAATATTAACAAATATATGAGATCACACTCCTAAATATGGAGAAATTGAGAAATGCAATCAGGAACAAGTTTGATACAAGCCTTTTTCAAACTCAAAAGTCTAAATGGACAAAGTCTAACAGTAGGATGTGGAGTAGTAAGGTAGCGTAAAAACTGTGATCTATATCCAAGTCTATTGCCACAGCTACATGAGCAGTGGACTCAATTACCCCATTGATGTGTTCTATTAACATATCGCTCTCAGAAAAGTACAAAACCACTTTGACATTTCAATGCCTGTAGTCCTCAAATATTTTTTACCTCTCCACAGACACAAGTTGAACATTAGTGTCTTTGACAATTATTTCAGGATATCCCTCAGTAGTGCAAACTCCTTCTAAAAAGCATTTTTATTGGTGGATTCTCTTGAACAAGCATAGTGGGCCCATTTAGAACCTAGCCATCTATAACAATAAGATAATTTGTCGACAAACTGTGAACCAGATTCACAAAATCTATGGCCACATACTTTCGAGGCTTTAGAACAAAACCCTCAGAAATTAAAGGCGTGTTCCTGCTAGCGCAGATGCCTTAATACAAATTATTAATGAATGTTTATGTATTTTGAATGAGAAGTTTATGTAGAAAATGTAATAGCACAGAAAATAATTCACACATTTGAAAATGTGATCACAAACAATGGCCACCAATGTTAACAAAATGTACTAATCAATGATTAAATATTATGAAATGTCAAATATCTGTTAGACTAATGCAGTAATATGTCATATTAAGGGTTACGAATTAAGCTTTACATTTATTAATTGTAGGCTTTAACTTAGCTAGCGTCTTGGTATACTTGCCAGCCCTCATGTAAAAGCTGTATTTCTTAGCATTTAATGAAATTGCTTACCAGATGTTAAACTATGAATGTATATTGTATTAATTAAATGTGCTTATAACGGAAGGTTTTTGTGAACCAACTGCTAGTAGATGATGTTTTTGCTAATGCAACATTTTATGTGTACTGTGTGTAAGACTGACTTTCCCAGGACAAGAAGAATGAAGATACTGACTAAAGCAGAAGCTGCAACAATATTGTTACGGGGCAAGCCGGATGATGAGGAGATCATAAGACAAACCAATCAACAATATGAGAACGGAGAAATATTAGAATTCATAGATTTGGGATATTCGTTTTATTGGACAGAGTGTGAGCATACGATTAACTGACCTATAGAGAATTAGGGGATAGTTTAGGTAACTGTAATAAAATGACACTGCACAGTAAGAAGACGGACATTCTGGCTAATTCTGCCCTTGCCTTTATGCAGGTTCATTGCCCATTTGCTGGCTGAACGAAAGGTCGATATTTCTTATGCGTCTTTACTAGAAACGTGCTTAACTTTAATGCTTAAAGACTTTTCCCTTATAATTCTGATGCTGAAGCCTGAGGTCTTGCTGATCGACTGATGTCCTGAGGATGAAGACTGATTCTGCTTTGCTGATCCACCCTGAGGATAGGTATATCCAGACTGTGATTATTATGCATATTTTGCTTTTTCTTTCTAGGTACAAACTGCACTGTTTTGATAGAGCCATAGTTAGATGTTTTCCAAATGTGTGTTACTAAATTGTTTTGCATATAGCCCAACATGCTGATGCTAATTTAATGTCAGTTAAGGATCCTCACTAATGAATTATGATAACAGGGACTACTGCTTGGTGAATTTCTCTGCTAAACTTAATGTACTTCATTTCGTTGACGCAGTTGACTATGCTATTGATTTGCACCATAACCTTAGAATGTGCTGTAGTTCAAGCTTTGATTAGATTGTGTATCTTCCGCCGCTTTGGACAACCAGTATTGTTTCTGTATGTGTTTCATTTCATTTTGAGATTAATGTACATGACCGTAGTATTGTTAACATAGGGAAATAAACATGCTAAACTTTTACTAACGGTGTGGTTATTCATGACTGAAAAGTCATGGTGCACGACAATTACTGACTCCATTGATTATTTGTATAATTGATTACTAATTGATTATTGACTGTTGTGTATTGATTATTGATAATGTACTGGATCTATGGTAAGAATGTCTTAATTGCGAGTCAAAAGGTTAATCCGCCTATTTGCGTCCCCTTGTAAGTTTACTTATTTAGGTCAGGCGCACTAACAGTGATGGTAGCAGAGGATGGTTAGTCTCCTTAGGAGCTTACCATAGATGTGCAGTACACAGTAACAGGTGTTCCCATAGATGGTAACAGCTTGGTGAGTTGGTTCTTTGAGAGTTCATTATTATTAAGATTTTGACTTCGTTTTTCAAAGATGATAATTGGAGAGAAAATGTTGTTCCCTTGAGTCCAGAAATGACTTTCCTAGATCCTGGATCCTGCTAATGGTTGTTTGAGGATGTTCCCGGCGTTCTAATGATAGTGTGAGTGAAATAGGTTGCGCTTGCACAGCATATGCAAATCGCAGGTGACTTGTGAGGTTTCGAGGATTTAGGGAGTTTGCGTACTCCAAATGAAGTTGTAGTAGGAGTGTGCATACTCTGCAGTGTGAGAGTATGGAAGTCATCAAGCTTCAAATGTGTGTGGCACTTTGTGCTCAAAAATTGCCCACATGGTTGTTGATGTACGGACCCTGGGTGGTCTAAGACTCTGGAGTATATTGAAAACTGTATGAGACACTTGGTTTTAGGTTGTAACCTGTCTGGTTTAGTAGGTTGAACGGAATTAAAATGAGTGAAAGAAAATTTCAACTGAGATTTGGTGAGTCCTATGTGCACCAGGACAGACCCATTGATCAGTTGAGAGTAAAATTTGCGGGTCGAATTTTGCTTGCGAATCTGGGAGAATGAGAAAGAAGGAGTAGCTGTGAGTGCGGGAAGAACCATCAGTGAAAAATCCGTAAGGTTTCTGAAGTGATTGTGTTACCTTTCCTATAGTAAACCAGCAGATTTGTTTTTGTTTGTTTTTTGGTTTTTGATTAGTGCTCACAATATTTGCATTAGTTTTGTGTGAATTTGAGTGATGGAGAACAAGCCGCAAGACTTTGTCAGCTGCAGTACATATGAGTGTGATGTCTTTGGAGACGCACTGGGATAGGTCGGTTAGTGAGATGGGTCGCGCAGGGATTGGCAGCCGTCCGTGAGAGACAATTGGTTGAGAACGTAGGTGAAAGGAATCTTGGGATTAAAAGTCACTTCCTGATTTGATTTTGAATAACAAAAGATAGAAAAGATGAAGTTCTTCAAAGCATTGAAAAGTGCCCTAATGGGAGATATGTACATTACAGCGAGTATAGGCGAGGCTACGCCACCAGAAAACACACCAGCTTATATTGTAATGGAAGAGAAGGGTGTTGCGCCATGTCTTTGGTTAAAGCAATGGTGCAAATTGACAGAGAAAGATGGGAACTTAGCGTTTCCTACAAATGGGACATTAAATTTGAGAGTTTTGGAGCATTTATGGATGGTGCTGTATGAATCAAAGCCCCTTCCGAGACCAGCACAGTTTGAGATAGCGATTTGGGAGCTAGTAGCCAGACAGCAACAGCAACTGAAACTCGAGAGGAGGATGAGAAAGGCAGAAAAGACTCTAAGGGAGGCTAGATGGGATTGTGTTCAGAAAGCATGGAGAATAGAGACTTTGCACTGAATTAAGTTGTTTCCAGCAATAACGCAAGAGAATGAGAAGGAAGGAAAGAAAGCGACTAGGAAAACTAATAAAAGTCAGTCCGAAAGTAAGGAGGCTAGAAAGTCTTCAATCGTAGAGGATGAATTGGGCGATGATGAGTTTATTACATGGTTATTGAGAGATCGACCACCACCATACACAGTACATGAGAGTGGTTTGAGTACCAGTACTGATCCAACAGCCCGACACAAGCTAATTGGACAGCAAGTCCGGTGCAGGTTAATGCTGACCTGACACAGAATGAGGTGCAAAGTGGTCTTAATGTGCCTACTACTCCTGTAGTGCAGACTTAGATGCAACTGCCGCAGGTGCAGAGAATTTATCTTGATGTGCATATTATTAAAACGACTTCAAACTTAGTGGTGCTAACAGAACAGGCCTTCCCGAGACCAATACTGGTTCAGACTGAGCCGACTCCGATTTTATTGCCCCAAGTACAGCAGCGGGTAATGCCAAGATTTACGCCACTGACAGGGACACAGTCAGATATGACAGATGATGAATCAAAATATGGGAGTTACTCTCCGACTGAGTGTAGGTGCCAGAGCAGCCCCAGATGTTATATCACTACCTATTACTGTTAGTCCAGCGGTACCATTATTCGCACAGAAGAAGCTGACTGTAGGTGAACAGGGAGCAATGTCCCAGAACCTAATGAGGGGAGGACATAATGAACATGTTCAAGTAGTCTCTCCTGTGGGTCAGACTTTTGACGGATCAAGATCATTGCTAGACCTTAGTCCATTCGTAGCACTTCCAGATATGGTGACAGGGCCAAACGTTAGCCAGAACTTGAAATTATTGACACCACAGACTCCGAATGCAGTTGTAGAGCAGGTGCCCCCGAACCAAGCAAGTAACATTTAATTACAAAGACTGACAGCTCAGCAGTTAACTGAATGGTTAGACAAGCTGAATACCCCACAGGGTGCCCCTAAAGGAGAGGAGTATTTGAATTGTGCTAGGCTAAGCATGGAAGCGGGTGAACTCATTGGAGGAACTATGGGGATGAATAGGTTAGAATCCTACATAGAAGCAGAGTTGAGAAATCTGTGCCCAAAGATTATGAGAGATGTGAGCAAGGTGCATCATAGATTAGCAGTTATGGCAGAGGAGTATGGCATAGAGATAGAGAAAACAAAGCATTTGAAAAGGAGTTACAGATCGAATTTTGAGGCAAAAGATTTGAAACACATGAGATCTGCCGGAATGAAGGCACACCTTAAGGAATTGCTTCAAAGTGCTCAGACCTGGGGAGCATTAGACAAATTGGAAGGCAGATGGGTAATGAAAAGAGACATGAGAAAAAGAGATTCTTTGGAGATGACTGAAAATGTGCAGCAGGATGAAGATCCGGTAAAGATTTTACCAATGAGAGAGATTCCAGGGGGAAATTTTGTTCATGTCCCGTGGAGCAGAAGTGACATTCTGTCCTTTACAAATGATTATCCAAAATTGAGAGAAAAGCCAGTAGAGTGTTATCAGCAGACAGACGGTCCGTGAAACTTATGAAATGTTTATGGAAGACTTGAACACATTACTAGAGATATTGATTCCAGCTGACCTGTGGATTGAGTGTAAGAGGAGTGTAGATTGGCAACAAGTGAACCAGAGAGAGACACAAATACAGGTGCGCTAGTCCCCTGAAGTAATGAAATATTACTATAAGGTGATTGAGTTTCTGAAATTGAGGATTTCGCCCAAGAATATTGGTTGGCAGAGGATCTACAGGATAGCTCAGGAAGCAAAGGAGTCGATACATGCATATTATGAGAGATTGTTGCAGGCATTCAAGCATTACACTGGTACAGAGACAATTGAGGCGAAAGACATGCTTCATTTTGTGTTCAGATTTGTGGAAGGATTGAGACCTGAAATTAGCCAGATGATTTAGAGTAATTTGATTTGTTGGCAATCAAAGCCAATTGATGAGGTATTGCAGTATGCAAAATACTGTAGTGATGAGATTGAGCCGAAGCAGAAAAAGATGAAAGAGAAGGCGTTGGTGATGCAGATTAAAGAAGCTCAAACAGGAGTGCAAGGGAATTTTTCACAGCAGTTGCCACAGCAGCAACAGGGAAACATGATGTTCCAGCCTAAAATGAGAGGTAGAGGTCATTGAGTCAATATGAGTCATGGTCCAGATTTGAATACTGTAGTAGTTCAGAATGATGTGCAGGGAATGAAGAAGCTATTGCCATGTCACATTTGCAGAGCCGTGGGACATTGGAAACGGGAGTGTCCATTGATGGTGCAAGAAGGTGTTGTTCAGCAGAGCAATTCATTCCAGAATGTGAGAGGACCGAGAGTAAGGGGTCCTAATCCAAATTTTCAGAATAATATGAATCAAACACAACATTTTCAACCCATGCAGCAGGTGCAAGTGCCCCGTACACAAATGTCACAGTTGCAGCCGATGCAACAGCAGGTTCCCATGGTACCTAGACAGCAAATTCAAATACCTCAAGCCCGATGGAGCAGCAATAGATGATGTTTTCTCAACAGCTCACAGGTCAGAGGCATGACAGAAATAGTAATCGACTGCACCAATTCCCATTACACAGTGAGAATGGAATAAATGATGACTGGATGAGTGATAGTTCAGATGAGGAGCCATGTGTGCTTGTGACTTCCTTAGATGTAGATCAAAAATGACACTGTGTGAAGGGAAAAGTTATGGGTTACAAGGTTTCATTCTTGGTTGACACAGGAGCTACACGCTCTACAGTGAGAAGTGCAGAAGTTCCAAATTTACACCTTTCAGTTAGAACAGACCAGGTTGTGGGGGTAGCAAACCAGGATTTGACAAACCTGATAACAGATCCAGTTCAAGTTGAGATTGGAAACTTTCAGGGATTGCATAAATTTGTAGTCTGCGATTCAAGTTCGGTATCCCTACTGGGAAGAACCTGGTGTAAAAGAAAGTGTTTAATTTCTTGCTCAAATGAGGCAATTGAGACTCAGACGAATAGTGGTGATGAAGAAAAACAATCCCCAGAAATAGAGTGTGAAACTGTAAATGAGGAGTACCCTTTGATTAAGTTTTTCCCGATGTTCACTGTGAAAGAGCTCCATCCTGATTTGCAGGGAACGGTATAGGAGAAGGTGTGTGATTTGACAGGAAAAGAAGTAGGTTTGGTAAAGGGAGTGGAGCCAGTCAAAGTTACAGTGAAGTGTAATGCAGTTTGCCCTAAACTTTCGCAGTAGCACATGCCATAAGATGTCCTTTTAAAAGTGGCTCAGATAATTGCAGACTTTGTAAAGGAAGGGGTTCTGAAATAAGTATTGAGCAGTCCATGTAACTTGCCAATAATGGGTTTGAAGAAGCCCTGTGGGAAGGTTCGGATTGTTCAGGATTTGAGAAAAATAAATGAGATTGTGGTCAAATGTTGCCCTGTGGTGCCAAACCCAGCTGTGATAATGTTCCAGATTCCATATGTGCCTCTTCATGAAGATAGCCAATTTCTCTTTTGTTTCAAGTTTCTGGATCGAGTCTATTGCTGGCGCAAAATTCCTCAAGGGTATTCAGTCACCTTTCATATACAATCAGATCTTGAAAAAGAATTTGGAGTCATTGGAATTGCCTTTCCAATCAACCTTGGTGCAGTACATCGATGACTTACTGAATGCGTCCAAGACAAGGGACGAGTGCAAGTATGATACGATTGCCCTCTTGAACCATTTGGGAAAGAATGGTCATAAAGTGTCCACGCTGAAATTACAGTACTGTCAGAAAGTAGTGAAGTATTTGGGTCATCAGACTGAGAAGCGTTCAAGAAAGATATCCAGAGAAAGGATTACAACAATATTGTAGATAAATCCCCCGATTACACAGAGAGATGTCAGGATGTTTTTGGGAATGGTGGGTTATTGTCGCCAATGGATTCCAATTTTTTCAGTCATTTCAGGGCCATTGCAGAAGGTGACTCATAAGAAAGTCACTGATCGCATAGTGTTAGACCAGGATGAAATGAAAGGCTTCACTGAATTGAGAGAGAGTTTGTGCAGGGCTCCAGCATTAGGGATGCCTGATTACACGAAGCATTTCACATTCTTTTGTCATGAGCGTGATGCATGTTCTTTGTCTGTCTTGACACAGGTCCACGGAGGTGTAAACCGCCCAGTAGCCTATTTTTCAGCTACTTTGGACCCAGTCAAAGCAACCTTACACAGTTGTTTGCGTGCAGTTGCCACAGTTGGTCAAAGCCTTACACAGTGTGAGGGCATTGTGATGGGATATCCCCTGACTATAATGGTCCCTCATTCTATTGAGATTCTCCTGACAAGGCCAAAACCTAATACTTGACTGGTGCGAGGTTGACTAGATATGCAACGAGTATTTTGGGGTCACCAAATGTTTCACTGAAAAGATGTACAGAGCTGAACCCGGCAACCTTACTTCTGAGTGAAATTGCTGAATTGAAAAAGAGAAAGATGTTAAGCATGATTGTCTTGAAGTAACTGATTTGTGCACAAAACCGAGACCTGATATTAGAGATACATGATTGGAAAAAAATGACCAAATTATTCTTGTTGATGGTTCTTGTCTGCGAGACAATACAGGGACACTGAGAGCAGGATATGCTGTGTGCACAACTACAGGTACTTTGGAAGCTTCTTGGCTGTGAGGAGTGTATTCTGCTCAAGTAGCAGAACGGGTAGCCCTTACTAGAGCGTGCCATGTTTCTGCTCAGCTAAATGTTACAATCGATACGGATAGCCAGTATGGATTTGGAATAGTTCATGATTTTGGTCACAGAGAGGTTTCCTGACCTCTTCTGGTTCACCAGTAAGAAATGGTGAGAGGATTAAAGAGTTATTACATGCTATTCCAACGCCTGAAAAGATTGCTGTGGTGAAATAAAGTGCACATCTGAAGTCGCAGGACTATGTGTCATTGGGAAATGGATATGCAGATCAAGTCGCAAGGTTTTGTGCATTGAATTGTATATCGTTCTAAGACAAGTAGGAACTGTTACCTGAAGAAGACGAAACTTGTACAAGCATTGCGTTGAAAATAATTGACACTTTAGAAGAAGTAAAAGCATTGCAGAATGATGTTGACAGGGAGGAGAAATGTTCATGGAGCAAAATGAAATGTGTACAAAGACAAGATGAATTGTGGGTTTCTGAGGAGGGTCAGTTAGTCTTGCCTAATAGCCTGTTGTCTCAAATGGCGAGGTATTATCATGGTCAAACACATATTGGGAGAGATGCAATGATTTGTTTGTTCAAACATGATTGGTTCAGCCCAATGTTTAGACAAGTTGCTGAAGCAGGTTGCAGCGATGTGTCATTTTCCAAAAACTAAACGCAGGGAAAGGGACAGTGGTTAATTTGAGCCACATTGGAAGAGTGGGAGGTCCATTCAGCAGAATGCAAATGGATTTTATTGAGGTGCCTGTGTGTGGAGGTTTGAGATATGTGTTGGTGATTGTGTCCATCTTTAGTCACTGGATTGAAGCGTGCCATACACAAAGAAATGATAGTCTCACAGTAGCAAAACTACTGCTTAGGTAACGGATATCGTGTTTTGGGTTTCTGATCTCTTTAGAATCAGATAGGGGAAGTCACTTCAACAATGAAGTAATTAAATTACTGTGTGCAGCATTGAACATTGAGCAGAAGTTGCATTGTAGTTACCACCCTGAAGCATCAGGATCGGTGGAACAGATGAATGGTCCATTGAAGTCAAAAGGTGCAAAGATGTGTGCGCCTACAAATCTGAAATGGCCTGTTGCATTGCCTTTAGTGTTGATGCCAATGAGAAACACACCTGACGGGAAGACAGGAATGTCACCACATGAGATCCTCGTGGGCAGACCAATGAGGTTACCAGCGGTGCCTGCAAATGCACTTGTCGACGTTACAGATTATATGGTGTTGGATTACTGCAAAGGTACGGCTGATGTGGTCCTCTCTTTTTCTCAGCAGGTGGAGGCCACCACACTGCCACCAATCCATGACCCATGACACAACCTGAGAGCTGGGGACTGGGTTGTCATCCGAAAGCACCTGAGAAAGACGTGTTTGGAGCCTCGCTGGAAGGGACCATATCAGGTAGTTTTGACAACTACCACAGCTGTGAAAGGTGCAGGAATTCTGAACTAGATTCACACAAGTCACATGAAGAAAGTGGCAGGCACACTGGATCATGAAGAAGGGTTGTTGAGAGTACCAACAACAGGGAAACAAGTCTCAGGTCAGGAAGGAGAACAAAGGGGGACTGAGACCGGATCTGAGCTCGTTGAGGAAGGTTTCAGACACTCCTGTGAGAGACCTCCAGGAGGGCGACGGAGAGCCTATCTCAACTGAAGCAGCAGGAGACCCTAGTCAGAGGAGGCTTTCCCAGAAGCAGGCGATTTTGAGAGACAAACAGAGCAATTGCCAGACCCAGAAGTGGAAGGAGTTGAGGTGGATCAAAGTCAATGTGATCTGACTCCTCCTGAACCAGTTGCAGGTCCATAAAGGAGAGGGTTCAAGTTCGACTCTGAAGAGAATACTGACAAAAAGTTCACTGAAGGGAGATAAGTGGCTGGAATCACAAGTAGAGAAAGGGAAAGAGGTGGTTGTTGAATGAACAATCTAGGAAGAAATAGATACCACAAGGAAAGAAGATCTAAGTGAGGGTAGAGATACTAGGCGCTGTAAATATATGAGCATTGGTATGGCGATTATTGGGGTGATTCTAACTTCGGCGGGCGGTGGAGGCCGCCCGCCAAAGTTCCCCCACCAAAATACCACTCCGCGGTCGAAAGACCGCTGAGGGTATTTTGGGATTTGCCCTGGGCTGGCGGGCGGCCGCCAAAAGGCCGCCCGCCAGCCCAGGGCAAATCAACTTTCCCACGAGGACGCCGGCTCAGAATTGAGCCAGCGTAGTGGGAAGGTGCGACGGGTGCAGTGGCACCCGTCGCGTATTTCAGTGTCTGCATAGCAGACACTGAAATACTTTCTGGGGCCCTCTTACGGGGGCCCCTGCAGTGCCCATGCCATTGGCATGGGCACTGCAGGGGCCCCCAGGGGCCCCGCGGCACCCCCTACCGCCATCCTGTTCCTGGCGGGAGACCCGCCAGGAACAGGATGGCGGTAGGGGGTGTCAGAATCCCCATGGCGGCGGAGCGCGCTCCGCCGCCATGGAGGATTCTGCAGGGCAGCGGGAGACCGCCGGTTTCCCGCATCTGACCGCGGCCGAACCGCCACGGTCAGAATGCCCTGCGGGGCACCGCCGGTCTGTCGGCGGTGCTCCCGCCGACCCTGGCCCCGGCGGTCTCAGACCGCCGGGGTCAGAATGACCCCCTATGTGTGGGATATTGTTTGTAGTGTTGATTGTGGTAATGTCTGTTTTTGATAAGAGAGAAGCCAACCATACTTCTGCTTTTGAGTCGACTACTAAATTAACCGCATTACGGAAGTTTAGGTTGGTTGAGAAATATTTGGATGACAATACTAATTCACAGGGAGAACTTTTTTCTAAAGTTTTCTATTGCTTGTTAAGTGAGTAAGTTGGGACAATGGATGTGAAGAATTGTTTTGTGTGTATGCAGATTCCTTCATCAGTCGAGGAAGGAGTCACCTATCATGGCTTGCCTTTAACTTACGGGATAAGTTGTAGTCTGTTACTAACAAGATTTTATAACCAGGAGTACATCCAGTATTTTTATTCTAACTATGATGTAGTGTTTTTGTTTGTTCCTATATTAGATATTGGAGTAGAGTAGCTAAGGACAATGACAGTAATAGTTAGAGGTTTCTTTGAACCTACATTGATGTTTGGCACAGCTTCTGCACATAGCAATAACTTAACATGCTTGCTTACACCTTTAGAGAAAAGCTTTATTTGTGGGAATGAGTGAATGTTTGCATGTGTTTTTGTTTCAGAGTAAATGGACATTTATGTTGAATGGAAAGGACCCTGCAATTCCAGGGATTTACTACATCTGTGGATTTAATGTTTATTACCATCTTCCAAGAGGATGGTATGGGACATGTTATTTGGGGATAGCTTGCCCAAAGATTTATCAAATGGAGGATCAGAAGAAATTTCCAAAAGTGACTGAGTTACATCATAAGAGACAGATGGGGGAGTCCTCTTGTAGTATAGTGAGAGATGTATTTGGAGCAGTGATTCCTTCAGTGGGAGTCATTCTGAAATCAATAAAGATTCACAAGTTGTCTACTATTGTGGATAACATGCTGACAAATTTTTCAGGGGCCATACTCCTGATAGATACTGAATTAGCTGCTGATAGAGCTATGACTCTTCAAAATCGTCTTGCTTTAGACATTCTTTTAGCGAAGGATGGTGGAGTCTGTAAAATGATTAATTCCAGCCATTGTTGTTCGTATATACCAGATAACTGTAAAGAGATTACTTACTAATCTGACTAATGCAAGTGCTGATTTGAAAGAATTGAAAGAGCCAGGTGTTTGGGATAAGGTTGGCAAGGGGTTTGCTTCAGTGGGAAATTGGCTCAGCAACATTTGGAATGGGGTTCTATTGAAAATCTTCCAGGGGATATTAATTGTTGTGGTTTGTCTATTGGGGATATGGTGATTATGTAAATTATTCGAAAGAATTAAAATGAAAAGGTCAAAGAATAATCAGAGGAGGGAAGAAAAGAAAAGGGAAACAATTTACAGGGAATATGCAAGGGGAAAACGAAATTATGAAGAGGTTGAATTGTAAACATTTTAGCTGGCGTGAAATTTGTGGGAACAAATGAGTGTGATGACATATTTAGTCATCAAAGAAGGGATTGCTAGCGCAGATGCCTGAATAAAAAATATTATTGAGTGTTTATGTATTTTGAATAATAAGTTTATGTAGAAAATGTAATAACGTAGAAAATGATTCACACATTTGAAAATGTGATCACGAAGAATTGCCACCTATGTTAACGAAATGTACTAATCAATTATTAAATATTATGAAATGTCTAATATATGTTAGACTACTGCAGTAATATGCCATTTTAATGGGTTATGAATTAAGCTTTAACTTTATTAATTGTAGGTCTTAACTTAGCAAGTGTCTTGGCCTACTTGCCAGGCCTCATGTAAAAGTTGTATTTCTGAAATTGCTGACTAGAGAAGTTAAACTATGAATGACTATTGTATTGTTTAAATGTGCTCATAACGGAAGCTTTTCGTGTGAACCGACTGCTAGGAGATGATGTTTTTGCTAATGCAACATTTTGGGGGTCATTCCAACCCTGGCGGTCATGGACCGCCAGGGCTAGGGACCGCGGATGCACCGCCAACAGGCTTGCGGTGCATCCAGGCCAATTCTGACCGCAGCGGTAAAGCCGCGGTCAGAAAAGGGAAACCGGCGGTTTCCCGCCGGTTTTCCCCTGGCCTGCAGAATCCTCCATGGCGGCGCTGCAGGCAGCGCCGCCATGGGGATTCCGTCCCCCTTACCGCCAGCCTGGTTCTGGCGGTTTTGACCACCAAAACCTGGCTGGCGGTAACTGGTGTTGTGGGGCCCGTCACACCCTTTCCACTCCGCCGGCTCCATTCGGAGCCGGCATCCTCGTGGAAGGGGGTTTCCCGCTGGGCAGGCGGGCGGCCTTCTGGCGGTCGCCCGCCAGCCCAGCGGGAAACTCAGAATGACCGCCCCAGTCTTTTGACCGCGGTACGGTCTTCTGGCGGTTCCCGTTGGGCGGGCGGCGCCCGCCGCCAGCCAAACTCAGAATCACCCCCTTTATGTGTAATGTGTGTGAGACTGACTTTCTCAGGACAAGAACAATCAAGATACTGACTAGAGTAGAAGCTGCAACAATATTGTTACCTGACAAGCCAGATGATGAGGACATCATAAGATGAACCAATCAACAATATGAGAATGGAGAACTATTAGAATTATTAGAATTCATAAATTTGGGATATTAGTTTTATTGGACAGAGTGTGAACATACAATTAACTGACCAATAGTGAATTAGGGGATAGTTTAGGTAACTTTATTATAACAACACTGCACAGTGAGAAGACGGACATTCTGGCTCATTCTGCCCTTGCCTTTATGCAGATTCATTGCCCATTTGCTTGCTGACCAAAAGGTCGATATTTCTTATGCATCGTTACTAGAGACGTGCTTAACTTTATTGCTTAAAGACTTTGCCCTTATAATTCCGATGCTGAAGCCTGATGTCTTGCTGATCGACTGATGTCCTGAGGACGAAGACTGATTATGCTTTGGTGATCCAACCTGAGGATAGGTATGTCCAGGCTGTGATTATTATGCATATTTTGCTTTTTCTTTCTAGGTACCAACTGTGCTGTTTTGATAGAGCCATAGTTAGATGTTTTCCAAATTTGTGTTACTAAATTGTTTTGTATGACGCCCAACTTGCTGATGCTAATCTGATGTTAGTTAAGGAGCCTCACTAATCAGTTATGATGACAAGGACTAATACTTGGTGAATTTATTTGTTAAACTTCATGTACTTCATTTCGTTGTCAGAGCTGACTTTGCTATTGATTTGTACCATAACCTTACAATGTGTTGTAGTTCAAGCTTTGATTAGATTGCGTTTCTTCCACCGCTTTAGACAACCAGTATTGTTTCTGTATGTCTTTCATTTGATTTTGAGATTAATTTACATCACCTTAGTATTGTTAATATAGGGAAATAAACATGCTAACCTTTTACTAACGGTGTGGTTATTCATGACTGAAAGGTCATGGTGCGTGACAATTACTGACCCCATTGATTATTGATGGTATTGATTACTAATTGATTATTGACTATTGTGTATTGATTATTTATTGAATCTATGGTAAGAAAGTCTTAATTGCGTGTCAAAAGGTTCATCGACCTATTTGCATCCCCTTGTAAGTTTACTTAAGTAGGTCAGATGCACTAACATTCCTAGTGACTAAACATTTGTCTAAACAGTGACAGTTGTTGCACGCTCAACAATGTAATTCTGGGGTTGTATCTAGACCAGGCCACCAATATTATTTCATAAATATTTTTTGTGCCTGTGATGCCTTGATAACCTTCATGAGTCAAAGCAATCAGTCTGGAATGTAGTTTGGCTGGTATCACAATGTAGTGGCTGTTCATGAAGAAGACACCCTGAATACTCAAAGCATTCTGTATTTTTCTACATATTTGCAACTCACCAGTGAGACATCTCTCTCTAGACTGACTCTGAACAATAATTTCTGTATCTTCACATAGAGCACAATCTTCCTACATTTCACTAACCCATTCTTCCCTTCTAATCACCTTACCTGAACATTCTGGCACCTTCAACAGTACTCAACAATGTCTTTCTCCTCAGAATCATCCAGGGGCAAATGAAACAGGGAGTGGGCTCTAAAGTGTTCCTTCCCTGTAAGATTTTGTAAAGCAAAATTACTTTGTGCACCTTGGAGAATGATCAAATCAAAGAAGCGTTGGCCATTCCCCTCTCCAAATATAACACCAAAGGTTTGTGAGCTGTCAAATCACAAAATCAGAATTGCAAAACCATTGAGAACTGTGCATACTACTTGCACATTCCTAGAAACAATCTCACTTGATCCATATCAGAGGGTTCAGGAACTTTCAAAATCAGTCATGCAAGGTCACCTCTAGGTTTCCTCTGACAATAGGAAAGTAGGAAATTACTTAAATATTCAGCCTGTCTGTCAAAAATTTAACTTTTCCTTCTTCCATAGTGATGACATGTTTCTGCAAGATGTCTAAAACCTGGTTGGGTATGCAATTATATTTGTCCACCATTCCAGAATAAATCAAACATCATCATGGAGTGCATGGACCGCTACAATGCCCTTGAACTGATTAAAGCTCAACATCTAGAAGACTGATGCTGCAGAAGCAAAGCCCAAAGGGAATGTGCAGGTATATGTAAGCAACAAATAGTGATGAACATGGTTAGGGATTGTGAGTCTTCTGTTAATTCTATTTGGTGGTATTCAGATCTCAGATCTATTGTGGTGAGAAATCCAGAGCTATCGAACTGTACAAAGATTTCCAAAATCTTTGGCAGAAAATGACAGTCTGCCAATATGTTCCCATTTAGAGGCCTGACATTTGCACTGCGAGGAATGTATCCACTCTTTTCTTGACTACCACAATCAGAGTGATCCATCAGGCAGAACTGAAAGGTTTAATTCCTCCATTAAGTATTAATTGATGAAAGAGTTACTGTTACTGTACAGTTACTGTACATCTTCTGTGATGCTAAGGGATACATTGGATACTTTATGGCAAATGGGCATGGCATCATTTTTCAAAATAATACAGCGTTTCTAGTACTTCATATTTTCTAGGCCTTTCCTGAAAACTTTCTTGTGCTCATTAATGAGTTTCTGTGGAGTGTTTCATCAGGTTTCCCAAGAGAGAAAGTACATTCCATGCTAACTCAAAATACCATACCAAATGAGCCCTGCTCCCACTAACCCTAGCCCACTGAAGCCCCTCTTTTCAACATATAATTTAGTATTAATTTGTGTATATATATTGCAACATATATTTTAGTATTAATTGGTGTATCAATAGTATTATTTGGTGTATAAAGACACTCAACATTCTCTGAGAAATATCTCAAAACATTAATCTTGTTGCTCCCGTAAGCAATAGGGTTGACATAAAACGGCAAGCGATAAAATATAGACCATTCCTTCAACTACATTTTGTCAGGTATTGTTATCAGTTAGCCAGAATCAACGGTTATCCTCAAAAGAATTGCGCTGATAAAGTTTTTACGGATAGAATAACCCTTCTCATTAGTAAACATAACATTTGGATCTCTGACTGATAACTCTAGCTTGCATTTTCCATTTCTAAGTTCAGTTTCTAGTCCTGAGTGGTAGTCTCTCAAACTAATCTTACCTGTTTCAACAGACTCTGCTGAAATGCTGAGTATCCCCAAAGTGTTGCATTTCTTATTCACTTCCTGACAAGTGGAATAATTAATGATGTGAAATCCAAAGGCACACCTGAACCACACTCTTACATGACCCAGTACTCACCCCCAAAACTACAGAAGAATGCAACAATCCTCACTTCAGCCACATAACTATCAATAGACTTGTTGAGCATTTTGTCTCTAGACCTCATTACTACGCTCACCTGCAAAATGACAAAAAAGCCTTTCAAGTTCCCCATATGCTCATTTCAATGTCTGAATCTCTCTTTCGGATACAATTTCAGGTAGGATGTCAAAAATGAGTTGACCTTTTGTTTCCAGGCAGCTGTATAAAATGGCCAGTTTCCTCTTGGCATCATACCCATCAAGTCAGCAGTTGTATGCTGGAACCAGGCATGCCAGAACAACGCATGCCTTAACAACGCAGTCTGAACCATGACAGTGTCGTTTCCACGCATGCCTTTACCACACATGCCATTACAATGAATTTCGTTCTAAAAGCATGCTTAGTAAAGGCACGTGTGGAAACAGCATGCGAAATGGCATGTGTGCTTCTGTCATGCAATGAGGTCCAAAACTACTCCCACCACTAATACCTATACAGCCCTGACCCCACACCCACCCTAAAAAAAAAATATCCCAATCCCCAGTCCATCCCCTACAAACTAAAGTACCCTAGTCCCCCACCCACCCTGAACCCTAAAAAAACTGCCCGAGCCCCCCAGCCCTGACCCATAAAACTAAACTTCACCGACAGCCCACCCCCCCAGAGCACTAAAAAAAAAACTATCCCAACATCCGCGCCCCTAAAAACTAAACTACCCCCGACACCCCCACCTGTCCGGAGCCCTAAAATCACCTACCCCAATCCCCCACCACTGCCCCTAGAAACTAAACTACCCTGACACCCTGCCCGCCCTGAGCCCTAAAACCTTCCACCAATAAGTAAACTACACTGATCCCCCACCCACCCTAAGCCCTAAAAAAACAATCCTGCCCCCATCCCTGCCCCTAAAAACTAAACTACCCCGACCACCCTACCCACCCTAAGCCCTAAATCCACCCTATGGCTACAAACTACCCACCAACCCTGCCCCAACCTCATTTACCTCACTGCGTCCTCTCCTGATCTTTCCTCCTCTTCTCTCCTCCCTCCTCCCACCCTTCCTTAAAACTTCCCCCACCCCTTTAAAAATAAACTACTCTGTCCCCCACCGTAAGCCCTAAATGAAAACCCAAACCCCCACCCACACCAACCCCTTACTCCACCCCCACCCCTGCCCCAGTCATACTTACCTCACTGTGTCCTCCGTGTCCTCTCACGAACAACGCATGGCTTTTTCTGTGCCTTAACCACACATCTATGCGTAGTTTAGCACATGCATGGTTAAGGCACAGAAAAAGCCATGCTTTGTTCCAGCAAGCGTGGTTATGCTTGCGTGGGAAACGTCCACATTGTTAAGGATGCGTTGTGAAGGACATTTCTTCAATTCAACTCAGTTGCATCCTCCTGCTTTCACATACTCCGACTTCTACGGAAGATCTATAAATGGATGCCAAAGGACTGCCGCAAAACTGTAACCCATGCCCTGGTTGCCAGCAGACTCAACTACAACAACACCCTCTACACACCGTTACCACCCAGAAGAAACTAAAGAAATTACAACACATCCAAAATGCCTTTGCGAGACTCATCCTGGACATTCCCCGCCGCAAACAAATTTCCAGTCACCCAAGAGACCTCCACTGGCTTCCCATTGAGAAAATAATTAACTTCAAGCTCCTCGTCCAGGCTTACAAGGCCCTCCACGACATAGGACCTGCCTACCTCAACCACTGAATCACCTTCTACTCCCCCACCAGGCCTCTCCGCTCCAGGCAACAAGCACTAGCCTCTGTACTCCGCATTCAGAAGGCCACAGCTGGTGGAAGATCCTTTGCCTATCTCACGGCAAAGAGCTGGAATAACCTGCATCTGCACCTCAGGCAGTCACCATCACTACCGGCATTCAGGAAGGACCTTAAAACCTGGCTCTTCAACTGAAGCTCAGAGTACAAACCCCATTAGCACCTTCAGACCCTTACAGGTGAGTAGTTATGCTTTATTAACCCTGATTTGATTTGATTGATTTTATTCCATCAATATCAATAAGACACTGTTCAATACCAATGTCGTCCTTCAACTGGCAGCACCACAGAGAAACCAGGGAGCCACCTTTGCTCTAGTGTATGTATCGGCAACCACCTTTCCGTTGACAAAAATCTTATAATAGGTCATTTTCACTTCCCCTTGAAAATATGTTTTAAGGATTGCCTGGCAGCGTCACCCAAAACCTAAAAAGGTGAGCTGAGAAAAAAGCATAAATATCTATGCGCACAAACAAAATTAAAAAATGTCTGGAGTGAATATGCATTACTCATCACAAAAATGTCCAATGTACAACTGCATTATCTTCTTTCCATTTAATATTAATGGACACTTATGCCACAGTGCAAACCTCAATTGTACCCACCTGGTCATCTAAGTATAAGAGTTTAATTTGGTAAATACATTTTTTTTTAAATAACTTCACATTCAAGCTCAAAACCTTCACTCCACTTAATGAGCACACCATGGTTGTGCACATAAGGATCCAGAAACCGCAGTTCCTCTCTGTTGTGCAGTCTCCTCTCTTGCCTTCACATTAGGTCCCAGTGTTACTAGGATTTTGTGTCTAGGTTTTATCACTTATTTTGCACAGCCCCAATGCAAAATCCTGATTTGAGTGGCTTTGTAAAAAAAAAGTAACACAACGTAGTGTATAGAACTGCCTTACATTGTCTCTTGGCAGGTACTTGTTACATGTGTGGTGCTTGGGTGTTCCTGTGCATCCACCCACATATTGTGATGCAGATCCATATTTAGAAGAGTTTTGAACATAGGTTTACACCAAAATGGTGTGCCTTCCTGAGGCTGGTGTGACTAACAACGAGAAATATCTTTAGTTCTACTTGTTATTTCCTCTTTGCATGTATGCTGCGTTCTGCGGAACACATACAAAGGGCAAATACAAATATCTATTGTAGCCAAAAAGCACTGGCATGTTAGTAATAGGTCAGATTGTTTCTCAACCCAGATAAACCTTCCTATCGCCAGTATAAAAATTAACTCAGTTAGTGATTGTGTATCATATCTATGGAAAAGTAAAATGGTGACACGTGAGATCAGTCCAGTGCCACCAATAGTAAATAGTGAAACTTTGAATAGAGATGGTATGTGACCATGAATTGAAATGGTTTCTTTTATAGACCGTTTTTCTTAAAGACAAATGTAAAAGAATTAATGAAGAAGGTGGAAATATATGAATTAAGAAGTGCCCCCACATACTCACCCTAATTCAACATACATATTGGGCCTGATTCACAAAGAGAAACCTAAACTTTTTTTCTAAACTTAGACTAAGGCCCTCAATATGAACACGGTGTTTCAGACCGACATGCTGGTGGCGGCGGGAAATACCGCCACCGGCATGGTGGCATGGCGGTCTGAACCGTCATAATATGAACACAGGCAGCCTGACGATGGCAGATATCATTGACCGACAGGGCAGCACTGCCCTCCGGATAATGAACCCTTTTGTCTTCAGCCTTTTCCTGGCAGGTTCCCCCACCAACGAAAGGCTGGTGGAAGGGGTGCTCTGGGGCCCCCCTGGGGGCCCATGCACTTGGCATGGGCAGTGCAGGGGCCCCCGTGCAGTTCCCCATCACGCAGGTCACTGCCCGATTTACAGGCAGTGATCTGCGCGAAGGGTGCTGCTGCACCCGCCACACTGAGGCACTGACGACAGCTCCATGTGGAGCCACCGGCAATGTTCCGGCCCTGCATTCTGCTGGGTCGGCAGGTGGAAACACTGTTTCCGCCCGCCGCCCCAGCAGAATGTTTGTTATTCAGCCGGCAGGGTCTCAAGGGGGTTGGCAGTCTATGAGAAGACCGCCAGCATGAACACGGCGGGGTTTCCCGCCGTGTTCATAATGAGCCCCTAAATGTCTAAGTTTATGACTTTGGGGAGTCACAAAGGGTGGACCTAGATTGCAAATGTGTGTGGTGTGTTTCTGGGTTTAGTTGTCCAGGCAGAGTTTCATGTGATGATTATTTTCACTAGCTGTGTAATATTGGGTTTTATTTGGTAATGTTAAAGAACTTCCCATGGTTGTGCTTCATTGATTGAATGAAGAAAAGTTATGTAAGAGAGTTTCAGTGTTGGGATCACCTAAGAAGGTGGTTCTCAGTGGGATTACTGGAGTATGGTTTGGTGGTAAAGTTTTGGTTATTAGTGTGGAGTTGTTGGGACATTTATCACCATCTTATTGAACATTTGTAGTACGGTGGTGTGTGGTGGGCCCTGTGATGTACCTCATATGATTTATAGTTTGGTAGAGTTGAGATTGTAGTTTGTTCATGAAACATAGTAGTGTTCAATTTGGACCATGTGAAATTGCCCCAAAGCTGATTTCATTGATTACTGGCCTCAAATTTAAAATTATACCAAATGGGTTTTGCTTGAGGATAAGTTGTATTGTGTGGCTTCAACCCAACAAGCCAGTAACCAAACTGACCGCTGCTTTCCAATATGAGGCAATATAGCCATTCAAGGCAATTTGAGGTATCAAACATCTATAGTATTTTTAAAATGTCGATATCCTATGTTTTTCATTGCTCATAAATCAATTTATAAAATTCCCAAACTAAGAAAAATAAAAACCCTCTGTGCAAGAACAAATATGTTGTAAAACAGCATCTGCAAACATCAGATGTTACTGAGGATCTCAAATGTAGCTGAGATTTTCTCATAAAAAAGCGGACGCATGTACAGAGATGTTCCTCTACTTTCTGAAGACTCAAAAGGTCACCTATAATCCTTAATCTCAAGGTCCTACTTTAGCTGGTCCCGAAGTCGGTATCATTTAGCCGATTAGAGACTTAGGCCCTCATTACGACCCTGGCGGGGAGTGATAAAGTGGTGGTAATACCTCTACTGGCTGGCGGTAAGTACCGCCAAATTATGACTATGGCGGTGATAACTCCCATAGACAGCCAATGTACCACACCAACTGCCAGAGCGGAAACAACACTCACCACGGCAGTAGCCGTCAACAGCCAGGTGGAAGACAAAGTCCCTCCCACCATGTCATGACACACAAATCAGCCACCTTTTCCAGGGCGATACCAACGCCATCAAAAGCCTGGTGGAAACAGAGCACAGAAGAAAATGGACTCACCATCAGAAACACAGGGAAGAACAACTCTGCCATGGATCCCGAACTGCATGTCTTCCCGATGATCTTCTATGTTATGCTCCACCTGGAACAGCAACGCCAACGAAGACGACGACGGTGAGTACAGCCACCTAGCACACAAGGGAGGGAGGAAAACATCAGTGACACACACGCACAACACACACCATTCACACACATACCCTACACACAACCAGCTGCAGAAGTAAACCAATGGCACACGACACACGGCAGAAAAACACAAGAACCAGAGTACGGATGTACAGAAAATGCATTAGCATAGCAAAACCCACCACACAAACCAAATATATACAAATGTTCACAAAAGGCCAATGCGTAGTCCAAATCATAAGGGCACACATAGCCACAGGGCACAGTCCAAGGCCCGACTGGTATCCTGACGTCATCCGGGTAGAACACCGAGGGGCATCATTTTGCAAGTGGGCACTCACCTCAGAGGGATGGGAGGCACCACAGCCAAATACGGAAACTTCCCCACTGGTTCTTGTGGGGGCTCCACGCCCATGTCCCATTGCTGGAGAGTGCAAGGTAACAGTCTCTGAGGGAAACGTGCACACTGCTTCTGGGGGGGGCTTGTGCAGCAGTCCCTGGAGGGTGGCCTACATGTCCTCCGCTGGTGGTGATGGCTGCACTGCTCATCTGGAGGTGAGGGCTGCACTGTGGCAACAGGTGATGGTGCCTCCTGTGCAGCCTCTGCTGGTGGTGATAGCTGCACTGCCTCAGCTCGTGGTAAGGGCTGCTCTGTGGGAATAGGTGATGGTGCCTCCTGGCCTGTCTCTGCTCGCGGTGATAGCTGCACTGCCTCATCTAGAGGTGAGGACTGCATTGTGGAAACAGGTGATGGTGCCTCCTGGCCTGCCTCTGCTGGCGGTGAGGGCTCTGTGCCCACAGGTGGTGACGGTTCGGTGGTGGTTTCAGCCTCCCAACCTCTGATGGAGTTGAGGGCTTCACTCCCTCCATTGCAGGAGGTGCAGGCACCTTCCCCTTCCTGGCTGTTTGTGTTGTTGGCTCCTTCTCATTCCTGTCTGTTTGTGTTGTGAGCTCCTTCCCCTTCCTGGCTATTTGTTTTGTGGGCTCCTTCCCCTTCCTGGCTGTTTGTGTTGTGGGCTCCTTCCCCTTCCTGTCTGTTTGTATTGTGGGCTCCTTCCCCTTCCTGGCTGTAGGTGTTGTGGGCTCCTTCCCCTTCCTGGCTGTAGATGTTGTGGGCTCCTTCCCCTTCCTGGCTGTAGGTGTTGTGGGCTCCTTCCCCTTTCTGGCTATTGGAGTGGAATCCCTCATAGTCCTGCTTCCATGACTAGGCGGTGCCTCCACTGTCCCCGTGGACTGTTTGGATGCAGTGCTGGGTTAGCTGCTTGGCACCCTAGTTCTATGGGCAGGATGGGGGAGGGAAGAGGTCAATTTTGGGAAGGAAAAGCTTCTTAGGGACGGTGGGGTGGGAGGAAGGGGGAGGGATGGGAGTGGAGGTTGAGGGAGTGGTTGTTGGAGGTGTATGTCTGCTGGACTTGGGTGCAGGTGCATGGGCAGTGTGTGTGTGAGGTGGATGGCTGTTGGGTGTCTGAGTACTTGCATTTGTGTCCTTTAGGAAGGGGGTAGACACAGTGGGAGAGAGCACAGGGGACAGGTGGATGGATGTTGTGGAGGTGTCTGCTAGTGAGGTGTGTGTGCTGCTTGGTGTGGTGATTCTGGTGGTGGATCTTGAGGCAGTGCATGCAGGTGTGAGTGTGGATGTGACTGGTAGGGAGGTGGAGGAGGCGGGGGGAGATAGTAGAGGTAATAGATGTGGTTGTGTCTGCAACTGTCTGGTGTTTGTATGAGTGCTTGTGGGATGAAGTGTGGTGCTTGTTTCTGCTCTTGCCCCTCTTGGGTGTTGTCTTGTGTGCATGTTCGTCAGTATGTGTGCCTGGGATGGGTTGGGGTTGAGCAGAATGGGCCTGGGAATGGTAGTTGGAGGCGGACTGTAGAAACAGGGACAATGGTTGCCATCAGAGAGGAGGCCAGAGCCTGAATCAATCTCTGTTGGGCCACCAATCCACCGTGAATGCCCTCCAGGGGTGCATTGCATTGCTGCATCTGGGATGCCAGCCCCTGGATTGCATTCTCAATGGTTGATTGCCCTACAGAGATGAATCTCAGGAGGTCAATAGGCTCTTCACTCAGGGCAGCAGGGCTCACTAGGGCAGGGCCTGAGGTGCCTGGGGTGAAGAAGATGCCCACCCTCCTGGGTGAGCGGGCCTGGGCAACTCGCTGAGGGGCTACTGGGAGGGCCGGCTGGTACAGGGTTGACGGCTGTACCTGCAGCTGGGGTGGTCACAGAGGTGTCCACCACCACCAGGGAGCTTCCATCGGAGGAGGTGTCTGAGTCTGTGTTGTCCCCTCCAGTCTCCAGCATGTGCTCCCCTCGCCTTCTGTCCCACTGGTTCCCTCGATGTCAGTGGACTCTGCCTCCTGGGTCCTGTGGGATGCAGCTCCCTCTGTTGCCGGTGCCCCTGCTCTTCCGCCAGATGATGCTAATGCACACAAGGACAGGATGACAAAACAAGAAAGTGGGGAGACAAAGGATACACTGGGTCAATGACTGCACCAACACTACTATTGGCATGCACATCACTGCCACAGGGAACAGGCTTAAGCACTATGCATTGCACTACCAGTGATATGGCTAGTCACTAAGGCGATCTGAGGGCCACACACCGCAAACTGCAGCACTCCTGGGACCCACGATGCAGTGACTGAAATGGACTGCTTACAAGCTAGGTTACTTGTATTTTCCATACACCCATAACCCTTCAGATGACCAATGCTGCAATATCAGGCCCAGCCTTCGGGCACCCACTAACACACATCCACCACCCGCATACCACCCCACCAGCCAAAATATGTAATGATACCCACTGTATTCACCCCCTGTGGCTGCTGTGATTCCCTCAGGTGTCCATTCAGCTCAGGGTAGACCATCGCCAGTATGCGGGTCATCAGGGGGTCAGGGTCCGAGGGGCACTCCTTCCTCATTGGGAGGCCATCCCCAGCTGGGCCCTTGCGGTCTTCCGTGACCAGCGTCTCAGGTCCTCCCAACTTTTCCGACAGTGGGTGCTCTGCCTGCCATAGACCCCTAAGGTCGGCACGTCCTTGGCGACGGCACACCATAGTCCCTTCTTTTGATGGGTGCTGACCTGCAGAGGCAATACAGACAGGCGGACGCTAAGAGACAAACACTCCAGTCTGTCACACAAATGGCCCACCATACCCGTTTCCATCACCATTGGCACACACATATAGGGTGACCATGGGTCCCGGATTTGCTGGGACAGTCCCAATTTTTTCACTTGCTGTCCCGGCAGATTTTGGTAAATTTGGCTTCTGTCCCAGTTTTTGGAGGCGGGCAACTGAAAACAGTGAAAGGCACTTTTTTGATGTTCTAAAGATGTGGTAGTTAGCAGATGTTATACGTAAGCAATGTAATTAACAGGTATGATGCTGGTTTTCAAAATTACTTATTATTTCTTTTCCTAATGCCTCTTCTGTGTTCTTAAGTTGATGAGAGCTGTCATTCAGGGGTGCTCCGTTGACTTAAAATTGTAGTCCTTCTTCTATTTTTGTGAAATGTCCCAGTTTCTTGTTCTCAAGATCTGGCCACCCTACACACATGGCCCAGCGTACACCATATGGTACACCATGTACACCGCTACTAGACATTCCCCCCACCCTCCACCCCCTTACACAATGCTTGCACACACATCTCCATGCACCCTTTCCACATGCATCACGCCCAAAATGTACTCACCTGTAGGTTTGGAGGCCCATACAGCTGTCCGTACTGGGGTAGGACCCCATCCACCAGTCGCTCCATCTCTTCCAAAGTGAAGGCTGGGGCCCTTTCTCTGGTCACACAGACCATGGTTGGTTCCACACACAGGTGACAGCAGCACACGCAGTGTGGGTGTTCTCCTGTTAAAGGTCAGGAAACAAGTGAGGAATCAAATAGAAAATGGCAGTCACGGCCACGCCGGTGTACACCGTCAACGCCGGCATACATCCCCATTGCCCACTGTACTCCACACAGCCCCATATTATCCAATGAGGTGCAAGACCGCCTTCCACCACGACAGCCAACGTCGGCGGAATGACCTCACTTCCACCTGTCTCTACATACAGGACAGGCGGTTGCCAAATCAAGGGGGGGAACAAGCCTATTGACAATTACTGCGTCACAGATTAGATTGGCACATACTACGCCATTTACACTCTCCCAATACATAAGTGCACCATGTGGACTGTAGTTGTGGTTTTGTTGTTCCAATTGTGACACCTTACTCACTCTTGTGTCCCTTAGATACCTACCGCTGTGGATGAATAGGAGGTGGAGACATCCCCCGTGTACAGACCTCTGGTGGACTTGGCTACACTGGAAGACAGGAACATAATACTCACCTATAGACTGGACAGGGCCACAATCACAGGGTTGTGTGCCCAGCTGGAGCTTGACCTGATATCAGCTATCCGTCATCCCACTGGGATCCCCCTTCTTGCGCAAGTGGTATCAGTGCTCCATTTCCTGGCAACTGGTTCTTTCCAAGTGACAGTGGGGTTGGCAGCAGGAATGTCACAGCCAATGTTTTCAATCATGCTGGTAAGAGTTTTGTCTGCCCTGGTGAAACACATGTGCAGCTACATAGCTTTACCCCAGGTGGATGTTTTGGCCACTGTGAAGGCAGGATTCTATGCAATGGGACATATCCCCAATATTATTGAGGTGATTGACGGGACACATATTGCGTTTGTCCTCCCCACCAGAATGAACAGGTGTTCATGAATCATAAGAGCTTCCCCTCAATGATGTGCAGATGGTGTACCTAGCGGACCAGTACATCTCCCACTTCAATGCTAAGTATCCTGGGTCGGTGCATGATGCCTTTGTTCTGAGGAATAGCAGCATCCCAAATGTGATGGGCCAACTACAGAGGCACAGGGTGTGGCTAATAGGTGAGCCTTGGTCCCCACCCACTGTATGTCAGCGTATGCCTCTGGTGTCAACCCCATAGGATTGTGTGTGGCTAAATGTTGTCCCTCAATACTTGCAGGTGACTCTAGCTTCCCAAACCTATTGTGGCTGCTGACCCCTGTGAGGAATGCCAGGACAAGGGCTGAAGAACGTTATAATGAGGCACCTGGGCAAACCAGACGGATCATCGAGAGGACCTTCGGCCTCCTGAAGGCCAGGTTCAGGGGCCTCCATCTGACAGGTGGATACCTGCGCTACTCTCCCGATAAAGTCTGCCAGTTAGTAGTGGCATGCTGCATGTTGCACAACCTAGCCCTCAGACAGCATGTACCTTTTCTGTAGGAGGAGGAGACTGGAGATGCCCCTGTGGCAGCAGTCGACCCTGATGACAGTGAGGATGAAGAGGCTGAGTGTGAGGAGAAGGACAACAGAACATCAGTTATCCGTCAGTACTTCCAATGACACACAGGTGAGTCCGTGCAACTTAACATTTCTATGACTATTAGTGTATTCGGTGTGGCTGTGGCATGATGACATTCACTTCCTTTTACCTCTACTCACTGTCCCCTATGGTTTGTCATTTTGCAGGTGCTGGTGATATAACAACTATGTACTGATGTGCTGACTACAGTCAACTACAGGTCATTATTTCTAGCTCTCACAATGTACAGTACATTTGCAATGGATGAAACTTTTTCCATTAATACACATTTTCAACACATGACATACAAGTAGTCGAGTTGTGTCCAAGGGTGTTTATTGTAAGGCTACGAAATTGAGGGGAAAGTGCAATGGTATGGGGTGATGATGGAGGAAAGTCCAGGGTATTGTTCCAGTCTGTTTGTAACACAGGTCCAGTGTCCAAGGGGTCCATAGGAAGGGGAGCAGCAGCAGTTCAAAGTGGACAAGGTGATAGTGTGGGGCACAAAGGGGACAATCAGGAGAGTCTCATTTCCTTGCAGTGGTCTTGGCAAGTGTCTCTGGCTTCTGTCTGGGTCGCAGGGAATGTTTGCGGGTGGTTCACCTTCTGCAGGGGAGGGATGCTGGTGGCCTGTGGGTCTTGTGGAAGGGCCTCCTGCCCCCTAGCGGCAGCAGAAGTGGAGGGCTGGTCAACTGACTGGCTCTATGGTTGTTGTTGCCCTGCCACCTTTTGTTTGTGTTTGGTGATGTATTGTGGGATTGTTAGTTTCCCTATGCTGTGGATGCTTTGGTGATGGGTGCCCATGCAGGACTGGGAGGGCTGTCCATGAATTGGTATGGAATGCAGGGGTTGGCATTGGGGTTAGTAATATGTGTAGGTGTAGTGCATGGGATGGAGTGGAGTGATGGGAGTGAGGGTGTGAGATAGCATGCAGGCATGGGGGGTGATAGGTAGTAAATGTTGACATACCAGTGTCCAGTCCTCCTTCTACTCCAGGGACCCCCTCAGGATGCAGTAATGCCAAGACTTGCTCCTCCCATGCTGTGAGCTGCAGGGGAGGAGGTGGAGGTCCACCAACAACCCTCTTTATAGCGAGCTGGTACCTTGATTCTATGGAACGTACCTTCCCTGTAGGTCGTTCCACCTCTTCCTGATGTTGTCCCTTGTTCTTGGGTGCTGTCCCATGGTGTTCATCCTGTCCACGATTCTCCCCCACAGCTCCATCTTCCAGGCAATGGAAATCTGCTGTACCTGTGCTCCAAACAGCTGTGGCTCTACCCAGACAATTTCCTCCACCATGACCCTTGACTCCTCCTCAGTAAAAGGGGGGGCCTTTGTGGGGCCATGGGTGTTGTATGTTGTGTGTTGGTGAGAGTGTGTTTAGTAATGTGGTGGGGTGTGTGATGTGGGGTGCGTGAGGAATGTATGGGTGTAAGTGGTGTGTGTGTTTCTGTGATGTCGATGGCTAGCTCTTGCAGTCTTTTTGTGTTGGCAAAGGATTGTGGTAATGTGGGTATGTGTTTTATAGTGGTGTGGGTGCGGTGTGTGTCTGAATGTCAGGTGTGTATTTTTAGTATTGGGCAATGTAGTGTTTTTTGTATGTGGGTGTCAATTCTGAGCGCAGCAGTCTGTACCACAAATGGTTTAGCGCCATTGAGTGTTTGCCGTGGTGATTCGCGTGTCATTATGTGATGGGTGTTGTTTTATTGGCGTAACGGTGTGGGTGTTGATACTGACACTTTACCACTGACCTTTGGGCTGGCAGATTTGTGAATGTGGCAGTATTCTGTCTGACTGTTATGTGTGTGTCATAATATGGAGAACACTACTGCAGCTGTTTGTTGGTGGCCATCAGCGTGGCGGTAAGCGGCATTTACCGCCAATGTCATAATGAGGGCCTTAGGGTCCGATTACAAGTTAGCTATATTTCGGTCTGGAATTAATGTTTTTAGTCGACATCCTTACACCTAAATCAGCTATCATTCCTCCAGGAATGCAAAATAACTTGGTCGGGGTGTTGCCAGGACAGAATCTGCACACACATTGCATTCCATACATGCAGGATAACAGGGTCTTTTACTCTCACATTTATCAGCTGCTAAATGGGAGTGTGGGGATCACTGTGGGTTGGTGGGTAGATAAGGAGACGGAGTCCATTTGAAGTTGCATGCCTACAAGTGTGTCTAGGATGGTTTCAACATTGTCCTAAATAAACAGCGACAATTATTTCGACAATTATAACGAAGACTCTAAGCATTTTGCATGGAACATTTTCATTATGTTTCATCATGAAAATAATAAAGGTCTGTGAATGTGTGATTTGCACAGTGCAGGGCAATAAGGAAACTTCAATACACACAAATGATACTAGAGCTGTGGGCACACACAGAAGACTACCTTTGCTATGTTTTCCAATCCTGATGAACAATGGAGGAGATGGCTTCAACTGAAATGCGTGTATTTGTACTATACTGTGCTGCACAGTCATGAAATGTTTTTGAAATGTAGAGAACCTTCACATCCTGTAACTTCTCATCTGACCAAATGCTGATAATCAGGACTACGCAAGATGACAAGATCATCACGCCAACATGCAGACCATTGTACTATCATTGTCACTTTTGAGCCACAAATAATGCAACGGGCAAATGTTTAATTCTGTTTGGCCCACTCCTGCTGTTCCTGCCCATGTTTATGCTTTCAGGTCGTGGTCCCTGTGATGGGTACAGTTTGGGCCCTTGTCTTCTTGAGTGACCCAAGTCTAGATAATGAAATCCCATGCAATTGGCGACTTTCCCAGGAAGCAGGGCAGTTTACAAAGAATACAAAGGATGCACATGATGTGTCATTGTTATGGTGTGATGTTGATCTTAACAGACTAAATTGGTTTAGTTTCTAGTTTTTAGTTGAACGTCATACTCATTTCTAAATCATGTATCTTAACATTTTCCACAAATCTGGCAAATTATATACATATTGGATGAGAAATCAACTTCACAAGTAGTTTCATCTGTCAGTTGGTGTACTGGGTAAAGCGTTATGGTACAATTTGGAATACACAGAGACACAATGCATCCATCATTGTATTTAGGATATGAAGACACATTCTACATTGCTTTTAAAGTCTGTGCCCATAGCTGAGAGAATGTGCCTTCATCACACTCCAGGAGAATCTTGAGCTGACTCTAACATTTGCACCAAATTAATAATCCCCTACAATTAATGTTTAATTAAATAATTGTTTAATAATTGATTTGTGTGAATCTCATAAAACATATTTTTCATTGCAATATCCTTCACCTATATGCATTTGTAAGGGAACAGAGGCCAACAACAGAAACATTTTCCATTAGTGTCATGTTTATAAAAGACACACTATAGCGGGATACTCCGCCAGGTAATCCCTGGCAGAAAGCCTACTGGTGACAGGAATACTCATTCCTGTCACCAGTATGTGACACGCTAGCCCCCCCCCACTGCCACAACCCCTGAATTCTTCCCCAGGCCCCTGGACACCCCCTACCCCCACCCCCGAACCTCGAAAACCTCCACCCTACCCCTCCTCCCCCGAGTTCCCTGTAGACCTTCCCCAAACCCCCTCACCATCCCCCACCCCCACCACCGTTTAGGCCTCCCTAATCCCCACCCACCAAATACACAAGCATGCATACATAGACATACACACACGCATTAATACAGGCAGACACACATCCCCGCTTCACAAATACACTCACACCCCCATGCACGCACTCACTCAACAAACACATCCCATTCCCTCTTCCTTCTTGGGTAGCACTTACCTGTTCCTTGGCGCTGCTCTGGGAGGGAACGGGCTCCTTGGATGCTGCTCCACCACCATCGCTGCGTCTCCAAACACCACCACGCCTATGACTGCATCATTAAAGGCGTGGCGGTGTCTGGACTGACGTGGCGGTGAGAGTGGAGCAGCATCCACTCCCGCCACCGACCGCCAGCAAAGCGCCTGGCTGCCCTCACTGTCATCAATGGCGGGGAGGCTCCAGGTGTCATTATCTGGCGGGATGCCTGACGCCGCCACTGCCAGTCTTCCGTCAACCATCAGCATGTTTGTCGATGGGCTATCCCGCCAAGTTCAAAATGAGGGCCTATGTACTAAAACCTAACTCTCCTTCTTGGTACCAGGCTTGTGCAAAAAATCTCCACCATCCTTCTCTGTACCTCATCACATTCACTAATAACTTAAGAAAATGCGGATTTAGTGAGGAGAATATAAGGGACGATGTGGTGGTGCATCACACTTTTTCCTCATATTTAAACCATGACTGCATTGACAGAGAAAGGGTGGTTAAACTATGGAATGCCGATTAAGTACACTTGCCAGCTGTCTGATATCCAGCGGTCGAACAGGTGGTACACCAAAGTGTAAAGTTCGTGCTGGAGGTTAACAAAATCTAAAGAACAGCACAGCCAGGCTTCTGAGTAGAAACAAGGGTCACAAGATTAGCCTGGTGACTTGGTTAGTCTACCTGCCTGTGAGATTTTTGGGCTTGGCCCAGGCGTCACACTCATGAGGGTAGTACTAGTAGCTTGATTCTTAAATGATACAAAAATAGGGGTTGCAGTGATTCCGAGAAAAGAGATGGAGTGCCTTGAGGGCTGAATAAGTGGTCAAAGTGAGGAAAGTTTGCCATTATATACTGAGGACAACTAACCACTAGAGCTTCCAGGCGACTCTGTGTTTTGCAAATTCAAAAAGTCAAATGCTATGGTCTTTACTATTCCAATATGCATTAGATCCAAAAAAGATTAAACATGCTTTTAGTCAGACATGGGGCTGAGATGGACATTAATGAGATTAGGGCATCTGTGCATACAGGTTGATGCTCTTCTGAATACCCCCTTCAGAATGAAGGTATGGAAACACATCGCTCACTATCTTACTGAAAATGAGTGGAGGGTTGTAGCTACTTAAGGGATGTGTTCAAGGTTGTGATAAGTGGTGTCTGTCTCAAGAATATCTATGGGGTTAAACTGGTCCCAACAGTTTACTGTGTTAGAGAAAAATATGCATGTACTGGAGACAGAGAGAATGACAGACCCTGAAGCTAATAGGCAGAGATTCATGGCTGACAGACAGTACTATGAAATATTAGACAGGCTTAAAGGAGTGCATTAGAATAAGTTCATGGCTAGACAACATGGAGAGGGGAAAGAGCAGGATGGGGGTCGGCCTGGTGATATGTTACATACACAACCGACAATCAATAATACCATCGCAGATTACTACACGAAGCTATACCTTTACACATAAGTACAAGGGGAGGATAAAATAGTACATTACCTGGCTGATATAAAGATGGCAACAATATCTCGCAAAATTGAACTACATGGAATAGACCTCTAAACGTAGAGGAGATAAAATTGCCTGTTCATCACTGTAGCCTGTTGCTAGCAAGCAGGGCTGGTGGGGCAGCATGCAAAGCAGGAGGGGTAATAATTAAAACAAATGCACTTACCTGCTGCCTCGCCACTGCCACTCCCACCGCCTCACCTCTGCTGCTCCGCTGCCTCTGTGCCTCCTTTGCTCTCCTCTCCACCCAATCCAGACGCTTCTCTCATGCTGTTGGACAGCATGAGAGAAATGCTGGGATTGGCCTCAGCGGGCTGAAAGCGACTCTGGGAGGGCGTAGGAGCCTGCACTTGGTCTCCACCCCGCTTTGAACTACACCTCGGGTGGAGAGTTCCAAGTGTGCATGTCAGTTTGGCCCACCTCAGTCAGCCGGCCAAACTGATATGCGCAGTTAGAGTGCGCCACTACTCCACCTCCCTCCTGATGTGAAGGATGCTAGCCCCACCCCACCCTAGACAGCAGAAAAATAAATTGATAAAAATGTATTATCATTTTATTTTTCTGCTGCCTTATTAGCAGTGGGAGACGCTCCTCCGCCGTAGCGGAGGGGCCGCCCCAGGCTGACCAGCTTGTAAGGGAAAAGTACCTGGTTCAGATGTCCTGCCATCAAAATTTACTCTACTTCTAAAGAAAAATTGGCTCCCAAGTTGTTGAACATATTTGAATACATATTTCACGGAGGTGCCCTGCTGCAGCACACGACCTGTGAGTTAAAGATCGCAGTAATACCAAAGGCAGCAAAGGATCCACTAGACATTAGGACTTCTAGTCCACTTTCATTGCTGAATTCTGAATGGAAAATGTTTGGGAAGATGCTGGCAAATAGATTCACAACCTACATCCACAAGCTGGTTCACCCAGATTGAGTGGGTTTATCCAAGGTTGAAACACACTTAAACCTGAAGAGGCTTTATTGGTACTTGATAGGGGCCCCATGCATATCCAAAGTCTATGGTGGCCTCCCTAGATATTGAGAAGGCCTTACTGTTTGCAGTACTTTGAAAGATGGTCCTTGGATCAAAAATGGTTGAATGTGGGTGTGGCCAACAACAGGGTGGGCTAAACATGCCTCATATGAGCTCCTGTATATCCTGCCAGAATCATGTTCCTGGAACCCCACCTATCCCTTAAAGACACACAGGTTGGCTGGGAGATGGTATCTGACTAGCTGCAGTGCAGCTTGGGTGGGGTGAAATGACCCACAGCAGAGAAAATGGTGAAAGACTGCTATGGGTGAGTCGGTGAGTCATGTGAAAATGGCACCTGTCATTGCCGCAGCGGGTTGAGGAGCCACGGCATTCTCCAGTGACTACTACCCCCGAGGAGAGGCAGTGTGCACCCACTCGCCTGAGCACCCTAGACCCCCACCTCCCAAAAGATGAGCGACTTCTAGCAGTTCTACAGACAGGAATCCGACCTGCTGCTGAGAAAGCACTGTCTGAAGCTGGACCAAAGGTCCTGGACAATGGGGAGAGATGAAGATAGGGATCAACTGCGCTGTGACTCTGAGGCCTGATGCCTTGACCAGGCCACTGACAAATCTGTGCAACCGACGAGTGCCGATGAGATCCCGGATCGTGCTGCAGCGGTTACTGAGCCTCAGTGATGAGTGGACATGTGGTGTGAGAGGAGGACTGAGGTTAGGGGGAGCCGGCAGTCTCCTTGTGGTGGGGTAAAGTTACTGATCTGACCTGAGCCGAGGGACGACCACTGAGGGAGTCCCCCGGAGCTGCAGGGAGTTACGTGGAGGGGTACTAGAAGAGGACCCCCCTTCCTCCTTAAGGTAATCCAGAAGTTAGAGCAGCCTACTCTTTTCCATTGCCGTTCGCATTGGTGCTCTTGGTGGGGTTACACTGATACCTTTGTTTTGTCCTGGCTGCCCAGGTTGTATAATTGGCCCACCCTAATCTCATACAGGGGGCACTGTTGACATACAGGACAGGCAAGACATTAGTGAGTTGTGTAAAGACCCATTCTCCCCACTCCTCTCCTAGCACTACCCCAGCATATTGGCAGAAACTGATCCATCTGAATATAGCCTTTTGTGACCTGGAAGTGGGGCAAACACAGTGGTGGGGGCACTCCACCTTCTCCTTGCAGAATCCACCTCAGAGAAAAAGTTCATCAGACAAGATAAAGCAAAGACTGCATTTGCCGTTGCTGCGTCACTCGATACTTGCCCTCTTAATGAAGAATCAGGACAGCCTCCTGAGAGGGCGGATATCGGTTTTGTCTCCCCAGACAAATAATATGGCTAAAGACGATGACCTTAAACCTCCCAGGCAGGGGAAAATCAATAGGTACACTAAAACAGTGGAGGACCCTGCAGCTAACAAAGCAACGACTCAGATGCAAGACAAGATGGCCTTGCTTTTAGCTAGCTAACAAACCGGAACGGCCCTGGAGACTAAAGTGGGCAAAGTGGCAGTGGAGGTCTCCCTGCTGTCACAAGACCTCTGCAAAGTCACTGGCAGGGTAACAGCAACAGAAGAGAGGATATCAGAACTTGAGGATCTTACACATACCCTAGGAGCAGACTTGGCCACAGTAAAGGCACTCACCAAACACCTACCGTGGAGAGTGGATGATGCTGAAAACCACGCACAGCGCAATAACCTTCGATTGGGAGTTGAAGGCACAAAAGCACCTGTTTTTCTAGAAACCTGGCTTCGATCCTGCCTGATGCCCGCTGATTTCTCTATATGTTTCGTAACAGAGAGAGCCCACATGGCACCAGTGCCGAAAGCACCACTCGGAGCGCCCCCAAGAGCCCTCATAGCATGCTTTCAGAATTATCATGATAGAGATGTTATTCTCACGGAAGCGTGAAGACAGTGAAAACTCACTCATGGCTTGTCTACCATACTCATCTTTCCAGACTATTCCCACAAACTATAGAAACAATGCTGCTCCTTTGATGCAGTAAAAGTTAAGCTTCATGTACTGCGGGTTTGTTACATGATCCTTTTCCCTACTAAATTGAAAGTGATTCTGCAAGACAAAGCATACTTCTTTGATATACCAGAGGACACATGGAGGTGGGTGTAGGAGTGTCCCCCTCTGCAGCAGCGCCAAACGATTGAAACTGGGACAATGGAGCACAGACCACTGGGAGCTGGATTGAAGAGTGGGGCCTCCAAACACAAGTTCGGAAGTCACTCAAGGAGTATTCGAGACAGACCCTGTGTAACTGCTCCTACAAGGCTTAACATCGGGGACCAGTCCTCATAATCAGACGCTGGTGGAGGGAAGGAGGTATCCCCCCAATGTAGCGAACTCTTTGACACATGGCAACCATCACTGGTGGAGGGAGTCGAGCCTTTCTACGAAGAAGGGAGTCCTTCACCTTAGGGGCACCACACAGATCAAGCTGACTCAAGCAACACAGACCTGAGAAAAGGGACAGATGGAGACACTGTACATTGATATACTGTCAACACAGAACTAGAATTAGCTTTTATCCTCTGGGCTGCTGGATAGCTTCAAAGTGCGGATGGCCCTAGAGCAGAAACCCCACACCCACCTTGTTCATTTCCTTTCCCCCTTGTATAGTTCTTTCTTCCCCTCTGTTTTTTTAAAAACTTTTATCCCTCTCTCCCCCCAATCTCTCTCCTCTATTGCGCTCCTCTCTTTCCCTTTAGCCTCCCGTCCACTCCCCCTTTTCCCCATGTTTTCCTACCCAGTTGGAATTGGTCATGACTGCAAGTGCAGGGAGACTGCCATTTACAGTCAACTTTGGTCGGGAGTCAGTGATTGAGTGATAGTTGGCACTAATTGGCCTACTTATTGGCTACCACTTATGAAGTGTGAGTGCTGTTGAGTGAGCCCTCTCAGAGGGAAGTTATGAGTTTTTAAAGTTCAATAGTTGGGATGGGGAGGTCTACAGACCTTCAGGCCTGATCCAGCAACAAGACTGCCATAGTGTCCATGTGGCCGTGCGTGAGCAGGAGGGGAGGTTTTGGGGAGGAAGGAATTGGGCGGGACTGTTGTGCACTGTTTTGTCTGGTTGAATATTTTACATGCTTGTTTATAGGAAAACAAGGTAAACGTACTGTTCTTAAGCATAGTCCCAGTCTACTGACGGGGGAAAAAACTGTGTATCATTGGGGTAATAATGTCAGTGATTAACTCTGAAGTCAGAGTGCGTTTCATTCTCACATGGAACATCAACAGACTCAGACACAAGGTTAGGAGGGGTCTAGTGACTGCCTTTATTAGACACCTGAAGCCAGATGTTGTCCTTTTGCTGGAAACTCATCTTCAGGGCAACCACTATTGCTTTCTGGCCAGGGGTGCAAATACATTTTTGGCATATACTGGGTTTACTTCTGGGGCGAGGGGTGTAGCATTCCTTATCTGAAAAACTCCTCCCTTCAAGGCCCTCAGAACATGGTTAGGTCCTAAAGGGACATACGCAGTGGTACAGGGTATGTGGGTCAGAGAAGACATTACTATTATTAGTATCTATGCTTCCCCCTGCTTACAACAGCACCCATTGTCTACTGTGGCAGAAATCCTTTTGGAAACGAAATCCTCCTTACATATTGTCAGAGAAGATTTTAATGATGCAGTGACAGCCACGTTAGATAGATCTCACACACCACGCAACACAGAAGCGACCAGGACAGCACTGGTTTTATGTTTTGTCGACGACGCCATCCGACTGAAAGAGGCTACTCCCATTACTCTGGAGTCAGTAAAGTGTTTTCCAGGCTAGATGATATATTTCTACTCGCTGGAGAAGTGGGGATGATACAGAGATCAGAATACTTCGTGAGAGGATTATCTGATCACTCTGCACTATGGTTCACAATGGGCCAGCAACACTGAGACAGGGGACTGGTTGGAGACTGAATGCTTGGGCGGTGCGAGATGGCATAACTTCAAGGTAAATCAGGACCAACACCAAACTTTATTTCTCAGAAAACAAAGACTTAGTGGATTCAGCAATGACACTGTGGAAAGCTTATGAAGCGATGATACGTGGTAGGGCACAAGATATTATCGCCTGTGAAAAAAGAAAGAAATTGAGGAACTGCAAGGTGTAGAGAACGGGTTGACACGTCTGAAAGCAGTGAATCCGGATTCACCCACCTCCTTGACTCTTAGAACAATGGAGGTTTTAAAGACTAAATATAAAGAACTGGAAACTAGTGAGGTAAGACCTCACATGTTAGTCATACAACACCTCCTATACCACACTAGTGACAAGGCAGGGAAGCTGCTGGCATGGCTGGGATGTTGGAAATTAGAGGGGAGATGGGTGGCCCAGATAGAAGTCATGGAGGCACTCTCTGTGTAACTGACAAGGATATAGCAAATGAGGTTGCCCGATTCTCTGAGGCCCTCTATAGGGAGTGCCCCCAAATAGAGTAATGCCATGTAGAAGAGCACTTATACAGCATGCCAATGGTACCGCCTGTTGACAAGGAGACCCTGGATGATGAGATCTCCCTCACGGAAGTGAGAGAAGTGGAAGCAAAACTCACTACACAGAAGACCCCAGGCCCAGATAGCCTTCCAGTGCAGTTTTTTTTAAAAACAGATAGACTTATTAGCCCCTCATTTGCATGGCTTATACATGGTGGCTCTACAGGTGGGGATCCTACCACCTGACTTGCACAGGGCCACAATAGAAATCATTCATAAAACGGGGAAACCCCCCCTCACTGAATGTTGCTCTTATCACCCTATATCATTGCTTAGTATTGGAATGAAGGTCCCAGCAGATGCTGCAGGGTTATCTCTCCCCTGGTTTATTATGACCAGTTAGGGTTTATTGTACTGTATTGTATTGTAATCGTATTTATATAGCACTTACTATCCCTGACGAGGCATTGAAGCGCTTTTCGGTGAGTAGCACGCTACTCTGGAACCCAACAAGAATTAGTGATGGTTTTAGTATCGGGAAATAATGAGTACAGTTTTAGTATTATTATGAGTTAATTTGAGCCGCGGATATGAGAGTTTGTTAGTTAGATTGACTGGAGTAATGGAGGAGTGGAGGAGGAAAGATATCCAGAAGTGTTAATTGGGAGTATATCCTTAATTTACTGAACCCAAATGCTTGGGATGAGTAAAGGGGGGTGGAGGAGGGAAGAGTATGTGGAAGGGTTAGGGAGAGCATAGTAGCAGGGTGAGATAAATGCGGGAAAATTTAGTAGGGTTGTGTGGGAGGTCACGTTAGTAGAGTGAGGTTTGGTGAGTTAGATGTGGAAGCGGAGGGAAGAGCTTAGGCAGAGTAATTTAGGAGATTAAAGTAGTAGAAAGGATTTGGAATGAGTCAGAGTGAGAATGGAGGATAGTCTGATAGAGACATGACATATGATGATGGGTAGATAAGTGTGATAAGATGAGAGCAGGAATTCATAGATATCTAGTATAACAACCCACCCAGGAGCCATGCAATGACCCACGAACATGCCAAGCACAGAAACAACATATACACATACATACATACATATATATATATATATACATATATATATATATATACACACGCACATGAATACACACACATATGCACATACAATACATAATTAGAACCATGGGTAAAATATACTTAGTCAAACAGGTTTAAAGAGTCTGTGTGTATTTTATTGTTATGACATAGTAGCAATACATATTTTCTAAAGAATCTATAAATAACTAGAAATATACACATAATCTGAAAAAAATATTTATCAACATAGGCATATGCAGTTCATAGTTGTTTGAATATGGTGGTTATGAAGGAAAGAGCCAACTCTTGAGTAGTTTTCTGAAGACAAGAAAGTTATCTGTGGCTCTTATAGTTGAGGGTAATGAATTCCATAGTTTGGCTGCCTTAACGGAGAAGGATGTACCATCTATAGTCTTTTTCTTGTATGGTGGTGTTCTAAGGCGGGGTGCCAATCTTGAGCGGAGGTTTCTTTGTAGGATGTATGTGGTAATTTTATTTCTGATAAAAAGCGGTCCTGTTCCATGTATAGCTTTGTGGGTGAGACAAAGCAGCTTGAAAGTGCATCTTCTGGCAACGGGTAACCAGTGTAGTGCTCTCAAGGCAGGGGAGATGTGGACTTGCGGCTTTACATGTAATAGTAGCCTGGCTGCAGAATTCTGGATACGTTGTAGTTTTTTCATAACAAATAGAGATGATCCATGGTAGAGGCCATTGGCATAATCCAGTTTGGATAGTACAAGCGAGATAGTAGCTTGCATCTTGTGTGGAAATCCGAGGTGGGGGAAGATGCATCGTAAAGTCTTCAAGGTGATGAAGCTTGTTCGTGCTAATTTGTCCACTTGGGCATTCATAGTTAACTTGGAATCCATGGAGATCGTCAGGCCAGACGCACAGAGGGTCATAATTTTTCCAGTCACCACATATGCCACTTATGCCAAACCAGGTAACCTCTGAAGACTCCATAACTGGATGACGACAGTGGAGTCCCGCCCTGACTGCCATATATTTGTGTCATTGGATGCCAAAAAGGCCTTTGATGCAGTGCAGTGGACCATTATGATGACTAGCCTCAAGAAATTGGGATTTGGGAGCAAAATTTTGACTTGGGTAGCTCTGCTCTATGGAGAACCCTATGCAGCCGTACGGGTGAAAGGAGTGATGTCCAACTCATTTCTTATTCAGCGGGGCACCCGTCAGGGTTGCCCTCTCTCTCCTCTTTTATTTGCATTACACTGGAGCACTTGGCTTGTCAAATCCGTGACAATCCACGGAGACGAAGATTTAGGACGTATGGCGTGACCCTTGTGGAGGAGAAAATATCATTATATGCAGACAAAATCCTCCTCTAGCTATCCCATCTGCATACTTCACTCCCTGTAATGTTCCAGACCTTCAAAACCAATGGTATACACTCTGGTTATAACATAAGTTGGAACAGATCAGTCCTCTATTGTAATCATCTGACAGAAGCCAAACAGCCTGCTTTGAGTAAGCTGACTGAAGGAATGAGAACATCCCATGAAGGTTTCCAATATTTGGGCATTTATGTGACATTTAACCCTGAGAGTAGTATCAACTGCAATGTTGGTAAAATACTGTCAGATTTTCGGATGGATGCCGAGTGCTGGAGGACACTTCCTCTTCCAATTATAGGAAGAGCGGCCATGTTTAAGAGGTTACCCTCCCTAAGTTTCTTTACGCCCTGCAAAATTGCTACTACAAACTCCAAGATGACTTCCTCATAGAAATGAAAAGAGAATTACGGAGGCTCTGGAACGAGAAGCATCCTCAGATAACTCTACTAACATTACAACAGAATTGTTACAACAAAGGTATCGTTCTTGCTGATCTTAGAGCATATTACTGGGCCTCTTATCTGCTGTTAATAAATGATTGTAGTCATGTGGATGGGGCTCACCCCACTTGTGTGCTGGAAAGAGCGCAATTCCAAAACATACCCTACCTATACTATCTCTATGGGGTGGGGGAGTGAGACGCCTGTTGCCCGCAACCCGAGTGGTTATTGACATATGACATAGGGTGAGTAAACGCATTTGTTGGGTAGTAACTTCACATGCGAAACCCCTTTATGAATAGGATCGATACTAAAAGATATTGATAATTTGAGAGGGTTTAAGACCTGGGCTAATTTAGGAATTTCTAAGGTGGGAGACTTATTGAGGGAGGGGGAATTGATGCCTTTTTCCAAACTACAGCAAGAACAACAACTCCTCGACACACAACACTTTTGATATCTCTGACTCCAACATATATGAAGTGCTGAATCTATCCCAACTGACCTGCCAGGGTACTCGCCCTTGGAGAGCAAACTATTGATGGAGGAAATACTGGAGAAAGCAATTTCAACCATTTATAAAACAATTAATAACAATATGCCTAACACCCTACAAAAAACCTAGACGCACCTGGGAAGCTGCAGTAGGCGAGCTGGAAAACATAGATTGGGAGGCATCTCTCATGTTCCCTAGGGAAGCTGCGATCAAGACTTGACCATGACTCATTCAGCTAAAGATACTACACTGGATCTATTACGACAGACCAAGTCTGTATAATATGGATCGGGCGACTTCTCCTGACTGCTTGGAATGTGGGGACCATAGAGAACATTATTTCCACACATTTTGGACTTGCCCGGCTCTACGCACTTACTGGCAAAACCTACTGATCGAGCTAGGAAAAGTCCTTGACATTATATTGCCAGAAAACCCTAAATATATTCTCTTGGAAGTCTCCTGTGATATAAATCTCCCTCGTGGGCAACTGATACTTTGTAACTTTGGCTTAGTGATAGCTAAAAGAGACATTGCAAGGCACTGGGGGGGCCCCAGGGCGGTAACGATAACAGTGTGGAAGCGAGGAATGGATATGTACATGGCAGTAGAGCGGGTGGTATACAAGAGCAGAACTTGTCCCCGGAAATTTTGTAAAATATGGGGTCCTTGGATCACATAGTACAGTCTTGAAACACAAGAAGATGTTAGCTATGAGTGACATGATCAGTGAAGTTTTTGTAGTTTACCTGTGTATCTGGCCAAACCAACGAGATATTGTCCCACTTTATGATTCCACACTGATGATGCTGAGTCTTGTGATTTTATCTACTGTACTTTGGACACCCTTGTTGTCTTTAATAATACCATGGATGTATGACAATGAACCCCTGTGTTATAAAAAATCAATACAGATATTCCCCCCAAAAATGGTTGAGTGTATGCAACTATTATATAAGAATCTATTTACCAGGGTCCACACTGGACGTATATTTACACAATTGTGGTGCACCAGGGGTGCCCTTCTACTTTCCCCAGTACTACTTGTACTGGCGATGGAGCCTCTTACAGAAGAGGGCCCAAGACTGGGGTATCAAACTAGCCATTTGGAACACACATGGTTTCCCTTTATGCAAATAATTCTCATTTACATCTAAGGGAACCTCAACATAGCTTGCTGGGAGTCATGGTGATACTGGAATTTGAGGCATATTCAGGATTGAAAGTAAACTGAGGTAAGGCCTGTTTGTTTCCTGTTTTTTCAAATTGTGATACAGTGGTCAAAATGCCTGATGATCTCTCATTTAAGTCAGAGCCTTACACCTTTAAGTATCTAGGGGTGCAGATCAATCATAGTGTTGAGAGTCTTGTCCTGGAGAACATCAGTAGACTCTTATCTGGGGTCAGATCGTCCAACCCCTTTTGGACTAAGCTTCTTTTTACACTCATGGGTCAGGGAACTACTGCCAAAATGCTAATTTACCACTACTGTTGTATCACTCTACTATGCTTCACAGCCACTAGGTCCAATGGCATGGATAGCTGACAAAACAGGCCAGAAGGTCCATGCTTGTCTAGGTGAGGGGAGAATAGAGAAGGAGCTACTTGGGGACATGATGGAAATGCAAAAATATAACAAATGTGCTGAGCAGACAAATACGGTGCCAATCTTGGAGGTGAGACAACTTACGCAATGGAAAATCTGCTCTAGTGCCTACTTTGTTTCAACAAAGTTGCACACACACATGATAGGAATCCAAGGACAGATGCGGGAATTTAGGAGGTGGGAGATTTGTATCAATGCTACCTTTGAGAATCTTAGAGATGACATGAGTTACAGGTAGGGCAATTTATGACTCATGTTGGTTGTTGTGAGCCATGTGACAAACGTGGGAGGTGGAGAATGTGGAACCTGGAAGATCTTAGGTGCTTACTAGCATATTGACACTGGGGAATTCCAAACATGCTATGACAATTTCATACAGGGCACCTATGCCTGTCTTTTACACTGATATATCTTCAGTGAAGATATGCTGGGACACGTATACAGACGTAACATGTACAGAAGCCAATGGATAGGCATTCTGGGCTACCTAAAGAGAGTTATGAGAAACTCCTGATTTAAATATATACAGATAAATTACCTACAGTAGACATACCTGCCTCCTGCGAGAGTTGGCAGAATGTTTCCTGGGTTATTCTAGCAAGCACAAGCCGACTTGCACCATGTGATGTGGGAAATTCGCAGGTTTGGGCATACTGGACAGCAATTGTGGGGTTCATAGGGGATCTAGGTCGAAGGTGGTGCAACTTGATCTCTTGGTGTGCTTATTGGGACTGATACAATGCTTTAAGTGTTAAAGAATGTGTGTCATTGCGTGGATCCTGGCTGGCCAAGAGAAATTAAGCAATGAGGAGGAAAGCACATATTGGTCCTGGAGGTAAGCTTTGGTTAAAAGATTAATGGAAGTGGATGCTGGCAGAATTAAGCACCTTATGTGCCATTAAAGACTAGGGGCTTAGGATGACTCAGCAGATATTTTTGAGGGTTTCTTGTTGGCCACTGAAGCACAGCCTAACAATCTTCCATCATTGTAGGGAATAAGCACAAAATGTAACCGGCTGCAACTAAGATGATGTTGGATATTTGTGAATAAGGTAAAATTATAAATGGGATGGGTCATACATGTGTGATGGGTGTTTACCCATGACTCACCAGAATGTGTGATGAAAATAAAAAAATTGATACTGATCCAAATCTTGAGCATAAGAATGCTATTTCTTTATTGGTATTAACGAGATCAGACAAATACCTGTCATGGCTACTCTGCGTAGGGAGTGTTGTTTGGAACACTATTGTTTTAACTATTTACATTGCTCATGAGTCTAGAGGCTCTAGTGTTACTGAGTCACTGTATCTGGGGATCGTTAGTTGGAGCAAGAAGTGAAATGTTACTGTGACGTTACATGGAAATAAAGCATGAAAATCAATAAAGAACAATTTTTCCTGTTTCAGTAGTAACTGCCTTGCCTACCTAATCTTGGTGGTCTAGCATTATACATAACATATCAGCTTACACTTGCTTATTAGAAATTAGATGATTTTTTCAATATTTAAACAACATATTCTAAAGATGTAGCACTTGCCTCCACTGCCTCCAGGGGCGGCCTCTTCGCAATTTACTATTGTTTTATTTTTCAGCTGCTAGTTCAGTCAGCCGCATGTGCAGGGAGGGGGGGCTGGGCCATGAGAGGGGAGAGGGGACAGGGGAGGGGAAGTGGAGTGCACTTAAGCACAAATGTGTCTTTGGTCAGCCATCTTAGGCTGGCCAAAAACACATGTGCACTTAGGCTTCTCCAATCTGGCTGTGTTACACAGCTAGGTAAGAGAAACTGCACAGACTCCCATGCAGTGTCTGAGTGGGAGACCAGGCCGCTCAGACCAATCCTGGTGCTGCTCTCCTGGTTGGTTTAGCATGAGAGCAGCACCAGGATTGCATGGGAAGCCTGTGCTGGTGTCCGAAGGACTACTGGGGCACGAACACCATTGATAGGGAACAGGGACGAAGCAGCCAGCGTGGTAAAGGTACTTTTTAAAAATTATTATTATTTTTTCAATTTCACCCACCTTTCCCTTTCCCCTCCCCTTGAGATTTGAGGCAGCTGCCGCTGACTGCTTGCTCGCTAGACAACACGTTTGGAGAAAGGGTACAGTGATTTCCCATCTTTTTTCTAGGGAAAATTTTCCTTGGCCAGAAAAACAAAACAAGGAGTAAATTCATGCAATGTCAGTGTCCGCTTTTCCATTGCCTACTTTATCTAGCAGCAGGCCTGCAACACCCATTAGGCTAAACGTCTTTCAGCCTCCTTAATCGTCTAATTCATCCCTGGCTGAAGAAGATGATTTGTACCTGCTAATATCCTCTTACGGACATCAATTTGACCTTAATATGTGCTGGAAGTTAGGGGAGAACATTCACAACAGGGGCAACAAGGCATGGCAGATTCTTGGAAGCTATTTCTTTTTCCCGGAATTCCTGTATTTGCAATATCCCAGCATTTCCTTTGATGATTTCAATACCCTCTGTTGTGCTGCTCAACGCTGGAACAGTGAGCGGCACAGGCAAGATTTCCCATCTTATGGTGAAGGGTAGTGTAGGTGCAGAGAAGCTTTTCAAGGAGATGAGGGAAGCAACAGGAGTTTTAGTCCCGATGGGAGTGTGGAAGCCAGCAATTTGACCAGTCACTGCAATCTACAGGATGTTGTCTAAACCTGGAGAGGAAAACAATATGAACAGCATTAAGAATATGAGAGCCTGTTTTCCTTCCTTGTGGTACCCCTTCTCCATTGCAGCACAGGAACTGAATGAAGTGGTAATGGGTGAAAGGTGGGGGTAACATTGTCCTGAATTTCACCACACGACTTCTATCAGCAGCAGTGTCAAACTTGCTTCTTTTGCTGCCACTGCTTCTTTTGCTGTCAGTCAGCCCGGTTACTTGTACGGGGCAGATTTAATAACTTCTTACGAAATGCAACACAGCAATCAAACGTGCTGTGCTGCATTGCGTGAAGGGAGAGAGTAGAACAGCAGAACATCAACTAAGATATGGTCCTATTTTCCTCTCTATCTGCTCTGGCACACTTTAGTCTACCAGGCATGAATGTACTCTCCCTTGCACCAAAGTGCAAGGGTGTGTGTGTGGTGTCAATCATAGGTTTTGTCTTCCAGCACAAAATATCATGCTGAGACATGGTTTAATGTTTTTCCTACTTTGCAAGAGTGTTGTACAGTGCAGCACATATGCAAAGTTGGAAAAGCTTGGAGAAACAAAAACATTTCTCCAAGTTAACGCCACCCTCAAAGAGATATTATTTTTTTAGTGCAAAGTACTGTCTAAAAATGGTAGTAGATAGAGCTTTATGACAAAAACCAGAGTCGTTGCATGGGAACGCTCATGTACCACCCATAGTATGCCCCATGACTAAAACAATGCATAGCAACACAAAGCAGTGCTAGCGCTAATCATCACTGCACCTCTTTCCCAATCTTAGTGTAAAGTATTCTGTGGTATTTGATCATGGTTGCTTTAATTCATCTATGGAAAGACCTTCCTTGAGAGCCCCAGCCCCAAATGTCCATGCTGTCTGCCTTCCCATGAAAACGTCAAAGGAGAGCCCCTCCTGTGTTTTAATCCAGAGGTAGGGCTGTCTGCGGTTTCTGTGGGCTTGGGTTTGTCTAGACCAGGTGTAAAGTGATGAGCCAATTAGCACACGCAGATTTCCTCCTCACTCCTTCCATTCCCAGGAAGAGCGCCACGCAATAGCAAATGGCTCTATTGTGTGCAGAGGCCTTTGATCCTCCTGCTGGCCAGCAGAGTATTTAACTGAGTTTAGTAGGAGAAAAGGGTTCGGAATCTGATTATGAGCTGAGCCAGGGAAATGTGACAAGTTTCCAAGTGCCATTATGAGTAGAGGTATGATAAAATTAACAGTGGCTCTGCATGCACGGCACATGCTTACCCTAGAATTGTTACCCGACTAGTATCTCTACGCCTACATAGGTCGAAAGCATGCTGTGGAGCAGATTTCCCCCATAATGTGTAAAACAGTAAAGCACACATATTTTTCAGTAACAATTACAAATTTACAGTCACACTACAAGGCCTACACTAGGTCAGCGCTAATCCCTGAAGGGTCCCTTTGGTGGGAGGCTACTTGTGTGCAGATACCGGGCTGAACTGGGCAGTAGTCTCACAGTCTCAGCCTGTGCAAGTGTGTGTGTCAGCTTGTGTATTTGTGTGTAACCAGACCAAACCCTCTTACTCTAGCTGCACTGCAGCTACCTTATCTTAAAAGGCAAACATTGGAGGTTAGCATTGTAAGTCAATTTTTCATAGAGTTTACTATGTGTGAGACTCAGTTAATGATACTCACTCTCAGTAAAAGTCCAAAACAGGGTAGTCAAAAAAGCAAAAAACTCAGGTGATATAATGGGCGGAACTAATTTGCTACACCAATCCTTTGATGACATCTGCCCAATCCACTCACCATTGACAGGCCACTGCTTATTTATCCCTTCTAGTGACTGAGTTCAATCTGCCAGTCTTCTCTGATCCCAAAACTAAAATGAGTGAAATATCTCTGTTAGACTTTTCATCCTTGGCGTGGTCTCCCTTAACTTTTTGCCTCTGTTCCCCAGGTTGTTGATGTGTGCTGGACTCTGATTTTACTGTTTTTGTTACTCTGGGCACTTTACCACTGCTAACCAGTACTAAAGTGCAAGTGCTCCTGTTTAAAATGTGTACGTAATTGGTTCTCCATGATTGGCATATTTGTTTTACTGTGAAGTCCCTAGTAAAGTGCACTAGAGGTGCCCAGGGCCTGTAAATCAAATGTTACTAGTGGGCCTGCAGCACTGGTTGTGCCACCCACATAAGTAACCCTGTAATTATGTCTCAGACCTGCCACTGCAGTGTCTGTGTGTATTTTTACACTATAAATTCGACTTGGCAAGTGTACCCGCTTGCCAGGCCTAAACCTTCCCTTTTCTTACATGTAAGGCACCCCTAAGGTAGGCCCTAGGTAGCCCCAAGGGCAGGGTGCAGTGTATGGATAAGGTAGGACACATAGTAATGTGGTTTATATGTCCTGACAGTTAAATACTGCCAACTTCATTTTTCACTGTTGCAAGGGCCGTCTCTCTCATAGGATAACATGGGGGCTACCTTTAAATATGATTAAAGTGTAGATTCCCCTAGAGAGTAGATGGACATGTGGAGTTTGGGGTCCCTGAACTCACAATTTAAAAATACATCTTTTAGTAAAGTTGATTTTGAGATTGTGCGTTTGAAAATGCCACTTTTAGAAAGTGAGCATTTTCTTGCTTAAACCATTCTGTGACTCTGCCTTGTTTGTGGATTGCCTGTCTGGGTCGGTTTGACAGTTGGGTTGTTTTTCACCTCGCACTAGACAGTGACACAAAGGGAGCTGGGGTGTAACCTGCATTTCCTGATTAGCCATCTCTGCTAGGAGGGAGGGGTGGAGTGGTCACTCTCATCTGAAAGGACTGTGCCTGCCTCTGACAATGCAGAGTCCAACCCCCTGGTGTGTGTCTGAGGCCTTGCCTGGGCAAGGCACGATTTCACAAGTAGGTGTGAGTCCCCTTTGAAGAAAGGTGACTTCAAAGACAAAAATGGGTATAAGAAGGGCACCCAAATCTACAGACTTTAGAAACACTTCTGGAACCAAGAGGAGCCTCTGCCTGGAGAAGAGCTGATAGCTGAGGAAGAAGTGCTGCCCTGCCTGTGACTGTGCTTTGTGGAGCTTTCCTGCAGTGCTGCTTCTGCCAGAGTAAGAGGGCAAAGACTGGACTTTGCGTGCCTTCCATCTTGTGAAGAAATCTCCAAGGGCTTGATTTAGAACTTGCCTCCTGTTGTTTGAAGTCTCAGGGACAGCAAAGACTTCTCTCTGCCAGCATCTGGAGTCTCTGGAGAGACTCCTGCTCTGACAAGTGGTACCCTATCCAGTCCCTGGGCCCTTGAAAGGAAAGCTGGTGGAAATCCAAGGAAATCGACTTCGGACGACTCTGGACCGCCGCCGCTGCTGAATCCGGTGATGCCGCCTGCTCCGGACGCCGTGACCTTCGCTGGAACGCGACGCTCTTCGCAGACCCGACACCGCTGCAGCCCCATTGAAGTCCGCGACTCCGTGGAAGTCACCGCACCACGTCGTGACCGATGCCACTCGAAGTGCGTGGATTCAACGTTTCGCACAGACACCGCGATCCCCGACTTCGCGCATCGGCTTGTTTTCACTCTTCACCAAAGGTACTGTACTTGGGGGTCTACACGACTCCGTGCCCGGCGCCACTGGTGTCGACTTGTTGGGAACGACTCCGTCACGATGCCATGTTAACATCTCATCGAAGCATTTTTTGTTTCTAAGCGCTATTTTTGAGTTTAATCTTTAAAAATTCATAACTTGACTTGTGTATGTCGGATTTTTGTCGTTTTGGTCTTGTTTTGTTTAGATAAATATTTCCTATTATTCTAAACTGGTGTCAGTTTGTAGTGTTTTCATTAAGTTACTGTGTGTGTTGGTACAAATACTTTACACCTAGCGCTCTGAAGTTAAGCCTACTGCTCTGCCAAGCTACCAAGGTGGTAAGCAGGGGTTAGCTGAGGTTGATTCTCTTTTACCCTGACTAGAGTGAGGGTCCTTGCTTAAACAGGGGGTAACCTGACTGTCAACCAAAGACCCCATTTCTAACATTGGTGATCAGCGGTTGGGATTTGGACTTGTATTTGTACTTGACATACAGTGATCTAGTGTACACTATTATTTTGAGTGCAGACCACTACGTGACCACATACTGCTTGTCTTAAGATTTTTGCTTTTTCTCTTTTTGTGGATTTTTCCCTACGTCCACTTTGTTTTTCTTCGCTCATCTTTGATTGACTTTGAACTTCATTTGGGAGCTTGTTTCTGCATTTGGAACTTTGCACTCTTTTAAACTTTCATCATATCTCTACTTGGAGATGCACCAGTTGAAGCTGTTTTTGACCTGAAGCAATTGGATAGTTATAACAAGGCTCAGCTAAAGCAGTTCTGTAAAAAGTTTGGTTGTGCCATTAAGTGCTCTTCCAAGAAGGATGAGCTGAAAAAGGCGCTGATGGCCTGGGTGACAACCAGAAGCACTGGAGGGCACACTGAGGATGAGGTGGAGGGAGAGCAATCAGTACATAATGGTATAGTGGGGGGACCTGTTATTCCCAGGGAAAGAGTCTCTAGGGCAAGTAGCAGTGTATCCTCCAAAGGTCTGACGCCTGAAGAATTGCAGGACAGACAGGCAGAGAGGGCATACTAATTGGAGCTGCAGAAGCTCAATCTGGAGAAAGAAAGAGATGAGAGAAGAGCAGTCCTTGAGGAAAGGAAGATGCAGCTGGCTCATGAGCTTAACTTAAAGGAGTTAGATCAGAGGAGCCAGTCCAGTAGGGATGGTGGCAGCAATCCTACAGTGCAGCCTGAGAGAAGGGTACACATCCCAAAAGACCTTGTGAGGGATTATAAGAGGGAGGATTATATCTACTTGTGGTTCAAGAGTTATGTCTCAGCTCTCCAAATTAACCTAGTCCTTGAAGCTCATTGGGGGGCAGCCCTGTGGAAGCATTTTGAGGCAGAGGGGAGGGACACACTGACAGCCTTAGGGGATGCTCAGAGTCTCACCTACCCTGTCATGAAGGAGGTCTTACTCACCAGGTATGGTCTCACCTCTGAGCAGTACAAGGAGAAGTTTAGATCCTACAAAAGAAAGGAATCCCAAACATGGTTGGAATGTGTTGGTTCTTTTTGCAGGTCACTGGATGGTTGGGTGAAGGGCAGTAAGGTAAACACGTATGAGGGGCTTTACAATTTAATTGCTTGGGAGCACTTGTACAGTTTATGTTTTCTAGAGCTGCGCCAGCACCTCATTGACAGCAAGCTGACTGACCGCAGGAAGCTTGCTCAGGAAGCGGACCGCTGGGAGAGCACCAGGGTCCAAAAGAGGTATGGGGGAGACCAGCAGAAATGACCCTTGTCTCACTAGGGGACAGTGAGATGGTCCAGAGAAACCTAGTGCCTGATAATACTAAGAAGTACAGGCAATGGGTGACCATCAATGGACAGAGGGTGGAGGCTCTGAGAGACACAGGAGCCAGTGTGACTACAGTGAGGAATCACCTGGTGTCTGAAGAGCAGATTGATCCCCGGGTACTTCTCCAAGTAGTTGCGGTAGACAACTCTGAGCGCCTCTGCAGAGTGGCGCGGGTTCCCTTTGAATGGGGGGGGTCTCAGGTTCCTTGAAAGTAGCTGTGAGTCCAACCATGCCTGTTGATTGTTTGCTAGGTAACAACCTGGAGGATTCCCCTTGGAAGGAGGTGGCACACAGGTCTCACTTGGAGATGTTGGGTCTGCCTGGGTGGGTATGCGTATCCACCCGGTCTATGGCAGCCAATCAGGGTAGTCAAGAGCCCCTGGAGCCTGAAACAGTGGCCCAGGGGACCGCCAAGAAGAGGAAGGGCAGGGGGCGCGGGAAACCGGCCCCCGAGGTTCCCTCGGTCCGGGAGGAGGTGGAGCCTGAGGGTGACGCCCCGGAACCTACAGGGGAGCAGGTGGCTGAACTGGGGGAGGTCCCGGAGCTGTCACAGTGGCAGCAGGAAAGGGGACCCACCAGGGAAGCATTCTGCACAGCACAGAAGGAGTGCCCTACTCTTGAGGGGCTGCGGCAGCAGGCTGCAGCCCAGGCGGCTGGCGAGGCACCAGGTACTCACCTGATATATTGGGAGGATGGCCTCCTGTATAGTGAGCCTAAAGTTCCTGAGCCTGGGTCAGCTCGTATGCTGGTGGTACCCCAGTGCTTCAGGGCCTTCCTACTGAGTTTAGCTCATGATGTGCCTTTGGCAGGATATCTAGAGCAGGACAAGACCTATTAGAGGCTTGTCTCCCACTTTTACTGGCCCTTGATGCACAAGCAGTCAGCTGCTTATTGTAGGTCTTGTCAGACTTGTCAGGCAAGTGGCAAGAGTGGGGGGAAATGCAAAGCTTCCCTCCAACCTTTACCTGTAGTCAGTACTCCCTTTGAAAGGGTAGGAATGGACATTGTGGGACCTCTAGATCCCAAGACAGCCATGGGCAACATGTTCATCCTGGTCTTGGTGGACCATGCCACACGGTACCCAGAAGCCATTCCTCTAAGGACGGTCACTGCCCCCGTGGTGGGGCGTGCCTTGATGGGAGTTTTACCCGCATGGGGTTCCCCAAGGAAGTGGTATCTGATAGAGGTACAAACTTCATATCTACTTATATGAAGTCTCTGTGGAAGGTGTGTGGGGTAACCTACAAGTTCACCACCCCTTACCACCCCCAAAGTAATGGTCTGGTTGAGAGATTCAACCGCACCTTGAAAGGCATGATTCAGGGCCTGTCAGAGCCCTTGAGGCATAAGTGGGACGTCCTCTTGCCATGCCTTCTGTTCGCTTACAGGGAGGTGCCTCAAAAGGGACTTGGCTTTAGCCCCTTTGAGCTCATCTATGTCCACCCTGAGAGGAGACCTCTCAGTTTGGTGAAGGAGGCTTTGGAGAAAGCTCCTAGTAAGCCACCCCAGGATGTATTTAGCTATATGCTGGCACTAAGAAACCAGACTGCCCGCTTCAGGAGTCTCGCTCAGGAGAACCTGGAAGCAAGCCAGGAGGATATAAAACGGTGGTACGACCAGAATGCCACTCTGGTTGAGTTTCAGCCTGGACAAAAAGTGTGGGTCATGGCACCAGTGGAGCCTAGGGCTCTCCAAGATAAGTGGACTGGGCCTTTTGAGGTGGTGGAAAGAAAGAGCGAGGTCACCTATCTGGTAGACTTGCAATCCCCTAGGAACCCTTTGAGGGTCCTACATGTCAACCGCCTCAAACCACACTTTGAGCAAACTGAGCTATCCATGCTCCTAGCGACAGATGACGGGGTGAAGGAGGAGAGTGAGCCTCTTCCTGACCTCCTGTCTGCAGGAGAGAAAGATGGGTCTGTGGAGGGAGTGATCCTCTCCCCCTTCCTGACTGAGGAACAGCAGAGGGACTGTCGCCACGTGTTGGGACAGTTCGCCTCGCTGTTTTCCCTGATCCCAGGAGTCACACACCTGTGCACACATGATGTGGACACTGGGGACAGTACACCTGTTAAACATAAGGTTTACAGGGTGACTGACAGGGTCAGGGCTTGCATTAAGGAGGAAGTCTCCAAAATGTTAACCCTATGGGTTATTGAGCACTCCAGCAGTCCTTGGGCCAGCCCAGTGGTATTGGTCCCAAAGGCTGCTGCTCCTGGTGCCACTCCGGAACTTAGGTTCTGTGTGGATTACCGGGGTCTCAATGCGGTCAGCAAGACTGACGCACACCCCATCCCCGAGCTGATGAGCTCATTGATCGGTTAGGAGCTGCCAAGTACCTCAGTACGTTTGATTTAACATCTGGGTACTGGCAGATTACCTTAACTGAGGGGGCAAAGGAGAGGTCAGCATTCTCTACCCCAGATGGGCACTTCCACTTCAACGTGATGCCCTTTGGGATGAAGAATGCCCCTGCCACCTTTCAGAGGTTGGTCAGCCTGGTGTTGGCAGGACTGGATGAGTTCAGTGCTGCCTACCTGGATGACATTGCTGTGTTTAGTTCCACATGGGAGGAACACCGGCAACACCTTTAGAGAGTGTTAGAGGCCCTGCAGAAGGCAGGCCTCACTATTAAGGTGAGCAAGTGCCAAATAGGGCAGGGTTCTGTGGTGGACTTAGGACACCAGGTGGGGAGTGGCCAGGTGGCACCCCTACAGCCTAAGATTGACACGATTCTGGCTTGGGAGCCTCCCAAGACCCAGACTGAAGTGAACGCCTTTTTAGGTCTCACAGGATATTACAGGAGGTTTGTTAAGGGATATGGTACCATTGTTACCCCCTTAACTGAGTTGACTTCTAAGAAGCAACCCAAGAAAGTGATCTGGACAGAGGCTTGCAAGAATGCTTTTGATGCCCTGAAGGCTGCCATGTGCACAGCACCTGTGCTACAGGCACCTGACTACTCCAAGGAGTTTGTTGTGCAAACGGACGCCTCAGAGCATGGTATTGGAGCAGTACTCTCACAGCTTAATGAAGAGGGCCTAGATCAACCCGTAGCCTTCATTAGCAGGAGGTTACTACCCAGGGAACGTAGGTGGAGTGCCATAGAACGTGAAGCATTTGCTGTGGTCTGGGTACTGAAGAAGCTAAGACCCTACTTGTTTGGTACTCACTTCCGAGTTCAGACCGACCACAGGCCCCTCAGATGGTTAATGCAGATGAGGAGTGAGAATCCAAAACTGTTGAGGTGGTCCATTTCCCTACAGGGGATGGACTTTACGGTGGAACATCGTCCTGGTACAGAGCACGCCAATGCTGATGGTCTGTCCAGGTTCTTCCACCTTAGTGATGAGAACTCCCATGAGGTTGGGTAGTTGCTCCCCACTTTTAGCTGGGGGGGACAAGTGTTAGACTTTTCATCCTTGGCGTGGTCTCCCTTAACTTTTTGCCTCTGTTCCCCAGGTTGTTGATGTTTGCTGGACTCTGTACTGTTTTTGTTACTCTGGGCACTTTACCACTGCTAACCAGTGCTAAAGTGCAAGTGCTCCTGTTTAAAATGTGTACGTAATTGGTTCTCCATGATTGGCATATTTGTTTTACTGTTAAGTCCCTAGTAAAGTGCACTAGAGGTGCCCAGGGCCTGTAAATCAAATGTTACTAGTGGGCCTGCAGCACTGGTTGTGCCACCCACATAAGTAACCCTCTAATCATGTCTCATACCTGCCACTGCAGCGTCTGTGTGTGAATTTTTACACTATAAATTCGACTTGGCAAGTGTACCCACTTGCCAGGCCTAAACCTTCCCTTTTCTTACATGTAAGGCACCCCTAAGGTAGGCCCTAGGTAGCCCCAAGGGCAGGGTGCAGTGTATGGATAAGGTAGGACATATAGTAATGTGGTTTATATGTCCTGACAGTGAAATACTGCCAACTTCGTTTTTCATTGTTGCAAGGCCTGTCTCTCTCATAGGATAACATGGGGGCTACCTTTAAATATGATTAAAGTGTAGATTCCCCTAGAGAGTAGATGGACATGTGGAGTTTGGGGTCCCTGAACTCACAATTTAAAAATACATCTTTTAGTAAAGTTGATTTTGAGATTGTGCGTTTGAAAATGCCACTTTTAGAAAGTGAGCATTTTCTTGCTTAAACCATTCTGTGACTCTGCCTTGTTTGTGCATTCCCTGTCTGGGTCGGTTTGACAGTTGGGTTGTTTTTCACCTCGCACTAGACAGTGACACAAAGGGAGCTGAGGTGAAACCTGCATTTCCTGATTAGCCATCTCTGCTAGGAGATTTCTCTAAGATGCTAGTGTTTAGAGTCAATTGAACCTTATAAATCTCTTAGCTAAAAGAGGAAGAAAGAAGAACTTCTGCAATGGAATGATATGTATTATATACATTGTGAGCCATTCTAATTATTTTGTTAGTTTAAAAATACAGTGATTATATCCATTGCATGACATAACCATTTTGCTGTTGAACGTGAAAATAAATTTGTTGGATTTGGTGGAGCATTTTCAGTTGTGCTCTAAATGAGGTTGACAGGATCTTTTCACCGTAGCAAAAGGGTAGGAGAAAATTAAACATCACAAATCAATCAACATTTATATTTACAGCGTGATCAGTTTGGCCACTCAAGCAAAACCCAAGTTGGAAATAAAGTTAAAGGTTTTTTTTTACAACCTTGTGCTCAGATTTATATGGATGATTCTCAAAACCAGACTATGAAGATACAATATTACCATGGGATGGCCCAAACGACGAAAGAAGTTTAGGCACACTAGCATCAAACAAACTAAGCCCTCAATGAGGGTGATACAGAATAGCAGGAGAAGAAATAGATGTTCGGAGGACAAACACTGACCAACTCTCCTAAACATGAAGACAATCTAAAGTTCATCTAAGCTAACTAGTTAAGTAAGGAAAATCCCTAAGAATAACAAGTCACTAATTGACATGAGCTAGGCCACAAAACACAGGGACAAAAAGTAAAAAGGAAACAAAGGACAAGAAGAATTTCAAAAAGCAACATGAAGATAACCAAAGTTGGCAAACAAGTAGGTAAAAAGGGAAAGTGTCAGCATCTCAGAAGCTTGGCCAAGAGTCTTCTCAATGGGTCAGGAAAATCTAAGTCTCCTCTATAAGGATTGGGAAAGCGTGGGGCAAGGGCAAAGAGGTCCGCACCTCTCAAACTCCAGAGGAAAGAATCCCCCAAATCCAACTGGAAATGATAAATTTAAGTCCAAAGTAATCAATGATTTGTCCATTGGTAAAACCATATGGATCGAAAAATGTCATTGTCCAATCATTACACATCATGCAACATGTGTCTGCAACATCAGGAAAAGTGCCCAAGTCCATCATGGGAAGGCATCTTTGTTTGCTCTTGTTAGCGCTTGGGTCCTTAATAAGTAAACTTACAAGGGGACGTTTATAGGTCGATTAACCCTTTGACTCGTTTAAGATGTTCTTACCACAGTTCCGGAACAGGAACAATAATCAATACACAATAATCAATAATCATTAGTCAATCAATAAACAATGAAGTCAGTAATTGTCACTCACCATGACTTTTCAGCCTGAATAACCACACCTTTAGAAAAGTTTAGTACGTTTATTTCCCTTATATTAACAATGCTAAAGTCATGTAGATTAATCTCAAAATCAAATGAGACACAAATAAAAACAACACTGGTTGACCAAAGTGATGGAAGCAATGCAATCTAATCAAGGCTTGAAACACAACACATTCTAAAGCAACGGTACAAATTAATTGGAAAGTCAGCGGCAATGAAGTAATCACATACATTGGATTCAGCAAAATAGCTCGTCAAACATTTGTCCCTGCAATTTGTCAGCCATCATGTGAGTAGCCTCAACTAACCCAGATTAACATCAGCATGTGGGGCTTCATGCAAACAATTTAGAACACAAATTTTGGAAAAACATCTAGCTAAGGAAAACTATTAAGACAGCGCAGTAGGTACCTAGAAAGAAAATACAAAAAAATGCAATTCAGTCACATTGACATATCTACCTATCCACGGTATGGGTCAGCAAGCAGAATTAGTCTTCGTCCCCAGGTCATCAGTCGATCAGCAAAGCATCAGGCTCTCAGTCAGAGAGTATGAGCCCAAAGACAGAATCTCGAGTCTCTTCAATATCGCATCGCATAACGGGGTAAGATTTGCCTAAAATTCTGAATAATTCTCCTCTGTCGCATTGTTATATCAAAGTCACCCAAACTATCCCCTAATTCCCTATTCGGCAATTAACTGTACATTATTACTCTACCCAACAATTTTTCTATACCAAATGTATGAATTCTAATATTTCTTTTGGGAAACATCCCCAACCATGACTCCTGAACAATGAAGTCGTGGACAACGAAAGCGGAACAACGCTTTCGTTAATCACGACTTCCTTGTTCAGTGCCTTAACCACTCATGTGCTGAACAACGCACATGCGTGGTCAAGGCACAGCAGAAGGGAGTCGGAGGACATGATCAGGTAAGTGGGGCTGTGGCTGTTTTAGGGGCGGGCGGGGCATTTTTAGTGTTTGGGGGTGGAGGGTTGGGGTGGTTAAGGGTTAGGGGTGGGGGTTGGGGTATTTATAGTTTTTGGGGGTGGGGGTGGTTTAGGTTTAGGGCGGGTGGGGGTCGGGCATTTTTCGTTTTGGGGCGGGGTGGGGGTCGGGGTATTTTTAGTTTTTGGGGGTGGGAGGCCAGGGTGGTTTAGGTTTAGGGGCGGGGAGGGGCGGTCCAGGCATTTTTGTTTTTAAGGGCGGGTGGGGGGGTCAGGGCATTTTTAGTTTTAGGGGCAGGGGTAGGTGGGTCGGATATTTTTAGTTTTTAGGGGTGGGGAGTCAGGGTGGTTTAGGTTTAGGGGCTGGGTGGGGGGTTGGGGCATTTTCAGTTTTAGGGGCAGGTGGAGGTATTTTTAGTTTTACGGGCGGGTGGGGGCTCGGGGTAGTTTAGGTTTAGGGGCGGGTGTCAGGGTCCTCATCATCCGGCTCGTAAGGTATCGAATTTGTTGCATCTTTGTCTCCAGTCAGTGTTTTCATTGTTCGCGTCCTGGGAAAGAGCCTCTCGCACACATTACACATAGCTTGTTATAATTTTAAGGACACTGTCTCCTGTTAGCCGGTTCTCATGGAAAGCTTCTGCTAAGCACTTTTAACAAGACAATGAACATTTCACAGTTAGTTCTCTCTGTCAGCATTTTTATCAAACGCTAAGAAATACAGCTTCTGCATGAGGCCTGGTAACTGGGCAAGGAAACTCAGTAAGTTAAGGCTGATAATTAATAAGCTACAGCACACTTCATAACCTTCAATATGACATATCACTACATTAATCTAATACATTTTCAATATTATTGTATTGCTAATTATTTAGTACATTTAGTGAAGACTGATGGCCATGCTTTGAGGTCACAATTTCAAACATGCGCATTATTTTTTCCTACGTTATTCATTTTCTACATAAGTCATTATTCAAAATAGATAAACACTCATTAATAATTTATAATTAAGACATCTGCTTCAGCAATCCCTCCTCTGATGACTAAATGTCTCTACACACTAATTACCACCAACAAATTGTATAATTCTATTTCTTCGACATTTTGTCATCTTCTTGAATTTTCCCTATAAATTCTTTCCCTTTTCTTTCCTTCCTCCTCTGATTACTCTTAGATCTTTTCAATTTTAGTCTTTTACATAATTTGCATAATCCCCATATTCCCAATAGCAACCTGCAACAATTAGTATTCCCTGTATTATTTTCAATAGTACCCCATTCCAAATGTTACTAAGCCAACTTCCCACTGAAGGAAACCCCTTACTAACCTTTTACCAAACACCTGGGTCTCTGAATTCCTTCAAATCACTAGTTTCATTAGTCAGATTAGTAAGTAAGGGCCAGATGTATCAACAAACCATTTTGCGATTCTCTAACAGCGATTTTTAAGAAATCACTATTTCTGAATCGCAAAATTGTATGTATCATATTTGCAATTCGGTAATAGCGATTTTTTAAAACTCACAAATGCTATTACCGAATCGCAAATTGCGATACCGGCCACATTCCCACCTATGAGCCTGTAGGCCCATATTTGTGAATTTTTTGCATTTCCCAAATTGCAGATTCCTAACTGGAATTCGCAAATTTGGGAAATGCAAAACCCAGAGTGCTGGGGGCCTAAGGCCCCCTCTGCTGCTCCCCAATATTTTTTTTAAGGACATGTAAGGCTCACACATGCCAAAGGGGCATGTGTGCGCTATATGTCAATTTTAAAAATGCATTTTTCATGCATTTTTAAAACTTGCACATGCTTACCACCAAGTTCAACTTGGCGATTCCTTAATGCCCAATTTGCATTAAGGATTTGCTTGTTACATGTGGTTTAGAAATCGCAAATAAGGATTCCTTATTTGTGATTTCTTATTTAGAGACTCGCAATTTGCAATTCTCTAAATGGGTTAAAAAAATTAAGGAATCACTATTTTAGCGATTCCTTAAATTTGCATGAAAGGCATTTTTGCATTCACAAACGGCCATTCGCACCGTTTGCGAATGCAATAATGGATGATACATCTGGCCCTAAGTCTCTTATCAGTTTACTATTGTTAGGGATATATTAGCAACAATGCATAGAGATTATCATTTTACAGACTCTGCCATCTAAAGCAAGACGATTTTGAAGAGTCATAGCTCTATCCGCAGCTAATTCAGTATCTATCAGGAGTATAGCCCCTGAAAAATTTGTCAGCATGTTATCCACAATAGTAGACAACTTTCGAATCTTGATCGAATTCAGGATGACTCCCACTGAAGGAATCTCTGCACCAAATATATCTTCCACTATCGCAGAAGAGGACTCCCTCCTCTGTCTCTTACGGTATACTTCAGTCACTTTCAGAAACTTTTTCAAATCCTCCATCTGGTAGATCTTTGGGAAAACTATCCCCAAATAACATGTCCCATACCATTCTCTTAGAAGACGGTAAAAAGCATTAATTCCACAAATATAATATATCCCCAGAATCGTAGAGTCATGCCCATTCAAATAAATGTCAATTTACTCTGAAACAGAAACACATGCCTACATTCACTCATACCTACAAATAATGTGTCAGTGTGTGATTTTGGCCTATATATACAAATCTTCCCTACGAGTAACGCGTCTAAAGCTAATTTCCCTTGCGTCTTAATTGCAGTGTAAGCATAATCATTCTTGTAAGATCTCTTCTCTAAACCTTTTTCTAATTTCTCCTTCAGCGCCTTTCTCCTGTCATGATCTAAGAAGCTCTTCTTTAACGGTGTAAGCAAGCATGTCAGGTAATTTTTGTGCGTATAAGCTGTGCCAAACATTAAAGTAGGTTCAAAGAATCCTCTAACTAATACTATGTCATTATCCTTCCCTATTCCACTCAAATATCTAATGATAGGGACAAACGAGAACACAACATCGTGATTGGAGTAAAAATACTGAATATAATCCTGGTTATAGAACCTTTTCAGTAACAGACTGCAACTTATTACATAAGTTAGTGGAAGACTATGATAGGTGACTCCTTCCTCGACTGATGAAGGAATCTGCGTACACACAATACAATCCTTTGCATCCATCGTCTCAACATACTCACTTAACAAGCAATAGAAAACGTTAGAAGAAAGTTCTCCTTGCGCATTAGTATAATCATGCAAATACTTCTCATCTAACTTAAACCTCTCCACAGCCGTTAGTGTAGTAGTCTCAAAAGCAGAAGTATAGTTGGCTCCTTTCGCCTCAAGAACATACATTCCCACAATCAATACGATAAACAATATTCCACACATAATTGCCAAACCAATGCTCATATTTCTACAGCGCCTATCATCTCTAATCTGCTTATCTACATCAGCCATGATCTGTAAAGAATTAGAAAGCAGAAGTAACTTAGAAAACTTTCAGCAAAGAAATCAAAAATAGACAATCCTTCAAGTAGTTCAGTTTCACTTGCATGAATCCAGTTCGGGATCCCAGCACACTTCACAGCTGTCGTAGTCGTTAGGACCACTTGGTACGGTGCCTTCCAACGAGGCTCCAAACACGTGTTGCGCACATGCTTTCGGACAACAACCCAGTCACCGTCCCTCAGGTTGTCCCCAGGATCACAGTGAGAGAGCGTAGCTTATATAAACAATATTAACATGAAATGTCTATGAACTAATGTATAATAATGACGCATAGAAACTGTATTAATGTATTTTGCTAAAACGTGCACTTTGAAATGTGCCTAAGGGGAGTGGCCGGCAATATATACAGGGACTAATGAAACTGACTAATAATGTTGAAATGTTATGTTATGATATGATTTTACACTAGTGATAATAGGTATATGTAAAGGTTTTGCTAATAAATCACTAGGCCTTAGTTAGCATGAGTCGAGGCCTAACTGCCTGGCTCTCATATTAAATGTGTTTTTCTAACTTGCAGTGTGCTGACTTGCTGATGGACATGAACTCTTGTTTTTCTCAAAACTAGAAGCTGAATGTAACTGTAGTAGATCCGTTCTCATGAAATTCGACTTGCTTGTAGAAACATTTTAGCTGAATGCAACACTGTAGACCAGTCGCAGGTACAAGGTCGCCTGAACCAGTACAGACAATGGAGCCACTGACCGAAGATGTGCAAAGGACTATGAAATCATACCGGGCATTCCACCCGCTAAAGACGTCAATAATAAGGACCAATAAAATACATGAGGACTGTTATTGGGTGACAAATTCGATGAGCTAATGTGAAGTTAATTGGTTAAAGATAGTGGGGTGCAACCCCTTTTCCAACCAAATTTTAGGGGAATGTACAATGAAAAGGGGATAAAAACCCTTGGCACCAGGAAGTAAATTAGAACTAGATACAGCGAGGGGAGATGCTGATGCGATTTGCTATGAACCAGACACTTTGTCACTTTGCTGAGTGACTTGCTAATTTTACTTAGAATTATCCTTGCCCTTAGATTGCCCGTTTACACTTTACCTCCTTATGAGGGAAGTGCCCCCCTTTGTTTTTTTACTGGAGCTGAACTCTTGATGGCGAACCAACTGAAATCCTGAGGACGAAGACCGAACCTGAGTGCTGACCCAATAACAGAGGGTAACTATATGACAATGAAATTGTGATTGTCTGTTTGCTTTTCTTTTCTAGGTACCAACTGCTTCTTTTGACATAGACCAAAGCTAGATGTTTTCCAAATTGGTGTTACTAAATTATTTTGCATGAAGCCCAACATGCCAATGCTAATTCGAGGATAGGAGAGGGGTTCACTAAACTGACGCAAATAGACACATGACCAAATCTATGCTTTGTTGAATAACATGATGATGATACTCTGCTAAAATAACCTATGCTGACGCCGTGTTATATTCTAATGTTTGTGATTCTTGCTTTGATGAAATCTTATCAGAGTTGCCATATTGTGACTATGCTAATGTGTTTCTTGGTTTTGAGACTAATAAACTTGCTAGTAGAATTGTGATCAATAGGGAATAAACTTCACAAAATCTTATTATTCTGGTGTGGTTATTCATGACTGAAAGGTCATGGTGTTTCCTGAGTTTTATGAAATGTCATTGACTAAGGTGAATTGTATTGTTTTAATAAATATTGATGACGTTATTGACGTATTGATTGACATGTTGATTGGCTGTCTCGTCCTAAGGTGTCTTCAATCAGGGTCAAAAGATTCATTGGCCTAAAACGAGTCCCAAAGTGAATAAATTAATCATAAAGGGACGCGTTAACAACAGATCGGTGGCAGTGTGTCGGCCTCCACCTGCTGAGAGAAAGAGCAAACTACATCAGCCAGACCCTTGCAGTAATCTAACACCATATCATCTGTAATGTTCACAAGTGCATTGGCTGGAACTGCTTGCAATCTCATTGCTCTGCCCATGAGGATCTCATGGGGTGACAGTCCTGTCTTCCTATCAGGAGTATTTCTCATTGACATCGACACCAAAGGCAGTGTATCGGGCCATTTCAAATTTGTAGCTGCACACATTTTTGCAATTCTTGACTTCAAGGTACCATTTATCTGCTCCACTAGTCCTGATGCTTCAGGGCGGTAACTACAATGCAACTTTTGCTGGATGTTCAATGCTGCACACAATAGTTTAATCACCTCATTAGTGAAGTGAGTTCCCCTATCTGATTCTAAAGAGATCGGAAATCCGAAGCGCGGTATCGGTTCCCTAAGCAACAGTTTTGCTACTGTGAGGCTGTCATTTCTTCATGTAGGGTACGCTTCAATCCAGTGACTAAAGATGCAAACAATCACCAACACATATCTCAGACCTCCACACACAATGAAATCCAGTTGTATTCTGCTGAATGGACCTTCTGCTCTTCCAATGTGGTTCCTTTCCCCGCATTTAATTGCTGACAAATAACACAGCGATTGCACACTACTTCAGCTGCTTGTCTAAACCTGGGGTTGAACCATCAATTTTGAACAGACCATCCATGGCATCCCTCCCAACGTGTGCCTGACCAGGATAATACCTTGCCATTTGAAGCAACAGGCTGTTTGGCAAAACCAACTGACCCTCTTCTGAAACCCACAATTCATCCTGTCTTTGAACACATTTCATTTTGCTCCATGAACGTTTCTCCTCTTTGCCAAGATTACTCTGTAAACATTTTAACTCTTCCAAAGTGTCAATTACTTTTAATGCAAAACTCGTACATGTTGTGTCTTCTTCAGGTAACAATTCCCTCTTGTCCTTGAACAATACACAGTTCAATGCACAAAACCTTGCGACTTGATCCTCATATCCATTCCCCAATGACACATAGTCCTGCGACTTTAGATATGCACTGCATTTTACCACAGCAATTTCTTCAGGCAGTTGAATTGCACATAACAACTCCTTTCTTCTCTCACCATTTCTCACTGGTGATCCCGTAGAGGTCAGAAAACCTCTCTGCGACCACAATTGATCAAAATCATGAACTATTCTGAATCCGTATTGACTATCTGTGCAGATAATGACTCTCAATTGAGCAGAAACATGGCACGCCCTAGTAAGAGTGACCAGTTCCGCTAACTGGGCAGAATACATTCCTCGAAGCCAGGAAGCTTCTAAGGGACCTGTAATTGTGCACACTGCATATCCTGGTCTCAATGTCCCCATGTTGTCTCTCAAAAAAGAACCATCGACAAAGACAATTCGGTCATTTTCTTCCTATCAAGTATCTCTAATGTCAGGTCTCGGTTTTGTGCCCAACTCAGTTACTTCGAGACAATCATGTTCAACATCTTCCTCTTTCAGTAGTATCACTTGCCGGGTTCAGCACTGTACATCTTTTCAGTGTCACATTTGTGGCACCCAATATACTCGTCTCATACATAGTCAACCTAGCACCAGTCAATTATTGTGTTTTCGTCCTTGTCAGCAAAATTTCAATCGAGTGAGGGACCATTACAATCAGGGGATATTCCATCACCACGGCTCCACACTGTAAAAGACTTTGACGAACTGCAGCCACTGCACGCAAACAACCTGGTAAGGCTGCTTCAACAGGGTCTAAAGTAGCTGAAAAATATGCTACTGGGCGATGAGCACCTCCATGAACCTGAGTCAAGACAGACAATGAACATGCATCACGCTCATGACAAAACAATGTGAAAGGTTTCTTGTAGTCAGGCATACCCAATGCTGGAGCTCTGCACAAACTCTCTCCCAACTCAGTGAACGCTCTCATTTCATCGTGATCTAGCACTATGGGATCAATGACATCCTTATGGGTCAACTTCTGCAATGGTTATGAAATTTCTGAAAAATGTGGGATCCATTGACAACAATACCTTACCATTCCCAGGAACATTCTGACATCTCTCTGTATGGTTTGGGGACTTATCTGCAGTATCATTGTAATCTTCTCCCCGGATATTTTCCTTGACCGCTTCTCACTTTGGTGACCCAAATACTTCACTACCTTCTGACAGTTTTGCAATTTCACTGGTGACACCTTATGACCATACTTTTCCAAATTATTCAACCGGGCAATCGAGTCATACTTACACTTGGCCCTTGTCTTGGGTGCAATCAATAGGTCATCAATGTAATGTACCAAAGTCGATTGAAAAGGTAACTCTAATGATTCCAAATTCTTTTTCAAGATCTGAGTGAACAAGGAAGGTGACTCTGTGTACTCCTGAGGAAGTCTACACCAGCAGTAGACTTGATCCAGAAATTTGAAACAAAAGAGAAATTGACTATCCTGATGAAGAGGCACAGAAAAGAACGCTTGTGACAAGTCAACAACTGTGAACCATTCTGCATCAAATGGAATCTGGAACATTATGACAGCTGGGTTGGGCACTTCGGGACAACACTTGACCAAAATGTCATTTACCTTTCTCAAATCCTTACAATTTGAACCTTCCCACACGGCGTCTTCAAACCCATTATTTGTGAATTAGATGGGTTGCTCAACACCTCCTTCAAAACTCCCTGCATCACAAAATCTGCAATTATCTGAGCCACTTTCATCAGGACATCTTCTGTCATGTTGTTCTATGTAAGCTTCGGAAACACTGCATTCGGCTTTAAAGTAACCTTAATCGGCTCCACTCTTTTAATCAAACCCACTTCTTTCCCTATCAAATCCCACACATTCTCTTGTACTGTTCCTTGCAAATCAGGATGAAGCTCTTTCACTGTGAACATGGGGAAAAACTCAACCAAGAGGTACTCCTCATTTGTAGTTTCACATTCAGTTTCTGGGGCTGGGTCCTCCTCATCATCACTATTTGTCTGAATCTCAATTCTGTCATTGGAGCAAGTAATCAAACACTTTGTTTTACACAATAAGTCCCTTCCCACTAGGGATACCGGACAAGAATCGCAGACCATAAACTTATGCAATCCCTGGAAATTGCCAATCTCAACTTGCAATGGATCTGTAATTGGGTTTGTCAAAAACTGATTCGCTACCCCCACAACCTGAACTGTTCGACCTGAAAGAGGCAGATTCGGAACTTTTGCACTTCTCACTGTAGAGCGTGTACCTCCAGTGTCTACCAGAAATGAGACTCTGTGGCCCATTACCTTTCCCCTCACATAGGGTCCTCTTTGATCTACTCCTAAAGAAGTCGCAAGCACACATGGCTCCTCATCCGAACTGTCACTCATCCATTCACCATTTATTTCATTCTCACTGTGTAACGGGAATTGGTGCATTGTATTACTATTTCTGTCTTGCCTCTGACCTATGACCTGTTGAGAAAGCAACATCTGTTACTGCTCAATCGGGGCTTGGGGTATCTGCATTTGCTGTCTAGGTACCATAGGAACCTACTGCTACCGGCTGCAACTGTGACACTTGCGCACAGGGCAATTACACCTGCTACATGGCTGGAAATTGTGCATCTGATTCACATTATTCTGAAAATTTGGACCTCTCATTCTTGGTCTTCTCACATTTTGAAATGTGTTACCTTGCTGAACAACACCCTCCTGCACCATCATCAGACACTCCCGCTTCCAGTGTCCCACAGCTCCGCAAATGTGACACGGCAATAGCTTCTTCATTTCCTGCACATCATTCTGAACCACAACAGAATTCAAATCTGGACCATGATTCATGTTGTCTCCACGACCCCTCCCTCTCATCTGAGTCTGAAACATGACATTTCCCTGCTGCTGCGGCATCTGCTGCACAAAACGTCCTTGCACTCCTGTTTGAGCTGCCTTGATCTGCATCAACATCACCATCGCTTTCTCTTTCAACTTTTTATGCTTCTACTCAATTTCATCACTTCGCATACTGCAACACCTCATAAATCGGCTTTGCTTGCCAGCAAATCACATGACTCTTAATCATCTGATCTATCTCGGGTCTCAATCCTTCCACAAACCTGAACCCAAAATGCAGCATTTCTTTAGGCTCAATTGCTTCTTTGCCACTGTACTCCTTGAATGCCTTCAACAATCTCTCATAGTACGGATGTATCAACTCTTTTACTTCCTGCACTGTCCTATCAGTCCTATGCCAATCAGCATTCTTGGGCAAATCCTTGTCTTCTGGAACTTGATCACCTTTAGTAATATGTCATTACCTCAGGAGATGGTGCACCTGTATTCTTATCTCTCTCCGGTTCACTTGTTGGCCAATCTACAGCTCTCTTACACTCCACCCATAAGTCAGCTGGAACTACTATCTCCAGTAATGTGTTCAAGTCCTCCCACAAACACTTTGCAAGCTTCGCAAGCCTGTCTGTCTGCTGATACCACTCTACTGGCTTTACTCTCAATTTTGGGTAATCATTCATAAATGACAAAATGTCACTCCTACTCCAGGGAACATGAACAAAATTTCCCCCCAGAATTTCTCTCATTGGTAAAGAATTTTACCGGATCCTTGTCCTGTTGTACATTCTCAGCCACTTCTAGAGAATCTATTTTCCTCTTGTCTCTTTTCTTTACCAATCTGCCTTCCCACTTCTCTAATGCTCCCCAAACCTGAGCACTCTGCAGTAATTCTTTAAGGTGCGCCTTCATTCAGGCTGACCTCATGTGTTCAAAATCTAATCTGTAACTCCTCTTCAAATGCTTCATTTTCTCGATTTCTATGCCATGTTTTTCTGCCAAATCTGCCAATCTCTGATGCACTTTGCCCACCTCTCTTGTAATCCTTAGGCATTAGTATCTCAACTCTGCTTCTGTGTAGTACTCTAATCTATTCACCCCCATTGTTCCCTCAACTAGTTCACCTGCTTCCATGCTTATTCTGACACAATTTATCAGCTCTTCCCCCTTGGAAGTATTCTGTGGGGTATTCAGCTTGTCTAACCATTCAGTCAACTGCTGAGCTGTCAATCCCTGTAACAAAATGTTAATCACTTGAATCGGTGGCACCTGCTGTACCACTGCACTCGGTGTCTGCGGTGTCAATAGTTTCAAGCTCTGACCTGCATTTAGTCCATTCATATCATCTGAAAGTGCAACAAGTGGACTGAGATCTCACAATGATCTCGACCCATCAAAGGTCTGACCCATGGAAGAGACTTCCTGAACTTGTTCATTTGGTCCCCTCCTCATTAAACTCTGAGACATTGCTCCTTGTTCGTTCACAACTGGGTTATTTTGTGCGAATAGTGGTACCACCGGACCAACAGTAATCAGCAGCGATATTGCCTCTGGGGCTCCTCTGGCACCTGTACTCTGCGGGAGAGTGACTCCAATGCTTTGATTCATTTCTGGAGACAAGTCTAACTGTGTCCCTGTCATTGGCATAAATCTCAGTAATACCTGTGGTTGCACTTGGGGGAAACAAAATTGGAGTCAGCTCAGTCTGGACCAACATTGGTCTCAGAACCACTTGTTCCGTAGGCACCACTAAATTAGAAGTTGTTTCTAAAATAGGCATATCAGGATAAATTCTCTGTATCGGTGGCAGCTGCATCTGTGCCGGAACTACTGGAGATGTCAGCACATTAGGATTACCTTGCACCACACCCTGTGTAAGGTTAGCATTAATCTGTACTAGACTCACTGTCCCCATCGCCTGTGCTGGGGCTGTTGGATCAGCACTAGTACTCAGACCACTCTCATGCACTGCATATAGTGGTGGTCGATCTCTCAATATCTTTGTAACAAGATCCTCAGCATCCGATGCCTCCTCCACTATGGAAGACCTTGTAGCTTCCTTACTTTCGGATGGGCTTTTATTAGTCTTACTAGTCACTTTCTTTCCTTCCGTCTCATCTCCCTACGTAATTGCTGGAAACAATTTAACATCCTGCAATGTCACTGATCTCCATTTCTTCTGTTCCCAATCCCATCTTGCTTCCGCTAAAGACTTTTCTACCCTTCCTATTCTTTTCTCGAATTTCATCTGCTGTTGCTGGCTAGCTACCAGCTCCCAAACTGCTAATGCCGCAAACTGTGCTGGTCTCGGAAGGGGCCACGATTCATATAGCACCATCTGCAATTTTTCCAAAATTCTCAAATTAAAAGTGCCATTCTCAGCAAATGCTAAGCTCCCATTTTTCTCTGTCAACTTGTACCATTGTTTTAACCAATGGCATGGAGCGACACCTCTCTCCTCCATTACAATTTAAGCCTGTGTATTTTCTGGCGGGGTAGGCTCTCCTACACTCGCTCTAATGTATGTATCTCCCCTTAGGGCACTTTTCAACACCTTGAAAAACTTCATCTTTTCTACTTTTGTTTATTTGAATCACATCAGGAAATTACTTTTACTCCCAAGATTCCTTTCACCCACGTTCTCAACCAATTGCTTCTCACAGATGCCTGTCAGTTTGTGCGCGACCCTTCTCACCAACAAACCTATTCTAGCATGGCTCCAATTACGTCACACTCACATGTATTGTGGCTGACAAAGTCTTGCGGCTCATCCTCCTAAACTCCAATCCACTCAAAACTAGTGCAAAATATTGCGAGCACTAATCAAAACCAATAACCAAAAAACAAACCTGCTGGTTTACTACAGGAAGGTAACACAATCGCTTCAGAAACCTTCTGGATTTTCACTGATGGCCCTTTCGCTCTTTCTCGGTCTCCCAGATTCACAAATTTTACTCTCAACTGATCAATGGGTCTGTCCTGGTGCACATAGGACTTGCCAAATCTCAGTAGAAATTTCCTCTTGCCCACTCTACACACACACTGACTTGTTGACCACGTCCGGTCAACCTACTAAACCAAACAGATTACAACACATAACCAAGTGTCTCATATACTTTTCAATATACTCTGGAATCTTAGATCACGCAGGGTCCGTACATCAACAACCACATGGACAATTTTTTAGCACAAAGCACAACACACATGTGAAGTTCGATGACTTCCCTCCTCTCATACTACGGAGTATGCACACTCCTACTAAAACTTAATTTTGAGTATGCAAACTCCCTGTATTCTCACATACGTCACAATTCACCTGCGATTTGCGTAACCCGTGCAAGTGCAACCTATTTCTTTCACTCTATCACTAGAACGCCAGGAACATACCCAACACCACTAGCAGGATCCAGGATCTGGGAAAGTCATTTCTGGGCTTGAGGGGAAATCATTTTCTCAACAAATGTCATTTTGAAAAACAAAATCCAAATCTCAAAAATACTGCAAACTCCTACGAAGACAAACCCATCAGTCTCTTTACCACAACTGTTAACACCCTGTACCGGACACTTGTGGCAAGCTCTTAAAGAGACTAACCATCAGTCTGCTACCATAACTGTTAGCGCGTCGTTCCTTAATAAGTAAACTTACAAGAGGACGCGTATAGGTCGATTAACCTTTTGAGATGTTCTTACCATAGTTCCAGAACAGTAACAATAAACAATACACAATAATCAATAATCATTAGTCAATCAATAATCAATGGAGTCAGTAATTGTCACGCACCATGACTTTTCAGCCATGAATAACCACACCTTTAGTAAAGTATAGTAAGTTTATTTCCCTTATATTAACAATGCTAATGTCATGTAGATTAATCTCAAAATCAAATGAACCACATATAAAAACAACACTGGTTGACCAAAGCGACCGAAGAAATGCAATCTAATCAAGGCTTGAATCACAACACATTCTAAAGCAATGGTACAAATCAATAGCAAAGTCAGCTGTGATGAAGTAATCACATACATTGGATTCAGCAAGATAGCTCGTCAAACATTTGTCCCTGCAATTTGTCAGTCGTCATGTGAATAGCCTCAACTAACCCAGATTAGCATCAGCATGTGGGGCTTCATGCAAACAATTTAGAACACAAATTTTGGAAAAACATCTAGCTAAGGAAAACTATTAAGACTACACAGTAGGTACCTAGAAAGAAAAGGCAAAAAAATGCAATTTAGTCACATTGACATATCTACCTATCCACGGTATGGGTCAGCAAGCAGAATTAGTCTTCGTCCCCAGGTCATCAGTCGATCAGCAAAGCATCAGGCTCTCAGTCAGAGAGTATGAGCCCAATGACAGAATCTTGAGTCTCTTCAATATCACATCTCATAACAGGGTAAGATCTGCCTAAAATTCTGAATAATTCTCCTCTGTCGCCTTGTTCTATAGAAGTCACCCAAACTATGCCCTAATTCCCTATTGGTCATTAATTAATCATACGTTATTACTCTACCCAATAATTTTTCTATACCAAATCTATGAATTCTAATATTTCCTTCTTCACACAACATTGATTGGTCCGCTTTACGATGTCCTCATCTTCTGGGTCTTCGAGTATCGAATTTGTTGCATCTTCGTCTCTAGTCATTGTCTTCATTGTTTGCTTCCTGGGAAAGATCCTCTCGCACACATCACACATAGCTTTTTACAATTTTAAGGACACTGTTTCCTGTTAGTCGGTCCTCATGGAAAGCTTCTGCTAAGCACTTTTAACAAGACAATGAACATTTCACAGTTAGTTCATTCTGTCAGCATTTTTATTAAACGCTAAGAAATACAGCTTCTGCATGCGGTCTTGCAACTAGGCCAAGACACTCCATAAGCTAAGGCCTACAATTAATAAGCTAGAGCATACTTCATAACCTTCAATATGACATATCACTACATTAATCTAACACATTTTCAATATTTCATAAGTATTCATAATTATTAAGTACATTTCGTGAAGACTGGTGGCCATTCTTCGAGGTCACAATTTCAAACGTGCGCATTATTTTCAACTACGTTATTCATTTTCTACATAAGTCATTATTCAAAATACGTAAACACTCATTAATCATTTCTAATTAAGACATCTGCTTCAGCAATCTCCTGCACAACTTTGCAACAAATAACACATTGGGTTCATCTTCGCATTCTTTGGTTCTCGATGCACCATCCTCAAGGTTACTTTCTCAGGCTCTCTATGAATTACATAGAAATATAAATAAATAAATAAAACAATAGTACATCTATTTCCAAAATAACATTCTCTGGGAACAACATCTGAAAAGAAATGACATGTTAGCAAAAAAAACAGCTTTCTCCTGTAATGCAAGTTTGAGGCCTAGCAAATCAATGTGGCTAACTAAAGTAGAATAGAATTAAAATGGCATACCTTTTTCTTGTTACGTAAAACACATATAAACATTTCAAATATAAATTGTCATTAATAAATCTCATTATAATTCTTTTACTGTAAATTTCAAAGGTAAAATAACTTGTTAATACATGTCAATAGTTGTGATGGGGAACTAACATTGCCAACAATAGCGTACAACATTTATGACATTATGATAAAGACATTCATTATTATTTCAATGAAACCTATTCTTAACATCATTAGGAAACATGAAATCAAGTTAAATAATTATACTCTGATTTAAATGGCTATACCGCATCACATTAGGTCACTAGTCTACAGTGAGTGCACTGTAATGTAGGCTTTCAGTGCACCACATTGCAGTTATCTTGTTAGAAATTTCCACACTATAATACCCTGCACCAGACATCAATGTAGATTAATTTGTTGTCTGGCTTGATGCTAGAAAAATTTAGCAGTGTTCTGTACCAGCAAGTGAGGAATCATAAGGGAGTGCTTTAGTAACAATGGGAATAACATACAGTCCTGTTTGTTATCTGTGAGAAACAATAGTCTATCTAGTGGCATAGGTTTGAGTTCAGTGTAGTGAGATTACTAACCAATAGCACTCTAGGGCCTGATATGTGTTCAGATGCCCCATAGTCAGTTTTGAAAACTATGGTGAGCCTGTATGTTTCCAAAGGACTTCTTACTGTTAAAAAGATTGAAAAGGCTTTTAATCAAATTTTCATACAATCTTCACCAACTTTCATAGCACAGAATACTTTGCCTCATTAATATAGGTTAACTATTGGGTGGACAATGAAATACTCAAGTGGAACAATGATCAATCTGGTAGAGACATGCAAGAGTTCTTGTCCTCAGTTGATTCATCAGTGTCAGCAATCTAGGGACGCCAAGATATTATGACATCGAAAAAAGAAGAAAGACTGAGCAGGAAGTTCTTTCATGTAAGCTGATTGGTGGATATGCAGCTATCCTCAAACTAAGTGCAATTAAGTGCCAACTCAAAGGTGGTGAAGTATCACTATGGACAGGGTTTTAAGTGGGTCAGGTCCCCCCTGCTCTCAGATCTAGTAGTAATGAAAACAGACATTGACATGGGTGCCTATTGGGCCCTACATTCTTGTCCTTGACTGTAAGGACAAGACACTGATCGATTTCTGAAGAATTCATGTAAAAAAAGTTAAGCTAATCTATGTCAGCAAATTATTTCCTATTTAAATTTGATATTGTGTTTCTGTTTTTTTCATTCTCGTGTAGCACATTACTCTTATACAGTACTTATTTGATCTGAGTCACTTTCATTTGTTTGTAATGGGCCACAATTGAGAGATCCGGATCTTAGGCTAACAGCAGTGCAAGTTTGTCACAGTGCCCGTCAGTAGGTCATAAAGGTGTTCAGAATGCATGATCATCTGAGCCTTTGCCTTTCTGCAGACAGCAAAGAGCAATGGTCATGAACTCCCATTGAATTGTGATTGCAAATATGTGTGAAGGAGGTACACAGTTGTCAAAATATTGACAAGACAAAAATAAAAGAAAATGTGGTGTTTACAGATGAGTGGGTGTTTGGTTTGGTTGGTGGTGGGGACGCAAAGGAGATCCAAGAAAGTACATTTAGGAGCGAGTGAAAAGAGGGTGCTGAAGATGAAACAGTCGATGTAAGAAAATGGGTTGCTGGTTGAGGGGGGTGAAACCCTACTGAAGTAGCAACCACACTTTTCATCAGGGTGAAAAAACAAGAAAACTTTAAACAAACCAGTTCTTAACCCATTAGTAGCTCCGCACAAAAGCAGCTGGTCTTAACTTAGAGGCAATGTGTAAAGTACCTATGTATGCAGTACTTCAAACAGTACTAAAATGAAAATAATAAAAATATTATATCAATTTTGAAAAACAGAGTAAAATGTAATGAATTATTTGACACCAAAATGACAAAAATCAAAATAGTTAAACTGGAGATATGTAATTTAAAAGATTTAACTAAAAATAGTGCTTAAAAGCACAAAGCCAGACCGGGGCTAAGCCACAAGTTCAGGCCGGCCACGATTGAGCACAGGCCAGAAACAGGGACCAAGTTAGGCCTGCTGAGCAAAATATCTTAAGTCCTTGCTGCAGAGTGTTATGAGTTCCTGTGTCAAGGATGCATCATGCAGCGGTGAGTCCATGTTGCGATGCAAGGTCCTGTGCCTAAGATACATCACACAGAGGAGGTTCCAGGGACCTGTGAGGTCCTGCATTGGGGATGCGTTATGCAGTGGCAGTTCGCTGCAAGGCAATGCATTACACTTCATCGGTTCCGCTTGGACCACAGCTGGGCTGACAGAGCACCTTCAAGCCAACTTCCAAGGGTCCATGACTAGGTGGCACTACTTGAGCAGACTGAGCAGACTGAGTCCAGATGATGGGTTTAAGGTGGTTGGAGTCTTTTTCTGTCCCTGAGGCTCTGATCAGGAATCCAGCCAACTAGCCCATGTAGTCAATATGATAGCCATGGGTTCAAGATGCATGTCCAGTCCCTCTCACTCAGGCAGCAGGGCAGCAGAGTAGCAGTCTTTCTTGCAGCAGAGCAGCACATCAGTCTTTCTGAGTCTTCCACAGATCCAGAGGGTACTGAAGAGTTGGGAATGAGGGTCCAATATTGATACCTGGGCACCTACTTTAAAGGAGAAGAATCTTCTAGAGTCCTCCCCCTACACAGGTGTCTCCTATTTTCTGCCTCCCTGCCCAGGCCCTAGCTTGTCTGGTGCAGAAACAACTAGTGTGAAACCCTATGTAAGTGAACAGATGCAGTATCTTTGTGATGTGCAAGTGGTGAAAGTGACAGCTCTGCCCCTCTATCACTCAGAGATAGCCCATCTTGCCAGTACCTATTCCCCCTTTAGCTCACTCTCTGGAAGTAATATAGAAAGACCAACTGCCAGATACACCTAGTCATGTGACTCAGGATACAGGCTGCAAGCACCAAATGATTATGACAAGAAAATGCCAACTTTCTAAAAGTGGTATTTTCAGACTTGTGAATTAAAATCCTACTTAAATTAAAAGGGGTTTTAAATTACAATTTTTAAAGACAAAACTCAACTTTCCTACTTGCTCCCAATTGAAAGTAATCACTTATCAAATATAATATGGTAACCCAATGTTATTCTATGGGAGAGGTAGGCCTTGCAGTCGTGAAAAACGAGTGTCACTACCAGGTTATGTAAAACCTGAACATCCATGCCTACCTTTTTTAATGCACTACACCCTACCCTCAGGGCTGTCCATGGCCTACCCTAGGGGCAACATGTGTATTTAAAAGGAAGGTTTAGGGCTGACAAAGGTTTATTTTGCCAAGCCAAAATAGCAGTTAAAAACTGCACAAATAGGTTGCGATTGCAGGCTTGAGTCGTTTAAAAGGCTACTTAAGTGAGTGGTATCATCAGTGCTGCAGGACTACTAGCAGCATTTTATTTACAGGCGATGGTTACATGCAGTACCACTTTACTAGGGACTTAGAAGTAAAGCAAATATGCCAAGTGGGTGTGCGCCATTTTTACCATGTTTGATGGAGACAGCACAAGCACCTTAGCACTGTTTAGCATACTTAAAGTGTGCCTAAAGTCCTAAAAGCCAACAAAAACTGGTTCAGAAAACGGGGTGAAAACAAAAAGTTTGGGGATGACCTTGTGGAAAGTGACAAGCCCAACAGATTGCATGTGAGATATGCAGATAGGCGAGATGTGGAGAGAAAAAGGGCATACATACCTAACATAGAGTGAGCATACCGGGTGTAACTGAGAAACTCTGAACACCAATACCCCTTCCACAGGCATCAGTAGTGTTTACCTCATAATTAAAACATTTTCAGTATTACCTATATACAACAGAGTCGTTGTTTTTCATTAACCTTAAGTAGCTAACAACCATTGACAAATCCAATAGTCCTGGCTGGTTTAGGTGTGTGTCTGTTGTTGTATTATAATTAATTTTAGATGCAATTACAGAGAGTTCAGGAACCAAAATACCGGTTAGGTGGCACACTATGGAAATCACAGACACGGAGTGTACATGTTTAAGTCACACCCTTAATTACATAGGCCATGTCCCTTTTAAAGACCTTCCACTTTTTTCATCTCACTTAAAGTCCTAGCTGCCTATCAATGATTTTATTTCACAGTATCATACCTAGAGAACCTAGATATCAGGCTGAGGTCCTAGATCGAAGTATGATGTATTGTTGACAGACAAAATGTGTTAGTTTTTATCTTCAACTAAACACCAGTCTAATGGCGAGGTAAGAATGCACAGATGAGCTGATTATTTAAATATATCGCTACAGTAAAACCAGGTAAAAAGTTGCACCGTCTTGAGATAGGTAAGATTGTGGCAGTTAGCTAGCTATTAACTGACATATTATACAAGCAGAACTGTTTGCTCTTCATAAACAAAATATAAATTTAGAACTAGAGTGTATTATCTATCACAATAATCTATTACGGAAATGCTTTCTTCTAAATTTCACATTTAATTTCTTCAAACACCCCTACACTGAGGGTAGATTGGGCCCCTTTCCATTCTAAATATAGTTATTCAGCTTGCGGTCTCACACAATGTCAGATGACACACATGCTTTGTGTACACACCAGTACGGTATTTCCTTCCTTATCTGCATAAACACTATCCGATCACAACAATATCGTCTATTTTCTTTGTCAGCTGGGCACCCTCTATCTCTATCAAACGTTTAAAAGAACTTGCACACCAATCAACTTCTTTATGCATTTTTGTAATATATTGTGGTCATTTCAATATCAATACTATTGTTCTTGCAGCCTTGAAAATGTACATAAAAATAACATGTGCTGGCTATTATCGCATAATTGAAAAGGCTGTTGGCTGTCATCACATAGTTGAAGGGGAACACATTGTGAACTCACTGACGACAACATTTATCAGCAAAGAAACCATTGTGGACTCATGTGCTCTAATTTTCTGCATAGCCCAAAATAGTCTTAATTTGTGTTCCAATACCGTTTGCTATATTAGTTTAAGGAGAGAGTTACAGCGGTCTCCCTAGCCAGACTTAAAAATGTACACGACAATCTACTGAAATTATAGAGCGTTCATGTGTACCACAAATACGTTGTGAGTGTATCAAATAAGGTTATTCGTAGATTTGGCACAATCTACTGGTATCCGTAAGATTCTGGGCACTTCTGATAGAGTCCTCTGGTGTATGTGAGAGCACATGCTTGTCGCACTAGCCATGTGGGTGTCCGACTCCCAGCAATGTGCACACGTCTAGCAGGATGTGTGAGCCTGTCAGACTGTTATGTAACAATTACAATGCGCTCTGTTCCACTCGTACATTACACTGCATAGCACAGCAGGCGTAGGACCTGAACATGGTAATTTCATACTAAAATCACTCATTTAATTATATGCTATTTAAGTATTCGGGTTCAGGAAATAGCAACAAACGTTGCAAAGGAATAGTAAGTTAAATATGGTGTGTGCTTGTATGATTTACTTATTGTCAGTGTAATGTACATGTTCAGTTCCAAACAAATACAAAATAAAGATTGTATTGAGCATTTAAAATTGCGCCATTATAATTGTGTCATTATTTCCAGATAGTATTCTTATACAATAATGCACAAGTATGTTTCACACAACTTTCTAAACTATAAATGTATGTCTCACATGTAAATCACCTGGTTTAAGACACCTCACTGGCAGAAGTAAAAAGAGCAAATGTAAAACTAAGTACAGGGCAAAGGTATATGAAAGGGCAGGTGAACTGCCCACATTACACTTAAACCATGTTCCAGGGAATACATAAAACAGTTTGATGCCGCATAGCGAATATCACTTAACGACCGATTAATTCTGCTCGGTTGATTAATTCAACTTCGATACTAACCATTACATTATATGATGATTCTGTTAACCCTTATCACAAAGTATCACACAATTAATTTGCCACAGTAATAATCAGTGTATGTTAAATCTAGTCATACAGTTGAAGAGGATGCGCAGGTGAACATGACGCAGGACACGCGTGTACCAGTCAAAAATATCGCATCTCCGGTTGTTCCTCGCTAATTAAGCTTTAGAAATTAGTTTCATACGAAATCGCTGTTTACACGGATTACAACTTTGCCCCCTGTCTCCATGAACTTTCCAAAATATTGCTGAGCCAAAAAGAAATGGTTACGCCAATTTGTATGCGATTGGGCCTTAGAGGCGGAAGAGGAAAGTGTAAACACAAGGTTCCAAACTGTACATTCCATTCAACCCCACCATTGGTGCTTTTCTTAAAGAAAAACTCAAAAATAACTAAGCAAAATGTCACAAAATTCGGGACTCTGTTGCTTTCCAAGCCGTCCCAGAAAGCGGTAAGAATCCTATAAAACATTATAGAAATGGCCTTCCTCTTTTCTCCTCCCTGTGTTGTGTTCTAAAATGGATCCCAGAGTGCAGTGTTGTCCAATTAACCCAATTGTTTGGTAGATAAATACATATTAGCACCAACTGTTGGCCTCACAAAGTCATTTACACTCTGCATTACGAGCACAAATGGCTCAGTGAATTTTGGCCCTATAATCTCTGTTGGTAAGCCTCAATAGGGATAGTAATAGATCCTTTAGTGAGACCAATTAACCAAAGGGGTCAATTTTTTGGCCTCTAACCCTCCTCCAACTCTCCTTTACTCCTCCCAAGCCTCTTTGTATTACTATAAACTTCCAGTTGACACTTCTGGATTCTTCCCTGATCTATCCCTCCATTACTCTAGTCAACTAACAAACTCACATATCCTCTACTCAAATTAACTCATACTAATAATAATACTGTACTCATATTTCCCTATAATAATCCACTACTAATTCCTCTTGGGTTCCGGAGTAGTGTGCTACTCGACGAAAAGCGCTTCCACATCACGTCAGGGGTAGTAAGCACTATATAAATACAATTACAATTACAACTGAAAGATGGCAGTAGAGGAGAGAGCAATACTTAAGATCATTGAGGGAAAACCCTTTAATTCATCACATATTGTTGTCTTTGCAGGCTGTATATTAAAGGTTAAGGGTTGACACAGTCTTTCTGGGATTTCACTTTCTCCTTAAAGGCTGCTAGTATGTGGTGGTTTTCTGTCTCCTGCACAGTAAATCATCAGCACATTTTCCTCTCTTCCCAGTATACACACCAACTCTCATTTGGTGGTCTTGTATATAGGAGATTAGAGAGGGAAATCTGCAGGGGCGGCTCCTTCATTAGGGCAGAGGAGCATTGCCCCCTGCCAGCAGTTGCAAAACCTTTACCAGAAAATGATAATAGACGTGGGGGGTCATTTTGACCCTGGCGGTCCGAGACCGCCAGGGCTAAAATGACGGAAGCACCGCCAACAGGCTGGCGGTGCTTCCTGCCCTATTACGACCGCAGCGGAAGCGCCGCGGTCGCACCGCCGGGGCCGGCGTTTTCCTGCCGTTTTGGCCCAGGCGGATATAATCCACCAGGGCAGCGCTGCCCTGGGGATTATGACACCCCTACCGCCAGCCTGTTTCTGGCGGTTTGCACCGCCAGGAAGAGGCTGGAGGTAAGAGGTGTCCTGGGGCCCCTGGGGGCCCCTGCACTGCCCATTCCACTGGCATGGGCAGTGCAGGGGCCCCCTAACAGGGCCCCGGCCAGCTTTTCACTGTCTGCGTAACAGACAGTGAAAAGCGCGACGGGTGCAACTGCACCCGTCGCACGGGCGCAACACCGCCAGCTCCATTAGGAGCCGGCTCCTATGTTGCGGCCTCATTCCCGCTGGGCCGGCGGGCGCAAACTTGGTTTGCGCCCGCCGGGCCAGCGTGAATGTCATAATGGGGGCCGCCTGGTTGCGGCCGCATTGGCGGCCGCACAGCGGTTACCGCCTGGCGGGCGGCGGTAGCCGCCTGCCAAGGTCATAATGACCCCCTTAGTTCATTATTGTTTTCTGGTAAAGGGGCAAGGCCACGGGGATGACGAGCAGTGAGGGAGAGTGCATAGCAATCCCCTCACTGCGCATGTATGTTTGGCCGGCGTCTCGGACTGGCCAAACACATATGCACGCTAGGCTCTCTCCAGCCCAGAAACACAGTTGTTGGGCTGGAGAGAGCATGCACAGCTTGCAGTCTACCTGTGAGCACCCTGGCTGGGCCTGTGCCTGCAGCCCCAGCGACGAAGCAGTGGAGACGGAGGAGCGGAGCGTTTTTCAGGTAAATGGGTTTTATTTAATAAATAATTTGATGTTTATTCCCCCTCCCCCCACTCCGTGCGCCACCCTGCCCCTTCCACATCTCACGAGCCTCGAATGGAAATCTACTTTTGTGAATATCTTTCTTTTTATCACAGGGTGGAGTTCTGGGCCTGCAGGGTTGTTCCATGAAATGAACTAATTGATAGGACCAAGGCTCTTTGGGCCAGGCTATTCCCTCCTACTTTTGTGTTGGCCCTGCTTCTCTTCCCAACATGTTGGAAAGTAAGATGGCAACCAAGGGCTTTGCTAGAGGATGGACCCAGATTTATGTGATTTTGACGCAGGGCAGAGCAGCAAGTCACCTTGCTGTGCTCCTCTGTGCCAAGGGGAAAGGGCAGGAATGCGCCATATCTATGTCGAAAGGTGCATTCCTGCCCTTATCCCGTGTGCTGACACAGTTTCAGCAGCCTATCGCCAATGCAGGCACCCTTGCACCTTGATGGAAGGGTGTCTGAGTTACATGCAGGATTTTTCCTCTTTCTATGTGTGCTGCAACAGAGGAAACAACTAGGAGAAATAGTGATAGCTCTCCTCGTTGCACCTCCCCTGTGGAGGCATAAAGTTTTGGTGCATCCCCAGTTTTACAAGGTCTTGTAAACCTGGGGATACGTAGAAATCCATGGGTGTGGCATGGGAACACCCACTGAGACACCAATGGAATGTCCCCCAAAGGCAGAATAAGGCAATGAAGCGATTTGTACTGCCATGCCTTACTCCATATTTATGAGGCCTCACAAATATGATTTGGTGGTTTGCGCCACCATTGTGTCAAAAAAAGTGAGGCAATGGTGGCTCAAAAATATGAACCCTGGTCTTGGTGTCAGGTAAGGGCCTTTAACAGGGACCTTTTGCTGCTGTTATGGGGCTCCTTTACCCCAGAAGTTTAATGAGTATTGGCCCATTGTGGTAGTTACCAATGCAGAAGAGCAGGCAAAGCCAGGAAGAAAATACACAAACGGGTAAGGGAAAGGAATAGGATAGAGAAAAAAAGGCAACCCTAATGTCTACAGATGGGGAAAGGAACCAATAATGGGCAAACACATTGGGTTACCACTAGGATTGTACACAGGGTTCTACACAGGTAAGACTCAAAACCTCCCACAGCAGTAGAGGAATACAATGCCTCTGTGCAGGTTATTCTTACAGATAGTCACCTGGCAAACTCCAGAGAAAGAAGGGAGCAGACATGATTCTGTATCTGAACTTTGGGGTAGATACAAAGATTGTACTTCCATGCACGAGACAAGTCCTTATGGCTGCAGTAGAGGCACAGTGGAGATCCCTATGAAAATAGCAATATCACACTGTTAGAATTAAGGAATGTAAGACTACTCGTAAAACAAGAAAAAAGTGGTGTAGGAAGTGGCACCGGAATTGCCTCCTGAAGTACAAAAGCAATACACTTAAACAAAGATGAGGACAAAATAGCACACTTACCAGACAAAGAGCCCAAGATGCATACAAGGTGAGCAGCAGAAAGAAAACAGCTGTACTTAATCAAACACAGATAGGGAGGGGGCGGATGAAACTGTAAGTATATGAGTACAAGACAAAAGGGTGATTTTGAAACAAGGAATGAGGGAAAAATTGAAGACAGGACAAGCACATAGATTCTAGGAGCTGTAACAATCAAGAGCCTGGAACTGCAAGGGAACTAGAGACTGCAAATGAAACACAGAGAAAGGATGCATAAACAAGGAGGCAATTTAGGAAACTGGGAAGAAAATACAAGTTATGGCAAACCAAAGTACTAAGCAAAGAGAAATAATAATAGGAACAGAGGGATTAATCTAGTAACAATTATAAAGGTAGCAGCCCAGGAGCTGCACCTAACAGGAACAGAAGACAGAAAAGGAAGAAAGCAAAATGCTATTTCACAGAGGAGCTAACTTTCTGCAACATAGAATTGTAGTGTGTGCATGTCACATTAGGGAAATATCAATGCCAAATAATAAAAAGCAAAATCACATTTGCTTTTCTAGGAGTAAGAATGGAAAGCTGTGATTATTGTAGCATTCAAGGCATAACTCACGAATGTTTTGTGAATTTCAACAAAGTCATAGATCTAAACCCAGGCAAGATCCTACATCCAAGATGTATATTTACCACACTGTTTTGGATCATCCTCGATAGTCTTCTCCAAAAGTCTATTAATTACCGGAGAGTAGAGCATTGTTCAGCATTCCTGGCTTGAGAATATACCAATGATGTTATGAGGTTGTCTGCCCTTTTCTTTGCAGAAAACTAAAAGCATAGACCTACTGGGATCCAGCAAAGGGAATGCACATCACCTTAGGGGATCTGGCCTACTCATCAGGAAAAAACAACCCTTGTGTTCACGAGTAGGCTGGAGGTCAATCTAGAATCCATGGTTACAATACCTGACAACATTGCCAGGTATTTACTATAGACCTTTCTCAAAAGTGTCCCACATGATCAGCCAGAACATGGTGGAAAAAAGCTGGCCTTGCCAGGGCAGTACCTGCTTGGACATTTCTATAGTGCATTATCTATGTCTACAATGAGGTCCCACCCAAACATGACTTTAGCTATCCTGAAGTGCAGTGTATAACTGCCAATAGAGAAGTTTCAGTCTATACTTTCCTGCCAGAGTGCTGTTGTCAGTTAATTATTTATCTAACTGTAAATGAATTGCTACTGTCTAGGATCTAGGCAGCCATGGGTCCCAGGAGTCAGAGAGTAGATAATGAGGAAGTGGTCCAAGCAAAACAGAAGGAGCCTATAGGTACTGGATCTCTGAAGATGGTCCATAGATCTAAAAACAAGAAGCACAAGTGTCAGTTGAACCCTCCTTTTGAAATGCCCAATAATCTTAATTCCTACTCCATGCAGGAGAGGTCCCAAGGCATGAAGGAATGACCTTTACACACTGAAGGGATTTGGAAGCTGCATGCCGTCCATCCCAAGTAGCATTCTAAAGAGTAAAGTAGAAGGAACTCAGTATTGGTAGTCCAGTAAAGGAGAGCTTGAAGTCTAAGAAAGTCTGGACACTTTTGGATATCCAGGGTCTAATAAAAGAATGACTTCCTCTAAAGAGAATCTAAGGATCATAACCAGAAAATGAGATGCTGGCAAGACATTTTTATTGGCCACACATGAGAGTGAAGATCAAGAAGTTCTGTTGGACCTTTTTTGGCTTGCCTTCCTGTTACACCTGGCAAACTTGGTGTGGTCTCCCCTGTCTTTTCTTGCCCCTGCTTCCCATGTTTTGACTGTGTGCTGGACTCTGTTTTTGCTGTTTTTGGTACTCTAGGCACTTTACCACTGATGTCCAGTGCCAAAGTGCAAGTGCTCCTGTGTAAATTGTATGTGTAATTGGTGTGTCCCTGATTGGCACACTTGATTTACTGGTAAGCCCTTAGTAAAGTGCACTAGACGTGCCCAGGGCCTGTAAATCAAATGGTACTAGTGGGCCTGCAGCACTGGTTATGCCACCCACATGAATATCCCTGTAAACATGGCTCAGACCTGCCACTGTAGTGTTTGTGTGTGCCATTTTAAGATGCCAATTTGACCCTATATTTTCCCTTTTTCTACACATAAGGCACGCCTAAGGTGGGCAGGATGCAGTGTATGTTAAAGGTGGGACATATACTAGTGTTTTTACATGTCCTAACAGTGAAATACTGCTAAACTCAGCTTTCACTGCTGCAAGGCCTATTTCCCTCATAGATTAACATGGGGGCTGTCCTTACATGATATTTAAGGGCCCCCTTTGGGGGCAGAGAGAAATGTGGAGTTTGTTGTCTCTGAACTCACAATTTAAAAATAAAATTTTTGGTAAAGTTGTTTTTTAAATTGTCAGTTTGTAAATGCAGCTTTTAGAAGTTAAACCATTCTCTGACTGTGACTGTTTGTGGATTCCCCGTCTGGGTCAGACTGACAATTGGGCTGGTTTGGATTTCCACTAGAAAGTGAGACAAAGGGAGCTGGGGAGTAGCCTGCATCTCCTAATGGGCCATCTGAGCTAGAGTGGAGGAAGGAGTGGGCACTTACACCTGAATGGGCTGTGCCTGTCCTCACACAATGCAGTCTCCAACCCCATGGTGTGAGCGTGGAGCCTGGCCTGGGAAAAGCAGGATATTGTGAACAACAGAGACTTTCCTTTGAAGTTTGCCAACTTCAACGGCAGAAAGGGGTATAACTATTGGACCGAAAACTCCTGAAAATCTGATTTCTTCAAGGATTCAGGAGGAATCTCTGCCAAGGAGAAGGGCTGAAGAGCTGAGGAGAAGTGCTGCCCCTGCCTGTGACTGTTTGTTGTTGGGATATCCTCTAGTTGCTGCTTCTGCCTGTGAAAAGGGACAAAGACTGGACTTTGTTGTGCATTCCTGCTTGAGAAGAATCTCCAAGAGCTTGAGTTGAGCTTTCCTCCTGTTGTTGAAGTCGCAGGGCCATCAAATACTTCTCTCTGCCAGCACCTGGATTCCCTGGTGAGACTCCTGCCCTGCCAAATGGTGTCCCATCCAGTCCCTGGGCCCTTGAATGGTGAAGCTGGTGGAAAAGGACAGAAATCCATCCAAAGTCTGGAAATTGATGCATCGCTCTCTTTCAAGGGAGAAAAACGACACATCGTGACCCGACTAGAAAAGGAAACGATGCACGGCCTCGCTTGCGAGTAAGGGATTGATCAATCACTGACTTTTCCGACACATAGGGGGTTATTCTAACTTTGGAAGAGTGTTAATCCGTCCCAAAAGTGACGGATATACCACCAGCCGTATTACGAGTTCCATAGGATATAATGGACTCATAATACGGCTGGTGGTAAATCCGTCACTTTTCCGTCACTTTTGGGACGGATTAACACCTCCTCCAAAGTTAGAATAACCCCCATACTCTCCAGTGCAGCTTTATTTTTTACGCAAACCAGTTGCTTTTGTGTAAGAACAGCATTCTCACTGTTTTCTAAGGATTAAGACTCTTATTATTTTAAAAATTCAAATCTTGACTTGTATATGTTGGATTTTTTTCGTTTTGGTCTTGTTTGATTTAGATAAATATTACCTATTTTTCTAAACTGGTGTGGTGTCAATTTTGTAGTGTTTTCACTGAGTTATTGTGTGTGTTGGTAAACATAATTTACACATTGCTTCTGGGTTTAAGCCTTTCTGTTTGTGCCAAGAGTGTGAGTGGGGGTTACCCAGGTGTGTTTCTCCTTTACCCTGGTTAGAGTGATGGTCCCTGCCTGGACAGAGTGCAAACTGACTGCCAACCAGAGACCCCATTTCTAACACCTCCCACCAGGCAATTTGTATGATACCACAAGATGCTTGCAAGTGGTGCACTATCTGGAAGGGAGAATACAACTTATTCAACATATCATCCATAAACCAAGTAGCTGTACAGATAGCAATTTTTACATGCTACTTTATTATAGATGACATTCTGGACAGGGTTTGATTCAGTGCTAGTGGCCCCCCAATAACCTCCTTTGCCACAAATTCCCTCACTACTGCCCTCCAAGGGTGTCCCTGATAATTTGTTACGTTAATAGAATTTGATATTGTGCATGAATCATCTCAGGAAGGGTATCTTGGTGCTAAAGCAGATTGCTGGCAGGAGAGACACAGAGTTAGAACAGCACTGTCTTGAGCATCTTTCTGAATTTGATGTGAACTGTACATGTGTGGATGTAGTAAGGCAGTTCACTTCAGTAAGACGGGGATAGGTGGGAAAAAGACCTACCCCCTGCTCTTAACTTTTAACACTCGGGGTAGTGAGCAAGGCTTTATCACTGTATTTCAAAAGCCTAACTGGACAACAGAGTTTAAGCTTCTGGTTGAGGTACCTGAAACCTTTCCCCATTAGTTATTTGGGAGTGAGGCAGCAGATTTTAAAGATTATTGTTTACCTCACAGGCAACCAGTGTGTAAAGATCTCAGAAGAGATATTGAGGTGGTACCAGATAGAAGATTTTAAATGAGATGTTCCGCTGCGTTTTGCGTAACTCAAAGTTGAGAAAGTAATGTCATATTAGCGGAAGCAAGTAAAGAGTTGCCATAGTCTAACCTGCTGATAATGAGTGCCTGTACGAAGGTTTTCCTCACTGAGAGAGGTAGAAAAGGGAAAGCTTTCTCAACAGGTGCATCATGTGGAAATATGCTGACAGAAACTGTTCTTTCATAGTGAAGGTTTGGTCTAGTCGGATACTGAGGTTCTTGACTAGCTTTTTAGGTACTGGAGCAGAGCTATGTTCTGCAGGCTACAAGTCAGCTGACCAAAACTGTGCAGCCTTACCAAAAAGCATGATCTCATTCTTTCTGCATTCAATTGAAGGCAGTTGGTGGACATCCACGCTGCAATTGCTTTCATCCCTGTTGCAAAAAGTTGTTTTGCTTTGACCGGGTCTTTGTCAAAGGAGATGACCAACTGCATGTCATCAGCATAGAACAGACTATCAAATCTGAAGGATTTGATGATCTTGACAAGGAGGAAAACATATTAGTTGAAATGCGTAAGGCTTAGACAGGAGCAATGAGGCACTCACTTGCCTATCGGCCTGATGTAGGATTTGAAAGAGCCCAGAGAGGTGGTTTGGGTTCTATTATTTAGAAAGTCACAGACCCATTGTAGGGCGGTCCCGCAAATTCAAAATTCTTACAACCTTCAAAGCAGCCTATTATAGGACACAGTGTCAAACTCTATGGATAAGTCCAACATCACAAGCATAGATGGTGAATGAGCATCAAGAGCTAGTCGTATGTGATTTGTGACTGCCACTAAGGCAGTCTCATTGCTGTGTGAGGATCAGAACCCAGACAGTGATGGGTCCAGAATCAAGTTAACTCTAAGTAATTTAGAAGTTATTTGTTAATATGACCTTCTAGCAATTTGCCTAACAGAAGTAGCAACGAGATGGGATGATAATTTGTGAGGTTTGTGGGTGCAATATTGGCCTTCTTTTCTATGGGCTTAATCTGCACAGATTTCCGAACTAAGACGATTTTTCCTGTGTTTATTGATAGATTAAACAAGGAGCATATAGTAGGGCCAGCTGATTGGAAAGTAGTGCTGAAATTCTAGGAGGATGTGGATCCAGACGAGATCAAGATTTGGCTGTTTTAACAGCTCTCTGGATTAGTTTTGGAGTAAATGAATCAAAATTTCCTAATCTGAAGACACAGTTAAAGGGAGGAGAATTGATACTGAGCTCGATGTTAGTCCGATCGAGCTAATTGAGAAAGTTCAGGTAAATGAGTTTGATTTTGTTTTTGAAAAAGTCTGCTAGTGAGTCACACAATTCTCACGAAGCCTGGATTTCTTGGCGCGTCTGACCTTAATAAGTAAATTTACAAGGGGACTCGAATAGGTCAATGAACCTTTTGACTCGTAATTAAGATGTTCTTACCATAACTCCGATACATGCAAAACAACAATCAATAACCAATACACAATGTCAATAATAATCAATAACATCAGTAATCAATAGAGTCAGTAATTGTCACGCACCATGACCTCTCAGTCATGAAAAATCACACTTTTTAATAAAGTTAGAATATTTATTATCCTTATATTAACAATGCCAAGGTCATGTAGATTAATCTCAATATCAAATGAAACACATACAGAAACAATACTTGCTGTCCAAAGCGGCGGAAGAAACGTAATCTAATCAAAGCTTGCACTATGTCACATTCTACGGTTATGGTGCAAATTAATAACAAAGTCAACTGTGTCAATGTGATTACATACATTCGAGTTCAGAAGAGACATTCATACAGCATTATTCCCTGTCAGTAGAATTTAATTAATGAGGATCCTTAACTAACATCAGATTAGCATCAGCATATTGGGCTTCATGCAAAACAATTTAGCAACATGAATTTGGAAAAACATGTAACTATGGCTCTATCAAAACCGTGCAGTTGGTACCTAGAAAGAAAGAACAAATATGCATAATAATCAATATTCTAATTCATAATACCTTTCCTCAGTGTGGATCAGCAAGCAGAGTCAGTCTTTGTCCTCAGGACATCAGTTGATCGGCAAGGCATCAGGATTTTGCATCAAAGTTAAAAAAACACAAAGTTTCTAAGCAGTAAAGTTAAGCACGTCTCTTGTCAACACGCACAAGAAAATATTGACCTTTTGGCCAGCAAGAAAATGGGTAATGATTCTGTCTTCCCTCAATAGAGTCTTGTTAAATTAAAATTACTGAAACTATGTCTCAAATCCCTATTGGTCAACGAATCGCATGTTCACACTTTGTCCAATAAAACTAAAACTCCAAATCTATGAATTCTACTATTACTCCGTTCACATGTCATTGATTGGTTGTCCTGCAATGTCCTCATCATCCGGCTTGTCAGCTAACAATATTGTTGCAGCTTCTACTCCAGCCAGTGTCTCCATTGTTCTCCTCCTGAGAAAGTCAGTCTCACACATTACACACAAAAAGTTACATTAGCAAGAACAGCATCTTCTAGCAGTCGGTTCTCATGAGAAAACTTTTCAGCTATGAGCACACTTAAACAATACAATGGAAAATCACAGTTTAGCTCTCTAGGACAGCCATTTATTTAAACGTTAAGAAATATAGGTCCTCATTATGACATTGGCGGTAAGTACTGCTTACCGCCATGCTGACTGCCGCCAACATACCGCTGCCGCAGCAGATTACCGCCACCCATATTATGACACACACATAGCAATCTCTCACTATACAGCCACACACACAAGTCCGCCAGACCAAAGGTCAGTGATTAACTGGCGGTAGCAAAACCCACACCGTTACGCCAACAGAACTACGCCCACAGCATTATGACCCATGAATCACCACGCCGGACATTTAATGGCGCTAAACCATTTGCGGTACACACCACCACGCTCAAAATACACACACACACATATAAAACATACACCACACTGGACAATTCAAGCTACACACACCTGACACACATACACACACCACACCCACACACCACTATAAAACACACACCCACACTACCCACAAACCTTTACCAAAACAAACAAGTGCCACAAGAGAGATAGTAAGACCACAGACACACACCACCATCACCTATACACCATCCACGCACCCTACATCACACACCCCAACACAGCACCCCACACACCCTCACCCACACCACTCACAATACACCTATGGCACCGCAACAACACCCCAGGTTCTCTGAGGAGGAGCTAAGGGTCATGGTGGAGGAAATCATCTGGGTAGAGTTACAGCTATTTGCTCATCACTAAAGCATGCACAGTAGAGGGAATCACCTAGCCCACAAAATCACTACTCACACAAGGCTAAGCTGCCAGGGCAATAACAAACATACAGGGCAACACACCCATGCACAAGAGGACACACACAGAAACAATAACACTGCATTTACATCCCCACATGTCCCCCACCCAACGTCACCGGAGAGGAGGTGCCAGCAACTTCCAGTCCACCCCCAGAAGAGGCCCACATTGATGACAGCAGCTCTGGACGCCTGGATCTGGATGACCAACCTGGCCCATCAGGGATCTCTGGACAGTCGATAACCCAGGCACAGTCCCATACCACCACAGAGCCTCCCCCTCAGGAAACACCAGCACAGTACTCACCCAGCGGGACCATACCGCTGTCCCTAGGACATGTCAATCAGCAGTGTGTCCACCACTACAGGGACCCCATGCCACCCCACAAACACAGGACAATCAGGGACCTGGGTTCAGGGGACAGAGGCACAGGACAACAGGGAAGCGGGGAGGACTGCTGTGCAACAGGGGGAGGACAGGCCCAGGGAACCGACTCTCCAGGAGGCACTCACCAACATCCTGGGAGCATACCACTATTCCCAGGAGATGATGGGCCAGATACTGGACAAGTTGCAGGAGACCCAGCGGCTGCAGGAGGCACAGTACCTGGGGATCAGGGAGGAATTGAAGGACATTAACACCACCCTGGTCTCCATTGCAGGGGTGCTGGCAGACATGGCCAATACCATGAGGGAGGCAGTGGCATACCACCAGGCCCCTGACACTAGCCAAACTGATGAACAGCCTTCCACCTCCGCACCCCACCCCCTGCAGAAGGAGAACCACCCCGCAAACGGTCCCTGTGATCCAGGCAGAAGCCAGAGAACATTGCCAAGACCCCAGCAAGGAAATATGACTCTCCTGAATGTCACCCTTGTGTCCCACTCAGTCACTCTGTCCACCTTGAACTGCCATTAGTCCCCTTCCAATGTCCCCTTGGACAATGCACCTGTGATACAAATAGACTGGACTCTATCCTAGACATTCCTCCATCATCACCCCAGTCCATTGTACAACCCCATTCAACCATTAGCACTTAAATAAACACCATTTGAATAAATACAAGTATGGAGCCTGTCAAATCATTTAGCCATATATTCGTTTAACAAGCTTTAAACACTGCAATATAACTGTACAGTAAATGTATACATAGGAATGACCTGTAGTTGGCTGCAGTCAACACACCAGGAGCGATTGTGGGGCACAAAGATCTGAAAATAGAGATGCCAAAGGGTACAGTAAGTGGCCATAGAAGTGGGAAAATCAGCCTGCCAGTGACAATGTCAAACACAAAACTGTAAATGTAAAGTGTAATCACAGTGTCTTACCTGTCTGTTATTGGAAGTACTGTCGTAATATTGCACTTCTGTTGTCCTCATCCTCATCTTCTGCCTCCTCATCTTCACTGTCCACAGGGTCCACTGCTGCCACACGCCCATCTCCAGCCTCATCCCCCTGCAAATAGGCACCTGGCAACGTAAGGCAAGATTGTGCAACATGCAGCATGCCACGATGATCTGGCACACCTTCTTGGGTGAATAGTACAGGGATCCACCTGTTAGATGGAGGCAACGAAACCTGGCCTTCAGGAGGCCGAATATCCTTTCTTGTTTGCCCATGTGCCTCATTGTAATGTTCCTCTGCCCTTGTCCTGGGGTTCCTCTCAGGGGTCAGTAGCCATGAGAGGTTGGGGTAACCAGAGTCACCTGCAAATATCGAAGGACAACTGTTAGACACACACTCACCCTTAGGGCCCACACCATACCCATACAGCAACACCCCCTGGGTGGGAACCAGGGCTCACCTATTAGCCACACCCGGTGCCTCTGGAGTTGAGCCATCACATATGGGATGCTGCCATTCCTCAGGATAAAGGCATCATGCACAGACCCAGCATACTTTGCATTGACATGGGAGATGTACTGGTCCGCCAGGCACACTATCTGCACATTCATGGAGAGAAAGCTCTTTAGATTTCTTAACACCTATTAATTTCTCCGGGGGGGGGGGAATGCAATGGGTGTGCCATCAATAGCCTCAATTATGTTGGGGATATGTCCCATTGCATAGAAATCAGCTTTCACTGTGGCCAAATCCTCCACCTGGGGGAAAACGATGTAGCTGCGCATGTGTTTAATCAGGGCAGACAGTTCTCTGGTCAGCAGTCTTAAGAACATTGGCTGAGACATTCCTGCTGCCAAGCCCACTGTCACTTGGAATGAGCCACTTGCCAGGAAATGGAGCACGGATAGGACTTGGACAAGAGGGGCGATCCCGGTGGACTGACGGATAGTAGATATCAGCTCAGGTTCCAATTGGGCACACAGCTCTGTGATTATGGTCCTGTCCAGTCTATAGGTGAAGATAATGTGCCTGACCTCCATTGTTGCCAAGTCCATCAGGGGCCTGTACACGGGGGATGTTTCCATCTCCTCTTCATCTGCAGCGGTTGCAATCTAGGGGGCAAACAGTGAGTAGCTGGTCAGTATTCCATATTTCCAAACACTACACTGCATTGCATGTTGTGACTGTAACACAATATTGTTATATAGGTCCCAAATGGTGCCTATGTGTACTTTGAGGCAGTTAGGTGCCATGGCCTGCCCCCCACCCTGAAATGGCGTCCGCCTGTCCTGAATGGAGGGATAGGTGGAAATGAGGTAATTCCGCTGATGTTGTGCGCCGTTGCGGGAGGCAGTCGAAAACCGCTGTGCAAATCCTCATTGATTATCAGTGAGCCCTATGGGTTACACTGGCCAATGGTGATTGTAGGAGGCTGGACTGGCTTGTAGTGAGTACCAAGGGGTACTTGCACCTTGCACCAGGCCCAGTTATCCCTTATTAGTGTATAGGGTGTCTAGCAGCTTAGGCTGATAGATAATGGTAGCTTAGCAGAGCAGCTTAGGCTGAACTAGGAGACGTGTGAAGCTACTACAGTACCACTTAGTGTCATATGCACAATATCATAAGAAAACACAATACACAGTTATACTAAAAATAAAGGTACTTTATTTTTATGACAATATGCCAAAGTATCTTAGAGTGTACCCTCAGTGAGAGGATAGGAAATATACACAAGATATATATACACAATAGCAAAAATATGCAGTATAGTCTTAGAAAACAGTGCAAACAATGTATAGTTACAATAGGATGCAATGGGGAAACATAGGGATAGGGGCAACACAAACCATATACTCCAGAAGTGGAATGCGAACCACGAATGGACCCCAAACCTATGTGACCTTGTAGAGGGTCGCTGGGACTATTAAAAAATAGTGAGAGTTAGCAAAATAACCCTCCCCAAGACCCTGAAAAGTGAGTGCAAAGTGCACTAAAGTTCCCCTAAGGACAAAAGAGTCGTATTAGAGGAATAATGCAGGAAAGACACAAACCAGCAATGCAACAACTGTGGATTTCCAATCTAGGGTACCTGTGGAACAAGGGGACCAAGTCCAAAAGTCACAAGCAAGTCGGAGATGGGCAGATGCCCAGGAAATGCCAGCTGCGGGTGCAAAGAAGCTTCGACTGGACAGAAGAAGCTGAGGTTTCTGCAGGAACGAAAAGGGCTAGAGACTTCCCCTTTGGTGGACGGATCCCTCTCGCCTTGGAGAGTCGTGCAGAAGTGTTTTCCCGCCGAAAGGACGCCAACAAGCCTTGCTACACGCAAATCGTGCGTTTGGCGTTTTTGGACGCTGCTGGGGCCCAGGAGGGACCAGGAGGGACCAGGAGGTCGCAAATTGGACCTGCAGAGAGAGGGGACGTCGAGCAAGACAAAGAGCCCTCACTGAAGCAGGTAGCACCCGGAGAAGTGCCAGAAACAGGCACTACGAGGATGCATGAAACGGTGCTCGCCGAAGTTGCACAAAGGAGTCCCACGTCGCCGGAGACCAACTTAGAAAGTCGTGCAATGCAGGTTAGAGTGCCGTGGACCCAGGCTTGGCTGTGCACGAAGGATTTCCGCCGGAAGTGCACAGGGGCCGGAGTAGCTGCAAAGTCGCGGTTCCCAGCAATGCAGCCCAGCGAGGTGAGGCAAGGACTTACCTCCACCAAACTTGGGCTGAAGAGTCACTGGACTGTGGGGGTCACTTGGACAGCGTCGCTGGATTCGAGGGACCTCGCTCGTCGTGCTGAGAGGAGACCCAAGGGACCGGTAATGCAGCTTTTTGGTGCCTGCGGTTGCAGGGGGAAGATTCCGTCGACCCACGGGAGATTTCTTCGGAGCTTCTGGTGCAGAGAGGAGGCAGGCTACCCCCACAGCATGCACAAGCAGGAAAACAGTCGAGAAGGCGGCAGGATCAGCGTTACAGAGTTGCAGTAGTCGTCTTTGCTACTATGTTGCAGGTTTGCAGGCTTCCAGCGCGGTCAGCGGTCGATTCCTTATCAGAAGGTGAAGAGAGAGATGCAGAGGAACTCGGCTGAGCTCATGCATTCGTTATCTAAAGTTTCCCCAGAGACAGAGACCCTAAATAGCCAGAAAAGAGGGTTTGGCTACTTAGGAGAGAGGAAAGGCTACTAACACCTGAAGGAGCCTATCAGCAGGAGTCTCTGACGTCACCTGGTGGCACTGGCCACTCAGAGCAGTCCAGTGTGCCAGCAGCACCTCTGTTTCCAAGATGGCAGAGGTCTGGAGCACACTGGAGGAGCTCTGGACACCTCCCAGGGGAGGTGCAGGTCAGGGGAGTGGTCACTCCCCTTTCCTTTGTCCAGTTTCGCGCCAGAGCAGGGGCTAAGGGGTCCCTGAACCGGTGTAGACTGGCTTATGCAGAATTGGGCACATCTGTGCCCAACAAAGCATTTCCAGAGGCTGGGGGAGGCTACTCCTCCCCTGCCTTCACAACATTTTCCAAAGGGAGAGGGTGTCATACCCTCTCTCAGAGGAAGTTCTTTGTTCTGCCATCCTGGGCCAGGCCTGGCTGGACCCCAGGAGGGCAGCTGCCTGTCTGAGGGGTTGGCAGCAGCAGCAGCTGCAGTGAAACCCCAGGAAGGGCAGTCTGGCAGTACCAGGGTCTGTGCTACAGACCACTGGGATCATGGAATTGTACCAACAATGCCAGGATGGCATAGAGGGGGCAATTCCATGATCATAGACATGTTACATGGCCATATTCGGAGTTACCATGGTGAAGCTACATATAGGTAGTGACCTATATGTAGTGCACGCGTGTAATGGTGTCCCCGCACTCACAAAGTTCAGTGAATTGGCTCTGAACAATGTGGGGGCACCTTGGCTAGTGCCAGGGTGCCCTCACACTAAGTAACTTTGCACCTAACCTTTACCAGGTAAAGGTTAGACATATAGGTGACTTATAAGTTACTTAAGTGCAGTGTAAAATGGCTGTGAAATAACGTGGACGTTATTTCACTCAGGCTGCAGTGGCAGGCCTGTGTAAGAATTGTCAGAGCTCCCTATGGGTGGCAAAAGAAATGCTGCAGCCCATAGGGATCTCCTGGAACCCCAATACCCTGGGTACCTCAGTACCATATACTAGGGAATTATAAGGGTGTTCCAGTAAGCCAATGTAAATTGGTAAAATTGGTCACTAGCCTGTTAGTGACAATTTGAAAGTAATGAGAGAGCATAACCACTGAGGTTCTGGTTAGCAGAGCCTCAGTGAGACAGTTAGGCACCACACAGGGAACATATACATGCACACCTATGAGCACTGGGGCCCTGTGTGACAGGGTCCCAGTGACACATACATATAGGCCACAAACCTATGAGCACTGGGGTCCTGACCAGCAGGACCCCAGTGACACATAACAACCATACTGAAAACATAGGCCCTCATTCCGAGCCTGGCGGGCGGCGGAGGCCGCCCGCCAGGCTTCCCGCCTCCGAAATACCGCTCCGCGGTCGTAAGACCGCGGAGGGTATTCCGAATTTTCCCCTGGGCTGGCGGGCGGTCTTCACAAGACCGCCCGCCAGCCCAGGGGAAAACTCCCTTCCCACGATGACGCCGGCTCGTAATAGAGCCGGCGGAGTGGGAAGGTGCGACGGGTGCAGTTGCACCCGTCGCGTATTTCAATGTCTGCTTTGCAGACACTGAAATACTTTTAGGGGCCCTCTTACGGGGGCCCCTGCCGTGCCCATGCCATAGGCATGGGCACGGCAGGGGCCCCCAGGGGCCCCGCGACTCCCCCTCCCGCCATCCGGTTCCCGGCGGGAGAACCGCCAGGAACTGGATGGCGGGAGGGGGAGTCGGAATCCCCATGCCGGCGCAGCATGCTGCGCCGGCTTGGAGGATTCCTTTGGGGCAGCGGGAAACCGGCGGGAGACCGCCGGTTTCCCTTCTCTGACCGCGGCTGAGCCGCCGCGGTCAGAATGCCCCGCGGGGCACCGCCGGCCTGTCGGCGGTGCCACCGCGTCCCACGGCCCTGGCGGACTTGTTCCGCCAGGGTCGTAATGACCCCCATAGTGTCTTCACTATGAGCACTGAGGCCTGGCTATCAGGATCCCAGTGAGACAGTGAAAACAGTGACAAACACCCTGACATACACTCACAAACAGGCCAAAAGTGGGGGTAACAAGGCTAGAAAGAGGCTACCTTCTCACACAACCCCCCCCAAACGAAGGACAATAAGGCTAACCTTGGCCAGTTGAGACTTTATTGTGTAAGTGGTGATAAGTAGAGAGTAGCTCTGCAATAGACTGGTTACTCCCTTTATCATCCACTATATGGTTACTTCCCTGTGGGGATGTAAACCACCCTGTTTGAAGTTTTTTAGCTAAGCAACAATGTGAAGATGTATTTTCAGAGTTTCTATCAGTAAGTTTTAGTTTAGAGCAGTGGGAATTGTCCACTGAACCTATTTGTAGTGATGGAAATGCCAGACAGGGATGCTGTCTCAGAAAAGCCATAGCTGGGCAAAAACTTTGTCCATCTGGCTGGAAGAGAGAACAGGGATGCTGTTTCTCTTGAGTTGGAGCAGGGCAGGGATGCTGTCCTATGAGCTCCACACTAGGGCAGGGATGCTGTCCTAAGTGTTGTGAGGTAGTGCAGGGTTTCTGAACTAAAGTTTCTCTGGGAGGGTTGGAGGGATGCTCCATGTTAACTAAAATGGTGCTGTTTTTCTCACCAATGTTAGTTATCCCACAGAGAGGTACTTCCACCTCAGGGAGTCCAGCTTTGCCAGCTGATGATTCCCTTGGAACAGGTGCCACCCCAGGAGAGGTTTCTCCCACCACAGGAATAGTATCCTGAATGGTAGGGTGGTTAGGGGATACTGTGATACCCTTTTTACCTGTTGATGGAGAGGGATCCTGAGTTTTCAGGCCTTCTCTCCTTTGCTTTTTCATTTCACTTGAAATGAGAGGGAACAATTCCTCAGGGATGCCCAGCATGGCTGCATGGGCATAAAACTCTACATCAGCCCAACCTGAGGCCTCTAGGTCATTACCTAAGAGACAGTCTACAGGTAAGCTAGGTGATACCACCACCTGCTTAGGGCCAGTAACTCCACCCCAACTAAACTGAATTATAGCTAAGGGAAGAAACTTAGTGGAGTTATGGACATCAATAATCTTATACTGTTGTCCAATGATGTGTTGTTCAGGAGGCACTAGGTTTTCAGTCACCAAAGTGAAACTGGCACCTGTGTCCCTGTAGGCCAAGGCCTCAACACCATTTATTGAAACTGTCTGCCTGTACTTATCCATTGTAAGGGGACAAGCAGCCAGTGTGGCAAGGCCAGTGCCACTAGGTGTGACAGAAACTGTCTTGGGAGTGACTACCCCAGTTTCTACTATGGACCCAAAAGTGAACCCAACTACACCCTTTGCTTGACTGTTGCCAGCAGTCCCACCACTAGTACCACTACTGCTAGGGGCACTAGAGCTTGATGTATTAGTGGTGGTAGGCTCAGGGGGTTTACCTGGACAGGACTTATCCCCTGGCCTATGGCCTCTGTTTTTACACACAAAGCACCAAGGCTTTTTAATGTGTGCAGGTTGGGAAGAAGAGGAAGAATTTGTTTTATCCCCACCCTCTGAAGAGTGTTTAAGATTTGAAGTGGGATCTTTGGTTTTACCCTTATCCCCATGCTTATCTTGAGATTTTTCACCATCTTTCTTCTTATTGCCATCATTGTCACCCCCTGTATGAACTTTTCTGTTCACCCTTGTTCTGACCCATTTGTCTGCCTTCTTTCCCAATTCTTGGGGAGAGGTCAGATCAGAGTCTACCAGGTACTGGTGCAACAAATCAGACACACAATTATTAAGTATATGCTCTCTCAGGATTGTGTTATACAGGCTTTCATAATCAGTAACTTTACTGCCATGTAACCACCCCTCCAAGGCCTTCACTGAATGGTCAATGAAATCAACCCAGTCTTGTGAAGACTCCTTTTTGGTCTCTCTGAACTTTATCCTGTACTGTTCAGTGGTTAAGCCATAACCATCCAGGAGTGCATTCTTAAGAACTTGGAAATTATTGGCATCATTTTCTTTCACTGTAAGGAGCCTATCCCTACCTTTTCCACTAAATGATAGCCATAGGATAGCAGCCCACTGCTTTTGAGGGACATCCTGTACAGCACAGGCCCTCTCAAGTGCAGCAAACCACTTGTTAATGTCATCCCCCTCCTTATAAGGGGGAACTATCTTGTGCAGATTCCTGGAATCATGCTCTTTTGCAGGATGACTATGGGGAATACTGCTGCTGCCACCATGGGTATCTAAACCCAACTTCTGTCTTTCCTTCTCTAATTCTAAAGACTGTCTATCCAAATCCAGCTGTTGCTTCTTGAGCTTCAGTCTGGTTTGTTCCACTCTCAATCTATTGAGCTCCCTTTCTAACAATCTGTCATCAGGGTGGGTGGGAGGGACATTTCTAGATACAGAGGTATGATGGGAATGAACAGAAGGAGACCTGTCCCTTACAGAGGGCACCCTAACAGCTTGGCTACCAGTATAATGTGAGAGCACACCATCAGTATGGTGTGATTCAACCTCTGTACCAACTATGCTAGACTGTCTAGTAATGGGCAGGCTGAGAAGTTTCTTTCCTGAACCTTTTCCTGGGGGAGTCCCTGGATCAGACTGAGAACCATTAGCTACTTTTTCTACAGATTGGGCACTTATGGCCTTATCCTGTACTCTAAGCATATTAATTAACAGTTCTAAGGAAGGATTCTTCCCTACACTCAAACCTCTCTCTATGCAGAGACTCCTTGCTCCTTTCCAGCTAAGGTGATCATATGCAAGTTTGGACAGTTCAACATTTTTTCCTGTGCCAGACATTTTTTTTAGAGAGAGTTAAAGTGATAGGAAAAGAGAAAAAAGTTTTCAGAACTTTTTGGAAAGACAGAAAAAAACTTTTTAAACTTTTAAGAACTTTTTGAAAGTTTTAGAAGTACTTTTCAGCACTTAGAAAAGAGTGAAAAGAGGAAATGCAAAACTTTTTGGCTATGTGTATATACACTGACCTTGTTTTGTATATTTTTCTCTTATGAAAAGTACAATGACAAGAGTGGTAAGTAGTCTCAAGCACTTATCCCACCACTGCACAACCAATGTAGGAGGCTGGACTGGCTTGTAGTGAGTACCAAGGGGTACTTGCACCTTGCACAAGGCCCAGTTATCCCTTATTAGTGTATAGGGTGTCTAGCAGCTTAGGCTGATAGATAATGGTAGCTTAGCAGAGCAGCTTAGGCTGAACTAGGAGACGTGTGAAGCTACTACAGTACCACTTAGTGTCATATGCACAATATCATAAGAAAACACAATACACAGTTATACTAAAAATAAAGGTACTTTATTTTTATGACAATATGCCAAAGTATCTTAGAGTGTACCCTCAGTGAGAGGATAGGAAATATACACAAGATATATATACACAATAGCAAAAATATGCAGTATAGTCTTAGAAAACAGTGCAAACAATGTATAGTTACAATAGGATGCAATGGGGAAACATAGGGATAGGGGCAACACAAACCATATACTCCAGAAGTGGAATGCGAACCACGAATGGACCCCAAACCTATGTGACCTTGTAGAGGGTCGCTGGGACTATTAGAAAATAGTGAGAGTTAGCAAAATAACCCTCCCCAAGACCCTGAAAAGTGAGTGCAAAGTGCACTAAAGTTCCCCTAAGGACAAAAGAGTCGTATTAGAGGAATAATGCAGGAAAGACACAAACCAGCAATGCAACAACTGTGGATTTCCAATCTAGGGTACCTGTGGAACAAGGGGACCAAGTCCAAAAGTCACAAGCAAGTCGGAGATGGGCAGATGCCCAGGAAATGCCAGCTGCGGGTGCAAAGAAGCTTCGACTGGACAGAAGAAGCTGAGGTTTCTGCAGGAACGAAAAGGGCTAGAGACTTCCCCTTTGGTGGACGGATCCCTCTCGCCTTGGAAAGTCGTGCAGAAGTGTTTTCCTGCCGAAAGAACGCCAACAAGCCTTGCTACACGCAAATCGTGCGTTTGGCGTTTTTGGACACTGCTGGAGCCCAGGAGGGACCAGGAGGTCGCAAATTGGACCTGCAGAGAGAGGGGACGTCGAGCAAGACAAAGAGCCCTCACTGAAGCAGGTAGCACCCGGAGAAGTGCCAGAAACAGGCACTACGAGGATGCGTGAAACGGTGCTCGCCGAAGTTGCACAAAGGAGTCCCACGTCGCCGGAGACCAACTTAGAAAGTCGTGCAATGCAGGTTAGAGTGCCGTGGACCCAGGCTTGGCTGTGCACGAAGGATTTCCGCCGGAAGTGCACAGGGGCCGGAGTAGCTGCAAAGTCGCGGTTCCCAGCAATGCAGCCCAGCGAGGTGAGGCAAGGACTTACCTCCACCAAACTTGGGCTGAAGAGTCACTGGACTGTGGGGGTCACTTGGACAGCATCACTGGATTCGAGGGACCTCGCTCGTCGTGCTGAGAGGAGACCCAAGGGACCGGTAATGCAGCTTTTTGGTGCCTGCGGTTGCAGGGGGAAGATTCCGTCGACCCACGGGAGATTTCTTCGGAGCTTCTGGTGCAGAGAGGAGGCAGGCTACCCCCACAGCATGCACAAGCAGGAAAACAGTCGAGAAGGCGGCAGATCAGCGTTACAGAGTTGCAGTAGTCGTCTTTGCTACTATGTTGCAGGTTTGCAGGCTTCCAGCGCGGTCAGCGGTCGATTCCTTATCAGAAGGTGAAGAGAGAGATGCAGAGGAACTCGGCTGAGCTCATGCATTCGTTATCTAAAGTTTCCCCAGAGACAGAGACCCTAAATAGCCAGAAAAGAGGGTTTGGCTACCTAGGAGAGAGGAAAGGCTACTAACACCTGAAGGAGCCTATCAGCAGGAGTCTCTGACGTCACCTGGTGGCACTGGCCACTCAGAGCAGTCCAGTGTGCCAGCAGCACCTCTGTTTCCAAGATGGCAGAGGTCTGGAGCACACTGGAGGAGCTCTGGACACCTCCCAGGGGAGGTGCAGGTCAGGGGAGTGGTCACTCCCCTTTCCTTTGTCCAGTTTCGCGCCAGAGCAGGGGCTAAGGGGTCCCTGAACCGGTGTAGACTGGCTTATGCAGAATTGGGCACATCTGTGCCCAACAAAGCATTTCCAGAGGCTGGGGGAGGCTACTCCTCCCCTGCCTTCACACCATTTTCCAAAGGGAGAGGGTGTCATACCCTCTCTCAGAGGAAGTTCTTTGTTCTGCCATCCTGGGCCAGGCCTGGCTGGACCCCAGGAGGGCAGCTGCCTGTCTGAGGGGTTGGCAGCAGCAGCAGCTGCAGTGAAACCCCAGGAAGGGCAGTCTGGCAGTACCAGGGTCTGTGCTACAGACCACTGGGATCATGGAATTGTACCAACAATGCCAGGATGGCATAGAGGGGGCAATTCCATGATCATAGACATGTTACATGGCCATATTCGGAGTTACCATGGTGAAGCTACATATAGGTAGTGACCTATATGTAGTGCACGCGTGTAATGGTGTCCCCGCACTCACAAAGTTCAGTGAATTGGCTCTGAACAATGTGGGGGCACCTTGGCTAGTGCCAGGGTGCCCTCACACTAAGTAACTTTGCACCTAACCTTTACCAGGTAAAGGTTAGACATATAGGTGACTTATAAGTTACTTAAGTGCAGTGTAAAATGGCTGTGAAATAACGTGGACGTTATTTCACTCAGGCTGCAGTGGCAGGCCTGTGTAAGAATTGTCAGAGCTCCCTATGGGTGGCAAAAGAAATGCTGCAGCCCATAGGGATCTCCTGGAACCCCAATACCCTGGGTACCTCAGTACCATATACTAGGGAATTATAAGGGTGTTCCAGTAAGCCAATGTAAATTGGTAAAATTGGTCACTAGCCTGTTAGTGACAATTTGAAAGTAATGAGAGAGCATAACCACTGAGGTTCTGGTTAGAAGAGCCTCAGTGAGACAGTTAGGCACCACACAGGGAACATATACATGCACACCTATGAGCACTGGGGCCCTGTGTGACAGGGTCCCAGTGACACATACATATAGGCCACAAACCTATGAGCACTGGGGTCCTGACCAGCAGGACCCCAGTGACACATAACAACCATACTGAAAACATAGGCCCTCATTCTGACCTTGGCGGGCGGCGGAGGCCGCCCGCCAAAGTCCCGCCGTCAGGTTACCGTTCCGCGGTCGAAAGACCGCGGCGGTAATTCTGACTTTCCCGCTGGGCTGGCGGGCGGTCGCCTTCAGACCGCCAGCCAGCCCAGCGGGAAAGAGGCTTCCACGATGAAGCCGGCTCGGAATCGAGCCGGCGGAGTGGAAGCTGTGCGACGGGTGCAGTTGCACCCGTCGCGTATTTCACTGTCTGCGCAGCAGACAGTGAAATACATGTAGGGGCCCTCTTACGGGGGCCCCTGCAATGCCCATGCCAGTGGCATGGGCACTGCAGGGGCCCCCAGGGGCCCCGCGACCCCCCCTACCGCCATCCGGATCTCGGCGGTCCGACCGCCGGGATCTGGATGGCGGTAGGGGGGGTCGGAATCCCCGCGGCGGTGCAGCAAGCTGCGCCGCCGCGGAGGATTCAATGGGGCCGCGGTACACTGGCGGGACCCCGCCAGTGGTGCCGGTCCGACCGCGGCTTTACCGCCGCGGTCGGAATCCCCATTGGAGCACCGCCGGCCTGTCGGCGGTGCTCCCGCGGTCCTCCGCCCTGGCGGTCAAAGACCGCCAGGGTCAGAATGACCACCATAGTGTCTTCACTATGAGCACTGACGCCTGGCTATCAGGATCCCAGTGAGACAGTGAAAACAGTGACAAACACCCTGACATACACTCACAAACAGGCCAAAAGTGGGGGTAACAAGGCTAGAAAGAGGCTACCTTCTCACAGTGATGTACGCCAGTGGTGACGGTACGCAACCCCGCAGACGTGACCGCCTTTTTCTATCTGTTCACCCACTTGTTACCTGACCTTCAACAGGAGAGGACCTACACTGCAAGTGCTGCTGTGACCTGTGTCTGGAACCGACCATGGCTTGTGTCACTGGGGAAAGGGCCCCTGCCTTCACCGCTGCGGAGTTGGAGAGACTGATGGATGTACCGAATGCTGTATGGGCCTCCAGACCAACACGTGAGTACACTGTGAGCATGATGACTGGGGCATGAATGAGTGCTGTGCGTGAGGGCCTCGTGTGGGGGGGTTGGGGTAAGAGCCCTGGGCAGCGTGCTGCATGTATGGTGGGCAATGTCTGTGCGTAAGAGGATGTGAGGGCTATGGTGGGCCATGAGTGTAACAGGCAGGACGGTCTGACAGATACCTTTTCCTATGTGTATTTCTCTGCAGGTCAGCGCCCATCAAAAAAATTGTATCTGGCGTGCCATCGCCAAGGATGTGTGGACCCTGGGGGTCTACGGCAGGTGGAGCACCCACTGTCACAAACGGTGGGAGGACCTGAGACACTGGGCAAGGAAGACGGCGGAGGCCCAGCTGGGGATGGCCTCCCAACGAGGAAGGGGTGCCCATCGAACCCTGACCCCCCTGATGGCCCGCATACTGGCAGTGGCCTATCCGGAGCTGGATGGGAGCTTGGGGACATCACAACAGCCACAAGGGGGTGAGTACAGTGCCCCAATATACTACTTGCGCGTGGTGGGGTGGCATCCGGGTGGGGGATATGGCCCTGTGGGTGCCCCTAGGCCAGGCCGGCCAGTGCAGGGTAGGGCCCATGTTGGGCAGGGTCTGATGTCAACCTCCTCCAAACAAGCTAGTAGGCCTCCACTACTGGGCAGGGGTCTGTGGGTTTTAGGTATGCTGCAATTGGTGTTAGATATCCCTGTCCATGGGCTGGTGACTAGCATTGTGACTGGTAGTGCATTGCCTAGTGCGTAGGGCTGTTCCCTGTGTGTGAGTGTGTTGTGTACGCCAACGGTGGTGTTGATGCCGCCATTGACCAAGGGTATCCTTTGTCCGGTTCTCCCCCTTTTTGTTTTGTCACCCTGTCCTTATGTGCATTAGCATCATCTGGCGGAGGAGCAGAGGCACCGGCGATGGGGAGAGCTGCATCCCACAGGGCCCAGGAGGCCGAATCCACCGACGGTGAGGGCACGAGTGGGACGGAGGGCGAGGGGAGCACCACAGCGGACTGGAGGGGACAGTTCTGACAATGATAACTCTTCCGATGGAAGCTCCCTGGTGGTGGCGGACACCTCTATGTCCACCCCAACTACAGGTACAGCTACCACCCCGTACCAGCACCGCACTCCTAGCAGCCCCTCAGCGTGTTTTCTGTGCCCGCTCACCCAGGAGGGTGGGCATCTCCTTCGCCCCAGGCACCTCAGGCCCTGCCCCAGTTATCCCTGCTGCCTTAAGTGAGGAGTCTATTGACCTCCTGCGGTCCATCTCTGTTAAGCAGACAACCAATTGGGTTCTGCGTCACACCACAGCACTGCATATTGTAATAATCCCACCAAATCATATTTTCAAAGATCCGGTAGTCCCAGGAGGCCTCCCTTGGTCATGTGCAGTATAAGAACTTCCAATCTGACTCTACTGCATTTCCCTGCCTAAACCAAGGAAATCAGTAACCTATCCAAAGATCGAAAGAGGGATTGCGGTAGCTCACATATCGAATTCTGCATAACGTTGAGACATCTAGGTAATAAGACCATTTTACTCAATGCTACTCTTTCAATTACAGTGTTAGGCAATATTTTCCAGAACATAACCAAGTCCTCAAGTCTGGGCAGGACTCTTCCCATGTTTAAATTAGATTGTCGCCTCATGTCATGCGAGATCTGCATTCCTAAATAACAGAAGTGATGCAGTTGCCACCACACTCCCAGTGCCTGGAGTTCTCCCACTTTCCTACCCACCAATGAAGCCAGTAGGAAGAGCATTGTCTTGTATGGATTGACTTCCAGCCCCAACATTTCTCCAAAACCAGCCATGATCTGCATGAGTATCGGAACCAAGTGGCCGGGATCCATCAAGTATATTAAAGTGTCATCAGCATATAAATACACCACATGTGTTATGGTCCCCACGTTTATGTCATATGTGCTCAGCTCCGATAGAAGACGAATTGCCAGTGGCTGCATAGCGAGCACAAATAGGAGTGGCGACAGGGGGCATCCCTGTCTTGTTCCCCTCTCATTAGGAAACAGAGGTGATACCATCTGTCCTGTACACCCTGCCCTGTGATGGAGAAGTGAAAAGAAAGCATAAAAGGTGTCCAGAAGTGGATGAAAGAAAAGGGTGCAGGAAGAAAAAGATAGGAGATAATGGGTAAATGATGGTGGAGAGAAATAATGCAAGGGAAGGGGGGCAGAAAAAAGAAAAAAATGAGTAAGGGGGAGACCGAAACTGCCCAACATCGCCATGGCCTGGCCATGCTTTGGTCATCTGGCTGCCACCTCTGTTAGTGACACAGTGTAAGTTCATATACCAACAGGTTTTGGGATGCTGCTATTTCAATCAGCTCCGGGAGTTCCATCTGAAAGTGGTCTCTGTCTCCCTTCTGTTATCCATCAGTGGGCATTCATAGTAGTTCCGCACCTGTCTCTGAGTTTTGTGTGTCATCTGCTGCAAGTGACCCAGTCTGGGAGGATGTAGCTGAAGTGACGGACTCCACCAGGCCCTGGCTTCGTCCCTCTCAATTCTCTGCCTTTCCAGGTCCAGGGTTCCATCAGGGGGAGATCATCAGCCGGGAGGTGGATTGGTTTTGCCTTTCTTGGCAATCCTTTCTCCTACGGGCTTTCATGTCCTGTTTACACCTTAGCACTTCAGTGCTCACATTGTTTTTTGTCGGAGCTGGCATCCGTTCGCTGCCCCGGACCTCCAGCCAGTCCAATGCATCTTCTCGTGTTATGAAGAAGTGAGCGCACCCCTCCTGCAGCACTTTTCAGTTTTGGTGGATATAGTAACATGTAATGTAGACCCATTGTACACAGTTTTTGTTTCTCTCTACTAAAGGATCTCTGCTGCTGCTGTACGGCTCAGGTGTAGTCCGAGAAAATACTTATTGTGTGATTCTGCAACATGGAGTCTCCCCTCCGCCTTGCCCCATGCAATATACTGTCAGAAGAAGATTTTTGCAATGATGATCCTTGTGGGAGTGGCTGCAGAACAAACACCCAGTAGGCCCTTTCCACGGCAAACAGGGACAACAGCTCCGTCCCAGGACAGCTTTTCTGATCCAATCTTCCAAAATATTTTCTGGTGTTTTCAGGTGTCAATCCTTCTATCACCTCAGGGATTCCCAGAAATCTAAGATTGCATTTTCTTGAACGCTCTTTAGCATCCTCCACCGGGTTCTAAAGTTTGTGCATGCAAGTTTCCAATTTAGCAACCACTGATTTTAGAGTGGACGTCTCATGTTGAAGTGTTTTTACATGCTGTTCCGCTGCACTGGATCATTCTGCTACTTTAAGGAGGTCTGATTACAAGAGATTGAGATCAATGGCCATTGCTTCTATTTTGGACTGGACTGCAGTACTAGATGCTTCAATTGCCGCTAATATCTGGGATCCTGTGGGTTCTGGTCCTGCACTCCGTGCCCCTTCATTTGAGATCTGGAGTGTGTCGGAAGTGCCATTTGAAGTGTATTGATCCATCTTTGTCTGCTGTGTGGTTCTATATGCCTTATCCTTGCCCATTATGAGGGAGTTGCTGACCTGGATTGAGTTCCTTCTAATGCGTGTTATACAGAGTAGCACTTTCCCAGTGCTTGTGGAGCTTCACAGGGTTACTATTCATCCCAGGCAAGCACTTACAATACTTGTGTTTCCTGTCCAACTATTATGGCAGGCATGTAGCATTTCGTTCTATTATGATGTAGAGTAGTGCTCTTGTTGTGTTGCCAGGTGCTCCCCAGGCGTTATCGGTATAGTTCACTGTAGCACTATAGCCCCTACACTAAATGACAGACAGCAGGTTCATCGCAATCTGAACAGTACTAATGTGGTGCTATATGCACCATGCAGGGGATCTCCAGCAAGTAGGTGTCTCGACTAGGATTTCCAACATCTTGATTCTCCTGCATGCCTATGAGTCTTTGGATGTGCTCAGGCTTCTGGCGTAAAAGTCCCTGAGGACGGGGGTGGCAAAGAGGTGCACCCAGTCCCAAGCAGTGTTTCCTCAATAGACTCTACAGACTCTAGCGTGCAATGCACTGTGAGTGTGGTTCCTTTTCCACTGTCCCACGTGTCCCCAGCAGGATAGCTTCTTTTGGCTGGTCAAATGTTCCTCTGTGCTCCATTTATATTTTTGTTGACCCACTTTTTTGCAAGTTGTCACTGGAGGGGGTTACTCCCACCATACTCCTAGTGCCTTCACTGCTTTCTTTGTCTATTTTCCTCAGATTTGCCCGATAGCTGCTCTGGAGGCCTTGCCGAGCCTCCCCCATTTCTGTGAACCTACAGGGTGCTATAATGTGCAGGCCTCCCTTAGTGCACAAGACTCAATGGCGCTTATTGTAGTGTGCGGACTTAAAGCAGTGCTGTCAGTGCTTTAGAACAGCCTGCTCTACCATCCCGGCCCTCTGGTCTTTGTGGTCTCAGGGTCACCACACTTCCTCCCCACTGGCTGTAGTAATTGGGCTGTCATGCTGGGAGACTCGGCTATATGTCTGCGCCCGTCTCATTTAGCTGTCCGGCAACCCCATCCCCTTACTGTTGTTGGGGGAGAGGGCAGGCTCCCGCGCCACACATGGTTCACTGCAGAGTAGGTGCTGGGCACAGTCTGTGTTGTAGAGGGTCAGAAATATGGTACTCGTTGTATGCCCCCCATGTTGCTGCCAACTAACCTCCTCTGCCTGCGATCCACATTGGACTAGCCAGTCTGGCTTTCTGCTAACTGGTTTCTTCACACTGAGACAGTTGCTGCAGGATTCTACTGGTGTAATACTCTCTCATTATGGAGTCACAGAGTCGGCGCAGCATCTTCTCTGACTCGTTCCCTCGTTTTCTACTCTATACTGCCAGACTGTAGGCTTATATGGCGGCCAGGATGACAGGATGACAGGATGCCTGAGGATGTTAAGGCCAAGCCGGGAGCTCACACTCAGCACAGCCGTTTGGCCATCTTGCAAGCCACGCCCCCTGCACCTGTTGTTTCATAGATGTGTCTGGCTTGAGAGTGTTAACACTGCATTTCCATGCACAAGGTATTAAACCTAGGCCTACTGGTTTTGCCAGTGTTTGTTTATTTAATTAGCAACATGATTGGTGAAAGTATTGAATTGCCATGGTTGTGACAGGAATGAACTTTACACATGCAGATTGTATGACATAAAATAGTACAGTATTACCTCCTTGTCCCTCTCACGCTTGATTCATTACTATGTGAGGCATACCCTCCTCCTCCAAGACCCATCAATCCCATAATAAATAAATATGACATAAAACCTCCCCTGAACCCCCTACAGGCTTCCTGTTTTTTATGTCTAGCACCCAGACACCATGTCTCATAATGGAAAGGTATCTTCATACCAGTTAGCCATGAGTGGTGGTTCGACTGCAGCACGCTGGAACTAAGTGGTGAAGTCTGAAGATGCCGATGGGCCCACTGAGACTATTTGCTTTGTTGGAGGTGGTGGGTAGCAGTGAGGTTAATTGGTGCCAAAAGACCCACTCTTGGCTTTGCATTTGCTTGCAGGCTTGTAAGTGGTTCACTTGAAGGCTGCATGACCGAGTGGCTCACAGAGTAAGAAGTTCCAGCAAGGGGGATTCATTTCGATTCATGAGCCAGAGGTGGGCTGAATTAATGACAATGCTGAATCCTGCAGTGGCAGTCACTCCTTTTGATGTCAGAGGGCGAATAGTCTTGATAAAATGGATAAAATGAGTCAGAAAAAAACACACTTTCTTTTTGTTTAAGGAAAAGAGGCAATTGTTGCCTATTGCTTAGAGACTCTCTCTCTTGAAGTTAAGGGTTCAAGTTCTGGTATCTAAATGGTTGATACAGAGTGAATTTATAAACTACAACTCTCTCTCCATGACAAAATAAATGGCATGATTTTACATAAATGGAAAGACATGGAACATTCAAATATTTCTAGATTTCTTCAAAGAATGTACGTGTTGGAGAACACTGAGATCATGAGGCTGCTCCTCTTCAGACCCAATGGCTAAAAATGTGGACCATGTTATGAGGAAGTCCCTTACATACAATAATTAAGTTCTCTGAGCTGGTAATTACCTTGCTTATTCAGCACAAGCTTTGGTCATGGACTTTGAAAGTCTGGCTGCAGGAATTCAAGAAGGGGAAGATTATGTTAATTTATTAGTTTACATGGAATAACAGACTAGGTTTGTGTCTGACATCTAGTGTGATAGCATCAGAAGAAATATCTGAATGAGAGACTGAAAGGCAGATGACGCAAAGTAAAGTTTTCTCCTCAAATACCTTTTGAAGCCAAAAATACTATCTGATAAACAGATTGAATGCATGATAACTGCAGCATTGAAATACCATAAACATGCTATGCCATATAAAGAGAAGTCCTCCATCTTCTGAAATCTGTTTGGTTGGGATTTCTAGAAGACAGACCAGTAATACTCCAACAAATCTCTGTAAGTTGTACAGACATCAGAGCTAAAGGGTCATCCTGGCGACTCAGTGGAGGTCAGTACAGTAGCAGGAAGAATACAGAAATTCCTGCCAAGTTGGAGAAGAGATGTTTCTCACAGATACATATTGAATATTGTCAATGACAACTGCTTTCCTATAGATTCAGTAGTCATCTCTACTCCCATCCCGAACAATCCCTCAAAACCCTTGTCTCTCTGGGATGGAGTGGAGTTTTCTCATTACTAAATAAAGGAGCCATCATATCTATCCCTTCAGAAAACAATGGAGGAGGACCAGATTTTATCTTGTTCCCAATTGAGAAGTCTTCTGGGAGTTTCAATCATTTTTGTTACTAAAGAGGGTGAATAGTTGGGTATCTATTATTCTTTTAAAAATTGAGACCTTTCAGAAAATAATAGTGTTAATTGAATATCAGGAGTTTTTGGTTACCCTAGACTTGCAGGATGCCTATCTTCATTTTCTCATCCCTTTCGAAACATCAGCTGTTGCTGGGATTTTCAGTGGATCATTCACTCTTCCAGTTGAGTCTGCCCCCGGGAAAGCAGTTGTATTTACCAAGGCCCTTGTTCCACTGATAGTATTACTTTACAAGAAAGGGATACTCATCTATCCATACCTGTATAACTGGCTTCAAACTGCACTGCATCAAGAGACCATTTGTTCAAGAATACAGAAAGAGTCATAAAAGTCCTAGAAGATCATGGATTTGTGATAAACTAAAAAAAGTCATATCAAATCCCTTCACATCATTTAGTTTTCATTGGATTAAGATTTCTGACAAATAAAAAATGGTGATTCTGCCAGATAGAAGATTAGCCAAACCAAATATGGACCCACGTCAGAAACGCAATCTCCATGTCTTCTCCAAGGGTTTATTGTTGGGTAAAAGTGCAAGGGAATATGGCAGCAACAGCTTTTGTACTCCCATGGGTTAGGTTTAATTTACTTTAGATCATGAAGCACATACTCCATCACTGGAATTCAGTGCCCAATGCTTTTAGAGAAGGATTCCTTTTACTCCTCTGGTAACATGGGGGGTGAGATTGTGGCCGAATCCAATCTATTAAAGTGAGTCCTGCTAGGTTTACCAACTTGGGTTATTGTAAACATGGATGTCAGCTCTCACAGATGAGGCACCAGAATGGAGGATCAGGTGCCGAAGAGGGCTTGTTCTCATCCAACTGGAAAGAATTGTAGGCTATCTAATCGTCTCAATTGGTTTATTTCCACACCTTTTGTGCAAGGACCTTCTAATCAGGATGGCCAGCATGAGGGCAAAGTCATATATTAACAAATTGGGGGACTAGATCAAAATCCCTGAACACCATCTCAAGCAAAATATTCAGCTGGGCAGAAGTGAATGTTACCTATTTACTTTTGGGAGTGATAAACACAGTAGCAGAATAAATGAGCATGAATATTCCTTCTTCCCAGAACTTTTGCCCGAACGCCTGGGTTTTTGATCATCTGTATAAAGTCTTGGGGGGAACATATTGTGAGTCTATTCACCATTCAGGAGAATGCTCATCTTCCTATTTTGTGCTGAAGGGGGTGAGAAGAAGGGACTTGGGGTCTGGATATGTTGAGCTGCCCTTGACTTTCAGGTCACAGGTTTGCTTTTCCTCCGGTTGCCATAAGTTTGAGGTTTCTAGTGTGATTGAGGAGAGAGAGAGTATCAGTGATTTTGATTGCTCCAGCCTGGGCCCGCTCATCCTGGTCTCCTTTACTGATTCAGATGAGGACTGGTCAACACTTGATATTCCCATTAGTTCCCTCACCTCTGGCGTTTACGGTGCTACAGCAAGACTCTTTGAAGAGGTTCCCTTAAGCAGCTCAGAGGTTGTACAGAGAAGGCTTATTAGGAAATGGCTTTCAAATCAGTTAGCTTCTACTCTTCAATCCTCAAGTAAGAGTTCTACTATAAAGCCCTACTCTCATCACTGGTAGTCCTTTAGGAATTGGTGTGATTTAAAAGCTTTAGATCCCTTGTCAACAGATTTTGACCAGATTTTGTCTTTATCTAGAAGACGATTTCCAGTTAGATCTCAGAGCTAAAACACTTAAACTCAAATTGGAAGTGATTAAGGCCTGTAGAGAACCTCGGAGTTTTGTTTCAGATGATCCAGGCAGTGATCTATTTATGGGTTTACTCAACATTAGGCCACTTAGTAGTAAGGTGGTACCTTTTTCAGATCTTTCTTTTGTTCCTGGAAACTTAAAAGATGTATCGTTTGAGCGTTTGGATTCAGTAGCTTTTAAGTTTTTGACTCTTAAGTCCTTTTTTGTAGCTATTTTCTCAGCAAAATGTCTTCGTGGATTGGGTTCTCTGTCTTGCAGGCATCCTTTCTGCAGAGTATTTCCAGGCAGAATTATCTTTAGATCAAGTCCCTCTTTTGTTAATAAAGTATCATCTCCATTCCATTTGGATCAAAAGGGTATGCTACCTAATTCTAGTCTTCTCTTTAGTCTTCAGACAGAGAGAAATTGCACACTTTCATTGTTAGATGGGCTCTTCTTATCTATTCGTCATTCTAATTCTTTGTTTGTGAAGCAGTGACAATCAAAAAGAGGTCCCAATCCTCCTATTCATACTTTAAGAAGATGGATCAAGTATTTGATTTCTCTTATTTGTACTATTCTTCGAATTATTCTCCTCTGGGAATTCAGGGTAAATCTACCAGAGAAAAGTCTGCATTCTCAATGGGGTATCAGTGAGTCTCTCTGAAGGAGAATTTTAGGGAAGCCCTGAGGGGTACCTTTTCCACATTCTTTAAGCAACACAGAATAGTGCAATGCCCAGACTGAATTACATTTTTGATTACATGGTACTCTTTTCTATGTAGTAATAGAGGAGAATTATTTACTCACTTTCTGTATCAAAATATATATTTTTTACTGCATGAATTGCTTAAGTCATCCTGTTTTTGAGCTTTGGTATAGCTCACATAGTATTAAACCAAGGGCCAGATTTACTTTTCTTTCATGCAACGCAACATCTTAATGAAACTTGCTGCTCTGTTGTGAAGAGAACAGAAAGGAGCCATGTCTGCTAAGATATGGTGCACTTCTCCTCTCTCCCAGCACTATCAAACTGTGTGCTGCACCATCGTGCAAGGGTGCCTGCATTATGGTCTGGATACCTTCCTGCACAAAAACAATCCTTAGAGGTATATTCCTCTTTTTTATGTGTGCTGCAGAAAGCAGTATACATGGAAAGAGTAAGTAATAAGAAAGATATTTTCTTCATTATGCCTGTCAGGTAGGCGCACTATTTTGGTGCAAGTTCAGGTTTTCACATTTTTGTAAATTTGGATTTACACCAAAATACATCGGTGGTGCATGCGAATTCCCATGCTCCACCCAAGCAATGCCCACCCAGCACAAGGTAATGGAAAGCAGTGAAATGTGCTGCCTTGCGTTACTTTGTATTTACTAAACCATGCAAAGCAATGCAATTCCACGTTGCGTGGTTTAGTAAATGTAAAAAAGGGTTTTGCATCAGGGCTGCACCTCAAAAGTGATACAACCACAACACAAAACACTAGTAAATCTGTCCCCAAGTGAGGGAGGTATGAGGAGGTAATGTCTTCAATTACAAACTGGTAATTGCATTACTTTAAGGGGCATATTTATACTCCGTTTGCGCCGAATTTGCGTTCTTTTTTTCGACGCAAATTCGACGCAAAACTAACTCCATATTTATACTTTGGCGTTAGACGCGTCTAGCGCCAAAGTTCATGGAGTTAGCGTCATTTTTTGGCGTGAACACCTTCCTTGCGTTAATGAGATGCAAGGTAGGCGTTCCCGTCTTAAAAAATGACTCCCAGGCATGTGCGTGGTATTTATACTCCCGGGCAAAAATCACGCCCGGGAGTGGGCGGGGCAAAAAACCTCGCATTTGCGCCTCTTTTTAACGCCTGGGTCAGGGCAGGCGTTAAGGGACCTGTGGGCTCAGAATGAGCCCAGAGGTGCCCTCCCCTGCCCCCAGGGACACCCCCTGCCACCCTTGCCCACCCCAGGAGGACACCCAAGGATGGAGGGACCCATCCCAGGGAAGAAAAGGTAAGTTGTGGTAAGTATTTTTTTTTAAAAAAATTGTGGCATAGGGGGGCCTCATTTGTGCCCCCCTACATGCCACTATGCCCAATGACCATGCCCAGGGGACATAAGTCACCTGGGCATGGCCATTGGGCAAGGGGGCATGACTCCTGTCTTTGCTAAGACAGGAGTCATGTTAATGGCGTCTGGGCGCCCAAAAAAAATGGCGCAAATCGGGTTAAGATGATTTTTTTGCCTCAGCCTGACTTGCCCCATTTTGGGACGCCCAAACGCCATTTTTCCCTACGCCGGCGCTGCCTGGTGTACGTCGTTTTTTTTCACGCACACCTGGCAGCGCCGGTCGGCTAACGCCGGCTAACGCCATTCAATAAATACGGCGCCCGCATGGCGCTTCAGAATGGCGTTAGCCGGCGCTAATTTTTTTGGCGCTAAACTGCGTTAGCGCAGTTTTGCGTCAAAAAGTATAAATATGGCCCTAAGTGTTTCTCCCTCGCCTGAAATATCATACTCTCCCTACCACCTTTTCTGTCCAGGCTGATTTAAGATTTTAATCTATAACATGGTTAAAGCTGAATGTAGCGGGTTTTATGCTGTGATTTCTTAGTATGGGATTGGCGGAGCTGGGAGGTGGCAGGCACGCCTCACGTAGCAATAAGTTAAGCAATGCAGAAGACCTCAAAGTAATGTAATGACTGGTATGTAATTGTAGATATAACATTCCTTAGCAATTTCTACTAGCCCATGCATTTCTCGCGTTAACACTTCTCCTTTCTATTATATAGTTGACTAGACACTGTCTTTTCTAATGGCTATTGGCAGGCATCCATTCTAATACTTGGTTCTGCCCTGCTTTGGTTCTACATCTAAATTAATTTCAAGTTCCTATTCTACGTGATCTATGTAATGTTCTACGGCAACAGTGTAATCTATTCCGTGTTCCAGTTCTAAACTGCAATCTGGTGCATGTTCTGGCTCTATATTGGAATCCATTCCAGGTTCTTAACTTCAATTAACTGCACATTCTGGTTTTACACTATAGCTTAAATATCAAATTGACTACAATGTAGAACTTAAATATGGAATGTATTACATTGTAGAACGTGGAATAGATTTCAGTGTAGAACGGGAACATGAACTAGATCAAAGTGCTGAACCAGAATTTTAAACGGTTTGCAATGTAAAAATAGGCAATGAACCGGATTGCAGCATAAAACCAGAGATTGTAATCGTTTACATTATAGATCGGAACACCAAATGGGCTCTATATGAAATAGTAGTACTGCTGGTAACATCCTTGTGCTACCTTAATGAAAATTATTGAACCTGAAAAAAGAACATGAAATGGATTACAGCTAAAACCAGAATGTGAACCAGATTGTATTAGAACATTGGAATGTTGGTAGCTCCATTGAAAACAATGGAGTGCTGCTGGCTTTTACTAGCCGGTAAAAGCCTGCAGCGCCAACATTCCAATGTTCACTTTGTTCACAGCAACAGCTGTGAACAAAACCTCACGGAGCCGGAGGGGATTTTAATCCCCTCGGGCTCCGTGAACATTTTTTTTTTTAATAGAACATTCTGCCCTGAGTGGTGGAATGTTCTAATAGCCTTAGAACCCGCCGTAGCGGGCTCTACCGGCTATTAAAGTCCCTCTCCCTTGTTAAATGCCCTCGCCTTCGGCTCGGGCATTTAACACGGGGAGCGGGCCTTTAATAGCCTGTAGAGCGGCTCGGGCATTTAACAAGGGAGAGGGACTTTAATAGCCGGTAGAGCCCCCTACGGCGGGTTCTAAGGCTATAGATTGTAATCCATTTCAGGTTCTGATTCTGCAATATTATTTGTTTTAATGTTCTGGTGTTACAATGTTTTCCATTCCATTCTCTAGTTCTACGTTCTAGTCCATTTCGTGTTCTATACAGTAATGCATTTCACGTTCCACACCTCAAGCCTTTGCATATTCTTCTTTTACATTATGATCAATTTCATACACTGGTTTTACACAGTTCTCCGTTCAACGTTCCTTTTCTAAATTGTACAACATGTCATGGTCTACACTCTATTCACGTTCCGGTTCAGGACAAACGCGGTGAAAGGCCAACCAGTTCTTTTGAGCCCCTTTACTGTTTATTTCTTAGTGCAAAATCTGCTCCGGGACAATCTTTCTGATTTCATTCAGTCTGAAAGTGACTCTTGCAGTCCCGAGGCGCTGTGGTTATTGTTAGTTGGCACATGTCCAGCGCACTTCTGCCAGAACTGTGGAGTCGGCTGATTTTCCAAGCCCTGTCATAGCAGATGGTCTTGCTAGGTTCTGTGCGTGTTCAGCGTGGTGAGCATGTCAGTGTTAGCTTAACGCGAAAGTAGGGGTGCGGCGGGCGCTGAAGCACCCCCAAGATTACCATGCTGGAGTTCCGAATGTGAATGAGCAATAAAGATGCCTTTAAATTGTGTTTTTATCTTTTCACATCTGCTGTGCTTTATAAGACAGGGGTGAACTGTCAGGCTATAGCTTCTGACAAATTGCTGCTTATTCTCTTAATGTGGAAATTGGTGTTCAGTTTTCTTTCTCTGAGTGCAAAGTGAGTTTTTATATGGTGAACTATGTGACATTTTTGCTGGTGTGAAAGCTGAGGCTGCAGGGTTACATTTCCTTTAACACACAACACAATTTAAACACCTATAAAATAAATGCATAATTATTTCAAAATATAACAGCAGTTATCAAAGCACCATTGAAGCACTTCTTTTGTAATTATGAAGCGTGATGGGAACAAAAATGTTATAGGATTAAAACAAATCAAGGTTTATCACTTGGTAATGCACAAGTGGCAAGCATTCACTGACACCCAGTTTTCACACATGATCGTTTGTGCCCTGCATGGTAGAACTGTGTATCTTTGCAAATTTAGAGCCATTTCAATAGAGAATGTCCTGCCTGTAAACAGTGCGCTACCACACCAAGCTTTAGTAATACATTCTTCCCAGTGTGCTTCAAAATGCACCACCAAGTACTTACCACACCCTTACCACTCTTGCCAAAAGGGCTGTCTGTTTTGCTACACATGCTCTTTGTGTAACACTAGGATTTTTCACAATACCTACGAGTTCAGTTATGTAACTTTGATTTCAGCAACCCTACTTTGACAATTATTCCATTACGGCTGTTGTTTTAGGGAGTTGGTTTTTCGGGTGTGAAACGTTCGCACGTAATTTTTAAAATCATGTATCTTTCTGCTAGTTTGACTTTCCCTTTTTCACCACTAACACTGCATTCATGGTATTCACAAAAGTAGTCTTTGTGTGCGTTATCCATAGCACCAAGTCAGTAAAGGTCTCAATCAATCAGGACCTGCCTTGCAGACTTTAACATCATCAATTACAGCTCTCTGATTACTTTGGAATGTCTGCTTCTGCCTGTGAAACTGACTCAAGGAGGCTACACTGGCAGCCTGCCAACTTGAACCTCAGGAACATTCTCAAAGACAGGCAGCACCAACACATCACACAATAGCTGAATAATATATAAGAGGTTAATTGAAAGCTCGGATTCAGGACCCGCCCACAGACTCATCCCTCTCATTGCGTATTTGAAGAGTAGAGAGCCGCTGTTTGTCTTGCACTTGACTCAAGGTTGCAGAGCACCTGTGCCAGTTTCATATCCTACATTCGCTTACCATCCTGTGAGAGATGCTGACCATATCCTTTATGTTAGGATTGGTGGTGGCGCTGTGCTGTTGCTTCTGGCTAATTGTAGGCACGCGGAGAAGGTAAGAATTTGTAAGATTTCATCTTGTTTATTGGGAATATACACCCATGCACTCACATATAAAGTATGTACACACGTATTGCACAAAATGCAGTGGTACAAAAAACATATTTCACAGGGAATCTTGACATACCGATGATATTTCACAGTTCTTAGTGAGATGTGGTTTTCATCATTTTGATGACAGTGCCCAACCACTCTGTGGTGCATGACGCTCTCATGAAAATTACAATCATAAAAAGATTAATTACCAATAAGATTTTTGTCCGAATAAAATATACTTACAGTACCAAAGATGGTAGCGGTTTAGGGAAAGGAGATGATGCATGTAAATAAGTAGCCACATATACCTATAATTCTGCTAATGCAAAACTCTAATTCACAAAATAATTTCAGAAGAACTATTTGGAAAATAGCAAGTTACTCCTTTGACGGGTATTCCTGGAAACATTGATGTATTCTCCAAAAAATCATAACTACTCCTAATGTAGATAGAGTAATGATGGTATTTCTGAACCAGGCCCAAAATGGTCTCCCTCCCTTAAATATATTTTTCTGTAATTCACTGAAATTAGCCAGGTAAGAATGGAGGTGTAACAGTTAAGCTGTAGGGAACCCGTGCATTGCTTTATTTGGCTAAATCAGTGCTTAATTTGTGCTTGTTGTTTCCGGTGCTGAGCACCAGCACTTATTTTTGAGGGCTGGGGCTCATTCTTCTGCCTCAAGCATTTGCTGCGAGCAAAAGACACATATGGGAAAGACGGAGGAAGAAAAAACGAAAAAGCGTCACAAAGGAAGACATTAGAAAGCTGCAAGAGTGAGCTGAAGGGGTAGGGAGTGGCTTTATATGGATTGAAGAGGCCCGAGATGGCTTCAGGATTACGCCGCCTCAGTATTCCCTACTTGCACATTTAACTGCAGCAGCCGCATGTTTAAGAGGAGGGCTTTGGGCACCGGCACCTTTTTATTTACAAATTAAGCACTGGGCTAAATTGTTTTGTAGTCAAAAGATGTTGAGGATAAGACGAAGACAGGTGAAGATATGGAAGGCTTTGGGTAGGACAGAGGCAAGGATATTCAGGTTTGTCACCAACAAAGGGGAACTCTCACTACTGCTTTGAACTCGTATATGCAGGGCACAACCCCAACTGGGTACATGAATCTAGAAACAAGAGAGCCACTGACAAGGCACTAGCTATCGATTGTGTAGCAGGTGCATTTGCACCAGGGCCCAAATATATGATGGGTCTACTGCACCCAAAATATGACTGTCTTTTATGATTGAATCATTGTGATATGGGGGTCCATTTCCCATACTTGCATTACGGTCCATGGTACCCTTACTGGCCCACTGTCTGATGTTTGGACCTGTTGTGCAGGACGAAGGTTGACCGAATCTATTTATAAAATGTGAATATGTAGAGGAGAAAAGCACACATTGTCCTTCTTGCGAACGTCTCCCGGTGCAAGAAGTACAGAAGAATCACCCTTTCGGTGTGATGGGAATCGAAGAACAAAGGGCAAGAAATCAAAAGAAAAGCTGGGCGTTCACATTCAGGGTAAAAAGTTAGACCAACTATGCAGACTGTGGGCCTGGTTAATTGATGGGTGGTAATAGAAAACCAGTGAATTGTTGAGGAAGGGAAAAAGCCCTCAGTTGAACAATTCTCTGATAGTGAACACTCCTATTCTAGAAACGAATTTGTGCTAGGGAGAAGTTAGTGGCAGCAATTTAGTTTTACAGTTATTTTAAACTTTTTCCAATGCCAATTATGTTTGTGCATAACAAATAGCACAGCTAACGTTGTAAAATTATGTGTTTTAGGTAAACCACAAGTCAATAGGTTGTCAATCATAGATATTTTGAAAATACAAGCAATATTTTATTTCTGTATATCAGGCGCCCAGAAGAGCCTCCCTTGGAGAATGGGATCATTCCATATCTGGGGTGCATTTTTCAGTTCAGCTCGAACCCACTCGAGTTCCTCCGGGCCCGCAAAAAGAAATACGGTCAAATCGTCACCTGCAAGCTGGCAGGGAGGTTTATTCATTTCCTGATGGACCCTTTATCCTACCATTCCATGATTCGCCAGGGGAAATACTTTGACTGGAAGAAGTTTCATCTCTCGTCCTCTGCAAAGGTACAGTAGCACTTGAGTGTCATAAGTTATTGTTATCATGGTTTAAGTAGGAACCTAATACCAAGAGGCAGGCAGATGTTCCAACAGGAGCTCTGTTTCTGTCAGTGTTTTCCGTAAGTTGCCATGGTTCCCCTGAAAATCAAAGGAGAGTCATGGAAAGAAGAACCTATGGTTGTATGATGGAACTACGCATGCGGCAACCACGCATGCCTGAACAACGACTGCATTGATTCCACGCATGCCTTTATCATGCATGCCTTTAAACAATCAATCAATTAATCAAGTAATTTATAAAGCGCGCTACTCACCTGTCAGGGTGTCAAGGCGCGGGGAGTGCTACTGATCGAATAGCCATGCCTTGAGGCGCTTTCTGAATGTCAGGAGGTCCTGGGTCTGGCGTAGGTGGAGCGGTAGAGAGTTCCAGGTCTTGGCGGCGAGGTGAGAGAAGGATCTTCCTCCGGCAGTAGTGCGGCAAGTGCGGGGGACGGAGGTGAGGGCGAGGCTGGCGGAGCGGAGATGGCAGGTGGGGGTATGGAAGGTGAGTCTGCCATTGAGGTAGGCCGGATTTGTGTTGTGGAGGGCTTTGCGTGCGTGGGTGAGGAGTTTGAAGCTGATCATCTTCGATACGGGTAGCCAGTGTAGGTCTCTGAGGTGGGTAGATCTCTGAGGTTTTTTTCATTGTAAAGGCATTCATAATAAAGGCATGTGTGTGAAAAGAATGCATGGTTGTCGCATGCCACCCCCACCCTAAAATCAGAAGTACCCTGACCCCTGCCCTTAAAAACTACCCTGATACCCCAACCCACCCTGAGCCCTAAAACTGACCCCCACCCAAAAAATAAATCTACCCAACCCCTAAAAACAAAATTACCCAACTCACCCACCCCATGCCTAAAAACAGAAGTACCCCGACCCCCCACCTTTAAATACTAACCTGATACCCCCACCCACCCTGAGCCCTAAAACCAACCCCACCCCCAAAAATAAAACTACCCAACCACTAAAAACAAAACTAACCCGATCCTCCCACCTCTGCCCCTAAAAACCCGACCCCGCCTGCCCTGAATACAAAATTACCCTAAACCCCCACCCCGCCCCTAAAAACTAGACACCCCCACCCGCCCTAAATACAAAATTACCCCGACCCCCACCTCCACCCCTAATAACCCGCCCCCCACGTGCCCTAAATACAAAATTAGCCCCACCCTGCCCCTAAAAACCTGACCCCCCACCTGCCCTGAATACAAAATTACCCCAGCCCACCACCCCTGCCCTTAAAAACCTGACCCCCCCACCTGCCGTGAATACAAATTACCCCAACACCCCACCCTGCCCCTAAAAACCCGACTCCCCCACCCGCCCTAAATACAAAATTACCCCAACCCCCACTCCTAAAAACCGGCCTGCCCTAAATACAAAATTAACCCCCCACTGTAGGAGGCTGGCTTGTAGTGGGTCCCAAGGGGTACTTACACTGTACCAGGTCCAGTTATCCCTTATTAGTGTAGAAGAGGTGTTTCTAGAAGCTTAGGCTGATAGAAGGTAGCTATAGCAGAGCAGCTTAGGCTGAACTAGGAGACATGCAAAGCTCCTACTATACCACTGGTGTCATAGGCACAATATCATAAGAAAACACAATACACAGATGTACTAAAAATAAAAGTACTTTATTTTTATGACAAAATGCCAAAATGTTCTCAGTGAGTACCCTCAGTATGAGGATGCCAAATATACACAAGATATATGTACACAATACCAAAAATATGCAGTAATAGCAAAAGGAAGTAACGCAAGCAATGTAAAGTTACAATAGATTGCAATAGGAGCACATAGGTATAGGGGCAACACAAACCATATACTCCAAAAGTGGAATGCGAACCACAAATGGACCCCAAACCTATGTGAGCTTGTAGAGGGTCGCTGGGGCTGTAAGAAAACAGTGAGGGTTAGAAAAATAGCCAACCCAAGACCCTGAAAAGTAGGTGTAAAGTGCACCTACAACCCCAGAGAGCACAGAAGTCGTGATAGGGGGATTCTGCAAGGAAGACCAACACCAGCAAAGCAACAACAGTGGATTTCTGGACCTGAGTACCTGTGAAACAAGGGGACCAAGTCCAAGAGTCGCGACAATGTCGAGAGTGGGCAGATGCCCAGGAAATGCCAGCTGAGGGTGGAAGGAAGCTGCCACCGGATGGAAGAAGCTTTGTGTTCTGCAAGAACAAAGAGGACTAGGAACTTCCCCTTTGGAGGATGGATGTGCCACGTCGTGAAGAAGCTTGCAGAGGTGTTCCCACGCAGAAAGACTGCAAACAAGCCTTGCTAGCTGCAAGGGTCGCGGTTAAGATTTTTGGATGCTGCTGTGGCCCAGGAGGGACCAGGATGTCGCCACTTGGATGAGGAGACAGAGGGGGCACCCAGCAAGTCAGGGAGCCCTCGAAGAAGCAGGCAGCACCCGCAGAAGTACCGGAACAGGCACTTAGAAGAGGAGTGAACCAGAGTCCACCCGAAGTTAGAAAAGGGAGTCCCACGACACCGGAGGACAACTCAGAAGGTTGTGCACTGCAGGGTAGAGTGTTGGGGACCCAGGCTTGGCTGCGCACAAAGGAAATCCTGGAAGAGTGCACAGGAGCTGGAACATCTGCAAATCATGCGCTACCCAGCAATGCAGTCTAGCGTGGGGAGGCAAGGACTTGCCTCCACCAAACTTGGACTGAAGAGTCACTGGACTGTGGGAGTCACTTGGACAGAGTTGCTGAGTTCCAGGGACCACGCTTGTCGTGCTGAGAGGGGACCCAGAGGACCGGTGATGCAGTCTTTTGTTGCCTGCGGTTGCAGGGGGAAGATTCCGTCGACCCATGGGAGATTTCTTCAGAGCTCCTGGTGCAAGAAGGAGGTAGGCTACACCCAGAGCATGAACTACCAGGAAACAGGTGAGAAAGCCAGCAGGATGAAGCGATACAAGGTTGCAGTAGTCGTCTTTGCTACTTTGTTGCGGTTTTGCAGGCGTCCTGAGCAGTCAGCGGTCGATCCTTTGGCAGAAGGTGAAGAGGGAGATGCAGAGGAACTCTGATGAGCTCTTGCATTCGGTATCTAAAGAATTCCCCAAAGCAGAGACCCTTAATTGCCAGAAAAGGAGGTTTGGCTACCTAGGAAGGAGGATAGGCTAGTAACACAGGTAAGAGCCTATCAGAAGGAGTCTCAGACGTCACCTGCTGGCCCTGGCCACTCAGGGCAGTCCAGTGTGCCAGCACACCTCTGAATCCAAGATGGCAGAGGTCTGGGGCACGCTGGAGGAGCTCTGGGCACCTCCCCTGGGAGGTGCAGGTCAGGGGAGTGGTCACTCCCCTTTCCTTTGTCCAGTTTCGCGCCAGAGCAGGGCTGGGGGATCCCTGAACCGGTGTAGACTGGCCTATGCAGAGATGGGCACCATCTGTGCCCATCAAAGCATTTCCAGAGGCTGGGGGAGGCTACTCCTCCCCAGCCCTGACACCTTTTTCCAAAGGGAGAGGGTGTAACACCCTCTCTCTGAGGAAGTCCTTTGTTCTGCCTTCCTGGGCCAGGCCTGGCTGGACCCCAGGAGGGCAGAAACCTGTCTGAGGGGTTGGCAGCAGCAGCAGCTGCAGTGAAACCCCGGGAAAGGCAGTTTGGCAGTACCCGGGTCTGTGTTAGAGACTCGGGGGATCAAGGAATTGTCTCCCCAATGCCAGAATGGCATTGGGGTGACAATTTCATGATCTTAGACATGTTACATGGCCATGTTCTGAGTTACCATTGTGAAGCTACACATAGGTAGTGACCTATGTGTAGTGCACGCGTGTAATGGTGTCCCCGCACTCACAAAGTCCGGGGAATTTGCCCTGAACGATGTGGGGGCACCTTGGCTAGTGCCAGAGTGTCCACACACTAAGTAACTTTGCACCCAACCTTCACCAGGTGAAGGTTAGACATATAGGTGACTTATAAGTTACTTAAGTGCAGTGGTAAATGGCTGTGAAATAATGTGGACTTTATTTCACTCAGGCTGCAGTGGCAGGCCTGTGCAAGAATTGTCAGAGCTCCCTATGGGTGGCAAAAGAAATGCTGCAGCCCATAGGGATCTCCTGGAACCCCAATACCCTGGGTACCTCAGTACCATATACTAGGGAATTATAAGGGTGTTCTAGTATGCCAATGTGAGAGAGAGAGCATAACCACTGAGGTTCTGGTTAGCAGAGCCTCAGTGAGACAGTTAGTCATCACACAGGGAACACATACAGGGCAAACTTATGAGCACTGGGGCCCTGATTGGCAGGGTCCCAGTGACACATATACTAAAACAACATATACACAGTGAAATATGGGGGTAACATGCCAGGCAAGATGGTACTTTCCTACACCCACCCTTAATAACCCATCCCCCACCTGCCCTAAAAACAAAATTACCCCAACCCCCACCCCGCACCTATAAACCCGACCCCCCCACCTGCCCTAAATACAAAATTACCCCGACCCCCACCCCTAAAAACCTGCTCCCCACCGCCCTAAAAACATAATTACCCCACCCCCAAATACAAAATTATCCTGACCCCCACTCTGCCCCTAAAAACCCGATACCCCCACCCGCCCTAAATACAAAATTACCCTGACCCCTGCCCCTAAAAACCTATTCCCCCAACCCCCCTAAATACAAAATTACCCTGACCCCCACCCCAAAAACAAATAACGCCATCCTTCCACCCCGCCCTAAAAACCATAGTAACAACCCCCCCACCCTGCCCCTTAAAAAAATAAAATAACCTAACCACCCCAACCTCTTCACCCCCCGCCGCCACCCCAAACACTACCCCGAACTCTGTCCCAGCCCCACTTACCTGACCGTGTCCTCTCCCGATGGATCTTCCTTTTTCTCTGCCTTAACCACGTATGGGCGTTTTTCAGCACATGCCTGGTTAAGGCAGAGAAAAAGGCCTGCGTTGTTCAGGCAAGTATCGTTCAGCTTGTGTGCACAACACAGGCATGGTTCCGGACACGTTGTTCTGGATCTTTCCCATAACTGATATTCAAGAAGATAATTTACTGTGCTAACTCCTGCTCTTAATATCATCAGTGATGTCATCTGAAATGTCATCATTGATGTCATTAATGTCATTAAACATGTCATGTGTAGTGTAATATGTACGATCATGAGCAGTACATGACGGAGGCTCACGTTATAGTTAGCTAAGATAAGTATAACTTGTGAGTTTCAGTGGTCTTTTGAGTTTAAAATGGTATGTTTTAAGTGGCATTTACACCTAACTATAACGTCACTTTAACATTAGCTTTTTTCAGTGAATTTCAGAGTTTTTCAATTTATAGTACCATTTTATTACCCTACCTAACTACAGCTTTAACCTTTGTTTTTCAGTGAATTTCTAGGGTTTATGTTCAATGCAGAGTATGCTGTTACTAACATACCTAACTATAAGGTCACTTGTCTGTGGCGGACAGGCCCTGCTTCCAACCCCACTAGTGGAGGCCAACCTCCTGCCCCGTATACAGCCAGACAATGCCAGTGCTTGTCACAATATGAAGGGTGTTATTTTTAAATAATGTAGATCACATTAATATATATAATGCAAGCCTATTGGTTTTGTCAACGGGTCACCACATCGTTATATGAAGTCAAACCTATTAACTATGCCAAAGGGTGACCACATCCATATATAGGGCAAGCCTACTGGCTTTGTCAAGGGGTCACCACATAAATATACAAAGCACACTTATTGACTTTATCAAGGGACCACCACATGATTATATGAAGTCAAAGAAGACAAGCTTATTGACTTTGTCAAGGAGTGACCACAGCAATATACAGGGCAAGAGTGTTGGCCTTGATAACAGTTGACCACAAGAAGATATAAAAATATGTTTACTGGCTTTGTCAACAATATTAAGCACACATTAGTCTTTCTGTCATAGTCTTCAGGCCATGTAATACAGGCATAAAACTGACCAGAAGGGGTCCCTACAATCCTTAGGCAAAGAGCAAAAGTTGAATGGAGAAATGCTGACAAACAAGATAAACATTTTTTTGGGGTCATGCTGTGTACACCCCTGGAAAAATAGTATTACTTTTAATGAATGATTGATGGGAGCTGCTGCACTCTCTGCAGGTCCCCACAACATATTTGTGAGATGCTGGTGGTGCTCCTGCCCAAATCGGAGCACCATAAAGAAGGAAACCATATGCAATTTAGTCCACAAAGGGCTTTAGAGGGCGCTCCTTGCCAAAGAGCAGTGAATAGTCAATGAGCAGCTGGAGCTGCTCATTTATTATTTTGTTTACATTTTGTTTGGGGTGTCACCCAAAAATGGAGCAGTAGTCCCACTGGCTCCCCAGTCTGCAGGTGGAAACCGGGATGACTTTTTTTCGTGGATGCCTCAGTCCCAACCGTGGCACTCACAACTCTGTTGCCTCCTGGAAGATGTGGGGGGGAATCCCAGGCCCAGTGGCCCCTCTGGACCTGCCAGCTCCCCTGCCAGCACGATGCCCAGGAGCCGGTGGTAGCTATTTCCAATGTTTTCTCACCAGGTGGAAGCAGCTTTTATTTCTACTCTCTCTGGGCAGGAGCAATCCATTAACCCCTGCCTGCGTGTGTGCAAGCAAGGGAAATAACATAAAACCATATTTGTGTCATGGAAGACAGCATACTTCTAGCGGACCCCAGAAGACAGGGTACCCAGGGCATTACATAGGTCAGGAAGGAGGGGCACACCTCCCTTCCCTTTCATTCATTTTAAAAAAAAAATGTTTATTGGTCGAACTTCTGGGCCCTTTCTCACTCTGAGGTGGCTTTTTATTTTCCAGCAGAACTGCAGACAGTTTCTTAAAAATTTGGCCCTGGGGGAGTGTGGCTCCTCTATGCCGCCCCCCCCACCCCCCCCCCCCACAAGGCACAGGGGGTCGGGCATCCCTAATCTGCCACCCTACAGGTTTTTTCAGGACACGGGGACTGAGTACCCAAATCCTAAAATGGCTGTCAAACGTCTTTGTTGATGTGAGGCAGCCTATCAGATCCATTGATCTGCCGGTCACCCAGTCCTACAGAAGCCTAAAATATCTGTACATTTTGAACCCTGGTTTCTCAAAAACTGCTGAATGGGTTTACACCAAAAGCACATTTTTTTTAATCAAGATCTAGCTTTCTGCCAAATGTGTGCAATTCCATTTAGCCATTTTGTTTGTATCACTGTTCGAAATTCCTAAGGGAAATTGCATGAAATAAATGTCTTTTTAGGAATCCCTTCTTTTCTCAGCCCACCTGATGGATCACCCTGAAACTTTCCAAGAGTGAGCCGAGGTGGATGAACTTTTTTTTTTTTTTTTTTTTTAAAGTTAATGAGTATACATCAAATGGCTCCAAAGTTATTAGCAAACAAAAAATCCTTATCCTAATAAAACCTGGTGGTAACTATAACTACACAGTTCGATGAAAAATAAAAAAAGGTAAAGTGACATTATAGTCAGATGAAAATTTCAGTGACTAAAACTTAATAGAAACACTGAAATTCACTGGTTTGTAGTTATCTATAGTAACTATAACTCTTGCCCTAAGGAAACTATGTCTCCCGGCCCCAGCATACACAGACTTGTGATCACTGATGTCATTTTAAATGTTCAAGTGATGCCATAGAGTATGTCATGAGTGATGTAAATTATGGGATAGTTATGTATGGAAATGTCGAGAGTTATAGTTACCTCAGTGCACAAGTTCTGGTTACTAGAGATTATTATAACTGCTGAGTTTCAATGAGATTTAGAGTTTAAAATGTTATGTTCTTACTGAAAGTTTCACCTAAGTATAGCCTCACTTTTATCTTTGTTTTTTCTGTGAACGTCTGAGGTCTTTTTACTGTGAAGTAATATTTGTTTAACCATACATAAATCCAACCACCCACAATCTGGCTGTGCAAGCTGGGGGTTTTGCCACAGGTCCCCTGTAGGCAGTCTATCCCATGCCAAACACAGTCTTCAGCCAAGTGCAGTGGACCATTGGTTGCAGACTAGCCTCTGTGATCGACATTGGGTTGGCCACAGTTCCTGGCCTGTGAGGAGTCAACCGTGTGCCATGCATGGTCTTCTGAAACCCAAAAATATAAGACGTGAGTCTATTGGCTTTATCAAGGGGTGAGCATATCAATATATATAAAGTGGATCTATGACCTTTCTCTAAAAATCACCAATATTTTAATCAAATGTATATTTAAATAATTCATGCAATGCAATATTTATTAATAATGATTATTATAAAAATGTTTAATACAATTTGAATTTAAAAAATGCATGTGACTCTTTCTTTTTACATAGTTTTTATTAATATTTTTTGTGGGTACAAAATGTCCAAAAACAATAGAAACATTGTTAAAAAAAAAACACATGTTTCTGAGTCTTTCTTTTAACATTTTGTGGCCCGGAAAATACAATCATAAAAACAACCACAAGGGGGGCCTTGCACGCCAGCTGAAGAGCAAAGAGCTCCAGCAGGGGATGCCTTAAAAATATGGTAAGTTCTTTTGGGCTTATGGATTTAATGACCAAGGAGACTTACTGTTTTATATTATGGCGCTGGGGGTGGCTGCACGATTCCCTGCAACCTTTATAAATTAAACAAAAGTTTGGTGGTGCTGCTTCCTATTCTAGAGGCCACCAAGATCAAAAAAGTATAAAAAATAAAGCCCTTGGAGGGCATTATGGGGTGCACTGAATAATAAATAAGTGGCTCCTGGCACTATTTATTATCCACTTTATTCAATAATGTACTGTGGGTGTCCCAATGCCCAATCATGTATTATTTGTATAATGGATGGGGGCACGTAGCCCCCCTCCTGATGTCTTTTCTGACCTCAAGGGCCCCCTCCCCTAGGGCTGTGTTTTTTTAAATAGGAGAGGGTCCTGCCCCCCCTCCTCAAGCCACTAGTGTCCCCATCTGACAGGGTCTTTTTCTAAAAAAAGCGGTTGATGCGCTCCCACCTTAGTCCTTAAGGACCCAGGAAAGCCTATCCATGGGGTCAATGGGCCAGTGTTGGGTGCCCACTCATGGCATCCACAAAACATTACACTTGGAGCTGTTGTAGGAGCCCCAGGGTCCCGCAGCCCAAGTCTTTGCTCTCACCTTTTCTTTGCTCTCGCCTCATGGAAGCAGCTGTTTGTAACTGCACTCACTAGGTGGGAGAAAAGTGGGCCTCCCTTGCTGGGAGTTTGCGGGCAGTGTATGCCCGCAATCTCCCAGGCAGGTATCCTCAGTATCCCAGGGTTGGGGTCCCCTGGACATTGCAGATCATCATGTCCAGGGGACAAGTTCCCTGGGGCCCAAAAGAGGTTTGGGGGGGGGGCATGTGCCTTCCTCCCCTTCTTCAAAGGCATCTACATTGGGTGATGGGTGGAGCGGGGGGAAATGCCACTCATGCCCCTCCCAAAAAGTTAAAATGAGAAGACTCCCAGGCCCTGGCCTGCCCTGGGGTGTCTATTTTAATTATCATTAAAATGCAGATGGAGCTTCTGTTTTGTTCTTTTTTTTTTTTTTAAAGGCACAAACTCACTGGAATCTTCGAGGCACCAGGGACTCGTTTGCCACGAACAATATTTAATAAAGGGATGGGAGTGTGCCCTCCCACAGCCTCTCTAAGGCCCTGGGGACCCCATACCCTGGGACCTGCTCTATTGTTGTGTCTGTGGGCCCACCCCCCAGGTTACTGTTTCCCTGCCTGCAAGAGCATAGGCAGGGAAAAAATGTGTGCTCCCACCTGGCGGGAGCTGCAAAAATGCTCCTGCCTGGTGGAAGCACAATTTTTCCCTGCCCATGCTAGAGCATGGACAAGGAAACTGAGGTTGCTTCTGTCAGGCGTGAGCAGGAAAAAACCTGCTCCTGGCAGATGGATGCAAAGCCAGCTCCTGCTGCACTCTGGACATGGCGCATGCAGGGGAGCTAACTGGGTTGTGGGAGTCTTGCGGCTCCCCCTCAGCTCCAACATTGTCAGGTGGGTACCAGGGCACTGTTAAGATGTACTTCTTCTCATAACAAATCAACTCCAGTTCAACTTAAATGCAAGCTCCACTTACCTCTCAACTGCCACCCTCAGAATTCCCCATAGGTCCAACATACAAAGTTCCAAATACCAAGTTCCACATGCAAAGTTCCACAGGCTATGACATAAGATGATTCTGCACATATGGCAACCATAAACAATTAGCAACCACACCACATCTTTTCCCTCAGAAAATATAATTAACAAAGCAAAATAACTACAGAAAATATAATAAATAACACATAAATAATGGCATAATGATATCAGATTTGCAATATGTGCAGCATTGTATTCATTTCCTAGTTTTGTTCTTCCTATTATAAACCAATCAGAATTATTCAATGGCAAAAGGCGAAAAGTTGACAATGTCCTATATGCATCAAATACAATTTCAAACTAATTTTCTAATTTTGTATTCACCAGTCTAGACATATCACCAGAATCCAGAATAGCCACGTTTGATTTTACTTTCTTGATGGTAAATGGGCGCATAAATCTGGATGCACCTTTCTTAACAAATCTGATTTGTTTACCAAAACAACATCCCCCAGGCACATGACCACAGCCTTAACACAATTCTTCTCATCAAATCTGGCCTTGTGCCTCCTTTGGTAGTCTCTGCGTCTTTTGAAGACAGGCCTGATTTGGAGTTTGGTGGATGGGCTACTTTGTCACAAACATGACGGACATCCCGTCTGCGGTATTACGATTCCCACAGGATACCGGTACTTACACCTTATAACAGGTCCAGTTATCCCTTATTAGTGAAATGTAGTCAGTGTCTAGAAGCCAGGCTCTCTAGGGGTAGTGTGGATAAGCAGCCAAGGCCTAACTAGGAGACATGCAAAGCTCATGCAATACCACTGTGGTCACACAGTACTCACACACATGAAAGACAATACTTAGTTTACAAAAATAAAGGTACATTATTTTGGTGACACAATAGCCAAAAATACCATAGAGACTATACTTCATTAGGAGGTAGGTAATACGCAAATTATATACACTGGTATGCAGAAATAGCTGTAAAAACAGTTAGAAAACAGTGCAAATAGTGAAAATCACACTAGTTAGAAATGGGCCTGGGGGAACACAAACCACATACTAAGAAAGTGGAATGTGAAAGCCGGTTTCCCACCTAGGCAAGTGTAATGTGTATAGGCGTGCTGAGAGTATTAGAAAACACCACAGGTAAGTAATAGAACCCACCCAAGAGCCCAGGACAGCAGAAGTAAATCACAGTAACTTTCCTAGAACACACAAGAACACGAGAAATAAGATATTGCAAGAACCAGAAGAGACTGCAAGACACCAACAATGGATTCCTGGACCTGAAAACCTGTGGAAGAAGGGGACCAAGTCCAAATAGCACTGAAGAGTCCAGGGAGAACAGGAGCCCCCTCTAACCCGGAGTGACCTATGTACAGTGCACACGTAAAATGCCATCCCAGAAGTCACGAAGTTCAAGGAAAATGGTCCTGGATAATGTGGGGGCACCTCTGCTAGTGCAGGGGTGCCCTCACACTCAGATACTCTGCACCCAGCCTTCAGTGTTGGAAGGCCTGACATATGGGTGACTTGTGAGTGACCTGGTGCAGTGTATTTGGCAGTGAAAGGGTGCATATTCCATTTCACACAGACTGCAATGGCAGTCCTGTAGAAGCCTCCTATGGGTGCCAAAAGAGATGCTGCATCCCATAGGGATCCCCTGGAACACCAATGCCCTGGGTACCTAGGTACCATATACTAGGTATTGTATTCTTACTCTCCCAGTGATTCTCTACACACTACACTTGTCTAGGGGGGAATTCGTGATTCACATTCCACTTTCTTAGTATATGGTTTGTGTTGCCCCTAGACCTATTTTCTCCCATTGCATTCTAAAGCATTTCCCATTGTTTGCACTATCCTAAGTCTAATTGATTACCTTATTTTGGTGTCTAGTGTATATATTGTGTATAAAATTACCAGATATTTACGGTCTTGTGTCACCCAAATAAACAACATTTATTTTTGGTAACACTGAGTATTGTGTTTACTTCTGCATAAGTACTGTGTAACTATAAGTGGTGTTGCAGGAGCTTTGCATGTCTCCTAGTTCAGCCTAAGCTGCTCTGCTATAGCTACCTCTATCAGCCTAAGCTGCTAGAACACTACTACATTTCACTAATAAGGGATAACTGGACCTGGTGTGAGGTGTAAGTACCCAAGGTACCCACTACAAACCAGGCCAGCCTCCTACAAGCACCCACAAAAGTTTGGGTGTCAAGTCATGAACCCAACCTCACTGTGCATGGTTTGTGTGCAGCTGGGGGTTGGGCACCAGTGGGGGTTGGGCATAGAGCCTTGACAGCAAGACAGCACCCCAACTGTCCCATAATAAACACATCTCTAGGATAGGCACCCGTACTGCTGCAAGGGCAAGGTATAAACAGGCACAATGGATTGTCCCATAATGTATTATAACATGTCATTCAAAAGCCATCCATTCTTCAAAGATTAGATCTTTTCAAAGTAGACTCCAAACCTCATTGTAGATATGTCTGTGTTTCTTTCATCACGCTAAATCTTGGAATATGCAAGTGCTTGAAGGCAAGATGGGCTTCAGTTAATCCTCTCCCTGGAGAACTGCAATAAACTTCAGAAATTTAGATCCAAACAAGGCCTGCTCAACCACCCATCCTCTCAAGAAAGGTACATTAGTAATAGTAATTCCAGTCATTTACAATGCTTAGGAATTGTAAAAATATGGTATGAAGTACAATGTAAAAATTATCATTGCATGTGCTCTAAGATCCCAGCTTGTAGTTGGTACATAATAACATTAAGAGAAGCAAGGAGCAACTCGAGGAAGCAGGGACCTATAGGCTACACGATCACTATAGTGAATAAGCTTGCAAGTGGAACAGCAAACCTTACCGTAGTTTTAAACGGGATGAAACCTAAGCATAGTGACTACTGGGTGACTACGTGAGAGGATGTCTCAAGATGACACTCTGTGGACTATGCTGCTGGGTATGTAGGATTACCTGATTTGGGGCAAATGCCCAGAGGCAGCTCAAGATCAGTACTGGGACATCATCATTAACAAGTCCCACACCGTTGACTTGAGGAAACGGCCTCACTTTGTGAAGGCATATCACACTGTCCTACTGCTACATTTTAAGTGTACCACACCAGAGCGAGTGTACGTATTGTACAATCACATGGAAACAACACCAGTGTTACTACAAACTGTAGCACACCACTAGGTAATAACAATGCAATTGCAAATGTTTGCTTTTGTGCAAGCAAAAACCATACTCCAATATTCAGGACACCCCAAAATTTAGGTTACCCAAATTTGACCTCAAACATTTCTCCCAAAGGTTGATCTTGCCCCAAAATTCACCCTCACTGACATCATTTAGAATGGTAACACACATAAATGATTGGGATGACTCAATAGTTGAGTTCTAGATCTGAGAAAAGTTAAAGGGTTTTATTACAAAGTTCTCGAAATCAAGTGATATAGAATAAATGCCATGAAGTCTTTAATACAGGGTTACACAGAGTAATCAAAGTCAGACATTAATCTTATTCCCAAATGAGCAGCATAATCAAAACAATATCAGACAGTATCCCTAGTAAACCGGAATGTTATTTGCCCCCACCAGAATTAAGGAGTTCTTCTACACAAATCTTGAATATTAGAGTAGTAAAAAACAAATTCATCAAGAGATGACCGTAAGTAAGTAAGCTATACTCCATCTCGTGCTCCTCAACATGTTTCCTTTTTAATCAACTCTTTGCTTTCACATTTTCTTGAACATACACTCAGAAAATGTTAGCGAAAGAAGCAAGACAATTGCACAAACCATCATACAGGTGTTGGGATTAGCCTTAAGGCACTCTCAGCCAAATCATAGAACCAGTCACCCACCTTACTAAAAGCTTTTCCTATATGACTAAACCAGGCACCTACACATTCCCAAAAGTCATGCTCTTCAAAAGATTGAAGTATGAGCAAGATATTACTTATTAAATAATATAAGAATTCGTAACCCTTCTATTATCTGAAAGGTGTGTACAATACCTGTTCGCCTTGATTACTCTACAAACTCTGCCTTCATTTGCCAAAAGACTATTTATTGCTAATCTAATCTGCATAACCATAGCACTAATAGCAACCATTTCTCCATTTCCCTGTTTTAATGTTCCAGCTGTATCTACTTCAGTCTTATCCACTAAAGATGATAGATATCTAATGTTCACATCATCCATTGCCACACCTATAGAAGGAATCCTACCAATCAATACATCTAAAACTACCTTTCAAAAACTCAGTTTCACTCTTTTCAGACCAATTTCTTTATTCCATTTACATGGTAAACTCTAGGAAGCACTAAAGTGAGATAACAAAATCCAGCCCAATTATGAAGCACATTAAAATAACCCATTTTAGCACAAACATGATAAAGTCTTCTCAATTTTGACTCTCCCTTAATAAACAATTTCCACTCAGCTCATGACTTCATTCACACTCACTCACTCTCACCTACATAATCAGCCTTACCACTTTTCGAAGAACTCTGGCACACCATACATAGTTCACCCCCTAAGTTCTTGCTTCATCCTTAACCTAGGATGTTTATTCGACTATCTAAATTCTTCGTCTTTCTTTACCGGTTCCACGTTTCATATGTAGTTTCTGCAATCACCCTTACCAATCAATTATATTTAAAACCTTTTTTATCTTCTTTAATCGGTAAATCCTCCAAAGACATGTTGAAATCTGTTAAATGGGGAGAAAGAAAATAAATTATCATTCTTAAATATAGCAACATACACATTACATGACAAAGCATAAGACATTGGATGTTACACATATTGATCCTTCACCAGCAGAAGTAGGAAGAAAAGTACAAAAAAAGCATCCCTTAAAGTTGATAATATGTATGTATTTATGTGTTTATGTACCATTTTACTATAGATCTTATCATGAAATCCACTAACTAGGTTTTCTGATTTCAGGCCTATCCATTATCCCTGTTTACCTGCCAAATGTTGGATCCAGTGGGGTTTATAGCTTTGCATCCTGCAGGCCTATCATGCAGAAGCTTTAGGGGGTCTTTTGCGAAATCAGTTTTTTGCCCCACTTGGAGAGTGTTAGAAGCCAGTTGAGTAGCAGGGTGGGGTATTCGTCCTCATCTGGTGCATGGCTGCTGTAATGTCTGGATACAGTATATAAGTGTGCCTTCGGGGATTACGCCTGCACAGGCCAAGCCACCTTCTCTGTTTCCTAATGCATATACAAATCTAGGGATGGAAACTGTAGCATGCCACTGTGGACCCCACTGTTTCACTTCACTTCATGTTGATTGGAACTATTTTTACATAACCCAAGGGCTTCTGGCAGTGATGTTCTTGGTTCAACAATGAACCAATTAGAATTTACACAACTAAAAATAATATTTTGTAAAAGAAAAGCCCACACTTTCATGCTGGCATGGGGTGATCTGGCAGTGCACTGTGACATCAGCATTCTTCATACCACATGCAAATTTAGAGGCTGAAATAGGTCACATACCTGCAACAAAAGCTCTACAGTGCAGAGGCAAAGTGGAGGCTGAACCTCATCACATTCCAGAATGTGCATTCTTCATTCAGACCTAGAAGCAGAGGCATATGTTTAACCAGAAGGCAGCTACTCAGCATCTCACTCACCATTTATTGTGTGTACAACTAAACTATTATAATTATCAGGATATTTTGTCACACAAACCAGTGATGGTACTAAAATACACACCCCAGTTTCCTAAGCACAGTCTGAGTTGATAGGCGCAGAACCCACAAATGTTGTCATGCTGTGTTAGCTGAGCACACATCAGACTAATTATGATTATAAGAGAGGGGCATACACACATGCCCTTATGAGAGCATAACTGGGCCAGTGGGGTTTGTGAGGGACTATGTTTGTGCTTTAGATACAGCTGAACTCGGGACTATGATGGCTGTACTGCTGGCATTTGATGGCTTTTTCCGAGGTCTACCGAGTGTGCACCTCTGGCATACTATGGCAACATCTCGGTTAATATATGGGATTTATGTTAAATCGAGTTGTATCTGCGTTAGCAGTGTTTGATATTTAGTTAACTGCTTTTATTGTAGGTATTTCTGAAGTTCTGTTAAGTTGCTTCCCATAATATCAACAGGTGCAAATGCCAGATGACAAATTTCTGTGATGTTAACAGGGTCAAAGGTAATGTGTGGTTACTTCCTGTGATGTTGTGAGGGTAGTGTTCAAACTCTGATACCACTTCCACTACACCTGGAATTTTGGTAAATCGATGTTCATGCTGTCAGTCCTGCAAAGCCTGCAGACTCTTCTCTCCATTAGCGGTTTAACAATCCAAAACTGGTGGCATATGAATCTCGAGGCAGATCATATTGATTCATAGGTCTAAATGCCTGCCAGTTAAAGATTATCACAATGACTAACTCACTTCATATCACAGTGACAGCAAAAAAGCAGTTCCTTTCTCTTCATGCATTAGTTTTTTCGAAAAGCAAACACACACTATGAAATGGACACCATTAAGGTCCGTTGTTGAATTTATAGACTATTTGAAATCCTTTTATAAGAGGTGCTAAGTGGGAACATTGGCAGCTAAGAAAGCATCCTTATAGCTCTTTCCTAATCAACTGGACAGCAAGATTGTTCACAGAGTTTAGACTTTATCTATCAATCCTTGGCCTCTCTACAGTGACTGCTTCAACACAGGTGAGAATTTGATGGGGAAGAATATGGGGATTTTGTGGCAGAGTAAGTGGTGAAATTTGAGTTTCACACGAGACTCTTTCGTACTGCAGAGTGCCTGATAGCAACATGTTGGTGCTTTAGAAATCATCCAATAAAGTAAATGCATTCCAATGAAAGTTTCTAAAATGCAGCACAAAGGCAGACAGCCCTGATTCACAAACAAGACTTCTTTATTCGTTTGTTCAGACTGCACCACATATGATTCCCCTGTCTAAAATGCAATATCCAGCTCCACCATCTTCAATGGCCAAGCCAAAATATGTGGAGCCGATTCATATATGTGATATTGACAGCAGTTATGATCAAGCATGACGTCTTAACAATATGCAGGCCTGGCTATTCCTCTACTATGACACGTTTTCATTCAGCTCCAGGGCAGATAAGGGGCTGCCACGAAACAACCTTGGAAGTTCCCCCCTCCATTCTTGCTGCTGTCTCCTGCAGTGTGGAGCTCTTATGAATAGTTTTTCCTGGGCTGATTGTGTTTCCCAGTTCAACCGTGGCTGTCTTAAGTATTTCTCACAATTAGCTACATTTATTTTTTGCCCATTTCAAAAATGTAATGTAAGTAGTGTGGTGCAACACTCATACACCTCCTAAGTGCTGAAGCACTCAGGTTTGCTCCAGTGGCGTAACAAAACATGAGAGGGCCCCCCCTGCAAAGTTCATGGAGCTATCCACCCTCTGAACTCAGACGCTCTCAGGCCAGGGTACTATGCTGACGGGCCCTCTGGAGCTCGGGGGACACAGCAGGGGCAGCGGGGGGCTTTTGTTACACCACTGGTTTGCTCCCTTGCTCTGTTCACATTTAACTCCACCCGCATGATGCGGAAACGCGTGCATACATAATGTGGGTTCCCTCAGGGCAGGACTTTCCTAGTGGAGTACACATAGCACTGACTGCTTAGGAACACATCAAACTCACACCACACCCCTTAGTTGGACTGTGTCTCTTCCAGTGCATTCTGTCACCACCTCACTTTGATGCATTTTCACAAATCAAGTCATTTGATCTGGTGCACATTTCATTCATGGTAGGAAAACGCTTGTACAATTGGTTAATAGAATAATTCGGTGTGTGTCATGAAAGTGATGGCAGAGATCAGCACGCTATGGGGACCTGTCCTGCTGTGTGTTTAGGTACTTTCAAGCAAAAGTGTTTCAAAATGCACAGTTGTATTTACTTTAGTCCAGTGTAAAACCTATTCCAGTCTCAAGGCATACATGGAACATTAAATACATAAACCATTACGGTCAAGAGCAACACCCGGTCCGTAAGCATGTGTATGGGTATATGCACACATACAGTGTGTGGAGTGTTTAAGAATCAGGATTTCATACTGGAAGGGACTTCTTCCAGTACAACTCTTATGCCAGACTGCATGCAGATACCTCTTCACCATGGTGTAAAGATGTGCGTGTCACCAGGCAGCCTGTGTGCTCGCTAGGGATACTGAGCAGCAACAGGTGATTTTTATAAATATGGCTCTGTGTTGTTTTCTCCCCTTGTGCATCTTTGGTTGATGTGATACACTTCAGTAAAAATACATCTGACCCTAAATACTCTATAGTTGGGGGTTCTGACTTTTATCAGAGTTCCTTAATGGGTGCTGCCCTTATTTTTAGTATCGTAGTAAGTAAGTCACCAAGTTAGTATTGAGGCTGTGGCCATGCATACGAAGGAAGCTCTACTTCTCTTGCAGCTCAAGACATGCCCTGTAAGCTGAACACACCACAGAATGATTTCTGAGGCATTCTCAAGGTGTGCAGGGTGTATACCTAACTGTTCATGAGCTTACACCCCTCAAATAAAAATGCCTTCAAATATCAGCTAAACCCCATCTTTCTACACATCCTGTAACCTTTGAAGTTGTATTCCACGGCAACACTGAACCAGATATTTCCCATTCCGATACAACTTTGTCCCAGTCTTCAAACACTGCATGTAACTGTTTCTTGCGTCCCCCTAATTGTTTTACTTATTTTTTTTAAACAATTCTAGGACATAATAAGGTCTAGAAAATTGGAACTCTATGTAACCATCTTACTCTCTAGGAGAAAACAGTCGGCCAACTCCCAAAAGCATTAATGAGAGTGGGAAGTAATTACTACTATAGGAATGTTATTTTATGTACTCTTACATGCTTTTGTGAACTGATCCCCAAAACATCCCTCTCTCTATTTATACAAGTGTAAATGGGACACAGTCCTTTCTCTATTTTACTAGTAATTACATAAGAATACTCTGTGAATATTCCTATGTGTTCCCATTTTAAATGTTTTGGGGCAAATATTCAAAAGTATTTAAGAGTATGTAAGAGAGTACTATAGGAGTACTACTTCACTTCCTCTACAGGGTCTTTGTGAATAGGTCCTACTATTTTCATCTACTGGAGCATTTTAATCCTTCACAGCAATCAATGCTCAACGAACTCAATGGATCTTTGCAACCAACATAACGGTGAGGTAGGACGAAACAACAAATTTCAATATAATCCAATTAATTTACACAGTATGACCCATGTGGCCATACAAGGAAAACTCCAGTCAGCAATAAAGTTAAGGTGTTTTATTACAAACATAAACTCAAAGTCATGTAGGCATTTCTCAAAATAAACGTTTTTTATATATATCTAAATTGGTTTGTAAAGAGTAGGTTATGCAAATACAAGTTATACACTGTGTTAAGTGAGGCATTACAGACAGGTACATGCTTTTTGTAAATTAAAGCATACATTGCATACAGTACACACAGGTAACATTGTCAAGTTCAGTTTCGTGTATGTTTGTAGTTGGCCCTGGCCGTGTCTTGTAGCCCTCCATACATTCTTACAGCACCAATAATAACTGGTGTATAAAATATATTGAACTGTGGTATGTGGTCGTGGATCCTTGTAGAGTGTCTATCAAGGGATGGTCAGATGTAAGGTTTGTGGACGGAGGGGGGGATGGAGGGAAGCAGCTCAGTAGCTGTTCCCTCCCATGGGCCCCAATTTGATGGCAGCAATGTTCTGTTATTGCATTGCAATATTCTCTATAAGACTGTCGTGTGAGGTGGTAGCTCTGGCTACAGGTGTGTTCTTGGTGCTCCTGGCCTGCGTAACTTTGTATATGAGGGGGTGATGTAGACTCTTCTAGCATGGTCTGGAGTTGGATTGTGTTTCCACCCTCTGCAGGTATCTGTGCTTTTCTGGGGTTCTGCCCGGTGGTGAGCCCCCTTATCCTGGCATTTAATAAAGCCTGTTCTGAAAGTATCCCGGTGCACAGATGCGATAGCCGCTGACTGACCGACGGGGCAGTAGCACAGCACATTACCAGTCTATGCTTCGCTAGGACTAATGCTAAGTCAATGAGTTTGTTGGCAGGTTTACATTCTGCTGTGCCAGAGGTGACCCCCAGTGTGTAGTGTAGTCCCTCCCTATGAAGCTGGAATCCCACAACTTCGGTGAAGAACCTGATTATGTCCTCCCAGTAGAGGATGAGTTGCACGCAAGTCCAGACCATATGTATGAAGTTCACTTCATGCGCCTGGCATCAACGGCATGTGTCTGCAGCCCCCGGATATATCTGCGCCAATTGCTCTGGGGTGAGTTAGGTGTGGTGTAGATAGTTAAAATATGTGTCTTTCAACCTGGCATTTGTAGAAATGATATTCGGTACTGTTAAGCTCTTTGTTCATTGTTTGTCCGTTAGTGTTGTGTTGAGAGCTGCATCCCAGTAAGATCTAAGTGTATAAAGGGGTTGCTCTCTATCCGCAAATAAGGGAACTGTAAATGTTAATAATGGCTTTTCGAGCTTCCGCCTGGGTCAACAGCACCTGGAGAAAACCCATTATCTCTGGGTCGTCACGCATTTGGTGCCAAAACTGATTTAAATAAAGTGTGAGTGTAGCATAAGTTAAAAAGGATCCTGGCAGTGTGCCGTAATCGTCTGCCAGACTCTCAAATGTACTCAATATCTGATCTATAAAGAGGCCACCCCATTCAGTGAGGCCTGCCTCTGTCCAGAAGACTAAAGGCCTCATTTCGGCCCTGGCGGGCGGCAGTACACTGGCGGTAACACCGCCAACAGGCTGGTGGTGTACCGGCAGTGTATTATGACCATGGCGCATTAGCCACGCCCATACGGCTGGCCCCTCCACTTGACCGCCAGGCGGTCATAATCCCCAACCGCCAGCCTGTCCATGGCAGTAAACACCGCCATGGAAAGGCTGGCAGTAAGGGGTACTCGGGGTGCCCCTGTCGGCCCCTGCACTGCCCATGCACTTAGCATGGGCAGTGCAGGGGCCCCCAGGCACAGCCCCATCGCGCATTTCACGCGACAGGTGCTGCTGCACCCGCTGCACATCAACATTGCCGCTGGCTCTATTATGAGCCGGCTGCAATGTGACTTTTCTGCTGGGCCAGCGGACGGAAAGGCTGTTTCTGTCCGCTGGCCCAGCGGAAAAGTCATAATAGGGAGCCACATATACCACCAGCACTGGCGGTATAGTGGCGCCCGCGGCTTCGGTGGTCTTTTAGTAAGACCGCCAAAGTCGTACTGAGGGCCTAAGTCCGGGCGCGATTGTAGTTCCGAGCAACCTAGCATTGCCCAGAGGGATAGGCCTGAGCATTTGGGGGACAGGAGTGTTCTGTGTGTGTGTATGTAGTCCAGCACTTCTTGGCAACCTGCATTAAGGCAATGTTGTCCTTTGTGGGAATCTCTACACTTGTGCTTAAGAACCCTCGCAGTACTTGTGCAGGGGAGGCCACCCCGGCCAACTCCCCAGTTCATTCCAATTGTGGCCAGCCAGCCATCGCATAGCCCACTGGAACTGGCCAGCCACATAGTAGTATTCATTGTTCGGGCGCCCATCCCCCTCACCGCAGCAGGGCATGTAACAGACACTATGCTGCACATTGTAACTGGGACGTTGCGGGGTGCATTTGACTCCGCGATTGGTTCCCTATCCATACTCTGATAATCTATTCCGGGAGATTTATATGAAGTTTACCTTGATGCAATTATATTTGGATGGAATATAAGATATAAGGTTATTCATCGAGCTTTTGGATATTTCTCTACCTAACTAAGCAATTTTAACTAAGCCCTGATGAAGTCCTTAAGAGAATAACTTCTCATAGGATGAAACACGCGTTGGCTGTACTTTGCTGTACTTATGGAGGATATTTGAACATTGTGAATAAAACTGGACTCTGAGATGAACATGAGTCTGTGATCAATTGACTAAGAAGATTGGATACATTAATAACTCTTAATAAGAAATCATGAGTGCTCTGACATCTGTTCTTTTTCATGTAATTTGGAGAGAGCCACCCGTCATCTCTCCTTGCCTCATATCAGCGCAGTCAATAGGGAGAGCATATCAATGAACAGACTCTGGGGCAGTAGGGCAGGGGTGGCAGAAAGAGGTAAAGTAGCCTGGGGAGAGCCAACATCTTGAAGATGGCGATATTACCTACATGGGAGAGGGGTAAGAAAGTGCGGAATGGAATGGACGACTGCACACCCCAAGGGCCCTGCCTATATTCCCATCTATCAGATCTGTTAGAAAAGGGGTCTTTGGTTGGCAATCAGGTTACCCCCTGTCCAAGCAAGGACGCTCACTCTAGTCAGGGTAAGTCACACACAATCCAAATGATCCTGTGCCCACCCTCTGGTAGTTTGGCACTGAGCAGTCAGGCTTAAATTAGAAGGCAATGTGTAAAGTATTTGTGCAATAAATCATACAACAACACCATATAGCACCACAAAAATACACCACACTGTTTTAAAAAATACATAATATTTATCTGGATAAATGCAGGTCAAAACGATTAAAATGCAATAAGTATATGTTCAGATATCACTGTAAAAGTGATAAAGGGGGTCATTCCGACCCTGGCGGTAAAAACCGCCAGGGTCGGGGTCCGCGGGAGCACCGCCAACAGGCTGGCGGTGCTCCTTTGGGCATTCTGACCGCGGCGGTACAGCCGCAGCCAGAAACGGAAAGTCGGCGGTGTACCACCGACTTTCCGCTGCCCATGGGGATTCCGACCCCCATACCGCCATCCTGTTCCTGACGGTTTCGGCCGCCAGGAACAGGATGGCGGTATGGGGCGTCGTGGGGCCCCTGGGGGCCCCTGCAGTGCCCATGCCAATGGCATGGGCACTGCAGGGGCCCCCGTAAGAGGGCCCCACTTTGAATTTCAGTGTCTGCTTAGCAGACACTGAAATTCGCGACGGGTCATACTGCACCCGTCGCACCCCTTCCACTCCGCCGGCTCCATTCGGAGCCGGCTTCATCGTGGAAGGGTGTTTCCCACTGGGCTGGCGGGCGGCCTTTTGGCGGTCGCCCGCCAGCCCAGTGGGAAACCCAGAATGACCGCTGCGGTCTTTTGACCGCGGTACGGTCTTCTGGCGGTTCCCGCTTGGCGGGCGGCGGGAAGGCTGGAATGACCCCCAAAGTGTCTTAAGTCTTTTAAAAGCAGACAAAGGGGGTTATTACAACTTTGGAGGAGGTGTTAATCCGTCCCAAAAGTGATGGTAAAGTGACGGATATACCACCAGCCGTATTACGAGTTCCATAAATATAATGGACTCGTAATATGGCTGGTGGTATATCCGTCACTTTACCGTCACTTTTGGGACGGATTAACATCTCCTCCAAAGTTGTAATAACCTCAAAGTCTCTTTCAAGCACAAAGTACCAGGTTTGGGTGCAACATCTCCACAAAGAACTGTAGAGGAGGAGATGCTTGGAAACAAAGGGGTGTGCGTTGATTTCTCGGGCTGCACACAGCAATGTCTCGCTTAGTTTTCACACAGGGACAGCTGTGCATTGAATTCTGGCGCTCGGTCGTGGATCCTCTTCGGGTTGCAGGGTTTTCGGACGCCCCAGGGCCAATGCGTGGATTTCCTGCGCTGGCAGGACGAAGTCACAGGAGCTGCGTCGATTCGGTGGGTGTTGCGTCAAATTTTCTACTGCACGGCAGGCGCTGTGTCGATTCCTCTCTGGACGTCAGGCTGCGTCGTTCCGGTTCGGCTGTGTGTCGTTCCTGTGGGCGGTGCATCAAATTTGCAGTCGCTACGCTGGCACTGCATCGATCTTCTCATTGCGAAGTCGGGCTGCGTCGATCTGGTTCAGCATGTGGTGAAATTTTCACCGGGGTGCAGGCTGTGCATCATTTCTGGCAGGCTGTGTGTCAAATTTTGCCGCACAAGGAGTCCTTCTTGTAGAGATGAAGTCTTTTTGGTCCTGAGACTTCAGAGAATAGTAGGCAAGCTCTATTCAAGCCCTTGGAGAGCACTTCTTCACCACAGCCAGAGAGCAGCAAGGCAGCAGTGCAACAGGAAGGCAGCAGTCCTTCACAGAGAGCAGACAGGTGAGTCCTTTGGGCAGCCAGGCAGTTCTTCTTGGCAGGATACAGGTTCGGGTTCAGTTTTCTTCTCCAGGAAGTGTCTGAGTTGGTAGGGGCAGAGGCCCTGTTTAACTACCCAAATGTGCCCTTGAAGTGGGGGAGACTTCAAAGAGTGGCGTAGAAGTGCACAAGGTCGCCTTTCAGTTCAATCTTCTCTGCCAGGGTCCCAGTAGGGGTGTGGCAGTCCTTTGTGTGAGGGCAGGCTACTGTCCTTTGGAATGCAGGTGCCAGGTCCTCCACCCTCTTAGCCCAGGAAGACACATTCAAACAGGCCGAATTAATGAACTGCTGGGTTTTGAGTAGTTGGCCTGTATCATCGCGAATAGTGGTGATTGGGACTGTGGGGCAGTCTGAACGTATGAGCCAGGCTAAGAGCTTACCTGCCTTAGCACGCTCCATGTTTTTTATCTGGTATTCTCTGTAGTCTGATTTGACTGGCCGGTCTAATGTTATCCTGTAGTCACGTTATTCATACCGGTGGGGCGGCCATTGCCCAGTCTTCTGAAAGCTTCTGCTCATACTGCCGTATGTCAGTTTCTAATGTCTGTAGCTCCCGGAACAACACCAGCTTGGTGCCATATAGGCCCTCATTCTAAGTCTGGCGGGCTGCCTCCGCCGCCCGCCAGACTTCCCCCCTCCAAAGTACCGCTCCTTCCAAGTTTTCCCCTGGACTGGCGGGCGGCCGCCAAAAGGCCGCCCGCCAGCCCAGGGGAAAACGACCTTCCCACCATGAAGCCGGCTCGTAATCGAGCCGGTGGTGTGGGAAGGTGCGACGGGTGCTACTGCACCCGTCGCGTATTTCACTGTCTGCTATGCAGACAGTGAAATACTAGCGGGGCCCTCTTACGGGGGCCCCTGCAGTGCCCATGCCATTGGCATGGGCACTGCAGGGGCCCCCAGGGGCCCCACGACAATCCTTACCGCCATCCTGTTCCTGGCGGGCGAGCCGCCAGGAACAGGATGGCGGTAAGGATTGTCAGAATCCCCTCGGCGGCGCAGCGAGCTGCGCCGCCTTGGAGGATTCTTCGGGGCAGTGGAAAACCGGCGGGAGACCGCCGGTTTTCCCTTTCTGACCGCGGCCAAAGCGCCGCGGTCAGAATGCCCAAGGGAGCACCGCCGGCCTGTCGGCGGTGCTCCCGCCCCCGTTGGCCCTGGCGGTTCTCTACCGCCAGGGTCATAATGCGGCCCATAGTGTCCTAATTGCATGGCCACTGAGGACGGTTTTGAATACGTCCCATTCTGTCATTGTTAGAGGCTGTGCCTTCGTTGATCTCAAAGTATATAGTGATGTGGCCTAGCATGGTGTCACAGAATGCCTGCCCTTGCAGGGCTGGCACAGGGAGTCTCCATGCGGGTATACTCGGACATTCACAGCCCATATTGGCCAGAGTTGCAAAAGGCAGTGGTCGAATAAGGTGCCCCCAAGATATTCAGCGCTACCGACCCTTGAGAGCTCCTCAGGGCTGCAGTAAAACAGGTCTATTCTAGTGCATAGTTCAAGTAATCCGTAATGGAAGGAGTATACTCTAGTAGTGGCATGTAGAATACGCCAAGCATCTGAGACCTGTCTGTGGGATGCTCATTGCTTCATGTGTTGCTAAGGGCTGTGGAATGGACACCTGGTACTGGTGAGTGCGAGCGGTCCAAGTCCAGGACACAGTTGAAATCCCCTCCACAATAAAATAGTGCTAGTATATTACGTATGAGTGCTGGTGTGAGTGACTGCAGAAATATGGCCTGATTGGAGTTTGGGGTGTATAAGGAGACTATTGCTACTAGAGAGCCATCTAGGTTCTCTTCCAGTACCACATACCTCCCTTCTGGGGCAATCTTTGAGTGCAGCACTTCTAGTGGCATTCCTGGTGCCACCCATACAGGAACCCCTCTAGCGTATCTGGAGTAAGTAGCCCCCACCAGTGTGCCTCACCAGCGCCTGTGCATATTTTCGAGGTCTGGTGCAGTAAAGTGGGTCTCTTGGAGCAGTGCCATCTGTATTTTGCATCTGCGCAAGTATTGATGCACCTGGTATTGTTTAACAGACACTGCGAGTCCCCTAATGTTCAGGACAGGAACAATTATTGTGTCATTTGGACTTTTGCATATTGGGACTGTGACTGGTGGTAGCAACAATTTCATGTCCTCTCCGCCCCACAACCGCCTGGTTGTCCCATAACCACCTCCTTTGCCACCCTGTCAACCACATACCTGTGCATGTACATAAAATCAAAGTATTTTTTGTTGTAAGAACAAGTCCCCTGTAAAACCCTGGGAACACCAATAAACACCCCCTCCCAGTCTGGTGCGCCAATGAGCGTCCGGCCATTTGCACTATAATGCAATTAATTAACAACGTTATAAACAAGTCGCCTTCAGCTTCACTGTTTGTGTTAGGGAGGAGGGGCATTGTAGCACTGAAACCACCCAATTACATATGATCCAAGGACCCCAGCCTGTGTGGTATTATTACAACTCCCACCCCCACTAGTGTACATAATTTGCCAGAGAACATTGCTCAGCACCATGCCACCCCATGATATGCAGGCAATTATATGACTTCTTTGGCCATTTGGGGAGTCACCTGGGGGCCCCCACACAGTAGTCCACCCACCAGGGCCAGGGCAGTGTTGGGCGGGTCATCCTCCAACCGCCCAGTATCTGAGGATGGTTGGGAAGGTGTTGTCACATGCTGATTCACTTCCGTAACCACCAGTACCCTCTCCTTGACTGTCTGTTCTTTCATGGGGCCAACCTGTGGGCGCCTGCGGCATGGCTTGCGATGCCTCTGTACCCTTCATCCTGCAGGTCATTCCTGGCACTCTGAAAGTGTTGTAGTTATGCCTCTGTGCTCCATTCAAGCCCATGCCTCTTTTGGGGCGGTGCAAAAGGTGGTGTTGTTGCCATGCATGATTCGGAGGGTGGCAGAGAACTGCAATGCATATTTGATGTTGTGGTCTTTAAGGTTTTTTTTCACTGTCAGAAAGAAAGACCTTTTGCACTGTACCTCAGGGGGGTAGTCGGGATAAATATTAACTTGGGAGGCCTCCATCATCCACGGGCCCCTTGCTCAGGTAACCTGCAGGATGTGATCCCTGTCTCTATAGTTGAAGAGGCAGGCTACCACTATCAAGGACGGCCTGCCCTGCATCCTGTGTGTGTGTTCCACAAAGAAAAGTGATGAGTGCTGGCCCTGAAGGATTGTCAATGAGAACCATGCCTCAAGATACAGTTCCATAGTGGGTCCCTCTACGAGCTCAGAAAAGCCCACAATGCGCACGGTTTTGCAGCAGGATCAGCCCTCTTAATCGCCTGCATGCTGTTGGAGGTATGCCACCTCTTTTTGTAGGTCCTTAATGTGTGCAGTTGCGTCTGAAACCAACGTTCTGAAGAAAAGCTAGGTCGGATTCTGTGGATTCGACTTGATCTTTCAGTTTCTTATGATCTTCCCTCATTAGGCCCATATCGATCCTCAGTGCATCAATCTTGGGTTCCAGCATGGTTTTAATGTCTAACACAGCGGTTAGTATCTCATCAAACTTGCCGAGTGTGCCGCCAGGGTTTTGCCCGGGGTGCGTGGTTGTTCTCCCTCCACTCCACTCCCCAGTGGGCCAGCCACTCCCGCTATTGATCGATCCTGTTTTGTGCGGCCCATTGAGACAAGGGCCTTGCATCAGCCAGGGATGTTGTGTGGTGTCTGGGAAAGTCTTTTGTGCACCTGGCACCATGGTGCACAGTAGTTAGATCACTGTGGCTCCAAGTGTTAAGAGGGAAGCACCTCAATGTCCCAGTTCTCGCTGGGTGGTGCATGGCTAGCTAGGCCCTCCCTGCAGCTCACCATGTTGTCGACAATGTTATTGTGGGAGCCCAAGAGAGGAAAGCAACATACGATGATGGTAGTTCAGGTGACTCAAGCGTTGCTGCCAACCTACCAGCTAAAGGAGGAATGTGGAGTTCTTTGCCCCAGTGGTACCATTTGGGGAGGCAATCCTCCCAATGGTTCTCGATGGGGGGGGGTTAATGGCTGCGCCCCAGTCATTCCCTCATCTAATAGTCTCTCAGCAGATGGCCGATCGGGCAGATTGCGGCAAGTATGCGGCCACTCACCCTATAGTTAGTTATTTACTCCGGGGGGGCCCCGGAGCACCACCGCAGAGTTTTTATTGCACTCCTTACCCCGGTATATTTCTGCGGTGGTGGTTCCCGCTGTCTCCACTTACGGCCTCCTCAGGGACGTGGTAGGCCACAATGTGTCTTCTCTCCTTCTGGCACCTTCATGCAGACGTGCTCACTTTAAGAGTGTCAGTGGGGTCGGTCCTTTTTCAGGCTGCATCTTCTGTCCTCCTGAGGGGATTGAATTGTTGTAGTTCAAGGGTGGGGGTTGGGCCCCCCGGATCTTCAGTCTCTGCAGGCCAAACCCTACGGCCCACTCCTCTATGCTGGCCGCTTCAGGCGGTACTGCTCAGCTGGGTGTTCCCCACCAGTGCAACCCAACATGGCTGTCAACATGGCGGTCCCGCGCTGCAGTCTTGGTGGTCGAGGTTGTTTATGCAACTATTTGTACAACTGTTGGAGCTTCGGTATGGAGGCAGGATACATAATTGTGGGCTTGGGTTCATGGAGCTCCTCACTATGTGACTTGTGAGGTCATCATCTTGACCACGCCACCATGCTCAAGATCAAGTTATAAAGATACAGTATCACCAAAGGTTGACCAAGTCAACAAAACAAGATTAGGCAACCCAACATTAGGAGAACTAGACACTCTACAAAGATCCTACAAAACATCTATAAAAAAAATGGATGTACAGAAAATAAGAGCTTCTCTAATAAGCATTAAGGCAATATAATTCATCTAAGTACAGATAACATTGTGGTGTGCAGGACACTTGCGGTCAAAACATAAAAAGCATAAAAAGTACAAAAAAAATTGGGAAAAGGGAAATCTTTGACATCAGATCACTAACTAGAATGTGCAAAAGGTAACTGTAAAGGGAAAGTGTCAACATATCAGAAGCTCGGTCAAGAATATTCTTCTTGGGGTAAGGGAAAAGTCTCAGCGGGACATTTAAAAGGAACAAGGGTAGAGAGGGCAGCACATCTCAGAGTCCAAAGGGGATCAGCATCCGAAGATAGGGAAGAGGAATCTGCTGCTTCCTGCTGCTTTTCTTTAGGGAATCTCTTCTCTGACGAGATTACAGCTGGGGAACGGTATATTAAAGTTCAGCTAATCAGCTAGTCAGTTCCCTTGACATTGAAGAGGTAACAGCCAATAAAAATCAATCATGCTACTCCAACTACGTGCTTTCCCCAGGTTTATCATGAGAATGGCCTCCACCAGCGTTCTTCCATGCGGGATGGCAACAATTGTGTATACTGTCAGTCCAAAGTCCTAAATGTTCCCTCTCCAGAAACATATTCTTCCAACAATCTATGTGTAGGACAACAGACATCTATAATCAAACTAGCCATCTCATGGGAACGGAGCCTGAAAGGAAGCTTCGCCTTAGAAAGATGACTTAACATTTTTTGCACTGTCACAAATACAGTGCCTAGCAGACCTCACTTAGGCTGATGCAAATGAACGTAATACAGCCTTCGGTATTATGACTTAGCAGACCGCTAGCATTTTAGTGGTGGTTGCACTGCCACGAAAATGCTGGTGGTCATGCACCCGGTGACAGAAATCTCCAATCCTGTCGCCAGCAGACACCCCCCACACACCTACATTCATGCACCCCCACTCACCCACGCATTTGCTTACAGACACCCCCCACACACTTGCACCCAAACACGCACTCAGATACACCCATTCACTCGCACGCACCCACACGAACACAGACACCCCATCCCCCCTCCACATGCATACACGCACTCACAAACGCACACACAGACACCCACTTACTACCCGCATTCATACACACATGCAGATACCAAACACATACACACAACACACCCTATCCTCCCACTCCCCCCTTCGGACGATCAACTTAACTGCTTTGGCAAAGTGGCTGATGGGAGGGGATGGGTCCCGGCGCTTTCCACTGCCAGCACCACACCGCTATGCAGGAAACTGCCACGCCATATTACAGATCATAATACAGCGGGCGGCGTCCTGTTGGCGTGGCGGTGCCGGCAGTCGAAACCGCCTCTATTACAACTGCAGCCAGGCTGATGGTGTCGGATTTCCACCTGAAATCAAGCGGAAATTGGCATAATGTTGTGATATGCTGTTCTTCAGACCTCCAGCACTGGTGGTCTTTTTGCACCAGCAGCTTCGGCGGTCTTTCAAAAAGACCACAGAAGTCGTAATGAGCACCCTAGACAAGGGTGAATGCACACTAACACAACTTCTCAGTTCATCACTTTACAAGCAAACTATTTGTGCTGCGATTAACATCATGTATAAACCGTCATGGACAGATGATCACTGTAACATGAGGGGCAATGCTAAAATTTCAGCTACATCACATCTATAAACATACTCATAGTATGAGCTTGTGATACTGAGTACACTTTATTTTATAATCAGTATGCAGCATTTTCCAGTTCTCATACAAGCTCTCTTGTAAGGTTTTGGTTCAGAACATAATAGAATGCTCTTCTCATTGTCCCTATAAGTGCTCTGAAGGCAACAGGATCTCAAGACTAATCAGAGGTGCTCCAGGCATTTTCACATTTTCTGCAATGTTTTTCTTAATTTAAAAATGTGAAATACATCTGGTCGAACTCTAAGAATCTGTAAGCATCTTCTGATTTTATCCAGACCAGTTTTTCAAAATCAGACCAATCTCCCTGCTTCACCTTTGCCTCTTTACCACAGGTATACATGGTTAAGTTCATTCACAACCCACACACATGCATGCACACAAGCACACAATCATGAACACACATGCACGTCACAATATGCACCACTTTCAAAATTGTTAATATTGATTAGCACTAACACAGACTATTCTACTATCATGGAAAAAGTCTATATTGGTTCTGTTGTAAATAACATCAAATTATTTGATGACAGGCTTTTGGACACGACAGCATGGATCCTAGTGATGGATATACCACTGAAAATGTACACCAGACGTTCATAAAAACATTGCAGGGAGATTCGCTTGAATCACTCATTGAAAACATGATGGAGAACCTTCAACTTGTCATGCTGCAATCAAACGCTTTGAAAGTTGCTTCCAGAGAGTGGCAAACGGACGGGCTCTATGCCTTTTGCTACCGAGTGATGTTTGAATCTGGATACTTGACTCTCTTTGGCAAGGAGCTCAGTTCCCAAGGCGATATGAATGCTGCAAAGCAGGAAGCACAGAGGGCACTTATCCTCAACACTCTTGAAAATTTCAAAGAATTTGATAAAATATTCCCAGCACTCGTTGCCGGTCTCCCAATCCATTTTTTTAAGGCGGCCTACCGAGCTCGAGAAAAGCTGGCAGAAGGCCTTCTCCATGAGCACCTGAAAAACAGGGGGAACATGTCAGATCTGATATCACTCCGAATGTTCTTGAACGACACTCTCTCCACATTTGATGATATGGGAAAAGCAAAAACGCATCTGTCATTACTGTGGGCTTCTCAAGCTAACACGCTGCCCGCCACTTTCTGGAGTATTCTCTACACTATAAGGTAAGCAATTAACTTTTAAATGAGACAAAAGATATGGCAAATGTTAGCAACGTTTGCATGGCTCTCTGCTCTTATTTTCCAAGCATGTGGCCTTTTGTTCAGAGTCAATGCATGTGACCATTACCAGTAAAAAGCCAATTTATAAAAATAACAAACGCATTGGTTGCTCCTGTACCATTCAATTTTTCAAAGAAACTTTATTTTTTTTTTAAATTCTATTATTCAAGGGTACACCAGAGTTGAGTTAGGTAAGAAGTAACATCGATTTAGGTATGAGTCATATATTATTATTATTGACATACTAAAGCCTGCTCAGTTAACAATATGTCTCTTGTTGATGTTTTCCGTTACTGCAGTACTATCTAGTACTCAATTAATCTTTGAAATACTATGATCTAGAATTGATGATTAGCTTGAAATTTGCGGAAAGGAAAAATTGGGGAGGAAGGGAAGAGCAAAGTGTCCCCTGGTTTCTAGATTCCTATCTGAGGTTAGGGTTGGTAGCCAGCATAGCAGCCCCTTGTTCAAGGAATCAAGCAGTTGGGGGGAGTCAGGCCTATGTGCTGGGTGTCTTCAAAGATGTATAAAGACGGGGTACTTAAGACAGTAGTGGGTGAAATGTTGCGAATTGCACAGTAGGGGGCTCTATTGGGGCATAGTGGTTTCAGTTAAATTTTCTTTAAGGATTTTAAAAGTATGTCCCATGACCCAGCCATTGAATGTAGAGAAAGGCCTCCTCTCTGTGCAACACCTTGCTGTCACCCTTAACCCTGTGAAGTAAGGTGTGTTTCTATGCCATAAAGGAGAGAGGTGTTTTGCCTTCCAGTAAATGGGGATTGCATGTGTTACAATGAGGAGCTGTTAGAAGTTGGGTTTCTGATTGACAGAGGTATGCCCCCGATCAAGTAGGAATCACAAACCCAGTCAGAATAAGTCACAAAACACACCCTAAATTAACCTGTGCTCAGCCTCTAGTAGCTTGGCACAGGGCATTCAGGCTTATCTTAAGAGGCAATGTGTAAAGTAATTGTTGCAAATCTTCAAACACAGTGAAAATACCAATCAAAAATATACAACACCTGGTTATAATTTTTATTTTTTATTTAATACATAAACAAAAGCAAAAAAACAAAAATCCAATAATTAAAACTTGAGTTATGAATTTTAAAGATTAAACTCTAAAATAGAGCTTAGGAGCAAAAAGCACCAACCGGAGATATCTGGTCGCTCTGGACAAAGGTAAAGTCAAAAGTTCAGGCTGATTGCAATGTGGGGCAGACTGGCTATACGGACCTGTTGGGCCTGCTGAACCAAAGTACCTTAAAATCATAGTGCAGGGCATTGCATTGGTTCTGAACCACTCTGTCGAGGAGATGCACCAGTTCTCCTCATGCAGTCGCGGAAATACAGCAAAGTTCCCCATGCAGTAGTGGTGATGCATCGGAGCCGAGATACAATAGAGTTCAGGTGCAGGTGGTGATTGTGTCAATGTCAAGGCGATGCCCTGATTCTGATGAGCGTAGTGGCTATGATGTGGAATTTGGTGGTGACGTGGAGGTTTTCGTCGAAGGAGATGCAGTGACCTTGCAGGGACTGAAGAAAGCGTTGCAGTACTGGATCTGATAGCAATGGATCAGTTTTATCCACGCAATGGCAGAGATGTGCCGGTTCTGTCCATGCAACAGCTGAGGTACAGCGATCCTGCTTGAACAGTACCCTAAGATCTGCTTCCAAGGGCGCAGAATTAGGGTGGCACAACTTGGCAGGTCAGGCTCACAGCTGGAAGAGCCCACTTGGAGTGTGGGGTTGGTTGGAATTAATTTATGTCCCTGAGACTTCAAATCAGGAGACCAGTCAGCTGGTCCTTGGAGTCACTCTAGGTTCTGGGGTGGAGAGATGCAGGTCCACTTCTTCTCACCTAGCTAGGGAGAGCAGCAGGTCAGCACAGGCCCTGCAGCAGTTCTTTCAGAGCAGCAGTCCAGCAGAGTGGCAGTCCTCGCAGCAAAACAGCAGTCATTCTTCCTAGCAAGATATCCACAGGTCCAAAAGTGTCCTGAAGTGGTAGTGTCGGAGATCCAGTTCTAATACCTAGTGGTGCCTTTGAAGTGGGGGAGACTTCAAAGATGTCTTTGAAGTGCACATAAGTCCTCCCTTCCTGCCCTAGCTCCAAACTCACTACAGGGGTATTTGCGTCCCTTTGGGCCTGATTTTGATATTGGCGGATGGGTTACTCTGTCACAACGTGACAGATGTCCCATCCGCCTAAATCTAAATCCCATAGGAAATAATGGGATTTAGATTTCGGCAGGTGGGTTATCTGTCACCGTTATGACGGAGTAACCCATCTGCCAATATCTAAATCAGGCCCTTTGTTTAGGGACAGGACACAGCCTATTCCATTGTAAGTGTGAGGCTGTGGCCAGCTCCTCCTTCCCCTAATATGAGGATGGCCCATCAGGGCCCATCAAGTCACACCTCAGCTCCCATTGTGTGGGGCTGTCTAGAGGGAATATACAAAGCCCAGCTGTCACCCACCAAAGACAAGTTTTTGGAGACTGGCAGCAGGCACCAAATGCTAAAGTAAAAAAATGCCAACTTTCCATAAGTGTCATTTTAAGAATTACAAATGAAAATCATCATGAGTTGTGATTTTAAATTGTGATTCCAGAGACATTAAACATGAAAAACGTATCTCTTCCAGATTGTGAATTACACTAATAAGATGTAATAAGGTAGTCACAATGCTAATCGATGGGATTGATAGCCTTGCAGTAATGAAAACCTCTTACATTCGTTTTTCACTACCAGGGCATGAAAAACATAAAAGTCCAACTTTTTAAACAAACTGCACCCTGCCCTTGGAGCTGTCCACGGCCTTCCTTAGGAGTGCAATATATTTAACAAAGGAAGGGTTGAGCCTGACAAAAGGGTTATTTTGCCATGTTGATATGACAGTTTAAACTGCACACACACAGGCTCTGCAATGGCAGGCCTGAGACATGTTTAAAGGGCTACTTAAGTGGGTGGTTCAATCAGTGCTGCAGGCCCACTAGTAGCATTTAATTTACAGGCCCAGGGCACAGGTAGTGCACTTTACTCGGGACTTATACCTAAATTAAACATGCAAATTGGGTATGTGCCAATCAAACTATGTTTTAGGGAGAGAGCTCAAACATTTTAGCACTGGTTAGCAGTGGTAAAGTGCACTGAGTCCTAAGGCAAACAAAAACAAACTCAGCAAATCAGAGGTAAGTAAGCAAAATGTTTGGGGGAAGACCATCCTAAGACTGACAGGTGTGGAGTGTAAATTTAGTTAACCGCCTGGCCACTTTATCTTTCTTCAGTGATTTGTAGGAGCCCAGGGCTATAGTTGTCCAGTCATGTGGGGCAGGTTTATCTGTGACTGTAAAAATATTGTCAATTAGGAGAGATCAGAATGGACCCAATGAATGACAGGCCCAGAACATGTGTAGAAACTTTTCTGGGTCTGTAGAGCAGCAGGGGCAGGCTGAGTTCACCAATGGGAAGCATTTGTTAATGGCAATACGTGAGAGATAAGCCCTGTGCTGGATGAAGAAGAGTATCTGCTTGAATTTAGCATTCTGAGACATGAAATGGGAAATAGGCAAGGACCTTTGACTATTCCTTCTCATTAAATGCTCTACCCACCTCTGTCTCCAATGAGTCACCAAGGGGCAAAAGAGGAAGAGCTAAGTGGGGAAGTACAGTGTTATATAACTAGATGATATGTCCATGACCATGTCCCATTGTACGGAGAGTTTGGATGAAGGGGTCGGAAGGAGCTACTGTTTACTCTAGATGTAGAGTCCATGAAGTGACTATAGGAGTAATAGATGAGCTCATGAATAGGATTGAATGGGAATCAATGACTCCTCCTGAGTTCATTCTAGATGCAGCACATTTGGCAATTAACTGGAATAATTTTTAATTTGAAGGTGAATTCATCCTGCCGGTCCATTGAACATTTATTGAGAGCAGTTTTTTTCCGAGCCTGGCCTGTCTTTACGTCCACTCATTCGAGATGAAAAGTGTCCTACACTCTTCAAATCCATTTCTGGGGAAAATCAGACTATGGAAGCAATATACAGATGATATACTACTAATCTGGAAAGGCACAAGAAGTGAGACAGTGGTGTTCTCTGAATGGCTTAATGCCCTTAACTCATTCTTACCGTTCACCATCACCAGAGGGGGCGAGGAACTACCTTTTCTCGATCGCCACATCCAAGCCAAGAACGGGCTCCTTAAAATGCAGATGAACTATAAACCTTCAGATATGCATAATCTATTGAGATTCAAGAGCTTTCATCCTCGAGTCTTGAGAGAGAATCTACTAATAGGCCAGGTCTTATGATGCAGCTGTTCCAGTCTAGAGGAATATAGTAGTCATGCAGAAAAGCTTTCAAGTAAATTAGCAACAAAGAACTATCTCAGCCACCTGATGTGTAAGGCAAATAAGAGGGCAAACAACAATAACAGGGAACAACTACTGGAGTCTTTTAAGAAACCAACAGAGGAGAGATTGATCTGTGTATGTATCTTCAATCCTCTTTCCAATCAACTGAAGAAGATCATAAAGGAAAAATGGTGAATACTGACTTCAGGGCGTTTATGTTTTGCACAACCGATACATGCGTTTAAAAAGGCAAAAGGTATTCAGGACATGATTGTCCATACACGACCAAAAACAAAGCGACAACTGATGGCGCAGGCAAATTCCGCAGACTCTGTTGTCTATCTGTTGTCGCAGTTCCCACATAGAACTCAGTGTCTGCAGATTCACAAGGAAGGAGATCAACCTTGATTTGGGACTTCTAAAACCATGGGAATTGAGGTCACTATCTAACTGCAATAACAAGAATGATATTTGTGTGATTAGGTGCCCCTGTAGGTTAAAGAACGTTGGGATTACCTCATGAAAGGTCGGAATGCAGATCTGTGAACACAGGAGCACTATCTGGTGTAAGTGTGACTTCTCAAAGTTTACGAGCCACTTCATTGCAAAAAATCACAGTGCAGACGATATGGAGTGGTTTGTCATTGAGAAATGGAGACAAACAAGACGAGACATGACCTAAATTATTTTGTGGCATGAGCAGAGATGGGTGTGGAGATTGCATATAGACAAAAGCGGGCTCAGTGTGAAGAGATCAAATGATCCTCAATACAGAGATAGTTTGACTGACGAACCAATGATCTTCACCTCCATATCTTACCCTCTTTTCTGAATGACTTGTGATAGATGGGCAGGCAGTATTAAACACAAAATTGGATGGTGATCCCCACTACAGATTATGTACTTGTAAGTGAACCCCTTGTTTTATCAATTAATAATTTAGAACATCCTTGGGTGTTCTCCCCTTTGGGCGTAATTTTCACATAATAGCTAGGAGGCCTTGTATACAAGAAGAAATCTCCATGTATTCTGTTTGGAGGATGTCATGTGTGATCCCCACCCCCAATAACCTTTCTACCCCTCTATCCCCACCCCCATCGACTGTTGCATCCTTTTTGGTCAACTAGGTCACTTTCCCACGACCTCTTCCCCCATTACACCTTCCCTACCGACCACCAGGGTCTTGTACCCCGTACTGCTGTATCCTCTTTCAGTCAATTGGTCACTTTCCATTGGTTTTACTTCTCTCTTTTTAAGTCCCTTACACCATCTGGGAGGTCGCTGACACGCACATGTAACCATGTGCAGTGGTCCACTTACATAGTATAGGATTCACCATTCTTATTTTTCCATTGGCCTTATATTAGTGCAGCGTCTCCTAAGAGGTGTGTCCTGAACACGTTACCTAATCTCTCGCACAGGCACATTGGGACTCGGGACTACAACTCCCATGAACCACTGGGAGTGGCCACGTGGTTAAGATACAGTTCCAAGTGCCTGTTCAGGATGCTCCCGTATGTGCACTGACTACCACTGGACCTTGAAATAGGTGCACTCCCCTCTCAGCTGCTGTACGAGCAGCTGGCAGTGGCGAGGATTAGGTGCACCAGAACAATGTTACCTCTGATGAAGTAAGTGCAGGGATGGGAGGGGGGTGTCGTGAGATTGGACTAGACTCTCCCCTGTACAAGGAGATTCCTCCTGGTACTTTGAGAGTTGGGTTATGGACCAATATGGTTCAATTCAACCCAGCCTGACCCCCCCTTCCCCCAGTATAGAAACAGCATACATGTTTTTTGAGTGAACTCTAATATATGAGGTGACTGTTTAGTATGACCAGTTCCTTTTTTCCTTTTTCCTTTCCCTGCTGGGATGATCACAGTCTACAACTTATAAAATACGATCCCACTCAGTGCATGATGATGTCTATGTGGTACCAACCTGCAAGACATATGATGTGAAGGATAATGATCATATAAAAGGATAATTAACCCCTTGGGATACTGTTGGATCGATATTGATGCTATTGAGGTGAAAGCGATGTTTAGGCTTTCATCAATTCTGCTTTATGACCGGGATATTTTAACGATTACGAGTACAGCTCCAAATGTATTTTAAGACAATCTGCTACACATATGCAGTGCTAGCTGCCCCCTACAGTGAGTGCATGTATTTGCTTCTTCCTTCCGCAGTGTGTGACTGTAAGGGGCATCGTCTCAGCCCCAGACCAGAGGCCTCTACCCCTATAATCTAGGGTAATCTAGGATAATAATGGTAGTTGAAGTGTGTCTCACCACAGTGTGGGTATTATCCCTTTGAAGACAAACTGACAGAGATTAATAGCGATCTGCTAAAAACAGCATCTAGTTTAATGAATTATAGGTCACATGTTGTGTTTGATTAGCATTAGCATAAGCACTTGTGTTTGCAGTGACTTGCAGTGTTTTCCACCTCAGTTTGTTTGTATGTTAGGTATGATGTATCCTGATGAATTTTCCCAAATTATCTTTCTCAAATAGGTGTTTAGATGACTACTCCCCACTTAGGTAGGATTTGAGTGTATGAATAACTTCCACGTAAGGTAAAATAGGTGTTTGCTCAGGTGCACTTGACTAGGGATCCATAGCCCTGAAGAATGTCCTAGACCTGGATAGGCTTAGTGTGAGGGCAGAAACATGTTGGCTTTTTAAACTATGGGCTGAGTCATTATACTCATGGTTACCGTTGACATATGTTTTTAACCACCAGCTAATCAACACATCAGTGTCAAAAGGACTAAGAGTGGTGGCAGGATGACTATCAAAGTGATTATGGCCATATGAAGTAAACTTGTCTCTCCACAACTTTTGCGTGTATTATTATTGTATGGAGTAAATGCCACATGATGCAGTATAGTAGGTATTGGCCTTTTTGGAGGTTGTGTCAGGAAGTCAGCTCATCAAATGGTAGTAAGTATCTCTCATCAAATAGGTTGCCCAGCATTGCAAAATGTGTAGCTTGCCACTGGGTGCGAGTTTGCTGTCCAAGGATACCCAAGGGTCTCAGATGCCTTGAAGAGGGATCACTGGGACATATGGTTTCATCTACTGTGTGAGGTGGAGGGCACGCCCATATCACCTGAGTGCAGCTCTGAGAATTTGAGGGTGAGGTAGTAATCACTGGGAGTGTGAGACCAGGAGACCATTGAGCTCTCCAGTTCGGAGTGGTCATGTTGCAGTGCATGTTTCATCCAGACAGCCATCTTCTCAACCATTGTAACAGGGCGGGAAGATGAAACACTTTGAAATTCTGTCCATTAAGGCCCATTACATCATTTGATAGGTGGAACTTAGCTACGGCCACATGTCACTTGCTAGTGTGCGTATAAGTTCCCCAAGGAGTTTATCCGATGTATGAAAGAACCCTACGGGAAGAATAACTGGGAGATTTAAGAAGAAATATAATAAGCATGTTAACAATGCCAGTTTAAACAGCAATTCGCCCTTTTGTGGATAGAGAAAGAGCCGTCGAAAATGCCGTTCAGAAGGTGAGAGCCTTCACTTTTGGGATAAGGTTGCCATCTAGAAGGTCTTGCTTGGCGCAGTAAATGTAAATGCCTAGTTACTAGAAGGTAGCATCTTCCAATGGAGTGGGCCCCGAGAAACCTCCACTGATTCTTTGGGATTATGAGGTACGAAAGGAACTATAGATGATTTTGTCCAGTTACGTTGCAAGTCGTTAAACCAGCAAAGTCTTCAAAGTGATGGATTACGTCAGCAGTACTACCTTTAAAGTCTGTATGCTTTATGAAAAGATTATCAGCATATAAGGAGGTAAAGTGAATCCCAACCGTTATGGCAGTGATACTCAAAGTACGAGCCAAGGACCACTTGCGGCCTTCCTCACCTTTTCATGCATCCCCTGGTCAACAGCAGCACTGGGCTACTTTTTACTCAACTGAACACGAACATTTAGAACGCTGCTAAGTGGGCAAGCATTTATTTACAGGTTCACTGAAGTTGAAGAAATTGTCCTGCACCACTTAACTTTAGGAAAACTTTCATTTTTAGGAACATCGTACAGCAAACAGGTAAAAACATGATAAACACCCTTTAACATTCAAAATGTGTATTTTATTACCATGCAGTAGCGTTCCACCTTAGTACATCAGATTGTAACATTGCATTGAGATTTAGAAACATTAATTCTCCCCTTCCTGGCCACAATTCAAATAGTGAACTAAGGGGTAAGTCAGTTGTTGTGACTACCCTCTGTGTGGTCTGGATTGCTATTGTACATGGACAACATTGTAGTTTATTAAATCTAGCACAAAAGAAGGTTTTGTGCAGCGCACACCCTGGAGTCATGTATCTCTCAGTGGTTTATCAGGTGATAATGAAGAAAAAGGAGGCAAATGAAATTAAATGATTCTGTAGACTAACACAGTTTGGTCAAATGGGGAAGCTGGGATTGATCTGAGGTTTTCATGATTCAAAATGTACAATTCAACCTTTAAATGTAAATTTGCTTCCACTATGCCAATCTACCCCCAACTGCCACTCTGCTAGCATCAATGCAGCTGTCGTTCACACCACAGACAGAACTTTTTGGCCCCTAGGAAAATGTATGTGAGTACCAATGCATTAGGAGAATTCTCCAGGTTTTTGCACTAGCCCTCAACTGGATCACCAATGGCTCTGTAGCTCAATAGCTAGGACAAAGTGTGGGGTAGGTAGAAGGCAACCCTGTCTAGTTACCCTCCCAGCTGCCAAGGAAGGGGATATGAACTTGTCTGCTCAAACACGTGCTGAGGGGTTCGACAACAGCATTCAAAGGAAACAAAGAGTGCAGGCCCAAAGCCAAAAAATCAAAGAACCTTCAAAAGTTAATCCCATGACAGGGAATCAGAACTTTCTTGTGGCCAGGTCAGTGGAGCCACTTCCAAAAGAGACATCTGAGGCTTAGAGAAGTGTTTCTTTAGGATATAAATCCCATGTTGATAGGAGTGGGTAAATTGAAGAAGAAGAAGCAGGATACAGGAGGGCAGGTCCTTTCTGAGTATTTTATAGTCTGAGTTCAATATAGCTATAGGCCTGTATGAGGACAAATCTTTGGAGGAGTGCTGCAGCTTAAGGAGAGGGACAAGTAGTTCCTCCCTAAGGGATTGTGGCAAATGCCCATCATTTAAGTCGGTTTCATAGAGTGCTGCCAGTTTAGGAGAATATAAGTCCTATAAGATCTGGTAAAAGCTAATCCCCAGCATCTTTCCCACCACAAGTTTGCAAATGGCTACTTTAATTGTTTGGGGCATTATTGGGGCATTTATTTACTCCATGTCAAGTTGTGTCACCTATGGAAAGGATAGATCCTAGAATAAGACATGCATGTGGGAAAATACATCCATGGAGAGCTCAATGTATAATTGGCATGATAGTTCTTAAAGCTTAAAAGTATTTCCTACTGTGTGTATACTAGGGTATCAGACTCGGTTTTAAGCTCTGTGATTGAGGTCTGTAATGTGTCACAAGTAGCCATCTAGGCCAATAACCATCATGCCTTGTCCCCTTCAGTATGGAGATGAGAAATGTACTGGGAGTAACCTATGCACCTAACTTCACTGTAATAAAGAGGTCTCCCAAGAGCAATCACAATGTAATGCTCTTTGGAGGTCTGGGCTAGTTACTGTTTTACTTTCTAGGTCTTTGGTGGTTTCTTCACCCTTGTGAGATCTTTATTTAATGTCTGCAAACTCCAAAGGTCTCCTGTATACAGTGGTGCTAAATAACTGTCTTAAATGCATCCTACCCTGTGGAGTTAGAGGTGGTAAAGCCCTTGTTAACCTCAAAGTAATTTTAAATTTGGGAAACAAGAGAATTCCGGTAACGGGGGCCCTCTAATGTAGCACTTTGAATGCACCACTTTGGTATGGAATGAAGGGTTTCACCCCAATGGAAGATGTCATTTTAATTATAGGGCTATGATCTGAGATGGATTGGCAAAGGTAGTCTAAGGCAGAGAATTTCAGCCATAGATGCGATGAGTATAATATCTGGCAAACATAGAGGTTGTGTGGGGTGGAGGTCTCAGAATATAGCTCTGGATTATTTTGTCATCACACATTTACCAAAGCTCAATTGGTTATCTAGTCTGTAAGAGAGCAGGCATTGTCTGAAGTGGTGACCTGAGGCAACCAAGAATAGGATCTGTCTACCCAGCACCCAAGGGAAATGGGAGCATAGCACAAGTCAGCTGGAAAGGCATGCTAAGAATGCTGATTTGCTCGTGTTTGGTGCATATATACTGCTCAAGACAGAGGGTGTCCATCCAATGTGTCCTCTGTTCCTGTACCCTTTCATTGATGCCATTACATGAGGATATGGCTTTCCATCATTGAAACCTTACTACATTGTTCAGGGCAAGCTAATATGTATCAGGGAGTTCAGCAAACCTTGTGGTAGCCCATTGCTTGTAGCAATATAAACCACTTTTGGAAACTCCACCAACTATTTTTTCATACATCGTTATGAACATGGCCACTGAAAAGAAAATGCCTGGTGCAGGAAACTGTTCCCTCATACCACTGTACATGGTACATCAACAAAAATATGAGTCACGAGACTGGATATAAATGTTTCCATTATTTCAATTATTGGATGCTTTTATTTTAGAAATCCAGATGCCCTCAGAGCTGCAACAGATGAGGTACACCGAGTGTTAGAGAAATCAGGCCAAAAAGTCAGCTTGGATGGAAAACATATCTCACTGAAACGTGAAGAACTGGAGGATATGTCCGTATTAGGTAAGCGTGTCCTTATCTAAAAGCTTTATGTTCATGATAAAATAACAATACGATGAGGCCCTGTTCTTTAAAGTGACAAGTAGTCTATCACAGCAGCTGAGACTGATCAAAATTCAGCTACTGTTTCTGCTGTGCTTACACATTTCTCTGCCACTTTCGCTACAGGGCAGAAAGCAGCCATCTCACTTTTACCTGACTTGGGGAGAACTGCAGCTCAGTTCTCCACAAGTCGTAACAATTACGAACACACACTTGCTGGTGTTCTGTAGAATCCTACAACATAAAGAAATTGATGAGTATTAATATAGTATGAACATTTGTAGGAATCTTATCTGAGTTAACACCACCTTCCAGGAGAGGAAAAGTTATCTAAGAGAGCTCTATAGGTATTTGGTTAGTGTTAACGGCACTTGAATCAGTATCCCTGGGAGGATTTGGTTTCTCCCGTATATAAGTATGGCGAAGACATATGCTTGAAAGAAATTGCAGTGCCTAGAGTGGGGAAAGAGTCACTTTTTTCAGTTATGTTCTGCTTTCTTTTTACTGCCAGTCTCAGCTGGTGTCTAAAGCATTTTGAACAAGTAGTCACGGCACAGAACCGCTCAGCCGGCTCTTGCTAGTTTTCCGTATGGAGACTGTACTCTCACTTATTGTGTCACCTTTTGTTTCTTTAGACAGTATAATAAAGGAGGCCCTGAGGCTCTCCAGTGCGTCCATGAACATAAGAGTTGCCACAGAGGATTTCACTTTTCACTTGGACGGCAAAGAGTCCTATAACATCCGCAAAGGTGACTTTATAGCTCTTTACCCTCAAATGGTTCATCTGGACCCTGAAGTCTATGAGGACCCACTGGTAAGTAGCCATCAGAACATCAGATGCCCATCGCTAGAGCTCTTGCTTGTCTGCAATGAGAAGGGCTTCCCAACCCAACTCAAACATCCAAACTCATCTCTCTGTGCCCTTTCTTCCTTGTAGACCTTCAAATACGACCGCTTCCTGGATGAGAATGGGAGAGAGAAGACCACTTTCTACTACAAGGGGCGCAAGCTGAAATATTACTACATGCCTTTCGGTTCAGGATTAGGACAGTGTCCTGGAAGGTTCTTCGCTGTCAATGAGATAAAGCAGTTTTTGTGTTTGTTGTTCTCTTATTTTGAGATGGAACTCGTTGACAAGAACGTGAAGTTACCCACATTGGACCAATCCCGAGCAGGCCTTGGTATTCTGCAACCGACCCATGACATTGAATTCAAATACAGACTCAAATCACCGTGAGCGGCTCCTCTGATGGATGTCGATGAAAACAATCTTAGTGAATATAAAGGTGCTGTTCCAACTTATGAATGTCCATATATTATTGTCCACTCTCATGCATAAACTTATCTCCTAAACATTTATTTTCAAGTATATCAAGCAAGAGATGTCTCCCTATGACAACAATTATGTATTTATATTGCGGGCTAACACAAAGACAGGTTACGTGTTCTTTTAAATGGGTGAGCAGAAAAATATTTTCATATATGTACATTTTTCATCTACCTGATGCATATCTATGTGTATCCTCTGTCTGAATCTTGTATTTCTACCGTATTGGTTATACATTTCCTGCCTCTATAACTTCATTACTGCAGTAGATATTCTAGCATGACTATTTTCACCTACAAATGAAAAAACAACAAGGTGATGGTTGCAATGCTTGAATTAATCTCACCACTAGCAATCACTCAGGCTGTATCCTCATCCATTTTTTTTCACCTACCTTGCCATCTAAATTGGACCAGCCATATGCAAATCAGTCTTGATCCTGCTCTTCATGGGAACAGTCTAACACCTACAGGCACTGCATCAGTGTCAGCAGTGAGAATAAATGGGAGCCACTTGTAGTTTTTAAAGTTCCACATTTGAAGAATGAACCACATTCAATGTTATCCAAGTGGGAATCATTTTGTGAAGAAATCAATCATAAATACAACAATTTTTGAAGATGTATGCATTACGCATTTTTGTGCCACATAAAACACGAAAGAGCGATAGTATTCTAGCCTAGACAATGGTGTGATCAGGACAGGGCGGTAATAGTGCCTAGTTGGCTAGTAAGCAGGAGGTTTTTCTGTTAAGAATGGCCCAGTTTGACAAAACTACACAAAAATAAAGTTTGACACACTTTTGTTAAGGAAGGGGAGGGTTGATTTTACAGAGGGAGGATGCCAAAATGTAATTTTCCCATCTTAATTTCCAATTAGAAGCACTGCCAGAGGCCATAAAAAAGAAAGACTGGACAGATCAACGGCAAAGGTGGAATGAAGACAAAAACCACTGACTTTTGTATGTTTTTAATTGTTTAATATATGTATAAAATATGTGTACATGTATAAAGATGCACATACCTTAAAGACATAGGAATGACTCTCCTTATGCAATCGTATACTTGTCGTTGCAGAAACGTGCACAAAATGATCCAATATTTAGTCTAACTAATCAAGACTTAGATCCAGAAAGCTCCTAAGGTCCTTCTAGTGCCATGTCTGATGGCAGACAGAGCCATCAGTACAGAAATGCAACATTCTTCAGAAGTTGACCTGACTGGTTGTTGCATCCCCTGCAGCTGATGCACAATGCTTCTACCTCGGCCAGAGCTTCCACTTGCAGGGCTGCATTTAGTAGCTACAGTGTTCTGTGTATTTTACCTCGACCAAGGTGACTTTAATAGACATGGGAGGACGTCCACGATTTCAGTAGATATTTCTCTTTGGGCCCAGTGATTTCTACATTGTGTACTCCAGCGGATTGCCCACCATATGGAGTGTCCACTTGAGCACGCATGGTGGACAGGTAGGGTATGCTCCTTCATATCCTCAAATGGAATATTCTACACATTAACGCTATTACAAATGTGCATGCTCCATACCTTTCCAAAGAAATATTGACACTCACTAGTATACTCGCATTTTGGTTTATTTATTTTTGTATTGCAACTAGATTAACAATAACGAACCCATTCATTGCTTCATGCATAACGTTATTTATAGTGTTTAAACTATTTTCTTATTGTGAATACATTTTGTATTTAAATTTACTGTCTCTCAAAGTCATTTCCCTCACGTATTACTATGTTATGCTATCATTAACCACCCTGCTAGATGACTGTAGATTGACGCATTTCTTTCTAGTCCTATAACTTGAATTACCACGGTCCCCTCACCAAAACAGGAACTAACACATAGACCAGCATGTCCCTCATTCAAGTTGAATTCTCAGTGGCAGGGGAACACTGACGTACAGGGTGGGTGACCTTTACTCACCTACAGTTCTGCTCCTCACCTGCTCCAGAGAGTGACAAGTCTGAACGACCGTAAATTGTTGAGATCATTGGCGTCTGGCCGTCCAGGTAACTACTAACATTTACAGCCTGGACTCTGAGCCTAAGGCAGCCGTGAAAAATGTTGCCATACCAGCCCCGATAATGCATAGAGCAATCATGAGTGCCTGAACATTGTAAGCCAGGTTTGGAGGATTTTCCCCCAAGATTATTTCTCTTTTTTATGGCCTTTCTATCTTTTTTCCTTGTTATCTATGGACACTGTCATCAGTCCTGGAGTTATAATTACCTTAGGGAAGGGAGCAAATTATAGTTACCTGAAAGAACTCTAACTATAACTGCTGATTTTCTATGGTTCTGTACGAGTAAATTCAGAACCTAACTATAACGTCCCTGTAACCTTTGGTTTTTCAGTGTATATATGTATATTTAAAAAGGAAGCCTATTGAGAGCTTTCGTAAGGTCCAGTTGAAAGCGTAGCCGAAACGTGTAGGCCGTTCATTTTCTCAAATGTGTTTCACACTTTATTTAATTTAGAATTATGTTTCTTCTGTTCTTGTGCTGCCTTGAAACTGGTCTTGGGGAGTGTCCGAGAAGGAACCTGTTTTTCTTTAGAAAAATAATAATAATTTAAAAAACCAAATGTATATGTATATATATATATATATATATATATATATATATATACATATATATATAGATATATATCAAACAGCACAAACAGCCCTACAATAGTGCACTATTACGAATTTTGACTGTAACTGTGGTATCTTTTACACTATGCCAGGATATATATTAAGATTAAGTACTGCAGTGCAAAGGATATAACAATATGATGCACTATGGGAAATGTAGTTGGTGCTTATCAAGTCAAATGGGTCACAAGTTAAAAGCACTGGCTTTATGGACACCTGCAACTACTTACCTATGATTAAGGCATTCCAGACGAAACACATCAGGAGGATTCTGTGGGAGCTGCTTTTTACATTGTGAATAAATGTTTGGATGTTCTTACACTGGTGCCTCCGCATTTTTGCTGTTTGATGTTAGATTGGATGCTTCGCCTCAGAGCTGAGGCTCCCCTACAGGGTCGGTGCCCCCCTACGAAGCAAGCTTGTGTTTGTGAATTCATTTGTGGGGGTATGACCCGCTTGCTTCCTTACTGCATGGCATTTAACCAAGACATTGAATGGAAGTGAGCAAAGGATGGAGGGGATGTATTTTACCTAGCAATTCTAAAAACTTCTTGGCAGTTGTAAACGATTATGAAAAAGGACAACAGCTCTACAATAGAGCACTATTAACATTTTTGACTGTACCTGTGGTATCTTTTATGCTATGCCCGCATAAATTAAGATTAAGTACCGTAGTGTAAAGGATATCATAATTTGATGCACTATGGGAAATGCAGTTGGTGTTTATCAAGTCACATGGGTCACAATTTAAAAGCACTGGCTTTATGGGCACCTTCAACTACTTACCTATGATTAAGGCATTGCAGCCAAAACGCGTCAGGAGGGTTCTGTGGGAGCTGCTTTTTACATTGTGAATAAATGCTTGGATGTTCTCTGAACTGGTGCCTCAGCATTTGTGCTGTTTGATGTTAGATTGGATGCTTCACCTAAGAGCTGAGGCTGCCCTGCAGGGTCGGTGGCCCCCTACGAAGCCAGCTTGTGTTTGTGAATATATATATATATATAAAAACACAACACACTTTCCAACACTGCAACTTGAGGAATTGCGCTCTTCGGTGAAAAAAACACATCCAACCAGTGGCTCCTCTGTTTGGGGGGAGGAACACCGCCCGCCAGCAGCTGCCAAACCTCTACACTACGTTGTAGTGTAGAAGGAGCGGGGCCGTGGGCCATACCAGAACAAGGAGAGAGTGCTCAGCACTCCTCCTCAGTATGCATGTATGGCCGGCCATCTCAGGCATGCCAAACATACATGTGCACTAAGCTCTGTCCAACCCGACCACGCAGTGTCGGTTGGAGAGAGCAGGCAGACTCTCCCAGTCTGCCTAGGAGCACCCTGGCTGGGCGCTATGACCAATCAGAACACTGGTGTCATGCTGCCAGCAGCATGACAGCAGCATTCAGATTAGCTGCAGGGCAGGCTGGGAGCCTGTGCCTGCGCCAAAGGAAATAGGAGCTGCGCAGTGGTGGTGGTGTAAGCTTTTTTTAAATTATAAATTTTTCTTCACGCCCGTCCCGCCATGCGCTTCGAGCTGCTACTGCACCCAACACTCTATAACATTCATAAAAGTGGTTTAATCCAGTGCCAACTTGTGAAAAAGTATAAACTAATATATTTTGGAATTAAACCGCCTTGATCACGGGTGAGTCCATTTTGTTACTAGCACCACTTAAAAAGACAAACGCATGAAAATAGAAAACAGGTAGGGACATTCCTTATACATCAAAAAGCTATTGGCCATATTTAAACATGAAACATAGGACTAATGATCATAAACTCACATTGCAAACATGATATAAACTTAATTCATTGTGGGAAAAAACTCTGATAACATCGATCTTAACACCTTCGCTACCAGGCCTTTTCCCCCCTCAGGTGCCAGGCCTTTTTTTGTCTATTTGGGGTAGTTCACGCTTAGGCCCTCCTAACTTTTTGTTCACATAAGCTACCCACACCAAATTTGCGCCCTTTTTTTTCAACATCATACGGATTCTAGAGGTACCCATAGTTTGTGGCAAAATACAGGAAAAGTTGCATTTAAAAAAAAAAATAAAGATGGGAAAAAAGAGCTGCAGAAGAAAGATTGTGGTCTTTTCCCTGAAAATGGCATCAACAAAGAGTTTGTGCTGCTAAAATCACCATCTTCCCAGCTTTCAGGACAGGCAGACTTCAATGGGAAAACCAAATTTATAAACACAATTTGGGCATTTTACTGGGTCATACTCCATTTTCACAAATTTTTATGCTTTCAGCCTCCTTCCAGTTAGTGCCAGAAATGGGTGTGAAACCAATGCTGGATCCCGGACAGCTAAACATTTCGGAAAAGTAGACAAAATTCTGAATTCAGCAAGGGGTCATTTGTGTATATCCTTCAAGGTTTTCCTACAGAAAGTACCAACTAAAATAAAAAGTACATTGAAATTGAGGTGAAAAAAGACCCATATCTGTCCTCGTTTTCTTCTATAACTATTTCCAGCCATGGCAGATTTTTTAAAGCAACATACCGTTACGTCTACTGGACTCTTCTGGTTGCAAAGAGATATAGGGCTTGGAGGTTCATCAAGAACCCTCGGTACCCAGAGCCAATAAATGCGCTGCACCTCGCAATGGGTTTTCATTGTATACCGAGTATACAGCAATTCATTTGGTGAGATATAAAGAGTGAAAAATAGGTATCAAGGAAACTTTTGTATTTCCGAAATGGGTGCAAGATAAGGTGTTGAGAAGCAGTGGTTATTTGCACATCTCTGAATTCCGGGGTCCCCCTACTAGCATGTGAATTAGAGGGCATTTCTCAAATAGACGTCTTTTTTATGCATACTGTCTTACAATTGGAAGGAAAAAATGTAGAGAAAGACAAGGGGCAGTAACACTTGTTCTTCAATTCTGTGTACCCCTAAGTCTCCCGATAAAAATGGTACCTCGCTTGTGTGGGTAGACCTAATGCCGACGACAGGAAACGCAACATGGGCCCATCACATTTTTACATTGAAATTGGACGTGTTTTTGGGAAAGTGCCTAGCTGTGGATTTTGGCCTCTAGCTCAGCGGGCACCTAGGAAAACTTACCAAACCTGTGCATTTTTTAAAACTAGACACCTAGCGGGTTCTAGGATGGGGTGAATTGTGGGGCTTTCACCAAGTTCTGTTACCCAGATTCCGTTGCAAACCAAAGAAATTTGGCAGAAAAACCACTTGTTCCTGACATTTCGGAGATAGAAAGTTCTGGAAGCAGAGAGGAGCCACAAATGTCCTGCCAGCGAGCATTTCCCCAGGTCTTGTGATAGAAGTGGTACCACACTTGTGTGGGTAGACCTAATGCCCATGACAGGAAATGCCCCAAAGCACAACGTGGGCATCTCACATTTTCCCAAAGAAAACTGACCTGTTTTTTACAAAATGCCTAGCTGTTGATTTTGGCCTCTAGCTCAGCCGGCACCTAAGGAAACCTAGCAAACCTATACATTTTTTAAAACTAGACACCTAGGGGAATTCAGAATGGGGTGACTTGTGGGGCTCTCACCAGGTTCTGTTACCCAGAATCCTTTGCAAAAAAAACACTTGGTCCTCACATTTCTGTGATAGAAGGTTCTGGATTCAGAGAGGAGCCACAAATCTCCTTCCACCCAGCATTCCCCCAAGTCTCCAGATAAAAATGGTAGCTCACTTGTGTTGGTAGGCCTAGTGCCCGCGACATAAAACACGCCAAAACACAACATGGACACATAAAATCTTTACATTGACAACTGATGTGTTTTTTGGAAAAGTGCCTAGCTTTGGATTTTGATCTCTAGATCAGCCGGCACCTAGGAAAACCTACCAAACCTGGGCATTTTTTAAAACTAGACACCTAGGGGAACCCAGGATGGGGTAATGTGTGGCGCTCTCACCAGGTTCTGTTACCCTGAATCCTTTGTAAATCTCAAAATTTGGCAAAAAAACACTTTTCCTCACATTTCGGTGATAGAAAGTTCTGGAATTTGAGGGAAGCCACAAACTTCCTTCTACCCAGCATTGCCCCGAAAAAGATGGTACCTCACATGTGTGGTTAGACCTAGTGCCTGCGACAGGAAATGCCCCAAAATACTATGTGGACACATCAAAATTATTAAATACAAAAATACCTGTTTTTTTTTGGGGGGGGCACCTGCGTTTTTGGTCCTGAGCTCAGCAGCCATCTAGGGAACCCCACCAAACCTAAACATTTCTGAAAACTAGATACCCAAGGGAGTCCAGGGAGGTGTGGCTTGCATGGATCCCCCAGTGTTTTCTTACCCAGAATCCTCAGGAAACCTCAAATTTAGCTAAAAAATCTAATTTTTCCCACATTTCTGTGTGGGATCACCGCACCAGCACAAATTTCCTACCACACAATATTCTCCTCAGTCTCCCGGTAAAAATGATACCTCACTTATGTAGGTGGGCCAAGTCCCTGTAACAGGGAAGAGCCAAAAACATGTCAAAAATGAGGGGGAACCAAAGCAGGTCTAAAAGGGTAGTTTGAAAAAAAAAGTTTTTAGGCTGACAAGTGGGGCAGAGTTTTTATCGGTATAGATGCAACAATGCTTGGTGGTAGGAATTTTGTGGATTCCTGCAGATTCCAGAAGGTTCCATCACAAAAATAGGGGGAAAATGTATGATTTCAAGCAAAGTTGGAGGTTTGAGGTGCATTGTGGGTAAAAAAATGGTGCGGTGCATGTGAAGCACACCACCCTGGACTCACCTAGATGTTTAGTTTTCAGATATGTCTAGGTCTCATAGATTTTTTTTACAAGGCAGCATCCCAAAGTCCAAAAAGTGCCTCCCTCACTGCTCCAAGTGGGATGATTTTCAGAGTTAGACAAGCCCTCATAGCCCAAATGTAAAACCAAAACCCAAAATAATCAAATGTGCTCTTGCTTGCCATGTGATAAGATGTTGAAGTGTGCAAAGGGAGAGCTGAAAGACTGTTACCTCCTTCAGTTGGGTGGGGGCATAACCATGCTCATCCTGGTTGGTAGCCAACACCCCACTATTTTTTTTTTTTTTTTAAATTCCCTGGCATCTAGTAGGCTTTCTGCCCCCCCTGGGTAGTAGATCAGGGGGGGGGGGGGAGAAATTGCCCCATCTGCCCACCAGTGGGCAGAACAACTTTGTCCCTATTTATTTGGGGTGGGAGTATGGCCATACCCCCACCCTTTAAAAAAAAAAGAAAATCTTCCCTGGTCTCTGGTGGGCTTTCTGCCCCCTTTAGGGGCATATGGGCCTTACAAAAATATGCTGATCTGCCCCAAGGGGGCAAGAAATGGCCAACAGTAATGTGCCCCCATGGGGAGCAACCCTCGCCCAAGGGGCTGCCCCCCAAACAAAACACACACACACCAATTCCTGGTGCCCAAGAGGTTTCTGCCCTAAGGGGGGCAGATATGGCCTAAAATAAATTTGCCCCCCAGGGGAGCGATCCTTGCCTAAGGGGTCACTCCCTTTGTGTGAAATTGACGCAAAAAAAAATGTCCTGGTGTCTAGTGGTTTCTGCCCCCCATGGGGGCAGATCGACCTAATTAAAATGGGCTGATCTACACCCAACGGGGCAGAAATGGCCTAAATACAATTTGCTCCCCTCCTGTAATAAAATGAAACGTAACTTTATTAAAATAGGCCGATCTGCCGCTGAGGGGGCAGAAAAGGCCTTATTCAAAAATGCCCCCCCAGGGGAGCGACCCTTGCCAACTGAGACGTATGAAAGGCATGCACGTGAAGGAAACTGGGGTGGGGATGGAGGACATGGCCAAAGGAGAGGCCTGTGTACAGAAGCACCAGGTGAGTGCAAGTATGACTAACACACAGTCAGGGTCAGCGGAAGGACAGAGCAAAAAGCAGGGTAGCAACGTTGAAGCAAAAGAGAGTGAGAAGGTAGATGAAAAATCATGGTCCACAAGCAAGGAGAGTAAGGAGATAAAGGTAAAAAAGTTTCCTTATATGGGGGTGACAAAACCCCAGGGGGTCACCTAATGTTAGCTACGAAAGAGAAGATATGGTAGTATGTAGAGATACTGAAGCTCTTACACAGGAAGTAGAGAGCAAAAGAAGGATCAAAAGAGGAGGAATATGAGCTGGCAAAATGCCTACGGGTACCAGTTACCATTGAAAATTGGACCTCAGCCTTTTGGATCTATGCAAGCGTTTAAAGTGAGAAATATCAGGAGAAAAGTGTGGCTTTGTTCCAATTTATGGATGTTATTCGGAAGGCACACATCTCCTTCGGAGGTAACGCTTGGGCTCAGTAGGATTAAGAACTTAGGGCAATGATGGCAACTGACCCAGAGGCTAAATGGGGGGAAATAGACACGGATTTGTCCCACCTGGGTAGGGATGGGGCACACAGGCACGAGTCAAGGGGGAACCTTCGGGTTCTGCTGGGATTTCAAGAAAGGTCTCTTCATGAGGGAATACTGAAACTTTAAACATGAATGTTCCAAATGTAGAGGAAAGCACACCCTCCTGCAGTATTTCTGCAACACAGGGGGGTCTCAGGGTGTAGAAAATAGCTTGGGCCAGTGGCAGCAATAGTATGGAGGGTAGGGGTTGCCTCACGGCACACAGGGAAGCTATAGTGTGAGTCAAGGAGGATCTGGGGTTGGGGGAAAGAGCTTGTACTCCAGTTAAACTGGAGAGACTGTCATATTGCTTACAGTTTTACCCCAAGAAGGACAACACCACAAGCTTGTTAGAGGGTTTCATGCAGGGTTTTAGATGAGGTTATGAGGGACCCAGGGAAAGGAGATAGGTGGAGAATCTGACAACAGCCAAAACCCATCTACAAGAAGTGTGGGAGAAACTTCATAAAAAGCTTGGGAGGGAAGGTTGGCAGATCCTACTGATGATCGACCAATTGAAAATGTGATCATATGCCTGATAGGTATTGTTCCAAAGAAGGAACCAAGTCAATACAGGCTCATGCAGGCTGATACAGCACTTGTCCTGGCCGGTGGGTCTATCGGTTAATGATTTTATTAATGAAGAGCTTACATTAGTGTCCTATTTATCCGTTGATGCAGCAATGGAGTTGGTGGGGAAGGCGGGGCATGATGCAGAAACGGCAAAGTGCAACATTGTCAGCATTTTGACTGCTGCCAGTACATCCAGATGACTTTCAAATCCTTGGCATCCATAACAGAGGACAATGGTATGTCGATAAGGCACTACCCATGGGTTGCTCGATCTCATGTGTACTCTTCGAGGGATTCAGCTCTTTCCTGCAATGGTTATTCACATGTTCAGGCCACGAATAGGTGACTCATTATTTGGATGATTTTTTCTTTGTCACAAACTGCGGTACCGCAGACTGCCAGAAGTTGCTGGTAAATTCTCAGGAGCTCATGGAGGACGTAGGGGTGCCATTGGCGCCTTAAAAAGATTCCATGAACTCACTTTGGAGAAGGACAGGCAATGGGCACTAATGCCACCACAGTTCTGGAAGACAGGAGAGAAAGGATGCTGCAATTGGTGGTAGCGTCCTTGGTCGATCAACTAGAAGGAATTTCGCACAGGCATGGGTAGACTTCATCAATTCAGGGTCTCAGAAGAGGGCACTGGAGTTAGAACGGGTGGAGGATGTGGTGCAGTTCTTGATGGGACTTATTGACTTGGGTCCTTCTAAGGTGATTATAGCTGGAAAGTTGGCCGGTATTGCATTTATGGGCATATTGTTATGGGGCTATGCACCCACAGCAAGGTAGTTAGGAAAAAGGACATTAGAAGTATTGTCTAGAGAACAAGAAAGGTCAGGGGCATTGAGAAAGCCATTCACACTTGGAATGTTATGGAAAGTGGTGGTTTCTTTACAAAAGGTTGCTCATCGCCATTTGAGGTGGTACTGTTTTCCACACTCATGTATTGAAAGTCTTTTTAAGCTTTTAGGGTTTCTGAGCTTCTTGGGACAAAGAGAGAACAGGGGTTGTTATGGGGGTGGTAGTAGTGCAGCATCAGGGTGTTACAATTTGTTCATGTTGTTCCAAAATGGATCAGAGTTCATTGGAAACAACTGTGTTGCTCCCCACACAGGACAGGTGAGAGGTTTGCCCGTTGGCATGGGGGGTTGGCGTAAGCAGATTTCCCATTTAGCAAGCAGTTTGATCTTTACACAAAAAAGATGGTGGGAGAGTCACCCCCTTTCAGTTATTAGAGGTTATACGGAAGGCGCTGACACTTTTTGGAATGTCTGCCAAGGACTAAGGCACACACTCCTTTAGGTTTGGGGCTGCTGTGGAAGCTGGGTGGAGGGGTTGGGAATGGGAAGACATAAGGGAGCTGGGATGGTGGTCTTCTGATTGTTTTCAGTGATATTTTAGGCCGGGCAGTCGGGGTGAGGAGATTTAGACCCCTCCCCTTTTATATCTTGCTCATTGGCTTTTCCTTTACATGTCAGTATCTGGACCACTTTCTGCCAGACTTCATGTGTGGATTGCTGGATATTCATTTGTCAAATGAGCAGCTAAAAAAGCTGGAGCAATGAATGGGGTACTAATTTTGGGTTTGAATCTAATTCTTGCGTTGAGAATTTGAATTTGTTGCCACCATTAAATAGGTTGAAGAGGGCAGTGACTTGTCCAAACATCTTATTGTTACCCCTAGGAGAGAACAATTTGGTGCTGGGGAAAGGTTTGTCCCTTTTACGTGACATGAAACAGGATTTCAGAGAGGTGTAGAAACCGTGGTCTGGCTGTTTCCCAGTATGGACTGAATTTATACCTAGGCAGAACTGGAGGGGTGCTCGTAAACCAGCTGCCATAGACAGGGCCAGAGGAAAGATTAATAGAGAAATGAGGTATTTCTGTAGGGGTGCAGGGATCGGTTGTATGGCACACACAAACTTGTGTTTTGAGGCAGTAGACTTTTTCAGAAGTGATGGATTGCATTTGTCCACGTTCGGTATGAGATTGTATCTGTTGGAGATCAGATAATTTTGCGGCTTGCACTTTACAGGGACAGGCTTGATGCACAGCAGTGATCACGAGGGGTGAGGTGGGGGCAGAAAAAGTAGGCCTGCATTTTTATGTTGGAGGTTGGCCTTAAAGTTTACATTACAGGGCTTTACAGAAGGTTTTTGTTCTGGACATGGGTAAGCCAGGCTGTAAAGGAGGGTCTGAACATGTTCACAACAGAAAGAGAACAGAAGTTACTTCACAGGACATACATGATTAGTCATCCTCACATGTTCACTGCTAAGTAGTTTTGGAAATCCAAGAGTTACAATCATCTGAAGTCAATATGTCACAACAGATGGATCTGTTGCAAAGTTCAAGGGGAGGGTGAGACTTTAGGTGTGGTGGGGGGATAGTTGGTATTTCAATAAAGCGGCTTTTTCACACACAACAAGAGAGTCAGTAGTCTGTATGCGCCCATTTTACCGAAAGAGCTGATAAATCTGTGCATCATAGTCGGGAGCAATGGTGAACAAGTCAAATAATGTTGTAAATTTGCCTAAACATCCACTATCTTGTATAGAAATCAGCGTTTTGAAACCGGGGCTTGCTTTCTGTCCTGTCAGTAATTTCAACTATGCATAAAGCAGGATAAACTTATTTCACTTTGTGAGGAAACTGAAACTCCACAAGTGATTTAAGTTGAAAGTTAAAGACATCCCCAAAACACAGAAACAAACTACTTAAATACTGGAGAGGTTGATTTGCTTTTAACCCTTGAAGAGTTAGATACAGAAGTAGACTCCACAGGGGATACATTTTTGAACCTCGAGATTGTGGCCATTGATCTAGGTAGTAACTCTCCAAATGACTTCCAGCCAAAATCTGTCTTTAACCCAATCCTTCCCTCTGATGCCATAGATACTTTTGATTTGGTAACTATAACTCGCACTCTTGCGATGCTCTGCTACTTACTCCACACATTACATCAGTAATGACATCTTGTATCACATCATTTATAACATAACTCCAACATTTGCAAAAAAAGTATTGATGTGAAGCCATGTGGTGGCATGAGTTAAACGTTCCTTAGAGCAGGAGTTATAGTGTCTTGAGATAAGTATAACTATAACTGTTGAATTTCTATGGTTTTGTGTGAGTAAACTCTAAACCATACTACGTTTCTCTACCCTTTGTTTTTTTGGTGAATTTCTAAGGTTTTTTTAAATTCTGTTTCCTAACTATAATGCCTCTGTAATCTTTGTTTTTTTCAGGGAATTTTTAAGGATTTTTTTAACATTTAGAAATTTTACATAATCTTACCTTAATCCAACCCACACCAAAGCACATGTGTGGCACAGGATTGGATGTCTGTGGAGGGTTGGCCAGGCCTTGCGGCCAGCAATCTCTGCACAGGGCTGAAGGACATGCGTGGCACTGGGTTGGGTGCCAAGTGGAGGGTTGGCTGCAGGGCCTGACTGCAGGCCAGGCTCTGGCGAACCCTGGGCCAAGGTATGGCCGCATGGTTGGGCCACAGGCCAGACCCTTCAGCAAACTGACCATAGGCATCCAGCCCTGCACCTTGCACGGCCTTCAGTCATGTGCGGTGGGGGCTAGCTGCAGGATGTGGCCAGGCCTTGCAGTCAACACCGGTAGGCACCCAACGTCACGCCATGCTCTGCCTCTGGCCATGCACAGCAGGGATAGCCACAGGCGTTTTTCATCATAGAATTAAAGAGAAAACACCCTTGATTTGCCTTGGATAAGTTCTATAGTTGGGAGGACTTGTCTTTTACAGAAGTGGAGCATCAACGCGGGCACCTGCTATGATGCACTTCCCATTTACTACCTGCTTTGTAGGTACTTCCGATTGAAGTTTAAGTCAAATGAACATTGGTGTAAGAATGGATCCTCACCAGCTTATTTATGGAAGAAGAGTCCACAAGTTGGATAAATGTATAGTACACATTCTACTCTACCACTGCGTAAGGGACCACAAGGTAATACCTCCAGTTACAATGTCTGGTGTAATTTTGGCAGTGTGACTTTTCCTCATGTGTCTTTCTACTAAAATATGTGCTAACATGAATCCTCGTATACAGAAGATGGCAAGACTACAACGGGTTGGATCTCCACCAAAAAAGGGTACTTCGTCTCAAGTATATGAAGTGCTTCTTTGTATGCTGGAGATTTGCTCATATTCCTCTGCATCTGGAAAGCTAGGGGGACTTTTTGTTTAGCTGTCCATCAAGCTGGAAAAAGGCGGGAAGACCAATATATTGCATACTTGTGAGTATTTAAAATAATGAGGGATGGACTCTGCTTTCTCCAGGAGACAACGGGAAAGATCCCACTTATCACAGTCTGTAGAGAGGAGATTGCGCTCTGATAGAGAAAGGATGAATTCAAGTCCATAAGTATTCCATGCATTCACCTCCATGAAGAATTCCATCATGGTTTTCAATGTGGAATTTCAGAAATTACACCCCTGCTTTGCCTTGGATAAGTTCAAGAAGTTGGAAGGATTTGTCCTTTACAGAAGCAGAGCTTCAATTGGGGCACCTGCTATGTTTGTATTTGTAAGTGGATCCTCTTGAGGTTTAATTTCTGTGTACTTAGCATCTGTGTCAGAATGGATCCTCACTTGCTTATTTTTCGAATAAGAGTCCATAGTTTTGCGCTAAACTTGGGACTCACATAGGCCACAGGGGAAGCCTCAGTTCACTCGTGGTCTCAGTGCTCCTGCATGCAAGAAGCAGCAAGAGATGCTGCTCCCTGTGTGCAGGAACTATTGTATCATCTGTTTTCCTTCCCAATAGACACAGAGCAGGAAACCAAATGAAGAGTCAACTCCCAGCAAGCAAGAGAGTTTTTCTGCTCCCACCCGCTGGGAGTGGACTTACAGTTTGCTCTCACTTGTGGTAGCTATCATAGTTCCTCCCAAGTGACAGCAAACTCTTATGACCTGAGGGTAGGCAGCTCGGGACATAGGAATCCAGCCCTGGGGTGGATTTCACCAGGTCCATTAATGGCTCCAAGAGGGGTGCCATGTAGCCCCCTCCTTTGTTTAGCTAGAGCAAGCCCCAGGGAGGTGGTGGTCCTGGGGGCTGAAAAAAGCCCAGGAAGGGGGTGCGCTTGCCTCTTCTCATTTGAAAGGTGGCCATGCCCCAAGGAGTGGTGGTCCCTAGGGCCGAATATATTCCCCCCATTTTACATGTAGTGAACTGTGTACTGTGGCCCCGGAAAAGTGGTGGTCCCAGGGCCCTTTAAATTCCTATGCAGGGGGCTGCATGGCCCCCTCCTCTTAATTGCAGATTGGCCAGGCCCCAGGGAGGTGGCCCTCCCAGCAGCCCATATTGGCCATGGGGAGGGGGGCACATTCATATATTTAATTATGGCCCAGGGACCTGGCCCACCCGGGGGCTAAAACCCAAACAATTGTGGGAGACCGCAATTGTTTTATTTAATGTTTGCAGGGATTCACAGATCCTCCGCGATTTTCGCCACGAAAATGTTTAAAAAAATGCTTTTGGCTCAGGCAGGGTCCGTAAGGCAATCCAACACCATGCCTAGAGGGTTCAGTGTATTCCTACCCGGCCCTCGTTTCTTTATTTTGAACTTTATTTTTGGGACTTGACAGACCCCGAGTCCCAAAGTGGCTGCCAACACTTTGTGGTTGAAGTTCTGACAGCCAATCAGATATCAGCATGGGGCTGTAAGCTCCGTAGAGGATCTGCATCCAATTATTTTTTACTTTGAATAGCTCTGAAACTACTGAATGGATTTACACCAAATCACAAAGAGTACACTTTCTGGACCATGAGCTAGCTTTCTGCCAAATTTTGTGTAATTCTGTCCAACGTTTCAGTTGTAGTCATATCTGAAAATCCCAGTGGAAATTGCATGGGGAAAAAGCATTTTGGGACTCCCCTTTTAATCCACCCCGCTTCACGAAGCACCCGAAGATGTTAAAGATCCTTTTAAAGCATCAGTCACCATCAAACAGGCCCATGGCCTAGACTTAACAATCTGTTTCCTTGATGATCTAGATGTACTTGTTAACTTTGAGAAGTCCTCCTGCATTCCTTCTCAAACAACAGAATTTCTGGGTTCTCCATGAGCATGAGAGAGAGAGAGTGAGTGAGTGTGAACTACTGCTTGCATTGTCCTCTTAAGCCCTAAAAGGTAGTCCATTATGCCTGCCTTCAACAAAACAGACAAAGCCTTCAAAATAGATTCTTTCCCTTCTAATTCCCCTTTCTCCTAACACCAATTATAACAAGCCATTAGCAACGTCAATGCCTGTATCCATTCCTCCTTGAATAAGGCTCTTGATCAACTAATGGCTGTCCGGCCCTCTTTCTTCTCTAGTTCCCCCCACACCCAACCCAACCATCTCTTACCAAAATCACCTTGTATTAGCACAGTAAAGCCTCATTTAAAAGCAAACACTTACAAGAGGCCTCCCCTGGAGTAAAGTACTTCCAACACTCTTTTCTAGATGAAATCACAGCACTGCATCACAAAAGATGCTCGAGGCTACTATAGGCCAAAATGTTGGAGGATGGTACAGATGATAAGGTTGACTTCTCTTCATGCCTGTCACTTGTTAGTGATGATGATTGTATCCTCAGTTGTTTTCACAGGATGCACTTGAAATTTCCACTCCTCAGTCCTAAACATCCCAGCCACAAACCTCCTTTTAACTTCCTCTAAATAAACCATTCTTGTGAGAACCTGTATTTAACCCTAATCCCCACTCCTGTAATTGGCTTCCCTCTCCCTATGTGGCCAATTGTATATGCCTTTGTATGCCTATGCTTCTACATTGGAAACATCTGTTAGGGTTACCCTCCACTCGGTGCCCATTCAAATCCATAGTGTGCAAGCTATGTTCCCTCTTGAAATTGACCTACACTACCTGTCCTTACTTTAAAACTATAGCTTAGACCCCTAAGAAGGAACCCATCGCACCCTTAGAATGGCCAGAGCCACTTTAACAATGTCTCTGATCCTCTTATACATCTTCTGGATGCTCTTGAAAGTGCAGCTGCATCCCCTGCTAGCATCAACCGGGACACTTTTCTGCAGCTGGACCAAATGTACCCTCATCTTTTTGGGTGATTATCATGTTTCTATCTTGACAGAGAGAGAGAGACGAAAAAGCATTCTCATCTGTCTGGGATCCAGTATGGTCAAACTCTCTGCCAACCCCATCCTGGACCACAGGTATTGTTTTCTCTTTTGTGATAAATTTATTATATCTTTCTCAAAATATATTTCACACCCCTAGATTGGGCCTAATCTAGCAAGAGGAGAGTCTTCTACAAATTTCAACTCTTCCTCTTGGCCGGAGATCATCTGGGTCATTCTTCATGCTGCTGAAGAGCTAAATAGTCCACACATTGCCTATTCCTCAGATATAGGCCCTCATTCCGACCCTGGCGGTCAAAGACCGCCAGGGCCGCGGGCAACGGAAGTACCGCCAACAGGCTGGCGGTGCTTCAGTGCCCATTCCGACCGCGGCTGTAAAGCTGCGGTCGGAAAACCGGGTCCGGCAGTTTCCCGCCGGATTAGCCCCGGCTGGGCGAATCCTCCATGGCGGCGCTGCTTGCAGTGCCGCCATGGGGATTCCGACCCCCTTCCCGCCAGCCTGTTTCTGGCGGTTTTCACCGCCAGAAACAGGATGGCGGGAATGGGTGTCCTGGGGCCCCTGGGGGCCCCTGCACTGCCCATGCCACAGGCATGGGCAGTGCAGGGGCCCCCTAACAGGGGCCCAGTATGTGGCTTTCGGAGCCGGCTTCTGTGTTGCAGGCCCTTTCCCGCTGGGCCGGCGGGCGCTCCCTTGGCGGGCACCCGCCGGCCCAGCGGGTAAGTCAGAATGGCCCCCGCAGTCTTTTGACCGCGGAGCGGCCAATTGGCAATTCCCGCTTGGCGGGCGGCTTGGAATGAGGGCCATAATGTCCTATCCTTTAGTCCCCATGTGTCAAACTTCTACTTCTGAAGAAGTCGCTTCACGCAGGGAGGGCCTCAATCGTGGATGTCAAGCATCCAAGTCTCTCTACTCTCCCTAAGGGTAAGAGAATTACATGTTTCTTACTCTACCCCTCTCCATACTATCAAAGGTTGCTATGCCCAGTTTCTCCACAATTGCATGACATAGCCTCTGATCTTATGTCTTTCAAGCCACCTTGGGTTACTGCTGAGATTTTTGGATTCCTGCCATTCAGCAACAGTGCCCTCTCCCCATCATTTTATCCTTTTTCCTCTAAACGAGTTGGTCCTAGTAGTTCAAGAGGGATCAGAGATGCTTTGAAAAGTGACAACCAGTCCAGCACAGTTCAAGTCAGTTTTGTGAGTACCATGGTTCACAAAAGAAAATAGTCTCAGAATTACCTTCTCAACATCTAAGTGACATATAAACATTTCAATAAGAAAGACATCTATCTTCTGTGGGGGCCCTTCTTCCCTGACACATGCTTTTATTTTCCGATATGCAAGTAACATCAGTCATTCCTAAAGTTTCAGAGGAAAGAACAAATGTGGCAGTTTCTGTATCTTCCTTTTGGCTTGTCCTCCACCCTCTGGTGCTTTATTAAGGTACTCCATGTGGTGGTGGCTATCCTGTATGCTAGACAAATTCACTTCATAATTGACCTTGATAGGATCCTCTTACAGCATCAGTCCCCATCAAACTGCCCCACAACATGGACTTGACAATCTGTTTTCATGGCATCCTAGGTATCCTTGTCAACTTTGACAAGTCAGCCTGCATGCCATCTCAAATGACAGACTTCCTGCGTTCTCAATGAATACCAGTGTGTCCACCTTGAAACTACCCCCCAAGAAGCTGTCCCTTCTTAAATGAGAGCACTCTCAGCCCACCCCTTTCTAATCTTTAGCTCATCTCATTGGTCTGGTCTTAGGGCTGCCTCTATTCAGGCCTGTTAAATGTGACACTCACCTGAATTCTAGAAGGTTCCTCAGGGGTGGTTAGTCCTCCAAATTCCTTCTGGAACAGCTCTCAAATCTGGGATTCCCCACCATGGTTTGGCAGGTGTTCTAAAGGAGAAGTGGGGTTGTGTCTAGAGATGGATGAGATACTTCGGACTCCTGTGTGTCCTACGTTGCCAGACTCAAGTGTACCACTGTCTTAATCTAAGATTGCCTGAACTTCTTCCCAAAAGGCAAGGCTTCCAGATTTATACACTCTAGAATAACAGAGAAATAAATCACTTTAGAACATTTTAACAGTCTCAGTCTATTCTCACTCTCCTACTTAACACTTTCATTCACACTCAACGGTATAATCTGAAAATGCTAACCTTTTCTTTAGGAGATCTAAATGTAAAGCTGCTGATCATTTCTAAGAAGTTGGCACAAGTGATTTTTACGAAGCATTTATAATCTCCTGAATGTGTTTTAGAACTGTACCCAGATTTTTCCAAACTAGAATCAAAACAATTATACCAGGTTAGGTAGATTCATGTCTGGTTCTTAAGAACTGGTGTGCCCCAGAAAGGTGTGCCCACCTACAAACTAGGTTCTGAGTTGGTGCTTAACTCTCTCCAACTCATAGCGTCCCTTTTAAAAGTGTTTTAGTATTTAAAGGTGCAATTGTTAGTCCACGAACCTTAATTCAGAGATTCCTACATAGAGTCTTGGGCATCCTCAGGGAGAGCGATTTTGATGCTTTTTCTCTTTTCTTCTCTTTCAGGTTCTTTGGTGGTGTCCAGAAAGAAACCTTCTCAATGACAGGAAGAAAGATGGTTTGGTGGAATTGGAAGTTAAGTGGTGTTGGGGGATTTCTTCTCCATGCGAAGGACAGAGTGTACCAAGCAGCACTCCATACGGGAATGAAGCTGAGCGAGGCCTCATGGATTGGAGGATGGTATGTATACCCATACCAAGCCAAGATGGCTGTTGGTCACATAACCACACTGAAATCTCACATGTTATTGGGAGACGCTGCTATTTTAGAACTTTGAGTTCAGTTCCTGGGCATCCAGCTGCATTTTGGACCTAAAGTGGAGGCCTTTCTCATTTACAGGTATACATGGGGGCAAGGTAGAAATTAGGGGGGTGGAGAAACAGTACATGATTAAATAGGCACTCTGGCAAAAAAGTGCAAATGCTGCAGAGACTGCCCCAACAAGGCCACTGTGAGGGTACCACTAAGGTACCACCAAGGAAGCATGTGGAAAAAAGGAAGACAATGCGATAGAGACAGAGACATTTGTCCATGGTGGCCCCCCTGGTGGCATGATAGAGGAACCAAGCGACTTTCTAGCTGCTCCTCAGACCATGTCCTCTGACAACATTGCAACCACTCATAGGGGGAGTGAGCCAGTCATGAGGGGGTGTAAAAATGAGAAGGAAGAAGAACACGTGGCAGGCGGGAGATGGAGCATGTTCACAGGAGCAGAGGCAAAAGGAGCAGAGGGAGTGTGACGGAGAGCATCTGCAGTGCATAGAGGAGGAGCATAGAAGTGAGGCTGCCAAATCTACAACACCTGGAGAGCACCCACAAAGCCAGCAGTCTCACCACGTTCCTGGAGGAAAATGGCTAACACAGGTATGGGCTCGCATACACGGACATTGTGGCTTGCTGGGGGAAGGCGTGAGCAGGACGGGACAGGGCAAGACGCTGCTTGTGAATTAATGGTCTGGGAGTAATAATTTTTCTACCTGGTCCTGATGCATACCAGAGCCTGTTGATTATTTTTGGCATTGGATGGGATACATGGACACAGAATGGGTGGTGACTGCACAGATAAAAATGGCACACAGTGTGTTGAACCCTTACAGTCCCCTCACATCAATCCCTGAGAAAACAACCATAGCCTATGAAAGCCTACCTCAGTCCCTGTATTTTCCTTTTTTCCTCTGAGGCACTAACCCCTGGAAATGGCCCTGAATAACAGGAGGTCCACACACCTAAATGAAGAACAGAGAAGAAAGCAAAAGGAGATATAAAAGTTGTGGCATGAAGTAACACCGGTTACACTGCCATTTTACATTGGGGTGACTGTAACAGAGAAAAAAGAAATAAAACTACCTGAGACTTACCTGACTCTGCCATGTGGTGACCCCCCCACATAGAGCCCTTATACAGAGATACCCTATCCTGACTCTGTCACAACCACCTTTCCAGTTCCTCTACATTATTGATCCCTTCAATGTTGGAATACCTTCAATCTTTGCCAAAGCCTCCCCTATTCACACCACATATTTGGAGATATCAATTGTTACTCAGAGCTTTGCCACTGGCTTCTAAACATTGAGGCATAGAATGGCAAAGACATTTACAGTTCTTCATCTGCTGTCATAATTAACTTACATACAGGCAAATCCAGGTTGGGTTCCACATTGTCTTGTCCACCGGGGGTCTAAGGTCTTCATGTAAGAAGAACTTTCAAATAAATATCCTGGAGCTCAGCATAGGAACTTTTGCCATTAGACGTCTAGTCAGTCAGAGTTCTCACTACTGCATTCTTATTCAAATGGACAAACTCTCCACATAAAGGTATGTCAACAAGTTTGGAGGCACCAAGTCGATGTCTTTCTCACACTTTAGAAGACCCCGCTGAGAACACTGCCTCTGCAATAACATAACAGTGTTGGCATAGTGCCTTCCAGGTCTCCTAATCTACACTGTGGATTATGTTTCCTGATATCTCCAGGACTCCAGCAATTAGAGTTTGGACCCAAATATCTTCAATTATCTCACCCTCTTTTGCGGTCCATTGGACTTTGATCTCTTCACCTTTCCACAGACCAATCAAATTCCCATCTATGTATGTTGGTTCCTGGATCTAGAAGTTTGATCAACAGATCACTTTCTTCAGGACTGATCCCTTTTCCATCCTTATACCTTCATCCCTTTGTGCACCTTCCCAGAGTCCTTATTTTTGCAAGACTATTTCTCCCCATAATAGTCCTGCCAACTCCACTTTGGCTCCCTCAAGCTTGGTTCCCCTACCTCGTGGAACTGATACTATACTTCTCCTATCTTGTTCCCTCGTTTGATTCCTTTCAGTTAGACCTAAAAGGCAACTGATACAACTTTATTTTACAATATTTGTGAATTGGAGAATAGTAGGGATTCTTCTAATGGCCAAAACATTTGGAGATCACTGAAGACCTGATTGACAAGTCCTGTGTGCGACATATTGATGTTATGTGCACTAAAATCCTCATGGTTCTGGGCAGACCCTGAACAGGAAGTTCATAATGTGCAGGGAGGTGTTAAGGTGTGGTTAATGAAAAGTATGATGTAATGTTAATGCATGGTGTGCAAGAGTGCGCTGAAGAATGAAGTCATGTTTGAAGAAATGAAGACATTAGCCCTGTTGTTCAGTGACTTTTCATCTACCAGAAGCTGTGAAGAAAGAGTTTGAATGACATTGATCTCTCCACAGGCCCCATGCCATGGGTTTCACCCAATGTAGTAGTACCAAAAAAGTACATTAGCAAAACAGTGCACATTTGCATTGATATGCGCCAGGCAAACAAAGTCACTGAGAGGTAGAGATACCCTGGGCCGCACATAGCGGAAATGAACAGAGCCAAAGTCTTTTCCTGCTTGACCCGAATAAGGAATACCATCAACTTGAGTTTGAGGAGAACTCGAGGTACATTACTACCTTTCCAACTCATGTTGATTTGTTCAAATATGAGACTGAGGTTTGGAGTATCTTTGGGTGCTGAGATATTCCAGGATGTTATTCGCTGACTGAGCTGGCCTGTTTAACATGTTTTCAATTACAGAGATGACACACTGGTTTTTAGGAGAACACAAAAAGAATACAACAGAGCCCTTACCCAAGTGTGCCAGCCCTTACCCAAGTGTGCCAGCTACTCGCTAATACAGGTCTCACTCCGAAATGCTGCAAAGTGTTAGTTTCATAAAACCAAACACAAGATTTTTGGACACTATTCTCTGATGGGGGAATTACTTCAGACCCAGACAAGGTGCAAGCACTGTACTCCAATTGAACTCCCCGCCAAGATCTTACCATGCTGTGATCCTTTCAAGGAATGGCCAGTTTTTGCTCAAGGGACATTCACAGTTTTGCTACAGTGAGTGCCCCTTTGAAAGACTTGACAAAGTGAAATGTACCATTCCAACGGTCTCCGTTGTACAATTAGAGTTTCTAAGACATTAAACATGCGATTGAGAATGCAACGGAAATGGCCTACTTTGACCCAAAGTTACGTATCAAAATAATGGCTGATGAAAGCCAGCTAAAGCTAGGGGCAATCCTTGCTCAACACAATGGTCATCTGAATGCACAGACATATTGTGGCAAATGCTAGTCAAAGCCTGTCTGATACAGAACATGGTTACTCTCAGCTGGAGAAAAAGAGTGTGGCTCTGGTGTGGGCCTGCAAACATTTTCATGTATTCCTCTATGGAAAACAATTCACTGCCATCATTGATCACCAGGTGTTGATTACAATTTTTGGAAACCCTAAGGCTAAAATGTAATGTTATAACACTTTACAGAGTAAGTGCTCCTTGCAGGAGGATACAACTAGTGGTATGCAACCTTGTTTGTTTAACCAGATACCAGAGGTGCAAATGATGAATGAATGCATGTATAAGGGTGACTTGGTACAGTATTCAATGTCCCATAAACCCACTTGGTGGCTGAGGACATAAGGGCCTGGATAATTCCCCTGGTGGCCATCATGGTTCCCTGGAGTATAAAGTCTACACCCCCATGTGTGTGTACTGCTTGACAATCCACTTTGGAAGCAAGGAAGTCAGTTTTGTTTTGCCATTTCTCCCTGCATCGCTACCTGCACTCAGCCCTTGCCGGATTACTTCCTGGTTTTAGGTGGCTTATCCCGGTGGGTGGCATGTCCTTCCACATCCTTTGGTTGGCATCAGCAAGGGCCGCTGGCATTTCTAACCTTGCCGGGTGTACCAGTGGGATAGTGCACTTGCTGACTGAGAAGTTGTTTCCAACCAAGCTCTATCACAGACTCTAGTGGTGCTCAGGTGGAACTGCGCCCTGCAAGGGAGGGCTCGTTCCTATGCCTGCTGTTTCCTGGCCTCATTTTGCTTTGCTCTCAAGCTCCGGGGTGTCTGGCCACTATTGCCTTTTCACTGCCGCCCTCATGGAAAGCACACTTAAAGACAGACCAGTGCTATGCAGATAAGTGCTATTCAGAGCGTTCTCATGCACAGCAACATATAACTTGGTACATTTGGCACATTATATTGATTCAGAGCCAGAGAGGCGGAATCTCTGGTATGCTTGACTTTTTGTGTTGTTTATCACATTACTTTTGGGAGTTCTACCACTGTGGGTTATTAACCCTGTAGACACGAGGATCATTGAGGGAAAACCTTGGCCCATATTTATACTTTTTGACGCAAAACTGCTCCGGCGCAATTTTCCGTCAAAAATATTACCGCCGGTTAACGCCATTTTGGTGCGCCGTGCGGGCGTCATATTTATACTTTGACGCACGGCGGCGCAAACAACAGGTGGGAGTCATTATTTTTGACGCACACCGCGGCGTCAAGTTGTAAAGGAAAACTACGTTAACGCGGCGGAAATGACAGTGGGTCGATATACAACACCGCAAACCGGATATGCGCCGTTTTTTTTGACGCAATAGCGTCAAAAAACACAGCGAACACAGCCATCTCACCAGAGGAGAGCCAAAATGGATCCCAGATGCCACTACAGACCCCACGAAGATGACAGCAGACCAGGAACCAGCCAGGAGGACCCACACAAGAACCAGGACACTTTTAAGAAGAAAAGAAAGTGTCGCTTCAGTGCAGAGGAGCAGGAAATCCTGGTTAAAGAGGTGACGGAACAACAGCACCAACTGTTTGTCACATCAAAGTTGCCAATCAGTAGGAGAGAGGCTGTATGGCAACAAATTGTCGACAAGATTAACAGTGTGGCTGAAGTACACAGAACAGTCATCGAGTGCAAGAAACGCTGGCATGACTGCAAACGCAGGACCAAGGAAAAGATGGCCAGGAACAGGAAGGCAGCACTGCAGACTGGAGGGGGGAGTCCAGCACACCAGGAGGCCCTGGACCACATGGAGGAGATGGTCGCAGCCGTCATCCCTGAGGAGATCATCACAGGGATTCAAGGAAAGGACAGCACAGACTACCAGGACACAACGCACATGCAGGGTAAGTCGCATGGGGAATTGAAATGCACTAATGTCAACTGCAACCGGGGGGGGAAATACCTACTACACATTGCATGGAAGTCATCTAATACATGGAGTGGCATGGGTAAAGGGGCATGGCAGGGGGGCATGGCCCGTTCTGAGAAGACCTGGGGCACACCATTACACAACGCCAACAACAGTCCCATGGGGGCATGCTGTCATGCCAACGATGGAGGAAAGGGAAAGCCACGACAGGAGGGAAGGCCACTACGTCAAACTGACATCCTGGCACTCGTAAGCCAACATACCTCCTATATTAACTAGGGCCCTATTAGCAATCCTCTAGCCAAACCGACAACTGCAATGTAACTGCGACAACAGTTGCCACTACCACCTCTGATCAGCTCAAGTAGCCAATGGCAGTAACCTCCCCATGGAACATACATACCTAAATTAGGGGGTGAGGATGACATCTGCAACAATCTCCTGAAACAAGACAAAGGCCCCAGTACACTCAAATGTCAATGCCCATAGTTGTCACAAACATCAGCCAAAGTAAACAACAATAGGAGCGACACAGCACTAAGGACACACCCATGCTGCATATGTCAGGGTCCATCCTGTGCCTGGGTAACAAGGCAACATCACAAATGTCATACTGCTCAGACAACAGCATTGAGGAGGGAACACATGTAACAGGTCACTGAAATACACCTGCACAGTCAGAGGACGAAATAGGACACTGATACGACTATCAGGGCAATCCAATGTAACACACATTACCCAACATCAGCAGGACCAATTAATAATGTCAACATCCATATCAGATCATAACTATGCCATGCATAGGATATGCAACATGTCAATTACATTAAAGTCGATGTGAACGATCAGGGGTTGGGGCAGGTCCTGATAGTTAAGTGTGCTGCCAGGGCCATCAGAACACCCACAGCCAGTGAAAGGTCTCACCATGAGAATGGATATACACGGAGGGTCGAGTAGGAAAAGAAGGTGGGAATTCTCTATTTGGCATAAAGCAACACCTAGAGGCAATGAGGCTGTCGAGGCAGCGGAACCTTGACTTGAGGATGCCGAAGGTCCGCTCGACAATGCTGCTTGTCCTCCTATGGGCCTCGTTGTATGCACGCTCTGCAGCTGTACTCGGGTTGCCAAATGGTGTCATAATCCATGGCTGGATGCCATACCCCTGATCAGCTGCAAGAGAAAATGAATGGGATCATGTTGTTGTAGATGGCACTATTGAAAAGACCTTTAATGGCAGTAGTTGACTTGTGTTGTCTGTGACTCTTTTGTGTACTAATGTGACATCCTATGCTTGTAGGCTGTACCATCTGCATAGTGTTGTTTCCTTGGCTGAACGAGTGTTTGTCTGATAACCGTTTGTCAGTTTGTCAGCAGTATGTTTTGGGATTTTCAGTACAGTGTGCCCTCCCTAGCATTGTGACTTGTGATACAGGTGTCCGTGTATCTTCACTGGGGGTGAGAAGATAGTTCCATGCACAGTTAAAATTAAAAGAGTTGTTAACACGTTCCTATCAAAGTACCATGGACATCCCATACCTTTAGACTTATGCAATGTATTAATGTAAAGGTCATTGGGACACTTACAATTTGCAAGGTGACATTTAGGCAACCACACTCATTGATGTCTTCACATTAGGCTGTACAGTAAATTCCGATGTGTGACAGGTTCAATGGTGACTTAAGAAACATGGCTAGCGATGTCACGACCTCAGTGTGTTCCTGTCAACATGTTGCTGTTGTGGTGTATGTGTTGTGTGTCCTAGAGGGTTGCTGTGCAGTGTGTAAATAAGTAGGTTTTTGTACTCACCAACAAGTAGTCCATTGCCATACTATCCATCCTGGAAGTGTTCATTGATGGTGCAGTGACGGAAGATGTATGAGTCATGTACACTCCCAGGATATTTAGCCACGATGTTGGTGATCAATCCTTGGTGATCGACAATGGCCTGCACGTTGATGGAATGTGTGTGCTTACTGTTGCGGTAGAGGTGTTCAGTTGCAGCAGGTGGCACAAGGCGTACATGTGTGCAGTCGATTGCACCAAGGACGTGTGAGAAGCCACTGATTGCGTAGAACCCCTGTTTAGTTTCCTGCTGCTTCTGCAGTGTGTTAGGGAAGCAGAATGGCGGGTGTCAGTTGAATGATGGCGTCCAGTACTTTGGGCAAAAAGGCGGAGAATGATGGTTGTGATATTCCGCCAACCAGGGCACCAGTTGTTTGAAAAGAGCCACTTGCCAGCATGTGAAGTACAGCAAGCAGCTTTGTTTCTGTTGGGATGGTGCGGGGTGTCACCAAAGTGGGGGCCAACTGCTGTTCAATGTTTCACAGCAGCTGCTGAATGGCCTGCCAGTTCAACCGGTACCTCTGTATGATGTCGTGTTCCCTGAGGCCCTGAAGGGTTGTTCTTGGGCGGAATATCCTCTCCTGCCTTCTGCGCTGCCTTTGGGGTCCCTGCTGGTGTTGTTGTAGCTGCTGTTGTTGCTGCTGGGCTCTGCGTCTGCATGCATGCTGGATTAGAATCACCTCCATGGCTCCCTGTTGCTGCTCTGCTGCTCTGCTGTTTGTTCTGTGTGTTCTGATTAAATACAGGTGTGTTTGCCCCATTTTAACACCTGCCCTGACCCAGGCGTTAATTTTTTACGCAAATCGGGCTGCGTCATTTTCTGGCTCCGCCTCCCGGCCGTGCGCCCTTTTTGCCCGAAAGCATAAATACGACCACGGCCCTGTAAGCCATTTTTTGGACGGGAATGCCTACCTTGCATATAATTAACGCAAGGCGGGTTGCCGCATCCAAAAAATGACGCACACGGCAGAATTGTGTCGTCCGCTGGCTCGGGCGTCAAAGTTTAAATAAGGGCAACGTTTGCGCTGATTGTGCGTCAAATATTTTGACGCACAATCGGCGCAGACGGAGTATAAATATGCCCCCTTGTGTCTGCAAAATACAGCCTATATGTGCATACTGAGTGAGTACTGGAAGTGGAAGAGTTATTGTGTAAGGGTAAACAGGTCGAGGAGAGGAATGTGTGAATATTAATATCTCTTCTGTTTCTTTACTCTTTAACTGCAGGTTACACCATTCAGGGATGTCTCCTTACATATGCTGATCATCACTACACATTCCAAAGACACAGCAAGTGGGACAATCCAGGATCCATAGGCTGTATTCATTATATTCTCCACTCCCCTTCTTTCGTGGGTGTTTTCCTTGGGAAAGCAGTTTCCCAAGGAGAACGCAAACGGGAGTAGTTGGATTGGCTTCTCTCCATCGCCCCTCTGGCTGGATTGATCAGTTTAGGGGTTCCCACCTGACAGTTAAGATTACAAGAATATGACTGTGAGATTGTGCACAAACCGGGCAAGTATCAAAACCCAGCAGATTTCCTTCTCATGAGTGCGGCTGCATCATCACAGTTCGACATCCAAGACAGCTGAAGCATGTCTCAACGTTATTGTGAAATCCAGCACACCAGCGGTTCTGTCTGTGGAACAAATCATTGCTGCCCCCTTTGCAAATAAAGGCATGGACATAACCAAAGAACTGATTACTATGCAATTATGGAGGAGAAGTGCCCAGTCCCTTGCCGAAGGTGTTAAATTTCAAAAGTTCAAGAATGTAGAGGATACGTTAAGAGTCTCCCAAGAAAGCGTAATGCTATGACGCTTGAGAACTGTCACACCTGGAAGCCTAAGCTAGCGGATCATCGAGCTGGCCCACGAAGGATAACGTGGTGCCACCAAATGAGCATTAAGACATCGAGTGTGGTTACCTCAGCTTGATGAGTGAGTCAGGAAGGGACTGAAGACATGCCACATTTGCAATTGTTAACCCCCCAAGATGATGCGGCACCCACTGATAATGTCTGATCTTCCTGCCCTTGCCTGGGACAGGGTTTCAGTTGCCTTTTTGGGGCCTTTAGGAAATGGACCTCATCTCATGGTAGTCATAGACAAATATTCATGTTTTCCTTTGATGGAAGACCTGTCTTCAACAACCCATGGCAAAGTCATAGAACGGCTTGATGGCATCTTTACAATAGTGGGTATCTCCGAAATCCTCAAATCTGATAATGGCCTGTCCATCACCAGCAAAGAATTCAAAGAATTTCTCGTCCGACTCAGTGTTGAAGATCAAAAGAGTACATCCCTCTGGCTCCAAGTCAATGGTGTAGTTGAACGATTCATTGGCATCCTCAAAAGGATCATTCAACTAGAGTCAAGGGAGGGAATCGGCCCGAACCAAGCCATCTATCAGGCCCTCCAGGCCTATCAATTAGCTCCTCATTCCACAACTGATGAGAGTCCAGTCACCTTACTATTTGGGAGAGCCCAAACTATCTTAATGGACCCTGAATTGATCTGTGAATACTGACAAGATTTGAGACACTGCCCCGGCTCAGAAAAGAAAATGTAAACAGAAGTAGATCAGCGTTGCAATGCCCAGAAGACAGTGGTTGACAAAAAAGACTGGGTATTGGTTAAGTAGAAACACAGACGGAAAACAGACACTCCTTTTACAACTGATCCTTTACAGGTTGTGGATTGCAAAGGACATTTGGTGAAAGCACGTTGTCCTGGACAATCCATCACTCAAGTAACATCACATTTTAAACACCTACCACAACACTTGTTGAGTCCTGAAACTGTATGGGGTCGACCCCACCAGCAGGTCCGGCTCAAGCACTTGAGCATAAGTTGCAGTTGCCTGATCAGGGTGGCCCTCTATCATCTCAGATCACCGGAGCTGGCAGACAACTGAGAGTGCCTCACCAACTAATCAAGGAAATGTGATTTTAGTGATGCCTGCCACCTTTTATTTAACAAAGGAGGAGATGTAGCATACTGATAATATGGCATTAGGTGTTAAGGTGTAGTTAACAGAAAGTATGATGTAATGCACACTGTGAGAGTGTACGCTGAAGAATGAAATAATGTTTGACCACAGTTCTCATGTGGCATAATTCATCTGCTTGCTCCTGGGCTGGGGAAGAAGCTACACTGTGCAACAGATACTCAACATGCCTCATACTCTGCATGGTCATTGTGGCTTTGCTGTTGCATTGATTGGAGTCCAGATCTCTTTGCTTCCTCAGCTGCCCTATTAGTCCATTTTCTATTGTGCCTTTTCTCTACAGAGCTCTCTTAAAGAAGTGTAAGTGTCTATCCCTGCACATCTCCCTCTCCTCAACTCAATATCTTTGAGTAGAGACATTTTCGTACTTCACCTCGCGAAGTACACCTGCATCAAAGATGTTCCCAACTTATCCTACTCCTCTATGTGAGTTGCCTCCCAGACTGTCTCTGTTATGTCCATCAAATTATTTAACTATTTGCTCTCCCTTCATGTTCTCACTTTTAGGTTTGCATGCCTTTTATGCCGCATTTCATGTTGGAAGTTATGAGACGTTACTGCACTTTCCCTCCTCTGGTCTGCATTTCTCCTCTAATGGTGTCAGGTTTTATAGTTCAGATAGTGCCAACACAGAGTCCTGATCTATCCTACAGCTTTAGGGGCAAATTTGTGAGCCCTTTGCGCTGCTGTTGTATAGCGTTTTGTGAAGCAATGGCGGTGCAAACCTTGTAATCATATCGATGAGGCCATGCAAAGCCACTTTGCGTGGCTTTGAATAGCCTCATAGATATGGAGTAAGGCAAGGGGGCACAAATGGCTGCATTGCCTTATTCTGCCCAAGGGAGTCATTCCATGGGCAATGCGGTGCGTGTTCCCATGCAACACCTGTGGATTTTGATGCGTCCCCAGATTTACAAGACCTTGTAAACCTAGCGATGTACCAAAACCTTCATTATTTCCCCTTTGGGTTCTCATTCCATTTTTGGTGTCTTGGCTTCCAAGGCCTGGTTCAGTGTCTCAAAACTAGAACACATATTTAGACCTACTGATTAATCTCATGCAGTATTCTTTAGCCTCATCTATCTGAAGTGAGCCGAACATATGCAATACTGAGTTCATGCCAACCTTTAAGCTTGCGTATTACACCATCACTTTATCTTGTGGTATATTTGGGATTTTCCTAGTTACTGTGAAAAAAATATCTATGACCCTGTGCTGCTCTGCTTAGCAGAAGTCGTGTGTTAGATCGTCTGGTTGCATTTTGCACAATATCACTTTATGAAGGGTGTGCACATGAACTCAACTCTGCCTTCCTGATCAGTCTAATTCAATGACCCATGCCAGTACACATGGGTCATGGTGTACATGTCTGCAACCAATTTGTGGGCTCAGTTTCACATGAATCATATATCTTGTTGTAGAATCAAACTGATCGGACCATAGAGTGAATGATCACATGTGATACACTCCACATTTCACACATATCATCCTGACACACTGTAGTTTTCTGGACACTGATCCAATGTAATGACATGCCAATGACATGCCAATGTAATGTTCCATATGTTTCTAGCAAATATCCATGCATAAGTCCAAGGTTATAGATATCAATATAGTTGCATACCTCGGTCAATTTGCAGCCTCCTATGTGAAATAACTCACCTTATCGTAACATTCTGCCTACTGCTCTTAACATGCTACCTCCCCAGAGTAATATTCTGAATGTATTGTCCCATTTTTCTGTTATCCATCTGCACAGGAAGTTACATCACTTCATGACATCATGACCAATGTGCACCAAAGGATACTGGCCGGGGCACTCCACACTGCTGCTACACTTCACCATACAACATAAAAGAAGCACTCACATGCACCTCCTGCAAGTTCTCATGAACTCTTCCACACTCTAAACTCACTATTTCCGCACCAATAGCACCCAGCGCCCCACTTGCTCACACTTACAAAAAACAGCCACCCACTTGCACTACACAGACCACCACCACCAACAAAGTATGCCACACTTTTATACAAGCTCCTCAATACCCGCTTGGCCACCAAACATACCACAAAGATATTAAACCCACTGCAAGGCCATGCTCTACGTTTTGGAAATATGGATCAATCCAACCTCTGCCTCTGACAACTCTTTAGCCATCCCCGCCGGCTACAAGATGTCCAGGCAAGACCATCAGCACACACCCAGAGGTGGAATCGCAATCATATTTGAAGATACCATCAGCTGTACCACCTTCACAGACACTCCCACAGCATAATGGAACAGCCTGCATTCAAGATACACATCACAAATGAATTTTCCCTCATCAGAACTCTCATATTCAGACCACCAGGACCCACACCAATTTCACCAGCAATATCACGGACTTCGTCACACCCCTCATCATCAATACCAGCACCTTCATCATCCTTATAGACCTTAACTTTCCTCTAAAAGACCACATCAACCCACAATCTATGGACCTTCTAGAAACCCTGGAAATTTCAGCCTCACCCAGCCTGTTATAGACCCCACCCACAGCTCCAGAAACCTATTGGAACAGATTAGTCGCTCATACAGAAACCTCACCATTGACAAGCCAGCAGCTATGACCTGGACAGACCACAGCCTCATCAGTTTCAGCATACCCATCCCGTACAAGCAGAATCCTACCACCACTGGACCTGCCCTCCACAGCTGGAAAAGCAATAGACTCTAGACCATACAGAACACAGCAGTCAGCCTCATCCTCGACCTTCCCAGGCTAACTCACATCACTCCCCCACCTTAGGAATCGCCATTGGCTCCCCATCCAGAAGAGATGCCACTTCAAGATTCTCAAGCATGCCTTCAAAGCCTTACACAACCAATAACTGCCATACATCAGTCACCAGGTGAACCTCCAGCAACCTACCAGACACATACACTCCACCTCCTGGGCCCTCACACACACACCACTGTATTTTTCACAGCCACAGGAATAGTTGTTCCTTCTCCTACATTGCCACCAAGACCTGGAAAGATTTGACCGACCACGTACAACCAGACCCAACTTTGCAAACTTCAGAAGGAGACTCAAGACCTGGCTCTTAGACTGAGACCATCGTGACCTCAGCCTCGAGATACCCTCTGGGGTGATAGAGATGCACTATACGAATACTGATTGATTGATTGATTGAAAAGCATCACAGAAGAGGAGTGGGCTTCCACCATCTCCATGCTCTGGCTCGAGCACACCAGCAACTTGCCAAAAACCATCAAGAACCGCAACAGCTGGTTCATGACAGGTGCTTATACACTGGCTTCCCTCAAGCGCAATCAATTGGCAAAAGACCAACCACAGGCCAGCTGGTACACAGAGGGGCTCAGGATGACAAAACACCACTGCAAACAACTGGAACACAAATGAAGAACAAGTCAAGACACCACAGATAAAGACATCTTTAAATCTGTCCCAATGCAGTACAACCAGCAAATAGGAAACACAAAGTGCACAGCTCTTGATGATCGACTGCAATAAAAAAAATCAAGGAAATCTTCACCATCACATAAAATGTCATTGTGTATCCTCCTGACTCCAGCAATATTATGTCATCTCAACATCTTTTCAACAAGCTTTCAGAATTCTTCTGTAACAAAATCACCTCCAATATGGCAACTACCCTCAATCAGACCCCATCACCCCCACATCTCAACTTCCCATCACGGCTGAAGAATGAACCCTGAAATCGTTGCCCACCATGACCACTGTTGAAACTGCTATTACCATGAAGACTATCCACTCAGAGGTCCCTTCTAAAGCGTACCTCCACAATTCCTTCATCAGAGGACTCAGCGAAGCACTAACACCCATCCTCAATGCCTCCATAAAGTCAGATACATTCACAGACACCTGGAAACATGCCACCATGATGCCACTGTTCAAGAAACCACCCATTGACCCAGCCACACTTTCTGACTACAGAACCATCTCCCTCCTACCATACCCAGCAAAGATTTTTGAAAAACAAATCCACAGATGCTTCATCAACCACCTCAGTAACCACCACCTCCTCAATACCATGCAGTCCGCATTTTAGCCCAACCACAGTACAGAACACCACTCATCGCCCTCACAGAAGAAATCTGCATGAACCTTGACAGAGGAGACACAGCAGCCTCATTCTCCTGGATCTCTGCAGCATTTGACAGTGTCTCCTTATCATGTGTCTGCATGAGATTGGCTCCACTTCCTGAAAGCACTGCGCTAGATCTGCACATTCTTAATGGAATCTTAACAGTTAGATCACAATCTGGCACCTTACTCTTTGGAAGCCCATAAACTGATCTGTGTTGTGCCTCAAGGTTCATTGGTCAATGCTACCTTCTTCAATGCAAGCATGATCCCTTAGGCCAGTGTCACCGGTGCACATGACTTCAACATCCTCTCCTACCCTGTCAACACAAAACTCATAATCTTCCTCTTGTCAAGACCTCCAACACAAGAAACAAGTTTGCTGCTTGCATGACTGAAGTCGCTGACTGGACAAAAGTCAATTGTATTAAGTTTAACATAGATAAGACAGAAGTAGTGATCTTCGGCAAGAACGCCTCACCTTGGGACTTCAAATGGTGGCTGGCTGAATTCAGACCCAACCCAGCACCCATGCCAGGAAACTCAGAATCATCAAATACAGCAAACTAGACATGACTGCATAAGTCAACACTACTTTCATACCCAGAAGATGCTGAGGAAGATCTTCAAATGTCTCTCTACCAGCACTGGAAAAACTGTCACTCACACCCTAGTGACCTGCAAGTTGAACTACGGATACACCCACTTCACCGGGATGACCCATTAACTCATCAGAAGACCACAAATCATCCAGAACTTGGCAGCCAGACTCATCCTCAACCTCCCACACTGAATTTACTTCATACCACACGTCGGGGAGCATCACTAGATCTTGATACACAAATGTTCTCATTTCAAATTCCTCACACACACTCAAGGCACTATACAACTAAGGCCTACTTAAAGGAACAGCTGCATCTCCTTCTATACATCCCACGCATTCACAGAACCAGATAAGGAGGACGGAGGTTCTCTTACATCGCTCCTATAGCGTGGAGCAATCACCCATTCCACATCAGAGCCTCCTTCTTGAATACCACCAAAAGTTGATGACTTACAAAAAAATATTGGGGGTCATTACAACCCTGGCGGACGGTGTTAAAGCGGTGGTAAGACCGCAAACATGTCGGCGGTAAAAAAATGGGAATTATGACCGTGGCGGAAACCGCCAACAAAAACAGCCACTTTAACACTCCGACCGCCACGGCGGTACAGACAAACAGCTTGGCGGTCACCGCCAACAGACAGGAGGAAGACAATGTATCGCCCACAGTATCACAACCTACCAATCCGCCACCTTTTCCAGGGCGGAATAAAAACACGGCGGAAACAGCCATTTCAAAGGGAAAACGCTCACCTCTACACACTCCACGAGGAAGGAGGACACCATGGAACCGGAACTCCAAATACTCCCTGCGATAGTCTTCCTGCTCCTATACGACCATCATCAACGCCGGCGCCGAAGACAACGGTGAGTACTGCACCTACGACATAGGGGAGGGGGAGGCAAAAGTCAGGGACACACACACGCAACACCCCCACCCCGACCCTCACCCACTACAACACACACACCAATGCATATCCAAACATTACAGTAACAACCCCCAACCCCCCCGGAAGAAAGCAAAGACAAAAGGAAATGAGTTCAACCATTGTAATATATCAAAATGCAGTAACCAAATATATACAGATATATATACACATTCAACAAAATATACATCACGATTAGTAGTGCAGGGAATGCACCATTCAATGTCCGTGGACCACTGGGCCCACAATGCATGGGCGAGGCCCACATCAGATACCTGATCAAAACGGAGAGAACACTGCCGGGGCATCAGATAGAAATACAACAGGCACCTCAGGGGGAAGGGAAGGGGGGGCACCTCAGCCGGATGAGTACACCACGCCAGATCCACGAGGGGGCTCCATGCCCATTGATGTATCCTGGGGAGTGCAAAGCCACAGTCTCTCAAGTCTCTACAGTGGGTGGGTTGCCCACTGTACCATCCTGGGGAGTGCAAAGCCACAGTCTCTCAAGTCTCACAAGTGGGTGGGTTGCCCACTGTACCATCCTGGGGAGTGCAAAGCCACAGTCTCTCAAGTCTCACAAGTGGGTGGGTTGCCCACTGTACCATCCTGGGGAGTGCAAAGCCACAGTCTCTCAAGTCTCACAAGTGGGTGGGTTGCCCACTGTACCATCCTGGAGAGTGCAAAGCCAAAGTCTCTCAAGTCTCACAAGTGGGTGGGTTGCCCACTGTACCATCCTGGGGAGTGCAAAGCCACAGTCTCTCAAGTCTCACAAGTGGGTGGGTTGCCCACTGTACCATCCTGGGGAGTGCAAAGCCACAGTCTCTCAAGTGGATAACAGTCTCCACTGGTTCTGGAGGGTGACTGGTGCCCAGAGTGCTTCATCCTGTGAAGGACAGACGGAGTGGATGCTGTTCTCCACTGGTTCTGGAAGGGGACTGGTGCCCACAGTGCTTCATCCTGTTAAGGACAGACGGAGTGGATGCATGTCTCCACTGGTTCTGGAGGGGGACTGGTGCCCAGAGTGCTTCATCCTGTGAAGGACAGGCGGAGTGGATGCATGTCTCCACTGGTTCTGGAGGGGGACTGGTGCCCAGAGTGCATCACTCTCCCCGTGACGGTCCCAGTTCCGTCACTGCCCCTGCCGCACATGGGCTAGCCGTGCTTGAGTTGGCGGTCCTTGCCCTGTTCAGCGGTCTTTGCCCTGTTCAGCGGTGCTTGCCATGGCGGTCTTTGCCCTGTTCAGCGGTGCTTGCCCTGTTCAGTGGTGCTTAAGTTTGCAGTTTCTGACCTGTTCAGCGGTGCTTGCCATGGCGGTCCTTTATTGCCCAGCTGGGCTGGGGCTGGCGGTCCTTCATTGGGCAGCTGGGCTGTGGCTGCCGGGGCCCTCCTGGGCAGCTGGGCTGTGGCTGGCGGTGGCCTCCTGGGCAGCTGGGCTGTGGCTGGCGGTGGCCTCCTGGGCACTGACTCTGGCGGTGGCCTCCTGGCCAGTGACGATGGGGCTGCCCTCCTGGGCACTGACTCTGGCGGTGGCCTCCTGGCCAGTGACGATCGGGCTGCCCTCCTGGGCACTGACTCGGGCGATGGCCTCCTGGCCAGTGACGATGGGGCTGGCGGTGGCCTCCTGGGCAGCGGGGATGATGGCGGTCTTCTCCGTCGTGCTGCTCTTCCCAGACTTTGGCGATTTTTTCTGCCCCTTCCCCACCATCGGAGGAGTCACAGCTGAGTGGACACTCCCCCCAGGACCCTTGTGAGCGGCTTTGCTGGCTGGAGCATTCCCCCACTCCCGCCGGGCACTGTCCAACTTCTGGTGCTTCACAGGGGGGGGACTGGCTGTGCTGTGGCTCCGTGTCACACTGGCTGCCCTGGTGCCCGGTGCACTCCACATACCTCTAACAGGCACCACTGGTACCGGAGATTTTTTGGCTGAGGTGCTAGTACGGGACCTATGAATTGGAGGGAGAGGTGGGAAAGAGGTCAAGCTTGGTCAGGAAAAGTTTCTTAGGAACACTGGGACGGGTAGCTGGAGGGGGTCTGGGAGTGGAGGAAGAGGAGGTGGTTGTAGGAGGTGTAACTTTTGTGGCTTTGGTTGCAGGTGCACACGCTGGAGGCTGTCGTGAGGTGGATGTATGTTGGGTGGGTGTGTGCCTGCGTTTGTGTACTTTGGGAGGGGGCATCAAAGACACACTGGGAGAGGACACAGGGGAGGTGTAAATGGGAGTGGGGGTGGTGAGTGCAGGTGAGCGGGGTGTGGTGGTGGGTGTGCTGGTGCGGGATCTAGTGGCTGTAGTGGTAGTGCATGCAGGTGAGAGTGTAGACAACACTGGGAGGGAGTTGGGAGACGACGAGGAGGGGGACACAATGGAGGCAGTGGATGTTGCTGTGTCTGTATGTGTGTGATGCTTGCGTGAGTGCCTGTGGGATGTGTGGTGCTTATGTTTGCCTGAGCTTCCCTTGTGTGTTGACGTGTGTGCAGGCTGGTCTGATGGTGTGCTTGGGATAGGCTGGGGTACAGGGGATTCGGTCTGGGTGGAGGAAGTTGGAGGGGGGAGGCTAGAGACAGGGACAATGGCTGCCATCAGTGCTGAGGCCAGAGTTTGCAGGGTTCGATGAAGGGCAGCCTGACCAGAATGAATGCCCTCCAGGAATGCATTTGTGTGTTGCAATTCCCTTTCTACACCCTGGATGGCATTCAAAATGGTAGACTGCCCAACAGTGAGGGACCTGAGGAGGTCAATGGCCTCCTCACTGAGGGCAGCAGAGGTGGCAGGGGCTGAGGTGCCTGGGGCGAAGGTGATGCCCACCCTCCTGGGTGAGCGGGCACGGGGCGAAGGCTGAGGGACTGCTGGGAGGGCGGTGCTGGTAGGGGGGGTGGCGGCTGTACCTGTAGAAGTGGGGGGCACAGATTTTGCCGCCACCACAAGGGAGCTCCCATCGGAGGACGAGTCCGTGTCGCTGGTTGCTGATCCTGTGACCGCCGTGAAGCTCCCCTCGCCCTCCGTCCCACTGGTGTATTACGGGTCCATGGTGTGGCCCTCCATGGCCATGTGGGATGCAGCTCCCTCGTACTCCGTGCCACTGTACCTCTGCCTGATGATGCTGATGCACACAAGAACAGGGAGACCACAAAAAGGGGGGGTGCAGAAGAAAGACAGGTTGAGTGCATGGCTTACCGCTACCATTGGTGGACAATACAGACACAGCAGCCCCCTGCACTACGCCGCGCTGTTGGGCTCTAAAGATGCAGTTCCTGGGATATGGCCTACATGGCTATGGTGGACATCAGCACACATATATGACACAGGGGCATGTATACCTGTACTTGGCACTCTACAGCGGTGGGGTGGAGTGCCACATGGCCTGCATTAAGGAGGGGCCTAGCCTACAGAACTCGCACTGGCCTAGGGGAACCCACAGCCCTCCTCCCCCACCCAGACACCTTCACTGCGCGCAAAGTCCGCAGAATTATGTTGTACTCACCCCCTTGTGTCTGCTGTGATGCCCCCAAGCGCCCATCCAAATCAGGGTAAGCCACCGCCAGGATCCATAACATCAGGGGGGTCATGGTGCGACGGGCACCCCTCCCACGTTGGGAGGCCATCCCCAGCTAAGCCTCCGCCGTCTTCTTGCTCCAGCGGCGAATGTCCTCCCATCTTTTCCGCAGTGGGTGCTCCGTCTGTGGTGGACCCCCAGGGTCCAGACGTCCTTGGCGATGGCACGCCAAATATCCTTCTTCTGGTGGGCGCTGACCTACATGACATGTACAGGGGAAGAAGAGAAGTCATTACCAACTGCACCGTCAAAGTGAGTGGCCCACATCCCTACCCTTGCCATGTGGCACATGCATTCACAGTCCTTCATGCACGCAGAATTGTGGCCCCTTCCTTCTTACAACCAGCCCTCTCCACACAGGCATAGCCCATAAAACTTGCTCCCTGGGTACTCACCTGTTGGTCTGGAGGACCGTAGAGTAGCGTGTACTGGGGGATGACCCCGTCCACGGGCTTCTCCAACTCCTCTGCAGTGAAGGCAGGGGCCCTTTCCCCAGATGCACGAGCCATTGTCTCTTCCAGACTGAGGTCACAAAAGCACTTGCAGTGTAGGTCCTCTCCTGTCGAAGATCAGGTATCGAGTGATTGAACAGATAGAAAATGGCGGTCACGTCCGTGGCGGTGACGTCCGCAGCGGTGCGTATCATCACCGCCGGCGCACTTCGTCATTGGGTCCTGGGACCCATAGGGTCCAATGTTAACCAATGCAGCATTGCGCTGCGGTCTTCGACCGCCTACCGCGACGGTGTACAACACCAGCGCAGTTACCTCACATCCCATTGTCCCAGTTTAGAGGTCAGACAGCCGCCATTTCAGGGGCCCACATGGCTTAATTTTCAACTGCGTCACACATACCTAGGCCTAGACTCAACACACATACAGACAACTTTATGGATTATGTTTCGTGTTCTGTGTAGACTGTGGGTACATACCGCTGAGTTGTTTGACTCTGTGGTCGCTGTTGTCCTTCCTAGGCACCGTCCACTGGGACATGTGCGGAGATGGCGGAATCCTCCGGTGTACCGACCGCTGGTGGACCTGTTGACAATGGAGGAGCGACATTTAATCATCACCTACAGGTTTGACCGTGCCACAATCCAGGAACTGTTTACCCAGTTGGAGCCTGACCTGATGTCAGCAATCCGCCATCCCACAGGGATCCCCCCTCAAGTGCAGGTGCTATCAGTGCTCCATTTCCTTGCAAGTGGGTCATTTCAAACAACAGTGGCCATGGCATCAGGGATGTCCCAGCCTATGTTTTCCAACGTGTTGTCCAGAGTGTTGTCTGCCCTGCTGAAACACATGCGGAGCTACATCGTTTTCCCTCAGGTGGAGGATTTGACTACAGTTAAAGGTGACTTCTATGTCCTTGGACATATCCCTAACATCATAGGTGCCATTGATGGGACCCATGTAGCTCTGGTCCCCCACCCCCACAGGAGTGAACAGGTGTACAGGAACCGGAAGAGTTATCATTCCATGAATGTACAGATGGTATGTTTGGCAGACCAGTACATCTCCCAGGTAAATGCTATGTTCCCTGGCTCTGTGCATGACGCCTACATCCTGCGGAATAGCAGCATCCCTTATGTGATGGGTCAACTCCAGAGGCACCGGGTGTGGCTATTAGGGGACTCTGCTTACCCCAACCTGTCATGGCTACTGACCCCAGTGAGGAATCCCAGGACCAGGGCAGAGGAATGGTACAATGAGGCCCATTGGCGAACTAGGAGGGTGATCGAACGCACCTTCGGCCTCCTGAAGGCCAGGTTCAGGTGCCTCCATATGACAGGTGGTTCCCTATTCTACTACCCAAGGAAGGTGTGCCAGATCATCATCGCCTGCTGTACGCTTCACAATCTGGCTTTGCAACGCCAGGTGCCTTTCTGCAGGAGGATGGTCCAGATGACGGTGTTGTGGCAGCTGTGGAGCCTGTGGACAGTGATGAGGAGGAAGCAGAGGAAGAAGACATTGACAACAGGGACTCAGTTATCCAGCAATATTTCCAGTGGCACACAGGTGAGAACACATTCCTGCCTACTACAAGTACTTTCACACTTCTACCTCTATCCTGTCTGTCGATTTCAACCAGTATATGGTAACTGAGTTGTACATTTCCATTACGGTTTCACAGGTGTGGTTACCAACGTGTGTCATCTGCTTACATTCCTCATGGACTTGAGATGTGTGACATAGGTATGTTGACATTACATTTGAGAACGGATTTTGTCACTGTCATTGCTAATACACATTTTCAAAATCACAGACTGACTCCAGATTGTTTGTGCTTCAAGGGTGTTTATTGAAGTGCTAAATATTGGAGGGGGTGGTAAAATGGTGAGGGGTGATGGTGGAGGAATGTCCATGGCAGAGTCCAGTCTATTAGTCTCACAGGTGCACTGCCCATATGGGCATAGGAAGTGGAGCTGGGGCAGTTCCAATATGGACATGGTTACAAAGTGGGACAGTGGGATGACAATCAGGGTGGTCTCATTTCTTGGCGGGGGTCTTGCCATCATGCTCTGTCCTGTTCCTGGATCTCAGGGACCACTTGCGGGTGGTTCTCCGTCTGCAGGGGGTGGGGTGCTGGTGTGGTGGTCCTGTGGCAATGCCTCCTGTCCACTAGCGCCGGAGGAGGTGGTGGGCAGTTCTTCGTCCATGCTAGTGTCAGGGGCCCCTTGGAGTGCTACGGTGTCCCTCCTGGTGTTCAGTATCTTCTTCACCACCCCTACGATGGTGCCCAGGGCGGTGCTGATGGTTCTGAGTTCCTCCCTGAAGCCTAAATACTGTTCCTCCTGCAGGCGCTGGGTCTCCTGAAACTTGGCCAGGACCGTTGCCATCGTCTCTTGGGAGTGGTGGTAGGCTCCCATGATGGAGGAGAGGGCCTCGTGGAGAATGGGCTCCCTAGGCCTGTCTGCTCCTGTCGCACAGCCGCCCTCCCAGTTCCCCTGTGTTCCTGGGCCTCCGTCCCCTGGACCGTGTGCCCACTACCACTGCCCCCAGGTCCCTGTTGTTGTTGGGGTGGTGGGTTATCCTGGGTTCCCTGTAGTGGTGGACACACAGCTGATTGACGTGTCCTGGGTATGGAGGTATGGGCCCGCTGGGTGGGTGCTGTGCTGGTGTTACCAGAGGGTGGAAGGTCTGTGGTGGCCTGTGACTGGGTGTGGGGAACCGACTGTCCCGAGGCCCACGATGGTCCGGGCTGGTCATCTGGATCCAGTTGGACAGAGCTGCTGTCATCACTGTGGGCCTCTTCTGTGGGTGGGGTAGAGATGTCTGGACCCTCCTGTCTGGTGACGTTGGGTAGTGGTCCTGCAGGGTGTAAAAGCATGATTATTGCATCTGTGTGTGTCATGGTGTGCAATGGGTGGGTGAGCGTGTACCCCAGTGCTAGCATTCCTGTGTGGGGGCTTGTGCGATGATGGTAGGGGGGGTGTTATAGGTATGTGCAGTGGGCATGCTTTAGTGAGGGGTGTCCATGCTTTGTTGTGTCATGCAGGGCTTGGTGTTGGGATGGGTGGTTTGTGTTAGTAGTACGTATGTGAGGAGTTGGAGTGATAGGGGAGGGGGTGAGGGTGGGGGTCTGTGATAGCATGTAGTTAAAGTGGGGGATATGATAGTTAAGAATTTTGTCTTACCGGAGTCCATTCCTCCACCGACTCCTCTGAGGCCCTCAGGATGCATAATGGTCAAGACCTGCTCCTCCCATGTTGTTAGTTGTGGGGGAGGAGGTGGGGGTCCGCCGCCAGTCCGCTGTACCGCGATGTTGTGCCAATAGACCACGGAATGCACCTTCCACCGTAGGTCGTTCCACCTCTTCCTGATGTCGTCCCGATTTCTTGGGTGCTGTCCCACTGCATTGACCCTGTCGACTATTCTTCCCATAGCTCCATCTTCCTAGCTATGGAGGTGTGCTGCACCTGTGATCCAAATAGCTGTGGCTCTACCCGTACGATTTCCTCCACCATGACCCTGAGCTCCTCCTCCGAGAACCTGGGGTGTCTTTGCCGTGCCATGGGGTGGTGTAAGTGATGTGTGGGGTGGTGTATGTGGTGATGAGTGTGGTGATGTGTAGTGGTGTGTGGTGTTTTGTGCGTGGACGTTGTGTGGGTGATGGTGTTGTGTGCCTCTGTGTGGTGGGGTTGTCTATGCTGTGCTGTCTCTCTGGCCTTCATCAACATTTTTGGTCGTAGGGGTTTGTGGGTGATGTGGGTGTGTGTTTTTTATAGTATTGATTGTGTGGGAGTGGTGTTTGTATGTGTATCAGGTGTGTGTATTTCGAATTGTCCAATGTGGCGGTGTTTTGGAGATGTGTGTGTATTTTGAGCGCGGCGGTGTGTACCGCCAATGGAATACCGCGGTTGAAAGACCGCTGCGTGGATTCGTGGGTCGTGATAGCATGGGCGTGTTTCTGTTGGCGTGACGGTGGAGGTTTTGTTTTCGCCAGTTTATCACTGACCTTTGGTGTGGCGGACTTGTGTGGGTGTCTGAATTTCGGCAGATTCCGAGATGTGGGTCATAATAGCTGTGGCTGAATTCCGCGGCCACGGCCGTGTATTGGCGGTCTTCTGCACGGCGGTAAGCGGCTTTTACCGCCAATGTTGTAATGACCCCCATTATGATGAACTAAGAATAAATATATTGTAGCTTCACATACTTTCTACTACCCGTTCTGAGTTTTTTCCAGATTCTGTGCTTCGTAGTTGTGCTCAAAGTATATGTGAAATGAAATTACTTCAACCGATATACCCTGAAGTAAATAATGCAGAAGTGCACAATGGCCATTCCTGTGCTATCTACTCCAGCGAATGCACTATCCCCACCCAGAGCGCCTCAAAGTTCATATACGGTCACGATGATGGATGAGGAGTGTACTGATAGGTCCCCGTCCATCGTCATCTTGAAGTAAGAAGAGCTCAAGAAGAAAGGGGATCAGTAGATGCGTGAACAGCTTGTTATTGTGCTCACATGTGTTTGTGTTTGGAATGAATTTAGAGGAAACGCATGAAATGGATTTTCTAGAATGCAGGCTGTGTTTTTGTCTTTACTTATGAAACAGAAATAAATATCCCCTTAAACTGCTTCACACATACTTTATTGTTCAGAACAAGCTGACACAAATCTACTAGGTCATTAGGCGTATACAAGATTGTAGGAAATGATTTTTGGCGGCTTCGTACCAAACGAAATGATGTGGCATGACATGTTTTGGTGAATATTGTCAATGCAGGAACCACTTATAAGCAATCCAAAATATCACAAAGCAATAAATACACCATGAACTATGTTGTGTAATATCATGTTTTACCATGACGTTTTAAGAGCTTAAAAGGGACAGTGTGCCTCCTGCCACTTAACATTCCCATTGCTGTGTTCAACAGGAAGTTACAATAACACAGGCATGTTCTCTCTCTCCCAGCTGCGCTGGCTCTGCCCTGTTCTTGCTGTGATTATGCAGCTGCTTAAATGTGCATTGCATAAAATGACACACTGTCTGGGAATTTACTGTTTGCAGACCGTGTTCACAATCTATCTTTGTGCTGTTTAGGGATGACTGAATAAATTGTCTGTTTTAAGTGAAAGGAGATAGGAATTGGCACACCTAAGAAATGTGAATTAAACTTATATTGCCTTGTGTGATGAATACCTAATGTAGCCTACACTAGTAGTATTTTTTCATAACAACAATCTGTTAAGCGGAACTTCCTGTCACTGATCTGAGATGCTTGGCCCACCGAAGACGTGATTTATTTAAAAAAAAAAACAGTTAATTCTGTAGACATTTTGCCGATATGTCAATACATTTGAAGATTGTCTGTTATTGGTCTCATAAGTTCAACTTTCCACTTGCTCATTAAACAACCAAAAATTTAAATTTGAACACTTTAAAATACTTTGTAAATATGAATGAATTTGAAATTAGAGGGGAAATGTAAGATTGACCTGGGGGAGCAGCGCAAGTACAAGCAAGGACAATTAGTGGCCTCAGTTAAAGTAAAAAGTGGCACTAACAAAAGGTTTGTTGTCCTGAAATCACCATTATCCTAGCTTTCAGGAACAAGCAGTTGAAAAAGTAATATGTTTAACCACACTTTTGAGTTTTCTAAGTAGTAGTAGTGGTTTCAGCCTACTGACAGTATGTGGTGGAAACAGGTGTGAAGCCCATGGTGAGCCAAGAATGCTACACCTTTCTGAAAAGTAGACAAATTCCAAATTGGGCAATGCGTCATGTGGGAAAATTGTGGTCTTCTCAAAGAAACTAGTCATTGAAATAAATCAAAAATAATGCAAAAAAGTAGGAGAAAATAAACATAGCTGGCATTGTTTTTATCTCAATGTTTGTTTACAAACGTAATATACAATTAAATCCCCAAGAACCTTCAGGTCACAGGGTGTACAGGGCCTGACGACCAAAGGTAAACTTACCTGCTGTGTAAGTTTACCTTTGTTTGATATTCACAAAGGTATTTTACTAGTAGTATCATCACAACTGCAGAGTCTCAGCACACAAAAAGATAGCAATGTCCTATCTTTTTATGTGCTGAGACTCCACAGTTTTGCTACATATGCTACTAGTAAAATACATTTGTGAAAAGTAAACAGTTACAGACTTACACAAAAGCATATGTTTACCACTCTAAATCAGGCCCATAGTATTTGTTGGTTGTCCAAAAATATGTGCTAACCAGAGACAACAACTAAGCTACAGTTTATAGATATTTCACTGTGTACTGACCATGCTGCAATTCAAATATAATAAAAAGGTAATGAATGAAAAATGTGCATGAAATAAATTTATGTTGTACGATTCTTAATTTGGAATTGCACAATGCTCAGAGGGCATTTTGTAAAATGTTTTCTTTCTTGCACATAGGCTCACATTTGTAAACCACAAATAGAGAGACCATTTTGACTGGCCTCGGATGCCATTTAGGGAAACTTGCCAAACCCAAAACATTTTTAAAACTAGAAACCAGGGTAGTGGGACTTGCATACATGCCACTAAGTTTTTGCTATCCAGAATGCCCTGACATGATTAAATGTAGGCTAATGTTACTCATTTTCCATATATTTCTGAGAGTGAATGTTCCAGATTCTGCTGGGATTTAAAAGAAATCACACCATGTAGCATTTCTATATTTCTCCAGATAAAAATTGTACCAACTTGTGTTTTTGAGCTAACGCCCACGAGAGGAAAGGGACCAAAGTAAAATGTGGAGAGAAAAAGGGCCTGATTTAGATCTCGAAGGACGTGTTACTCCTTCACAAAGCTGACGGATATCCCGGCCGCAGAAATAGAAATCCCATAGTGTACAATGGGATTTATATTTCGCTGGATAGGATATCTGTCAGCGTTGTTACTAACCGGTCTGCTGAGATCTAAACCTGGTCCAAATGTTTGCCATGAAACATTACCTATTCTAGTAATGAGGATAGCTGTGGAATTTAGGCACGGATTTGGCCGTCGCCCAGACAAAACTTCCAAACTCAGACAGTACGCTAGATATCCAGGGGACTCCAGTGGGATTTGACTTGCATAAATTGAAATAATTCATAATAAGGCTACAAGACTGGTATTTCAATTTCCTAGAAACACCGAACTTACCCCACTGTTAAAAATCACCACTAGCTAACAATGAAAGAAAAAATACAGTTTAAAGTTTGTGGTGCGGTGTTTAAAAGCATGAAAGAGTACAGAAGTTTATTTCTACATGTAATTTAAGACTGACACAAATCAACTTTTGATCCAAACGTTCCGTAAATACAGATTAGGAAGATGTAGCTTTGCAGTATTGGCCTCTACAATATGGAATTCTTTGCCAGTTAATATTCATCATGAAACTGATTTCAGTTTATTTTGTAAATTCTTAAAGACGTGGCTTTTGAAACAAGCTATTAAGCACCCCTTGTTTGATACATTATACTATTCCTAACACCCTTTCTGTCAATGCTGACTTCTTGGGAAATTAGTGGATCTGGGAGAAGGCTTGCATGTTTCGCATAGTAATAAATCAAGTGAGGGAGAAGAACTTAGAGTAATGATTGTGATGATGATGATGATGAGGCAACTTATAGTGCACAGACCTACTTATAAGAGTGTCCTGACTTGTACCAACAGATCAGCTCAGTATGCATAACCATAACCAGCCCTAAGTCTGCACAAATGGCCATGTCCTAAACTTCTTTTTAAATATTGCAGTGTTACTGCAACCTTGAAGCTACAATGGGTTTATTCCATGCTAGAGCAACTTGGTAAGCCAGGGACCTGCCATCCGTCCTGGCGAATTTCAGGAATGATAGCTACTCGTTTGTTTGCCGATCTCAGATTTTTCTGAGGAATATAAAAAACTGAACCAGGCTCTGATGTAGCCAGCTCCAGACTGGTACAAAGCATCATGTACCAGAACCAGAGCTTTGAACAAATTAATTTTTTTAATAGGGAGCCAGTGCAGAACACGTATCTGGGGGTACATCCAGCTCTGAATGGCAGGTTCAGAAATAGGCAGGCTGCAGTGTTTTGGATTACTTGGACTTTACTTAGTTGTTGCTCTGGTAGTCCAAGATACAAGGCATTACCATAACTCAACCTGGGAGTTTTCAAGGCCTGCATCACTAACTTTTTGCAGGAAAAGATAGGAAGTGTAGGAATTTTTGCAGGGAGCGCAGTACCCCAATGCACCTCCCAACTAAAGTATTAATTTGATATTTGAAGGATAGTCTGTCATCAAATTTGATCCCTGGGTCGTTCACTGCAACTTCTTGGCAGCCCGGGAGGGGCACATCATCCGGCCAAAAGGTTTTCCTGAGTTCTGGTGTGGTGTTACCAAAAAAGCAAACTTTTGTATTTTCCGCATTGCACTTAAGCTGGTGGCTAGCCAGGCAATTGAAAAAGGTGGGCATACAGCATTTAATGTACTCCCTTGATAGTTCTTCCCATTTATCCAAGGGAACAGCAGTTGTGCATAATCAAAATAAGAAATAGTTTTAGCAATGAGGGCTTCAATAGTCCAAGGCGAAGGAGTAAGATACAGGTTGAGCACGGTAGGGCTGAAGGCCGAGCCCTGGAAAACTTCAACCTTTAGTTTGCATGCTTTCAACGAATAAGGTGAGATCCAAATTTGTTGACGCCGACCAGGTAAGAAGGAGGCAAACCAGTCCAAGGCTAATCCCATCATCCCAAAAGCATGGAGACACTCTAGGAGTCTTGAACGAGGACAGTGTCAAAGGTGGCTGACAGATCTAACACTCTCAGCACTGCCTTGCCTTCCCATCAAGGGTGCTTTTGATGCATTTTGCCACCTCCACTAGCTCAGTCTGCTAAAACCAGGCCTAATGCCTGATTGGCTTGGATACAATAAATTATTAACATCCCGTTAGTGTGAGAGCTGATGGTTCACATGATTTTCCAGGATCCTAGGGAGGGCTGGGAGACGTGAGATAGGCCTACCATTAGAGGGGCTGCAAATAGCATAGAAGGATTTTTTAACATGGGAAAGATCTTAGGTTGTTTCCAGAAAGAGGTCACTATTGCAGTAGTGAAGGACATGTTGGCTATTCTATTACCCCCTCTGCTAGTAATTTGGGGGTGCCAGGATCTACAAGTGACCCAGGTGTTAAGGTGCATAGAGCTTGCAGCAAGCTCTCCATGGTTAGAGGATCAAGATTGGAGAACATAGCCAAGGCTACATGATCCAATTAGCCTGCAATTTGCCAACAAATTCAACCTCTGTCCTAGAACCACTAGACAGACTGGTTTAAACATTCATAATTTTCGTCTGGAAATAAGTGGCCAATTTCTTACACAGTTCTGCAGAAGCATGGTGGGTCCTGGCACCCGCCGATGGAGATGTGAAATATTTGACAATAGCAAAGATTAATTTAGATTTATTCTTAGAATTCTCAATTTTATTTTCACAGAAAACAATTTTTCTGCTCCGATATCAGCATGATATTTCTTTAGGGCTGACTTATACTTTTCCTTAGCATCCATCTTCTCCACTGTCTTTTTAGGCTCTTAAATGTTTTTCTCAGCCTTCAGATTATCTGAAAACCAAGGGCAGGATGGCCTACTTCTGCTACCTCTGCAGAGGAGGGGGGAAGGCGCTGTATCAATGGCACACTTGATCCAGTCATCCAGAAGCTTTACTTCCTTCTCTAGCTCATCCAACAGAAATGGTGAGCTAGCTTCCAAGGCAAACATAAATTCCTCAGGCTGAACTTTATGCAGTGCTCAATAGGTTTCAACACTCTTATCAACAGTGCTAAAAGCTAAAGGTTTTGGTTAATACCTGCCATGAAAATGTGATCAAATAGTGACCTGTCCAAACAACAGGTATAGGATCCTCAACTAGTAATGGTCGATTGGAGAATACTAGGCTTTGCACTACAATCCATTCAATGGTCTTGTTGGAAATGGCCCTTCTGGCAGGGTTACCCCAAACTTTTTGCCTTCCTCCTCCTCTTTTTCTGACCTAGTTTTTGTTACGACTCTGAGCACTTCACCACTGCTGACCAGTGATAAAGTGCATGTGCTCTCTTCTCTAAATAGGGCGACATCGGTTTATATCTGTTTGGCATCTTTAATTTACTTGTAAGTCCCTTATAAAGTGGTATACCATATGCCCAGGGGCGGTAAATTAAATGCTACTAGTGGGCCTGCAGCACTGAATGTGCCTCCCACACAGTGGCCTTTCACACCTGGCTCAGGCCTGCCATTGCAGAGCCTGTGAATACAGTTTAACTGCCACTGCGACTTGGCATTTAAAACTCCTTGCCAAGCCTTACACTACCCTTTTAGTACATGTAAGTCAACCCTATGTTATGCCCTAGGTAGCCCAAAGGGCAGGGTGCTATGTAAGTTAAAGGCAGGACATCTACTTTTAAGTCTTACATGTCCGGGTAGTGAAAAACTCACAAAGTTGTTTTTCACTACTGTGAGACCTACTCCTTTCATAGGCCAACATTGGGAATTCCTTAATATACTTTAAAGCTGTAATTCCTGATAAGAAAGGAGTGTCTACATCATGTTTCATATAATTCGAATGGTAATAATAAATTATCTTTAATGGTGAAGTCGGATTCATGATTACTATTTTAGAAATATCACTTTTAGAAAGTGGGCATTTTTCTGTTCTTTCCACTCTGTGTGCCTTGCAGCCTGTCTCTAATACACGTCTGGGCTAGGTGACAGCTACACTTTGTGCATGCCCTCGAGACAGACACAAACACAGCAAGGGTGGGTGTAACAAAGGACTCATCTGCATTAATCTGCATTCTGATGGGCCTTCCTGGGCTCAAAGGGTGGAGGTGAGCTAACACTTACACTTCAAAAGGGAAGTGGCTGTCCCCACCGAAAGGGCTGATTACCCCCTACTGGTAGTCTGGAGCCAGGGTTAGGAAGAAAGGATCCCTGTGCACATCAAGGAGCTGCTTTGACGTCACCCCCACTTCAAAGGCACACTTGGATTAAAGGACTTGGTATATGGCCCTTCCAAATCAGTACACTTCTAGACTTGGGAAGAACTCTGCTGGAGTAAAGACTGCTGTGCTGCAATGATTTCCACTTTCCTTGGACTGACTGTTCCATGGAACTGCTTATCTGCTTTGCTGAGCTGCCCTGCTGTCTGCTGATCTCTGCCATGCTGAGGACAAGTACTAGACTCATCTTGCTGAACCCAGAGTGACTTCAAGGGCTTCCTGCCTTGCCCCCGTCATTCTGCAGTCTCAGGGACATCAAAGACTCCCTGCAACTCTCTTGGTGCTGCTGGACTCTGCCATCTGTGAGTCCTCTGCAGCTGATTTCTGCAAAAAACAACGCATCTTCTCCAGTGCGGGAGAAATTCTAACACATCGCTCCCTTGGTGCCAACACAGATGCTGTTCGCCGACAGTGGATTGACAGCCTACATGGCCCGACAGTTATGCTGTTCAGGGCTTAGCAACAATGCATCACGTTCACTTCAGCGGAGCACAACGACGATGCAGTGACCCGACTGCGTGGAAACTCAGGCGCATCGTGCCCTTGATATCAATGCTTTGCTCCATCAAAGGTACTGTTTCAGCAGACTCTATGTGGGTTCTGTAGCCAACCTGCCCTACATTGGGGTCGGTCTGAACTTTGGATTTGCACTGGCCCCTTGCATCTTCAAGTAACCTTTTGATCGCTAGTACCTTCTAAGTACTATTTCTGATTTCATTAAAAAAAATCATATCTTGAGTTATACTCATTTAATTTTTGTAGTGTTAGTCTTTTTTATTCAGATAAATAGTCTCTATATTCTAAACTGGTGTGGAGTCTTTTGTGGTGTTTTCATTGTGTTACTCTGTGTGTGTGTGTGTGTGTGTGTTTGTTGCACTAATACTTTACATATTGCCTCTTAAGTTAGGGTGACCAGAGTTTGAGGAGCAAAAACCGGGACAGGTCAGACATACAAGAAGGACTAAAGATATTACTCACTTTTATGTCTGGCCTGTCCCGTTTTTTGTGTAGCTTTGTGAATGTGTTCTTATACACGTGTGCGTGTACACACACACATGTATAAAACTAAACATCCCAACCTGCACTCCCACCTCTCTCTGCCCCCCACTCCTTCTCTCTGTTCTGAGCAGACAGGGGTCTGTGTTGCCTGACAGTATCAGATAAAATACATTAATTATTTCATATTTTGTAAGCCTCTTTCACTTATGCTTCACTCGATGATCTGACCTTCGTCCCAAAAACCGGGACATTTATTTAATAATCTGACCTTTGTCCCAAAAACCGGGACATTTATTTAAAATTAGGAGAAGCGTCGGGACACTGGGACGGCCCTCTAAAAACCGGGACTGTCCAGGGAAATCCGGAACATCTGGTCACCCTATCTTAAGTTAAGCCTGACTGCTCTGTGCCAAGCTACAAGAGGGTGAGCTTAGGTTTATTTAGGTCGTGTAAGTGATTTACCCTGACTAGGATTATGGTCCCTACTTAGGCAGGGTGCATACCTTTGCTAATTTGAGACGCAATTTTTATCAGGTTTGATTCTACATCCTAATCAATTTTGGGTTCTTATTCTACACTAATATCCAATTCATGTTGTGAGTGAAACAGTGCAATCCTTTCCATATTGTAGTTCTAATCTGCAATCTGTTGCATAGTTTGGTTCCATATTTGAATCCATTCCAAGTCTTGGTTCTACACTGCAATCCATTGCACTTTCTGGCTCTACACTGCAATCTATTCTAAGTTCTGGTACTATGCTATAATCCATTTCATGTTATTTTTTAGGTTTAAAAATGTTCCTAAAAGCATCACAAGAATGTTAATATCAGTGCTAGTATTTTATATAGAAACCATTCCATGTTCTGATCTGTACTGTAAATCAGAACAAGACCTTGTTTTCTGCTGTAATCTACTTCATTGTCTAGTTCTACATTGTAATCCATTCCAAATCCTGGTTCTGCACTATGATCTAGTTCATTTTCTACATTGTAATCTATTCAATGTTCTACACTACTTTAGTTCTACATTGCAATCCATTTGACATTTTGGTTCTACATTGTGACACATTTTAGGTTCTCACCCTGCAGGATGATCTATTTCATGTTCTGGTTCTGTACTGATTTCCATTCCATATTCTGGTTCAACCTTCTAGTCTAGTTCATGTTTTGTACAGTAAACTTTCCATGTTCGACTTCTACACTGTTATCTGTTTTATGTTCCCCACTGTGATTCATTCTGAATTCTGCTTCACTTCACCTTTTCTCGTTCTACACTGTAATCCATTTCATGCCCTTGTTCTATACAGTAATCCATTTAATGTCCCTGTTTTACACTGTCATATATTTCATGTTCTGTATTTTAATCAGTTTCATATTCCGGTACTACATTATGATCCATTATCTACTAGTTTTACACTGTAATCCATGCACACAATTCTGTGTTTGACCTCTACACTGCATCTCATTTCATGTTCTTTGCTGTAATTCATTTCATGCTCTGGTTCTACACTGTAATCCATTTCATGTCCTTGTTCTTCACTGTAATCCATTTTATGTTCTGTAATTTAATCAATTTCATATTCTGGTTCTACACTGAGATCCATGACCTACTAGTTTTACACTGTGATCCTATTTATGTTCTGTAATTTAATCAATTTCAGATTCAGGTTCTACACTGAGATCCATGACCTACTAGTTTTACACTGTAATCCATTCCATAATTTGGTTACATCATTCAGTTTTCAGGGTTCTACCTTGTAATCCATTTAAAGTTCAGCTTCTGAGCTGTGATCCTTTTTACGTTCTTTTTTCTGTGTTGTTTTTCGTTGCATATTCTGGTTCTACCATCTATTCCATTTCACGTCTAACACTGTAATGTATTTTGTGTTCAGATTTCATGCTGTAGACTGTAATTCATTCCATCTTCTGGTTCAACACCATGAACCGTGTCGTGTTCTGCTTCTATGCTATAATCCATTCCATGCTCCGTTTCCACACTATTATTCATTCCATATTCTACACTGTTTTCAGTTTGTTATGTTGTTATGTTAAAGTGTATTTGACTAGCACACAGCTCACCCATGAGGGTATCCTGGCACTGATTTTATATTCTACACTGTGATCCTTTCCAATTTCAAGTTCTATATAGTGACCAATTTCACATTCTGGTTCTACTCTGTAATCCTTTTCATTTTCCTGTTCTACACTGTCATCTATTTCATGTTGTACATTGTAATCTGCTCCATTTTCTGGTTTTACACTGTGATCCATTTCATGGACTGGTTTTATCCAGTTATCCATTTCATGGTCCTGTTATACAATATAAAACATGTCATGTTCTACAATGCAATACAATCCACTTTCTGATTCAACACTGAAATTAACACAAACATGATTAAATACCAACCAGCATTTAGCAGCTCCGCTTCAATCTTACTTGTTGTTTCTAAACCAGCTCCTCATAGGTTCACTGTGGCTCTGGAGCAATCTTTCTGATCTCATTCAGCCTTGAAGTTACTCTTGCAATAATGAGGTGTTGTCGTTATTGTAATCAACACTTGTCCCGCTCACATCTACCATCGGAGGATGATTTTCCGAAGGCTTCCACGACAGACCAGCGTCTTGCTTGGTTTTGTGCAAGAGTGTCAGCAGGGTGTGTATGCCAGTTTTAGCTTAGTGCTGGAAGTAGGGATACCACGGGTGCTGCAGTATCCCCAAAATAACCGTGCTAGGGTTTAGAAGGTGAATGAGCAACAAAGATCCCTTAAAACTTTGTTTTTATTTTTTTTCTAAAATCCTGTGGCCTCTATCCATTCTGTAAGTTTATTTAAGATCTGCCTTGTTTAGACCTTCTGTAGGGTGCCCAGGAGGCTAACTGGTCTATAGTTTCCTGGGAGCAGTCCCTTCCCTTTCTTGTGGATCGGAATTATCTCCGCACCTTTCCAGGTGTCGGGGATCGGAGCACCTGAGGCTATGGAGTTACTCAATCGGTTGACAGATGAGACTCAGATCATTAAATTGTAGCGGAGTAGCTCTCCTTGAATTTTGTCAGGCCCAGAGGCCTTCCGCAATTTAACAGCCTCTATGGCTGAATTTGTCTCCTCAAGAGTGAAATAAATTTCTGATGATATAGGCCCTCATTATGACATTGGCGGTAAATCTCACTTACTGCCACGCTATCTGGCGCCAACTTACCGCTGCTGCCGCGGATATCTATTCACCATATTATGACACACACACACCAATCCATCAATATTCAGCCACAGACACAAATCCGCCACACCAAAGGTCAGTGATAAACTGGTGGTATCAAAACCCACACCATAACGCCAACAGAACTACGCCCATCACATTATGGCCCACGAATCACCACAGTGGACATTCAAGGTCGGTAAACCATTGGTGGTACATACTGCAGCGCTCAAATGGATACACACTAACAAAACAACACCACATTGGACAATTCAAACAACACACACCTGGCACCCATACACACACCACACCCACACCACTATAAAACACACACACACATTACCCACAACACTTTACCATTCCAAACCATTGGCAGCAAAGAGACATCAAGACCACAGACACAACGAGAGCCACACACTATACACATTTATACACCACTTATGCACCCCACATCACATACCCCAACACATTACCCAATACACCCTCACCTACACACCTCACACAACACGCATGGCGCCACAAAGACACCCCCGCTTCACAGAGTAGGAGCTAAGGGTCATGTTGGAGGAAATCATCAGGGTAGAGCCACAGCTATTTGGAGCACAGTTGCAGGAGATTTCGATAGCTATGAAGATGGAGCTGTGGCGGTGAATTGTGGACAGGGTCAATGCCATGGGACAGCACCCAAGAACTAGGGATGACATCAGGAAGAGGTGGAACGACCTACGGGGGAAGGTACGTTCCATTGCAGCAAGACACCAGCTTGCTGTATAGAGGACTGGCGGGGGACCCCCACCTCCTCCCCCACAACTAACAGCATGGGAGTTGCATCCTGAGGACCTGGTCAGAGTAGGAGGAGGACTGGACTCTGGTAAGTCAACTCTCTACTACTCCTACCACCCTATCTGCATGCCATCACATACCCCCAACCTCACCCTCACTCCCATCACTCCACCACCTCCCACACACCCCACCATCAAATCTCACGTATCCAATGCCAAGCCTTGCATGCTGTACCAATGCACGGACACACCTCAAAGCCCTGCATGGACACCCATCACTAAAGCATGCACACCATAGAGATCTAACAATCCCACCATACACCAACATAAACAAGTGAAAGCTGCCAGGGCAAATCCAACCAAAGATGGCAAGCCACAGATGCACAATATGTCAGACACAGAAACCATAACACATCCTTTAAATCATCACCGGTATCCCAGCCAATGTCAGCGGAGAGGAGGTGCCAGCAATATCCAGTCCCTCAACAGAAGAGGCCCACAGTGATGACAGCAACTCTGGTCTTTCGGATCTGGATGACCAACCTGGCCCATCAGAAACCTCTGGACAGCCGGTTACCCAGGCCCAGTCACACACCAACACAGAGCCTCCCCATCAGGAAACACCATCACAGCACCCACCCAGCGTACCCACACCTCTGTCCCCAGGACATGTCAATCAGCAGTTTGTTCACCTCTACAGGGACCCCAGGCCACACCGCATACCCAAGACAATCAGGGACCTGGGGTCAGTGGCACACAGTTCAGGGGACAGAGGCACAGGCCAACAGTGAAACTGGGAAGACTGCTGTGCACCAGGGGGAGAACAGGCCCAGGGAACTGACTCTCCAGGAGGCACTTGTAGAGATCCTGGGAGCCTATCAACATTCCCAGGAAACGATGGGCCAGATCCTGGACACTGTGCAGGAGAACAGGCGACTGCAGGAGGGACAATACCAGGGGATCAGGGAGGACTTGCAGGCCATCAAAACACCCTGATCTCCATAGCAGGGGTGCTGGCAGACATGGCCAACATCATGAGGGAGGCAGCCACACAACAGCGGGCCCCTGCCACAAGCCAAACATCTAAACAGCCTTCCACCTCCACTTCCCCTAGTGGCCAGGAGGCCCCGCCACAGGACTCACAGGCCACCAGCACCCCTCCCCCTGCAGAAGGAGAACCACCCTGCAAACGTTCCTTGTGAATCAGACAGAAGCCAGAGACACTTGCCAAGACCCCCACCAGGAAATTAGACTCTCCTGATTGTCTCCTTTGTGTCCCACTCTGTCACCCTGTCCACCTTGAACTGCCATTGCTCCCCTTCCTATCTCCCCTTGGACAATGCACCTCTGCTACAAACAGAATGGAACAATACCCTGGACTTTCCTCCATCATCACCCAGTCCCCTTGCACTTGCCCCTCAATATTTTAGCACTTCAATAGACACTGTTGGAAAAAAAATAAGTTTGGAGTATGTCATATTTTTCAATTATGTACTCATTGAAATAGGTACAAACATTGCAATTGAACTGTACAGAAAATGAGCATAGATTAAGGACCTGTAGCTGGCTGCAGTGATCACACCAGGAGTATATGTGAGATCACCAACATCTGCAAAATGAATTGCCAGAGGGAACAGTAAGTGGGCATGGAAGTGGGAAAATGAGCATGCCAGTGCCACAGAAATTCAACAAATTTAATTGAAATGTGAAGTAACGCTGTCCTACCTGTGTGTCATTGGAAGTATTGTCTTATCACTGATGTTCTGTTTTCCTTATCCTCATCCTCTGCCTCCTCATCCTCCCTTTCCACAGGGCCCACTGCTGGCATGCGGGCATCATGGCGTCTCAGGGCCATGTTGTGCAACATGCAGGATGCCACTACTGTCTGGCACACCTTCTTGGGTGAGTAGCACAGGGATCCACCTGTTAGATGGAGGCTCCAGAACCTGGCCTTCAGGAGGCCAAAGATCCTTTCAATTATACATCTGGTTCGCCCATGTGCCTCATTATAACGTTCTTCTGCCCTTGTCCTGGCATTCCTCACAAGGGTCAGCAGCCATGATAGGTGTGGGTAACCAGAGTCACCTGCAAATATTGAGGAAAGCATTTAGCCACACACTATCCCATATGGCCCACACCATTCCCATACACCGACATATAATGGGTGGGAACCAGGGCTCACCTATTAGCCACAACCTGTGCCTCTGTAGTTGGCCCATCACATTTGGGATGCTGCTATTCCTCAGGACAAAGGCATCATGCACCGACCCAGGATACTTAGCATTGAGGTGAGAGATGTACTGGTCCGCCAAGCACACCATCTCTACATTCATAGAGTGAAAACTCTTCCGATTTCTGAACACCTGTTCATTCTGACGGGGGTACAAATGCAATATGTGTTCCATCAATCACCCCACTTATGTTGGGGATATGTCCCATTGCATAGAACTAGGCCTTCACTGTGGCCACGTCTTCAACCTGGGGAAATACAATGTTGCTGCACATGTGTTTAATCAGGGCCGACAACACTCTTGTCAGCACTATTGAGAAAATTGGCTGTGACATTCCTGCTGCCAAGCCCACTGTCAATTGGAAAGAACCAGTTGCCAGGAAATGGAGCACTGATAAAATCCTGCACAAGAGGAGGGGATCCCAGTGGGGTGACAGATAGCAGATATCAGGTCAGGCTCCAATTGGGCACACAACTCTGTGATTGTGGCACTGTCCAGTCTACAGTTGAGGATAATGTGGCTGTCCTCCATTGTTGCCAAGTCCACCAGGGGTCTGTACATGGAGGTATGTCTCCATCTCCTATTCATCTGCAGTGGTGGGAATCTAAAGGGCAAAAGAGTGAGGAGCTGGTCACAAACTGAACAATGGAGCAACAACAGAACTTTGCATGCTATTAATTTGTAATGGGTCAGTGTGATTTGTCCAGTATGTCCTAATTTCACCAGTGACGCAGCAATTTTCCTGGGCCTGCCCTCCCCCCCTGGAATGGCATCCGCCTGTCCTGTGTGAAGGGACAGGTGGAAGTGAGGTAATTCCGCTGACGTTGTGCGCCTTTGAGGGAAGAGCTCGGTAACCGTCATGCAATTCCTCATTGGTTAATATTGGGCCCTATGGGTTACAGTGGCCAATGGTGATCCATGCCGACGGTGATGGTATGCACCGCCGCAGACATGACCACCATTTTCTATCTGATCCCTCACCTTCTACCTGATCGTCCACAGAAGGGGACCTACACTGCATATGCTGCTGTGACCTGTGTCTGGAACCTACCATGGCCCAAGCGACTGGGGAAAGGGCCCCAGCTTTCACTTCAGAGGAGTTGGAGAGACTGGTGGATGGGGTCCTACCCCACTACGGACTGCTGTATTGGCTTCCAGACCAACAGGTGAGTACACTGTGGGCACAATGCATGTGGCATGAACGCATGGAGTGGTGTGTGTGAAGGCCTCATGTAAGGGGGGTGGGTGGTTGTCCTCTGGGCGACGTATTGGTTGTGTGCTGGGCCATGTGTGTGTAAACGGTGATGTGAAGAGGTATGGTGGGGCATAAGTGTAACAGGAAGGACTGTTTGTGTAATTCAATTTTCCTGTGTGTATTGCCTCTGCAGGTCAGCGCCCATCAAAAGAAGGGTATATGGCGTGCCATTGCCAAGGAGGTGCGGACCCTTGGGGTCTATGGCAGGCGGAGCACCCACTATTGCAAACGGTGGGAGGACCTGAGAGGCTGGGCATGGAAGACGGTGGAGGCCCAGCTGGGGACGGCCTCCCAACGAGGAAGGGATGCCGGTCGAACCCTGTCCTCCCTGATGGCCCGCATACTGGCGGTGGCCTATCCAGAGCTGGATGGGCTCTTGAGGGCATCACAGCAGCCACAAGGGGGTGAGTACAGTGCCCATTATTACAACTCATGCATGGTATGGTGGTATGTGGGTGGGGGATGTGTGTCAGTGGGTGCCCCTAGGCCAGGCCTGACATTGCAGTGTAGGTCGACTGGTGGCTAGGGTTCAGAAAGGCAAATCTTGCTACCTAGCTCATAGACATCCACTACTGGTCAGGGCTGTGTTGGTCCCAGGTGTGCTGCATTTGGAGGTGTGTGCCCCTCCCCCTGCCTTGGCTGCAAAATTTTTCTCCGGTGGTGCTGTGGCATAGTGCGTAAGCCTGTTCCCTGTGTGTGAGGGTGCTGTGTAAGCCAACGAGGTAATGGTGCAGCCATTGACCAAGTGTATCCTTTGTCTCTCCCCCCTTTTTGTTTTGTCATACTGTCCTTATGTACATTCGAATCATCTGGTGGAGGAGCAGAGGCACCGGCGACTGAGTGAGCTGCATCCCACAGAACCCAGGAGGCAGAGTCCACCGATGCTGAGGGCACCAGTGGGACGGAGGGTGAGGGGACAGTTCTGGCACAGATACCTCCTCCGATGGAAGCTCCCTGGTGTTGGCAGACACTTCTATGACCACCAAGCTACAGGTACATCCGCCTCACCGGTACCAGCACCACCCCCCCAGAAGCCCCTCATCAAGTTGCCCGTGCCCGCTCACCCAGGAGGGTGGGCATCTTCTTCACCCCAGGCACTCAGGCCCTGCCCTGGTGAGCCCTGCTGCCCTGAGTGAGGAGGCTATTGACCTCCTGAGATCCATCTCTGTAGGGAAGTCAACCATTGTGAATGCCATCCAGGGGATGGCAGCCCAGATGCAGTAATCTAATGCATTACTGGAGGACATTCACACTGGATTGGCGGCCCAACATAGATTGATCCAGGGTCTGGCCTCCTCTCTGATGGCAGCCATTGTTCTTGTTTCTACCCTCCCCCCTCCAACTTCCCAGCCCCATTCTCCTCAATCCTAACCCATCCCAAGCACACAGCCAGACGAGCATGCACACAAGACAACACACAAGAGTGGTACAGGCAAACACAAGCACCACACTTCATCCCACAGGCACTCACACAAACACCATCCAGATGCAGACACACCAACATCCACTATTTCCACTGTTGCCCCCCCTCCTCCACCTCCCTTCCAGTTCTGTCTACACTCACACCTGCATGCACTACATCATCCTCTACTACCAACATCATCACCACACCAAGCAGAACAGACACTTCACTTGCAGACACCTCCACAACAGCCATGCACACGTCCCATGTGTCCTCTCCCACTGTGTCTGTCCCCCCCTCCTAAGGTACACAAACGCAACCACTCAGACACCCAACAGCCATCCACCTCACAACAGCATACAGGCCATGCACCTGCACCCAAAAGCAGCAGACAGACACCTCCAATAACCACTCCCTCTTCCTCCAACTGTTCCTATCCACCATTGACCTCTTCCCTACCCCTCTCCCCCATCCTGCACATATGGCCAGGGTAGGAAGAACCCAGCCAAGCACCTCAGCCACACAGTCCAGGGGCCAGTCATCACCACACCCACTCGTGGTGGAAAAGGATCCAGTCCACATGTCCTGAAGGTGAAGGAGCCTGCACCAGGCAGCTTCAAGGGAAAAGAGCCTGCCCCAGCAGGCAAGAAGGGAAAGGAGCCTGCCCCAGCTGCCAGGAAGACAAAGGAGCCTGCATCAGCAAGCAAGAAAGGAAAGGAGCTTGCCCCAGCTGCCAGGAAGAGCAAGGAGCCTGGGGTAGGAACTGTGACGGAGCCCCCACCACCAACCATGGTTGTGCAGCCATCCTTTGGTTGCAGGGGATGGGCAGGAGCCCCCCCCAAGCAGCACCACCACCTCCACTGAGCAGGCATCCGAGGTTGCAAGGGATGGGCAGCAGCCTCCCCCACCAGCAGCAGCACCACTACTGAGCAGCCGTCACCGCCAGTGGATGGTATGTAATCCTGCCTCCATGGGCTGCTGTGCGGCATGCCCCCTGCAAATCCAGTGGGTATGACACCCACCTGAGATACTGTGACCTTGCACTCCCCAGGATCAGGAACACAGGGCACGAGGCCCCCTCCAGAACCAGTGGGTAAGACACGCACATGCCCAACGCTCCCCAGGATCAAGAGCACAGGGCACGAGGCCCCCTCCAGAACCAGTGGGTAAGAGACCCACATGCCCAACACTCCCCAGGATCAAGAGCACAGGGCACAAGCCCCCCTCCAGAACAAGTGGGTAAGACACCCACATGCCCAACACTCCCTGTAGGAGGCTGGCCTGGTTTGTAGTGGGTACCTTTGGGTACTTACACCTTGTACCGGGTCCACTTATCCCTTATTAATGAAGTAGTAGTTTTCTAGCAGCTTAGGCTGATAGAGGTAGTTATAGCAGAGCAGCTTAGGCTGAACTAGGAGACAAGCAAAGCTCATGCAATACCACTTATAGTTGCACAGTACTTATACACAAGTAAAGACAATACTTAGGGCCTGATTACAACTTTGGAGGAGGTGTTAATCCGTCCCAAATGTGACGGATATACCACCAGCCGTATTACGAGTTCCATAGGATATAATGGACTCGTAATACGGCTGGTGGTAAATCCGTCACTTTACCGTCACTTTTGGGACGGATTAACACCTCTTCCAAAGTTGTAATCAGGCCCTTAGTGTTACCAAAAATAAAGGTATTTATTAGGGTAACACAGTACCAAAAAATATCTTAGAGACAATACTCCTTCTGGAGGTAAGTATTATACACAATATATACACTAGACACCAAAATTAGACAAGTAAATAGTCATAGAACAATGCAAACTGTAGGAAATCCTATGGAATGCAGTGGGAGAAAATAGGTCTAGGGGCAACACAAACCATATACTAAAAAAGTGGAATGTGTATTCTGAATTCCCCCCTAGATAAGTGTAGTGTGTGCAGAATCACTGAGTCAGTAAGAATACAGTAAAGGTAAGTAAATTACCCCACCCCAGAGCTCAGAAAAGCAGGAGTAAAGAACTGCAAGTTTCCTTAGGACACACTACACCTCGTTTTGGGGATTTTGCAGCAGCCAACCAAGTCTTCAAAGAACAACTGCTGGATTATTGGACCTGAAGGCCTGCAAAGGAAGGGGACCAAGTCCAGAAGTCGAAAGAAGTTCCAGGAAGGACAGGAGCCCCTGCCAACCCAGAAGAGGGTGCAAAAGAAGAGTCCCTGGTTAGTTGAAGACTGCAGAAATGCACCCTAGGAAGTTGCCAGCGAGTTCCTGCATGATGCAAAAGATGTCTCACAGCGTGAAGATCGTTGCAGATGAGATTTCGTGTTGGAAGATGCCAACAAGCCTTGGCTATGACAAAAGTGTGTTTTTCATCAGAACGGCACTGGAAGGACCCAGTAGGGACCTGGGGGCCTCAACTCTGGAAGAGGGGGCTCGCAGCACTTTAGAGAGCCCTCAGGATGCCAGGCAGCACCCCAGAAGCCACAGGATCTGGGTTCAAAGGAGGTCCAAAACATGGTTGATACAGCACAACAAAAGAAGGTCCTACGCTGCCGGAGAACAACTCAGTGAGTTGAGCGTCGCAGGGTGGAGTGCTGGGGACCTGGGCCAGACTATGCATGAAGGAATTTTGCAAAGAGTGCACAGAGGCCTCAGGAGGTGAAGAAGACACAGTACACAGTGGTACCCTCGTTCTCAGGGAAGGCAAGGTCTTACCTACTCCAAATTGTGTCAGCATGACATCAGGACAATCTATGTGGATGAAGTCCACCCTCTGTGTCTTTAAGAGCATGCTCATCATTGTGAGAGGACTCCCAGGGTACTGGATGTCATCTTGGAAGGTGCCTGCATCGAGCAGGGAAGTGACTCCGTCACTCCACAAGAGATTTCTTCGGTCCTTCTGGTGCAGGATGAAGACAGAGAGTCCCCAGAGCATGCACACCATGGAAACTGTTGCAGTTGCTGACTTGGAGCTGAGGTTGCTGAAGAAAAGTGTCTCTTGTAGACACTTTGTTGCAGTTACAGCGTTTCTTGGAGTAGGCTGTGGTTGATCCGAGGTCAGCAGAGTCTGAAGTTGTTGCAGAGGAAACTTGCAAGCAGAATCTGAAGAGAACCCACAGGAGAGACCCCAAATAGCCCTCAGAGGAGGATTGGCTACCTTATTAGCTAAGGACCTATCACGAGGGGTCTCTGACGACACCTGCTGGCACTGGCCACTCAGAGGCCTCCAGAGTGCCCCCACACCTTGCAAAGCAAGATGGCTGAAGTCTGAGACACACTGGAGGAGCTCTGGGCACCACCCCATGGGTGGTGATGGACAGGGGAGTGGTCACTCCCCTTTCCTATGTCCAGTTTCCCACCAGAGCAGGGGAGAAGGGGTCCCTGAACCCGTGTTGATTGGTTTATGCAAGGAGGGCATCATCTGTGACCTTCAAAGCATTTCCAGAGGCTAGGGGAGGCCACCCCTCCCCAGCCTGTAATACCTATTTCCAAAGGGAGAGGGTGTAACACCCTGCTCTCAGAGGAAATGCTTTGTTCTGTCTTCCTGGGACTGGGCTACCCAGACCCCAGAAGGGCAGAACCCTGTCTGTGAGGTGGCAAGAGCTGTAGCTGCAGTGCAAGCCTCAGAGAGCTGGTTTGGCATGCTGGGGGTCCATGGTGGAATCCCCAGGATGCATGGAATTGGCTCCCCAATACCAGATTTGGAATGGGGGGGACAATTCCATGATCTTAGACAGGTTACATGGCCATATTCGCAGTTACCAAGTGACCTATATGTAGTGCACACGTGTAATGGCATCCCCGCACTCACAAAGACCGGGGAAATGGCCCTGAACTATGTGGGGGCACCTTTGCTAGTGCAAGGGTGCCCTCACACGTAGTAACTTTGCACCTAACCTTCAGCAAGTGAATGTTAGACATATAGGTGACTTATAAGTTTCTTAAGTGCAGTGAAAATGTCTGTGAAATTACATGTGCGTTATTTCACGCAGGCTGCAATGGCAGGTCTGTGCAAGGGTTTGTCTGAACTCCCTACTGGTGGCAAAAGAAATGCTGCAGCCCATATGGATCTCCTGGAACCCCAATGCCCTGGGTACCTAGGTACCATATACTAGGGACTTATAAGGGGTCCAGTATGCCAATTGAAATTGGTAAATGTAGTCACTGGCCTACTGTGACAAATTTAAAAGCGGAGAGAGCATAAGCACTGAGGTTCTGATTAGCAGAGCCTCAGTGACACAGTTAGGCACTCCACAGGCATACACAGTAGGCCACAAACTATGAGCACTGGGGCCTGGCTATCAGGATCCCAGTAAGACAGGCAAAACACACTGACATATAGGTTTTTATCTATGAGCACTGGGGTCCTGGCTAGCAGGATCCCAGTGACACAGTAAAAACACACTGACAGACAGGCCAAAAGTGGGGGTAACCATGCTAGAAAGAGACTACTTTCCTACACTCCCCAGGATCAAGAGCACAGGGCATGAGGCCCCCTCTAGAACCAGTGGGTAAGACACCCACATGCCCAACACTCCCAAGGATCAAGAGCACAGGGCACAATGCCCCCTCCAGAACCAGTGGGCAAGTCACCCACTCAAGAAACTGTGGCCCTGCACTCCCCAGGACCAAGCACAGGGCATGTTGCCCCCTCCAGAGCAAGTGGGCAAGTCACCCACTCAAGAGACTGTGGCCTTGCACGCCCCAGGACCAAGCACAGGGCATTTTGCCCCCTCCAGTGCAAGTGGGCAGGTCACCCGCTCAAGAAACTGTGGCCTTGCACTCCCCAGGACCAAGCACAGGCCGCGTTGCCCCCTCCAGAACCAGTGGTCTTGTTCCATCTCCTGGCTGAGGTGCCCCCCGTCCCATGGCCCCCTGAGGTGCCTGCCTATTTACCAACTGATGCCATGCAGTGTTCTCTCCGTGTTGAAGCAGGTGACGTATAGCCTTGGATTTTGGCCTGTGGCCATGTGGCCTACGAACAGTGTGGACTGGGCTGTGTCCCTTTTTGTGTACATATGTATATATCTATTATCTTGCTTAACTTAACTTAATTTTTATGCTGTGTTGATCCCATTACATTCACTTTTTGCGGGGTAAAATTGTTTTTGTAATGCAGCTGACTGCATATGGTGTTGAGGGTGTGTGTGGTGCGTGTGTGTGTCACTCTCTTTTTCCTCCCTCCCTCCCTTGTGTGCTAGGCGGCTGTACTCACCGTCGTCTTCGCCGGCGTTGGTGTTCGTCGTGGTGGAGCAGAAAGTAGAAGATCATGGGGAAGACATGCAGTTCAGGCTCCATGGCAGCGTGGTTGTTCCCTGTGTCTCCAATGGTGAGTCCTTTCCCTTCTGAGCTCAGTTTCTGCCAGTCTTTTGATGTCATTGGTACCGCCCCGGAAAAGGTGGCGGTTTGCAGTGTCTTAATATGGTGGGTGGAACATTGACTTCCGCCTGGCTGTAGGTGGCTACTGCTGTGGTGGCTGTTGTTTCAGCCCTGAAGGACGGTGTGGTACATTGGCTGTCTTTTGGAGATCTTTCTGTCATGGTCATAATTTGGCAGTAGTTACTGCCAGCCTGTTGGTGGTATTACCGCCACTTTAACACCAACCGCCAGGGTTGTAATGAAGGCCATAGTCTCTGTTAGAGAATTACTTTCACGGTTAGAGTAGGATATAGAAAGTGGGTAATAATCATCAGTACTATTTGTGTACAGCTTGGAAAAATGTCCCACCCAATCATTTGGATCTGTGATTCTGGATATTTACTCACATGAGTTATGATTTTCCAAAAGGTCCTGTTGTCACCTGACCTTGTTGCCTCTACTTACTCGCTCCAGTTTGAGTCATTCCAGTTCCGCTGGGCTGATATTAGTACTTTCTTGTACTGGGTTCTGGCTAAACATACTTCATCTGGAGAGTTAGACTTTATTGCTTTTATTAGGGCGTTTTTCGCTCTGCTACAGTCCTTCGTGTACCATGGATTGCTCTGATTAAATTTAGATCAAGGTGCACATGAGTTCTTTGCAGGTGATTTAGTTAAAAGCATTTTTAAAATACCAGCCAGCCGCCCGCCAAGATCTGGCCGCCGTGCGCCCGCCACTGCGGCCACACCCCCGCCACGGCAATTTGGAGATCCCCGATGGGGCTGGCGGATTATCACCGCCGGGGCAAAAGTGGTGGAATACCGCCGGCCCCGGCGGTGCGACCGCGGCGCTTCCACCGCGGTCGTAATCTGCTTGGAAGCACCGCCAGCCTGTTGGCGGTGCTTCCGTCATTTTAAATGACCCCCTATGTATGTAATCTATGTGGATATCAGTATGAGGGAGATGAATGAAGGAGGCATGTCTATAGAGAATGCATTGTAAATTTCAGTTAGGATTTCTGTATTTCCCAATATCAACTGTTATTTAATTGACCTGCAGTCATTTCCCACCATTGGTGCTATGGTTGGAATTTTGAGGGCAGTACTATCTTTAACCAGGGATCCTGAGAGCATTAAATGTAATGGATAATGATCACTATCTTCCCTGCCATCTAATGTCAACTCAACCATTTTATCCCACATAATGACATAGTGACCCTAATCAAAAAGTAGTTAATTTATATTCTGGATAAACCTCTCTTAAAGGTGGGCAGACCTAGCTTAACAGAATATGATCTACCATTGCAAGCAAGCAAACCAATTGCAACTGCAAAGAGGGCAACCTGAGAGGCTGCCACTGAACAGGAACATGCCACTTGGTATTAATGAAGGATCCCAAACCTCCTCCTCCTCCTCAGTAACAAGATCATAGCCACATATGGGCTCATATGTGATGTTAAAGTCACCACCAAGAACAACCATGCCCTTAGTTTTGATGGTACTTATATAGTTATCCAAAGTAGTTAGAGTAGGGGATTCATATTCCTATACCTCCGCCTGAGATAAACATTAAAAAGGTACAGACTGGGTCATTTCAGTATATAGCAACCCTAAGATATTGAGAGAGTCAATACTCAGGAGCTCTGTAGGTACATTTTAAAGCTACTTTGGTCCAAATGACAAGACTTCCCGAAACCCAGCCACATGTGGAAGTAATGACGTTAGTGTAAAAGGTTTTATAGCCAGATTTAAAAGGTGGATGTGTTAGCCATGTTTCCTGGAACATACAAAAGTGAAATCGATCAATCTGTTCAAACCAATCAGGGTCCAACAGTTTAGACTTTAGCATTGCAATATTCCATGACAGTATATTGAGAGTTTCGGAAATAATTTGTATCAACTAATTTAAGAGATATATTCCTAATTTCTGAATGTATATGATGTACGGGGGGATTTCATTAAGATCAATGGGTGCTATGCCCATTGCCTTTGTAGTATACAAACGTGGAGCTGGATCAGATTACAAAATATCCCGCTGGCTCTCTTGTTGAGCTCACCTTCTGGGGAAACACCCACAATACCCAGACACCGTCAATCTTGGCCATCCAGAAGGGACAGGGCTTCAAAGCTGTTTGCAGTAGGGAGGATAAAAATAGCTGGCCAGCCTTAGCAAAGATACTTGTCACTGGATTTGCAACCCCAAGAGGACTGTCAGGCCTGTAAAAGTACCCTGATGGGAGCACCTTGATTTTACTCATTGATGGTGACCTCATGGCAAGGCGCTGAAGTATCATCTCAATCAATTGAGGATTCTGAAAGTTAATTATTACACAATCCCCTGGAGAGCCTTTAGAGTGAATGCCAAGGCATGAGGTTCTCCTCACCCTCACAACTTCATGCGCTAGATCCTGTGAGCAGCCAGAATTAATTTTGAGCCAAAAGTTTGTTTTAATTCTGCGAACTGTGTAGTCTTTTGTGGTGTGAGGTGGTAACTCAAGGACATCTTTAAAACTGATTAAATAAGGTGTTCATTCCGGAGGTAATTGATGGTAAATATTAATAGATTTACCAAGATAGTTAGGTGGTTTATTACTAACAGGAACTTCTATTGTTTGTTCCATCCTAAGGTTTGAAACTCGCCCACTAATTTTTACCTATCAATCTTGTTATGTGAGGCTTGGGGCACTTGGTGTGTCTGGGGTAAATTAGTTGATACATTTCTTGCCTGGGACTGGTATTGGGCAGCTGAGGGGGCTCTCTGGCAAGGGAAATGCTAACTCCTGGTGTGGGTGGCAACAAGCTTTTTAAGGCCGCTAGTTGAGCCCCCACTGAATCAAGACGGGCTAGCAAGGGGGCAAGTTCCGACTTTATTAAATACTTAACTCTCTCTATAGAACCCTCCATAAAATGATCCAGGCATTGTGATCCATGCAATAAAGACTCCATATTCCCAGCAGAAGGTGGTGGGGAAGAAGAAGAGTCTCTAAGCTGCAGCTGTGTCACTAGCGGAGGATTATTCTGCAGAGGTTTAGGTGCTTTTGGTACACTAGTTTGCTTAGTGCGAGTTGCACTCTTGACTTTTGTATTGGACGTAGAACAGGGAAAAGGCTGTCAGTATCACCTGCTGCAGGAGGTACTGTGTTGAAGGCCTCTAAGGGAGCATTAGAGGCAGATATGTGAGTGGAGTCCATACAAAAGTCAGAGCTGAATGCAGCAGGATCAGTCAGCGACAAGGGTGTATCCGGGGAGTGAGAGATCAAGCAGTACCTTTGTTTTGTGGGATTCAAAAGAGTTGGCCCAGCTCAGACTCTTGCAGACTATGATGGGCTAAGATGGCCCGGTCTTGGCCCAGTCTTGGCCCAGGCACCTGCCCAGCAAATCTTGCTTCTTCAGGAAGCCACCGACACTTAGCAAGTTGGTGGAGTCTGGCCCCTCCTGAGTGCAGGGGAAGCTGGGTGACAAAGATCCACCCCAGCCAGGGCCACTAAAGTAGATGCAGGCAAACACAGGCAGGGAAACTTCAGAGGCTGAAGGGTCTGACAGATGAACTCAGCCTCCTTCCTGCCCTCGCCAGAGACAATCACCACTTCCTGCTGTAGTTTCATGCAGCGGCTTCAGGGGCTAAACCTCAGAAGATCGAGTGATTTCTTCTTACACATGTATAAACTATGTACACATATACTGAACAAAAAGGGAGTGGTACAAAAGACATATTTCACAGGGAACTCTGAAAAGCCAACAAAAACTTCACAGTTCCTAATGAAATATATTTTAATCCTCTTGATAACAGCATCCAGTCCACTCTGTGGAGCATAGCACTCACAAGAAGATCACACTCATAACATTAACTACCACTGAGATTTTTGTATGATTAAAACTACTGGAAGGGTCCTAATGTAGGCATTCCATGGTAGGAATACCTTTAAAGTATGTGAACACCCAGAGCAGAATTTGCTTGTGGATATTTTCAATTAGTTTTGACCAACTGCAACCCTGATAACAGTTGAAGGATTACTCTTGTCAATGTCAGCAGTAAATGGTGGAGTTGGGTATGCAACACTCCCAAAGATGATAGGGGTTCGATAAAAGGAATGACTGGTCTGAATAAATATATTCTTTACTGTAATTCTTCTCATGCAAAAGTGGAATAAAAAAAAATCATAAGTACTCTTTAGAAAGCAGCAACAGTTACCCCTTCTGAGGAGTACTCCTGGAAACCTTGTTAAATTTCAAAAATCATAACTACTCTAAATGTAGGAGTAAACCAAATGTGCATTACGGTTATTGGCACCCTGGCTGCGCCACTGCCTCCTGTTAAGAGCTGTACTGTTGGATGAAGAATAGACAGAATCCAGATATAAAGTGTGAATATGTGTTAGACGTAAACACACATTGTCCATCATGTGAGTTTCTCCCAGTGCTAGGAGCACATCCAAAATAAATCTTCCCCTGGCTGTGATGAGAATCAAAGAAACATATATTTTTTTTAAACTCTGCATTCAATGGGAGTAGGAAAGCAGAATAACTCTGGAGGCTATGGGGCTGGTTTAGAGGTGGGTGCACAGAAAATCTGTGGATTGTTCAGGAAGTGGGAAATCCTTATTTGGACAATTCTCTGCCGGTGAACAATCCTATACCAGAAATTTCCTTACCCTATGGAGGCGTTATTGGCAGAAATTCAGTTTTACAGTTATTTTAAAATTTTTCCAATGACATTTGCTTATGAACTGTGCAAAGAGATCAGTACAGCTAGCATGGCAAAATATGTGCTTTAGGTGAATCACAAGTCAATAGGAAGTCAATCATAGATATTTTGGAACTACAAATAATGTTTGTATTCTGTGTTTCAGGCGCCCAAAAGAACATCCTGTTGAGAATGGGGTCATTCCATATCTGGGGTGTGCTTTGCAGTTTGGGGCCAACCCACTTGAGTTTCTCCTGGCCCGTCCGAAGAAGTACGGCCAAATCTTCACTTGCAAGTTGGCAGGGAAATGTGTTCATTTCCTGATGCACCCTTTCTCCGACCATTCAGTGATCCACCAGGGGAAACACTTTAGCCCTCATTATGAACATGATGGTCCGTTCCGCACCGCCGGTGGTGGCGGCAGAAACCGCCAACAGAGGAGCGGTCCGGACCGCCAAATAATGAACCAAACTAAACTCTTGCATCCCGCGCACCACCCACCGCCAGGAAAGTAGTCCCGCTGACGACAGCAGAGTCCGCCCACAGGGCGTCAGAAAGGCCCAACCCGCCCATCAAATTATGAACACCATTCCGCCGCCAGTTCCGGGGCGGGAACCACTGCACACAAAGCCAGGCCAAAATGAAACAAATAGAAGGAAACACTCACCGGAGTGCCACAAAACGTGCAGCGGCAGCCATGGACAGAGAGCTGCAGATCATGGCAGCCTTGCTCCTTGCCATATATCTACACGACCGAGACCGCTGACGAAGACGACGACGGTGAGTACCGCAACCTACGACACAAGGGAGGAAAGGGCAAACTTACATACCCACCCACTACACCCACCCCGGAAAGCCCCCCCACCCATTCCCAGCAGCACTAGTCAGACACCCCACACCAAGAGGGACGTACCCGACTGCAACGTGGCCATAGGACATACAATAGCCCCATACACATAAATCATTTAAACAAACACCAGGGTGGAACTGCGTGCAGCCCAAACACAGGCCACACAGAAACTTTATTAACTCGCTCAGTGAGCTAAATGAAGCAAACAGGGCCAATGGCCAGTCCAACAGGATTCAATTGTCCCTGGCCACACCTGACACCCACAAGTGCTGGGTACTCCACAAAATGGGGCACCATAGGGGGATCCAGACACCTCATGTAATGGGGGTGGGGGTGGGAATTTACAACGGGGTGGGCCTTAAACTTGCGGGAGGAGGTTGGAGGGGGGGAGGGCTTCTCCTTTGAAGGGGTGGGGGCTTTTTGGCACAGGTGAAGCTGGATGCCTTAGGCTCAGAGCGGGCCTTCTTCTTCACTGGAAAAGGGGCATGGGAATGGGAAGGCTGGACCGGGATGGGCTGCAATGTGGAAGGTGAGTAAAGGGCAAGGAGGTGGGCATGTTTCAGGAAAGACGGGGTGGGCCAGTGGATTCGAACAGGTCTACACAGGGAGGAAAAGTTTCTTGGGAGCAAGTGGGGTGGGCGTAGATGAAGGCGTGGGAGTGGAGGCAGAGGGAGTTGATGTATGGGGTGTAGGTGTGCGTGTAGTGGGTTACAGTGACTGCTCAGTATGCTGTGGTGTGGTGGATGTCTGATGGGTGGGTGTCTTGCTGCGTGTGAGTGTTTTGGGAGGTGGGGGTGGACACAGTGGGAGAAGACAGACAGCTAGTGTGGATGTATGTTGGGTGTGTGTCTGCAAGTCGGGTGAGTGTGCTGAATGTGTCAACTACAGTGGAGGTGGTGAGTGCAGGTGCGGTGTATGGGGTACATGTATGGCTGTCTGCTATTGTGGTGAGTGCAGGAAGAGGAGCAGTAACAGTGAGTGACTGTGCAGTGCATGAGGGTGTGCATGTAGAGGGGACAGACAGGGAGGCGGAAGAGGTGGGCACACTGGGGGAAGTGGACGTTGTTGTGTGTGCAGGTGTATGTTGGCTGTGTGAATGCTTGTGGTGGGAGGTGTGGTGCTTATGTTTGGAAGTGGGTTTTTTGTGTGTTGAAGTGCTTGACTGTGTGTCTGAATGTGTGCCTTGGACGGGTGAAGGGAGTGGGGTGCTGGAAGGGGTAGAGGAGGTTGGAGGGGGGAACGGAATGGCCAGGGAAACTGGCTGCCGCCCAAGATGAGGCCAGAGCCTGAAAAGATCTCTGTAGGGCAGACACGGCACTGTGAATGCCATCCGGATAGGCATTAGTCTGCTGCACCTCTGATGCTAGCCCCTGGATGGCATTGACGATGGTTGTCTGCCCTACAGAGATGGTTCTCAGGAGGTCAGTAGCTTCCTCTGTGAGGGCAGCAGGGCTGACTGGGGCAGGGGAGGAGGTGCCTGGGGCGAAGGAGGCACCCACCTTTCTGGGTGGGCGGGCACGGCCAACTCGGTGGGGAGCAGAAGGGAGGGCACTGATGGTATGGGTGGTGGCAGAAGATGTCACGGTCGTGATTTGTCCACTGGTATCCGCCACCGCCGGAGGACCCCCATCGGAGGAGGTTTCAGAGTCAGTACCACCGGTGGTAGTAGCCTCCCCTGTGGAAGTCCCCTCGCCCTCCCACCCACTCGTCCCCTGGGCGTCCGTTGTCTCTGAGGATCCGTGGGCCACTGTCTCCCCACTAGCTGGTGTCTCAGCTCCCTCGCCTGATGTTGATGCTGTACCAGACACACAAAAGAGAACAGGGATGGGTAGACAAAACAGGAGAGACACTTGTAAGTAGCTGAATGCTGATACACAATGGCCAGACATACACCTACCCAGCAGATACACCCAACAGGCTGCACCGTGCACTAGGCCCATGACCATGGCCCTGACTACTGAGCATTATAGTGACCTACACCCATATCCTGTCATTGCATTGAAGCTGAGGTAGGTGAAACCTGACAGGGACACCCCTACACCATTTGGGGAGCAGACAGTAGCTGGACACCAGTCAAAACCCTGCTCTAATCCCCATGACCCTCTCGCACACACACTCATCCTTCCAGGCTGAAGTATGGGCTGTGAGTACTCACCCCCTTGTGACTGCTGTGCAGCCTTCGAGCGCCCATCCAGGTCTTGGTACGCCACCGCCAGGATCCTTCGCATTAAGGGGGTCAGTGCCCGACGGGCACCCCTACCACGTTGGGAGGACTTCCCCAGCTGGGCCTCACTGATCTTCCACGCCCAGCACCGCAGGTCCTCCCCCCTCTTCCGACAGTGGGTGCTCCACCGGTTGTAGACCCCCATGGTCCGTACCTCCTTGGTGATGGCATGCCAATGTGCCCTCTTCTGGTGGGTGCTGACCTAGTAGGGAGACACAGAGAAGAAACACAGAGGTCAGGCACCTGCACAATGGCAATAGCTGGCTGATTGTTAGACATAGGACAGACAGTACTCCCAGACATGCAGGACAGTGGCACGCAGCATTCCATGCACCAAGCCCCATCCTGGCTCACAGGAACGCACATCACAGCAATCCACTCCATCCATTACACACACAGTACCCCCCAAACCCGGACTCACCTGTACCTCTGGCCGGCCATGGATTCTGCCGTACAGGGGCAGGACCCCTTACACCAGTTTCTCCAGTTCTTCCTGGGTGAAGGCCGGGGCCCTTTCCCCTGCACCAGGTGGAACATCCATAGCCAGAGACAGGCCACAGCAGTACACGGAGTGGAGTACTTCTCCGCACAAGATCAGGGAGTCTAGTGAGCACACGATGACGAACACGCATACGTTCCGTGGCGGAATGTACCGTCACCGCCGGCGGCGATCATGATACGCCAAGATTCCCCATTGGCATCCAATGAGGGTGCGTACAGCGATAAACACCGCCGAACGCTGTGACGTCAACCGCTAGCGGTCTTAGGTCACTTCCACAACAAACACTACAGTGGGCAGACATTTTGCCATCACTCACGCATCTTGAAATTCATTTTAGTCACAATGCTGGGCCTACTAGCCATATGATTCACATATGTCTCTATCCATAGATTATATTATCACACATGATTTACTCCGTTCCCTCTCAGTGGTGACAATGTACATCTGTCAGGTTGCAGTTATTGTACAGACACTGCTATGAAGAATGCAGTGAATGTGTTTAGCAAATATGCCTGTGTATGTGTGCACATGACTCCTTGTTCCTACCCCTCACAGGTACAGACCCTTGTGGTGAGGAAGGGCACCTTCTGTGTACAGACCACTTGTGGATATGGGGACCATGGTGGAGCGTCAGATCATTATCACTTACAGACTCACACGTGCAACTATTCAGGACCTATGTGCATTACTGGATCCTGATCTGACTCGCGGAAATTTTAATCAGCATGCCATTTCAACTGAGGTGCTCTCCGCACTCCATTTCCTGGCCACAGGCTCATTTCAAGTGACAGTGGGCATGGGTGCTGGTTTCTCACAGCCAATGTTCAGCCAGGTACTTACATGATTTCTAAATGCATTTGTACAACATCTGCAATCCTATGTGCGATTCCCCCAAAGTGCTGAGCTCCCTGCCATCAAGTCAGACTTCTATGCCTTTGCAAACATTCCCCATGTTATTGGTGCCATCGATGGAACACACATACCCATCATCCCCCCAAGAGTGAGTGAACAGGTGTACAGAAACAGGAAGAACTTTAACTCCATGAACATCCAATTGGTATGTACAGCAGACCAGTACATATCCCATGTGACCAGAGCAACCTTTGACCCTGTTTCTGCAGGCAGGTCGCTCCCCGCTCCGCCATCCGCGCCACCTCCACTCCGTATTTTTCTCTCCCTTTTCCCTGCCGCTGCGTCCCTTGCGTCCCCTCCCACCTCCTCCACTCCGTATTTTTCTCTCCATTTTCCCCGCCGCTGCGTCCCCTGCGGCCCCCCACCTCCCCCTCCTCCTCACCGTCTTAGTTTTTGCTTTTTTCCCGCTGCTGCGTCCGCTGCGGCCCCTCCCGCCTCCCCCTCCTCCACTACGTATTTTTCTCTCCCTTTTTCCCACCGCTGCGTACCCTGCAGCCCCAACCCCTCAGCCTTCTCATTCGTCAAGCCCTTCCTCCTCCCAGCTGCCACTCCCACCCTCCCCTCCTCTTATTGCAGCCGCGGTGCGGTAACAGGGAGCAACCTTTGACCCTGCATCTGCAGGCAGGTCGCTCCCCGCTCCGCCATCCGCGCCACCTCCACTCCGTATATTTCTCTCCCTTTTCCCCGCCGCTGCGTACCCTGTGGCCCCTCCCACCTCCCCCCTCCTCCTCACCGTCTTAGTTTTTCCTTTTTTCCCGCCGCTGCGTCCGCTGCGGCCCCTCCCACCTTCCCCCTCCTTCACTCCGTATTTTTCTCTCCCTTTTTCCCGCCGCCGTGTCCCCTGCGGCCCCACCCCCCCAGCCTTCTCACTCGTCAAGCCCTCCCTCCTCCCAGCTGCCACTCCCACCCTCCCCTCCTCTTATGGCAGCCACGGCGCGGTAACGGGGAGCAACCTTTGACCCTGCTTCTGCAGGCAGGTAGCTCCCCGCTCCGCCATCCACGCCACCTCCACTCCGTATTTTTCTCTCCCTTTTCCCCGCCGCTGCGGCCCCTCCCGCCTCCCCCCTCCTCCACTCCGTATTTTAATCTCCCTTTTCCCTGCCGCTGCGTCCCCTGCGGCCCCTCCCGCCTCCCCCCTCCTCCTCACCGTCTTAGTTTTTCTTTTTTTCCCGCTGCTGCATCCCCTGCGGCCCCTCCCGCCTCCCCCCTCCTACACTCCGTATTTTTCTCTCCCTTTTTCCCGCTGCTGCGTCCCCTGTGGCCCCACCCCCCCCAGCCTTCTAATTCATCAAGCCCTCCCTCCTCCCAGCTGCCACTTCCAACCTCCCCTCCTCTTATGGCAGCCACGGCGCGGCCGCGCCGCTGACGCACCTAAGGCAAGCCCGTCCACGCAAGACCGCGCCCAGCGTCAGTCCCCCTGGCCCTCTCAGACACACCTACTCCCCCCTCACCCTCCACTCTCTCAACCCAGGCCCCCACCCCACGTGCACCCCATCCAGCCCCACCCACACTCATGGCCCCTTCACCTGCCACACCAGTCATTTCTCCTGCTCCTCATCCCTCACACCACACACCAACCATAGCGACCCCACCTTCAACAAACACAACACCCCCAACGCAAGACTCACCCGCTCTGCCCCCACCAACCAACCCAGCCGCACACCAGCCTACAACCAGAACACACCCCGCAACAACACCCTCACGCACCACACCAACGCCACCCACCACAACCACCTCAACTGCCTGCTCCTCAACACCCGCTCCCTTCACAAACATGCCGTAGAACTCTGGGACCTCATCACAACACAGTCACCTGACATTGCCTTCCTCACAGAAACCCGGACCAACCCCTCCTCAGAACCCGACATAGCCATCGCCACCCCAAGGGATACAAACTCCAACGCAAAGACCGCCTCAACAGGCCAGGTGGTGGCATCGCCATCCTACACAGGGACACCATCAAAGTCACCACCAGATCCCAAGACACTATCGACAACACAGAACACATGCACTTCCTAATCCACATTAACAACAACTCCACCCTCAGAGGTACACTAATCTACAGACCACCAGGACCACGCCCCGCCTTCTGCGACACCATCGCCGACACCATCAGCTCGCACGCCCTCACCTCCACAGACTACATCCTCCTTGGTGATTTCAACTTTCACTTAGAAAACCTACAAGACCACAACTCTACCTCCCTCACCAATCTCGGACTCAAACAACTGATCACCGCACCCACGTAATCAGCAGGGCACACGCTCGACGCAATTTTCACCGCAAGCCAACACATAGCCTACACCCACACCACCGAACTCCTCTGGACTGACCACCACTGCGTCCACTTCTCCTTCACCAAACCCCCCACACACTACCATCAACACACCTCACCCTACTGCATGTGGGACAAGATCCCCACAGAATGACTAAACTCCCAACTGGCCCATAACCCCCCCCACGCCAACGACCCTAACACAGGAGCACACAACCTCTCCAAATGGATCACTACCTGTGCAGACACACTAGCCCCCCTCAGAAAACACATCGCAACCCGCAAAATCAAGACGCCCCATGGTTCACCCCTGAACTCCAAGACTCCAAGCGTAAATGCCGCCAAGCTGAGAAAATATGGCGACTAGAACCTTCCACAACCAACTTCTCCACCCTCAAAACCACCATTCGCACCCATCACCAACTCATACGCACCGTCAAAAGAGATCACTACAAGACACGCCTTGACAACAACTCTCAAAACAGCAAAGAACTCTTCACCAAAGCCAGCAACATAGACCCCGCACACACACAACCCCTATGTGACGCCCTTTCCAACCACTTCCTCCACAAAATCCTGGACATCCACAACAGCTTCATACCACACACACCCACCACACACACCCCTCACTCACCCAACCCAACCCCCACTCTTGACCCCCCCACCACACTCTCCACCTGGACCCCGACCACACACGAAGAAACCGAAAAAAACATGAACTCCATCCACTCTGGATCCCCCTCCAAGCCCTGCCCACATCGCATCTACAACACAGCTAGCCCAACCATCGGCCCCATACTCTACAACATAACCAACTCCTCTTTCAATTCCACAACCTACCCAGACCCCTGGAAGCAAGCGGAAATCCCCGCTCTCCTAAAAAAAAAAAAGCCAACCCGGAGATCCTCTCCAACTACCGCCCCATCTCCCTCCTCCCTTTCCCCGCCAAGGCTGCCGAGAAATTAATCAACACCCGCCTATCTCACTTCCTCGAAGCAAACAACACTCTTGACCCCTCACAATCCGGCTTCCGCAAGAACCACAGCACGGAAACCGCCCTCATCGCATGCACTGACGACATCAGGACCAAAGGCGAGACCGTCGCACTCATCCTCCTAGACCTCTCCGCAGCCTTTGACACCGTCTGTCACTACACACTCCGCACACGCCTCCACAACATAGGAATTCGCCACAAACCCTTAGACTTGCTCACCTCCTTCCTCACCGACCAGACCCAGAGAGTCCGCGTTCCACCCTTCCACTCCAACACTACCAAGATCACCTGCAGAGCCCCCCAAGGGTCCTCCCTCAGCCCCACACTCTTCAACATCTACATGATCCCCCTAGGCAACATCCTCCGAGCACACGGAATCACTATCCTCTCCTATGCAGATGACACCCAACTCATCCTCTCCCTCACCCGCAACCCCACCACCGCCAATACCAACCTACACGCTGCTCTCCTCAACACCGCCAACTGGATGACCACTAACCACCTCAAGCTCAACTCAAACAAAACCGAGATCATCATCTTCGGCCCCAACAAAACCACATGGGACGACTCCTGGTGGCCCACCGCCCTAGGCCCCGCACCCACCCCCGCAAACCACGCACGCAACCTCGGCATCATCCTGGACCCCTCCCTCTCCATGACACAGCAAATCAATGCTCTAACCTCCTCCTGCGTCCACACACTCCGCACTCTAAAAAAATCCTTCAAATGGATTGCCCATGAAACCAGGAAGATAGTCACCCGGGCACTCATCTGCAGCAGACTGGACTACGCTAACGCCCTCTATGCCGGCACCACATTCAAACTCAAACGCAAACTCCAGAGAATCCAGAAAACAGCTGCACGCCTCGTCCTTGGCCTCCCCGCCATGAACGAATCTCACCACACTTCAAATCCCTTCACTGGCTCCCCATAGACAAGAGAATCACATTCAAGATCCTCATCCATTCACACAAATCCCTCCACAACACCGGCCCAACCTACCTCAACGAAAGAGTGAACTTCCACACTCCCACACGCAACCTCCGATCAGCCGACCTCGACCTAGCCACAGTCCCCCGCATCCAACGCCCCACCACAGGAGGCAGGTCCTTTTCCTACCTCGCCCCAAAACCTGGAACTCCCTCCCCTCCAACCTTCGCAAAACCAAAGACCTCCTGCTCTTCAGAAAGAACCTCAAGACATGGTTGTTCGATCAGTGACCCTCACCGTCCCCCCTTGATTCCCCCTCCAGCGCCTTGAGACCCTCACAGGTGAGTAGCGCGCTCTACACATGTTTTTGATTGATTGATTGATTGAGTCCATGATTCATTTGTTTTGAGGAACAGTAGTGTGCCACAAAAGATGGAACAACTCCAAGAGGACAGAGGGTGGATCATAGGTAAGTGTGCCTGTCACTAACTGAGACATTGCTGAAAAACAGCCTGTCAGACTAAGGACATACCAATGACGACTCTGTATTGACCATTTCTCTAGGTGATTCTGGCTATCCAAACTTGCGTTGGCTCCTGATACCAGTGAGGAATCCCAGGACGGATGCAGAGAGGAAATTCAATGAGGCCCATGGACGTACTAGGAGGGTGATAGAGCGTACTATAGGTCTCATGAAGGCTAGATTTCGGTGCCTACATATCTCTGGGGGTTCCCTGGCCTATGGGCCTGATGAGGTGTGTTGGATAGTGGTGGTCTGCTGCATGCTGCACAACGTGGCAGTGAGACATTCAATCCCCCTTTGGAGGTGGAGGGTGCTATAGGTCCTGATCTGTTACCTCAGAGAGGTGAGGAGAGTGATGGTCAGGATGAGGAAGGGGAAGATGTAAATTCCAGAAACCAACTCATACAACTCTACTTCCAATGACTGTCTGGGACTTCAGCCTGTATATGTGGTTAATGACTGATACTGTAAATGTGCCATGTCAACGAGGGGGAATTGGTCATGATATGCGAGTCATGGACCTCTTCAGCATGGTACAGACAGACAACATAAGCATCCCCTTCTTGACTTTTTAGAAACACACTGTACCAGCAGCATGCACAATTTGACAATATAGTCTATCCCTGCCTGTTGCATCATTACTCCACTTTGTTCAACATTGAAGACAGGGGACAGTGTTACAGGTGAGATATGCTGTTTATTGGTGGAATACAGTGAAATGTGCTATGTACAGTGATGGAAGTCGTTATGGTTGGTTGTCCTCAAAACCGACTTGGTGGCAGGCCTGTTTGATTTCATAGGTGGGTCCTATTTGTAGTTCATCATTTAGCCCTCAGCTAAGTGCAGTTTGTGAATGGGTGCGTTGGTTGCTTGGCAGTAGCAGCAGTGTCAATTGTTGGTAGGGGCTTGTTCTTGGCTGGGTTTCCAGTGCCATATCTTGGCCTGAGGCTACGTTTCGGCGCCTGCTGTGGAGCTACTTGGGGTGACATGGTTGGCCCTTGTGATTCCTGGGAGGGTTTTTCCTGTGCAGTTTCAGCTGCTTGGGACGACTGTTGCTGGTTGTCCAGGGCTGTTGTGGGGGCCTCTTGTCCGGTGTGGGTGTCTAAGGGTTTGTTGACCAACTGCAGCAGTGCTCCAGCAAAGGTGGCCATTGTGGCATTGTGTTCTTTCCACTGCTCCATGGCCTGTTGGTGGTGTTCCAGCTGCATCTTCTGACTTTGCTCCAGGGTGGTTACAATCTGTGCCAACCGGTCTTGGGTATGTTGGTATGCCCCCAATACCTCTGCAATGACGTCCTGGGCTGCTGCATCTATCAGTTGCCCTACCCCCTGACCCACTGGAGCACTTGACCTTGCCCTGGCCCTCTGTGCCTGTGTCCCCTGCGCAGGTCTGGACGTGCCACTAGTACTGGGGCCCTCGTCTTCCTGAATGTTGGAGGTGGGAGACTGCAGCCTCTGTTGCTGTGTTCCACCTGTTTGTGCCCTGGGTCCACTGGTGTGGGCACGCCTCCCCTGGCCTGCTGGTCTTGATTGGGTGTTAGGGGTGACAGTGTTTTCCTGGGTGGGGCTGCTGCATGGTGACAGTCCAGGACTCTGTGAGGGGCCTGCCTGCTCATCAGTGTTAAGATATCCTTCACCAGTGTCTTGTGAGGTGCCTCTGTCTCCATGGGGGGCACTGCACTCCTTGTCTCGTCCGTTAGGGCGGCATGGGTGGTGGTGCCTGTTGGGGGACATAGACATGTCTGTTACAAATGCATGAACATTTGGGGTGCACAGGACTGGGCTATTTTGTGCTGGTGTTACTTTCAGTGGCCATCCAGGGTGCCTTTGTCAGGTTTACACTGCATTTTGCTTCAGGTTGGGGTTGCATGGGGGGTGTAGTTCCATTGTGGATCCTTGCAGGGGTAGGTGGCTGTGCACAGGGAGAGGGATGAGGGGTTGTTAGTGGGTTTGTAGTCATGCAGGGGGGTGGATTCAGTGTCTGTTGCCTGGGTAGGGTATTGGTCCTGGTGGGTGTGGGTGGGGTGGTGCATGCATTACAGGTATGGTGTATATGGGGTAAATATGGAGACCCATGCAACACAACACAAAGGGAACCCACCCGCCAGAGAACCACTCAGGAAGCTGTGCGTCACAGGATAGAGTGCTGGGGGCCTAAGCTGTGCGATGCATGAAGAACTTCTTGGAAGGTCGCACACAAGCCTTGGCAACTGCAAGTCACGCGGTGCAAGGGGGGTACTGTCTTTCTTGGGGAGGCAAGCTCTTACCTCCACCGAAGTTGGACAGCTGGACCTTGGGACTGGTGCAAGCTGAAGACAGGTAGTCCTTGGAGGATGCACAACCTGGAAACTGTTGCAGTTGCTGGCAAGAGCTGAAGTTACAATGTTGCAGAAGTCGTCTTTGCTTTTTTATTGCAGTTTGTAGAGTTACTCAAGGGTTTAGCTGCGGTTCCGTTGGTAGAAGATGAAGTAAAGAATGCAGAGGATTCCTGCAGGAGTCTTCCAATACGAATCTGAAGAAACACCCAGAGGACAGACCCTAAATAGCCCTGAAAGGGGGATTGGTCACCTAACAAGGTACGCACCTATCAGGGGAGGGCTCTGACGTCACCTGCGGGCACTGGTCACTCAGATGCTCCCAGAGTGTCCCACCACCTTGAATTCTAAGATGGCAAAATCCAGGGACCCTCTGGAGGAGCTCTGGGCACCACCCCTGGGGTGGTGATGGGCAGGGGAGTGGCCACTCCCCTTTCCTTTGTCCAGCTTTGTGCCAGAGGAGGGACTGAGGGTCCCTGAACCAGTGTAGAATGGATTATGCAAGGAGGGCACCATCGGTGCTCTTCAAAGCATTTCCAGAGGCTCTAGGAGGCTACCCTCCCATGCCTGTAACACCTATTTCCAAAGGGAGCGGGTGTAACCCTCCTCTCCCAAAGGAAATCCTTTGTTCTGCCTTCCTGGGCTTGAGCTGTGCAAGCACCAGGAGGACAGAAACCTGTCTGTGAGTTGGCAGCAGCTGGGGCTGCCTGGAAAACCTCAGAAGGTTGGTATGGTAGTACTGGGGCTCCACTGTGGAGCCCCCTGAGTGCATGGGATTGTACAACCAATATTAGAATCAGTATTGGGGTACACTGCCCAGTTGTTAAGACACCTCTCTTGGCCATATTCGGAGTTACCATTGTGAAGCTGGACATAGGTATTGACCTATGTCAAGTGCACGCGTAAAATGGCGCCCCCTCACTCACGAAGTCTGAGAAAATGTGCCTGGATGATGTGGGGGCACCTCTGCTAGTGCAGGGGTGCACTCACACAAGGTCCTTTGCACCCAGCCTTCAGGATTGGAAGGCCTGACATAAAGTGACTTAGAAGTGATAAGGTACAGTGTAAATGGCTGTGAAATAGTGCATGCACTATTACACACATGGCAGCCCTGTAGAAGCCTTTGCATGGGCTTCCTATGGGTAGCAAAAGTAATGCTGAAGCCCATAGGGATCCTCTGGAACCCCAATGCCCTGGGTACCTAAGTGTCATATACTAGGGACTTATAAGGGGTGACCAGAATGCCAATTTGGAGTGAAATACTTAGTTACCAGTATGTAGTGACAAATTTGGAAACAGAGAGACCTTAAGCACTGGGGTCCTGGTTCCCAGGACTCCAGTGACACAGTCAAGCATACTTTCAAAAACAGTGAAACATACTGACAAGCAGGCCAAAAACCATAAGCATTGGGGTCCTGGCTAGCAGGTTCCCAGTGACACAGTCAAAACACACTGACATAAGGCAGAAATTGGGGGTAACATGGCAAAAATAGGGTACTTTCCTACACAACCCCACCCCTCCAAATGATGGACAATAAGGTTAACCTTCCCCAGATGAGTCTTCCTTGTCTAAGTGGAAATATCTGGAGAGTCCATCTACATTGGAGTGTTTACGGCTAGGTCTATGTTCCACTGTAAAGTCCATTCCCTGTAGGGAGATGGACCACCTCAATAATTTAGGGTTTTCACCTTTTATTTGTTTTAACCATAAGAGACGTTTGTGGTCTGTCTGAACTATTAAATGAGTCCCAAACAAATAGGGTCTTAGCTTCTTCAGGGCCCAGACCACAGCACAGGCCTCCCTCTCTATGGCTGACCAAAGCTTTTCTCTAGGGGTCAACCTTCTACTAATAAAAGCAACAGGTTGAACCTGGCCCTCTGAGTTTAGTTGTGATAACACTGCCCCAACCCCTACCTCGGAAGCATCTGTCTGGACAATAAACTTCTTGGAATAGTTTGGGCTTTTCAGGACAAGTGCAGTACACATAGCCTGCTTAAGCTCCCCAAAAGCTTTTTGACAGCTGGCTGTCCATAATACCTTATGGGGCATTTTCTTGGAAGTGTGGTAATTAAGAGGGGCCACTGTGGAGCCATAAATTCTAAAGAACCTCCTGCCGTACCCAGTGAGACCAAGAAAGGCTCTGACCTGGGTCTGAGTAGTAGGGGGAGACCAGTCTAAAATAGTCTGGATCTTCCCCTGTAGTAGTTCAATCTATTCCCCACCAACTAGGTGTCCCAGATAAACCACCTTCCCCTGCCCTATCTGGCACTTTGAAGCCTTGATAGTGAGGCCTGCTTTTTGCAGGGCCTCTAAAACAATCCACAGGTGGACCAGGCGGTCATCCCAGGTGGAGCTAAATACAGCACTATCATCTGGATATCCTGCACTGAAAGCTTCCAGACCTCGGAGGACTGTATTCACCAGCCTTTGGAAAGTGGCAGGTGCATTCTTCAAACCAAAGGGCATGACTGTACATTGGTAATGGCCTCCAATGGTTGAGAATGCAGTTCTAGGTGTTGCATCTTCTGATAGCTTGATCTGCCTGTACCTGGCAGTCAAGTCAACAGTGCTCAGATACTTTGCAGATGCCAGTGTATCTATCAGGTCATCTGCCCTAGGTATAGGGTGAGCATCAGCCTTGGTGACTGTATTGAGCCCTCTACAATCAACACAAAACCTATTCTCCCTTTTCCCATTTTGAGAATGAGGATTTGGTACTAGCACCACTGGTCTGGCCCCAGGGCTATCTGAGTGTTAAATCACTCCTAAGTCCAACATCTTCTGAACTTCTCATTTAATGCAGTCCCTGATGTTGCCAGGCTGTCTATAAATGTTACTTTTGACAGGTAAACTGTCTCCAGTATCTATGGTGTGTTCACACCAAGTGGTCTGACCAGGTGTCAGAGAAAACAGCTCAGAAAATTGACTTAGGAGGTTCCTGCAGTCCTCCTTTGCTCTTCTGTAAGGCAGTCTACAAGGACAACTCCTTCCACTGAGCTATCAGCTGCAGTGTTGGAGAAAAGGTCAGGGAGAGGGTCACTCTCTTCCTCCTGCTCCTCATCAGTGGCAAGTAGGGTTAAAATCTGCCCTTTCATAGCAGGGTTTCAGGTGGTTCACATGGAGTACTCTTAGAGGACTTCTGGGAGTCGCTAGATCCACTAAATAAGTGGTCTCACCCTTCTTTTCCACAATCAGATGTGGCGTACTCCGTTTGTCCTGGAGTGCTCTCAGTGCCACAGGCTCCAATACTCACACCTTCTGTCCTGGGTGGAACTCTGACAGGATAGCCTTCTGGTCATGCCATTGTTTCTGTAACTCTTGGCTAGCCTGAAGCTTTTTAGTGGCCTTTTTCATGTCCTCAGCCATTCTTGATCTTAGGCCAAGCACATAATCCACCCTTTTTTTATTTGGGGGCTTCAAGGGTTTCTTCTACCTCTTCTTCACAAGTGCAAGTGGACCCCTAACAGGGTGACCAAAATGGAGTTCAAATGGGCTGTAGCCCACTCCCTTTTGGGGTACCTCCCTGTAGGTAAAAAAGAGGCGTGGCAATAGGACATCCCATCTCCTTCTGAGCTTTTCAGATAGTCCCATGATCATACCTTTGAGAGTTTTATTACATTTCTCATCCAATCCAATCCAATTGACTGAGGGTGGTAAGGGGTGGTGAATTTGTATGTTACACCACACTCCGTCCACATGGCCTTCAAGTATACGGTAGGAGGGTCAAGGGGGCCAACTATGTCAACCCCAACCACAGGCAGTGGGATCAAGGGTGCCTTTAGAGTACCACCAGACTTGCCACCGGCTTGGCAAGTGACACAAGAGCAAAAAACTATTTTGTGTCCTCTGACACATGAGGCCAGTGAAAGTGAGGGACCAGTCTGTCCCAGGTTTTACTTTGCCCCAAATGTCCAGCAAGGGGGATGTCATGTGCCAGTGTTAGGAAGAATTCCCTATACCTCAAGGGAATTACCAATCTCCTGGTAGCAGCAGGTTTTAGGTCCGTTGCCTCTGTACAAAGGAGATTGTTCTCCCAGTAAACCCTGTGAGAGTCACTGGCATCCCCTGCTTCTTGTTTGACAGCTTGCTGTCTCAAACCCTCTAGTGTGGGACAGGTCTGCTGTGCCACACTCAATTCCTCCCTGGCAGGCCCCCCTGCACCCAAAAGCTCAGTTGTGACAGCTTGGAGCTCCTCTGGTGTAGGTTCTGCACAGGGAGTAGACTCCTCCTCATCAAAAGGGGAATCTTCAGGAGAGGGAGGGATAGTGGACAAGGGTTTGCCCTTTCTACCCCTAGTTTTTGGGAGCACTTTTCCACTGATCCAGGATCCAAGTTTCCCTGTCCTGTTTGCTTCTTGGCCTGAGCCCTGGTAAGAGCAAATATGTGCCCAGGAATTCCCAGCATTACTGCATGAGCCTCCAATTCCACTTCAGCCCAAGCTGAAGTCTCCAAATCATTGCCCAGTAGACATTTTACGGGTATGTCATTTGGTACCACAACTTTATTTGGACCAGTATCCACCCACCACACCCACAGTTGAGATTACAACAGGCATGGGGTGGCTAACAGTGTTATTATGGGCGTCAGTTATTTGGAACTGATGACCAAGAAGGTGTTGCTCAGAGGGTACCAGTTTCTCCATCACCATGGTGACACTGGTACGTGTATCCCTGTAGGCCTCAACCTGAACACCATTGATTAGGGGTTGTTGCTTGTACTTATCCATATTAACAGGACAAGCAACAAAGGTGTCAAATTCAATGCCACCATCAGAGACTGAAACAGCATCAGTGGTCTCCCTAACTAAACCAATCCCTGCTACATTACACAAAGTGAGCCTAGCGACACCCGAGGACTGGTTATTTGTAGTGTTTTTCCCACCACCACTGCTATTACTAGGGGCACTAGTGGAAGCAGTGGGGATGTTATGGTGGTAGCTTTGGTGTTTTTCTTGGGACAAGTGGAATCACTTGCCCAGTGGCCTTTGTTCTTACACATGTAACACCAAGGTTTTTTCCGTTGGTTGGAAGGGCCTGATCAAGACTCTGACTTTTTATCTTTGTCCCCACCCTTATCATGTGACTTATCATCCTTCTTCCTGTCCTTGTCACCCCCTGTATGAGCTTTTCTGCTCACCCTTGTTCTGACCCATTTGTCTGTCTTCTTTCCCAATTCTTGTAGCGAGGTCAGATCTGAGTCTACCAAGTACTGGTGCAACAAGTCAAACACAATTGTTATGAATATGCTTTCTCAAAATCAAATTATATACACCTTCATAGTTAGACACTTTGCTGCCATGCAACCAACTTTCTAAAGCATTCACTGAACAGTCCACAAAGTCTATCCAATCTTGTGAAGACTCTTTTCTGGTTTCTCTGAACTTTATCTTGTATTGTTCAGTGGTTAACCCAAATCCACCCAAGGGGGCAATTTTAAGAATACTGTAATTGTATGAGTCTTCTTCTCTGACAGTGAGAAGTCTATCCCTCCCCTTGTCAGAAAATGATAATCACAGAATAGCAGCCCAGTGTCTTTGAGGGACCCAATGAACTTTTCTGGTTTCTCTGAACTTAATTCTGCATAGTTCAGTGGTTAAGCCAAATCCATCCAAGAGTGCTGTCTTCAAAACATTGTAGTTATCCGAATCTTCCTCCCTGACAGTGAGAAGTCTATCTCTCCCTTTGCCAGAAAATTCTTGTTAGGGTTCTTCCCTACCTCTAGGCTTCTCTCTGAGCAAAGTCCCCTTCAGACTTTGAAAGGCAGGTTCTCATAGGGAGTTCCCATGACTCAAGGGGTGGCCTCGGAGAATGACATAGGCGGTCATTATGAACATGGCTGGAAAGACCGCCGACTGCCGTGTCGGTGGTGAACAGAATTCCGCCGTTGGCTGTGAATGAAAACCCGCCATATAATGATCGGAAATCCCAACCCCGCCAAAATTCCCACACCACCACTCCCTGCCAGGATACTGTCGGCGGGAATCCCGGCCCACCCCACCCCGCCACCGCCAAGCACACCCACATCCCGCCCTCCAAATAATGATGCACAAATCACCTTGGCCGACAGTGGAGGCCGGACGTCCATTGGCGGCTGCGACCGCCACAAGCGGCAAGTGGACTCAACAGCAACAAGTGCACACATTGGATAGGCGTATCACCCACACACCTGATACACATCCAGTACCCCATAAAACACCCCTAGGCACACCCCACAATCCCTTGCAACGAAACCAGGACAAGAAGAAGGAGAGTAACAGAGCCAGACAGTGAACTGCAGCATACAGAAGATGCACATCGACCCACAGAGGAGCACCCTTACCCCATCCCCTGTCCCGACACCATCCACCACACTCACCATGTCCCCCCAAAAAAATCCACGCTTCACCGAAAGGGAGCTAAGGACCATGGTGGACGAGATCCTGAAGGTGGAGCCACAAATATTCGGGGCCGAGGTGCAGCACACACCCATCACCCGGAAATTGGAGCTGTGGCAGACCATTGTCAACAGGGTGAATGCTGTGGGACACCATCCACGCTTCAGGGACGACATCCGGAAGAGATGGAATGACCTGCGGGGGAAAGTCAGGGCCATGGCATCTAGGCACCACATCGCAGTGCAGAAGACTGGGGGAGGGCCGCCACCAACACCACCCGACTACACCGACTGGGAGGAGAAGGTCCTCGCCATCCTGCCCCCAGAGGGACTCACTGGACCCACTGGAGGAATGGACTCGGGTAAGTCATCTACAATTATCCAATATACACCACAACTGCAATGCATGCACCACTCCACCCCACCCAGCCATTACCCACCACATCCACCACCCTGCATTACTCACAACCCACTAACAGGCCCACATCACTCCCGCTGTGCACAGCCACCCACCCCTGCACGTACCCACAATGGAACAATACCCCCCACCACAATGCAACCCCACTACTGGCACTAAATGCTATGTCAACCTCACAAAGGCACCCTGAAAGGCCACTGAAATTAACACCAGCACAAAATAGCACAGTCCTGTACACCTCAAACCTACATGCATCTGTAAGAGACATGTGTATGTCCCCCAACAGGCACCACCACCCATGCAACGCTGACGAGCGAGACAAGGAGTGCCACAGCCCTCCAGAGAGACAGAGCCACCTCACAAGACCTTGGCGAAGGATCCCTGGACACTGATGATCAGGCAGGCCCCTCACACAGTCCTGGATTCTCACCATGCAGCAGCCCCACCCAGGAAACCAATGTCATCCCTAACACCCAGTCAAGACCAGCAGGCCAGGGGAGGCGTACCCACACCAGTGTACCCAGGGCACAGACTGGTGGAACACAGCTACAGAGGCCAGAGTCTCCCACTCACAACATGCAGGAAGGCGAGGGCCCCAGTACAAGTGGCACGTCAAGACCTGTGCAGGGGACACAGGTACAGGGGGCTAGGGCAAGTTCAAGTGTCCCAGTGGTCCAGGGGGGAGGGCAAAGGATGGATGCAGCAGCCCAGGACATTATTGCACAGGTATTGGGAGCCTACCAAGTTACCCAAGACAGGTTGGCACAGATTGTGTCCACCCTGGAGCAAAGTCAGAGGATGCAGCAGCAACAACACCAACAGGCCATGGAGCAGTGGAAAGAGCACAACACCACAATGGCCACCATTGCTGGAGCACTACTGCAGTTGGTAAAAAAACAGTCTGGCACCCACACCGGACAAGAGGCCCCCACAACAGCCCTGGACAACCAGCATCTGATGACCGAAGCAGCAGAAACATCACAGGAAATACCCTCCCAGGAAACACAAGGGCCAACCATGCCACCCCAAGAAGCTCCACAGCAGGCGCTCAAACGTACTCTTAGGCCAAGATATGGCACTGGAAACCCAGCTAAGAACAAGGCCCCCTCCAACCATTGACTCCGCTACTAATACAAAGCAACCATCACATACATTCACCAACAACACTTAGCTGAGGGCAATTTGAAGTATTGTTCGACAAAATGGACCCATCTAAACCATCCAACAGGGCTGCCACAAAGTTGGTTTTGAGGACACCCAACCCTTACGACTCCCATCACTGTATATAGCACAATTCACTCAATTCTACCAATAAAACACATTTCACACCTGTAACACTGTCCCGTATCTTAAATTGTATGGATGTAACTGGCAGAGAACAACTTTATTGTCAATTTTTGCTTGATGGTGGTACTGTGTGCCCAAATGGTGGCCAGGAGGGAATGCATATATTTTCTGTCAGTACCATGCAGAAGTGGTCCATGTAACATCTATCATGACCAATCCCCCTATATGACAGAGCACACTGACAGTATTAGTCACCAACCCCAATGACAGGCTTAAGTCCCACACAGTTATTGGAAGTAGAGTTGTATCAGTTGGTTCCTGGACTGGACATCTTCCTCATCCTCACCATCACTCTCCTCACCTCTCTGAGGTAGCTGATCAGGACCTATAGCACCCCCCACCTCCAAGAGGGGGATTGAATGTCTCACTGCCACATTGTGCAGCATGCAGCAGGCCACCACTATTCTACACACCACAGGCCAGGGAACCCCCACATATATGTAGACACCGGAAACTAGCCTTCAGGAGACCTATAGTACGCTCTATTACCCTCCTAGTACGTCCATGGGCCTCATTGTATTTCCTCTCTGCATCCGTCCTGGGATTCCACACTGGTGTCAGGAGCCAACGCAAGTTTGGATAGCCAGAATTACCTACAAAATGGTTCAATACAGACTCTTCATTGTCCCTTAGTCAGACAGGCTGGTTTTCAGCAATGTGTCAGCTATTGACAGGCAAACTTACCTATGATCCACCCTCTGTCCTCTTGTAGTTGTTCCATCTTCTGTGGCACACTAATGTTCCTCAACACAAATGAATCATGGACTGAACCTGGAAACATGGCATTCATATGGGAAATGTACTGGTCTGCAGTACACACCAATTGGATGTTCATGAAGTGAAAGTTCTTCCTGTTTCTGTACACCTTTTCACTCACTCTTGGGGGGATGATGGGTATGTGGGTACCATCGATGGCACCTACGACATGGGGAATGTTTGCAAAGGCATAGAAGTCAGACTTGATGGCAGGGAGGTCAGTACTTTGGGGAAACCGCACATAGGATTGCAGATGTTGTACAAATGCATTCAGAAATCTTGTCAGTACCTGGCTGAGCATTGGCTGTGAGAAACCAGCACCCATGCCCACTGTCACTTGAAATGAGCCTGTGGCCAGGAAATGGAGTGCGGAGAGCACCTGCACCTCATTTGGGACGGCATGCTGATTACCATTTCCCGGAGTTAGTGAAGGATCCAGTAATGCACAAAGGTCCTGAATAGTTGCACGTGTGAGTCTATAAGTGATTATGATCTGATGCTCCACCATGGTCCCCATATCCACAAGTGGTCTGTACACCGATGGTGCCCTTCCTCGCCACAAGGGTCGGTACCTACGAGGGGTTACAAAAAGGAGTGATGTAGACACATACATGGGCACACTTCTCAACATTTCTGCACTGCATTGTTCATTGTAGTGTCTCTACAATAACTGCTACCTGACGGATATATATGAACATCACTGGGAGGAATCAGAGTAATTTATGTGTGCTACTATACGGAATGGATAGAGGCCTAGGTGCTTTATGTGGCAAGTATGCCCTGCATTGTGAGTAGTAGGAAATTCAAGATGTGTAGGTGATGGCAAAATGTCTGCCCACTGTAGATCTGCCCCTTCATTGTGGAAGTGACCTCATACCATTAGCGGTTGACGTCACAGCGTAAGGTGGTGTTGACCGCTGTTCGCACCCTCATTGGCTAACATGGATGCCAATGGGGAACCCTGGCGTATCATGATAGTCGCCGGCGGTGACGGTGCATACCGCTGCGAAACGTACGCACGTTCGTCATTGTTTGATAACTTGACTCCCTGATCTCGTGCGGACCGGTACTCTACAATGTGTACTGCTGTGGCCTGGCTATGGATGTGCCATGTGGTGCAGGTGAAAGGGCCCCGGCCTTCACCCAGGAAGAACTGGAGAAGCTAGTGGACGGGGTCCTGCCCCTGTATGGCAAACTCTACGGACAGCCAGGGGTACAGGTGAGTCTGGGTTTGGAGGGCACTGTGTGTGTAATGGATGGTGTGGATTGGACATTTGTGTGCTCCTCTGAGCCTGCATGGGCCATGGTGCATGGAATGCTGTGTGCGACTGTCCTGTACGTCTGAGAGTACTGTCCGTCCCATGTTGGACAATTTGCCAGCTGTTCCTATTGTGCATGTGCCTGACCTCTGTTTTCCATTTCTGTGTCGCCCTTCTAGGTCAGCACCCACCAGAAGAGGGCACATTGGCATGCCATTGCCAAGAAGGTGCAGACCCTGGGGGTCTACAACCGGCGGAGCACCCACTGTCGAAAGAGGTGGGAGGACCTGCATCGCTGGGCCTGAAAGATCAGTGAGGCCCAGCTGGGGAAGTCCTCCCAACGTGAAAGGGGTGCCCATCGGGCACTGACCCCCCTCATGCGAAGGATCCTGGTGGTGGCGTACCCAGATCTGGATGGGTGCTTGAAGGCTGTACAGCAGTCACAAGGGGGTGAGTACTCATTGACCATACTTCAGTCTGGAAGGATGTCTGGGTGTGCAATAGGGCACATGAAGAGCAGGGAATTTGACTTGTATCCATCTACTGTATGTTCCCCAAAGGATGTAGAGGTGTCCCTGTCAGGTTACACCTACCTCAGCTCCAAAAGTATTTCAGGGGATGGGTGTAGAGCAGTATTCTGGTCAGTAGTCAGGGGTATGGCCATGGGCAAAGTGTACGGTGCTGTCTGTTGGGTGTGTTTGCTGGGTGGGTGTATGTCTGACCATTCTGTATCTGCATTCAGCTATTTACAAGTGTCTCTCCTGTTTTGTCTCCCCATCTCTGTTCTCTTGTGTTGGTTTGGTACAGCATCAACATCCGGCGAGGGAGCTGAGGCACCGGCAAGTGGGGAGGCAGCGGCCCACGGATCCTCCAAGGCAGAGACAACGGACGCCCAGGGGACCAGTGGGTGGGAGGGCGAGGGAACTTCCACGGGGGAGGCTGCTACCACAGGAGGTAGTGACTCTGAGATCTCCTCTGATGGGGGTCCCCCGGCAGTGGTGGACCCTAGTTCACACACCACTACCGTGAGATCTTCCGCCACCCCCATACCATCACCGCCCTCCCTTCTGCTCCCCAACGAGTTGCCCGTGCCCGCCCACCCAGAAAGGTGGGCATCTCCTTTATCCCAGGCACCTCCTCCCCTGCCCAAGTCAGCCCTGCTGCCCTCACAGAGGAAGCTATTGACCTCCTGAGAACCATCTCTGTAGGGCAGACAACCATTGTCCATGCCATCAAGGGGCTAGCATCAGAGGTGCAGCAGACCAGTGCCTATGTGGATGGCATTCACTGTGCCGTGTCTGCCCTACAGAGATCTTTTCAGGCTCTGGCCTCCTCTCGGACAACAGCCAGTTTCCCTGGCCATCCCGTCCCCCCTCCAACCTCCTCTACCCCTTCCAGCACCCCACTCACTTCACCCATCCAAGCCACACAATCAGACCCGCTGACAGGCACATCAACACACAAGAAACACACTTCAAAACACAAGCACCACACCTCCCATAACAAGCATTCACACAGCCAACAGACACCAGCACACACAACAATGTCCACTTCCCCCTATGTGCCCACCTCCTTGTCTGTCCCCTCTACATCCACACCCTTATGCACTGCATCTTCACTCACTGTTACTGCTCCTCTTCCCGCACTCACCACAATTGTAGACAGACATACATGCACCCCATACACCACACCTGCACTCACCACCTCTATTGTAGTTGACACATGCAGTACACTCACCAGACTTGCAGACACCCACACAACATACATCCACACTAGCTGTCTGTCTTCTCCCATTGTGATCACCCCCCCACCTCCCAAGACACACAAACGCACTAAGACACCCACCCATCAGACATTCACCACACAACAGCACACTGAGCAGTCACCTGCACCCACTACACACACCCCTATACCCCATAAATCCACTCCCTCCCTTCACTCCAATGCCCTCATCCACTCCCACCCCAATTGCTCCCAAGAAACCTTTCCTCTCCCATGCTGACCTCTTCCAACCCACTGGCCCACCCTGTCTTGTACCCAAACGTGCCCACCTCCTTGCCCTTTTCGCTCCTTCCACATCACAGCCCACCCGGTCCACCCTTCACATTCCCGTGCCCATTCCCCAGAGAAGAAGAAGTCCCGGTCGGAGCCTAGGCCATCCAGCTCCACCCGAGCCAAACAGCCCCCACCCCCTTCAAAGGAGAAGCCCACCCCCCTCCACCCTCCACAAGAAAGTCAAAAGCCCACCCCCATTGAAAATCCCCACCCCCACCACCTCCTTCACCCCTTCCGTGAGGTGCCTGGATCCCCATATGGTGTCCCGTTCTGTGGAGTACCCAGCACTTGTGGGAGACAGGTGTGGGTCGTTGTGGCCCATGACAATTGGGAATTTACGGACTGGCCATTGGCCCTGTTTGCACTGTTTGGCTCAGTGAGCTTCTTATTAAAGTTTCTGTGTGGCCTGTGTTTGGGGTGCATGCAGTTTCACCCTGGTGTTTTTTTTTTGTTGTTTTTTTTTATGGGTGTGGGGCTTTTGTTTATACTTGGGTCAAGTTGCATTTGCCTTCGGTCGGGTACGTCCCTCTTGGTGTGGGGTGTATGACTTGTGCTCCTGGGAAGGGTTGGGGGGGCATTGCCTGATGAGTAGAGTGGGTGGGTTTGTAACTGTCCCCTTTCCTCCCTTGTTTCGTAGGTTTGCGGTACTCACCGTCGTCGTCTTCGTCTTCGTCGGTGGTCTTGGTCGTGTAGGTATATGGCAAGGAGCAGGGCTGGCATGATCTGCAGCTCTCTATCCATGGCTTTTGGTTCATTTCCGCATGGCTTTGTGTGGTGGTGGTTCCGCCCCGTAACTGGCGACGGAATGGTGGTTCATAATTTGATGGACTCTGCCATAATCGGCGGGTGGTTTGCGGGATGTGTGTGTTTCGTTTGGATCATTATTTGGCAGTCCGGACCGCTCCTCTGTTGGAGGTTTCTACCGCCACCGCCGCCGTAGCGGAATGGACCACTATGTTCGTAATGAAGGCCATAGTGTAGAAAGTTAGAGTAAAGTGAAAGGAAAGGAAAGAAAAATACCTACTTCACCTAACTTTTTGCCTTTTAGAAAGCAAGTGAAAAGACTAGGTATTCTTTTGTATAGCTGCACCACCAATATAGGTGGCTGCCTGGTTTGTAGTGGGGACCAAAGGTTCTTACACCTTTTACCAGGTCCAGTTATCCCTTATTAGTGAAATGTAGTCTGTGTCTAGCATCTAGGCTGACTAGAGGTAGCTATAGCTGAGCAGACAAGGCTGAACTAGGAGACACGCAAAGCTCTTGCAACACCACTGTAGTTACACAGTACTCACACACATGAAAGCAAATACTCAGTGTTACAAAAATAAAGGTGACACAAAGCGCCACAAATACCTTAGAGACTATACTCCCTTAAGAGGTATGTAATATACACAGTATATACACTAGTATCCAAAAACAGGTAAGTACACAGTCAGAAAACAGTGCAAATAGTGAAAATCACAATAGGTAGCAATGGGCCTAGGGGAAACACAAACCATATACTAAAATAGTGGAATGTGAAAGTCAGTTCCCACCTAGGCAAGTTTAGTGTGTAGAGGGGTGCTGTGAGTGTAAGACAACACCAAAGGTAAGTAATAGAACCGACCCCACAGTCCAGGAAAACAGGAGTAAATCACAGTACGTTTCCTGAAACACACAAGAAATCGTGATAGAAGATTATGCAAGAACCAGAAGAGACTGCAAGACACCAATGAGTAATTCCTGGACCTGAAGACCAGTGGAAGAAGGGGACCAAGTCCAAGAAGCACTAAAGGGAGAACAGGAGCCCCTGCAAACCCAGATGAAGGTGAAAAAGAAGAACCACCGGTGAGAAGACAAAGTCAGTTATGCACCAAAGAAGACAGATGCAGGGTTCTAGTTGGTGCAGAAGATGTCCCACACTGGCTGGATTATTACAGTCTAGTTTGCATCACTGGATTCCACTAACAAGCCTTGACACATGCAAAGCTCACGGTTAGCAGAAAATGGTGCTGCCTGGGACCAGAAGAGACCTGGTGTCCTCTACCCAGGAGGGGGAGGCAGAGGAGGCTCTCAGCAACTCAGAGAGCCCTCAGAAGACCAGGCAGCATGCACAGGGGTCCCACAGCATGGGGACAAATAAAGTACAAATGGGGGCCCATGCAGCACGACATAAAGGGATCCCACTCCACCGGAGAACCACTCAGGAAGTTGGGCGCTGCAGGATGTAGTGCTGGGGGCCTATGCTGTGCTGTGCACAAAGAACTTCTTGGAAGGTCGGACACAAACCTTGGCAACTGCAAGTCACACGGTGCACGGGGGTACTGTCTTGCGTGGGCAGGCAAGCTCTTATCTACCAAAGTTGGACAGCTGGACCTTGGGACTGTCAGGGACACTTTAGCCCACCACCCATGTTGCTGGATCCACACTCCTCATCTGGAGAGGGGACCGACGCCACCAGTCATCGCTGCAGAGGGGTGCCTGCTGAAGCAGGGAAGTGACTCCGTCACTCCACGGGAGATTCCTTTGGTTCTTCTGGTGCAGGCTGAAGACAGACAGTCGCAAGGCCCCCCCAACCCTTTCCAGCAGCACAAGTCAGGATGCACAATCTGGAAACTGTTGCAGTTGCTGGCATGAGCTGAAGTTACAATGTTGCAAAAATCTTTTTTGCTTCTTTGTTGCAGTTTGTAGAGTTCCTGGAGGGTTCAGCTGCAGGTTCCATCGGTAGAAGATGAAGTAAAGGATGCAGAGGATTCCTGCTGGAGTCTTGTAATCTGAATCTAAAGAATTACCCAGAGGAGAGACTCTATATAGCCCTGAAAGGGGGCTTGGTCAACTAACCAGGTAAGCACCCATCAGGGGAGGGCTCTGACGTCATCTGCTGGCACAGTCCACTCAGATGCTCCCAGAGTGCCCCACCAGCTTGGAATCCAAGATGGCAAAACCCACAGACCCTCTGGAGGAGCTCTGTGGTGGTGATGGACAGGAGAGTGGTCACTCCCCTTTCCTTTGTCCAGCTTCGTGCCAGAGTAGGGACTGGGAACCGGTGATGGCTGGATTATGCAAGGAGCACAATCTGTGCCCTTCAAAGCATTTCCAGAGGCTCTGGGAGGCTATCCCTCCATGTCTGTAACACCTATTTCCAAAGGGAGAGGGTGTAACACCCCTCTCCCAAAGAAAATTCTTTGTTCTGACTTCCTGGGCTTGACCTGCTCAAGCACCAGGAGGGCAGAAACCTGTCTTTGAGGTGGCAGCAGCTGGGGCTGCCTGGAAAACCTCAGAAGGTTGGTATGGCAGTACTAGTGGTCCACTGTGGAGCTCCCAGAGTGCATGGGTTTGTACAACCAATACTAGAATCAGTATTGGGGTACAATTCCCAGTTGTTAGACACCTCTCTTGGCCATATTCGGAGTTACCATTGTGAATCTAGACATAGGTATTGACCTATGTCCAGTGCACGCATAAAATGGTGACCCTGGATGACGTGGGGGCACCTCTGCTAGTGCAGGGGTGCCCTCACACACAGGTACTTTGCACCCACCCATCATGGTTGGAAGGCCTGACATATAGGTGATTTATAAGTGACCTGGTGCAGTGTAAATGGCTCTGAAATAGTGTATGCACTATTTCACACAGGCTGCAATGACAGTCCTGTAGAAGCCTTTGCATGGGCTCCCTATGGGTGGCAAAAGTAATGCTGCAGCCCATAGGGATCCCCTGGAACCCCAATGCCCTGGGTACCTAAGTACCATATACTAAGGACTTATAAGGGGTTACCGGTATGCCAATTTGGAGTGAAATACTGGGTTACCAGTATGTAGTGACAAATTTGGAAACAGAGAGAGCATAAGCACTGGGGTCCTGGTTAGCAGGACTCCAGTGACACAGTCAAGCATACTTTCAAGAACAGTAAAACATACTGAAGAGCAGGCCAAAAACCGTAAGCACTGGGGTCCTGGCTAGCAGGATCCCAGTGACACAGTCAAAACACACTGACATCAGGCACAAATTAGGGGTAACATGCCAAAAGGAGGGTACTTTCCTATACCTATTGACTTTCTCATGGGATGACCACATCAAAAATACAGGGAAACCCTACTGGCCTTATCAAAGGGTTGCCACATCTTTCTATGAAGGCAAGTCTTTTGGCTTTGTCAAGGGGTTACTACAGCAATATACATGGGGATGAGCAAAGCTGCACATAAGTACAAGCCTTTTGGCTTTGTCAACAATAGTAAACACACAGCCATAAAACGAACCCCAAGTGCTCCCTGCTATCTTTAGGTAAAAAAAACAAAAGCTCCATCCCCAGGAATGCATACAAACACCATACAATTTTCCTGGGATTCAGCTGTATAAACCCCAGAAAAAATAGGGCTACTTTTAATAAATGATTAGTTTAGTGCTGCTGCATCTCCTGCGGCTCACCACAATATTTTTGGGGTATGCTGGTGGCGCCCCTGCCCAAATTGAGGTGCCAGTGGGAGCAGTTTTTATTTCTGCTTCCCCCGGGTTTGAACAATTCAATGTCCTCTGCCAATGTGTGTGTGGGTAGCGGAAGAAAAAATAAAAACATCTTTGTGTCCTTGGGTATGGGGTATCTGATACACCATACTGGCTATGGGTCCCAAGAGGTGGGGTCCCCAGGTCCATTAAATGGGTCAGGGGAAGGGGACACACATGCCTTCCCCCTTTTCATTATTTTGTTCTTACTATTTATTGCTCTGACACCCTGGGTCTAGGCCCAACCCTGAGGGGCTTTGGATTGAAAAAGTGTGCAATGCTCTTTAAAAAAAAAAAATTCCTATGATACCACAAACAAAATAACAATTTCAGCCTAGTATAAGTCTCTATATGCACCCCAAACAAGGCCTATGGAGCCAGGGTATCTCTACCCTGTCCCCTTAACCTGTTATTCAAATTTTCATTTGATTCCATGAGTCCTAAAATGGCTGCCAAACATCTTTGTTGATGTGAGGCAGCCAAACAGATCTTCATTGTGGCCTGAACCATCTATACATTTGAACATCATTTCTCAAATTGATTTTCGCCAAATTACACAAAGCACACTCTGGGTATAGATCTAGCTTTCTGACAAATCTGGTGTTATTCAGTTCATCTATTCAAAACTCCTTTGTTAAATTGCATGGGGGAAACCCCCCCTATTTCTCAGTCTAAGTTTCACGGATAACCCCAAAACTTTCCAGGAAGGAGTGACGTGGATGAAATGTTTTTTTCTAAAGTTTTGTGACGATTCATCACACTGCACCAAGAAAACATCTCCTGTGGAAACCAGGTCCCAGCTAGAATTACATAACTGCACAATGATTTATATATATATATATATATATATTTGTAGGGAAATGCCTCCCTTGGCATGGTTACCCCCTAACTTGTTCCCTTTTGTTGATGCTAGTTACGATTGAAATTGTGCTGCGATCCTGCTAACCGGGCCCCAGCACCAGTGTTCTTTGCACCTTTGTTCCCACAATTGGCACAGCCCTGGCACACAGATAAGTCCCTTGTAACTGGTAGCCCTGGTACCAGGGACCCTGTGGCCAGGGAAGGTCTCTAAGGGCTGCACCATGTATTATGCCACCCTGGGGACCCCTCACTCAGCACATGCACACTGCCTCACAGCTTGTGTGTGCTGGTGGGGAGAAAATGAATAAGTCGACATGGCACTCCCCTTCGGGAGCCATGCCCACATCCCACTGCCCTTGACATATGTAAGTCACTCCTCTAGCAGGCCACACAGCCCTAAGGCAGGGTGCACTATACCACAGGTGAGGGCATAGTTGCATGTGCACTATACCCCTACAGTGTCTAAGCCAAACCTTAGACATTGAAAGCGCAGGGTAGCCATAAAGAGTATCTCGTCTGGGAGTCTGTCCGTTACGAACTCCACCGTTCCATAATGGCTACACTGAAATCTGGGAAGTTTGGTATCAAGCTTCTCAGCACAATAAATCCACACTGATGCCAGTGTGGGATTTATTGAAAAATGCACAGAGGGCATCTTAGAGATGCCCCCTGTATACCAGTCCAAACACCAGTGTCAGGCTGACCAGTTCCTGCCACACCCAGACGGGTTTCTGGTCACATGAACAAAGCCTGCACTGGGTAGAGGTGCTTCTCACCTACCCCTGCAGGAACTGTAATACATGGGGGTGAGCTTTAAAGGCTCGAGCCTGTTGTTACAGCGACCCAGGGTATCCCAGCTAGTGGAGATGCCCGCCCCTCCGGACACAGCCCCCACTTTTGGCGGCAAGTCCGGAGGAGATAATGAAAAAAACAAGGAGGAGTCACCCACCAGTCAGGGCAGCCCCTAAGGTGTCCTGAGCTGAGGTGATCCCTGCCTTAAGAAATCCTCCATCTTGGTTTTGGAGGATTCCCCCAACAGGAATAGGGATGTGCCCCCCTCCCCTCAGGGAGGAGGCACAAAGAGGGTCTAGCCACCCTCCAGGACAGTAGCCATTGGCTACTGCCCCCAAACCTAAACACACCCCTAAATTTAGCATTTAGGGGTGACCCTGAACCCAGGAAATCAGATTCCTGCAACCTGAAGAAAGAAGAAGGACTGCTGACCTGAAAGCCCCACAGAGACGACGGAGACAACAACTGACTTGGCCCAGCCCTACCGGAGTGTCTCCAGACTCAAAGAACCTGCACAGCAACACATCCAGCGGGGCGGGCAACCTATGAGGACCCAGAGGACTGACCTGCACTCAAAGGACCAAGGCCTCCCGAGGACAGCGGCTCTGTCCAGAAACAACAACAAAGTAAGCAACTTTAAAGAGACTCCAACTTCCCGCCAGAAGCGTGTGTCTTCACACTTAAATTTGAATCTTGTAGTTCTAAAAAATGTATTAAGAAAATATACTTTTCTATATAAAAACCTATTGGCCTGGAGTTAAGTCTTTGAGTGTGTGTTCTCATTTATTGCCTGTGTGTGTACAACAAATGCTTAACACTACCCTCTGATAAGCCTACTGCTCGACCATACTACCACAAAATAGAGCATTAGTATTATCTAATTTTGCCACTATCAACCTCTAGGGGGAACTCTTGGACTTTGTGCACGCTATCTCTCACTTTGCGATAGCATGTACAGAGCCAACTTCCTACATTGGTGGATCAGCAGTGGGATCTAAGACTTTCAATTTGCTGGACTACTCAGCCAGTACCTGATCACACGACAAAATTACAAAAATTGTCATTAGAAATAGACTTTTGCAATTTGACTATTTTTCTACATTTTTAAAAATCCTGCTAGGGCTTTGTGTAAGTCCCTGTTGGCATTTCTTTTGAAGTTTAAAAGTTTGTAAAAGTTAGGATTTAACTTCTAGAACTAGTTTTTAGATTCTTAAAAAGTAATCCCAACTTTTTGAGTGATAATGAGTCACACAGAAGAGACAGTGATGGAACTCAGCCTCACACCTTACCTACATCTAAGGATGTCAGAGTTAAGGTCTCTCTGTAAGACAAAAACAAGAAAGACTGGGTCCAACCCTACCAAGGCAAAGCTCCAGGAGCTCTTGGCAGAGTTCACAAGGGACCACCCCTTTGATTGGGAGGATGCTCCTTCAGATGGGGAAATTAGTAAACAGGAGGAAGAACTCACCCCTCCTGTCCTACTTAGGGAGAACCCTGACTCCACAAATCATATTCAGAGTACCTGGATCTTCCACAGGGGAGACCAGTGCCTCTGTGAGCATTGAGGACAGAGTCAATGAAAAGGACATGCTGTTAGCCAGGATGGCCAAGAGATTGGCTTTGGAGAAGCAGCTCCTAGCCATAGAAAGGGAAAGAAAAGAGATGGGTCTACGTTCTATAAATGGTGGCAGCAACATAAATAGGGTCAGAGAGAATGCTGACATCCCAAGAATCCCCAAAGGGATTGTAACTAAATATGAAGATGGTGATGACATCACCAAGTGGTTCACAGCTTTTGAGAGGGCTTGTGTAACCGGAAAAGTAAGTAGATCTCACTGGGAAGCTCTCCTTTGGAACATGTTCACTGGAAAGTGTAGGGATAGACTCCTCACACTCTCTGGTAATGATGCAGAATCTTATGACCTCATGAAGGCTACCCTGATTGAGGGCTTTGGATTCTCAACTGAGGAGTACAGGATTAAGTTCAGGGGGGATCACAAATCCTCGAGCCAGACCTGGGTTGATCTTGTTGACTTCTTAGTCAAAACACTAGATGGTTGGATAACTGGCAGTGGTGTAAGTGATTATGATGGGCTGTATAATTTATTTATGAAAGAACATCTGTTAAGTAATTGCTTCAATGATAAACTGCATCAACATCTGGTAGACTCAAGTCCAATTTCTCCCCAAGAATTGGGAAGGAATAGAGAATACTGGGTCAAGACTAGGGTGACAAAGACTTCCACAGGGGGTGACCAAAAGAAAGGGGTCACAAAGCCTCCCCAGAGGAAAGGTGGTGAGACATCCAAGGACAAAAACAAAGAGTCTTCTACAGGGCCCTAAAAACCTGCTCAGGAGGGTGGGCTCCGAGCCTCTTCACGGTCCACAAATGGGTATAAGGGTAAAGACATTGATCCCAAGAAGGCCCGGTGTCACAACTGTAGACAGCATGGACACCAAACTGGAGACAAGGCCTGTCCAAAGAAAAGTCCCACAACAACAACTACTCCAGTTAGCACTGGAATAGCCAGTCTCCAGGTAGTATCAACAGTGTGCCCAGATCAAATCAGGGTCCACACTGAAGCTACTTTTGTCTCAGAGGGTGGGTGGATTTAGCCACACTTGCTGCCTGGCTGCCTAACATGCAGAAATACAAGCAGCAGCTCTTGATAAATGGGAATAGAGTAGAAGCCCTGAGGGTTACAGGTGGCAGTGTCACCATGGAGACAGACAAACTGGTTTCCCCAGGACAGTACCTGGCTGGACAGACATATCCAGTCACAAATGCTGACAATCAAACTAAAGTCCATCCCTCGGCAATGGTAACTTTAGATTGGGGAGGGGTCACTGGCCTGAAACAGGTGGTAGTCTCCTCTGCAATTCCAATAGAATGACTTCTAGGGAATGATCTGGAGTCCTCAGCATGGGCTGAGGTAGAGTTCAAGATCCATGCAGACATGCTGGGTATCCCTGAGCTGGTGTGTGTCAAGACAAGGGCACAATGCAAAGCACAGGGTAAAAAGAAGTGTTGGAGTCTGGGATAATGGCCCAACTTTCTAAGAGAAAAGGAAAGAAGACTGGGGAACCAGCGTCTACACAGCACAAGAAACAGAACCTCTCTTCTCAGGAAGATGTTCTATCTCCTGAGGGAACTGAATTCCATTGAGCTGGATCCTTATCAGGTAGAGCTCTTGGGCCCAGGGGGGCCCTCAAGGGAACAGCTGTGTAAGGGACAAAAGAGTTGTCCCACTCTTGAAGGCCTAAGACAGCAAGCAGCTGAGCAAGAGAAAGGTAATGTCAGTGGAACCCACAGGGTCTATTGGGAAGAGGGACTCCTTTACACTGAGGCAAGAGATCCCAAACCTGGTGCCACTCGGAGAGTGGTAGTGCCTCAGGAGTTTAGGGAGTTCATTCTGACCTTAGCCCATGACATTCCCCTTGCTGGGCATTTGGGACAAAGCAAGACTTGGGAGAGATTAGTCAACCATTTCTATTGGCCCAATATGTCCCAGAAGGTTAAGGAGCTTTGCACCTCCTGTATCACCTGTCAAGCCAGTGGTAAGATAGGTGGCCATCCAAAGGCCCCCCTCATTCCACTTCCAGTGGTGGGGGTCCCCTTTGAGAGAGTGGGAGTGGACATAGTGAGTCCACTTGAACCTCCCACAGCATCAGTGAACCAATATATTCTGGAAGTAGTGGATCACACTACCAGGTACCCTGAAGCAATTCCCCTTAGGACTACTACTGCACCTGCAGTAGCTATAGTACTCATAGGTATTTTTACCAGAGTGGGATTTCCTAAGGAGGTGGTTTCTGACAGAGGTACCAACTTCATGTCAGCTTACCTAAAACACATGTAGAATGAGTGTTAGGTGACTTACAAGTTCACCACACCATACCATCCACAAACCAATGGTCTTGTAGAAAGGTTTAACAAGACATTTAAGGGCATGATCATGGGGCTCCCCGAAAAACTCAAAAGGAGATGGGATGTCCTCTTCCCATGCCTGCTTTTCCTCTACCAAGAGGTGCCACAGAAGGGAGCAGGGTTTTCCCCCTTTGAGCTTCTGTTTGGCCATACTGTAAGGGGTCCACTGGCACTTCTAAAAGAAGGCTGGGAAAGACCTCTCCATGAGCCTAAACAAGATGTAGTGGACTATGCACTAGGCCTCCGATCTAGGATGGCAGAGTACATGGAAAAGGCAAGCAAAAACCTTGAGGCCAGCCAACAACTCCAGAAGTTGTGGTATGACCAAAAGGCTGCTATGGTTGAGTTTCAGCCAGGGCAGAAAGTCTGGGTTCTGGAGCCTGTGTCTCCCAGGACAGTTCAAGACAGATGGAGTGGCCCTTACCCAGTGCTTGGAGAGTCAGGTCACTTACTTAGTAGACCTAGGCACTAGCAGGACACCCAAGAGGGTGATCCATGTTAACTGCCTTAAGCTCGATCATGACAGGGAAGATGTAAACATGTTAATGGTTACTGATGAGGATCAGGAAGCAGAGAGTTAACCTCTCCCTGACCTCCTCTCCACTGACCCTAAACATGGCTCAGTAGATGGGGTTGTCTACTCAGACACCCTCTCTGGCCAACAGCAAACTGGCTGCAGGAAGGTCCTCCAGCAGGTTTGCTGAGCTGTTTTCCTTGACCGCTGGTCAGACACACCTGTGTACCCATGATGTGGACACAGACGACAGTTTACCTGTCAAGAATAAAATATTCAGTCTGACCAAGTCAAAGAAAGCATCAAAGTGGAAGTCCACAAGATGCTGGAGTTCGGAGTTATATAACACTCTGACAGTCCCTGGGCTAGCCCAGTGGTCTTGGTCCCCAAACCTCACACCAAAGATGGAAAGAGAGAGATGAGATTTTGTGTGGGCTACAGAGGGCTCAACTATGTCACCAAGACAGATGCTCACCCCATTCACAGGGCAGATGAGTTAATAGACAAATGAGGTGCAGCCAAATTCTTAAGTACCTTTGACTTGACAGCAGGGTACTGGCAAATCAAAATGGCACCTGGAGCAAAAGAAAAGACAGCATTCTCTACACCTGATGGGTATTATTAGTTTACTGTTATGCACGGTGGCTTAAAGAATGCCCATGCCACCTTCCAAAGGTTGGTGATAAAGTCCTTGCTAGCTTGGAGTGCCTTAGTGCAGCATATCTAGATGACATTGCTGTCTTTAGCTCCAACTGGCAGGATCATCTGGTCAACCTGAAGACGGTTTTGCAGGCCCTGCAAGCAGAAGGCCTCTCTATCAAGGCATCAAAATGTCAGATAGGGCAGGGTACTGTGGTTTACTTGGGACACCTTGTAGGTGGAGGCCAAGTTCACCCACTTCAACCCAAGATCCAGACAATTCTGGACTGGGAAGCTCCCCAAACCAAGACTCAACTCAGGGCATTCCTTGGCTTGACTGGGTATTACAGGAGGGTTGTGAAGGGATATGGATCCATAGAGACACCCCTCACAGAGCGTACCTCCAAGAAAATGCCCAGAAAAGTTAACTGGACCTTGGACTGTCAGAAGGCGTTTGAAACCCTGAAAGAAGCCATGTGTTCAGCACCAATTTTGAAAGCTCTGGATCATTCAAAGCAGTTAATTGTGCAGACTGATGCCTCTGATCATGGGATAGGAGCAGTTCTATCCCAAACCAATCATGATGGCCTTGGGTAGCCTGTTGCTTTTATTAGTAGGAGGTTACTCCCCAAGGAGCAGCGTTGGAGTGCCTTTGAGAGGGAGGCCTTTGCTGTGGTTTGGCCCCTAAAGAAGTTGAGACCATACCTGTTTGGTACTCACTTCGCAGTTCAAACTGACCACAGACCTCTCAGATGGCTGATGCAAATGAAAGGAGAGAACCCTAAACTGTTGAGGTGGTCCATATCGATACAGGGAATGGACTTTGAGGTGGAACACAGACCTGGGACTGTCCATGCCAATGCTGATGGCCTTTCCAGGTTCTTCCACTTAGAAAATGAAGACTCTCTTAGGAAAGGTTAGTCTCATCCTCTTTCGTTTGAGGGGGTTGTGTAACGAAATACCTCCCTTAGCATGGTTACCCCATAGCGTTTTCCTTTTTGTTGATGCTAGTTATGATTGAAATTGTGCTGGGATCCTGCTAACCAGGCCCCAGCGCCAGTGTTCTTTCCCTAAACTGTACCTTTGTTCCCACAATTGGCACAGCCCTTGCACACAGATAAGTCCCTTCTAACTGGTATCAACGCTACCGAGGGCCCTGTGGCCAGGGAAGGTCTCTAAGGGCTGCAGCATGTATTATGCCATCCTGGGGCCCCCTCACTTGGCAAACGCACACTGCCTCACAGCTTGTGTGTGCTGGTGGGGAGAAAATAACTAAGTCGACATGGCACTCCCCTCAGGGTGCCATGCCCACATCCCACTACCTATGGCATAGGTAAGTCATCCCTTTAGCAGTCCTCACAGCCCTAAGGAAGGGTGTACTATACCACAGGTGAGGGCATAGTTGCATGAGCACTATGCCCCTACAGTGTCTAAGCCAAACCTTAGACAGTGTAAGTGCAGGGTAGCCATAAAGAGTATATGGTCTGGGAGTCTGTCAATTACGATCTCCACAGTTCAATAATGGCTACACTGAAATCTGGGAAGTTTGGTGTCAATCTTCTCAGCACAGTAAATCCACACTGATGCCAGTGTGGGATTTATTGAAAAATGCACACAGAGGGCATCTTAGAGATGCCCCCGTATACCAGTCTAAACACCAGTGTTAGGCTGACCTTTCCTGCCAGCCTGCCACAACCAGACTAGCAATCCTGCTAGGGCTTTGTGTAAGTCCCTGTTGGCATTTCTTTTGAAGTTTAAAAGTTTGTAAAAGTTAGGATTTAACTCCTAGAACTAGTTTTTAGATTCTTAAAAAGTAATCCCAACTTTTTGAGTGATAATGAGTCACACAGAAGAGACAGTGATGGAACTCAGCCTCACACCTTACCTGCATCTAGGGATGTCAGAGTTAAGGTATTTCTGTAAAACAAAAAAGATAAAGACTGGGTCCAATCCTACCAAGGCAAAGCTCCAGGATCTCTTGGCAGAGTTCACAAGGGACCACCCCTCCTATTTGGAGGATGCTCCTTCAGATGGGGAAATTAGTGAACAGGAGGAAGAACTCACCCCTCCTGTCCTACTTAGGGAGAACCCTGTCTCCACAAATCATAGTCAGAGTACCTGGATCTTCCACAGGGGAGACCAGTACCTCTGTGAGCATTGAGGACACCCTCAATGAAGTGGACATCCTGTTAGCCAGGATGGTCAAGAGATTGGCTTTGGAGAAGCAGCTCCTAGCCATAGAAAGGGAAAGAAAAGCGATGGGTCTAAGTCCCATAAATGGTGGCAGCAACATAAATAGGGTCAGATGGGGGCGTGGCCAAGATGGCGGCCTGAGCGGACGCGTTTCTGCGAGCTCCGCCGCCCGGGCCTCACTAAAAGCATCGTGACCCCTGCGTACTGCCTCCTGGATGCCCCGGCTTGCCGAGGGGCGAGCGGAGACAGCGGGCGCACAAGAGAGGAAACCCGGGGCTCGCCTGTGGGCGCGCGGGGCTGGCGGTGTCAGGCTGCACCTGGGCTGGCGCGCGCTGCCATGCGCGGCGAGGAGCGAGGAGAGCCGGACCTCGTGGGGAGGCCTAGAAGGCCGGAGATCCGGAGACAGACCAGTGGGGCAACTGACAGCATCGGAGGAGGCCCGGCGGATCTGGTAAGAGAGAGGAGCAGACACAGGGACGGAGGGCCGGGAGGCCTTGGTGGGCTCTGTCCCTGGGGCCTTGGTGGTCCGTTTTGGCCCGGGGCCTGCGATGGAGACCTGACTGCGGAGGTGACGGCGGAGCAGAGGGGACGCTCTGTCGCTGGCCTCGGTGGGGGGGCCTGGCTTGGTTAGAGCGAGCCCCGGTCGGCGGCATAATTGGCCAGCACTGTACTCCTCAGGGACGGAGGAGAAGGAGGAGGCCCAGTCGGCCCGGTGAACGGCAGGAAGACAGCAATGTGAGTCAGCAGCATGAAGTGGAAGGTGCCATAAGACTCTTCGTTTACCTGGCTGGAGAGAGGGCGGATAGTCTGAAGAGGTCACTGGCATAAGAGACGTGCTGGACGGCTGGACCAGCTTGGGACGGAGTGGTCGGGCCTGAGGCTGACGGCCAGTACAGGAGAGGCAGTGTCATGGCGTCCTCTAAAAACCGGCGGGAGCAATCAGTGAGGGACATGCTGACTAGATCCCAGCCGGCGAAAAGTGGCCCTACTGAAGGAGCAGCGGCTACAAGGGGCTGTGATGACCGCGAGGAGGTGGACAATGACGGGGAGCCCCCAGTCACTAAAGGCTTTCTCTCTTCCCTGTTTGATTCACTTCGGAGCGACCTGCAGGAGCTTCGGAGGGACATCTCCCAGGAGATGAAGGAAGTACGCACAGAGATCACGTCCCTAGGGGATAGAGTGGCGAGCGTAGAGGATGGTGAGATTTCTCGAGGGGAGGAGGTGGAACGCATGCAACAGGAGATATTACGTCTTCGCGATCAACAGGACCTTCTTCAGATCACGGTGGAAGATTTGGAGAATCGGTCACGGCGGCATAACATACGCATTAGAGGGGCCCCAATCAGAGCGGAGAAGGAGGATATTTGGGAGTTTGTCACGGAGTTGTTCCGCTCAGTCTTGGGTTCAGACGAATCAAGAGAGATTATGCTGGACCGTGTCCATCGGGAGGGCCGCTCTGGGGAGCCTGGAGGTCGGCCGTCTGAGATTTTGGCATGTGTTCACAACTATGGATTAAAAGAAACCATCCTACAGAGAACCCGAAACCTGTCACATGTACAGTTCCGGGAGCATAAGCTGCAGCTATTTCAGGATCTCTCGCTGCGGACATTGCAAAGGCGAAGAGACTTTAGACCTATAACAGAACATTTGCGGGCTCATGCGATGTCCTACTCCTGGGGTCACCCCTTCCGTCTTATGTTCCGGTGGGAGGACCAGTGGCATCAGGTGAGGTCGGTGCCGGAGGCAAGAAGGATACTGCAGTTGGAAGAGACTGGCGGAGAGCCCGGGACAGCTGTGGAGGGGGATGGCGACGGTCGCCCATGGTGGCGGCGGAAAGAGAGGAAGAGAAGGCAACGACGGCCTACCACTACAGAACAGGCGCTGGAAAGACAATCATTATTGAGCAGCCTGACAGCCGGGACTAATGACTAGCTGAAGGGTCGCTGGGAAATGCCGCTGAGATTTGGGGTCGTGTGAGCTTTGAAGGGGGTCTTTGACCATTCTGGAGGGGCCAGGGCGGGGGCTTCACGGAATCGCTGGACCAATGGTGACGAATCCGGATGGATCTAATGGCCCAACGAGACTTTACCTCTTTAGACGTGTACTAGAGGACTTATTTGTTCTAAGCACCTGTTGTGTATTAAGGTTGAGTATGGGAGTGCTTCTACGGGAATTTCGATAGCGCCCGTCCTTGCCAGCGATCACTGTATGGAAGTCTGCTCCAATAGAGAACCTGGTATGGGTCCGATGTTAGGTGTGCTTGCAGAAGAATATAACTGGTCTGACATCATATGACCTTTAAGTGTTTAAGCCTCAATGTCCGGGGACTTAATAGCCCAGCAAAGAGATTGTCGATTTTGTCTGGTCTTGAGCAGTCAGGGAGTCATGTCTGTCTCTTACAGGAAACACACCTGGTGGCCAAGGATACGTATAGAATGCGGTCAAAGTGGTTCCCTAGGCAATTCTGGTCATCAGCCCCTACGAAACATGCAGGGTGGTGATACTTTTGTCGAAGTCCTTCCCTGGCGAGGTAATTGGTAAGCTTCATGAGGTACAGGGGAGGTTCCTGGCGCTCAGGGTATAGGTGGGGACCTTCCACTTCACTATTGCAACAATATATGCACCTAACACGCAACAAGAAACATTTATGAGGCAGGCCATTTCACCGGCACTCACCGCCCCTGACAGTGCCATTCTTGTGGGGGGAGACTTTAACCTGGTTATGGATAATGAGATGGATAGATCTGGGCATCGTTATGGGCAGACTGGTGCGCTGACAGCAGGCGGGAGGCAGTGGCTGGCTGAGTGTGATCTGGAGGATGTTTGGAAAAGGGAGCATCCTAAGCTTAGGGACTATTCCTTTTATTCTGTGGCCACCAAAACGTATACACGTATTGATTTTTTCCTGGCCTCCGCGGCGTTCATCTCTTGAATCCGGGAGACCACCATCGAGGCCTGGGCCTTGACAGATCACGCACCTATCACCCTAGAGGCGAGCCTGGATATGAGGCGTGTGGGAAGCCCCAGCTGGCGCTTTAGAGACACCATTTTGCAGAGTAGAGTAGCGGAGGAGACGCTGAGACACATGATAGTGGATTACCTTAGCATTAATGATGATGGAGGAGTTAGCATGGAGACAATATGGGAGGCCCTGAAAGCGGTGGTGCGGGGGGAGGTGATATCCCTGGCGGCTAAAGACAATAAAGCATGGAAGGAACTGAGAGCAGCGCTTGAGCAAAAGGTGGCGGCTCTGGAGCATTCACATAAATGTACTGATGCACCTATAGTATGCCAGGAGCTGGAAAGAGAGCAACAGCAGCTGAAACGGCTAGACTGGGACAGGGCCGAATACGCGATAGCAAGGCTCAAACACAAGTACTACATCGGAAGAAACAGGTGTGGGAAGCTTCTAGCACACCGGCTTAGGGTGCAGCGCTCCGCAGCGGCTATAAAAATGATACGCTCCCCCTCTAGGGGGGAAGTGCAGACTGACGACCAAATGGCAGAGGTGTTTGCTCAGTATTATAAAGGGTTATATTCAGCGGATGAGAGGTGTGTGGACCCAACTGCATTTTTGGCAGATAGCACAATTACTCCGCTTGGGGAACACGAAGCATCCTCGTTGGATCAGCCCATAAGAATAGATGAGGTTATCTCTGCGATAGCACGTCTAAAGAATGGGAAGTCGCCTGGCCCCGATGGCTTTACGGCACTCTTTTATAAAATGTTCTGTCCCGATTTGGCTCCGGTCTTGGCAAGGCTCTTCAACTCCTTTCGGGTATCCGGGGCTCTCGCTCCTAGCATGCTGGAGGCTACCATTACTGTTATTCATAAATCCGGGAAAGATCCGGAAGATTGTGCCTCATGCAGGCCTATTTCGCTTCTTAATATTGATGCCAAGTTGTTTACGGGTATCCTAGCTCACCGCCTCAATCCCTATATGCCAGGCCTTATCGACCCGGACCAGGCGGGCTTTATGCCCCACCAACAGTGTGGAGATAACACAAAGCGTCTTCTACATTTAATAGACAAAACGGGCAGATCGCGCAGAGAGGCGCTCCTCCTTTCTATCGATGCGGAGAAGGCGTTTGATAGAGTGCATTGGCCCTATCTCTTCCAAGTGCTAGAGCGCTTTGGGTTGGGCCCGGGGTTCAGGACCTGGATCCAGTGCATCTATAGTGCGCCCAAGGCTGCGGTACGAGTCAATGGAACCCTGTCCTTGCCATTCTCGGTTAGACGTGGAACACGGCAGGGATGTCCGCTCTCCCCGCTGTTATTTGCTCTGTATATGGAACCCTTTGTGCAGCGCCTCCGTGATAATCCCCTTGTCGATGGCGTCAAATTTGGGGGCGAACATCACCTTATTAGTCTCTATGCGGATTATGTGATCCTCACCCTCGCGGAGCCCATGGTATTGCTTCCGGTTTTGATGGTAGCTATGGAGGAGTTTGGGCAAGTCTCTGGATTCCGTGTGAATATGCAGAAGTTGCAGGTCCTCGGCCTGTCCATCTCTCCTGATCATGTAGAAGCCCTGAGGGCCCGATATCCCTTTGAATGGTCGACATCGCAGGTACCCCATTTGGGTATCGAACTGGCGACCTTGACGGTAAAGACGGCGAGCGTGAACTATGCGACTTTAACTCGAGAGATCCTGCGAGACCTTGGGAGATGGGGGAAGCATAACCTCTCTTGGCTGGGCAGGGTTGCAGCGGTGAAAATGACGGTGCTTCCGCGCATGCTCTTTGTCTTTCGGGCACTTCCTCTGACTCCTCCACCTCGCACGATAGCGACCCTACAGGCTGCGATTTTGAAGTTTATGTGGGATGGTCGGCCGGCGCGGATCCCGCGGAACGTTCTATACCGCCCTAGGGGGGAGGGCGGTTTGGCTGTCCCCTGTTTGTTGCGGTATTTTCAGGCAGTCCAGCTGTGCTTTCTTTTAGAGTGGAGCAGGCCGCTTTCTGAGAAACACTGGTGCTTTATGGACCAGGCGGTGGCGGGGTCTCATATTTGGAAGGAGCCCTGGCTCTGACGACGGCACAGGGCGGACGGATTGTATTCCTCCCCGATCACAGGAGTGACGATGCGTGTGTGGGACGCTGTGGCGAGTCGGCAGGGGCTCACAATGTTTCCATCCCCTATGTCACCAATCGGTGAGAACCCTTACTTCCCACCAGGCCTACAGGTAGAGAGCTTCCGCCGATGGTATGATGGGGTCTGTAAGAGGGTGGGGAGTCTCTTTGACGAGAGTGGAGTGATCCCTTTTGAGCAGATGCTGGAGACGTATCAGCTAACTGAGGCGGACAGACTATTGTATTATCAAGTACGACATTGGGCCCTTATGCCCGCGAATAGGGTTTCGATATATAGACCACTAACCCCGTTTGAGAGGTGGATTTTCACAAATAAGGATGACAAACGAGTGATATCAGAGCTTTACCGGTTCCTGCAGGGTGGGGGGCGACCGCCTAGGACGAAGGGTCACTAGAGGTGGGAGAAAGAGTTGGAGAGAGAGTTCACGGAGGAGGAATGGGATAATATCTATTACAGAACTCATCATACGGCCCATAGTGCTGCTGGGACAGAGACGGCCTACAAGATAACTTCCTACTGGTACTTCACTCCATCAAGAATAAATGCATGGGACCCGGCTAAGTCTGGCCTTTGCTGGAGGGGGTGGGGTAACACGGGCATGCTAGTACATCTTCTTTGGCATTGCCCCAAACTACAGCGATATTGGACAAGTATATTAGATGACATTGATAAGGTGTTTCAAACAGAGATCCCTAGGTTCCCCTCATATGTCTTGCTGGGCTTATCCAACCCTATTACGTTTCCTCTTCGCTCGTTAAGGGGACGGCAGATGGCACTGGCTCTTAATTCTGACCTTCAGACAATCCTTGCTCTATGGGGCACGGAGAGGATGCCAACGTATGGGTTCTGGCTCCAGAAATTATGGTTTATTTTGGCGATGGAAAAGCTGACTTTGGCATCCAAGCAGAGGGTAAGCAACATCAGTGTGTTATGGAGACCTTTCCTTCGGATCCTGTCTACAGAATTTACCAAGCTGACGTGCCCAGCATATCTAAGAGTACTGGGGTTGACCTGAGAGGATTAGTGGGATGATGGGGATTGGAGCTGTGAGAGTGACGGAGATGACCATACAACTGGAGTGGTGAGGCGTTCAGGTGAGAGGGAGGCGGAGCGTACAGGCGCAGAAGCACGATTGTTCTTGTTCCCTTTTTTTTTCTTTTTTCATGTTCGTTTGAGTGTGAGCACTGTGAGATCCGGCTTTGAATGTCCCCCGGCCCTGAGGCTGATATGTGCCATACGAGACTGGGAAGATGTTCCACCAGTTTGAAGACTGGGTTGGCTGTGGGACGAGACGCACACGCGCAGGGCTATGGGGCGTGTCATTATTGAAATGAAGGGGGATCATTGCAGTGCTCTGTATTGTTCTTCATGTTTAAATGCCAATAAACAGATTTGATCCATAAATAGGGTCAGAGAGAATGCTGACATCCTAAGAAACCCCAAAGAGATTGTAACTAAATATGAAGATGGTGATGACATTACCAAGTGGTTCACAGCTTTTGAGAGGGCTTGTGCAACCAGAAAAGTAAGCAGATCTCACTGGGGAGCTCTCCTTTGGGACATGTTCACTGGAAAGTGTAGGGATAGACTCCTCACACTCTCTGGTAAAGATGCAGAATCTTATGACCTCATGAAGTCTACCCTGATTGAGGGCTTGGGTTTCCCAACAGAGGAGTACAGGATTAAGTTCAGGGCATCTCACAAATCCTCGAGCCAGACCTGGGTTGATTTTGTTGACTTCTCAGCCAAAACACTAGATCGTTGGATAACTGGCAGTGGTGTAAGTGATTATGATGGGCTGTATAATTTATTTATGAAAGAACATCTGTTAAGTAATTGCTTCAATGACAAACTGCGTCAACATCTGGCATTCCTAGGTCCAATTTCTCCCCAAGAATTGGGAAAGAATGCAGAGGGGGTGACCATAACAAACGGGTCACAAAGCCTCCCCAGGGGAAAGGTGGTGAGACATCTAAGGACAAAAACAAAGAGTCTTCTACAGGGCCCACTCAGGAGGGTAGGCCCTGAGCCTCTTCACAGTCCACAAATAGGTATAAGGGTAAAGACATTGATCCCAAAAAGGCCGGGTGTCACAACTGTAGACAGCATGGACACCAAACTGGAGACAAGTTCTGTCCAAAGAAAAGTCCCACAACAACACCTACTCCAGATAGCACTGGAATAGCCAGTCTCCATGTGGGATCAACAGTGTGCCCAGATCAAATCAGGGTCCACACTGAAGCTGCTTTAGTCTCAGAGGGTGGGGTAGATTTAGCCACAATTGCTGCCTGGCCGCCTAACATGCAAAAATACAGGCAGCAGCTCTTGATAAATGGGAATAGAGTAGAAACCCTGAGGGATACAGGTGCCAGTGTCACTATGGTGACAGACAAATTGGTTTCCCCAGGACAGTACCTGGCTAGACAGACATATCCAGTCACAAATGCTGACAATGAAACTAAAGTCCATCCCTTGGCAATGGTAACTTTAGAATGGGGAGGGGGTCACTAACCTCAAACAGGTGGTAGTCTCCTCTACAATTCCAGTAGAATGTTTGCTAGTGAATTATCTGGAGTCCTCAGCATGGGCTGAGGTAGAGATCAAGATCCATGCAGACATGTTGGGCATCCCTGAGCTGGTGTGTGTCAAGACAAGGGCACAATGCAAAGCACAGGGTGAAAAAGAAGTGTTGGAGTCTGGGATAATGGCCCAACTTTCTAAGAGAAAAGGAAAGAAGACTGGGGAACCAACGTCTACACAGCACAAGAAACAGAAACTCTCTTCTCAGGAAGATGTTCTATCTCCTGAGGGAACTGAATTCCATCGAGCTGGATCCTTATCAGGTAGAGCTCTTGGGCCCGGGGGGGCCTCAAGGGAACAGCTGTGAAAGGGACAAAAGAGTTGTCCCACTCTTGAAGGCCTAAGACATCAAGCAGCTGAGCAAGAGAAAGGTAATGTCAGTGGAACCCAGAGGGTCTATTGGGAAGATGGACTCCTTTACACTGAGGCAAGAGATCCCAAACCTGGTGCCTCTAGGAGAGTGGTAGTGCCTCAGGAGTTTAGGGAGTTCATTCTGAACTTAGCCCATGAAATTCCCCTTTCTGGGCATTTGGGACAAACCAAGACTTGGGAGAGACGACGGAGACAACAACTGACTAGGCCCCAGCCCTACCGGCCTGTCTCCAGACTCAAAGAACCTGCACAGCGACACATCCAGTGGGACCAGCGACCTCTGAGGACTCAGAGGACTGACCTGCACCCAAAGGACCAAGAACCTCCTGAGGACAGCAGCTCTGTCCAGAAACAATAAAAAAAGCAAGCAACTTTAAAGAGACTCCAACTTCCCGCCAGAAGCATAAGGCCCTCATTACAACTTTGACGGGCGGCGGAGGCCGCCCGCCAAAGTTGCGCCGCAGGAATACCGCACCGCGGTCTGAAGACCGCGGCCGGCATTCTGAGTTTCCCGCTGGGCGGGCGGGCGGCCGCCTTAAGGCCGCCCGCCAGCCCAGCGGGAAACAACCTTCCCACGAGGACGCCGGCTCGGAATCGAGCCGGCGGAGTGGGAAGGTGCGACGGGTGCTACTGCACCCGTCGCGTATTTCACTGTCTGCTATGCAGACAGTGAAATACAAGCGGGGCCCTCTTACGGGGGCCCCTGCAGTGCCCATGCCATTGGCATGGGCACTGCAGGGGCCCCCAGAGGCCCCGCGACACCCCCTACCGCCATCCTGTTCCTGGCGGGCGAACCGCCAGGAACAGGATGGCGGTAGGGGGTGTCAGAATCCCCAAGGCGGCGCAGCAAGCTGCGCCGCGTTGGAGGATTCCAACGGGCAGCAGAAAACCGGCGGGAGACCGCCGGTTTTCCTGTACTGACCGCGGCCAAAACGCCGCGGTCAGAATGCCCTGCGGGGCACCGCCGGGCTGTCGGCGGTGCTCCCGCCAACCGCGAGCCTGGCGGTCACAGACCGCCAGGCTCGTAATGAGGGCCTAAGTCTTCACACTAAAATTTTAATCTTGTGGTTCTAAAAGTAAATTAAGAAAATATATTTTTCTACACAAAAACCTATTGGCCTGGAGTTAAGTCTTTGAGTGTGTGTTCTCATTTATTGCCTGTGTGTGTACAACAAATGCTTAACACTACCCTCTGATAAGCCTACTGCTTGACCAAACTAACACAAAATAGAGCATTAGTATTATCTAATTTTGCCACTATCAACCGCTAAGAGGAACTCTTGGACTCTGTGCACGCTATCTCTCACTTTGAGATAGTATATACAGAGCCAACTTCCTACTATATATATATATATATATATATATATATATATATATATATATATATATATATATATATATATATAATATATATATATATATATATATATATATATATATAGATATATAGATAGATATATAGATAGATATACACACACACACATATATATATATATAATAATAATGTTAACATCTTGAACTAAAAAAACACAGGAATTTACCAGTCACAGTTAGCAGCACTAACTATGACTTTCACCCCGCCATGCATTGCTTATCACTACATATCACATCACTGATGACATGAACATGTACTATGACATCACTAATGACATCACTGATGACATCTTATATGCCAGAGCGTGAAGGCTCACAGGAAAAACTGGCCTCTTGTCAGAGTCACCAGATCCTTAGGGTCTGTTCCCAACACTTCCACCACAAGACACCTCCAATACTCTGATTAGATTTGTCACAGAGTCTAAGAGAGTCCAAGTGGGGAAAAGGGGATTAGGAAGGGAACAGCTGGGAAGGAGACCTGTAGGAAGCAAAAGGTTAAAACACACAACATCAAAATAACATCTCATGAAATCAGTACTAGGCTATGACTCTAAGCATCGTCATTCTGAAAACATGAACAACCTAAGAATAGACTTAAAATTACTAGGCTTCAAGATGACTGGATACCTGTGAGGGAATCAAGAGAGGTTAAATGAAACTTTCAAATTCAAGTACTTTCCTTTGCATGAGAATCAGGAAAACAATCTGAACCATCATATGAATCCTTTTTGAGAATACATATTAGGAACACACAATATTACATCTAGAACTCTGGCCTTTTTTTTCTCTCAAAATGTTGGAACATGAATTGCGCACATTGCAGATTTTCACATAGGTAGTAAACACCATAGAAGGATTGTGCACCATGAATAACACAACGTAGATTCAAGGAATATATCACGCGACTTGTCAACTCGAGTACTGCAAAGTAAATGCCTTAGAATGGTAGCGCACAATGAATAACATGAATTAAGCACGAGGAAAGAATTGCGCGTCTTGCCGATTCGAATGCCACCATGTAACGGCCAAGGAATGGTAGCGCACAATGAATAACATGAATTAAGCACGAGAAAAGAATCGCGCGTCTTGCCAATTCGAATGTCACCATGTAACTGCCAAGGAATGGTAGCGCACAATGAATAACATGAATTAAGCACGAGGAAAGAATTGCGCGTCTTGCCGATTCGAATGCCAGCATGTAAATGCCAAGGAATGGTAGCGCACAATGAATAACATGAATTAAGCATGAGGAAAGAATTGCGTGTCTTGCCGATTCGAATGCCACCATGTAACTGCCAAGGAATGGTAGCGTGCAATGAATACCAAGGGTTAAATCACTTGAAAACGAATCGCGCATCTTGTCGTTTCGAAGGCCACCATGTAACTGTCAAGGAATGGTAGTGCACAATGAATATCAAGGGTTAAATCACAGGAAAACGAATTGCGCATCTTGCCGATTCGAAGACCACCATGTAACTGTCAAGAAATGGTAGCGCACAATGAATAACATGAATTAAACACGGAGAAAGAATTGCGCGTCTTGCTGATTCGAAGGCCACCATGTAACTGTCAAGGAATGGTAGCGCACAACGAACAACATGAATCAAACACGGAGAAAGAATTGCGTGTCTTGCCGATTCTAGTAACAGCATGCAAATGCCACGAAACGCCCAAGTGCACATTCACACGCGCAAGAGTAATTTGTTTATCATGCAAGAATTAGGCCTAAGAATTTGAGCGTCCTCGATAACGGGGTCGGGGGCCCAGCCCAACCTCCGTCTTACTGCCCCGATCAAGGATCACCAATGTAGAATGAAGGGCAGAGGCCTGGAAGATCAAAGCAGGCCACCGGAACAGGAGCTCAGGAAGTTGCTGCTGCTCTGCACCGGGACCTCTGAATAGTGAGCACGTGGAGCTGGGCTGACTCCCTTATATAGAGTCTTGGCCCAGCCCACAAACCAAACCCAGGCATGCTGCAGGGAAAACTTCTAGAAGGCCCTGGAAGGGGACCACACCCTGACACAGTCTGAAAGCCTGCAGCAGTACATCACATGTGAACAGAATTTATATGCATGCTGAACATAAGTCTTCAAGATTAAACTCTGCAATGCAAAAGGTTAAACAACATCATATCAGCACAATGCATAAATTATGTTAGCTTGAAATTGCTAGGTTTTTTCATTCTAGTTGCCCGTAGAGCGCGCACTGCCCTGATGTTGACACCTCTTGACCAATCACAGGCCTCCACTGGAGGCTCACAGGACTCTCACAAGCCCAATTGCCCCAATATACAATTGTTTTTGACCCTTAATCTCTCAAAACTGCTTAACAGATTTGCGCCAAATCACAAAAGGCAACATCTGCAGACCAAGATCTAGCTTACTGCTGAATTTGATGTAATTCCGTTCAGCAGTTTTTGCTTTAGCCATCTCTAAAGACGTCTTTGGAAAATGCATGTGGTTTTTATGTTTTGGGAACCCTTGTTTTTCTCAGCCCCCGCTTGACAAATCACCCAGATACATTCCAAGAGGACCTGAAGTGGATAAACTTTGTGATTTTTTGGGAAGTTTTGTGAAGATTCATCAAACGGGCCCAAAGCTGTTGGTGAACCAAAAAACTCTCTCTCTATGGAAAAGCAGACCTAACCTAAAACTTTCTACTGGCGATCACCAGTAGGTAATGTGTGTGTGTGTGTGTTTATATATATAAATATATATATATATATATATATATATATTTATATATATATATATATACATATAAAATATATACATATAAAATACATATGGAGCCACAGATATTTGGAGCACAGGTGCAGCAAATATCAATAGCCAGGAAGATGGAGCTATGGCTGAGAATCGTGGACAGGGGCAACGCCATAGGACAGCACCCAAGAACAAGGGACGACATCAGGAAGAGGTGGAATGACCTACGGGGGAAGGTACGTTCCATAGCAGCAAGACACCAGCTTGCTATCCAGAGGACTGGCGGTGGATCCCCACCTCCTTCCCCACAACTCACAGCATGGGAGGAGCAAGTCTTGGCAATTCTGCATCCTGATGGCCTGTCCGGAGTCGGAGGAGGACTGGACTCTGGTAAGTCAACTTTCATCAATTATCACCCCCCATACCTGCATGCCATCACATAACCTCACCCTCACTCCACTCCATCCCACACACTTCACTATCACATCTCACTAATCCCAGTGCCAAGCCCTGCATGCTGTACCAATGCATGGACACCCGTCACAGCCCTGCATGGACACTCATCACTAAAACATGCACAGCATAGGGAAATTAACATTCCCACCATACACCTACACACACAAGTAAACGCTGGCAGGGTCACACCAACCATAGAGGGGTAGCCAGGGATGTACACTAGGTCATACACATGAACCATAATACATCATTTACATCCCCACAGGTACCCCTTCCAATGTCACTGGAGAGGAGGTGCCAGCACTATCCAGTCCCCCAACAGAAGAGGCCCACAGTGATGACAGTAACTCTGGTCTTCAGGATCTGAACGATCCACCTGGTCCATCAGGGACCACTGGACAGCCAGTTACCCAAGCCCAGTCAAAGACCACCACAGAGCCTCCCCCATCAGGAAACAACACCACAGCACCCACCCAGCGTACCCAAATCTCTGTCCCCAGGACACGTCAATCAGCAGTGTGCCCACCTGTACAGGGACCCCAGGCTACACCTCGCCCCCAAGACAATCAGGGACCTGGGGTCAGTGGCAAGGGGAACGCGGTTCAGGGGACAGAGGCACAGGACAACAGGGAAACTGGGAGGATTGCTGTGCATCCGGGGGAGGACAGGACCAGGGAACCAACTCTCCAGGAGGCGCTCTCTGAGATCCTGGGAGCCTATCAACATTCCCAGGACACGATGGGCCAGATCCTAGACAACGTGCAGGAGAACAGGCGGCTGCAGGAGGACAGTATCAGGGGTCAGGGAGGGCTTGTAGGCATCAACAATACCCTGATCTCCATAGCAGGGGTGCTGGCAGACATGGCCAACATTATGAGGAAGGCAGTGTCACACCAGCGGGCCCGTGCCACTAGCTTGTCATCTGAACAGCCTTCCACTTCCACTGCCGCTAGTGGCCAGGAGGCCCCACCACAGGATCCACAGGCCACCAGCACACCTCCTCCTGCAGAAGGTGAACCAGCCACAAACGTTCCCTGTGATCCAAACAGAAGTCAGAGACACTTGCCAAGACCCCCGCCAGGAAATTAGACTCTCCTTATTGTCCCCCTTGTGTCCCACTCAGTCACCCTGTCCACCTTGGACTGCCATTGTTTTCCTTCCTATGTCCCCTTGGACAATGCACCTGTGCTACGAACAGACTGGAACAATACCCTGGACTTTCCTCCATCATCACCCCATCCCATTGCACTTCCCCCTCTATATATTAGTACTACAATAAACACCCTTTGATATAATCGATTTCAAATATGTCATGTATTCCAAATATGTATTGATTGAAACAGGTACAACCATTGCAAATTAACTGTACTTAGAATGAACATTGAATCATTGACCTGTAGCTGGCTGTTCTGATCACACCAGGAGTATTTGTCAAATCACCAACATCTGCAAAATGAATAGCCAGAGGTAACAGTAAGTGGGCATAGAAGTGGGAAATACCAGCTTGCCAATGCCACACAGAATACAACCAAAGTCATTGAAATGTCAAGTTGCACTGTCTCACCTGTGTTGTCATTGGAAGTACTGACGGATCTCAGATGTTCTGTTATCCACATCCTCATCCTCTGCCTCCTCATTCTCACTGTCCAAAGGGTCCACTGCTGCCACAAGGGCATCTCCAGTCTCCTCCTCCTGCAGAAAAGGTAGAAGGCGTCTGAGGGCCAGGTTGTGCAACATGCAGCATGCCACAACTATCTTGCAGACCTTTTTGGGTGAGTAGCACAGGGATCCAACTGTCAGATGGAGGCACCGGAACCTGGCCTTTAGGAGGCCAAAGGTCCTTTCAATGATCCTTCTGGTTCACCCAAGTGCCTCATTATAATGTTCTTCTGCCCTTGTCCTGGCATTCCTCACAGGGGTCAGCAGTCATGGTAGGTTTGGGTAACCAGAGTCACCTGCAAATATTGAGGGACAACATTTAGCCACACACTATCCTATATGGTCAACAACATAGGCATACACCAACATATACTGGGTGGGAACCAAGGCTCACCTATTAGCCACACCCTGTGCCTCTGTAGTTGGGACATCACATTTGGGATGCTGCTATTCCTCAGGACAAAGACATCATGCACTGACCCTGGATACTTAGCATTGACGTGGGAGATGTACTGGTCCGCCAAGCACACCATCTGCACATTCATGGAGTGGAAACTCTTATGATTCCTGAACACCTGCTCATTCTGGCGCGGGGTCACAAATGCAATATGTGTTTTGTCAATCGCACCTATTATATTGGGGATATGTCCCATTGCATAAAACCCGGCCTTCACAGTGGCCAAATCCTCAACCTGGGGGAATGCAATGTAGCTGTACATGTGTTTTATCAGGGCAGACAACACTCTTGTCAGCACTATTGAGAACATTGGCTGTGACATTCCTGCTGCTAAGTCCACAGTCACTTGGAAAGAACCAGTTGCCAGGAAATGGAGAACTGATAGCACTTGCATAAGAGGGGGGATCCCAGTGGGCGGATGAATAGCAGATATCAGGCCAGGCTCCAACTGGGCACACAGCTCTGTGATTGTGGTCCTGTCCAGTCTATAGGTGAGCATAATGTGCCTGTCCTCCAGTGTAGCCAAGTCCACTAGGGGTCTCTACACGGGGGTATGTGTCCAACTCCTATTCATCCACAGCGGTAGGTATCTAAGGGACAAAAGAGTGAGGAGGATGTCACAAACTGAACAATGGAGCCACAACAGTAGTCCGCAATCTGTAAACATGTAATGGGACAGTGCAATTTGTCAATTATGTGGCTATTTATCCTGGGACGCAGCATTATTCCATAGGTCTGTTCCCCCACCTGAAATGGCGTCCGCCTGTCTTGTGTGGAGGGACAGGTGGAAGTGAGGTAATGCCTCTGACGTTCTTCGTGGTGGCAGTAGGCGATCGGGAACTCCTCATTGGTTATAACTGGGCCCTATAGGGTACAGTGGCCAATGGTGATCTACACCGGCGGTGACGGTATGCACCACCGCAGACGTGACTGCCATTTTCTATCATATTCCTCACTTGTTTCCTGACCTTCCACAGGAGAGGACCTACACTGCATGTGCTGCTGTGACCTGAGAAAGGACCCCAGCCTTCACTTCTGAGGAGTTAGAGAGACTGGTGGATGGGGCCCTACTCCAGTGCAGACTGTTGTATGGGCCTCCAGACCAACAGGTGTGTACACTGTGGGCACAATGCATGTGGCATGAACGTATGGAGTTGTGTGTGAAAGCATCGGGTAAGGGGAGTGGAGGTCCTCTTGGCGGTGTACACGTTGTGTGCTGGGCTATGTGTGTGCCAATGGTGATGGAAACGGGTATGGTAGGTGTAAGGAAATGCCTCCTTGGCATGGTTACCCCCTGACTTTTTGCCTTTGCTGATGCTATGTTTTGAATTGAAAGTGTGCTGAGGCCTGCTAACCAGGCCCCAGCACCAGTGTTCTTTCCCTAACCTGTACTTTTGATTCCACAATTGGCACACCCTGGCATCCAGATAAGTCCCTTGTAACTGGTACCTCTGGTACCAAGGGCCCTGATGCCAGGGAAGGTCTCTAAGGGCTGCAGCATGTATTGTGCCACCCTAGAGACCCCTCACTCAGCACAGACACACTGCTTACAAGCCTGTGTGTGCTAGTGAGAACAAAATGAGTAAGTCGACATGGCACTCCCCTCAGGGTGCCATGCCAGCCTCTCACTGCCTATGCAGTATAGGTAAGACACCCCTCTAGCAGGCCTTACAGCCCCAAGGCAGGGTGCACTATACCATAGGTGAGGGTACCAGTGCATGAGCACTGTACCCCTACAGTGTCTAAGCAAAACCTTAGACATTGTAAGTGCAGGGTAGCCATAAGAGTACATGGTCTGGGAGTCTGTTTTACACGAACTCCACAGCACCATAATGGCTACACTGAAAACTGGGAAGTTTGGTATGAAACTTCTCAGCACAATAAATGCACACTGATGCCAGTGTACATTTTATTGTAAAATACACCACAGAGGGCACCTTAGAGGTGCCCCCTGAAACTTAACCGACTATCTGTGTAGGCTGACTGGTTCCAGCAGCCTGCCACACTAGAGACATGTTGCTGGCCCCATGGGGAGAGTGCCTTTGTCACTCTGAGGACAGTAACAAAGCCTGCACTGGGTGGAGATGCTAACACCTCCCCCAGGCAGGAGCTGTAACACCTGGCGGTGAGCCTCAAGGGCTCACCCCTTTGTCACAGCACCGCAGGACACTCCAGCTAGTGAGTTGCCCGCCCCCTCCGGCCCCGGCCCCCACTTTTGGCAGCAAGGCCGGAGAAAATAATGAGAATAACAAGGAGGAGTCACTGGCCAGTCAGGACAGCCCCTAAGGTGTCCTGAGCTGAGGTGACTCTAACTTTTAGAAATCCTCCATCTTGCAGATGGAGGATTCCCCCAATAGGATTAGGGATGTGACCCCCTCCCCTTGGGAGGAGGCACAAAGAGGGTGTACTCACCCTCAGGGCTAGTAGCCATTGGCTACTAACCCCCCAGACCTAAACACGCCCTTAAATTTAGTATTTAAGGGCTCTCCCTGAACCTAGAAACTAGATTCCTGCAACAACAAGAAGAAGGACTGCCTAGCTGAAAACCCCTGCAGAGGAAGACCAGAAGACAACAACTGCCTTGGCTCCAGAAACTCACCGGCCTGTCTCCTGCCTTCCAAAGAACTCTGCTCCAGCGACGCCTTCCAAAGGGACCAGCGACCTCTGAATCCTCTGAGGACTGCCCTGCTTCGACGACTACAAGAAACTCCCGAGGACAGCGGACCTGCTCCAAAAAGACTGCAACTTTATCCAAAGGAGCAGCTTTAAAGAACCCTGCAATCTCCCCGCAAGAAGCGTGAGACTTGCAACACTGCACCTGGCGACCCCGACTCGGCTGGTGGAGAACCAACACCTCAGGGAGGACCCCCAGACTACTCTACGACTGTGAGTACCAAAACCTGTCCCCCCTGAGCCCCCACAGCACCGCCTGCAGAGGGAATCCCGAGGCTTCCCCTGACCGCGACTCTCTGAAACCTAAGTCCCGACGCCTGGAAAAGACCCTGCACCCGCAGCCCCCAGGACCTGAAGGACCGAACTTTCACTGCAGAAGTGACCCCCAGGAGTCCCTCTCCCTTGCCCAAGTGGAGGTTTCCCCGAGGAAGCCCCCCCTTGCCTGCCTGCAGCGCTGAAGAGATCCCTTGATCTCTCATTGACTTCCATTGCGAACCCAACGCTTGTTCTAACACTGCACCCGGCCGCCCCCGTGCCGCTGAGGGTGAAATTTCTGTGTGGGCTTGTGTCCCCCCCGGTGCCCTACAAAACCCCCCTGGTCTGCCCTCCGAAGACGCGGGTACTTACCTGCTGGCAGACTGGAACCGGGGCACCCCCTTCTCTCCATTGAAGCCTATGCGTTTTGGGCACCACTTTGAACTCTGCACCTGACCGGTCCTGAGCTGCTGGTGTGGTAACTTTGGGGTTGCTCTGAACCCCCAACGGTGGGCTACCTTGGACCAAGAACTGAACCCTGTAAGTGTCGTACTTACCTGGTAAAACTAACAAAAACTTACCTCCCCCAGGAACTGTGAAAATTGCACTGTGTCCACTTTTGAAATAGCTATTTGTGAATAACTTGAAAAGTATACATGCAATTGAAATGATTCAAAGTTCCTAATGTACTTACCTGCAATACCTTTCAAACAAGATATTACATGTTAAATTTGAACCTGTGGTTCTTAAAATAAACTAAGAAAATATATTTTTCTATAACAAAACCTATTGGCTGGATTTGTCTCTGAGTGTGTGTACCTCATTTATTGTCTATGTGTATGTACAACAAATGCTTAACACTACTCCTTGGATAAGCCTACTGCTCGACCACACTACCACAAAATAGAGCATTAGTATTATCTCTTTTTACCACTATTTTACCTCTAAGGGGAACCCTTGGACTCTGTGCATGCTATTCCTTACTTTGAAATAGCACATACAGAGCCAACTTCCTACAGTAGGCCATTCTTGTTACTAGTTGGACTGTTTGTCTAATGGTGTTCTCCTGTCTGTATTGCCTATGCAGTTCAGCGCCAATCAAAAGTAGGGTATATGGCGTGCCATTGCCAAGGAGGTGCGGACCCTGGGCGTCTATGGCAGGCAGAGCACCCACTGTCGGAAACTATGGGAGACCTGAGATGCTGGGCACAGAAGACCACGGAGGCCCAGCTGGGGATGGCCTCCCAACGAGGAAGGGGTGTCCGTTGGACCCTGACCCCCCTGATGCCTGCATACTGGTGGTGGCATATCCAGAGCTGGATGGGTGCTTGAGGGCATCACAGCAGCCACAAGGGGGTGAGTACAGCGGCTATCATTACAACTTTCAGCTGGTGGGGTGGTATCTGGATGGTGGTTGTGTGTCAGTGGGTGCCCCTAGGCCAGACATAGCAGTGTAGGTCCTCTGGTGGCTAAGTGTCTGAAGGGGAAATACTGCCTACCTAGCTTGTTAGCATCCACTACTGGTCAGGGCTGCATGGGTCCCAGGTGTGCTGCAGTTGGCGGTGTGTGCTCCTCCTCATGCCTTGGTGGCTAGCAATATCACTGGTAGTGCAATGCATAGTGCGTAGGCCTGTACCCTGTGTTTGAGGGTGTTGTGTACGCCAATAGTGGCGTTGGTGCAGTCATTGATCCAGTTTATCTTTTTCTCTCCCCCCTTTCTTGTTTTGTCATCCTGTCCTTATGTGCATTTGCATCATCTGGTGGAGGACTAGAAGCACCAGGGACAAAGGGAGCTGCATCCCACAGGACCCTGGAGGCAGAGTCCACCGACGCTGAGGGCACCAGCGGGACGGAGGGTGAGGGGAGCACCACGGCAGAGACTGGAGAAGACAACACAGACTCAGCTCCGATGGGAGCTCCCTGGTGGTGGTGGACACTTCTGTGAGCACCCCAGGTACAGGTACAGCCCCCACCCCCATACCAGCACCGCCCTCCCAGCAGCCCATAAGCAAGATGGCCGTGCCCGCTCATCCAGGAGGGTGGGCCTCTCCTTCACCCCAGGCACCTCAGGTCCTGCCCCAGTGAGCCCTGCTGCCCTGAGTGAGGAGGCTATTGACCTCCTGAGATCTATCTCTGTAGGGCAGTCAACCATTGTGAATGCCATCCAGGGGCTAGCAGCCCAGATGCAGCAATCTAATGCTTTCCTGGAGGGCATTCACAGTGGATTGGTGGCCCAACAGAGATCGATCCAGGCTCTGGCATCCTCTCTGATGGCAGCCATTGTTCCTGTTTCAACCATCCCCCCCTCCAACTATCACTTCCCAGTCCCACGCTCCTCAACCCCAACCCATCCCAAGCACACAGCAAGACGAGAATGCACACAAGACAACACCCAAGAGTGTCACAGGCAAACACAAGCACCACACTTCATCCCACAGGCACTCACACAAACACTATCCAGTTGCAGTCACAACAACATCCACTATTTCTACTGTCTCCCCCTCCTCCTTCTCCTCCAGCTCCCACCCAGTTATGCCCACGCTCACACCTGCATGCACTGCATCATCATCCACTACCTGCATCATCACCACACCAAGCAGAACACACACCTCACTTGCAGACACCTCCACAACATCTATGCACACATCCCCTGTGTCCTCGCCCACTGTGTATGTCCCCCCACTTCTAAAGTACACAAACACAAGCCCTCAAACACCCAACAGCCATCCACCTCACACAGCATACAACCCATGTACCTGTACCCAAATTAAGCAGACAAACACCTCCAACAACCACTCCCTCATCCTCCACTCCCATTAGTCCTCCCTCTTCCCGCCACAATGTCTCTAAAAAGCTTTCCTTTCCCAGATTCACCTCTTCCCTACCCCTCCACCCCCGTCCTGCACGTATGGCCAGTGTATCAAGGACCCAGCCAAGCACCTCAGCCAAATAGTCCATGGGCCCAGTTTTAGCAGCACCTACTCATGGTGGAAAGGATTCCAGGCCACAAATACGGAAGGAGAAGGAGTCTGCACCAGCCACAAAGAAGGGGAAGGAGCCTGCACCAGCCAAAATGAAGGGGAAGGAGCCTGCACCAGCAGCTGTCACAGAGCCCCCACCACCAGCCGTGGTTGTGCAGTCATCAGAGAGTGCAGGGGAAGAGCAGGAGCCTCCGCCAACCACCACAACAGTGCAGCCATCAGAGGGTGCAGGGGCTGATCAGGACCCTCCTACAACCACCACCATAGTTCATCAATCGGAGGGTGCAGGGGCTGAATAGGAGCCTCCCACAACCACCACCACAGTGCAGCCATCGGAGGGTGCAGGGGCTGAGCAGGAGCCTCCCTTAACCATGACCACAGTGCAGCCATCGGAGGGTGCAGGGTCTGAGCAAGAGTCTGCCACAACCACCACCACAGTGCAGCCATCGGAGGGTACAGAGGCTGAGCAGGAGCCTCCCACAACCACCACCACAGTGCAGCCATCAGTGCCAGCAGATGCCATATAGTCCAGCCTCCATGGCCTGCTGTGCGGCTTGCCCCCACTAGAACCAGTGGGTATTCACCCACTCAAGAGACTGTAGCCTTGCACTCCCCAGGACCAAGCACAGGGCATGTTGCCCCCGCCAGAACCAGTAGAGTATTCACCCAATCCAGAGACTGTGGCTTTGCACTCCCCAGGACCAAGCACAGGGCACATTGCCCCCTCCAGAACCAGTGGGGAAGTCACTCACTCCAGAGACTGTGGCCTTGCACTCCCCAGGAACAAGCACAGGTCATGTTGCCCCCTCCAGAACCAGTGGGGTATTCACCCACTCCAGAGACTGTGGCCTTGCACTCCCCAGGACCAAACACAGGGTATGTTGGCCCCTCCAGAACCAGTCGTCTTGTTTCCGCGTCCAGCTGAGGTGCCCCTTCTCCCCCTGAGGTGCCTGCCTATTTGCCAACTGATACCCCTGCAGTGTTCTCTCTGTATTGGTGCAGGAATCGAGTGAGGCCTTGGGCTTTGCCCTGTGACCATGTGGCCCCTGTGAACTATGGACTGGGCAGTGTCCCTTTTTTGTACATTTGTACATATCTGTTGCATTGCCACATTGACTTATTATTTTTGATGTTGATCTTATTACAATCACTGTAGTCAATTCCTGTTGTCCTTGCATTATTTTGCCGATTATCATGGACAAATTGATTATCTTGTGCAGCTGGTTGTGTGTATGGTGTGTGTGTGTGTGGGGTGTGTGTTGTGCGTGTGTGTGTCACTCTCGTTTTCCTCCCCCCTCCCTTGTGTGCTAGGCGGCTGTGCTCACCGTCGTCATCTTCGCCGGCGTTGGTGTTCGTGGTGGAGCATGACGTAGAAGATCATCGGGAAAACATGCAGTTTGGGTTCCATGGCGACATGGTTCTTCCCTGTGTCTCCAATTGTGAGTTCTTTGACTTTTGTGTTCTGTTTCCGCCATGCTTTTGATAGCGTTAGTACTGCCCCGGAAAAGGTGGTAGATTGTAGCGTCATAATATGGTGGGCAGAAATTTGTCTTCCGCCTGGCTGTAGGTGGCTACCACTGTGGTGACTGTTGTTTCCGCCCTAGCGGTCGGTGTGGTACATTGGCTGTCTTTCGGAGATATTACCGCCATGGTCATAATTTGGCGGTAGTTACCGCCAACCTGTTTGTGGTATTACCGCCTCTTTATCACCCACCGCCAAGGTCGGAATGAGGGCCAAGGTCTTTTGCCATTTATACAGCAAAGTCTTTAAGCATAGGATTAGCCCAGTGCCATCCTTGCCGAGCTGTAAATGACAAAAGCCTTTCACCACCCCAGGCATAGTATTACAGCTTTGAATTATTAAAATACCATCCAAGCCACTCTGGAATTAACAAAAGAAACCCCTGGCATGTGTTTCGCTATTATTACAACTCTTCACAGAGGTTACGCTTTGCCAAGACATAAGGGAGTACCCAGTGTAAGTCAAAAGAATACCCTTTCAGGCATAGAGTGGTGCATAAATTATGCAAAAGAGAAGAGAGAACTCTGGATAGTTGCCAAGTTTAAGTGGAGAGGAACTCCAGTGTAGAGCACCCTACAACCCTGGCAACGCTCTAAATTTGCTCACCTCAAATGTTTGCTTTTAGTTTTTAAGCATCACAGGTTGTGCGCCACCCTTGCACCATGCAAGGGAGTGCAAGCATGATGCAAAACCTAAGTCAAACTTATCAAGCCACTTAAGGCCACCTTGTGTGACCCTGAGTGGCTTGATAAATCTGAAGTTACACAATGCAGAACAAATCAGTGTGCTGTTGCATTACTCTGCCCCAGGGAGGCATTCCATGGGTGGAGTGTGGGTGTTCCTACGCATCCACCTATGGATTCTGTCACATTGTCAGATTTAGAACCCTGGAGGACCTGGGATTATGTCAGAATTGTATGCATTCTGCAGCAAACCTAGAAGGAAGGAAATGCCTCTTAGAATTGTCTGTGTGGACGAAGGTGTCCCTTCCTGCACAAAACTATCCTGCCTGCTAGGCAGGCACCCTTGCAACATACACAAGGGATCCTGCATTATCTGTAGACAGCCAAAAGAATGCCAGTGTTTGGAAAGGGCAGGAGTGTGCTTCATATTAGTAAATACAGCATATTCCTGCCTTTTCTCTTTCACACAGCACAGCAATGTGGCTTGCTGCTTTGCTTTGCATACATTTTCGATAAATAGTGTCCTCAACTTCTGTTCCAGAATGAATGCCCGACTACAGACAGCTGCTATCTGTATCAATCTCCTCACAGTCACTGAAGCTACATTGAGAAATTAAGTTCATATGAGTAGGAAAATGGGCACTGTAACCAGTGTTTACTCTATGGAGAGAGTTTACTATCTATCACACTGTTTGCAGACAGGGAAACTCTCATGAGAAATATACCACAGAGTATTAAAAAGTATCTACTAAGAACAATGTACACTCTGTGCGTCACTTGTCAAAAAAAGATATTCGCTTACAATAACTAAGGTTTGAAGATGCTAAATATTATATTACCTGCAGCCTTCATACTGTGAAAACTTTACAGCTAGCCCATCCTCTCAAGCTAAAGAAGCACATGTACATATGTTAGTATCTGGTGCCCACAGTCTTCTATGTTATGTAGAAATTGTGATGCTGTGAAGATTCTGTCTATTAACTCAAGGTTTATTACAATGCTTAATATTCACTACACAGAATATTTGCCCTGCTGGAAACTTTTTCTGCAGAACTAAAAAACGTGTGTGGAACATACTGGACACAGGTCGTCAACAGTCACAGAGTTACTCTTCAATACAAAGAGTTATAATACACATCTATGATGTATTAGAAGCACATGCATTTTGTAAAATCTGACAACCATTAACTGGACACAGGCTGTACAAAATTAGGTAGAAAAGTAATATGTTAGTTACCCGCCACTATGTTAACTATACAATAAACAAGCACACTCATTGGATGATGTTCTCAGTGATATGCTCAGTGATGTCATCAATGATGTAATTTGAGTTGTCATCAGTGATGCCATAAATTATGTCATAGAAGATGACATGAGTATGTAATATGTGAGGTCATAAGCATTGCAGGGAGGGGGTGCAAGTTATAGTTAGCTCTGCTAATTATAACTGATGCATTTCTGTGGTTTTATGAGTTCAAAATGTTAATGTTGCCACTGACAAATTCACCTAACTATAACGTTACTTTAACCTTTGTTCTTTTCAGTGAAAATACAGAAATACAGATATATATATATTTATATATATATATATATATATATATATATATATATATATATATATATATATATATTTAAAAAAATAATGTTACAGGGACGTTACAGTTAGGTTCACATTTTACACACACACAACCATAGAAATACAGTTACAGTTATCTGAAGTAACTATAACTTGGGCCCTAAGGTAACTATAACTCGTACCCCCACCATGCACAGTTTCCTCATCAATAAATTTACAGCAAATGTTGCTGAGATATTATCAATGATGTTATATTAGATGTTATGAGTGTTGTAATATGTGAGGTAATTAGCAGTGCATGGCGAGGGAGCAAGTTATAGTTACCATAGGGCACGAGTTATAGTTACTTGAGAGAACTAAAACTCCTGAATTTCTATGGTTTTGTGCATATAAAATGTGAATATAACTATAACGTCCCTGTAACCTTTGTTTTTTTGTGAATTTTTAAGGTTTTTAACATGTATTTCCTAACTATAACCTCCATATAACCTTTGTTTTTTCAGTGAATTTCGGTTTTTTTTATATAAAGTAATATTTAATTAGCATATGTTAATTCTCACTGAAGGGCCTGGCTTGCAGCCAGTCCCTGCTGCCAACCCCAGCATGTCTCATGCAGCCAACCTCATACTGCACACGGCATTCAGCCGTGCGTGGCAAAGGGGTTGGCCATAGGGCCTGGCCTGTAGCCAGATCTTGAGGCCAACCCCTCAAAGGCAGCCAACATGGGTGAGGGACACTCAGCCCTCCTTCCTGGGCCACATTTAGCCTCAGGAAACCCATATCCCATGGCCTGCCACATTTTTAAAGTGAAGGGGGGCACGCAGTCCCCCTCCCTGGGCCAATAGTGGCCTGGGGACCCCGTCATCTGGGGCCTGCTTAGCATTTGAAGGGGGGGCACGCAGCCCTCCCTACCTGGGCCAATATTGGCCCTGGGGACCCCATCTCCCAGGGCCATCCCAGAATTTAAATCGGGAGCAGGGCATGCAGCCCCCCTCACCAGGCCAATTCCCCCAGGGCCTCACCATAAATTGTTAGGTGCCCTGGCCCCACCCAGTGCACCCAGTTCCTCCTTGTGAAGGCTGTGGGGGGACCCCCAAAGTAGGTCCTGGGAGGAGGGTGGGGTGCTGGGAGGTGATGTGCAGAGCTAGGCAGTGAAAATGAGGGAAAAGCAAGGAGAAAGAACTGCATCAATGTGCACCTCCTATTACAGAGTATGGTGTAATACAGATGCAATACCTTGATGTGTGCAATAACACTACATAGGTAGATAACATAATACAGATCCAAATATTCCATATAAAATCTTACCACTCATTAGAAGCTGTAAGCTGCACCAAGCCCTGCCATTTCTTCTGTATGACAGGTACATGCCCTCAACATCAATACTGCATGCTTCAGCCAAAGAAGTCACTGAAACATAAGCAAGATGTTAAGCCTTCACTGATTAAAAAGTCTAGTTTTCATAGCTTGCCAAAATTTCAAACTATTACTTTCAGGAAGGGTGTAGTTAGACAGAGATAGAAACACAAGACAGTAAAAGATCTTTTAATCTTTAAGGGATTGTGGAAGGATATCTTTCTTGCGTTAAGAAAATAAAGCATTTCAGATTGGAGGGTAAATTAATTTACTCTTCTATAAATTATCAGACCTCTTTCTGGTCTTGTCCCTTTATTTAATGAGGATCATAACATTCATTGGTGGCGGAAAGATGTTTAAATGCAAATGGCTTAATTGTGCAGTGCAGAAGATGTTTGTTTGAAACTCAATATATCACTTCTATTTTCGAACATTTCCTTCAGTGAAAGTGAAGAAAACATGTATGTGAGCCACCTAAGTACTGATTGTTGGGCACATCCATTATGACTGTTTACCTGCCAAATGTTGTCAACTGCATCTTATGTGTTCTAAATGTTTGAGTCCTGCAATACTACCTTTCAGGAGTTTTAGGTGGCTCGTGCACAATTTTGAAGCAGTGACATCTGCTTTTACCCCACTTGGAGAGTGTTGGAGGCTGTTTGAGTAGCAGAGTGGGCAAATGGTCCTGATATAGTGCATGACTGCTGTAATGTAGGGATGTAGCATTTTAGTGTGCCCTCACGGATTGAGCCTACACAGATCACATGTCACCCTCAGGGTTTCCTAATGCATATACAGATCTAGAGTTGGAAACAGTAGCATGCCATTATGCACTCCACAGTTTCACTTCACTTCATGTTAACAGGACACTTTTGTCACATAACCCAATGCATTCTGGAAGTTATGTTCTTGGTTCATAAATGATCCAATTAGAATTTAGACAACTGAAAACAATATTTTGTAAGTACAATGTCATCCTGGCATGGGGTGATAGAGTGCACAGTGGCACCTACATTGTTCAGTACACAAGCAAATTTAGTAGCTGAAATAGACCACATTCCTGACATTAGCAGCTCTACAGTGCGCGTGCGAACTCGAAGCTGAACCTCATCACGTTCTAGAATATGCATTCTTTACTCAGGGCTAGGAGCTGAGGCATAGTTTAACCAGTAGACGTTGATATCTCCAGGCACCCTTAAAACGTTATATTGTGGTAAAAAGTCTGGAACTTCATAGCTGGTTTTATAGTTCGGCAGTCTAATTGTTGGCAGCATCAGTGTCCAGAAAGAAAGCTCAGCATCTCACTCATCACTTTTTGCAAGTAAAACGAAATTATTATAATTATCAGGATATTTTGTCACACATTTCTGTGATCAACCTAAGCATGCTGTTACTAGAAATACACAACCCAGTTTTCCGAGCACCCAACGAGTTGTTAAGAGGAGAATCCACGCCTTTTGGCTTTCTGTGTTAGATGAGCACACATGAAGAGCAATCCTGAGAGGGGGAGTCGAGCCTGCATCCATGCTTTAAGAGAGGGAATATATTTGCGTTTTAGCTAATGATTGTTGTAGTAGGTTGTACTGGGGGCAATGATGGCTGCACTAAAGGCCTAATAAGGCCTTGCCGACGTCTATCAAGTGTGCACCGCCGACATACCATGTCAACATCTCAGTTAACGTATTGGTGGTAACTTAAATAGAGTTGTAGCTGATTTATTAGTGTTTGTTATTTCATTAATTGCTTTTATTGTAGGTGTTTTTGAGCGTCTGTGATGTTGCCTCCCGTATCAACAACAGGTCAAAGGTCACATGCTAAATCCCTATGTTGTTATCAGGGTCGGGGGTCATGTGAGGTCACTTCCTGTGATATCATCATGTCATGAGGGGAGAGTTCAAAAAGTGATGTCACTTCCGCTACCCCTGGCATTTTGGTGAATCGATGCCCATGTTTTCAGCCCTGCAAGCCTGCAGGCTCTTCTCTTCTTCACTGGTTTAGCAATATGAAACTGGTGGCATAGGAATCTCGGTATAAATCTTTTTGATTAATAGGTCTAAAGGCCTGCCAGTTAAAACTGATTACCAGTGACTAAAGTGCTTAGTATTGTAGAGACTGACAGAAAACAATTCCTTTCTCTTTATGAATGAATTTTTTGTACAGCAAACACACACTATGCAATAAACAGTATTTAAAAGTGTTGTTGAATTTATGGTCTATCTCAAATGTTTTTTAAGAGGTGCCAATTGAGAGCATTGGCAGTTAAGGAAGCTTCCTCATTCCTCTGGTCTAAATGGAGGACTGGGAGATCGTCATAGTTTACAGAGTTCCGACCAGGTCTTTCAATCCTCTTCTGGCCTCTTCAACAGTGGTGATTTCTTCTCAAGGGTGGGGAAACATCACTACCCTGTCTGCTGCAAGCCACGCACGAAAAAATAGAATGGCAATGTAAAGATTTCATTGCCATTGTATTTTTATCGGTACAGCTCGCACCAGCCCAGAGCCATGATGGCATGTCCTCTGCTGCCAGCAGGAGAGTACCTCGTCTGCTGCTGGCAGTAAAGGACAGGAGCAGTGCCTGGGCTGGATGCTCCAAAGTGCACATGTCACTTTGAGCGGCTGTTTTGCGCCAGCCAAACTGACATGCGCACTTTGAAGCTCTCCACTTAGCTGTCTTAAGACAGCTGGGTGGAGGCCAAGCAGAGGCCTCTAGGGCCTGAAGGAGTGTCCAGCCAGGTTGCTCCATCTATCCTGGTGCTGCTGTCATGCTGGCAGCATGCAGCATGAGAGCAGCATCTGAATTGGTTAGGGGAGCTCTTCCTCTATCGGAAAGTAGAAGAATATGGAGGAGCATGCGCAGCCTGTGAGTAAGTGCTGTTTTTTATTTTAAATGTGTAATACATGTGTGTGTAATGCATGAAAGTGTGTAATGCATGTAAGTGTAGTGGTGGTGTTTATTTTATAGTTAGTGTTATGGTGTTATTTGGGCTTTTAGGGGGGGTGGTTTACTTTGGGGTTTTGGAGGGAGGGGGTGTTTTTTTGTTTTATTTTGCGAAGTGGTGGGTGTTAAAAATAGGGTCTCTAGTTGGCAGTCGGTTTGTACCATGTCCAAGTAGGGACCCTCACTCTAGTCAGCATAAGGGAGATACCCGCTCAGATAACCCTTGATCACCACCTTTGTAGCTTGGCACGAGTAGTCAGAAGCAATGTGTAAAGCATTTGCACGTAACACAAAGTGATAAATGAAAACACTACAAAAAGACACCACATCAGGTTTAAAAAAAAGCAAATATTTATCTATATAAAACAAGACCAAATACGATAAAAATCCTATATACAGTGATAACAATATGAATGGTGCAAGATTTACTCAGTTCCCTGAAGTCGATAGCTCCACCTGGGGCTATCACAGTGTCGTGATCAACAAAACCAACAGTTCAGGGCAGCTGCGGCATCGCGGGCCAGCTACGGTGTCTGGAAGATTCACAAACAGTACCTTTGGAATTGTAGGGTGTTGTGATCCACACAGTGCACTCTGGAGAGCAGCGTCACTGGCGTCACAGTGTCGGTTCCGGAGTTGGTGCAGGAGTCGTCAGGACCTTGAAGTCACATGCAGTGCGGATGGAACTCCGGGCTGATGAAGTGAGGAGTGTTGCCGTGGATGGCGCCGGGGCTGCGGTGCGAAGCAGGACGATGCAACGTGCGGTGCCCACAGGTCAAGGTGCAGGCAGCTGCTCAGTGACAGCATCCAGCGGGACTGGTGAGACCAGTGCTGCAGTGTGAAAGTGGGGCAGTTTGACGTGCAGTGTCTCAAGGTCATGGTGCAGGCAGCGGCGTTGTTGTTTCTGAAGCGCTGTCGTAGGTAGGCCCAAGCCAGTGGTGCGGGACGGGACAGTGCTTTGTGACCCTCACGAGTGGTGTCCACAGGCCACAGTGCAGAAAAGGACGCCTGTTGACGATCCTGGTGTCGATGATGCTGGCATTGGTGGACCGGAGCAGCGGTGCAGGATGGGACGGTGCTTCATGTACCTCACGAGAGCTGTCCACAGGCCACTGGCGTCAGAAGAGCAGCTGCATCGGGAATGACCAGGCTGTGGTGTGAGCAGGCAATGCCAGAGTGCAGGGCCCATAGGTCGCAGTGTGAGCAGCAGCTTGGTGAAGTCGTACGATGACAGTATCGGTGAGACCAGGGTCGCGGTGCGAAGCGGGGCAGTGCGGCTCCGAGCGGCATCTGCAGGTCACGGTGCAGGCCAGCAGCCTTGTTGGCGGCGGCGCATTAGTTTCTCCTCTTGAACAGCTCAAAACACACAATTCCCAGTGCTGCAGGTCAAGAAACTGAAGTCTGTGGTGTCCCTGAGACTTCCAACAGGAGGCAAGCTCTACTCCAAGCCCTTGGAGAACTTTCTCAAGCATGACACACAGCAAAGTAAACCCTTTGCACTCTTGTCAGGCAGAAGCCGGAGCTGAAGGCCAGTCGAGGAAAGCAACACAGCAAAGGGACAGTACTCCTCCTCCAGCACTTCAGCTCTTCTCCTCAGCAGAGGTTCCTCTTGATTCCAGAAAGAAGTCTGGGGTTTTGCGTCCACTACTTATACCCCTTTCTGCCTTTGAAGTTGGCAAACTTCAAAGCAAAGTCTCACGTCATTGTAGGATCCTTCTTTGTCCAGGCCAGGCCCCAGACATAGCCCAGGGGGATGGAGACTCCATTGTGTGAGGGCAGGCACAGTCCTTTCAGGTGTAAGCGACCACTCCTCCCTCCACTCTAGCTCAGATGACTCATTGGGATATGCAGGCTACACCTCAGCTCCCTTTGTGTCACTGTCTAGAGGAGAGGTATAAACAATCCAACTGTCAAACTGACCGAGACGGGGAATCCACAAACAGGCAGAGTCACAGAATGGTTTAGGCAAAAAAATGCCTACCTTCTAAAAGTGGCACTTTTAAACTCACAATCCAAAAACCAACTTCACTGAAAGATGTATTTGTCAATTGTGAGTTCAGAGACCCTAAACTCCATATTTCTATATGCTCTCTCAAAGGGATTCTGCACTTTAAAGTGATTTAAAGGCAGCCCCCATGTTAACTTATGGAAGAGCTAGACCTTGCAACAGTGAATCCCGAGTATGACAGTATTTCACTGTTAACACATGTACAACACACCAGTACATGTCCTACCTTTTAGATACACTGCACCCTGCCCATGGGGCTGCCTAGGGCCTATCTTAGGGATGCCTTACATGTACAAGTCAAATTGGCAGTTTAAAAATGCTCACACAAACACTGCAGTGGCAGGTCTGAGCCATGTTTACAGGGCTACTTATGTGGTTGGCACAATCAGTGCTGCAGACCCATTAGTAGCATTTGATTTACAGGCCCTGGGCACCTCTGATGCACTGTACTAGGGACTTACCAGTAAATCAAATATTTAAATCAGGAATAAACCAATCAACAATACAATTTACACAGAGAGCTTTGCACTTTAGCACTGATTAGCCGTGGTAAAGTGCCCAGAGTCCGAAAGCCAACAACAAACTAGTCAGACAACTTAGAAGGAGGGATGCAAAAGGATTGGGGATGTCCCTGTAAAAATGGCCAGGTGCAACAGTGGGGCACTTCACTTTCAAAGGGTACAAGCTACCGCTGCTCTTCACATAGGCTGCTATAAGCAGAGTTGATAAGTTGATGGGACATGGTGATTCTGTGGGAGAAAAGAGGTGAAACTTGAGTTTTACTTGACACACTTTCGTACTGCAGAGTGGCTAAAAGCAACATGTTGGTACATAACAAACCAAGCAATAAGATAAATGCATTCCAATTAAAGTTTCTGGGAAACCTGATTCACAAATGAAGACTCTTTATTCAGTAGTTCGGTCTCCACCACATCCTCTGAAATGTAGACTCCAGCATCACCTTGTTCTGTGGCCGAGCCACAACATGAGGAGTCGAGTCATATATTTGACACAGCATGAAGTCTTAAAAAGAGGCGGACTGGCTATTCTGCTCCTCTGTCATTTTCCCAGTAGGCTCCCGGACAGGAACAGAAAGGGTTGTCACGACCTAACCATGAAAGTCCTGCAACTGTATTTTAGCTGCTGCCTCCAGCAGTCTGCAGCTGATTTGAACAGTTTTGCCTGGGCTAATTCTCCTTCCCAGTCCAGCCATGGAGGCTGTCCTAAGTATTTCTGACAATTAGGTATTCTTTTGGCCATTTCAAAACGATAACATAAATAGTGTGGGGCAACGGTTGTGCAGCATATGAGTGCTGCACCCCTCAGGGTTGGTCCCTTGTTCTACTCACATTTGTTTGCGTCAGCCAGGAGCGGGAGCAAGTCCATACATGATGTGTCTTGCGTCAGGGCAGCATTCTCTGATGGGAGTACAAATGGCACTGACTGCTGATAGAGCGGAACGTGGTAACAATTTACCTGCGTTCGGACGCTCTCTAGGTCGATGAATCTTTTGACTAAGTGGGAACTCTCTGTACTCTTAATCGATCAATCACCTTTTATCGATAATCAATAACGAACATAAGCAACACCTTGAACAACATAACACTTAACAATTAATCCAGAATACATTTCGGCGAACCCTGACCTTTCAGCCAGGAATAACCACACCAGTTTATTGCAAAGTTAGTGAATTTATTTCCCTATATTAACAAAGCTAGCACAATATAAATGTGTCTCAACACCAAATGATAGACATAAATGAACATTAATAGCTGTCCATAACGTCGAAACAAGTGTAATCTATGTAGCATTTGAATCACAAGGCATTCGATAGTGGCAATGCAAAGCACTAATACGATAATCTGCAATGGGCTAATGGCGTACATTTAGTCCGCATAACAAGATCTCAAATTGCATTGTGCGACATATGGAATCCTCGTCTAACCTCAAATTAGCATCAGCATGTGGGACTTCATGCAAAAACAATTTAGCAACATCAATTTAGAAAAACTCCTAGCTAGGGTCCTTATCAAAATCAGCAGTTGGTTACCTAAAAGAAACACAATGCAATTTTACAATTTCCTTTCATAATTACCAATTCCGATCAGCAATCAATGAAGTCTTCGTCTCACAGGTACCGTTTCTCGATCAGCATGGGACCGGGACAAAGGGGCAGGGGTGAACGGGGCAATTGCCTCACGGCGGCAAGATAGGAATACTACTTCATGCAAAGGGGCAACTCAAAGTTAAAGTCTCTAGGGCAGGAATCATTAAAGTCTCTTTCTCTCGATTAGAGAAAGCATCAAAGTCTCTCAAAATGGCGTCGCAGCAAAATGGGCCATAGTAGCTACGAAGTCAAAATGGCGGGATGTCCGAAGATAGAGAGAGTTTCCCTCTCGTGCACCTGGGTTTTATAGACAACAGTTCAAGTCCAGTAGGGTCTCCATTGGTGGGTTCATAGGTTAGCTTCAAATTGACCAATCAAAAGCGACAGTTCTCAAGCTTTTACTTAAGCATACATTATCCTTGGAGATGGGTACGTAATTTGCAACATTGTCTCTCGATTAGCTTACTCTCAGAGCCTCCATTGTCCGCACCTGCAAGTCGACCTTGAATTAAGGAGAAAATATGCCATGCTGGCACCAACTTTAAGATAAGCATGTGAACAGTTTCTGTGGAAAAATACAGCTTCAAGCAGAAATACACGTTTAATAGCACAGTGGAAAAATACGAACATTTAAACCGTGAGACCAGGCAACTAGGCCAAAGCCTCCGCTAAAGTAATGCTAAGCTAAGGCATTTCAAATAGGTAAATCGTAGGACATGGTTATGATTATGTCGGATTAGTGCAATTCTAATACACCACGTTATATAAAGCACGCGTATAAATGATGGCAAACTACTCTGAGGGCACATTTTGTCCCCGTACAATCTTTTATTAGTTCGGTTAATATCACACATGATTATTTCGGCACTACGTTTATGCGTTAATAAATCAAAACCTTCATTTTCTGCTTCATCAATCCCTCCTCTGATGACTACTTGTCATCACACAAATTTAGCCCACAAATTTTATCCCATTAAAATTCTGTCAGCTCCCTTTTCCTGTTAGTTCCCCTAGTTTGCGCTTTATATTCTTCTGCCATTCTTTTCATTATTTTCTCCTCCTTTCTTCTTTTAATTCTTTCCATAATCATTATTATTCCCCTTTTTATTCCCCAAATTCCAAATACACAAATTATCACTATTAATATCCCTTCTATTATTTTCAATAATATTCCATTCCAAATTCCCCCAATCCAATGTCCCACTGAAGCAAGTCCCTTTCCAACCTTCTCCCACACTCCTGGTTCTTTCAGTTCTTTCAAATCTGCACTTTCTTTTGTTAGATTAGCAAGCATAGTTTTAATTTTCACACTATTATCAGGTATATAGGTGCAGCAGTGACGTGCACCAATCATTTTGCAAACGCCTCCATCCTTTGCTAAAAGAATGTCTAAAGCAAGCCTATTTTGAAGAGTCATAGCTCTTTCCGCTGCAAGTTCAGCATCCATCAGGATTATAGCACCTGAAAACTTTGTCAACATGTTATCCACTATAGTAGACAACTTTCTTATTTTGATGGAATTCAGCACAACTCCTAATGAAGGAATCATGGCTCCAAATATATCACCTACCACAGCAGCTGCGGTCTCTCTTTTCTGGATACGATGGGATCCAGGTGTCTTTTCAATCATCGATATGTCATCCAGTTGATAAACCTTTGGAAACACTATACCCAAATAACATCTTCCCCACCATCCCTTTGGAAGACGATAATAGGCATTATGCCCACAAATGTAATACACCCCTGGAATGACAGGGTCAAGTCCGTCCATCATGAATGTCCATTTGGCCTTAAAGATAAACGTATGTTTGCATTCACTCGCTCCTACAAAAATATTGTCGTAATAAGATTCACCTCGATATATACAAAATTTCCCTACATGCCAAGCATCTAAAGCAATTTTCCCTTGTGTCTTTATAGCAGCAAAGTCATAATTATCTACTGAAGTCCTCTTATGCAGTTCTTTTTCTAATTTCGCCTTCATTTGAGCCCTTCTATCATCTGTGCGATCTAAAAAGCTTATTTCTACAGCAGAGACTGAGCAAGTAAGGTTTTCCCTATGAGCATGAGCCGTCTCAAAAGGTTGCATTGGCTCGAAAAAGTCCCTCATAATTTTGTAATCCCAATATTTTGCAGTCTCGCTTAGCTGCGCTATTATAGGAACATAAGCAAAGGTAACATCATAATTTGAGAAAAAATACTGTATATTAGATTGACCATAAAACCTAGACATTACTATACTACATGTAATCCCATATGTAAGAGGCATGTGGTGATAAGTCACCCCTTCCTTTACTGATGTCGGTATCTGGGTACACACATAACAATCTTTCGCATCCATAGTCTCAACATATTCTGTTAGTAAGCGATAGAAAACGTTATACGAAAGCTCTTTCTTATCATGCAAGAGCCTCTCATCCATTGCTAGTCTTTTCAATGGTGTTAGTTCAGTGACAGTAACAGGAACAATAGTGGAATCAGCAATAGTTTCCTTCTCACCTTTCCCATGCATTCCAAACACAATTTCCATTATTATTAGTACACATGTTAGTACCAGGCCTATACACACGTATTTACAATATTTCTTTCTATTATTCTGCATAGCGTACCCAGGCATGATCTGTATAGAATCAGAAAGCTAGAAGCACTTATAAATGAAACTACTTAGCAATTCAGTTGCAAAGCTTGAACGAGCACAATGTTCACACCGTCTTCTTCAAAAGGCCAGTCACTTATCGGTTAGCAGCATTTGTCTCAATTCGGTTTAGCAATGTCTCAGCTGGTTGTTTGTCTCACGTTATATTGCAGCAAGCAATGCCATTTACTACCGTTTCAATCAACAGAGTCTATGAAACTTTTCTTTTCTATTGGTATCTCTTCTTCTTCTTCGTTCTCGATGCTTAGAGATACAAACTCATCAGTCCAATCATCATTGACTGCATATGCCCATTCAGGACCGGAATACCTCTTGTTTGGTATCCTTTTCCTTTTCAATTCTGCTTCTCTCTTTGATTCTGCTTCGCTGGCACTCTCCTCCTTCGCCAAGTCCTTTTCTTCACTTGACGATTGTTCCACGACAGTCACTTCCTTTCTTTTCTCTTTCACTTTCGGCCTTCCTCCTTCGTTCAAACCTTCTTTACCCTTTTCTTTTATCGGTGAGATACTTAATCTTCTTTTTGCACCGTGTCCATTTGATGGACCTGCGATCTTTTCTGTAGAGGTTTGAGCTTTTTCGTTCTGCTCTTCTTTGTCCCCACCTTCAGGGGAATCAGTCACGTTTTCCTTCTCTTTTTCTGTATCGTCTGTTTCTGGGAAAGCCCCCTTCTGCTCAGGCTCTCCTGCCTTCTCACTCTCTTCGAGCCCTTCGTCACCGTTACTTTCTTCAGGCTCTGTATCACTTTCAGCTGCTTCAGGTTCCTTGTCACCTTCAGCTGCTTCAGGCTTTTTGCTACCCTCAGCGGGTTCAGGCTCTTTGTCACCTGCAGCTTCGTCGTCGCTGTCTGAACTTTCTCCTTGGTCTTCCCGAAGTGAGTCGGACTCTTCGTTCTCCAATAATATCTCCTTTTCTTCTGCTGTTGCTTGTTCGCTTTCAGTTCGCTTTTGTTCTGTCTCAGCACTCGGCACCGTTTTATCAGGCACTGGTAGTTTCAGCGCTTCAACTTCCTCATCTGTGGGACACAACACCTTCTTTGTATGACTGGCGTGAATCCAGTTGGGAACCCCCGCGCACTTCACAGCAGTAGTTGTCGTCAGGATCACTTGGAAAGGGCCTTTCCAACGGGGTTCCAGACACGACTTCCTCACGTGCTTCTTTATCACGACCCAGTCACCTGCTTTCAGTGCGTGTCCTGGACCTTGGATCGGTGGCAAGGTGGTCGCCTCCACCTGGTGAGAGAAAGAGCGAACCACGTCAGCCAGACCTTTGCAGTAGTCTAACACCATATCATCTGTAATATTCAAAAGCATGTTTGCGGGAACTGCAGGAAGTCTCATAGCCCTGCCCATGAGAATTTCGTGCGGAGACAATCCAGTTTTTCTATCCGGAGTGTTTCTCATTGACATTAGCACTAAGGGCAATGCGTCAGGCCATTTCAAATTTGTTGATGCACATATTTTTGCCATTCTCGACTTCAGCGTACCATTCATCTGCTCCACCAGTCCTGATGCTTCAGGGCGATAGCTACAGTGCAGCTTTTGCTCAATGTTCAGTGCTTCGCAAAGTAACTTCATCACCTCGTTATTGAAGTGACTTCCCCTATCTGATTCTAAAGAGATCGGGAATCCGAAACGTGGTATTAACTCCCTCAATAATAGCTTGGCAACTGTAAGGCTGTCGTTTCTACGTGTGGGGTATGCCTCAATCCAATGACTAAAAATGCACACAATCACCAACACATATCTTAAACCTCCATGTACAGGCATCTCAATGAAGTCCATCTGCATACGGCTAAAAGGACCACTAGCCCTACCAATGTGGCTCGCGTTCACAACTGTTCCCTTTCCTGGGTTCATCTGTTGGCAAGTGACACATCGATGGCAAACTGCTTCCGCAGCTTGGCGAAATCTGGGGTTAAACCAATCAGTTTTGAACAATCTTATCATGGCGTCTCTCCCTAGGTGAGCTTGCCCATGATAGAACCGCGCAAGCTGTGATAAGAGACTATTTGGCAGAACAAATTTTCCCTCATGTGAAACCCATAGCTCGTCTTGTCTCTTTATACATTGTGATTTAATCCAGGAATCTCTTTCATCCTCCCTGACATTATTCTGTAGTGCTTTTAGTTCTTCTATTGTATCTACGACCTTCAAGGCAAATGCTTCAGCTGGTTCGAGTTCTGGTTCACTTATTGTATTCCAATCATCCCTTAACAATATACAGTTCAAGGCACAAAATCTTGCGACTTGATCTGCATAGGCATTTCCCAGAGACACATAATCCTGTCCTTTCGTGTGAGCACTGCACTTTACCACTGCAACTTCAGCTGGCACTTGAATGGCATGTAACAACTCCCTTATTCTCTCCCCATTTTTCACTGGGGATCCTGAAGAAGTCAGGAAACCTCTCTGTGACCACAGTTGTCCAAAGTCATGCACAATCCCAAACCCGTATTGGCTATCAGTGTAAATGGTGACTTTCATCAATGCAGACAATTGACATGCTCTAGTAAGGGCTACAAGTTCTGCTACTTGTGCAGAATAGACTCCTTGAAGCCATCCCGCTTCCAAGACCCCTGTTACAGTACATACAGCATATCCTGCTTTCAAAATTCCCACCCCATCTCTTAGACATGAACCATCAACAAAAAGAATTTGGTCATTTTCATCAAGTTTTGTATCCTTGATGTCCGGTCGGGGTTTTGTGCAAAATTCAGTCACCTGAAGGCAGTCATGCTCGACGTCTTCAGCGTTCTCAATTTCAGCATTTTCTCCAGGAAGCAAGGTAGCTGGATTCAACGTAGTGCACCTTTTCAGCTGCACATTCGGTGAGCCCAGAATAGTCGTTTCATACCTTGTGAGTCTTGCTCCAGTCATGTGCTGCGTTCGGGAGCGGGTCAAAAGTATCTCAACTGAGTGAGGGACCATGACTGTTACTGGGTGTCCCATCACTATTCCTTCACTCTGAGTGAGGCTGATACCAACTGCTGCTACGGCGCGCAAACACCCTGGGAGTGCTGCTGCAACCGGATCCAGAGTAGCTGAAAAATACGCTACTGGTCTGTTTACGCCACCATGGGCTTGAGTCAAGACAGACAAAGAACATGCATCACGTTCATGACAAAACAATGTGAAAGGCTTCGTGTAATCAGGCATACCTAAAGCTGGAGCCCTGCACATGCATTCCTTTAATTCAATAAAAGCATCCATCTCATCCCCTTTCAGTTCGATCTGATCCAAGGCATCCTTTTGGGTCAATTTCAGCAAAGGTTTTGCTAGAGACGAGAAGTTGGGAATCCACTGGCGACAGTATCCCACCATTCCCAAAAACTTCCTCACCTCCTTCCTTGTCTTTGGTGGACTCATTTGAAGTACACTGGTAATTCTTTCCTTCATTATTTTCCGTGACCCTTTCTCTATCTGGTGACCCAAGTATTTCACTTTCTTCTGACAGAACTGCAGTTTGGAAGGAGACACTTTATGTCCATTCTCTCCCAAATGGTTCAACAGAGCAATGGTATCGGCTGTGCAGCCACTTTCTGTCTTTGATGCAACCAGTAAGTCATCAATGTACTGTACTAGGGTTGACTCGAATGGCAACTCTAACTCTTCCAAATCTTTCTTTAGGACTTGATTGAATATCGACGGTGACTCAGAGAACCCTTGAGGAATTCGACACCAACTATATACTCTGTCTAGGAATTTGAAACAAAAGAGGAATTGGCTATCCTCATGAAGAGGCACAGAAAAGAATGCTTGTGACAAATCGATGACTGAGAACCACTCAGCTTCGCAAGGGATCTGAAACATTATCACAGCCGGATTCGGTACGACAGGGCAGCACTTGATTATGATGTCATTTATTTTCCTCAAATCCTGTACAAGTCGGACTTTCCCACTTGGCTTTATTAGTCCCATTATCGGTGAATTACATGGGCTGCTTAATACTTCTTTCAGTACTCCCTGCTTCACGAATTCGTCAATAAGTTGGGCAACTTTCATGAGGGTATCTTGTGGCATGTGGTATTGTGGGGTCTGGGGAAAGATCGCATTGGGCTTTACCATCACTTTTACTGGTTCTACTCCTTTCATCAATCCCACCTCTTTCCCTGTCATGTCCCACACTTTCTTTCCGACTGTTTCCCGTAGTTCTGCTGGGATATCTTCTTCAGTTATCATTGGTAAAAGACAAATCAGAGGATACTCTTCGTCAACTGTTTCTATTTCATCGCCCTCTACACTGTCCTCTTCTTCCCCATCACTGCTCGTCTGTATTGTTATTCCCTCGTTCGAGCACATTATCGAACAACCCAACTTGCACAATAGGTCTCTTCCTAACAGTGCAATCGGGCTTGAGTCACATACTACAAACTGATGTACCCCTTGATAGTTACCAATGTTGACTGGTATCGGATCTGTTATTGGGTTCGTCAGATGCCTGTTTGCTACTCCCACCACTTGAACTGTCCTCCCTGAGAGTGGCAAATTTGGTACTTCACTGCTCTTAACAGTTGAACGTGTGGCTCCCGTGTCAACCAGGAATGAGACACGATGACCCATTACTCTTCCTTCTACGTACGGACCCCTTTGATCAACTTCTAAAGATGCCGCAAGCACACAATCTCCTTCCTCTTCTGAGCTTTCACTCTCCCATACATTGTTTATTCCACTCTCGCTGTGTAATGGGAACTGTTGTACTGTGCCATTTGTGCTCATTACCTGACCCGTTACCTGTGGAGGAACCATCATTTGCTGCTGACTCATTGGTGCCAAAGGTATTTGCATTTGCTGATTAGGTACCAAAGGTAACTGCTGTTGCATCGGCTGCATTTGCGTCATCTGCACACGGGGCATCTGCATCTGCTGCGGCTGCATAGGTTGTAATCCCTGCAATTGATTTATGGTCTGAAAATTTGGGTTTGGACCCCTCATTTTTGGTCCTCTCATTGTCTGAAATGCATTGACATCATTGTTTTGCTGACCAACACCTACACCTGCACCTGCACCTTCCTGCACCACCATCGGGCACTCGCGTTTCCAATGACCTACGTTTCCACACACGTGACACGGCATCACTTTCTTCATTGCCTGCACACCTGTCACAACAGTGTTCAAATCCGGACCATTATTCACAAAACCTCCTCTGCCTCTGCCTCTGGCCTGTGGTTGAAACGCCATGTTCCCCTGCAACTGCGGCTGCTATTGCTGAAACACCATGCTTCCCTGCAACTGCGGCTGCTGTTGCGGTACCTGCTGTTGGAACCCTTGCATCCCTGGCAACCCTTGCAGTCCTTGCAGACCTTGCAAGCCTGTCTGAGCCGCCTTAAGCTGCATCATCATCACCTTCTCTTTCAGCTTTTTCTGTTTCACCTCAATTTCGTCGCTACAGTATTTCGCATAAGTCAAGACTTCATCAATCGGTTTCGACTGCCAGCAGATCAAATGCGATTTTATCATCTGACTTATCTCTGGTCTCAGCCCTTCCACAAATCTGAACACAAAATGAAGCATATCTTTCGCCTCAATTGCTTCTGTGCCACTGTAATTCTTGAACGCCTTCAACAACCTTTCATAGTAACTATGAGTCGATTCTTTAGCCTCTTGGGCAGTTCGATCAATTTTCTGCCAATCCACATTTTTGGCGGCAACCTTCGTCTTCAAATGTTCAATCACCTTATAGTACAGACACATCACCATAGGTGATGGTGCACCTGTCTCTTTGTCTCTCTCTGGTTCACTTGTCGGCCAACCTACAGCCCTTTTGCAATCCTCCCACAAATCTGCCGGAACCACAATCTCGAATAGAGTGTTCAGGTCTTCCCAGAGACATTTTGCAAGCTTCACAAACCTATCAGTCTGCTGATACCATTCAATCGGCTTCTCCCTCAGTTTGGGAAAGTCATTCGTAAATGACTGAATATCACTCCTGTGCCATGGTACATGTACTAATTTTCCCCCTGCTGTCTCCCTCATTGGTAACATGGTTACGGTTTCGCTGCTCTGCGGTCTTTTCTCATTATGCTCTGTAACACTGTCCCTCCTCTTATCCTTCCTCTTTACCCATCTGCTTTCCCACTTGTCTAAGCACCTCCACACTTGGGCACTCTGCAACAATTCTCTAAGGTGTGCCTTCATGCCTGCTGATCTCATGTGTTCAAAATCTGTGGTCCCAAAATCCAACCTATAGCTCCTGCTCAAGTGTTTCGTCTTGCCTATGTCAATCCCGTTCCTGTCTGCTACTTCCTGCAAACTTTTATGTACCTTGTTTACCTCTTTCGTGATCTTTGGACATAGATACCTCAATTCCTCTTCCGTGTAGGATTCTAACCTGTTCACACCCATATTCCCTTCCACCAATTCTTGTGCTTCCATGTTCAGCCTCATCCTGCTCAAGTAATCGTCTCCTTTCCCACTGTCTGAACTTTGTGTGGAATTTAAACTGTTGAACCATTGTGTCAGCTGTTGCGCATTTACCCCCATCAGTGTAGCATTCACATCGACTGCCATCGATGGTTGCGGCAACCTTTCAGTATTCGATGTTAAAGGTATTATCAGTGGGGGGCTCGACCTCACCAGTGTTGATTGAGCGCATACGGGACTAAACTCCATCAAGGATCCGGGTCCAGTTGGCTGAGCCGCTATCGGAGTTATCCCTGGAGTATTTTCTATGCACCTTCTTTCTGTCCCATTCTGCAGCATTTGTCCCTGACTGCTCATACCTAAGTTAGGCTGACTATACAAAGGTACCACTGGACCTACAGTAATGGGCAGTGATATCGCATCTGGATTTTGTCCATTTCCCATATTCTGAGGCATGTTCATCCCCATATTATGGGCCATCATTGCCGGCATGCCCATCTGACTCCCCGTCATTTGAGCATGAACATTTCCTCCCTGCATCTGCTTTTGAGGCATCATAAACTGAGTTGATTCAGCTTGTGCCATTGGTGGGTTGTAACCATTCTGTACGCCCCTTACGGTCGGATCTAGAATCATTCCTCCACTGTTATCACTGCTGTAGTACCCTGGCATCTGCGGCTGATAATGTTCTGCTGGTTTCAACACGGGCACATCTGGATACATTCTCCTGACCTGTGGTATCTGTGGGGTGAGCAGTAAGCTCGGATCCTTAGATCCCGATGGTGCTCCTGGATTCTGCGTTTCACTGTTCTGTACCGATGCCGGAGGGGCAGAACTGGTACTTGGACCTTGTCCATTCTCTGCATAAGGTGGTGGACGGTCGTTCAACAACTCCATTATCAACTCCTCATCCTCTAACTCCTCTTCTTTTCTCAACTTTTCCTCGTCCTCTCTGTCCTTGGAACACTTCCTGTCTGTCTTACAGGTAGCTTTCTTACCTGTCTCCTCTTCATCTTTAGTAATTGCGGGGAACAATTTTATTCCCTGCAATACATCTGACCTCCATACCTTCTGCGCATTATCCCACCTAGCATCCGCTAGTGTCTTTTCTACCTTCCTCATCCTTGTTTCAAACTTGTTCTTCTGTTGCTGTCTAGCCATGAGTTCCCATATTGCTAGAGCCTCAAACTGTGCTGGCCTTGGAGGCACCTTCATGTCATACATCGTGAATCTCAAATTTTCTAGGACCCTTATATTGAATGTCCCATGTATCGGGAATGCTACGCTCCCATGTTTCTCTGTCCACTTGTGCCATTGTTTTAGCCAAAGGCACGGAGCTACCCCTTTTTCCTCCATTACAATGTAAGCTGGTGTGCCCTCAGGCGGCGTCTCCTCCCCTACGCTCGCTTTGATGTAAGACTCTCCCTTCATCGCGCTCCTGAATGCTTTAAGGAATTTCATTTTCTCGTCTTTTAATTCACAAAGTTTATAATCGATAGGTCACTGTTATTCCACCAAATTTGTAATCAATAGGTGACTTTAATTCCCGGAATACTCTTCACCTGCCTTTCCCCTTCCAATCGAGTGCCACGGACTGCGTCCAATCCGTGCGCGACCCTTCTCTCCAACCAACCTATCCCAGCGCGGCTCTTAGTGACGTCACACTCACACACACTGCGGCTGACAAAGCCTCGCGGCTAATCCTCCTTCACTCAGTTCCTCCCGTAACAACTTTTTGCATATATCGCGAGCTACCAAAACTAAAACAGATCTGTCGGTTTACTACAGGAAGGGTAACACAGTCGCTTCAGGACCTTAGGGACCTTTCACTAACCTCGGCCACTATTCGATCTCTTTCACCAGCCTCGGCCGCTATTCCGTCTTTCTCAGTCCCCACATTCGCAAGCAAATCTGACCCGCAGACCTACTCTCAACTTGTCAATGATCTGTTCTAGTGCACTTAGAATCTTGTCAAAGCCCGAAGTCGAAGTTTCTATCACTCCCTAACACACTTACCCACTCGTTGACCACGCCCGATCAACCTACTAAACCGCCCAGACCACAACATGGATCAACATACTCCGGAGCCTCTTGACCTCGCAGGGCCCGCCTCAACAACAACAACCACGTGGACCTTTTTATGCACAAAGCGCCAGACGCACATGAAGTTCGACGACTTCCCTACTCTCACACTCGGAGCCGCACCTCCGCTATTTCTATGAAGTTCGACGACTTCTTAGTTCTACGCTCGGAGTCGCACCTCCGCTATCCTAAAAAGAGAATCTTCACAACCTTTTCACACACTCTGCGGCAATAAGCTGTGCAAGCGCAAAACCCTAACTTCACTCATACCATCACTAGTACCGCCGACGCTGTTTCCACATCTCCTTTCTCTTCATTCGCAAGCTTCGAGATCCCGGGAAAGTCGCGGTGGACCTAGCCCATCATCATCTTGTCAATTATTTTCATCCACGAAAAATCTAATTCAACTTCTCGAATGGGGCCTCAAAATGCGTAACCGTTAATTCAACACCATGTACTCTACTGATACAGGGTCCCAAAAGACGTAACCGTCCTCTGCTACCATCTACTGATAGAGCGGAACGTGGTAACAATTTACCTGCGTTCGGACGCTCTCTAGGTCGATGAATCTTTTGACTAAGTGGGAACTCTCTGTACTCTTAATCGATCAATCACCTTTTATCGATAATCAATAACGAACATAAGCAACACCTTGAACAACATAACACTTAACAATTAATCCAGAATACATTTCGGCGAACCCTGACCTTTCAGCCAGGAATAACCACACCAGTTTATTGCAAAGTTAGTGAATTTATTTCCCTATATTAACAAAGCTAGCACAATATAAATGTGTCTCAACACCAAATGATAGACATAAATGAACATTAATAGCTGTCCATAACGTCGAAACAAGTGTAATCTATGTAGCATTTGAATCACAAGGCATTCGATAGTGGCAATGCAAAGCACTAATACGATAATCTGCAATGGGCTAATGGCGTACATTTAGTCAGCATAACAAGATCTCAAATTGCATTGTGCGACATATGGAATCCTCGTCTAACCTCAAATTAGCATCAGCATGTGGGACTTCATGCAAAAACAATTTGGCAACATCAATTTAGAAAAACTCCTAGCTAGGGTCCTTATCAAAATCAGCAGTTGGTTACCTAAAAGAAACACAATGCAATTTTACAATTTCCTTTCATAATTACCAATTCCGATCAGCAATCAATGAAGTCTTCGTCTCACAGGTACCGTTTCTCGATCAGCATGGGACCGGGACAAAGGGGCAGGGGTGAACGGGGCAATTGCCTCACGGCGGCAAGATAGGAATACTACTTCATGCAAAGGGGCAACTCAAAGTTAAAGTCTCTAGGGCAGGAATCATTAAAGTCTCTTTCTCTCGATTAGAGAAAGCATCAAAGTCTCTCAAAATGGCGTCGCAGCAAAATGGGCCATAGTAGCTACGAAGTCAAAATGGCGGGATGTCCGAAGATAGAGAGAGTTTCCCTCTCGTGCACCTGGGTTTTATAGACAACAGTTCAAGTCCAGTAGGGTCTCCATTGGTGGGTTCATAGGTTAGCTTCAAATTGACCAATCAAAAGCGACAGTTCTCAAGCTTTTACTTAAGCATACATTATCCTTGGAGATGGGTACGTAATTTGCAACATTGTCTCTCGATTAGCTTACTCTCAGAGCCTCCATTGTCCGCACCTGCAAGTCGACCTTGAATTAAGGAGAAAATATGCCATGCTGGCACCAACTTTAAGATAAGCATGTGAACAGTTTCTGTGGAAAAATACAGCTTCAAGCAGAAATACACGTTTAATAGCACAGTGGAAAAATACGAACATTTAAACCGTGAGACCAGGCAACTAGGCCAAAGCCTCCGCTAAAGTAATGCTAAGCTAAGGCATTTCAAATAGGTAAATCGTAGGACATGGTTATGATTATGTCGGATTAGTGCAATTCTAATACACCACGTTATATAAAGCACGCGTATAAATGATGGCAAACTACTCTGAGGGCACATTTTGTCCCCGTACAATCTTTTATTAGTTCGGTTAATATCACACATGATTATTTCGGCACTACGTTTATGCGTTAATAAATCAAAACCTTCATTTTCTGCTTCATCAATCCCTCCTCTGATGACTACTTGTCATCACACAAATTTAGCCCACAAATTTTATCCCATTAAAATTCTGTCAGCTCCCTTTTCCTTTTAGTTCCCCTAGTTTGCGCTTTATATTCTTCTGCCATTCTTTTCATTATTTTCTCCTCCTTTCTTCTTTTAATTCTTTCCATAATCATTATTATTCCCCTTTTTATTCCCCAAATTCCAAATACACAAATTATCACTATTAATATCCCTTCTATTATTTTCAATAATATTCCATTCCAAATTCCCCCAATCCAATGTCCCACTGAAGCAAGTCCCTTTCCAACCTTCTCCCACACTCCTGGTTCTTTCAGTTCTTTCAAATCTGCACTTTCTTTTGTTAGATTAGCAAGCATAGTTTTAATTTTCACACTATTATCAGGTATATAGGTGCAGCAGTGACGTGCACCAATCATTTTGCAAACGCCTCCATCCTTTGCTAAAAGAATGTCTAAAGCAAGCCTATTTTGAAGAGTCATAGCTCTTTCCGCTGCAAGTTCAGCATCCATCAGGATTATAGCACCTGAAAACTTTGTCAACATGTTATCCACTATAGTAGACAACTTTCTTATTTTGATGGAATTCAGCACAACTCCTAATGAAGGAATCATGGCTCCAAATATATCACCTACCACAGCAGCTGCGGTCTCTCTTTTCTGGATACGATGGGATCCAGGTGTCTTTTCAATCATCGATATGTCATCCAGTTGATAAACCTTTGGAAACACTATACCCAAATAACATCTTCCCCACCATCCCTTTGGAAGACGATAATAGGCATTATGCCCACAAATGTAATACACCCCTGGAATGACAGGGTCAAGTCCGTCCATCATGAATGTCCATTTGGCCTTAAAGATAAACGTATGTTTGCATTCACTCGCTCCTACAAAAATATTGTCGTAATAAGATTCACCTCGATATATACAAAATTTCCCTACATGCCAAGCATCTAAAGCAATTTTCCCTTGTGTCTTTATAGCAGCAAAGTCATAATTATCTACTGAAGTCCTCTTATGCAGTTCTTTTTCTAATTTCGCCTTCATTTGAGCCCTTCTATCATCTGTGCGATCTAAAAAGCTTATTTCTACAGCAGAGACTGAGCAAGTAAGGTTTTCCCTATGAGCATGAGCCGTCTCAAAAGGTTGCATTGGCTCGAAAAAGTCCCTCATAATTTTGTAATCCCAATATTTTGCAGTCTCGCTTAGCTGCGCTATTATAGGAACATAAGCAAAGGTAACATCATAATTTGAGAAAAAATACTGTATATTAGATTGACCATAAAACCTAGACATTACTATACTACATGTAATCCCATATGTAAGAGGCATGTGGTGATAAGTCACCCCTTCCTTTACTGATGTCGGTATCTGGGTACACACATAACAATCTTTCGCATTCATAGTCTCAACATATTCTGTTAGTAAGCGATAGAAAACGTTATACGAAAGCTCTTTCTTATCATGCAAGAGCCTCTCATCCATTGCTAGTCTTTTCAATGGTGTTAGTTCAGTGACAGTAACAGGAACAATAGTGGAAGCAGCAATAGTTTCCTTCTCACCTTTCCCATGCATTCCAAACACAATTTCCATTATTATTAGTACACATGTTAGTACCAGGCCTATACACACGTATTTACAATATTTCTTTCTATTATTCTGCATAGCGTACCCAGGCATGATCTGTATAGAATCAGAAAGCTAGAAGCACTTATAAATGAAACTACTTAGCAATTCAGTTACAAAGCTTGAACGAGCACAATGTTCACATCGTCTTCTTCAAAAGGCCAGTCACTTATCGGTTAGCAGCATTTGTCTCAATTCGGTTTAGCAATGTCTCAGCTGGTTGTTTGTCTCACGTTATATTGCAGCAAGCAATGCCATTTACTACCGTTTCAATCAACAGAGTCTATGAAACTTTTCTTTTCTATTGGTATCTCTTCTTCTTCTTCGTTCTCGATGCTTAGAGATACAAACTCATCAGTCCAATCATCATTGACTGCATATGCCCATTCAGGACCGGAATACCTCTTGTTTGGTATCCTTTTCCTTTTCAATTTTGCTTCTCTCTTTGATTCTGCTTCGCTGGCACTCTCCTCCTTCGCCAAGTCCTTTTCTTCACTTGACGATTGTTCCACGACAGTCACTTCCTTTCTTTTCTCTTTCACTTTCGGCCTTCCTCCTTCGTTCAAACCTTCTTTACCCTTTTCTTTTATCGGTGAGATACTTAATCTTCTTTTTGCACCGTGTCCATTTGATGGACCTGCGATCTTTTCTGTAGAGGTTTGAGCTTTTTCGTTCTGCTCTTCTTTGTCCCCACCTTCAGGGGAATCAGTCACGTTTTCCTTCTCTTTTTCTGTATCGTCTGTTTCTGGGAAAGCCCCCTTCTGCTCAGGCTCTCCTGCCTTCTCACTCTCTTCGAGCCCTTCGTCACCGTTACTTTCTTCATGCTCTGTATCACTTTCAGCTGCTTCAGGTTCCTTGTCACCTTCAGCTGCTTCAGGCTTTTTGCTACCCTCAGCGGCTTCAGGCTCTTTGTCACCTGCAGCTTCGTCGTCGCTGTCTGAACTTTCTCCTTGGTCTTCCCCAAGTGAGTCGGACTCTTCGTTCTCCAATAATATCTCCTTTTCTTCTGCTGTTGCTTGTTCGCTTTCAGTTCGCTTTTGTTCTGTCTCAGCACTCGGCACCGTTTTATCAGGCACTGGTAGTTTCAGCGCTTCAACTTCCTCATCTGTGGGACACAACACCTTCTTTGTATGACTGGCGTGAATCCAGTTGGGAACCCCCGCGCACTTCACAGCAGTAGTTGTCATCAGGATCACTTGGAAAGGGCCTTTCCAACGGGGTTCCAGACACGACTTCCTCACGTGCTTCTTTATCACGACCCAGTCACCTGCTTTCAGTGCGTGTCCTGGACCTTGGATCGGTGGCAAGGTGGTCGCCTCCACCTGGTGAGAGAAAGAGCGAACCACGTCAGCCAGACCTTTGCAGTAGTCTAACACCATATCATCTGTAATATTCAAAAGCATGTTTGCGGGAACTGCAGGAAGTCTCATAGCCCTGCCCATGAGAATTTCGTGCGGAGACAATCCAGTTTTTCTATCCGGAGTGTTTCTCATTGACATTAGCACTAAGGGCAATGTGTCAGGCCATTTCAAATTTGTTGATGCACATATTTTTGCCATTCTCGACTTCAGCGTACCATTCATCTGCTCCACCAGTCCTGATGCTTCAGGGCGATAGCTACAGTGCAGCTTTTGCTCAATGTTCAGTGCTTCGCAAAGTAACTTCATCACCTCGTTATTGAAGTGACTTCCCCTATCTGATTCTAAAGAGATCGGGAATCCGAAACGTGGTATTAACTCCCTCAATAATAGCTTGGCAACTGTAAGGCTGTCGTTTCTACGTGTGGGGTATGCCTCAATCCAATGACTAAAAATGCACACAATCACCAACACATATCTTAAACCTCCATGTACAGGCATCTCAATGAAGTCCATCTGCATACGGCTAAAAGGACCACTAGCCCTACCAATGTGGCTCGCGTTCACAACTGTTCCCTTTCCTGGGTTCATCTGTTGGCAAGTGACACATCGATGGCAAACTGCTTCCGCAGCTTGGCGAAATCTGGGGTTAAACCAATCAGTTTTGAACAATCTTATCATGGCGTCTCTCCCTAGGTGAGCTTGCCCATGATAGAACCGCGCAAGCTGTGATAAGAGACTATTTGGCAGAACAAATTTTCCCTCATGTGAAACCCATAGCTCGTCTTGTCTCTTTATACATTGTGATTTAATCCAGGAATCTCTTTCATCCTCCCTGACATTATTCTGTAGTGCTTTTAGTTCTTCTATTGTATCTACGACCTTCAAGGCAAATGCTTCAGCTGGTTCGAGTTCTGGTTCACTTATTGTATTCCAATCATCCCTTAACAATATACAGTTCAAGGCACAAAATCTTGCGACTTGATCTGCATAGGCATTTCCCAGAGACACATAATCCTGTCCTTTCGTGTGAGCACTGCACTTTACCACTGCAACTTCAGCTGGCACTTGAATGGCATGTAACAACTCCCTTATTCTCTCCCCATTTTTCACTGGGGATCCTGAAGAAGTCAGGAAACCTCTCTGTGACCACAGTTGTCCAAAGTCATGCACAATCCCAAACCCGTATTGGCTATCAGTGTAAATGGTGACTTTCATCAATGCAGACAATTGACATGCTCTAGTAAGGGCTACAAGTTCTGCTACTTGTGCAGAATAGACTCCTTGAAGCCATCCCGCTTCCAAGACCCCTGTTACAGTACATACAGCATATCCTGCTTTCAAAATTCCCACCCCATCTCTTAGACATGAACCATCAACAAAAAGAATTTGGTCATTTTCATCAAGTTTTGTATCCTTGATGTCCGGTCGGGGTTTTGTGCAAAATTCAGTCACCTGAAGGCAGTCATGCTCGACGTCTTCAGCGTTCTCAATTTCAGCATTTTCTCCAGGAAGCAAGGTAGCTGGATTCAACGTAGTGCACCTTTTCAGCTGCACATTCGGTGAGCCCAGAATAGTCGTTTCATACCTTGTGAGTCTTGCTCCAGTCATGTGCTGCGTTCGGGAGCGGGTCAAAAGTATCTCAACTGAGTGAGGGACCATGACTGTTACTGGGTGTCCCATCACTATTCCTTCACTCTGAGTGAGGCTGATACCAACTGCTGCTACGGCGCGCAAACACCCTGGGAGTGCTGCTGCAACCGGATCCAGAGTAGCTGAAAAATACGCTACTGGTCTGTTTACGCCACCATGGGCTTGAGTCAAGACAGACAAAGAACATGCATCACGTTCATGACAAAACAATGTGAAAGGCTTCGTGTAATCAGGCATACCTAAAGCTGGAGCCCTGCACATGCATTCCTTTAATTCAATAAAAGCATCCATCTCATCCCCTTTCAGTTCGATCTGATCCAAGGCATCCTTTTGGGTCAATTTCAGCAAAGGTTTTGCTAGAGACGAGAAGTTGGGAATCCACTGGCGACAGTATCCCACCATTCCCAAAAACTTCCTCACCTCCTTCCTTGTCTTTGGTGGACTCATTTGAAGTACACTGGTAATTCTTTCCTTCATTATTTTCCGTGACCCTTTCTCTATCTGGTGACCCAAGTATTTCACTTTCTTCTGACAGAACTGCAGTTTGGAAGGAGACACTTTATGTCCATTCTCTCCCAAATGGTTCAACAGAGCAATGGTATCGGCTATGCAGCCACTTTCTGTCTTTGATGCAACCAGTAAGTCATCAATGTACTGTACTAGGGTTGACTCGAATGGCAACTCTAACTCTTCCAAATCTTTCTTTAGGACTTGATTGAATATCGACGGTGACTCAGAGAACCCTTGAGGAATTCGACACCAACTATATACTCTGTCTAGGAATTTGAAACAAAAGAGGAATTGGCTATCCTCATGAAGAGGCACAGAAAAGAATGCTTGTGACAAATCGATGACTGAGAACCACTCAGCTTCGCAAGGGATCTGAAACATTATCACAGCCGGATTCGGTACGACAGGGCAGCACTTGATTATGATGTCATTTATTTTCCTCAAATCCTGTACAAGTCGGACTTTCCCACTTGGCTTTATTAGTCCCATTATCGGTGAATTACATGGGCTGCTTAATACTTCTTTCAGTACTCCCTGCTTCACGAATTCGTCAATAAGTTGGGCAACTTTCATGAGGGTATCTTGTGGCATGTGGTATTGTGGGGTCTGGGGAAAGATCGCATTGGGCTTTACCATCACTTTTACTGGTTCTACTCCTTTCATCAATCCCACCTCTTTCCCTGTCATGTCCCACACTTTCTTTCCGACTGTTTCCCGTAGTTCTGCTGGGATATCTTCTTCAGTTATCATTGGTAAAAGACAAATCAGAGGATACTCTTCGTCAACTGTTTCTATTTCATCGCCCTCTACACTGTCCTCTTCTTCCCCATCACTGCTCGTCTGTATTGTTATTCCCTCGTTCGAGCACATTATCGAACAACCCAACTTGCACAATAGGTCTCTTCCTAACAGTGCAATCGGGCTTGAGTCACATACTACAAACTGATGTACCCCTTGATAGTTACCAATGTTGACTGGTATCGGATCTGTTAATGGGTTCGTCAGATGCCTGTTTGCTACTCCCACCACTTGAACTGTCCTCCCTGAGAGTGGCAAATTTGGTACTTCACTGCTCTTAACAGTTGAACGTGTGGCTCCCGTGTCAACCAGGAATGAGACACGATGACCCATTACTCTTCCTTCTACGTACGGACCCCTTTGATCAACTTCTAAAGATGCCGCAAGCACACAATCTCCTTCCTCTTCTGAGCTTTCACTCTCCCATACATTGTTTATTCCACTCTCACTGTGTAATGGGAACTGTTGTACTGTGCCATTTGTGCTCATTACCTGACCCGTTACCTGTGGAGGAACCATCATTTGCTGCTGACTCATTGGTGCCAAAGGTATTTGCATTTGCTGATTAGGTACCAAAGGTAACTGCTGTTGCATCGGCTGCATTTGCGTCATCTGCACACGGGGCATCTGCATCTGCTGCGGCTGCATAGGTTGTAATCCCTGCAATTGATTTATGGTCTGAAAATTTGGGTTTGGACCCCTCATTTTTGGTCCTCTCATTGTCTGAAATGCATTGACATCATTGTTTTGCTGACCAACACCTACACCTGCACCTGCACCTTCCTGCACCACCATCGGGCACTCGCGTTTCCAATGACCTACGTTTCCACACGCGTGACACGGCATCACTTTCTTCATTGCCTGCACACCTGTCACAACAGTGTTCAAATACGGACCATTATTCACAAAACCTCCTCTGCCTCTGCCTCTGGCCTGTGGTTGAAACGCCATGTTCCCCTGCAACTGCGGCTGCTGTTGCTGAAACACCATGCTTCCCTGCAACTGCGGCTGCTGTTGCGGTACCTGCTGTTGGAACCCTTGCATCCCTGGCAACCCTTGCAGTCCTTGCAGACCTTGCAAGCCTGTCTGAGCCGCCTTAAGCTGCATCATCATCACCTTCTCTTTCAGCTTTTTCTGTTTCACCTCAATTTCGTCGCTACAGTATTTCGCATAAGTCAAGACTTCATCAATCGGTTTCGACTGCCAGCAGATCAAATGCGATTTTATCATCTGACTTATCTCTGGTCTCAGCCCTTCCACAAATCTGAACACAAAATGAAGCATATCTTTCGCCTCAATTGCTTCTGTGCCACTGTAATTCTTGAACGCCTTCAACAACCTTTCATAGTAACTATGAGTCGATTCTTTAGCCTCTTGGGCAGTTCGATCAATTTTCTGCCAATCCACATTTTTGGCGGCAACCTTCGTCTTCAAATGTTCAATCACCTTATAGTACAGACACATCACCATAGGTGATGGTGCACCTGTCTCTTTGTCTCTCTCTGGTTCACTTGTCGGCCAACCTACAGCCCTTTTGCAATCCTCCCACAAATCTGCCGGAACCACAATCTCGAATAGAGTGTTCAGGTCTTCCCAGAGACATTTTGCAAGCTTCACAAACCTATCAGTCTGCTGATACCATTCAATCGGCTTCTCCCTCAGTTTGGGAAAGTCATTCGTAAATGACTGAATATCACTCCTGTGCCATGGTACATGTACTAATTTTCCCCCTGCTGTCTCCCTCATTGGTAACATGGTTACGGTTTCGCTGCTCTGCGGTCTTTTCTCATTATGCTCTGTAACACTGTCCCTCCTCTTATCCTTCCTCTTTACCCATCTGCTTTCCCACTTGTCTAAGCACCTCCACACTTGGGCACTCTGCAACAATTCTCTAAGGTGTGCCTTCATGCCTGCTGATCTCATGTGTTCAAAATCTGTGGTCCCAAAATCCAACCTATAGCTCCTGCTCAAGTGTTTCGTCTTGCCTATGTCAATCCCGTTCCTGTCTGCTACTTCCTGCAAACTTTTATGTACCTTGTTTACCTCTTTCGTGATCTTTGGACATAGATACCTCAATTCCTCTTCCGTGTAGGATTCTAACCTGTTCACACCCATATTCCCTTCCACCAATTCTTGTGCTTCCATGTTCAGCCTCATCCTGCTCAAGTAATCGTCTCCTTTCCCACTGTCTGAACTTTGTGTGGAATTTAAACTGTTGAACCATTGTGTCAGCTGTTGCGCATTTACCCCCATCAGTGTAGCATTCACATCGACTGCCATCGATGGTTGCGGCAACCTTTCAGTATTCGATGTTAAAGGTATTATCAGTGGGGGGCTCGACCTCACCAGTGTTGATTGAGCGCATACGGGACTAAACTCCATCAAGGATCCGGGTCCAGTTGGCTGAGCCGCTATCGGAGTTATCCCTGGAGTATTTTCTATGCACCTTCTTTCTGTCCCATTCTGCAGCATTTGTCCCTGACTGCTCATACCTAAGTTAGGCTGACTATACAAAGGTACCACTGGACCTACAGTAATGGGCAGTGATATCGCATCTGGATTTTGTCCATTTCCCATATTCTGAGGCATGTTCATCCCCATATTATGGGCCATCATTGCCGGCATGCCCATCTGACTCCCCGTCATTTGAGCATGAACATTTCCTCCCTGCATCTGCTTTTGAGGCATCATAAACTGAGTTGATTCAGCTTGTGCCATTGTTGGGTTGTAACCATTCTGTACGCCCCTTACGGTCGGATCTAGAATCATTCCTCCACTGTTATCACTGCTGTAGTACCCTGGCATCTGCGGCTGATAATGTTCTGCTGGTTTCAACACGGGCACATCTGGATACATTCTCCTGACCTGTGGTATCTGTGGGGTGAGCAGTAAGCTCGGATCCTTAGATCCCGATGGTGCTCCTGGATTCTGCGTTTCACTGTTCTGTACCGATGCCGGAGGGGCAGAACTGGTACTTGGACCTTGTCCATTCTCTGCATAAGGTGGTGGACGGTCGTTCAACAACTCCATTATCAACTCCTCATCCTCTAACTCCTCTTCTTTTCTCAACTTTTCCTCGTCCTCTCTGTCCTTGGAACACTTCCTGTCTGTCTTACAGGTAGCTTTCTTACCTGTCTCCTCTTCATCTTTAGTAATTGCGGGGAACAATTTTATTCCCTGCAATACATCTGACCTCCATACCTTCTGCGCATTATCCCACCTAGCATCCGCTAGTGTCTTTTCTACCTTCCTCATCCTTGTTTCAAACTTGTTCTTCTGTTGCTGTCTAGCCATGAGTTCCCATATTGCTAGAGCCTCAAACTGTGCTGGCCTTGGAGGCACCTTCATGTCATACATCGTGAATCTCAAATTTTCTAGGACCCTTATATTGAATGTCCCATGTATCGGGAATGCTACGCTCCCATGTTTCTCTGTCCACTTGTGCCATTGTTTTAGCCAAAGGCACGGAGCTACCCCTTTTTCCTCCATTACAATGTAAGCTGGTGTGCCCTCAGGCGGCGTCTCCTCCCCTACGCTCGCTTTGATGTAAGACTCTCCCTTCATCGCGCTCCTGAATGCTTTAAGGAATTTCATTTTCTCGTCTTTTAATTCACAAAGTTTATAATCGATAGGTCACTGTTATTCCACCAAATTTGTAATCAATAGGTGACTTTAATTCCCGGAATACTCTTCACCTGCCTTTCCCCTTCCAATCGAGTGCCACGGACTGCGTCCAATCCGTGCGCGACCCTTCTCTCCAACCAACCTATCCCAGCGCGGCTCTTAGTGACGTCACACTCACACACACTGCGGCTGACAAAGCCTCGCGGCTAATCCTCCTTCACTCAGTTCCTCCCGTAACAACTTTTTGCATATATCGCGAGCTACCAAAACTAAAACAGATCTGTCGGTTTACTACAGGAAGGGTAACACAGTCGCTTCAGGACCTTAGGGACCTTTCACTAACCTCGGCCACTATTCGATCTCTTTCACCAGCCTCGGCCGCTATTCCGTCTTTCTCAGTCCCCACATTCGCAAGCAAATCTGACCCGCAGACCTACTCTCAACTTGTCAATGATCTGTTCTAGTGCACTTAGAATCTTGTCAAAGCCCGAAGTCGAAGTTTCTATCACTCCCTAACACACTTACCCACTCGTTGACCACGCCCGATCAACCTACTAAACCGCCCAGACCACAACATGGATCAACATACTCCGGAGTCTCTTGACCTCGCAGGGCCCGCCTCAACAACAACAACCACATGGACCTTTTTATGCACAAAGCGCCAGACGCACATGAAGTTCGACGACTTCCCTACTCTCACACTCGGAGCCGCACCTCCGCTATTTCTATGAAGTTCGACGACTTCTTAGTTCTACGCTCGGAGTCGCACCTCCGCTATCCTAAAAAGAGAATCTTCACAACCTTTTCACACACTCTGCGGCAATAAGCTGTGCAAGCGCAAAACCCTAACTTCACTCATACCATCACTAGTACCGCCGACGCTGTTTCCACATCTCCTTTCTCTTCATTCGCAAGCTTCGAGATCCCGGGAAAGTCGCGGTGGACCTAGCCCATCATCATCTTGTCAATTATTTTCATCCACGAAAAATCTAATTCAACTTCTCGAATGGGGCCTCAAAATGCGTAACCGTTAATTCAACACCATGTACTCTACTGATACAGGGTCCCAAAAGACGTAACCGTCCTCTGCTACCATCTACTGATAGAGCGGAACGTGGTAACAATTTACCTGCGTTCGGACGCTCTCTAGGTCGATGAATCTTTTGACTAAGTGGGAACTCTCTGTACTCTTAATCGATCAATCACCTTTTATCGATAATCAATAACGAACATAAGCAACACCTTGAACAACATAACACTTAACAATTAATCCAGAATACATTTCGGCGAACCCTGACCTTTCAGCCAGGAATAACCACACCAGTTTATTGCAAAGTTAGTGAATTTATTTCCCTATATTAACAAAGCTAGCACAATATAAATGTGTCTCAACACCAAATGATAGACATAAATGAACATTAATAGCTGTCCATAACGTCGAAACAAGTGTAATCTATGTAGCATTTGAATCACAAGGCATTCGATAGTGGCAATGCAAAGCACTAATACGATAATCTGCAATGGGCTAATGGCGTACATTTAGTCAGCATAACAAGATCTCAAATTGCATTGTGCGACATATGGAATCCTCGTCTAACCTCAAATTAGCATCAGCATGTGGGACTTCATGCAAAAACAATTTGGCAACATCAATTTAGAAAAACTCCTAGCTAGGGTCCTTATCAAAATCAGCAGTTGGTTACCTAAAAGAAACACAATGCAATTTTACAATTTCCTTTCATAATTACCAATTCCGATCAGCAATCAATGAAGTCTTCGTCTCACAGGTACCGTTTCTCGATCAGCATGGGACCGGGACAAAGGGGCAGGGGTGAACGGGGCAATTGCCTCACGGCGGCAAGATAGGAATACTACTTCATGCAAAGGGGCAACTCAAAGTTAAAGTCTCTAGGGCAGGAATCATTAAAGTCTCTTTCTCTCGATTAGAGAAAGCATCAAAGTCTCTCAAAATGGCGTCGCAGCAAAATGGGCCATAGTAGCTACGAAGTCAAAATGGCGGGATGTCCGAAGATAGAGAGAGTTTCCCTCTCGTGCACCTGGGTTTTATAGACAACAGTTCAAGTCCAGTAGGGTCTCCATTGGTGGGTTCATAGGTTAGCTTCAAATTGACCAATCAAAAGCGACAGTTCTCAAGCTTTTACTTAAGCATACATTATCCTTGGAGATGGGTACGTAATTTGCAACATTGTCTCTCGATTAGCTTACTCTCAGAGCCTCCATTGTCCGCACCTGCAAGTCGACCTTGAATTAAGGAGAAAATATGCCATGCTGGCACCAACTTTAAGATAAGCATGTGAACAGTTTCTGTGGAAAAATACAGCTTCAAGCAGAAATACACGTTTAATATCACAGTGGAAAAATACGAACATTTAAACCGTGAGACCAGGTAACTAGGCCAAAGCCTCCGCTAAAGTAATGCTAAGCTAAGGCATTTCAAATAGGTAAATCGTAGGACATGGTTATGATTATGTCGGATTAGTGCAATTCTAATACACCACGTTATATAAAGCACGCGTATAAATGATGGCAAACTACTCTGAGGGCACATTTTGTCCCCGTACAATCTTTTATTAGTTCGGTTAATATCACACATGATTATTTCGGCACTACGTTTATGCGTTAATAAATCAAAACCTTCATTTTCTGCTTCATCACTGCCTAGGAGCATAACATTCTCGCTTCCTACCCCCTAGTTGTAGTTTGTGTCTCTTGCTGTGAATATCTCACTTCGATGCATGTTCACAAATCAAGTCATTAGATCCAGTGCAAATTGAATTCAGTGTAGGGAAATGTTTTACAATTGGACAGTTGAATAAACCTGTGGGGGTTCTGACAGTGTTGGTGCCGCTTACAAAGCAAAACATACACCATCCCTGCAAGGATCGACACCCTTTGCTGACCTGTCCTGTAGGGCGTTTAGGTACTTTCAGGCGGGTACATAAAAGCAATTATATCAGCGTAAAGGGGGAAAGTCCGCAGCCGTCGCCGCTCAGCTATTTCACGTTGCCTGTTTCCTCCCATTCGGAGAGTGAACAAGGGTTTTGGTGCAATGAAGAGGACAAGCACGCCATGTAGTCTGAATTGGCTCGCTTATGTGAAACTGTTTTACTTTTCATTTTCAATTTATGTGGCAAAAAAAGTCCAGATAGGAGGTTACAACGCTAATAGCTCTAAACCGAGCAAAAGAGAGACCCGTTGTATTGCAAATGCTTGTTATTTCTGTTTGAACACGAGAGCTGTGTTTTCACAAGCTCTGTCCCACTCATAGCAGAGCTCTCTCCCTGCAGCTTCCAGTCTACCTGTTACGCCCTCCCTGCCCATCCTCCCCCCCCCCCCCCCATTCCCTTTTACTCTCGCAGCAGCGCGTTGTTTCATCCCATGACAGTGTCCCTGCTCCTCCAGGATCATTACTGCTCCCGGTTTCTGGCAGTCCATCGCCTTTCTGCCATTTGGGGAGCTTGATACCTGCCCACAGAAAACTTTAGTAGCTTCCTTCCCCCTCGTGTGTCTCAGCCGGGGCTGATGCAGTTTCTAGGACACACAGTCCTTCCGGTATCTGCCATCTTGTCACAGCCTCACCGGAGTATTTCACAGGTCTTTAAAAGACCATTTACCTCCCTTTGGAACTGGATAATGAGTCTTTGTAATTCATTTTGTGAATACCTGCAGCAGTTGTTCATGTTTTGCAGAGCCAAAGCCTTTTAAAATCATGCTTCTTTCATGTTGTTTATTAACTTTCAGCATGTCTTTGCAGTCCCTAATCCACCCCTGCCATTGCTGGTCCATCGCTTGTGTCTGAACAGACACCCCGGATACAAAGAAGTATTTGCAAGGCTGTATTGTTACACGTTTTCTGAGAAAGTCTGCTGCCTAGGAGGACCAGTAAATAGCACATACTACAAGAGTCGTGCTTCACAGTACTGTAGATACAAAAGCCCATATTTATCATTTTTTTGCGCAGCATTTGTGTCATTTTTTGAAGAAAAAATGGCACAAATTTACAAAATATAATTGTATTTTGTAAGATTGCGACGCTTTTGCGTCAAATAATTACGCAAATGCTGCGCAAAAAAAGTATAAATATGGGCCCAGGTGTTTCTTTTGCCCACTCATGTTATCAACCAGGGACAGATTAAAAGGCTGATTGCTTCAACAAGAAATCTGACACAATTCTAAATACTATATCTGTGCAGTGTTAAAAGGCACACAAAGCTGCTTATCTTTTAAGTAATCACTTTTTATAGGGCGCTTATTTGTGAAGTTTCTGTGTTTCATCCTGCTACAGTATACCATTTCCATGGTGTAATAAATAATGAGTGCTGGTATTAAGTAATTACTTTTATTGACTGAACTCCAAGGGCCGAGCATAGGTGCCGGTAATTGATTCTGATACTTTCAGGATACACACAGACCCGGTACTTTAAATTATACAAAGATTGCAAAGGTGGGAAGAATATTTCACCAATGAATTTACCAGCTTATTCATTTTGTGTTTATCAGTTTTACTCATAACATTGTTGCATACAAAAATAAAAAGAAGGGAGGGCACTCCTTGTCTCAGGGTATCATCTCACCACTAAACAGTCAGAGAACTCTCCTGTTAACTGTGCCTATGATGGAGAACAGCTTCGTCTGTCAGAAGACAGCACATCTGAGCTGGCTCCCAAGCTAGGAGAGAAGGACAGTGCCACAGGTTTCTTAAAATGTGTAAAAATGCAACTTATTTTATTTAGGTTTTAAACTGCATTGATGTCACTCATTGCTTATTTTGTGCTCCAAAAGCACACCGTGAGGTAGAATGAGGTTAAAATGAAATAAATGTTACCACAGTTGTTTACCTCTCAGAGGTCGGTGTACCATTCATGTCACAACAGGCGTACAATGCAATGATGGTCCACAAAATATACTCTGGTTTCATCAGCTACCGCTTGCCGCCTCATGATTGTCCTGATTTATTCTTGTGTTGCTTTAATGGCTTCAAAATATTTATTGTTTTAGTTTAATAATTAGTTTGTGTTCATTCTTTATTGCTGATGGTTGTGTCATTGTCATTAAACACATGCAGTTCGATCCCATGACAACTAAGCAGCAATTACAGGTTGAATAAAGGATGTCTTAACCAATTAATTAAACTACCCCAAATAGTCACTCCCTAACACACGGCTAAAAGACAGTACCATTAACAATGCCAATACATCTAGGATTGCCTAGACATATTTGGTTTGCCAATTTTTTTTATTTATTTATTGCTAGTAAGTAAGCCACCACGTGAGTAATGAGGCTGCGGTTATGCACATAGAGGAAAGCTCTGTTGCTTCTATAGGTCCACACATGCCCTGTCAGGTGGACGCAGCACAGGATAATTTCTGAGGTATTCCCCAGGCGTGCAGGGCGTATACCTCACTGTTTAGGTGTTCACATCCCTTATATAAAAATAACTTTCAACCAACAGCTAAAAACTCTTCTTGCTTCACAGCCTGTTACCTTAGAAGTTGTATTCCTACTGCCAAACAGAACAAGATATTTCCCACTCCTCTATAACCACAGCACATTCAGCAAATTCTGCATGTCTACATGTAATTGCTCAATGCGTCTTCCTAGTTGTTTTACTTTTCTTGTCATTATCAGAGAACATAAGGCCTGGAAATCAGGAACCCTGAATATATCCTTCTTAATTAACTAAGTGGAAATAGTGGGGTGATTCCCAAAAGCATTTATGAGATTGGGAAGTAATACTACTATGGGAATGCTCTTTCATGTAGCATTACATGCCTTTGTGAATGGTCCCTTGTTAGAAATGGGGTCGTTGGTTGGCAGTCAGGTTACCTCCTGTCCAAACAAGGACCCTCATTCTAGTCAGGTTAAGTCACACACAATCCAAATTATCCTGTGCCCACCCTCTAGTGGCTTGGCACTGAGCAGTCAGGTTTAACTTAGAAGGCAATGTGTGAAGTATTTGTGCAATAAATCATGCAATAACACAGTTTAAACACCACAAAAAAACACCACACAGGAAACAGGAGGCAAGCTCAATCCAAGCCCTTGGAGAGCACTTCTCAGCAGAGCCAGAGGGCAGCAAGGCAGTAGGGCAACAGCAAGGCAGCAGTCCTTTACAGAAAGGCAGTCAGGTGAGTACTTTGAGCAGCTTCTCTTGGCAGGTTGCAGGTTCTGGTTCAGAGTTCCTTTCCCAGTAGGTATCTTGTCAAGAAGTGTCTGAGTTGGTAGGGTCAGAGACCCGGTTTAAATACCCAAATGTGCCTTTGATGTGAGGGAGACTTCAAAGAGTGGCTTAGAAGTGCACAAGGTCCCCTTTTAGTTCCATCCTGTCTGTCAGGGTCCCAGTAGGGGGGTTGGCAGTCCATTGTGTGAGGGCAGGACACTGTCCTTTGACATGTAAGTGTCAGGCCCTCCAGCCTCCCAGCCCATGAAGACCCATTCAGTATGCAGATGTGTGCAGGTGTTACTGAGCATCCTGTGTTTGGGGTTATCTGAGTGAAATGAACAAGGGAGCTGTCAACTAACTCAGCCAGACGTGGATTGTAAGGCACAGAAGGATTTACGTGCAGAGAAATGCTCACTTTCTAAAAGTGGCATTTCTAGAATAGTAATATTAAATCCAACTTCACCAGTCAGCAGGATTTTGTATTACCGTTCTGGCCATGCTAAATATGACTCTGTTATTGCTTTCAGATCAGAATCTACCACTCAAACAGTAAATGAGGATAGCCCTAATGTTAGCTTATGAAAGGAGCAGGCCTCACACCAGTGAAAAACGAATTTTGGAGCTTTACACTACCATGACATATAAACTACACAGGTATATGTCCTGCCTTTTATCTACATAGCACCCTGCCCTATGGGTTACCTAGGGCCTTCCTTAGAGGTGACGTATATGCAGAAAAAGGGGAGTTTAAGGCTTGGCAAGTACTTTTAAATGCCAAGTCGAATTGGCAGTGAAACCGCACACACAGGCCTTGCAATGGCAGGCCTGAGATATGGTTAAGGGGCTACTTATGTGGGTGGCACAATCAGTGCTGCAGGCCCACTAGTAGCATTTAATCTACAGGCCCTGGGCACATGTAGTATACTTTACTAGGGACTTATAAGTAAATTAAATAAGGCAATTGGGTATGAGCCAATGTCACCAAGTTTTAAGGGATAGAGCACATGTCCTTTAGCACTAGTTAGCAGAGTCCTAAAACCAGTGAAAACAGTGTCAAAAAGTTGAGGGAGGCACGCAAACATTTGGGGGTGACCAACCTAAGGCTGTCAGGTCTAACAGCCCCAAAACGTCCCTCTTATCAGTAAAAGTTGAAGAAGGTATACTCCTTTTGATGTTACTAATGGTATAGGAATACTCCTTAAATATTTCTATTTTGTTTTAATTTTATAAGTTTTAAGGCTAATTTACAAACACATTTAAGAATATGTAAAAGAGTACTATAGGTGTGCAACTTTATGCCATGCCTTTGTGAACAGGCCCCACTATTTTCATCTATAAACAAACTCAAAGTATACACCTGTAATACTGGGTACCACTTATTTTATAATCAGTGGCAGCATTTTCCAGTTCTCTCACAAGCTCTCTTGTGAGGTTTTCATTCAGAAAATAATGGAATTCTCTTCTAATTGTCCCTGAAGTGCTCTGCCTACCTGCAGAACTTCAACTCTAATCATAGATGATGTGGGGATTTTTACATTTTTTGCAATATATTTTGTAATTTATAAATGTGAAATAAATCCAGTGTAACTTTAGGAGTCTGTAGGCATCTTCTGATTTTCTCCAGACCATTTGTTTGAAAATCAGGCCCATGAAACTCAATAAAAGGTAATGGCTACCATGTCCATTTTGCCACCCTGTTCTTAACGGGCTGACATCTACAGGTCTCCATGCTTCACCTTTGCCTCCTTATCAATGTTATGCTTGGTTATGCTCATGCACAACCATCATACATGCATGCTCTCAAGCACACATGAATAAGTATACATACGCACGTCACAACACACACACTACACTTTCAAAATTCAAAATTATGACTAGCGATTAACACTAACAAATTATTCTACTAACATGGAAAATGTCTATATTAGTCCTGTTGTAAATAACATCAACGTTATTTGATGACAGGCTTTTGGACACAACAGCATGGATCCTAGTGATGGATATACCACTGAATATTTACACCAGACGTTCATCAAAACATTGCAGGGGGATTCTCTTAAGTCACTTATTGAAAGCACGATAGAGAACCTTCAACTTGTCATGCTGCAATCAAACACACTGAAAGTTGCTTCCAGAGATAGGCAAACTGATGGGCTCTATGCCTTTGGCTACAGAATGATTTTGAATCTGGTTACTTGACCCTCTTTGGCAAGGAGCTCAGTTCTCAAGGAGATAATGCTGCAAGGCAGGAAGCACAGAGGGCTCTTATCCTCAACGCTCTTGAAAATGTCAAATAATTTGATAAAATATTCCCAGCACTTGTTGCCGGTTTCCCAATCCATTTTCTCAAGGCAGCCTACAGCGCTCGAGAAAAGCTGGCAGAAGGCCTGCTTCATGAGAACCTGAGGGAAAGGGACAACATGTCAGATCTGATATCACTCTGAATGTCCTTGAACAAAAACTCTCTCCACATTTGATGATATGGGAAAAGCAAAGACGCATCTGTCATTACTGTGGGCTTCTCAAGCTAACACGTTGCCCGCCACTTTCTGGAGTCTTCTCTACACTATAAGGTAAGCAATTAACTTCCAACTGAGGCAAGCTATGACAAATGGCAGCAACGTTAAATTGTTCTTGGTTCATATTTTCCTTCCAAAGTTGTGGCCATTTTATTTAGTGTCAATGCATATCTGATTTGTCATCAGATGACCTTTACCAGTAATAAGCTAGTTTTCAAAAATAGAATAAGCACTGGTTGCACCTGTACCATTCTATTTTTCTTCAAATGAACTGTACTTGTTTCTGAAATTGTATATGTTGCTTGTAAGGGTACAAGAGTACACAAGAGTCGAGTTAAGGTAACTAGTACCATTGAATTAGGCATGAGTCATGCATTAATATTGACATACTGATGGGTGCTCAGTTAATACTTTCTCTCTTGTTTGTAGTACTACAATACTGGCTAATAGTCTTTTCATCTTTGAAATTCTAGTATCTAGGATTGGTGATTAACTTGAAACTGGGGGAAAAGAAAAATGAAGTAGAGAGGGAGGGAGGATCAAAGTGGGCCCTGATCGTCGAAATCCTATGTGAGTCTGGGATTGGTCATTGAGCATAGTAGCCCGCTGGTCGAGGGATCAGGTAGTCAAGGGGAAGTCAGGCATATATTCCAGGTATCTGTTATGATGTAGGGTCTTTGAAGTGTACAGAAGCCCTCCCTTCCTTCCCTGGCTCTAGACGCTCTACAGACAGCTCTTTCTGTGTAGCAGGGCACTGCTGTTTCAGGTGCAGGAGTCGACCCCTTACAGCCATTCTGCCCAGGGTGACCCATCAGGATGCAGATGGCTACTCAGTCACACCTACCCTTCCTTTGTGTGTGGCTGTCTGTTAGAAATGGTGTTTCTGGTTGATTAGGGAATGCAACTATGCCAGGCAGAACCCACCACTCTAGTAAGGACAAGTAAGTTACACACCAAAGATAACCTGTGCTCACCCTCTGGTAGCTTGCCGCAGAGCAGTCAGGCTTAATCCCAGAGGCAATGTGTAAAGTGTTTTCGCAACACACTCACGGGAGTAACCCAGTAAATACACCACAAAAGAGACTCCACACATAATTATATAAAACTATAGTATACTGTATAGATTCATATGACATTATTCATAAATACTGTGAACACTATGAAAATCCCGAGTCAGTACTCCTTGTCTTGGCTATACAAGAGTCAGAATGTCATACATCACAACATCAGGGCATGAAACGCAGCAGGTTGGTTAGAGCAGTAAACATATGAAGTACCATCTATCATACGTTTTGTGTATGATATGCAGATCCTGAAATAATACTCACTATTCTGACAGTGCAAGGGTCAGAACACCATACATTTGTAAATCAGGGCATACACTGCCGCAGTTTGGTCAAAACAAAACCCACAGATACCTAGCTCCCTAAAATATCACCATTAACATATCAGTAGTGGCAAGTCCACATGGGCACAGGGAGGCCTGTGCTCCTATCAACAGGGTGACAGTCATTTTTAGGGAGCCTGAATAAAACCAGTATACTTCTGCATGCAAAGTTAGGGTGCAGGAGTTTTGGTGCACCTACTACCTCTAATGTGGTACTTATGGCAGACTGTGGCCCGGTTCTAGCAGATGTTCCTCGTCGCACTCGGGCCTCTGATTAAGCTTCCCCATTGTAAAAGTCCACAGATCTGGTGAAACAATTAACCTTGTACAGTAGGGGCCCGGACCATGTCTCCTACACATGCATGAACCCAGAGCCCTCTGTAGCCACTGGGTCTCATCCTCTGGGGCGAGGGAAACAGTGCCACCATCCAAATGTAGCGTGGGACAGCTGGGTGAACCCTTCAGGGCTAGTAGGGATTTGAAATGCCTCAAGAGGTGTCCCCCTGCGCAGAAAACACCTGTGCTGGAAATGTTGGCGTGGAGACCTCACTGACTTCCCCGCTTGCAGAGTGAGCAAAAATGCAGCTGCCCACAAGCATGTGTGGCAGCCACAGGAGCAGTACCTTTTGTTGGGTGGGCACACCCATGCTGCAGCCAGAGATCTCTGGGCCGAACACAGGGAGCCCCGTCCTTCTCTTGACCCAGCCACTTCAGGAACCTCACCTACAGTGGAGAGCCTCCGCTTGCATGTTTCTTGTGTCTCGCTGTAGTGGAGCCCCTCTAGGGGGTCCCCGAGGGCCCTGAGATGCAATTGGAGGCATAAGAAGGGGGCCGCAGATCTGTGTCAATCCAGGTCAGGTCGTCCATCAGGATTTCCTTGCCGGGGGCCACATTGTAGAGTAGCCCGGTAAATATAGATCAGAACGACTTGCTCAATCTGGTTTGCAGTGCCTGTACTTAATGGGTAGGCTGGGCAGAAGCCTTACTCCAGTCTGATTCCGGCAAGAAGTAGAAGATGATATCAAGCACTACCCATGCACTATAGTTGCCTCAGTAAAGTTACCATAATGCTCACAATGCACTTCAGCAATAAAGAAGGAAGAGCTCCTAATGCACTAGGGAAAAACGGTTTTTTGGGGTGGGGGGTGCCCACACGAACAGGTAGAAGAAGGGGCACCACCAGTCCCTGGGAAAAACATTTAAAGGGGGCACCAGAGATGCAGCAGGCAGGCCAACACAACATGGAGCAAGTAATTCAAGTGGCGGTTCCTACTGCAATGCTAAATACTCCAGTGCTTTGTGAAGCCAAAGTCAAGGAGCAGCTGGCAGCAGGGCAACAAACAGAAAAGCAATCCAGTGAGTCCTTTAGACTACCCAGCAGTAGCAGACAGCAGGGCAAAAGCAGCCCAAATGAGTCCTTGGGCAGCGCAGCAGTCCTTCTGACAGAGGTTCAGACCCAGTTCCAAAAGTGCTCTAAAACACAGGGTCAGAGCCCCTGTACGTATGCTCTAAAATGTCTTTGTAAAGGGGGTGACTTCAAAGGGACCCTTTCAAGTGTAACACAACCCCTTTCAACCCACCCCTGGCTCCAGACATCAATAGGGGGCAAATCAGCCCATTGTGTGAGTCAGGGACATAGCCTATACAAATGTAAGTGTGCCCCACCTCCCTCTTGCCCATCCCAGGAAGACTAGCAGTATGCAGATGGATGCAGACGCCTCTCCTGTCACACCTAGTCTGGATAATATTGCACCAAGTGTAGCTGTCACTCAGCCCTAGACGTGGACTGGAGTCAGGCTGCAAAACACTAGAGTTATAAGCACAGAGAAATGTCCACTTTCTAAAACTGGCATTTCTAAAATAGCAATGTCAAATCCAAATACGGCAGTAATCAGGAATTCTCACTACCATTCCAAACATACCAAACATGCCCACGCTACTCCTACTAGATCAGAAATATACCAGTTAAAAATATATAAGGGAATCCCCAATGCCAACTTTTGAGAGGAACAGCCCTCACAGTAGTGAAATACAAAATAGGCTGTTTGTCACTACTAGGACATGTAAAACATAAAGGTATATTTCCTACATTTTACATACACAGCACCCTTCCCAGAGGGCTACCTAGAGCCTACCTTAGGGGTGACTTAGGGGTACCAAAAGGGAAGTTTAGACATTGGCAATTAGTTTGAAATGCTAAGTCAATGTGGCAGTAAACTGAGCACACAGGCCTGCAGCGGCAGGCCTGAGACAGGTTTGGAAGGCTACTTCTGTGGGTGGCGCAATCATAGCTGCAGGCCCACTAGTAACATTTAATTTACAGGCTCTGTGAATATAGCATACTACTTTACAAATGACTTGTAGCTAACATAAATATTCCAAACAGGTGTAAGCCATACTGAGTTTTAGGGGAGAGAGCACATGCACTTTAGTACTGATTAGCAGTGGTAATGTTCCCAGAGCCCTAAAGCTAACAAAAAGAGGGTTAGAAAATAGGAGGAAAAAGGCAAAAATTTGGGGGAAAGCGCTGCAGAAATTGCTATTTCCAACACTGCCTACAGGAAATGGAGAACCTCACCTGTCACACCACCCCAGACATGTATTGAAGGCTGACAGCAGGCACCAAATGATTAAAGTAAGAAAATGCCAACTTTCTAAAAGTAATAACAACAACCAGGGAAAACCTATGCAACAAAAACCAGGGTAATAAACTCTAACAAAAAAACAGCGATTCCCATTAAGATGCCTAAGGATAATGTTTATACTAATGTATATACATAAGCCCAATGGCAAAATAACACACACAATATAATTGTTCAAGAATTCAAACAATAAAGAGATCAATCAAGAAATCATTGTGTTAAAAAATCACAGTATTTTTCATAAGTACATAAAATGTGATGTGCTCAGTGCCCCACAAGAACAAAGAAACAAAAGGAAAAACAAGCATTTGCAAAGTAATGGGTCTCATGTTTGCTCGAGTTGAAGCTATTAGCGTTCTAAACTCCTAACTGAACTTTTCTTGCCACGTAAACTGTAAATGCAAAGTAAAACAGTTTCACAGAAGCAAGCCGACGGCTGCCATGAGCGCAAAGCAGACACACAAAAGGAAACAGAAGTTTGCTTGCAGTGAAATGTATCTGCAAAAGTACAACAATCCATTTAACCAGCAAAAGTGCACTTATCATATAACTGGCAAAAGTGCAATTATCAATGTAACAGGGGAGATGTCATGCGAAGCGCTAGATTACTGCCCAGCGAGATTGCACTGCAGACAAAATAAAAAGACAAAGTGGTCCAGAAACCTTACGGAAAACATCTAGCCTCGCATGTTTTCAGTAGTTGCCCGGTGCGCTCGAGGCGGGCTAACCTCCAGAAAAGGCATGCGGCATGCACGTCTTTCACTAATTAAATCAAGTGAATTTTAAAAGGTAAGCCCACAAACCAACCAAACTGATGGGCATGACATGGGTGTGGTTAAAAGCCCACAGAAAGATTCCACCAGGGACAGAGCACTTTGCGTGCTCTACCCTAACAACACATTCATACAGACATTACACAGGATAAATACATATGTTTCCTTAAGACAAAAACCATCACACAGAAAAACTTTCTTAACAAATGAAGTGGCCCCTTTTTTAAATCAATTGGGCCGAAAAGCTGGTTTGTTTGTATATAGCGACGATGTTTCAAACCCATATATGGTGTAGGGTCTCATCAGGACCAAGAAAATTGAGACCCCTAGGAATTGAGAGAAACCACACTATTCTGTAGTGTAAAACTGCAATGCCACGTCAAAATAATAAATATTCGAAGTAATACCTGGTGGTGCCTAAATAACCAAAATTCAACCAGTGTGCACACCAAAACATGACCACAAGAATAAAAGGGTACTTACATGGGACACCCTGGACGGGAACTAAACAAGGGAAATGAAGGATTGTAAATAAACTGTAAAAAGGGCAAAACAAATGAGAATAAAAGTAAGTGAAAAAAGTAAAATGCATACTGCCCACATAAGGAGAAGATACTGTCAGTGTGGTAAGAGTATAGCATATATACTGTAAACCCTCAGAAAGATCTGAAAATATTCAATAGCTGGGCCCCACAATGGGGGCCAAGAAAGAAATGAAGTGAAGATTCCCAGAGGCAGCACAGATATTGCGTGGACCACATGTACGGGGAAGATTCCCAGGAGTAGCAAATGGCAAACCACAAGGATCTGGCCTTGCTTAAGCAGGCATAGAGTCAGCGTCATTAGTATGACGTGGAAGCGGCCATCTCTAAGATACCGATGGGGGTTGAAAATCTGACTTTGAGCGCGTCGCGATCCAAAAGACTCCAAGTGGCAAGAAGAGCATGTGTGCAGGGTAATAGAATTGCGTGGGGGACACAGACTTCGAGGCCTGGGATGAGGAAGTGCAAATGCTTATGATACATCACTAGCGGTAGCAATAATATAGGAAAGAAATTTCAAACTGTTTGTGTCACCAAATCACAGACAGTTATTGTTGGAGTTTTGCCCTTTTGCAGGGGCATCCCCAATCTTTTTGCCTCCTGCCTCCTATTTTTTCTAACATGTTTCTGATGGCTTTTGAACTCTGATCACTTTACCACTGCTAACAAGTGCTAAAGTGCACATGTTCTCTGTGTAAATTGTATGGTTGATTGGTTTATCCATGATTGCCATATTTGATTTACTAGTAAGTCCCTAGTAACGTGCACTAGAGGTGCCCAGGGCCTGTGAATCAAATGCTACTAGTGGGCCTGCAGCACTGGTTGTACTCCCCTTATTAGTAGCTCTGTAAACATGGGTCAGACCTGCCACTGCAGTGTCTGTGTGTGCAGTTTTAAACTGTAAATTTGACTTGGCAAGTGTACCCACTTGCCAGGCCTAAACCTTCCCTTTTCTTACATGTAAGACACCCCTAAGGTAGGCCCTAGGTAGCCCCATGGGCAGGATGCAGTATATGTTTAAGGTAGGACATATACTAATGTGTTTTATATTTCCTAACAGTGAAATACTGCTAAATTCAGTTTTCACTGTTGCAAGGCCTATCCCTCTCATAGGTTAACATGGGGGCTGCTTTTAAAAATGTTTAAAGTGTGGATTCCCTTTGGGAGCTGATAGACATGTGGAGCTTGGGGTCTCTGAGCTCACAATTAAAAAATACATCTTTTAGGAAAGTTGATTTTGAGATTGTGTGTTTGAAAATGACACTTTTAGAAAGTGAGTATTTTCTTGTTTAAACCATTTCTGTGACTCTGCCTGTTTGTTGATTCCCTGTCTGGGCACCTCTCACTAGACAGTGACACAAAGGGAGCTGGGGTGTAGTCTGCATTTCCTGATGAGCCATCTGTGCTGGGAGGGAGGGGAGGAGTTGTCATTCACACCTGAAAGGGCTGTGCCTGCCCTCACACAATGCAGTCTCCAACTCCCTGTTGTGTGTCTGGGGCCTGGCCTGGGCAAGGCAGGATTACACAAACAAGAGGGACTTTGCTTTGAAGTAAGCCTACTTCAAAGGGCAAAATGGGCACCCAAAACCACAGACTTTAGAACTCTTCTGGAAACCAAGAGGAACCTCTCTCTGGAGAAGAGCTGAAGAGCTGAGGAAGAAGAGCTGCCCTGCCTGTGACTGTGCTTTGTGGAGATATCCTGCAGTTGATGCTTCTGCCTGTGCTAGAGGACAAAGACTGGACTTTGTGTGTCTTCTATCTTGTGAAAAACTCTCCAAGGGCTTGATTTAGAGCTTGTCTCCTATTTTTTGAAGTCTCAGAGACAGCAAAGACTTCTTTCTGCCAGCACCTGGAGCCTCTGCGGAGATTCCTACTCTGCCAAGTGGTGCCCATCCAGTTCCTGGGACCCTGAAAGGAGAAGCTGGCAGGACAAGAGTGAGAAATCCACTCACAGACGGCCATGCAGGGAAAAGATCAACACAACTCCGATCCGCGGCTGAAAAATCGATGCGCCGCGGGCTTCGTGGCTGAAAATCATCGCTCGCCTGCAACGTGACTGGAAGATCGACACATGTGGCTGGAGAAACTACACGCAGCATCACTGACGGAGGCTGGTGAGATCGCAGCCTGCGCTGCGCGGTTTTTGGATCATCTGCCGCAAACTCTGCTGGGTGTGTAAAAAACGATGCATGGCCTGCCCGGACACGAGAGTGTTGACTGGATCGACGCATAGCTCTCCTGCAGAGAGAAGAAATGGCAAAAGCCGACCCGACTGAAGGAGAAACAACGCAAGGTCTTGCTCGTGAGTGATATTGACTCATCGCAAGCCCTTTCTGACGCACACTTCCCCGTGCGGGATTTTTATTTACGCACCCAAGGTACATTTTCATGCTAACAGCATTAGCATTGTGTTTAAAATTACATGAAGACTGTTTTGGTTTTTAATTGATGACTTGTGTTTTGTGGATTTTTGTAGTTTTGGTCTTGTTTTGTTTAGATAAATATTCTCTATTTTTCTAAACATGTGTTGTGTCATTTTGTAGTGTTTTCATTGAGTTACTGTGTGTGTTGGTACAAATACTTTACACCTAGCACTCTGACGTTAAGCCTGCCTGCTCGTGCCAAGCTACCAAGGAGGTGAGCAGGGGTTAGTTGAAGGTGATTCTCTTTTACCCTGACTAGAGTGAGGGTCCTTGTTTGGACAGAGGGTAACCTGACTGCCAACCAAAGATCCAATTTCTAACAGTTAGCAGTACAACAAGGAAAATAAATACATAATAAAAAATATGATATAGAAAGCCTGCAATGCATAGAACAGTAGAGCCAATGGACCCAAACAGTCTGTCAGAATTGCGTTCACAGACATGAAACAATTAATTCAAAAACACCAATTGCATGGAAGAAGACCAAGCTAATAGAGATAGTGAAATTACAAGGCAGTATCTGATAGATGGCAGGAAAAGCATCGCAAAAGCAAACATCAAGGGATGATTGGGCTGGCATAAAATTGATGCGAACAATTGCCATAATAATGTGAAAGAGGAAATTCAAAGAGGCCAACAAAATGAGCAAGACCAGCATTGCAAAAATGAACATCTGGAAACCATAGAGTTAACAAAGGATTAACGCTCCTCGCTACTGAACCTCTAGCAAGATTGATTAGATGCAATGCACAGATGGGCTTGGTGTGGGGGGAAAATCCATGAACAGAATTGTGTTGTATGCAGATTACGTTCTTCTGTATCTCTTGGACCCCGATACTTCCGGCCCACACACCCTTGAGCTTCTTCATTTATTTGAAGAGGCTTCTGGCCTCCACTTGAATAAGGAGAAGTCCTGGCTGATTTTAGGTGCGGAGGGACTGTGTTATTTCCCTGGTGGGAAGGCACCCCCATTCTCTGTCTTAGCTTCAAGTCCCTGGGGATCCACATTGCAACACTACCTGGACATACCCACACACTTAACCTGATACCCCTTATGAAAACCAGTAGGAACGACCGAATGTCCTTGTAAAACCTCCCCCTTAACCTCATGGAAAGGTTTGCCCTGATTAAAATGACGGTATTACCCCCCCTCTTGTACGCTTAACAAAATTTCCCATACTACATCCCTGACACCTGGTTCCACAAGGTTATGGCATTATTGCGCTCCTTTCTTTGGTGCGGTCACCTCCCCAAATTGCTCATGCTAAATGCTGCCGGTAAGTTTATGATGGCGAGATTGTCGCAGTGGACATCCACCTCTATTATTGGGTATTTCATCTTCTAACGATAAACGACTAGCTGAAGGGTGGACCCAGCATATCGACTAGGGCTATGTGGATTTGGCCTGGATGGGGTGATGCCTTACCTCTATGGTTGGCCAGGTCCCCTTATGATCTCAGAGGTTACCAGGGTGATGTTCTTTGTGATGTGAGGCCCTCCGATTTATGAGTTGGGATGGACGCCTAACGGGCCAAACCCCTATATGGAGAGGTCACATGCTGGAGCAATTATCATGATTGGAGGACTTCCACAAATGGGACTTAGTGGGGATCACTACATTGGCTTACGTGTGTGGTGAGGGTCCGGCATGTATTCATTCAGCGACCTTCAAACCCAGTTCTCCCGTTCTCATACTCAGTTCTACAAATATCCCCAAATACAACATGCTCTTAATTGCTATACTACACACCTTCAAGATCTCCCACAATTTAACCCTCTCAAAGCAAAGCTATTCATGGGGAGGATGGGACAAGGTAGTATCTCCCAGCTATATCGCACCCCAATAATTAAGGCTCTGGAGACAATGGAGCAGCTCCGCCGGAAGTGTGGGGACTGTGAAAAGGAGGAGGCTGAATGGCGTGAAGCACGCATGGCCCCTCAAGAGTTGGCAATCTAAGCTTGCCACCATCAGATACAACTGCATTACCTACACCAGACCTATATGTCCCCCCTGTGCCTCTGTGCAGAAGGCGTACTTTCTGATTTCATCTGCATGCGCTGTCGCCCTCCTACAGCTGATCTTTATCACATGACAATGTACAAAAATGGCCCAACACTGGTCTAGCATTGGAAACACGCTCTTGGCTATCCCCGACACGCAGATCCAACTGAGTCCTCCACCGACACTACTGGGTGTGATGGATGATCTTGGGGCTCCTGGGGAGATGGAGCTTTAGTGGGGTGGGGACCCTGGCAGCAAAAAGAGACATAGCATAATCCTGGAAACACCATAGTCCCCCACTGCTGAAACAGTGGCGTGCCGGCATGGAAGAGCTGATCTAAAGGGCCCATGGGTGCCCTAAAAAATTCTTTCAAATCTGGGGTAAATGGTGGGAATACTACAGTTTATCTGTTAACAATATATCCTATGTTGTTGATGGAACTGTGGGAGTTGGGAGGGTAGGGGAGTAACGGATCAGGAATGGGGACTGCATTTAAATGCAGGGGAATTGATCTCCCATTGTAATTGTTTTAATGGTATTATGCCGTCTCTGTGTCCTTAATGCAAAATGCAATAACATCTGTTTATCAAAAAAATATTGTAGCCTCAGCCTGTTGTTTCCACACATCTATCAAAGACCAATTGTTTATTCAGTCTGTAAGACAGCAGGCATTACCTGTGGTGGGGGCCTGAGGCAACGATGGATAGGATCCATCCATGGCACAAGGGAGCTAGAACAGTGTGCTAAGAGTGACCGGAGGGCAGTGTTTGGGGTATATATATAGCCCACCACCAAGGGAATTCCATCCATTGTGTCCTCTGTTCCTTTACCCTTCCATAGTAGCTTAAAGTTCTTGATGCCCTTACACAAGGATATGGATGTTCTCTACTGAAACCCACCTACACAGTTCAGGTCAAGCTGAAATCTGTATGAGTGTTCGGCAAAACATGTGGTAACCCATTGCTTGAAACAATATAAGCCATTATTAGAAACTCCACAAACTATTTTCTCATGCATGTTTATGAATAAGTCCTGGTGCAAGAAACAGTTCCCTCACACCACTGTACGTGGTACATCAGTCAAAATATGAGTCATATATGTTGGACAAACATTTCTTTTATGTCAACTTTTGGATGCTTTTATTTTAGAAACCCAGATGCCCTCAGAGCTGCCACAGAGGAGGTACACCGAGTGTTAGAGAAAGCAGGTCAAAATGTCAGCTTAGATGGAAAACATTTTTCACTGAAACGTGAAGAATTGGAGGATATGCCCTTATTAGGCAAGCGTGTCCTTATCTGAAAGCTTTATGTTCATGATAAAATAACACTATGATGAAGCCCTGTTCTTCAAAGTGACAGGTAGTCTATCACAAAAGCTGTTCCTGATCAAATTTCAACCAGAGTTCCTGCTCCACTCACACATTTCTGCCACCTTCCTTTCAGGGCAGAATCCAGTCAACTCACTTAACCTGATTTGTGAAGAACTGTAGCTCACCTGGCTAACAATGGTGAACATGCACTTTTAAAAAGTGTCGGCCTTCTGTAAAATCCTACAACATACAGAAATTGATGAGTGTAAGAAAGTACCCTCTTTCTAGCATGGTTACCCTAACTTTTGGCCTGTTTGTGAGTGTGTGTCAGTGTGTTTTTACTGTGTCACTGGGACCCTGCTAGCCAGGACCCCAGTGCTCATAGATAAAAACATATATGACAGTATGTTTTTGCCTGTCTCACTGGGATCCTGCTAGCCAGGACCCCAGTGCTCCTAGTTTGTGGCCTAATATGTATGCCTGTATAGTGCCTAACTGTGTCACTGAGGCTCTGCTAACCAGAGCCTCAGGGCTTATGCTCTCTCTGCTTTTAAATTTGTCACTGTAGGCTAGTGACTTAATTTACCAATTTCAATTGGCATACTGGACCCCCCTTATAAGTCCCTAGTATATGATACCTAGTTACCCAGGGCATTGAGGTTCCAGGAGGTCCATATGGGCTGCAGCATTTATTTTGCCACCCATAGGGAGCTCAGACAAACCCTTACACAGGACTGTCACTGCAGCCTGCCTGAAATAGTGCACACACTATTTCACAGCCATTTTCACTGCACTTAAGTAACTTATAAATCACCTATATGTCTAAACTTCACTTGCTGACGGTTAGGTGCAAAGTTACTAAGAGTGAGGGTGCCCTTGCACTAGCAAAGATGTCCCCACATAGTTCAGGGCCATTTACCCAGACTTTGTGAGTGTGGGGACGCTATTACATGCGTGCACTATGTATAGGTCAATACCTATACACTTTTCTTCAGCAACCTCAGCTCCAAGTCAGCAACTGCAACAGTTTCCATGGTGTGCATGCTCTGGGGACTCCCTGTCTTCATCCTGCACCAGAAGAACCGAAGAACTCTTTCGTGGAGTGACGGAATCACTCCCCTGCTCCAAGCAGGCACCTTCCAAGGCAACGACTGGTACCCTGAGACTCCTCTCACGGCAACGAGCGTGCTCCTAAGGACACAGAGGGTGGACATCGACATAGACTGTCCTGAGGTCCTGCTGACACAATTTGGAGGAGGTAAGACCATGCCTGCTCCAAGAACGGTGGTACCCCTGTGTTTTGTGTCTTCTTCGCCTCCTGTGGCCTCTGTGCACTCTTTACAAAATTCCTTTGTGCACAGCCTGGCCCAGGTCCCCAGCACTCCACCCTGCGATGCCCAACTTGCTGAGTTGTTCTCCGGCGGCGTGGGACTTTCTTTTGTAGTGCTGCATCAACTGAATTTTGCATCTCCTTTGAACCTGGATCTTGCAGCTTCTGGGGGTGCTGGCTGGCATCCTAAGGGCTCAATAAAGTGCTGAGAGCCCCCTCTTCCTCCTCAGATAGAGTTGAGGCCCCCAGGTCCCTCCTGGATCCATCCAGCACCATTTTGATGAAAAACACACTTTTGTTGTAGCCAAGGCTTGTTGGTGCCTTCCAACATGAAATCTCATTTGCAACGATCTTCACGCCATGGGACATCTTTTGCATCATGCAGGAACCTGCTGGCATCTTCCTAGGGTGCATTTCTGCAGTCTTCTCCTAACTGGGGACTCTTCTTTTGCACCCTCTTCTGGGTTGGCAGGGGCTCTTGTCCTTCCTGGAACTTCATTTGACTTCTGGACTTGGTCCCCTTCCTTTGCAGGTCTTCAGGTCCAATAATCCAGCGGTTGTTTTTTGCAGATTTGGTTGGCTGCTCAAAAATCCCAAAAACAAGGTGTAGTGTGTCCTAAGGAAGATTGCAGTACTTTACTCCTGCTTTTCTGGGCTCTGGGGTGGGGTAATTTACTTACCTTTACTGTATTCTTACTCTCCCAGCGATTCTGCACACACTACACTTGTCTAGATGGGAATTTGTGATTCACATTCGACTTTTTTAGTATATGGTTTGTGTTGCCCCTAGACCTATTTTCTCCCATTGCATTCTATAGGATTTCCTACTGTTTGCATTGTTCTATGACTATTTACTGGCCTAATGTTGGTGTCTAGTGTATATATTGTGTATAATACCTCCAGAAGGAGTATTGTCTCTAAGATATTTTTGGTACTGTGTCACCCAAATAAATACCTTTATTTTTGGTAACACAGAGTATTGTCTTTACTTGTATATAAGTACTGTGTAACTATAAGTGGTACTGCATGAGCTTTGCATGTCTCCTAGTTCAGCCTAAGCTGCTCTGCTATAGCTTCCTCTATCAGTGTATCCTCCTGGAACACTACTACATTAACTAACAAGGGATAACTGGACCTGGTGTAACGTGTAAGTACCCAAGGTACCCACTACAAACAAGGCCAGCCTCCTACAATGATTATTAATGAAGTATGAGCATTTGTAGGCATCTTGTCTGAGTTAACACCGCCTTCCAGGAGAGGAAAGGTTGTCTAAGATAGCTCTACAGGTATTTGACTAGTACTAACAGCACTTGAATCATACTGTCCCTGGGAGGATTTCTTTTCTCATAAGTATGAATGGCAATGATATGTGCTTGAAAGAAATCTCTGTCCCTAGAGTGGGGAAAGAGTCACTTTTCAGTCATATTCGGCTTGCTTTTTACTGCCAATCCAAGCCAGGTGTTAAAGGACACTGAAACAAGTAGTCATGGCTCAGCCAGCTCTTGCTAGTTTTCAGTATGGAGACTGTACTCTCACTTATTGTGTCACCTTTTGTTTCTTTAGACAGTATAATAAAGGAGGCCATGAGGCTCTCAAGTGCTTCCATGAATATAAGAGTTGCCAAAGAGGATTTCACTTTACACTTGGACAACAACGAGTCCTACACCATCCGCAAAGACGACATCATAGCTCTTTACCCTCAAATGGTTAGTCTGGACCCTGAAGCCTATGAGGACCGATTGGTAAGTAGCCATCAGACACCAAATGCCCGTCTCAGAAGCTCTAGCTTGTCTACAATGCTGCCCACAGACATAAGGTTCTCGACCCAACACAAACATCCAAACTCATCTCTCTGTGCTCTTTCTCCCTTGTAGAACTTCAAATACGACCGCTTCCTGGATGAGAATGGGAGAGAGAAGACCACTTTCTACTAAAAGGGGCGCAAGCTGAAATATTACTACATGCCTTTCGGTTCAGGATTAGGACAGTGCCCTGGAAGGTTCTTCTGTCAATGAGATGAAGCAGTTTTTGTGTTTGTTGCTCTCTTATTTTGAGATGGAACTCGTTGATAAGAACGTGAAGTTACTCACGTTTGACCAATCCCGAGCAGGCCTTGGTATTCTGCAACCGACTCATGACATTGAATTCAAATACAGACTCAAATCACCGTGAGCGGCTCCTCTGATGGATGTCGCTAAAAAATTCTTAGTGAATATAAAGGTGCTGTTCCCAGTTGTGAAATATACAAATATTACATTCCCGTTTCATGCCTAAACATGACTGCATCAAGTGAGAGACGTTTCCATATGCAGCAAGGGTGTATTTATATGATGAGCTAACACAAAGGCAGGTTTGGCCATTTTTAAATGGATGAGCAGAAATTATTTTTATGTACCTACAATGTATATCTAAGTATATCGTCTGCCTGCATCTTGTACTTCTGCTGGAGTTTGTGTGAAAGTTCTTGCTTCTATAACTTTATTACTGCAGTATTTGGTATATCATGACTATTTCCACCTACAGGCACTAAATGAGTTTCGGCAGTGAGAATAAGGGAGGGATTCACTTGCAGTTTTTCAACTTCCACATTTCAAGAATGAACCTTTTATACCACGTTCCATGTTATCCAAGTGGGACCCATTTTGTGACGAAATCAATCATAGACGCAACTATTTGTGAGGATCTGTGCATTGCACATTGTTTTGCAACACGTACAACATGAAGGAGCGAGAGTATTCGAGCCTTGTAAACAATAGGGCGATCATGACAGGGCGGTAATATTGCCTCAGTTGTTATGTTTAAGTTGGCTAGTAAATAGGAGGTTTTTTGGTTATAACTTTGGCCTAGTTTGACAAAACTGCACAAAGGTAGTCTGACACACTTTTGTCAGTGGAGGAGAGATACGTGATTTTATATAGGGAGGATCTCAAAATGTAATTTTCCTGTATTGATTTCCATTTGAAAGTTGTAGTAGAGGCCAAAAAAAGAAAGACAGGGCAGATCAACAGCAACGCTGAAATGAAGCCACAAACCACTGACCTTTGCAGGCTTTTTAAAAACTTTTTCGGTTTAAAGTAAATATGTCGAGAACTTTTTGAGATGAAACGTAAAAAATATATGTATACGTAGATGTGTGCACATATATAAAGATACATTTACGAAAAGACCTAGAACTAACTCTCCTTATGCAATCGTATACTTGTCATTATAGAAACATTTACAAAATGCTGTAATATTTATTTCACCCAATCAAAACCTTAGATCCTCAAAGCTCATAAGGCCCTTGTAGTGCCACGTCTCGATAGTAGGCAGATGCACCAGTAGAGCCATCAGTACAGAAATGTAGCATTCTTCAGAAGTTGACCTGATCGATTACTGTAACCAGTGCAAAATGCTTCTACCTCAGGCACAGTATGAACCTGCATGGCCGCATTTGATAGTTACATTTCTCTCAGTGATCTGAACTCGACGCCGGTGTCTCAAACAGACATGGGAAGCCGGCCACCATTTCATAAGATATGTCACTTAGGGCCCAGTCCGCACAATCTTTTGTGCCTGTAAGAGGAACTGAAGGTCACAGTGACTGATCTTTGAGAGGGATTTCCATGACATACAGCTGTAATTGTAGCGACAGGTGCATGACAGTGATTATACCAGGATGGTGGCCGTGCCAAATGTGGTAAGCATCCATAAACTGGTGAATTTTGTTTATTGCTGTTAACAGTGTGTCGGTTGTGTCCCACCCTCCAAGCACTCACAATTATGCTACTGTAAAGAGCTGAAGTACAAGCCTTCTGAATGGAGGGGTTTCACTGACGGGTTACGAAAGGGGTTTCCACCTTGTGTACTCCAGCGGTTTGTCCTCGATATAGACAGTCCACTGAATTATACATGGTGGACATAGCCTACTCCTTCACATCCACACATGCAGTATTCCACACATTAACGTCATTAAAAATGTGCTGTTACATACTTGTCCAATGAAAAATATTTTTTAATCGATTTATTTTTCCATTTTAAATAGGTTAACAATAACGAGCCCATTCGTTGCTTCATACATAACGCAGTCTATAGTGTTTTACGTATTTTGCCACCGTAAATAAATTGTGTATTTAACTTTACTATCTCTCGGAGTCATATCCCTCACGCATTATTACTATGTTATGCTATCAATGCCCAACTGGCCAGGTGACATCAGATTGACGGATTTTCTAGTCTTATAACTTGAATTACTATGGTCCCCTCATCATAACAGGAACTAATACATAGATACGCATGTCCATCATTCAACTTGACTTCTCGGTGTAGGAACACTGACATAGCGATTACATCACATCTGATCCTACCAGGTAGGTGACTCTCACTCACATGTTCTGCTCCTCACCTGCTCCAGAGAATAACACGTCTGAACGACGCTGCATTGATGAGGATATTGGCGTCTGACCACATAGCTACTAACATTTACAACCTAGACTGAGCCAAAAGCAGCATTGATAAATTTAGTCATACCATTCCCAATAATGCATAGAGCAATCATGAGTGCCTGAACATAGTAACCAGGTTTGGAGGATTCACCCCAAAACGTACCTTATACATTGCAGTTTAAGTCTAACTAGTTCCAGGGTGTATACGTCTAACTAGTACCTTGGAAACAAAACAAGATTTCCAAAATCAGAACCCTGTAGGCTATCACACAAAAGTCCAGAACTGGAAATAGTGTCCATAACTACCTGCAACGTGGTGGTCTTTCTACCACTGGGAAACGTCCAAGTCAAATGAAATTTGCTCCCCCAGATCATCTGATTGTTTATTTGCACTGCCACACTTTGCACTTTAAAGTCTAAAGGGGCATATTTAGCAAAGGTTTTGTGCCATCCTTGCACAATACAAGGGTGTTTAAGGGGGAGGCAAAACCTAAGTCAGACTTATCGAGCCAAGCAAGGCCACCTTGCGTGACCACGAGTGGCTTGATAAATCTGGAGTAACACAACACAGAGCAAATCACTAGGTTGCATTACTCTGCCCTAGATAGGCGTTCCATGGGTGAAAGGTGGGTGTTCCTACACATCAACCCATAGATTGTGGCACATTCTAAGATTTAGCATTACTGGGAATGCGTCAAAATCCTACGTTTCCAGGTGAGGCATAACAAGGAGAAAGATCTTTTTTTCTCGTTGTTTTTTTTCTCTTTCTATGTGTGCTGCATTTTGCAGCACATATAGAAAGAGGAAATGCCTCAGAGGACTGAAGGTGACACTTCCTGCACAAAAACAATCCTGTCTGCAATGTAGGCCCCTGCGCACCGCAGCACAAGGGTGCCTACATTGGCGCTAAGCAGTCAAAAGGGCACCAGCACAAGGTAAGGACAGGAATGGGCACTGCACTGCCTGAACATTTGATAAATATGCCCCTTTATATTTTAATGTTTGACATGTTATTCTATATGTATTTTTTTACTTACGGTCAGATTATCTTGCTTATTCTTACATTCAGTAGACCACCCTAAACTTTACTTCCTCAACCTCTGAAGTTGCCTTACTTCTATGGGGGATTTTTCCTGCTGCTCTCTCTGTACTGGCTGGGTTGGTCGGTCTGTTTTTTTTTAGGTATTGCCTGCACAGCGCTGGTGCTGTGCTGGCTAAATCTCTTGTATAAAACAAAAATCTTATAAGGGACTTAGAACCGCCCATTTTCTGAACTTACCATTCATTGATTCCAACGTTGCTCCAATTTACATGCTTCTGATTGGCCAGCACGTCATCTACACATCAGCTGATTTCATTTCCTGCTCTGCTTTGCCATTTATGCTGTGGCATGGAATGGAACTTGGACCAAGTACAGTTTACAGTCACTCGCCACTGGCCAGTGTCCTTCCACTGGCTACTCACTCTGCAGGTACGTTTTTTTCATTTACAAATAAGCACTCCATACAAGTGTATCTGCAGGCTGCCTCTCTCCTTCCTGTGGTCTTGCAGCCTCTTCCAGGGTCACACCTCGGTGCTTTCCCACCTGTGGTGTTCGCTGTCCCTCTCCCATATAGTTAACTTTTGCAGCTGCAGGCCATCTCTCTCCTCCCTGTCATCTTGCAGGCTCATTCCAGGTCACATGTTATAAGTACCCCTTGAATAGCATGCTACTTGTTTGCTAAGCATTCCAGCTCCCCGTGAAAGAAAGGGCTATGTAAATGTAACTACAGCATAATTTTTATAGTGGGAGACCAGAGCCTTTGCGACTGGGATGCCATGAGTGAATTGTCGCTGCATTTTCTCTTTGGGATATATTTCGTTCCTGGACGTCATGCGCCAGCCTTTTGTCGAAAAATGTAATCCGTAGAGTGAATCGTGCCCTGTTATCAAATCTGGCCCCCGGCCGCCTCAACACAACACATTGTCTCTGTAACCCTGACACTGGCAGTGCAGACATTGTTGCCATAAGAAGAATGTTTGATGTTTCAACACACTTTGGGTTCAGCAAAGTCATTTGGGAAGGACTGGCAGCTCAGCATGTGGTAACAGGAGAAGTTTTTGCGCCTACACTACATTCCTGAAGTAATTTCCTCCCTGTGGTCTTGAAGCCTCTTCCCGGGTCAATCAATAAATCAGGAGGTTCTTGTACAGCGCAAACTTGTCACCCCGGGGGAGTCTCCAGGGGCTATGGTGGTGCTGCAAATCTGACCTGGCGGGAGATGGTGATCGGAGAGCCAGGTCTTTAGCTGCTTTCTGAAGTACTCCAGTGAGGGGGATGTGTGTAGGTGGAGGGGGTACCAGGATTTTGTGGCAAGATAGAAGAAGGAGAGCCCTCCGATTAGGTGGCGACGGATGCGGGAACATGGGCCTGGGTGAGGGTGGCTGATCGGAGTTCCCTGGCTGGTCGTTAGAAAGTGAGGCAGTCGTTGAGATAGGTGGGTCTAGCATTGTGGAGGGCCTTGTAGACTTGAGTGAGGAGTTTGAAGAGACATCCAAGGCAGTTGATCCTCATCCAGGCAGCATTGTCAGTCCTGATGTTTTAGAAGTTGGATCGTGTGGAAGAGGCATCGTCGGTGAGGGCTAGGATAAGCCGGGTGTCGTCAGCATAGCAAACAATGTTGAGTCCGTGGGTACATGCGATGTCAGCTAAAGGGATCATGCAGGCATTGAAGAGGGTGGGGCTGAGAGAGGAGACCTGGGAGACGCCACAGATGATGTCTTTGGTGGTAGAGACGTAGAATGGGAGGCGGAACCTCTGTGTTCGGCCAGAGAGGAAGGAGAAGATCCAGGTGAGAACATTTTCTTGCATGCTGATGCTGTGGAATCTGGTAATGAGAGTGTGGTGGGGGACGGTGTCGAAGGCTGTGGCTAGGTCGAGGAGGACAAGAGCCCCTGTTCCACTGAGGACTGGGAGGTTTATGATGTCATTGGTTGCTGCGGGTCACAACTCTTTGATTCCCCCCTCCCACATTGTTCACTGTCCCCTTTCTGTACAGTTCCTTGACTGTGTCTTGCTTGTTTTTCATGAGTTTTCACTTTCACTGGGTATGGCAGCTGAATTGAATGACAGTAACCACAGTCATCATCAGTGTTTAACCATGAGGGCACAGGTTTGAATCCTGGCGTGTGTTCTCACCTTTTAGCAAAATAGATACTACTGAATTAGGTAAGATTGAGCAGCTTTTCTGTTGTGCCAAGAGGCCCCATTGGGGTGAACAACTTCTTTACAATTACACAGGTTCTGTTTAAAACCTGATAGTAGGTCGTATTGAACTGTAATGTATTTTGGTACTGTTGTCATTATGCTCCTGCATTTTAAAAGCCATGACTGTCGCATCTTGAACTGTGATCAACTCATGTTTTGGTACTCAGATCTGTATGTTACTCCACTTTGAACCCTATAGCTCTGTCATCTTAAGTAGTGACATGAAAGTGGCTCGTTAAAGCAGTGTGTTACAATTGATGCTTGTACTAGTGGTTTGCACAGACCTGTTCTGGTTTCATGCTTCTTTTGGAATTTGTGTTTTATTTCTGCTGTGAACCGCTGTGCAACATTTAAAAAACACATTGACACAGCACATAAATCTCACATACGCAAAACCTATTGGCTTTTGCCAGTGCTTGTTTCATCCGTCGCCCAGTCTAGCATAGTGGATGTCAGCTACTCCTTCCGTTACAATCTAATTTTAGATTGTCAATTAAGATAAAAACAAGGGACGAGCGTTTCCTCCCTGTTTTGACATTTGGTCCCCCAGATTATCTCATTCCCACTCTGCATTTTGCAAGCTAAACATTTCACTTTTTGGCATGTGGATTTACATTTTGTATCAGTTCAGACTTTTTTGCTTATGTTTAGATGTTGCAGACTATCCTTCACTTCACTTACTCTCCCTCAGAGCTCACCTTACTTCTTTGCTGGACTTTTACTGCTGTTCTCTCATACTGACTGGGTTGTTCAGGCTGTGTGTTTCATCCCAAACCCAGTCCAGCACTGTGGATGCCATTTTAGGAGGAGTTTAGACCCTCCCTCCACTATGGACTAGCTTCAGACTGCTGACATAGATAACAAGCATTTTCAATGCAACAGGTCTCGCATTTGTTCGAGTTAGAGCTCTTAGCATTGTAAAGCAAAAAAAATGCAGCGCGATCGTGCTATGTAAAATGCAGTGCGATCGCTGTAGGAGGCTGGCCTGGCTTATAGTAGGTACCTAATGGTACTTACACCTTGTGCTAAGTCCAGTTATCCCTTATTAGTAGATTAGTAGTGTTCTAGCAGCTTAGGCTGATAGAGGTAGCTATAGCAGAGCAGCTTAGGCTGCACTAGGAGACATGCAAAGCTCCTACTACACCACTTATGTCATATAGCACTATATCATAAGAATCACAATATTCAGAGTTACTAAAAATAAAGGTACTTTATTTTAGTGACAATGTACCAAAAATATCTCAGAGGATATACTCCCTTAGGAGGTAAGTAAAATACACAAAATATATGCACAAACAAAATCAGGCAAGTAAACAGGTAGAAAAGTAGTGCAAACACTGAAGAATACAATAGGATGCAATAGGCCTAGGTGCAACACAACCACATACTAAGAAAGTGGAATGCGAACCACTTAGGGACCCCAGGCCTAGTGTGGTGTGTAGAGGGTAGCTGGGAGTGTAAGAAAACACTAAGGGTGTCCAAGAAACCTGTAGGAGGCTGGCCTGGCTTATAGTGAGTACCTGATGGTATTTACACCTTGTACCAGGTCCAGTTATCCCTTATTAGTAGATTAGTAGTGTTCTAGCAGCTTAGGCTGATAGAGGTAGCTATAGCAGAGCAGCTTAGGCTGAACTAGGAGACATGCAAAGCTCCTACCATACCACTTATATCATATAGCACTATATCATAGGAATTACAATACTCAGAGTTACTAGAAATAAAAGTACTTTATTTTAGTGACAATGTGTCAGAAATATTTCAGAGCATATACTCCCTTAGGAGGTAAGTAAAATACACCAAATATACACACAAATCAAAATCAGGTAAGTAAACAGTTAGAAATGTAGTGCAAACACTGTAGAATACAACAGGATGCAATAGGCCTAGGGGCAACACAAACCATATACTAAGAAAGTGGAATGCGAACCACTTACGGACCCCAGGCCTAGTGTAGTGTGTAGAGGGTCGCTGGGACATTTAGAAAACACGAAGTGTGTCCCAAATTCCCCACCCCAAGACCCTGAAAAGTAGGAGTAAAGTTACCCTACTTTCCCAGAAACACACTAAAGTCGTGATAGGAGATTCTGCAAAGAAAACAACTGACTGCGAAGCACTGAAGACGGATTCCTGGACCTGAGGACCTGTAAAGGAAGGGGACCAAGTGCAAGAGTCACAAAAGTGTCCAGGGGGGAAACAAGCCCACTAAACCCCAGATGAAGGTGCAAAATGGCTGCCTCCAGCTGCAAGAAGGTGAAGACCTGGAAGGGCAGCAGAAGCACTATTTATGAGGGATGCTGATTAAAGAGCCATTTTTTCAGCTGTTTTTTTAAAGACCGAAAATGTCTCCAGAGTTTAGCGACGTCCACAGAAATGGCCCTGCCTCCCCATCTGGCTTTACGAAATCTAGGAACAAGGGGCAGTTTAATTTACGAGAGGAGGATCTGAGAGGTGTGGCTGGACATAACAGTGGAACATAGAGTTAAGTTGATCAGAACTCTGTTGGTGGAGGGCCAGATGGACTATACAAAAAGCCTTGAAAACAATTCCATTCCTGATAGGAAGCCAGTGAAGTAGCCCGTAGACCTTCCCTGACTGATACATGCCTGGAGTTGTTCAGAATGAGACGAGCAGCTGCATTCTGAACAACCTGCAGCTTGTTAATATTCAGGTAATAATCTAGATGAGTAGTGATGAGTGCAATAGTAACCACCTGACGTAACTACATTGGGATATAAAGGAAAGTCTTTCTTAGGATTCTGATGATGTAAAAGTAGGTGCTGCTGGTACGATTGACCTAGGTGTTAAAGATCAAAGAGTTGTCAAGCACAATGGGCAGGGTTTTGGCCTATTTAGCTATGGTGGGAAGAGGCCCACATTACTCAGGCCACCAGATATTAGACCAGCCTGATTCCTGAGCACCAAAAACGAGATCCCCAGTCTTCTCAGCATTGAGTTTGAGGGCATTATCATTCATCCATTTCGTAGGACATGTACTTTTTAGTTTGACATGTCCTAATAGTGAAAAACTTCCAAATTTGTTTTCTCACTACTGAGAGACCTACCCCTCTCACAGGGTAACACTGGGGACTCCTTATTTAAATCAATAAGTTGTAATTCCTAAACCAGAGTTGGTAGATATGTCATGTTTGGTATTAATGAACTTGTAATGATAAACCCTCTTGTTAAAGTCAGTTTTAGAAAGTTGGCATTTTCCTGCCCATAGCCCTCTGTGCCTGCAACCTGCCTTCGGCCACATGACTGAGTGTAACTGACAGTTGAGACTTTGTGAATTCACCCCAGACAGTCGTACAATAAGGAGATTGGCAAAGGCTGATTGGGCAATTAACTGACTTGAAGGGGGGGGAGAGCTAAGCACAGCCCCACTGCAACTCAATAGGTTGGGCTCTGCCACCACACCATATGTCTAACAACCCTGTGTTGTCTTGAACTCCAAAGAGGTCTCCATCCACTCCTGGACCCTTGATTGTGGTGCTAACTGTGCCCAGGTTGCCATTTTCTAAAACAGAGGACTTGCTATTTTAAATCTTAAACTTTAAAAAATCTTAACTCTGGTCCTACTAATTGGATTGTGATAATTTTGGTGTCAAATAATTTATTAAAATTCTCTCTATTTTTCTAAAGTGGTTTGGGATTTTCATTGTGTTGTGTTTTCACTGTATTGCTGGTTGTGTGCTGCATAAATACTTATCACATTGCTCTAAGTTTAGCCTCACTGCTTTTTATGCCAAGCTACCAAGGGAAAAATAGACACTGTTTATTGTTCACCCTACAGGGGATTGTGCTTGCTGCTCGACCAGTGCTCACACCCCAGTCAACTAATAACCCAATTTTTCACAAACGTTATAACATTCTCAAAGATTCCACACAGCCCTAGGCCTCAGACCTCCCTTTATCTCTGTGAGACTTTGTCCTCTTTCTTCTATGGCAACATTCTCAAAATGTATGATCATTTTGGAAGCTGGTGGAAAAACAGATTTCTCCTTCTTTTCCAAAGCAGAGGTTCCTTCAAGATTCACTTAGTCTAGTGACACCTGCCATCATCCCCACAAAGAATGTAGGCTTTATGATCTTATCCATTCACAGGGGCTCTCTTGGTGATCTATGCCCCACACTTGTGGTTCCCTTATTTCCATCTTTGGTTACCTCCTATCTGAATGTTCAACCTTTTGCTGCTGACAGTAAAGGACACAAAGATGTGGTAACATGTCCATGTGCAACTAATATACTTAAGAAGCCATCTACAGATCCTTCAAACTTGTCAAACTGTCCTCTCATATTGCTTCTGCCTTTTTCAGTCTAAACTCCTGCAAAAAATATTAATAGACAACTTTCCTAGTATTTGGAAGTCAACACCATACAGGATCCTTCAAAATCCAGTTTTTGGGCAATGCATAGTACGGAGACGACTTTTCTGTGGGTCACTGACCTGATCAGGGTCAGTATGGATGAGGGTAGGCTGGTGGCCCTCATTCTACTAAATCTCTCAGCGGCCTTCGGTATGGTCTCTCATGCAGTCCTAATTAGGAGGATGCATGAATTTGGAATACATTCTAGAGGTCTGGGCTGCTTTTCTGTTTTTTTTCTGGCACACAGAGCTCAAGCCATCTTCCTAAGAGATTTTAGATCAAAGGCCATTAGCACTATGTGTGATGTACAGCAGCGATCGTCCCTAACCCCTACTCTCTATATTTATATGGCATGGCTGACTAAAAGTTTTAGGGACTATGGATTTGTGATTCTGTCTCATGCTGATGATGATCAGCTGGTGGTATCTACAGCTGAAAAATCATGAATCTACCAGAATTAAATTATTTGAATGCCTGAGAATGGTTGCGCTCTGGATGCAGCTGAATTATCTCCAAATCAACAGTGACAAAACAGTGTTTACCCTGTTTGGAAAAGCCAAGATGACTTGTACGTTCACAAGCTTGGCATTCCTCCCTTTCCCAGAAAGGTAGCACAAAACCTGGGCATTCTCCTAGGCAACACTCCAAGCATATTTATACTCCGCCTGCGCCGATTGTGCGTCAAAATTTTTGACGCACAATCAGCGCAAACGTTGCCCCGTATTTAAACTTTGACGCCGGAGCCCGCGGACGACAAAATTCCGCTGTGTGCGTCATTTTTTGGATGCGGCAACCCGCCTTGCGTTAATTATATGCAAGGTAGGCGTTCCCGTCCAAAAAATGGCTTAAACGACCGTGCGTCGTATTTATGCTTTCGGGCAAAAATGACGTACGGCCGGGAGGCGGAGCCAGAAAATGGCGCACAGACGATTTGTGTCAAAAATTAACGCCTGGGTCAGGGCAGGCGTTAAAATGGGGCAAACACACCTGTATATAATCACAACACTGGATTCTAATCCAGCATGCACGCAGACGCAGAGCCCAGCAACATCAACAGCAGCTACAACAACAGCAGGGACCCCAAAGGCAGCGCAGAAGGCAGGAGAGGATATTCCGCCCAAGAACAACCCTTCAGGGCCTCAGGGAACACGACATCATACAGAGGTACCAGTTGAACTGGCAGGCCATTCAGCAGCTGCTGCGAAACATTGAACAGCAGTTGGCCCCCACTTTGGTGACACCCCGCACCATCCCAACAGAAACAAAGCTGCTTGCCATACTTCATATGCTGGCAAGTGGCTCTTTTCAAACAACTGGTGCCCTGGTTGGCGGAATATCACAACCATCATTCTCCACCTTTTTGCCCAAAGTACTGGATGCCATCATTCAACTGACACCCCACCACATCTGCTTCCCTAACACACTGCAGAAGCAGCAGGGAACTAAACAGGGGTTCTACGCAATCAGTGGCTTCCCACACGTCCTTGGTGCAATCGACTGCACACATGTACGCCTTGTGCCACCTGCTGCAACTGAACACCTCTACCGCAACAGGAAGCACACACATTCCATCAACGTGCAGGCCATAGTCAATCACCAAGGATTGGTCACCAACATCGTGGCTAAATATCCTGGGAGTGTACATGACTCATACATATTCCGTCACTGCACCATCAATCAACACTTCCAGGATGGATGGTATGGCAATGGACTACTTGTTGGTAAGTACAAAAACCTACATATATATACACTGCACAGCAACCCTCTAGGACACACAACACATACACCACAACAGCAACATGTCAACAGGAACACACTGAGGTCCTGACATCACTAGCCATGTTTCTTAAGTCACCATTGAACCTGTCACACATCGGATTTTACTGTACAGGCTAATGTTAAGACATTAATGAGTGTGGTTGCCTAAATGTCACCTTGCAAATTGTAAGTGTCCCAATGACCTTTACATTAATACATTGCCTAAGTCTAAAGGTATGGGATGTCCAGGGTACTTTGATATGAACGTGTTAACAACACTTTCAATTTTAACTCTGCATTGAACTATCATCTCACCCCCAGTGAAGACACACGGACACCTGTATCACAAGTCACAATGCTAGGGAGGGCACACTGTACTGAAAATCCCAAAACATACTGCTGACAAACGGTTAGCAGACAAACACTTGTTCAGCCAAGGAAACAACACAATGCAGATGGTATAGCCTACAAGCATAGGATGTCACATTAGTACACAAAAGAGTCACAGACAACACAAGACAACTACTGCCGTTAAAGGTCTTTTCAATAGTGCCATCTACATCAACATGATCCCATTCATTTTCTCTTGCAGCTGATCAGGGGTATGGCATCCAGCCATGGATTATGACACCATTTGGCAACCCGAGTACAGCTGCAGAGCGTGCATACAACGAGGCCCATAGGAGGACACGCAGCATTGTCGAGCGGACCTTCGGCATCCTCAAGTCAAGGTTCCGCTGCCTCGACATCACTGGTGGTAGCCTCCTATATTCCCCCGAGATGGTCTGTAGGATCATCCTCACATGTGCAATATTGCACAACATTTGTGTCAGAAGAAACATTCCCCTCCTGGAACCAGAGCCACACATGCCTGAAGAGGAGGAAGAGGAGGATGATGGCCTGCAACAGGAGGGGGAACTACAGAACACAGCTGCTGGTATACGCAGGCGGCAACAGATTGTAAATAATTTCTTCTGAATATGATCACCTTCACCACTTTAGTTAACTAATGTAAATAAACACCTATTATAATCACCATATCATGGTCTGGCTATTCCTTTTTACACACCTTCATCTCTACTTATCAGAATAAGAGTGTTGCCTCATGGAGCATTGCTGAGATACTGAGTAGGACACGGAACATCCCAGAGCTTATGTGATGCCTAACATACAATGGTCACATACACACACACTCTTAATGACATATATCATGTACATATCTCCTTTAAAGGCCTATAGCAGAGGACCACAACTATTTCACACATGCATGTTGAAAGCAAGGTCCAGCGCAGCATATGGCACACAACTATGACACCATCACTCAATAAGGGGAAAACAAGCCTCATACATGAGGCAGTCAATGTGCTTTGGCATCACTAACAGGAATGTTTGACAAGGCCCTTGACAGCAGTTAGTCCAACTGCATCCAATATTTGCAAGGAATATCTGTGACTAGAGTTCCATAGAAGCAGAACATAGACAGCACAAGTGCCACACATATGACATGCATTGCGCACATGACATTCCATGTACATGTCAGCCCATTTCCGAACTCATCACACACCCATGCACCTGGTCACAACCCACCTGTCGGAAGAGGTCCCTGGAATACCCTGTTGCCCTGTTGACTGTCTCATTACACGTCGTTAGTGACAGGGTGGGACCATCCACATGTTGGTTCACATGTCCACATCTACTTTACTCACATTGATCAACAAAGGATACTCAGTAGTTACAGGAATAGCTGCCACTGACTCATGATGAGTCCTGGTCCGAACTGTGACAAATTACATCCCAAAAAATCTACAGGATCATCATTGGACCACACACATGAACAAGAGACCTATGTGCAAATGATCACTGGAAATATGTGGACACATGCTGTCTTGTATGCTGGTCCACCACAGCCACTTGATAGTTGGGGCTTACTGCTATGGCCTCAACTGTGGTGTCATCATACATATGAGATTGACCCTTGTCTGTCTGTGCAAACAACATGGTACCCACTTCCTCAATGCAGGTGTATGACTCACTGTGGGATTCATCAACTAGTGCCTAGGAAGCTCTTACCAATACTCTAGGACATAGGATGTAGAAATTGTGGACCTTTGACATGAACATGTGTCTGCCATCCATCTGGTGCCTGCTATGTCACATGTGGTGTCTACGTGGCCCTAAAACTTGGAAGTATACTTTGCGGGTGTTGTTACATGTATGGCTAACACATGCCCTTGCTCATTCCAATTTTTACTTGCATCTTAGGGTTGGACACATGGACGTCACATTCATACAACCAAATGTACAATAATGGTTCATGTGATGTACACACACACCTGGTCAACCAACACATTAGTTGTCAAAGCACACACTTTGAGCCAAAGGCAATTAGGTACTGTGCATATGTTCGTCACATTGCTATCCTCTCCTTATGGCAAACATGCACAATTTGTGCCATACATATATGTGGGCCACACATATGACCATCTATGACGTCAGCCAACTTTAAACATACTGTTAAGGGTGTAGTGGATGATGTTCCGCTGCAGTATGATGTCACACATGTGAACATACACCATCAACACCATACTGTCTTCAATTAGCCAATCTCTGATGTGTTCCAAATGTAAATTAACCAAAAAACATGTAAAAATGCCCCAAACCAGTTAATGCACTGTAATTTTGACGTCCCTAGCGGTGTGCGTAATTTTTTGTTGCACAAAACTGTATTTGCGTCGGGTTTTTTGACGCACAGGAGTGAAATATAGCCCGCATCCAGATATTTGTACAGTCCATGTATCATTATGTGGATGCAGGTTAATATTCACGTCTGTGCGTCAAAAAAAATGACGCAATTACAGTTTTGTGCAACAAAAAATTACGCATAACGCGAAAAAGGCGGGACTTTTCATTCAGGAAGTGATGTAATAGGATATCCTGTTTACAGATTTTGTACAGTGGGTGTACTTTCACTTTGCAGTCTATGATCCTTCTAGACTGTGTGGCTGTGTAGAGAGTGTTGTCCAGAGATTTTGTGCTGTATTTGTCCTGTGTGCTATCTGTAAAGTCCTTTTGTGAAATACATTTTGTTTGTGTATACTGTAGTACTGTGTTTTTTTCTGTCTTTTTACCCCTACTTTCACCCATTTCCCCTTTCTATTTCTTTTACCCCTATTCCTTCTCTTCAATTAGAAGTATGTCTGGTAGGCCACGTCTTGGCAGGATGGGGGAAGAGGAGTTGGGGGGCTTCATCTGGCTGGTGACACATTTCTTGCCGCTCATGATCCAGGCAGGGGGCAGGGTCATACAGGGCTACCCAACAGAGGCACGCAGAATCCGGTGGGGAAAGGTTCTGCATCACCTGCAGCGTGTGTATGCCAGCCAGAGGAGTGACCACCAGCTGAAGCACCGGTGGGCTGACCTCCTCACCAGGGAGCAGGATCTCTTGGACCACCTGGGAATCATGATTGGTGACACTGTTGGTGAGTACGACTATTGTTATTGTGCACAAATGAATGCTCTGTTGTGACATCAGTGGATTAGTGCAATGTCTGCCAGCTAACTTGATGACTGTGTGTAATTTTGGGGACATATAAGGGGATCATTGATGCACTATGGCAAGGATCACAATTGCTAGCTGTCAGGTAGCACGTGCTCAGCAAACTTACAGGTAACTTTACCATGAAGGAAATTGGTGCGGCCTTTCTGTCAGCACAGCTAATAAAATAGGAGCCAATCATGTCCATATAGGGTATTATTGACAGAGAAGTACAGATGTACCAACATTTAGGCCAACTATGTTGACGCAAATTGCTAGACTGACTTTAGAATCACTACATGATGCTGAAAATGAGTGCTGCCTTCACGTCAATTGATAATAGCAAAGTGGCTCAAACATTGGTCTCATGTGAGTCTGGTGAGTGTGGAAAGAAAGCGTTCACAGAAGTACTATGAATGTGTGGGATTATTGTGTTTCTTAATCTTTTAGGATAAATGTCAGTTCATGATTTGAATACATTGTGTAAAGGTGTAAGGTGCCCTCAGCTAACATCCTAAGATGTTTGTTTGAATCTGTTGAGCCACAATCCAAATATGGATGGCAGACCAAGTGTATGCATATGGCTTTACATCTCCATGGTTGGTGCAAATCACCATAGCTGGGCCACATCAACTGCTTACAGGAGTCCCTGCCCCTCCCTCTGTACATTGGGCCTATGTGCACTAAATGTGTCATGGCCACAAGGCATGTTTGACTGTTAATGCAGTCCTCAAGTAACCAGGCGTTGGATGTTTCTCTTGGATGCACACGATGAGACGATTACACTCCATATTTTTTTGTGCTCACCAATTATGGGGCAAGTTTGCAACCACATGATAGTTAGGGCCAATGTATGTGTGCAGATATGTGTGTAACTGTCACAGGAGACCCATGCTATGTACAAGTTGGGCGTGAAATATCAGATGCAGTACCATCATGTCTGAATGGCTGCCATTTACTTATTCAGCCTACACATTGTAAATGATACTGAAAATGTTGCACTGTGCACAGATTTTGAGCACATTTCTTCCTTTCATACCTTACAGGTGGACCGGCGCCCTACACTGTGGGAGAGGTGGCGACATTTGAGGACCCCGACCACTACAGTAAGTGTTGATATGTCTGTTATGTGTTGTGTTTGCTGGTTATGGACTCGTGTGAGTTCGACGCATAGCAAGGTGTGATGCTGTGGTCAAGTTTTTCACTTGTTCCATGAGTGGGAATGCAGTTTTCACATGTTTTGAGTTAGCCAATGCGTATCCAATGGTATCATGTAGGGACTGTAGGACATCCCTGTAGGCCCCACTGTGAGTACAGGGGATAGTCATGTCTCTGACACTTGTATCACCAAGAGTCGCAATGGAAGTCAGCCCCTATTTAGTCAGCCTGTCAGACCCACATTCTCTAAGATTGGTGGAGCTAATAGCTTCCCAATAGACATCTGCTTCACTATTTACCTACGTAAGTTTGAAACAGTAGGTAGAACCTCCTAGCAGCATGTACTTCCACATGTAGTGCATCAAGTCTGTGGAACCTGAGTGTAATGGCCTAGGTGTGCATGCAATTCATGATCATGGGTGTTCTAGCAACTCTGTGTCTGATGTAAGTCAGGCCTCACTGGAAGTATATGTTGTGTACTAAGTTCTGATTTTCCTGACATGTCTGACCCTATGAGTGCTCTAGGGTTTGCTGACTCCAAAATGTAGATAGACCTTACCTGTGGTGTGTCTGTAGAGACAAACATGTGTGGATTAGCCTATACACTCCTCGGTGTACATGTTGTTGGCAAATTATAGTTGTATATCCACCGCCCCCCCTCAAACACGGCCATGGGTTTGTGAATGGGGTATCTAGTATTGATGCTACCAGTATGTTACACATACCTGTGAATAAGTGACGGTTTGGTTGAATACTAGTATACACACTCAGGTTTGGCACGTGGTACCATACTGTAAAGTCCAGTTACAACTTGCAGACCATGTTGCTTTAGTTTTGCTTTCTGTACACTGACATTTGTAGCCCAGCTCTTGGTGGAGGATATGCAGCATGATTCTTAGATGTTAACTGTCAGAACTCAGATTGCAAGTCAAGGCCAGTTGTTACCCATCTTGTGGGTTATGAATGTGCTTTGTGTGATGTGACCTTTGTTGTCTGCCCTGCCATGTACTTCCTCAGGGACATTCAATGCTCTGTATCGTGATATGAGCTGTTAGAAGTACAGTAGATGTATTGTCTGATTAACTTGCTGTGCTATTTCACACAATGCAGTTACTAATGTGGCATATCTGCATTTGTCTTCACAGCAGCTAACATGACTCCAGACCAGGTCCATGAATTTCAGCGTCGGGCCATGCAATACCAGCACATCCTGCTGGTGGAGTCGGGGTTCCGGAGGATGGCCCGGCGATATCGCCATGAACATGCCTCCGGGGCATGGGGAGCCTTCCCACAGGGTGGGCCTACTGAGCACACCACACCCAACACAGAAACAACCACCAATGAGAGCCAGGTGGCCCCACCCACAGCTGCCTCTGTTCAATCTACATCTGCTGGACTTCCTGGCCCCAGCATTGCCACCGGTGCAGGACAGCCCACACAGACCTCCTCCACCGATACCCAGACTGCCACTGCTCCAGCTGTTGACCCTGCCGCCTTCAATAGACTTGAAAACAAGAGGGACAAAGTGCTGCGCAAGGTGAGCCACCTGAGCCGGGACGTGCGGCACATTAAACAGCGTGTCACGGATATCAAGAGGACCCTCCGGAGGGCCAACCTCTAGACAGTTGAATAGATGGACATGATACCCTCCCCTCCCTCCTCTTTCCTTGTTCTTATACTTAGTGGGCTTAGTGTTAGGTTAGTATAGGTTGTTAGTTTAGTCAGTGTTAGTGGGTGGTGGGGTAGGGGTCCTGCTTGTTTCTTTTTTGACTTATTACATGTGTGGGTGGGTGGGTGACGGGCTATGTTGGGGTTCTTGTGTGTAAAAAAAAATTTAAAAATGCAAAAAAAGCAAAAAACATAAAAAAACAATTTACCAAAAAAATATATATTTGTTTCGGATAGTTTAGTATGTGTTTAGGTTAGTATGTGTTGTCCTCAATGTGTCCCGTCTCATAAGGGGGGTAGGGGGTAGATGTTTAGAACGTTTCATTACATGTGATAAGGAAGTGTAGCTTAGGTTAGTTAGGGACAGTTGTGGGTAATGAGTAGTCAGGGTAGATTAGGGTAGGTAAGATTTTTCCCTCAGTTTCCTCATCTATGGTTAGCTTTTACTAAATATTTGGTTACCCCTTAATAGTATGTGTTGAATGGTACTTGATCGTGGGTTTGGATTCCGTGTACATCTCTTTTGTACTATAACATCTGTGTCCAATGCTACAAACAAATCCCAACTAAGCTGTACGATTGGCAGCTAACCCAGAGCTACCTTGCAAAGTGTCTACCCTTTGTTGCAACCACCAATCACAGTTAATATGGATTACAATGTGTTTCTGTTGATAAGTGTGTTTTCAAAGTCACTAACAGTGCTTCCAGACTTGATATTGGGGAAACAGTTTTAGGTCTGACTGCAGTGTGATGATCATGCACACCCTTATAAGATGAGTTCTCATTAGCAATCTTGTATTCTTGTCTTCATGACCCTCATACATCATTTGTGACACAGTTCGGCATGATTACCTATTTGTACGTTAACTCAGACACCTTCATTTGTGCAGTTTTTTTTAGTGTTTACTTAGATTAGTGTGGCACGTTTATTGTGTTATTTTTGCACGTTGACAACATTTAGCGGGCACTATTTGATCACTTAGTTATCCCCTGAGGAAGCATTCTTCTGTCCAACACAGCATGGCAGTGTATGGTTTCTCACTTCATCAGATTATTCCCTCAGGATGGGCAGAGTATGATGCAATCATGGTCACTGTGCAGATTTCTCTAACTACATAATATCTGGACAGTTGTATTGACAAGCTACGTTATTTGACAGTAGGGACATATCAATTATCTACTGCGCAGTTGATATGTCACATTACCCAGAGACAGATTTGTTGTGTAAGTGCTATTTATTGAAAAGTGCCGTAGTTCTATATGTACATTGTCCATGACTGTGAGTCCATTATAATGATATCTTCCATTGTGATCCAACACAAGGGTTTACCAAAATGCTTTTGTCATGCTGGGGCTGCTGTTTCAGACAGTGCATAGGGACAGACTTAGCCAATGAGTAGGAGAGAGACAATCGCTAGGCTGGGTGGCAAGATATACAGTGGTTTGCAGAACAGTGCTTGAGTACAGTTGTTGCAAGACTGGCAAGTTACAAAGCGCAGGACCTTGGTAAATGTCGGCCATGTGGCAGGGACTAGTGCTTCCGGTTCATTTTCCTTGTGAATGTGATCTGTTCCATGTCTTCTTCTTCTGATGTGTGTGTTGCCTGCTTTGTCCTTGTTGTTTTTTGTTGTGAAGGGGCAACACACACCTCAGTGTTAGAAGACGTGGAGTCAGACATCCCGGTCACTGCTCCCTGTGAAGGTCTTAAGGGCAGTACTGCTGCAAGGAGGGCCTGCTGGTTCTTGAGAATAGCAGCCACATCACGATGGTAGGCAGCCAGGTCGGCCCTGAGGGGTTCAATGTTGCATTCGTGCACGCGTTGACAGGATTGCTGTTGTAGGTGTTGGGTCAACTGTATTACAGCTGTGCTGATTTCCTTCTGGGTTTTCTGCAGTTCCTGCAAGATAGATGTTAGGGATTGCATAGCTGCTGCCTGATCTGCAGATGACATCATGCACGAACGCACCCCCTCAAGGCTGGCTGCCATATTTTGCATCCCCACCCGCACCTCCTTGGCCAGTTCCCGCTGTACTCCAACTACAGTTCGCTCAAAGCTGGTGCCAGTGTCGTCTGAGTCCTCAGCTGTATTGGAGCTGGCAGGTCTTACAATTGGGGTGGTGGGTGGATCCTCTGCGATGGCTGCTTGTTCTGTGCTCCTCCTTGTGACTGAAGGTGGGGTCTGGAGGGTTTCAAGGACCTTTTGGATAGTCTCCTGGGGAATGTTTATCGGCTCGTCATCCATGTCATCAGGGAAATCTGGGACAGGCATATAGGCAGGAGATCCATCTTCCTCTGCAATGAAACAGGGTACAATTAGTGTGTCTGTGTTGTGACAATTTTAACGTGACGTGTCTGCCTTTTGATGAATTCACTTTGTGATCTTGTTTTGTATTAATATCTGCAGTCCTTCAGATGGGCATTGTTTCAGGCCTATAGCCCACCTGTGTGTCACATGTATGTTATTGAGTTATCAGACTTGTCAGCCTCATCGCCTCTAGGTGTTGCTTTATGCCAAATCGGGAATTGCCACCTTCTTGTCCTACTCGACCCTCCGTGTACATCCATTCTCATGGTGAGACCTTTCACTGGCTGTAGGTGTTCTTATGGCCCTGGCAGCACACTTAACAATCTGGACCTGCCCCTATCCCTGATCGTTCACATCGACTTAAATGTAATTGACATGTGGCATATCCTAAGCATGGCAATGTTATGATCTGATATGGATGTTGACATTGTTAATGGGTCCTGCTGATGTTGGGTAATGTGTGTTACATTGGATTGCCCTGATAGTCGTATCAGTGTCCTATTTCATCCTCTGACTGTGCAGGTGTATTTCAGTGACCAGTTACATGTGTCCCCTCCTCAATGCTGTTGTCTGAGCAGTATGACATTTGTGATGTTGCCTTGTTACCCAGGCACAGGATGGACCCTGACATATGCAGCATGGGTGTGTCCTTAGTGCTGTGTCGCTCCTATTGTTGTTTACTTTGGCTGATGTTTGTGACAACTATGGGCATTGACATTTGACAGTACTGGGGCCTTTGTCTTGTTTCAGGAGATTGATGCAGATGTCATCCTCATCCCCTAATTTAGGTTTGTATGTTCCATGGGGAGGTTACTGCCATTGGCTACTTGAGCTGCACACAGATCAGAGATGGTAGTGGTAACTGTTGTTGAAGTTACATTGCAGTTGTCGGTTTGGCTAGAGGATTGCTAATAGGGCCCTAGTTAATGTAGGTGGTATGTTGGCTGACGAGTGCAGGATGTCAGTTTGACATAGTGGCCTTCCCTCCTGTCGTAGCTTTCCCTTTGCTCCATCGTTGGCATGACAGCATGCCCCCATGGGACTGTTGTCGGTGTTGTGTAATGGTGTGCCCCAGGTCTTCTCAGAACGGGCCATGCCCCCCTGGCGTGCCCCTTTACCCATGCCACTCCATGTATATGATGACTTACATGCAATGTGTAGTAGGTATTTCCCCCCCCCCGGTTGCAGTTGACATTAGTGCATTTCAATTTCCCATGCAATTTACCCTGCATGTGGGTTGTCTCCTGGTAGTCTGCGCTGTCCTGTCCTTGAATCCCTGTGACGATCTCCTCAGGGATGACGGCTGCGACCATCTCCTCCATATGGTCCAGGGCCTCCTGGTGTGCTGGACTCCCACCTCCAGTCTGCAGTGCTGCCTTCCTGTTCCTGGCCATCTTTTCCTTGGTCCTGCGTTTGCAGTCATGCCAGCGTTTCTTGCACTCGATGACTGTTCTGCGTACTTCAGCCACACTGTTAATCTTGTCGACAATTTGTTGCCATATAGCCTCTCTCCTACTGATTGGCAACTTTGAGGTGACAAACAGTTGGTGCTGGTGTTCCGTCACCTCTTTAACCAGGATTTCCTGCTCCTCTGCACTGAAGCGACACTTTCTTTTCTTCTTTAAAGTGTCCTGGTTCTTGGGTGGGTCCTCCTGGCTGGTTCCTGGTCTGCTGTCATCTTCCTGGGGTCTGTAGTGGCATCTGGGATCCATTTTGGCTCTCCTCTGGTGAACTGGCAGTGTTCATGTTTTTTTTTTACGCTATTGCGTCAAAAAACTGCGCATATCCGGTTTGAGGTGTCGTAAATCGACCCACAGGCATTTCCGCTGCGTTAACGTCGTTTTCCTTTACGACTTGACGCCGCGGTGTGCGTCAAAAATAATGACTCCCACCTGTTGTTTGCGCCGCCGTGCGTCAAAGTATAAATATGACGCCCGCACGCCGCACCAACATGGCGTTAGCCGGCGGTAATATTTTGGACGCAAAACTGCGCCGGCGCAGTTTTGCGTCAAAAATGATAAAAATGGGCCTAAGTTTACTTATAAGTCCCTAGAATGTACCCAAGATCTGTAAGTTAAATGCTACTAGTGGGCCTGCAGCACCTAATGTGCCACCAACTCAAGTAGCATTTTAAAACATGTCTCAGGACTGCCAATGAAAACTGTGTACAGTTCTAAACTGCCAATTCCGCCTGGCAAAGTATTTACTGCATACAAGTCACCCCTAGGGTAGACTCTAACCGGCCCACGCGGTAGAGTGTGTTGAATTTAAAATATAGGATATGTGGGTTTAAGGTTTACATGTCCTAGTAGTGTAAAACTCCTAAATTCATTTTTCACTCCTGTAAGGCCACCACTCCCATAGGAAAACATCGGGTACCATATTACATTTAATAAGTGTTTACATTCGATTAGGAACCAGTAAAAATGTCAAGTTTGGTCTCAAATGATTTGAATTGTAAAATCCTTTTTTTTGATAAAGTCAGATTTTAGTTGCAATTCTGAAAGTACCACTTTTAAAAAGTTGCCAATTTCTTGTCCGAACCATTAGATGTTTGCAGCATGCGCCTACATCACATGGCAGTAAATAGCTTGGCAGTTTGCCTTTGTTTATTCCTCCCAGACAGTGAGACAAAGGGAGACTAGTTGTCGGCCGAATAGGCCATCATGCAAGGATGGGTGGGACAGAGCTTTTCCTTGCCCCACTTACATTTCAAAGGACTGCCTCCGGCACACTCACAAAGCATCTTGATATCAGCCTTTTGTTACCCCAGACTTCTTCGAGCCTGGGTAAGGGAAGGAAGGAACGTTCCAGTCCAAAATTGTGCGGGAGGCCTAGAAAGTTTCCCCCACTTCAAAGGCTGGCACCAGGTATGAATATTGGACCCTCGGACCAACTCTTCAGTACTCTCCTGGTACTTTGGAAGACTCCAGAAGCACTTCTCTGATCCCCAGAGGACTGATCTGCTGCTAGTGACTTTCCTATACCCCCAGAGGGCTGCTCTTCTGCTTGAGGCCTGCCTAGCTGAAGAAGAACAAGGCAATCTCCTTATTCCAAGGCTACAAGTTTCAGTTGGTGCACCATCTTGTTCTGATCTACAGGGATACAACAACCTCCTGAGGCCTCTCTGCAATTGCCGAGCCGGCCTGCTGCCTGGACCTGCAACTGGACTTACCTGAGCCCTGATGGCCTCTGCTAGCGTGAGTCCCTGATCCACGAGAGGTGCCTCCTCACGTACTGGACCCTCGGTGACTCCTCTGTGAAGAAAAAGAGAAATCCTAAAGTTTGGTCCTCTTTCCGACCATGAACTGGCCCATTTGCAGAGATCCTGCCACCCACAATGACCAGCAACACAAAGCTTTAAAGAATCTGACCCTTCGCACTAAAGTAAACAAAAGTGACAAAGGGCAACATTAAATTTGCACTTTGTACTGCAGCAACAAAAGACATTCACTGCCCCTGCTGCTCTATTCAGTCATTTTAAGGCCTTACCATACAGTGCCCTGACACCACTTTGTCCTGTTTTCTCCTTTATAAAGTTCAATAAATAAATAAATTCCACTGTGTTGGCAAGTGAAGTCCTAGTGCTGTAGCTCACAGTCTTTGCCCTCACTCAGTGATTAATTTAGAACAATGACCATACTTTTCAACACAGTGATAGTGAAACATAATGTATTTGAGTACTACAGTTACTTGAACTGAGAAGGATAATTGTGAATCAGAAATGACCATGTTGTCCTGAAAATATACTTTGGCATCATTAATGGGCTATGGATGTCACACATTATTGATGGAATGGAATATTGGGGGCAGGAGGGTTCTGAAATCCTGTTGGGAGGAGGTTTGGTTGAAGGCTTGGAGATATGGCTGGAGAATTCCAGAAGTGACTCACACACTCACTTCCACATAAAAAAAAATGGTTGTTTTCGAATTGAATGCCCTCCTTGATTGAGGCAGCATTGTCAACAAGGACCACAGCCGCAATCCACATAAGTGTCAGCTTTGTTGCCAAGCAGGCATTTGATAAGGGGTACTATGTGTAAACTGTCACATATTCTGCACATTACATGGCATCTGTTGTTGATCTTTACATTGTTCCAGCATCACCAAATATTTGGAAGGGCAACTAGTCGTGCTGGAGGTGTGAGTGTCGTAAATATACTGTTGTGCTGCCTTTGAATGAAATACATGAAGCATAAGGTGAAGGTGTGTTCCACCACTGTGGATCCACACAGAGATTATGGTCGATTGCAAGCAGATGGTGTATGGGGATGAAGAGACAGAAATTTCCTAAAGTTGCATGTAAAATGATAGTACATAAGCATTACACTGCAGTGGCAAAGCCATTACTTTGAGGGCTGCACATGCTCATACTAAACACGAAGATGCAGATTTAGTATGATTTTGCGTATGAACTGCACCACTTTTGTGGTACAGCCATGACACAAAATAATTTTTGCCATTAATTAAGATATACAAAGCCACTTATTGTGGCTTTGCTTGGTTTAGTAAATACAATGTAATGTAAAGCAGCACACAGAGCTGCCTTGTATTACTTTGCTTTGGGTAGGCGTTACATGCGTGAACAAGGGTGTTCCTATGCAACCACCTATGTATTTTTATTCATGACCAGAATTAAAAAGGCCTGCAAACCTGGGATTGTACCATAATGGTGCACCTACCCAACAGAGGAGTAATGAGGAGGAAAATATTTATTTCTCCTCATTACTTTCTCTTTCCATGTGTGCTGCATTCTGTGGCACACATGGAAAGAGGAATCTGCATCTGAGGATTGTTTTTGTACAGGAATGAGTGCCTTCCTGCACAGAAACAATCCTGTCTGTAACGCAGGAACACTTGCACTATGGTGAGCTGCACGCAATGCTACTGAGCAAGGAAAGGGCAGAAATGTGCCACATCGTTCTCAATACGGAGCCTTTCTGCTCTCTCCATTTCACGCAATGCAGCACAGCAAGCTGCTTTGCTGAGTTGTGTTAAATAAAAGTAAATCTGGCCTGAAGTGACCCCCAATAAGCACATGTATTTCACTTTAGGTGTCAACAGTGAAGAGTCACCCATGAATGTCTTCTCTAGAATTAATATACTTCCAGCGGCACTAGTTATTTTTTCTTCTTCCTGAGACTCTTTCATGATGGTCTGTGCTGGCTCAATATACAGACAAATGCGTAGTTTTATGCCCATGCAGTGTTTTTAGTGAATTCATTTAACCTTATATTTCTTGAAATTAAGTCTTAATTTTCAGATAGCACAGCTCATAAAAAATGAGCATGGTTTGCCTCTTTCTTTTTCTGAGTTGTTATGTCTAAAATGATTCACTACCTCGGAGAAATGTCTGGTTAAATTAAATTTATTCAAACACTGTAGCTGCATAAGAATTACTTCAAACACTGTCGCTGCATAAGAAATACTTCAAACACTGTAGCTGCATAAGAAATAAAACGCTTGGCCTTGGCATAAGCTGGCACAGACAATCATTATATCGCCTGACATAGTCTAAACTTTAGTAGAGCCCTTTGTGTCACAAAGGCCATCAGAATTTGACAGTTTATGTTTTATGGTAATCATGGATTTAATGGTTAAATACAGAAAGCTGCACTGACATTCAATTTAAATATGCAGTTGCTTGTATTTCAGAGTTCGACTTAGGTGGCATTTGAGTTAAATCATATGTTAAAGGGATAAAATTCATGTTATAATCCAATTTAGACTTTAGACAGTACATATAGAAAAAATATTGCATTTTTAATGATAAGTAAATGATTATTGAGTTTAAAAATATGTGCAAAAGTGAGAGAAGTGGAATTCTCTGTTGTACCTAATGAAATGCAGTAACAAAGCTCTCTGTTTGAAATGAAATGCAATATGAAATATAATTAATGCTGAATTTATAAGTTTGCATACAACATGTGGTTCTCTAAAACATATTAATTAAATGTATTATTATGATTCTATTCTGTTAGCATGAGTGAGCCCTGTTGAAGCTTGTAATGACCGTGCTAGAAATGCTGATTCATTTTCTATTGTTAACCTTCTTTTAGGTTATGTTCTCATGAGAAGCTTAGCTCATTGGTAATATACTCTATCGTTTTAGTATAGAAAAAATGCAGTGTGGTGTCCTTGCTGGAAGAACATTGTGTAACACAGACTGTTTTTTATGCAATTGTTACAAATGTGCGTGGAGTCACACAGATGGAAGATATTCCCATAACGGACCTGGGAAACAAGTGGACTGTTTCAATTTAGAGTCATACAATTAATTTCTATTGGACAATGCCCATTCAATGTGACATGAACTGATATCTTTTGCGAATCACAATGCTTTGTGAATTCTAAAATACTCATGGGCATTTGAACTTTGAGCAGTCCTGGGCAGCCCATGACAGATCCTTGCAGTCCCCAGATGCTGTCCTGATGCTTGTTGACCCTGATGCTTTGCTGATGAAGATTTTGTGAATGTTGTACTCTTGGAGAGGTATGTTCCTCTCTGTCATTGCCTTAGAAATCATCTTTTTGGATTAGAAAACCTTTTATTCACCCCTTCAGAAAAGTCAAGTTCAAGTTTAATTTATTACTTAGTTAATTTAAATAATTGCATGCGGATAAAGTCAAATTGCCTTAGCATTGATCAGTTCTGAACACAATTCATGAAGTCATCGCATCTACCTCGGACTAGACGTCACGGATTAACCCCTCAGGTGCCTGCACCTTAGGGGCTGCCTATCTAAAATACTGGCACATTAAAAGTATTACCTAAGCTTTTGAGTGTTTGACATTGCCCAAAATCTGCAAAATGCATTATCTGAAACATACTGTAGATCCCTAGTCAGTCACTAACTCTGGGTAGCTTTGGCCCTTCTACTTGATATAACACTGCACCGTTATCGCAGGTGCCCTGATCTTTCACTATAATTGTCAACTCTAACATTGGGTAAACATTGTTCAGACCAACTGTGAGTCACTGTGCATTCACCTAGAAGTCACCTGCAACCCCTACTGCAATGTACAATTAAAGTGCTGCCAGACAAAGATTCCTACATCTGCATATTCAACCTGGCCTCCGAGGTACTACAAGGCATATTGTTCATCCTTAACTAGCCTCGATCTTGATGCTGCTTGTGAGAGAACAGGGCTGATTGCAGAGGCCCCCTAACTTTTTGCCTCAATTTTTCACTTTTTGCTGGTGTTTTCCTGACTCTGATGGTGCCCTGGGTACTGCTAACCAGTCCCAGGGCCTGTGCTCTGTCTAAAATCAGTATTCAAATTAGGCTAATTATAATTGGTTAAGTCAACCTACCTATAAGTCCCTAGTATGTGGTAGGGCATGTAGGTTTAGGGACCCTAGCATAGGTAGTGCGCCCATAGGTGCACTGTTGAGGTGCCCAGTGTCATTTTAAAGGCAGGCCTGCCTTGCTGGCTGCTTTTAAGCTAAAGTTACATGCAAATTCGACTTTGGAATTAAAAGTAGTTCCAAAGTCTTTAACTACCTCATTTTTACACATAAGTCACTCCTAAGGTGTGCCCTATGTGCCCATAGGGCTGGGTGCTATGTAACTATAAGCAGGAACCTTATAAAAATAGTTTTATAAGCCCTGGTGAGGTAAAACAGACAAATTCATTTTCCCCCCTTTGTAGTGAATGGCCTCCATAGGCTAGAATGGGGAGACTTTATTTTAATTTTAAAAATCCCCTTTAGTAACAGATAAAAGAAGTTTGGTATCAAATTAATTGTTATAATAACTCCCACAACTTCCAGTTGTTGGATTTAATATAACTTGTTCAGGTAAAGAGTTTTAAACTTTACCTGAAAAGTTGCCAACTTCAGCCCTGCAGTATTTTTGCTGCTGTGTTCTGATTGGCCAGCCTCTGGCAGCCTGGCCAGGCTGCCTTGATGAGGTGTGAAGTGGCCTGGCTCCGCACAAAGAGATGTGACTGGGGGAGGGGATCTCCCGTCAGCAGATGGGGAAGCAGGAAGGGGGAGGGCTGCCAAACTGGTCTTCAAAGGCAGAGAAGGACATTTGGAACAACCCAGCAACACCCTCACATTCTGCAAACCCAGACAATTAGGTGCCCCCTTGATTAGATTAGGAGAGGGCAGGTGAGGGGGGTGTTTAGGATTTTTAGCCACATCAGTGGGTGGGTTCAGCCAGATGAAACCTCCAAAAATCACTTTCAGCTATTTGGATTTATGAAGAATGTTGCTCCCTGGGATTGATTTTTGCCACACTTCCCAGCAAGTGCTCATCACAGGGGGAAGGACCCTGCCCCTGATTGGAGAACCAAGACCCACCTGTTTTTCACCCAGGAGCAAGGATAAAACTGGCAGACCTGCACCCACACCTCAGATCCCTATCAGATTCCAACAAGGAAGAACTACAGGAGACCGCTGACCTGCACCTGGACACTGAACTCTGGAGGACTGCACCAGCTGCACACTTGGGCTTCACCACTAAAAGGACTTTACCTGTCTTCTACTGCTTCAAAAAGGGACTCCCTGTTTGCTACAGGTACAAAGGAGCTGCCCAGAGTCCCCTGCCGTGATGTCCTGCAAGCAGAGCCCAGCTGACCAGCGTCCAGTGGCCATTTGAGGATTCTGACCAGGTGCATTCTGGGAATTGTAGTCCCAACTCCCAAGGAGCAATTCAGAGCTTCTGGAACCTTGGATGAAGCTGTGGACACTTCAAGGACACAAAAAGGACCTCTGGAAGAAGATCCAGAAGTTTGGAGACGTTTGGAGCAACTCCATAAGTTGAAGAGGTTCATTGTGGGAGTTGTAGTCCCAGACCCCAAGAGGCACACCACAGCCTCTGAACCCTTGGCTGTTGCTGTGGACCACTTTCCTGAATCCTCCTACTCCTCAACTACGCCTCTCATTCAGAAGAGTCTTGACTGACTAACTTAGTTAGTGACCTGCAGTCTAAGATTATCCTTTTCCAAATTATTTTTGCTCTTTATATGCTTTTGTATTTTGCCCGCATGAGTTTCTCCCCACACATCTATTTCCCTGATTTGGTTAGCTGTAGGGTTAAGCTGTGTCCAGCCAAAGATTGTTGACTCTGCTAATTTGAAATGACTGATAATTGTTAACTGTGAGCAATGTATTATCTTAGTGTCTCAGATATTTTTATTGATGATATGAATTAATATTTTTTTGAATGCTTAGTTTTATTAATGTTAGTTTGTCCAAATCTATTTTAACGCTTGGGAAACCCTTGGTGAATATGTACCTTTATAATTTGTTTTTTGCGCATTGTTTACACGACTCTGAGCTTGTGTTTTCCACACATTCTTCAACTTTATTTCTTAATTGGAGTTTTACTTCCATAGCCACAATGGTCAAAGGTGATCATTATGATCTTGGCGGTGTGGCCCGCAATGCCGGCGGTGGGGGGAAAACCTGCCAGCCAGCATGGCGGGCCACACCGCCACATACTGAACCCTTTGAGGGGCCCTCACTCACCACCAGGCTGCCTCCGTCAGGCAGCCTGGTGGCGGTCGGTATCATTATCCGACAGGGCAGCGGTGCTGCCCCTCGGATAATGATCCCTTAGCCTCCAGCCTTTCCCTGGCGGGTTTCCCCTCCAGGGTAAGTCTGGCGGAAGGGGTGCACCAAGGTACCCCTGGGGGCCCCTGCACTGCCCATGCACTTGGCATGGTCAGTGCAGGGGCCCCTGTGCAGTGACCCATCGCGTAGGTCACTGCCCAATTTACAGGCAGTGATCTGCGCGACACGTCAATGTCCCGGCCAGGCATTCCTGTGGGCCGGCGGGCGGAAACATTGTTTCCGTCCGTCGGCACACAGGAATGTTCTTTATATGGCCAGCAGGGTTCCAGGGGTGCTGGCTGTCAGTAGTGAGACCGCCAGCCTGAACACGGCGGTTTCGACCGCTGTGTTCATAATGAGGGCGATAGTGTTTACATTTCTTGGGGCTGTATTGAAATTCTGTTGATGGTTCTACTTCACCACTTACTGGGTCCAAAGATTCATTCACCTCGATGAGCATTGATTGCTGTAAAGGATGACAATGCTACAGCAGTTCTGGTAGCAAAGTTTTATTTTCGTCCCATAAGGGGAGAACTATTTTTGTTTGGCGTTAGTGACATGGGATTGACCGCATGTGATTGCCCAGCCTAAAGATTGTTTAATCCAAATCTTGTCCCATGGTTCAGCCTGAATATTGATATAGTTCCAGCGTTGTGCCCACAAGTGATGGAAGCATGACTATAAACATGGTTTTGCACTTGCGAACCGTTGGTTTGACGCTTGTGGTGAAGTGTGATGTTGTGGAGTGTTTTGTGGAGTCATCGTACTCAAAGTGATTGTGGCGCTTTTTGCTAAAAAATGCAGTTGATGTTACTGTTGACGGGTCTGTCATCGGCTAAGATCTCAGGATAATGCACAAGTGTGGAAGACACTTGGTTAATTTATTGTCTGCAGGAAGATGTCATTGACAGTGCCAATTCTTTCTGTGAATGAGTGTGAGTTATTGGTTGGTATTTAGTGAACCCTAAGGGCCTACGGAGGATCTATATGAACCAGAGTGAGAATTGCTGGTCAAGTTTCACTCTTTGTGTAATTGTGAATGCTACAGTTGGAGAAGTGTAAGCCCATTCAGCTTTGGAGTGTTTGAATTCCTACTTTTAGTGTGCAGACAGGTTGTTGGTTTTTGCTTGCAGTAATTTGCATTAGGTGTGAGTGAGCAATTGTGTGACATACAAGTGGGAAGCGAATGCTTTGCCGAACAAAGTGAGTATGATGTCATATTGTGCCACGCTGGTATAAGTTGGCTAGTGTGAAGCCACGCTGTTATTGGTGGACAGTGTCATCTTGCTATTGGTTGAGAACTGTGAGAGCAAAGGATTGTGGGATTGAAATAACTTCCTGATTTGATTGCAAATTGTGGAATTAATTAAACTTGACCAAAAAATGAAAGATTTCAAAGCGTTAAAAAGTGTGCTTAGTAGAGATGTGTTTATCCAGGTTAGAGATGGCATTGGAATGCCCCCAAAAGGAACTCCAGGTTATTTTGTGTCGTCCGCTAAAGGTTTTCATGCATGTCTTTGGCTTGAACAACATTCAGTTTGAGAATTTTAGATAATTTGAGGGGAATAATGTATTAAATGAGACTACCTCCAAGACCTGCACAATTTGAAGCCCTCAATTTTTGGGAACTTGTTGCCCATGAGAGAATGTCAGGTAAAAAAGAGAATAGGATGAAGAAAGCAATTATTTCAGAAGCTAGATGGGATGCAGAGCAGAGGATGTGAAGAGAAGATATATTAGATCAGAATGTTTCCAACTATTACAGAGAAGGATGATTAGATACAAACCCAAGACTAGAAAGAAACAGGCAGAGAGAGCAGGACAGACAGCAGAAACCAAGAGTAAAAAGGCAGTAATGTATGACAGTGATTCAGATGATGAGTTTATAAATCAGTTATTAATGAATCGTCCACCACTGTATCATTCAGTTGAGAGAAGAACGAGAAGTGAAACAGTACAAAATGTAGTCTTGAATGTGCCAACCGCTCCAGTTGCACAGATCCTGAATCAAATTGTTCTAGGTACACCTGTAAGTGCAGAGACACAAGTGTCCCGTGGTTTATTCACCAGTTTTGACTGTTAATACAGTTCCGTCCATTTCAACTTCAGTAGTAAATCAAATTGTCCCAGATCCTAATGTGAATCAGACAGTGCTGACACCTACTACGACTACGCCTTTGTAGAATTTTAATCAGACTCAGCCTATGCCTATATTTACGACAGTGTAGACAATGTCAAATGGTACTCCGAGTCAAACAAGACAGAGTGCAGTGATGCAAGTTCCTCAAAATCAGACAAATATTATGGGTCCAGTTTCTGTGAGAATAGGTCCAGTTGTTCCCTTGTATGCTTCAGGTAGTACTGGAAGTAATGCTCATTTAATAAATGTCCCAACGGTTCCTGAAACACCAGTTAGATCTCCTGGGATCTCACCAATTAATATACAGAGATCAATATATTAAAACTATTCAGAGATGGAAAGAACAGCTTCTCTTGTTCCACCTTTGATCTCTACACAATTGCAGAACCTAACCAGATGTTGAATCAGGCAGGACCAGTTCTTGATGTGAGGTTTCCTCAGTGAACCCCATCGTATCCCATGCTCAGACCAGATCAGATTCCAAATGTACATTGCAGTACCCCACAAGGGTACCCCAGAGAAATAATATCAGTTTGCAAGGTTTCACAGAACAGCAATTAACAAATTGGTTAAATAGTGAAATAGTTTGAGTCCACAAGGTGCAACAGGATTGACAAATGGCAATGCTAGAACAGAAGAGACACCTGACAGAGACAGATCAGTGAATATGCCCAGATTGAAATTAGAATTGAATGAATTGATTCTGGGAACATTGAACATAGCTCAATTAGAAACTTACACAGAAGATGAACTGTCGTTCATGTGTAAGGATGTTGCCCAGCATGCAGGACAGGCTTATGAGAGATTAGCTGAATTAGCCCAAAAATATGATGTAAATTTAGAAAAATCAAAACCCTTGAAGGAAAGTTACAGACTAGAATTCAGTTCAAAAGAGATCGCTAACACAAGATCACCAGGAATTAATTTGCATACTAAGGAATTGATCATTTATACACAGACGTAGGGAGCATTATATAAGTGGGAAGGCAGATGGGCCAAGAAAAGAGATCAGAAGAAAGCAAAGCCAAATGAGCCACCGGCAGGAGCAAATCAAGCCAAGGACAATGTGAAAATGATGCCCATGAGAGAAATACCAGGTGGAGGTTATGTTCATGTACCTTGGAGTATGAGTGAAATACTGTCATTCACCAATAATTACCTGAGTTTGAGAGAATACCTATGGAGTGGTACAAGCAGACAGAGAGATTTGTGAAACTTCCAAAATGCCTGTGGGAGGATTTGAATACGTTGTTTGACCCTGTTTTTCTAACTGATTTGAGGACCACGTGTAAAGTGCATGTTGATTGGCCTGATCGTGAATCTCCAAGAGATCCAGTAATGGATGCACCATCTGAAGAGGTAATGAAAAAGTATTACAAGGTGATTGACTTACCGAAAAGTAAAGTGTCCCCGAAAGATATTGATTGGCAGCAGATTGATAGTACAGGCCAGGAGACGAAAGAATCAATCCATGCTTATTATGAGAGATTTGTGCAGGGTTTCAAGCATCACAGTGGTACTGAGACTATTGAAGCTAAATCTTTAGGTCATTTTGTGTTCAGATTTGTACAGGGATTGACGCCAGACATAAGCAAGATGATTCAGCAGCATCTGATTTGTTGGCAGAATAAACCAATTGATGAGATTCTGCATTATGCGAAATACTGTAGTGATGAGATAGAGAGGAAACAGAAAAGGTTGAACAGAAAAGCCATGGTTTTGCAATTCAAAACAGCACAGAAAGCAAATCAGAATCCACAGATGATGGTAAACGCTAGAGCGATGCAAGGAGTACTGCAGCAGGTGACAAATGTTGTCCAGTCTAGAGGTAGAGGATATGGTGTTCAGATAGATCAGAGTGTTCTTAATGTTCAGTCTTTGTAGAAGGCTAATCTGTGTCATGCATGTGGAAATGTGGGTCATTGGTAACGGGAAAGTCCATATAATAATGTGAATTCTCAAGTGCAGAAGGCTGACGTTGCTCAGACTCAAGGTAATAATCAGGTTCAAATTCAAAAAGTTCAAAGACCGATAATCCAGAATGTACATGTGTCCCCAGGACAACAGATGCAGGTACAACAAGCTTTTATGGCACATCAGCAGGTAATTGTCCCTCAGCAAAACATGATTCAAATGTTGAATGCAAATGTGAATCAGATAGCATCACAATTTCCCTTAACTGATTTGAGTGATGAGGAATTCATGGAATTCATACAAATGAGGAACATGTGCCCTGTAAAATAGTAGAGCAGAATCCGGGTGTCACATTGTACCCAATGATGTCATGTAATGATCTGCCCGAAGATTTGAAAGAAATTATGACACCAGAAGTTTGGGATTTTTTGGGAAAAGAAATAGGACTCATAAAAGTTGTTGAGCCTGTTAAAACAAATGCAGTGTGTTCAAAAATCCCTCTGTCTATTATGTCCCAAGAAACAATTGCTGGACTTACCCTTTTGATTGATTGATTGATAGAGCAGGAGATTTAAAAAAAAATCATGGGAAGTCCCTCTAAATCTCCTATTTTAGGATTGCGGAAACTCAATTGGAAATACTGAATAGTTCAAGATTTGAGAAAGGTGAACAAGATTGTCGTTCCATTTTGTACCATGGTATTGAATCATGCAGTGATTTTCTTCCAAATTCCCTGTGAACCTGAGTAGTTTACAGTCATTGACCATTGCTGAGCATTTTTCTCTGTACCATTGCATGAGGAAAGCCGGGATTTATTAGCATTTTAATTCAGCAGTCGTGTTTGGCATGGTGCTGAAAGAATTTGGAGTCCCTTAAATTGCCCTATCATTCAGACTTAGGCCCATATTAATACTTTTTGACGCACAACTGCGCCAACGCAGTTGTGCGTCAAAATTTTACCGCCGGCTAACGCCATTCCAAAGCGCCATGCGGGCGCCTTATTTATTGAATGACGTTAGCCGGCGCTGCGGACTGGTGTGCGTCAAAAAAAATGACTCAGACCAGGCAGCGCCGGCGTAGGGGAAAATGGAGGTTGGGCGTAAAAAAATGGGGCAAGTCAGGTCTGAGGCAAAATTCAGACCTCAACCTGATTTGCGCCATTTTTGTTTACGCCCAACCTCCATTGACATGACTCCTGTCTTAGCAAAGACAGGAGTCATGCCCCCTTGCCCAATGGCCATGCCCAGGGGACTTATGTCCCCTGGGCATGGTCATTGGGCATAGTGGCATGTAGGGGGGCCCAAATCAGGCCCCCCTATGCCACAAAAAAACCGAAAAAAAATACTTATCCCAACTTACCTCAACTTCCCTGGGATGGGTCCCTCCATCCTTGGGTGTCCACCTGGGGTGGGCAAGGGTGGCAGGGAGTGTCCCTGGGGGCATGGGAGGGCACCTCTGGGCTCCTTCTGAGCCCACAGGTCTCTTAACGCCTTCCCTGACCCAGGCGTTAAAAAACGGCACCCATCAGGCTGGGCGCCGTTTTTTAAGGCCTGCCCCCTCCTGTGCGTCAAAATGACGTCAGGGTATAAATATGGAGCACAGGCCTTAAAGTAATTTTTTGGAAGGGAACACCTACCTTGCATATAATTAACACAAGGCTGGTTCCCCCTTCCAAAAAATGACGCACATGGTGGAACTTTGATGCCCGCTGGGTCGGACGTCAAAGTATAAATATGGGGCAGGGTTTGCGTCAATTGTGCGTCAAAAATTTTTACGCACATTCGGCGCAAACAGAGTATGAATATGCCCCTTAGTGCACTACATTGATAACCTGTTGGTTGTGTCAAATACCAGAGAAGCATGCGGAAGAAATATCTTTGTTCTTTTGAATCACTTCAGAGAAAATGGCCATAAAGTTTCTCCTGCTAAATTACAGTATTGCCAGAAGTTCTGTATTTAGGTCACCATATTGAGAAAGATGTGAGGAAAGTGTCACAAGAAAGATTCTCAGCAATCATGAAAATGACACAGAAAGAAGTCTGAAAGTTTTAGGGAATGGTTGCTTACTATCGTCAGTGGCTTACAAACTTTTCACTTTTGGCCAAGCTTTTACCGAGACTAACACACAAGGATGTGGCTGATCCGGTAGCATTGGATAAAAATTGCATACGTGCCTCCACAAAGGTGAGAGAAAGCCTATGCCAAGCCCCAGCTCTGGGAATACCTAATTATAACAAATATTTCACTTTGTTTTGTTGTGAGAGAGATGGATGTGCATTTTCAGTTTTGACACAGTTGCACGGAAATGCAAACAAGCCTGTGGCTTTTTTTTCTGCCAAACTTGATCCTGTAACTGCAGCATTGCCTGACTGTTTAAAGGCTGTGGCGGTACTTAGAGTCAGCATAGAACAGTGCAAAAGCATTGTGATGGGACATCCACTGAATGTTTTTATCACCCACTCAGTGGAGATTTTCTTAACCAAACAAAGGCTCAATATCTCACAAGGGCCTGTTTAACCCATCATGAGCAGGTGATCCCTGCCTCTTCTAATATGAATATCAAGAGATGAAGTTTTAAACCCCACAACTTTGATGCCTATTCCTGTTAAAAAAGCAAGTGACCGCGAAGATGAGTTTTAGCATGACTGTTTCGATGTGGCTGAATTGTGCACCAAACCAAGACCAAAACAAGACCTGATATTCAAGATGCTCCCTTAGGCGAAAATGACCATGTCATGTTCAGTGATGGCTCCTGTTTGAGAGATGAAGATGGTACCCTGAGAGCGGGTTATGCACTTTGCACAGTCTCAGGTGTGATAGAGCCTCCTGGCTTCAAGGAGTCTTTTCAGCCCAAGTAGTCAAATTGGTTGCTCTTCCCAGAGCATGCTCTGTTTCTTAACAGCTTAAAGTGACAATTTTTACTGATTGCCAAAATGAGTTTGGCGTTGTTGATGATTTTGGACAGGTATGGTCCCAGAGAGGTTTTATGACCTCTTCTTATTCCCCAATCTGAAACTGTGACAAAATATAGCATTTGTTGAATGCTTTACAGTTACCTGCAGAAATTGCCACCATGAAATGCCTAGCCCATAGGAAATCAACTTGGGAAATACCTATGCAGATGAAGTTGACAGGTATTGTGCTCTTAGTTGTACCTCCTTAAAGAGAGAGTGAAACAATGATACTCAGGATGAGACAAGCCAAAATGTCTTGATGATTGCGGTTCACACATGGGAGGCAGTGAAAAGATTGCAGGAAGAAGTGACAGAGAAAGAACAGCAAAGTTGGATTAGAGCAGGATGTGTCAAAACGAATGAAGATGTTTGGGTTTCAAGTGATGGAAGAGTAGTGTTGCCAAAGAGCCTACTGTCCCCGATGGTAAGAAATTACCATGGACAGGCACACATAGGTAGAGACGCAATGGTCAGAACGTTCAGACAAACATGCTTTAATCCTAAATTTAGAGCGATTGCTGAAGCCACTTGTCACCAATGTGAAACCTGTCAACAAATGAATGGAGGGAATTGTATAGTTGTTACACGGAGTCACAAATTTAGGTCAAGAGGACCGTTTAACAGAATGCATTGGTTTTATTGAGCTGCCAGTATGCAATGGACTGAGATATATATGAGATATTTTCTGTATTTTCTCGCACTGGGCACTGGGTTGAGGCTTACCTCACCTGTGAGAAATATTAGTCTCACAGTAGCAAAGCTGTTACTTCATGAGTAACTACATGCACTTACATACTTGACAATAGTAAGAAGATAAAAAAATACATTTCAAACATACCTGACTTGAAAAGAGACCTGAAAGTGCTGACAGCAACAGGTGCATTGGAAGCTATAGGAAATAGTTTTACAACCATTGGTAGATGGTTTGGAAATCTGGGAAGAGGTATTGAGGAAATCATACTGAGACTCCTTGTTGCAATCAGACTTTAAAAGTTATACAAGATACTGAAAGACAAAAGAGCTAAGAATACACAGAGAAGGGAAGAGATAGAAATGGATACTAGGAGAAGCCTGTATTACAGTAATCTCAAGCAGTTAGAGGATTTCAGCAGATCTTACCTGAAATGAAACCTCTGAAATTCGAGCTGTCCCAATGAAAATGAGAGTGGGAGTAATTTGTTATGGCATAGTTACCATCAAAGGAGGGACTGATGTGGTCTAACCTTTAGAAGAGCCCCTCATATCACAAAGGTCATCAGAATGTGACAGTTTATGTTATATGTTAATTGTGGTTTTAATGGTTAAACACAGAAAGCTGCACTTCCAGCACCTCAGCCACCAAATCCCCAAGCACAGTGGTGCCAGCAACTCTGGTCTCATTGAGTGCCCCACCCATCAGGGCTGCCAGTGTGCCACCTAGCGAGGCCAAGGAGCAGGCCATTCCGCCACCTGCCAAGGTGAAGAAGGTGCCCACATCCCGGAGAGAGAAGCCGCACCTACCAGCAAGCAAGGGCTCCTCCAAACCAAAAGGGGACAGTGGCAAGACACCAGCGGCAACATCAAAGGTGGGGAAGGGACACAAGCCAAAGAGCAGGTCAGGACAGGGCACACTGGCTCCGACTGAGGGACTAGAGTCACCACGACACCAACCTGTACGGCGGTGGACACCGCTACCTGCACCGCCACCTGCACTGCCACCAGCACCGCCACCAGCACCGCCACCTGCATGTCTGCTGCCTCAGCAACAGTCCCCAGCATCATCCCCAGTGGACAGCTATCCGAGACTGCAGGAGACGTCCTGCTGTGTCCCTCAACAGGTGCAGACACATACACCACTGCCAGCACCTCCGCCACAGGCACCGCCGCAAGCACCGCCACCAGCCCGCAACGTGCTCAGACAGTGCCATCACAGCTGACATGGTTATCATCCCCAGTGGGCAGCCGTTCGAGACTGCTGGAGACGTCCTGGACCCTGCCCAGCATCCATGAGGCATGACTCTCAGCACTGTTTGCACCTGCAGGTGGCAGGCGAAGCCGCAGCAGGGTGTGGTATGTCTCTGCCTCCATGGCGTATCATGCTACCTGTTCCCAGGCAATCTTGTGGCACACACACCCATGTGAGGGAATGGGACCTGCCACACTGCATGTGAAGCACTCTGGGCACCAAGTCCCCTCCAGAACCAGTGGAGAATCACATCCACTCACACAGTCCTTGGCAGGATGAAGCACTCTGGACAACAAGCCCCCTCCAGAACCAGTGGAGAATCACATCCACTTCCTCAGTCCTTGGCAGGATGAAGCCCCTCCAGAACCAGTGGAGACTGTTATCCACTTGTGAGACTGTGGCTTTGCACTCCCCAGGATGCAGCAGTGGGCAACCCACCCACTGGAGAGACTTGAGAGACTGTGGCTTTGCACTCCCCAGGATACAGCAGTGGGCAACCCACCCACTGGAGAGACTTGAGAGACTGTGACTTTGCACTCCCCAGGATAGAGCAGTGGGCAAACCACCCACTGGAGAGACTTGTGAGACTGTGGTTTTGCACTCCCCAGGATAGAGAAGTGGGCAAACCACCCACTGGAAAACTTGTGAGACCGTGGCTTTGCACTCCCCAGGATAGACTGTGGCTTTGCACTCTCCAGGATAGAGCAGTGGGCAAACAACCCACTAGAAAGACTTGTAAGACTGTGGCTTTGCACTCCCCAAGATACAGCAGTGGGCATGGGGCCCCCTCGTGGAGCAGTGGTGTTGTGCGTTCATCCGGCTGAGGTGCCCCCTCCCCCTGAGGTGCCTGTTTCATTTCGATCTGATGCCCCTGCAGTGTTCTCTCCGATTCGAGTCAGGTATCTTGTGTGGGCTTTGCCCATGCATTTTGTGACACTGATCCACGGACGATGTTTGATTAATATCCAAACTTGTGTAGTTGGTGTACATATTTGTATATAGTTATTTTTTAACTTGCACTATCTGATTTTTATTGATTACAATTGTTACACTCATTTAATTTTGTCCTTGCATTCTTCCAGAGGGTGAGGGGGTGTATATGTAATGTTGCTGCATGTATATGTGTGTATGGTGTTGTGGGTGAGGGTGGGGGTGGGGGTATTGTGTGATGTGTGTGTGTGTGTCACTCTCTTTTCCCTCCCCCCCTCCCCTGTGTTGTAGGTGCAGTACTCACCGTGGTCGTCGACGGCATCTTTCATGCTCCTGAAACAGAAGGAGGAAGACCAGCATGGGCAGGACGTGTAGTTAAGGCTCCATGGTGTCCTGGTTCCTCGTTGGGTGCCGAGAGGTGAGTGGTTTTCCTTCTGTGTACTGTTTCCGCCGTGCTTTTGATAACGTTGGTACCACCCCGGAAAAGGTGGCGGGATTGTAATGGAGTGGGCGGTACATTGTCTTCCGCCGGTCTGTTGGCGGTTACCGCCGTGGTGTTTGTTTCTACCGCCGTGGCGGTCGGAGTGTTAAAGTGGCTGTCTGTGTTGGCGGTTTCTGCCATGGTCCTGATTCCATTTTTCTTTTCCGCCGGCCTGTTGGGGGGATTACCGCTGCTTTAACACCGACCGCCAGGGTTGTAATGAGGGCCAGAATAGTAAAAGTACGAAAATTTCAACTTTCTAAAAGTGGCATTTTCAGACTTGCAATTTAAAATCCAACTATACCATAAGTTGTGATTTTAAATTGTCCAGAGACACCAAACTTGAAATATCTATCTGGTCCCAATTGGAAATTACAATTATAAAATGTAATACGGTAATCCCAATGATAGGCCTTGCAGTAGTGAAAAAACAATTTAAGAGAGTTTTTCACTACCTGGACATGTCCAACTTTTTAAATACACTGCATCCTGCCCTTGATGGCTGTCCAGGGCCTACCTTAGGGGTGACCTATGGGTCACCCTAAGGTAGGCCCTGGGCAACCCAGAGGGCATGGTGCAATGTATTTAATAGGCAGAACATGTATTTTTAAGTTTTACATGTCCCACTAGTGCAAAAACTCCCAAAGTCGTTTTTCACTATAGCAAGGCCTATCTCTCCCATAGGATAACATTGGGATGACCTTATTACATTTTATAAGTATAATTCACAATCTGGAAGCAATACGGTTTTGAGTTTGGGTCTCTGGACTCCCAATTAAAAATCACAACTTAGGTTGAAGTCTGATTTTAAACTGTAGTTCTGAAAATGCCACTTTGGAAAGTTGCCATTTTCTTACTTTAGCCATTTTATGCCTGCTACCTCTGAATAGTTTTGGGGTGGGTGACAGCTGGACTTTGTGCATTCCCACTAGACAGCCATGCACCAAAAGAGCTTCGGTGTGGCTTGATGGGTCATCCTTCACCTGATGGACCATCCTGGGAAGGATGAGGGGGAGAAGTTGGGCACAGCTTCACACTTACACCTGAATAGGCTGGGTCCTGTTTCCACACAAAGGGCTGCATACCCCACTGTAGTGAATCTGGAGCCAGGGAGGGAAGGGATGACCTCTGTGCACTTCATAAACCCTTCCCTAAAGTCTCCAGCTCTTCAAGGGCACAACTGGATGTAAGGGCTGGACCTCTGACACCACCACTTCTGGACCTGTGGATACTCAGTCAGAAAGGAGGACTGTTGTGCTGCTACAAGGATTGCCACTCTGCTGGACAGATATTCTGCTGATCTTCTGCTTTGCTATGCTGACCTGCTGCCAGCTACCCTCCTGCCTGGGTGTGAGAAGCACTGGACCTGCATGTATCTACCCCAGAGCCCTTAGTGAATCCAAGGGCCAGTGGACTAGTCTCCTGTTTACTGAAGTCTCAGGGACATAAAAGGCTTCCAATTTACCTGCAGCTGGACTCTGCCATCTGTGAGTCTGCTCTGTCAAGTGGTGCCACCCTAGTCCTGGACCCTTGATAGTGAGGTCTAAGGTGCTTCTTCAGTCAAACCCAGGCATCCACATCGTAACTGGCGCATCTTCACTTTTGCATGAATCAGAACTGGTGCATCCTCATTGCCACATGGAACTGGCCCGATACATTGCCTTAGGAACCAGCACATCGTCCTCGGATTGACACATCCTCTGCTACAAGATCCTTGCATGGAGAAAACGGATGCATCTCCATCTGTTGCGGGATTGGAACAAACGCACTGCCTCGGCTGCACCCCTTATCTTCCTCGATGTTGGCGTAACCATGTTCATGGTTCTTTTGTTCAGCCGGCCTAAGGGGGTCCTTGTATCCAGCCCGTGCTCAATCGTGGTCAGCCTGAACTTTTGACTTTGTCCTGGTCCTGCACGACCAGATATCCCCAATCAGTGTCTTGCTTCTAAGCGCTTTTCTACAGTTTATTCTTGAGTAATTCATAACTCTAGTTCTACTCATTGAATCTTGTCACTTTGGTCTTGTTTTATTTATTAAATTAAGTTATTTTTCTAACTGGGTATTTTCACTGATTTGCTGTTTGAAGTGTTGCACAAATACTTTAGATATTGCCTCTGAAGTTAAGCTTCACTGCTCTTGGCCAAGCTACCACAGGGTAAGCACATGTTACGCTAGGGTCTGTTTGTGAATTTACCTTACTAGGACTGTGGTTCCTACTTGGCCAGGGTGCATACCTCTGTCAGTCAGAAACCCGATTTCTAGCTGTGAACCAATCTCTAGTGAGAGGAAAGACATCTAATGCAACATAGAGACATCAAATCTTTGTCATGACAAATTGCCCATTTTAGTGATGTGGGCAGCTGGGGAATTCGGGCTTGGGCTTGGCTTTGCTTGGAAACTTACCAAACTTAGATGTTCCTGAAAACTAGATAGAAAAGGGGAGTCAAGACTATTATGATTGCATGGTTTCCACTACATTTGCCTACCAAAAATGTCCTGTAACACTCAAAGTTTGGCTAAAATCATGCATTTTTCTCACATTCCTATGAGGGAAAGGTCTAGAATCTGTTGGGATCCTAATGATTCCTACCACACACTCTTCCTACTCTTCCTCTGATAAAAAATGATACCCCACTTCTATGAGTGGGCCTACCAGTTGAGACAGGAATGAATTAAAATGTTCACCATATGTAGTCAATGTGATCTTTATATGAACCCGCGTTCTGTTCATTTCTGTTGCAGGTGATAAGCCTCAGCCTTTTTTTTTTACCTGTCTTGGGTCTCAAGTGGGTTTTCTGCTCACTCGAGGGGGGCAGATTAGGGGTAAATATCCTTACCTGCCCCCTGTAGTGGCAGAAAGACCACTGCATGGGAGGAGCACTTTCTCAGTGCTAGGGTGCTGCTTCCCCCCAAAGAAATCCCTAGTTTCTATTGAACGGATTACTAATTGGGGAGACTGGTCCCAGGGTAATTAACAAGCGAAACTGACAATGATATCAGAACCACTTGTAACCCAACTACTACAAGAAAAGTGGGCAGCAAAGCGTTCAAACTATTTGTTGCACATGCACAACTACAAAACCGAGGGTCGATACAAGAAACAAAAATAGGATAGTAACTTGTGCGATCCCATTCTTTATGGTGTATGCACGAGGGTGTGACTTAAGTATGGAGAGGGATACCTTCTATTTTGAAAGATGTTAGGGAGCTTTATGAGGAGTCCTCATTGAGGAGACAAAGTACCTTCCTAATAAAGTAAGGCATAGACGAGAAGAGGATCAGAACATAGTAGACCATACCTGCTCCAGTATGCTGCTGCTCTTCAAGATAGTTTGACACAGTTATTATGCATAAGATACAAACAGGCAATTACGTCATATGTAATTGCTTTAGAAAAAACATATGTACAGTTTACAGAATGGGTAAGTGGTGAAGTAATTGTGGCAGCATTAAATGGTAAGGCCCTTTATTTAAGTGGAACAGCAATGAGCCTGAATGCATACTTCAAGCTCTGCTCAGAGGTTAATAAATATAAGACATTATGGGGGTTATTCTAACTTTGGAGGAGGTGTTAATCCGTCCCAAAATTGACGGAAAAGTGACGGATTTACCACCAGCCGTATTACGAGTCCATTATATCCTATGGAACTCGTAATACGGCTGGTGGTATATCCGTCACTTTACCGTCACTTTTGGGACGGATTAACACTCCTCCAAAGTTAGATTAACCCCCTATATATTAGAAGACAAGACCTAGCAAAACCGATAAGTCTCACCTTTAGGAGCACACGTGTTAGGGAGAATGACTTAGAAAGTGGAGAAGAAGGGGAGATAGGTGCACAAGGGAGACACCTTGAAAACACTAAGCTTGGGTGAAATCTGCGGAGTTGTACTCTGTGGAATTTTGACAAATTGCCTAAAAACTCAGAGGGATACTGCAGAGTTCCATGTCAGCGGTATTCCGGTGAGACAAATGCCATAGCTTCGTTAACAAGAAAAAACAAATAGTGCAAAAGTCATCACACTAGTCCTGTATAAAGTCAGAGAGTCGCTAGTGCTCAGAAATCACAGCGATCAGCACTGACTTGCATTGGAGAACAGCGCAGCCTAGTTGCTGCCTCTGATATGGATAGTCGAAGAGAGTGAGGTGAGGGATGCACACCTCCTCGAACACCGGGAACCGCACCAGACTCCCACCAGAACAGTTGGAGCGCCTCCTGGGGACAAGAGTGTATAGCAGCAGTCATAGGTTACACACAGGGCTGTGGGCGACTTTGGTACCAGGGAATTTGAGGCACATGGGGGACAGCAGAAGAGAAGCATGGTGCCCATGCCTCTTGCTATTAATTCTCAATTCTCACAGTGGGCATGCGCAGTCAGATGGAATAGGCCAGAGAGCTCACAGAGCCAGAGAGAATGCACCTGTACCGTCTCAGAACTGGAGTGCTCCCTGGAAGAATGTGGCTGTGGTGTAACCTGAAGCATGTTCTCAAAAGAAGTATCTCTTTTCTGCCCATGGTCAGAACGTTTTTTTAAGCGGAACCATGGTAACATTGATCGGACATAGGATTTGAATTGAGGGGACCTATAATTGGGTGAGCGTATCAGTAAACTCTGCTCCGCCGGTGTTTAGAGTGCGGAGTGCCAAAAGCACAGTGAATTCCGCCGACAGAGCAGAGTTTATCGCACACCCCTAGAAAACACATGCACTCCCATAGAGTGCTTAACCAAAAAGAAAAAAAAGTAATTCTTGAAACGCATGCAGTGTTAGGACACGAGTAGTGAGACTATGTTCTAAAGCAGTGACAACAACAAAAAAAGGAAGGAAAGCCTACTCAAGCTAACAAATAAAAAACAGGCAAATGAGAGTCATAAACAAACCACTTGTGCTGTCTGGTAGGCAAGACCTTAAAAGCAGCATTTATCACAAACGTCTATGTTATACAAGTGCTAGCGCAGGTGTCTTAATAAGAAAAGTTTAATGAGTGTATTTTGAATAATGAGTTTAGGTAGAAAATGAAATAACGTAGAAAAATAATGCATGCATTTGAAAAAGTGACCTCGAAGAATGGCCACCAATGTTAACAAAGTGTACTAATCAATGATTAATACTTATGAAATATTGAATATGTGTTAGATTAATGCAGTAATATGTCATATTAAGGCTTACGAAGTATGCTTTTGCTTTATAAATTGTAGGCCTTAACTTTGCGAGCGTCTTGGCCTATTTTGCGAGGCCTCATGTAAAAGCTGTATTCCTTAGCATTTAGTAAAAATGCTGACCAAGTGATTAAGCTGTGAAATGTCTATTGTATTGTTTAAATGTGCCTAACGGAAGCTTTTCTTGAGAACTGACTGCTAACTTGCTAATGCAACATTTTATGTGTAATTTGTGTGAGACTGGACAAGAACAATTAAGATACTGACTAGAGTGGAAGCTGCAACAATATTGTTACCTGACAAGCCGGATGATGAGGATATCGTAAGACGAACCAATCAACAAATGAGAACGGAGAAATATTAGAATTCATAGATTTAGTATAATAGTTTTATTGGACAGAGTGTGAAAATACAATTAAATGACCAATAGGGAATTAGGGGATAGTTTAGGTGACTCTAATATAACAACGCCGCAGAGGGAGAAGGGGGTCCAGATATTCATTCTGACATTCTGAGAGAAGACAGTCACTGCCCTTATTCTTCCTGACTGAAAGGTTATTATTTTCCTATGCGTCTTTACTAGAGACGTGCTTAACTTTAATGCTAAATGACTTTGCCCATATTTTCCTAAGTGAGAGCCTGATGCCTTGCAGTTCAACTGATGTCCTGAGGACGAAGACTGATTCTGCTTTGCTGACTCATACCGAGGATAGGTATAAAATGAAATGTGATCATTATGCATATTTGTTTTTTCTTTCTAGGGACCAACTGCGCTGTTTTGATGGAGCCATAATTAGATGTTTTCCAAATTTGTTTTACTAAATTGTTTTGCATGAAGCCCATCATGCTGATGCTAATCTGATGTTAGTTAAGGATTCTCACTAATAGAGTTATGAGTAACAGGGACTAATGTTTGATGAACTTCTCTGCTGAATTTCATGTACTTCATTACATTGACACAGCTGACTTTGTTATTGATTTGCACTGTAATGTTAGAAATGTGTTGTAGTTCAAGCTTTGATTAGATTGTGTTTCTTCCGCTGCTTTGGACAACCAGTGTTGTTCCTATATGTGTTTCATTAGATTTTTAGATTAATCTACATGACCTTAGCATTGTTAATATAAGGAAATAAACATTCTAAACTTTTACTAAAGGTGTGGTTATTCATGACTGAAAGGTCATGGTGTGTGATAATTACTGACTCTATTGATGATTGATTTTATTGATTACTAATGATTATTGTACATTGATTATTGCTTATGTACTGGATCTATGGTAAGAACATCTCAATTGCGAGTCAAAAGGTTCATCGACCCATTTGCATCCCCTTGTACATTTACTTATTAAGGTCTGACGTGCTAAAAGTTATGGTAGCAGACTGATGGTTAGTCTCCTTAACAGCTTGCCAGAGACGTGCAGTACAGAGTGACAGGTGTTCCCAGAGATGGTAGCAGTTTGATGAGTTGGTCCTTCTGAGAGTTCATTATTATTGAAATTTGGATTTTGTTTTTCAAATGATGATATTTGGAGAGAACATTATGTTCCCTTAAGTCCAGAAATGACTTTCCCAGATCCTGGATACTGCTAATGGTTGTTTGAGGATGTTCCCAGGGTTCTAGTGATAGTATGAGTGAAGTAGGTTGCGTTTGCACAGCTTATACACATCGCAAGTGAATTGTGAGGTTTGTGAGGGTTTTAGGGAGTTTGCGTACTCCAAATTAAGTTATAGTAGGAGTGTGCATACTCCGCAGTGTGAGAGTAGGGAAGTCGTCGAACTTCATACGTGTGTGGCACTTTGTGCTCAAAAATTGTCCACGTGGTTGTTGATGTAAGGACCCTGCGTGGTCTAAGACTCCGGAGTATATTGAAAAGTGTATGAGGTTATATGTTGTAATTTGCCTGGTTTAGAAGGTTGATTGGGAGTGGTCAACAAGTCAGTGCGTGAGTTAAAGTGGGCGAAATAAAAATTTAGACTGAGATTTGGCGAGCCCTGTATGCACCAGGACCGACCCATTGATCAGTTGAAAGTAAAATTTGAGGGTCAAAATTTGATTGCGAATCTGGGAGACCAAGAAAGAGGAGTAGCTGTAAGTGTGGAAAGAGCCATCAGTGAAAAATCCGTAAAGTTTCTGAAGCGACTGTGTTACCTTTCCTGTAGTAAACCAGCAGATTTGTTTTTGGTTCTTGGTTTTTGATCAGTGCTCTCAATATTTTGCATTAGTTTTGTGTGAATTGGAGTTTAGGAGGACAAGCAGCAAGACTTTGTCAGCCGCAGTACGTGTGAGTGTGACGGCATTGGTGCTGTGCTGGGATAGGTCGGTTAGTGAGAAGGGTCACGCACGGAATTGGCAGCTGTCCGTGAGAGGCAGTTGGTTGAGAACGTAGGTGAAAGGAATCTTGGGATTAAAAGTCACTTCATGATTTAATTTTGAGTAAATAAAAAGTAAAAAAGATTAAGGCCCTCATTACAACCCTGGCGGTCGGTGATTAAGCGGAGGTAATACCGCCAACAGGCCGGCGGTAAAAAATGGAATTATGACCACATGGAAACTGCTCAGACAGACAGACACTTTAACAAACCAACCACTACGGCGGTAGCAACAAGCACCATGGCGGTAACCGCCAACAGCCAGGCGGAAGACAATGTACTTCCCACACTATTAGGACAGGCCTATCTGCCACCTTTTCCGAGGCGGTACCAACGACATCAAAAGCACGGTGGAAACAGAACACAGAAGTCAAAGGACTTACCTCTGGAGACTCAGGGAACAACCATAACGCCAAGGAGCCCGAGCTGCACATATTTCCCATGCTCGTCTACCTTTTCCTGCATTACGAACACCAACTCTGGCGAAGACAACCACGGTGAGTACTGCCACCTAGCACACAAGGGGGGGGGGAGGAAAAAGAGAGTGACACACAAGCAACACCCCCATCCCCAAAACCATGCACACAACCAGATGCAGTAACATTACATATCCACCCTGTACCCCTCAGGAATAATGCATGGACAAAATGATTTGAAGAAAGTGAGTGTAATACGATAAAATAACATTAATAAGTGCATCAAAATACAAACATATATGCATATTTACAAATGTAGGGACACTGCCCAGTCCTCAATGTCCGTGGGCCACAGGGCCACGTCACATAAGTCAAGGCCCCACCTCACTCCTGTAACAACACGGAGAGAACACTACAGGGGCATCAGGTCGAAAATACACAGGCACCTCAGGGGGACGGGAATGGGGGAGGCACCTCAGTCGGAAGATGGTACAACACCACTGGTCCTGGAGTGGGCTACATGCCCTGTGTGATGTCCTGGGGAGTGTAATGCCACAGTCTCTCTAGTGGGTGGGTTGCCCACTGCTTGCTCCTGGGGAGTGCAAGGCCACAGTCTCTCAAGTGGGTTAGTTGCCCGCTGCTTGGTCCTGGAGAGGGCAAGGCCACAGTCTCTCAAGTGGGTGGTTTGCCCACTGCTTGTTCCTGGGGAGTGCAAGGCCACAGTCTCTCAAGGTGGTGGTTTGCCTACTGCTTGGTCCTGGCGAGTGCAAGGCCACAGTCTCTCAAATGGGTGGGTTAGCCACTGCCTGGTCCTGGGGAGTGCAAGGCCAAAGTCTCTCAAGTGGATGGCTTCTTCCACTGGTTCTGGAGGGGGCTTTGTGCCCAGTGTGCTTCATCCTGGGAAGGATGGGGTGAGTGGATGGCTTCTTCCACTGGTTCTGGAGGGGGCCTTGTGCCCAGTGTGCTTCATCCTGGGAAGGATGGGGTGAGTGGATGGCTTCTCCACTGGTTCTGGAGGGGGCCTTGTGCCCAGTGTGTTTCATCCTGGGAAGGATAGGGTGAGTGGATGGCTTCTTCCACTGGTTCTGGAGGGGCATTGTGCCCAGTGTGCTTCATCCTGGGTAGGATGGGGTGAGTGGAAGGCTTCTTCCACTGGTTCTGGAGGGGGCATTGTGCACTGTGATGCAGATCCTGGGGAGTGCAAGGTCACAGTATTTCACCTGGGTGCCAGACCCACAGGATTTGCAGGGGCCAGGACGCACAACAGCCCATGCTGGCAGTGGTGGGGGGAGGCTCCTGCCCATCCCCTGCAGCCTCGGATGGCTGCCCACTGGGGCTGATGCTGCTGACGGTGGTGCTGGTGGCGGTGCTGGCAGTAGTGGGGGGAGGGTTTAGCCCTTCCCCTGCAGCCTTAGATGGGTGATCCACCATGGTTGGTGGTGGGGGCTCAGAATAAGTCCCAGCACCAGGCCTCCTGTCCTTCCTGCCTGCTGGTGCAGGCCCCTTGCCTTTCCTGTCAGCATCCAGGGATTGCCCCTTGCCCTTCCCTCCTGCAGCTGGTGGTGTCTCCTTGCCCTTCCTAGTCACAGCTGGTGGTGCCTCCGTGCCCTTCCTAGTCGCAGCTGGTGGTGCCTCCTTGCCCTTCCTCGATGCACCTGGTGCAGGCACCCTGTCAGTATTGCTGCCTGGTTCCCGGGATCCTCTCGCACCTGCAGTAGCTGTCGACACGACTGTGGTCGTTGACTGGGTGGCAGAGGTGCTCACCTGGGTTCTGATCACCCTGGCCCGACGAGAAGGACAGGGGGGGAATGGTTGGGAAGAGGTCAAAGGTGGAGAGGAAAAGCATCTTAGGGACATTGGGGCGGGAAGAGGGTGAAGGTTTGGTAGTGGAAGAAGAGGAAGTGGTTGTAGGAGGTGTCTGTCTGCTGTGTTTGGGTGCAGGTGCATGGGCTGGATGCTGTTGTGAGGTGGATGGCTGTTGGGTGTCTGAGTGCTTGCGTTTGTGTACTTTGGAAGGAGAGGGCACAAACACAGTGGGCGAGGACACAGGAAACGTGTGCATGGATGTGGGGTGGTGACTGCCAGTGAGGGGCGTGTAGTGATAGGCATGGTGGTGGTAGTGGATGAGAATGCAGTGCATGCAGGTGTGAGTGTAGACGCTACTGGGAGGAAGATGGACGTGGAGGGGGACACAGTGGAGGATGTGGATGTTGGTATGTCTGCATCTGGATGGTGTTTGTGTGAGTGCCTGTGGGATGATGTGTGGTGCTTGTGTTTGCCTGAACCACTCCTATGTGTTGTCCTGGGGACATGCTGGTCTGCCTGTGTGCTTGGGATAGGTTGGGGCTGAGGGGAATGGGATTGGGCAGAGGAAGTTGGAGGGGGGAGGTTAGAAACAGGGACAATGGCTGCCATCAGGGAGGAGGCTAGAATCTGGATTGATCTCTGTTGGGCCACCATGCCAGAGTGAATGCTCTCCAGGAATGCATTTGTTTGTTGCAAATGGGCTGCAAGCCGCTGGACAGCATTCACAATGGTTGACTGCCCAACGAAGATGGATTGCAGGAGGTCAAAAGCCTCCTCAAACAGGGCAGCAGGGCTAACTGGGGCAGGGCCTGAGGTGCCTGGGGCGAAGGAGATGACCACCCTCCTGGGTGAGCAGGCACGGGAAACACGCTGAAGGGCTGCTGGGAGGGCGGTGCTGGTACGGGGATGGCGGCTGTACCTATAGTTGGGATGTGCACAGAGGTGTCTGACACTACCAAGGAGCTTCCATCGGAGGAGGTATCACTATCAGAACTGACCCTTCAATCTCCGCTGTGGTGCTCCCCTCGCCCTCTGTCCCACTGGTGCCCTCACCGTCGGTGGATTCGGCCTCCTGGGCCCTGTGGGATGCAGTTCTCCCCGTCACTGGTGCCTCTGCTCCTCCGCCAGATAATGCTAATGCACATAAGTACAGGGTGACAATACAAAAAGGGGGGGGGGAGACAAAGGATACCCTTGGTCAATGGCGGCAACAACACAGCCGTTGGCGTACACGACACACACACACAGGGAAAAGCTCTATGCACTAACAGTCACAATGCTAGTCACCAGCCCATGGACAGGGATACCTAACGCCAAATGCAGCATACCTGAGACCCAGAGACACCTGCCCAGTAGTGGATGCCTACTAGCTTGGTTGGAGGAGGTTGACATCAGACCCTGCCAAACATGGGCCCTACCCTGCACTGTCCGGCCTGGCCGAGGGGCACCCACAGGCCCACATCCCCCACCCGGATCCCACCCCACCATGCGCAAGCAGTATATTGGGGCACTGTACTCACCCCCTTGTGGCTGCTGTGATGCCCCCAAGTGCCCATAAAGCTCCAGATAGGCCACCGCCAGTATGTGGGCCATCAGGGGTGTCAGGGTTCGACTGGAACCCCTTCCTCGTTGGGAGGCCATCCCCAGCTGGGCCTCTGCGGTCTTCCGTGCCCAGCATCTCAGGTCCTCCCACTGTTTGCAACAGTGGGTGCTCTGCCTGCCATAGACCCCCAGGGTCCGCACGTCCTTGCCGATGGCACACCACATACCATTTTTTTGATGAGCGATGACCTGCAGAGAAATATACATAGGAAAAGGTATCAGCCAGACCATCGTGGCTGTTACACTCACGGTCCACCATTGCCCTCACATCCCCTTACGCACAGACATTGCCCACCATACATGCAGCACGCTGCTTAGGGCCCTTCCAGCAACCCCCCCTGCACGAGGCCCTCACACACAGCACTCCATGCATTCATGCCCCATGCATCATGCTCACAGTGTACTCACCTGTTGGTCTGGAGGCCCATACAGAATTCGGTACTAGGGTAGGACCCCATCCACCAGTTTCTCCAACTCCGCAGCGGTGAAGGCAGGGGCCCTTTCCCCAGTGACACGAGCCATGGTCGGTTCCAGGCGCATGTCACAGCAGCACTTGCAGTGTAGGTCCTCTCCTGTTGAAGGTCAGATAGCAAGTGAGTGAACAGATAGAAAATGGCGGTCGCATCTGCGGCGGTGCGTACTGTCACCGCCAGCATACGTCACCATTGGCCACTGTAATTCATAGGGGCCAATGGTATCCAATGAGGAGTTGCTTGGCGGTTCTCGACCGTCTCCCACAACGACGCACAACGTCAGCGGAATTACCTCATTTGCACCTGTCCCTCCATATATGACAGGCGGACGCCATTTCAGGGGGGGGCAGGCCATGGCACCTAACTGCATCACAGTACACATAGGCACCATTTGGGCCTATCCAACAATATACTGTTACAGTCACAATATGCAATGCTGTGTAGTGTTCGGAAATATGGAATATGGACAAGTTGCTCACCTTTTGCCCCCTAGATTGCAACCGCTACGTATGAATTGGAGATGGAAACATCCACCTGTGTACAGGCCCCTGGTGGACTTGGCAACAATGGAGGACAGGCACATTATCCTCACCTATAGTCTGGACAGAGCCACAATCACAGAGCTGTGTACCCAATTGGAACTTGACCTGATATCTGCTATCCGTCAGCCCACCGGGATCCCCTTCCTTGTGCAAGTCCTATCAGTGCTCCATTTCCTGGCAACTGGCTCCTTCCAAGTGACAGTGGGCTTGGCAGCAGGAATGTCTCATCCAATGTTCTCAATAGTGCTGACCAGATTAAACACATGCGCAGCTACATCGTTTTCACCCAGGTGGATGATTTGGCCACAGTGAAAGCTGATTTACATTCAATGGGACATATCCCCAACATTATTGGGGCTATTGATGGTACACATATTGCATTCCCCCCCCCCCGGAGAAATGAACAAGTGTTCAGGAATCAAAAGAGATTTCACTCCATGAATGTGCAGATAGTGTGCCTGGCGGACCAGTACATCTCCCATGTCAATGCAAAGTATCCTGGGCCTGTGCATGATGCCTTTATCCTGAGGAATAGCAGAATCCCATATGTCATGGTTCAAGTCCAGAGGCACTGGCTAATAGGTGAGCCCTGGTTCCCACCCAGTAGGTGTTGTTGTATGGGTATGGTGTGGGCCCTAAGGGTTAGTGTGTGTCTAACAGTTGTCCCTCGATATTTGCAGGTGACTCTGGTTACTCAAACCTATCATGGCTACTGACCCCTGTGAGGAACCCCAGGACAAGGGCAGAGGAATGTTACAATGAGGCACATGGGTGAACAAGAAGAATAATAGAAAGGACATTCAGCCTCCTGAAGGCCAGGTTTCGTTGCCTCCATCTAACAGGTGGATCCCTGTACTACTCACCCAAGAAGGTGTGCAAGATTATCGTGGCATGCTGTATGTTGCACAACCTTGCCTTAAGTCACCAGGTGCCTTTTCTGCAGGGGGATGAGGCTGGAGATGGCCGTGTGGCAGCAGTGGACCCTGTGGACAGTGAAGATGAAGAGGCAGAGGATGAGGATGAGGACAACAGAAGTGCAATAATACGACAATACTTCCAATGACACACAGGTAAGACACTGTAATTTCACTTTACATTGACAGTTTTGTTTGATATTGTCACTGGCAGGCTGATTTTCCCACTTCTATGGTCACTTAGTGTACCCTTTGGCATCTCTATTTTCAGATATTTGTGCCCCACTATCGCTCCTGGTGTGTTGACTGCAGCCAACTACAGTCATTCCTATGTATACATTACTGTACAGTTGCAGTGTTTTAAGCTTGTTAAGCTTGTTAAAAGAATACATAGTTAAATCATTTGACAGAGTCCATACTTGTATTTATTAAATTGGTGTTTATTTAAGTGATAATAAGTAAAGGGGGGTGTGCAATGGGCTGGGGTGAAGGTGGAGAAATGTCCAGGATAGAGTCCAGTCTATTTGTATCACAGGTGCATTGTCCAAGGGAGCATAGGGAGTGGAGCAATGGCAGTTCAAGGTGGACAGGGTGACAGAGTGAGACATAAGGGTGACAATCAGGAGAGTCTTATTTTCTGCAGGGGTCTTGGCAATAGTCTCTGGATTCTCCCTGTATTGCAGGGACCATTTGCTGGGTGGTTCTCCTTCTGCAGGGGATAGGGTGCTGGTGGCCTGTTGTTCCTGTGGCAGGGCCTCCTGTCCACTAGGCGCAGCGGAGGAGGAAGGCTGTTCATTGGTTTGGCTAGTGTGAGGGACCCGCTGGTGTGCCACTGCCTCCGTCATGGTGTTGGCCATGTCTGCCAGCACCCCTGCAATGGTGACCAGGGTGGTATTGATGTCCTTCAAGTCCTCCCTGATCCCGAGGTTCTGTCCCTCCTGCAGCCGCTGGGTCTCCTCCAACTTGTCCAGTATCTGGCCCATCGTCTCCTGGGAATGGTGGTATGCTCTCAGGATGTTGGTGAGTGCCTCCTGGAGAGTCGGTTCCCTGGGCCTGTCCTCCCCCTGTCGCACAGCAGTCCTCCGAGCTTCCCTGTTGTCCTGTGCCTCTGTCCCCTGAACCGTATGCCCACAGCCACTGACCCCACGTCTTCTGTTTGTGGGGTGGCCTGGGGTCCCTGTAGTGGTGGACACATTGCTGGGTGGCGTGTCCTGGGGACAGACATACGGGCCCACTGGTTGGGTACTGTGCTGGTGTTTCCTGAGGGGGGAGGCTCTGTGGTGGTATGAGACTGTGCCTGGGTTACCGACTGTCCGGAGATCCCAGATGGGCCGGGTTTGTCATCCACATCGAGACGTCCAGAGCTGCTGTCATCACTGTGGGCCTTATCTGGGGGTGGACTGGATGTTGCTGGCACCTCCTCTCCGGTGACGTTGGGTGGAGGACCTGTGGGGATGTAAATGCAGTGTTATTGTTTCTGTGTGTGTAATCTTGTGCATGGGTGTGTTGCCCTCTATGGTTGTTATTGCCCTGTCAGCTTCACCTTGTGTGAGTAGTTATTTGGTGAGCTAGGTGATTCTCTCTAGTGTGCATGCTTTAGTGATGGGTGTCCATGCAGGTCTGTGATGGGGATTTGTGCATTGGAGTTACATGCAGGGCTTGGTATTGGGAGGGGTGGGTTGTGATGGTGGGGTGTGTGTGAGGTTGTGGGGTGTTGGGAGTGAGGGTAAGGGTGGGGGTATGTGATGGCATGCAGGTGGGGGGGGGGTGATAGTAATAGAGATTTGACTTACCAGAGTCCAGTCCTCCTCCTACTCCTGCCAGGTCCTCAGGATGCATGATTGCCAAGACTTGCTCCTCCCATGTTGTTAGTTGTGGGGGAGGAGGTGGGGGTCTTCCGCCAGTCCTCTGTACAGCTAGTTGGTGGCTTGCTGATGTGAAATGCACCTTACCGAGTAGGTCGTTCCACCTCTTCCTGATGTCATCTCTTGTTCTGTGGTGTTGTCCCACGGCGTTGACCCTGTCCACGATTCTCCGCCATAGCTCCATCTTCCTAGCAATGGATGTCTGCTGCACCTGTGATCCGAATAGCTGTGGCTCTACCCGGATGTTTCCTCCACCATGACCCTTAGCTCCTCCTCTGAGAACATAGGGTGTCGTGGTGCCATGGGTGTAGTGTGAGTGGTGTGGGTGAGGGTGTATGGGGTGCTGTGTTGGGGGGTGTGATGTAAGGTGTGTGGATGGTGTATAAGTGATGGTGGTGTGTGTCTGTGGTCTTGCTATCTCTCTTGTGGCAATTCTTTCTAGTCGTAAAGGGTTGTGGGTAATGTGGGTGGGTGTTTTATAGTGGTGTGGGTGTGGTGTGTGTATGTGTCTCAGGTGTGTGTTATTCAAATTGTCCAATGTGGTGTTGTTTTGCTAGGTTGTGTGTATTTTGAGTGTGGCGGTATGTACCGCCAATGATTTAGCGCTATTGAACGTCCGCTGCGGTGATTCGTGTGTCATAATACTGTGGGTGTAGTTCTGTTGGCGTAACGGTGTGGATTTTGCTACTACCAGTTTATCACTGAACTTTGGGCTGGCGGACTTGTGTGCGTGGCTGTATAGTGACATATTGCTATGTGTGGGTCATAATATGGGTGGTGGTAATCTGCGGCGGTATGTTGGCGGCAGTCAGGATGGCGGTAAGCGGTACTTACCGCCAGGGTCATAATGAGGGCCTAAGTTTTTCAAAGCGTTGAAAAGTGCCCTCATGGGAGATACATACATTACAGCGAGTGTAGGCGAGGCTACACTGCCAGAGAATACACCAGCTTACATTGTAATGGAAGAGAGAGGTGTCGTGCCATGTCTTTGGTTAAAGCAATGGTGCAAATTCACAGAGAAAGGTGTGAGCTTAGCGTTTCCCACAAATGGGTCATTCAATTTGAGGGTTTTGGAGCATTTACAGATGGCGCAATACGAATTGAAGACCCTTCCGAGACCACCACAGTTTGAGGCATTAGCGATTTGGAAGCTAGTAGCCAGATGGCAACAGCAATTGAAGTTTGAGAGGAGGATGAGAAGGGCAGAAAAGACTCTAGCGGTGGCTAGATGGGACTGTGTTCGGAAGGTATGGAGAACAGAGACTTTGCAAGGGATTAAGTTGTTTCCAGCAATTATGCAGGAGGATGAGAAGGAAAGAAAGCTACTAGAAAGACTAGTAAAAGTCCATCCGAGAGTAAGGAGGCTAGACAGCCTTCCACAGTGGAGGAGGACTCGAACTATGAGGAGTTTATCACACAGTTATTGAGAGATCGACCACCAGCATATACAGTACATCAGAGTGGTCCGAGTACTAGTGTTGAGCCGACAGCCCGACACAGGTCAACAGGACAGCGAGTCCGGTGCAGATTAATGCTAACCTGACACAGAATGTGGTGCAAGGCGGTCTTAATGTACCTACTACTCCTGTAGTGCAGACACTGATGCAACCGCCACAGGTACAGAGAAATATATCCTGATGTGCCCATTATGGAAACGACTACGAACTTAGTGGTGCCCATTGAGCAGGTGATTCCGAGACCTATACTGGTTCAGACTGAGCTGACTCAGATTTTGTTGCCCCAAGTGGAGCCAAAGGTAATGCCGAGATTTACGCTAGTGACAGGGACACAGTCAGACATGACTCCGATGATGAATCAGAGTATGGGAGTTACTCTCCCACAGAGTGTAGGTGCCAGAGCAGCCCCGGATGCCATATCGCTAACAATTACTGTTGGTCCAGCAGTACCATTATTCGCACAGAAGAAACCGACTGTAAGTCAACAGGGAGCAATGTCTCAGAGCCTAATGAGGGGAGGACCTAATGAACATGCTCAGGTAGTCTCTCCTGTGAGTCAGACTTTTGATGGATCCAGATCATTGTTAGACTTTAGTCCACTTGTAGCACTTCCAGATATGGTGACAGGAACTAATGTTAGTCAGAGCTTGAAATTATTGACACCGCAGACTCCGAATGCAGTTGCACAGCAGGTGCCACCGGTCCAAGCGAGTAACATTTCATTAAAGGGACTGACAGCTCAGCAATTAACTGAGTGGTTAGACAAGCTGAATACCCCGCAGAATGCCCCTAAAGCAGAGGACTATTTGAATTGTACTAGGCTAAACATGGAAGCGGGTGAACTCATTGAGGGAACGATGGGGGTGTATAGATTAGAATCCTACACAGAGGCAGAATTGAGATGTTTGTGCCCAAAGATTACGAGAGAAGTGAGCAGGGTGCATCAGAAATTAGCGGACTTGGAAGAGAAATACGGCATGGAAATTGAAAAAACTGAGTAGGAGTTACAGATTAGACTTTGAGGCGAAAGATTTTGAGCATATGAGGTCGGCCGGAATGAAGGCACACCTTAAAGAAATACTGCAGAGTGCTCAGACCTGGGGAGCATTAGACAAATAGGAAGGCAGATGGGTAAAGAAAAGAGACAAGAGAAAAAGGAATTCTTTGGAGCGGACTGAAAATGTGCAGTAGGATAAAGATCCAGTAAAGATTTTACCAATGAGAGAGATTCCAGGGGGAAATTTTGTTCATGTCCCTTGGAGCAGAGGTGACATTCTATCATTTACAAATGATTATCCAAAAGTGAGAGAAAAGCCAGTAGAGTGGCATCAGCAGACATACAGGTTTGTGAAACTTGCGAAGTGTTTGTGGGAAGACTTTAACACGTTATTCGAGACAGGGGTTCCAGCTGATTTGTGGATCGAATGTAAGAGGAGTGTAGACTGGCCAACAAGGGAACCGGAGAGAGACAAGAATACAGGTGCACCGTCTCCTGAAGTAATGAAATATTACTATAAGGTGATTGACTTTCTGAAATCAAGGATTTCGCCCAAGAATATTGATTGGCAGAGAATTGACAGGACAGCTCAGGAAGCAAAATTATTGATACATGCGTATTATGAGAGATTGTTGCAGGCATTCAAACATTACAGTGTTACAGAAACAATTGAGGAGAAAGACATGTTTCATTTTGTGTTCAGATTTGTGGAAGGAATGTGAGACCTGAAATTAGCCAGATGATTAAGAATCATTTGATTTGCTGGTAAGCAAAGCCTATTGATGAGGTGTTGCAGTATGCAAAATACAGTAGTGATGAGATTGAGTTGAAGCAGAAAAATTTGAAAGAGAAAGCAATGGTGATGCAGATTAAAGCAGCCCAAACAGGAGTGCAGGGGAATTTTTCACAGCAGTTGCCACAACAGCAGCAGGAAAATATGACGTTTCAGCCCCAGATCAGTGGTAAAGGGCATGGAGGTAATATGAAGCATGGTCCAGTCTTGAATACCGTAGTGGTTCAGAATGATGTGCAGAGAATGAAGAAGCTATTGCCATGTCACATCGATGATGGTGCAGGAAGGTGTTGTTCAGCAGAGTAATGACATCAATTCATTCCAGAATGTGAAAGGACCGAGAGTAAGAGGTCCTAATTCAAATTTTCAGAATAATGTTAATCAAGTGCAAAATTTTCAGCCCATGCAACAGGTTCAAATGCCCCGTGCACAAGTGTCACAGTTGCAGCTGATGCAGCAGCAGGTTCACATTGTACCTAGACAGCAAATTTAAATACCTCAAACCCTGATGGAGCAGCAACAGATGATGTTTTCTCAACAGGTCATAGGTCCGAGGCAAAACAGAAGTAGTAACACAGTGCACCAATCTCTATTACACAGTGAGGATGGAAAAAATGGCAAATGGGCGAGTGATAATTCAGATGAGGAGCCATGTATGCTTGTGACTTCTTTAGAAGTAGACCAGAGAGGACCCTATGTGAAGGGAAAGGTTATGGGTCACAGAGTTTAATTCTTGGTTGATACAGGAGCTACCCACTCTACAGTGAGAAGTGCAGAGGTTCCGAATTTGCCCCTTTCAGGTAGAACAGTTCAGGCCACGGGGGTAGCAAACCAGTATTTGACAAACCCAAGTACAGATCCAGTTCAAGTCAAGATTGGTAATTTTCAGGGATTGTATACAGTTATAGTCTGCGATTCAAGTCTGGTATCCCTACTGGGAAGAGACTTGTGTAAAACGAAGTGTTTGATTACTTGCTCAAATGATGGAATTGAAATTCAGACGAATAGCGATGATGAAGAAGACCAAGCCCCAGAAATAGAGTGCGAAACTAAAAATTAGGTGTACCCTTTGATTGAGGTTTTCCCAATGTTCACAGAGAAAGAGCTCCATCCTGATTGGCAGGGAACGGTACAAGAGAAGGTGTGGGATTTGACAGGAAAAGAAGTGGGTTTGATTAAGGGGGTGGAGTCAGTCAAAGTCGCCATAAAACCAAATGCAGTTTTCCCCCATTTTCCGCAGTACCAGATGCCACAAGATGTCCTTATGAAAGTGGCCCAGATAATTGCAGACTTTCTAAAGCAAGGGGTTCTGAAAGAAGTGTTGAGCAGTCCATGTAACTCACCAATAATGGGTTTGAAGAAGCCGTGTGGGAAGATTCAGATTGTTCAGGATTTGAGAAAAATCAATGAGATTGTGGTCAAATGTTGTCCCGTGTTGCCAAATCCAGCCGTGATAATGTTCCAGATTCCATGCGATGTCGAGTGGTTGGAATTGCCTTTTCATTCGACCTTGGTGCAGTACATTGATGACTTACTGATTGCGTCCAAAACAAGGGACGAGTGCAAGCATGATAAAATTGCACTGTTGAACCATTTGGGAAAGAATGCCCATTAAGTGTCTCAATTGAAATTACAGTACTGTCAGAAGGTAGTGAAGTATTTGGGTCACCAGATTGAGAAGGGTTCAAGAAATATATCCAGAGAAAGGATTACAATGATATTGCAGATAAGTCCCCCAACCACACAGAGAGATGTCAGGATGTTTCTGGGAATGGTGGGTTATTGTCGCCAATGGATTCCAAATTTCTCAGTAATTTCAAGACCATTGCAAAAGCTGACTTATAAGGAAGTCACTGATCCCATAGTGTTAGACCAGAATGAAATGAAAGCGTTCACTGAATTGAGAAAGAGTTTGTGCAGGGCTCCAGCGTTGGAAATGCCTGATTACACCAAGCCTTTCACATTGTTTTGTCATGAGCGTGATGCTTGTTCTTTTAACGTCTTGACACAGGTCCATGGAGGTGTAAACCGCCCAGTAGCCTATTTTTCAGGTACTTTGGACCCAGTTGCAGCAGCCTTACCAGGTTGTTTGCATGCAGTTGCCGCAGTTGGTCAAAGCCTTGCACAGACTGAAGGCATGGTGATGGGATATCCCCTGACCGTAATGGTCCCTCACTCTATTGAGATTCTACTGACAAGGACAAAAACCCAATACTTGACTGGTGTGAGGTTGACTAGATATGAAACGAGTATTTTGGGGTCACCAAACGTAACATTGAAAAGATGTACAGTGCTGAACCCGGCAACCTTACTCCTGAGCGAAAATGCTGAAGTTGAAAAAGAGGAAGATGTTGAACATGATTGTCTCGAAGTAACTGATTTGTGCACAAAACCGAGACCTGACATTAGAGATACCCGATTGGAAGAAAATGACCAAATTATTTTTGTTGATGGGTCTTGTCTGAGAGACAATACACTGACATTGAGAGCAGGATATGCTGTGTGCACAATTACAGGTACCTTGGAAGCTTCTTGGCTACAAGGAGTATATTCTGTTCGAGTAGCAGAACTGGTAGCTCTTACTAGAGCGTGCCATGTTTCTGCTCAGCTGAAAGTCACTATCTATACTATCTATACTGGATAGCCTGTATGGATTTTGGATTTGGAATAGTTCATGATTTTGGCCAATTGTGGACACAGAGAAGGTTCCTGTCCTCTTCTGGTTCACCAGTGAGAAATGGTCAGAGAATTAAAGAATTGTTACATGCTATTCAAATGCCTGAAAAGATTGCCATGGTGAAATGCAGTGCACACCTGAAGTCGCAGGACTATGTGTCATTGGGGCACGGATTTGCGGATCAAGTCACAAGATTTTGCACATTGAACTGTATATCGTTCAAAGACAAGTGGGCACTGTTACCTGCAGAAGATGAAACGAGTACAAGCTATGCGTTGAAAATAATTGACACTTTGGAAGAATTAAAATCTTTGCAGAATAATGTTGACAGGGAAGAGAAATGTTCATGGACCAAAATGAAATGTGTACAAAGACAAGATGAATTGTGGGTTTCTGAGGAGGGTCAATTGGTTTTACCAAATACTTGTCTCAAATGGCAGGGTACTATCATGGTCAAGCACATATTGGGAGGGATGCCATGGTACGTCTGTTCAAACATGATTGATTCAACCCAAAGTTTAGACAAGTTGCTGAAGGTTTGCATCGTTGTGTCATTTGCCAACAGTTAAACACAGGGAAAGGGACAGTGGTTAATTTGAGTCACATTGGAAGAGCGGGAGGTCCATTCAGCAGAATGCAAATGGATTTTATTGAGATGCCTGTGTGTGGAGGTTTGAGATATGTGTTGGTGATTGTATACATCTTCAGTCATTGGATTGAAACTTAAACCTACACGAAGAAATGAGAGTCTCACAGAAGCGAAACTACTGCTTAGGGAACTAATACCGCATTTTCGGATTCCCGATCTCTTTAGAATCAGATAGGGGAAGTCACTTCAACAATCAAGTAATTCAATTACTGTGCGCAGCATTGAACAGTGAGCAGAAGTGACATTGTAGTTACCGCCCTGAAGCATCAGGACTAGTCCAACAGATTAATGGTACCTTGAAGTCAAGAGTTGCAAAGATGTGTGCAGCTACGAATTTGAAATGGCCTGACGCGTTGCCTTTAGTGTTGATGTCAATGAGAAACACACGTGACAGGAAGACAGGACTGTCACCCCATGAGATCCTCATGGGCAGAGCAATGAGGTTACCAGCATTGCCAGCAAATGCACTTGTCAACATTACAGATGATATGGTGTTGGATTACTACAAAGGTCTGGCTGATGTAGTCCGCTCGTTTTCTCAGCAGGTGGAGGCCACCACACTGCCACTGATCCATGACCCAGGGTACAAGCTGAGAGTTGGGGATTAGGTTCTCATCCGAAAGCACATGAGAAAGACATGTTTGGAGCCTATCAAGTGGTCTTAACAACTACTACAGCTGTGAAGTGCGCTGGAATTCCGAACTTGATTCATGCAAGTCACACAAAGAAAGTGGCATGTCTACTGGATCATGAAGGAGCTTTGTTGAGAGTACCAACAACAGTGAGACAAGTCTCAGGGTCGGAAGGAGAACAAAGGGGAACTGAGACAGGATCTGAGCTTGTTGAGGATGGTTCAGTCACTCCTGTGAGAGACGAGGGAAGGGACCTCGAGGGGGGTGACGGAGAGCCTATCTCAACTGAAGCAGCAGGAGAGCCTATTCAGAGGAGGGCTTTCCCAGAAGCAGATGATCTTGAGAGACAAACAGAGCAATTGCGAGACCCAGAAGGTGAAGGAGTTGAGATGGATCAAAGTCAAAGTGATCTGACTTCTCCTGAACCGGTTGCAGGTACGTCAAGAGAAAACACCACAGAACAAGGAAAAGGTTCAAGTTCAATCTTGAAGAGAATACTGACAAAGGGTCCATTGAAAGGAGATAAGTGGCCGGAATCGCAAGTGGAGAAAGGAAAAGAAGTGTCTGTGGAACCAACAAGAAGTAGACACCACAAGGAAAGAAGGCCTAAGTGAAGGAGAGATGAATGGTGATCGAAAATTGAAGAGAAGGAGAATATGAAGTCAAATTTAAGCAGGTCCTGAATGGGCGTATGCAACTACTAATGAATGGCAGCAAGAGTTTTTGTGTTTTTGTTTTGATAGAGAAGTTCCGGGTCAGTATTTTAGTACGTGAAGAAAGCTAATGAACTGAACTGTTGAAACAATCTGAGAGAAATCTTTGAGGAAAGAAACTGTTGAAATAACTGGAAGAGACATTGATAACGTGATTTGACTTTTGAAACCTGATTTTGACAAAGCTGCTAACTGATTTTCACAAAAGGGTTCCTGGAAGTGAAACTGAACTGCTGAAAGAAGAGTTATCTATTTTTGATATTTGCTGGAATTTTCTCTAAATTTCTTCTGCTTTCTGATTCTTTACAGATCATGAGTAAAATTAGTCAACCAGGTAGAGGTGCTAAGTGCTGTAAACAAATGAGCATTGGTTTGGCGATTATGTGTGGGATATTGTTTGGGGTATTGATTGTGGGTATGTTTGTACTTGATACGAGAAAAGCACACCATACTTCTGCTTTTGAGACGACTACTGCACTAACGGCATTAGAGAAGTTTAACTTAGATGAGAAATATTTGCATGAGGATACTTATGCGTAGGGAGAACTTTCTTCTAACATTTTCTATTGCTTATTGAGTGAGTATGTTGAGACAATGGATGCAAAGAATTGCTTTGTGTGTATGCAGATTCCTTCATCAGTCGAGGTAGGAGTCATCTATTATAGCTTACCTTTAACCTACGGGATAAGTTGTAGTCTGTTACTAACAAGGTTTAATAACCAAGAGTATATTCAATATTTTTATTCAAATCATGATGTTGTGTTTTCGTTTGTTCCTATAATTAGGTATTTGGCTAGAGTAGCTAAGGATAATGACATAGTATTGGTTAGAGGTTTCTTTGAACCTACATTAACATTTGGCACAGCTGATGCACATAGAAATAACTTGACTTGCTTGCTTACACCTTTAGAGAAGAACTTCTTAGATCACACAGATGATAGAAGAAAAGCATTAAAGGAGAAATTAGAAAAGGCTTAGAGAAAAGGACCTACAAGAATGATTATGCTGATAGTGCAATTAAAACACAAGGGAAATTAGCTTTAGATGCACAACACGTAGGTAAACTTTGAATATTTAGGCCTAAATCGCACACTGACACTTTATTTGTGGGAACAAGTGAATGTAGGCATGTGCTTTTGTTTCAGAGTAAATGGACTTTTATGTTGAATGGACAGGACTCTGCAATTCCAGGAATTTACTATATCTGTGGACTTAATGCTTATAACCGTCTTCCGAGAGGATGGTATGGGACATGTTATTTGGGGATAGTTTTCTGAAAGATTTATCAAATGGAAGGTTTGAAAAAGTTTCCGAAAGTGACTGAATTACATCATAAGAGAGAGAGTAGGGAGTCCTCTTCTGTGATAGAGAGAGATATATTTGGAGCGGTGATTCCTTCAGTGGGAGTCATTCTGAATTCGATTAAGATTCAAAAGTTGTCTACTATTGTGGATAACATGCTGCCGAATTTTTCAGGGGCAATACTCCTGATAGATACTGAATTAGCTGCTGATAGATCTATGACTCTTCAAAATCGTCTTGCTTTAGACATTCTTTTAGCGAAGGATGGTGGAGTCATTGTTGTTTGTATATTCCAGATACCAGTAAAGAGATAAGAGACTTATGGCCACATGTACCAAAAGGCTTTACCCATTCTGTGTCTATGGGAAAATGTGTTTGTACATATGGCTCTTATTTACTAATCTGATTAATGCAAGTGCTGATTTGGAAGAATTGAAAGAACCAGGTGTTTAGGAAAAGGTTGGTAAAGGGTTTGCTTCAGTGGGAAATTGGCTCAGCAACATTTCGAATGGGGTGCTATTGAAAATACTGCAAGGGATATTTAGTGTTGTGGTTTGTTTATTGGGGATATGGGGATTATGCAAATTATGTAAAAGAATTAAAATGAAAAAGTCAAAGAATAATCAGAGGAGGGAAGAAAAGAAAAGGGAACAATTTTACAGAGAAAATTCAAGGGATAGCAAAATTATGAAGGGGTTGAATTAAGGAAATTTAGCTGATAAGAAAATGTGTGGGTAATAGTGTGATGACATATTTAGTCATCATAGTAGGGATTGCTAGCACAGGTGTCTTAATAATAAATTTTTAATGAGTGTATTTTGAATAATGAGTTTATGTAGAAAATGAAATAACGTAGAAAAATAATAATGTACGCATTTGAAAATGTGACCTCGAAGAATGAATGGCCAACAATGTTAACCAAGTATACTAATCAATGATTAATACGTATGAAATATTGAAAATGTGTTAAATTAATGCAGTAATATGTCATATTAAGGGTTATGAAGTATGCTTTTACTTTATAAATTGTAGACCTTAACTTAGCAAGTGTCTTGGCCTATTTTGCCAGGCCTCATGTAAAAGCTGTATTTCTTAGCGTTTATTAAAAATGCTGACCAAGTGAATTAAGTTGTGAAATGTCTATTGTATTGTTTAAATGTGCTTAACAGCAGTTTTTAATGAGAACCGACTGCTAAAAGAGGATGCTCTTGCTAATGCAACATTTTATGTGTAATGTGTGTGAGACTGACTTTCCCAGACAAGAACAATGAAGATACTGACTAGAGTAGAAGCTGCAACTGTCAGCGAGACCGGATCCTTGGGGTTTGCGCCTGTTCCCAATATGTCCACCTCTTGGCAGCTCCAAACTCTACTAGCCGTTATAGCACAGAGTTAAAGAATGGCCAAGCGGGGGATGGGGTTTAGGTTGGGAACAGCGGGGAAGGAGACCTGTAGAAGCAAGAGTTAAGAACAGAATAGCAAGGTCATTCACATTAATCTTCATGAACTTTATTTTAACTCTTTATGCTCTAATAACATGAGAGATCAAGAACTTTTCAATAACGTGACATTTTTATAATCATATACTCTGAACATTCTCAAGTTAATCCTTAGAATAGCAATTACATCACAACAAGAGTCAATGAGTACATTCGTTCCCAAAGAATTAACAGCTATAGGATTCACGAATTATACTGTGGAATAGGCAAACTGACTAAACTTGTTTTGTCTAGAAAGATCACACTCTGTTTGATCTAAGTTTCAAGATTCAATTGCCCAGAAATTATTGCGCACCTTATTGCCAGACTGCGCATCAAGACTCAAGTATCTGGAATGATTGCGCGCTCTGCCGATCTGAACTGCAAGGGTTAATTGCCAAGAATGAATCGCCTACACTGTTGCCGATTCAACCATCAAGATTCAAATGCCTTGAAATGATCGCGCACTCTGCCTACCTGAACTGCAAGGGTTAATTGTCAAGAATGAATCGCGCACACTGTTGCCGATTCAACCCTCAAGATTCAAATGCCTTGAAATGATCGCGCACTCTGCCGATCCGGACTGCAGGGGTTAATTGCCAAGAATGAATCGCGTTCACTGATGCCGATTCAACCATCAAGATTCAAATGCCTTGAAATGATCGCGCACTCTAGCGATCCGAACTGCAAGGGTTAATTGCCAAGAATGAATCGCGCACACTGTTGCCGATTTAACCATCAAGATTCAAATGCCTTGAAATGATCGTGCACTCTGCCGATCCGAACTGCAAGGGTTAAGTGCCAAGAGTAAATCGCACACGCAGTAAATCACAAAGCCAAAAACTCAAATGTTTCTAGAAAACGGAGTCGAGGTCTATCCGAACTCCGCCTTACCGCCCTGCTTGAAGATCAGCAAGATAATGAGGACAGGGCCAGGAAATGTCCAAGTAGGCCTCCGGAACAGGAGCCCTGGAAAATGCTGCTGCTCTGCACCGGGACCTCTGAATAGTGAGCACGTGGAGCTGGGCTGGGTTCCCTAAATAGACCCAAGCCCCTCCCACCTGCCACACCCAGCCAGGCTGCAGGAAAGGCTTGAAAATGAACAATATAGTGCAAACAGAATTAAAGACATTTCAAGATAAATACCTGCAATGCAAAAAGTTAAAATGCCATATGAGCACACAATGCATGAATTATTACATTGCATAAGGTTTGTCATTTTGCATTATTTTGCCCGTAGAGCACGCACTGTCCTGGTGTTGACAGCAACAATATTGTTACCTGACAAGGCAGATGATGAGGACATCGGAAGACGAACCAATCAACAATATGAGAATGGAGAAATATTAGAATTCATAGATTTAGTATAATAGTTTTATTGGACATAATGTCAACATACGATTAACTGACCAATAGGGAATTGGGGGATAGTTTAGGTGATGCCGCAGAGGGAGAAGGGGGTCCAGACATTCATTCCGACATTCTGAGAGAAGATAGCTACTGCCCTTATTCTTCCTGACCGAAAGGTTATTTTCCGATGCGTCTTTACTAGAGATGTGCTTAACTTTAATGCTAAATGACTTTGCCCATAGTTTCCTAAGTGAGAGCCTGACGCCTTGCTGATCAACTGATGTCCTGAGGACAAAGGCTGATTCTGCTTTGCTGTCCCATACTGAGGATAGGTATAAATGAAATGTGATTATTATGCATATTTGCTTTTTCTTTCTAGGTACCAACTGCGCTGTTTTGATAGAGGCATAATTAGATGTTTTTCCAAATTTGTGTTACTAAATTGTTTTGTATGAAGCCCAACATGCTGATGCTATTTAAGGATTCTCACTAATAGAGTTATGAGTAACAGGGACTAATGATTGATGAACTTCTCTGCTGAATTTCATGTACTTCATTACGTTGACGCAGCTGACTTTGTTATTTATTTGCACTGTAACTTTAGAAATGTGTTGTAGTTCAAGCTTCGATTAGATTGCGTTTCTTTCGCTGCGTTGGACAACCAGTGTTGTTCCTATATGTGTTTCCTTTGATTTTGAGATTAATCTACATGACCTTAGCAATGTTAATATAGGGAAATAAACATTCTAAACTTTTACTAAAAATGTGGTTATTCATGACTGAAAGGTCATGGTGTGTGATAATTACTGACTCCATTTATTATTGATTTTATTGATTACTAATGATTATTGATTATTGTGTATTGATTATTGATTATGTACTGGATCTATGGTAAGAACATCTTAATTGCGAGTCAAAAGGTTCATCAACCTATTCGCGTCCCCTTGTAAGTTTATTTATTAAGGTCTGACGCGCTAACAGAAGTAGACTTTTACTGTCATTTAAACTAGGACTGCACATAATTCTTTATCAAGTTTAAGGTACATTGTGTACCCGTAGCTCATGTAATTTCCTGTTTTTCTTACCCATAAAACAACCATGTATCTTTTCCTTACTGGAGAGTTGGATTGAAAAGACATGTTACTGTTCAGCTGAAAGAAATGGACAGTGGGCAATCACGAGTGAGAGGTATACAAAACATTTATACTCAAGAACAGATACTAAAAAGGCAACCTCACAATGGAATGCGTTGCAAACTTCCTAATTTTCACACGGACGGATTTCCTCGCATAAAATATGTATTTGTCACAATGTTACATGAAAAAATAACTAAAGGTCTTTGTCTGCATCTACCTTAATCAGTTATTCAGGAGCCTTCATAAGGAGTACAATGAAAGTTGATTACAAGGACAACAAGGGTATTTCCAGAGAGCCCTCTTTTCAAAGGGTACAAAATGGCAGCCTCACTATGTTAATCATATATAATGAGAATGCAGACACCGTTTACTATATTGAACACCTAGATTTAGAGTGCACTACACCAGTTTCAAAGTGTAGAAAAAGCTTATTGGTATACAATAAAAACTGGGGACTTATTCCTACCTATTTATGGCCACTTTTGTATCCATAGGACCATGCACAGTACCAAATAAATTGTATACCTTTATTCTCAGTACACATGCTGTGGATGGTGCACACGCCCAGCTAATCATCTCTTTGGTTTCCCAGTTACATTGTGACTGCTAGCACACTAATAGCATAAGGTATGATTAGTTTCAAACAGAAAATACAACAACTGGCATCTTCCTGAGTTTTTAAATAATTTGTGGACATGTTTGTCACAGGCTACATCCTCAAGCAATCACTAACAGTTTTCTTGACATATTAACATGGCTGCATGATAGTAGCAGCATTTTGCAAACTGTCTTGTCAATGTGTACCCTTTCTAAGTCCGGGTGATGGTTTGAAAGTCAGTACTTATTAAGCCACATCAACATAGTAATAATTATGTACACCATGTCTGATATCATAAACATCTCAGCAGGGTTGTTTTTGCTACTTTTGGTATATTCATCTCTTTTTAAGATGGTATCAGGGTCTGCTCTTACTCCAAAAAGTTCAATTTGCTCTGCATTTGACTTCTAGCATCAGAATATCTGCTGCTTAGTACAGAGTTTCTTTCTTCTCACATCCTTCATGTTTTCTCTCTTTAGGTCCCATACCTCTTTTTGTCAAAATGTCAATGGGGCTCAGATATCCATCTTTGTGACTCATTCAGAGGAGCAGCCAGCTGTCTCATGTCATGATCTATTAACAAATTAGATAGAACAGAGGAAGAAAGATTAAGCACGCCTAACGCTGATCCAAAGCTCACCATGTGTGCAGTTCAATAAATTAGTGTCCTGGCAGTGCTATGTCACTCTCTGGCCTTTAAGTTGTCTAATTTGGGATGGCTGAGACATACTCTGCCCGCTTGCGGAACTCTGTAGAATTCCATGGAGTTTTTCAGTAACTCTGTGGTATTTCGTAGAGTGAAACTCCGCAAGCTCTGCCCAGGCCTAATTAATTTTGATGTCTTGATCTCAAAAGATCAGCCACTGAAAAACTCAGCCTTTTGGACCTCAGTGAGGGCTTGCAGTTAGAACAGGTGATGACCATCTGATTTTGGGCTCCATTGACCACAACTTAGTGGCACATTTATCAACATTTTGCCTCACCCTTGCACTTTGCAAGGTAAGACAAGGGCGGGGGAAAACCCAGATGAGATTTACCAAGCCATGCACGGCCACCTTGCATGACCCTGCAATGCTTGGTAAATCTGGATTAATGCAAGACAACGCAAGTCTCTGTCTTTACATTACTCTGCCCCAGGGAGGGGTTCCATGGGTGGACCGAGGGTGTTCCCATGCATCCACCCATGAATGTTGGCATATTCCCAGATTTATCATTCCTGTTAGACCTGGGAATGCACCAAAATGCTACTATTTCCATATGGTGCAAGGGTGCCTGTGTTACAGGCACAATTGCATGTGTGCAGGAAGGGGCACCTTCCTGTACAAAACAATTCTTTGTGGCATTTTCCTCTTTCTATGTGTGCTGCAGAATCCAACGCATGTGGAAAGAGAAAATAACAAGGAGAAATTAAGATATTTCTCCTTGTTGTGCCTCTGTTGGGAAGGCATACAAATATGACACAATCAATAGTTTACTAACCTTAGTCAATTTGGCATTGCACCAAAGCCGTTACTGGATGCATGGGAACGCCCATACTCTATCCATGGAATGCCTTTTCAATGCAGAGTCATGCAAGGTGGGGATCTGAGCTACCTTGCGTTTCTCTAGATTTGCTGACCCAGGCAGAGTCACACAACATGGCTTTGTGTGGCACAGTAAATCCCACTAATGGGCATGCATTGCATCACCTTTGATGACACAAGGGAAAACCAAGCCCTTTGTAAATGTAGGCCTTCATTTCTGAAGCCCTTGTTTGATGACAATGACCCACCTCCTGTATTAGAGCCACATGGGAGATGAAAAATGTGGGTGGTGCTCCTGTCCCATCAGTCACCATCTCCGTTGTGAGCTATGGGTCTCTCCAGTCCCACACTGGCAGAGAAATGCAGGCTCACCGACAAGTGGCTCACACAGCTCCTCAGTTACAGCAGCACAGGGTCTCCATTCTCAATGAGAGCAAAGGATGCAATTTCATTTACAAGAGGAAGTAAATCAGCAGAGGTTGGTATGAGGTTGTGGCAGAACGCCATATATTGATTTGATTTCTTTAACAGTAGGGCAGGCAGAGGAGGAAAATATTAAGGGTGCTGAAAAAAGGTGCCTAGACAATGGGTTCTCATTTTTTAAATATTAGGACAGAGTGGAAGTTGCTGGAAGTGATGGGGGTGAGGCAGCTGGATGCCAGGTATTTTGATAAACTCCAGAGAGGGCAATATACGGACCAAAGACAGGACACAAGCAACCTGATTTAGAGTTTGGTGGATGAGTTACTCTATCACAAATGTGACAGACATTCACACCTCTTTATTATAAGTGCATTACATCCCATTGCATGTGTAATATTTCAGAGGGAATGTCTGCCACCATTCTGTCTAAGTATATGTCTGAAAAACTCTAAGGCAGACCCCAGGTTTTTTCTTTTGTTCACTGGACATGACAGAAGGAATTGGGTGTGAGAAGGCTGGCAACCAAAGGTAAATCAATTTTCATGTACGACTGGGGAAATGGGACCAGCAGGATGTGAAGGCCTGCTGTGCACGTATCCCACTTTGTTCCTGTACACCCTGAATAATTGTTTGTTTTTGGGGGGCATAGCTCATAGAAAATTGTCCATGGGTCAATGTCAATAATGTTGAGTTTTCCATCTCAAGGTTGCAAGTGATAACATAGGCAACTCAAGTTTCGCTATTGTTGTCTATTTAAAATCACTTGAGACCACTAAGTGGAAACTCTTCCCTTACTGGCAGCTACCCAAAACTCAGACTCAGATGAGAGCTTTCTTTTCTGATGCTGAAGGTGTATTATATGAGTTTTGTCAAGCAGATGGCACCATTGTGTCTCTCCTGACAGAGCTAGCTTCTAAGAAGCACCTTAAGGAGATCATAAGGACCAAGAACTGTCAGAAGGCATTTGGCACTCTGAAGGAGTCGCTGTGTCAAGGTGTCTGATTTCAGCAGGGAGTTTGTTGTCCAAAGAGACACTTCAAAACATGGCATTCAAGCAGTATTGTTACAGCTCCTTACCTGACCACAACTCTAAGTGGCCACACCAGCTCTGCACAAGGGGAGAACAATTTCCTCATCTTGTATTTTGGGAGTGAGCGGCTCTGTGGATGTGTTTGCAGTAAGGCAAAAAGGAACTGCTGCAAGAGAGGATTGGGTCACTGTAGGAAACTTTTACATCATTGGTTAGAGAGGGGCCAGGAGTCAACCCACTCATTAGGTGGCCCACACATAAATGAGGCTTCCCCTGCCACCCTATTTAGAACACTTTCTGGACCTGTGGAAAAACAGAATAGGACTGGACCCGAGAGGAGCCCTGAAGGACATGACTTCTCCTCCTTGTGCCCAGGACAAAGTAGTGGGCTCCAAGGGACAGTCGGCTCACCTCCTGTGTGACGGCTACAGAGCTCCCAAGAGCGGCAAGAGGCCTTTTTCTGAAATTCCCAGCTGACCAGTACCAATTGGATCTGACTAGACTTGAACCTTGTCTATCTCTACCTGGATTTTTTCTGCTACTCCTGAAAACTGAAAAGTAACTTTTTTGGACTTTCAGACCTCAAGAGGAACAGGACAAACCAACCTAGCATATATGTACCTAAGGAGTGACTTTGCTGGAATAAGAAATCAGATTTCACACACTAAAATCATCTCTTGTGGGGCAAATCTGATTCAGAACATCCTCTGTAAGAATGTATCCAGCCTTATGGAACTTAGTGTCAGATAAAGCCACAGCCTTGCCTTGCTGAAGAACTCCCAGCCCCCCCAAAAAGATGTAGGTCCAGATTTACTAACATTTAGCATCAAGGTTGTGTCACTTTTTAGACACAACACCAATGCAAAATTTATTTTGGCAATTTACTAATCCATGCAAAGCCTGATTTGCTTGGCTTTGCACGGGTTAGTAAAAAAAAGTAACACAGCTCAATGCATAGCACTGCTTTCTGTTCCTTTGCATCGGGAGGCATTCCATGGAAGGAGCATGAGCGTGCCAGTGCATCCATCCATTCATTTTGTTACAACCCCAAAATTACTAAAGTCAGTACACCTAGGTTTACACCAAAATGGAGCACCTACCAGAAAGGCGTAACACAAGAAATATCTTAATTTCTCCTTGTTAGTTCCTCTTTTCATGTGTACTGCATTGTGCAGTACACATAGAAGCAGGGACATGGCTGTATGGATTGTTCCTGCACAAAAACCATCCTGCCCATAACACAGGCACCATTGTGCCACGGTTCAAAAGTGCCTGTATTGCTACTAGGCAGCCACAAGTGCATCAGTGCTAACAGAGAGCTGAACTGCACTATATCTTTGTAAATATGGTGCAGTTCAGGTCTCTCCCTTTCACGCATTGCGGTGCAGCAACTTCCTTTGCTGTGCTGCGTTAAACAGTGAAAGTGAAAAGTTAGTAAATATGCCTGTAAGTCAAAAGGTAAAAATCTTGAACCAGTGAAGACGCCAAAAGTATCTGATTGGCAAGAGGACTGTACTAGGTGTGAAATTTGAATATATCCCACTATGAGCTTTCCTCACTGACAGCAATGGCTTCAGCTGTCCCTCCTCCAATGCCTATCCAACTTTATGACAAGTTCCTCAACTACAGCCTGGTGCTGTGTCCCTCTGAAGGATTCTGACTCCCAGAAAAAACACTAAGGGGCATATTTACAAAGATCATGCAATGCAGCACAGCAAGTAAAGTTGCTGCTCTGCATTGAACAAAAAGAAGAGATCTGATTGCACCATATCATTAAAGAAATGACACAGTCCCGCCCCTGCCTAGCTCCAACATAGGCACCCTTGTGCCATATTGCAAGGGTGCCTGCTACATGGTTAGGCTAGTTTTTGTGCAGGAAGGGGTAACCTCCTGCACAAAAACTATTATTGAGGGCAAAGAAGAAGTAATAAGGAGAAATGAACACATTTCTGCTTGTTACATGGTCCTCATGCAGGTGCACCATTTGGGGGCAAACCCATGCCAACATCTCTTTGAAATTATGGATGGGTGGAACTTGTGGAGTTGTACTCCGTGAAATTCTGTGGAGTTAGCTAAAGTCTCATTGCGATTCTGTCGAGTTCCACAAGGGGCGGAGTTCTGCCCACCAGCCTGATATTTGTATTGCACTTATCACAGATGATTTCTTAATATCACCCATACATTTGAGGGACTGTAGACAAGTACTAATTCTCTTGCAAATAGGTGCAAAAAAAAGTTACAAAGAGGGGGTTCATTCCCAGAGTTGGCAGGAATTTGTGGCATGAAATTCATGAAAGTAATAAGAGCATCTAGACTCCCATCCCGCCGCGTGACCACTCCGCCCAACTCCCTCTTCTCCAATCAAGGTCCTTCTCTCTTGAAAACCAAACACTTTTCTGAGCTAGACACCCGCTCCCATTCTCCCAGTACGTGGATACACCCTCAGACTTTTGCTGGGGGGGTCACCTCAGGCACGCTCAGACAGTTCATTGTGAACTTCTCAATGCTCAGGCCTCAGATTGCACTGAATCTGATTTTGACTCGCTTGGAGTGCTGGGCTCAGTTATTGCGCACCCTGGTTGGCAAGCTCCAGTCTCTTCAGTGGTGGACTCAGGGAGCTAGCATTCTTGCCTTCTGACTTTCACAAATGCTCAGTCATTACCCAAAAACCCCATGCAGCACTATGTATACTAAACAGCCAGTCATTGTGCAGTCTGGCAGTTCCTCAAAGAGTTGTGATCAATTGGCGCAATGTAAGAAAACTGATACTTTTGGACATGAGGACTGATAGAGTAAACAGAATGGAAGAAAAACTAGTAGGAGGTCTGCAAGGTAGACCAATCCTGCATTACAGCAGTTCCCACCAGGAACAGGATGAAGGGACAAATAACTAACTGAGGCTCATGCAGGACAGGAAACCACTATTATGTGCTTTAATCATCCATCCAACACATAAGCGGCGACCACTGCATTCCATGAAAGAATCACCCCTAATTTTTGGTGAAAAATGTTGTCTGAAAATGTGGGTAATGTAGTTCTGCGAGCGCCCAACATATAATAGCCCATGAATGATTTTCAATGGTATGTGCTTAGCATGCAATTACTCCAGTAGCGCCTCTTTGCAAAATCTTAAACTCTTCCTTGTCAGTAAAGAACAACATTGTCATTTCAAGATGGCACATAAAGTTGCTGACATTGAAACTGAAAGTGGATGACAGTGTCGTGGACAGAATTTATGATGATAGTGCATGGTCCATTTGAAACTGTACCTGTTTTACACTCACTACAAGGGAAGAGAACCGTGGCTAAGAGTAGGATTGCATGTTCTATGGTATCGGTATTACACCAAAATAGTCAATATGTTTAATAGATATTCCTCATACTTCTCTGATGAATGATTTTAGTGGATTATAGCAGTACATTCCTGTAATTTCCATGAAGGATATTTTGCTATATTATTCACATTTCTATAAATGCTGTGCTTTGATATGTTTTGAAAATGTGGTCCACATAAACATCTTTGTAAATCTGGGCACCAATCCCAAAGTAAAACCTATAGGATGTAGGCTCTCTATATAGTGTATGAACATTATGTGCACTGTGCAGAGAGCCCAAGCAACCCAACGTTGGTATGCATAGGTAAAAAGCAGACCACCAAATGCTCTGTTTTTGTGGTAGTGTCGGTGAGCAGTTAGGCTAATCCAGTAGATGTGCTATGCATTTGTTGTACTCACAGAATCAATAAATGAAGACATACGCTCGGAAGAATAACTGGAGACCAATTTACAAAAATACTTTAGATTTTTATGATTTTTTAAGACCAAAAACTACATTCTGCAGTAAGTACATTTTCAGTTATGAAAAGTTTAGAAAATGCACTGATTTTGTGCATAATTACACACCACAAGAATCAATAGGAAAAACTTTAAAAATACATATAAAATCAGACAATGTTTTCACATGTGTCACCTGTTTTTAGTTCGAAGTCTTGGAGCAGTCCAATGGTCAGCTGGAGAAGTTTGGGCAGTTCCCGGTTTGAGCAGGAGCAACGGCTGAAGGTCTTGGAGCTGGCGCACAGAGGAGAAGGGGGACACTTGGAAACACATTGCACAGAGGGACTTAGAAGTAAGTCCGGCAAGTCCCCTTGGAGGGGGGGAGGTCACAAGGTCTTTGGAACCATAAGGGCACAGTGGGTTTGTTGGTGCAGGGGCCAGGGAGGCCGGCGCAGCGCATATAGGTCAGCCAGGTGCTGTGCGTCTTGGAGACTTTGCGGTCAGAGGCAGGCAGCTTTGAGGGTGGATTGCAGGTCAGCAGGGCCACTCAGAGGGTGGATCTTGGGTGCCCTGAAGTCCCTCAACTGGTGCTTGCTCGTGCACTTTTGGGAGTCCAGAGTGTACTCTTCTTGTGGATGTCCTTCTTTTGGGGTCTGGTACCATGGATACTGGTAAGCCACAGCCCTAGAAAGTCCTAGTGCCACTAAACCGGGCAAAGTGGCAGGACTGGTCTTCTCGAGCTGTTGTATGGTTTTTGGCTAGGCTGCTGTCTGAGTCGTTGATCAGCAGCAGGTCAGTAAACTGGACTTCAAGGGTTCTTTGCCTGCAGGGTGCAGGAGACTGATACCTTCACTGTGAGGGAAAATCTTGGCAATTTCCAAAAGTTTGGAGGTAATCTGGGATTTTGTAGAGTCCTTAAGGTTTCCAGGTGACACATCAGAGGTGATGGTCGAGTCTTTGGAGCAGCAGGCAGGGTTTGGCTCCTTTTTCTTTGTGCAGTAGGCATTCAGTTCTCGGGCCTTGGGTCTTTTTTGTTCTTGGTCGTCTTATGTCCATTGAATCTGACATCTTGGTCAGGGTATGCCTTCTAAATATTGCATTTAGGGTCCGTTAGGGAGAGTACCTGGGAGGGGCCAATGGGCCACTTACCTTAGGGTGGCTACACCCACTAAGTGACCACTTCCCGACCCAACACACACAGTAATACAGTGAAAACACTACAAAAGGGACACAACACTGGTTTATAAAAATAGCCAATATTTATCTAAATCACATACAACGAAAACAAAAAAATCCAACATACACAAGCACAGGTATGACTTTTTAAAGTTAAAAAGAGTCTTACTCCATAGAAATCAAAGGATGTGTTGTTTTTACACAAAGTACCTGGTACGCATCAAAAATAAAGCCGCACGAGTGAGTGTGCATCAGAAAAGTAAGCAATGCATTGGTTTCTGACTCGCAAGTGAGGCCGTGCATTGATTCTTCTCTGGTCGGGTAGGCGATGCATCGTTTTTTCCTCTCGCAGAAGAGAGATGCTTCGATTTCCACACTGGCAACTTTGGGTGCACTCAGGTTCACAGTGGTTTTGACACCCAGCAATGATGTGCGAAATTCCAGTGTAAAGTAGTGAAGAACTGTGCTGCATGGGTGATGCGTCGATTTTGGCAGCCGTACACAGATGTTACATCGATTTCCCCGCTGCGATGCAAGCAGTGCGTCGATTTTTCAACCGTAAAGCAGGTGCCTCAGGATTTTTCTCCTGCACGGCTCCTGTGCTTGAATTTCAGTCTTGGTTCCACCAGCTTCTCCTTCCAAGGGCTCAGGAACTGGAGTAGGCACCACTTGGCAGGGTAGGAGTCTCAGCAAGAGAGTCCAGGTGCTGGCAGAGGAAGTCTGTGATGGCCTTGAGACTTCAAAACAGGAGGCAAGTGCAGTCCAAGCCCTTGGAGCATCTTCACAAGCTAGAATATGCCACAAAGTCCAGTCTTTATCCTCTTTCAGGCAGAAGCAGCAAATGCAGGCCAATCCAGCAAAGCACAGTCACAGGCAAAGGGGCAGTACTCCTCCAGCTCTTCTCCTTGGCAGAGGTTCCTCTTGGTTATAGAAGTAATCTGAAAATCTGGGGGTTTCAGTCCACTACTTATACCCCTTTCAGCTTTTGAAGCAGGTAAACTTCAAAGGAAAGACTCTGTTGTTCACAAGATCATGCCTTGCCCAGGCCTGGACCCAGACACACACCAGGGGGTTGGAGACTGCATTGTGTGATGACAGGTACAGCCCTTTCAGATCTAAGTGTCAGCTCCTCCCTCCCCACTCTAGCCCAGGAGATTCATCAGGATATGCAGGCCACTCCTCTGCTCCCTTTGTGTCACTGTCTAGAGTGAATTCACAAACAGCCCAACTGTATGTCTGACCCCTACGTGGATTTCACAGGCAGACAGGCAGAGGCACAGAATGGTTACGCAAAAAAATGCCAACTTTCTAAAAAAGGGAATTTTCAAACTGAAAATCTAAAAAACAACTTTACCAAAAGGTGTATTTTTAAATTGTGATTTCAGAGACCCCAAACTCCATACCTCTATCTGATAGACCTGACAGCCTTAGGCTGGTCACCCCTAACTTTTTGCCTGCCTCCCTCCACTTTTTGGACACTGTTTTTGCTGGCTTTTAGACTCTGCGCACTTTATCACTGCTAACCAGTGCTAAAGTGCATATGCTCTCTCCCTTTAAACATGGTAACCTTGGATCATACCTGATTGGACTATTTAATTTACTTATAAGTCCCTAGTAGTGTGCACTATGTGTGCCTAGGGCCTGTAGATTAAATGCTACTAGTGGGCCTGCAGCACTGGTTGTGCCACTCACTTAAGTAGCCCCTTTACCTTGTCTCAGGCCTGCCATTGCAAAGCCTGTGTGTGCAGTTTCACTGTCACCTCGACTTGGCATTTAAAAGTACTTGCCAAGCCTAAACCTCCCCTTTCTCCACATATAAGTCACCTCTAATGTGTGCCCTAGGTAACCCCTAGAGCAGGGTGCTGTGTGGGTGAAAGGCAGGACATGGACCTGTGTAGTTTACATGTCCTGGTAGTGTAAAACCCCTAAATTCGTTTTTGCACTACTGTGAGGCCTGCTCCCTTCATAGGCTAACATTGGGGCTGCCCTCATACCGTATTGAAGTGGTAGCTGCTGATCTGAAAGGAGTAGGAAGGTCATATTTAGTATGGCCAGAATGGTAATACCAAATCCTGCTGACTGGTGAAGTTGGATTTAATATTACTATTCTAGAAATGCCACTTTTAGAAAGTGAGCATTTCTTTGCACTTAAATCTTCCTGTGCCTTACAATCCACGTCTGGCTGGGCTTAGTTGACAGCTCCTTGTGCATTCACTCAGACACACCCCAAACACAGGGTACTCAGCCTCACTTGCATACATCTGCATTTTGAATGGGTCTTCCTGGGCTGGGATGGTGGAGGGCCTGCTCTCACACAAAGGACTGCCACACACCCTACTGGGACCCTGACCCTTCTTAGCCACTCTTTGAAGTCTCCCCCACATCAAAGGCACATTTGGGTATAAAACAGGGCCTCTGCCCTACCTCATCAGACACTTGCTGGAGAGGAAACCTGAACCAGAACCTGCATCTTGCCAAGAAGAACTGCCTGGCTGCCTAAAGGACTCACTTGACTGCTTTCTACAAAGGACTGCTGCCTTGCTGTTGCCCTGCTGCCTTGCTGAACTCTTGCCTTGCTGCTGAAGTGCTCCCCAAGGGCATGGATAGAGCTTGCCTCCTGTTCCCTGAAGTCTCAGGGCCAAAAAGACTTCTCTTTTTCATTTGGACGCCTTGTGCGCCAAAAAATGTGACGCCCAGTTTGCTCTGCGGTGAAAAATTCACTGCACGCCGATCTGGAAAGACGCCGCTCGACGCGGCGCCTGCGGTGCGACTGGAACTTCGACGCACGGCCTCACCTGGACAAACGCCGCCCGACTCCAGAAAGGAAATCAACGCGACGCCTGCTGTGAGGGAGAAGATTCCACGCACAGCCCACCGCAGCTGGAAAACAAGCCTAGGATTCCAAGCACAGACCCCGGGACATCTGGTAATCCCGCAAACCACAGAAAGAGACTGTCCACGCCACGGAAAACGATGCCCGACTTACCCGCGTGAAAAATAACGACGCAAGTCTGTGTGTGCAGGGGAGAAAATCGACGCACACACCATTTTTCCACGTATCTCTTCTTCTGCGGCCCTTTGCTGAGATTTTTCACTTTAAACCAGGTACTTTGTGCTTGAAAGAGACTTTGTTTGTTTTTTAAAGACTTAAGACACTTTGGCCCTCATTCTGACCCTGGCGGTCGGCGGAGAGACGGCGGTCGGACCGCGAACAGACCGGCGGTATTAAAAATGGCATTCTGACCGCGGCGGTCCCCGCCGCGACCGACCGCTACTTCTCCACTCCGACCGCCACGGCGGTCATGACCGCGGGGCTGGAGTTTGCGCACTCCGGCCCGGCGGTCGTCCCAAGACCGCCAAGGGTATTATGACCCTGCCTACCGCCGCGGTTTCTTGCGGGCGGGAACCGCCGTGCGAACCATGGCGGTAAGCACTATCGGGGCCAGGGAATTCCTTCCCTGGCACTGATAGGGGTCTCCCCCACCCCCCACTACCCACCCGAGTCCTCCCCCCACACCCTCCACCCCCCTGGCACCCCCCAGAGGTGGTACGAACCCCCTCCCCACCCCCACCCCGACATGCACATACATGTACCCCGACATGCACACACCCCCAACATGCACATATACACGCCCCCTACACACACATACACAACGGGGACACATACCCGCACACATACATGCCGACATGCGCACCTGCCGAACAGCACACATTACCCATAGACACAGCAGCACCCCCCGCCCGCATACACGCACTCACACACCCACTCTACACACTCACACGCACACCCCCATGCACGCCCACATCACACAACACCCCCCCACCCCCTCCCCTCACGGACGATCAACTTACCTTGTGCGTTGGTCCTCCGGGAGGCGACGGGAGCCATAGGGACGTGACCGCCAACAGAAGACCGCCAACAGAAGACCGCCACACAGAAATGTGGGTCGTAATTCTGTGGGCGGTGTTCTGCTGGCGTGGCGGTGGAGGTTGACCAGTCTCCACTTTCCCGCCGACCGCCAGTGTGGCTGCTGGCGGTTTTCCGGCGGAACGCTCCCAGCGGTCAGAATGCGCACAGCGGCACACCGCCGCGGTCGGCGGTCTTCACCGCGGCGGTAACTCAGCGGTCTTGCGAAAAGACCGCCAAGGTCAGAATGAGGGCCTTTATATCACTTTTCAGTGATATCTCTCCAATTTCACATTGCATCTTCAATCTGCAATTATCCAGATAAATATTATATATTTTTCTAAACACTGTGTGGTGTATTTTTGTGGTGCTATATTGTGTTATTGTATGATTTATTGCACAAATACTTTACACATTGCCTTCTAAGTTAAGCCTGACTGCTCGTGCCATGCTACCAGAGGGTGGGCACAGGATAATTTGGATTGTGTGTGACTTACCCTGACTAGAGTGAGGGTTCTTGTTTGGACAGAGGTTAACCTGACTGCCAACCAAAAACCCAATTTCTAACACTATCTGATCCCAATGGATAACTGCACTTAAAAGATATTTTAAGGCAGTCCCCATGTTATCCTATGAGAGATAGTGAGAGATATGCCTTGCAACACTGAAAACCGAATTTGGCATTTTTTCACTGTCAGGACATGTAAAACTAATCAGTACATATCCTACCTTTAACATACACTACGCCTTGCCCTTGGGGCTACCTAGGGCCTACCTTAGGGGTGCCTTACATGTACAAAACGGGAAGGCGTGGACATGGTAAGTGGGTACACTTGCCAGGTATAACTGGCAGTACAAAACTGCACACAGACACTGCAGTGGCAGGTCTAAGACATGTTTACAGTCCTACTCATGTGGGTGGCACAATCAGTGCTTCAGGCCCACTAGTAGCATTTGATTTACAGGCCCTGGGCACTTTTAGTGCACTTTACTAGGGACTTACTAGTAAATCAAATATGCCACCCATGGAAAAGCCAATTACAAATACAGTTTACACAGATAGCACTTGCACTTTAGCACTGGTCAGCAGTGGTAAAGTGCCCAGAGTACCAAAAAACAGCAAAAAACTAGGTCCAGCACACAGTCAAAACATAGGAAGCAGAAGTAAAAAGGCAGGGGAGACTATGCCAAGGATACCAGGTCTAACACGTGTCCCCCCGGCTGAAAGTGGGGAGAACTACCAAACGTCATGGGAGTTCTCGTCACTAAGGCGGAAGAATCTGGACAGATCATCAGCATTGGCATGTTCTGTACCAGGGCGTTGCTCCACCGTAAAGTCCATTTCCTGTAGGGATATAGGCCACCTCAACAGTTTTGGGTTCTCACCCCTCATCTTCATTAACCATCTTAGGGGCCTGGGGTCCGTCTGAACCCGGATGTGAGTCCCAAACAGGTAGGGCCTCAGCTTCTTCAGCACCCAGACCACAACAAAAGCTTCTCACTCAATTGCATTCCACCTCAGTTTCCGGGGAAATAACTTCATACTAATAAAGGCTACAGGCTGGTCTAGGACCTCTTCATTTAGCTGTGTTAGAACTGCCCCTACCTAATGCTCTGAAGCATCAGTCTGCACAACAAGTTATTTGGAGATGTTGGGTTCCTTCAGCATGGGTGCCATGCACATGGTTGTCTTCAGGGCATCAAAAGCGGCCTGGCAAGCCTTAGTCCAAATCATTTTCATGGGCTGCTTTTTGGAGGTCAGCTCTGTCAAGGGGGCAACAATGGTACCATACCCTTTGACAAACCTCCTGTAGTAACCAGAGACTCCTAGAAATTCCCTCACCTCTGTCTGGGTCTTAGGGTGCTCCCAAGCCAGAATAGGGTAAATTTTTGGTTGCAGGGGTGCCACCTGGCCAATCCCCACCTGGTATCTAAGGTAAACCACAAAACCCTGCCCTACTTGACATTTACTGGCCTTAAAAGTGAGGCCTGCCTTCTGCAGGGCCTTCAACACTTTCCAGACGTGTTGCAAGTGTTCCTCCCAGCTGGAGCTGAACACTGCAATGTCATCCACGTATGCTGGCCTGAAATCCTCCAGCCCAGCCAACACCTGATTGACCAACTTTTCAAATGTGGCAGGGGCATATTTCATCCCAAAGGGCATAACCCTGAACTGGTAGTGCCACTCTGGGATGGAAAATACTGACCTCTCCTTTGTCCCATCAGTTAAGGCATTCTGCCAGTACCCAGCCATTAAGTCAAACATGCTGAGAAACCTAACAGCTCCCAACCCATCTATGAGCTCATCAGCTCTGGGGTGGGGTGCGTATCAGTCTTATTGACGGCACTGAGTCCACAGTAGTCCACATAGAACCTCAGTTCCAGGGTGGCACTGGGGGCAGCAGTCTTTGGGACCAAGACCACTGGGCTTGCTCAAGGACTTATGGAGAACTCAATTACCCTTAAAGCCATCATCTTGGAAACCTCATCCTTGATGCTGGCACTGACCTTGTCAGTCACCCTGTAAACCTTGAGTTTCACAGGTGGACTGTCCCCAGTGTCCACATCATGGGTACACAGATGAGTGACTCCTGGGGTCAAGAAAAACAAGGAAGCAAACTGTCCTAGCAACTGGCAACAGTCCCTCTATTGCTCTGGGGTCAGTGTTGGGGAGAGGTTCACACCCTCCACAGACCCATCTTTCTTATGAGAGGACAAGAGGTCAAGAAAAGGCTCACTCTCCTGCTCCACCACATCATCTGTGGCCAAGAGCACAATTAGTTCAGACCTCTCAAAGTGAGGCTTGAGTCGGTTAATATGCAGGACCCTAAACGTGTTCCAGGGAGTCTGCAAGTTCACCAGATAGATGACATCACTCTTGCACTCCAATACCTCAAAAGGCCAGTCCCCTTGGCCTGCAGAGCACAAGGCTCAACTGGGGCCAGGCTGAACCACAACCAGATTGGCATTCTGGTCGCACGAGCGTTTCATGTCCTCATGGCTTGCTTCTAGGTTCTTCGGAGTAAGTTTCCTGAAGCAGGTTGTCTATTTTCAGAAGGCCAGGATGCAGCTAAACAAATCCTGGGGGGCTTACTGGAAGTTTTCTCCAAGCCCTCTTTTGCCAGAATCAGAGGTCCCCTCCGGGGGTGGCCATACAGCAGTTCAAAGGGGCTAAAACCAAGTCCCTTATGCAGTACCTCCCTGTAAGCGAAAAGAAGGCATGGCAAGAGGACATCCCACTTATGCCTCAACGGTTCTGACAGACCCATAATTATGCCCTTCAGCACGTGGTTGAACCTTTCAACCAACCCATTTCCTTAGAGGTGATAAGGAGTGGTGAACTTGTAGGTTACCCCACACTCCTTCCTCAAAGACTTCATATAGGTAGCTATGAAGTTGGTGCCATGGTCAGATGCCACCTCCTTGTGGAATCCTTTGTGGCTAAAAATCCCCATCAATACCCGGCCCACCACAGGGGCTGTCATCAAACTCAGAGGGATGGCTTCTGTGTACCGGATGGCATGGTGCAACAAGACCAGAATAAAACTGTTGCCCATGGCTGTCTTGGGATCTAGAGACCCCACAATGTCAATGCCCACCCGCTCAAAAGGGGTGCTCACGACAGGAAAAGGTTGGAGGGGGAGCCTTGCACTCCCCCCAACTCTTGCTACTTGCCTGACAAGTTTGGCAAGACCTGCAATGTGTGTCAGAGTGCCTGCACATTTGGGGCCAGTAAAAGTGTGTGACAAGTCTCTCAAAGTTCTTGTCCTGCCCCAAATGTCCTGCTAAAGGCACATAATGAGCTTGACCCAGTAGGAAGGCTCTGAAGCACTAAGGGCCAGATGTAGGAAGCCGTTTGCATGGTGCAAACTGCGAAAATCGCAGTTTGCGCCATGCAAACAGCCCAACGCGATGCTCATTCACAAATTGCGAGTCAGTACCGACTCGCAATTTGTGAATGCGACTCGCAAATAGGAAGGGGTGTTCCCTTCCTATTTGCAACTCGCATCGCAATGCAGAATTGCTTTTTGACCGCGAATGAGGTCGCAAAGCAATTTGCAGTTACCATCAGTGTCACACTGGTGGTAACTCATTCGCAAAAGGGAAGGGGTCCCTATGGGACCTCTTCCCCTTTGTGAATGTGGGAATAAAGGCTTCCCTATGCACTTGCTATGGCTACGATATGGCAAAGACACAGTAGGGGCATATTTGTCCATGCACATATGCCCTCACATGCATTATAGTGCCCCCTGCCTAATAACTGTAAGGCCTGCTAGAGGAGTGACTCACCTATATTGCATGCAGTGTTAGCGGACATGGCATTCATGGTGAGTGCAATGTCGAGTTTGCAACTTTGGATACACCTTGTCATGCACTTGCAATGGCAGTTTGTATGAGACTGGGGTGGGCCCTCTCAGAGTGGCACAATTGGTGCTGCAGGTCTGGGGTGTCCTCTTCAGTACCCGGGATAGCATTTACTAGGGACTTACAAGGGTGGCTGAAGTGCCAGTCACATTACAGTTTGGGGGAAAGAGATCTGGCCCTGGGAACCTGTTTAGAAGGGGCCCAGGGCACTTGCAGTTGGAAACCACATCAGGTCCTGGGCAAAAAGTGGGGGGCTAACCATGTCAAAAAAGACACTTTCTCACAAAACCTACGACTGGGGCGAACCAGGTTGTTGTGTCCGACCCAGGCTTCAATGCAGTTGGTCTCAAATCGTGTCTGGCTCCCAGTCTACCATGATCATTCACTATCCTTGGTTCTTTTCTTTTTTGGAGCTATTTTTAATTATAAATGTAAAAATTCATGTCTCTGAGCACCCTGATTGGACTTTTTTAATTCTGGTGTCGTTTTGTTCATAACATTTTACTCTGTTTCTTTCACCATTGCTGTGGGTTTCTAATTTTGTTGTGTTATTGACTTCTTAACTGTTTTGATACTTCTAAATGTTTTATAAATGTTCTTTAAGTTAACCTTGCCTGTTCTGGTCCATAGCTGCCAGGGGTTGAGCTCAGATTTTTATTATAAAACTATAAACTGGACCTAACAAAATAGTGCCTTCATAACTTGTGGTGCACCTCAATCCACTATAAACTCATCAACACTTTCTTGATACTTGATATTGCCAGTAGTTCTCTCCTGACATTTATGGTCCTACAGCCAAAATCTCTACGAAGGCTGACTTGAGCAGCTTGGAGAGGATTTATGAGGAAAGGTCTTTCAGATCAGTTAGTTTCTACTGTTCAATCATCAAGGAAGCCTTCTACTTTAAAGTCCTACTCTCATCATTGAGGTCCCTTTAGGAATTGGTGTCACTCTAAAGCTTTAGATCCTTTGTCAACAGACTTGGTCCAGATTTTTTTTTTCACAAGATGGTTTCCAGTCGAATTTCAGTATTGATACTTTTGAACTCCAAATGACGGTCATTAGCGCCTTTAGATAATCTTGGGTTTCCATTTCTAAATTCAGACGGTATAGTTGGTCATCTATTTAGGGACTTTGCTAACATTAGGCCACCTGGTGGTCTGGTGGCTCTTCCTTGTGATCTGCCTTTGGCTCCTAAAGCCTTGAAGGACGCAACTTTTGAGTCTTTGTAGTAAGTAGATTTTATGTTTTTTAATCTTAGATCGCTTTTCCTTGTAGCTATTTGCTGAGCAGGATGCCTTTGTGAATTGAGTTCTTTGTCTTGCAGATATCCCTACTGCAGACCACTTTCAGACAGAATAATCCTTAGATTAGGTCCATCTTGTGCTCCTAAAGTACTGTCGCAATTCCATTTGGATAAAGAGGTTATTCTCTTTGAATTAATTTCTTCTCCTTAATCTCTTTGGTAAGAGAAATTATACAAGTCTTCTAATTCCTTTTCTCCTCTGAGAATCCAGTGTAGATAAACAAGAGGCAGGTCAGCATCCTAGGTAGACTATGAAGGAGTGTCTCAGAGGAGATTTGACATCCAGCCATGCGGACTGCTCCTTCCGCCTTCATTAGGCACCACAGAAGAGCCCAAGGCCCTGAATGTAAAAAACGTTTTGGTCCCAAGGTATTCTCTTCTATGGCGAATTATTTACACCTTCTCAAGCACCCATTCTGTCCAGGATGAGTTAAGATTTAGGGGGTCATTCCGACCCTGGCGGTAAAAACCGCCAGGGCCGTGACCTACGGAAAGCACCGCCAACAGGCTGGCGGTGCTTTCCTGCCCATTCTGACCGCGGCGGTAAAGCCGCAGTCAGAAAAGGGGATCCGGCGGTTTCCCACCGGATTACCCCTGGCTGGGCTGAATCTCCATTGAGATTCTGACCCCCTTCCCGCCATCTTGTTTCTGGCGGTTTTTACCGCCAGGAACAGGATGGCGGGAACAGGTGTCGTGGGGCCCCTGGGGGCCCCTGCACTGCCCATGCCACTGGCAGGGGCAGTGCAGGGCCCCCCTAACAGGGGCCCAGCATGATTTTCACTGCTTAGCAGACAGTGAAAATCGCGACGGGTGCAACTGCACCCGTCGCACCCCTGCAACACCGCCGGCTCCATTCGGAGCCGGCTCCTGTTTGCAGGGCCTTTCCCGCTGGGCCGGCGGGTGCTCCCTTGGCGGGCGCCCGCCAGCCCAGCGGGAAAGTCGAAATGGCCCCCGCGGTCTTCTGACCGCGGAGCGGTCTTTTGACGGGGGAAGTTTGCCAAACTTGGAATGACCCCCATAGTGTTGCAGTGTAATCCATTCCATTGTATGGTCACACTGTGCAATGCATTGCACGTTTTGGTTCCATATGGCAATAATTTTCAGGTTCTGGTTCTACACTGTAATTCATTTCATATTCTGGTTCTACGCTGCGAGCCATTAAACCTTCTGGTTCTAAAATGCAATGCGTTCCATGTTCTGGTTCACCGCTGTTTTTTATAGGATAGCACGAGAATGTTAAAATCAGTACAAGTTTTTTTTTAATTAGAGCCCTTTGATGTTCTCTTCTGCACTGCAAATCATTACAAGCCCTGGTTTTACGCAGTAATCTGCTTCACTGTATAGTTCTTTTTGTAATTCATTTCAGGTTCAGATTCTGCATTATGATCTACTTCATGTTCTAGTTCTACATTGTAATCTACTCCATGTTTCACACTATAGTGCATTCCCTATATTCTTTCCACGGTGTAACTCATTTGATGTTCTACAATATTAGTTCTGCTTCTGCACTATGAACCATTTCAAGTTCTTGTTCTACACTGTTTTCCATTCCATGTTCTGGTTTGACACTCTAGCTCATTTTATGTTCCACACTGTAATCCATGTTCGTGTTCTACACTGAAAGCCTTTGCATATTCTGGGTCCACCCTGTGATCCATTTCATGTTTGGGTTCTTCCACACGCTCAATTCTATGTTCTGGCTCTGCACTCTACTGCATATGTTATTCACTGTAATTAAGAATGGAGCACAGTGTGAAACATGAAATAGATAATAGTGTAGAATGCAAACATGGAATTAATTACAGTGTAGAACCAGAATATGAAATGGATCGCCGTGCTGCACTGCGAGATGAAATGGGTTATAGTGTAGAACACGAAATGTATTACCGTGTAGAAACAGAACATGAATTGCATTCTGCTCCAATTTCACGCTCTAGTTCTACACTATAATCCATTTCATGTTCTGTAATTTGATCCACTCAATTTTCTGGTTTTACATTATGATCCATTATCTACTAGTTTTGTACTGTAATAGAGTCCAAATTTTCGTTCTACGTTGTAATCCATTTCAAGTGCTGGTTCTGTGCTATGATTCATTTTATGTTCTGATTCTACACTCTAGTCCTAGTTCATGTTCAACGCTGTAATGTATTTAATGTTCTATACAGTAACCATTTGCTTTTTCCGGTTCTATTCGGTTATTCATTTCTTATTCTGATTCTTCCATGCAATCCAGTCCATATTCTCGTTCTACTCTGCAATCTATTTCATGTTCTGAAGTGTAGTCCCTTTCATGTTCTGGTTCACTGCTGTAATCCACTTTGTGCACTACACTGAAATCCATTCCATCACCTGGTTCTACACCGTGCTCCATTCATTCTTCTGGTTCTACACTGTGCCTCATTCCATCAGCTGGTTCTACACTGTGCTCCATTCTTTCTTGTTTGTGCTCCAATCATTCTTCTGGTTCTACACTGTGCCCCATTCCATCATCTGGTTCTACACTGTGCTCCATTCTTTCTTGTTTTACACTGGGCCCCATTCCATCATCTGGTTCTACGCTGTGCTCCATTCTTTATTGTTTTACACTGTGCCCAATTCCATCATCTGGTTCTACGCTGTGCTCCATTCCTTCTTCTGGTTTTACACTGTGCCTCATTCCATCTTCTGGTTCTATGCTGTGCTCCATTTCTTCTCCTTGTTTTACACTGTGCCCCATTCCATCATCTGGTTCTACGCTGTGCTCCATCCCTTCTTCTGGTTTTACACTGTGCCTCATTCCATCATCTGGTTCTTCGCTGTGCTCCATTCCTTCTTCTTGTTTTACACTGTGACTCATTCTATCATCTGGTTCTACACTGTGCTCCATTCCTTCTTCTGGTTTTACACTGTGCCTCATTCTATCACCTGGTTCTACACTGTGCTCCATTCCTTCTTCTGGTTTTACACTGTGCCTCATTCTATCATCTGGTTCTACACTGTGCTCCATTCCTTCTTCTTGTTTTACACTGTGCCCCGTTCCATCATCTGGTTCTACACTGTGCTCCATTCCTTCTTCTGGTTTTACACTGTGCCTCATTCTATCATCTGGTTCTACGCTGTGCTCCATTCTGTCTTCTGGTTCCACACTGTACTCCATTCTTTTTTATGGTTCTACACTGTGCTCCATTTCATGTTCTGCTGTTGTATTCCTTTCCAGGTCCCGACTCTACACTGTTATCCGTTTCATATTCTACACTGTGCTCCATTTCATGTTCTGCTGTTGTATTCCTTTCCAGGTCCCGACTCTACACTGTTATCCGTTTCATATTCTACACTGTGATCCATTCTGAATTCAAATTCTTACTATGACTAATTTTACGTTCTGATTCTACACTGTAATCCATTTCATTTTCCTGTTCCACGCTGTAATCTTTTTCATGTTTCTACATTGTAATCTGCTCCAGTTTTGGTGCTACGCTATTATCTAGTTCATGTACTGGTTTTACACTGTTCTAAATCCCATATTCCTACCCTACACTCTATAACATCTCGTTGTTCTACACTGTAATCTAATTCGTGTTGTTAATTGCCCCTTGTCCAGCGCACATCTACCGTTGTTAGTAAGGCGTCGCAGCGCCCTTTGGTAGTCCGGGGATCTTTTTCCAAAAGTCTCCGTGGCTGACTGGAGTCTTGCTGTGTTTGGTGGTTTTGTACAGGAATGTGGCCAGTAGGTGGGTAGGTCAGTTTGAGGGCGTTGCTATGTGTTTTGGGGAGGCTGAAGTGTTCACAAATCATTTAATGTCAAACGTTTTCTGCTGGTTTCATTTTAATGTGTTTTACTGTGTATTCATGGAATTTACGAAACTAGTCTTTGTGTGTTACCTGTAGGGCCAAGTGGGTAAACGGTCTCGATCAATGAGGACCTGCCTTGTAGACCTTGACATTATCAATTATTACAGCTCTCTGATTACTTTGGAATGTCTGCATCTACCCGTGGACCTGACTCGTGGACCTGGGTCAAGGCCACACTGGCAGCCTGCCAACTTGAACTTCAGGAGCATTTTCAAAGGGTACCGTCGGGCAGCACCAACACCACGCAAAAGCCGCATCATATTCAACAGGTTAATTAACAGCTCCGTATGTTAATCCGGGACCCGCCCACAGACGCATCCCTCTCATTGTGTATATAAACAGTAAGTAGCCGCTGTTTACTTGCAGTAGGCCGATCTTTGCTCAGCGCCTGTCAGCTGTTAACCTTGAAGTTGACTCAAGATTATTTAGCGCCTCTGTCAGCTGTTTCCTACCCTCGCAATCACTTACCATCCTGTGAGAGATGCTGACCATTTCCTTAATATTCGGATTGGTGGTGGCGCTGTGCTGTTGTGTCTGGCTAATTCTAGGCACGCGCAGAAGGTAAGAATATTGTAAGATTTCAGCTTGTTTATTGAGAATTTACACACGGAGGCACACACATATTGTGTGTTTGTGTGTGTCACAACGCCGTTGTGCAAAGTTACATGTTTCACAGGGAATCATGAAATACAGAAAATAAATACAGTTCCCATTGAGATGTAGAATGTCATCATCTAGATAGAAAGATAGATGTGTACACATACATGAGAGTGTATAAATAGATATATTGGTACACATGTATTTGCGAGTATATATATGTTTGTGTGTGTGTGGGTACTAACTCCTAGTACTTAATACTATTCTAATGGAATTAATTTATCGTACTATGTGACACACAATTTAGGCTCTTATGTTCAATTTTATGAGATACGTGGTCGTAAATTGATCATGTGCGTGAGTAGTGTAGCCATGTGTCAGTCACTGCCTCTCTGGTTAGACTTGTAGGCGTTCTGAGGTGTGTGTCAGAGGAGCTGTATGGGAATTCCTAGGCAGTTAAGGTGCACACCTGCTCAAGTGTAAATTAATGAGCGCTTTGTCATAGTTTTCAGCAGGTATAAATTACAAATGAAAAAAGTTGTTCCTGTGGGGCGTATGACACATAATTGCAGGGAGGTGTATTAAAAATAATAATAAAAAGTGAAATGCTAAATAAAAATTATGCATGTTATTCCACACCGTTCAACCCTTTTAGTCTCCTAAGAGGGTGTAAGTGAAAGGTTGTCGAGGGCGATCCCACTCATAGAGGGCAAAGAATGTTTTCGGGGAGGTGAACCTATTGCAGTCTATGGTAGTCGTTTCATATATTAGAATGGTGGAAAGTCCACAGAAAATGACACACCCCAAAGGAGGGTGAGTTGAGAGGTAATTGTGAACATGGAGATTTTACAATTAGGCTGATCAAAACAAGCATAGGTTTGTTTTTTCATAAATAGTATACACACTGCCTGTTCCTTCCAACCCACTGGCTTAACAATAGCCCCCGCAGTGCAGGGGCTCCCAGAACTTTAACGTGGGGATAGCTTCATTACAGAAAACGCCCCTGACTGAACATAATGGAAATCATAAGGGATGAGTGATGCGATAGTGGGTAAGTTCCTGATTGTGGAGCAGGTCTTGCAGTTTTCCCATTATTATGTTGTGCAGACATTGGCAAATATCCCATTGCCACAGCTCCATCATCTGACACAAGAGGCAGTGCCTAAAAGTAGTTCATTCCCCAGAGTGTGCTATAAACAAACACTCATTCCTACCACGCGCCCTCAGGAGTAGCAGAAACATTGTAGGATTCAATGCCATAGGTACACACTAAGAGCCCACTTCACAAAGCTATTCAAGCGTGTACGTATGGGTTACACATTCAGTGCACTACACAATTGTGGATGAAGTTGAAGACCTGGCTTTTCGAATAACACCCCCTTTCCCACCCTAAGTTAGGGTAGGCACACAGGCCTATTGAGTGCAAGGATTCACTCATGGATGATGCCTTACAAATAACGTAACACTATAAGTAAGTGTTTTAGGTGAATCCTAAGTCAATAGGAAATCAATCATGAACTTTTTTAAACTACAAATAAGATTTGTTTTCTATGTTTCAGGCGCCCAGAAGAACCCCCTGTGGAGAATGGGGTAATTCCATATCTGGGGTGCGCTTTGCAGTTTGGCGCAAACCCACTCGAGTTCCTCCGGGCCCGCCAGAAGAAGTACGGTCAAATCTTCACCTGCAAGCTGGCAGGGAAGTTTGTTCACTTCCTGACAGATCCTTTCTCCTATCATTCAGTGATCCGCCAGGGGAAACACTTCGACTGGAAGAAGTTTCATTTCTCAACCTCTGCAAAGGTACAGTAGCATTTGAGTGTCACTTGTCATTGTCATCATGGTTTAAACAGGAACATAAAACCAAGAGGCAGACAGATGTCCCAACATGAGCTCCGCACCTGTTCGTGCTTCCTGGAATTTGCCATATTTCCATGCACCCCCTGAAATCCCTAAGAAAGACATGAAAGTATGAGCAGATATTCCAGGACAAGATAATTTACTATTTTAACTGCCCTTGAATATTTGGGAAAAGTGTGTTTTCACTTTTCTTGTAGTCTGATGAAGCATGGAGCTTTAAAGTACAGCCCTGCCCGTGTGCATAGGTACAAAGCACTCACAATGGACTAATGCAAAATGAAGGGAACCCTCAGACTGTGACGAGGGGCCCCTGAATTTATATTGTCTCACAGATATTCATTGGTCCTGGGCTTAATGGGGTCCCCATGAATATTTGCCCCCACCCCACGCACAGGGTCTGCATTATGCACCATGAACACAAATAATAATGCAGGGCATGGAGGAGCATGTTGCTTCAGTGGCATAGTTTGACTCTTGCACGGGCTGCTATCCATCATTGGTTTTGCAATCCAAAACTGGTGGCATATGAATCTTGATTCGGATCATGTTGATTCATAGCTCTAAACGCCTGACATTTAAAACTGATTATCAGTGACTAAAGCTCTTCATATTACAGTGACAAAAACAACAGTTCAGACTAGTGCTTAATTTATGATGGTGTTTGACGGTGCTTGGCACTTATTTTGTGACACCAGCACATTTTTGACAGTCAACCACATGGTGGGGCTGTCAGTCTATTTGTTTAAATACATACAACAAAGTGTTTAACAATTCAATACATGGTTACAAAAATGGTAATTCCAGGGTGTTTAGACCATTCATACAGCTTTGGGTCTCCAAGTGTAGACCCAGTTGACATATTGACAGGACTGTAATGTTAAACAGGTGTTGATGGTACTTGTATTTGACCCTGCTGGCCGGGTACCCTAGGTGGTGCACACTTCAGTGGCAGACTGAGAAATATTTTGGGCCCTGGCAATTATTATTTTACCAATTAAACACTGGTTTAGACAGTATTCCTTTCTCTTTAGGAGAGCTTCTTTATACACAAAACACAATGTGTGCAATAAATAGCATGCATGTTTGTTTTTGTAATGTTTTTGTAAGAGGTGTCAGGTGTGGACATTGGCAGCTAAGGAACATTGCTCATACCTCTGGTTTAATCAGGCTGACTGGAAGGTAGTTCACAGAGTTCAGTCCTGATCTTTTAATCCCTGTCCTCTCCACAGAGGCTGATTTAACAGATTTGATAATTTGATGGTCATTGACATGGTGGTTCTGTGGGAGAAAATAAGGTAAACCTTGAAACGACACTTTATCGAACTGCAGATTGGCTTGAAAGCAATGTGTTAGTGCTTTATAAAAATGCAATAAAATAAATGCATTTCATTGGAAGTTCCTTTAATTCAGCACAAAATGCAGAATGTTCTGATATGCTAAACAAGACCTCTTTATTCTCTTGTTTAGACTGCTCTGAGTATCATTTCGTTGCTTTCATTCCCTGAAAATGCAGAATCTAGACTCCACACTGTTCTCTCCACACTGTCCTCTCCACAGCCAAACCATGAGGAACCGAGTCTCTTACCTGACACTGGCAGCAGTCATCGTTAAGCGTGAAGTCTTAAGAATAGGCGGGGCTGGCTATTCTGCTCCTCTGACATTTCCCCAGCAGGCGGCAGGATAGAACAGACTGGGCTGCCATGACCCAACTATGAAAGTCCCCATCTCAATTCTAACCGCTGCCTCCTGCAGTGTGGGTCTGATTTTGTTTCCCAGTCCAGTCATTGAGTCGGTCTTAATTGTTTCTGACAGTTAAATAAGTCTGTTTTTGCCCATTTCAAAAAGGTAATGTAAATAGTGTGGTGCAACATTCATGACCCTCATGAGTGCTGAAGCACTCAGGGTTGGTCCCTTGTTCTGTTCACATCTGGCTGCACCAGCATGGAGCTGGAACAAGTGCATGAATGATGTAGTTTGCATCAGAGCAAGGTTCTCCTAAAGGGACGTGCATACCACTGACTACCTAGGAGCACAAATTACTCGCACCCAACCCCCTTTGTTGGATTTTTTTTATCTCTTGATGTACTTTCTGTAAGTGCCTCACTTTAATGCATTTTCACAAATCAAATCGTTTGATCTGGTGCAAATTTAATTCACGGTAGGAAAATGTTTTTACAACTGGGCAATTGAATAAGTGTGTTTGAGTCCCCACAGTATCGGCAAACACTGACAAAGTCAGACAAGCACCATCTCTGCGAGTACCAGCGCACTTTGAGGACCTGTCCTGCAGTGTGTTTAGGTGCTTTCAAGCATGTGCATCAAAAAGATAAATGTGCAGTCGTGTTTGCCTTCGCCCACTGTATAAGCAACTCCAGTGTCAAGGCGTGCATGCTGTTAGAATACTGAATTCATACTTCATTACGGTCAATGACCGGTCCGTATACATGTCTGTATGTTTTTCAGTGGCGGTAGCTTTAGAGTCTTGGTACTTGCAAATGAAAGTGCCATCTGAATGAGTACAAAGAACTGCATGAAAGCATGGGAATACCAGGTTACCAAAGCAAATTTGTGGTTTATTCCTAAATTCAAAATAACTTTACAATTTAGCTTTTATAAGTTCAACTGTGGTAACAATTTCTACTTTATATTTTTTTACCAACATTATCCAAAAGCTTGAGGACCCAAAATCAAGTGTGTTTATTGAAGCATTGGTCACTAGTAAATTAACTGTGGACTGAAGTAAAGTTAAAACAACAATGTAAATGAGTGATCCCAGGTAGGGGGACCACAGTTCACCTGAGCGTTTCAACCTTCACCTTTCAATGAGAAGCTCAACAGGCTACATAAATTAATTTACTGCGTTATTAGTCAACACCTAAACCTTCCTGGCCTTGACATTCCACACCTTTGAATGTAATTGTAAGCGCCCTAATAATGGCCGCATAACTTCTTCTGTAGAATGTTCACACTGAAGGCCAAGAAAGTTCCATCTTTTTATTCTAAAATAGCTTTGATTAGACCCTAAGAAACTAAGGCACAGATTTACTAACGCTTTTAACTATCAAAAAATGACGCACAGTCAAAAGAAGCGGTATCAAGCAACACATATTTCCAGCCCATAAAGTATTTTTCAGTGCTTTCTGCTTCTTTGCATAACTTTGCATCAAAGGATCGCTACTGTGGTATTGCAGTGCAAGCATCCTTAGTTTTAGACGCAAAGTCCAGTCTACTGAGATGTCAAGCCAAGGCTTTGTAAAAAATGAACGCCTCCTTGAAGTAGGTGATAACAAGGAGTAATGTTTTAATTTCCCTAAATATTTCAGGCATCGCATACATGCTGCACTGTGCAGCACACATGCAATGTGTAGAATGTTTAAGAATTTGTCTCAGCATAAGATTTTATAATGGAAGAGCGTGCTTTCAGTACAAATCCTATGCTTGATAACATGCACACATCTTCACCAGGTGCAAATGTGTGCATGATGCTAGGTAGCCTGTTTGTGTGCAAGCACGTGGGTAGTGAGCAGCAGCAGGTGATTTTTGATAAATATGGCTCTAGGATGATTTATTCCCCTTGTGCATGTTTGGCTGCTATGCTGCATTGCAATAATAAAATAAACTTGTCCCTAAATGCTCTTTATTTGGGCTGCTGGCTTTCAGTGGAGTCCCTTAACAGATGATATCCCTAATTATTATTGTTAGTAAACCCACCACTAAGTGATTAATGTGACTGAGTCCATGCACACACAGTACATTTCCACTTGTCCTATAGGTCAAGAAAGGCCTTGTAAGCCTGACGCAGCACAGGGGCGTTTCTGAGGTGTTCCCAAGGCATACAGGGCATACAACTAACTGTTCAGGTGGCTTATGGTGTAAGTCTGTAAGCATCTCTTGATTTTCCCCAGATGATGTTTTTCAAAATCAGATCAATAGACCTCATTAATAGATAACAGGGCACCCTCTACATATCTCTACATATCTCTCTGCCTTTTCTTTGCCTCCTTTCCACTGTTATGTCTGGCTAGGTTCATTCACAACGCTCTCAGGTGCATGCACACAAGCATACATACACAAGAACACATACCCACATGCCAAAACAAACATGCTACTTTCAAATTGAGTTATAGTGCTATTGTGATATCTATGATACTAATTGTTCTATTATTTTGGAAAATATTTGTATTAGCTCTGTTGTAAATAACATTGCATTGTTAAGTATTCACAGAGATTACAGAAATGACTGCAATATTTACTGTATGATAATTTTTGACAGGCTTTTGGACACAGCAGCATGGATCCTAGTGATGGATATACCACTGAAAATTTACACCAGACGTTCATCAAAACATTGCAGGGAGATTCGCTTGGGTCACTCATTGAAAACATGATGGAGAACCTTCAACTTGTCATGCTGCAATCAAACACCTTGAAAGTTGCTTCCAGAGAGTGGCAAACGGACGGGCTCTATGCCTTTTGCTACAGAGTGATGTTTGAATCTGGATACTTGACTCTCTTTGGCAAAGAGCTCAGTTCTCAAGGAGATAAGATTGCTGCAAGGCAAGAAGCACAGAGGGCACTTATCCTCAATGCTCTTGAACATTTCAAGGAATTTGATAAAATATTTCCAGCACTCGTCGCCGGTCTCCCAATCCATGTTTTCAAGACAGCCTACAGCGCTCGAGAAAAGCTGGCAGAAGGCCTGCTTCATGAGAACCTGAGGAAAAGGGACAACATGTCAGATCTGATATCACTCCGAATGTTCTTGAATGACACTCTCTCCACATTTGACGATATGGGAAAAGCAAAAACACATCTGGCATTACTGTGGGCTTCTCAAGCTAACACGCTGCCCGCCACTTTCTGGAGTCTTCTCTACACTATAAGGTAAGCCATTAACTTCCAAATGAGGCAAGCTATGACAAATGGCAGCAACATTTACATTGTTCCCTGCTCATATCATCCACCCAAAGATGTTACCATGTTATTTTGAATGTCAATATAAGTCTGATTTTGCATCTAATGTTCTTTACCAATAATTAAATCAATTTACAAAAATGGCATAAGCACTGGTTGGTCTTGTACCCTTTAATATTAGTACTTGAAGTCATTACATAAGGACATGGGTTTCATTCACTGAAGCCCACCTACGTAGTTTAAGGCAAGCTAATATCTGTAAGAGGGTTCAGCAAAACATGTAGTAGCCCATTGCTTGTTACAATATAAACCATTATTAGAAACTCCACAAACCATTTTTCTCATACATCCTAATAAACAAGACTACTGAATAGGAAACCCCTGGTGAAGGAAATCGTTCCCTCTCACCACTCTACATGGGACATCAGCAAAAATATGTGTCATGAGATTAGATATAAATGTTTCCTTTTTTCAACTATTGGATGTTTTTATTTTAGAAACCCAGATGCCCTGAGAGCTGCCACAGATGAGGTACACCGAGTGTTAGAGAAAGCAAGTCAAAAAGTCAGCTTAGATGGAAAACATATCTCACTGAAACGTGAAGAACTGGAGGATATGCCTGTATTAGGTAAGTGTGTTATTATCTGAACACTTTATGTTCATGATAAAATAACAACATGATGAAGCCCTGTTCTTTAAAGTGACAGGTAGTCTATCACAGCAGCTGTTCCTGATCAAAATTCAACCAGTGTTCCTGCTCCACTCACACATTTCTACCACCTTCCTCACAGGGCAGAATACAGTAATCTCACTTTACCTGACTTGTGGAGAACTGTAGCTCTCCTGGTTAACAATGGTGAACATCTACTTTTAAAAAGTGCTGGTGTTCTGTAAAATCCTACAACATAAAGAAATTGGTGCGCATTAACATACACCGAACATTTGTAGGCATTTTGACTGAGTTAACACCACTTTCCAGGTGAGGCACAGTTATCTAAGAAAGTTCTACATGTATTTGGTTAAGACTAACAACACTTGAAACATACTATCCTGGAGGGTTGCGGGAGGGATTATTGGCATATAAGAAAGGACATGACAAGGATATGTGCTTCAAAGACATGTCATTTCCTAGGGTGGGTAAAAAGTACATTTCTACAGCTGTGGCCTGCTTGCTCTTTACTGCCAATCCCATCCAGATGCTAAAGTACACTGAAACAAGTAGTCATGGCACAGAACCGCTCAGCCGGCTCTTGCTAGTTTTCAGTATGGAGACTGTACTCTCACTTATTGTGTCACCTTTTGTTTCTTTAGACAGTATAATAAAGGAGGCCATGAGGCTCTCAAGTGCTTCCATGAACATAAGAGTTGCCAAAGAGGATTTCACTTTACACTTGGACGGCAACGAGTCCTACGCCATCCGCAAAGACGACATCATAGCTCTTTACCCTCAAATGGTTCATTTGGACCCTGAGGTCTATGAGGACCCATTGGTAAGTAGCCATCAGAAAACCAAATGTCCATCTCTGGAGCTCTAGCTTGTCTACAATGCTGCCCACAAACATAAGGTTCTCGACCCAACACAAACATCCAAACTCATCTCTCTGTGCCCTTTCTCCCTTGTAGACCTTCAAATACGACCGCTTCCTGGATGAGAATGGGAGAGAGAAGACCATTTTCTACCACAAGGGGCGCAAGCTGAAATATTACTACATGCCTTTTGGCTCAGGAATAACAATGTGTCCTGGAAGGTTCTTCGCTGTCCATGAGATAAAGCAGTTTTTGTGTTTGTTGCTCTCTTATTTTGAGATGGAACTCGTTGACAAGAACGTGAAGTTACCCACGTTGGACCAATCCCGAGCAGGCCTTGGTATTCTGCAACCTACCCATGACATTGAATTCAAATACAGACTCAAATCACCGTGAGCGGCTCCTCTGATGGATGTCGATGAAAACAATCTTAGTGAATATAAAGGTGCTGTTCCCAGTTGTGTGATGTACAAATATTGTATTCCCGTTTCATGCCTAAACTTACCGTCTAAACATGTGTTTTCAAATACATAAAGTGACAGATGTTTCCATGTGACAACACGGATATATTTATATGGTGAGCCAACACAAAGGCAGGTAACACCAGTTATTACATGGATGAGCAGAAACGTTTTTTAGTGTTTGTACAATGTATATCTATGTATGTAGTTTGTCTGCATCTTGTATTTATGCCCAATTGGTTAGAACGTTCATGCCTACATGCCTTTATTACTACTGCAATAGTTGTGATAAGATGCCTGTTTCCACCTACAGGCACTGAATGAGTGTCAACAGTGAGAATGAAACTGGGATCTACACGCAGTTCCACATTTCCAGGATGAACCTTTTACACCACATTCTATGTTATCAAAGTGGGACCCACTTTGTAAAACAATCAATTTTAAATGTAACCTTTAGGGTATAAACATTAGACATTGTTTTGTGAGACATGCAACATGAAGGGGCGATGGTATTATAGCCTTGTAGTCAATAGTGTGATCATGAGAGGGCGGTAATAGAGCCTCAATTTTTATCGTTAAATTGGCTAGTAAAAAATATTTTTTTTGCTAGTAACTTTGGGGCCGTTTGACAAAACTGCACAAACGTAAAGTTTAACACACTTTTGTCAGTGGAGGAGAGATACGTGATTTTATAAAGAGAGGGTCCCAAAATGTAATTTTCCCATTTGGAAGTTGTAGCAGAGGCCATAAAAAAGAAAGACTGGTCAGATCAACAGCAAGGCTGGAATGAAGGCACAGACCTTTGTATGATTTGTAGTGCTTTTTGTGGTTTGAAGTAAATATATCCAACATTTTTTTAGATTAAAAAAAGATATAAACATGTATAGGTAAACATGTATAAAGCGACACGTATCTGAAAATATCGAAGGATTTCTCCATATGCAATTGTATACTTGTCATTGTAGAAATGTGTACAAAATACTCTAATATTTATTTTACCTAATCAAGACTTAGATCCACAAGGTCCTTCTAGTGCCATGTCTCGATGGTAAACAGAGCCATCCGTACAGAAAAGTAGCATTCTTCAGAAGTTGACTTGATCGATTACTGCATCTACTGCAAACAGTGAAAAATGCTTCTACCTCAGGCACAGTATGAACCTGCATGGCCGCATTTGATAGTTACATTTCTCTCAGTGATCCAAACTCCACGTGGGTGTCTCAAACAGACATGGGAAGCCAGGCATCATTTCATAAGATATTTCTCTTAAGGCCCAGTCCGCACAATCTTTTGTGGCTCAGTAACTGATCTGAGAGAAGAATTTCCATGATATACAGCTGTAATTGTTGCAACAAGTGTATGACAGTGGCGATTCCAGGTGGTGTCCATGCAAAATGCGGTAAGCATCCATAAACTAGTGAATTTTGGTTATTGGTATTAATGGTTTGTAGGTTGGGTCCCACCCTGTAAGGGTTCCCAATTATACTCCTGCAAAGAAGTGGGGTTAATGCTTGTGAAAGGTATATGAAAAAGGTACACTCTCATAACTGATTGAGAGTTTACGAAAGGGATTTCCATCCTGTGTACTCAAGTGGATTGTCCATCCACTGGAGCACGCATAGTGGAGAGGACCCACTTTTCCACATCCACACATGCAATATTCTACACATTGGCAACATTAAAAATGTACATGTTCCATACTTGTGCACTGGAAAATGGTGACTCAATAGTATACCAACATTTTAGTTGATTTATTTTTCTATTGTACATGGGTTAAAAATATGAGCCCATCCATTGCTTCATACATATTGTTATTTATACTGTTTAACTATTTTGTAAATTGTAAATAAATTTTGTATTTACGTTTTCTGTCTCTCCTCGTCGTTTCTCTTACTGATTAGTTTGTTATGCGTCATTATTCAGCTGGCTAGAAGACTGTACAATAACAGATGTCTTTCTATTTCCATAAACTGAATCAACATGGTGCCAGAATCAATACATGAACTAATACACAGACACGCTTGTCTTGACTTGATTTCTCAGTGATGGAGGAACAATGATGTATCAGTTACATCCCATCTGATCCTAAAGGGTGGGTGGTCTCCACTCACCTACATGCTCTGCTCCTTATTTGTTCCAGAGAATGACAAGTCTGAACAATGCTAAATTGAGACATTGGCGTCTGACCAGGTAACTAACATTTACAGCAAGGGCTGGGCTCGGAACCAAACGTTTGTCGTACCAGCCCCCATAACGCACAGAGCAATCATAAGTGCCTGAATACTACAATCCAGGTTTGGAAGATTCTCCAAGATTTTATTTTCCTTTTTTGGCAACATGGACCCAGAACTGCAATCCACAATTCCACATAGTGTCAACTTTATTGCCAAGCACACATTTGATAAGAGGTACCATGTGTGAACTGTCACATATTCTGAGCATTACATGGCATCTGTTGTTGAGCTTTCATCGTTCCAGTATCATCAAAGATTTGGAAGAGCAACTATGACATCCTGAAATGGTGACTGTCGGAAATGCACTAGTGTAATGCCTTTTGTATGATGTACATCACACATAAAGTAATGGTGTCTTCCACCTCTGTGGAGCCACCCAAAGATACTATGAGTGGATTGCAAGCAGTTATTATGTCATATTATGAATATTTGTAGAATGCACTGTCATCCAGGAGGGTATTATGGCACTGAGGGGGTGTGAGACTAGCATCGCCCAGGTCAGGCATAGAGAGCTACTTGAAAAGCCAGGACTTCAGGTACTTGAGGAACTGAATAAACAAAGAGACGGCTCTGATCTGTAATGGCAAGTCACTCAACACTTAATGAGCAATGTAGTGGAAAGCCTGACTATGGTATCTGGTTCTGTGTATGTGTGCAAGGAGGCTGGCTGAGTGGAGGTGTGAAAGGCGATACGGCTATTGGGGTGGGCTGGAACAGTGTTGTGCAGAGCCTTGAAGGTGTGAGTGAGGAGTTTGGACTGTGTACGTTTATGTATGGGGAGCCAGTGGAGCTCCTTGAGATGATGTATAACATGTTTGGTGTGGGAGATTGAGTGTGATTCTGGCTGCTGAGTTCTGAATGGTTGGCAGGCATTTGATAAGTTGTTTGCTGATTTCGGCTTACAGGATGTTTCTGTAGTCCAGCTTGCTGGTAACGAGGGAATGTGTAACGGTTTTGCAGATGCTATTGGGAATCCATTTGAAGATTTTCCTCTGTATCTTCAGGGTTTGGAAGAAGGAGGATGTGGCGAAATTGACTTGGGCAGTCATGTTGAGTTTGATGATCCCTAGGATCCTGGCATGGGTGCTCGATGGGGGGAATGTCCCAATTCAGCCAGATACTATGTGGAGATCCACAGTGATGTTTCCTTCCTAAAGATAACAAATTCTGTCTTGTTTTGTTAAGTTTGAGGCAGTTGGTCTTCAGCCAATTGCTGACCTCGGTCATGCAGAAGTTGAACTTGTCCCGGGTGTTGAAAGTGTCATCTGATGAGAGTATGAGCTGCATGTCATTGGTGTATGTGATGGCATTGATGCCCTGGGTGCATATGATGCTTGCTAATGTGACCATGTATACACTGAAAAGGGTCGGGCTCAGTAATGATTCAAGCGATACTCCACAGATGAAGTTGTGGGCATCCAAAGTGTAGGGGGTGGTGCTGATTATCTGTGTCCAACAAGCGAGGATGGAGACGATTCAGTGGAGTGCCTATCCTTTGATTCAAGTCTTGTTTAGGTAACAGATGAGAATGGGGTGGGTGACCATATTGAATGCTGTGGAGAGGCGTAGGAGGATGAGAGAAACCATACCTTTTTTGTACAGGATCAAATGGATGTCATATGTGGAGGTGATAAGTGTTGTTTCACTGCTGTGGTAGGGTCTGAAGCCAGAATGTGTGATGTTGAGGAGCTGGTATTAGCTGAAATGACTGGTGAGGCATTTGTTGATGAGTGTCTTCAAGATTTCAGATGGAGGCATTCATGATAGGGGTGAGTGCTTCGTTCATAGGTTGAAGTGCTCTTGTGAAGGTATGACGGGGGCAAGGGTATAATGGAGCCCCGGTGTGGGTGGACTTCATGGTGGCATGGTTTCGTCTATGGTGATGAAGGGCTACATGATCATAGTTGATTCCTTGGATATGACGGGGAGTTGAGTTACGAGGTCTGTTGGGCCCAGTTGCAGATCAACATTTTGTATATGGAGGTTATCTTACTGATCAAGAAGAAAGGAGAGAGTTTGTTGCAGCGGTTCTTTGAGGGGGTGATGCTGTTGGAGGCAGTCACTGATGAGGTGAAATATTTCACAATGGCGAAGATCTCTTTGCTGCTGTTGGAGTTGGTGTTGATGTTGTCTGCAAGCGCAGTGCTTTTGGTGGTCTGAATCTGTTAGTGGTAGGGTCTGAGGTCAGATTTCAAGGAGATCCTATTTGTGATCTCTTAACTCAATCTCAACCTGCAATCCAATTGTTTGTAGTTGTGTTTTGTCACGCTCAGTTCCTCAGTGTACTAGTGGCTTGGGGTCCAGTTCTTATGAGTTTGCTGTGTTTGAGGAGGGCTTAGGTGTCGGTGCAGATTGTGATTTGGTTGTTTAAGTTGTTGATGGATTCAGGTAGGTGGTTGCTGTGTTTGAGATGGTGTAATGTGGTTGTGGTGGTCCAGTCTTCATTTGGGATGTTTTTCTAGTTTCAGAGGTATGTGATGGGGGTCACTGATCGGAGGTTGTGTTGGACGGGAATGCTGAATTTGACAAGAGTGTTCTCTGTCCAGTGTTCAGTGTGGTGTGGGCTTTTTGGCAGAGATGTTGTCAAAGGAGGTGAACATTGGATCTAGGAGGTGTCTGGCGTAGTGTGTGCCCTCTCACATACTGGGTGAGACCAAGGTTCCAGAGGTCTTCGAGTCGTGCTGTTGAGTTTGGGTTAGTGCTGACTTCCAGATGGTAGTTCAGGTCTCTGAGGATGATGTAAGTGCTGGAGTTTAGCATGAGTGCAACAAAGTCCGCAAAAGTGTCGCAAACACAGCGCATCATCCCAGTGGTCTGTAGATGAGGGTGCCATTCAGGGTGAAGTTGGTTGTGATTTGGAGTTTTAATGACAGGTATTCCATGTTGCTAATGGATGCATCTGCGGAAGTGATCCAGTCCAAGGCGTCCTTGAAGATGATGGCAATTCTGACTGTGGGCTTGTACTGTCTGTTTAGAGGTCTTGCAGCTGGTAAGGGCTCGCCCAAGAGGTGCAGAAGGTGGAAAAATGGGAAAGCAGGAGAGGCGGGAATGAGGTAAGAAGAATTTCTTCCCCTGTCACTGGAGAATCCAAGACATTTGATCTTTGCTAACTATCTTATTTGCTGGTAGGGATTCCAGGTATTGGCCTTTGTGGTAGACCTCCTGTTGCTCATACTATATTCCAAGGTGTTGGTATCAAGACTTAGGCTTAGTCAAATAGTAGGTAAGATTGTCTTCCCGAGGCAGCATGGCATTTGTCCCAGGAAGTGGGACACCGGATCACATCCACAGAGTAATAATGTTTTTTGACACTGCAGTGGTCTCGGGGAACCCCATGACTCTGATTCTGCTGGATGCTGAAAAAGCATTTGTTAGGGTCTCCTGGAGAAACCTGTAGTAGGTGATGAGCTGGTTCAGAATTGGGCTGAATTTTATTAAGTCATTATGCACAGTCTACTTCCAACCTATGGCTAATTTGCATATGATTGGCGGCCAGTTTGGCCAGATCCAGTGGGGCACAAGGCAGAGGTGCCTTTGTTTACCCCCTCCTTTTTGCCCTCTATGTTGATCCCCTGATCAGGAAGTTGGAGAGTAATGAGCTAATTTTATCAATGTGCTATTAAGGCTGGGACATGAATGTGCTAGCATTTGCAGACAAAGGGGGTCATTCTGACCCGACCGCGGAAGCACCGCCAACAGGCTGGCGGTGCTTCCGGGGGCATTCTGACCGCGGCGGTAAAGCCGCGGTCAGAAAAGGGAAGCCGGCGGTTTCCCGCCGGCTTCCCGCTGCCCCAGGGAATCCTCCACGGCGGCGCTGCAAGCAGCGCCGCCATGGGGATTCCGACCCCCTTCCCGCCAGCCTGGTTCTAGCGGTTTTCACCGCCAGAACCTGGCTGGCGGGAACGGGTGTCGTGGGGCCCCTGGGGGCCCCTGAAGTGCCCATGCCACTGGCATGGGCAGTGCAGGGGCCCCCTAACAGGGCCCCACATAGATTTTCAGTGTCTGAGTGGCAGACACTGAAAATCGCGACAGGTGCAACTGCACCCGTCGCACCCCTTCCACTCCGCCGGCTCCATTCGGAGCCGGCATCCTCGTGGAAGGGGGTTTCCCGCTGGGCGGGCGGGCGGCCTTCTGGCGGTCGCCCGCCAGCCCAGCGGGAAACTCAGAATGACCGCTGCGGTCTTTTGACCGCGGTACGGTCTTCTGGCGGTTCCCGCCAGGCCGTAATGTGTCCATTGTCACAATGGATCTGGGGGTAGCTATAAGGAAGATAGAATGAGAGGCGCTGGCATTTGCCGAATTTTTTGAATACCTTCTGAATTGAAGCAAGACTCAGATCCTGATCAATAGAAATACACTGCTTGAGGATATACATGTTGTTGAGAGTGCTGTATATCTAAGAGTCACTATCATGGTCAATTTACACCAAATTGTGGAGGGAAACTTAGCACCGGTCATTGGGATGGCCAAAAATGAATTCCGGAGATTGGACAACTCACATCTGTCTATAGCTGGCCACTGTAACATCATTAAAATGCCCTTTGTGCTCAAAGTTTTATATTTGTTTCAGCCTATTCCTCTAGAATTTGAGGGCTGCTGGTTTCTGCTATTAGACGAGCTTGCATCTACAGTTATTTGGGGCTATACTAAGACCAGAAGGGCTCTAAAGTATTTAACTCTTTCTAGGGATGATAGGCTGGGCTGTCCCGAATTTCAAACTATACTATTGGGCAGCCACATTGCAAAATATGTGTACCCTGATAGGGGATTGTAGTGAAGACAGGAGGATAGGCGGTACAGTACTTACTGTTTATGCCTTTTTGGTAGGAGAAGAAGCCCGGGGGTGTTTCTTAAGACAGATTGAACCCAGTTACTTTCTGAAAGGTCCGGTTTAAGACTCTCTGGGCCGTGGGTAAGATCGGGACCGCTCTACGAATAAAATTAGGGTTGGGGTGCCTGAATCATTATACTCCCCTCCAAAGAAACCCAATGCTCCCTGAAATGTTTGACTACCTTTGTGTACGAGCTTGGGAGGGCCAGGGGTTGAAGAGGTTTGGTGATTTTTATGATGGGGATAGTATTGTCACTTTTGAGGAACTGAGGTAGAATTTTTATGTTAAGCATTAGAGTTCTTAAAAAATCTTCAAATCGGTGACTTTCTTTTTAGTAAAAGGAGGATCCTAGGGGTTTGGCCAAAGTAGAGTTGATGGAGCTCTTAGAGGACAGTAGGAATGTTCAATCACCCACAGGAAGCTAAATTGTATCAGGTATGGGCTCCCTCCTCAAGCCACTTTCACATTTTTGTGATTTTTTCCTAAAACCCTTGGTGCAGGGCACTTCTACCTATTTGAAGGATACCAAGGACTTGATAAACGTACTCAAGGGAGTCAATTTTGATCCAGAGAACAATCTTTTGGTGAGCCTCGATACAGAAAGCTTGCACACGAGTCTTCCGCAAGAAGAAACCATGTGTGTCATCAGGGACGCCCTGGAGGAGATGACTTGGGAGTTTAATACGCCACACCAGTTCACTTTGGGCTGTGCACGTTTGGCCCTGATGGAAAAAAATGTGAGTTTGAAGGAACCCTCTATTTACAAACTTTCAGAACATCGAATAGCAGTACATTCGCCCCCAGTGTGGCTGGACTCTATGTGTTTGATTTTGGCATGGGACACAGCTTGAATTTCAACAACCCACACAGAGGAAGAATTACTATGGAAACTATACGTAGAGGACATTTTGATTGCCTGGCAAGGTCAACAACAAATGTCGGAACCTTTTTTGGAATGGATCAATGCACAAGACACCAACCTAAAATTCACACACATAGTGGATATCAGAACAATCACTTTCATGGATGTGACGATATTTGCAGAGGAGTGAAAACTTTACACAAAAACGTACCACAAGATAACGGACCGGAATACTGTATTGCAATTTGATAGTTTCCACCCAAGAACATTAAGTGAGAAATTACCCTATGGTCAATTTTTGATACTTAGGAGAAACTGCAGTAAATTTGAGTACTTCAATGTACAATCTAGTTCCCTTACAGAGGTGTTACGGGACCGGAAGTATCCAGAGAGAATCATTAGATCTACCAGGAAACATGCACAGAATCAGAACAGAGGCCATTTTGGATGAACAGACCAGAAGGGATGATGCCATTCCCTTAACACGTGTCATAATTTATAATTCAATTTCTAATCAAGTGACGAAAGTAATAAACAAATATTGGTGTATATTACAAACAGGGAAATGTTAACTGGGAAAAAACCTTGTTCCCTTTTAAGACAGCAAGAATTACTGTTTAGTATCCACACATCCAAGGAAACCCTCCATACAGAGGAGCACTGTGCTGAATAATGTGGGTCTACCTGAAGTAGTAGGACACTATCCTTGTGACAACGGAAGCGTATGCCACATAGCTTCCAATACAAAGACACTGAATTTTAAATCAGGCAAAATTTGGACAAAATTAGAAGCACACAAAGTGCAACTCAATGCATGTAATATACATAATCTCATGCCCTTGTCAGCTACGAAATATAGGCATGACTAGGAGGAAAGTAAAAACTAGGATTTGCGAACATCGCAGCAAAGTGCAAACACAATACCACAAGGATGACGGGCCATTTTCTGAAGGAGAGGCACACACCTAACGACATGCATTGTGTGATAATAGAACAGTTGGAAGCTGGTCAGGATAATCTACAAAGCCTCCTCTTTGAAAAGGAACAACAATGAATTTACCTTGTGTCCACACACAAAACAGGGCTGAATGTTAACATTCAATAGAACACGGTGACACCCTCTTCTTGGGGTGTTAACTGGCTTAATTCTGGCACATGTAGATATCATACCAGGTTAAGCGGCCCCTTGGGTCATATACCTTCCCTCCCGGGTTCTTCGCCAGCTATACATCGGTACTAATCTTTCACACAAAGCCTAGTTGTAACAGTAGATACATGTAAAATGGGGCACGTTATTGTTGTGGACTATACATAGTGTCCAGTTATCAATGCCTTTACCAACTATTGTTCTGTTACCATTTTTTTTTTAAAGTTTAGAGTGCAGTTGCTAGAGATTTAACGTCCACTATACGATCGATATATGTATTATGAACACTTTACAATTATTTGTATTGTAGCTTCAGGAACTGCACAGAAGTGACATATGACGCAATTCAGGTTTTATTTAAGTGACCTTATTGGTCACCCAACAGAGCAGATGTATTATGAACTACATTGGGCGTGCTTCTCAGGCTATGACAAAGGCATGTTTTTCATGAAAATACAAACATAGGTCGCTCTTCTTTGACTCTAGCATAGACATATTTTTAAGACAATATGAGCATAGGTCTTTTTAAACCATAACGGGCGCTTAGAATTACAACTGTGGTGTTTTCAATAAAATATGAGCTTAGATCTTTCAAAACCGTAAACAGGCGCTTAGAAATACATCTGAAGTGAATCTAGTGGCAGCGAGGGGTTAATACAATCCCGGGGGCGGCACTGTTTTGAGGCATCCCTTGTGGAGCCAATCAGATAAGCCTCTTTGACGGCTTCATGTAAGCAGATGCGCGATCACACACAAACTAGAGGACGTCGTTTCCCTCTGCTTATACTGCACGGGCTGAAACCAGAGCAAGATTTGGATCCCATGCAGGCCCACAGTAGGTATGGAAACAGATGGACGACCTTGACGAAGCAAGTCGGGGAATAGGGAGGAAGGCCCAGCAAGAGGTCGCTATGCTTTTGGGAGCATTATTTTCTCACAAGCGTTACTTTGGAGCTTTATTAACCCCTTAGCTGCTTGCCAGGCCTTTTCCCCCTCCTGTGCCAGGCCTTTTTTTGGCTATTTGGGGCAGTTTGCGCTTAGGCCCTCATAACTTTTTGTCCACGTAAGCTAGCCAAGCCAAATTTGCGTCCTTTTTTTTCCAACATCCTAGGGATTCTAGAGGTACCCAGACTTTGTGGGTTCCCCAGAAGGAGGCCAAGAAATTAGCCAAAATACAGTGAAAAGTTCGTTTTTTTCAAAAAAATTGGAAAAAGGGGCTGCAGAAGAAGGCTTGTGGTTTATTCCCTGAAAAGGGCCTCAACAAAGGGTTTGCAGTGCTAAAATCACCAGCTTCCCAGCTTTCAGGAACAGGCAGACTTGAATCAGAAAACCCGATTTTTCAACACAATTTTGGCATTTTACTGGGACATACCCCATTTTTACGATTTTTTGTGCTTTCAGCCTCCTTCCAGTCAGTGACAGAAATGGGCATGAAACCAACGCTGGATCCCAGAAACCGCAACATTTCTGAAAAGTAGACAAAATTCTAAATTCAGCAAGGGGTAATTTGTGTAGATCCTAAAAGGGTTTCCTACAGAAAATAACAACTGAAAAAGAAAAATATTGAAATTGAGGTGAAAAAAACATCAATTGTTCTCTACGTTTTACTCTGTAACTTTTTCCTGCAATGTCAGATTTTCGAAAGCAATATACCGTTACGTCTGCTGGACTCTTCTGGTTGCGGGGATATATAGTACTTGTAGGTTCATCAAGAACTGTAGGTACCCAGAGCCAATAAATGACCTGCACCCTGCAGTGGGTTTTCATTCTATACCGGGTATACAGCAATTCATTTGCTGAAATATAAAGAGTAAAAAATAGCTATCAAGAAAACCTTTGTATTTCCAAAATGGGCACAAGATAAGGTGTTGAGAAGCAGTGGTTATTTGCACATCTCTGAATTCCGGGGTGCCCATACTAACATGTGAATTACAGGGCATTTCTCAAATAGACGTCTTTTTTACACACTGTCTTACATTTGGAAGGGAAAAATGTAGAGAAAGACAAGGGGCAATAACACTTGTTTTGCTATTCTATGTTCCCCCAAGTCTCCCGATAAAAATGATACCTCACTTGTGTGGGTAGACCTAGCGCCTGCAACAGGATATGCCCCAAAACACATCGTGGACACATCACAGAAAACAGAGCTGTATTTTGCAAAGTGCCTACCTGTAGATTTTGGCCTCTAGCTCAGCCGGCACCTAGGGAAACCTACCAAACCTGTGCATTTTTGAAAACTAGAGACCTAGGGGAATCCAAGATGGGGTGACTTGTGGGGCTCTGACCAGGTTCTGTTACCCAGAATCCTTTGCAAACCTCAAAATTTGGCTAAAAAAACATATTTTCCTCACATTTCGGTGACAGAAAGTTCTGGAATCGTAGAGATTCCTTCCACCCAGCGTTCCCCCAAGTCTCCCGATAAAAATGGTACCTCACTTGTGTGGATAGGCCTAGCGCCAGCGACAGGATATGCCCCAAAACACAACATGGACACATCACAGAAAACAGCTGTTTTTTGCAAAGTGCCTACCTGTAGATTTTGGCCTCTAGCTCAGCCGGCACCTAGGGAAACCTACCAAACCTGTGCATTTTTGAAAACTAGAGACCTAGGGGAATCCAAGATGGGGAGACTTGTGGGGCTCTGACCAGGTTCTGTTACCCAGAATCCTTTGCAAACCTCAAAATTTGGCTAAAAAAACATATTTTCCTCACATTTTGGTGACAGAAAGTTCTGGAATCTGAGAGGAGCCACAAATTTCCTTCCACCCAGTGTTCCCCCAATTCTCCCGATAAAAATGGTACATCACTTGTGTGGGTAGGCCTAGCGCCCGGGACAGGATATGCCCCAAAACACAACATGGACACAGCACAGAAAACAGAGCTGTTTTTTTGCAAAGTGCCTACCTGTAGATTTTGGCCTCTAGCTCAGCCAGCACCTAGTGAAACCTACCAAACCTTTGCATTTTTAAAAACTGCAGACCTAGGGGAATCCAAGATGGGGTGACTTGTGGGGCTCTGACCAGGTTCTGTTACCCAGAATCCTTTGCAAACCTAAAATTTTGGCTAAAAAAAACACATTTTCCTCACATTTCGGTGACAGAAAGTTCTGGAATCTGAGAGGAGCCACAAATTTCCTTCCAGCCACCGTTCCCCCAAGTCTCCCGATAAAAATGATACCTCACTTGTGTGGGTAGGCCTAGCGGCCGCGACATGAGACACCCCAAAACACAAAGTGGACACATCCCATTTTTTGAAAGAAAACAGAGCTGTTTTTTGCAAAGTGCCTACCTGTAGATTTTGGCCTCCAGCTCAGCCGGCACCTAGGGAAACCTACCAAACCTGTGCATTTTTTAAAACTAGAGACCTAGGGGAATCCAAGCTGGGGTGACTTGTGGGGCTCTGACCAGATTCTGTTACCCAGAATCCTTTGCAAACCTCAAATTTTGGCTAAAAAAACACATTTTCCTCAAATCTCGGTGACAGAAAGTTCTGGAATCTGAGAGGAGCCACAAATTTCCTTCCACCTAGTGTTCACCCAAGTCTCCCGATAAAAATGACACCTCAATTGTGTGGGTAGGCCTAGCGCCCGCGACAGGAAATGGCCCAAAACACAACATGGACACATCACATTTTTTCATAGAAAACAGTGCCTACCTGTGGATTTTGTCCTCTAGCTCAGCCGGCACCTGGGGAAACCTAGCAAACCAGCACATTTTTGAAAACTAGAAACCCAGGGGAATCCAAGATGGGGTGAATTGTGGGGCTCTGACCAGGTTCTGTTACCCAGAATCCTTTGCAAACCTCAAAATTTGGCTAAAAAAACACGTTTTCCTCACATTTCGGTGACAGAAAGTTCTGGAATCTGAGAGGAGCTACAAATTTCCTTCCACCTAGCGTTCCCCCAAGTCTCCCGATAAAAATGATACCTCACTTGTGTGGGTAGGCCTAGCGCCCGCAACTGGAAATGGCCCAAAACACAACGTGGACACATAAATTTTTTTCATAGAAAACAGTGCCTACCTGTGGATTTTGGCCTCTAGCTCGGGGGCCAGAAATGGCCTAAAATAAATTTGTCCCCCACCCCATAACCCCCCGCCCCCCGGGACCGACCCTTGCCTATGGGGTCGCTCCCCCTGCGTGACATTGGCGCCAAAAAAAAAATCCCCGGTGCCTAGTGGTTTCTGCCCCCTTGGGGGCAGATTAGCTACAATTGGCCAATCTGCCCCCAAGGGGGGCAGAAATGGTGTAAATACAATTTGTCCCCCAGGGAAGCGACCCTTGCCTAATGGGTCGCTCCCCATCTCTAAAAAAACAAACAAACAAAAAAAAAACCACCAAAAAACTATTTGCCCTGGCGCCTAGAGGTTTCTGCCCCCCCTTGGGGCAGATCGGCCTAATACCAATAGGCCGATCTGCCCCCAGGGGGGCAGAAATGGCCTAAAATAAATTTGCCCCCCCCCGGGGAGCGACCCTTGCCTACAAGGTCGCTCCCCTTGCGTGACGGCGCAAAAAAAAGATCCCTGCTGCCTAGTGGTTTCTGCCCCCCTTGGGGGCAGATTGACCTACAATCGGCCAATCTGCGCCCAAGGGGGGCAGAAATGGTCTAAATACAATTTGCCCCCCAGGGGAGCGACCCTTGCCTAATGGGTCGCTCCCCATCTCTAAAAAAACAAACAAAAAAAAAAACCCACAAAAAAACTATTTGCCCTGGTGCCTAGAGGTTTCTGCCCCCCCTTGGGGCAGATCGGCCTAATACCAATAGGCCGATCTGCCCCCGGGGTGGCAGAAAGGGCCTAAAATAAATTTGCCTCCCACACCCCCTGGGGAGCGACCCTTGCCTACAAGGTTGCTCCCCTTGCGTGACGGCGCAAAAAAAAGATCCCTGGTGCCTAGTGGTTTCTGCCCCCAAGGGGGGCAGATTGACCTACATCAGCCAATCTGCCCCCAAGGGGGGCAGAAATGGTCTAAATACAATTTGCCCCCCAGGGGAGCGACCCTTGCCTAATGGGTCGCTCCCCATCTCTAAAAAAACAAAGAAACAAAAAAAAAACCACAAAAAAACTATTTGCCCTGGCGTCTAGAGGTTTCTGCCCCCCCTGGGGGCAGATCGGCCTAATACCAATAGGCCGATCTGCCCCCAGGGGGGGCGAAATGGCCTAAAATAAATTTGCCCCCCACCCCCCTCCCCCCCCGGGGAGCGACCCTTGCCCACAAAGTCGCTCCCCTTGCGTAACGGCGCAAAAAAAAGATCCCTGGTGCCTAGTGGTTTCTGCCCCCCTTGGGGGCAGATTGACCTACAATCGGCCAATCTGCCCCCAAGGGGGGCAGAAATGGTCTAAATACAATTTGACCCCCAGGGGAGCGACCCTTGCCTAATGGGTCGCTCCCCATCTCTAAAAAAACAAACAAAAAGAAAAAAAACCACAAAAAAAACTATTTGCCCTGGTGCCTAGAGGTTTCTGCCCCCCCTTGGGGCAGATCGGCCAAATACCAATAGGCCAATCTGCCCCCAGGGGGTGCAGAAAGGGCCTAAAATAAATGTGCCTCCCACTCCCCCTGGGGAGCGACCCTTGCCTACAAGGTCGCTCCCCTTGCGTGACGGCGCAAAAAAAAGATCCCTGGTGCCTAGTGGTTTCTGACCCCCTTGGGGGCAGATTGACCTACAATCGGCCAATCTGCCCCCAAGGGGGGCAGAAATGGTCTAAATACAATTTGCCCCCCAGGGGAGCGACCCTTGCCTAATGGGTCGCTCCCCATCTCTAAAAAAACAAAGAAACAAAAAAAAAAACCACAAAAAAACTATTTGCCCTGGCGTCTAGAGGTTTCTGCCCCCCCTGGGGGCAGATCGGCCTAATACCAATAGGCCGATCTACCCCCAGGGGGGGCAGAAATGGCCTAAAATAAATTTGCCCCCCCCCCCGGGGAGCAACCCTTGCCTACAAGGTCGCTCCCCTTGCGTGACGGCGCAAAAAAAAGATCCCTGGTGCCTAGTGGTTTCTGACCCCCTTGGGGGCAGATTGACCTACAATCGGCCAATCTGCCCCCAAGGGGGGCAGAAATGGTCTAAATACAATTTGCCCCCCAGGGGAGCGACCCTTGCCTAATGGGTCGCTCCCCATCTCTAAAAAAACAAACAAAAAAAAAAAACACAAAAAAAACTATTTGCCCTGGTGCCTAGAGGTTTCTGCCCCCCCCTTGGGGCAGATCGACCTAATACCAATAGGCCGATCTGCCCCCGGGGTGGCAGAAAGGGCCTAAAATTAATTTGCCTCCCACTCCCCCTGGGGAGCGACCCTTGCCTACAAGGTCGCTCCCCTTGCGTGACGGCGCAAAAAAAAGATCCCTGGTGCCTAGTGGTTTCTGCCCCCAAAGGGGGCAGATTGACCTACATCGGCCAATCTGCCCCCAAGGGGGGCAGAAATGGTCTAAATACAATTTGCCCCCCAGGGGAGCGACCCTTGCCTAATGGGTCACTCCCCATCTCTAAAAAAACAAAGAAACAAAAAAAAAACCACAAAAAAACTATTTGCCCTGGCGTCTAGAGGTTTCTGCCCCCCCTGGGGGCAGATCGACCTAATACCAATAGGCCGATCTGCCCCCAGGGGGGGCGAAATGGCCTAAAAGAAATTTGCCCCCCACCCCCCTCCCCCCCGGGAGCGACCCTTGCCCACAAGGTCGCTCCCCTTGCGTGACGGCGCAAAAAAAAGATCCCTGGTGCCTAGTGGTTTCTGCCCCCCTTGGGGGCAGATTGACCTACAATCGGCCAATCTGCCCCCAAGGGGGGCAGAAATGGTCTAAATACAATTTTCCCCCCAGGGGAGCGACCCTTGCCTAATGGGTTGCTCTCCATCTCTAAAAAAACAAACAAAAAAAAAAAACACAAAAAAAACTATTTGCCCTGGTGCCTAGAGGTTTCTGCCCCCCCCTTGGGGCAGATCGGCCTAATACCAATAGGCCGATCTGTCCCCGGGGGGGCAGAAAGGGCCTAAAATAAATTTGCCCCCCACTCCCCCTGGGGAGCGACCCTTGCCTTCAAGGTCGCTCCCCTTGCGTGACGACGCAAAAAAAAGATCCCTGGTGCCTAGTGGTTTCTGCCCCCAAGGGGGGCAGATTGACCTACATCGGCCAATCTGCCCCCAAGGGGGGCAGAAATGGTCTAAATACAATTTCCCCCCCAGGGGAACGACCCTTGCCTAATGGGTCGCTCCCCATCTCCAAAAAACAAACAAACAAAAAAAAAACACAAAAAAACTATTTGCCCTGGCGTCTAGAGGTTTCTGCCCCCCCTGGGGGCAGATCGGCCTAATACCAATAGGCCGATCTGCCCCCAGGGGGGGCGAAATGGCCTAAAATAAATTTGCCCCCCCTCCCCCCTCCCCCCCCGGGGAGCGACCCTTGCCCACAAGGTCGCTCCCCTTGTGTGACGGCGCAAAAAAAAGATCCCTGGTGCCTAGTGGTTTCTGCCCCCCTTGGGGGCAGATTGACCTACAATCGGCCAATCTGCCCCCAAGGGGGGCAGAAATGGTCTAAATACAATTTGCCCCCCAGGGGAGCGACCCTTGCCTAATGGGTCGCTCCCCATCTCTAAAAAAACAAACAAAACAAAAAACCCACAAAAAAAACTATTTGCCCTGGTGCCTAGAGGTTTCTGCCCCCCCTTGGGGCAGATCGGCCTAATACCAATAGGCCGATCTGCCCCCGGGGTGGCAGAAAGGGCCTAAAATAAATTTGCCTCCCACACCCCCTGGGGAGCGACCCTTGCCTACAAGGTTGCTCCCCTTGCGTGACGGCGCAAAAAAAAGATCCCTGGTGCCTAGTGGTTTCTGCCCCCAAGGGGGGCAGATTGACCTACATCAGCCAATCTGCCCCCAAGGGGGGCAGAAATGGTCTAAATACAATTTGCCCCCCAGGGGAGCGACCCTTGCCTAATGGGTCGCTCCCCATCTCTAAAAAAACAAAGAAACAAAAAAAAAACCACAAAAAACTATTTGCCCTGGCGTCTAGAGGTTTCTGCCCCCCCTGGGGGCAGATCGGCCTAATACCAATAGGCCGATCTGCCCCCAGGGGGGGCGAAATGGCCTAAAATAAATTTGCCCCCCTCCCCCCTCGGGGAGCGACCCTTGCCCACAAGGTCGCTCCCCTTGCGTAACGGCGCAAAAAAAAGATCCCTGGTGCCTAGTGGTTTCTGCCCCCCTTGGGGGAAGATTGACCTACAATCGGCCAATCTGCCCCCAAGGGGGGCAGAAATGGTCTAAATACAATTTGCCCCCCAGAGGAGCGACCCTTGCCTAATGGGTCGCTCCCCATCTCTAAAAAAACAAACAAACAAAAAAAAAACACAAAAAAACTATTTGCCCTGGCGCCTAGAGGTTTCTGCCCCCCCTGGGGGCAGAAATGGCCTAAAATAAATTCCCCCCCCCACCCCACACCCCGGGGAGCGACCCTTGCCTACAAGGTCGCTGCCCTTGCGTGACGGCGCAAACAAAAGATCCCTGGTGCCTAGTGGTTTCTGCCCCCCTTGGGGGCAGATTGACCTAAAATCGGCCGATCTGCCCCCAAAGCGGGCAGAAATGGCCTAAATACAATTTGCCCCTCCAGGGGAGCGACCCTTGCCTAAGGGGACACTCCCCATCTGTAAAACACAACAACAACAAAAATCCCTGGTGCCTAGTGGTTTCTGCCCCCGTGGGGGCAGACCGGCCTAATAAAAATAGGCTGAAAATGGCCTAAAATAAATTTGCCCCCCAGGGGAACGACCCTTGCCTAAATGGTCGCTCCCCTTACGTGAAAAACAAACAAACAAAAATAACTCCCTGGTGTTTAGTGGTTTCTGCCCCCCTTGGGGGCAGATTGGCCTCATAAAAATGCCCCCCCTGGGAGCGACCCTTGCCCAAGGGGTCGCTCCCTTGAGTCACTTTCATAAAACAAAAAGACATCCCTGGTGTCTAGTGGGCGTTTTGACAGCCGGATTGCTTTACAATCCGGCTGCCAAAACGCAGAGAGAGACTTCAAAGGGAAGGAAATAACTTTCCTTCCCTTTGAAGCCTCTCTGCCTCCTCCCCGTGATCGGAAGAGAAATGCAAAGCATTTCTCTTCCGATCATCGCGCTGGAGCTTCCAGCGCGATGGGAGGAGGCCCTGTGACAAACGGCGTGCGCTCGCGCGCTGATGTCACAGGGGGGGTCGGGGGTGGAAGGGGAAGGGCTTCCCCTTCCATCCCTGACTTTGGGGGGTGGGGGGGAACCCCCAGAGGGAGCGCTAGCGCTCCCTCTGGTCTGGGTGCCCAGGACGTAATGGTTACGTCCTGGGCACAACAGCACTGTGCCGCAGGACGTAACCATTACGTCCTCGGCACAGAAGGGGTTAAGGAGGCTACTGGACTAATGGCTCTTCATTTGTTTTTTCTAAAGCAGGTGACTAAAGCTGGCGTCCCTCCTCCGGACCTATGCTGCCCTGATTGGTAGCAACACACATAGGTTACATTTTACAAGCACTTATTTGATGACGTGCAGCACAGGAAATGGTAGGTCTCTAATAATGCGGATGAGGGGACCACATTTCCCAGTGATGCATGACGCCACACAGCAGTGGTTTTCTGCCTGATTAGAAGTTTTTTAATGAAATGGGCACTATGAGCCACGAGGTGCAGTTTGTCACCACAAGTGTTTGGTTGCATTACTAAGAAAAGAGAACTCTAATCAAATATTGCCTTTCCGTTGAATAGAGTTGCTCATGTTGACATGTTATGAAGGGTGTTGTGTGGAACACCGAGTGGATCTTATCCACGTGTTTTAAGCAATACGCATGCCTAAAGGCAGTGGCACAAGGAGCATGTTGGCTGTCACACTATAAATGCGCCTGCTGTGCATTATTAATAATACTTTCTTTAATTCCCATGTCTTGATGCATCATGGCTATCTTGCTGAAATTTATTCTTTTTCAGAAACAACATGCATTTGGGTGAAGATCGTAAGTTACAAAAATACCACCCCATAGACGCATGCCTTAGTGTGTGTGCTTTCACATTTTAGGGCTTTGGTAGCCCTGACACCTTGGTACTGAATATAGCCACTGTGACTTTAAAAGCACATGCCATTGGTTGAAACATGTCAACCAATTACTAGACCACTTACGAGGATGTGTGAGATCGCTAATTTCTCCCTTTATATCCACCAATGTTTTTAATTCTGCCCCAGGAGTCCGTTATTACATTTTTTACCCTCTTTGGGTGGATATCCTGGAGGTAGTTTTAAAACCTTCACTTACACATTCACCTCACTTCAAAGAGTCAAACCAGCTCTGCTTTAATCAGGCATCGTAGCACACCTAAGATGCATTTGGCATCTTTGGTGGTAACCCGATGATGAAGCATGCCACCAACTAGGTTAATGGGTGAGGGTTTTTTTTAAAAAAACAAATGTTTTATTCATAAAATGCAAGTTAATTGACATGGATGACACTTGACAGACATGGTACTAAGCTCATTCTTTTTGTTGTGATATTTGAAGTTCGGGAAGAGGGAGGGGCTTTCTCTGCTCACTCTCTTTGCTGTTTAGAGCAATCACCCGAATATACAGCACACTGAATGTTCTATCCCATGACGATCTTGAGAAGCAGACAAGTAAGTGGCAGAAGAAATTTGGCTTATCTTAATGTCCCTTTTGTGAGCCTCTCAAAGTAAGGCAAATGGTTTTATGCTCCGCTGGACTTCAAGCCCAAGACTACAAAATTATTTATGATTTATACTACACACCAGCAAAGATCATTAAATGGGGGGAATGGTGGGCACTCACTGCCCGAGGTGTCAGTCTCAAGAAGCAGATAAAATTCACATGTTATTTGCTTGTCCAGAACTGCAATTACTTAAAAGGGAAATCAGTACATTTTTTTGAGAAATCTTTAGAGTTTGACATTGCTTTAACACTGCAACTAGTTCTCTTGGGTGTTCATAATGAGGCAGTCCCAGGGTAATCCTGGGTATTTGTATCGCCACGGCAGTGCTCTACCTATGCACTGCCTCAGCTTGGTTTGATTCTGTCCCCCGTCTTTCTCGCAATGATGGTTGCACTCTTTAGAAACGTCTTTATTTATGTCCAAGGGTTTAGAAAGTCAAGAAAAAAGAGGAACAGATCTGGGAATCTCTGTTGAGATGGGTGAATTTTTAGGTGTTACCTTAAATTGAAAGTTTATCTATGATGGTGGAGCTGTGTTATGTTTAGTACATCATCTGGAAATAATGTCCCCTTTGGAACATCGAGATACAGGGGAATCATGGCCAGTACATTTAGGGCCATATGTACGAAAGCTTTTTCCCATAGACACAGAATGGGTAAAATCCTTTCGTACATCTGGCCCTTAGTGTATGTGTATAATACTGATTGGTCGATGCATATTGCACTTTTTAGTCTGCACATTCATAAGCTCAGAACCCTAAGATACGATCCGGGGGATCCGTAATAAAGCACAATTTGCACTATAAGTATGTTATAGCTGGTTTTTATCCTTAGATTTTTCTGTTCCGCCATATGAGCAGAGACATATGTTATAAATGCATTCTCCTTTTGGGCTTGAGTATAACTTTGAAAGGTCGACACATATCGCACTTTATAATTTGCACTTTACCGGTCTTTAGCCCTCAGATAGTGGGGCTGGCCGGCCACAATATAGCACAATTGCACTTTAAGTATTCTATAACTGGTTTTGTCCTCAGGTCTGCTTGTTTTTTCTTTGTAGAGCAGAAATGTATGCTATAGATGCATTCTCCTTTTGTGTTTTCACTTCATAAAATCAATAAAAATATATATCGTTTTTATTGTTGCATATATGTGTTTTTCTTAATTGGGCTGTGTCTCACACAGTTGTGCTTATCATTTGCTTTGTTCTTATACATCTAAGTAGATGTTTAGGTTTTGTTTATATTTCCTACTACTTGGACTGCTGCTTATGGCATGGTATATTTTATTGACTGACATTTTGTTTAGAGACAAGAGATGGATACTGCAATGACCAGCATACATTGCTGCTATATAACAGATTGAGCACTTAAGCAGTTTAGTAACTGTAGGTTTCATGACTGCACAAATGCACTTTTTGCTTGGGCCTGCTATGTCTGCTCATGTCTTTCTGAAAATACATTGGTGAAATAATTTGAAGGGGAATGTTTTATGGTACTGTGCACAGAGAAGTCAGAATGTTTAAAACATGGCAACCAGTAAAATGAAATTTACAGCTGGTCCTTCTGAATTCTAAACCTTGGAATTCAATATATATTTGTGTGAATACTGTTGCAGTTGTCTTCAGGTAAATTTAAGATATTGATAACACAAGTTATGAAGGCCTGGTATTTTCCATATGATTCTGAATTTGAAGAGAAAGCACTGATAAAATATAACCTATATCATACCCTCACTCTTTCTGTTTCAATCTTCATGGCTTAAACTATCAGCTCCTAGGCTGGGACAATTACTGAATACCTGACCCTCACCTGTTGGTAGTAGCAGACTATGCAGATCTTATTATGAAGATGCACACTCTTTTGATGAGTCCGTCCTTGTTGCCAAAGAAGTTCGGACCCCAACCAATGGAGGTAAACATTCTTTAAATTTAACCAGCCTTCTATTCAATGGATTTCTTAATCTGCTGGTATTGTGATTAGTGGTTTTCAACTATCCAAAGACCAATTCTTTGTCAATTCTTTGACTCTCACTTCTGGAGGATGCAAGCCACAGAAATGTCCTATTGTTGTTTAGGTCACAAAGTGCAATTATAGTACAACTGATTAAGACACTGATAACTGGAATGATTCCAGTACTTTTGGTATTGTGATTGGTTGTTCTATGGGCTCGAGTCATGGCATCTCCAAGGTCATGGGTCTGTTTCATTACAAAGAGTTTCAAGACTCAATGAACGAACTAATTGTGATTTGTTTTGATGGTAGAAAGAATGGTATTAAGAGGGTCTGATTCTTCTGCTAGAACAAGCTTTCAAATGTCGTGGCTCTACATACTAAGATTTAGAACTCGCAGAACAAACCTAGGGATTGCATTTTGTCAAACTGGGATCAACAAGCGTTGTGTTTTGCTGCTAATGTCAATGTGTTTATTTTGTTGGAAAGAGACAAAGGGCCTGTTTTAGGACTTTGCAGAGGGAATACTCTGTATCAAACGTGACAAATATCCCATCCGCCTTATTATGATTCCCATAGGAGGTAATCGGATCGTAATACGTTAGGCGTGATATTTGTCACATTTGTGATGAAGTATTTCATTCCACTAAGACCTAAATCTGGCCCAAAGTCTTGCTGCTCAAAATTGATAACACATTATGCAAACCTGCAAGCCCTGAGACGGGTCCTACAGCTTAGAGTTTCTGTTTCCAGTAACAATTTTACAAAGGAAATGGTGATATAAGTCAAGGCTTTCCCTCTCTACACAAAGCACACTATTCTGTGAGGAGAGTGTTTAGGAAACCTGTTTAGATGAAGCCAGTATGCATAGGAACTGTTGAGGCAACCACTGCCATTGCAGTAACTGGTTACAACAGTACCCACATGGTGGCCAGTTTCAGCAATACTAATGATCCTCATTATTTCCCCAAAGAAGAATGGGACAATACTTCCCCTACAACTAGGAACAAGAAGACCTTTTTCTCAAGGTCTGAATCACATTTTCTTTTCTTGTTAATTGGTTGCAAAATGTATTTTTTCAAACTTAGCAAGTAATTTCAGACAATCCCAGGGTCCGTAAAACTATACAGGGCTTTCAAGTACAGTTTTTCTTTATTCAAAGGTTCTTTTCTAAAGCCAATTCATTTATGTGTGGAACAGTTATAGCTCATACAGAATATAAAAAGCTTCTTTCTATAGAAGAGCATTCACTTCATCCTTAGGGTTTTTGTTACCAAATGTGACTAAAAATGGAAGAGAAGAACAAAAAAAGAACAGCCACTTCAAAGTGGGAACCATTGTTCCTTTAAAATTTGTTCTGTTTCCAGGAGAATGGTTGGTGATGCTCGACCCCAAGGTCTGATACCTCTCTTCCAAGTTGCTTGGAACACCAGATGTCCCTTTAATTTGATTGGCACACCAGCGTTTACCAATGCATGCCTCACACATTTGAGTCTGTCTTCTGTTCTTTGTTTAATCAATTTAGCTGTAGATTCCAAATAGGAAATTTGACAAATTCCAGGGTCTAAGATAACTCCCAAAATGAAGTAAGGATGTTATCACATCCTCACATATATCTCCTCAATCGACAATGACATCACATCCTCACATATCACTCCTCAAATCTGCCAGAATGATAGGGATTTGTCTGTAGAAGCTGTATTTTTATGACCCCTCCATTTCCATGCAAGCTAATGTCCCAAGATCAGAAATTTACAGAAAATTGTCTCTCTGTAGGTGCAAAGTACCTTTGTCCAAATACTCAAGAAGAAATTACATGGTGCCCAGACCAATTTCATTTCTTAGAATGTCCGCACCCTCTTTACCAAATCCTCAGATCTAGTCTGTCACATGTCAGTCTGTGGAGATGAGACCCTCAGAGTGTTCAGTACTCAACTGGGGAACATTGCAAATGCATATCAATTGTCGAGATCTTTTGCAGTCTCCTTCACAATTCAATTTCACCTTTATGTTTGCAAGTAGACAAGGTTTTTGCAGTCCAGTATGCAAGCAATCTATGAGTTGCCAAGTCTAGACCTCAGGCAGAGTTGTAAAAAGGCAAAAGGAAAGATTCCCATTCAAACTTCATTTAGAACAGAATTTCTTCCAGGCGTTCACATGGTGGCATGTTGGCCCTCCTTCTTGAAAGGAGACTTCATATAGTAACTTTCTAAACACTAAGGGGGTCATTCCGACCCTGGCGGTATGTTGGCGGTAATACCGCCAACAGGCTGGCGGTGTTCCGCCAGCAATTCTGACCGTGGCGGAAAAGCCACGGTCAGACCGCCGGCCCCTCCACTTTCCCGCCAGGCTTCCGCCTGGTGGGCATAATCCCCAGGGCAGCGGTGCAAGCACCGCTGCCCTGGGGATTATGAGTCCCCGACCGCCAGCCTGTCCGTGGCGGTAAACACCGCCATTGAAAGGCTGGCGGTAAGGGGACTGGGGGTGCCCCTGGGGGCCCCTGCACTGCCCATGCACTTGGCATGGGCAGTGCAGGGGCCCCCAGGCATAGCCCCATCGCGCATTTCACTGCCCGAATTTCGGGCAGTGAAATGTGCGACAGGTGCTACTGCACCCGCTGCACATCAACATTGCCGCCGGCTCTATTACGAGCCGGCGGCAATGTTGATGTGCCATTTCCGCTGGCCCAGCGGAAATGTCGGAATAGGGAGGCATGAATACCGCCGGCAATGGCGGTATTCTGTCTCCCCCGGCCTCGGCGGTCTGAAGAAAAGACCGCCGAGGTCGGAATGACCACCTAAATGATCACTAGGGTTTGTTGCTACTATATTTCTGCCTCAAGTTTGAATTTACAATTTTACAGTAGCCTGTTGCAGTAGACATGTTTTTGCAAGATGGACCCCATTTACACTTATCCTCATACTGTCATGATGGCTAGGTGACTGACTCATATTCATAGAAAGAAGACCTTGGGGGTGCTAATTTTCCCACTCTAGATGGATCAGGCCTGGTTCTGATATCTCTTCAAAATGGCCATAGATATTTCTGTATTGCTTCTATTTCACCCTCACCTCCCCCAAAATCTCAACAGCAACAGTTGCAATCTGATCTAACCCACTAACCTATAGCAGATGGCTTTGAAACGTTCTGGTGTTTTCGGTCCCTGATATGCCTTTTACCTTAAATCTGCCAGCCTCATAAAATCGTCCTGGGTACCATCAAGAGTTAAAATAAATTTTAGCAAGCTTAGAGTAGGTTGGTTAGAGTCACTGTCGAATTTTAGCAAATATCCTATATGCTTGCATTTTTGTTATTTCAAGGCAGGTCAGTTAGATTTATTAATGGCCTTAGATGAGCTGTTCTGCTTTTGAGGACACAATTGCATCTGATAATACACCCACCAAACACTGTTATTTCTCGAAATAAGATGTTAAATTAATTCCGCAATTGTTCCAAATGTGGACTACCTGTGGTTCTTATCATTTCAAAATAAGCCTTACAAATCTGGCCAAGAAACAAGCCTGAAAAATCTGCTTGATTTTTTTCTGAGAGTCCCAAAAGACAGGGATCCAGGAATTTCTGCAATACATTCTTCTTCTTCCGGGATGCTCTTTTCTGTTGTAAGACACATGAAGAATGCCTGTGTTAACGCGTCGTTCCTTAATAAGTAAACTTACAAGTGGACGCGTATAGGTCGATGAACCTTTTGACTCGTTTAAGATGTTCTTACCATAGCTCCAAAATAGGGAACAACATTCAATACACAATAATCAATATCCATTAGTCAAATCAATAATCAATAGAGTCAGTAATTGTCAGTTCTCAGCCATGAATAACCACACCTTTAGTAAAAGTTTAGTATTTTATTTCCCTTATTTTAACAATTCTAAGTCATGTGGATTAATACTCAAACTCAATTCAAAAGGGCAATATTAATTAGCCAAAAGACGCCAGAAACAAAACCTGATCAAGGCTTGTATCAAAATACACTCTAGAGCATTAGTGCAGATCAATAATAAAATCAGCTTCAATATTTCAGCACTATGTATGAATGTATGTAATAGTGACCTACAGACTTGATTGTGCCACAATCCAGGAACTGTGTGCCCAGTTGGAGCCAGACCTGATGTCAGCTATCCGCCATCCCACAGGTATCCCCTGCTCACCGTTCTCCTCCATAGGACACGTCCGCTGGGGCAGGTGATGAGATGGCGGCATCCTCCGGTGTACAGACCCCCGGTGGACCTGTCGACAATGGAAGAGAGACACATCATTATCACTTACAGACTTGATTGTGCAACAATCCAGGAACTGTGTGCCCAGTTGGAGCCAGACCTGATTTCAGCTATCCGCCATCCCACAGGAATCCCCCCTCTAGTGCAGGTCCTGTCAGTACTCCATTTCCTGGCAAGTGGGTCTTTTCAAACTACAGTGGCCATAGCATCAGGGATGTCCCAGCCTATGTTCTCTAACGTGTTGTCCAGAGTGTTGTCTGCCCTGCTGAAACACATGCACAGCTACATCGTGTTCCCTCAGGTGGAGGATTTGCCTACAGTGAAAGGTGACTTCTATGCTCTGGGACATATTCCCAACATCATAGGTGCCACTGATGGGACACATGTGGCCTTGGTCCCCCCCGCAGCAGTGAACAGGTGTACAGAAACCGGAAGAGTTACCATTCAATGAATGTGCAGATGGTGTGTTTGGCCGAGCAGTACATCTCGCATGTGAATGCCAAGTTTCCAGGCTCAGTGCATGACGCTTACATTCAAAGGAATAGCAGCATCCCTTATGTGATGGGGCAACTCCAGAGGCACCGTGTGTGGCTATTAGGTGAGGACATGGACCCTACACAGTGTGAATAGTTGTCACGGTCTGGGATTGTCCCTAAGGGATAGTGTGTGTCTAACAGTTGTCCCTCGACATTTGCAGGTGACTCTGGGTACCCCAAACTGTCATGGCTACTGACCCCAGTGAGGAATCCCAGGACAAGGGCAGAGGAACGCTACAATGAGGCACAAGGGTGAACTAGGAGGGTTATAGAGAGGACCTTCGGCCTCCTGAAGGCCAGGTTCTGGTGCCTCCAGATGAGAGGTGGTTCACTCTACTACTCACCAAAGAAGGTGTGCCAGATCATCGTGGCCTGCTGTATGCTGTACAACTTGGCTTTGCGACGACAGGTGCCTTTTCTGCAGGAGGATGGTCCAGATGGAGATCTTGTGGCAGCTGTGGAGCCTGTGGACAGTGAAGAAGAGGAGCCAGAAGAAGAGGACATAGACAACAGAAACAACGTGATCCATCAATACTTCCAGTGAGACACATGTAAGAAGACATCACTGCCTCCTACATCTGATAATGTTGTTCGACCTCTCATCTGTCTGTCACGTTCACCCAGTGTATGGACTCTGATTTGTCACTTTCCCTTTCGATTTCACAGATGTGGGTCCCACTGTGTGACCTCTGCTATGTAACCTCATGGACTAGAGCTGTGTGGCATAGGTATGTTGACAATACAATGGACATTGGTATTTTCCTTCGTTATAGCTAATACACATTTGTGAAAGCACAGACTGACTCCAGATTGTTTTGTGATTCAAGGGTGTTTATTTAAGTGCTAAATAGTGGAGGGGGTTGTAAAATGGTCAGGGGTGATGGTGGAGGAATGTCCATGGCAGAGTCCAGTCTATTTGTCTCACAGGTGCATTGTCCAAAGGGGCATAGGAAGTGGAGCTAGGGCAGTTTAAGGATGGACAGGGTGACAAAGTGGGACAGAAGGATGACAATCAGGGTGGTCGCATTTCTTAGCGGGGGTCTTGGCATCGTGCTCTGTCTTTGTCCTGGATCTCAGGGACCGTTTGCGTGGTGGTTCTCCCTCTGCAGGGGGTGAGGTGCTGGTGTGGTGGTCCTGTGGCAGGGCGTCCTGTCCACTAGCGCCGGCGGAGGTGGAGGGCAGTTCATCGTCCAGGCTAGTGTCAGGGGCCCCTTGTTGTGCCACAGTGTCCCTCCTGGTGTTGACGAGGTCCTTCAGCACCCCTACAATGGTGCCCAGGGTGGTATTGATGGATTTGAGTTCCTCCCTGAACCCCAAATACTGTTCCTCCTGCAGCCGCTGGGTCTCCTGAAACTTGGCCAGTACCGTTGCCATCGTCTCCTGGGAATGATGGTTTGCTCCCATGATGTTGGAGAGGGCCTTGTGGAGAGTGGGTTCCCAGGGCCTGTCCTCCCCCTGTCGCACAGCAGCCCTCCCAGTTCCCAGTTCCCCTGGGCCTCTGTCCCCTGAACCATGTGCCCACTACCACTGCCCCCAGGTCCCTGCTGTTCTTGGGGTGGTGGGTTAGCCTGGGTTCCCTGTAGTGGTGGACACACTGCTGCTTCACGTGTCCTGGGGACAGAGGTATGGGCCCGCTGGGTCGGTGCTGTGCTGGAGTTTGCTGAGTGGGGAGGCTCTGTGGCGGCCTGTGCCAGTGTCAGGGGAACCGACTGTCCCAAGGTCCAAGATGGGCCGGGCTGGTCATCTAGATCCAGTTGGACAGAGCTGCTGTCATCACTGTGGGCCTCTTCTGTGGGGGGAGTGAACATGTCTGGAACCTCCTGTCCCGTGACGTTGGGTAGGGGTCCTGCAGGGGTGTAAAGGCATAATTATTGCATCTGTGTGTGCCATGATGTGCAATGGGTGGGTGACCCTGTACCCCAGTGCTTCCATTCCTGTGTCGGAGCTTGTGTGATAATTGTTTAGTGGTCTGTGTGGGTATGTGTAGTGGACATGCATTGATGATGGGTGTTGATGCTTTGTTGTTGCATGCAGGGCTTGGTGTTGGGATGTGTGGTTTGTTCTAGTGGGACATATGTGAGGAGTTGGAATGATGGGGGTGAGGGCGATGGTGGGGGTATGTGATAGCATGCAGGAAGGGTGGGGGATGAAGTAGTGAAAGATTTGACTTACCAGAGTCCATTCCTCCAGCTACTCCTGCGAGGCCCTCAGGATGCAGTATAGCCAAGACCTGCTCCTCCCATGCTGTTAGTTGTGGGGGAGGAGGCGGGGGTCCGCCGCCAGTGCTCCGAACCGCAATGTGGTGTCTTGAGACCACAGAACACACCTTCCCCCATAGGTCGTTCCACCTCTTCCTGATGTCATCCCGTGTTCTTGGGTGCTGTCCCACTGTGTTGACCCTGTCCACGATTCTGCGCCATGGCTCCATCTTCATAGCTATGATGGTGTGCTGCACCTGTGATCCGAATAGCTGTGGCTCTACCCGGATGATTTCCTCCACCATGACCCTAAGCTCCTCCTCAGAAAACCTGGGGTGTCTTTGGTGTGCCAAGGGGTGGTGTGGGTGATGTGTGGGGTGGTGTGGGTGATGTGTGAGGTGGTCTGTTTTGTGATGTGTGGTGTGATGTTTAGGGGTGTGTGGTGTTTTGTGCGTGGATGTATATGAGTGATGGTGTTGTGTGCCTGTGTATGCTGGTGTTGTCTTTGCTTTGCTGTCTCTCTGGCCTTCTTCGGAATTTTGGATAGTAAGGGTTTGTTGGTAATGTGGGTGGGTGTTTTATATTGTATTGGGTGTGTGGGAGTGGTGTGTGTATGTGTATCAGGTGTGTGTTTTTGGAATTGTCCAATGTGGTTGTGTTTTGTAAATGTCTGTGTATTTTGTGCGCGGCGGTGTGTACCACCAATGGAATACCGCGGTTGAAAGACCGCCACGTGGATTTGTGGGTTGTGATAGTGTGGGCATATTCCTGTTGGCGTGACGGTGGAGGTTTTGTTATCGCCAGTTTATCACTGACCTTTGGTGTGGGGGACTTGTGTGGGTGTCTAGATTTTGGCGGTTTCTGTGCAGTGGGTCGTAATACCTGTAGCGGAATTCCACAGCCGCAGCGGTGTGTTGGCGGTCTTCTGCACGGCGGTAAGCACCTTTTACCGCCAATGTTGTAATGAGGGCCTTTGTCTTTTCCTTGACTTTTCCCTAAAGATTCTTTCCCTTTATCTTTCTTCCCTCCTCTGATTATTTTTAGACCTTTTCAATTTAATTCTTTTGCATAATTTGAATAACCCCCATATTCCTAATAGACAACCTATAACAATTAATATTCCCTGCATAATTTTTAACAGCACACCATTCCAATTACTACTAAGCCGATTTCCCACCAAAGCAAACCCCTTACCAACTTTTTCCCAAACACCTTGTTCTTTTAACTCCACCAAATCACTACTTGCGTTAGTCAGATTAGTAAGTCTCTTATCTCTTTACTGTTATTAGGTATGTAAAAGCAGCAATGCCTAGAGTTAATCATTTTATAGACTCCGCCATCCTTCGCTAAAAGAATGTCTAAAGCAAGACCATTTTGAAGAGTCATAGCTCTATCCGCAGCCAATTCAGTATCTATCAGGAGTACTGCCCCTGAAAAATTTGTCAGCATGTTATCCACAATAGTAGACAACTTTTGAATCTTGATTGAATTCAGGATGACTGCCACTGAAGGAATCACCGCACCAAATATATCTCCCACTATCGCAGAAGAGGGTTCCCTCCTCTGAAAGACCGCCACGTGGATTTGTGGGTTGTGATAGTGTGGGCATATTCCTGTTGGCGTGACGGTGGAGGTTTTGTTATCGCCAGTTTATCACTGACCTTTGGTGTGGGGGACTTGTGTCGGTGTCTAGATTTTGGCGGTTTCTGTGCAGTGGGTCGTAATACCTGTAGCGGAATTCCACAGCCGCAGCGGTGTGTTGGCGGTCTTCTGCACGGCGGTAAGCACCTTTTACCGCCAATGTTGTAATGAGGGCCTTTGTCTTTTCCTTGACTTTTCCCTAAAGATTCTTTCCCTTTATCTTTCTTCCCTCCTCTGATTATTTTTAGACCTTTTCAATTTAATTCTTTTGCATAATTTGAATAACCCCCATATTCCTAATAGACAACCTATAACAATTAATATTCCCTGCATAATTTTTAACAGCACACCATTCCAATTACTACTAAGCCGATTTCCCACCAAAGCAAACCCCTTACCAACTTTTTCCCAAACACCTTGTTCTTTTAACTCCACCAAATCACTACTTGCGTTAGTCAGATTAGTAAGTCTCTTATCTCTTTACTGTTATTAGGTATGTAAGAGCAGCAATGCCTAGAGTTAATCATTTTATAGACTCCGCCATCCTTCGCTAAAAGAATGTCTAAAGCAAGACGATTTTGAAGAGTCATAGCTCTATCCGCAGCCAATTCAGTATCTATCAGGAGTACTGCCCCTGAAAAATTTGTCAGCATGTTATCCACAATAGTAGACAACTTTTGAATCTTGATTGAATTCAGGATGACTGCCACTGAAGGAATCACCGCACCAAATATATCTCCCACTATCGCAGAAGAGGGTTCCCTCCTCTGTCTCTTATGATGTCATTCAGTCACTTTCGGAAACTTTTTCAAATCCTCCATCTGGTAAATCTTTGGAAAAACTATCCCCAAATAACATGCCCCATATCATCCTCTTGGAAGACGGTAATAAGCATTAAGTCCACAAATATAATATATCCCTGGAATTGCAGGGTCCTGTCCATTCAACATAAATGCCCATTTACTCTGAAACAAGAACACATGCCTACATTCACTCGTACCCCCAAATAAAGTGTCAGTACGCGACTTTGTTCTATATATACAAAGCTTACCTACGTGTAATGCATCTAAAGCTAATTTCCCTTGTGTTTTAATTGCACTATAAGCATAATCATTTTTGTAAGTACTTTTCTCTAAGCCTTTTCCTAATTTCTCCTTGAGCGACTGTAGGAAGTTGGTTCTGTATATACTATCTCAAAGTAAGAGATAGTGTGCACAGAGTCCAAGGGTTCCCCTTAGAGGTAAGATAGTGGCAAAATTAGATAATTCTAATGCTCTATTTTGTGGTAGTGTGGTCAAGCAGTAGGCTTATCAGAGGGTAGTGTTAAGCATTTGTTGTACACACACAGGCAATAAATGAGTAACACACACTCAAATACTTACTCCAGGCCAATAGGTTTTAATATAGAAAAATATATTTTCTTAGTTTATTTTAAGAACCACAGGTTCAAGATTTGCAGTAAACACTTTAAATGCAAGGTACTTCACTTAGATTCTTTAGGAACTTTGAATAAAAGCAATATCATATAAAGTCTTTGTAAAAATGGCAATAAGCTTTTTTCAGAGTGGACACAGTGCAAAAATCAACAGTTCCTGGGGGAGGTCAGTAAAGGTTAGATTAGGAGGTAAGTAAAACACTTACAAGTCTTAGTCCTGGGGCATAGGTAGCTTGTTTCTTGGTCCTTTAGTCCAGGGGAGTTCTCTGAGGCTTCAGAGGTCGCTGGTCCCTGTTGGATGCGTCGCTGGTTGCAGGTTTTCAAAGTTGGAGACAGCCTGGTAGGGCTGGGGCCAAAGCAGCTGTCGTCTTCCTCCTTCTCTGCAGGGTTGTAGTTCAGCAGTCCTTCTTGTTTCTTCAGGTTGCAGGAATCTGATTTCCTGGGATCTGGGGTGCCCCGAAATACTGAATTTAGGGGTGTGTTTCAGTCTGGGAGGGCAGTAGCCAATGGCTACTGTCCTTGAGGGTGGCTACACCCTCTTTGTGCCTCCTCTCTGTGGGGAGGGGGGCACATCCCTAATCCTATTGGGGGAATCCTCCAAACTCAAGATGGAGTATTTCTCAAGACAGGGGTCACCTCAGCTCAGGACACCTTCAGTGCTGTCCTGACTGGTGGGTGACTCCTCCTTGTTTTTCTCATTATTTCCCCTGGATTTTCTGCCAGAAGTGGGGGCTGTGTCCAGGGGGCAGGCATCTCCACTGGCTGGAGTGCCCTGGGGCATTGTAACACGAAGCCTGAGCCTTTGAGGCTCACTGCTAGGTGTTACAGTTCCTGCAGGGGGGGAGGTGTGAAGCACCCCCACCCAGAGCAGGCTTTGTTTCTGGCCTCAGAGGGCACAAAGGCCCTCACCCCAGGGGGTCAGAAACTCATCTCTCAGCAGCAGGCTGGCACAGACCAGTCAGTCCTGCACTGAAGAATTGGGTAAAATACAGGGGGCATCTCCAAGATGCCCTCTGTGTGCATTTTTTTATAAATCCAGCACTGGCATCAGTGTGGGTTTTTTATTCACAGAAGTTTGATACCAAACTTCCCAGTATTCAGTGTAGCCATTATGGAGCTGTAGAGTTCGTTTTGACAAACTCCCAGACCATATACTTAATAATGTCACACTGTACTTAAAATGCCTAAGAATAGACTTAGACACTGTAGGGGCATATTGCTCATGCAGTTATGCCCTCACCTGTGTTATAGTGCACCCTGCTTTAGGGCTGTAAGGCCTGCTAGAGGGGTGACTTACCTATGCCACAGGCAGTATTTTCTGTGCATGGCATCCTGAGAGGGATGCCATGTCGACTTTTCCTTTTTCTCCCCACCAACACACACAATCTGCAATGGCAGTGTGTATTTGTTAGGTGAGGGGTCCCTTAGGGTGGCACAACACATGCTGCAGCCCTTAGGGACCTTCCCTGGTCACAAGACCCTTGGTACCACTGGTACCTTTTACAAGGGACATATCTGTGTGCCAGGGATGTGCCAATTGTGGAACAAACTACATTTTTAAGTGAAAGAACACTGGTGCTGGGGCCTGTTTAGCAGGGTCCCAGCACACTTCTCCGTCAAGTCAGCATCAATATCAGGCAAAAAGTGGGGGGTAACTGCAACAGGGAGCCATTTTCCTACAGCACCTTTCTCCTATCATCAGTATGATCTAAGAAGCTCTTCTCTAACGGTGTAAGCAAGCATGTGATATTATTTTTGTTAGCGTAAGCTGTGCCAAACGTTAGTGTAGGCTCAAAGAATCCTAGAACTAATATTTTGTCACGATCTGTCGCTACTCTACTGAAATACTTAATAATAGGAACAAACGGAAACACAACATCATGGTTAGAATAGTAATATTGAATGTACTCCTGGTTATACAACCTTGTTAGTAACAGACTACAACTTATTCCATAGGTTAGTGGAAGACTATGATAGGTGACTCCTTCCTCAACTGATGAAGGAATCTATGTACACAAGACAATCTCTTGCATCCATCGTCTCAACATACTCATTCAACAAGCGATAGAAAATGTTAGAAGAAAGTTCTCCTTTTGCATTAGTATAATCATTCAAATATTTCTCATCTAAATTAAACTTCTCTAAAGCCGTTAGTGTAGCAGTCTCAGAATCAGTAGTATGGTTGGCTTCTTTCGCATCAAGAACAGACATACCCACAATCAACACTATAAACAAAATCCCACACATAATTGCCAAACCAATGTTCATGTATTTACAGCTCCTACCATCCCTAACCTGCTTATCAAAATCTGCCATGATCTGTAAAGAATCAGAAAGCAGAAGTAACTTAGGAAACGTGCATCAAAAATAAAAAATAGACAATTCTCTTTCCACAGTTCAGTTTCACTTTCAGGAACCCTTCTCCTTTGTCAAAATCAGTTAGCAGCTTGTCAAAATCAGGTTTCAAAAGTCAAAACTTGAAAAACTTGATCTTTTCTACTTTTTGTATATTCCAAATCAAATCAGGAAATGACTTTTACTCCTAAGATTCCTTTCACCCACGTTCTCAACCAATTGCCTCTCACGGACGGCTGCAAATCCGTGCGTGACCGTTCTCACTAACCAACCTATCCCAGCACGGCTCCAATGACGTCACACTCACATGTAATGTGGCTGACAAAGTCTTGCGGCTCGTCCTCCTAACTCCAATTCACTCAAAACTAATGCATAATATTGCGAGTACTAATCAAAACCAAAAACATATTGGCTGGTTTACCACAGAAAAGGTAAAACAATCGCTTCAGAAACCTTACGGATTTTCACTGATGGCCCTTTCACTCATGCAGCAATTCCTCTTTCTCGGTCTCCCAGATTCGCAAGTAAAATTCGACCCGCCAGATTTTACTGTCAACTGATCTATGGGCATGTCCTGGTGCACATAGGACTCGCCAAATCTCAGTCAAAATTTCCTCTCGCCCACTTAACACACACACACTGACTCATTGACCACGCCCGATCAACCTACTAAACCAGACAGATTACGACATACAACCAAGTGTCTCATACACTTTTCAATATACTCCAGAGTCTTAGACCATGCAGGGTTCGTACATCAACAACCACGTGGACAATTTTTAATCACAAAGCACCACACACATGTGAAGTTCGACGACTTCCCTACTCTCATACTATGGAGTACTCATACTCCTTCTAAAACTTCATCTGGAGTATGCAGACTCCCTAAATTCCCTCACATACGTCACAATTCCCCTGCAATTTGCATAAGTTGTGCAAGTGCAACCTATCTCTCTCACTCTATCACTAGAACGCCGAGAACATACCCAACACTACTAGCAGGATCCAGGATCTGGGAAAGTCATTTCTAGGCTTAGGGTAACATCATTTTCTCTACAAGTGCAATTTCAAAAAACAAAATCCAAGTCTTAATAATACTGAATTCTTAACGGATCAATCTTAAACCATCACCATAATCAAGAATACGTGTCCATCAGTCTCTTACCACAACTATTAACACCTGTCACTCCATCCCGGACACCTATGGTAAGCTCTCAAAGAGACTAACCTTTAATGTACCACCATAACTGTTAATCACCCTATACCAGACACTTATGGCAAGCTCTTAAAGAGACAACCATTAGTCTGCTACCATAACTGTCAGCCCTTAATAAGTAAACTTACAAGTGGACGCGCATAGGTCGATGAACCTTTTGACTCGTTTAAGATGTTCTGACCATAGCTCCAATGTAGGGACCAACAATCAATACACAATAATCAATAATCATTAGTCAAATCAACAATCAATAATCAATAGAGTCAGTAATTGTCACACACCATGACTTCTCAGCCATGAATAACCACACCTTTAGTAAATGTTTAGTAATTTTATTCCCCATATTTCAACAATCCTAAATCATGTGGATTAATACTCAAACTCAATTCAAAATGCATATGTGGGCATTATTAATTAGCCAAAAGATGCCAGAAACATAACCTGATCAAGGCTTGTATCAAAATACAATCTAGAGCATTAGTGCAGATCATTAATAAAATCAGCTTCAATATTTCAGCACTGTCCATAAAGTTCAGCAAAATAGTCTGTCAAACATTTGTCTCTGCACCTTGTCATGCATCAAGTAGAAAACCTCATTCTAACCCAGATTAGCATCAGCATGTGGGGCTTCATGCAAAATAATGTAGGACATGAATTTAGAAAACATCTATCTAAGGAAAACTATCTAAGACAGCGCAGTTGGAACCTAGAAAGAAAAGGCACATAAATAAATTTCACTCATATTGTCATATTTACCTATCCACGGCATGGGTCAGCAAACAGAATCAGTCTTCGTCCTCAGGTCATCAATCGATCAGCAACACATCAGGCTCTCAGTCAGAGAGTATGAGCCCAATGACAGAATCTCAAATCTCTTCTCTACTTTCACTGTCACTCTAGATCGCTAGTCTCGCAATCTGTCTAAGTTCCTTCTGTCACGTTGTTATATCAAAGTGACTCAAACTACCCCCAATTTCCAATTGGTCAATTAATCATACGTTATTACTCTATCCAATTATTTAACTGTCCCAAATCTATGAATTTTAATATTTCTTCTATCTCTTGTCGTTGACTGGTTCGCCCCTTACTATGTTCTCATCATCCGGCTCATCAGGTATCAACTTTGTTGCATCTTCTTCTCCAGCCACTGTCGTCATTGTTAGCGTCCTGGGAAAGTACATCTAGGTCACACTACATACAGTAAGTTACATTTTAAGAATACTGTCTCCGTTTAGTTTGGTTCTCATGGAAAGCTTCTCCTAAGCACTTTATTAAAACAATGAGCATTTCATAGCTAGTTCACTCTGTCAGCATTTTCTATTAAACGCTAAGAAATACAGCTTCTGTATGAGGCCTGGCAAGTAGGCCAAGACACTTGCCTAGTTAAGGCCTACAATTAATAAGCATGAACAATTTTCATAAGTCTCAATATGACACATCACTACATCATTAATCTAATACATTTTCAATATTTTTATGCGTGGTAATCATTTATTTAGTACATTTTGTGAACACTGGTAGTCATTCTCCAAGGTCACAATTTCAAACGTGTACATTATTTTTCTACGTTATTCATTTTCTACATGTCATTATTAAAAATACATAAACAATCATTAAAAATTATTTAAGACATCTGCATCAGCACCTGCACCAGTTTTGAAAATCCTCATTTTCCATCTCATCCAAAAATCTGTGTAGTGGTGTTGAACAATATGTATTAATGATTACTGATCTTAAAACGCCCTATCCTCATTTGTTAAGCTTCTAAAAAACACATGCTCCTGTTTCTTCTCCTATCCTAGCCAGGTGAGCTGAGGGTATGTTTTTGGCTGAAAAGATAGAAAAGCTTTGGAACTCATTGCTCTATAGACATGGTCTTCAAGGTCGCTAGCTGAAAAGAGGTAAGAGGAAATTCTACGATCTGCTGATTGGCAGAGAGTATTAACATTTAGAACTTGTTTTGCAAACCAGTGGCTCGTGACTATTTGGTAGTAGTGAATGGGCTTCAAACAAACATAACATGAAAATGTAATTTTCCTAGCTACAATAGTGAAGGAAAGTCCTGACTTTATTTAAGACAAGGATATGACCATTATATCCATACAGTCTACATCTTGTCAAATATTTTGTTCATCCTTTCAGGCTTCAGACTATTCCAAACGAGTTGTCAGAGTATTCAAAAGTCATTCTATTGTTTGTGGTAGCTCTTCTCTGATCTTCTGTGAGAATTTTGGAATTTAATTTGTCTTCACATCAAGAAAATAGAGTGTTACTTCCTGCTGATAGCTATGTATAGTCTTAGCTCATGAGTGATTGGTGGTTTCATTTATCAACCTGTATTGATTTGCTGGAAAGCTTAATTTTTAGCTTCATGGCTGCTATAATAAAATGAGCAAGTAAAGAAAGTCTAATAAAGTAAGTACTTCACTATTCAGTTGTAAGGGTGAGCATAACAGGCTGTGTCACAACAGAGTGGCTTCTGTGAAGACAAAGTTTTGCGAGCTACAATAGATGTTTGATAAACTTCCTTCCTCAGGGTTTTGATAACATTGCTGCTTATATTTTATATCCAATTGCATTTTGTTATTTCAGAATTATATCCAGGGAATTCAATCTTTCACTGATATTGAGTGTGTCAGGGGATCACCTTCTGCTGCTTACATCTCCCTCTGTTGCAAGGTGCTGAATGACATCTGTTTGTTCCGTACATGAGCATACTCATGTCACTGCGAGGATAGCATGAAATGGTGCTGTCCCCTTTCATCACTTCTCATTAGCCTTACAATGCTTCCTGATTCGTAACTGGTAACTTGTTTCCTCAAGCAGGTCTGCTGCTTCTATTGGGTGCCCCAGCCCTTCTGACACCTTGATGACGGAGCTTGGGTGTCAAGTGCCTTGTTAATGGTTCTTTGCTTGTCAAAACAAATAACAATAGGTAGGTTTGTGCTTGCTGTTGAAGGGGTTGTATATGGATATTCAGTCACTCTTGGATGTATCCATTTCTGAAACCTTTGGTACCTTTTATATGAGTATATGGATATATGAAAGCTATCACTCAAGTTTAGACACAGGTTTGGACACATCTGCAGTAGAGTGAGAGGTGGACCCTCAAATGTGTTCATGCTCTTACATCCACATATGTTCATAGCTTATTAAGAGGGGTTAGTAAAATAGATTAGAAACTCAGCAAACAAAGACACCAAACCTGCTGAATATAGCAGTAAAGTATGTGCTCAGGTCACCAACAGCAGGTTCAGTCCTCTTCTGATCTTTCATAGGTCCAATAAAATTATGAGGAGGGTACTGGGGATGTCACCTGCCTGGCACCATGTTGTGGGTAGGGCTAAAAGTTCCTAGGGGGTTACCTTACTCACTTATGAAGTATTTCCTGTATGTGCCCTACTGTAAACACTCCTACAGGGCCCCTCTCTGCCTGAATCTAAGGTGGTGAAACCCTCCTCCCCATGTGCAGAGCCTACGTGCTGACCCTAGAGGTGCGGCCAGGGAAATAAGCATCCCCTCTTCTGTGGTTACTATAATCCACTTATACGGGTACTCACCACTAGGATTGGTGCCTGCCTAACTGTGGGACCAAAAGAGGAGGCCTGCCCAGGTGCCCCCTGAAGTCTGCCTATAACAGAGCAGGCACCTGTGAAGCGCATGAAGTTCCTTTGCACTGCACAAATGGTTATCCTGCCAAACGGGCAACACATCTTCCCAGGCCTTTGCCTCCGCTATGGGAACAGTTTTCCTACCTAATTCAGCGCTTGAACACTCATAGGGCTGCACTGGATGTAGGCAAGGAAAAGGTAACTTTCTAAAACTACCTTGCCCTTAATATTTATTAAGCATCTTGTTGCTTTAGTGGCATTGGCTGTACTTCCTCTAGTCCCTGGACACCTTACTTCACCCACCCCTTAGCAATAATGATTTTTGTTACCAGCCTTTTCACTTTATCCTCTTAAACCCATACAGCTAATAGTCTAGCCTTTTTACATAGAGCCTCCTTCTATCACATCTTGTCTATGTTTTCTGCCCTCCTTTTCAAATGTTTTCCTCTACATTCATATCTTACTTACTTCACACTAGCTAGTGCTGAGGTGCTTCTCTTTTTGAAAAAGATACCAAGAAGACTTTGGTTTGGTTGTAGGGAAATAATTTGATCTGGTGGCTTTGGGTTTATGCTAACAACAGTGGTATTGGCACCTCTTTGGGCATTTCTGATGTGTACATTACTTGGGTTGGTATTAAAGGAATGAAGGGGTGTGGTATAGGAGGATTGCGAAACATGTCTTATTTTCAGCCACCTGGGTCCTCATTATGAAAAGGACATGATTTCCCTGTTTGTGCCGGTGCACCTTAGGTAGTTGGACAGAGCACAAACAAGGACAGTGAACCTCATTACAGATAATGTGCTGTCCACAGTAGTGAAATGTGAAGTGGCTCTTTGAAGCAGCTGATCCATAATTTACAGTACAGGTGGCATCCAGCCTGCTTTACAAAGGAGGAACAGAGATCCTCCTGCAGACAGGTGCAGTGAGTGACTGCATCTGCCTACAGGGAGGTCCATGTGCCCTCCTTTCTCCCTCTCAGTGGTCGCACTCAGGGGATGAATAACTGTGCATCACCTCTTTGAGGCACAAAGGCAGAGAACCTCCTGACGGCCTCTTTGCCTTTTCATCCACATCTATAATTGCAGAGGTAAAATGTTTCTGTCATTTGCATAGTGCCCCCATGAAACAAGGAAATGCCCTATAGGATAGGCCGACACTACATGTCTACCAGAGATATCAGTATTACAGAAGGGTATCACACAAGCATCTGCATCGATTTCTGTAATACTACAGTGCCACTGGGATGCAGGAAATGGGTGCACAAAGCTCCTGATCTTTTCTTGAACAGGTCTTTGAACTGGACTGAATCTGACAATTAGCAGGAAGAGAACTGTTGTCTCATTTCTTTCTTGGCACAATTGTGAGCATTAACATTGCTTAGAGGCAAAAATTAATGTGGATTACCAAGCATCCTTCTCAATTAAAAAAAGCCAGGAAAACTGTTATTAAAGTTGTTTGAGCTTTATGGTGTGAACATGGTAACAGGTGATGTAAAAAAAGGATAGTCAATGGCATGTGAGGGAGGCAGGCATTGGCTCCAATGTCCTGAAGGGAATGTGGAGGCATCTTCACTGCACACGGTTCCAACTCCCGATGCAGGCGACTTTCGAGAAGTAATTGCCCTTAAGGGCACACAGGAGAGACGGCCAGGCCCTGGGGGATGGCGTCCTCGGAGCTGAGATCGGCTGGGGAGGGGTCCGGGCCCCTCTCCTCTCCAAAAAAAATACAAATCTTTAGGCCAGGGCCCGGGGGATAGGGTCCCTGGGGCCGAAATCAGCCAGGGACAGAGGCAGTGGTGAAGTTTGTGAGTGGTGGGGCTGGGCTTGGTTCAGAGGGTGGTATGCACGTTGGAGGTGCACAGCATTTTTTGGGAGGCTAGTCGCTGTTTCCTGTGCAAATCTTATCTAACAAATATGGGATAAAATGATCAACTTTCAGCCCACTTTTAAAAAAATATAAGAACGTGATATAGATATATATATATACTTCTTTTTATATTCTTTATGCACCTGTTGTATGTTTTAATGCCTCGAGGCAATGTTGGGATGTACTAAAGTAAGATAAGTCAATCAAACCTTAGTGAAACTAAGATAAATTAATCAAACCTTAGTGAATTTAAACTCAGCAACTATGTTTTATTTATCTTAGAGACATGTTTTACCAACAGATCCACGGTTTTAAGAGGCTTTTGGGATGGTGTATCTGACATGTGATTGACTGTGTCCCACCCAGCCCTACTAGCCATTTAAAGACATGTGTTTAAAAACATAATACATCTCACCATACCAGGTATGTATCCAATAATTAAATGTCAGTCCTTCTTGAAACAGAAGGCTGCTGAAACTTATATCACCTAGGTGAGGGTGTAATATTCAGGATTCAGGCTGGCAGAAGATGGATTGCAGCTTCAGTAAAGCCCACATCACCCAACCTGAACCAATTGTGGCAGCCAGCCCAGCCACAGCAGAGGCAAAACATTTTCCAGCTATGCGTCCTTAATCAGGAACACCATCTCAGCATATCAGGCTTTCCAAAGTAAGTTTCCAGATTTCAGAGAAGAGGAGAAGTCATATCTGTACACGGTGCGCTGCAGCAGGCATTCCTAGGCAGCAACAAAAACAAGCATTTGCAATGCAATGGGTATCGCATTTGCTGGAGTCAAAGCTATTAGCGTTGTAAACTCCTAACTGGACTTTTCTTGCCAAATTAACTGAAAATGCAAAGTAAAACAGTTTCACATAAGCTAGCCGATTCACAGTGCCACGGCTGCCATAAGTACAAAGCAGACACACAAAAGCAAACAGAAGTTCGCATGGAGTGACACGTATCGGCAAACGTGCAATAATCCATGTAACCGGCAAAAGTGCAAATATCCATGTAACAGGGTCAATGTCATGCAAAGCGCTCGACTACTGCCCAGAGAGATTGGGCTGCCTACGAATTAAAGAGAAAAAGTAGGCCAGAAACCATACAGAAAACACGGTGCCTCATATATTTTCAGTAGTTGGCCGGTGCGCACGAGGAGGGATAAACACCAGAAAAGGCATGACATATGTGTGTCTTTCACTAATTAAATCAAGCAAATCTTAAAAGACAAGCCCACGATCCAAACAAACTGATGGGGTTGACATGGGTGTGGTTAAAAGCCCACAGAGAGATTACACCAGGGGCAGAGCGCTTTGTGCTCGACTCAAAAAACGACAAGATTCCTCCGCCAACTCTGTCCCATCAGTCCTCATTAATTTGCACCTGAATGTACACTGTCCAGAATGGTCACCAAAACCCCACCTACGCATGCTTCGTGCACTGTATTCAGTTGTTCCCAATCTAGTTGTCTTCTTATTAATCACTTTGTAACGTGCTGGATTATGATGACAATCACTTTTTAACTGCTGCAGTGGAAAGAGGAAATCATCACTACTAATAAAACAACCCCACCCATTTCTTTTTTTTTTTTTTTGCGAGCTCGACTCAAAGGTATTGAAGCCATTTCTTGAATGATACCAGAAAGACACAACATGACTGAGTCTGGGCAGGAAATTCTTAGAGTTAAATCAAAGATCAATTGGTCAGGTTTTCACTAAACTTTCAAACTCAAAAAAATATGTTTTTACAGTATTCTCTTATATCCCCTCCAGCTTGATTTCAATACTATAAGTTCAATTTTATATGTATTTTTCCTTGATAAAATGCTTATAAATCTTTACGATAATTATTATCCTAAGCAATTTAACTGCTGTTACGCCATATCCCTTTCACTTCATCCCTCTACGCCTTATGCCTCTGACAAAGAGCGGTGACTACATCTCTGTGTTCGCAAGCTGAGTTGTGCTGGCTGTCTTCACTGGTGGCTCAAATACATTCAAAACAGGCACACATCTCTGTTCTGTACCTCTGCACCTTGCTCATTCTACTGCCTTAGATGTGGGTGTCTCCATGTGGCTAGAGCACAGCACAAAGCTGTGATGGCACTGAACTGCGCTGTGAGGAACAGTAACCTTTGTGCACTGACAGTTGTGCAATGTTGTTGCTTCATAAAATGCTCTGTGCTGTTATACACAAATAACCCAACTCGTGAATATGCATGATGCACAATTAGTGTGTGAATGTTTTTGTGCCTTTGTATGATGTGTGTTGTTGTTGTAACATTTTTATCTCCTTTAATTGTAGTTTTTGGAATTACTGACATAATGTTGTTTTTTTTCTTCTGTACCAATGCCTTCTTTGTCTGGCCAGTCCATGAGAGTTTTTTTCATAGCCCACCATTTGTCTTTGTTCCTCATGCCATGTGGCCAAGGGCCCTTTTTGTATAGTCAATTATAGTTCTATACCTACATGTGTTCTTTTGTTTTCTGTTCATCCTGCTTGTCGTTTGACCATGTGGCTGATGATCATTTTGTGTAGGCAGCCAGTAGGCCTGTGTGTGTTCTTCTTTGTTATGGTTACCGTGCCTCCATGCAGATTATTTGACCATGTGGCTGAAAGCCATTTTGTGTAGGCAGCCAGTGTGCTTTTAGGCCTGTATGTTTTCTTCTTTGTTGTGGTGGCCATACTTCATTGCTGGTTGTTTCTGTTTGACCATGTGGCAGGCGGCTATTTTGTGTAGGCAGCCAGTGTGCTTTTAGGCCTGCATGTGTTCTTCTTTGTTGTGGTGGCCATGCCTCCTTGCTGGTTGTTGCTGTTTGACCATGTGGCAGGCTGCCATTTTGTGTAGGGAGCCATTGTGCTTTTAGGCCTGCATGTGTTCTTAGTTGTTGTGGCCATGCCTCCTTGGTGGTTGTTGCTGTTTGACCATGTGGCTATTTTATGTAGGCAGCCACTGTGCTTTATTTAGGCCTTGCATGTTTTCTTTGGTGTGACCATGCCTCTTTGCTGGTTGTTGCTGTTTGACTATGTGTCTGGCAGCTATTTTGTGTAGGCCGCCAATGTGCTTTTAGGCCTGCATGTGTTCTTCCTTGTTGTGGTGGCCATGACTCCTTGCTGGTTGTTGTTTGACCATGTGGCTGGCGGCTATTTTGTGTGGGCAGCCAGTGTGCTTTTAGGCCTGCATGTGTTCTTCTATGTTCTGGTGGCCATGCCTCCTTGCTGGTTGTTGTTTAACCATGTGTCTGGCGACCATTTTGTGTGTTCTGCTTGAGGCCTAGTAGATCAATTCTTATTACTAAATGTACTGTACGAACAGTGTTTTATATTTTATTATATACGTTTTTGCATTTTTCACCTGCACCACTCCTTGCCTCCCAAATCCCTGTGGTTTTTCATGGTAGTCACCTTCCCCTTCGATGTCAAGCCATCTGACAACATGCCGGTTGCACTATCCCCGTGTGCATACTGGGAGAGAGCATTCATCAAAAAGCCTAATTCAGGATCGAGTATTTCTCCATGCGGCAGTTGGCCACAAAGCAGAAGCTTTATTAGCAATTTGGCTACTATATATAAAGCTACTCAGAAGACCCTATGTTACAATGATTACCGAATGCCCTGAGGAAGGTGGAATTTACTAATTTGGATACATTGGTTGTGCATGTCCACCGAAACGCGCGTCAGCGAACTGGATGGGTTATCATTAAAGTAGATGAGACACCTTAGATACCCTATGGAGATTGGGGTTTCTGATTACTAAATCGAATATGAGATCGAATACAAGGAACAACACCTTGGAACCCATTTGGAAATGAACTAAGTGCAAGTGAGAATAAGAGTTGGAAAGGTTTCCCCCATGATGAATCTAAACGACTGAACTCAGTCAGTGATTTACTGAATGACTATTATTGGAGAATTTTGTCATAAAATATTTGAAAGACATTTTTGAGTCCATGTACTTTTGTTAATTTGATTTTCATGCAATGTTTGTCACTTGTTGTATGGTCTTAATGACTCATGATTGTTATGTGATATGTATGGTTCTTGTTCCATGAGTGTTCCCATGTTTGTTATTTTGTAATTCTATGTTATAGATTGTTGAGGTCCTTGTAGTCTCTGTCTGTATTTTGGTCTTTTCTGTCAGAGTCTTATGTCTGTTGTCTTCATGTATGGAGGGGGGTTTGTATTTTAGGATGATTTCTATTTCTATATACATTTTGATTTTTTTAATAATTATCATAAATAAATCTTGATGTGTGAGATATTATATTGTTTTTTTGAAGAAGTTTTCTGTGTATGATAGGAGGTAGGAGAGAGATGTTTTTGATACTTTAGTCCCCTTCCCCTTTACATCAGCAATTGAATTGTATTTTTTTAATTTAATTATTTTTTCAAATAATTTATTTAGTTTATTTTTATAATAGTAATAATCAATATTGTTATTTTTTCTTTTCTTGATTTTAGATTTTTTTTAAATAAATTACAATTTTCTATGTCATTTTGTTTCCATTTTCCCCATTAGCCCCATGTCTGCCACAGGTGTACAGCTGCACAACATTACGTTATTCAAGGATTATTCCATTTGTCACCATCACCTCCCTGAGTGCAACATGTCAACTTGATGCACATAAAGCCAACAGTCACATTCTGTATGTTTTAGTTGTTGCTCTTTCTTATCCTTCCTGAGTGCACATGATAATAAAAGTTAATGTTGATGTGGTTTTACAAATGGATACACTGTATTATTTCTGAATTATTTATAATTTAAGTAACTACTAAATTATGTTGTTTCTACCACTAATACAACTAACCCAATGCCACGTTTCACTGATATCCTTTTTGCATGTTTGCTTTTAGGTGCTCTAAGAACAAGCATTTGCAATGCAATAGGTCTCGCATTTGTAAGCATTAGAGCTATTGGTGTTGTTGATGTTAATGTATTATGTTACAAATAGTATTGTAAGCATTTAATAAAATATTTTCTGCAACAATGAAGTGTAATCTCAGAAAATGGTATACTTTTTATTGACATTTTAATTCAAGTTTTGTATCAGTGGGAAAGAAACAGTGCTGTTTGTAAATAAGGGATGCCAAAAGAGGGATAAAAAGAGAGTGCTATGTAAATAAGAGAGCTAGATGAAAGAAAACAAGCGGAAATTCCAAAATGTTTGATTGACAGAAAGTGTTAAAAAGTTATGAACGCATGCTAAATATCTATGTACAGTAATTATGCCTTAGAAATGTAAAATCCCAAAATGTAAACGATCGTACAGTCTGCTATATGTAAACCCATAAGAAAATATTTAAAAAATAAACGTGCAACCAGGAAATAAATCAAAGCGGCCGCAGCAGGATTGTAATAACATACTACAAACTTCCCCAATTTAATGTTTGCAAATCTATCATTGTGCATACACAATGAGAATTCCACCCTCGCAGTGCTCTATTCACGAAAAAGTCTGAAATTACTAACCAAAAGTGAGCCAAAAGTCAGAAGTAGTGCGAATGTGTGAAAAAACGAAGCAGGACCCAGATAAGATACCACTCCTCTTCGAAGCAAAGAAAATTAGCATACTTGTAATGTCAACATCCTGACCCACACATGCTGGATACATTCCTGATATAGATCTTTACAGCTATGCTAAATCTCTCCATTTGGCAGGTAAGCGAACTCTTCAGCAACACATAAACAAACTACAGACCTCTGTTTGCCCACTAAAGAAGCTTTGTTTGTTTTCTGGCTAAATAGCTTTTCTGCCTTGCAACAAAGTTGCGGCAGATGCCTTTAAGAATCCGAAAGAAAAAAATCATTACTGGCCTTTAACTTGATGCTACTAAATAATATTTTAGAAACAGGCACAGCTAAACGTTAACCGCTTTTATTTGTAGCTGTGCCGAAGTAAAATACAAGTGGACATTAGCACTTGTAAGCTTTTAAATGCCAAAACATCTCAAAATATTAAGAAGGCACAACTAAGCCTGTACTGGCCATGTTGTAAAATGTGACAGTGTATAATTAAAACTACGTTAACACTGTAATAATTTGTCAATTTAAAGAACGAAAAATCAGCCTTAAATGGCTTCGAAGTAAGTACTAACACAACAGGTACATATTCGTGTCTAAACACAAACAAGCGCAGCAGTATGAAGGTTATAAACTCGAATAAAGTAAATGTAACTGAATGATAACTGTGATTAATATACCGGCGAAATATTAAAATTAAACCCAATAAATCAAGTGAACATTCGTCTATATTTAATAGCGTTTCAAATTTGAGTAACGAAATAAATTTACCAAAACTCCACATGCAAGCTAATATGCGCCTTGCTGTATTGAAGTACGTTTTTCACTGTAGCAAACAAACGAACAAAATCCTCAAAATATGCACCTAAAACAACACTGTAATGTTGAGAAATACATTCGTTCTCAATGTGTCTGTGAGTGCTGTGCTACCACAGAGTACATGTGGGGAAAAGAGAGGACTTCTATGTGTAGTGTATTTGTCTAACAAAGTGTATGTGACCCAAAGCATGAATATGTTAGGATGTGAAATAAAAATGTACTTACATTTAGCTTAATGTCGCCGCAAAGTTATTATGTACGTAAACTTTGCTTAATGTCGCGCTGGAAAGTAATTATGCACGTAAACTTTGCTTAATGCCGCCGCAATGGGATGAAATATGTAAATTGTGCAAACAGTACCTAACAATTAGGCACGTTTAAATATAACCAAAAGAATCAAACACCCGCACTGCTATCTTTAAACAAGTTAAATTAAGCACGTTGAAAAATAACCAAAAGAATCAAACACCCGCACTGCTATCTTTCAAAATGTTACATTAAGCACGTTTTAAAATAACCACAAGAATCAAGAAGAATCAAACACATGCACTGCTATCTTTACACGTGTTAAAAAAAAAACAATGCAAGCCCTGCTTAAACAGACTAATCGCTACAATGCCAGGACACAAAGTAAGAAAAAAAGGTTCCACACACATATAACAAACGAACCGGTGTAATAAGATTGTACTTGGTTTCTGCGCTTTGGGAGGGATAATCTAAAAGAAGGCATGCCAAATGCATGCCAGAAACCAATAGCGACAAATGAATTAGATTACAAAAAGTACACAGCCAATAAAAAGCCAGTAGGTGGGCATTGAGCCCACATAGCAATTATAACAGTCCGAGAGACAGCGCATGCGCGCTGCCTAGGCTCGACCTAAAAAGAGACATCACTCACAGTGCTGTCAGACAGAAGGCCTGTGCACGACATGACGTGTGACCACACTCACGACCACACGGACATCTCCTCTGTTTGTGACGCTAAGTGCTACTGCCAACTGACAGCTTTAAGATGGCGGCATTGGAAAGCGGTGCCGGGGGGGCAGCAGTTATGGTTTAGCAGCAGACGGCTGCACTGGAACTGTAGCGCTGGTGTAGCACACGGGCTGGAGGTGGCTGGGGGCTGGCTGGGGCCCTGACCATTGGCAGCAACTGCTGCTGCCACCTCCTCCTCGCTCAAGGACCACCAGCCTCTGATACTCTGCCCTGAGGGCCTCCACAGGGCTCGAAAATTCATAAAAATGCTACTAGACCTGCAGGTCGAGTAACTTAAATAATCTACTTGACCTAACTGTAATGTACTTGACCCGTGAATGGGGCTCAAATTGTGTGATCCTATGCAAATAGTTTACAGAGCCATCTTTTTCTTAATTCTCACATATGATTGCACCTTCAAACATGTGAGCTCAGTATTTCTGCAGTACAAAAAAAATATTTTGTTTGATTAAGTAGTGTGCATGCATCACATGAATGTAGCCCACAAACCCAGGAGGTCTGGCCCACATAACCTAGGACTTCTTTCAGTTTACTAACAACATTGCCATTAGGGTTGGAGTATTTCTCAGTTTTCTTAAACACTCAGTATATTACTAAACCATGATGTGGTAACATATAGTCATCTACACACAGTAGCTTTCCAAGAAATGTCCATAAACCTCTCCACTAACTTGCAGCTTTACTGATAAAACTATATAGTGTATTACCAATCTCCTTTGCACATCAACACGTAAAGTATTCTGATTTGTTTTCATTCTGTAAAAATATTTTTCCATCACACATAAATAAAAAAAAATACTTTCACAGCTCTTGAACTATATTTTGAAATGTTTGCACAGTTGTCTTAGTCATTTAAATGTTGTGTGTTAGGAAAATCCTGACACCCTATATCCTTTTATTTACATTCTAAGCAGCAGGTCACAAAGTTCACCTTACAAAGTCCTGGAACTCTGGAAAACTGACTTTTCACCTCTGTCTGTGAACACAAAGCAAATGTGACATATGAACAAGATTTAAAGGCATCTTTTATTGCCCCTCCACTTTTCAACTGAATAGAACACCTGTTCAGTGTCAACTCACCAGAAGGGATGAGTAAATATTAAAAATAGCTCAACCTGATCAAATAAGACTCACCAATGAGAGTGGTCAAGTGGATTTTTCGAGCCCTGCTCCAGCTTTTGCTGTTGCAGGCGGGCTGCCATTTCCTGCCATGATGGTCAACCAGCAGGAATAGCTATATCAAGAAAGACAGCGAAATTGCTCTAAGCAAAGCATTTGTTTAAAATCATGTAGTGGCACAATAGCAGTACATTTGCTGGCCACCTTTGGCCATTCGATTGTAAGGCGATTAGAGTCACAGCTATTATGCACTATTGAGTACAAATACTTTTCTCTCTCCTATTGTGTTAAACTAATGGTGGCGTGCCAGCTCAGATGGCGTCCTAGTCGTACTCATTACTGTCTGCAGCTGGGGCAGCTGTACTAGAAAATTATGTTATTCCAAAGGCCTGTTCTTCTCCTAAATAAATACCTTTCAATTGTACCCAGACTACAAGGCTAATGAATACTAAGAATGAAACACACCACATAGTAAAATAAAATCAATCATGCAGACATTCTGTCTGCCACAAGTAGACGGTGGGAAAAGCAATATACAGCAGTACAGGGAAAGGATTACGCAATTGTATTTGGCACATTCGTCACAGACTGTCCCATCCATGAAAATCAAGGCACTTACTTAGTGCCACTTTACTCACTGTCCTAATCACCCTCCTCCACCACACTTTGTAATAATCACTTTTTTCCAAAACAATACATTTGCTTTGCAGTAAGGAAAGTAATCTTCTTAACGTAGTCAACTGCAGGGTAAGGTAGAGAGGATTAGGCTGGGTGGATAGAGTGCACACTTTATTGAGCAATTTCTCATCATCATCATGTGCTTAAGGTTTGGCTAGTAGTGTGAGTCACTGTGGTTGGCAAATGTTAAAAATGAAAAATCTGAACAGAAGTAAATCCATTATGGAAGCCATAATCAATTATATTTATAATTAAATATGACCTTGGCCAGAAAAAAGTGGTGCAAGCAAAGAATGGATTTTTCAAATTATTCAGAAGGCTGGAATAGAACTTCAGAAATATTAAAGGAGTGAAGCACTATGACGTGACTGAGTGGGCACTGGGAGGGAAAGGAAACACACCTTGTTTTTTCTTTGCCATGTGTTGAAAACTGTTTGACACATTAACTTAGCTTAAGCAGACAGACACACATTGCACAGCCAACATTGTATTGCTGATTCTGCCAACTTAAACCATGCAGCTGTTAGGTCATCCTGGGTGGCATTGGTAAAAGGCCATAGCAAGGGAGGGAGGTGATGGTTAATGGATGCTGGGATACATATTATCTGTATCGCTTGAAAAATACTGTGAGTCAAGGGAATAGTCAGAATAGTCAGAAATACCACCCCACCCTTTGAATCAAACCTTTGATAAAAAAACATTCAAGGCAAGTAAAGTAGGTGAAAAGAACGCCTCTTTCCAGGAGAGCTCCCTTGTTTCTTCATTCCAAGTATTTATCTATTCATCATTGCAAATTTGTTGTTCTAGTACATACACAACATTGGAGGGTACAAACATTTACATGACCATGTTCAAAAACACATTTCTTTCCTTTTTTAATGATTGAGCTGGAGCAAGAAAAAGAAAGCCTTCTCACAAAACATGCGTAGAATACCTTACATTGGCATGCAATCTTCAGTACATGGGTTCTCTGAGCCTTACGACCAGTTCACAAGATATATAAGGGGAGAGGGAAAGCTCACAGACAACGCAGAAGAAAGGAAGCTACAGACAGACTAGTACAGCCAGTCAGTTTGATAAAAAAGAAACTTGAAATATAGAAAATAGGTAAATTGAATAATGCAGGGATAAGAATTTACAAAACAGATAAATCAAAGTGGAGTTGGAAAAACATTTGGAGACAGGCACAGTAAAAAGGTAAAAAAAAGAATCATAAATATGGAGCGGTAAAAGTTAGGGAAATAAATATGAATATTAACAACAACAGAACTTAATTGGGCCAGCAGAGCACTTTTGGAGGGGACACCTTCACCTCTCTCACCCGCCTAACCAGCCCTCTTCTTGCCCCTGGATGCCAGATGATGTAAGGAAAAAAAATAGAAAAGATTAGTGGTACTGATAATAAATAATATCTCCAAGAATATTTTTTTTTTTTAAAGGAAAAGGCAAACGTCGTAACATTTCTACATCAGAGGTTCAGAGCGCCTCTAATAATACTAGTATCATGGACCACCCCAATCCAAATTTCCTAACCCTAGTCCAAATTTCCTAACCTACATTTTGGAATTCCTAATAAATTGCAATGAATGATTTCTACAGTTCTTATCTCATTCTCAATCTGTCAATGCATAGATGGGTGCATGCATGCAAAACTAAACATCACTGGGAAAGTGCTTGGCCATTGGCACTCTACAAGGTACAAAAAATAAAGGCAGTGAGAGAACATGCAAACTCACTAATACTAAAATTAACTATCACTGTCTTAAACAGGACAGGGCACAGGAAGAGCTTCTGCATTACGTCTTAATCAGCCCAAGCTAGCGCCAAAAACAAGTACAATTAGGTAGCGCTGAGCACCTGTCTAGATGACAAGACGATCACTTAATATTATATTTGTAACATAAAGTTAACTTACCTATGTGTGAGAAGCATGGTTGCTGTTTGGGAAGAAACTTTAGCATAGAACACAACTAATAATTAATTATTACTCACCGAGCCCCACAACCTCAACGCCTAGCAGGTCCAGCAGGTCCGTTTTATGGTCCAGGTTATCAGCCCACTAGTGCGTTAGCTGTTGCTGAGTGCACCAGACCTCAGAGCTGCAGCGCACAGCTGGGCTCACCCTCTCCGAGCATTGCCAGTGACCCCAAAGGCCATACCCAGAATCGGGGCTGCTGCCAAGGCAGAGGAGAGGTGGTGCTGCCAATGCAGCCACCTCTGAAAAAATAGCAATGGGCTGCACCCCTTCATGGAGGCACCACCCGCAAGGAAGGCAGCTGCCAGTGGTGGTTGGGGGCCTGGTGCTGCCACTCCCCTGCTCTGACATGGCGCTGGGGATTTGGGGGTGGGGAGAGATAAGAAAGGAAAAAAGGAAGGAAGGAAAAGAAAATATAGTAAAGCAAAAAGCGTAAAAAGTAAAGGAGATGCAAAAAAACAAAAAAAAAATTTAAAAAATTAAAATATAAAAACACAAACATAAAAGGTAATATAATAAACAAAACTTAGGGGAAAATACGTTTTAAAAGTGTGGGATGGGACTGATAGAAGAGGGATAAAAGTAGGCCACAGCACCATAACAATGAAAAAACAAGATGGCCGCGCCCATACGAACCACGTGGTGCTGTTCAAGTGAGAATTCTAATGCGAGGATGTACTTTGCATTGCCAGTGATGTTAAACGTCACGCAAACAGGCGAGCAAGAAACTCCGCCTGCTAGCAGAACTCCACGAAGCGTGACAGAGTTTTTAAAATAATTTTGTGAAGTACCACGAAGCACGGCTACACGAGCCCTGCCCAGGCAAAATAGGCCAGAAGTTGGGGCTGGACTATTTCCATTGGAGCAAGACCACTGCTAATTTACATATGACTTTTCCACTTCTGTAGTAGCTCAGACAAGCTTAAAACAATAGTACGAATGCACAAATCAATTACAAGTGGCCAGATTTGTATTTCCATAAATTTTTATGCTACGTAAATTGCCCTAACACCAATACTTGCATTCCAGATCAGAAGGAACGTGACTGAGCAGGTTGGCCTGGACTCTTCTCATTGCAGCAGGAAGAAGTCTGAATTGCATGTCATTGGCCCTAAGGGTGCAGATTAACTAGTAAACAGTGCATGGGAATTCCCCATACCACTGTTTCAGATTAATTTAAGTATTTCCAGCCATCAGTTTTTATCTGTCTAAATGAGTCATCCTAAAATGTGTGGGTACACCCTGACATGTTGCTGAGGCAAAGTATTGAGTGGTACATAAATATTGGAAAACATATCATGCTACAAAAATATCATGGTGTAGAATATTACTGTCCAGAATATAATTTAGGTAAATAAAATAGTTTTCGAGAATATTGCTGTTTTAATACCATTTTCACTGATATAGTTGTAAAACGTTGTTTATAATTATCTTAATACGTTTGAGTTAATATATGAACTTTAGGTGTTAGTTTTGTTGATTGTAATTTTAAGAGATTTAGGGGCTGATTACAAGTTTGGCAGTCCAAGGACTGCCACTCTGGTTGGTGGAGGTCCGACCTCCAAGTTTGGCGGTGGTACGCACAGATGACCGCCAGTGTTCTGCCGGCACTGCCAGCCAGCACAGACTGCGGCGGTCGTCTGTAGACCCAAACAGTCCGACGGACACCATGTTTCCGCAGGACCTATTAGGAGGTTTCACACCACCAATGTGGTCACCACAGTCCAACCACCACACATCAGGAGGTGGAAACGGACATAACAAACGGAGACTGTTAGACTTGGCACCTTTGGCGTGGTCTCCTCTTACTTTTTTGCCTCTGCTTCCCATGTTTTGACTGTGTTCTGGACTCTGTTTTTGCTGGTTTTGTTAATCTGGGTGCTTTACCAATGCCTTTACCAATGCTGACCAGTGCTAAAGTGCAAGTGCTCCCTGTGTAAAATGTATGTGTAATTGGCTTTTCCATGATTGGCACATTTGCTTTGCTAATAAGTCCCCAGTAAAGTGCAGTAGAGATACCCAGGGCCTGTAGATCTAATGCTAGTAGTTGGCCTGCATCACTTGTTATGCCATCCACATGAGTAGCCCTGTAAACCTGGCTCAGACCTGCCACTACAGTGACTGTGTGTGCAGTTTAAAACTGCCAATTTAACCTGGCAAGTGTACCCACTTGCTAGGCCAAACCTTCCCTTTTTTGTACATGTAAAGTACCCGTAGGTTAGGCCCTAGGTAGCCTCATGGGCAGGGTGCTGTGTGCTCTAAAGGTGTGACATGTGTGTGATGTGTTTTGCATGTCCTAATAGTGAAATACTGCCAAATTTGGTTGTCACTGTTGCAATTCCTATCGATCTCATAGGTTAACATGGGGGCTGCCTTTAAATATCTTTTAAGTGCAGTTTCCTTTTTGGAGCAGATGGAGATATGGTATTTGGGGTCTCTGAAACCACAATTTAAAAATACATATTTTTTTTAAGTTGGTTTTTAAATTGTCTGTTTGAAATTGTTCTTGCTTAAACCATTCTGTGACTCTGTCTGCTTTTGTATTCCCAGTCTGGGTCAGACTGACAGTTAGGCTGTTTGTGAGTCTCCACTAGACAGTGACACAAAGTGAGCTCGGGTGTTTGCTGCATATCCTGATGGGCCATCTGGACCAGAGTGGAAGAAGGAGTGTTCACTTACACCTGAATGGGCTGTGCCTGCCCTCACACAATGCAGTCTCCAACCCCCTGGTGTGTGTCTGGATCCAGGCCTTGCCAAGGCAGGATCTTGGGAACAACATAGACTTTCCTTTGAGGTTTGCCTGCTTCAAAGGCAGAAAGGGGTATAAGTAGTGGACCCCAAACCCCAGATTTTCAAATTACTACTGGAACCAAGAGGAACCTCTGCAAAGGAGAAGAGCTGAAGAACTGGAGGAGGAGTACTGCCCCTGTGACTGTGCGTTGCTGGGGTGGCCTGCAGTTGCTGCTTCTGTGTGAAAGAGGATAAAGACTGTACTTTGTGGTATATTCTAGCTTGTGAAGATTCTCCAAGGGCTTGGACTGTGCTTGCCTCCTGTTCTAAGTCTCAGGGCCATCAAAGACTTCCTCTGCCAGCACCTGGACTCTCTGCTGAGACTCCTGCCCTGCCAAGTGGTGCCCTATCCAGTCCCTGGGCCCTTGAAAGGGGAAGCTGGTAGAACAAGGATTGAAATCCACGCACAGGTAGCCGTGCGGGGAACATTTTGACGCACCACCTACAAATACAGCTGTAACAATGACACGCCACCCGCTTCGCAGCTGAAATCGACGCACCATCTGCATTGCAGCTGGGAGATCAACACATCACCTGCATTGCGGCTGGAGAAACAACGCAACACCCAATCGTGGCTGCTGAAAATGACGCAAACCCCATGCAGCATGATTTTCCATCACCGTGCGGCCAGATTTCTCACACAACATCGCTGAGCATCAAAAATCAACGTAAACCTGTTGGACCCAAGGTGCCCCATCTGGAAAACGACGCACGGGCTCACTTGCAAGTGAGAAAGCGACGCATCGCTGTTTTTTTCATCGCACTCTCACCCAGGTGGCTTTATTTTTTACGCAAACCAGGTACTTTGTGTAACAACAATGTATCCATTGTTTTCTATGGAGTAAGACTCTTTTTACTTTAAAAATTCATATCTTGACTTCTGTATGTTGGATTTTTGTTGTTTCGCTCTTGGCTATTTTTCTAATCTGTTGTGGTGTCCATTTTGTAGTGTTTTCACTGTATTACTGTGTGTTTTGGTACAAATACTTTACATATTGCCTTTGGGATAAGCCTGACTGCTTGTGCCAAGCTACCAAGGGGGGAGCAGGGATTATCTAAGTGTGTATCTCCATTGCCCTGTCTAGAGTGAGGGTCCCTGCTTGGACAGAGAGCAAACTGACTGCCAACCAGAGACCCCATTTCAAATAGACACTCACCTAAGGAAGACATACACGTACGGAGATGCCAGGGAACCACAACTAGATGTTATCCCGCTGCTCCTGCTTGCTGAAACACAGCAAAATCTTCGCTGACAAAGACAACAACAACCATAAGTACACACATTCACCTGTTAATTTTGTAAAATGTAGGGATTTGTACCGTTACAAAACATATCGTAGGGAGGGGGTGCAAACGGCAGCACTTACACATAATAGCACAGTGACACACACTCAAATACACATCACACACACATCAGCCAGCACACACACACATACCACAGGTCAATGACACACATATATGCACAGCAACACAGCACCGGCCCAGAGTCACAGAACCCCACACAACATACAAACTTGTAACAAAAACACAACAATTGCACAAATACATTTCACACACTCACACCCAACACTGGCCAGGTACTGGACACATATACAAAACACATGTACATCTATGTGTAATGGAACACACACAACACCACCATCAAACAACCCAGCAATCAACACACACAGCACATCGGACCTATGATGTCATGCACTATACACGCAGACACAAACAGTCCAAAACAGGCAAAGCAACACATCACAACAAGACTGGCACAGCAGAGGTGGGAGCAGCTAAACCAAACAAGAAAGTAGGCAATACTGGGACACATCTCACATTGAACAAGGCCCATAAAAACATGCCCACATGAACAGGCCCCATTTATATCTCATGGACAAGCAATACCAACAACAAATGTAATGCACAGTCACACATATGGGTGAAGCACAAGGCTACAAAGCATACACTACTCCAGACACCATACAAGACACCAGCCAGTTCTGAGGGACACACATCCAAATATTGACATGCACACAAAAGCAAAACAAACTTGCATAACTCAACACACTCCATGTCTGCACTGACCAAACTGCAGAAACACACTACATGTACACAATAGCCACATCAGGGGACAAGGCATACACCATACAGGACCACATCGCACATCACTGCCACAAAAACATCATTACATATACAACACAATACCATGACACCAACATTTCAGCTACATACACATACCTATCACTCAAGACACACCCTACCCTTGGGGGACAACAGCATTGCACACAAATTCCCATATTGCTCAAACAAAACATGAAGCAGCACTCAGCACACACACACAAATACTGACACACAACCAATGTCAGCCAGGCACAACAGAAATCTAGGAAAGGAAATGCAGGACAAAGATGGAACCAAAAAACCAACAACTGGCTGGCTTTAATAATAGAAAAGTGCAAAAAATATGAAAGTCCAAGGCCATTGGCCAGTCCAAAAGTCTTTGTTTTTGCACCAAAGGCACAATATTGTGCCCCAGCTTAACTCCTGACTGCCATGTAATCTCCACAGGTAAGGGCATCAAGGGGGCAGACAGGCACCTCAGGGATTAGTGGAGGGAGGGGGGTTTGGGCTTGGGCTTGGGAGGGGTTGGTTTTGCTTTTGACTTGGGGAACCTTCTTGGGGGGGTGGACTTCTTCTTGGTGTGGGAGGGGCATGGGTGCTGGCAGCGGGTGCTGGGGGATACTATTGTGGGTGGGTGGCTGTATGTTGGGGGGACTGCAGATATGGTGGATGTGCTACATGTAGGGGTGTCAGTGGTTATGGTGTCAGGGGGTGTAGTGACTAGGGTAGATGGTTGAGCGTCTGCTGGGGTGGTGTCTGCAGGTAGGATAGGTGTGGTGGCTGGATCAGTAAATGTTGGTATGGTGTCTGTAGGTGTGCCAGGTATAGTGCCTGTGATGCTGGGGGTGATGGGGGTGTCAGGGCAAGTTGTGACTGTTGCTGTGTATGCAGGTGAATATTGATTGTGTGTGTGCCAGTAGTGTGTCTTGTGGTGCTTATGTTTGTGTGCAATTCCCTTGTCTGTTGAGGTGAATGCATGCAACTCTGTTTGTGTGCTTTGGGTGGGTAGGGGAAGAGGGGATTTGGACTGGGAAGAGGAAGGTGGAGGGGGACGGTAGACAAGGGGTCACTGGCTGCCATCAGTGTGGAGGCCAGAGCCTGAAAAGGTCTCTGTAGGCCAGCTATTGCACCATGAATGCCCTCCAGGAACACAGTGCTTTGTTGGACCTGGGTTGCCAGTCCCTGGATGGCATTCACAATGGTGGATTAACCCACAGAGATGCTTCTCAGGAGGTCAATAGCCTCCTCACTGAGTGCAGCAGGGCATGGGGCAGAGGTGACTGTGGCAAAGGAGTCTCCCACCCTCTTGGGTAAGCGGGCACGGCCAACTCATTAGGGACCTACAGGGAGAGCGGTGATAGAACTGAGGGTGGCAGACAGAGATGGTACTGGAGGGGTCCCAGATGGGTCCGCCACCACTAGGGTGTGGCCACTGGAGAAAGACTCTGAAGATGATGTTGCAGATCCGCTCCCTCTCGCGGCACTCCCCTTGCCCTCCGGGCCACTGGGTCCCTCGGTATCTGTGGTGTTGTGATGGGAGGTCCCATGGATAGAAGCTTCCCCACTCAGCTGTGCCCCGTCTCCTTCACCTTCCGGTGCTGATGCTGAAAATAGATAGCGAAGTTGGGTCATAACATACACATAACACTTCCATCACAAATCAGAAATAAATTACATACCATTAAGTCAACTGAGCCCCCACAGGAAGTGCCAGCAAAGTGCCAACATCATGTAACAATACAATACAATGCATGTTTCTTAAATTTACAATTGTAACACACAGCAAAGCAAGTTATCTTAAAACTACAATAGCATGAATGAATTTGAGCAGTCACACTAACCATACCATGCCTAGGTGACTATTTCACCCAAAACAGGTGCCCTATTATACACAGCATAGTGAAGCAGTAGACAAGCAATGGATTCCCATTGTAAGATATCTTAGCAAATACACAGACCCAATATTTTTACCTCACAAATCCCTTACCCTGATGTAATGTCTCAGGCAATAATATATGTTGCCAAGTAAAGGCAGGCAACCCTGGTACAAACAAGCCATACCTTCATCAAGTGACACTGAACTAACCATATCACTGTGGAAACATGCCATCATATGACATAGCCCACACATTTAAATGTTAATTTTTTGTGCATGTATCAAATAGACAACTGTACTGTGCAGGAAGAAGGGAGGCAGACCTTGCAATCACTAACTTGAGTAAACCAATTTTTTTGCAGAATGATAAGCAACATCACTACCCACAAATCAGACATGGCACACATGGCATCAATCTATGGAGGAAATCCAGAGGCAAAGCATAAGTGATGCTAACGTTACTGGTTCACCATGCATGATGCAACCCAACAGTCAGATCACGCTTCCCAACCTACACACAGGTGTACACGAACTACCACAACAGCACCAAATAAGTTTATCTTAAAACATGAAGTGGCCAAACACCCTGGCCTCATGTGTCAAATCTTTCATAGCTACAACAGGTACACAGGACAAAATACAGTGAGACATGCATTTTGATGTCAGAATACACATGATGTTGACAGTACTGTGTGGGCCATAGCTGTGAGTGGACAACCATTGCCTATGTATCATACTTACAAAAGATCCCATGGACAAAAATGTGATACCTTTCTGCTATCAGGACATAAGCATGGCTATCAAATGTTGACATCTGATACATACATATGTGTCCCAGTATAAATGGAGCACATGCACACAGGTACCGAAAATGCATGTTGTTAACTCTGATGAGACATCACACATGGCATTCCTCACTTAGCAAGGGGAATTACTTTGCAACAGGTGTCAAAATGTTAGCTGTGTAAGTCATGTCACATGTATGATGGACACCCATGCATCAGGGAATGCTGTGGCACATCAGAAACCAACATACAATGGAGATGACTTGTCCCTGCCTGAATTTATTTCACACATAGACATCCACCCTACTACATATCAGAAGACAGAGAGCAACAAGCCACCCCCCTTTCTACTGTGAAATTAGGGAGGAGTGATCTGTTGGTGGGAGGTAACACCCACCAAGGTAGTAAAAGCAGATTACTGGAACACAGAACACAGTCATATGTCCTCCATTCTGTGCTATAGGACTGAGAGGTCCCCATAGTTGAGTAACAGGTCCCAAACCCAAATTAATGCTCACTCCTGTTGGCAATACATGACCTGTGTACACCAGTGTGAGTACAGGGGATCTGTGACACATGATACTTCCCACATTGTCAGAGCTAGCATTCTGTCCCTCACTCAATCACCTGGTATAGGGTCAAACATGAGTAAGGTCTGTACTTACTCCTTTGTGGTTGCTGTGCTGCCCCCAAATGCCCATGCAACTCTGGATAGGCCACCACCAAAATGCGGGTCATTGGGAGGGGGGTCATGGTCCGACGGGCAACCTGTCCTTATTGGGAGGACAGCCCCAGCAGGGTCTCTGTGACCTTCCGGGCCAAGCATCTCAGGTCCTCCCACCTCTTCCAACAGTGGGCAATCGGCCAGCTGTAGACACCCAGGGTCCGCACCTTCTTGCTGATGGCTTGCCAAATCCCCTTCTTCTGATGGGTGTTGACCTACATAGATGCTCTCAGGTTCTTTATCGTGTTCTTAGACTCTATTTAATAATTTATTTGTCGGTTTTGCTTCTACAGTGATCAGTTCGGAACAAAATGAAACACTAGTATGTATGTATGTTGTTTTGCAGCCTTGAAAAAGTCACCTGCATGACGAAATACGTGTTGGCTGTGTTTGATGGTCGTTCCCCTCTTAATGAAGCAAACTGCATTTTCAAATAAAAAGACTTTCTATTTAAGAACGTGGGATACTAATATGCCTGATTCTCCAACGAATTCTGCACACCTTGGATGTTACTACTTATGTATCACTGCTGTGAACATTGAGTGCTGTGGTCTTTATTGTTCATTGTTATTTGTGTATAGCTATACACATTCTCGATGCTTATGGGTAGTAAGGTACCTGACCACTTGCACCATTTATAAACTGAAATATTTCCATGTTCCCATTACTGTGATTATCCCCTGGAGGTGCAGCATTCTATACCCTTACTACCCTCCTACCTTTGTCCTAGGCTTCTTCTTGTCTTATTGTGGTGAGCTGCACTCTGGGTCACATAACCTTATTACGGTATCTGTTTGCTCTACTTTGTCTGTTTGGACATGGCTTCTTTTGACGACAATCGGGACACCTTAGCTGCCGAATTGTTTGCAAAAAAAACAACTACCACTTCCACTGGTATCAATGTGACAGAAGGACTTAGACAAAAATGTATTAAACTTGAAAGACTCAAAAAACAGGAACTGGTGAGATGGTAGGATGCTACCACACAATCAAACGTTACATAGAACTCAAACAAGTCCCTATGGGTTTACGGGTGATCATTTTCCCATCTTTTGACGACCTTGACCCCGATCTTCTAGAGAAATGGGAACACCTGATTTCTTCATCTTTTATTGGAATGATGAATATACTTATCAAACATGCAGATAGAAAATAGGACCAACTATTGCTTGATATTGCTTCTTTAGAAGAGGAGATTAAAAACTTAAATCTTCCCGAGGCAACTAACAAAAACTACACCATTTTGAGAGAAATACTCAATAGCTATCAACTATACATTAAGGATAAAAAAATGAAAAAACTCATTAGGGATGCAAATGATTACAGCAACAGCCGCATTTACACTTTTGCGCGTAAATTTGACCAGGTTAATAAGGAGTGTATTGGCAAGATGACTGACACTAACCTTACGGATGTGTCAGCACCTAGCAGTCTATCGGATGTTTCAAATTTCTCCAGCAACAGCTTGGACCCCTCTACAGAAGGGTCCTCTTGCAACATACCCACTCCCAATATTCCTCACCCATCTTCTTTTTTAGAGGAACTAGGACGTTACAGAAAGGTTGTACAACAAAATTACAACAGATCAAATTTAAACACAAACTCACCCGCGGGGGGGAACATAACGCCAGACAAAAGGGAGGGCGTAACAACTCGCTCAATCGCATGGACTCAAAGAACTTAAGCCTATGAAATAACTTACTTACTTCTGCTTTGAATGACGACTCTGTGCAGGTGATTAACTTGTCTACCCTCATATTGTCCAATGATGAAATAAATGTGTCGAAGAAAGGTTTGGGTTTTTGCCCTGTTATACAAGACATTCACCCTGTCCTGTCCTTAGATTCTACTACTCAACCAAATCTTAGTTTGGAGGAACTACTGTTCCAACTTGATATCCAACCCAACTTGGATCTTGATAGTGGCCTTAAACCCAAATCTACCTTTATACCTACTTTACCACCTGACAACAGCATAGTTGTCTTCTACAAGGCAGTGAGTGCCGATCTTTTTGTACTTGAGGACAAATTTAGGACCCATGCCCCAGATTGAAAAACAACTTAAATCGAATGGAGTTTCTGCCACTGAAGAAACTTTCTTCATGTACCAACATTGTTATCAGGGAAGCGGATAAGGGGGGTAACGTGGTGATAATGAACAGATCAGACTACATGTCCGAAATCAATAGATAACTTAGCGATACCCAAGCCTACATATATCTGCCTGATAACCCTATGCCTAGGATTATCAGCATAATTGGCAATAGACTGGCCTATTGAAAGAATTTGTGCCTTCTCTCTGCCCATGAATATAGATATATGTACAACAGTACACTATAAGCACCTTGTATATATATTTGACCTAAAGTTCACAAATCTGGGACCTTCCCCCCAATCATTTCTGGCATCGGTTCACCTACGGAACAAATATCTGAATACATTGACTCGTTTCTTCAACCGTTGGTACACAACTTACCTTCGTTCATACAGGACACGAGGGACCTATTGGGCCAATTGGAAGATATTGATTGGACGGATGAATGTACCTTTGTTAGCTTTGACGTCAGTTCACTCTACACATCCATCCCCTTGGAAAGGGGTCTTGATCTGCTCTCTATAACACTTGCAGATAGAGATGCCACTCTCTATGAACACACCCAAATGCTACTTGACCTTACAAGACTAGTTCACGAGAATAATGTGTTCTTACATGATGGGCAATGGTACCAACAACGTCAGGGGGTGGCTATGAGTGCTAAATTTTCCCCTTCTTATACCAATCTCTACGTGGGACAGTTTGAAAAACAACATCTTTGGTCAAACTGTCCCACTCACATTACTCAACACATTCTGTTTTGAGGGAGGTATATCGAAAATATACTTACCATTTGGACAGGCAGCAGAGAGGACCTTAACACACTTATAGACCGCCTTAACTTGAATGAGTTCAATTTAGCCTTTACACACAAAGTTGACTGTTCCCAAATGGAGTTTCTTGATCTTTTACTCTACATTACCAACAACAAGATCTCAACTAGACTGTATAGAAAACCGGCTGCCTGTAATTCTATCCTCCATGCACACAGTGCACACCCAATGGCTCAAATCAAAGCTATCCTATATGGGGAAATGGTGAGAATTCGTCCTAACTGTAGTGACACTGAGATTTTTACACAGGAGTTGGAATACCTGGCACAACGCTTCCGAGATGGGGGTACTCGGAAGGCTTAATTTCCACGGCTGGTAAACGCATATCTTCCAAACAACGTCATTCCTTACTTCTTAGAAGCTACAAAAAAGCTCGTACCAATAGAAGTTAGGCCATCCCTTTTGTCACTAGATTCAGTCCCGCAAGTAAGTCAGTGTTTCGCATACTTAAAAAACACTGGCACTTACTACTTTTAGACCCTGGATTAGACTCTGTAATTGACAAGACACCATCTATTACAAATAGCAGGGGTCGGACTTTGAGAAATACCCTTTGTCCCAGTTTTCTCATACCCCTCGTACAGACACATCCACCAACTTGGCTTTCTAGTAAACCTGTTGGCTTTTACAAATGTGGGTGCTGTGTGTCATGCCAAATGGCCCTTAACAAGACCTTGACTTTTTCCTACAACACGGAGGCTATCCATTATATCAGACATTTCATCAATTGTAACACTAGATACATGGTCTATTGTATTATCTGTGTTTGTGGACTCATTTACGTGGGTAGCACTATTCATCCTCTCAAAGAACGTATACAAGAACATAGAGCGATTAGAAATCACATCACCACATATCCTCTTGCAACACATTTCAACTCACAACATGGAGAGAAGGACATCCTTAACATCAGATTTCATGGCATTACCCATGTATCCACTTCACCTAGATTGGGGGATAGAACTAAGGATCTACATAAGTGTGAAGCAAAATGGATACTGAAACTACGGGCTGTAGAAAAGGGTCTCAACACTGACAGGGAACTACATGTATTTCTTACCTAATGTCTATCTCGTTGATATAGAGTTTGTGATGATCATCCTCATGGTATCCCCCGAATGTTTACACCAGTGTTATGGTGTTTTCTGTATTACTGTAGTACTGTATATACTGTTCTGGTTTACACCTATTGAACATCTGATGTTGTCTGTAACATGGCTGCGTGATTTATCATTTCAGCTTTTTAACTGACATGTGCTTTTTTGCTTTGTCTCCACCTTGTGTACACCATGGGGGTGTTACTTCAATGGGACACTGGCCGCAGATTTGTGTCTATCTGTAGCATTATATTCTGTATTTTTGAGGTTATATGTGTTCCATCTCATAACCGTATATGCTTATATGTTCCTTATTTTGTCCGGAATTCTATTGATACCAATTGTTTGTACGCACTGTTGCCATTTTTATATGTAATACATATGTCCAGTTGTCTATTTACGTGCAATATGTTTGTACATTTTGTGCCAAACTGAACACTGTCTTTTGTGTTGTAAAATTGTAATGCCCCCCTCTATTTTGAGGGTTATGTCTCTATACTATCTTCAGTTCACCTCTTTTTCTTTGTGACTCCTAATTAGGCATGTGGTGTTTCTCATTGGATTATATTCGGCGTACATGTGGAGCCCGTTTAGATTCTTTTTCATGGTTCCTCTCTCTTTTACAATATGGTCACTGCTTTTTCAGTTTTAATTTGAGGCTTTTTACTCATTGCCATGGCACCGGCACCTCGTCTCTTTGTCCACGTTCTATGTTGTTGATTACCCATTGAGCAGTCTTTCCTTTCTTTTCATGATACCTTTTGGTTATTAACATTGCGGCTTCCTGCGATGCTGTTGATACCATTTCCACGGGAACCTTACGCTACACGGCACTCCGCCACATATGGTGAGTCTCCCTTCCTCATTTTACTGACAGGTTTATTGGACCTTTGATTACGCTCACCTCCTCTCGCCACTATTTTTGGACCTTCGATTTAGGCTCTCGCCATTCCGACCTGCTTTATCTTAAAGTGTGTCAGCCCCCCCTTTTTTGACCTGTATTTTTATATTTATTTCCAGGATTGCGTCAGGACTTATCAAGGCCCTTCAACCTGATTATTTTATATACCGTGTCAACATTACTTATCGGGGCGCGTTTAAATTACCAGCCCAAATACAGGTAGTTTACCAATAGTAACTATGTTTACATCTACTATTTCCCGTTACCCGTTTGGTCGGCCCCCATTTTGTTAATTGTACTGACAATCATTTTACTTCCTTTTCCAGTTCCAGATGTGAAATCAACATTGTAACTTGGATTTCTCTACAACTGTACCCACTCTTTAGGTACGGTTACAAGCCACTACTCCTTCCCTCCCTTCAGACATACATTGTTTTTGTTCAGTCGACTCACTAAATATTATACTGACCAATTTACTCATGTTGTTCATGAGTTACAGTAACAGTCACTATGGGTGCTTAGTACTAAGGTATGAGCACATTTCATGTTGGCAGTAACTTTGGATTTTTGTAATGTCATTCTTTCACTGAGGTGTTTCCGTATGGTGTCTGCTCACCATCCTAATTTTTCTTGATTGCCATGTCCACGGTCTTTTCTATCTGTTTTCTATATTGGGTTTGCGTTTCTCAGGTTCTTTATCGTGTTCTTAGACTCTATTTAATAATTTATTTGTCGGCCAGCCTCCCACAGTTGTTCTCGAACCACATTGCGTAGTGCAAAAGCGGCGCAAAGGAGTTTGTAAATATGCCCCTAAGCACTGCTGGAGTTTCGAGGCTATTCACCAGACCTGAGAGTATCAGATGTCTCCAGGATGATTTGTGCCAAGTGAATCCTGTCCCTGTGTGCATATCTGACACACAGAAAATAAAGACTTATTGTAAATGTGTCTATTCTTCCTAAAAGCAACATCAGACACATAGTAAACAAATGATTTAGGGAACAAAAAGATGTTTATGAAGGGCATCCCCAGATAAACACAAGAAAGTGCTCCCTCAGACATTGAGAAAGAGTCTTATATGAACCCTATTAAAGGTTTGGCACATATACTGGGATAAATAAAATTATATAGGGTTTCTATGTGAATGTTACAAATTGGGGGGTGTTCACAAAGGGCCCAAAAGGAAGGGGCCTTCACAGAGATGAATAAGCGGGGTAACTTCACAATGCAAAAACATGTATGAGTTTATATAGTTATGATAGAGAATTAGCCGGGGAGCAACAGAGTTTTGTATATTATAGGTAGTGATGGAGACAAAGCAAGACTGCGTACATCAAATGGGAGCCTAAATCTTTGAATTACACACAGCTATACAAAATTACACCATCATCACAGATTAAGGCCCTCATTACAACCCTGGCGGTTGGTGATAAAGCGGCGGTAACACCTCCTACAGGCCGGCAGTAAAAAATTTGGACTCATGACCACGGCTGAAACCGCCAACACAAACAGCCACTTTAACACACTGGCTGTCCCATGGCATTGACCCTGTCCACGACTCTCCGCCATAGCTCCATCTTCCTAGCAATGGACGTCTGCTGCACCTGTGATCCGAATAGCCGTGGCTCTACCCGGATGATTTCCTCCATCATGACCCTTAGGTCCTACTCAGAGAACCTGGAGTGTCTTTGTGGTGCCATGGGTGTAGTGTGAGTCGTATGTTTGAGGGTGTGTAGGGTGATGTGTTGGGGTGTGTGCTGTGTGGTGTGTGGATGGTATATGGGTGATGGTGTTCTGTGGCTCAGATTCAGTGGGTGCTCCTGGCTTGTCTCTCTCTCACTTGCCAAACTCTTTGGGTGGTAAAGGGTTGTGGGTATTGTGGGTGTGTGTTTTATAGTGTTGGGGTGTGTGGGTGTGCTGTGTGTATGTGTATCAGGTGTGTGTATTTTGAATTGTCCAATGTGGTGTTGTTTTGTTAGTGTGTGTGTATTTTGAGCGCGGCAGTGTGTACAGCCAATGGATTACTGTGGTTGAAGGACCGCTGCGGTGATTCGTGGGTCATAATGCTGTGGGCGTAGTTCTATTGGTGTAACGGGGTGGGTTTTGGTACCGCCAGTTTATCACTGACCTTTGGGCTGGCAGACTTGTGTGTGTGTCTGTATAGTGGCGGATTTCTATGTCTGGGTCATTATACGGGTAGCGGTATGTTGGCAGCAGTCAGCATGGTGGTAAGCGGCACTTACCGCCAATGTTGTAATGAGGGCCTAAGTGATTTGCTCAGAACTGCACAATTTTCAGTCATGATTCAAGCTGGGTTCAAAGCTAGGTTCCCAGGTTGACTTAGTCATTATACAGGAGTCGCACCTTAATTACCTTTATGATTTTTGTCTGACGTTTAAGGTTCAGGTTTGTCTAAATGCATATACACTATGCGTTGAAGTGTAACATGGTGGTATTTAACATAACGAAATGGTTTATTAATAGTGATGTATCTCCAGTGTACCCATCAGGGTGGAACAGAGATCATGGTCCAAGTAATGAGTACATCTCTTTTTTTTTACTGTGGTATTATAAAATAGTATACAAAGGGTTGATGAATCTTTTTTTTCAGTCTTTGGCCCTTCAGTGCTTTCTTGACATGGTTATGCGCTGCTGTGGCACGAAATTGCTAGTATTGTAAATTACAAATAGTAAAGCCAGTTTCTGTTTGTGAGCTTCAGGTTAAATATCTTTAAAAAATACAGACACATGACTAGGCCATGCGTGCATTCAGTCACATTATGTTCTTGTATGAATGAAACCATGATTGAAGCTTGAGGCTGCTGAAGGAAATCCCTCCTCCAGTACCCTTGAAGTGGACCTGCTCTCAGACTATTCTTCACACATCCATCCACTCCATTTAGGGTTTGCCTGCAACAACCAAGCCTAAAGAGGTGGTGGCAGAAAGACTGGCAGCTGGATCGCCAGTAGGATACAGCATTATTCACAATGACCTGAAGAAGCAGGGGGCTGGTATGAGTTATATCCAATGACTGCAGTATTCAGAGTGACAGCAGGAGGATCTGACAGTACATAATAGCAGCAGCGCTCGCTTGCAGTGACAAGAGCATGGGTTGCAGGGTATGGCAACGTTAAGACCTACAGGTGTTAAAAGTAAGACTCAGTGACAGCAGCAAGGCTCCAGGATATGAAAAGGTAGGAGACGGGGTACAGCAGGACACAATGTGACTGCTTCACAAGTTTCAGGATATTTCATAAGCACCTCTAGCAGCATCTAAATCAGTGTGTCTACATAACTACTGTCAGAATGCCACCACAGTGAGAGGGACAGTAGCATTCACACTTTCACCAATGTACCCATTTCAAAGGATTTAGCACCTGCTCCAAACAACTGTGCCTTACAAGTTCTGTCAGCTAAAAGGTTTATACTATTACTGTCATGTTGTATCTGTTCTAAATAGATGTTGAGATTGCACTGCTGCTACCTACTGCGATAAAAGGAAGCATAATGGTGCTGTCAAGGAGTACCTATTTTGTGAGGTAAGAAAGATTGCACTGTAGGGCATTGATATGTAGTGAAGCTTATATTGCTGCTACCTGGGTCATATAAGAAAAGGAAACTTGTAGTGCTGTCACCTAAATTGCACCTGTTCTACAAGCAAGTAAAGCTTGCACTGCTGCTTTCTCATCTGTTCTTGTTCTGTGAGGGAGGGACACTTTCTACTCGTGATTTCTTCTACCTGTTCCACAGAACAGCTTTGGGACCAGCTGTCCTTTTTGTACTTCCTCTCTTTGACACCACCTTGTACTGCTCCTCCTTCTGATGCAATGTGCCCAGGACCTATTCTTTGTGCTAGGGATGTTGCCAGTGTCATGATGTCCTGTGCTATGTATTAGTGATCATTCTAATACATAATGTACCTTTGCATTGGTTTGTCAATGTTTATTTTTATACATGATCTTAAAAAGACTCAACTTACCAAAATATGTGAAAGGTTAATGTTTGATGTCCCATGTGAAAGAGTTTCAAAAGTAATTATACCACTTTAAAGAGGTCTAAAACATGGCTGACAAGTAACTATGTTGTGTGAAACACCTTCATCACCGACTAGTGCTTAGTTTGCGAAAAGAAAAACTTATGTAGAGCTATCCAAAATGTTTCTTTGTACCTGAAACATACACCGCCAGCTGTGGCACTGCACACTCACAAGGTGACAGCCAGATGCCTGATGAAAAACAGAGCAAAAGTAATAGGCAGAATATGCAGTAAGGTTTGCCTTAGTATCACTGACAGCTGCTTGTTCACACATCATTCATTCTGCCATCTCCCATTGGACACACTTTCTGTTCTCTTTCCCATACTAGTCATGTTTGCCTCTCATTTATTTTTTCTTTCTTCCCTCCATATTCTCTCACACTTGTTCTCTCCCCTCTGTCACCACTCTCTATCCAGGCTCTCTGTCTCTCTGTCTCTCTCCACACAATATATTTTCTCAATCCATTCTCTCCAACTCCCACCCTCTCTCCCACCTTTTCCTCCAGACTCCCTGTCAGAGACAGCCCATGTCAGAGACTAACCTGGCTGTAAGGCCTGTGATACTCCCACAGATTAGAAGCTGGTCACTAGTATCTCACTCGTTATAAAATATTTTACAGCGTATAGATGAATGTTTGAAAAGGCTGAACTCTGCCTGTGAACTGGCTCAACACAATCTATTAATCAACACAACTCATGCCGTGCAGGGGCTGAGCTCTATGTATACAGGGACTCTGCTCTGGTTCAGTGCAAGAAATAAACTGTCTGTAAAGAAAATCAACAGAATATCTGTAGTAGTTCAGCTCCATCTGTGCATAAACGCTGCGGTACCTATGCAGGGGTTCAGCAATATGTATGGAGGGACTCAGCTGCCGCGTCCAGAGATGCTGAGTTTAGAACTGGACAGTGTCAGCTCAACCTCCTGTGATCCTGGGCAAATCGCTTAGGGCTTGATTTAGATTTCAATGGACAGGTTTCTCAGTCACACTGGTAACAGATAGCCGTTCCACTGAAATATAAATCCCATAGGAAATAGTGCTGCTGAAATCTAAATCAGGCCCTTAATCTCCTTATGCATAAAAGATTTGTGATCTTGTGTAATGCAACTGGTGCTCATGCAAAGTGCACCATTACCTTCAGGTCAAGTTTGCGCTCTATAACAATGCAAAAAAAAGATCAACTCAATCTGTGAACGAGTTCTACTCTTTAAGAGGATGGGGCCTGTTTATGACAAGAGTCCTACTCTCTCTGAATGTGCAGGAACTAATTTTCTCTGTGTAGGAACTCATTCTTGTCTTCTAGGTATGCAGCCACATATCTAGAAGTGCAACTAACTTCAGTTTAGTGTTCCTCTACTTAATCAAACAAGCACTGAAATATGGTTCTCGATCCAAAGCAGTCTTGACCCTTTAATTGTTACGCTGCACAACAGCGCTCTAGATCCGTCATTCTTTGGGTGCGTTCACCTTGTCAAGTTTTAAATAGGGGACTGTTGTGTAGCCATTTTAGTTATAGCTCCATGTACGTTATTTTAACACACTAGGCCGCTGCGTACTTTAAATTAGATATATTTTATTCAGTTTCACTTTATTATTATTACAATAACCATTTTTACGGTCTTGTTTATTTTCACCTATCTAACTGTTTTTGCCTAGGCCAGCACCCTGTTCTTAAACAAAACATTCTTGATCACTCTGTGCTTCATTCAAGACTGCAGTTCGGTACATTGCCGGTGAACGTGGTAGAAGTTTAGTCTCCAACATTTGTAGAAAATACACATCCTTACATAGGGACATTTTCTCAGAACATCAGCTGTGTTATTATATAAGCACGTCCTTGTCCTTTACACGTTAGAGGGAGATTCCAGCCAGGGAACCACGACTGTATGCTGATTGCTGAATGCTTCGCTACAGATGATAATGCAGACCACAGGCCTTTGCTCAGGTGTCGGGTTGACGTCTGAACATGCTGTGCTCAGATTTTAACCTAGATAGGAAATAGTCCTTCGATTATAGTGACAATATGATAGCATTGTTTTTATGATTCACTCTTCTCGTCACAATTCTAATACCGTCATGTTGTGTCATCCTGGTTATTGTTATTATAGCTCACGCTTTGCTATCTAAGATGCAGTCGTTTTATTAAACACATCATTGAAACATTGTCATTTATATATGAGACTGAGTTGTAAATGAGAGAACTGGATGCGATCTGAGTGACCACGACTTCCCTGAGAAGCCTAGTATATCATGCGCTCGGCTGCCTAATCATCACTATCCTGTGGTAGGGATGAGGCACTGCTAGTTAACCGGAGAAAAAACCCAGATTAGAGTGACAGGTGTCACCCTCAGTGGGTTGGACTCAGTCTCCCACAACGCAGGCAATTCTGCTGCTCAAAATCCAGTAGTCTCATTAGAATAATAGCGTTTGGTCAGGCTCTAATTTTTGGTCCTCCGGAGTATCTCTGTCTCATTATATATAATGACGCCTCAATACCGTATACGGAGACATCCGTGGTACTGAGGATTTCCACCCAAGCTGCGTAGGCTATCCTATTTGCACCTGGAGGTTGTTCAAGCTTGAACCTTAAAAGGAAAGCCCTATTTGGTGTGCCTTCTCTGAACTTATAATGTCACTACAATGGCGAATCCACAGCAGGTACAAATAGCGGTTAATATGAGGCAACCTCTAACTACACATTTATTAGCGAATGGCCTAACGGCCCGGGGGGTCCAGTCACATTTGAGGTGGATGCCCATGCAGCTTATAGAACAGAACTTTTTTATTCTTGGGTCACATTTCCAGCAGTTGATGGGAACACAAACACATTTCACCAATATGCACCTGCAAATGCGCCTGGACAATACAGAGCATACACACATTTAGAAATACCTCTATCTTATCAAGAACATAATAATTGGCTTGATGGCCCCCTACCCCACACAATATTACCAGTAAGGTTAGGTCCTCTAAGTAATGACGGTCCTACCTGGCCTTTATTGGCCACTTATACACCACATCCTGCGGTTGCAAATTTAGCGGCAGCTGAGGTTCGTCATTTATATATTGAACTAACAGTGATATATAGACGATTAGTACAATTTGTAATCCAAACATGAAATACAAACCCAGCATGTGCTGCTCCAGCACATCCACATGCAGCAACGCCAGGTATAAATCCTGCGACTGTACATTTTATTATAGGTAAAGTACCCGCCAAACGAGAGGAAACTCTGTTTTGGTTAGCACAAAAGATTAATGCGCTGGAGGCAGTATTTCCCCATACGGGACCTCAGGATAAACATAGAATATTAACAATGTGCTTGCCCTTTTGGATGGTCCCTACAGTAGATAACTGTAATACCTGGGGCACTGTGTTTGCCGCGCTCATACAACCGCACATGGAACATCGACACTTGCCAATTTACCGGAGGTGTTGAAACAAATTCAAGATGAATACGGGGCTGCCCCGGCCCTAGATTTAGGGGTGCAATTGATGGGAAATTTTGCCACAGTATCCTCAATCATTTTAAGTAATCTTAAAGGGGAAGCCGTGGCGCTTGCGGTGCGCATGCGGCTCCATGACGTTCCACAACAGGATCAGGAACGAGAGCTGCCTAAAATAATCGTAGAGACCTATTCTAGTATTGGTTGAGATAGTCTAGGGGCCAGACCACAAAAAACACAATTTCAGGGTAAATTGAGTAAAGATTCCCCTAAGCAAGCACCTGAGGTTAATAAGAAACGCTGGGATAAAAAGCAACAAACTCCTAAAAAAGAGAGGGGAGAATCTCTGTGTATGGAGACCCCGCAGAATAGATATAATCTCAGAAACAGAGATAATATAAAAACACCTAATAGATATCAACATACTGATACATGTCAATCTCGTTCCTTTCAGGACTCATTGGAAAAACGAAATGAGAGAGGTGGGCGATCAGAGCGAAGGACAGAGTACGTGAAACCGAGACAGGAATCACAACGGTCTTTGGAGGTTTCTGTTAAAAAGGAAGAGAAACCCGCCCAACAAAAACCACAATTCAAAAAGAAAAAAGTGGCAGCAGTCACAGTCCGAAATGCCACTCATGAAGAGGGTCCTCTAGCACTGCTAGACAGCGCGGCAGAGGTCACAATAGTTCTCCGGAATCTTCTAGAGCATCTGGAGGTGAAAGCAACTGATGATTACTGACATGCGTGTCTCCACGCCTGATAGGGTGTATAAAGTAATGCTATAGTTAGAAGGAGACGTTGAGCACATAACAGACGCAATCTTTTGGGATCGCATAGTAAACATATATGATGGTTTGTTGGCCGAACAAGATTGGCCACCTGAATTTGTCCGTATCTGCCCATATGGAGAAGATGTGATTAAACCTTCCTTTTCGCCCCTTGTTCCAGAGGAACTCGCCGAATCCTATTCCATTCAATGGGCTTTGACACAAGCACCCGCATTATACAGAAACGTATGATGGGATAATTAATCCCCTACCATGTAATTCCAATTGAAAGTGAACCACAACCGCAGTATCCTATAAAACACAAAGCAAAAGCACCAGTGAGAGAAATACTCACATAATTAGAGTACCAGGGCATAATTGATCCCTTTGTCTCGCCAATGAATAATCCATTATTCCCAGTAGCTAAGCCAGACCATTCATATAGAATAGTCTTAGACTACAGACATTTAAACAGTCATACATGCACTTATGCTATCCAAAACTCGCATAGCACAGCACTAATGAACAATATAGTGCGTAAAAAATACAAAACAACATTGGACATTTCCAATGTTTTTTTCTGCCAGAATATAGCACCTGAGAGTAGAGACTTAACAAGTTTCAGTGCACAAGGCTCCTAGAAAAAATTCTGTAGTTTACCTCAGGGATATAAGAACAGCCCAGGACTGTTCGTAGCTCATGTTACTGCAATTTTGCACGAGATTGACCCTGAAGCATTGTCCTATGTAGAAGTTATTTATCTAACGGATGATGAATTGCTACAACATTTATGACGGGTAGCCCGCATTGTTGTCAGATTTGCTGAATTTGGCTACAAATTCAACTTTAAAAAAACAAAAATCGCCTTCCTCAGCTTCCTGTTCCTAGGATATGAGCTGTGAAATGAAGGAAAGAGCCTACAGCCACAATTCTTAGAGAAATGCGCACAGTTACAACCACCAAATACGATTAAAAAACTCCAATCTCTATTGGGTTTCCTACATTTTGGCAGAACTTGCATTCCAGATTATGCTACACGTATAAAACCTTTATACAATCTAATACGTCCCAATTTTTCAAGTAAATTCTGGACAATTGAACATACACGCATTCTTCGAGAGTTGCAGACAGACATGCTTGCAACACAACACCTACACTCGAGGGACAGCAAAACACATTTGGTCATCAGAGTAATAGCTGTGGCCATCGGTTTCACCTATGTGACATTCAATGAAGGTGAGACAGTCCTGATTGCATACAAATCACACTTATATTCGGCGGCAGAACAAGGCTTTGCTCCAACTGAGAAAATTCTCACTGCTGTGCAGATGGCTGTCATTAAAGACACACCTCTTGGCCAAGGAAAACGCATTATTGTCATTTCTCCGATCCCAGCCCTAGAGGCTGTTACAAAAGCTAGCATTCCAAACGGAAAAGCATTACGTCCACGTTGGATACCATGGGCTACGTCTCTGACAGCCACTGATGTAGACTACATTTTTGACCCAAAGTTACAAACTAAAGAATTTTTACAATACGAAATAGAATACCCAGTTCCAGCAAATACATTGCCCATTGAACAATATCATAGAGTCATGTACACCGATGGCTCAGCACAACCTGCAATTGGTACTAAACACCAATATTCTGCTGCTTGCGCTTTTGTAAGTGGCTACATGGAGGGCGATACATTTTGTCATCTACATACCTTTACGCAAACCCTAGGGGATTGCACAGCACAATTGGCAGAACTAAAAGCTCTGCTGATGGCACTGGAACACATGGATCCTGCACAGCTTACGCTGATTGTTTGTGATTCGTATTATTGTGTCCAGTCCTTTAATGAATACCTTTTAGTAGCTGTTGATTCATGCTCCAGATTTTTATGAGTGTGGCCACAATGTTCGGCTGATGCTCAGGCTGTTATTAAAGATTTGCGAGTCTTTATCGGTACATATGCGGTTGCGGCCTTCCATTCGGACCGGGTCCCTGCTTTCGCCTCAAGGGCATTCAGGGACACCATGGCTTCATTGGGGGTCCAACTCCAGTACTCGTCTCCATTTCATCCCAAGGGAAATAGTGTTGTAGAGCGATTAAACTATGATTTAAAGCAATCCTTAACTGCCAGGTATGGGTCTTAGTCGGCTTAATCACATATATGGTGTCCAGAGAGCACTAAATAATCTGCCCAGAAGGTCCCTGGGGGGGTCGTACTTCATATGAGTGCCTGTTCGGAACTCAAATTTACGTTCCGGATCTTGATGGTCCTGGCATGGAGGCAGCAGAAACACTCTTTGACATAATGAACGTGTCACTGTCTTACAGGAATTGCAACAGTTCCGTGATGATAATTCTTCTAACAGTGCCGCATCCACAGGAATCAAGGATGTGCCTGTAACATATACCGGCTGGATTCCCAAAGTTGGGGATCTTGTACATGAGAAAATCACTGTGAAAAAAGAATTTGGCCCTTCTTATTGACCACTAGTCCCAGTACTAGGGATATACGATACCAGAACTGTAATTCTACCACCGTTGGCAGGTGCCAAAGAAAATCGTTTCATCTGCATCAACTATGTCAAACTACACCATGTGGCCAATCCTGCACAGCCGACCAAGAGGAACATTCAGTAGTTCCCGAATCCCTCTCACTACTGGCGAACAAGTTCCTCTACAAGTTGTATATACCGACACCGACACCTCTCTGAGCTTGGGGAGGGTGGAAGATGATCTTGCATTAGTTCCACCAACATCAAATAATTTAGAAATATTTGACCAAGTTGACTCAACTCCAACACAGACGGATGGTGCTATCTAGAGTGTGCCACCACTGGAAACACCAACTCCACCACTGACAACGGCTCCACCATTTGCACGAACTGCCTCTGGATATATTGCCAATTTCAAATATGACTTCTCAGACTCATTCACCTCTTCGACAACTGACTTGTCAAGTGCACGTAAGCTAAAAAACTGGCTTAAATAAACGTATTTTATTTTTCCATGGAACTATCTATGGCTCTCTTTGACTGTCTTAGACTTTCTACTTTGGATTGGTTTTGTCATCACCTTTTTCTTATTAATACATGGTCACTTTCTTCCTGAAAGATCAACAGTTGAACTGGTGGGGGAGGTTTTAAAACCACGTTTTTCACCACATAAAGTCCGAAGAGACTTATCATCCTTTGTGAACATTTCCGCAGTACCAATTCTTGATGGGATTGTTTGGGACAAAGTAATGTTTGATATAAATGGTCCCATGGAAGTCATTCAAATACCGTATGTGTTTAAACTATCAATTGATGATATAGTAATACCAGGCATTGTTTCTGATGATTGGGATCTGAAAACAGTTGATTCTATGATGACTGAATTGCAATATTATACTGTCTTTGAAAACGAAGATGTTTACCAATTTAAAGAAAATTATGTTGATATGTTTTGCTATAATTATAACGGGCACCATTTCATACATAGAGCGAGCAGCCCCAGAACAGTTTTTAATTATACGCAATGGGAACATTGTCTGACTCCACCGCAGGGGAGTTCCAAAACATACTCTGAAAAGTTTGCATATTTTTCTGGGCACAATGTGAAAAATGCTGAGTCATATTATTTCAAAGTACCACCTACTAAGGATATACATATATTAATGACTAATACCAAATTTATATATTTAGAATCCTTTGTTTCCCGGTTATCGATAGAAGGCTATGAATATTGGCTGAAAACAATTGATCTGAAAAGTGATTAGGGAACAAGAAATTGGCAAATTAAGGGAAAGGAAGCTTTGTTTAGAGCATGCCTTATTCCTGTTCAAATGATCTTTTTAAATGAAACAGTACAACAGACAAGTTGTTTAGGCTTAGCTAAAATGAAGGAATTAAACATGCCCAGTATACCTGCCCCCGCAAAGTTTTAAAAATGGCAAGAATATACAAATGCAACTGAAAATCAGCTCGATAAATGGGTCCAGAATGGTACGTTTAATGCATCACTGACACGTCCTGGCGGGTGGTTATTGTGGCCAATAGATACCAATGGGTGTCATCAACGTTTTTTTTATTCCTCGGGGGGCTTTAGGACGAGTAGGCAATATATCACCAAACATGCAGGTATAGTTACAACATATGGTGTGGGAAAATTGTGCCAACAATGGTTAAGATCATCCTCACTAGATGCGGTTAGAGAACACCTCAGTCTCCTGTCTAACACCACTGATTTACAAGACTTCCTGTTAGGCCCTAGAACACCACGTAGGAAGCGTTTCTTATATGCAGTATATAATGACATTTGGAAGCTTTCCCAACAAGATTCTGCTGCCCAGTTAAGGCAAACACATCAGGAAAATCTAAAAAAGGCATTAGCTGTTGTAGATAATGGGATTAACACCTTGTCCAACCGGATCTATACCATAAATAATATTGTCTCTTCTGCTATAGACATTATACAGTCAGATATGTCTTCTTTACACCATGGACAGCGTGAGATCAGGTCCATTATGCAGTTGGGCTGGACGCTTCAAACATTGAAGGTGGGTCGCATTCCTTGGCAGTATGTCAGTGCAAGGGAATTTTTTTCCCTTTAATCTAACGCGAAAACAACAACTAATGGCTAAGAAGGAAGTGACTTATGTCATGCTTAACACTGAGAAATTAGAAAAGTTGCCTTTTACTGTGGCCGAAATACCATCTGCTGAATGGTTAATACATGGGGTCATTAATCTGCCTATTTCAACACTTCAATTCACCTCCTGTTTAAAACACATTCCGGTAGGCAGCTATATGAAAAGCTGGGAGATAGTTACATCCATGAGGTGTGGGAGCTTCCCTTCTTGTACAAATGCTTCAATGGCATGAAAGAAGTCTTTCTTAGCGGTAGAGAATGCGAGACTTCTGTCAGCCATTCGATGGTTTGTAAACAGCTGCCCTTGCATGGGGCGTGTAACGCCTCTGCTGCAAACTTGGCTTTTTATCTGAAGGGAGTTCCAGTCCCCTTGATTAGACCTACGTTCCAGGTGCTTTCAAACGGCAGCTATGTCCTCCTCAATGGTGAAGACTGTTGTGGCATACGGGCCGGAATAGTTTACATTGTTTCGGTCTCTAAGGTCGTTACATGCTGCGGGAACGTACTCTTTCCCCCACTAAAATTAAGGAGGTAGCTTATATTTGGCCTCACATTGCTACTTCAAACGTGAATTTTGACAAGTTGAGCAGACTCAAGGCTTTACTGTTTCAAAAGCATGTGGCCCTTACATCTGCACGCGAGACCTACACACTTCAAGTGGCAAGGTCATCGGCAGAAATACAGTCCCTGTTAAATACAAACTTGCCAAGACACTTTGGTGAACTCGTGGGACGAATATTTAATGCATCCAGTACAACTGGCATCGCACTTTTTTTCAAAGCTGTTGGTTCTGGTTTCATTCACACCTTCTCCTCCGTATTCGGTTTGATACCTTCAGCTATCCACTCAATTTTCTCTAGTATTTTCGGGGGATTTCTGATAACTTTGGCTTTATTAGCTGGCATCCTGCTGTTGCTGTTTTTTTGCGCAATGGCTGTCCCACCACAACAAGGAGAAATGACAGCGCTCCCATCAGTGCAGCTGTGTCGTGAACGTATGATACAGTATTTTGGAGCAACACTCCTGGAGCAATTGAAGTGTGGCTGGGCTTTGTCATTCAGACCGGCTTTGCATTGTGTGCAGCCCGTGTTTCGGTGCCTCTGGTGCTCTTTCGAACATGCACTGGAAATCTGTCTTTCGCAGCAGCGCTTGCCTGCAGTGAACGCTGATCTGTTGATGTTCTCACTGAGGGTTCATTACCGGACATGCACATTGAGGTTGTGTTTGCTGCGTGAAGCTATTTATGAGTTACCCTTTCTGGAGGAAGTTTGTCACGACTCATCACTGGGCACACCACGGGATGCTGCCTTGGTTGAAACTGGGGCTACGGAACACATCTGCTCCTTGATCTTTCGTGGCAAGGACTTTCTGATTTTAAAATCGGCCGAAGTGGAAGATCTCCTATTCTCCATGACTCAGAATTAGATTGGAACTTTCTAAATTGACATACCCTTCAAATTCAGTTTTATGCCACATGCTCATGTTTTCAATTGTCATGTAGGATGCTTATGTGTCCCTTCAACTTGTCTGAATTGGCTTTGCTTTTATACATACAGTATATCTTAGGTTGGACTTTTTTAGTGATAGGATATTAGCTTTGGCTTTGAACCACTTTCAACCGACAAGGGGAGCGTGTTGTGTAGCCATTTTAGTTATAGCTCCATGTATGTTATTTTAACACACTAGGCCGCTGTGCACTTTAACCTAGATATATTTTATTCAGCTTCGCTTAATTATTTATTACAATAACTATTTTTACGGTCTTGTTTATTTTCACCCATTTAACAGTTTTTGCCTAGGCCAGCACTCTGTTCTTAAACAAGACATTCTTGATCACTCTGTGCTTCATTCAAGGCTGCAGTTCGGTACATTGCAGGTGAACGTGGTAGAAGTTTAGTCTCCAACATTCGTAGAAAATACACATGCTTACGTAGGGACATTTTATCTGAACATCAATCAATCAATCAATTTGTAAAGCGCACTACATACCCTTGAGGCTTTCATGGTGCTGGGGGGGGAAGGTGCTGCTACTGCTCGAAGAGCCATGTCTTGAGGAGTTTTCTGAAGGAAAGAAGGTCTTGGGTCTGTCGTAGACCCGGCAGGAGGGTGTTCCAGGTCTTGGCGGCGAGGTACGAGAATGATCTGCCGCTGTAAGATTTGCGTCGGATGCGGGGGATGGAGGCGAGGGCAAGGTTAGCGGAGCGGAGATGCCAAGTGGGGGTGTAGAAGCTGAGTCTGCTGTTCAGGTATGATGGTCCAGTGTTGTGGAGTGCCTTGTGTGCATGGGTGAGGAGCTTGAAGGTGATCCTCTTGTTGACAGGAAGCCAGTGAAGGTCTCTTAGGTGGGGGGTGATGTGACAGTGGTGAGGGATGTTGAGGATGAGTCGGGCGGAGGCGTTTTCGATGCGTTGGAGGCGTTGAAGGAGTTTGGATGAGATGCCGGTGTAGAGGGCGTTGCCGTAGTCGAGTCTGCTGCTGACGAGGGCCTGCTACTGTTTTTCTTGTTTCTGTTGGGATCCATTTGTAGACTCTGCGAAGCATGCAGAGGGTGTTGTAGCAGGAGGAGGAGATGACGCTGACCTGTTTTGACATGGAGAGTGAGGAGTCGAGGGTGAAGTTGAGATTTTGTGCGCTGTCGGTGGGTGTTGGTGGAGGACCCAGCGTGGACGGCCACCATGAGTTGTCCCAGGCGGAGGGGGAGCGTCCAAGGATGAGGACCTCTGTTTTGTCAGAGTTTAGTTTTAGCCGGCTGTCTCTCATCCAATCGGCAATGGCTTTTAGTCCCTCGTTGAGGTTGGTTTTGGCGGTGTGCAGGTCCTTGGTGAGGGAGAGGATGAGTTGGGTGTCATTGGCGTAGGAGATGATGTTGAGGTTGTGCTGACGGGCCACTTGTGTGAGGGGGGCCATGTAGATGTTGAACAGCGTCGGGCTGAGGGATGAGCCCTGGGGTATGCCGCAGATGATGTTGAAGGCTTTGGATTGGTACGGGGGAAGGCGGGCTCTTTGGGTTCTGCCGGCGAGGAAGGATGCGGTCCATTCGAGGGCCTGGTCCTGGATTCCTGCTGCGTGGAGGCGGGATTTTAGGGTGTGGTGACAGATGGTGTCAAAGGCGGCTGATAGGTCTATGAGAATGAGGGCTGATGTCTCTCCATTGTCTAGGTGGCTTCTGATGTCATCTGTGGTGGCAAGGAGGGCGGTTTCAGTGCTGTGGTTGCGTCTGAAGCCGACTGGGAGGTGTTGAGGATGTTGTTGTCTTCGAGGTACCGAGTGAGCTGAGTGTTTACGATTTTCTCGATGACTTTCGCCGGGAAAGGGAGCAGAGAGACGGGCCAGAAGTTTTTCAGGTCCTTGGGGTCCGCCTTTGGTTTCTTGAGAAGGGCGTTGATTTCGGCATGTTTACAGCTTTCCGGGAATCTTGCAGTTTCTAAGGAGATGTTGATGGCTTTCGTAGGTGTGGTGTGATGGCTGTGTCTGCTTTGTTGAAGATGTGGTGTGGGCAGGGGTCTGAAGGTGATCCGGAGTGGATGGAGTTCATGGTCTTGCGGCTTTCGTCATTGCTGATGTTGGTCCAGGAGGTCAGTCGGCTGGAGCGGGTGAAGTTCGTGGTGGGTGGGGTAGGAGCGTCTGGAGTGTGAGGGGAGTTGAAGCTGTTGTGGATGTCCGTGATTTTTTGGTGGAAGGCGATTGCTAGGGCGTCGCATAGTTATTGGGAGGGGGTGGGTTTGGGGCGGTTTCTGGGCTAGGGCGGTGGTTAGTTGAAAATCGGTGACTTTGCCCCAATGACGGCGAGGTGGTTGTTCGGTGTGGTGGTGTTCTGTCTGTTTCTTGAAGGTGAAGTGGATGCAGTGGTGGTCGGTCCAGTAGAGTTCGGTGGTATGGTTGAAGGTGACGTGGTTGCTTGTGGAGAAGATGGGGTCAAGGGTGTGACTGGCTGTGTGGGTGGGTGTGTTGACGAGCTGTGTGAAACCGAGGTTGGCGAGGTTTTCGGTCAGGGTGGTGGAGTTGGCGTCATTGTTGTTTTTGAGGTGAAAGTTCAGGTCCCCGAGGAGGTTGTAGTCCGTGGAGGCGAGTGCTGGCCAGGTCGCGATGGCGTTGCTGAAGGGTGCCCTGGGTCCTGAGGGTCTATAGATGAGTGTTCCTCTAAGCGTGGTGTTGGGGTCGGTGCGGACTTGGAAGTGAAGGAGTTCAGCGGCGCTGAAGGAGTCGTCCAGGGTGGTTTTGACTTCGAGGGTGGCTCTGTGGACGATGGCCATGTTCTGTTGGTGCGGTCTCGGCGAGCGACTTTGTATCCGTTCGGGGTGGCTATGGCGATGTCTGGTGCTGAGGAGTCGTTCCACCAAGTTTCGGTTAGAAAGGCCACGTCTGGGGATGTGGAGTCGAGCAGGTCCCAGGCTTCGATGGCGTGCTTGCGTGCTGAGCGGGTGTTGAGGAGTATGCAACGGAGGTGGTTGGTCTTGATCCTAGGAGGTTTGTGGGCTCTGTTGCAGGTGAAGCTGCAGTTGTGGCAGGAGAAGGGTCCGTGCGTGTTCTTTGGAGAGGCCTGGAAGCAGGTGGTGTCTCGGCTGGTGTTGAGTGCGCGGAGGGTGTCGGCGTTATAGCGAATGCTGATGGGGTGGCTGTTGCCTGGGCCAGGGGTTCTGGCACTGGGTGCGCTCCAGGCGTGGACGGGCACAGACAGGCTTGCCTTTGGCGCGCCTATGGTGCACCAGCGGCGCGGCCGCGCCACGGCTACCATAAGAGGAGGGGAGAGTGGGAGTGGCAGCTGGGAGGCGGGAGGGCGGGGCGAATGAGAGGGCTGGGGGGGTGGGGCCGTAGGGGACGCAGTGGAGGGAAAAGTGGATCAGGAAGGAACGTGAGAAGGAGGGGGGAGGCGGGAGGGGCCGCAGGGGATGCAGCGGCAGGAAAAGTGGATCAGGGAGGAACGGTGAGAAGGAGGGGGGAGGTGGGAGGGGACGCAGGGTGCGCAGCGGCGGGAAAAGTGGATCAGGAAGGAACGGTGAGAAGGAGGGGGAGGCGGGAGGGGCCGCAGGGGACGCAGCGGCGGGAAAAGTGGATCAGGAAGGAACAGTGAGAAGGAGGGGGGAGGGGCTGCAGGGGGCGCAGCGGTGGGAAAAGTAGATCAGGAAGGAACAGTGAGAAGGAGAGGGGAGGTGGGAGGGGCTGCAGTGGGCGCAGCGGCGGGAAAAGTGGATCAGAAAGGAACGGTGAGAAGGAGGGGGGAGGGGCCGCAGGGGACGCAGCGGCGGGAAAAGTGGATCAGGAAGGAACGGTGAGAAGGAGGGGGAGGCAGGAGGGGCCGCAGGGTGCGCAGCGACGGGAAAAGTGGATCAGGAAGGAATGGTGAGAAGGAGGGGGGAGGCGGGAGGGGACGCAGGGGACGCATCGGCGGGAAAAGCAAAACAGCAGCAAGGAAATGGGATGGAGGTGGCGGGGAAGGGGGAGCAACCTGCCTGCATAAGCAGGGTCAAAGGTTATTATATAAACACTTCCTTGCACCATACACGTTAGACGGAGATTCCAGCCAGGGAACCATGACTGTATGCTGATTGCTGAATGCTTCGCTACAGATGCTAACGCAGACCACCGGCCTTTGCTCAGGTATGGGGGTTGATGTCTTCCCGGGGGAACCTGAAAGGCAGAATTAGAGCTTAACATGCTGTGCTCAAATTATAACCTAGATAGGAAATAGTCCTTCGATTATAGTGACAAGCATAGCATTGTTTTTATGCTTCGCTCTTCTCGTCACAATTCTAATACTGTCATGTTGTGTTGTCCTGGTTATTGCAGCTCATGCTTTGCTATCTAAGATGCAGTTGTTTTATTAAACTCATCATTGAAACAAATACTGGTTCTGTTTGTCACTTATATATGAGACTGAGTTGTAAATGAGAGAACCGGATGCGACCTGAGTGACCATGACTTCCCTGAGAAGCCTAGTATGTCATGCGCTCGGCTCCCAATCATCACTATCTTGTGGTAGGGATGAGGCACTGCTAGTTAGCCGGAGCAAAAACCCGGATTAGAGCGACAGGTGTAACCCGCTGTGGGTTAGACTCAGTCTCCCACACCGCAGGCGATTCTGCTGCTCAAAATCCAGTAGTCTCATTAGAATAATGAGAGCCTACGTGACAGGACCTAGTGGAAATCTTGGGGGACCAATTCAGATTGTCATGAGGATAGTGCTCGAAGGGCCAGACCACTGAGTAACGATTATTTTGAGAAATTTCAGAGTGGAAAATACTGCCTGAGAATGATTATTTCTCAAATCTAAGGGCCTCATTTACGAAACCCGAGCGGCACACTGTGCTACCAGAGTGTCATTTTTATTGACTCTCCGGTTGCACAGTGAACCAGCCCATATTTACAAGGCCATGCAAAGTCACCTTGTGTGGCTTTTCATGACCTTGTAAATATGGATCCCTTTCATGCATAACACTAAATGAAAGGGATGTTCCATGGATGTTGCTTGGGGTGTTCTCACCAACACCCATGAAACCCAAAGGAATCTGATGCATTCCCAGATTTACAAGTCTGGGAATGCACCAGATTCCTACCCCACCTCAGAGGTGGCGTAAGAATGATGTAACGAGGAGAAATGTATTTATTTCTCCCCATTTCTTTCCTCTTTCTATGTGTGCTGTATTCTGCAGCACACATAGAAAGAGGAAAACACCTTTTGTGATTTTCTTTGTGCAGGAAGGTGGATTGTGGTTGTGCCACCATGCGCCACGGGCCTCATAAATGACCCCCTAAGTTTAGTAGTCTCAAGTTACTTCATTGCTTTGATGGGGAATGTGGTTGTTGTAGTACATTCACACAGATGTGATCTTTACTCAACCTCTGTGATTCCCTTGCCTATGTAAAATGGGGACTCTTGTCTCTAGCTCTAAGCTTGAGCTTTAAAATCTGCTCTTCAGGCAGACATTCAAAAAAGGGGAGGTATTTGGACTGTGTCTCAGAAGAAGGTGCATTAATGTATAGAAATACAGTTGCTGGTTTGAAGTTGACAGAGGATAGTAGAAGGCAGAGGCAGCACCAGTTGACTGCAAAAGTGGGTCGGCTTGAGAGACAGGAAGACCCAGAGCTTGCGCACCCATGATGTGTTTCAATTCTGCCTTTGAAATGTGTCTGTGTGCTGGATTTGGAGCTGGGCACCCTTTTTACCAGGTTTCCCAACCACCAACTACCACTTGCAGAGATGGTAAGGAGTCCCAATAGGTAAGCCACATAATGGCAGTGAGTTTTGGGGCATATCATGCTGCTGTAACAGAAAGCTTTGGTGGATGCAGTGCCAGGTGCCATCTATGCACAGTGATATGCTGATCCTCTCTGGCAGTCTATTACATGTCCAGCTACCAAATACCCAGAGCAAGAAGCACACACAGTGTTTTGTGAGGTGGACTGTGAGAGGCCAGCAGCCTGCGACAAGGCACAGTGGAATATTGCACCCTGTTAGACCTGGCATCCTCGGCGTGGTCTCCCCTGTGTTTTTTTGCCTCTGCTTTCCATGTTGTGACTGTGTGCTGGACTCTGTTTTTAGCTGTATTTGATACTCTGGGCACTTTACCATGGCTGACCAGTGCTAACGTGCAAGTGGCCCTGTGCAAATTATATTTGTAATTGGCTTTTCCAGAATTGGCATTATTGATTTACAAGTAAGTCCCTAGTAACATGCACTAGAGGTGCACAGGGCCTGCAAATCAAAAGCTACCGCTACCAGTGGGCCTGCAGCACCGGTTGTGCCAATCACATGAGTAGCCATCTAAACATGGCTCAGACCTGCCACTGCAGTGTCTGTGTGTGCAGTTTTAACCTGTCAAGTCAACCTGGCAAGTGTACCCACTTGCCAGGCCTAAACCTTCCCCTTTTATACATGTAAGGCACCCCTAAGTTAGGCCCTAGGTAGCCCCATGGGCAGGGTGCTGTGTATGTTACAGGTAGGGCATGCACTGATGTGTTTTACATGTCCTAACAGTGAAATGCTACCAAATTCAGTTTTCACTGTTGCAAGGCCTAGCTCTCTCATAGGTTAACCTGGGGACTGCCTTTAAATATTCTTAAAGTGTAGTTTCCCTTTGAGAGCAGATAGAGATGAGGAGTTTGGGGTCTCTGAACTCACAATTTAAAAATACATATTTTGGTAAAGTTAGTTTTTAAATTGTTTGTTTGAAAATGCCACTTTTAGAAAGGAGGCATTTTCTTGCTTAACCCATTTTGTGACTACTTGTGTATTTCCTCTGTGGGTCAGACTGACAGTTGGGCTGTTTGTGAATCCCATCTAGATAGTGACACAAAGGGAGCTGGGGTGTAGACTGCATATCCTGATGAGCAATCTGAGCTACAGTGGAGGGAGGAGTGGTCACTTACACCTGAATGGGCTGTGCCTGCCCTCACACAATGCAGTCTCCAACACCCCTGGTGTGTGTGTGTGTGGGGCCTGGCCTGGGCAAGGCAAGATCCTGTAAACATCAGAGACTTTCCTTTGAAGTTTGCCTACTTGAAAGGCAGAAAGGGGCATAAGTATTGGACCCGAAACCGCCGATTTTTAGATCACTTCTGGATTCAAGAGGAACCTCTGCCAAGGAGAAGAACTGAGGAGCTGAGTAGACGTGCTGCCCCTCCATGTGACTGTGCTTTGTTGGGCTATCCTTTAGTTGCTGCTTCTTCTTGTGAAAGGGGACAAAAACTGGACTTTGTTGTGCATCCCTGCTTGAGAAGAATCTCCAAAGGCTTGGACTGAGCTTGCCTCCTGTTTTGAAGTCTCAGGGCTATCAAAGGCTTCCTCTGCCAGCACCTGGACTCTCTGCAGAGACTCCTGCCCTGCCAAGTGGTGCCCCATCCAGTCCCTGGTCCCTTGAAAGATGAAGTTGGCAGAACAAGGACTGAAATTCATGCACAGAACACCGTGAGGGAAGTTTTCAGACACACCACCTGCAACAAGGCTGAAAAACGATGCGCTACTCGTTTCACGGCTAGAATCAACCCTCCACCTGCACTGCGGCTGGCAAATTGATGCACTGCAGCTGAAGATACAATACATTACCGCTTGTGGCTGCTAATGACGCAAACCCCACACAGTGAAGTTTTCTAACACTGTGCGACCGGATTTCTCACGCATCGTCACTGGGTGTCAAAGTCTTCGTGAACCTGCGTGGATCTGAGGTGCCATGTCCGGAAATTGATGCATCGTCTACCCGACCTGAGAAGAAACGATGCACAGCCTCAATTGTAAGTAAGGAATCAAGGCATCACCGACTTTTCCGATGCACGTTCGCCGGTGCGGCTTTATTTTTTATGAAAACCAGGTGCTTTGTGTAAAATCAACGTTTGCATTGTTTTCTATGGAGTAAGACTCTTGTTATTTGAAAATTAATATCTTGACTTGTCTATGTTGGATTTTTGTTGTTTTGGTCATGTTTGATTTAGATAAATATTACTTATTTTTCTAAACTGGCGTGGTGTCCATTTTGTAGTGTTTTCAATGTATTACTGTGTGTGTTGGTACAAATACTTTACACATTGCCTTTGAGATAAGCCTGACTGCTTGTGCCAAGCTACCAAGGGGGTAAGCAGGGGTTGTCTTAGGAGTGTAACTCCCTTACCCTGACTAGAGTGAGGGTCCCTGCTTGGACAGAGTGCAAACTGACTGCCAACCAGAGACCCTATTTCTGACACACCCCATGTGTGTCCCTATTCTGGTGAACATGTCCCGCTCTACCCAAACTGAGTTACATAGCAATCATGAAGTAGAGATGCACAATCACAGATGCTCTTCTCCACTGCTTGTGTACAGACTTTTAGAGTAAAATGTATGACTGTTAAAGTAACTGCATGACATAGCATTATTGTCCAGCCATCAATCTGACACAAATACTGCCTGATAGGCAATGAGTGGCCTTCCTTCTGGGATAGAATAGGCAGCAAGCAGCATTTTTATCACAGACTGCCTGAGAAACTATCTTTTAAAAGTCCCTGTCCCCACTCATAAGTGTGGGTGCCACCTACCATCCGTCACCTAAACAAAGTAACTGTTGCCCAGACCTCTATTTGCCAATATCACTTTACACACTCTTAGGACCAGATTTACTAAGGATTTGTTATTGCCCTTGAGCGACGCAAGTTGTTGCAAGTCAACGAAAGTCCTTTAGTGGTATTAACTAAGCCATGCAAAGACACCTTGCATGGCTGTGGGGTTTAGTGAAATCAAAGTAACACATTCCATGGGTGGGATGTGGACTTTCCCACGTATCCACCCATGGATTTTGACACCCTTTCCAGGGAGGACACTCCGAGCATAGCAGGGAAACCCACAAGAGCCAGGGGGCCACGCAGGGGAGATAGTCGATCCAAACACCGCATTCTGCACCAAGATGTTGAAGCGTCCTTTTCTATCTGCCCTCAGGAACAAACCAGAGACCAGCCAGCCTTAAGGTACAAGCAGAAATATTTAATAATACGTGCACGGAGACTGTGGCTTGAAAGGCCAAGGCCAAGCAGTCTGAATTGCGGAACTCCAATACAATCTTTTATGCATGAAAACCACAAAAGGGTGAAAATACATCATCCAATCAGAACAACTGAAAGATAATTTCTTCATCAAGTACATGGTGTGATGTTGATCAGGAGATGCATAGTATTACACATATATTAGGCATCTATCCAATCACAGTAGAATAACATTTCATGGTGGCAGCGTGATACAAGATGACCACAAGCGTGACCTTCACATTTCTCAAGCAAGACATGGGGACTGGTGTGTGTCTGAAAAGATGAGAATGAAATTGACCAGAGGAGAAGCTGGTTGAGCATTTGGGAATGTAGCACAAGTTACCCAGAACTTTGTAGTTCACTCCCTCCAGAAGAGCGCTGACCATGAATATTTAAAAGTATATTTGCATTTGATAATGCAGGTGCAGAGTCAGGTATTCTGTAAGCAACAGAGAAGGCCAAGAACTTCTTACTGCATGATAAGGTTGTACTGAACTGAGTATTGTAGAACTGCAGGATTAAAGTGAATGCTGAAATTACTGACGATTATTATTGGATCTTTTCATCCTGGCACAGGTTTGCAACTTTTATTTATATAGCTATTTGTTTCTCTTCTCCTTTTTGTAATTCTGTATGAAAATGTGAAGAAAAGATATTTAAAAAAATAGCAAACAGAGGTGTGGGTGCGACATTCGCAAAGTGGATCCCATTACACACGAAGTCCTAAACATGGTTTTATAGGTCTCGGCTGTGACAGCGCATGCACTTCATGTGCTTTTGCTTGCAAGAGATACTGTATACAAGGGACTTGCAGTTCGCTCATTGCTTACCATTCGTTGGCGTCATTGTCACTCTTAGTTGCTGCCTTCTAATTAGTTAGCGCTTGCCCGGTTCACTCCCTCTTCTTTCAGCTGGAGTATAGATCAAGCACTAATTACTTCAGATTCATTGCAGTCCTTCCCGTGATCGCACTGTGTTTGAGGTACTTTTTTTCTTCCCCTGTCGTTCTTTTTGCTTTGTACCTCCCACCCCTGCGTTGCTTCTTCCCCTCCCACCCCCTATGTTGCTTCGCCCCCTCCCATGCCCTTGCCCATGTTGCTTCTTAACCCCTTATTCTCCATTGACTGTGTTGCTTCTTCCCCCCACTGCCCCATTGCCTGTGTTGCTTATTTCCCTCTCACCCATACCCTACCATTGTCCGTGTTACCCACCCTTACCTGCCCTAGGAAAAAAAACGCCATCTAATTTTTTTTATATTTCTGAGCTTGTTATTTTTATTAATGTCAGTTTATTAGTAGTTTTCTGTCTTTAGGAGAAAACTTCTGCAGCATCAGTCAGTAAAGGGACTCAACAGCAGGAAGTAACTTGAGGCATCTTTACAGTGCTGAAAGTGTCCTTTGTGCTTCCTATTGCGGGAAGCCAAGGGATTGTTCATGCCGTGTGCAAATTCACCTTGCACGGGAAGTAGCATAACAGCCATGTCAATTAAAGAATTCAATCCACACGAGATTGCATTCCAGGATTAAAAAGCGTCCTTCAGAATTTATTTAAACAGTCTGTTATTTGAGACTGAAGCCAAGTACGATGTCTTCTTCAACAGGCATCTCCGCCAACCAGGGTGGCCCTTATCAGTTCGTTCCTTTCAAGGGGATTGTATGTGCCCCTGGCCTAGTATTTTGCTGCTGCTCCTCCGCATAATCAATCAGTTGGCGGGTTCGAGGGTCCTGCGCAGAGAGAGGGGTTGGCTGTTTAAGGGATTGCTTCTCCACGTCACTGAGCCGGTGACCAGGTGAGACTCGAGGCAGCTGAAAGACCGCAGTGATCCTTGTGAATAAGAACGGTAATGATGAGTGATAGAAACACCTGCATGTTTGCAGTGCTCCAAAGCAGCAAGGCTGTGATAGCAGGCACCATATAATTAATTGATAATTCCTGATTCATTTCTAAGTGCCTCCTGGCAGAACGCTAACATAATTATTATATAATGGTTATGCTGTTACGTGGAGAGACTTATTAGCAGAAAATGGGACTTTTAACAGCTCCTCTGTATAAGCAAATAATAACCTAGCCCTGCGTTTGCATTCAGGTCGTTCCGACACCCTCCCTGCTTCCAATCTACCCTGCTCTCCCGTTCCTCAGTTAAGGTGAAACACAGAAGCGCGGACTATGTAGAGTGGAAGAGGCTGCGATAGCCACAGAGATGGGAGGCAAATTAGGCCTGTTACTGCACAAATGACCTCAATATCTATTGACATCGATCTTTATGTATAAAATGATAGTCTAAATGCATATCGCTAGCAACTCACTGCAGCACAATGTGTGTGTGTGGTGTGCTTGTATGAGTTTATCTCTGTGCGACCACGTGTGTACATTAGAGGCATGATTAAAGGCTAAGCAAAATCCATGAAGTTGTTGGGAGATGCGACATATCCTGTGTTCCCCATCTCTCATGTTATACATATGCACACAGTAGCAGAACATGACCCTTTGAAATAGGAGGCCACGGACAGCCTCCCCGTCACGTATGCCACGGGATGGTGAAATAATCTGACACAGTAAGTAGTTCAAGCCAGAGAGGTGCAGGTACTTAAATCAAGAAACTTCGATCCATTTTAGTCATCCTACAGCTGACAGCTACATCCATGGTCCCTACTACTAACTCTTCTTAGAAGAACTCTCCTGCTCCTACATTCAGACCATTGCTAAGGAGTGTAGGAATCTGACTATATTGTGCAAAAAATGAATTACACTGTGCAGAGTGTCCAGTGGATCTCCAATTGGTTTGCAGAGGCAAAAGTAGATAGGTCTAATGCTCTATTTGTGGTAGTGTGGGTGAGCAGTTAGGCCTATCAAGAAGATGTGTTAAGCATTTGTTTTACTCACACTGGCAATAAATGTGACACACACTCAATGAATGAATCTGAGTACAATTTAGAAAAAGAACATTTGTTTTTATATATGCTTTGAACCAAAGAGCATCGTTTTAAGGTAAGCACTTTTTAAATGATAAATACTTTGCAGTTTCAAAAGTCGACACTACAATTTTTTGGTTCAGCAATGTTAACCTAAGGAAGGAAAACAAGAATGCAGTTTTGCAGGTAAGTACTTGAATTACAAATCCAGTTTTCAGGGTTTCAGGTCAACACCAGGCAAGGTTCAAATCAGTACCAAGAGTGCACCCATAGCGGCACAGGGGCAGCCAGGTGCAGAGGTCAAAGTCGGAGTCGGGTGCCAAATGTTAACCATTAGAAACTGGGGGTGAATAAAGATGTGCTGCTCATGGTTGAATAAAGTGGTAGCTGGGGTCGGTAACCTCAGGCTGAGGTAAGTACAGAAGTGCGGCTACAAGGCAGCACCAAATGTACACTCTCAGTGGCACAGGGGCAGCTAGGTGCAGAGTGGCAACACAGCATCGGGCACCCAATGCAAATCAATGGGGGAGATTAGCTTTGGAAAAAGGCTGCAGACTCTGGCCAGGAGTCCGAATGAAGAAAACCCACAGCTGCCTAGGTATGTTCTGCTGCTAGGTGATACAGGGACACCAACGGTCCAGCTCCCCAAGGCCCATGGGCTCCAGGTGCAGGGGTGTCTTTTGTTGTCGGGAACAGCTTACCAGGCATGTCACAGTCAGTGTGGAATCTTCGGTTTGAGGATGCAGGCTTTGAGGCAGAGTTTGGCAGGGGCAGCCCACAGTGGACTTGGAATCATTGGGGAACCTTCACAGGCCCAGTGGGCCACTTAGACTCAGGCTGTGGCGCTGGGTTCAGAAGTGGGTCCAGATGTGGTTTAGCAGTTCCCCAGGGCAGAGTTATTTTTCATTTAAACCTGGTTTGTTCTTCAACAGGTTCACTGCTCTCAGGAGATCTTGATCTTTGTCAAAGGCAGACAGTCCTCCCAAAGCTTTGGAGGTCACTGGACTGCAGGATAGGTCGTCTTGTGGAGTAGGATCATCGAGGGCTGCAGACAGGCCAGTAGGGCTGAGGCCAAGTCAGATGGTGTCGGCAGTCTTTTCTACTCTGTAGTGTCCGGCTCTTCTTAGGTCATCAGGAATGTGAGTTCCTTAGAGGTGAGGCTGGCATGAAGTGGGCACTCCTCCCAATTTAACTAATTTGCCTGCCTGTGCTGGCGACAAAAATGGGGTCAGGACAGGGGGTTGGTCATCTCCACCATCTGGTGAGACCTGTGTTGCATTACAAAGGCGACAAGGCCTTTGAAGCTCCCCGTCTTGGAATGTCCATCCTGCCTCGGAGAGGCCGTAACACCTCTGCCCAATGCAGGCTTTTGTCTCTGGGCCTCGAGAGCACTGGCTCTCACCGTGGGAGTCCAGAAACACCTTTGTGGTGGCTGAACTGGTCAGGTCCAGTCAGTCATCACACTAGTAGCTGGAAGGTTTTCAGTGGGCACCTTTAAGGTGCCCTCTGTGTGCATTTATTAGTAAATCCATAGCTGGAATCAGTATTTAAAATGGCTTCCCTGTACACTTACTATGTCTGAGAATCGACAAAGACATAGCAGGGGCATACCTGCTCAGGCAGATATGTCCTCACATGTAATATAATGCACCCTGCCTTAGGGCTGTAAGGCCTGCTAGAAGGGTGACTTACATATATTCCATGTAGTGTTTAGGGGACATGGTACACTAGCTGTGTGCCATGTTGTGTTTTTAGTTTTGGAAGCACCTTGTCATGCAGCCTGAGATGGCAGTTTGCATAACATTGGTGCTGGGTCCCTCAGAGTGGCACAAGTGACCTCTTCAATACCCATGCCTTAGGTACCAGGGGTACCATTTATTAGGGACTTATAGGGGGCTGAAGGGCTTGCTCACTTGCTGATCAAGTGAACAGGTGTCTTGCTTTAGGGAAAGAATACTGGCACTGGGGACCTTGTTAGCAGGAACCCAGTGCACTTCAGTCGGAGTTGCATCTAAAATACAGACAAAATGTGTGGAGGGGGGTACTGCAGCCAGAATCCAGTTCCCTCCATAAGTCCTACCCCAGCCAACAGGCCAGGAGACGCAGCCAAACCTGGGAGAGTCTTCCTAGTCTGTCAGGCGAGGAAGAGTAAGGGAGCAGGCTGTATGGTTGCAGGGCCTACCCTGCCTCACATCCTACTGTCTAGGTAATTCCCCTTGGGAAGCTGACCTACCTCAACAATGTTATGATGCCATTTAGCATGCTCTTTAGTTGCATTTTCCCTTTCCTTGGGATGAGAGATATTCACCTCTGCTAACCCTATCTTAGCCAGGGCAATCCCCACTACCCACAAAGTTACCCACAAATGGAGTAATCCTACCATGACCAAAAGTGTCATGGGGTCTAGCTTGCTATTTGACATGGGGTGGGACCACCATGCCAAGGATAGGGCAGTCATAAAGGCTAACACCCAGCAGAGATTACTGACAGCTGTCAGTGCCCAGAAACACATCTTTAGCTCTTCACTGATAGGTGAAGGGGCCAAGTTACAGGCTTTTATGGGTTCATGGTGCCTGTCTGCTGTATTAGAGTGGGGGGGTACTACATCCTGTTGCAAACATCCTTCTTTCACTCTCTTTTCTGTTAGCTGAGGAGCCACCAACTCAAGCTTAACAGGTGCCTGACTAGTCCAATGCTCTATTTGTGGTCAGGTTGGGCTTCACCAGTGCCAACTTTGGAGTCCTTCCTTACTGCAGCAGAATCTCCTTGGTGTAGTGGAACTTTGGGTAAAAGATGCCCACCTTTCCTACACTTCTTGCTCTTCTTTTACTTCTGGGGCCTAATGGTACTCGCTGCAGGGCCAATGCCTCCAGAATCCTTGAAAGAGAGCTGCACTGGACCAGCTCCTCTTTTGGACTCTGACCAACGTCTGGGAGATCATTTCCATTGACACAATCAAGGGGGAGGTCTTTACTGACTACCACCCTTCTCCAGCTACGTTACCCAGCTATCTTTAGGGGCACTAAAGCCACAGGCCTAACGGTGACCTCTCCTTGGATAACCCTTACCCTGGCAGTCTCACCTCGTATATACTGGTTTGAGAGTACCAGTCTGTCATGCACAACGGTGTGACTGGCACAGCTATCTCTCAGTGCAGTGGCTGGGATTCCATTCACCAGTAGGTGGGGGAAGTGTTTAATCCCCTCTGGAATTTCCAAGTCACCTGTTGGCTCCACTTTTCACTTAAAGGCTAAGAGGACCTCCTCATCTGAGGAATCGTCCCCTATGGCTACACTGGCAACCCTTAGGGGTTTACTAATGTGTTTTGTTTAGGACACTCAGTGACCTTGGTGTGGTGACCTGTCTGTTTGCAGTCATGGCACCATGCCTTCGTGGCATCCCAGTTTTTACCCTGGTGCCCACTTTTGTTTTGTGAGGTACCTTGAGACCCAACCTCCTGTACAGGTTTCTGGGGCCCTACTGAGGATTCATTTTCTTTATTTTTAGGGTTCTCTACCTTTTTCTTTTGGTGGGGGTGTTCCCTGACACTTTCTTTTGGTCACCTCCACCAGTCATAGTCTTGGATACCCTAGTTCTAACCCAGTGATCAGCCTGCCTCCCCAGCTCTTGGGGAGGGACTGGCCCCAGGCCTACTACGTATTGATGCAACTTTTCAGAAGAACAATTACTTAAAAGATGTTCCTTCATAACCAAATTATAAAGCCCATCACAATCTTGCACTTGACTTCCTTTTAACCAACCCCCTAGTGTCTTCACTGAGAAGTCCACAAAATCAACCCAGGACTGACTCTGGGTTTTTCAAGTCTCCCCGAATTTGATCCTGTACTCCTCAAGAGTAAGCCCAAATCACTCAATCAGGGTGTCCTTCATGAGGTCATAAGACCTAGCTTCTTTCTCATTCAGTGTAAGGAGCCCATCCCTACACTTTCCCGAAAACATTTCCCAAAGGAGAGCCCCAGTGTTTTTTGTCAAGGTGTCTAGAAACATAGGCCATCTCATAGGCTGCGAACCATTTGGTGATATCATCACATTCCTCATTCTTGGGCAAAATCTCTTTGGGGACTTTTGGGGTCAAAGTGCTCTACTCTGTACTTAGTTATAAAGTTTCTGCCACCATTAATGGGTACTATACCTATTTCTCTTCTTTCTTTTTCCATAGCTAAGATTTTGTCTTCCAGGGCAAGTCGCCTAGCCAATATATCTAAAAAAAATCTCTTCTTCGGAGAGTCTTTCCCTGGATCTTGTGGAACCTGGGTTTTCCTCTTCACTAGAGGGGGTGTCGTAGACACTTGTGGTACAAGTTCCAATCTTTTAAGCTGAGGAGGGTCCCTTTGCTCCACCTCACCTAAGTCGTCCTGACTTTCAGTATCACGGACTCCATTACAGGGATGGGTGTTCTCATACTCTGGCAGTAGCACCTGGAGCTTTGCTCTGGTAGGGTTAGAGCCTGATTTTATTTTGTACCCTTTGCAGAGGGGCCTTAACTGCTTGTGAGAAAGGTTAAGGTAAAGGGTGAGGTCGAGCTCCACAACCCTTTCCTTTGATGTCCTCATTATTTTAGTAACATTGGGGCCTTTTTAAGTTCGGAAAGCATCCTAACAGAAGTTTTTACAGTACTAACTAGAGTACGTTTTTAAGGCTTTTACTGTTAAGCTACAGGGACCTTACCAGAGCCCTAACAGTACTTTCAAGAATTTGGAAAAATACACAATAAAAAAAAAAACAATTTCACAAAAGGCAATTTTTGAATTTACTCAGGTAGTAGTATCTGTAGGAAAGTGACCCTTTTGGCATTGTTACCCCCACACACTTTTTGCCTGATATTGATGCTAACTTGACTGAGTATGTGCTGCGATCCTCCTAACCAGGCTCCAGCACCAGTGTTCTTTCCCTAAAATGTACAACTGTTTCCACAATTGGCACACCCTGGCACACAGCTAGGGCCCTTGTAAAAGGTACCAGTGGTACCAAGGGCTCTGTGACCAGGGAGGTTCCCAAAGGGCTGCAACATGTATTGTGCCACCCTATGGGACCCCTCACCAAACACATGCACACTGCATAGCAGATTGGGTTTAAGGAGCACCAGGGAACCTTCCCCTGTGTGCAGCTCCTTATTATAAGTGAACCCCATACTCTTTTCTATCAAAGGTTCCCGACGCCCAAGGAGACGCCTGCTCCCACAGCCTCCTGGCCTTGGGAAATCCGACTGACGGACCTGCAATTTCCAATAGGCACCTCTTCTGCCTGTCCAGCCTTTGGCTTCCTGGAACCAACCCCCTGGAACCAGCCTGCAGCATCTTTTGTGACCCCTGGGGTCCCCCCATTTAAAAGCATTGGGCGCCCAGCTCTGTATTTGCACCCCGCACCTGGCCGCCGTGTGCCGCTGAGGGTGTGTGTTTGGTGTGATTCTGTGGCTTTCCCAGTGCTGACCTAAACCACCCAGGTGTCAGGAATCCCCAAGGTGCCTCCTGCGTTATCTGTCAGCATCCCCAGGGATTAGGGTTAAATAAATCATATCTCTGTTCTTGGTTAAACCTTCATGTTTCTAAGTAAACATAATGTGCTGTGCTACACAATTGGTTTTATCAATGCTTGTTTTACCAATGCTTGTGAGCAGGTGTAGACATGTGCTTCTAATTGGGTGTGGTGTAGACGTGCTTCTAATTGGGACGGGTGACTCATCCACATGTGGAAATTCAACTGCTTTCCTGATTGGCTATAAATAGCAGAGTGAAGCATGCCTCCCTGCTTGGCTTTGTTTTGCTTCCTGATCTCAGCATCTGATTTGGCAGTCCAGCCCCTGCTGCCATCCTCGTATTCAGGACTTTTGAGGCAATTCTTTTCTTCGTTCCTGTACCAGCTGACACTAAGCATTCCTTCAGCACTACAGAAAAGACTGCAGCTAAGTGACTAGTATTCTCCAGGGAGGTTGTTCTTTGTGTGCTGCGCTTTCCTAGAACAGCTGGTGTATTTCAGACCTCGTATTTTGGCAGAGTGCTTATCTTGAAGCCACAAATGCTTTTCTGAACATTCTACATTATTATTGTAGTTACTTGCCTAAATGTGCTTCAGGAAATCTGCTTGAGCTCAAGTACTGCAAAAAGTGACAATGCAATTTTAAAAGAGCATTTACTTGACTTTTCTTTCTCTAATATCATAACTCTTAGATTTAAATTGTGTCATTCATGCCTGTGTTTCAGGTTTGAGGAAGTTGCTTTTGAAGGGTTTTTCACACACACAGTGAAACCAAATCAAAACTGTGCCACCCTAACTGTTTAAACCCAGAGAGGACATGTGTATTTCTTGGATAGTTTTTGTTCCTTTTAGTTTAACCCTGTGCATGCAGGAAAGTTATACGTGATATAATTAATGCCCTTGTTTGTCTTTCTTGTGCATGATAAGTGCAACCACAGTTCTAATTGTAGGGTGCAACAGTGAATCTCTGTGAAGCCAGCCCTAGTGCTGCAGTACTTATTGTTATGGTACTCAGTTTGGGTTTTTGGTAATGCAATGTTGGTAATTGTGCCAACAGTTATTATTATCCAGGAAAAGTGCTGGAGCATCCCGGTGTTCTTCTACCGCTCCCGTGCCCATATCAGAAAGAGAGATTCAGTTTCAAGGAAGTTGAGTGCACTAACTCTACTATCACTCTGTCAACAACGACCTGCCCCCGAAGATACAGGGTGCCTGGCTGGACCGGCAAGACGTGGCAGTGTTTTGTCTCTTTCTCTTCCACTCTCCCTTTCCTTTTGGGACACCATCCGGGGTTTGTGTGTCCACCAGGAAGTGCCGAGAGTTGTTCCAGGAGGTCAGGGGCATACCATCACACCTGCAGACTTCCTGCTTTTCAGGTGAGTGGCCCCGTCTCGACACCAGGCCTGTGTCCTGGAACTGCAGGTATGGGTAATCTGTTTTCTACCGAGCACCACTAGTCCTCATTGGATTCCATTGCAAACCCAACACCAACTTTAACCTCTGCACACGGTGGCCCCGTATTGTTGGGGGTGCACTTTTGGGGTCAGCCTAAACCTTGACCTGTGGACATCTTAACCCCTGAAGATTAGAATCGTAAGCCGTGTACTTACCTGTTAACTGTGCTAACACTTTTCCCCCGGACTCTGTTGACTCCTATGAAAAATTGCAGTGTCAACTTTTGAAATAGAAAAGTGTTACTTACTTGTAAACTGCTTTATCTACAACAACCAAACAAATTACATTTGATACATATGCTTGATACCTATTGACAACTGTACTTACCTGCAACAAAGTTATTCTGGTTCTAGTAATAAAGTAACACAATATATTTTTGCTATATGAAAGCAATTGGCCTGAAGTAAATCATTGAGTGTGTGCCTCATTTCTTGACTGTGTCAACCCTCTGATAAGCCTAACTGCTCGACCACACTACCACTAAAAGGAGCATTAGTATTATCTACTTTAGCCTCTGTTAAGCCTCCAGGCAACCCCTGGACTCTGTGCACACTATACCTCATTTTGGTATAGTATATACAAAGCCAGCTTCCTACAGTATCAGCAAATACAAAGCTGCAAACCCCACCGCCGTTTCACCAATGTAGGAAGCTGGATTTCTATATAGTGCACAATAATGAGGTACACTGTGCAGGGAGTCCAGTGGATCCCCAGTTGGTTTGCAGAGGCAAAAATAGATAGGTCTAATGCTTTATTTGTGGTAGTGTGGGGTAAGCAGTTAGACCTATCAAGGAGTCATGTTAAGCATTTGTTGTACTTACAATCAATAAATGAGATACACACTCAATAAATCTGAGACCAATTTAGAAAAATGTCATTTGTTTTTATATATGCTTTGAACCAAAGAACATCATTTTAAAATAATAAATACTTTGCAGTTTCAAAAGTCGACTGCATTTTACAGTTCAGCAATGTAACCTATGCAAGGAAAACAAGAATGAAGTTTTGTAGGTAAGTACATGACTTACAAATCCAGTCTTCGGGGTTTCAGGTCAACACCAGGCAATGTTCAAATCAGTACCAAGAGAGCACCCTCAGCGGCACAGGGGAAGCCGGATGCAGAGGTCAAATTCAGAATAGGTGCCAAATGTAAACCAATAGAGACTGGGGTGAATGAAGATGTGCTGCTCACGGGTGAGTAAAGCGGTGTCTGGGGTCAGTCTCCTGGGGCTGAGGTAAGTACGGGAGGGATCCACAAGGCAGCACCAAATGTATACCCTCAGCAGCACAAGGGCGGCCAGGTGCAGAGTGTCAACACATGGCGGGTGTCCAATGTTAACCAATGGAGACTGGGGGTAATCAAAGATCATCTGCTCGCAGGTGATTAAATCAGTATCAAGGGCCGATCACCTGGGGTTGAGGCAAGCATGGGAGGCCACAAGGCAGCATCAAACTTACACCCTCAGCGACACAGGTCGGCCGGATACAGAGTGTCAACACAGTGATGAGCACCCAATGAAAATCAATGGGGGAGATCAGCCTGGCTTGGGCCAGGACGCTGAATGAAGAAAACCCACAGCAGCTTAAGTAAGTTCTGATGCTAGAGGATGTAGGGACATAAACGGTCCAGCTCCCCAAGGCCCAGGGCTTCCGGGTGCAGGGGTGTCTTGTCATTGGGAACAGCTTATGGGGCAGGTCGTGGTCATTGGGGAGTCTTTGGTTTGAGGCTGCAGGCTTTGAGGCAGTGTCCGACAGGGGCAGCCCACAATGGATTCAGAATCGCTGGGGAACCTTCACAGGACCGATAAGCCACTTAGACCCAGGCTGTGGGTGTTGGGTGCAGAAGTGGGTCAAGAGGTGGTTTAGCAGTTCCTCAGGACAGAGTTCTTTTTTATTTAAACTTGGTTTCTTCTTGGACCCGTTCACTGTTCTCAGGCAATCTTGATCTTTGTCAAAGGCAGGCAGTCTTCTCAAGGCTTTGGAGGTCACTGGGCTGCAGGACAGGTCATCTTTTGGTACAGGATCATTGAGGGCTCCAGACAGGCCGGTAGGGCTTGGGCCAAGTCAGATGGTGTCTGCAGTCTTCGTTGCTGATGCGACTCTCTAGTGTCCGGTTCTTCTTAGGTCGTCAGGAATCTGAGTTCTGCAGTTCAGGAGTGCCCCCTTTATACTGAATGGGATATTACAGGGAGTTCCAGCTGGTATCCAATGTACTACTCACCTTTAGGGTGGCTTCGCCCTTTTTATGACCACTTCCATTGGGAAGTGGAATAACCCTAACCCTAGTGGCTTAGGGCCAGATGTATGAAGCATTTTTCTACTCGCAAAGGGGCCGATTCGCAGAATCGGCCTGTTTGCGACTTGAAAAATGCTTTTTAGGATGTACAAAGCCCAAACAGCAATTCGGTAACTTGTTACCAAATCGCAGTTTGGGTTTTTCGATTCGGTATTAGGAAGGGGCGTGTCAAAGGCATCCCTTCCTAATACTGAATCCAAAAGGTATGTATGATTGTTTTGTGACTGTGAATGCAGTCGCAAAACAATCGCAGTTAGCACCAATTTCAAATTGGTGGTAACCCATTCGCAAAAGGGAAGTGGTGCCCTTTGTGAATGCATGCGAAAACATTTTATCAGAATTGGCAGTGGTCCCACAGACCACTGCCTGCTCTGACAAAATGAAAAGAAAACTTTTCATTTTTCTTTTTGAAATGCATTACATTTTACTTTAAGGAAAACGGGCTGCATTTAAAAAAACAAAACTGCTTTATTTAAAAGCAGTCATAGACATGGTGGTCTGCTGAGACCAGCAGGCCACATCCCTGTGAGTGCAGCCATTCCCAATGGGGTCGCAAATTGCGACCTATCTCATGAATATTCATGAGGTAGGCCATTTGCGACCCCATTGCGAATCTCAGACAGTGTCATTGACACAGTTGTACATCCGGTTTTGCAAGTCGCAAATTGCGAGTCACTAAGGCTTGCAGTTTGCGAGTCGCAAAACTGGATCTTCGTACATGTGGCCCTTACTTCCTTCCAAACAAGATGGAGGAATTTAAAAGGTAGTGTTCACTTAAGCTCGTCCACCTTAGGGGTGGAACTTGCATGAAGTGGGCACTCCTCCCAATTTAACTAATTTGCCTGCCTGTGCCGCCAACAAAGGTGGAGTCAGGATATGGGATTGGTCATCTCCACCATCTAGTGAGACCTGTGTTCCATTACAAAGGCAGCAAGGCCTTTGAAGCTCCCTGCCCTGGAATGTCCACCCTGCCTCAGAGAGGCGGTTACACCTCTGCCCAGTGCAGGCTTTTGTCTCTGGGCCTCGAGAGCACTGGCTGTCACCGTGGGGGTCCAGAAACACCTTTGTGGTGGCTGAACTGGTCAGGTCCAATCAGTCAACACACTAGCAGCTGCAAGGTTTTCAGGCGCACCTCTAAGGTGTGTGCATTTATTAGTAAATCCATCGCTGGAATCAGTGTTTAAAGTGGCTTCCCTGTACACTTACTATGTGTGAAAATCAACAAAGACATAGCAGGGGCATATCTCCTCATGCAGATATGCCCTCACATGTAATACAATGCACCCTGCCTTAGGCCTGTAAGGCTTGGTAGACGAGTGACACATAAATTGCATGCATTGTTTAGGGGACATGGCACAAAGGCTGGTTGTGTTTTCAATTTTGAAAGTACCTTGACACACAACCTGCAATGGCAGTCTGTAAAAGGTTGGTGCTGGGTCCTTAAGAATGACGCATGTTGTGCTGCTGCTCTGAGGGACCCTCTTCAGTACCCATGCCCTAGGTGCCAGGGATACCATTTACTAGGGACTGGTTAACAGGAACCCAGTGCACTTCAGTCAAAGATGCATCTAAAAAACAGGTGAAAAGCGTGTGGGGGAGTACTGCAACCAGGACCCAGTTCCCTACAGGGAGCTTGTCACATCACTGGCAATGTCATAACAAACTTGCAAATCATGTATTACTACCAATTCAAAAGACAACTGCAAACTTTACAGAGGACTCAGAGCCAGGTACTTATAAATTGGAAAGTAATTCACATGCATTACACCTGCCCTGTAGTCGCTACACTGACTCCTGATGGAATCCTTCTTCCTGATGGATTCTGAGCATCCTGGACAAAACCTTACTCATTACAGAACCTGGATCCACACCGCAGCCCACCAAAAATCTTCAATCCAGTAATTGCTTTCCCATGAACCAGACCAGATTTAGACAACCCAAACACTGGGGCAAATCTAACCTAGAAGGCCCTCAACCTTGGAAGGAATTTGTTGTGCTGATGATATTCCAAAACAATACTCCTTCTGTCAAGACTTAAGGTGAACATGAAGACCGGACCGTTCAGACAAGCTTTGGGTTCTAGGAGAAGGCAAATTGACAACTCCCTGGCTCCCTCAAACAGGGCCCTTGTCCCAGAACCATCCACCCTGCCACCACTGCTATCTCTTGGACGTGGATACTGGTGACTCCAACCTACAACAGGCCTCTCATTTCAACCACTAGAAAGAGCCGTTGTCAACCGTTCACAGACAAATGCTCAAGACCAACACATCTTTGGAGGTCTTTTTTTAGGGGCTTTAACATCAAGGGGCACCTGCTCTTTTTGCGATATACCATGGATTGGCTGACTCCAGCATAGACCTTTTAATTCTTTAGCCATGCTGCACATGCTGTAGAGCTAAGGATGCTGTAAAGCCTGGCAAGAACCCTTTGGGTAAGCCAACATGTCCCACAGGCGAGACCTATTGGCTTTGCCAATGCTTGTTACAACTGGAAACACTCAACAGCTGACAACGTAGTTTTATAAACCCGCGTTGAATATGGCAAACCCCAGTTGTTATGGCTCAGAAGGAAATGGGAGGGTAACCTTGACAAGACGTTCACTGATAACAAGTGGACCAGACTTTTAGCACACATACAGAAACACACAGAAAGTCTCCAAGAATACGAGGTTTAAATACACCCAATATTTCTAGCTACTCATGACATGTATGTCTCCTGGACGGTTGATTGTGATTCAAGGGAAGACCGACATCACCCCACATGTGCGCTTCACAACGTAGATTCCTCTAAATGGCCCGGATGTATGTGGCTTTTCAGTCATTCTGGAGGCTGTGATGGTACAGCTGAAGAATATACTTAATAGGGAAATATTGAACTCTTCCGAGGTTTGCATCCTGGGCTTATAGTCAGATCCTAAACTTAAAATAACTGTAAATAGGTTTATAGAGCTGGCCTTACGACTTGCCAAGTGGATTATAGCCATGAACTGGAGAGGTATGTCCTCCCCCCTTATTTATAAATACTGCTGCGCTCAGTGTTTAATTTGTGATTGTGGGGGCCATTGGTACTCATTTTTGGGGACCGGCACTGATTTTATCTCTTCAGACATTTCCTGAGAGCAACAGAGAGAAAAGCACACAAGGGGAAAGAAGGAGGAAGAACAAGGTGGAAAAACTGTCACAAAGGGAAATAGTAGGAACCCACAAGAGTGAGAAAAAGGGGCAGCGAGGGTCTGGTAGTGGATCAAGGAGGCCTGGGTGAGTTCAAGGCTATGCAGTCTTGGTTTGGGCAAGCTGACATTTAATAACGCTTGCCACAGGCATCTGAGTAGAGCTTTGGGCACCGGCACTCTCACATGGTCGAGGAACTGCTCACTAGGTTTATAAATGACTGCCAAGCTGTTGGTCATCTATAAAGTATTGGCAGGAACTGCAGTTACTGTGGTTCCCGACAGTGCATTTCTCTATTTGGTGCAGGGCTCGGACAAACAGTTTTCTTTTTTTATTTTCAAAAAGAAAATACTGACACAGGATTTTCTTTTTGAAAATAAAAAAGACAATACTCTCTCGCCATGGGAGTCATCTTCGATGGTTATGGGGGTATTTATTTATTTACCGCCCCAGACAGCCATAGTTTGCCTGGCGGTGACAGACAGTTAAAATAACAGCGATATGTTCGCCCGTCCTAATTGAGCGGGCAAACATATAGACAATGTTGTGACTGCCTTTAATTCCTGGGGCCATCAGACAGGTTTGGCCACAGCGGTGACAGACTAATCGCCTTAGTGGCAAAACTAGAGGTCCGCCCGCATCACAATTGGCTGGGCGGGCCATTCTGTTGGCAGGAGTGCAAACTCCTTTGCTTTTTCGGCTGAGTTTCCTCTTCCCCAACATTTAAATGAGGCCCTAAATCAGCCGAATGCTGTCCCTAATTTGACGCATTTATTGAATATAGATATGCCCCAGATGTTCTTTCAGAGGCTATGGCCCATATTTATACTTTTTGACGCAAAACTGCGCTAACGCAGTTTTGCGTCAAAAAAATTAGCGCCGGCTAACGCCATTCTGAAGCGCCATGCGGGCGCCGTATTTATTGAATGACGTTAGCCGGCGTTAGCCGCCGGCGCCGTCTTGTGTACGTTCAAAAAAACGACGTACACCAGGCAGCTCCGGAGTAGGGGAAAATGGAGCTTGGGCGTCAAGAAATGGGGCAAGTCAGGTTGAGGCAATTTTTTCGCCTCAACCCGATTTGCACCATTTTTTACGACTCCCAACCCCCATAGAAATGACTCCTGTCTTAGCACAGACAGGAGTCATGCCCCCTTGCCCAATGGCCATGCCCAGGGGACTTATGTCCCCTGGGCATGGTCATTGGGCATAGTGGCATGTAGGGGGGCACAAATCAGGCCCCCCTATGCCACAAAAAAAATAAAAAAATAAACTTACCTGAACTTACCTTAATGTCCCTGGGATGGGTCCCTCCAGCCTTGGGTGTCCTCCTGGGGTGGGCAAGGGTGACAGGGGGTGTCCCTGGGGGCATGGGAGGGCACCTCTGGGCTCCTTCAGAGTCCACAGGTCCCTTAACGCCTGCCTTTTGCAGGTGCTAAAAAACGGCGCAAAAGCGGCCGTACGTCATTTTTTTTTACCCGCCCACTCCCGGGCGTGATTTTTGCCCGGGAGTATAAATCCGACGCACATGCCTCAGAGTCGATTTTTTAGACGGGAACGCCTACCTTCCATATAATTAACGCAAAGTAGGTGTCCACGCTAAAAAATGACGCTAACTCCATGGACTTTGGCGCTAGACGGGTCTAACGCCAAAGTATAAATATGGAGTTAGTTTTGCGTCGAAATTGCGTAAAAAAAAAAGACGCAATTCCGACGCAAACGGAGTATAAATATGCCCCTATGTCTTTCTGGCTCTCTGTTTAAGCAGTCGCTACAAGTTCTTTGTTTTGGTTAGCTGCCAGTTTGATCGCAGTTTATTACTTTATGTAAGCACACTTTGTAAATGTTTGTTCATCCTCTCCCACCTTTGGCAACCAATGCTGAGCTGTAGAAATGCTTTTGTTGGAATAGCATTTAGCAGAAACCTAACGATTTCCAATATATATTTGACCCGTATACGCATATATAGTATCTATACAAAATCTATCATTGTGGTCAAACAAAATTAGAAAACAGTTTTAAAAAACTATTCTATCCAACGAGGCTTTAATTAGGAATGTAGAAGAGTGGGATCCCCATGGGGGCACGCTTCGCCATACTATGAGTGCTCCGGCATTTTAGGACCTGAATTACTGGGTCTAAAAACACTTGACGCGGTTTTACTCATCATAATTAAACTACATCCAAAATGTTGGTGCCAATATTGAAATAATAGAAGTATATTTGTACCATAAGGTAATTTGGAAGGTCGCATGGATAAACACCCAAATTAATTATTAAATCCATTCAACCCTTTCATTGTTGCAGTGAAAGGCACCTTTTTTCTCTTATTTGTAGTTACCCCCCTTCCCATATGTGTATGTTGAGAGGCGTGGAATGGGTTCTATGAGTCTTAATGCATACAAAGCTCCTCCCACCTGCTAAGGCAGCCATAATAGCAGTGCAGCGAGCCCGTCACATCCCTGGCCCGGGTGCCAGTACACCTGCTGAACTATTGATAGCTAAACCCCTAAACCCCTGAGCATCCCCTCTAAAGAACACCTACTGTAATCTGTCTGGATTAATCACTAATCTTGCTGAGTCATGGGGGCGACAGAGTAGGACCGTGTAAACTAGAATGAAGTGGGCTGCACGACACTGCCGAGCAGGGATTTTTAAATAGTTAATTGTTTAATCAGTTGATTGGTTCATTTACTCCATCGTTCCCACTTTTTTCTCTTGGCCAATATCGAGTTTAGGGTAGTTTTTAGGTGCAGCATAAATAATGCTCAAGTATAGCTAGCCCATGACACCCCTTTTATCAGCATCCCTGCACACAACGCGCACACAAGCACATCTTCATACATCCCTGCACCCCACCACATGTTCATATGTACAAATACCAATCACGTTAATGAACGCATCGGTTTCTTAAAGCGGGTATTAACTGTTAACCCCCTTAACAGTTATATTTCAAAGTCATAATTCTGATACAAGGCACACACAGCAGCATGTGTGGCATGGTATATTAAAAAAAAAAAATAGTTATGTTTTTAGTAGTGCTCTGAAGCCGCCTCGTGACTGCTTGAGTGTAATGTGGAAGAAAAAACATTTTAGAAACCATTTTTTTTAAAATTGTTTTACGAGGTAACAACGGCGAGTATTTTAGTGACATCAATTTCCATACGCCTTTCCCCATACACGCATCATTAACACATACAAAGAAGTCAACCATTAAAAGGCGCCCGTCGTTGTCTTCCCCTTCGTTTAAGAGAGTGTCCTGATAAGAAGTTTGATGAGTGAGGAAAACAAAAAAGTGGAGCGGGAAATTTACAAAGCAGCAAATACAACGCAATGCATTTACAATGATGCCTTTACCACGCATGCCCTTACCACGAATATACCTTTATCACGCATGTCTTTACAACGAATTTCGTAAAGGTTTCAAAGGTAAGTATTTTCTTTTATTTTGTAAAGGCATGAATGGTAAAGCTGTATATATATATGGTTTTGATGGTTTAGGGTGGGCAATGGTTATTGGGTGGTAAGGGCATTTTGAGATTTTAGGGTGGGTATGGGTTTTGAGTTCGTAAGGGCTTTTTTAGGTTTTAGGGTGGGTATGGGATTTGGCGTGGTAAGCTGTGTTTAGGGCTTAAGGAGGATATGGGTTTTTGGGTGGTAAGGACATTATTAGGTTTTACAGTAGGTATGGAAATTGGGGAGGTAAGGGCAGTTTTAGGGTGGGTATGGGTTTTGGGGTAGTAAGGTCATTTTTAGTTTTCAGGGTGGGTATGGATTTTGGAGTGGTAAGGGCATTTATCGGCTTTAGTGTGAGCATAGGATTGAGGTGGTAAGGGCATTTTTAGGTTTTAGGGTAGGTGAGTTTTTGGGTGGTAAGGGAGTGTTTAGGGTTTAGGGTGGGTATAGGAATTTGGGTGGTAAGGGCATTTCTTAGGGTTAAGGTCGGTCGGTATGGATTGTGGAGTACCAAGGGGTGTTTAGGGTGGGTATGGGTTTTTGGGTGGTAAGGGAATTTTTAAGGGTTTAGGGTGGGTAGGAGGGTTTTTGGGCAGAAAGGTGTGTGTGTGTGTGTGTATATATATATATATATATATATATATATATACATATATATATATATATATATATAGTGGTTATACTTACCTCTTGACTTTTTACCATGCATATGCCTTTACAAAAAAAAGACATGGGTGGTAAAGGCATGTGCATGGTAAAAAAATGTAGTTGTAAACGCATGCGTGGGAATGAAGCATGCTTTCTACTTACTGTGGTACGTGCATGTGTTGTTCTGTCATGCAACCGTTGGAGCAGTCCTAGCGTTTAAGACGTAGGTATGCATTGCTTGAGGATTGAGCTCTGGCAAAGCTGTGTAGATTCGGGCGTAATAGTCCTGGAACTCTGTGTCGATCTCAACTTGAGTCCACACTCTAGCCCTTGCAGAGTTGAAAATGAACAGGATTTACTGCCAGCTCCAGGAGAAGTAAGTTAGCCAAGCGAGCACTTGACCAGTATTGTCTCGCTTATAATGGGCTTTAGAGATATATTGCTTGCCGTCATAACTCCTCAGTTTTTTTCAGCCACCCAGCAGTTTCTACTTTGCTGCTGGGAGTTGTTGTCCCTTAGCAAGGTCATGTGGGCTCTCTCTATCAATGTGGTCAAGTAGCTGTTCCCGATGGGCAATCCCTGTCAATAGTTGCGTTTGGATCCCTGCTGCACCACTATACAATGGCCTCTGACCACTACCTCAAATGCTTCTCATTCTGCCAGTTCAGAGGTGGTCCCCTCAGTCACCAAGAAATAATTCTGGTTCACAGTTGCCAAAGTATCCCAAAATACAGGATCTTCCAGGACTTCTGTGTTCTGTTTCCAGGGCAGGATCAGAGTTCTAGGGGTTTCCCATCAGAGCATCAGAAGGAATGGATTATAATCTGGGTGTGTTTTGGCAAGGTATTCTGAATGGATCACCCTGCTGCTCAGTAAGCCTCCTCAAAGCAGTCTTAAAGACAGGTCATGCATTCCTAAATAAGACGAACATTCCCTGTCCTGGAGGTTGTGTGCTCTCAACACATCCACCAGCCCCACTACTGTTGCCATTCTCTAAAGGCTTTGGACACTGCATGTGTTCATGAAGTTGGCAGGAAAGGGTGACTCCTGTCAAGTGTCATGTCAGCTATGAAAGTAAAGTACCAACCAACCACTTATGGGTAGTGCAGCTGTGTAGAGAGGTGCAGTGATAGGAATTTAAGGAAAGTTGTTTGGCTGGTGCTAGGAACATATAAATTAAGTAACAGCACACCTTTCCACTTCTGTTTGCCCCAAAGTGCGATATAACACCCCTCTGGATTATTTATCACAAGTTGTCATAAAAAGGGTACACCCAGTATGATCCAAATGAGCATTTCCCGGGCAAAAGTGAAGTAACATGTAAAGTAGACCTGTCCCGCTAACTTTCTTGCGGAATTAGTCCCTTTGCCTTAGTAAGGTGAGTTTTGTGTACCAAGGCAAAGTGCACTTTACCCCATCTTTTACAGTAGAGTCCTGGACTTTGTATCGTTTACCTGGGGAATTTAGGCCCGGTACTTTCCAGCTGAGATGCCTTTTGCTGGAACATGTACTATCGATTACACCATTACATGTGAATTCTTCCACCCAGTGGCATAATCGCCTGCACCCCCCCCCCCCCCACCGACATATTGCCAGCATTTTATATTGAACAATCCCCCCAGCAGGCAACTGAGACCAAGAAGTAACAACCAATAACCATGCAAACAATCTGCTACTGTACCCACCCAGCACTAGTACACCATAGTGCATTGTCCAAACTGTTTGATTCGCAATGATATATGTTGCAAAGTGCCCCATTTGGCATGGTTACCCCTGACCCCCACTTTTTGCCTGATGGTAATGATAACTTGACTGAGTGTGTTCTGGGATCCTCCTAGCGAGGCCCCAGCACCCGTGTTCTTTCCCTAAACTCTACCATTGTTTCCACAATTGGCACACCCTTACCACACAGCTAAGTCCCTTGTAAAAGGTACCAGTGGTACCAATAGTTCAGTGGCCAGGGAGGGCCTCTAAGGGCTACAGCATGCATTATGCCACCCTAAGGGACCCCTCATGCACACTGCCATTGCTGGTGGAGAGGAAAAGGTAAAGTCGACATGGTATCCCTTTCGGGGTGCCATGCCTACAAACCATTGCCTGTGGAATAGGTAAGTCACCCATCTAGCAGGCCTTACAGCCCTAAGGCATGGTGCACTATACCACAGGTGAGGCCATAGCTGCATGGGCAATATGCTGCCCCTACAGTGTCTAAGTCCATTCTTAGACATTTTAAGTGCAGTGTGGCCATATTAAGTACATGGACTGGGAGTTTGTCATTACAAACTCCACAGGTCCGTGAAGGCTTTACTGAAGACTGGGAAGTTTGGTGTCAAACCTCTCGGCACAATAAACCCACACTGATGCCAGTGTTGTATTTATTGTAAAATGCACGTAGAGGGCATCTGTATTTTACCCAATCCTTTAATGTAAGGCTGACTGGTTTGTGCCAGCCTGCCACTAACAGACACATTTCTGACCCCATAGGGTGAGAGCCTCTGTGCTCTCTGGGGTCAGGAACAAAACCTACTTTGGGTGGAGGTGCTTCCCACCTCCACCCCTGCAGGAACTGCAACACTCAAAGGCTCAGGCCTCCTGTTACAGTGCCCCAGGGCACTCCAGCTAGTATAGATGCTCACCCCCTGGACCAAGTCCCACTTTTGGGGGCAGGTCCGGCGGGAAAATTAGGAAAAACAAGGAGGAGTGACCACTGCAGCTGGGACCACCTCTATGGTGTTCAAAGCTGAAGTGGCCCCGTCCTTACAGAATCCTCCATCTTGCTTTGGAGTAGAGTAGCCAATAGGGATAGGAATGTGTTCCCCTCCCCAAGGGAGTGGGCATAGGAAGGGTGTAGCCCCCCTCAGGGACAGTAGCCATTGGCTTCTGCCCTCTGACCCTTGTAATGCCTGTAAATCTAGTATTTAGGGGCACCGCTGAACCTTGCTCTTCAGATTCCTGGCGACGTCAAGTAGAAGAAGGACTGAAGAACTGACCCCAGCAGTGAAAACTACAGACGACAACTGACTTGGCCCCAAACCTACCAGCCTGCCTGCATTTTCAAGTCTCCTGCTACAAAAAGGCAATGCATACTTCAGGACCAACGACATCTGCAAACCCCCAGAGGGCTGCCTGCCCAGCAGAGGACAAAGAACTCCTGAGGACACCGGTCCTGTTCACAAGAAACATCCAAGAAGGAGTCTAGAACTGCTCGGATCCACAAACACTACCCAATCTGCACTTGACACCCACACCCGAGTCTCGGTAGCCCACCAGTCCAGAGAAGGTCCCCAGGTGATTCTGACCTCGAGTTCACCCTGGGTTGACCTCTCCTGGCCAACACGACAACACCTGCAGCCTAAATCCAGAGGACCCCGACCACGACCAGATCTGACGAAGATTCCCGAGACCCAAAGGTACTCCTGCACCCGCAGCCCCCTGTCCTTGGGATTCTGACCGATGGTCCAGTGACGTCCAGTGGTCACCTCTTCTACTTGTCCAGTCTTTGGTTTTCTGCACCCGACCCATTTTGGTATAGTATTTACAGAGCCAGATTCCTACAACATACAATGCATAATCAAATGATTTAGTCCGTAGTGTTGGGTGTGACCCTAGATAATTGGAGACTACTGTCAGATCCAGTGTTACTGCCGATGGCTGAGCGAAAGTCCTCATCTGAGCTGAGGCGGCCTCCAGAACCACCACCAGTATGTATAAGTGATGAGTCCACTGCTCTCCTCCTGCCCTCGGGGGCCTACTATTGTGTGGGATGCACCCTCTGCACCACAGGTTGTGGGAAACACTGCACTCTCGTTCCCTCATGATCGAGGGGTCTGGGCAGGTGTGGTCCCCAGAGTCATATGTGTCCAGCCACAGCCATGCTTCCTCTGGCATGGCAAAGAAGGTGACTTTCCCATCCAGGTGGATCCTCAGCGGACTCGGAATTAATAGGGCATATTCTATTACCAGCTCTCTCATCCTCCTTTTCACCACCAGGAAGAAGGCTCTCTGCTGCTGCACCACCATTGTAAAATCTGGGAAGTTGGAGACGTGCACATTATCTACCATAAAAGGACCAGATGTTTTGACCTGCCTTAGGATGTAATCGCAACTAGAGGGAGCTTCTGGGGAAGGAGGTCCCGTGGGCCTTGAGGGTGTAATGCTCAAAGTGGCCTTCAGGCACAACCATTTACTGCACCTAGTCATCCAAGTAAATAAGCATTGAGGAGCCTTCAATACGTTCTGTGAGGCCTATCACCATGATATTATTCCTCCTGGGTCAACCTTCTTGGTCCTCAATCCGGACCTCCAATATTTTAATCCTCCCTGCCAGTAATTGCAGGTCAGTTGCATGTGTCTCGGATTCAGGGCCCAATGTTCCAAGGAGGGCCTCCACCAGCTTTAAGCATGCCACCATTCTGCTGTGGTCATCAAGCAGAAGCCCAAGATCTACTGCAAGGGAGTCAATTTTATTCTCAAAGGTATATTGTGTGGAGCCAATGACGGCTAATATTGCATCTAATTGTCCTGCTCGTGGTGTCCTCTTTATGGCACTGGGATTGCCCAATTGCTGTACCACAATAGGAGCGCCCACTCCAGCAAGTATCATGTTCTGGTGACGGGTATTTGTTGCATACCAAAGGCCTCCACCAGGATGATAAGTCCATCATCCAATAGGCCCAATACCAGTGGGGGGAGGTTGAAGCGAATGGGATGCGTGCAGGTCCCTCACTCCCGAGCCAAGTAGTTCAGGTAAAGATGGGACAAACTTCTTCTCTCCCCCGGCGCATCCCCGGTCACTGCAAGAGGGTGGACAATGGTACTTACTGAGGCTTTTCCCCTTCCATAGGGAACTCATGGGGATCAGCAATGTTGCATGTAGCATCTCAACTGCTGGCAGAGGACCAGGAAAGCCAGTCCATTCCCCATCAGAGCTTATGAAAAAGGATCCAAAAACAGCAGTGTAGAAATCAGATGGTCTGAGGGCGTGGCCAAGGAGGAGATCCAGCAAGATACAAGACATGTCTCCCGTCTCATATCACCCTTCTCCTTAAAGCGGGCAAACCCACCTCACAATGCCCTTCATACAGGCCCATAACTCTGCTAAGTGGCTGAAGCAACTTACGGGCCATCTCTCCTTTGATGCTGAGAAGGTGGTCAATATGGTAAATCGGAATTTCCTCTCTCTAAGGTCCTTGATGAGAGCCACCTAGGGTCTAAAATGAAAGCCTTTATCCTTGCTAATTTTCAGAAACCTATTGTCAAACTCAAAATTAATGGTTCCTTCTCCCCATCAATCAGGCTCACTCAGGGCACCCGCCACAGGTCCCCCTTGCCCCTTTTAGTATTTGCCCTTATGATGGAATCATTGTTAGCCAAAATTCAGACTAATCCAGTGATTAGTGGAGTGGTGTTTGACAGCGTACAGCACAAACTCGCTCTATTTGCAGATGACATCCTCTGTTTTATTACAGACCCTGACACTCCAATCCTGGCACTTATGGTGGAGCTGGATGCCTTCTCCCAGATAGCAGGCTTTAAAATTAACTATTCCAAGTCACAAGATATGGGTGTTGCAGATCCACACAACAGATTAGAGGACCCCATTAGGAGGAGCAGCTTCAATAGGAGGCATCAGCCATAATCTACATGGGGATTCATCTGCTGCCCCAAATGAAGGATGTGGGACCAGATGAACAACACATTTTACTGGTCACAGACCGGTAAAATGCGTTTTGGCATGTACCAAAGTCAAAATGTGCTGTTGCGATTCAATATTAGGAAGGGGCATGTTTTGGGCATCCCTTCCTAATACCGAACCGCAATGGCATGTATGAACGTTTTGCGACCAGAACACCGTCGCAAAACACTCATACTTTAACGACTCCGTGAAGGATGAGGTAAGCCATTCGCAAATGGGAAGGGATCCTCAAGGGACCCCTTCCCCTTTGTGGATGGGAGTGCCAACATTTTTTAAGAGCAGGCTCCTCTGAAAAAATGTAAAGGAGACTTTTCATTTTTTTTTTAAAATGCATTTCGTTTTTTACCTTTGAGGAAAATGGCCTGCATTTTGTTTAAAAACTGTTTTATTTAAAAAGCAGTGACGGAAATAGGTGTTCTACTGACCCCAGCAGGCCCCCATCCCTGTGAGTGCTGGCAATTCCCAATGGGCCGCAAATTGCGACCTGCCTCATGAATATTCATGAGGCAGGTCCCTTCCAACCCATGTGGTAATCCCAAACAGTGCATCAGACACTGTTGCACATCCGTGTTTGCGACTCACAGTTTGCGAGCCACAAATACTGAGAGCCTTACATCTGGCCCTACATCTCTTGCAACATTCCAACTCTCCTGACTTCCCTCTTCAAGGATCTTCCTTGTTGGGGGAAGTTGGAGATTTCATGGTTGGGCAGACTGAATAGTTTGAAAATGAAATTTATGCCCATCTCTTATGTGTTCTCCACACCCATTCATTGGCCCTTACACCTTCGCTCCGCACACATATCCACACTAAAATGCTCCCTATGAGTGGCGAGAGCAACCTTGAGCTAACCAGTTTCAGAAGGTGGCCTGGGATTTGCTGGCATCGCAACCTATAACAAAGCCACACAATTTTGCACTTCTTTTGACTGGAATCACAATCCTGATGGAAAACCCTTGGTCCAAGTGGAACAAGCATTTTTCCCTTCCCTGTTCTCAGGACTGTTGTGACTCCCAGCGTTATCTGAAGCAGGAGCCCCTCCATTACTCCCCCTGGCATTACTACTACCAGCCCACTGGAGGGAAGTAAGGCAAGATAGGGCATTCCCGACCTATCCCTTTTGACCCCTTTGACACCTAACCCTGATTTTCCCTCAAGCAAGATTAATCTCGACTCCTTTCGCTGAGTTCATACCTGTTCCCCTATCTTAGGCGACTTCTACAATGATGGAAACTTACGACCGCAAGGAGACTTAGGGCCTGTTTTAGAGTGTGGCTGAGGGGTTACATCATATTACCTCTTCTATAGACTATTTGTCACATTTGTGATGGAGTAACCCCCTCTGTCAAACTCTAAATCAGGCCTTTAGTCACTAAATTTGACCTAACTCGATGCAACCTCTACAGGCGGAGTCAGGTGCTTCATTGGACAGGTAGGCCCCCGGCACACTTTGCCCTCCAGCGTGATGATACATCCATTGAGTCCTTCTATCCTAACAATGTTCACCATAAAGGCATATCATGGCTATACAAATTCTGCAGCTGACTCTCCTAAAAAAAATATGCTTCTGTATTGCAGTGCGAAAGGGAACTGGCTATTGAGATATCCGACAACATGTGGAGGGCTATATGGCACAGGGCAGCTAAATCATCAATATGCATCTACTACAAGGAGAAGGCTTAGAAAATATTGACCCGCCGGTATCTCATGCCTGTTAGACTTGCAAAGATATTTGGAGGTTCAGATTGATTCTAGAAAATGTGCAGGGAGCAAGGCACATTTTTTCACACCTGGTGGTCATGCACATTGATCCAGACTTTTTGGGAAGAGATACAGTATACAAGGCAAACAATCATAAATGTCCAACTACAACTAGGTCCACTTGCTATTCTCCTGGGCAACCCAGGGGCAGATAGAATTTTTCCCACAATGACCCTCCAAGGCTGCTTATTTCGCCATATACTCTTAGCGGCACGGCTGTGTGTGGCTCAAATGTGGAAACAACCATTATCTCCTTCTCTGAACATTTGATGGAGGAAGGTTTGGTCCCTCTATTCTATTTTGAATGCCATCATCAGCGACCTAAAGGCTAAATTTGACATCATGTGGCACCCCTGTACTACCCATTTGAAGCTCTTGCAGCAAGCATGAGGGCTCCATATGATAATGTCCAAAACATTGCTTGCATCCGATATCCACACCATGTCCTCCTCTGACCCTGAGGAGGGATCTGTGGGAATGACTTCTACTTCAGTGAGTACCTCAATTGTTGTTGCTTCACTTTCCCCTCTTTCCCTTTCCTTCTCTTCTTTTCCTATCTCCTCTTTCTGGGTTTGTACTGAGGAAATGTGACGAGTTTAATTTTATTCAGTGCCCTACCTGCACAGGGTATTGCTTTCTTTGAATTTCTCATTATTATAATCTTGAGTATGTGGGCTTTGTTTCCCATTTTCCAGAAGTAATGTTTACTGCTTACAGTGGAACTGCACTGTGTAACATATTCATTTGCCTTCTCTTGGAAATGCAAAACAAAATTGTTAAAAAAAAAGAACTTAGATGGACTTCAGTGTATTGGCCACAGTACCTCGGAGTGGGCTCCACACGCCAGATGCAGAAAGTCAATCGTCACGGGCAATTCCACAGCATGTATGGGGTAATCACTATTAGGGTGGGCTCCGCCCGCGGCAATAGCGGCCACCATCAGAGAGTCGACTCAGCTAGTCCTGCTATGTCTTTTATCACCGTCTTCTGCTTCCGCACCCAGCCCCTCCAACAGCATACGCACCACGAAGCTTCTCCTTGACGGAGGCCATGGAGAGCTAATACTTGAGTGGCAGACACACCAAGGGTGAGCTCCACCCGCATCAGTAGCACTGGCTGTTAGGGAGCCATGGCAGCTGATCCTCCTGTTATCCTTGCTGCCGTCATCTTAGGTTGTGCCGAGTACCTGTGGCAGTGCGTCCTCTGGAAGCTCTGGTGGTACTCGCCCAGATCAAAGTGCCAGGTGGTGTCCAGGAATGTACACTCACACTCAGCGGCAGCTGCTCCGCTATGGCAGAGCAGCGTTGGCGCCCCTGCGAGCAGCAGCAGCTACAACATTTTAAGACTGAAACAATAATAAACTGTGTTTAGTATCGTTTTGTTGTTAAAGGGGTGGGTCATGGCGATGACAGGACAAGGGGGAGTGCACTGTGCAATCCCCTAAGTGTGCATGTGTGTTTGGCCGGCCGTCTCGGGCCGGCCAAAAACACATGTGCACTGTGCTCTCTCCAGCAGGCACAGGCTCCCAGTCTGCATGGGAGCGCCCTGGCTGGGCGCTCCAGCCAATCCTAACGCTGCTCTGAGCAGCATCTGGATTGGCCGCAGGGCAGGCTAGGAGCCTGTGCCTGCCTCCAGTGACCAGAAAAGAGGAGCAGAGGAGCAGAAGAGCAGGTAAGCTTTTTTTATTTATTTTTAATTAAATGTTTTTGTTTCCTCCCCCGCGCTCGGCCTGCCTCTTTACCGTGGAGCGAGCCGCTACTGCTCACACCCCGAGGGCATGATGGGTACCCAACCAGTAGTATAGATCGGATTGCCCAGGGCCAGGACGAGCACTCGCTCAGAGTGGTATAATCAGCATGGCAGCTAGCTGCACTGCCAATATAAAAGAAAAAACTATAATACAAACATATTAATGTGAAAATATCTAGTTGTTAGGTCACCTTTTATAAGGCACATGATCCTACTTCACACTTCAAGGAGAAACTGAATTTAAACCTTAATGGAAGTAAAAACATTTCAAAGTAAGCTGCATGTTACCTTAATAAACACATTTAAAACGTCTTCAATGGCAATCAGTGATACAAAAAAACTTACTTGAAATATATGTTTGAATGGTCTATGAAACAGAGACTTGGTGAGCCAAAACGCATTACCTGCCCTGTTGAGAGTTCATCGCTCTGAGTAATGTCAATGTCCTGAGAAAAAAGGTGATCTAGCTAACTCACCAGAGTGATTACGGGATGCCAAAGATGACAGCTCGACAAAGAAAAATGGGGTTCTGGGTATCAAATAGTGGAGGAAGCTCTTAGCAAATACATACTTTGTATAGCTACAGGACATGGTAATTGCTTGCTTCCAGTAATAACAGAAAAAGAGTGTAGACTCTTATATTCTCCCTGATTTCAATATCTTCTTCTTGTGCCTATGGATGCCTGCATGAGACACCTAGTGCTTAAGATTGCACAACTGATATCCTTTAGATTGTGTAAAATTAAAATTAGAAAATATATCAAGAGTTTATGGACTACCAATCAACATCGAAAAACGAATTACACTGACAACCTGGGAGTTTTCTCCTGGGGTGTGGACGTCATTCCCATTTTATACTGTTAATAAAACTAAAAGGCTTTTCCTGGTGATCCAAAACAGGACAACAATATGTCAGAACATCTGCTGTAAATTAGGTGGACCACCTGAGGAATTTGGACTGACAGTCTGGTGTCTGTGGGAGCTGCTGGTATAAGATTTCCACTGGCAGAGCCAGCAAAGGCTCCACCAGTAAAATGACAACAGTTCACCCAGTTCTAAGTAGAGTGGGTGAATCAAATGTTTGGCAGACAAGCTAGTCCACCATGTTTATGGCAGAATACCCTGTTGGCCAAACTAGAAATAACTTGATAGGTGCACGTAAAGAATTGACACCAATGCAGAAAATTCAGAACCCCAAATAAATATGTGCCCCATATCTTGACAGACCACTGAGGCACCAAGGTCACAGTCATCATTCGGGAAGAGCAAATCACAAGAAATGTGCTAGTTTTCAAAAGGTTGTTATCTGGCATTCAAACTAAGGATAGGGTGATATCTGAGGGCACCAGTAAACAACAACAGGTAAATTAACTGAGTGGGGGGGAAATTGTTGGGTGTTTAAACTACCACTTTACCAACACTTATCCCATCAAAGAACTCTATCAGAGACATGTCACAATGGAGAAGTGAGGTGATGCCTCCTGACAGTAGTGTCCACGAGCAAGGAGAAAGCTGTAAATCTTAAGACAGAATTTTTTCGATTTTGGTTATTGACCCAGCTGCACAAAAACACAACAGAGAGTGAGAAATGAGCTTGCTCACCTTCCCCTACACATATATGTAAACACAAAAACAGCAAGTACGCTACTACAAAACTAGGTAACACTGTTACCCATATTATTTTCCTAATGGTTAGAGTCTTTAGCTCTTCTTAAAAGACCCTTGACCCACCAGCCTGGTTGGTGGCATGCTTCATCATAGGGGTCCCACCCGTTATGCCTATTAGTTCAGGGGTGTGCTTCGACACCTGACTACAGCAGAGGGGGGGGGGTCATTTGAACAAATCAACCCAATAAGAAAAGTGAATTAAAATGTTCTTTAGGGTGCCCATTAATATGATGTACTTTTATACTGGTGCCGTTTAGACAAGATTAAAAACAGTGATGGATATCATATGAGGACCAGTGCACTCTCACATCCCTGTGATTGGTCGACATGTTTCAGCCAAATCCTCCTTGCTGTCCTTAAAGGGTCAGTATGGCTTTCTTTAGGACTTAGCACCCATGCACCATAAGGCATGGGAAAAACTCATAATCCGTCACTTACAGATTTTTTTCAGTGCTCTCGCTAAATTCAAGTATCAGTGTGAACAACATATAGAGAAGAGAAATATATAGCATCATTCCCTTCTGTGATTTTTTGACCTAGTTAGTCATTGTTTAGATGTAATTTGGGGAGAGATACATTGTGCCACCCGGCAATTTCAATCTCGCGTCATACTGAGATCTGTGCCATGACGCCAGAGCATGCCGATAATAGAAGGGGATGGTAGAGGAAAGGCTGAGTCCCAGTCTAGTAGTCGTGTGTGTGTCTTCTAATTTTTGGCCTTGTCCCAGGAGACTGGTGTACCTACGCCAAAGTGGGCCAGCTTTCAGGTACAAGATCAAATATGGCATTAGGATTTTCCTCAGCCAAAATTAACTGAAACTGAATTACTTCTACTTCCGTCCTCGTACCATTACTCCTTAAGTGAGTGTGCTCATTCACTCCCCAGAAGTCAATACTGCAAAGCTGTTCTTTCATCAGCCCTTTTTTCTAGGCTTAATATGGAAACAGTAAGGGATAGGGGAAGAGGTGGGTTTTATGGAACATCCATTAACCCTTTAATGGAAAGGGAAAGCAGCTTTGCAATACTGGCTGTTAGAAAATGGATGGACACATTAAGTCAAGGATTTAAGTATTGGGATAAGTAAGGAAGAATCAGGGTAATGAAGATTCCCAGTAAGTGATCCGAGCATTAGCTGCATTTCTCAGAACATTCCTGCACTTTGAGTCTGTGGACAATCCAAGCTGTGGAGCACACGTTAGTAGAATAGCAACAGAATGCAGATGGAGCAGGTGTCAAACCATACTGACCTCTGAGGTTTCACGGAGACAGTGGAGTGGGAGTAGTGTTTCATGTGTTCAGCGATTGCAACGAGTATGTCACTAATGACATTTTCATGCCCTTGTTTTGAAATATCTTGAAGTTCACTCCAGGCACTTTGTTGGCCCTGTACTGACCGGTTTAGCAGGTTTAATAAATGCATAGCAACACATATTGCTCACTCCTCCACGTCCTGCGTTCATTACCGGGTACTGTGGGTGCTATGCTGCAATCTTTATTTAAATGCATGTCAAATATGTAATCACGTGCACCTATAGACACACATTCAAAAGACATACATTTTCTTATTCACAGTATTACGCATGTTGTATATTTTTCTCGACAAGCCTAGGTAAAGTTGTGCATTTGTGTATTTCCACACACAGTAGCTCCTTCTACTTGTCTTTTTCGCATTAGGGGGCATATTTATACTCCGTTTGCGCCGAATTTGCGTCGTTTTTTTCGACGCAAAACTAACTCCATATTTATACTTTGGCGTTAGACGCGTCTAGCGCCAAAGTTCATGGAGTTAGCGTCATTTTTTTGCGTGAACACCTTCCTTGCGTTAATGATATGCAAGGTAGGCGTTCCCGTCTTAAAACATGACTCCGATGCATATGCGTCGTATTTATACTCCCGGGCAAAAATGACGCCCGGGAGTGGGCGGGTCTAAAAAACCCGCATTAGTGCCGGATTTTAGCGCCTGGGTCAGGGCAGGCGTTAAGGGACCTGTGGGCTCAGAATGAGCCCAGAGGTGCCCTCCCCTGCCCCCAGGGACACCCCCTGCCACCCTTGCCCACCCCAGGAGGACGCCCAAGGATGGAGGGACCCACCCCAGGGACATTAAGGTAAGTCCAGGTAAGTATTTTTTTTAAATTTTTTTTTGTGGCATAGGGGGGCCTGATTTGTGCCCCCCTACATGCCACTATGCCCAATGACTAAGCCCAGGGGACAGAAGTCCCCTGGGCATGGCCTTTGGGCAAGGGGGCATGACTCCTGTCTTTGCTAAGACAGGAGTCATTTCAATGGGGGATGGGCGTCGTAAAAAAATGGCGCAAATCGGGTTGTGGCGATTTTTTTGCCTCAGCCTGACTTGCACCATTTGTGGACGCCCATACGCCATTTTCTCCCTACGCCGGCGCTGCCTGGTGTACGTCGTTTTTTTTAACGCACACCAGACAGCGCCGGCGGCTAACGCCGGCTAACGTCATTGAATAAATACGGCGCCCGCATGGCGCTTCAGAATGGCGTTCGCCGGCGCAAATTTTTTTGGCGCAAAACTGCATTAGCGCAGTTTTGCATCAAAAAGTATAAATATGGCCCTAGATGTGCAAATACTGCAGATTCAAAGCTTAAGCAAAATGCACCATTTTTTTTCAAAATTGTCTCAGTGGGAAATCAGGCCGAACTCTCCTTAGGTAAGTCGGTCTCCCTCACTGTGTGCAAGCTTTAGCAAATCAGAAGTTTATCCTGTTTGGTTCTTTCCCCAACAATAGGGTCTAATATTACTATCAACATCAAGTTTGTTCAGCTGAATGACACACAATTGCTAGTCACTAAAGCCTATGTGTGTGTTAGACTTCCAGCAATGCGTTCATGTGTTGAATACAAGATGGAGTCAGTTTAGTTTCACAATTTTAGCCTACATGCTCCCAAATCCCGCCTCTTGGCGCTGAGGAGCAATCTCTTTCCAGAGCCTGGCCTCATCCTCAAATTTGTATTCCCGTTCTATTTCTGATTTTCGGCCTCCTAGGTCCGACTCATACCCTTTGAAATTTGTACAGCTCGTTCCAATATTCAAGCCCAACGAACATAAGCAAGGGTCTGTGCATGTTGGTAATAGTTAGAAGTAAAAGAATACAAATAGTGCCCCCAGGATTGATAGAATCCACATTTCCCTACTACCTAGTTCGTCCTCTACTTCCCCCAAACCCTGGCCTGCTCATGTCGAGCTTTTCCTGTGTAAACTTTGAAAACAAGGTCTTGGATTTTCTGGGTGTTGTTAGGGCTAAAAGTGACTGCATTTTGATTATTTTACATACTCACTCTTTCCTTAGCCAGAATCAAATATAAAGATACTCTGTTGTGCAATGGCATGCTATGCATCACAAATGTTTCTTTAATAATGTTATAAAGGGAGGGAGCAGTATTATTATCCAACCTCTCAATTAGCTGAGGTTGGTTTCTCAATGTAACTACAGTTGAAGACATACTTATTTGAGAGATCATGGCTTAAAAAATATCTTAAGTGTCCTCCACTGCTTCCCTCCTCTGACAATAAAGATGGGGTTTCTTTGTTTTGCATGATCTTTTATTTGTTTTGTGTGGTATATATTTGGGGACTCCAAAGGTTAATAACAGGAACATCTCCGCCCGACTGGTAGTGACAAGTAAGCTCTTTCCCCAGTGACATAATTACCTTTCTAACTTCGCATAAAATGTTCAGGCCTATCAAAACATATGTGTTATTTTCTCCCCTAATCTTATAATTGCTTTGCGGGATATGCAAAGTATCCCTGCCCTCTCAGGGAATTGTGCAGGGTGTGTTAGCAGCAAAGTGTTCTCCTTCGATACTGGTTCATTATGAAGCTTTAATACCACTTCATATAAATGTGGATCGTGGCTCGTTTTGTTTATATATTCTGCTAAAAACTCGGTTTCCACTTTAAACAACGTACATTGTACATCCTTAGATATTGCAAACCTAATTTATTAAGGTCCCTCATTTAACTTCTGAAATTGTCGAACTCTCATAACAGGTTCTGGGTACCTGTGAGTGAGCACGGAAAGGTAAAAACCTCATGATAACAGAAAAGAAGGATGTTTCTGTGCATAAGTATCTCCCTGAACTAGAGCGACAGAGTGAGTGCACATCCAACAGTTTGATACGTTCATAGTCGAGTAGTAGGTCTGAACCAGCTAGTGGTACGGTTTTTCTCTATATTCATTTAGACGATGGGTGGGCATGGATTCTCATTATTTCCTTCCATTTTAGGGAGTATCCTTGGGTGGAAGAGCTACTATTCCTCACTGGAAGAATCATTTGCCAGGGCACAACTAGACCCGAACTCTGGGATGGGCTAACACTTCAAAACAATAAAGCTATCTTGAGAGCCAATACAAAGAATAGCAACCAGTCTTGCATTTTAAACATATTGATCAACCCCAATACAATTACAACATCTATATTTTAGTTGATGTGACAATGCTTCTAGGCTAATGACATGTTTTAGTGGATTTGACAATGTTTAATAGGCTACTGACATCTTTAGAAAAGCAAATTAGTAATTTCACATAAAAAAGCAGCTTCTATATATTTTAATGGAAAGCACTTTAGAACCAGTATTCCCAAAATGGTTTCATGACAAAGGCCCTTTTGTCAACGCTCTCAAAACTCCTTCTATAAAATGGCAATGAGCCCAATACATATTTCAATTGCATCTTTAGAAAGGTGCTGCTGCCCTTCTGTTGATCAAAGGTATGTTTTCAGTCTGCTCATAAGATGTTGCAACATATAGGTTTTTTTTGGTCACAGAAGTGTATATATAGTCTCAGAATTGTGAGCTTAGTGGTTTGATTCACTTGATTTTGCGACGTGTGACTGTTAAGTCACAGGCTTGATTCCACTGCATCATCCGTTCCTCTTGCGATTGAATAAGAGTACAAATCAGTTGACTATATTACCACCTAAAATGGCTCTGCCAGGACTGTGCGCTATCCAAAACGAAAATAAAATAGTAAAATAATATAACAACTTGAGCAGTTTTCACATGGGATGATTGAATGAAAGGCATCAGGTCCAAAGAACTGGCAAAAAGTTAGTTGCTTGAAATAACTTTGCAACAAACTGTGTTATAGCATGCAATTAATCACTCTCCAGAACAAACAGAATCAATGCCTGATGGGCAATGTTCTGCCAAGAGGCAACTCCAATAGAAACATAAATCATGCCTCCTAATAGCATATGTTATAATAAAAAACACAATTTAATATCTGTTTGTAGACTTCCAGGAGCTAAATTGTCAAATCCACTAAAATATCAATAGTGATGGTTCCTAAATGTGTATACTAATTACAGCAATAAGCCTCGGCTGGGTAGCAAAAGGAACATCCATGGGTGGGCACAAGAGAGACACCAGGCAGAAAACATGGCTACTAGTTTGTCATTATCATTCGTCATTCTAACACTAGAGCAAGTAGTACACAAAGTATTATTTTCATGGTGTAGTGCTTTTACTGTTTCAATCCTACACACAATATTAGAGTTATGCTGCTTTTGACAGACCCAGGCTTACTTTTACAGCAGAATACGATTTCCCAAGCACTAGTTTGAAGAGCACAACCCAGTGATAAATTGCCTACAAAACGGAAGCACTGGTGTGTGTCTTCTGCATAGAAACCATTCCAAAGAAAAACGACACGTCATACGTTAAAGCAAATTCTACATCAGTCATGCAATGCACTCTGAGAAATTGATCATAGAGGTGCTTGCTGTAAGTGAAAGAGGTATGCTTCTGGTTAGACATAAATGATATTTTCAGGCTTCACATAAATGAGCTATCACTCAGTCTACCGATAGGTCAAGCACCAGACAAATGAGCTATCCACAGGTGACAATGCGCCAACACCAAGGGACAGAGCTACAACCCATCACTTCTGGTCTGGTTATTCTAAAATTGTTTCCTGTAGGCACTCACTAAATATATGGATGTGCAAGATATGAGCTGTTACATTGCTAACGCGTCCTTCTATGTTAATTTATACACATCGGGACTCGTTTTAGGCCGATGAATCTTTTGACCCAGTGGTGAGACACCGTAAGACGAGATAACTAATCAATATACCAATCAATATATCAAATAAATTGTCAACATATATCACCACAATTTATTTCACTTTAGACATTAGTAAACCTTTGGCGCAATCATGACCTGTCAGTCATGAATAACCACACCTTACTGAAGTTTTGTGAATTTTATTCCCTATTGATTACAATCTAATAGCAAATGTATTAATGTCAAAACCAAGAAGCAAAAGGTCATAATCACAATATGGTAATAATGCAAGGATCACAGACATAAGATAGTAATATGAAGATGAACAAATCTAGACGCCTAAAACCTCATATATATATATATTTAGTTCAGCATAGCACCACGTCAGTCATGTTAGTCACGTCAGTCAAGATGAAATACCTCATCTAACCACAATTAGAATCAGCATGTTGGGCTTCATGCAAAACAATTTAGAACATCAATTTGGAAAACATCTAACTAGGGTCTCTAGTCAAAAATACACAGCAGTTGGTACCTAGAAAGAAAAGGCAAACAAATGAATTTTCATTAGCAACAGTATAATTACCCTCCTCGAAATAGGTCAGCATACAGGATCAGTCTTCGTCTTCAGGACATCAGTTTGATCGCCGTCAGTCTATCTAATCTAAGGGCAGGGGATACTTCCCTCATAAGGAGGAAAATGTAAAGGGACTACTAAGGGTGAGGATGGTTTTGTCTAAGTCTCAATCACCAAATAGAGTGACAGAGTTTCTGGATGCAATCGATATCATTCCTTACCTAATGCCCCTTGTCTCTTGTGTCATGAGTTTTTATCCCTTTTTCGTAATACATTCCCCCAAAATTCTATTGGACAGACACTACACCCCACTATCTGTAACCTATCAAATTATACATTAAGTAATGCATTCTATGATAATTTACATTCTTCTAATTGGTCTTCATAATTGACGTTTTTCGTAGGTGGCACATCCGGGGTTACTTCATTTTCTGGCACACTCTTCGGGTCAAGAGTTCTCTTTTTCGTGATTCGATGTCCTTGAAAGTGTCCATATTTGTTGCAAAGCTTATACATTTTATACTAAAGCTGCTAGCATGCGGATGGGAATATATCTGTCAATGATACAATAAGCGGAGAAAAGAACAAATGCTGGGTCATGGCCATTGTGAGTCAGCACACTGAAGAAACAAAAAAAATACGCTTTAATATGAGAGCTACACAGCTAGTTTTCGACTCACGCTAACTTAAGGCTTATGGATTCTAATAAATGCAATCTTCGTACATGTTAACATATTCAATGAATCATAATACAAGCAATTATTTCTTACAGTCGACATTAGTTTATGCATGTGAAAAATTCTCCACGTTTAAAATACGTTTCAATGAATAATATTAGCGTTGTTAATATAAGCATTTCACATCTAAAATAGGTAATGTTTAAACTACGCTCTCTCAGTCCCTCCTCTGATGACGCTCGTCATCACACAATCTTTCTCTTTGAGTTTAATTTTTCACCTTGCGCATAATACGCATTACAACATCTTGCCCTTTATGTGAGCTTTCCCATATTTCATTGAACATTTTCTCTCTTTCACTTTCTTCATTTCTTCTGGTTCTTTTAGTCCAATTTCTTTTTACTTTGTCATTGATTTTACATGCCCCCCATAATCCTAATAGACAAACTAAAACAATTAATAGACCCATCATAATTTTTGCAAGTACCCCATTCCAAATGTTGGTAAACCAGCTTCCTACTCTGGCAATTCCTTTCCCAAATTTCTCCCAAACACCAGGTTCTTTCAAATCCTTTAAATCTGTACTATCTCTGGTAAGGTTAGTAAGCATGCTTATAATTTTCTTACTGTTATCTGGTATGAATGAACAACAATGACGCACATTAAGCATTTTGCAAACACCTCCACTGTTTGCTAAAAGAATGTCTAAAGCAAGCCGATTTTGAAGAGTCATAGCTCTTTCTGCAGCAAGTTCAGTATCCATCAGGAGTATAGCTCCTGTAAAATTTGTCAGCATGTTATCCACAATAGTAGACAACTTTTGAATTTTCATAGAATTCAAGATAACCCCCACTGATGGGATTATGGCTCCAAAAATATCACCAATGACAGCCGCCACTGATTCTCGTTTTTGTCTAGGATGTTGTAATTCAGACGTTTTAGGTATTTGTTTCAAGTCATCAATCTGGTATATCTTTGGAAATACTATTCCCAAATAACATGTCCCATACCATCCCTTAGGGAGACGGTAATATGCATTCAGTCCACAAATATAATAGATTCCAGGGATTGCTGGATCTTGTCCATTTAACATAAAGGTCCATTTACTCTGAAACAAAAACACATGCCTACATTCACTCGTACCTACAAACAAATTGTCTTGATCAGATTTTGGTCTATATATACAGAGCCTACCTACGTGTAATGCATCTATAGCTAATTTGCCTTGTGTTTTGATTGCAGTGTAAGCATAATCATTTGCATAAGTACGTTTTTCTAGTCCTTTTTCTAACCTTTCTTTCAGTGCTTTGCGTCTATCATCTGTGTGATCTAAAAAGCTTTTCTCTACAGGAGATAATAAGCAAGTTAAATTATTGCGATGTGCATAAGCAGTTCCAAATGTAAGTGTTGGCTCAAAGAATCCTCTAACTATTTTAATATCATGTTCTTTAGCTAATTTATTTAGGAATTCAATCACAGGCACAAAAGAAAACACAACATCTAAATTTGAATAAAAGTACTGCACATGCTCTTGATTATAGAATCTTGTTAATAGCAAACTGCAACTAATTCCATAAGTAAGAGGGAGGCTGTGATACGTAACTCCCTCTTGCACAGATGAGGGGATTTTAGTACATACGTAACAATCTTTCGCATCCATAGTTTCCACATACTCATTTAATAAGCGATAGAAGACATTAGTAGAAAGTTCCCCTTTTGCATTAGTTCCCACATGCATATGTCTTGCGTCTTGCTCAAATCTCTCCCACGGTGATAGTTTAATAGTGGTAGTTTCAGGTTTCAAAGTTGCATTAATAGTTTCTTTCTCTCTCCATGGCATTCCCACAATCACTCCCACAATCATTACTGCACATACAACACCTATTATAAGACCTAACCAACCACACACCTTACTTCCTTTGCTACTGTAAGCCATGTTTGTATAGAATCAGAATAGCAGTTCAACAATCAACTTGAGGAGAAGAAAAAAAAATATATATATATTTGCGTATATTACAGCGTCTTCACTCCAGGACCCTTTTTCGTCAATTCCGGTTAGCAGTTTGTCGTAATCAGGTTTCTTTAAAGTCAAATCCGGGTTTAGTGTCACTTTCCAGTAGTTTCTAAAAGTCTCTTTCTCTTTTTCAGCTTTCACGATTTCAAATTTTAGCCGAGTTTCCCTTTGGATGTCTTCAGGTACCGTAGTATTGGCCTGGTACTTCTCGATCAAAACAGAATGCTAAGAATTCTTCTTGCCATTCAGAGGTTGTAGCATATGCCCATTCAGGACCTGTATATCTTCTGTTTGCTATTCTTTTTCTTTTTAACCTTCGTTCACCTTGTTGCTGTCCTTCACTCAGATCATCTGCTTGTGAAGTATCACTTTCTTCTATTATTGTGTCATTCGATACCTCTCCTATTTTAGGATGTGACTTGTCTAGCCAATTATCGCCTCTATGTGTCTTGGTTCGATGTTTCCTTTCAGGACGTTGGACAGCACCCTCATCTTGTGATATGGTGTTTTCTCTTGACGGACCTGCAACTGGTTCAGGAGAATCTGACACGTTTCGATTTGTATCTACAATTTCTCCTTCTCTTTCGTCTTCTGGTTCTATGCTGAGTTCGGACTCTAACCCGTACTCGTCTACTTCTGGGAGAACCTCTCCTTGACTTAGTTCTCCTGCTGCCTCGACTGAGATAGGCACTCTGTCACCTCTCTCGAACTCATTGACAGTTTGAGGGACAAGGCTGTTCTCAGTGGGTTCTCTAGTAGTCTCAGATCCTTCTTGACTGATTTCTGACTCTGAGACGTCTCTTCCTGAAGTTACTGTACCAGAAACTTCAAGTTCCTCTTCAACAGGACACGTTACCCTTTTTGTGTGACTGGCATGTATCCAGTTGGGAACCCCGGCACACTTCACAGCAGTGGTGGTCGTCAATATTACTTGATACGGCCCCTTCCAACGCAGCTCAAGACACGATTTCCTTACATGCTTCTTGACAACCACCCAATCTCCAGCTTGCAGAGAATGACCAGGTTCGCCAATTGGTGGCAACGCATTAGCTTCCACCTGGTGAGAGAAAGAGCGAATCACGTCAGCCAAACCTTTGCAGTAATCCAATACCATATCATCTGTAATATTTACTAGTGCATTTGCAGGTACCGCTGGTAATCTCATTGCTCTGCCCATGAGGATTTCATGGGGGGACAGTCCCGTTTTCTTATCTGGGGTGTTTCTCATAGACATCAGTACTAGAGGTAAAGCATCTGGCCATTTCATGTTTGTTGCAGCACACATTTTTGCTATTCTTGATTTTAAGGTACCATTCATCTGTTCAACTAGTCCTGATGCTTCAGGGCGATAGCTACAATGCAACTTTTGTTCAATGTTGAGTGCGGCACACAGAAGTTTAATCACCTCATTGTCAAAGTGTCTCCCTCTATCTGATTCTATAGAAACCGGAAACCCGAATCTTGGTATCAGTTCTCTGAGTAGTAGTTTTGCAACTGTAAGACTGTCATTCCTACGTGTGGGATATGCCTCAATCCAATGACTGAAAACACACACAATCACCAACACGTACTTCAATCCTCCACAAACAGGCATTTCGATAAAATCCATTTGCATTTTGTTGAATGGACCTCCAGCTCTCCCAATGTGGCTCAAAGTTACCACAGTTCCTTTTCCAGCATTCATCTGTTGACAGATGACGCATCTGTGGCAAGTGATTTCTGCGGCATGTCTGAATTTTGGATTGAACCAATCAATCTTAAAAGATCTGATCATGGCGTCTCTTCCTAAATGGGCTTGCCCAAGATATAACCGGGCAAACTGCGACAAAAGACTATTTGGCAGAACCAATTTTCCCTCTTCTGAAACCCACAAATCATCTGCCCTTTGTACACACTGCATTCTCTGCCAGGAATGTTTTTCTTCTTTGCTAGCACGACTTTGTAATGTCTTTAGTTCGTCTAAGGTATCAACCACTCGTAATGCTAGACTTAAACTTGTGTCATTTTCAGGTTGTGGTAACAATTCCCACTGCTCTTTAAATGATATACAATTTAATGCACAAAATCTTGCGACCTGATCTGCATAGCTGTTTCCCATTGACACAAAATCTTGTGATCTGGTGTGAGCACTGCATTTCACCACGGCAATTTCAAGAGGTAACTGAATCGCATGTAACAAATCTCTTATTTGTTCGCCATTTTTCACAGGAGAACCAGAGGAGGTCATGAAACCCCTCTGTGACCAGAGTTGGCCAAAATCATGCACAATTCCAAATCCATATCTGCTGTCAGTATAGATAGTGACTTTCAAATTTACAGCTGCGTGGCATGCTTTTGTAAGAGCTATTAGTTCTGCCACCTGTGCAGAAAACACTTTCTCGAGCCAGGCGGCTTCGACAATCCCAGTTATGGTACATACTGCATAACCGGCTCTCAATGTTCCTGCTGAATCTCTTAGACAGGACCCATCAACAAACATAATACAATCGTTTTCTTTTAACTGGGTATCCTGTATGTCTGGGCGAGGTTTGGTACAAAGCTCAGTCACCTCAAGACAATCATGCTCAAATTCTTCCCCATCTTTGATTTCTGTATTTTCATTGGGAAGTAAGGTTGCCGGGTTCAGCACAGTGCATCTCTTTAGTGTGACATTTGGTGACCCCAGTATACTCGTCTCATATCTAGTGAGTCGTGCATTTGTCATGTGTTGTGTCTTAGTTCGTGTCAACAGAATTTCAACTGAATGTGGAACCATTACTGTCAGAGGGTATCCCATGACTATGCCTTCACATTGTGAAAGGCTTTGACCAACTGCTGCAACTGCCCGCAAACAACCCGGTAAGGCTGCTGCGACTGGGTCCAAGGTAGCTGGAAAATATGCTACAGGGCGATTTGCATCTCCGTGGACCTGTGTTAAAACAGACAAAGAACAAGCATCACGTTCATGACAGAACAACAGAAAAGGTTTTTCATAATCAGGCATTCCTAATGCTGGTGCCCTGCACATGCATTCCTTCAATTCTAGAAATGATTCAAGCTCCTCTTTTGTCAAAGTTATTGTGTATGGCTCGTCCTTGACTTCTTTTCCTGTCAATTTTATTAAAGGTTTTGAGATGATCGAGAAGTTGGGTATCCACTGGCAACAGCAGCCCACCATTCCCAAAAACATCCTGACATCTCTTTTTGTTATTGGGGGATTCATCTGCAAAACAGCTGTTATTCTTTCCTTTGATATTCTTCGGGACCCTTTCTCAATCAAATGTCCCAAGTATTTCACTTCTTTTTGACAGTATTGCAACTTTCTGGGTGACACCTTGTGTCCATTCTTTCCCAGATGATTCAACAATGCAATGGTATCATATTTACAACTGTCTCTGGTTTTGGATGCAATCAGCAAATCATCAATGTATTGCACAAGAGTCGAATTAAAAGGCAGCACAAGAGGTTCTAAGTCCTTCTTCAATATCTGATTGAAAATGGATGGTGATTCAGAAAAACCCTGAGGAATTCTGCACCAACTGTACACCTTATCCAGGAATTTGAAACTGAACAAAAATTGGCTGTCTTCATGAAGGGGTATCGAAAAAAATGCTTGTGATAGGTCTACTACAGTAAACCATTCAGCATCACAAGGAACCTGGAACATTATTACTGCTGGGTTAGGTACCACAGGGCAGCATTTTATCACAATTTTGTTTATTTTTCTCAAATCCTGCACAATTCGAACTTTCCCACAGGGCTTCTTCAAACCCATAATGGGAGAGTTGCACGGACTGCTCAAAACTTCTTTTAGGACTCCCTGTCTGAGAAAATCTGCAATTATTTGTGACACCTCAATGAGGACATCCTGGGTCATGTGGTATTGCGGTACTTGTGGGAACACTGCATTCGGCTTTATCTGAACCTTGACTGGTTCTACTCCTTTTATCAACCCTACTTCTTTCCCAGTCAAATCCCACACTTTCTCTGTTACGGTCCCTTGTAAATCGACAGGTAGGTCGATCAAAGTATGCATTGGGAATAAAGTAATCAAAGGGTAGTCTTCATTAGTTTCTCCTCCTTCCTCTATGAATTGACTCTCATCTCCCTCATCGTCGCTGTTTGTTTGTACTTCTATTCCATCATTGGAACAGGTAATCGAACATTTTGTCTTACATAGTAAGTCTCTTCCTAGTAAGGATACCGGGCTTGAATCGCACACGACAAATCTATGCAGGCCTTGGAAATTACCAATTTCAACCTGCACCGGATCAGTAATCGGATTAGTCAGGTACTGGTTTGCTACACCAACCACTCGTATAGTACGCCCTGAGAGAGGTAATCTTGGGACTTCTGCACTTCGAACTGTAGAGCGTGTAGCTCCTGTGTCGACCAAAAATGAAACCTTATAGCCCATTACTTTTCCCTCTACATATGGGCCTCTCTGATCCACCTCTAAAGATGCTGCAAGCCTGCACTCTTCACTGTCCGAGCTGTCATCTGACCAATCCTCATTCATGCCACTTTCACCTCGTAATGGGAATTGTTGCACAGTGTTATTTTGATTGGTTACCTGACCTGCTGAGGAAGCATCACCTGTTGCTGTCCCATCGGAGCTATGGGTAATTGTATTTGCTGTCTAGGCACCATAGGAATCTGCTGCTGCACTAGTTGCATTGATACTGACTGAAAACGTGGCATTTGCATCTGCTGCATAGGTTATACCCCTGGCATTTGTACCAAATTATTCTGAAAATTCGGGTTTTGATGTCTCCCTTTTGGACCTCGTGGATTTTGTAATGTACCGACATTAATGCTTTGCTGAACTGCACCATCCTGCACCACATTCGGACAATCCCGTTTCCAATGCCCCATGCCCCCGCACGCCTGACATGGTGACATCCTTTTCATTCCTTGACCGTCATTTTGAATAACAACATTATTCATGTCCGAACCACGGTTTACAAACCCTCAACCTCTGCCTCTCGGCTGTGCCTGAAACACACCATTCATTTGTGGTTGTTGCTGTATCATTTGCTGAACTCCATTCCCCTGTATTCCAGCTTGTGCAGCCCTTATCTGCAGCACCATCACTTTCTCCTTCAACTTTTTCTGCTTCAACTCAATTTCATCACTACAGTATTTCGCATACTGCAACACTTCATCAATCGGTTTAGCTTGCCAACAAATCAAATGATTCTTAATCATCTGGCTGACCTCCGGTCTCAGCCCTTCGACGAATCTAAATACAAGGTGATTCATGTGCTTCGGTTCGATAGTCTCAGTACCACTGTAATGTTTGAACGCTTTTAATAATCTCTCGTAATACGCATGTATTGACTCCTTAACCTCTTGAGAGGTACGGTCGATTTTCTGCCAATCGGTCACCTTCGGCGACACCTTTTGTTTCAAGAACTCAATTACTTTATGATAATATTTCATCACCTCTTCTGAAGGTGCTCCAGTCACCTTATCTCTTGCCGGCTCCTTTGTGGGCCAATCTACCCCTCTCTTGCACTCGAGCCACAAATCCGGCAGAACAATAATCTCAAACAAAGTATTCAAGTCTTCCCAGAGACACTTTGCAAGCTTCACAAACCTATCCGTCTGTTGATACCACTTGATCGGCTTCTCTCTTAACCTAGGATAATCATTCGTAAAGGATAAAATGTCTCCTCTAGTCCATGGCACATGCACTAAAACACCACCAGCTGTCTCTCTCATAGGTAAGATTTTTACTGAATCTAGATTAGGTGTGGTCCCAACTTTATTGGACCCTGGGCTATCTCCCTTTCTCTTATCTCTTTTCTTTGCCCATCGGCCTTCCCATTTCTCTAATGCACCCCAAATCTGTGCACTTTGCAACAGTTCTCTCAGGTGTGCCTTCATGCCTGCAGATCTCATGTGTTCAAAATCTTTGGAGTCAAAATCTAATCTGTAACTTCTTTTCAAATGTTTAGTGTTTCCGATATCGATGTTATACTTATCTGCCAGATTCGCTAACCTCTGATGTACTTTGCCTACCTCTTTAGTAATTTTGGGACATAAGTATCTCAATTCTGCCTCAGTGTATGATTCCAACCTATTTACTCCCATCGTTCCTTCCACTAACTCGGCAGCTTCTGCCCCTAGTCGTACAAAATTCAGGTATTCGTCTTGTTTTTCTTTTTCAGGTTCAAGTGTGGTTACTGTAGTCTTTTGTGAGGTACAAGTTTTCTCTAACCATTCATTTAACTGTTGTATTGTAAAACCCTGCAGTGAAATGTTCCCTGCATGTGCCATTGGAGAGTGTGAAGTATTTGTACTCATGGTTTGGGGAGTTAAAACTCCCAACCCTGCTTGACGCATTGCTTCGAGAGGTGCTCCTACTGGACTAAGGTCCATCAAGGGTCTTAGTGGCTCATTAACTTGCTCTCCCGGGGCCATTATCTGTGGAGTTCTCATAGGCCCTCCTCTTATCGCTTCCTGAGTCATAACTCCCTGATCACACGTCCCTGTCTTATCTTGCGCATATAATGGCACTGGGGGACCAACAGTAATAGGTAACGATATAGCGGCAGGTGTCTGACCTGAACTCAGACTTCTTGGGGCTGCAACACCATAGGTCTGCTCCAGTGTACCTGGTACAGGTACTAACGGTGGTCCTGCTACAGGGTTATACCCAGGTATCAGCTGTGGTGGTTGAGACACTAGCTTCGTGGTCGATTCAATCTGAATTAACTTCAGCTTTGTGTATATCGGGTCTGGCGGCACTATCAAGTTCGTAATAGTCTCAAGCACTGGGACATCAGGGTAAATTCTTTTTATCTGCGGTGGAGGCTGCAACTGTATCGGCAAGTCTGGTGCAGTGGGTACACTGACACCATTCTGTATCAAAGCTGTATCGCTAGTCTGTACCGTATCAGTAACTCCCTTCTCCTGCGTCTGGTTCCCAGGATCCAAGCTAGTACTTGGAGCGCTGTCGCTCACCGCATACGGTGGCGGACGATCATGTAACAATCTATCCATGAATTCCTCATCATCTGAATCATCTTCCTCTTCCCAGGACCTCTTATTGTCTTTGGTTTGGCCAGAATCTTTGTTGGTTTTACAAGAGGCTTTCTTTCCCTGTGTCTCTTCTCCCTGGGTTATTGCCGGAAATAACTTCAACCCATCTACGATTCCCCTTCTCCACATTTTATTCTCATTGTCCCACCTAGCTTCTGCATAGGATTTTTCTGCCCTTTTTAGCCTCCTTTGAAACCTTTCTTGTCTGTGTCTAAGAGCCATTAAGTCCCAAATCGCTAAAGCCTCATATTGTGCCGGTCTCGGAGGTGGCTTCTGTGTACTTAACATCCACCTCAGGTTTTCTAATACCTTTGGATTAAACGTCCCATGCTCTGGAAACGCTAAACACCCTTCTTTTTCCGTTAATTTGCACCACTGTTTCATCCATAAACAAGGTGCGACACCTTTTTCTTCCATCGCTATGTAAGCCGGAGTACCCTCCGGTGGTGTAGGTTCACCATCAGTTGCTACAATATATACATCTCCTTTCAGAGCGCTTTTGAATGCCTTGACAAAATTCATTTTTGCAATTCTTTATTTCGTATTTAATCAGAAATGGCTTAGTTCCCAGGAAACTCTTCACCTGCCCTTTCTCAACCTATTGCCTCTCACGGACGGCAGCCAATCCGTGCGTGACCCCTCTCGGCATCTGACCTACCTCAGCGCGGCACCACTGACGTCACACTCACACACACTGCAGCTGACAAAGTCTTGCGGCTTGTCCGCTCCTTACTGACCCTTTACAACTCATACAAACTAATGCGAATTATTGCGAGCATCTTAAAATGACAACACAAATCTGTTGGTTTACTACAGGGAGGGTAACACATTTGCTTCAGAACTTTACAGAGATTTCACTTGAAGCTTTGGCCGCTACTCCTTCCTTCTCAGTTCCCACATACGCAAGCAGAATTCGACCTGCAAATCCTACTCTCGACTTGTCAATGACTCCTTCTAGTGCACTTTAGAATTTGTCAAATCTCCATCGAAGGTTTCATACATACATCATAACTCAAACTCGACTTGTCAACCACGCCCAATTGACCTATTAAACCGTACAGATTATAACATAAACCACATTTATCATCATACTCCGGAGTCTTAGACCTCAACAGGTCCGTACACGATAGTCAACCACGTGGATAATTTTGAGCAACAAGCGCTACATTCACATGAAGTATGCCAACTTCCCTACTCTCATACTGTGGAGTACGCCCACTCCTGCTAACAACACTAAATTTGGCCTAAATACACACAAAATTTTCACAACCACCTGCAAGATGCATAAGCTTAAGCAAGCGCAAAGACTCTAACCACACATACTATGGCGCCGAGAACATTCCCAACTTATTTAGGCAGGCTCCGAGATCCCGGGAAAGCCATGGCGAACCTAGCAACCCATCATCTCTCCAAATTGCATTATCACAGAAAAACAAATTAAACAATGAAACTCCGTCCTAGGGCCCCCAAGGGCCAAACCGTCGCTCTGCTACCAGAACTGCTAACGCGTCCTTCTATGTTAATTTATACACATCGGGACTCGTTTTAGGCCGATGAATCTTTTGACCCAGTGGTGAGACACCGTAAGACGAGATAACTAATCAATATACCAATCAATATATCAAATAAATTGTCAACATATATCACCACAATATATTTCACTTTAGACATTAGTAAACCTTCGGCGCAACCATGACCTGTCAGTCATGAATAACCACACCTTACTGAAGTTTTGTGAATTTTATTCCTTATTGATTACAATCTAATAGCAAATGTATTAATCTCAAAACCAAGAAGCAAAAGGTCATAATCACAATATGGTAATAATGCAAGGATCACAGACATTAGATAGTAATATGAAGATGAACAAATCTAGACGCCTAAAACCTCATATATATATATTTAGTTCAGCATAGCACCACGTCAGTCATGTTAGTCACGTCAGTCAAGATGAAATACCTCATCTAACCACAATTAGCATCAGCATGTTGGGCTTCATGCAAAACAATTTAGAACATCAGTTTGGAAAACATCTAACTAGGGTCTCTAATCAAAAATACACAGCAGTTGGTACCGAGAAAGAAAAGTCAAACAAATGAATTTTCATTAGCAACAGTATAATTACACTCCTCGAAATAGGTCAGCATACAGGATCAGTCTTCGTCTTCAGGACATCAGTTTGATCGCCGTCATTCTATCTAATCTAAGGGCAGGTGATACTTCCCTCATAAGGAGGAAAATGTAAAGGGACTACTAAGGGTGAGGATGGTTTTGTCTAAGTCTCAATCACCAAATAGAGTGACAGAGTTTCTGGATGCAATCAATATCATTCCCTACCTAATGCCCCTTGTCTCTTGTGTCATGAGTTTTTATCCCTTTTTCGTAATACATTCCCCCAAAATTCTATTGGACAGTCACTACACCCCACTATCTGTAACCTATCAAATTATACATTAAGTAATGCATTTGTCATTCTATGATAATTTACATTCTTCTAATTGGTCTTCATAATTGACGTTTTTCGTAGGTGGCACATCCGGGGTTACTTCATTTTCTGGCACACTCTTCGGGTCAAGAGTTCTCTTTTCCGTGATTCGATGTCCTTGAAAGTGTCCATATTTGTTGCAAAGCTTATAAATTTTATACTAAGGCTGCTAGCATGCGGATGGGAATATATCTGTCAATGATACAATAAGCGGAGAAAAGAACAAATGCTGGGTCATGGCCTTTGCGAGTCAGCACACTGAAGAAACAAAAAAAATACGCTTTAATATGAGAGCTACACAGCTAGTTTTCGACTCACGCTAACTTAAGGCTTATGGATTCTAATAAATGCAATCTTCATACGTGTTAACATATTCAATTAATCATAATACAAGCAATTATTTCTTACAGTCGACATTAGTTTATGCATGTGAAAAATTCTCCACGTTTAAAATACGTTTCAATGAATAATATTAGTGTTGTTAATATAAGCATTTCACATCTAAAATAGGTAATGTTTAAACTACGCTCTCTCAACATAAATAGTGGAATGAATGCTGTCAGGCATTTTAGACTGAACTGACTAACAATGTCAAAAAATGATTTCAAGGTCAGCAATAAAATAGATGAATTTTAAGAGCCTTTCTGAATATAGATTGGTAAGCTGCTTTGTGAAGGCCAAGACAGAATGCATTACAAACAGAGGAAGAAACAAAAGAGAAGGAACTTCTTGACAAGACATACTGCCATATTCTGATATTCTAAACTCCATGAAGCCTGTTAAAAGCTGACACAGGAGGGCCAATATAGCATGCATTGGCACAAGTTCAGTCCAGAAATGCCAGTACCATTAACACAATATGTATGTGGCACAGAATAAAAATAAGGTTTTCTTTAAGATCCTAATTTAGAAGTATCTGGATGACACAAATGCAATAGCAGGATGAGGCAGTTGCAAATGTCATGATTGTAATCTTGTTTGACGTCATTCAGTACTGCCACATGAGCAGTCTCAGTGCTTAACCAGTTTTTAAACTCATCTGGCTAGCATCTGGTAACTGATGCTCTTCGAGCTGTTTAGAAAGCAGGTGACCCAGAACGTATCAGCAATTTAAGATTAAGTGACTCCTGGCAAATTGACCCAAGGGTAGGTCGCTCCCCCTGCCGCTGCAGCTCCACCAGCCCTGGCTCCCGAAACCTCCAAGCAAGTCCTATACAGTAAGTACTACCCCCGCCCAGCCCCCCGCCCTGCCCCGCGCTACTCACCTCTTCTCCTGTGCCTCTGTCTTCTGCCTTCCGTTCTCCCCTCCTACGTCTCTCCGCTCCTCCGCCGTCCTTCTTCCCTTCGCTCCCTGCTCCTCTTCTGCAGCCCTCTTGCTGCGTGTTCTGCTCTTCCTCGGCCCCGCTTCTCTTCCTCACCGCGTTCTCTTCCTGCTTCTTTCTTCATCTTTGGTCTTCTTCTGTAGTCTTCATCTGTGTTCTTCTTTCTTCCCTGCACCCCGTCCTGCGTGTTCTCTCTTCTTCTTAGTCCTTCTTCTGTGTTCTTCATCCGTATTCTTCATCTGTGTTCTTCTTCTGTGTACTTCATCTGTGTTCTTCTTCTGTGTACTTCATCTGTGCTCTTCTTCTGTGTACTTCATCTGTGTTTCTGCCTTCTCTTCTGCACCGCGTCCTGCGTGTGCTCTCTTCTTTCTTCATCTGTGTTCTTCTTTCTTCCCTGCACCCCGTCCTGCGTGTTCTCTCTTCTTCTTTGGTCCTTTGTTCTTCATCTGTGTTCTTCGTATCCTCTGCTCCTCTGCTTCTGCCTCTGCCTGACTCCTCTTCCTTGACTCTTCTCTCCTCCTCTTCTTTACCCTTCTTCCTGGCTCTTCTCTCCTCTGTTCTTTTGTTCTGGACTCCTCGCTCCTCTTCTTCTTTACCTTCTTCTTGGCTCTTCTCTCTTCTGTTCTTCTGCTCCTGACTCCTCGCTCCTCTTCTTCTTTACCTTCTTCTTGGCTCTTATCTCTTCTGTTCTTCTGCTCCTGACTCCTCGCTCCTCTTCTTCTTTACCTTCTTCTTGGCTCTTCTCTCTTCTGTTCTTCTGCTCCTCTTCTTCTTTACCTTCTTCTTGGCTCTTCACTCTTCTGTTCTTCTGCTCCTGACTCCTCGCTCCTCTTCTTCTTTACCTTCTTCTTGGCTCTTCTCTCTTCTGTTCTTCTGCTCCTGACTCTTCTCTCTGTCCTTCCGTACTCCCCTCCACCTCTGTAACCCCCCTCCCCTATCTTCCTATCTTTATTCCTTACTCCCCTCCACCTCTGTAACCCCCTCCCCTATCTTCCTATCTTTATTCCTTACTCCCCTCCACCTTTAACCCCCCTCCCCTATCTTCCTATCTTTATTCCTTACTCCCCTCCACCTTTAACCCCCCTCCCCTATCTTTTCTCCCCTCCCCTCTACCTGACCCCCCCACCCTCCGCTTTCCCGCCGCCACCTCCTGCTAGCCCAAGCCCCCCCTGCTCCCATTCGTCGCCCCACTCCCGCCCCCGCCCCACCCCCAGCTGACCCCTGCTCCCCCCCTCCTCCCTCGTTTGGCGGCCGCTGCGCGACAGTGTTAGCGACCCTTGAGCCAAGGGTAGGTCGCTCCCCCTGCCGCTGCAGCTCCACCAGCCCAGGCTCCTGAAACCTCCAAGCAAGTCCTGTACAGTAAGTACTCCCCCCACCCCGCCCCCCGCCCTGCCCCGCGCTACTCACCTCTTCTACTGTGCCTCTGTCTTCTGCCTTCCGCTCTCCCCTCCTACCTCTCTCCGCTCCTCCGCCGTCCTTCTTCCCTTCGCTCTCTGCTCCTCTTCTGCAGCCCTCTTGCTGCGTGTTCTGCTCTTCCTCGGCCCCGCTCCTCTTCCTCACTGCGTTCTCTTCCTGCTTCTTTCTTCATCTTTGGTCTTCTTCTGTGTTCTTCTTCTGTAGTCTTCATCTGTGTTCTTCTTTCTTCCCTGCACCCCGTCCTGCGTGTTCTCTCTTCTTCTTTGGTCCTTCTTCTGTGTTCTTCATCCGTGTTCTTCATCTGTGTTCTTCTTCTGTGTACTTCATCTGTGTTCTTCTTCTGTGTACTTCATCTGTGCTCTTCTTCTGTGTACTTCATCTGTGTTTCTTCCTTCTCTTCTGCACCGCGTCCTGCGTGTGCTCTCTTCTTTCTTCATCTGTGTTCTTCATCTGTGTTCTTCTTTCTTCCCTGCACCCCGTCCTGCGTGTTCTCTCTTCTTCTTTGGTCCTTCTTCTGTGTTCTTCATCTGTGTTCTTCGTATCCTCTGCTCCTCTGCTTCTGCCTCTGCCTGACTCCTCTTCCTTGACTCTTCTCTCCTCCTCTTCTTTACCCTTCTTCCTGGCTCTTCTCTCCTCTGTTCTTTTGTTCTGGACTCCTCACTCCTCTTCTTCTTTACCTTCTTCTTGGCTCTTCTCTCTTCTGTTCTTCTGCTTCTGACTCCTCGCTCCTCTTCTTCTTTACCTTCTTCTTGGCTCTTCTCTCTTCTGCTCTTCTGCTCCTGACTCCTCGCTCCTCTTCTTCTTTACCTTCTTCTTGGCTCTTCTCTCTTCTGTTCTTCTGCTCCTGACTCTTCTCTCTGTCCTTCCTTACTCCCCTCCACCTCTGTAACCTCCCTCCCCTATCTTGCTATCTTTATTCCTTACTCCCCTCCACCTTTAACCCCCCCTCCCCTATCTTTTCTCCCCTCCCCTCTACCTGACCCCCACCCTCCGCTTTCCCGCCGCCACCTCCTGCTAGCCCGCCCCCCCCCTGCTCCCATTCGTCACCCCACTCCCTCCCCCCACCTGACCCCTCCTCCCCCCCTCCTCCCTCTTATGGCGGCCGCTGCGCGACAGAGTTAGCGACCCTTGACCCAAGGGTAGGTCGCTCCCCCTGCCACTGCAGCTCCCCCAGCCCAGGCTCCTGAAACCTCCAGGCAAGTCCTATACAGTAAGTACTCCCCCCACCCAGCCCCCCGCCCTGCCCTGCGCTACTCACCTCTTCTCCTGTGCCTCTGTCTTCTGCCTTCCGCTCTCCCCTCCTACCTCTCTCCGCTCCTCCGCCGTCCTTCTTCCCTTCGCTCTCTGCTCCTCTTCTGCAGCCCTCTTGCTGCGTGTTCTGCTCTTCCTCGGCCCCGCTCCTCTTCCTCACCGCGTTCTCTTCCTGCTTCTTTCTTCATCTTTGGTCTTCTTCTGTGTTCTTCTTCTGTAGTCTTCATCTGTGTTCTTCTTTCTTCCCTGCACCCCGTCCTGCGTGTTCTCTCTTCTTCTTAGTCCTTCTTCTGTGTTCTTCATCCGTATTCTTCATCTGTGTTCTTCTTCTGTGTACTTCATCTGTGTTCTTCTTCTGTGTACTTCATCTGTGCTCTTCTGTGTACTTCATCTGTGTTTCTTCCTTCTCTTCTGCACCGCGTCCTGCGTGTGCTCTCTTCTTTCTTCATCTGTGTTCTTCATCTGTGTTCTTCTTTCTTCCCTGCACCCCGTCCTGCGTGTTCTCTCTTCTTCTTTGGTCCTTCTTCTGTGTTCTTCATCTGTGTTCTTCGTATCCTCTGCTCCTCTGCTTCTGCCTCTGCCTGACTCCTCTTCCTTGACTCTTCTCTCCTCCTCTTCTTTACCCTTCTTCCTGGCTCTTCTCTCCTCTGTTCTTTTGTTCTGGACTCCTCACTCCTCTTCTTCTTTACCTTCTTCTTGGCTCTTCTCTCTTCTGTTCTTCTGCTTCTGACTCCTCGCTCCTCTTCTTCTTTACCTTCTTCTTGGCTCTTCTCTCTTCTGCTCTTCTGCTCCTGACTCCTCGCTCCTCTTCTTCTTTACCTTCTTCTTGGCTCTTCTCTCTTCTGTTCTTCTGCTCCTGACTCTTCTCTCTGTCCTTCCTTACTCCCCTCCACCTCTGTAACCCCCCTCCCCTATCTTGCTATCTTTATTCCTTACTCCCCTCCACCTTTAACCCCCCCTCCCCTATCTTTTCTCCCCTCCCCTCTACCTGACCCCCACCCTCCGCTTTCCCGCCGCCACCTCCTGCTAGCCCCGCCCCCCCCTGCTCCCATTCGTCACCCCACTCCCTCCCCCCACCTGACCCCTCCTCCCCCCCTCCTCCCTCTTATGGCGGCCGCTGCGCGACAGAGTTAGCGACCCTTGACCCAAGGGTAGGTCGCTCCCCCTGCCGCTGCAGCTCCACCAGCCCAGGCTCCTGAAACCTCCAAGCAAGTCCTGTACAGTAAGTACTCCCCCCACCCCGCCCCCCGCCCTGCCCCGCGCTACTCACCTCTTCTACTGTGCCTCTGTCTTCTGCCTTCCGCTCTCCCCTCCTACCTCTCTCCGCTCCTCCGCCGTCCTTCTTCCCTTCGCTCTCTGCTCCTCTTCTGCAGCCCTCTTGCTGCGTGTTCTGCTCTTCCTCGGCCCCGCTCCTCTTCCTCACCGCGTTCTCTTCCTGCTTCTTTCTTCATCTTTGGTCTTCTTCTGTGTTCTTCTTCTGTAGTCTTCATCTGTGTTCTTCTTTCTTCCCTGCACCCCGTCCTGCGTGTTCTCTCTTCTTCTTAGTCCTTCTTCTGTGTTCTTCATCCGTATTCTTCATCTGTGTTCTTCTTCTGTGTACTTCATCTGTGTTCTTCTTCTGTGTACTTCATCTGTGCTCTTCTGTGTACTTCATCTGTGTTTCTTCCTTCTCTTCTGCACCGCGTCCTGCGTGTGCTCTCTTCTTTCTTCATCTGTGTTCTACATCTGTGTTCTTCTTTCTTCCCTGCACCCCGTCCTGCGTGTTCTCTCTTCTTCTTTGGTCCTTCTTCTGTGTTCTTCATCTGTGTTCTTCGTATCCTCTGCTCCTGCCTCTGCCTGACTCCTCTTCCTTGACTCTTCTCTCCTCCTCTTCTTTACCCTTCTTCCTGGCTCTTCTCTCCTCTGTTCTTTTGTTCTGGACTCCTCGTTCCTCTTTTTCTTTACCTTCTTCTTGGCTCTTCTCTCTTCTGTTCTTCTGCTCCTGACTCCTCGCTCCTCTTCTTCCTAACCTTCTTCTTGGCTCTTCTCTCTTCTGTTCTTCTGCTCCTGACTCCTCGCTCCTCTTCTTCTTTACCTTCTTCTTGGCTCTTCTCTCTTCTGTTTTTCTGCTACTGACTCCTCGCTCCTCTTCTTCTTTACCTTCTTCTTGGCTCTTCTCTCTTCTGTTCTTCTACTCCTGACTCTTCTCTCTGTCCTTCCTTACTCCCCTCCACCTCTGTAACCCCCCCTCCCCTATCTTCCTATCTTTATTCCTTACTCCCCTCCACCTCTGTAACCCCCCTCCCCTATCTTCCTATCTTTATTCCTTACTCCCCTCCACCTTTAACCCCCCCTCCCCTATCTTCCTATCTTTATTCCTTACTCCCCTCCACCTTTAACCCCCCCTACCCTATCTTTTCTCCCCTCCCCTCTACCTGACCCCCCCACCCTCCGCTTTCCCGCCGCCACCTCCTGCTAGCCCCCGCCCCCCCTGCTCCCATTCGTCGCCCCACTCCCGCTCCCAGCTGACCCTTCCTCCCCCCCTCCTCCCTCTTATGGCGGCCGCTGGCACGCCAAAGGCAAGCCCGTCTGCGCCCGTCCGCGCCTGGACCGCGCCCAGCGCCACGACCCCTGGCCCCCAGCACTCCCAAACCCCGCAGCATCGCTACGACCCCATCACCCTCCACGCCCTCAACCCGGGGCGCTCCAGCACCTGCTTCCAAGCCAACCCGAAACATACCCACGGACCCTTCGTATGTCACACCTGCAAACTCACCTTCCACCACGGAACCACCACGCCCGCCAGCCCACGCGCCAACAACCACCTCAAATGCATCCTGATCAACGAACGCTCCATCCACAAGCACGCCGTTGAACTTTGGGACCTCCTGGACTCCACCGCACCGGACGTCGCCTTCATCACTGAGACCTGGATGAACACCTCCTCGGCCCCCGACATCGCCATAGCCATCCCCGACGGCTACAAGATTTCCAGGAGAGACCGCACCAACCAAGTAGGGGGAGGAATAGCCATCGTCTTCAAGGACTCCATCAACGTCACCACCTCCACCGAAGACACCCCCCTCGCCGCCGAACACCTGCACTTCCAGATCCACACTGACCCCAGGACCACCCTCAGAGGAACTCTCATCTGCCGACCCCCTGGACCACGCGCCCTCTTCAGCGACTCTATCACTGACTTCATCTCCCCGCACGCCCTTGCCTCGCCGGACTACATCCTCCTCGGTGACCTCAACTTCCACCTGGAACAGAACAACGACCCCAACACCACCACCCTGCTCGACAACCTCGACAACCTCGGCCTCAAGCAACTGGTGAACACTCCCACCCACATCGCCGGACACACGCTCGACCCCATCTTCTCCGCCAGCAACCACGTATCCTCCAGCCACTCCTCCGCTATACACTGGACTGACCACAGATGTGTCCACTTCACCTTCCGACGCGAGACTCGCCACCTCCGCACACAACCCATCCCACGCCGACAGTGGAACAAAATCCCCGCGGAACAGCTTCTCTCCACTCTCAGCGACAACCAACCCACCTTCTCCACCGACCCCAACGTCGCAGCCCTCAGCCTCACGCATTGGATCACCAACTGCGCAGACAACCTCGCTCCCCTCAGACGCCTCCCAAGACAGACCAACACCAAAAAACCTCTCTGGTTCACTGATGCCCTCAAGGAATCAAAAAAATCCTGCCGCACCCTCGAGAAAGCCTGGCGCAAGGACCACACCGCAGATAACATGACTGCCCTCAAGAATGCTACCCGCGACCACCACCAACTGATCCGCGCCGCCAAAAGAAATTCCTTCACAGACAGACTGGACAAAAACAGTCACAACAGCAGAGAACTCTTCAACATTGTCAAAGAGCTCTCCAACCCTAACGCCAACGCCATCACGCCCTCACAAGACCTCTGCAACTCCCTCGCTACCTTCTTCCATCGTAAGATCACCGACCTACACGACAGCTTCGGACACCAAACCCAGCCAACCACCACAGAACCTACAACCCCAGCCATCACCCACAACGCCTGGACTCACATCAACACGGAAGAGACCAAAGCCACCATGAACTCCATCCACTCCGGTGCCCCATCGGACCCCTGCCCACACTTCATCTTCAACAAAGCCGACGACATCATCGCCCCGCATCTCCAGACCATCATCAACAGCTCTTTTTCTTCTGCCACCTTCCCCGAGAGCTGGAAACACGCTGAAGTCAACGCCCTACTGAAGAAACCGACGGCGGACCCAAGTGACCTGAAGAACTTCCGCCCCATCTCGCTCCTCCCCTTCTCTGCCAAAGTCATAGAGAAGGCCGTCAACAAGCAACTTACCAACTTCCTTGAAGACAACAACCTACTCGACCCCTCTCAGTCCGGATTCCGAGCCAATCACAGCACAGAAACTGCCCTCATCTCAGTCACAGATGACATCAGAACCCTGATGGACAACGGAGAAACAGTCACCCTCATCCTCCTCGACCTCTCGGCTGCCTTCGACACCGTCTGTCACCACACCCTAATAACCCGCCTCCGCCCCACCGGGATCCAAGGACAGGCCCTGGACTGGATCACCTCCTTCCTCTCCAACCGCTCCCAAAGAGTCTACCTCCCACCTTTCCGCTCAGACCCCACCGAGATCATCTGCGGCGTCCCACAAGGCTCCTCGCTCAGCCCGACTCTCTTCAATGTCTACATGAGCCCCCTCGCCAACATCGTACGCAAACACAGCATCATCATCACCTCCTACGCCGACGACACTCAGCTGATACTTTCCCTCACCAAGGACCCCACCAGCGCCAAGACCAACCTGCAAGATGGAATGAAAGACGTCGCAGATTGGATGAAACTCAGCCATCTGAATCTGAACTCATCCTTGGAAACACCCCGACCACCTGGGATGACTCCTGGTGGCCCACGGCCCTTGGCACCGCACCAACCCCCTCAGACCACGCACGCAACCTCGGCTTCATCCTTGACCCACTTCTCACCATGACCAAACAAGTCAACGCCGTATCATCCTCCTGCTTCCTCACCCTCCGCATGCTCCGAAAGATCTTCCAGAAAGACCGTGACCCACGCCCTCGTCACGAGCCGCCTGGACTACGGCAACACCCTATATGCAGAAACCACCGCTAAACTCCAGAAACGTCTGCAACGAATTCAAAATGCCTCCGCCCGCCTCATCCTCGACATACCCCGCAACAGCCACATTTCCGCCCACCTGAGACACCTGCACTGGCTTCCCGTCAACAAAAGGATCACCTTCCGACTCCTCACCCACGCACACAAAGCCCTCCACAACAAGGGACCCGAATACCTCAACCGCCGCCTCAGTTTCTACACACCCACCCGTCAACTTCGCTCCGCCAACCTCGCTCTCGCCGCCGTCCCTCGCATCTGCTGCACCACGGCGGGTGGGAGGTCCTTCTCCTACCTGGCGGCCAAGACATGGAATTCCCTCCCCACCAACCTTAGGACCACCCAGGACCACTCTGCATTCCGGAGGCAACTCAAGACCTAGCTCTTCGAGCAGCAGTAACCCCATCCCCCTAGCGCCTTGAGACCCGCACGGGTGAGTAGCGCGCTTTATAAATGTTTATGATTTGATTTGATTTGAGATGAGCCTTTGCTTGGCTTCAGCCATGGGCCCAAGTTTGACTTCTTTAAAAGGGGTTGATGGCCCCTTTGTTGCGTCTCCTAGCAACAGTGACAGATGAACAGAGATGCTAAGGATAAAAGTAAATGCATGTTTGACAGTTTTAGAGTCCTAACTAGACATACATCATTTGGGGAGCCCGACTGTCAAAGTAAAAAAGGAGTAAATCTTCTCCCCTTCTCCTCCTCCTTAATCACTAGGAGAGCTTCTACAGTAGTTCTGTATGCCACAGAATGAGGAGCTGGGCAATACAATATTGACCGGCCTTGAAATGTTGATCTTCTTATAGAAAAAAAGAGGGCAAAGTCTTATAAACAACTTGGGCGTAAGAATAGTCATTTTGACACAGGGCAGATTTGTGACATTAAAGACTGCCTAAAAAAGAGTCAATGAGGAATTTGGGGAACGAAAAATAGGATTTAAAATACAAGAGGTTTTGATAGCATTAACAGACAATGCCTGAGTTGTTGACATGTATTTGGTACTTGTAAAGTCTGATATGTGTGTACTTACAAGATAGCATTTTGTTAAATTCAATATTGTATGTATTTTACATACAAAGGTAGAGGGTTGCAACCCTGTTTTTGTTCCCCTGACTACAGCCACTATGCCTAAAGTACTTCCAGCACGTTGTTGTCTCTAAAGAACGAATCTTAACTGTTTATCAGACCATACCTGGTGTTTTCCTTATCACTATATACCTCATGCCGGCAGCTTCTCGGCACCAGCAGCAAAAACAGAGGTGCATCTGAGGGCATAATTTAGAGTTTGGTGAAGGAGGAGCAACACTACAACTCAGCGGTGCTTCCACCCAGCCAAACTCACTGTTTCCCAGATCTATTTAGAATTGGGGAAGGGCCACTTTTACAGCGGTGGAGAGTCTATGGCTCTGCTGGTGTAAATCTCTGACCTGACGGATATCTGCTAAGGCGCTGCTTGTGAGGGCGAGGCTATTTCCCTGTGTGAGGCATTGTGGATACAGACAGCAAAAAATGTGGAATGGCCTCCACACACTGGGAGAAATGTGTCAGGCCACCTGTGTTTTTTTTATTTTAGAAAACAAACACTTGATATTATTCTCTCAAAACACAAAGGGGGTCATTACAACATTGGCGCCCGCCAAGTTGTAACCGACGTGCGGCCGCCAATGCGGCTGCACTCCCGCGGTGCCCATTATGACATCCCCTCTAGGCCGGCGGGCGGAAACAGAGTTTCCGCCCGCCGGCCCAGCGGGGACATGGGCCGCAACGTGGGAGCCAGCTCCAAATGGAGCCGGCGGTGTTGCGGCCGTGCAACGGGTGCAGTTGTACCCGGCGCGCTTTTCACTGTCTGCTGCACGGGGCCCTGTCAGGGGGCCCCTACACTGCCCATGGCAGGAAAAGGCTGGCGGTACGGGGACTCGTAATCCCCTGGGCTGGCGGATTATCACCGCCAGGGCAAATGTGGCGGGAAACCGCCGGCCCCGGCGGTTCGACCGTGGCGCTACCGCCGCAGTCGTAATCCCCTCTGAAGCACCGCCAGCCTGTTGGCGGTGCTTCAGCCAAAACAGCCCTGGCGGTCTTGGACCACCAGAGTTGTAATGAGTGCCAAAATGTTGCGAAATGTGTGCTTTAAATTAGTGCCTGCTGAAAGAGTGACAGGGTCTTTTGAAAATATGTGCAGGAGGCTGTGGTAAGGTGGTGGTGGTGGTGAGGGGTGCGAAGGGTGAAGGGTGAAAGAAAGAGGGGAAAATGTTGGCTGGCAAGGAAGGTCATGTAATGCTCCCCAGTGTTTTTTCTGAGTGTTATAAGTGCTGTTCTTGCAGCTGGTCAATCTGGATACATGAACACTGGATCTCTTTTAATTGTGCAGAAAGGAATTCCACTCCACACGGTTCTCAGTTGGGCCTGTGTCTTTGTGCAGGCACCTTGCAAGACAGCTGAATAGACAGAGGCGCAGGAAACCGTAAGAAACGAGAAGTTTGAAAAAAACTAACAAAGCCTCCTCTTCCTGTAAATGGCTTTTGCTTGGCCTCACTAGTTGAAGTAACCAAGATTTACCAGGAACAACATTTCAAATCTTGTATTCATTTTACATTACCACTTCCTTTACTTTTTGTTAAAAAGCAACTGTTTCAGAACTGATAAAGCCAACCTTCAAATATCTCTCACTGAAAGGGAAGGAAGTGGGTTCTTCTTTTCTGTGAATCCAAGGGAGAGGCAGACAGAGAAAGAATAAATATGCCTTCTCTCCCGGGTACCTGCTACTTGGAAGAAATCTAAATGTGTGCAATTGCCTAATTATGAAATCTAAAGGTTGCTTGAGAGCCAGTATATGGCTTTAATTTATGTAATTTGAGGCTTTATTGTGATAAAGATTAATTCTTTTTGAGAGGTGATGCAAGGATGTTTGAGCTGAGTACTGGAGTGTGCTTGTATAATAAAAACGAGTAATAAAATGTTTGTGCTAGGTGCAACCTGATTGCGTATTATTAAAAATATATATTGTAAAACACTTGTTTAATGTTAATCACCAAAGGAAAGATTTACTACTTTTTCACACAACACAATGCACAGTTGCTGCACTGCATTGTGTTGCGTGAAAGAGAGAGAGCAGATCAGTGCCATAGCTACTAAGACATGGCACTGTTTCCTTCTCTTTCTGCGATGGTGCACTTTAGGCTGCCTTGCTCCACGTATATACCCATGTACCATAGTGCAAGGGTGTGCAGGATGACAAGCATAGGTTGTGTACTGGAAAGGAGTCCCTCAAGTACAAAAACTATGCTTTAGTACTTTTCACAGTTTGAAACATTGTAACATTTTGAAGGTGCTCCATTGTTTAGCCTGCCTTGAGGAGAGGTATGTTTTTTTTGTACGAACTTCTTTTCTATCAAAGTTAGAAGGCAGAGAATTTCAACAAAATTCATGCGTGATTGTATGGGACCACCTAAGTAGCGCAAAGAAGAACATAGCACTATTTTGCGTTACTTTCAGCAACTTTCCAATACAAATCATTGTTTGACTTGGAAACCAAGGGCCTCGTTTAGATCTTGGTGAGAACAGTCCCGCCATCAATTTTTCAGCGGAAATCCCGGCTGCCTATGAGGCAGTCCACCTGTCCAATTTAGATGTTGGTGGGACCATAGCCGATAACCCACCGAGTCCCGCCGACTCCGCCAGAACTTCCGAACCACGTTGATGGCAACATAGGGGAAAGCGCCTGACAGCGGGACTCCAGCCAGTCTAACCGCTGTGCAGATTTGGTTGTGCCTTCAGCAAACTGTGGCAGGAATACCTCCACGCTTGAGTTGGCAGTAAGGTCAGGTGACATGACCTCAGAACCAGTGAAGTCATATACATTATACAGTATAATTTTATCTTGACAACTCATGACATGTATATGTCTGCAAAACATCATTGGACATACACCTGCATTTAAAAAATCTGCGGTCTTACACAAATAATATTCTGGTGTAAGTATTCATTAACATATGAATGGTTGCACCAAAATACACGGAACATCACAATTATAATGTGCCCATTTGTGCACTTCGCAATGGTACCCATAAGTGTAATGTGGTGTTTCCAGTTGGGAATGCGAGTCAATACATGTCTATCACTGTGTTGTGTTGCTGTGTGCAGCAGTCAGGTGAGTGTTGTAATTTTGTTGTGGTCATTATCGTAATATGTATAGTTGAGCTTTAGTGTGAGCATGTTTGTGTGGTTGAGTGTGTAATTGTGTTGGTTGTTGTGGCTGTGTTGTATGTGGGTATGATGTAAATAGTGTGTCTGTTGTGCCATGGACGAATGGCAATCTGTGTTTTCGGCATCTACATGTAGTGTTGCGGTGGAATGTCAATGGATAATAGGGTGGATATAGTGTGTTGTGTAGTGTGTTGTGCCGGTGGACACATATTGCTAAGGTACAGTCTGTGCATGTGTATGTGTGTGTGTGAGTACCTTACCTCTATTCCATAGCCATTGTACGGTGTACATTGGGTCCCACAATGGGCTCCTTCCTTCAGCAATCCACTGTCAGTACACTGCCTGCAGAACTGTAAAATCTAAATATGGACAGCTAGTAAGAGCACTCATTCATGGCTGCCGGCAGTTCAGATACAATACATCTAAATATGGCAGTCAAACTTGACAGTGTACTCGGGTCCAATACCGCCAAGATCTAATACTGGCCCTACATCCCAACACAACACTTTGCACTGAGTTTGCATCACTTTTTTGACATAAATATGGCCAAAAGTGTAAGCAAATCTCTTTTACATTTTGAGACAGACTATCTAAATAATTACTTGCATATTCACAATGCTGTCAGTTTCAGGATGGAACCTCATAGACTCTAAATACGCATCACAATTCCCAAGTGCACCAACCAGGATTTAGCTCTGTGACTCGTTACACATACAGACATTTGCAGTGATCACATTAATCAATGGAGTTTTCATAATATAAAGTAACACATTTCCTAGGGATTACTTTAACATAGTTCTCCTTCTTTTTTATGCACTCCACCCAGTGTCTGAACTGCAAAGAATTGTGTGCAAGGCTGTCCCTGGGGCATGATCTCCAGCATAGTCCAGCACCATCAGACAAAGAATTGTGTCTGTCCTGGAAGCTGCATCAGCCTAATCTGAGGCACAAGCCGGGAGGGGGGACCTAGAGCCCTTCCAGCCCAAAGGTGTTGCATCAGTAACACCAATATCAGTCCAATTGCACAGGTAGCAAAAGCAGCCCCCATGGAGACCAAGACTATATTTTGCCCCTGTCTGTTCCAGCTATTACTAAAATATTTTCTTCTGCTGTCTTCTGGAGTTCGACCCTTTATCTCACCTGATGACTCTTGCTTCAGTTCTTTACAGGAACAGTTCTTTTTGAGGGTATCAGGGTCTTTACCACCATCTTTTGGTGTTTTCACTTTCTTTGTGTGTGAAGCTCAAGAGCAGCAGTACTTCATATTTCACAGCAGTGTTCATAACCAAGAGGGCCAGATATTGTCCTTTCTACCTTTGCTGCAAATAGTTTCAGACTCTAGCTTGTCACTATAACCCAGTCTCCAGGTTTCAGAGTATGACATGCAGCTGTTGATCGGGCTGGGGTAGCCTGTTGACCACATCATATAGTCTTGGTCTAGTCATCAGTTATCCACAACAGTGCAACAGTTCGTACCCCAGACACTCTAGTCAGTCTGTCCATTAGGATTTGATGTGGAAGCAGTCCTGTGTTTCTGTTGGAGTTACATTGGATAGCCATGATCACCAGAGGCAGAGCAACAGGGGCATAGCTTCAGGGGGGGTGTTCGGGGTGTTACATCCCCCTAAAAATTGTATTTTGAAATAAATAGTTGGGTACAAGTGCTTTCAGTCGGGTATGGTGAGGCTTGTGTCAGATGTCACCTGGGATATTCACACACACACAAACTTGTCACTGTTTTGAAGGTCTCAAAAAAGTTGATGAGATTGAAAATTATTGGGGCAGTTTTAAGAAAAGTGGCTCTGCGCCCAGTGCAGTGCCACTTTCCTTGCGCCACTTAGTGCCCCACTACCGCCACCACATGTGCGCCATATTTAAAATACGGCGCACCATGGCACAGGTTAGGGGGCTATAGCATCAGAATTATTGACGCTATTAATGTACTGCTCAGGGTTAGTGCCACAATTTTGGCGCTAACCCTAAACAATACATGGGGGCTCATTATAAATAATAGTGTGCCCCCTTTTAACGCCTGCTTTGAGTAGGTGTTAAAAATGCTGAAAAAAAAATGGCACAAAGAAATCTTTTAGATTTCTTTGTGACATTTTTTTGGCTGCCCTAGTGGGGGAACGCCACCCCTTGCATTCTTTATGCCTGGCGCAGGCATAAAGTGGCGCAGGGGGTACAAAGTGGCCATAATATCGCCACTTTCATGTAAGAAAAATGATGCTAATGTGGCAATATGATGGTGCAAGGGGCTCTTAAATCTGCCCCATTGTGTTTTAAGTACTCTTAACAAGACGATCTGCCCATTAAGCCCCTTCATGCACTGCCTCACATTATATATGCCAGAGTGATTGTTGGGGAATCTCAAGTTGACACCTCCCCAATTTTACTGGCCAAGCTACGCCCCAGAAGTGTACCAGTCCACTCCAAGGTAATTGGAGCACACAAGCTTCACAGCTTGTTCTTTATCACAGTATTCAGTCTCTCTATCGTTCCCGAGGACTAGGGGTCAAATGTACAATGCAGTCTGGGAGTACTGCCTACATCCTCACAAATTAGTTTTATTACTTTCATTCTTGAAATGTCGAGCCTGGTCACTGTGTCTGTACATCACCACTCCGTGGCATGGAACCATTTCCTTCAACAACACATGTGCCACATTCATTGCATCGCATCTGCCCTTAGGGTAGGCCTCCACCCATTTAGAAAACATTCAAATCACAGTCATGACAAATTCATAACTCCCACAGGGAGGTAACTCTATAGGGTCAATCTTCAATCTCCAACATAGGCCGTAAGCCAATGAGGAGATACTCAATGTAAACATAGTTCCTTTCCCCAAGTTATTCATTTGACACACCAAACACTGTGAACAAATTGTGAACATTTACCAAAATTATCATTCCATCATACCGTCTAATCGGCTGTCATTGCACATCTGTGTTCAATTAACTTTTAAACTGAATTAATTAGTGGGGCTACTTATAGACAACATAGCGTGACTGACTTTTATTTTACTTGTAATTTTTAATAAACAAAAAGGTCACTGACCGAAGCATCTCCGAAATGCCGATTGCTGTTCCCAAAGGAGACCAGGCCTAAACTGTCTCTCTCGAGCACAGCCTACAGGCATGGACTCTGCAGGCTGGAAACGTGCGAGTCAAGGGTCCTGCTGTCTTACTTTACGCTTGTGCATACTGCAGCCACTTGCACTGTGAACAAAGAGAAAGAGCATGTTACACATGGCCAATGACTGTGTGCCTTTAAAATAAATCCACACAGTGATTGGCCATGTTTTGCAATACTCCCACCCTCGCACTGACTTGAAAGAGCAGGGACAAATCATGACAGTGAACCAATCCACTCTTTGCTCTCATGCTGTTTTGTAATAGTAGTAGAACGAGAGCAGCAGCGGGATTGGCTGGGGCAGCAAACACAGAGCTCCAGAGTAGACTGAGGACTCTGATGAGCACCCCTTGGCTCCCCTAATACAAGGCAGGTATGATAAGTTTGAAATGCACATGTGAGGCTGGCCTCGGTAAGAAACCTGTCCATCCTGACATCCACACATGGTACAGGGCTTACTACCTTACTAACCCTGCTGTCTGCCAATCAACAGGATTGGTTTTGCCCCCAGAAACCCAAACAATGTTATGCCTCATCCTGGAATGGACAGGAAATGAAACTAAAAAATACTTTCACATTTTTTAAATTAAATATACGATGGCTCATTGCAGCATGAGCTCAGCAAGAGGGCAACTCTCCAGGCTCCCATGGAGGATCTGCTGCTGGTCATAGGTACAGAGCAATCTCTGAGTAATGCCTACATCCTAACAAATTAGTTTTTTTATTATATTCTTAAAATGACCCCCCTGGTCACTGTATCAGGACATATTTAGAACTCCCACAGGGAGGCAACTCTATTAGGTCAATCAATAGTCTTAAAAATGGTCCCTAGGCTAGTGGGGGAATAATCACGATAACCACATTTCCTTTCCCCATGTTATTCATTTGGCACACCAAGCACTATGAATAATAATTTTGTGCAAGTTTGCAAATAGTATCTTTCCACCATATTGTCTAACTGGCTGTCATTGCACCTCTTACTGAATCTGTGAGACCGTGGGACAATTTCATCATCACTCTCCTCTGGGACTACCCACACCACTTCTTCATTTGCCTATACCTCTCAGCTCCTATTCCTGTCATTCCCACTGTTCTACATCCTCTTATGCATTCCTAACCTCTTCCATTGTTTGTGCAGGCACATCAGGGACTGTCACCACTGCAAGCAGGGCCTCACAATCTGCAGGAGAATTAATTTCATAAAATGTTGCTGCACATCAGAACAATCATTACATATTGAAACCTCATCTGGCCCTCCCCTTTGCTCTGCACGCTTAACAACAGCTATCTGAGTTGGCATTTGCAGATTTTACAACAGATATTGTATTCCAGGGCCAGTGCATATGGGTGTACAAGTTACCAGCAAAAGTCAAAAATCCCCTCTGTGACCAGAGTTGACCAGAATCATAATTCACCTCAAAAACATAGCATGGATAGGAACGTGTGACAAAAGGCTCTATAACTGACATCAAACGCTTGATGCGACAATACACGGGCCACCCCTCCCTCTCCACCCCTAGCTATATCGGCCATCAAGGCCCATATGGGGGAGACTCTAACACACCCGCAAGCGATAGTAGATGAATTTGCAACCTTTTACCGTCGCCTCTACACTCCAGAATCGCAGTCCTCACCTGCCCAGATAGAGGCTTTTCTCAATAACATTACTTTACCTTCGCACTCCGACAAGGGCCGAGAACTGATGGAGGGAGACATCACCCGGCAGGAACTCCTGCAGGTTGTCTCTGATCTCCCATATCACAAGTCGCCCGGAGAAGAGAGAATCCTTGTGGAATTCTACAAGTGGGCGGGGGAAGAAACGCTAGATGTCCTACATGAAGCGCTAACTGAGGCTTGTCAGATGGACTCCTTGGGTGCGATCTCCAACACCGCCATAATCGATGTTATACCAAAACCCGGCCGGGATCCTCTGCTCTGCGGCAGTTACTGACCCATATCCCTCCTGAATGGCGTTATTAAGATATTGGCCAGTGTCCTGGCGAATCACCTGCGCAAGGTCATACCGTCTCTCCCACACCAGGCACAGGTAGGTTTTGTACAGGGCCGAAACTCAAGAAACCATCTCCGTACCCTCTGTCACGCCTTTTGGGGGGCTCGGACCATGCCGGAGGCCACACTGGCACTGTCCCTTGACACCGAAAAGGCGTTTGACACACTCTAATGATGCATGCCTCTTCACCTCCCTGAACATTAAAAAGGCCTTTGATACATTGTGATGGACCTACCTGCTGTTAGTGCTCGGTAAATTAGGCCTGGGCCCGATAATCCTGTTGTGGATACAACTGCTATGCACGTCTCCAACAACACGAGTGAAAACTTGACAAGTGATATCAGACCCACTCCCTTTTTCCCTTTGCCATAGCCATGGCTTGTGCTCTGCCACCTCAAAAACCTTTAATGGGGTGTACAGCTGAAAGACTGGAGGCACATTAATTTGCTCTAAACAGATGATGCCTTAATCTATTTTTGGGACCACTCACCAGCCCTGGCTCATTTAAATGCCCTGTTAGAGGAATTTGGTGGGATGGTAGGCCTACACATCCACTGAAACAAATGAAATCAGTTTCCACTAATACCAATACCACTCCCACAGCACCTGGAGTTACCGCCCACCCCACTCACACATGCATATGATACTGTTAGGTACTTAGGGGTCCACGTGTATCACAGGGAGGAGTGCTTGATTGCTGGGAATCTAGGGAAACCATTGACTGGCATAAGGGCTTCAGTGCCTTTTTGATGTAGCATACACTTATCTACTGTGAGCCAATAGCTATCTCAAATATGCTAAATCTCTCTAAGCTCCTTTATGATTTCTCAGCTATTCGAGGGATCCTCAAAGGAAGGTTTTTTTGGTATCTACAGTCCCTACTAATCTCACTGATATGAGGGGCCGGTAGATGTAGAGTCTCCATTTGCAAGTTATAGGCACCTCTAGACAAGTGAGAGCTGGCAGCCCCAAACTGAATGGTATTATATACCTGCACAACTTCAGTGGCTGACCCATTGGCTGGCCAGGGACTGCACCCAAAAGTTGGTGAACTGGCCTTTGGACACACTTCCGGATGTCATTCTAGACTGGCTGCTGAGATCAGATTTGACAACCCCGGTGATCAAGGCAGCTAGATATAGCTGGAGGAAGGACATTTATGCTAAGAAAGGGATGGCGCATTTCGCTCCTGCCCTTCTGCTATGGGTGATACCAAGCCGTCATAGTCTCTGAGGTTGATTTGACGCTCGCCCATGAATAGAGGATGGCCTCTTCACCTGGGGAGAACTTTTTGTGAGATGGTTAGCTGAGACACTTCGCTGAACTGCTCGATGCAAATGGGGAGCACGTTGAGAAATTCCTTCTCTATGCAGGACTCGCGAGCATACCGTACACCATTTGGGACAAAATATATGATATGCCGACCAGCTCCCAGCAACTACAAACGCTCTTCACAAATGGGCGAGGCAAACACATGGTGACTTGCCTTTACACTGCACTACACGGGGATGGCCCGCCGCTCACAGCCCTAAGGACGCACTTGGCATTGGACATTAGTCAGGAATTTACAGATGCACATTTTGGGTTTAAAATTATATTTCGCAACGCTTGCCTTAAGGTCTTACAATTTAATTATTTACAGGAAACGTACCTGACGCCCCAGCGGATAGACTGTGTGTTCCCGTGGTCCATACTGTCTGGTAATCTAGGACTACTTGGAAGGGGTCATGTCTCATATTTCCAATATGGTGGGAAGGCAATTACCCCGGGCAAATTTATTTGGTTTGGAAGTCCGCAATGGACCCCGCCACTGGGGAAATGGCTACTTGACCTAAAACGAGGTGTATACGCAGAATTGAGGGTCCACACCCAGTATATTTGTAATACTGCACGAGGACTTCCCCTGGTTCGCTGGGAGGGTTACTTGCACATTCTGGACGTCAAAACAGATAAGAAGCCACCCTGAGCGCTCCCTTGCGCATTCCCATGCTCAAAGTGACCTCTCCCGTCTGTACCTACCAACAAGATTTGCGCAACTCCATTACCGATCTCAGTTGTAGATACGCGAAGCATTACCCCTTTACCATCCCCATTTTAGGTTGGACCGGAGGTATATATCTAGGTGTATAAGATACACATCACTGAGTACTACAGTGCAGTGTTGTCCTCTCCCCCTCCATTCTTGTCCCCTCTCCATTCTACATGGATTGTCTTCTTTCAGTTTGTTTAAGATTTCAGAATTTTGAACAGTAACACCCCAGTATTGCCCTTGGAATTAACAGTACGGTATTACCAGTATGATGGCACCCATTTATCATGCCTCCTATGCTGAATAATGGGATTGCATAATCTGTGGTACGTTATTTAAGCAGAAATAGCAACAAAGAAATACTGAAATGTGTTTTGCTAAGTTCTCCAATACTGCCTTGTAGTATTTATTTTTATGTTCTGTGAGTGCATGTATGTATATAGCTCTCGCCAAGCAAAAGCAAACACGAAGGGGCATACTTATGAGTCCCTAGCAACATCGCAGCTTCACTTTTCATGATGCTTCTATGGCACTATGCCCTGTCCCATATTTACAAGGTGGTGTTAAGCCACTTTTTGTGGCTTAATGCCACCTTGTAAATATGACCCCTTCCTTTGTGTGGAAGGGCCGTGCAATGGGTGTTGCTGTGGGCCTGTCATAGCAACCCGCATTGCTTTTTGACGCTGCCTCAGATTTATACGTTTTCGTACACCAGAGGCAGCGCCAAAATCTAACGCCACCCCACGGGTGGCGTTAGCAAGGTGCATCGAGGAAGAATACTTTTATTCCTCCTTGTTTTTTGCTTTTTCTATGTGTGCTGCACTCTACAGTATGCATAAAAAGAGCAAAATGTCAGAAATGATTGTTTATGTGTGGGAAGGTGTCATTTCAAAATGACGATTTAGCACTTCTGTGTGTGCTGCATTTTGCAGCACGCACAGAAGTGGCAAATCACCATTAGTAATTGTTTATGTGCAGGAACGGACACCTTCTCCCACACATAAACAATCAAACATGGTGCAAGGATGCCTGCGTTGGCAGCTAAATTTAGCGCCAGTACAGGGGACAACACAGGGTTGCGCCATATTCAATAAAATACGGCACACCCCTGCGTTGTGAAAATGACAGAGCGCGGCACTGCCAATTTTGGCGACGCATTGTGCTCTGTCATTTTCCTTTCAATGTGGAACTAACTTCACTTTCGCTTGCTGGATGCGGTGGTATCATCTCTTTCTCTGCAAGCTAACATCCGTGCAAGGAAAGAGATGAAAACATTGCTCCCACAAGCAGGGAGCTGCTATTTAAAACTGCTTGCTCCTGTGGTCCTGTCACTTTCTCTCTCCCTCCCTCTTCCATCCCATACTGGGAGGCTGAGAGAGATTGCTATTGCTACGGCTCTCAATACAATGACTTCAAAGCATAACACTATCAAGATGTTTGCTACGAATGTCATAGTTGCGCTTTGATGCACAGCAGAACAGAGTCACCTCTGGTCTACTGGTAAAGCTCTTAGTCTGTCACTCAGTATGTTGAATGTTCAATACTTGTTATATCATAGCAGTATGTTTGTTGATTTAGTCATGTTTTGAATATGAAACATTCTATTGATGGAACATTTACATATTTTTCCTCATCACCATCTTTGGATTCAATGTCATAGAGATGTCTGGACATTGCATACTAAGGAGTCTCCTGCGGACTAGTGGTTAAGCTCTCAGACCTTCACACAGAAGGTTGAAGATTCCATTGTAGGTGTGTCAGTTGTCATTTATCAGCTTTAAATTATTTTCAACGTCAAATATTGAAGTTACATACAGAAAGGTGATCTCAGTATTTGTGTTTCTCAAATATTTTATTTCCCAATTTGTCAGAACATTTCTCATACTAAGTGGCACAGCGTTGGGTGGTTATAAGTGTTTGGCTGCAGGCCCTGGCCACAGGCTAGGCCCAGTGGCCAAATTCCACCGCACACAGCAGAAGGCTGTCCATGGCACAGGGCTGGGAGGTTATAGGGCGTTTGACCGCAGGGCTTGGCCACCCTGCAGCCAACATCTGCCGCACACTGCCAAAGGCCGTGCATAGTGGTGTTTGGATTAACATTTTTTTCAACCAAATTTTGTTGATTTTCATAAGAAATCACAAACCCCAACTAGTGGGAAGTCAAGGTAAGAGGTAGTGCACAATTGCAGTAATCGACTTGAAATCAATATGACCTTTTTAATACATTTTCAACCCACCTCCCAAAACCACCTCTCCCTACCCTCTGTGTAGCTCTGTCGTGTAGCGACAAAGCAGGATTACAACATTGGGGCCTAGTGCGTACTCATAGCGTATAGTAGTATGCTCCAATGTAATGAGTTTATAGGTGATGTAATTTGAGACAGGGCATCAGTCGAAGAAGGTGAGGGTTTCCAAGTTCAGGTCAGCCAGAGGACTACTGTCAACATCAGGGCAGTGCGCGCTCTACGGGCGACTAGAATGCAAAAACCCAGCACTCTCAAGATAACGTCATTTATGCATTGTGCTGATATGCTGTTGTTTAACCTTTTGCATTGCAGAGTTTAATCCTGAAGACTTATGTTCAAGGTGCATATAAATACTGTTAATTTGCAATGTACTGGTGCAGGTTTTCAGAGTGTGTAAGGGTGTGGTCCCTTTCCAGGGCTTTCTAGAAGCTTTCCCTGCAGCATGCCTGGGTGTGTTTTGTGGGCTGGGCCAAGACTCTATATAAGTGAGCCAACCCAGCTTCACGTGCTCACTATTCAGAGGTCCTGGTGCAGAGCAGAAGCATCTTCCTGAGCTCCTGTTGTGGAGGCCTACTTTGATCTTCCAGGCCTCGCCCTTTCACTTTGATTGGTGATTCTTGATCAGGGTGGTAAGACGGAGGTCGGGCTGGGCCCCCAATTCCGTTCTCGAAGGATTTCGAGTTCTGGGGCCTAATTAGCATGATAAATCTATTTTGCTCTTGTGTGTGTGAATGTGCGCTTGATGTTTAATGGCATTTACATGCTGGCATTCAAATCGGCTAGACGCGCAATTCTTTTCTCGTGTACAAATCTTGATATTCATTGTGCGGTACCATTTTATGGCATTTACAAGGTAGCATTCGAATCGGCAAGACGCACGATTCATTTTCCTGTGCTTAATTCGTGTAATTCATTGTACGCTACCATTTCTTGGCATTCACATGGTGGTATTCGAATCGGCAAGACGTGCGATTCATTTCCTGTGCTTAATTCTTGTTATTCATTGTATGCTACCATTTCTTGGCATTCATATGGTGGTATTCGAATCGGCAAGATGCACGATTCATTTCATGTGCTTAATTCATGTTATTCATTGTACGCTACCATTTCTTGGCATTCCTATGGTGGCTTTCGAATCGGCAACACCCGCGATTCATTTCTTGTGGTTAGTTCATGATATTCAGTGTGAGCTACCATTTCTTGGCATTCACATGGTGGCCTTTGAATCGGCAAGAAGCGCGATTCATTTCTTGTGTTAAATTCATGATATTCATTGTGCGTTACCTTCTCATGGCATTCACATGGTGGTATTCGAATCGGCAAGACACGCGATTCATTTCCTCTGCTTAATTCATGATATTCAGTGAGCGCTATCATTTCTTGGCATTCAAATGGTGGCCTGCGAATCGGCAAGACACGCGATTCATTCCTTGTGTTAAATTCATGATATTCAATGTGTGCTACCATTTCTTGGTATTCACTTGGTGGCCTTCGAATCGGCAAGACGCGCGATTCATTTCTTGTGTTTAATTCATGATATTCATTGTGTGTTACCACTTCATGGCATTTGCTTGGTGACCTTCGAATCGGAAAGATGCGCAATAAATTTCTCGTGCCTAACTCATGTTATTCATTGTGCACAATCATTTCATGGCATTTATAAACCTTTGTGGAAATCTGCAATGTGCGCAATTCATGTTCCTGCATTTTAAGAAAACTAAAGTGTTCGAATTCTAGATGTTATATTGTATGTGCATAATAAGTCCCTCAAGTACAATTCATATGCTGTTATAGAAGTCTTTCAGATTATTTCCTGGTCGGCATGCAAAAGACTATTCTTGAATTTGAAAGTGTAATGCTAGAAGGTTCTGATGTTTCTAATCCATGAGTAGCATTTCATTGAGTGGTTCATTAGAAAGTGGTACTAATCTTTCTTGATTTCCTCACAGGTATCCAGACATCTTGAGGCCTAGTTATTTAAGTCCATGCTTAAGTTATCCATGTTTCCAGTATGACAATGCTTAGAGTCATAGCCTAGTAATGATTAATATGATATAATCTTGATATTGTGTGTTTTAACCTTTTTGCTTCCTACAGATCTCCTTCCCAGCAGTTCCTTCCTAATCCCCTTTTCCCCACTTGGACTCTCTTAGACTCTGTGACATTCTAATCAGAGTATTGGAGCTGTCTTGTGGTGGACGTGTTGGGAACGTGCACAGACCCCGAGAATCTGGTGACTCTGACAACTACAACAGGAGCATACGGGGGGGGGATGGGACATTGGAGTGCCGGTTTGGTAGTGCTGGTCTATGTGCCTTATGCTATCTGCTATCACCTCCCATTCCCGGCTTTGTCAAGTTTACCGTTGTCTGATCCAGCATCCCGCAATAATAGTTTCTTCACTAGTCGCCCATCTCTCCAGTTCTCTGTGCCACATTAGTAACCTTGGGCCCATCGGATCGTTCCAGTGGCGGGTGAGTTCGCACTTGGCTAGGAGCAATGCTAGGTCTTGAAATTTACCAGCGACCCTGGTTTTGGAAGTGTGTGGGAACCAGTGAAGGAGACAATGGCTTGGGGAAGAAGAACAGTCCTCTCAATAAGTCTGGCCAGTATTGTGGTAATTCCCTCCCAGTATGTAGTAAGAAAGGGGAAGCCCAAGTCGTATTGAAAAAATTGGCACCAACTTCCCAACATTTAGGGCAGGAGGCATCAGTGATTCCAAAATATTTGTTCATTTTCTCCAGGGTGAGGTAGGCTCTATGAAGGATGTAAAAACCAATTAGTTTAATTCGGGCATTTCCAGAGATCTTGGGTATGCGCTCAAAGATAAGTTCCCAGGCCCTCTCCGTGATGGAGGTCCGCATGTCTTCCTCCCATTGAGCCCACAGGGTAGAGTGTGCCCGGTATTAGTTTGTAATGATCTGTATACGCATGTCATTGCCTTGATTGTGCCAGTTAATAATGCAATATATCGGCAATAGAGCTGAGCTGGGGGCTCCTGACCCTTGGCTTTCCAATGGTGATGGATGGCTGGAGTCACTGACCTATGTAACAGAAAATGCCCTGGGGAAGATCAAAATCCATTCGGAGGTCGTCAAAGGTGAGGGGGATTGAGTCCTCAAACAGTTGCCCTACCCTAGTGAGCCCGGCGATGGACCAGTCTTGAAGGCTCCTCCAATCCACTCCATGTTGTAAAGACCGCAACATAGTGAGCAGCAGGTCTGGGGAGTAAGGAGTCTGAATGTGGGATTTTCTCAGGGTCCTGGCCTAAAATTTCTCAATGATAAGAAATTCATTTGTTTCCAGGATTGAAGCAGGGCCAAATCTCAGCAATGTTTTAGTGAAAATGCTCAGGGTAGGAACTAAGGGACTCACTTCCTTGTCGAGGGCTTGCCTTCCCGCTAGCCATTGGGTATACTATTGAAGTTGGGCAGTCAAAAAATAAGACTCAAAGTCTGGAAGTGCCAGCCCACCCCTGTGGGTAGGTCGCTGTAAAGTGGTAAGGCCCACCCACCGGCAGCCCTGCCCCCATATGAAGGGGCCTGTTATGGTTTTGGGTGCCGTGAAGAAGGATCAGGGAATCAAAAGAGGCAGCTTCCCAAACAGGTATAAGAAGCGAGGGAGCACTACCATTTTCAGCAGAGCTATACGCCCAGCCACAGCCGGTGGCAGTGTCCTCCAGAAGTCTATGTGGGTTTTTAATTTTATAACTGCTGACCCCAGATTTCCTTTGAATATATCTGATGAAGCATGATAGATCCTAAACCCTTAATACAAAATACAGCTTGGTTCCCAGATACGTTAATCCAGTTGTGCAGGGGGTTGTGCATCGTTTCCAGTAGGGAATAGGCAAGATGTTTGCCAATTGATTCCGAGACCTGAGATGGTGCTGATGTCCCTCAGCATTGATCTTGCCTCAACCAGGGCATTCCGGGTGTCACCTAGGAACAGCAAGAGGTTGTCAGCATAGAGGGCTATCATTTTTATCACCATGTCTACTCAGACGTCTCCATAGTGAGATCCCGTTTGGGCTAGTGGCTCCATGGCTATTTCAAAAAGGAGCAGCAAGAGGGGGCAGCCCTGACGAGTTCCCCTCTCCACTGCACAGCTATTTAATATTATCTGCCCTGTGCTGACGCATGCCATTGGATTAGTGTAAAAGTTGTGTCCAGGCAACAAAATAATTTCCTAACCCCATGTGGAACATGACCTCACATAGTTAATTCCACTCAAGGCTATTGAAAGCCTTCTCTATATCCACAGCTAGGACGGCCGCTTTCCCCATGTCATATGTAGTAGCTTCCAGTAATGACAGCAATCTCGGCACATTCTAGGTGGTATTGCGACCGGGGATAAAGCCAGACTGGTCAGGGTGGATAATTTGTGCCATGAATGGGAGACGTCTGTTGGCTAAGACTTTGCTCAGTATTTTATAATCTAATTGAACATGGGTAGTGGCCTGTAAGCCTTGACATCCGTCGCCTGTCTCCCAGATTTCAAGAGCGGTACCACCAGCACTTCTGTGGGGGTCTGTGGGAGGCCACTGGAACATTTGGCACCTTGAAGAGTGCTGCCAACTAGGGGGCCTGTTCAGTGGCTTAGGCTGCATAGAATTCCAAACGGAATCCATCTGAACTCGGGTTGTACTTTTTGCAAGTCCTTTAATTGCTCGAGGATTTCCTGTACTGTAACGTCCGCCCCCCCAGGGTGCGGGCCTCATCTGCTGTAATGAAAGTCTTGTATGGTCATGCTAGCATGGGGGATCTGCTTGTGTATAGTGCCGGATAGTATAGATAGGTGAGAGTAATTCTACTATGGACATGCCACGTCTAGTAGGGTCAGCCAACCAGGCTAGTAGATGACTTGGTTGGTCGCTCTATGAATGCGTTTTTAACATATAGGCCTTATAGTTAAATGAGCGTAGCCGCTCAGTATGTGTCACCACATGTTCTTTGGCCTCTAACAGCTCGACCTGTAGTTCCAGGTGTTCAGGGCCCCACCGCTCTATGTTCTGTAGGTTATCATCAGCGTCGCAAAGTTTTCGGAGCAACATGCTCTGGATATCCCTTGACTCTGATAAGCAATATCCCCAAGGCACCACCTTTAAGGCGTCCCACTCCAGTTTGGGGGTTGATGCTGTTTCCACGTTATCAGAAAAATAAGTGTGAATCTTCTCCCTAATGGTGGCTTGAAATAGTGGATTTTCTACTGTCTCAGGTTTTAATCTCCATGTGGATATTTGGTTTATGGTCTGCACCAAGTCAGATGGAGGACTGGGTTGTGGTCGGAAAATATACGGGTAACATATTCAGTGTTGTGAACTAGCATCTGTATGGTGATGGAGCATAAAAAGGTGTCAAGGTGTACTTGAACTTCGTACATGGAAGAGAAATAAGAATAATCCTGAATGTGGGGGTATCTGTTGTGCCACAAATCTACAAGTGCCCAGTTTAGCTGCCAGTCTGTAAACGCTCAGGCCATGTGACGCATGGGTGAGTCATGCAGCAGGGGGTGAGAGTGGTCTAGAGAAGGATCAGCAATGCAATTAAAGTCCCCACCAACAACGGAGTCATGTGTAAGGAAAGGGGCCAGCCGGGTTGACAGCTGTGCTAGAAAAGTGGATTGGTCAGCATTAGGCATGTATAAATTTATGATGTTGATGTCTTTCCCATTAAGCTTGCCTCAATGGTCAAATACCTGCTCTCAGTGTCCACTATGGAGGTGTAGTGTTGATATGGCACTCTTGCTCTAATCCAGATCAATACTCTCCTAGTAAAGGCAGAAAAGAAGGTGTAGAAGACCTTGAGTAGTGGTGCCCAAGGGCAGGCGCCCAACCCCCCATCCGACCCATCAAAGCAAAGGCAAAATAAAACAGGAGGTGGCGGGGAGGAATGTTGCGGGACAACTCAATTATCATCTCTCTTAGGACTATGTCAAGTGACAAAGATTCTTGCCCCCCCCCAGCACTCAGGTCTCCCAATAAAAGTGGATTGGACTTAGAGTAATTCATCCACAGTACTGGGAGTCACCATCAGTCGATGGACACTTGATGCCGCCGAGGTGGAGTAGTCATGGTCAGAGTCAACTCCTTCGATTTGCTGGGATGGAGTAGGTGGGCCAGTGTTGGAGCCACTCAGAGAGGCCACTGCCTCCATCACTTTCTGACTTTCTCTTTGTGTTTCTGCTGTTGTTGGTGCTGGTGAATTCTTCAGAGCCGACGGGAGCAAGGGAGCCGCTATGGTGGGCCCACCCGCTGTGTCGCACTGGGACTGGCCAATCCACAACCAAACCTCCTGGAGGTTTGAAAGAAAGAAGTGCCCTCAGGAGTAACTACTCTCAATCGGGCTGGAAACTGCATGGAATATGATAAACCAAGCTCTCAGAGCTGCATCTTCACTTCCACAAAAGCTGACCGGTGAACCTTGCGTGACAAATCGGGAAAAATCATGATCTTGCTGTTTTCAAGAGTGATGTGACCTAGTTGTCTTGCTTGCTCCAGGATGTGGTTGTGGCCCTTGTAATACAACAGGCGGGCCACCACCTGTCTCGGTGGTGCCCCGAAGGCAAAGGTCTCGTCTGTACCCGATGTGCCCGTTCAAGTGCACAAAATGTAGAGAGCCCCGTTGGGGCCACCTCCGTGCGCAGTCAGTCTTCTAATAATGTAACCATGTCATCATCCTCGAGGTGCTCAGGGAGACCAACAATGCAAATATTATTCCGCCGATATCTGTTTTCAGCATCGTCAACCTTAGCCTCTAGTGCCTTCAGGCGCAACTCCAGCATGGATAGCTGCGCATTGGTGGCGGTCAGCGCCAGAGATACATCTGCCAACTCTCTCTTACTGGTGACCCCTTCAGCAAGGCACTGGTGGTCATCACATAGGAGGCCTAAGTCTCAGCCCAGAGTGTCTATTTTAGTTTCATAGGCCTCCTGTGAAGCCGTGATGGCTTGCAGTGTGTCCTATAATCCTTGGTCTAGTGCAGAGTTTTCAGTGTAGGATGGGACTGCATCTTGCTGCATTCCACTGCTCTATCCACTATGTGGTATCTCTCTGAGGTCGAGTTGTTACTTGCAGGAGTATTTGCCCATGATTTGGCACAGGTATAGATCCTAAGGGGGTGCACCAGACAGTGATGGATCAAAGTGCCCTGCAAAGTACTGGGTAGGAGTTTGAGTCGTTCACCCCAACCAGTCTCCAGAGTAGTCCCCAGGGACTCTTCCTGCCCACTAAGGTGAAGGCTTTGAATGCTTCTATGTGGTTTAACTGCTCAGGCGGGTGCATACCACCGCTGCACCTCCTACTGACAGGAGTGAGAAAGTGGTGAGCTGGGTCATCTAGGCAGTCTCCCGGTGCAGCACTTGGGATATAGAAGTCAGGGTGACAACAGGTCCCTCTCTGGCCCGCAAAACTCCTCTCCCGACCGGGCCCACAGAGCAGGGGCACCAGTCAATTCATCTCCAGCGACGTCGGCATGGCCAGGCCCCCAGTAGTTACAGCAATTTCTTTCCCCCAGGGGTGATTGATACCACAGGCACCGCGTGGCTGCCATTATAGGTAGGTCTCCTCTGCCAGCATTGATGGTGTCCGGAGCGGTGTCACTTCACCATATGCAGCATGTCGTTGTGTTCTGGTAGTCTTAATTAACTCATGCCCCCCTGGGACTGAACTGCAGATTGGGGGGCCCAGTTATGAGCCGGGTGGGGTCAAATGGGGCCTGACTCGCTGGAGCACTGAGTCTCACATCCTACTCCATTCATTGCAGGCCACACCCCCTGGATTAAATAAAATTACTCTAAGAAAAAAAAAAAAACACAGAAATTCACGGGAAAAAAAACCAAAGGTAACAAGGAAGTTGTAGTTGGGTTCTGAATTTACTCTCACAAAACCATAGAAATTCAGCAGTTATAGTTAGAGTTATTTCAAATACCTATAACTTGCACCCTACGGTAACTATAACTTGCACCCTCCCCATGCACTGCATATTGCCCCAGATATTACAGCACTCATGACAACTTTTATACCATCATTAAAAATATCAATGAAACACTAGCAGTCAAATTATTGAAGTGTAAACTGTGCATAGCAGGGGTACGATCATATCGTAGAAAGAAGTTGAGTGACATGTTGTCAAGCGTTATACACTTTAGTACAGTAGGGTAGAGTGGTTGAGCATACAGTAGAGTAGAGTGTCATAGAGTGGCATAGAGTGTACTATACAGTAGTGTTGTAGAGTGGAGTTGCATACAGTGAAGTAGAGTGGTGTAGAGCAGAGTATAGTACAGTGGGGTAGAGTGTGATAAAGTATAGTACAATGGAGTATAGTGGAGTGGAGTACACTGGAGTGGGTAGTGAACAGTAGAAAAAGCGTCACAGCGTGGAGTGGCGTGTTGTAGACTATAGTGGCGTAGAGTGCAGTAGAGTGATGTGGTATAGCCTACAGTTGAGTAAAGTGTCATAAATTGGAGTACCGAGTTGTACAGTAGAGAGAAGCAAAGCATTGCACAGTATTAAAAAGTGATGTTGACTACAGTAGAATAGTGGCATATAGGCCCTGATTCTAACCCCGGCGGTGTCGGCGGGAGCACCGCCGACAGGCCGGCGGTGCCCTGCAGGGCATTCTGACCGCGGCGCTTTGGCCGCGGTCAGAAAGGGTAAACTGGCGGTCTCCCGCCGGTTTACCGCTGCCCTCAGAATCCCCCATGGCGGCGCAGCTTGCTGCGCCGCCATGGGGGATTCTGACCCCCCCTACCGCCATCCTGTTCATGGCGGGAAAGCCGCCATGAACAGGATGGCGGTAGGGGGGGGTCGCGGGGCCCCTGGGGGCCCCTGCCGTGCCCATGCCAATGGCATGGGCACGGCAGGGGCCCCCGTAAGAGGGCCCCGCAAGGTATTTCAGTGTCTGCCTTGCAGACACTGAAATACGCGACGGGTGCTACTGCACCCGTCGCACCTTCCCACTCCGCCGGCTCGATTACGAGCCGGCATCCTCGTGGGAAGGGAGTTTTTCCCTGGGCTGGCGGGCGGTCTTTTGGAGACCGCCCGCCAGCCCAGGGAAAAACTCATAATACCCTCTGCGGTCTTCTGACCGCGGAGCGGTATTATGGGGGCGGAATTCTGGCGGGCGGCCTCCGCCGCCCGCCAGGATTAGAATCACCCCCATAGTCTAGTAGATTTGTGTAGAGGGGGTGGTGTACAGTACAGTGCTGTAGAGTGTGGTATAGTGTTACATACAGTGTTACAGAGTGCAATAGTATTGAGTGGTGTAAAGTGGAGTGGCATACATTGAAGTACTGGAGTGAAATAGAGTACTGTGTCAGGGTCGAGTGGAGTTAAGTGGGGTGCAGTGGCATACCAAGAGTTGTGCACAATGCTGTATAGTGAGCTAGATCATCATAGATTAGAGTGTTGTACAGTGTCATACAGTATAGTACACTGTTGTACAGTGAACTGAAGGGGTGTAAATTGGAAAGTGGCACCCAGTACAGTAGAGTGCTGTAGAGTGGAATTGCATAGAGTACAGTAGTGTGTGAAACAATGGAGCTGCATAGACTGGGTTGTTGTATAGTAGTGTAGAGTGATATTAAAGTCTCATACAGTGGAGTAGAGTCCAGTAGAGTGGTGTGGCATAGTGTGGCGTAAAGTACAATGGGTTGGATGACCGCGGGGTTTGTGCATTCCTTCAGGAGAGTCACACTCAAAGTTGAGGTGTGCCACTTACATCCAGATGGCTCATCAACAGGCTGATGGGCTTTCCTGAGCTAGATAGTAGCAAAGAGCTGACACCTGCACCACACAAAGAGCTGCATAATCCCCTGTAGTGTGTCTGGAGCCAGGACAGGAAAGGGAGGACCTGTGTGCACTTCAAAGCTCCTCTTTGAAGTCATTCCCACTTCAAAGGCACCACTGGGTATAAGAACTGGACTTTTGACCCTACCAAATCAGTACACTTCAGGACCTGAGGATACTCTGCCAGCAGGAAGGACTGCTGTGCTGCTGAATACACTGCCACTATCCTTGAAAACTCTACAGGACTTTGCTGGACTCCTGCTTTGCTGTGGCACAGTCAACTTGGTGGGGCGGGACCTAGATTGCACACCACCCAAGGTCTGATAGAGTCAAAAAGGACTGGAGCCTGGAACAATAGCCCAAATAGCTGCCAATTTAAGGAAGGATAAGGGGACTGGAGAACCAGCCCCTGAGTGTCTCCCAACTGAAATGGATGGGGCACCCAAGGAGGATACCCCAGAGCCCAGTGGAGAGGATACTGTCTCCCTTGGTGACCTACTGGATCTTGCTGGTTGGCAGGTAGAAGGAGGACCCACGAGAAAGGACTTCTGCAAGGCTCAGAGAGAATGCTCAGCCTTGGAGGGCATGAGGTGACAGGTTAAAGTCCAGTTGGACTGGGCCCCATGAGACTTTTGAGCAGAAGGGAGAGGCCACCTATTTGGTGGGCATCAAGACCCCCAGAAACCACTTAAGGTTTACCCCCTTCAACAGTCTCAAGCCCCATTATGTGAGGCCTGAGGTCACCAAGCTGTGGTGACAGATGGAGGGGAGGAAGAGAAGAGTGAACATCTCCCTGACCTCTTGGCTGCCAAAGACAAGGATGGGTCAGTGGAAGGTGTAAATCCTTCCCCTGCGCAGACTTCCGAACAGCAGAGGGACTGTCACCAGTTGCTGGGACAGTTCTCCTCTCTGCTTTCCCTCACTCCAGAGGTCACATACTTGTGTACCCATGACATAGAAGACAGTCCCCTGTCAAGAATAAAATTTGCCAGATGTCAAACAATGTGAGGGCCGGTATTAAGGAAGAAAATCCTGGAAATGGGGGTGACTGAACCTTCCAGTAGCCCCCTGGTTCAGCCCTGTGGTGCTAGTACCCAAGACTGACCCAAAGGGCACTACACTAGAACTAGGGTTCTATGTAGACTATAGGGGCTCATTTCAGTCACCACAAATGATGCTCATCCAATCCCACAGCCGGATGAGCTAATTGACAAATTAGGGGCTGCTCAGTTCCTGGGTATTTTTGACCTCACTTCAGAATACTGGCAAGCACCCTAACTGAAGAAGCCAAGGAGAGGTCAGCCTTCTCCACCCCAGAGGGCCACTACTAGTTCAGGTTAATGCCCTTTGGGGTCAGAATGCCGCGCCAGCTTCCACAGGTTGATGAACCAAGTCCTGGCTCGGATGGAGGCCTTCAACACTGCATTCTAATATGACATAGCAGTCTTCAGCAGCAGCTGGAAGGAGCGCCTCTTCCACCTCCAGGAAGTGCTTCAGGCTCTGCAAGATGCAGGCCTATGAAGGCCAGTAAGTGCCAGTTAGGGCAGGAAACTGTGGTGTATGTGGGACACCAGGTGGGCAGGGGTAAAGTGCAACCCCTCCTTTCTAAGATAGAAACCATCATGGCCTAGTAGCCCCCAAAGACTCAGACCAAGGTGAGTGCCTTCTTAGGCCACACTGGGTACTACAAGAGGATTGTCAAAGGATATGGTACCATTGCGCCCCTTGACTGAACTAACATCAAAGAAACAGCCCAGAAATGTGATATGGACAGAGGCATGCCAGAAAGCATTCAACTCAATATAACAAGCCCTGTGCTCAAAGCCCTTGATTTTTCCAAGCGGTTCATATGTCAAACTGATGCATCAGAGCATGGCATGACCTCAAAGTATTAGGGTAGTCTTCCCTGAACTTTTTGCCTACCTTACCTCATTTTTGCTGGTCTGTTTTTGTTGGCCTTAGGACTCTGGGGTGATACCCTGAAACCGGTCCAAGGATGCTTGTTTCCGGTCCAGGGAGGACCTAGCCTGGCAGTTCAGGCTGAACTGTTCCCATGGAGACCAGGATTTGCATATGGCTGGGTCCAAACTGGAGTGGCATGGTGAGCAAAAGAATAATGGATTAAACCCAGATCTGTGGCTGGCGGTGAATGTTTGATTTGCTCTGCATTCCATCCATCATCTGTTGTTTTTGCACTTTTAGAAAGTTGGAACTTTTTTGCTCCTAAACCCTGTGTGCCTGCATTCAGTATATGTTTGGGTTTGGGTGTCAGCTGGGCTTTGTTCATTACCTCTAGGCAGTCACACTCAAAGGGAGCTGAGGTGTGCCACTTATATCCTGATGGCACATCACCAAGCTGATGGGCCCGCCTGAGCTAGATGGGAGGGAGGAGCTGAAACCCGCACCTGAAGAGGGCTGTGCCTGACCCCACACAAAGAGCTGCATAACCCCCTGTGGTGTATCTGGAGCCAGGGCAGGAAATGGAGAACCTTTAGGCACTTCAAAGCCCCTCTTTGAAGTCACCGCCTCTTCAAAGCCACCACTGGATATAAGAACTAGACTTCTGATCCTAGTAAGTCGGTACGTCTGGACCGTAGGATACTCTGTGAGGAAGAAGGACTGCTGTGCTGCTGAAGGGACTGCCACTCTGCTTTAACTCTGCTGGACTTTGCTGGACTCCTGCTTTGCTGTGACTGCCCTGCTGCCTGCTGCCCTTCTTTCCTGAGAGTGAGAAGCATCTCTTCATCTTCAGATACAAGTGACTCCAAGGGCTTGCCGGCTTACCTCCTGTTATGAAGTCTCAGGGCCATCCAACTCTGCCTTAGCTGCTGGACTCTGCCAACTGTGAGTCCTGTCCTGCCAAGAGGTGCCAATCCAGTCCTGTTCCTTGAAATGGGACTCTGCAGCTGTTCTCCTGCAAAAATCGATGCATCAATGCCGTTGCACCTATCGGAACCACTGCATCCCACTCGATGACGACGCATCAGCGCTGCCACTGAGGTCTTCGCATCTCTGACTGCGCAGCTCAGGGTTGAAGCATCCCTGCCAGTCCCTTGCATCATCTTCACTGTGAAGCTTGACGAGGATGCATTACCTTCATCACAAGGGGTTCAGTGCGGCTCCTCGAGGACATTACTTTGACGGCTGCACAGCTCGGCGATGACGCATCCCCTGGACGGCGCAGATCAGAACCGATGCATCGCCTCCTTGACGTTGACGCAACTCTCCATCCAAGGTACTTTTCAGCCGACCCTGCATGGGTGCTGTAGCCTTACTGCCCTCCCTCATGGTCAGCCTGAACTTCGGATTTACTGTAGTCTAGCGTGACTTCAAGTAACCTATTAGCTCTATTTACTTTTAAGCACCAGATTGCAGTTTACTCTTTAAAAAGCATATCTTAAGTTCTACTTATTTGATTTTTGTCATTAAGGTCATGTTTTACTCATAATTATTTATTTATTTTCTAAACTGGCATGGGGTCGTATTGTGGTGTTTCCACTGCATTGCTGCAATTTAACAGTTGCACAAATACTTTACACATTGCCTCTTAAGTTAAGCCAGACTGCTCTGTGCCAAGCTGCTAGAGTGTGAGCACTGGCTAATTTAGGTTCTGTATCTGACTTACACTGACTAGGATTGCGGTCCCTCTTTGGACAGATTGTATCCTTCAGCCAACTAGAGACCCAATTTCTAACACGAGGAAACTTATAGACTGGAGTGGCATCTCATACAGTAGAGTGGAGTGCTGTGTTCTACATTGTTGGAAATGGTTATAGCGCAGAGTAGATTGCTGTACGGGCATAGAGTCTGGTTCAAATTTGGACAATGGAGTGTATGGAGACTAAGTGGATTAGAGTCTATGACAGTGGCACAGAGCGTAGTAGAGTTTTGTAGAGTGGAGTTATATAGTGTGAAGGAGAGTACACTGGAGTGGTGTAGAGTGCAGTAGCATACAGTGGAGTAGCATAAAGTAGACTAGCATAGAGTGGAGCAGCATAGACCGGAGTGGGATACAGTGGAGTGGCATAGAGTGTAATAGATTATAGTGTAGTAGCACACAGTGGAGTGGCGTACACTGAAGTGGTTTAGACTGAAGTGGTGTATTGTGTAGTGTGATAGAGTGTAATACACACAGTGGAGTGGTATACACAAAGGTGAAGTAGAGTGGAATACCATACAGTAGAGGGGCAAAGATTAAAGTTGCATATAGTGCAATATCGTAGAATTGAGTGGCATACAGTGGGATAGCATAGAAAAAAGTAGAGTAGAATAGTGTGGAGTGGAGTGGCATACAGAGGGGTGGTGTAGACTGGTGTTGTGTACAGTGGAATGAGGTAGAGAGGAGTAGCATATAGCTGAGTACTATAGAATAGGGTAGAGTTTAGTGGTGTCTAATGGACTAGCCTACAATGGAGTAGCGTGGAGTGGTGTGGTGTACACTGGTGTCGCAGTTGGACTCTCGCTCCTAGGCGAGATTGCTGGTTTAGGGCTGACAGCACTTTTGTTTGTAGACTGACTGAGTCCCTCTTACAACAAGCCGCAATTGTCGGCCCAACCCTCCCGGCTCGCAAGCAGTACCTCACCAAAAACCCAAACAGTAAAAGATGATTTCTGGCTGCCTTACACATGGACTCTAGATTGCGACATCTCAGGGTAGTCATGGTAGAACGGAAGTTACACTTTTCTCACGTTAGTAACAAGTCTAAGTCATGCACAGGCAATGAAGGAGATGTAGGAAAGTTTTCAATGGATTCATGGAAAAGATTGCAATCTACGGTAAAATGCATGAGCTGCAATGATTAGGATAGCTAACAATAAAAGAAGCATAATTGTGAAGATGAGTCATGACTTCAAAAACCCCAGCATCTTGCTATAAACATAATATGTAACATCCCTAGCATAGAGAACCTAATCCCTAAAATAATGAGAGCTAGGTGTGATAAACCTAATCTGTCAGTACCATGTCTATGAGCAGCACCCCCAAACCCGTTACCTTGGAACTCTGGGGTGACACAAAGGCTGATTTTTGCAGCAAGGTGACGTACAGCATAGATGGCATCTGGTAGGAATCCCTCTGATAGCCTTGTCTGTGTGAGGTGTATTTATACAGATCATGTAGGACCCCTGATGCAGGTATATTACCAAACAATTGATAAGGAGGCAGATTTGTGGCTGTAATTATGTAAACAATCCCCAGCAAGTGTGCATTATGTTCCTGTCACATGTAAGCAAGAAAGGAACATGATGTGAATACCTACGCTCTTCACTTGATTATGATGCTGATAGTGACGCCTTCACAGAGTGGCACTAATAATAAAAATCAAAGCATTTTTATAACTATACACAATGGCAGCCATTTTAAAAGAAATAATAAAAAAGTTTTTGACTAAAACAGACCATGCTAAGTAGGTTTAAAGTCACTAGGTGACGGGGCAAAAGGCCTTCAAGCCAAAGGGCTATGCAAATCTCCTGAGTCCCAGTAAAACTAAATAGGATTCACTACACCCTCCCCATTGCCGGAACAAGGATGCTAATATGCTATAGAGGGTGAATGAGTCCAAGCTAAAATGCTCTGGGCTAAAATTACGCTAACATTTATTTTAAAACTAGGCTAAAAACATAAAAAGACACTAAGGCTCTCATTATGACATTGGCAGTAAATCCCACTTACTGCCATGCCGACTGCCGCCAACATAATGCTGTGGCTGCGGATAACCGCCATCCATATTATGACACACACATAGCAATCCTACACTATACAGCCACACACACAAGCCCGCCCCAGCCCAAAGGTCAGTGACAAACTGGCGGTATCCAAACCCACACCGTTACGCCAACAGAACAACACCCACAACATTATGATGCATGAATCACTGCAGTGGACATTCAATGGCGGTAAACCATTGGCAGTACATACCGCCACGCTCAAAATACACACACTCAAACAAAACACCACCACATTGGACAATTCAAACTACACACACCTGACACCCATACACACACCACGCCCACACCACTATAAAACACAAACCCACATTACCCACAACCCTTTACGAAGACAAACCATTGCCAACTGAGAGACAGCAAGAGCACCCACACAACAAGAGCCACATACCACCATCACCTATACACCACCCATGCACCTTACGTCACACACCCCAACACATCACCCCACACACCCTCACCCATACCACCCACACCACACTCCTGGCACCACGACACCCCAGGTTCTCCGAGGAGGCGCTAAGGGTCATAGTGGAGGAAATCATCTGGGTAGAGCCACAGCCATTTGGATCACAGGTGCAGCAGATAACCATTGCTAGGAAGATGGAGCTATGGCAGAGAATCGTGGACAGGGTCAACACCGTGGGACAGCACCCAAGAACAAGGGATGACATCAGGAAGAGGTGGAACGACCTACGGTGGAAGGTACATTCCATTGCTGACAGTAGCCATGAGAGGTTGGGATAACCAGAGTCACCTGCAAATATCGAGGGACAACTGTTAGCCACACACTAACCATTAGGGCCCACACCATACCCATACACCAACATATACTGGGTGGGAACTAGGGCTCACCTATTAGCTACACCCTGTGCCTCTGGAGTTGGACCATCACATTTGGGATGCTGCTATTCCTCAGGACAAAGGCATCCTCCCACCACTGCCAGCACTGCCACCAGCCCTACCACCAGCACTGCCAGCTGTACCGCCACCTGCACCACTGTCAGCAGCAGCAGCCCCAGTGGAGCGGCCGTCAGAGGCTGCAGGGAAAGGGCTGGAGCCTCATCCCACCACTGCCAGCACCGCCACCAGCACTGGCACTACCACCAATGTGCAGCCGTAGCTGCCGGCAGATGGACTGTAGTCCTGCCTCCTTGGAGCGTCATGCATCCTGCCCACTGCAGATCCCGTGGGTCTGACACACAGGTGAGGGACTGTGACCTGGCACTCCCCAAGTGCTGCATCAATGGGCACAAAGCCCCCTCCAGAACCAGTGGAAGAAGGCATCCACTCACCGCATCCTTTCCAGGATGAAGCACACTGGACACTAAGGTGGTCATTATGAAAACAGCGGTAACAACCGCTGTGTTCATGCTGGCGGTCAAAACACTGACCGCCAGCGACCCCGGAAATTATGAACATTTCTGTGGGCCGGCGGGCAGAAATATTGTTTCCACCCACCGGCTCACAGAAAGGGACATTGAGCCACAGTCAATGGCTCTGTGCGGCAGGTGCAGTTGCACCTGTTGCGCAGATCACTGCCGACCTGCACGACGGGGCACTGCACCGGGGCCCCTGCACTGCCCATGAAAAGTGTTTCCAGGAAGCCTGGCAGTGAGTGAGGGCCGCCAATGGCGGCCCTCACCCTGTTCAGAATATGGCGGGTTGGCCCGCCATGCCGGCTAGCGGTTTCCGCCACCAATGCCGACATGGTGGGCCAACCCGCCATGTTCGTAATGAGGGCCCAAGTCCCCTCCAGAACCAGTGAAAGAAGGCATCCACTCACTGCATCCTTGCCAGGATGAGCACACTGGGCACTAAGCGAAAATAAATTATTGCTTCTGCTCTGCATTGTGCATTATGAATTACATAACAATTTAAACAAATAAAACAAATCACTGCTGAAGAATATTATGTTTATATATGCCATTTTAAGGTTACATATTTTGTCCTTTGAAAAGCAAAAATTATTCAGCTTTAGATAGCACTGACTGTCTTTGAAATTTTAATGGGAACTTTTCAATCTGTCCTTTGATGCAAAGAGGTGTTGCTGGGAACTCCTGTTGTTTTTATGCAAATGATGTGGTGTTTCTCAACAGCAGGTTTCAGACCCTGCTGTGATTTCACTCTTGTAACTCAGCGCACTTCAAATATCCAAAGTTACTACTGCTCCTTATCTCTGAACAAAAACAATTGAGCACTGGCAACATGTTACCTTACTTCGCGGAAAGTATTAAAAACAAATCGAAGGCAGGCTTTATTGAGCCTTTATAAGAAATGACCAGGACGTGCAGAATGATAGTTGATCTTCTGACGTGCAGCACCAGTCCAGTGACCCCTACCTACGGAAACTGCCGTGGGTGGCTGAAGCCTTCTTGTTGTGCCCCTGACTTTGAATGCCTTCGTTTTGTACGTTACTTTGCCAATCGCCAAGGAAGTTTCTCAAAGACTCCCAATGAGGCGCAAAGTGCACATTGCGAGTTACAACGATGTTTGCAACTCATGATATACCTTTGTTTCCTTCTGATGCTGGGTTTATGGATCCACAGTCTGCTACTTTGAAATCACAGACTTTGCGCCATTAAAAAATGCTTTCGTACATCAGGCCACCGGAGTTTTTAGAGATCAAAAGATTGTAGGCCTGGAAGGTCTAAAGTTTAGCCAAGATCCAAACAACGACTTCAGGGTTTTTAGCCTCTGCTACAAAAATAATATTCTGTTTTCCAGTTACCTTTCGGCTCTTCTACTTTGTTTCTCTTAAGGAAGATTACAAAGCATCAAGTTAAGCGTTTCAACGAATGTTCACGGGTGTCTTGGCTACTTTGTTGCACTTTGAGCATAATGTTATTTTGTGTTTTTTTATATACAAATTACTTTTTCATTACCATTCGTGCGTTTTCATTTCATTACACTTATGTTAGCCTAACTAGGTTTAATGTATGGTGTGAGAATGTATGGCAAATGGCTAGTGCTTGCCCTTTAAGATATAATTAGCTATCTAGCGCTCCGCTGCTTTTTAGACGCATTCATGTGCATTAAATAGGCTGGAGTACAGAAAACAGATAAACGTTCCGAAACTATTGTCCTCAGCTGGCCCTTCGTTAACACGAGCAAAAAGTAGGCAAATATTTAATGAGAAACTAGTGCCACCTACTGTTAGACTAACTTAATACTGTTAGACTAACAGAATATAACATCTGTTTTTTTTGTGTTCTGGTATGCTATTTATTCTTTGATCCTTTAATTTAGATAATCATTGAAACTTTAGTCACAGAACATAAACATCTTAATAAAGTTATGAATAAGTTAAAGAACAATAAATTTGAGACTTGGAGTCTTTGTGAGAAAGGTAAATTTAAGGACAGAGGTGTTCATAAGTGCTATAGATAGAAAACATGTCCTACTAAGAAATAAAATATATGGCCTTTGGGCTTGTTGGTCATTACGCCAAAGTCTGCAAAAATGTTTCAAGTGTGTAAGTAGTCTTGATTTTGAGGATAATTCCTCTAGTAGTGATGATGGTGTGGATGACAGGTAAAGTTGAAGGAAAACCTTACACTGAAAGTTAAAGATAAATGTTTTCTTGTAGGGCAAAATAACCCTGAGTGTTTGATATATACTAGTACATTTAACTTACATTTTTTTGACTCCGGGGCCTTTTATGTAGGAAGCTGGCCTGGTGTGTGATTGGTACCTCAGGTACTTACACCTTACACGAGGTCCAGGTGAAATGTAGGCAGTGTCTAGAAGTCAGGCTCTCTAGGTAGCTGAGGATGAGTAGCCACGGCTTATCTAGGAAACATGCACAGCTCGTGCAATACCACTATAGTCACTCAGCACTTACACACATGAAAGAATACACTCAGTGTTACAAAAATAAAGGTACTTCATTATGATAACACAACACCAACATTACTATAGAGGCAATCCTCCCTTAGGAGGTAAGTAACACAAGTTATAAACACTAGTTGACATAAATAGGCATATAAATAGTTAGAAAAAAGTGCAAATAGTGTAAACACAATAGAGAATAGTGAACCTGGGGGGTACAAACCATATACTGAAAAAATGGAATGCAATATTGTCACCCCCACCCAGGTAAGTGGAGTGTGTAGAGGGTCGCTGGGGGTACCAGGAAAGCACAAAGGTAAGTACCACAACACCTCCCAGCAACAAGGAAATCTGGAGTAAATTGCTAGAATTTCCCCAAAACACCCACTTAGAAGAAAAGAAAAGAATTGCAAAACCCAGAGATGACTGCAAGAAACCAGTGGTGGATTCCTGAAGAGGAAGGCCTGTGAAAAGAGGGGACCAAGTCCAGAAGACACAGGAGAGTCCAGTGGGGGCAGAAGCCCCTACCCACCAAGCTGAGGATTGCAGGATTTGGTTGACAGTGCAGAAGGGAAGTCAGCACTACAGCCCTGGAGCTGGAGTCGAGTTTCTGGAGGATGCAGGAGATGTCGCATGCTGGAAGGGAGATTGCAATCCAGTTTACGTGTCCAAATTCCACCAACAAGCCTTGGCACAGGCAAAACTCGCACTTGGCAGAAAGTGGTCCTGCCGGGGACAAGCAAGGCCCAGGAGGACTCAACCCAGGAGGGGGCCCTCAGTGTCACAGAGAGCCCACAGAAGCATAGGCAGCATGCATAGGAGTACCACAGGACAGGGTCACAGAAGGTCCAAATTGAGCCTATGCAATACTAGAAAAAGGAGTTTTATGCTGCAAGAGAGTCATTCAGGGAGCTGTGTGTCACAGAAAGGAGTGCTGGGGACTGGAGCTACAAGAAGACTGAAGAACCCTTTGAAGAAGTGACAACAAGCCTTGGCAACTGTAAAGGATGCAGTGCATAGGTTTACTGTCTTGCGTGGGAAGGCAAGGGCTTACCTCCACCAAAGTTGGAGAGCTGGTAGAGAGTGCCATCTGGACTACTTCCAACCACCACCCATGTCGCAGAATCCAAGCAGCTCAGCAGGAGAGGGGATTCACGCAGCCAGTCGTCGTTGCTGTTGGTGTCTGCAGATGCAGGGGAGTGATTCCTTCACTCCAAGGGAGATTCCTAATTCTTTTCTGTGCAGACTGAAGATGGGCTGTCCTCAGAGGATGCACGACCAGGGAAATGTTGCAAACGTTGGAAGAAGCCAGTGAAACAATGTTGTAGGCAAAGTCTTCATCTTTGCTACAGATATTTGGGTCCAGTTTCTTTGGTCAGTATTTAAAGTAAAGGATGCAGAGGAACCCTGCTGGAATATTGCAACCTGAATCTGAGGAACCACCCAAAGGGGAGGCCCTAAATAGCCCTGGCTGGATGACCACCTATCAGGACGGGCTCTGACATCACCTGCCTGGCATGGCCACTCAGATGCTCCCAGTGTTCCCTGCCAACCTTTGATTCAAGATGGCAGATTCCATGGACCCGCTAGAGGAGCTCTGGGTATCACCCCTGCGGTGGTGATGGACAGGGGAGTGGTCACTCCACTTTGCATTGTCCAGTTTCACGCCAGAGCAGAGCCTGGAGGTCCCTGAACCAGTGCAGACTGGTTTATGCACAGAGGGCACCAAATGTGCCATTCTAAGCATAACAGTGGCTTGGCGAGGCTACCCCTCCCAAGCCATGTAATACCTATTTCCAAAGGGAGAGGGTGTAACACCCCTTCATGAAAGGAAATCCTTTGTTCTGGCTTCCTGGGCTTGAGATGGTCAAGCAACAGGAGGGCAGAAACCTGTCTGTGAGGTGGCAGCAGCTGGGGCTGCCTGGAAAACCTCAAAAGGCTGTAATGGTAGTACTGGGGGTCCTCTAAGGAGCCCCCAGAGTACATGGAATCATACAACCAGTGCTTGCCAAAGCCTTAGGGTATGATTCCAACATGTTTGATACCAAACATGGCCATATTCAGAGTTACCATTGTGAAGCTGGACATAGGTAGTGACCTATGTACAGTGCACACGTAAAATGGCGTCCCCGCACTCATGAAGTCTGGGAAAATGGTCCTGGAGGTTGTGGGGGGCACCTCTGCTAGTGCAGCAGTGCCTTCACACAGGTACTCTGCACCCAGCCTTCAGGGTTGGAAGGCCTGACATATGGGTGACTTATAAGTGACCTGGTGCAGTATAAATGGCAGTGAAAGGGTACATGTACCATTTCAGACAGGCTGCAATGGCAGGCCTGTAGAAGACATTGCATGGGCTCCCTATGGGTAGCAAAAGAAATGCTTCAGCCCCAACTACGTATATTAACGTAAGTGCGACAGGGGAGCAGTGTTGCAAGTGACTTGAAATGAGAGATGAAAGTGGTTTTGTGAAAGGCCAAATTATGAGTGGCAGGACAATAAAATAAGTGCCCGAGTAATGGGGGAGTCAGTGAAGTCTGTTGTTGTGTGGGCAATATATATTGTGCTTGTGTGATTGTGAGAGTGATTGGTGCTATCAGTAAGTGGCACAGTTTATGTTCAGGTTACAGGTTTTCTCAGAGGATCAGCAGTGTTACATGAGGCTGAATATGTAGAGTGTTATGTGTTTGACAGTAAAGGGATGATGGCATGGAGGAGTGATACTGCATCTAATATGTGTGTTTAGTATTTCAACGAAGTAAATGATAGAGAGTGAATGGTGTAAACTATTAAGTGCTGCAGATTGCGTTATTGGTCTGTGGTACTGCGAATCACTTAGTAATATAAGTCTCTGCGAGGAGTTGTGTGAGGCTAAGTGGTATGCTGAGTGAATGAACGGTTGCGGTGGAGAGTTATATTGTGAATGGGTAAGACAAGTTAGCCTCAAGTATGTGGCTGGCTGAGCTAGTCCATGTGGGTGGTAGAATGGTGTGGATTGCTTGGTATGAACACTAATATATTGGTAAATTACAATGTTAGAAATGAGATTGATATTACAAATGAGGAGGGGTGAGGGGATGGTGAGTAAACAATACAAATGTGTGCTTAAGTGAAATTTGTGAGTTACGCTGGGAAAAGCTCGGCTGAGTTAGGAGTGAGTGTGGGCAAATAGATGGTGTGGTAAAAAACATAGTAAGCAGTCATATGATGTATGGGACTGCAAGTAGATTAAGCATGTATGTTGATGACAGAGTGGTATGACTGTAACTGGTAAGAGTGAAGAATGTTATGAGAAAAACAATATTGAGGCTGATGTGTGCGGCTTTGAGTGCCATAGAAGGCTGGTAAGGGGCCTGGCACCAGCAGGGGACATCACACACATTTTGTTGCAGTGGCAGAGATGATTGGTGGTCTGACTAGTGTTAAGAGCTGAAAGTTATCATGGTGTAAATGGCAGCAAGCAAGTTTGTGTCATTGTGCAGCAGGGTATTGGGCACAGGACCTGGCTAGCCACCAGGTCACATGGTCAACCCCCTGCTGTACAAGGCCAAAGGCTGTGCATAGCGGTGGGTTGACCACACCATGGGGTGGGCCGGGGCCAACCTCCACTGGCAGAAGGCCTTGCACAGTGGGGGTGCTGGCTTATTATGATTTTATATATTTTTTAAAGTAAAACAGAAATTCCTGGAAAAACACAGGTTAAAGAGACCTTGTGGTTAGGTGTGGTAATATGATCTTCCCTTGAGTTGAAAAGAAAATGCTAGAAATTCAATAAAAATAAAAACACCTGTGGTTAAAGTGAAGATATAGTTAGGTGTTAAAATGACAGAAAAATTAAAGAACACACACTGAAACATGCCAGTTATATTTCAGAAACTTCCGCCCGCTATACACTGCTTAGGGCCTCACATATTATATAATTGATGCACTCACTAATAAATTCTCAACTTTTACACATTCCTGCCATGCTAATTTGTTTCCTGCTGCCAGTTGTGACCCATTCACTCAATATCCCTTATTCTACGCTATTACTTCCCCACCCTCTCTTGCCTCATGCACGTCTGCTTTCACCAAACCACCCAACATCTATTCCTTCCCTCACCTATAATTTTCTTCTCACACCAATCGCAGTCCCATACAGTTACCTAGGCTCCCATTGTCTAACAGGTCAACCTCCATCAATTAAACTGTTACTTGCACATCCCACCAGCCAAAAGTACCTCAGTTCTAATGCCCTCCACTCCAACCCCTTTCTACGAATCATCTACTCACTCTGTCCATACATGTCCCCTCTTGTCATCTGTCCTGCCACTCTAATTAGGTTGCCCAATTAGCTTACTCCTTTACATCACACACCTCCTCACCTGACATTGGCAAGATGGCTGTTGGTGCATTGTGCTGGGAAGATTTTCTCCCTGCTTCGGGTTCAAAAACCACAACCGCACTGGTGAGACACCATCACTATTCTCACCAACAGAGGTTGACTAAATCTTTGGACTTGGTTAACAGTGTAGTAATCAGAATCATTCACATCAATAACATAAACACTAGCAACAACACAATATGCACATTATTATAAGATTTCAAAGCAGATGATGGTGACATCAGTAAATCATCCTAATACAGTTTTCACAATCAATTTCAGATTTTAGGTTTCAGAGCTGGGCGATTACCACTAACATGAACTTAGACTTGCCTGCGTGGGAACGGGCTAACACATGCGGGCAAAAGCAAAAAATAAAAGAAAGACAATTTTTTTTTAAAATCATCCGACTACAACAGATCTCTATAAAAAATACGCTGGTGTAATTATCTAAATCAAAAAAGAAAGAAGAAACCACATTTAGTTATGGTCTCCTCATAGGACAGCAGACAGTAGTACTTCATCAGGCAAAATGGTCACTTTCTTCCGGCATCATCCGACAGCTGCATCAGGACAGTGCAGATCAAGGGCTGCACATAGAACAGATCAGCAGTTCAGAATTAGTTGGGCTTATCAGGACTGAACCCGCATACATGAATGGGGCAATTAGACTACGAAGAGAAAACTTGTATGGTGACTTAAAGAAAAAGAAGGTGACAGCAGACTTAAGCAAGACTAGATGGACTCCTGCAGAGTTCTGGACAGCTTCGAGGCAGGTGTGAACTAACATTTAGTTTCAAAGTCCTTCACTAATTAAAATTACTACATCCTCTTGATTGGTCATTCTGGTGAGCTCGCTTCAGGTGTCAGATTCAGTGTCTAATGACTGTCGATGGCACCATCAGATTTGCAACTATTCTGAATTTTCTCAGCTAAAGTGCATTGTCATTTCAATGTTTTCACACAGATCCGACAAAATTTCTAGTTATTGTTTACTTGAAAGTTTTCTCTCACAAAACTAAGGCCCTCATTTTGACTTCGGCGGGTGGAAAAGGCTGCCTGCTGAGGTCCAGCAGTTAGGTCACCGCCAGTGCGATGATGTTCCCACAGCCCCTAGTATGAGTTTCCCACTGGGTCAGCGGACGGAAACAGAGTTGGCAGCCTACAACATTTATGTTGGCTCATAATCGAGCCAGCTGCAATATTGTGGTGCGTGGGGTGCAACATCATGACGGGGCTGGCCATGGGGGCCCATGCACTGTCCCCTGCACCCCATCTCCACCAGGTTTTACAAGGCAGTGCAACTGCCATGTAAAAGCTGGTGGAGAGGGGGGGGTTGTAATCCCCAGGGCGGCGCTGCATGCAGCGCTGCCCTGGCGGATTAGGACAGCCAGCACCGGCAGTCCCTCCAGTGGAGGGAAACCGGTGGTCCGACTGTGGCTCAACCGCCACGTTCATAATATGGCGGTCATAATGTGGCAGTCAGACAGCCGCCAAAGCGGTCAGACCTTTGCTTTGGCGGTTGTCAGACCACCACCACGAGTCCTAGGACCTCTTGACTCGAAATGAGGGCCTAAATCAGTTTCACATAGGAAGCATGATTTTCCTGTCTTGTTCGGCAGCTAGAACAAATATTGTTATATAGCTAATTCTCAAACATTTTTCTTGCCTGCAATACAATAGGAAATTCAACAGCACATTACCAAACTAGGAAAAGAATTCAGGTCAGAGGGGACAGAATAAACAAGTGATTTTCCATTACTGCTGCCTGAAAAAACAGCCGACACGTGTTTCGTCATCATTGACTTTTTCAAGGCTTATTAGATATGGACTATAGGATTATGTTTGGAAGGACTCCAAAAGTCAAGAACTGTACAAAAATGGGTACAAATAGTAGCATAGATGTATTCAGAGACCATGGTAAGTCTGCAGAGCGTCTGTGCTATTCTGAGCCATGTGTGTATGGCGTCGCCCCTGTGTGTACAGTTCTTGACTTTTGGAGTCCTTCCAAACATAATCCTGTAGTCCATATCTAATAAGCCTTGAAAAAGTCAATGATGACGAAACACGTGTCGGCTGTTTTTTCACAAACATGAAAATTGTACAGTGCTTCCATACTACGTATCTAGTGCGTTTCATGATATCAGAGGATTTTCGCCCTGATTTAACACCAAGGAATAAAGGGCCACATGCAGGAAACACTTTGCGACTCGCAAACGGCAAAATCTGCCGTTTGCAACTCGCAAATGCGTGTTTCCAATGCAGAAATGCATTCTGCAAGTCGGGACCGACTCGCAAAATGCATTTCAGAATCGCAAATAGGAAGGGGTGTTCCCTTCCTATTTGCGATTCCTAGTGGTATGCAATACCATTTGCGACCGCATATGCGGTCGCAAATGGTGTCGCAGTTACCATCCACTTCAAGTGGATGGTAACCCACTCGCAAATTGGGACCCCTTCCTCTTTGTGAATGGACCCCAAATTTTTTTTTCAGGGCAGGTAGTGGTCCAAGGGACCACTACCTACCCTGAAAAAATACCGAAACTAAAGGTTTCGGATTTTTTTTTAAGTGCAGCTCGTTTTCCTTTAAGGAAAACGGGCTACACTTAAAAAAAAAAAAACTGCTTTATTTAAAAGCAGTCACGAACATGGAGGTCTGCTGACTACAGCAGGCCTCCATGTTTGCGAGTGCCCATAGTCGGTATGGGGCCGCAATTTGCGACCCACCTCATTGCGGGACGCGCACAACTTCTTTCCTGGGCGGGAGCCCTTTAAACTTTGCCGGAGGCAGCCTCAGCTGCTGATAGGGCGGGAAGCCCTTCTTTAATCCACAGCGCGCCCGCAACCGCGGGACGCGCACAACTTCTTTCCTGGGCGGGAGCCCTTTAAACTTTGCCGGAGGCAGCCTCAGCTGCTGATAGGGCGGGAAGCCCTTCTTTAATCCACAGCGCGCCCGCAACCGCGGGACGCGCACAACTTCTTTCCTGGGCGGGAGCCCTTTAAACTTTGCCGGAGGCAGCCTCAGCTGCTGATAGGGCGGGAAGCCCTTCTTTAATCCACAGCGCGCCCGCAACCGCGGGACGCGCACAACTTCTTTCCTGGGCGGGAGCCCTTTAAACTTTGCCGGAGGCAGCCTCAGCTGCTGATAGGGCGGGAAGCCCTTCTTTAATCCACAGCGCGCCCGCAACCGCGGGACGCGCACAACTTCTTTCCTGGGCGGGAGCCCTTTAAACTTTGCCGGAGGCAGCCTCAGCTGCTGATAGGGCGGGAAGCCCTTCTTTAATCCACAGCGCGCCCGCAACCGCGGGACGCGCACAACTTCTTTCCTGGGCGGGAGCCCTTTAAACTTTGCCGGAGGCAGCCTCAGCTGCTAATAGGGCGGGAAGCCCTTCTTTAATCCACAGCGCGCCCGCAACCGCGGGACGCGCACAACTTCTTTCCTGGGCGGGAGCCCTTTAAACTTTGCCGGAGGCAGCCTCAGCTGCTGATAGGGCGGGAAGCCCTTCTTTAATCCACAGCGCGCCCGCAACCGCGGGACGCGCACAACTTCTTTCCTGGGCGGGAGCCCTTTAAACTTTGCCGGAGGCAGCCTCAGCTGCTGATAGGGCGGGAAGCCCTTCTTTAATCCACAGCGCGCCCGCAACCGCGGGACGCGCACAACTTCTTTCCTGGGCGGGAGCCCTTTAAACTTTGCCGGAGGCAGCCTCAGCTGCTGATAGGGCGGGAAGCCCTTCTTTAATCCACAGCGCGCCCGCAACCGCGGGACGCGCACAACTTCTTTCCTGGGCGGGAGCCCTTTAAACTTTGCCGGAGGCAGCCTCAGCTGCTGATAGGGCGGGAAGCCCTTCTTTAATCCACAGCGCGCCCGCAACCGCGGGACGCGCACAACTTCTTTCCTGGGCGGGAGCCCTTTAAACTTTGCCGGAGGCAGCCTCAGCTGCTGATAGGGCGGGAAGCCCTTCTTTAATCCACAGCGCGCCCGCAACCGCGGGACGCGCACAACTTCTTTCCTGGGCGGGAGCCCTTTAAACTTTGCCGGAGGCAGCCTCAGCTGCTGATAGGGCGGGAAGCCCTTCTTTAATCCACAGCGCGCCCGCAACCGCGGGACGCGCACAACTTCTTTCCTGGGCGGGAGCCCTTTAAACTTTGCCGGAGGCAGCCTCAGCTGCTGATAGGGCGGGAAGCCCTTCTTTAATCCACAGCGCGCCCGCAACCGCGGGACGCGCACAACTTCTTTCCTGGGCGGGAGCCCTTTAAACTTTGCCGGAGGCAGCCTCAGCTGCTGATAGGGCGGGAAGCCCTTCTTTAATCCACAGCGCGCCCGCAACCGCGGGACGCGCACAACTTCTTTCCTGGGCGGGAGCCCTTTAAACTTTGCCGGAGGCAGCCTCAGCTGCTGATAGGGCGGGAAGCCCTTCTTTAATCCACAGCGCGCCCGCAACCGCGGGACGCGCACAACTTCTTTCCTGGGCGGGAGCCCTTTAAACTTTGCCGGAGGCAGCCTCAGCTGCTGATAGGGCAGGAAGCCCTTCTTTAATCCACAGCGCGCCCGCAACCGCGGGACGCGCACAACTTCTTTCCTGGGCGGGAGCCCTTTAAACTTTGCCGGAGGCAGCCTCAGCTGCTGATAGGGCGGGAAGCCCTTCTTTAATCCACAGCGCGCCCGCAACCGCGGGACGCGCACAACTTCTTTCCTGGGCGGGAGCCCTTTAAACTTTGCCGGAGGCAGCCTCAGCTGCTGATAGGGCGGGAAGCCCTTCTTTAATCCACAGCGCGCCCGCAACCGCGGGACGCGCACAACTTCTTTCCTGGGCGGGAGCCCTTTAAACTTTGCCGGAGGCAGCCTCAGCTGCTGATAGGGCGGGAAGCCCTTCTTTAATCCACAGCGCGCCCGCAACCGCGGGACGCGCACAACTTCTTTCCTGGGCGGGAGCCCTTTAAACTTTGCCGGAGGCAGCCTCAGCTGCTGATAGGGCGGGAAGCCCTTCTTTAATCCACAGCGCGCCCGCAACCGCGGGACGCGCGCGGGCGGCGCCCGGGCGAAGCCCGGGCAAAGGGCGGGCCCGTCCTTCGCCCGTCATCGACCGGAAGAGGCCGGGCTGGGCCCCCCCTCTAACGCCTTCTCCTCTCTACAGTGTCATTTATACTTGTGTGCTGCGCCAGGTACAGTGCGATCTCCTATTAAATATGGGGAAAAGGAAAATTAATGTTCAAAAGGGGATAGGTGGGTCCAGCTCCCTCCAGTCCTCCATTACCAGTTATTTATCCTCTGTAATGGGGGCCATTGAGTCTGAACTAGAACATGTAGAAGAAAGGATTGGGGCTGTCCAAAGTACTGTCCATTATCCTCCGCTGGAACCTTCTCTGGAACTTATCAGCCACGCTCCTACCTCCTTAAGTACTGGTCTTTCACCACTGTCCTTAACAACAAACTCCATCCAGTTGAAAGAAGACAAAATTCCTACTTTTGATCGTACTACTTCTTCTCCCCTTTTAGTTACTCCTCCTTCTGAGGGTTCTCAGACTGTTTCTCCACCTACGAAGAAGAGGCGAGCCGGGAAAAAGCCAAAAAATGTAAAAAAGGTCACAGGTTTTAAAAAGAACTTACCTACCCATTTGACCCAAAGTAACAAACCTTCAGCCCCCTTGGTTTTTACCTCTGAATGTCTTCCAAGTACGATCATTTCTGAAGATGGCTCTAATAGATTTGACTCGACACTTAAATTATTTTGTGCAACTTTAGAGGCTAAAATTACAACTTTGATTACCGAGAAGCTTGATTGTTTTTTTAATGATGTAACTAGGCTTTTATCTAGTTTCTCTAAACCTGGCCCACTTAGCTCGGGAATTCTCCCTGGCCTCGAATCAGTTCATTTACCTACTCCTCCCCCTACATTGGCACCCCAAGGAGCCGGTAACTATTTGTCTGATCTACAAGTTGTCCCTGGCCAAGGAACCCTTGTGGATAACCCTGTATTATGTCCAGCAAGGAAGGCTCACTCCTCTAGGTTGCAAGACAATGGCTCCAACTTATTCACTAATCATGCAGACTTTTTACATTTACCTCCGGACTGTAATCCGTACGTTTTGGTTCTTTCTAACGTTCCTCCTTTGGAGTGCCGCAAACTAGAAGATACCCACTCTTTAATTAGGAAAGCCGGCCATTGGTTGAATTCTAAATTTAAACCAAATTCTTCAGGCTTCCGTAATGATAAGATTCTTATGGCCCGAAGGGTGAAGAGGGTTGGCTTCTCAAAAGAATTGAAGGAGGGCGATTATGTTATTTTAAACTTTGCCAATCCTCAGTCAGTAGATTATTTTTTGACTAAATCGGCCTATTGTAATATGTTAAATAACAAGATTCAAATCCATTCCCTGCACCATTTTTATGACCCTGTGCTTTTACCAAATCGTCCTATTACTAATTTAAGCATGCACAGCCAAGAGCCAGATAGGTCTCTCTTACAGGTCAACGTTCCAACTAGCAATAGATTCTCAACCCTTAGTCACTTTGATGAGAATGATTGACTATCGGTGACCCACCACTGTTCTTCTAATTTAGAGAGACGGATGGTTGGGACCGTCCAATCCAAGCGTATCAGGGGCACAGGAATGTGTACTACAGATTTACAAACTCATCTAAATACCAAAGTCTCATCATTATGTTCTGCATTTAGACCACTAACCCTGCTCAGTTGGAATGTAGCAGGGTTGCGATCTAAAACTAACAATTCGGACTGGAAGAGTTTCATTTCTTCTTATGATATAATTTGTCTACAGGAAACTTGGTCTAAAGATATGTTTTTCTTGAATGGCTTTACTTCTTTTTGCCAGCCGGCACGGAGTTCTCACATGGGGAGAGCTAGTGGTGGCCTTTTAGTACTTGTTTCTGTAAATCTTCCGCTTTTAAATGTGTCCCTAATTTGGTCTTCCCCTTATTTTATGGTTGTTCTCGTCTCTATAAGCGGGCAAAAGGATATTCTAATTTTAAACTTTTATAATAATATCCCTCGGGGCTTCCTTATGACCCATCTGGAAGAGGTAATGGATTTTATAGATTCCTCACATGCTTTACAGTTTAGTGATTTAACTATTTTCTGGGTGGGTGATTTTAACATTCCCTTATGCTGTAAAGAACACACGGACTTGTGTGCCTTCCCTGTTGAGGGTAGAGAGTCACCAATTCATTTTAATCATACCTCTGAAGGAGATGCCTTAAATTCTTTTATCTGTAAATTTGATCTGGTTCACGTTACAGAGAAATTGGCCCCTGATGCCCGTAATACGCCCACTTACACCGGGAATTTGAAGGGGAGTACCATTGATTTTATACTTATCAGCTCTTCTGATTTTTATCTAATTAGAAATTTTAAGATTACGCCTCATTGTGCAAGTGATCACAACCCTCTTAGTATTACACTGGACCTAAAAGTAAATCAGGCACCCTTGAACAAAAACTTGTGTGCTGCTACAGTTTATAATTTAAATAGTGGCATTCGTTTAAAATGGGATAAAATTGACCCTAAAAAGTTTAACCAAGAAATTGTAAGAAGTAGGTCTGATACGATTTATACGTGTTTGTCTCAGCAATCAGACTCTGACTGTATTGTGCGAGAATTCGAATCCTTAAGTAGTGATATTTCACGCGCCCTGGTGATGGACAGGCCCGGGAAGGGGCCGGTGGTCCATAGATGGTTTGATTCTGCGTGTTCTTTAGCCCATAAAAAACTTAAAGAAGCTCTTAAAGCAGTTCCTCCCGCACGTCAATTAGTAAAATCAGCGAGGACTGACTATAAGGTTGCCCTTGATAAACGGAAATCCGAAATTAGGTCCAGGGCTTGGAGCGATCTTTTGGCCGCATCTGAATTTAAGGACACTTCCAAATTCTGGAAAGTGATAAATCACCCTTACTTTTCTGATAAGAACTCTTTGGCCAATGAATGTTTTATTACTGAGGATGTCTGGATAAATCATTTTAGGAAAGTTTTCTGCTCTGAAACTTATGAGAATTCGCATGTGGCAGTTACTCCTGCTACACATTTTACTCCAGATTTTAACTTTAAGGCCCTAAATATTATTTTTGATCTCCATGAGGTCAAAGGTGCCATTGATAGATCAAGGCAGGGAAAGGCCCCTGGACCCGATGGGGTTCCTGTCGACCTTTTTAAATCAGAAATTGAGCTCTGGGGCCCTTTGGTTACAAATGTGTTGAACAATGTGGTAACTAGTAATGTGCCCTCTTCATGGAAATCGGCTATTATTGTTCCCATCTTTAAAAAAGGTAATAGACAAGACCCCTCTTGTTACAGACCAATCTCCCTTATTGATTCAACGGCAAAGATTTTAGGTAGTGTGATCTTGTCCCGTTTAGAAGATTGGGTAACAGATGCCCAGATTTTATCTCCCATCCAATTTGGTTTTAGACCCGGTGTGGGCACAGTTGAGCAAGTTTTAAACTTACAATTGATACTTAATAAATATGTGTCTGTTAAGAAAGAGTCCATCCACATGGCTTTTATCGATCTAACCAGTGCCTTTGATTTGGTTAACAGATCCAAGTTATGGCAAATCCTAGAAGTTCTAGGGTGTGACCCGGCTCTATTGGAGCTTATTAAACGTCTACATACAGACCTAACGGTCTCTGTTCAGGTCGGCTCATCTGGGCAGAGAACCCCTCCTATTCCGTCAACCAGGGGCGTAAGGCAAGGATGTATTTTAGCCCCTTTTCTTTTCTTGATTTATATAAATGGGCTCTATGATTTTTTGGTTAAACAAGCAAAGGATGTACCGAAGATGGGCCAAAGATTACTTCCAGTTTTATTATATGCGGATGATGCAGTTTTAATTGCTCGTACTGCAAATGGCTTACAGGGCTTATTGGACATGTTTTATGAGTTTATGTCGAGCCTCGATTTGAAGGTCAATTACCCCAAGACTTTTGTCATGACCTGTGGCCCACGTAACACAAAATCCAAACAATTTACTATGGGAGGGCATTCTCTTATTAAGGTCAAAGATTTTTGTTACCTAGGCATGCATTTGAGTTCCTCTCTGTCCTGGAAGACTCATATTAATTTTAAGCTCCAACAGCTGATAAGGAACACCGAAGCGATCTTTCGCTTCTCTAATAAACTAGGCCATAGACCCCCCGCACATATGAAAACTCTGTATAATTCTAAGTGTACCGCAGCTGTGCTCTACGGAGCAGGCGTCTGGGGCTGTGTAAAGGTACCATTTCTCCAGAGGGTCGAAAATAAATTTTTGCGAAGATTACTGTTGGTTCCAAAATGTACTGCAAATATCATCTGCCACGAAGAACTTGGTCAGTGTTTTTTGGAGGATAGGGTTTTTTTGGCGCCATTATTGCTTTGGATTAGATGTTGGCTAAACCCAATGGCAAAATTGGTCCAAGATTGTATTTCCGAATGCTTACAATTGGAAAATTCAAATAGGATCCCCTGGCTTATGTTTCTACGAAACTCTTTTGAGAATTTAGGTCTTAGATATATGTTTGATGAACCTCACCTATTAACTATAAATTCTAGGTCCGTTCTGAAGGCTACTTACTCCGAGTACATATCAGACCTGAGATTTTACAGTTCTCTGAAATTAAAATCTTTTGATTCCTATTCTCAGGTTGTGACAGCCCCATGCCTTGAACCTTATCTGACCTGGTTTTCCAGTTTTAAGATACTTTCTTTTTTAACACTTTTTAGACTTAATTTAATTCATTTTAAAGTAGCGTTTCCTGAACCATGTTTTTGGAAAAGGGATTTACCTCTTTGTCCCTGTGATTCTAGATCAACCCAGAGTACTTTGCACTTTTTTCTCTTTTGCCCTTTTTATGCTGCTCCTAGAGGGGTTTGCATTTTACCCACTTTACGTTCTGTTAGACCCATCCATTACAAGGAAGCTTTAATATATTTTCAGAGATTGCCAGATAGACAAATTTGTCATTTTGTATTAGATTTTGTTACAGCTTCTTTAAGCATTAGGAAAAGGCTCATTTCATTTTAAATGTATATGTATGTATAGTTTAATATTGTAAGTTAATCTTTGTATTCTGTTATTGTGATTTTTCTTATGTTATGAGTTTTATTTGTTTCTTTTATGAGATTTTAGACCGGATGTTTACGTAATGTTTTAGATATGGTACTATTTTATTCTTCTATCTATTTACTGTAACGTAATTATTGTGTGGTATTTGTGTTTTTGTCTGTACTTTTATGGCATTTGCCGAATAAAGTTTTGTGACTGACTGACTGACTAATGAGGTGGGTCATTGCGACCCCATACCGACTCGCAGACGGTGTCTGAGACACCGTTCTGCATAACATTTTGCGAGTTGCAAATAGCGAGTCGCTATGACTCGCTATTTGCAAGTCGCAAAATGTTTCTTTGCTACATCTGGCCCATAGTGTCTTCACTTTGATCCTGTGATATGATTAATTCATATTCATGTAATATTTCCATTCTTCATCTTAATAAAATATCCTTAACGTTAACTCATTTTAGCATTTTATTTAATATGAATGTGAAATCGCTCATGTTAAAATGGAGTGTTTAGTATGAATGATGACCACATGGTCCCTCATAATTCAAACGTGCACATTTTACAACTTGTGTTATTTTCTCTATTAGACTTTAAATGTAGGTTAATTAATCACCATATGCTGAAATTTATGCCACTTATATGTTAATAAAATTTGATCTCTCTCAGTCCCTCGTCTGATGGCAATATATGCCGTCACAAAATAACTTTTCTCATTTACATTGAGACAAAATCAAAACCTTGTAGTTTGATAATGCATAGATCGAGGTTTGCGATAATTGTCAATTCTTTTCATCATCTGATAATATCTGTTTCTCATATTCTCCATTTCCATGTCTCCCCTACTCTGTTTATTCTTTACTCTTTGGTTTTACCAGAAATGATAAGCTTTGTAAAAGCCAAGTGCACAAATTATGTGCACTGTCACAATCAATAAAGGTTTCAGGATCATTTTCCCCAAACCATTTCCTAAGTTTCCAAACCAAGATCCTACTTTTGAGAATCCTTCACCTATTGTCTCCCAAACATATGTCTGCTTCAGGTGATTTAAGTCATTTTTCAGACTCATCAAATTAGATAAGTATCTCCTTATCGCCCAGCTGTTATTGGGAATATAAGTGCAGCAGTGCTGTGACTTTAAAACTCAGCAGACTCCGCTTTCCTTTGCTAAAAGGATGTCTAACGCAAGGTGATTCTGCAAAATCATAGACCTTGACGCAACCATTTCTGTGTCCATTAGGAGCATCACACTTGAAAATACATTTGACATCTTATCTATTATCGTTGATAACTTCCTTATCTTTATGTCATTCAAGATCACACCCACTGATGGAATAAAAGCTCCCAACATGTCTCCTGTAATCTCTGAACTACTTGCTTCTCTCTTAAGTCTCATTTTAGGTCTCTCAATGCTAAATAGCATGTATCATATCAGCCTTTTGACAACTTGTAATAAGCCTTCTTACCACAGATGTAATAGACACTAGGTACAGTGGGGTCTTGTCCATTTAGCATAAAATCAAAAGACTCTAAAAAAAATAGGGGGTCGGTTGGCTTTGCCAGTGCTTGTTTTTTTCATGCTTCCCATAATCTTGTTGAAAATGTTTTCACTGATTTCGTCATTAGGAATATTTTTAAGAAGTGCTAGCATGCATCAACACATTTAACTAAGTGACGCTTCACAGAAATAGCACCTAAAATTTCCCACCTGCATTTTTTTCCAAACATTTTATTTTTAAAGCAAAGAATCATAACTCTTGCATACAAGCTTCTGCAAACATTTGCATCTAATCAGAGAGCATTCTGGGAGCATTATACTTAGCCTCATATTGTTAAACTTTTCAAACGTGTGTAGATTTTTCTTTTTTTTACTGAAATCACTGCTAATAGTGCAGTGTGACCTTAAAACGTTTATTTACAGCGCTCACCCTAATAATAAAGGCTTTTAATTAACCCCTTAGCTGCTGGGCCTTTTCCCCCCCAGTGCTGAGCCCTTTTTTGGCTATTTGGGGTAGTTCGCGCTTAGGGCTTCATAACTTTTTGTCCACATAAGCTAACCACGCCAAATTTGCGTCCTTTTTTTCCAACATCCTAGGGATTCTAATGGTACCCAGAGTTTGTGGTTTACCCTGGAGGAGACCAAGAAAATAGCCAAAATACAGTGAAAATTTAGTTTTTTCCAAAAAAATGGGAAAAAAGGGCCGCCGAAGAAGGCTTGTGTTTTTTTCCCTGAAAATGCCATCAACAAAGGGTTTCTGGTGCTGAAATCACTATCTTCCCACCTTTCAGGAACGGGCAGACTTGAATCAGAAAACCACATTTTCCAACACAAATTTGGCATTTTACTGGGACATACCCCATTTTTACTATTTTTGGTGCTTTCAACCTCCTTCCAGTTAGTGACAGGAATGGGTGTGAAACCAATGCTGGATCCCAGAAAGCTAAACATTTCTGAACACTAGACAAAATTCTGAATTCAGCAAGGGGTCATTTGTGTAGATCCTACAAGGTTTTCCTACAGAAAATAACAGCTGAAATAAAAAAATATTGAAATTGAGCTGAAAACAACAGCCATTTTTCTTTATGTTTTACTCTGTAACTTTTTCCTGCGATGTCAGATTTCTAAAAGCAATATACCGTTTTGTCTGCTGGACTCTTCTGGTTGCGGGGATATAAAGGGCTTATAGGTTCATCAAGAACCCTAGGTACCCAGAGCCAATAAATGAGGTGCACCCTGCAGTTGGTTTTCATTCTATACTGGGTATACAGCAATTCATTTGCTGAAATATGAGGAGTGAAAAAGAGGTATCAAGAAAACCTTTGCATTTCCAAAATGGGATCAAGATAAGGTTTTGAGGAGCAGTGGTTATTTGCACATCTTTGAATTCCGAGGTGCCCATACTAGCATGTGAATTGCAGGGCATTTCTCAAATAGACGTCTTTTTTACACACTCTCTTATATTTGGAAGGAAAAAATGTAGAGAAAGATAAGGGGCAATAACACTTGTTTTGCTATTCTATGTTCCCCCAAGTCTCCCGATAAAAATGATACCTCACTTGTGTGGGTAGGCCTAGCGCCCGCGACAGGAAATGCCCCAAAACACAACGTGGACACATCCCATTTTTTCACAAAATACAGAGCTGTTTTTTTGCAAAGTGCCTACCTGTAGATTATGGCCTCTAGCTCAGCCGGCACATAGGGAAACCTACCAAACCTGTACATTTTTTAAAACTAGAGACCTAGGGGAATCGAAGATGGGGTGACTCGCGGGGCTCTGACCAGGTTCTGTTACCCAGAATCCTTTGCAAACCTCAAAAAGTGGCTAAAAAAACAAGTTTTCCTCACATTTCGGTGACAGAAAGTTCTGGAATCTGAGAGGAGCCTCAAATTTCCTTCCACCCAGCGTCCCCCCAAGTCTCCCGATAAAAATGATACCTTACTTGTGTGGGTAGGCCTAGCGCCCGCGACAGGAAATGCCCCAAAACACAACGTGGACACATCACAGAAAACAGAGCTGTTTTTTGCAAAGTGCCTACCTGTAGATTTTGGCCTCTAGCTCAGCCGGCACCTAGGGAAACCTACCAAACCTGTACATTTTTGAAAACTAGAGACCTAGGGGAATCCAAGATGGGGTGACTCGCGGGGCTCTGACCAGGTTCTGTTACCCAGAATCCTTTGCAAACCTCAAAAAGTGGCTAAAAAAACATGTTTTCCTCACATTTCGGTGACAGAAAGTTCTGGAATCGGAGAGGAGCCTCAAATTTCCTTCCACCCAGCGTCCCCCCAAGTCTCCCGATAAAAATGATACCTCACTTGTGTGGGTAGGCCTAGCGCCCGCGACAGGAAATGCCCCAAAACACAACGTGGACACATCACAGAAAACAGAGCTGTTTTTTGCAAAGTGCCTACCTGTAGATTTTGGCCTCTAGCTCAGCCGGCACCTAGGGAAACCTACCAAACCTGTACATTTTTTAAAACTAGAGACCTAGGGGAATCCAAGATGGGGTGACTCGCGGGGCTCTGACCAGGTTCTGTTACCCAGAATCCTTTGCAAACCTCAAAAAGTGGCTAAAAAAACAAGTTTTCCTCACATTTCGGTGACAGAAAGTTCTGGAATCTGAGAGGAGCCTCAAATTTCCTTCCACCCAGCGTCCCCCCAAGTCTCCCGATAAAAATGATACCTCACTTGTGTGGGTAGGCCTAGCGCCCGCGACAGGAAATGCCCCAAAACACAACGTGGACACATCACAGAAAACAGAGCTGTTTTTTGCAAAGTGCCTACCTGTAGATTTTGGCCTCTAGCTCAGCCGGCACCTAGGGAAACCTACCAAACCTGTACATTTTTGAAAACTAGAGACCTAGGGGAATCCAAGATGGGGTGACTCGCGGGGCTCTGACCAGGTTCTGTTACCCAGAATCCTTTGCAAACCTCAAAAAGTGGCTAAAAAAACAAGTTTTCCTCACATTTCGGTGACAGAAAGTTCTGGAATCGGAGAGGAGCCTCAAATTTCCTTCCACCCAGCGTCCCCCCAAGTCTCCCGATAAAAATGATACCTCACTTGTGTGGGTAGGCCTAGCGCCCGCGACAGGAAATGCCCCAAAACACAACGTGGACACATCACAGAAAACAGAGCTGTTTTTTGCAAAGTGCCTACCTGTAGATTTTGGCCTCTAGCTCAGCCGGCACCTAGGGAAACCTACCAAACCTGTACATTTGTGAAAACTAGAGACCTAGGGGAATCCAAGATGGGGTGACTCGCGGGGCTCTGACCAGGTTCTGTTACCCAGAATCCTTTGCAAACCTCAAAAAGTGGCTAAAAAAACAAGTTTTCCTCACATTTCGGTGACAGAAAGTTCTGGAATCGGAGAGGAGCCTCAAATTTCCTTCCACCCAGCGTCCCCCCAAGTCTCCCGATAAAAATGATACCTCACTTGTGTGGGTAGGCCTAGCGCCCGCGACAGGAAATGCCCCAAAACACAACATGGACACATCACAGAAAACAGAGCTGTTTTTTGCAAAGTGCCTACCTGTAGATTTTGGCCTCTAGCTCAGCCGGCACCTAGGGAAACCTACCAAACCTGTACATTTTTTAAAACTAGAGACCTAGGGGAATCCAAGATGGGGTGACTCGCGGGGCTCTGACTAGGTTCTGTTACCCAGAATCCTTTGCAAACCTCAAAAAGTGGCTAAAAAAACAAGTTTTCCTCACATTTCGGTGACAGAAAGTTCTGGAATCGGAGAGGAGCCTTAAATTTCCTTCCACCCAGCGTCCCCCCAAGTCTCCCGATAAAAATGATACCTCACTTGTGTGGGTAGGCCTAGCGCCCGCGACAGGAAATGCCCCAAAACACAACGTGGACACATCACAGAAAACAGAGCTGTTTTTTGCAAAGTGCCTACCTGTAGATTTTGGCCTCTAGCTCAGCCGGCACCTAGGGAAACCTACCAAACCTGTACATTTTTGAAAACTAGAGACCTAGGGGAATCCAAGATGGGGTGACTCGCGGGGCTCTGACCAGGTTCTGTTACCCAGAATCCTTTGCAAACCTCAAAAAGTGGCTAAAAAAACAAGTTTTCCTCACATTTCGGTGACAGAAAGTTCTGGAATCGGAGAGGAGCCTCAAATTTCCTTCCAACCAGCGTCCCCCCAAGTCTCCCGATAAAAATGATACCTCACTTGTGTGGGTAGGCCTAGCGCCCGCGACAGGAAATGCCCCAAAACACAACGTGGACACATCACAGAAAACAGAGCTGTTTTTTGCAAAGTGCCTACCTGTAGATTTTGGCCTCTAGCTCAGCCGGCACCTAGGGAAACCTACCAAACCTGTACATTTTTAAAAACTAGAGACCTAGGGGAATCCAAGATGGGGTGACTCGCGGGGCTCTGACCAGGTTCTGTTACCCAGAATCCTTTGCAAACCTCAAAAAGTGGCTAAAAAAACAAGTTTTCCTCACATTTCGGTGACAGAAAGTTCTGGAATCGGAGAGGAGCCTCAAATTTTCTTCCACCCAGCGTCCCCCCAAGTCTCCCGATAAAAATGATACCTCACTTGTGTGGGTAGGCCTAGCGCCCGCGACAGGAAATGCCCCAAAACACAACGTGGACACATCACAGAAAACAGAGCTGTTTTTTGCAAAGTGCCTACCTGTAGACTTTAGCCTCTAGCTCAGCCGGCACCTAGGGAAACCTACCAAACCTGTACATTTTTTAAAACTAGAGACCTAGGGGAATCCAAGATGGGGTGACTCGCGGGGCTCTGACCAGGTTCTGTTACCCAGAATCCTTTGCAAACCTCAAAAAGTGGCTAAAAAAACAAGTTTTCCTCACATTTCGGTGACAGAAAGTTCTGGAATCGGAGAGGAGCCTCAAATTTCCTTCCACCCAGCGTCCCCCCAAGTCTCCCGATAAAAATGATACCTCACTTGTGTGGGTAGGCCTAGCGCCCGCGACAGGAAATGCCCCAAAACACAACGTGGACACATCACAGAAAACAGAGCTGTTTTTTGCAAAGTGCCTACCTGTAGATTTTGGCCTCTAGCTCAGCCGGCACCTAGGGAAACCTACCAAACCTGTACATTTGTGAAAACTAGAGACCTAGGGGAATCCAAGATGGGGTGACTCGCGGGGCTCTGACCAGGTTCTGTTACCCAGAATCCTTTGCAAACCTCAAAAAGTGGCTAAAAAAACAAGTTTTCCTCACATTTCGGTGACAGAAAGTTCTGGAATCGGAGAGGAGCGTCAAATTTCCTTCCACCCAGCGTCCCCCCAAGTCTCCAGATAAAAATGATACCTCACTTGTGTGGGTAGGCCTAGCGCCCGCGACAGGAAATGCCCCAAAACACAACGTGGACACATCACAGAAAACAGAGCTGTTTTTTGCAAAGTGCCTACCTGTAGATTTTGGCCTCTAGCTCAGCCGGCACCTAGGGAAACCTACCAAACCTGTACATTTTTTAAAACTAGAGACCTAGGGGAATCCAAGATGGGGTGACTCGCGGGGCTCTGACCAGGTTCTGTTACCCAGAATCCTTTGCAAACTTCAAAAAGTGGCTAAAAAAACAAGTTTTCCTCACATTTCGGTGACAGAAAGTTCTGGAATCGGAGAGGAGCCTCAAATTTCCTTCCACCCAGCGTCCCCCCAAGTCTCCCGATAAAAATGATACCTCACTTGTGTGGGTAGGCCTAGCGCCCGCGACAGGAAATGCCCCAAAACACAACGTGGACACATCACAGAAAACAGAGCTGTTTTTTGCAAAGTGCCTACCTGTAGATTTTGGCCTCTAGCTCAGCCGGCACCTAGGGAAACCTACCAAACCTGTACATTTTTGAAAACTAGAGACCTAGGGGAATCCAAGATGGGGTGACTCGCGGGGCTCTGACCAGGTTCTGTTACCCAGAATCCTTTGCAAACCTCAAAAAGTGGCTAAAAAAACAAGTTTTCCTCACATTTCGGTGACAGAAAGTTCTGGAATCGGAGAGGAGCCTCAAATTTCCTTCCACCCAGCGTCCCCCCAAGTCTCCCGATAAAAATGATACCTCACTTGTGTGGGTAGGCCTAGCGCCCGCGACAGGAAATGCCCCAAAACACAACGTGGACACATCACAGAAAACAGAGCTGTTTTTTGCAAAGTGCCTACCTGTAGATTTTGGCCTCTAGCTCAGCCGGCACCTAGGGAAACCTACCAAACCTGTACATTTGTGAAAACTAGAGACCTAGGGGAATTCAAGATGGGGTGACTCGCGGGGCTCTGACCAGGTTCTGTTACCCAGAATCCTTTGCAAACCTCAAAAAGTGGCTAAAAAAACAAGTTTTCCTCACATTTCGGTGACAGAAAGTTCTGGAATCGGAGAGGAGCCTCAAATTTCCTTCCACCCAGCGTCCCCCCAAGTCTCCAGATAAAAATGATACCTCACTTGTGTGGGTAGGCCTAGCGCCCGCGACAGGAAATGCCCCAAAACACAACGTGGACACATCACAGAAAACAGAGCTGTTTTTTGCAAAGTGCCTACCTGTAGATTTTGGCCTCTAGCTCAGCCGGCACCTAGGGAAACCTACCAAACCTGTACATTTTTTAAAACTAGAGACCTAGGGGAATCCAAGATGGGGTGACTCGCGGGGCTCTGACCAGGTTCTGTTACCCAGAATCCTTTGCAAACTTCAAAAAGTGGCTAAAAAAACAAGTTTTCCTCACATTTCGGTGACAGAAAGTTCTGGAATCGGAGAGGAGCCTCAAATTTCCTTCCACCCAGCGTCCCCCCAAGTCTCCCGATAAAAATGATACCTCACTTGTGTGGGTAGGCCTAGCGCCCGCGACAGGAAATGCCCCAAAACACAACGTGGACACATCACAGAAAACAGAGCTGTTTTTTGCAAAGTGCCTACCTGTAGATTTTGGCCTCTAGCTCAGCCGGCACCTAGGGAAACCTACCAAACCTGTACATTTTTGAAAACTAGAGACCTAGGGGAATCCAAGATGGGGTGACTCGCGGGGCTCTGACCAGGTTCTGTTACCCAGAATCCTTTGCAAACCTCAAAAAGTGGCTAAAAAAACAAGTTTTCCTCACATTTCGGTGACAGAAAGTTCTGGAATCGGAGAGGAGCCTCAAATTTCCTTCCAACCAGCGTCCCCCCAAGTCTCCCGATAAAAATGATACCTCACTTGTGTGGGTAGGCCTAGCGCCCGCGACAGAAAATGCCCCAAAACACAACGTGGACACATCACAGAAAACAGAGCTGTTTTTGCAAAGTGCCTACCTGTAGATTTTGGCCTCTAGCTCAGCCGGCACCTAGGGAAACCTACCAAACCTGTACATTTTTGAAAACTAGAGACCTAGGGGAATCCAAGATGGGGTGACTCGCGGGGCTCTGACCAGGTTCTGTTACCCAGAATCCTTTGCAAACCTCAAAAAGTGGCTAAAAAAACAAGTTTTCCTCACATTTCGGTGACAGAAAGTTCTGGAATCTGAGAGGAGCCTCAAATTTCCTTCCACCCAGCGTCCCCCCAAGTCTCCCGATAAAAATGATACCTCACTTGTGTGGGTAGGCCTAGCGCCCGCGACAGGAAATGCCCCAAAACACAACGTGGACACATCACAGAAAACAGAGCTGTTTTTTGCAAAGTGCCTACCTGTAGATTTTGGCCTCTAGCTCAGCCGGCACCTAGGGAAACCTACCAAACCTGTGCATTTCTGAAAACTAGAGACCTAGGGGAATCCAAGGAGGGGTGACTTGCGGGGCTCGGACCAGGTTCTGTTACCCAGAATCCTTTGCAAACCTCAAAAAGTGGCTAAAAAAACAAGTTTTCCTCACATTTCGGTGACAGAAAGTTCTGGAATCTGAGAGGAGCCACAAATTTCCTTCCACCCAGCGTTCCCCCAAGCCTCCCGATAAAAATGATACCTCACTTGTGTGGTTAGGCCTGGTGCCTGCGACAGGAATAGATCACACAACGGTCAATGTTGGTCCTTACGTGAGGCAGCTGTTGACCCTGGGGTGATCCATTCCTGACACAGACACTAGGTGTAGGCACTCAAGTGGGGTAGTGTTTTTATCAGGACAGGTGAGGAGTCACTGGGTGGTAGGAATATTGTGGATCCCAGCATATTCCTGTAGTTTGTGTGACAGAAATGCGAGAAAAATTGAGTTTTTTTTCAACATTTCAGCTTTGCAGGGTATTCTGGGTAAGAAAACTTTGGGGAAGCCACACAAGTCACACCTCTGTGGACTCCCCCGAATGTCTAGTTTCCAGAAATGTTTGGGTTTAGTGTGTTTCTCTATATGGCCGCCGAATCCAGGACCAAAAACACAGGTGCCTGCCTTACAAAACCAGTTTGTTTTGCCATGGATAATTTTGATGTCTCCACAATATGATTTGGGTGGTGGAATTTGGGGCTGAACTAAATTGGGGAGCTCCCAAGAGAGCACTCTCTCTCTGCTTGCCGCCGCATTCACCTGCTCTCTGGGTTGGCCTAACCCACTATTACCCAGTTGCACAAACAGCTTGCGAAGGGACAGCAGGACTGTCCTCATCACCTCCCTCATAATGTACTGGAAGAGGAGTTATCGAATGGGACTCCTCTGACTGAAAAATCACTCCCAGAGTCTGCGCCATTGTCCTATCCCTCAGATGCTGTCTCAGTATCTGATGTCTCAGTCTCTGATCCTATGTCAGAGCGGTCCTCTATAACCCGAGTGCAGGCAGCAGTCATCCATCAAGATGCCATCTCTGCTATTGGCTAAACTGTTGCTCTAAAACACTAGCCTACGTAGACAGTCACAAAATCGATGGTGTGTGAGATACGTGCAACAGTAGAGGCCACCTTACCTGCGCTTCTTCCCTCAATCAGCACGTACTTTCAAGACACTCAAAAAACACCTTGTCACATACCATTCGTCACAGTCTTTAGCACCTCCTGCGCCCAGTCCAACAATCATTATTGGTGCTCCCACTCCCTCCTCCTCGGATTCCCTCATTACCACCCAGCAAAAGTGCCCTTCATCTCTCCATAGACTTTGCTAATGTACTCAGCTATTTACATAAAATACAGATTTGCTCTTTGCAGTAGGCATATAAAACTTCTGCGCTTCTTTATGGCACTAAAACTGCCACTAGACAAGTCGGACCCTTTTCCCCCCAGGGAAACCACAAACATATTGACAAAAGTGATATATATATGACAGCCAATCACCTGAAACTCAACCCAAGCAAAACCGAAATAATCCTCTTTGGCCCACACAAAAACCCCTCATGGTGGCCCACCACGCTAGGCCCTGCACCCACCCCGCCAACCACGCACGCAACCTCAGCATCATCCTAGACTCCTCCCTCTCGATGACCCAACAAATCAACGCTCTCACCTCCTCATGCTTCAACACACTCCGTATACTGAAAAACATTCAAATGGATCCCCACAGAGACCAGAAAAACTGTCACTCACGCACACATCAGCAGCAGGCTTGATTACGGAAACGCCCTCTACGCCGGCACCACTCTAAAACTCAAGCGCAAACTACACGCATCTAGAACTCAGCAGCACGACTCATCCTCGACCTCCGCCGACATGAACACATCTCTCCACACCTCAAATCCCTCCACTGGCTCCCCATTGACAAAAGGATCACCTTCAAGATCCTCATCCTCGCACACAAATCACTCCACAACACAGGCCCTGCCTACCTCAACGAGAGTCACCTTCCACACCCCCACACGAAACGTCCGCTCAGCTGACCTCTCTCTCGCCTCTGTCCCCCGCATCAAACACACCACCACCGGGGGCAGATCCTTCTCCTACCTTGCACCCAAAACCTGGAACGCCCTCACAACCCACCTTCGCAAGACCCAAAACCTACTTCTTTTCAGGAAGGGCCTCAAAACCTGGCTTTTCGAACAGTGAACCTCCCAGCCCCTTTCCCTCCCCCCGCCCACCCCCAAGCGCCTTGAGACCCTCACAGGTGAGTAGCACACTTTATAAATCTCTTTGGTATATATAGATCTACCTTTATATATATATATATATCTATGTACATAGATATATCTATAGATATATCCATGTACATAGATATATCTATCTACATAGATATATAAATATAGATCTATATATAGATCTATTTTTTTTAGTTGTTGTATGGTTTCCTTGGGGGCCAAAATGGCCCCCAGGGAAACCCTACAACATCTAAAAAAAAAATTGCCCCCACAGGGGGTCACCCTGCCCACGGGCGACCCCCTGTCATTTTATTTATTTTTTATTTTTTATTTTTTGAAAAAAAAACAATCCCCTGGGGGGGGGCGCGATCGCGCCCCCCCCCCCCACCCCACCCCCCCCCCCCCCCCCCCAGGGGGCACCTAACTTTTTTTTTTTAATTAATTATGCCCCGGGGGGGGCGGACCGTTTTCCGAGGGGGCCGCCCCCCCAAAGTGAAATCCCTGGCGTCTAGTGGTGTTTCCTGGCCCCCGATCGCAGCTGTGCTGCGATCGGGGGCCAGGAAACACTTTGAGAAGGCCTCGTAAGAAAGGGGAGAGTCTCCCCTTTCTTACAAGGCCTTTTCAAAGTGTTTCCTGGCCCCCTTTGCAACGTCAGCGCGCCGCGAGGCGCGCTGACGTCACAAAGGAGCGGGTGGGGGGGCGGGGGGAGACACGGAAGCTTCCGTGTCTCCCGGGGGGTGTTTAAAAAAAATAAAAAATCCTCGGGTGCGATGCACCCGAGGATTTATTGATACCCTTCCTGGTGTCGGCCACTGGTCGTGACCCGCACCAGGGAGGGTGTGTGGGCGTCGGCCAGTGGCCGACGCCCGCAACGAAGAGGTTAATAAACCATAAATACAAGTTCGAACAGTATTAACAAATGGACACACATATTACATCAACTGCAGCAGTTCTTTCTGTAATCAAGCAGCCACAGGGTTTGTGCTGCAGTGGGTATGGGCTTACTTTTCCCAAGGACAAAATAAACCTGAAAACTTGTTGCTCTTGACCTCAAACAATATGTCCCAGGTGTCAGGTGGTAAATATTCCACATCCCTGCTGGGTTCTAGCACTTACCTTTGGTGTCTTCTACTACTCCCAGTGACCCTTTACACGCTACACTTGCCTAGGTGGGAAACCGAAATTTGCATTCCACTTTCTTAGTATATAGTTTGTGTTCCCTTCTACTGATATCTAACTATTGTGATTTTCACTATTTGCACTATGTTAGAAATGTGGTCTCTGGTTGGCAGTCAGGTTACCCCTTGTCCAAGCAAGGAACTTCACTCTAGTGAGGGTAAATGAGAATCACCCTCAGCTAACCCCTGCTTACCCCCTTGGTAGCTTGGCAGAAGCAGTAGGCTTAACCTCAGAGTGCTAGGTGTGGAGTATTTGTACCAACACACACAGTAACTTAATGAAAACACTACAAAATGACAACACAGGTTTAGAAAAATAGAGAATATTTATCTAAACAAAACAAGAACAAAACGACAATAATCCACCATACACAAGTCAAGTTATCAATTAAAAAGCAAAAAGAGTCTTCATGTTGTTTTAAACACACACTAACACTGTTAGCGTGAAAATTTACCTTGGGTGCGTCAAAAATAACCCCGCACGGGCGAGTGTGTGTCAAAAAGGGCTTGCAATGCGTCGATTTCACTCACGAGTCAGATCTTGCATTATTTCTCCTTTCGCCGGGTCGGGGTGCCGTTTCTTCTCTCCGCAGGAGCAATTCGTCAATACGGTCAGCACTCTCAGGTCTGGGCAGGCCTTGCATTGTTTATACATGGCCAGCGGTGTTTGCGTTGGAAATCCAGCGCACAATGATCTGAAAGCCACGAAGCACGGGTTGCGATCTCACCAGCCTCCGTCAGCGTTGCTGCGCAACGTTTCTCCAGCTCTGTGCATCGATTCTTCGGTCACGTTACAGACGAGTGTCGATTTTCAGCCGCGAAGCCGGCGCCGCATCGATTTTCTAGCCGCAGATCGGAGTTGTGTCGATCTTTTCCCTGCACGGCATCCTGTGTGTGTATTTCTTCCTCTTAGGCTGCCAGCTTCTTCTTTCAGGGTCCCAGGAACTGGATAGGCACCACTTGGCAGAGTAGGAGTCTCTCCAGAGACTCCAGGTGCTGGCAGAGAGAAGTCTTTGCTGTCCCTGAGACTTCAAACAACAGGAGGCAAACTCTAAATCAAGCCCTTGGTGATCTTCACAAGATGGAAGGCACAGTCTTTGCCCTCTTACTCTGGCAGAAGCTGCAACTGCAGGATAGCTCCACAAAGCACAGTCACACGCAGGGCAGCTCTTCTTCCTCAGCTCTTCTCCAGGCAGAGGTTCCTCTTGGTTTCCAGAAGTGTTCTAAAGTCTGTGGTTTTGGGTGCCCTTCTTATACCCATTTTCTCCTTTGAAGTAGGCCTACTGCAAAGCAAAGTCTTTCTTGATTGTGAAATCCTGCCTTGCCCAGGCCAAACCCCAGACACCCACCAGGAGGTTGAGACTGCATTGTGTGAGGGCAGGCACAGCCTTTTCAGGTGTGAGTGACCACTCCTCCCCTCCCTCCTAGCACAGATGGCTCATCAGGAAATGCAGACTACACCCCAGCTCCGTTTGTGTCACTGTCTAGTGTGAGGTGCAACCAGCCCAACTGTCAAACTGACCCAGACAGGGAATCCACAAACAGGCAGAGTCACAGAAATGGTATAAGCAAGAAAATGCTCACTTTCTAAAAGTGGCATTTTCAAACACACAGTCTTAAAACCAACTTTACTAAAAGATGTATTTTTAAATTGTGAGCTCAGAGACCCTAAACTCCACATGTCCATCTGCTCCCAAAGGGAATCTACACTTTAATCAGATTTAAAGGTAGCCCCCATGGTAACCTATGAGAGGGACGAGCCTTGAACAGTGAAAAACAAATTTTGCAATATTTCACTGTCAGGACATATAAAATGCATTATTATATGTCCTACTTTAGCCATACACTGCACCCTGCCCTTGGGGCTACCTAGGGCCTACTTTAGGGGTATCTGACATGTAAGAAAAGGGAAGGTTTAGGTCTGGCAAGTGGGTACACTTGCCAAGTCGAACTTACAGTTAAAAATGCACATGCAGACACTGCAGTGGCAGGTCTGAGACATGATTACAGAGCTACTTATGTCGGTGGCACGACCAGTGCTGCAGGCCCACTAGTAGCATTTGCTTTATAGGCCCTGGGCACCTCTAGTGCACTTTACTAGGGACTTACTAGTAAATCAAAAATGCCAGTCATGGATAAGCCAATTACATACAAATTTTGTAAAGGAGCACTTGCACTTAAGCACTTTATAGCAGTGGCAAAGTGCCCAGAGTAACAAAAACAGCAAAATCAGAGACCAGCACACATCAACAACCTGGAAAATAGAGGCAATTCAGTGAAAGCTTTCATGCATTCTTCTGCATTCTTCATAGAAAGGAACTTGGGTGGTCATTACAACATTGGCGGTAAAAGGCGCTTACCGCCATGCAGAAGACCGCCAATACGCCGCCGCGACCGCAGAATCTCGCCACAGCTATTATGACCCACATCTCTGAATCCGCCGAAGTTCAGACACCCACACAAGTCCGCCACAACAAAGGTCAGTGTTAAACTGGCGAAAACAAAACCTCCACCTCCACGCGAACAGAAACACGCCCATGCTATTACGACCCACGAATCCACGCGGCGGTCTTTCAGCAGCGGTATTCCATTGAGGGTACACACTGCCGCGCTCAAAATACACACACATCTCCAAAACACCGCCACATTGGACAATTCCAAATACACACACCTGATACACATACAAACAACACTGCCACATACCCAACACAATATAAAACACACACCCACATCACCCACAAACCCCTACGACCAAAAAATAGAGACGAAGGCCAGAGAGAGAGCACAGAATAGACAACCCCACCACACAGAGGCACACAACACCATCACCCACACAACACCCACGCACAAAACACCACACACCACTACACATCACCACACTTATCAACACATACACCACCCCACACATCACCTACACCACCCCATGTCACGCCAAAGACACCCCTGGTTTTCCGAGGAGGAGCTCAGGGTCATGGTGGAGGAAATCCTACGGGTAGAGCCACAGCTATTTGGCTCACAGGTGCAACACACATCCGTAGCCAGGAAGATGGCGCTATGGCGCAGAATAGTTGACAGGGTCAATGCTGTGGGACAGCATCCAAGAAATCGGGAGGACATCAGGAAGAGGTGGAACGACCTACGGGGGAAGGTGCGTTCAGCGGTCTCCAGGCACAACATCGCGGTTCAGCGGACTGGCGGCGGACCCCCACCTCCTCCCCCACAACTAACAACATGGGAGGAGCAAGTCTTGACCATCATGCATCCAGAGGGCCTCGGAGGAGTCGGTGGAGGAATGGACAGTGGTAAGTCAAATCTTAACAATCATATCCCCCACCCTACCTGCATGCTATCACACACCCCCACCCTCACACCCTCCCCTATCACTCCAACTTCTCACTAATGTACTAATAACACAAACCACACATCCCAACACCAAGCCCTGCATGACATAACAAAGCATGGACACCCATCACCAAAGCATGCTCACTGCACATACCCAGAACACCCCCCCCAACCATCATCGCACAAGCCCCCTCACAGGAATGCTTGCACTGGTGTACACGGTGAGCCACCCATTGCACACCATGACACACACACATGCAATAATCATGCACTTATGCCCCGTAGGATCACGAAGGACCGTCACCACACCGGAGGGTCCAGACAACTCCACTCCACCCACAGAAGAGGCCCACAGTGACGATAGCAGCTCTGCCCTACTGGATCCTGATGATCAGCCCAGACCATCGTGGACCTCAGGACAGTCGGTTCCCCTTGCACAGGCACAGCCCAACACTGACCTTCCACCCTCTGGTAACACCAGCACAGCGCCCACCCAGCGGGTCCATACCTCCCTACCCAGGACATGTCAATCAGCTGTGTGTGCACCACTACAGGGAATCCAGGATAACCCACCACCCCAACAACAACAGGGACCTGGGGGCAGTGGTAGTGGGCACACAGTCCAGGGGGCAGAGGCACAGGAACACAGGGGAACTGGGAGGGCTGCTGTGCGACAGGGGGCGGACAGGCCAAGGGAACCCACTCTCCACGAGGCCCTATCCTCCATCATGGGAGCATACCACCACTCCCAGGAGACGATGGCGACAGTCCTGACACCCAGCGCCTGCAGGAGGAACAGTATTTGGGGTTCAGGGAGGAGCTCAGGACCATCAGCTCCGCCCTGGGCACCATCGTAGGGGTGCTGAAGGACATACAGCAGACCTTGAGGGACACCGTGGCACTCCAAGGGGCCCCTGACACTAGCATTGACGATGAACTGCCCACCTCCTCCGCCGGCGCTAGTGGACAGGACGCCCCGCCACAGGACCACCACGCCAACACCCCACCCCCTGCAGACGGACAACCACCACGCAAGTGGTCCCAGAGATCCAGGAACAGGACAGAGCAAGATGGCAAGACCCCCGCCAGTAAATGAGACCATCCTAATTGTCCTCCCACTGTCCCATTTTGTTACCCTGTCCATACTTTAACTGCCCCAGCTCCACTTCCTTTGCCCATATGGCCAGTGCACCTGTGTGACCAATGGACTGGACTCTGCCATGGACATTCCTCCACCATCCCCCATCACCATAGTACAACCCCCCCTCCATTTTTGAGCACTTCAATAAACACCCTTGAACCACAAAAACATCTGGAGTCAGTCTGTGATTTGGTAAAATGTATTATCAATTACAGTGTCAAAATGCGTTTCTAGTTGTAAAGCCAACATACCTATGTCACACATCACAAGTCCTTGAAGGATGCAAGCAGATAACACACGTTGGTAACCACACCTGTGAAACCGTAATGGAAAGGTACAACTCAGTTACCAAATAATGCTATGAAATTACACACAGGATAGAGGAAGACGTGTGACAGTGAATGTAATGGTAAAAATGAAAATGTTCTCACCTGTGTGTCACTGGAAATATTGCTGTATGACTGACTCCCTGTTGTCGTTGTCTTCTTCCTCAGCTTCCTCCTCATCACTGTCCACAGGCTCCACAGCTGTAACAACACTGTCATCTGGACCATCCTCCTGCAGAAAAGGCACCTGGCGTCGCAAAGCAAGATTGTGAAGCATCGAGCAGGCGATGATGATCTGGCACACCTTCTTCGGTGAGTAGAATAGGGAACCACCTGTCATATGGAGGCACCTGAACCTGGCCTTCAGGAGGCCGAAGGTCCGTTCGATCACCCTCCTAGTCCGCCCATGGGCCTCATTGTAGCGTTCCTCTGCCCTGGTCCTGGGATTCCTCACTGGGGTCAGTAGCAAGGACAGGTTGGGGTAACCAGAGTCCCCTAATAGCCACACACGGTGCCTCTGGAGTTGACCCATCATATAAGGGACGCTGCTATTCCGCAGGATGTAGGCGTCATGCACTGAGCCAGGGAACATAGCATTTACCTGCGAGATGTCCTGGTCTGCCAAACATACCATCTGTACATTCATTGAATGATAACTCTTCCGGTTCCTGTACACCTGTTCACTCCTGTGGGGGGGGACCAGAGCTACATGGGTCCCATCAATAGCACCTATGATGTTGGGGATATGTCCAAGGGCATAGAAGTCACCTTTCACTGTAGCCAAATCCTCCACCTCAGGGAAAATGATGTATCTCCTTACGTGTTTCAGCAGGGCAGCCAACACTCTGGGCAACACGTTGGAAAACATAGGCTGGGACATCCCTGATGCCATGGCCACTGTTGTCTGAAGAGACCCACTTGCAAGGAAATGGAGCACTGACAGCACCTGAACGTCAGGGGGGATTCCAGTGGGATGGCGGATTGGTGACATCAGGTCCGGCTCCAACTGGGTACATAGTTCCTGGATAGTGGCACGGTCAAACCTGTAGGTGATGATTAAATGTCGCTCCTCTATTGTCAACAGGTCCACCAGCGGTCGGTACACCGGAGGATTCCGCCATCTTCTCAATTGTCCCAGCTGACGGTGCCTAGGAAGGACAACAGCGACCACAGAGTCAACAAATTTCCAGGTATGTACCCACAGATACACAGAACACGACACCAAACACAAAACCATTCCTGTATGTGTGTTGAGTGTAGACCTAGCTATGTGTGACGCAGAAGTAAATAAAGCCATGCGGGCCCCTGAAATGGCGGCTGCCTGACCTCTAAACTGGGACAATGGTATTGTAAGGTAACTGCGCTGGCGTTGCACACCGTCGCCGTAGGCGGTGGTAGACCGCGGCGCAATGCAGCATTGGTTAACATTGGACCCTATGGGTCCCAGGAGCCAATGAACAACTGCGCCGGCGTTGATGATACGCACCGCCGCGGACGTCACCGCCATTTTATATCTATTCAATCACTCGATACCTGACCTTCGACAGGAGAGGACCTACACTGCAAGTGCTGCTGTGACCTCTGTCTGGAAGCGACGATGGCTGCTGCGTCTGGGGAAAGGGCCCCTGCCTTCACTGCTCAGGAGTTGGAGAAACTAGTAGACGGGGTCCTCCCCCAGTACACGCTACTCTACGGTCCTCCAGACCAACAGGTAAGTACACAGGGAGCACGTTGTATGGGCTAGGCCTGGGTGGAGAGGGCTGGTTGTAAGAGGGAAGGGGGCAGAGTTCAGGGAACATGAATGCATGTGAATGCATGTGCCACATGGCAAGGGTAGGGAGGGGGGACACTTACATCGACGGTGCAGTTGGTAATGACTTCTCTTCTTCCCTTGTGCATGTCATGTAGGTCAGCGCCCACCAGAAGAAGGACATTTGGCGTGCCATCGCCAAGGAAGTCCAGACCCTCGGGGCCCACCAGAGACGGGGCACCCACTGCCGGAAAAGATGGGAGGACATTCACCGCTGTAGCAAGAAGGCGGCGGAGGCTCAGCTGGGGATGGCCTCCCAACCTGGGAGGGGTGCCCGTCGCACCATGACCCCCCTGATGTTCCGGATCCTGGCGGTGGCCTACCCGGAGTTGGATGGACGCTTGAGGGCATCACAGCAGACACAAGGGGGTGAGTACACTATCATTCTGGGGACTTTGCGCGCAGTTGAGGGGTCTAGGTGTGGGAGAAGGGCTGTGGGTTTCCCTAGGCCATGGCGACTTCCATAGGCTAGGCCCCTCCGTAATGCAGGCCATGTGGCACTCCACCCCACCGCAGTAGAGTGCCAAGTACAGGTATACATGCCCCTGTGGCATCCATGTGTGCAGATGTCCACCATAGCCATGTAGTCCAGATCCCATGAATTGCATCTGTAGAGGCCAGTAGCATGGCGTAGTGCAGGGGGCTGCTGTGTCTGTATTGTCCGCCAACGGTAGCGGTATGCCATGCACTCAACCTGTCTTTCTTCTGTCATTCCCCCCCCCCTTTTTGTGCTCTCCCTGTTCTTTTGTGCATCAGCATCATCAGGCGGAGGTACAGTGGCACCGGAGCACGATGGAGCTGCATCCCACATGGCCATGGAGGGCCACACCACGGACTCAGAATGTACCAGTGGGACGGAGGACGTGGGGAGCTTCACGTCGGCCACCGGATCACCAAGCAGCGACACAGACTCATCCGCCGATGGGAGCTCCCTTGTGGTGGCGACACCATCTATGCCCCCCACTTCTACAGGTACAGCCGCCACCTCCCCTACCAGCACCGCCCTCCCAGCAGCCCCTCAGCGTTCGCCCCGTGCCCGCTCACCCAGGAGGGTGGGTATCACCTTCGCCCCAGGCACCTCAGGCCCTGCCCCAGTCACCCCTGCTGCCCTGAGTGAGGAGGCCATTGACCTCCTCAGGTCACTCACTGTTGGGCAGTCTACCATTGTGAATGCCATCCAGGGTGTAGAAAGGGAGTTGCAACACGGTAATGCATTCCTGGAGGGCATTCATTCTGGTCAGGCTGCCCTTCAGTGAACCCTGCAATCTCTGGCCTCAGCACTGATGGCAGCCATTGTCCCTGTGTCTAGCCTCCCCCCTCCAACTTCCTCCACCCAGACCCAATCCCCTGTACCCCAGCCCATCCCAAGCACACCATCAGACCAGCATGCACACACCTCAACACACAAAAGTAGCTCAGGCAAACATAGGCACCACACATCCCCCAGGCACTCACACAAGCATCACCCACATACAGACACAGCAACATCCACTGCCTCCAATGTGTCCCCCTCCTCATCGTCTCCCTCATCCCTCCCAGTGTCGTCTACACTCTCACCTGCATGCACTACATCTACAGGCACTAGGACTCGCACCAGAACACCCAGCACCACACCCCGCTCACCTGCACTCACCACCCCCACTCCCATTTACACGTCCCCTGTGTCCTCTCCCAGTGTGTCTGTGACGCTCCCTCCCAAAGTACACAAACGCGGGCACCCACACACCCAACTTCCATCCACCTCACGACAGCCTCCGGTACCTGCACCTGCACCCAATACACCTAAAGTGACACCTCCTACAACCACCTCCTCTTCCTCCACTCCCAAACCCCCTCCAGCTACCCATCCCAGTGTTCGTCAGAAACTGTCCCTCTGCAATGTTGACCTTTTTGCCCCCACCCCTCCAATTTATCAGTCCCGTCGTAGCGCCTCAGCCAAAAAGCCTCCAGTACCAGTGGTGCGTGTTCAAGGTGTGTGGAGTGCACTGGCCACCAGGGCAGGCAGTGTGACACGGAGCCAAGGCACTGCCAGCCCACCCCCTGTAAAGGCTCTGAAGTTGGAAAGTGGCCGACGGGACCGGCTGAAGACTCCTGGAGGCAAAACAACTCACAGGGGTCCCAGGGGGATTGCAGAGTCAGCTGTGACTCCTCCAAAGGTGGGGAAGGGCCAGAAGAAGTCTGCACAGCCTGGTGTGAGCATCACAGCGGAGAAGGGCGGCATCCTTCCCGGCAGCCGGGACGCCACCGCCAGCACCGTCCTCACTGGTCAGGAGACCACCGCCAGAGTCATTGCCCAGGAGGGCCCAAGTATCGTCATTGGTCAGGAGACCACCGCCAGAGTCATTGCCCAGGAGGGCCCAAGTATCGTCACCGGTCATGAGACCACCGCCAGAGTCATTGCCCAGGAGGGCACAAGTATCGTCACTGGTCATGAGACCACCGCCATAGGCATTGCCCAGGAGGGCACAAGTATTGTCACTGGTCATGAGACCACCGCCAGAGTCATTGCCCAGGAGGGCCCAAGTATCGTCACTGGGCATGAGACCACCGCCATAGGCATTGCCCAGGAGGGCCTGGCAGCCACAGCCCCGCTAGGCAATGAGGGACCGTCATGCCACACACCAATGCCCAGTCCAGAGCCCGCCATGGCAAAGCACCGCTGAACAGTCCAGAGTCCGCCATGGCAAAGCACCTCTGAACAGTCCAGAGACCGCCATGGCAAAGCACCTCTGAACAGGGCATGCACCACTGAACAGGGCAAGCACCGCTGAACAGGGCATGCACCGCAGAGGAAGGAAAAGACCGCCACATCAAGGATCGTTATCCCATGTGCAGCTGGGACTATGACGGGACAGGAACTGTCACGGGGAGACTAATCAAGTCTGGGCACCATTCCCCCTCCAGAACCAGTGGAGAGATCCATCCACTACCTCTGTCCTTCATAGGATGAAACACTCTGGGCACCAGTCCCCCTCCAGAACCAGTGGAGACATGCATCCACTACCTCTGTCCTTCACAGGATGAAACACTCTGGGCACCAGTCCCCCTCCAGAACCAGTGGAGAGATCCATCCACTACCTCTGTCCTTCACAGGATGAAACACTCTGGGCACCAGTCCCCCGCCAGAACCAGTGGAGACATGCATCCACTACCTCAGTCCTTCACAGGATGAAACACTCTGGGCACCAGTCCCCCTCCAGAACCAGTGGAGGCTGTTATGTACTTGTGAGACTGTGGCTTTGCACTCCCCAGGATGGAACAGTGGGCAAACCACCCACTGTAGAGACTTGTGAGACTGTGGCTTTGCACTCCCCAGGATGGAACAGTGGGCAAACCACCCACTGTAGAGACTTGTGAGACTGTGGCTTTTCACTCCCCAGGATACATCAATGGGCATGGAGCCCCGTCGTGGATGTGGCGTGGTGCTGTAATCCGGCTGAGGTGCCCCCCCCTTCCCTTCCCCCTGAGGTGCCTGTTGTTTTTCTCTCTGATGCCCCGGCAGTGTTCTCTCCGTTTGTGGACAGGTATCTTGTGTGGGCCTCGCCCATTCATTTTTGGCCTAGTGGTGCACGGACATTGAGATGTGCATATCTGCACTACTTCTCGTACTGTATATACCTTTGTATGAGTTTATATATTTATCTGTATATAATTGACACATGTATATTGATACATTACAATGTTTGAACTGATTTTGTTTTGTCTTTGCATTCTTCCGGGGGGGTTGTGGGTTGTTACTGTGATGTTTGTAAATGCATTGGTGTGTGTGTTGTAATATGCGAGGGTGGGGGTGTTGCGTGTGTGTCTCCCTGACTTTTGCCTCCCCCCTCCCCTATGTCGTAGGTGCAGTACTCACCGTTGTCTTCGCCGCTGCCGGCGCTGGTCTTCGTAGATGAGTAGGAAGAGAAGGGCAGGTAGGATTTGTAATTCCGGCTCCATGGTGTCCTCCTTCCTCGTGGGATATGTTAAGGTGAGCGTTTTCCCATTGCAGAAACTGTTTCCGCAGTGTTTTTATCCACGGTGAATCCACCCCGGAAAAGGTGGCGGATTGGCGGGTTGTGATACTATGGGTGGTACATTGTCTTCCGCCTGTCTTTTGGCGGTGACCGCCGCGCTGCTTGTCTGTACCGCCGTGGTGGTCGGAGTGTTAAAGTGGCTGTCTTTGTTGGCTGTTTCAGCCACGGTCATAATCCCCTTTTTTTGTCCGCCGGCCTGTTTGCAGTATTACCTCACCTTTAACACCGTCCGCAAGGGTTGTAATGACCCCCTTGGTCTTTATCTTCCTTGTGTGTCAACTTCTGCAACGGTTTGAAAACTACTGAAAAGTTTGGGCTCTCATGGCGACAATAGCTCACCATGCCCAAAAACATTCTGACATCTCTCTGTGTAACTGGGGGATTCATTTGCATAACTGCTGCAACTTTTTCTCTGGACACTTTCCTTGCATCTTTCTCAATTTGATTACCCAAATACTTTACTTCTTTCTGGCAATACTGTAACTTAACAGGGGAAACCTTGTGTCCGTTTTCTCCCAAATGATTCAATAATGCTATGGTAGCTTGTCTGCAAGCTTCACGCATATTGGACGCAACCATCAGGTCATCAATGTACTCCACCAAAGCAGACTGAAATGGCATGTTCAAAGACTTTGGGGGTCATTCTGACCCTGGCGGTCATGGACCGCCAGGGCCAACGACCGCGGGAGCACCGCCAACAGGCTGGCGGTGCTCCCATGGGCATTCTGACCGCGGCGGTACAGCCGCGGTCAGAAACGGAAAACCGGCGGTGTCCCGCCGGTTTCCCGCTGCCCTGGGGAATCCTCCATGGCGGCGCTGCGGGCAGCGCTGCCATGGGGATTCCGACCCCCTTGCCGCCAGCCTGGCTCTGGCTGGCATGGGCACTGCAGGGGCCCCCTAACAGGGCCCCACCAAGATTTTCAGTGTCTGCCAAGCAGACACTGAAAATCGCGACGGGTGCAACTGCACCCGTCGCACCCCTTCCACTCAGCCGGCTCCATTCGGAGCCGGCATCCTCATGGAAGGGGGTTTCCCGCTGGGCTGGCGGATTACCGCGGCGGTCTTTTGACCGCGCAGCGGTAATCTGCCGGCGGGACTTTGGCGAGAATGACCCCCTAAGTTCTTCTTCAGGATCTGGGTAAAAATGGGTAGACATTCTGAAAACCCCTGTGGAGTGCGACACCATGAATACACATGGTTGCCGAATTGGAATGAAAAGAGGAATCGACTATCCTCATGCAAAAGCACTGAGAAAAATGTCTGTGACAAACTGATAATTGAAAACGATTCAGCTTCAAATGGAATCTGAAATAAAATTCCAGCTGGATTTGACACTATGGGACAACAAGATACCACAATTTAATTCACCTTTCTCAAATCCTGAATGCAATTTCCCACCTGGCTTTCGCAAACCCATAATTGGAGAATTACACGGGCTGCCCATCAGTTCTTTTAACACTCCCTGCTCAACAAAATCTGCAATTAATGGGGTAATACCTTCAATCACTTCTAGGGTCATGTTATATTGTAGTATTCTGTTGAAAAAACTGCATTTGGCTTTACAGTCACTTTGACTGGTTCAACACCTCTAATAAGTCCAATATCTTTCCCAGGGAGATCCCAAACTCTCAGCGTTAATGTCTCTTGTAATTCATCAGGCAAGTTTTTAACTGTCATGGCAGGAAACAATATAATGAGAAGATACAGCTCATCAGTTTGACTGAAATTCTAATCATTTATATTAGTTTGAATTGCTGTCCCTTCATGTGTACAAGTGACGGAACATTTCAATTTGTATAGCAAGTCTCTTCCTAACAGACTCATAGGACTTGAATAACAAACTGTGAATCAGTGCAGACCCTCAAATATTCCTATTTTAACTGGAATGGGCTCTGTAATGGGGTTTACCAAATGCTCGTTGGCAACTCCTACAATCTGAACTGTTCTTCCTGAAAGGGGCACATTAGGGACCGCTGCAGATCTGACAGTAGAATGAGTTGCTCGAGTCAACCAGGAATTAAACATCATGACCCATAACACTCACATTCACATAAGGACCATGCTCATCTACCTCCAACGAGGCAGCCAACACACATTCTTCCTCTTCTCGTTCATGTAATCTTCATGCATCTCTTAATCACTGAAATCAATCAATGGGAATTGTGTGATTAACTGATGTACATTTGCTTTTGTTCTTTGGTTCACGCTCTGCTGAGGAACCATTACATGTTGCTATGCCATCAGAGCTTGTGGTATCTGCATTTGCTGTGGGACTTGGGTTTGCTGTTCGGGAACTTGTACTTGTTGCTGGGGAACCTGCATTTGGACTGCTCTAGTAGGAACATTCATGCTTTGATTTCGGAGTCTTTGAGCTCTTTGATTTTGAAACTGACTTGTCAACCATCTGTGCAACACCACTACCTTGCACCAATTTATTTTGGTTATTAAAGGGACAGTCCAGTTTCCAAAGTCCAAAGTTGCTAAACGCATGACAAGGAAGTATTTTCTTCATGTTCTGAACATCAGCCACATTCGCATTTGGATCTACTCGAATACCACAGCCTCTTCCTCTATACTGAGGCACCATATTTCCTTGCTGCTGTGTTCCCTGCATTCCTCCCACATTCATCATTCTCTGTGAACCTCGCATATCTGCTGCTTGGGCAGACTTGATCTCCATCATCATCGCCTTTTCCCTCAACTTTTTCTGCTTCAACTCAATTTCTTTACTACAGTATTTTCCATAATGCAATACTTCATCAATTGGCTCTCCTTGCCAGCAAATCAAATGATTCCAAATAATATTGCTAATTTCAGACTTCAATCCTTGAACAAATCCAAATACAAAATGAATCATCTCTCTGGGCTCAATAATTTCCATGTGTTAGACCTGACATCCTTAGGGTGGTCATCCCCCAACAGTTTTTGCTGGTTTTAGGACTCTGCACACTGTACTACTGCGAGCGCTAAAGAGCATATGCTCTCTCAACTAAACATGGCAACATTAGTTACTACCCAATGGCATATTTAATCTACGTGGAAGTCCCTAGATTTGACCCGCAAACCTTACTCTGATTGGTACGGATTCTCCTTGTGAACTCAGGATTCACCTAATACCAACCAACAACACACACACTCAAGGAAATATACTGGTACTGTTGAAAGAGCTTAATCAACCAACACCTCACCACAGACAATAAATTAACCAAGTGTCTCCATACACTTGTACGAGTGCAACACTCACTTGGACTACGCCAACTCCTCACTCTCTTACTCGGAGTACCCAAACCCTCCTCAATTACCTACACACTTCATGCATCACAATTCACCACAATTTAGCCAAAGAATTGCAATCGCAAACTCTACTCCAAACACAGATTGTACACTTGTAACACAATGCTGGAATTTCATCACCCCATACACTACACCAAGAACAACTCGCATTGTGGGCAAATTATGACTCTCCTCCTCACAAGACAAAACCACAACTCTGCTAGCAAAACTGTTGGCGCGTTGTGTTGGGAAGATTTTCTTCCTGCTTTGGGTTCAAGAAACCACAAACGTGCTGCTGAAACACTATCACTATTCTCACCAATAGAGGTCGACTAGATCTTTGGAATTGGCAAAGAATCACAAATCAGTATTATAAACCATAAACAAGTTTAAACACCATTGACAATTCAACACTAAATCAAACTCTAAACTAAATAAAGTCTCAAAACTTTATTACAGTCCCAAAATAAATGTCACGTATTTGGTGCACAAAACTAAGTTATAAACATACAGGAAAACTATAGGCTGACCAAAACATCTGTAAAGATTTAACTTACTAACCATCAGTTCTGTTAAACACTACAAAAGAATAATATAGATTTGCAACAACACAATCTGCACATTATTATCAGATTTCAAAGCAGATGATGGTGACATCAGTAAATCATCCTAATACAGTTTTCACAATCAGTTTCAGATTTCAGGTTTCAGAGCTGGGCCATTCCTATCACAAACACAAATTTAGACTTGCATGTGTGGGAACGGGCTAACACATGCGGGCAAAAGCAAAAAATAAAACAAAGACAAAAATAATTTTAAAAAAAATAATCTAACTAGAACAGCTCACTATAAAAATATGCTAGTGTAATTATCTAAACTAGAAAAGAAACAAAAAAAAACACATTCAGTTATACCTCTCCTCCTGGGACAGCAGAAAGTAGTACTTCATCAGGCAGAACGGTCACTTTCTTCTGGCATCAGTTGACAGCAGCATTAGGACAGTGCAGAACAAGGGCTGCAGATAGGACAGATCAGCAGTTCAGAATTAGCTGGGCTTATTAGTACAGAACTGGCATACATGAATGGGGCAATTAGACTAAGATGAGAAAACTCATTTGGGGACTTAAAGAAACAAAGGGTGACAGCAGACTTAAACAAGAATAGATTGACTCCAGCAGAGTTCTAGACAGCTTCGAGGCATGAGTGATTGAACTTTTAGTTTCAAAGTCTCTCACTAATTAAAATGACCACAATCCTCTCGATTGGTCCTTCAGGTGGGCTCACTTCAGGCATTATATTCAGTGTCCAGTGACTGTAGATGGCACCATCCGATTTGCAACTATTCTGAATTTTCTCAGCCAAAGCGCATTGTCATTTCAATGATTTCACACAGTTCCGACAAAATATTACATTCTCTAGTTATTTGTTACTTGAGAGTTTTCTCTCACAAAACTAAACCTGTTTCACATAGGAATCATGAGTTTCCTGTCTTGTTTGACAGCTAAAACAAATATTGTTACATAATTAATTCTGAAATATGTTTCTTGCTTTCAATACAATAGGAAATTCAACAGCACATTACCAACCTAGGAAAATAATTCAGGTCAGAGGGGACAGAATAAACAAGTGATTTTCCATTACTGCTGCAAAATGAATTTTTCAGGCCTAGTCAATCTAAGACAGTCTTAATGCACAATAATACACTCAATACACTAATAAACCTATTGCTCACCTTACAATTCAAATCAAATATGCAAACAAAATATTTAATTGCAAACCTTGTTCACAATATGATAGAACTGATTTAAAAGTGCATTTATTTTTCTGCACCCATGTAACTCAGATCAGTAAACTTCATTTAATTCAGTTTAAGTATAATTAACTCATATTCATGTAATATTTCCATTCTTCATCTTAATAAAATATTCTTAACGTTAACTCATTTTAGCATTTTATTTAATATGAATGCGAAATTTCTCATGTTAAAATGGAGTGTTTAGTACGAATGATGACCACATGGTCCCTCATAATTCAAACGTGCACATTTTACAACTTGTGTTATTTTCTCTATTAGACTTTAAATGTAGGTTAATTATTCTCCATATACTAAATTATTTGCCAATAGTATATCAATAAGGTTTGATCTCTCTGAGTGTTCAGTGAAGGAAAAGCTCTTGGTTTACTTCTGATAGTGTGCAGGTGGTGAGCCTGAATCCCTGCAGTGCTAGTTCATCCGTCTAAGATTGGTAAAAACGAATAACATGAAAACGTGTAACACATTATTTACAGCACTTAATGACGAATGCAACTGACTCTTGCCCACTTTCATCCTCAACACTCATCAATAATTACTCATATTTCAGGATGTCTTCTGTTCTGAATTCCATTTTAAGTGATTTCCTGTGATATCATTGTTAGTTTAAAATAAATGTCCCACTGATTAATTCTGAGAGACTCATGTTCAGTGACAACCACACCATCTACCTGAGGAACTATAACAAGGGCCACTGTAATGATGCAATTCCCTAGCCACTGCGTTTTCTGCATAATTTTGATGCAGTTGACACACAATCCATCATCTGCTGTATAAACTGCAAATTCTAACAAAAAAATATATGTTTTTAGTTCAAACAGATCAAAAGTTACAAAAAAATGTGACAACACGCGTTCTCGCACAGAGGAAGGCCCGTTGCAAATTGACTGATCATCTTTCTATTGCTTACTGTAGTATTTGGTTATTAAACTAGTATTAGCCAGGTGAAATATTGGCCCAGACAGTATTATCATGTGTAAAAATTACAAACCTATAAAGTAATACTATCTCAAAACGTGCTGCACAGTTTAGTCAACCATGCTGCATAGGTTGACCCTCCCAGAGGTAACTTCCAGTAACCCTGGAGGATGTCAAGGTGAGACCACCATAGAGGGTATAACTCAAAACAGAAGGCAGTGTTGGCATACTTACAGCATTGGGATGCAGAACTTTCAACATACCCCTAGGCACATGTATGAAGCTATCCCTTTAAACGGCATAGTCTCTAGGCACTAATGACAGGCCCTTTTTATGTATGTGATTTAAATAACACAAACCTAGCTACAAACCAGTGCACAGTGCTTGATGGGGAATTAGGGGGTAGAGATTTAAAGTAGGTACAGCAGGCAAGATCAGGACCTGGGATTCAATGGCCAAGAAAATTCTTATCGGAGTTCAAATTCATGATATTCATTAGTTTAATTTTGAAAAGATGAGAGGCTGAGTGAGAGGCGTTGTTTACATAAAAACCTCTGCAGTGGTTGCATTCTTTCAAAAGTTATGTTGCCGGATTGATAAATAACTTGAAAATGTTACAAAACCGGCCTCTAAACTCACCAGTTTCGATACCAGTGGCATCAAAACACTGCTCCTAAAACAGTGAGTGGTGACTGTCACAACCAGGATACTCAGAGCACTCACAACGGTCGGACACAATTCACCACTCAAAATAATCACAGCATCAGAATAATCAAACTGTAGATTCATAGACCAGTCATTTACAACACTTACTGCATCAGGATGCTCCACAACTTCAAACCTTGACATCCTCTATCAGCATACTGAAAATCAACAACTCAGTACGTTGGATACCCCTCTCCACCAGGAAGGCGGTCACCCAGGCCCTCATCACCAAACGCTTAGACTACGGCAACTCCCTCTAAGTTGGGACCACTAAACACCTCATAGGACACCTCCAGATCATCCAGAACCAGAATCATCCTTGATCTTCCTAGAAGAACTAGCATCACTTTCCACCTCAGGGCTATTCACTGGCTCCCTGTACATCAAAGATACCTCTTCAAGCTCCTCACACACTTGTAGCGTGCCCTCCACAACACCAGACTCACCTCAAGTTCCACCAGCCCACAAGAGATCTCTTCTCAACTGCCCTCACCCACGTCCCTTGCATCCAACACGGACACCTCGGAGGATGCTCCATGTCCCACCTCACCACCAAATCCTAGAACTAACCTCCTGCTTCCAGACCTCCCCCTCCCTGTAGGACTTCAAGCAGCAGCTCAAAACCTGGCTTTTCGACCATCACCTCTGCCAGAGAATCTGACCCCACAGCACCAGCACCAAACCAGCACCTGGAGACCCCCTGGGGTGAGAAGCCTGCGCTCTATAACAATTCCCTGATTGATTGATTGATTGATTGAGTGCATCTCTACAATCAGCGTAGAGAGATCTACAATATCAGGACACTAACAGCACTTACAAAAGGTGGACATTTACAGCAGAACTCTGGGGTTGAAATGTTGCCACCTTTAATCTTCAGTGCTTTCAGCCCAGCGTCTTTCATGTGCTTCATATTTAAACAGTGAAGTGCCTATAGCACCTAGAGGCACAACAGTTAAAGTGTGTGCCACCTACAAGAAAAGGTACCTACAACACGGCACTCATAAGACATTTGAGCTGTGTGCTTCTTAAAAAGTATGCAGCAAGACACACAAAAGCCTGTGCACAAATGATTTCAAACTTGTTTTGTAAACATTATCCTCGTGCACATAAACATGCTCTCCATAGTGTTGAAGCTGCTCTATATCACACACACTTTTACACTATTATATTGTATGGGCAACGCCATCAACATTATTAGTGAACATTTTTGTGTACAATGTACTAGCATGCACACAAAACCATTGTGCATAAAACCCAGAATTTGCATATGTTCTACAGTTTGTTGGGAATCCCTATTATACACTCAAATTGATTTACACACACGTGTCCAGACATGTACAGCATACATGCTCCTGCAGCCAGCCGGTCTTTGTTTTTAGCACATTCCACCCGTAGTGGACTCTTAGTGCTCTAGATAATTTGCAGGCTAACTCAGCGACTTAACTGCTCAGAACTCGACCCTGCGACTTCTACGTTGTATCCAGGTATCTGCAGCAAGTCTCGGCCACCTTTTTCCAAAAATCACTTTTATGAAGCCCCTAATTCACTAGGGTCTGGTGTGTTTCAGGGTGTGCTTACACACTGAAGCTGCCTACTCACCAGATCTCAAAGGTTACCAAACAAAGCCACACATTAACACAACAAACCCACAAGCGAGGCGGGGTCCTGCTTTCTATCTCTCCCAAAACAAAGAGCAGCATTTACCAGAGGAAAGGTGAGCTCCTGCATCCATCAAGCCTAAACAAAGCCCTGCATTCAAACCGCGCATGTTTGAGAGAGGCAGGTTTCCCCCTCACAGACCAACCTCAGTGCTTTTTGCCGATCCTCTGTCGGGACAGAAACTCCGACACTCTTCTTTAGTGTAAAAGTGCCATTTATTAGGACAGGCTTGCTCAAAGATCATAACATGTAGAATACAAACAGAACTTTATGATAACCTTTATATCTTTATTTTAACCTTGTAATTCCCTTTCGTCCATTCGCGTTTCATTATCCTTCGCATCTCACCAAGTCCACTTCTATTTCCACGCATCTCCCTTTCCCCTTTTACCCGTTGCCTGACTCTGACCTCCCCCATCTGTCATCCTTCCTCTGCTTCTTTCTCCCCCCACAAGAAGGGTGGACAAGCCCGCATCTGGCTCTCCACCCTCCCCCATCCACTGCCCGTACCGAGCACTCCTGCCCTAAAGTAGCAAAGAACTGACCCCGTTCACCATCCCCATCCTACTTCTCCTTTCTCTCCCCTTGAAAACTTGCGCGCAAACTTTCTTACTGCAGGGCGGGTGGGCGGCCAACTTCCGCGCAGCGTGACGAATGCTGGCACTGAAAGAGGCCGGTCCCTCCCCACCCTCCCCTTTTATGCTTTTGTCCATGTCCCACCCCCGCCCAGCAAGCCGCCTATCCCCTCCCAGGCCGTCTACATCCGTCCCGAGAGCTCCCGTGAATATACTGGACTGCGTCCAGCTATTCACGGGGCCCTATCGGGATAGAAACTCCGACACCCTTCTTTAGTGTAAAAGTGCCATTTATTAGGACAGGCTTGCTCAAAGATCATAACAGGTAGAATACAAACAGAACTTTATGATAACCTTTATATCTTTATTTTACCTTGTAATTCCCTTTCGTCCATTCGCGTTTCATTATCCTTCGCATCTCACCAAGTCCACTTCTATTTCCACGCATCTACCTTTCCCCTTTTACCCGTTGCCTGACTCTGACCTCCCCCGTCTGTCATACTTCCTCTGCTTCTTTCTCCCCCCCCCCCGGAAGGGTGGACAAGCCCGCATCTGACTCTCCACCCTCCCCATCCACTGCCACTCAGCAAAACCCACTTGCCGTTTTGCTGCCCCATCAGCAAACCCACTGCAACCATGCTTCACCCCTGATGATCCCCGCCACAAACTTTCACCCCACAGATTTGTGAGCAGAAAACGCAGCTCCATCAAATAGTGGGCGTTCCCCATCTCCAAAAGGTGCATCCCATTGTTCCTGAAAAGTACCTGTTCCTCCTCCTTTAAGCCTTCGTGCCTCAGAATCTTAATGTCATGTTCGCCACAAAAAACTTGCATGGCCCTATTTAGCTTCCTCCTCGCCTTTTCAATTGCCCCGTGCTTCAATGCCCCTTGCCATACCCTTCTTGGCACAAACTCTGTCCACACCAAGCAGGTTCCATGCATGTTTCGCTTCATCATGACCAAATCTCGCTGCATGTGCTGCAATAGGTTGAGCCCAGAGAGAAGTACCAAATCATTTTCCCCGAGGTGTATGACAATCATATCCGGAAATCCCCAAGTCGGCAACAAGGAAGTGATAAAAGGAAGCAGATTACCCCACCTCATGCCGCTTTTCCCCCACCACAGCACTTCGTGCCGGCTACTCGATAGTCCCAAAGACCGTCCGTAGATCTGTTTTTCCACAGACTTGGCTACCCAGTGTATGAAAGAATGTCCCACCAGCCACGTGATTAACTTCATACTCCCCGGACCTTTCACGCAACCTGAAACAAGAAAAAACATTAGCCGTTTTGCCCGTACACCTTTTTTTTCCAGTTCACTGCCCCCCGCAGCATGCTCAGAAAAACCACCCCACTCTTCCTTTAAATAAATTAGGTTCTAACATAGCGTTCACAGCACCTTGATCGCCATCGTCCAATGCGCCTGATCTTATCCCAGTCCCAACCTAACCTAGCTGCCTCAGTCGCTGCCCCCATTCTAAAAGAGTGTGTGCCGAAATTACACTCCTGCCTTCCCAGTCGCCTCAACGCCATCTTCAAAACACACAGTAACTGAAAAGCTGTAACCTTAGTACCATTCCTGTGCTGAAAAACCCACTCACCTTGCGACTCACAGCATGCAACGAACTTGTCCCATTCTCGCACCGGGCAAGCTTCCAAAGTTCCCTCTGCTTCCAGCCAAATCCACTTACCCCTGCCCAACTGATCCGTTTTTGATCGCCTCAGCCATATTCCCAATCTGTCTCCTGTGCACCGCACCTCACCTTTTCTCACCCACCATGCTGCGCCTACCCCCAACAATTCAGACACTCTGAAAGCCCCAAAAAACATCCATATCATACATAACCTGAACAGTGCCACTTCATGTACATTAAAGCAGCACATTGGCAAAACATGCAGAATTTCCAACAGCAATTCAAAAGTGATAGCTTCCCGAACCGAAACCGAGCTAACTCGAACTCTCCTCAACCCTTCAACATTTTTCCCAAAATATCATTCTTAGCAGGATCCCAACCAAAAAACAACCTCCCGTAAAAAGACACTCCCGCCAGCTTACCCCCAATCGTAGTGGGCGATAAACCTTTGTGAATCAAAAACAAAACAAAACACATAACTCGCGCCTCCAATACTCCCCGTTCCTGGCTCCAAAATTGCCCCTTATACACTTCAAAATCCTGAAACTCCAACCACGCCAGGCGGTAACTCCTAAGAGTGGATTCTGCCAGTGACCTTTCCACCAGTCTCCTGACCATCACGCCCCTCACTCCCAAATGTCCTCCGGAACAGCTGTCTTGACTTCGTCCGCGCCGGGTGCCAACTGTCGAAAACGCTGCCACTGCAAACGAGACAAAGAATCTGCGATGGAGTTGTTTACCCCAGGGATGTGTGCTGCCTTAAATATTATGTTCAGAGTCAAACAATGCAACATAAAGATTCTTAGCAATTTCAGCACTTTCACATCTCTTGCTTTCTGGTTGTTGACCAAATCCACCACTGTCAAAGTATCTACATGAAAAATCACTGTCCTGTTTGCCAATTCAGTGCCCCACACTGCCAGCGCCACCAGCAGTGGAACAAACTCCAAAAAGGCAATGCTCCTACCTTGACTGAGCCATTGCGCAGGCCATAACTCAGCTCACCAGCGCCCATCCCAGAAAATACCGAAACCAACTGCCCCGGCAGCATCCGAAAAGATCTGCACCTGCCACACTGTATCCTCCTCTCGGAAAGCCATGGATACCCCATTAAACTGTGTCAGAAAGATTTCCCAAATCCTGATGTCCTCTCGCATACCAACCGTCAACCTTATCCTGTGATGCGGGAGCGATGCCCCTGACATTGCTAACCCCATGTGCCTGCAGAAAGTCCTGCTGCCACGGACAACGCGACATGCAAAGTTTAGGTAACCCAGAAGTTGTTGTGCCACTCGAAGTTCAATTTTCTGCCTTTCCCTAACCTCTTTTAAGAAAGGCACCATCTCCCCCACCTTTTCTGCTGGCAAACGAGCCATAAAAAACGTTGGGTCTAATTCAATCCCCAAGAATGTCAACACGCAACTGGGTCCCTCCGTTTTCTCTGGCGCTAGAGGTACACCAAAATCCTGAGCCAACAGTTCAAACAAACTAAGAGCCCTGCTACAAGAGGCTGACTGCGCTGTTCCAACAAAAAGGAAATATTCCAGGTAGTGTGACACCGTCCGGTGCCCGCTCCGTTGTACAAAAACCCACTGCAAAAAAGTACTGAAGGCTTCGAAAAGGGCACATGAAATTGCACACCCCATAGGAAGGACTCTATCCACATATATCGCCCCCCCCCCAATTGCATTCCTAGCAAGGAGAAATCCTCCGGGTGGATCGGGAGCAACCGAAAAGCTGCCTTGATGTCACACTTTGGCGTATACCACCTGGGTATCTTCTGGTGCGATGAAGTCATTCACTGACTCCCCCTCAGGCCAAGACAAATGGTGTATCAGCCTAAAATCCCCCTTGCTCTTTTCTGGCACAACTCCCAAAGGTGAAATCATTAGATTCTCCAATGGCCACCTGTAAAAGGGGCCTGCAATCCTGCCTTCCAAAACCTTCTTATGCACTTTCTCTGCCACTACCTCCGGCATGGCTTTTGCCGACTTCAAGTTCTTTGCCCATCTCTTCTACCTCGGGCCCTGGTAACCCACTCGAAAACCCTCTCTAAAACCCCACTCCAGTCTGCGAGCTGTGTCCGTGTCAGGGTACCGGCGCAGCCAATGCAATAAAGCCTCAAGTCTAATTGGAGTAGGTGCCCTTTAGTGCAGTAGCACCCTGGCTCCCTCTACCCCTTGCCGCTCTCCACTGCTCTGCGGGACTATTGAGTGCGAAACACTGAGTGACTGGGTGCTTTCCCCCACATTTGGAACACTTGTGTTTAAACCTACAAGGGTGCCTAGAGCAGAATCCCTTGTTAAAATTCCAGCAGGCACCCGATGCAACTCCCTGGGTTTTTTGAGGTACTCCCACCCCTCCCTGAGCGGGACGCTGCTGAAAAGGCTAGTATACTACTGGGAGCCCACTAGCAGTATGTGTGGATGCCGCCAAATGCGACGATGCCATCCATTGCATCCATAACTCGGAGTCCACATCTCCCCGAGGCTTTTCTGGGTTAGTGCTAACTCTGGCTTGGAACTCCTCATCGTAATTTAACCAAATGTAAATTTGGTTGAGCTTGTAGTTGAGCTTTCCTGATTATGTCCATGTATTTAAACATGGCAATTGCCCTGTCCAGGTATTTTTCACAATATATGCTGGCATAAATGAGAAAAGTCAAAGTCCAGTTGTCCATGGTAATCGGGACTCTGGGACTCCGTGCCAATTCCCATTCCTCCTCCTTTGAGCCCTCTTTTACCTGTATATCCCTGTGCAAGAGCTTGAAAACATCAACATACTCGTGCTTCCAGATTCTTGACTTCGTCTTTTCAGCCACATGAGACCCTAAAGGCATCGCAAGACCCATATAAGGTAACCTCTTCTTGTATTCGGCCAAAACTTTGTCCCCATCCTCCTTACTACCCTCGCCCCCACTGACTTCACCCCCCTCTTTCGTTGCCTCTACTGTGTCAGCACCTTTACCTGCCCCGCTCGCAACGTTGCTACCTGTCACCATGCGATGGTGCGCTGAGTCATCCCCTACTGATTTATATTGGGTTGTGCACCATGGACCCTTCTTGGCCTCCCATGGCACCCACCAATCTCCTTTACCTTGTATCCCCCGAGCCGTCACTCCAACATCCGTTGCCATCTTGCCTCTGCTACCTTCCTTGCGTGACACCACGAACAAGGTCCAGACCTCTAGAAAGGGTTTTTTGGAGGTAAGGGCCAAGCTTCGTGCCATGAACATCAGATATATGTTATTGTGTCCGGCACGTTTGAAGGTCCTTTCAGGAGGCAAGTTTCACTTTTATCAACATCCTGAAGAGGTCTGGAGATGGCTGGAGTTGTGGGACAAGGTCGCTCTGGGCCGATCTGGGCGGTCTGGTCTGGGGGCTACTTGTGCTTCTGAAGCGGATGGCTCAGACTGGAGGAAGCGGGGTGAGAGCCGGGTGAGAGCCAGATGTAGGGCTCTGGGCAAAGGGGAGTTTGTTCTGGCAGTAGAATTGAAATTCAACAGGATGGTACTATGGCTGGGGTGGTTCCTGAGCTGGTCGCCAAACTTATTGTGGTGTCTGATTAGGAAGTGGAAATGATCTCTGTTGACACTTGATCTTATTTGTCTTAAGGGGATGCTGCTGTCAAGATTGCCACTGGGGGCCTGAGTTTGGGTCTGAGGCACCTGTCTTGCATAGTAAAAGGGTGCTGGGATTATAATGGATATGGATCCACATGGGCACTTCATGAATCTGTTCTGTATGATGGGGGGGGGGGGACAATTTTCTTATTGGATTGTGATTGGTTAGGTTTACTGGTGCAGTATACATTGTATATGGGATGGGGGGTGGTTACATCCACAGTGGTGGTAGGGTTCTGTCTTTGGGGTGTTGGGGTTTAGGCTATTGTCCTGGCAGCATTAACACATGTATCTACAGTATGTCTTGATGTATCGGTTTTACTGTCTATCCGGGGTGGGCATAGGGGTTTGGGGTTACCTAGTTTGTGCAGATTTGCATGTGTTTAATGTTTATGGCAGCAGTGCATGGTTGTGTGTGGGATATGAAGTAAGGTCTCTTATTCCCTTCTCTTTGTGAGAAGGAGGTGGGGGAAGGACGTCTAGGGGAGACGGAAGATATGGAGCCTTAGCATGGGTCAACAGATTAATGCGCTGACGTGGAATGTGAGGTGGCTGAAGAGCTACACTGTGCTCTATAGGGTGCACTCTTTCCTGAGGTGACATAAGGTTCATGTAGCTTGTCTCCAGGAAACACACATGACAGAGGAGGAATCGCAAAAAATTGCAAAGAAATGGCAGGTCAGGTGTTCTCCTCTTCCTTCTCCTCTTATGCAAGGGGTCTGATGATATGGATTGCGCCTGGGGTCCCATTTACATACATATATAGTGCAGCAGATATGGAGGGGAGATACGTACTTCTGCAGGGCACATTGGATGGAGAGCCCCTTACCATTCTTAACACTTATGCACCCAACATAGATGAATACTCCTTTTATGATAATATACCTGAGGTGCTAGGTGACGGGGTTGACGCTCCTCTTATAAGGGCTGGAGATTACAATTGCATATTGGATGGTGAGAAGTATCGTTATCTGTCTAAATTGGGCACTAAACCTTTGATGGCGAGATCTCTCACGGAGGGTATGTGCAATTTAGGGCTTTGGGATGGGTGGAGGGAACTGCACCAGGAGAGTAGGGAGTATACCTGTCATTCGAAGATGCATAATACATATAGTCGGTTGGACCGTTTCCTCCTGGGTGGGCTGAATTGTTCACAGGTGTTGGATGTCAAACATCTGGGGAGGTTTTTGTCTGATCATGCTCCGGAATTGATGCAAGTGCAGTGGGGTTCTGATGCCAGGGTGACACGCAGTTGGCACATGCCTATGAATTTTCTGACAGATGCTGGCTGTCGTGATAAAATGGTGGTTGCCCTCAAGGACTACATGGCCTTGAATTGGGGCACAACCAACTCTAGGGCAGTGGAGTGGGAAGCCATGAAGGCCCTACTGAGAGGAGTTTGTATAGGCACAGTTTGTGGAGTGCGCAAGCAAATGGAACAGGAACTTACTGAATGTGAGGGTGAACTGGCGGTGTTGCAGCATCAGATGACAATAACGAGGGAGGTAGAACGAGAGCAGCTCCGGCAGTATAAGAAGGTCATTAGCTGCTGGGAAACGTTAGATAAGGTAACACTTAGATCATATAGACAGCGCCTCCACTAGGAGGGAGACAAGCGGGGTAAATTAATGGCATGGATCCTCAAGCGGGAAGTTGAATCCCCCTCATTTTATGTATTAGGACTACTGATGGTGTGCAGATTACTAATCACAGGGATATCTTTCGGGTCTTAGTGGAGCATTTGCAGGCCGTGTCCAGTGCTGGTGCATCAGTCCCAGATGTTTATCTTGGAGAGTTTCTGCAATGGCTGCGACTTATGCGGCTGGAGCCAGAGTATGGAGTGTCTGGAGGCTGAGATAACTGTATAGGAAGTGAGTGCGGCAGTGGAGGCATTGTTGAAATCTAAATCTCCAGGTGGGGATGGATTCCCAATTGAACTGTTTCAAACATTTTCTCTTCAATTGCGGGAGAGGCTGTTGGCGGTGTTTCAGGAGGCCCAGGTGTGGGGTATCTGGCCAGAGACCATGCGCCAGGGTGTCATCTGCATAATGCTTAAGCCTGGGGGGTATCCGGGTGCTGAATAGTGATATCAAGATTCTGTGTAAAATATTGGCTACTCAGCTATGTGAAGTGATTCGGGGCTTGGTGCATGATGATCAATGCGGTTTTATACCTGGTCGTAGTATGACCTATAACTTACGTTGTTTGGCACATGCTTTGCATGAACCCATGGGGGCAGAGGACGAATTGGTGCTAGTGTCATTGGACCTAGAGAAGGCTTTTGATACGGTGGATTGAGGTGCTGCGGGGAAGGGGATCTGGCCTCCATCTTTGGGCTTGGGTTTGTTTGCTGCATACTGCTCCCTCTACGTGCATTTGGGTGGGCGGGGAGCTTTCGGAATCCTGGATGATTGGCAGGGGAACCAGGCAGGGTTACCCACTGTCACCACTACTTTTCGCCTTAGCGGTGGAACGACTGACGGTCTGGCTTCGTGAGGTGTTGATGCCCTGGAGCATTCAGGTGGGACAGGTTACCCATTTTGTTTCGCTATATGCTGATGATGCATTGATATAGCTTGGAGAGCCACGTGTTTCGATGCCTTTGTTGTTACGATTACTGGAGGAATTTGGCACTGTATATGGTCCCCAGGTAAATAGGAAAAAAACGCTTCTGTTTCCGTTAGGATCATTATGCGATGCCCCGTTGGAGGATTTGCTGGTGGTGGGGCTCAGGTGGGAGCCCGAAAGCTTTAGATACCTTGGTATCTGGGTCACTCACACTGTGGTCGCGCATGTGATACATAATGTAGAATGGGTGCTGATTGGCCTGGAGCGCTCAGTTTCTTTTTGGAATAAGCTGCCTCTTTTGGTGATGGGCAGGGCAGCCGTGGCCAAGATGGTGTTAATGCTGCAATGTCTTTACCTTGTATAGAATTCTCTGTTTCCGTTAGCCAATCGGCTCTTTACTCATCTGGACAGTTTGTTGATTTCCTTGGTGTGGGCTGGGTGTTGTAGTAGGGTAGCATTTGCCACACTGCAGAGGGACATGGATGACGAAGGGTTGGCTATCCCTAATATTAGACACTATTATTATGCAGCAGACTTACAGCATGCTGCAAAGTAGATGACTGAGTCGGACAACTGAGAGAAGCGACTATTTGCAATCATGATGGGGGGAGAGGCGTTGGTGCATGTATTGATGTCGGGTGGTCGGTCGGAGACTGATGGTCCCTATCTGGTCAGAACTACTGCGAGGATTTGGGAGCAAGCCATTAAGAAAGTGATTCGACACGCCCCGTTTAATAGGGAATTGAAGATTTGGGACTTAGCCTCTTTTAGGAATATGGATACCCTAATGTCAATGGATGCTTGGAAGACGGGAAGCTGTCTAGTGGCGGGACACTTATACCCCAATAGAGAGTTTATCTCCTTTCAGGAGGTATGGAGCACTAATGATGATGGCTGACTAACGGAATCTTATGTTGGACATAAAAGGTGACAACCAACTGTGGTGATGTTGCAATGCTAGTAACCATTGTATATAAGTGGATTGGTAATATGAGGATGTTCTTGAGTAGAGGAGGCCCGGGGTATCTACTTCGGCAAAGCTTGGTTTGGCCTCATATTTCTGTTTGTATATGTCCTTTGTCTTCTAATCGCGGTATGGACAGAAATTGTGATTTCTCGCACTTATATGCACTGCACTGTTTTTTTCCTCTTTGTTGTTATGCATATTAAACTTGATAAAACAGAGTTATAAAAAACAATTAAAAGTTGTGCAAAATGCATTTTTTAATACAGTGCTAATGCGCTTTTTTGATGTTGCTCCAATGCACTTTTTTGCTACAACACCAACATGCTTTAAAAAAAAAAAAAGGGGTTGTAGGTGGGTGGGGGGCGAGGCAACACGGAGGGATTGAGGGCCAAAGAGAATGATGCAGGAGTGGGGGAGAGGAGGATTGTAATTGTATTTATATAGTGCTTACTACCCCTGACGAGGCGACAAAGCGCTTTTTAGGGAGTAGCACGCTACTCCCGAACCCAAGAGGAATTAGTGGTGGATTAGTATAGGAAAATATGAGTACAGTATTAATTTTATTATGGGTTATTTTAAGTAGAGGATGTGCAAGTTTGGTAGTTGGATTGACTAGGGTAATGGAGGGATAGAGGAGGGAACAATCCAGAAGTGTTAATTGGGGGTAATAGTAGTAGGATGAGGCTTGGGATGTTGAGGAGAGATGGAGGAAGGAAGAGTCTGTAGAAAGGGTTAGGGAGATCATAGTAGCAGGAGGGGCTTTGGAAGAGTCAAAGGTGAGAAAAATGAGGGAGAATCTAGTGGGGTTCTTTGGGAGATCATGGTAGTAAACTGAGGTTTGGGGTGAGCTAGATGCGGTGGAGGAGGGAAGAGCTTAGGCAGGGTTATTTTGGAGATGAAAGTAGTAGAATGGGTTTGGGGATGAGTCAGAGTGGGGATGGAGGATAGATTGATAGAGACAGGGTGATGGGGAGACAGAGTAAACCTTACAAGAGAGTAAATTTATTTTATTTGTATGTATTTATTATTTTTTATATATATATATATATATACATATATATATATATATTGCTTTTCTTTTAATTTTTGTTTTATTTATTTGTTTATTATTATTTTTATTTAATTTTTCTCTAGTACAGTAGGACTAGAGTAATAAATAAATAGATATGTAAATACACAGTAAGGGAGTATATGTGCAAGGAATATAATAATGGGTATGGTATTATGAGACGAAAAGTAGTGTTGTATAAACACAGACTTTCAAGATGTGTAATATTTGAAGTTAATTAATAAGTGTACTTTTCTGATATTCATATATCTTTCCTCAAATTTTGAACAGAGAAATGCCTATGATAATAAAACATTTGATCATTGTGATAGAAAAATTAAAGCAGGTACTCATAAGTATCTAATATAACAATTTATCACTGAGCTATGCAATGACCCATGAACATGTTAAGCATAGATTAATATACATATATATATGTATATACACACACATATACATATATCAATATATTTAACCATGAGTAAATATACATTTGTTAAACAGGCTCCGAGAGTATGGGTATAATCTATTATTATGAATTAGTAAAGATACATATTTCTTAAAGAACCATACATATCTAGAATATACACATACTTAGATTAAAAAATATTTATCATTGCAGGTATATGTACTCCATTGCTGTTTGAGTACAGTAGTTATGAAGGAAAGAGACAACTCTTGAGTAGTCTTCTGAAGGCAAGATAGTTATCTGTGGATCTTATATTTGGGGGTAATGAATTCCATAGTTTTGCTGCTTGAACGAAGAAGGATGTATCACCTATTGTCTATTTCTTGTACGGTGGTGCTCTAAGGTGGGGTGCCAATCTTGAGTAGAGGTTTCTTTGTTGAATATATTTGGTTATTTTGTTTCTGATGAAAAGTGGTCCTGTTCCATGCATAGCTTTGTGGGTGATACAAAGCAACTTCAAGGTGGATCTTCTGTTCAGTATAGTGCTCTCAAGCCAGGGGAGATGTGGGCTTGTGGCTTTAGATGTAATAGTAGCCTGGCAGCTGAGTTCTGAATATGTTGTAGTTTTTTTTAATAATAGAAAGAGATGATCCATGGTAAAGGCCATTGGCATAATTCACTTTGGATAGAAGAAGAGAGATAGTTGCCGAAACCGAGGTGGGGGATGATGCGTCGCAGAGTCTTCAAGGTGATGAAGCTTGATCGTGCTAATTTGTACACTTGGGCATTCATTGTTAACTTTGAGTCCATGTTAATTCCAAGGTTTTTAACTTTCTTGGATACTTGAGGTGGTCTGAGATCTTCAGGCCAGACGCACAGTGGGTCATAATTTTTCCAGTTGCCACAGGTGAGTATAACTGTTTTGGAAGCATTCAGTTTGAGATGGCTCCAAGTCATCCACTGATCAACAGTTCTGAGGCAACTGAAGATTTGTGAGTTTTCAATGTCTTTGGGGTATTCCAAATTAAGTAGGATTTGTGTGTCAGCTGCATAGTTGTAGCATTTGAGTTGAAAATCATTGATCGATTCTGGTAAAATCATGTAGATATTGAAAAGCATCGGTGAGCTGATTGATCTTTGGGGGACCCCTGCTTTTGTGAGGTAGGGTTTGGACGAGAAGGCGGGAGAATAGATAAGGATGTAATCCCTTCTTTGAATTAGGGTATCTTGGCCAACAGTATCAAAGGCCGCCGAGAGATCAAAAAGAAGTAGTGCAGCAACTCCATTGCGGTTTGACTGTGTTTCTAAGATCATCCTGGATTGCTATGAGTGCCGATTCAGTACCCCTTCCTGGGGGGAAATCCAGTTTGGTAGTCTAAAAGTATGGAATTGTCTTCAATGAATTGTGACACCAGGGCGAATGCTGCTCTTTCTATCAGTTTGCCCAGGAAAGGTCCATTTGTGATTGGTCTGCAGTTGTTGGGGTCCTGTGGGTCCCGGTTTGTTTTCTTTATTAATGGATGTAGCTTTTTCAGATCTTCAGGAAAAGTTCCTGTAGTTAAAGAGTTATTGATGATTCTTCTTACAGGTGTGGCAGCAGAAGCGGATAAAAGAATGTTCTTGAAGATGTGTGGTGGACAAGGGTCAGAAGGGCAACTGGAAGGCCTGCTTGCTTTGACCAAATCCATAAATTCAACATATGATATTTGTTTGAAGGAGTGCAGAGGCTGATTTGGTTAATTCTTGGAGGGGATTTTAGGAAAGGGTTTGGTGCTGTTTTAAATAGGAGTCTAATGTGTCTGCTTTGGCTGTGTAATGAGTTGCCAGTTTGTTTGTGAAATCTTGAGTAGTGGGATGACTTCCTTCCATGCATTTAGGTTTTCGAAATTCATTGAGAATTTTATAAAATTCTTTGGTTACAGATTTAGCATTTAGAATTCTGACTGAGTGGTACCTTTTTTTTTTAGCTTTTTTGATTGATGATTTATATATTCTGTTAAGTTTGTGTAGCTGAAGTTTGTCTTGAATGTTGTTTGTTTTGAGCCAGGTCTGTTGCAACCCTCTGATTTGTTGCTTTATCTTTTTAAGTTCTGTGATTCTCTAAGGAAGTGGTCTTCAAACCTTTTAATGCCGAGCCCACCTTAGTGGGAAAAAAAACATCTGGCCCCCTCCAAATTTGTCACAAGTATTCTACTAAATTGGCAACATTTAAATATGTCTGAAAGTACTTCAAAATAAGTTCTGATACTGTTTTAAAAATGCAATCAAATACATGATGCCAAACATACTATTCAGGTCAGATGGGCCCCACAAACGTAAAAGTATCCACAGTGTGATTATTGGAAGTGGGGGTGGGGACTTTGAAGGGTATTTGGAGTCCCTTCCCTTTTGACACATACTCCCAGCTTGGATAAAAGGACAAAGCATGTTAGTGATGACCATTACAAAGCGACTTACAGTGATGGCCATTACGAAGCAATCTATTGCTGCTCAAATTTGTGCAGCTTAAAACAAAGCCCTGTTATCAGCAAAATGCTTCTTTTGGCCAGAACCTAACACCCCCCTGGATCACTTGAGGCCCCCTAAGGGGGCCCACCCCCCCAGTTTGAAGGCCCCTGCTCTAAGGTGTTGGTTTTCTTCTGTCCTGTTTAGTTTTTCTGAGTAGTATTAGGCTATCGAAAGCATTCTGTAGCCACTCATAAAGCTTTGGAACAGAATTCATTGTATCTAGATCTGTGTTGGATGTTAGCTGTGTTTCTAAGTCTTCAAAATTGAGTTTGCTCCATGGTCGATAGGTGCATGATTGTAAGTTGCTATGGGGTGTGTTGATTTGTGGTGTTTTATGTTGGAAAGTTATTAAACAGTGGTCTGACCATGAGATTGGTGTAATGTGATGAACAGTAACTAGTTCAGGCTTTGCAACAATGGCATCTAGGATGTTTCCGGAAATGTGTGTGGGATTATGTACAATCTGATGTAGGTTCAATGTTTAGGTCCCCAAGAATACATAGGTTTGAGTATAATGTTATAAGGTTTAAGACTGTATCTAGAAAAGAGTTTGGGAATGTTGAGTAGTTAGGCGGAGGTCTGTAAAGGAGGAGAAAGTTACAGGAGGGAGTTGGTGTATGGATGCATCTGGTTAGGAGGGCCTCGCAACTTTCTATAGAAATGTTGCCTGTTTTACTGAGATTTATTGCTTGTTTTAATATAATAGCTAGTCCAACTCCTCTCTTGCCTATACAGTTTTGTGTGATGGGTTTGATAGCCCGGAGGAATGGCTTCATGTATCACTGGGGCCATGTCATCTCCCAACCATAATTCCATTATAAATAGTAAGTCAGGTTGTGTCTCTGTGATCAGGTCGTAGATGTGGTGCTTTTTTTTTTTTTTAGAACGATTGAGCATTTATGAACAGGCAGTTTAGAAAATGTGTGTTTGTGGTGGTGTTGTTTTGTTTTGGAGAAAGGTGAGCAGTATATTTTGAGCTTGTAGCAAGTGTGTTGTTGGTTGTGATAACTGTGTGAGGGTGACAATAGTCCTGTTTTTCAATATAGTATTCCTCTTCCAGCAGGCTTAGGAGGCATTTTGTTGGGGCTGTGTGTCTTGGTGGTGGACTTGGTGGCTGAGAGAGACATGAAGAGTGTACTCTTTTTTGTAGAGTAGCCTTATTATGTAATAAACAATGGGATGCAAAGTTGTTAAGAGTGGCATGTTGTTTATTTTGTTTGTGTCTGTTTAGTGTGGAAGGAGTGTGGACTAGGGGTGGTGAAGGAGCATGTGGATCATAATGTAATGCTCTAAATTGTGCAATGGATGAGAGGAGTGTGAATGAATGTTGCTGTGTTGGGGTGCTTGTGGCAGATGTTTGTGAAGAGTGAGAATGTAGGAGTAAAGATTGGTTAGGATTTATATTCTTTGTGTAGTCATGAGGGTGGGAGTGGGTGTGATGGAAAGTATTATGAAAGCTTGTGTTATTTGATGTGCTGATGTGTGTGGTCTGTTTTCTGTGGAATAGTGAGAGGAGATATTGATGTAGTGGTTTTCTGTGAAGGATTTGTATATGAGTTAGTGCTGGTGAGTGGTATTAGAATATTAAAGGGGGTGTTGATGTGTTTTGGAGAATGTATGAGATGTATAAGAGAGGATAGATGTGGGTCAGGGGTGTTTGTGTTAGTTTTGATCACTTGAAGTGGTAATATGTGTGGTGGAGTGGAGTGTAAGGATTGTTTGGTTGAGTGTAATTAGTGAACAGAGGGGGTTGTTTGTAGATGGTGTGTTGGAAGGCTGGGTTTAGAAATTGTCATGATAAAAGGGGGCCTGGCATGAGCTAATGTAGGATAGTGCTGTTGTTTTGCAGGAACAGGGAGTGGGTATCTTAATGGCTGAAAGTAATGTATAATGTGGTTTTGTGTTGCGTGGGCGAAGGCAGGTTGTTCTAGTGGGAATGGACAGAGTAGTGTTTGGCATGAGAATGAAGGTGTTTTACTGTTGTAGTTGTGGTGGATATGTTCATAAGTGTGGTATGTGGGGTTTTGTGTTGGTTGATGAGACATTGCAATCTGTATGAGATCAGTTTGTGGTGCATGAGTTGGATTTCTTTGCTGATAATATGTTTCCATGTTGATGGATGTGTAGGGAGTAAGGTCCTTTCTGGTAAATGGAAAATTGGGCAGCATATCTGGCCATAGGCCGACTAGTCCAGAACAGACCCAAACAGGCAAATGTCCTTGTTCTCTCAGCCCTTAGCTTCGACGCCCGGGCTGGGATGCCCTGTACCCTAGGCTTAAATAGCTCTATTGGCCAAAAGAAACCTAGTCCTAACCCTAACCAATCAGATTTGTAACTCTATACCCCACAACCTATAGGAGACCCAGCCCTATTCACCAATCATACCCCTAGCCCTGACAACCAATCACAACACCAACCTTAAAATCACAAACCAATAGGAATCCCAACCGAAGTGTCAATCACAACACCAACCCTAGAAACGGTAAACCAATAGGAATCCCAACCCTACTACCAATCACAACACCAACCCTAAAACCATGAACTAATATGAATCCCAACCCTAGTACCAATCACAACACCAACCCTAATCCTTAAGCCAATAGAAATACTAATCTCAGCAATCAATCACAACAACTTATGCAACAACCAATAAAAATGTATATAAGGGCCATGTTAACTGAAACCCAAGCCCCTGTGGAAGGGAGGAGGGAGCTGCTGCTCTATTCAGAATCTCCTTGGATACAGACAGGCTGAATCCACACTTCCAAGTTAGCAGAGTCTACTTTCCAGGTGAGGGAGAGATTGAAAAACACTGACATACTGCTTGCCTCACATTCAACTATTTGTTTTTTTCAAGGCAAAAACAGGTAATGAAGACACTTTCCAAACACAATTTAAATCACACAAACAGATTAAGCAGTCTCCTAAACACACGTAGCGGGTAAGAGGCTGACCCCCTAGGTAGTATGCAAAACTAGGCATGCTGTGCAGGGGGTCCAGGCGACCACACATTGGTTTACAGGGGTAAAAAGTAGACCAAGTAATGCTCTTATTTTTATGGTAGCTTGCTTGGTCGAGCAGTTAGGCTAATCTTGGAGAAGTGCAAAGCATTTGTTGTACTCACAGTATCAATAAATGAGACCAAACACTCAAAAGAATAACTCAAGACCAATTTACAAAAATGCTTCAGATATTTATAAGAATTCTAAGGCCGAAATCATCAAAATCGGGTAAGTACTTTTTAAGTTATGAATTTTGTAAGTTTTAGTAAAACTAGTCTTTTTGTGCGTAATAACGCACCATAGGAATCATTGGAAAAAATACTTTAAAAATGCACATACAATCAAGCAATGCTTTACCAATGTCTCCTTATGCAGGTAATTCAGGGTCATCGGTGGCCACTTTGGACCAGATGGAGAAGTTCAGGCAGCTCCCGGTATTGGCAGAAGCAGCTGCAGAAAGTCGTTGGAGCTGGTGCCAGGCCACTGTCGGGGACCACTTGGAAAAGCACTGCACAGGTGGACTTAGAGGTAAGTCTGATGGGTCCCTATGGAGTCTCAAGGTCTCAAGGGGTGGGGGACCCTTAGGGGACAGCTGGATCTTCGGTGTAGAGCACAGGCCAGCCAGGTGCGGAGCAAATCAGTAAGCCAGGAGCTGTGTGCAAGGGTGCCCTTAAAGGCAGGACATAAGTCTCTTTGAGAGTCGCTTGCAGGTCAGCAGGGGCACTCTGGTGGTAGGCCCTGGTAATTTCTGAAGTCCCTCAACTGGGGCTTCCTCCCGGTCCTTTTACAGCCCGGAATGGACTGTCCTTTTTGGTGACTGACGCTAAGTGACCAGTACATTCGGCAATTGCACGGTTTGACCACTGTAGAGCACAGTGCCACCAAACTTGACACACTTTCAGGTTTTGTCCCCAAGGTCTGTTGGGTGGAGTTTGATCTGGCTGTGGTGTCCGGTTCGTTGGTCAGCAGCCAGTCAGTGAAGTGGCCTTCACTGGATCTTTGGTCTTGGGTTGGAGGAGAGTAATGCCTTCACTCTGGAGGGAGATATTTTGTGATTTTCCAAGGGTGGAGGTCCTCTGGGGGCATGTAGAGTCTGCTCAGTGTCCAAGCAACCCCTCAGCTGCAACTGTTGAGTCCTGGGTGCAGCAGGCAGGGTTTGGCTCCTTTTATTTGTGCAACAGGACTTCAGTCCTCGAGCCCTGGTTCTTCCTTGTTGCTGGTCTTCTTTTCTACTTAGAATCTAATTTCTTGGTCTAGGGCTTCCCACTAAATACTGTATTGAGTGGGCATTTAGGGGAGTACCTAGTAGTGACCAATGGATTATCTACCTTAGGTTGGCTACACCCCCTAAGTGACCACTTCCTGTGGGCAGAGCTCACTTCTCTACACCTGATTGGCTATTTTCTTTCCATGCAAGATGGAGGAAAATGAAGTGGAAAGGTCACCTCTCATGCAACACTTTAGAGGTGGTGCAAGCTGGTGATGACCACTTCTCCTATCCCTGGTGTGGTTTCCCAACCTTGCTCCTGCCAAAAGTGGGGGTTTGCAACAGGGGTGACCATCTGCTGCTAGCAGCAAGCTTGGGGGTCGAGTTTCAAGAGTGGTAAGCTTTTGAAGCCTGCTAGCAGGGCAGTGCACATTCCCGAGGGAGAGGGTGTTTGCACCTCCACCCAGGAAGGGCTTTGTTCTGGTTCCCAGAGAGCAGGATCCCTCACCTTAGGATTCCAGAATCTTGTCAAGTGGTGGCAGGCTGGTTGTGACCGGCCAGCAACCATGCCAGGGTAGTTAGCTTTTGCAGGGGACACCTCTAAGGTGACCCCCTGGCTGGAATTTGTAATAAATCCAGTACTGACACCACTTTGGATGTATCATTCTGAGTTGTTTGATACCAAACAACCCAGGGTTCAGAGTAGCCATTATGTAACTGTGAAACTCGTACTGACCAGTGTCCAGCACATGCATTAAAATGGCTGCCCTGTTCACTTACTATGTCCCAGTTTTGGCAAAAACACAGTAGGGGGCGTATTGCTCATGCATCTATGCCCACACGTACAGTAAAGTGCACGCTGCCTTAGGGTTGGAATGCCTGCCAGAGGGGTGACTTACCTGTAGTTCATGCGGTGTGTAGTGGACAGGACACACAGGCTGTGTGCCATGTCGAGTTTGTCTTTTAGGATTGCATCAGAACACTCAGCCTGCAGTGGCAGTGCTGGGTTCTTCTGGATGCATGGCCCTAGAGGGTGGCACAATATGTGCAGCTGCCCTCTGGGGCCTACCCTTAGTACTCCATGCCCTGGGTACCTAAGTACCATTTACTAGGGTCTTATAGTGGCAGTTAAAGATGTTGCCAAGTGTGGTAATGCATCACAACAGTTTTAGTGAAAGAGATCTGGCCCAAGGTACCTGGTTAGGAGGGGCCCTGGGAACTACCAACTTTGAGACTACATCAAATAACAGCCAAAAGGTGTGGGCTAACCATGACAAAAGCAGCCTTTTCTCGTATAGAGTAGGGTAGATTGGAGTGGTGTAGACTAGAGTAGAGTGCTGTGGAGTGAAGTAGAATCGAGTGGAACAGAATGAAGTGGGTGGAGTGAAGTGGGGTAGAGTTGAGTAGAGTGGCATAGAGTAGAGTGGCACTGTGCAGATTGAGTGAGGTACAGTGACTCAGAGTGCCACTGTGTGGAGTGGAGTGGTATCGAGTAGAGTGGCACAGAGTTCCATAGGGTAGAATGGAGCAGGGTAAAGTAGAGTGGACTGGTATAGAGTGCAGTGGCATAGAGTAAAGTCCTGCAGAGTGGCATAGAGTGCAGTGGTGTAAAATGGTATAGAAGAGAGTGGTGTATAGTGCAGTGGCGCATAGTAGAGTGCAGTGGTCTAGAGGGCATTGGCGAAGAGTGGTGCAGAGTAGAGTGCGGTGGTGTAGAGTCCAGTGGGGTTGAGTACAGTGGTGCAGATTAGAGTGCATTGGTGTAGAGTGCATTGGCATAGAGTGCAGTGACATGAAACAGAGTGTTGAAGAATAGAGTGGCATAGACTGCAGTTGCGTAGAGTGCAGTGGTGCCAAGTAGAATACAATGGCATTTTTCTCTTTGACTTTCAGGGTGAAACAGGGTTGTACAGTCAGGGCTTACTTATTTATGTTGGTGTGGGAAGACTAGTCCAGGCAATACCTGTATCATTCACAATAAATAGGTTGTAAAAGCAGTGATATTTCTTTTATACATAAGGAATAAGACTTTTATCTCATTTTGCATAACTTAAGTACATGTGTTTCTCTCACCACTTATTCTAAGATATAAAAATTGAGCCATGGTCCGGGGGAAGTACACATAGAAAATCAGGATTACAATTGCACATAAATTTGATTTGGGGCGGAAGGAGGAATTGCACACTTGAAAATAGGGTTACAATTATACATACATTTAACCCAGGATTACACTACCAGAAAGTCTGCTGTGGGAAGCATTTTTGTACACGATTCTCACTGTTCAGGAAACGTGAGTTTTCAGTTATTTGAAAGGCTCTTCTGAGTCTTCGTGATGTCATGCCCAGAAAAGCCAGTGTACAGATAGGGGAACAATAATCATTTGTACGCTGTTCCACAGATGTGTGTGCAGGCCGGCTGTTGTTAAATAGGCCATCTGGGGTGCAAGTGCTTGGGAGATGGGCTTTGAGAGGCAGTGGTGGTAGTAGATCTTAGTTGCAAGAGTACCCCTGAGTTGACGGTGGAGATCACATTGATGAAAATATCTTCTTTGAAGCTTGCAGTTGTTTAGTTGGGTGATACCGGGTTTCAGCTACAACTTAGCTAAGATTGCAGGGAACGTAGCAGTGACAGTGTGATGAGCAACTCACAAGGTGCCCCTCACAGAATTACATGGATGCCTAACACCTGTAAAGTGAGGGAGACTAAGTAGTGACGGACTACCACACAGGATGCCGGTCACAGGGTTATGGTCGGAACTCATGCCGGCGGAATGCCTATACTCACAATGGTGATTAGCCACAGCACTGAGTTGCATGTCGGCTTCACAACTGGAAGAATTCCACCAGGCTAATAAAGTTTACAAGATTTGGCTGAGGCCGTAGATTCTAACCTTTGAGTTAGTTCGGATGAGCAGTGCTAAGTACCTCACAATGACACGTACATAGGATCTCAAGCTTAAGTGAGTCTAGGCAGACCTTAAATAGGCAGAGCTGTCTAACACCCTCTCTGATGGATTCAGCATGAAAGAGTTTATCTAGATATCTATGGGTTTAATACTAATCCTTTAAAGGAAACATTCAGTGATTCAGTCTCTGCCCCGCTTCTTTCTCTACAAAAGCATTAATTACCTCTTCAAGAGAAAAGATAAACATAGGTTATGCAAGAGGGTTCAACTTAAATTCATTCCTGAGTACTGTTGGCATTTTCAAATGCTAATTCAAATTCAAAGCTATCCTTGCACAGTACATTTCTCTTCCTAGTAGTCATATATCACTGGCAACCATTTGAGGTAAAACTTCACCTTGATCCTTGACTACTGCGAGTAGACAGTTCTCCTCCAGCATAAAGCACAGGATGTGGGATTTAGGTGATGGAAAGAACTGTACTGTGAGAGGTGTGGATTTTGGCTGGGCCAAAGATGCATTTAGTTTCTCACATGTCACATCTTGAACTATTGGCATTGCTTGTAGTTTCAGTTGAAGCACAAATGTTCCTTTCTGGGAATGGATATTGAAAACTACACCATATTTGACTATGGCATAAGTTCTGGAGAGAGAAAGAAATGTGAAGCAGCATGACATGGGTACACACTAGAAAGACTCATCCGTCTCTGGCAAGCACTTACCTTATGGAGCAGCCTGCTGCTTAGGACTTCTTACATACAGAAGGAACTCTAATTTCATGTGTGCCCAAACACTCACATCCTCCTGGTACAACAGCTAAAGAGAATAAGGCATTCCATTTATGGCCTAATTTATAAACTTTATCAGGGCAAGCTGTAGGCGATCTCCCCATTGAAATTCACATTAGGAAATACCTACTGTTTAGCAATAAAAACAGCTGCTACCAACCGTGAGTAATTTCATAGCATGTGCTACAGGAGTCTAGTCAATAACAGTAAAATGAGTGCCACTCAGGTGGACCTAAAAACCCAAACAGAGACAAGCATTGTAGCACTTTGTTGTTGAGCAACACTCCATAATCATATAGAGCTCTGGCCAGGATAATCATAACACAGGTACCTATTCCTCATCAAATGGTGGACAGTCATATATAATGGTGTTTTTTCTTGACATATGTTAGGTATCTTTGAACCAATCATTACCTCCTTAAGATGGCCACTCCCAGCACTGACATAGACTCACCAATAGACACACTTTTCCTATTGTGGGCATCCGTGGTCAATTGTGATCTATCCAGGGCATAATAATGGCCATACTTGAGATACAGTGGGCGTCTTTGACAGTAAGCTGAGTTCTGAAAACATTGCTTCTGCTATTTTCCTGGTGTCGGAGATCACTTTGGCCAGGATGTTACTTTCATTACTATTTGATGACATTTCAAATTGAAAAAGCTTTTTAACCCCTCCACTGCCAGGCCTTTTCCCCCTTAGGTGCCAGGCCTTTTATTGGCTATTTGGGGGAGTTCACGCTTTGGCCCTCATAACCTTTTGTCCACATAAGCTACCCATGCCAAATTTGCGTCCTTTTTTTCCAATATCCTAGGGATAATAGAGGTGCCCAGAGTTTGTGGGTTCCCCTGAAGGAGACCAAGAAATTAGCCAAAATACAGCGAAAACTTCATTTTTTTTCTTAAATGGGAAAAAGGGCTGCAGAAGAAGGCTTGTGATTTTTTTTTCCCCGAAAATGACACCAACAAAGAGTTTGCGGTGCTAAAATCCTCATCTTCCCAGCTTTCATTAACAGGCAGACTTGAATCAGAAAACCACATTTTTTCAACACACTTTTGGCATTTTACTGGGACATACCCCATTTTTACTATTTTTTGTACTTTTAGCCTCCTTCCAGTTAGTGACAGAAATGGGTATGAAACCAATGCTGGATCCTGGAGAGCTAAACATTGCTAAAACATAGACAAAATGCTGAATTCAGCAAGGGGTCATTTGTGTAGACAATACAAGGGTTTCCTACAGAAAATTACAGCTGAAATTAAAAAATATTTAAATTGAGATGGAAAAAACAGCCATTTTGTTCCACGTTTTACTCTGTAACTTTTTCCTGTGATGTCAGATTTGTGAAAGCAATATACTGTTATGTTTGCTGGACCCTTCTGGTTGTGGGTATATATAGGGCTTGTAGGTTTATTGAGAACCCTAGGTACCCAGAGACAATAAATGAGCTGCACCTTGCAATGGGTTTTCATTCTATAACGGGTATACAGCAATTAATTTGATGAAATAGAAGGAGTGAAAAATAGGTATCAAGAAAACCTTTGTATTTCCAAAATGGGCACAAGATAAGCTGCTGAGAAGCAGTGGTTATCTGCACATCTCTGAATTCTGGGGTCCCCATACTAGCATGTAAATTACAGGGAATTTCTCAAATAGACGTCTTTTTTACACACTGTCTTACATTTGGAAAGACAAAATGTAGAGACACTTGTTCTGCTATTCTGTGTTCCCTCATGCCTCCCGATAAAAATGGTACCTCACTGCGTGGGTATGCCTAATGCCCACAACAGGAAAAGCAACATGGACACATCATATTTTTACATTGAAAACTGAAGTGTTTTTTGGAAAGTGCCTAGCTGTGGATTTTGATCTCTAGCTCAGCCGGCACGTAGGGAAACCTACCAAACTTGTGCATTTTTTTAAAACTAGACAACTAGAGGAATCCAAGCTGGGGTTACTTGTGGGGCTCTCACCAGGTTCTGTTACCCAGAATCCTTTGCAAACCTCAAAATTTTGCCAAAAAACACTTTTTACTCACATTTCGGTGACAGAAAGTTCTGGAATCTGAGAGGAGCCACAAATTTCTTTCCACCCAGCATTCCTCCAAGTCTCCTGATAAAAATGGTACCTCACTTGTGTGGGTATGCCTACTGCTTGCGGCAGGAAATGCCCCAAAACACAACGTGGACACATCACATTTTCCCAAAGAAAACAGAGCTGTTTTTCGCAAAGTGCCAAGCTGTAGATTTTAGCCTCTAGCTCAGCCGGCACCCAGGGAAACATACCAAACATGTACATTTCCAAAACCTAGACACCTAGGGGAATCCAGGATGGTGTGACTTGTGGGGCTCTCACCAGGTTCTGTTACCCAGAATCCTTTGCAAATCTCAAAATGTGGCCAAAAAAACACTTTTTACTCACATTTCGGTGACAGAAAGTTCTGGATTCTGAGAGGCGTCACAAATTTCTTTCCACCCAGCATTCCTCCAAGTCTCCCGATAAAAATGGTACCTCACTTGTGTGGGTAGGCCTAGTGCCCGCAACAGGAAATGCCCCAAAACACAACGTGGACACAGCCCATTTTCCCAAAGAAAACTGAAGTGTTTTTTGGAAAGTGCCTAGCTGTGGATTCTGTCCTCTAGCTCAGCCGGCACCTAAGGAAACATACCAAACCTGTGCATTTTTGAAAACTAGCCACCTAGGGGAATCCAGGATGGGGTGACTTGTGGGGCTCTCACCATGTTCTGTTACCCAGAATCCTTTGCAAACCTCAAAACGTGGCCAAAAAACACTTTTTCCTCACATTTCGGTGGCAGAAAGTTCTGGAATCTGAGAGGAGCCACAAATTTCTTTCCACCCAGCATTCCTCCAAGTCTCCCGATAAAAATGGTACCTCACTTGTGTCGGTATGCCTAATGCTTGGAGCAGGAAATGCCCCAAAACACAACATGGAAACATCACATTTTACCAAAGAAAACAGAGCAGTTTTTTGCAAAGTGCCAAGCTGTAGATTTTAGCCTATAGCTCAGCCGGAACATAGGGAAACATACCAAACATGTACATTTCCGAAAACTAGACACCTAGGGGAATACAGGATGGGGTGACTTGTGGGGCTCTCACCAGGTTCTGTTACCCAGAATCTTTTGCAAATCTCAAAATTTGGCCAAAAAAACACTTTTTACTCAAATTTCGGTGACAGAAAGTTCTGGAATCTGAGAGGAGCCACAAATTTCTTTCCACCCAGCATTTCTCCAAGTCTCCCGATAAAAATGGTACCTCACTTGTGTGGGTAAGCCTAGTGCCCGCGACAGGAAATGCCCCAAAACACAACGTGGACACATCCTATTTTCCCAAAGAAAACTGACGTGTTTTTTGGAAAGTCCCTAGCTTTGGATTCTGTCCTCTAGCTCAGCCGGCACCTAAGGAAACATACCAAACCTGTGCATTTTTGAAAACTAGACACCTAGGGGAATCCAGGATGGGGTGACTTGTGGGGCTCTCACCATGATCTGTTACCCAGAATCCTTGTCAAACCTCAAAATTTGGCCAAAAAACACTTTTTCCTCATATTTTGGTGACAGAAAGTTCTGGAATCTGAGAGGAGCCACAAATTTCTTTCCACCCAGCATTCCTCCAAGTCTACCTATAAAAATGGTACCTCACTTTTGTAGGTATGCCTACTGCTTGCAGCAGGAAATGCCCCAAAAAACAACATGGACACATCACATTTTCCCAAAGAAAACAGAGCTGTTTTTTGCAAAGTGCCAAGCTGTAGATTTTAGCCGCTAGCTCAGCCGGCACGTAGGGAAACATACCAAACATGTACATTTTCGAAAACTAGACACCTAGGGGAATCCAAGAGGGTGTAACTTGTGGGGCTCTCACCAGGTTCTGTTACCCAGAATCCTTTGCAAACCTCAAAATCTGGCCCAAAAATCACTTTATCCTATTTCGGTGACAGAAAGTACTGGAATCTGAGAGGAGCCACAAATTTCCTTCCACCTAGCATTCCCCTAAGTCTCCCGATAAAGATGGTACCTCACTTGTGTGGGTAGGCCTAGTGCTTGCAACAGGAAATGCCCCAAAACACAACGTGGACACAGCCCATTTTCCCAAAGAAATCTGAAGTGTTTTTTGGAAAGTGCCTAGCTGTGGATTCTGTCCTCTAGCTCAGCCGGCACCTAAGAAAACATACCAAACCTGTGCATTTTTGAAAACTAGCCACCTAGGGGAATCCAGGATGGGGTGACTTGTGGGGCTCTCACCATGTTCTGTTACCCAGAATCCTTTGCAAACCTCAAAACGTGGCCAAAAAACACTTTTTCCTCACATTTCGGTGGCAGAAAGTTCTGGAATCTGAGAGGAGCCACAAATTTCTTTCCACCCAGCATTCCTCCAAGTCTCCCGATAAAAATGGTACCTCACCTGTGTCGGTATGCCTACTGCTTGCGGCAGGAAATGCCCCAAAACACAACATGGACACATCACATTTTCCCAAAGAAAACAGAGCAGTTTTTTGCAAAGTGCCAAGCTGTAGATTTTAGCCTATAGCTCAGCTGGCACCTAGGGAAACATACCAAACATGTACATTTCCGAAAACTAGACACCTAGGGGAATTCAGGATGGGGTGACTTGTGGGGCTCTCACCAGGTTCTGTTACCCAGAATCTTTTGCAAATCTCAAAATTTGGCCAAAAAAACACTTTTTACTCCAATTTCGGTGACAGAAAGTTCTGGAATCTGAGAGGAGCCACAAATTTCTCTCCACCCAGCATTTCTCCAAGTCTCCCGATAAAAATGGTACCTCACTTGTGTGGGTAGGCCTAGTGCCCGCGACAGGAAATGCCCCAAAACACAACGTGGACACATCCTATTTTCCCAAAGAAAACTGACGTGTTTTTTGGAAAGTGCCTAGCTGTGGATTCTGTCCTCTAGCTCAGCCGGCACCTAAGGAAACATACCAAACCTGTGCATTTTTGAAAACTAGACACCTAGGGGAATCCAGGATGGGGTGACTTGTGGGGCTCTCACCATGTTCTGTTACCCAGAATCCTTCTCAAACCTCAAAATTTGGCCAAAAAACACTTTTTCCTCATATTTTGGTGACAGAAAGTTCTGGAATCTGAGAGGAGCCACACATTTCTTTCCACCCAGCAATCCTCCAAGTCTACCTATAAAAATGGTACCTCACTTGTGTAGGTATGCCTACTGCTTGCAGCAGGAAATGCCCCAAAAAACAACATGGACACATCACATTTTCCCAAAGAAAACAGAGCTGTTTTTTGCAAAGTGCCAAGCTGTAGATTTTAGCCGCTAGCTCAGCCGGCACCTAGGGAAACATACCAAACATGTACATTTTCGAAAACTAGACACCTAGGGGAATCCAAGAGGGTGTAACTTGTGGGGCTCTCACCAGGTTCTGTTACCCAGAATCCTTTGCAAACCTCAAAATCTGGCCCAAAAATCACTTTACCCTATTTCGGTGACAGAAAGTACTGGAATCTGAGTTGAGCCACAAATGTCCTTCCACCTAGCATTCCCCTAAGTCTCCCGATAAAGATGGTACCTCACTTGTGTGGGTAGGCCTAGTGCTTGCAACAGGAAATGCCCCAAAACACAACGTGGACACAGCCCATTTTCCCAAAGAAAACTGAAGTGTTTTTTGGAAAGTGCCTAGCTGTGGATTCTGTCCTCTAGCTCAGCCGGCACCTAAGAAAACATACCAAACCTGTGCATTTTTGAAAACTAGCCACCTAGGGGAATCCAGGATGGGGTGACTTGTGGGGCTCTCACCATGTTCTGTTACCCAGAATCCTTTGCAAACCTCAAAACGTGGCCAAAAAACACTTTTTCCTCACATTTCGGTGGCAGAAAGTTCTGGAATCTGAGAGGAGCCACAAATTTCTTTCCACCCAGCATTCCTCCAAGTCTCCCGATAAAAATGGTACCTCACTTGTGTCGGTATGCCTACTGCTTGCGGCAGGAAATGCCCCAAAACACAACATGGACACATCACATTTTCCCAAAGAAAACAGAGCAGTTTATTGCAAAGTGCCAAGCTGTAGATTTTAGCCTATAGCTCAGCTGGCACCTAGGGAAACATACCAAACATGTACATTTCCGAAAACTAGACACCTAGGGGAATTCAGGATGGGGTGACTTGTGGGGCTCTCACCAGGTTCTGTTACCCAGAATCTTTTGCAAATCTCAAAATTTGGCCAAAAAAACACTTTTTACTCAAATTTCGGTGACAGAAAGTTCTGGAATCTGAGAGGAGCCACAAATTTCTCTCCACCCAGCATTTCTCCAAGTCTCCCGATAAAAATGGTACCTCACTTGTGTGGGTAGGCCTAGTGCCCGCGACAGGAAATGCCCCAAAACACAACGTGGACATATCCTATTTTCCCAAAGAAAACTGACGTGTTTTTTGGAAAGTGCCTAGCTGTGGATTCTGTCCTCTAGCTCAGCCGGCACCTAAGGAAACATACCAAACCTGTGCATTTTTGAAAACTAGAGACCTAGGGGAATCCAGGATGGGGTGACTTGTGGGGCTCTCACCATGTTCTGTTACCCAGAATCCTTGTCAAACCTCAAAATTTGGCCCCAAAACACTTTTTCCTCATATTTTGGTGACAGAAAGTTCTGGAATCTGAGAGGAGCCACAAATTTCTTTCCACCCAGCATTCCTCCAAGTCTACCTATAAAAATGGTACCTCACTTGTGTAGGTATGCCTACTGCTTGCGGCAGGAAATGCCCCAAAAAACAACATGGACACATCACATTTTCCCAAAGAAAACAGAGCTGTTTTTTTCAAAGTGCCAAGCTGTAGATTTTAGCCGCTAGCTCAGCCGGCACCTAGGGAAACATACCAAACATGTACATTTTCGAAAACTAGACACCTAGGAGAATCCAAGAGGGTGTAACTTGTGGGGCTCTCACCAGGTTCTGTTACCCAGAATCCTTTGCAAACCTCAAAATATGGCCCAAAAATCACTTTATCCTATTTCGATGACAGAAAGTACTGGAATCTGAGAGGAGCCAACAATTTCCTTCCACCTAGCATTCCCCTAAGTCTCCCAATAAAGATGGTACCTCACTTGTGTGGGTAGGCCTAGTGCTTGCAACAGCAAATGCCCCAAAACACAACGTGGACACAGCCCATTTTCCCAAAGAAAACTGAAGTGTTCTTTGGAAAGTGCCTAGCTGTGGATTCTGTCCTCTAGCTCAGCCGGCATCTAAGAAAACATACCAAACCTGTGCATTTTTTAAAACTAGCCACCTAGGGGAATCCAGGATGGGGTGACTTGTGGGGCTCTCACCATGTTCTGTTACCCAGAATCCTTTGCAAACCTCAAAACGTGGCCAAAAAACACTTTTTCCTCACATTTCGGTGGCAGAAAGTTCTGGAATCTGAGAGGAGCCACAAATTTTTTTCCACCCAGCATTTCTCCAAGTCTCCCGATAAAAATGGTACCTCACTTGTGACGGTATGCCTACTGCTTGCGGCAGGAAATGCCCCAAAACACAACATGGACACATCACATTTTCCCAAAGAAAACAGAGCAGTTTTTTGCAAAGTGCCAAGCTGTAGATTTTAGCCTATAGCTCAGCTGGCACCTAGGGAAACATACCAAACATGTATATTTCCGAAAACTAGACACCTAGGGGAATTCAGGATGGGGTGACTTGTGGGGCTCTCACCAGGTTCTGTTACCCAGAATCTTTTGCAAATCTCAAAATTTGCCCAAAAAAACACTTTTTACTTAAATTTCGGTGACAGAAAGTTCTGGAATCTGAGAGGAGCCACAAATTTCTTTCCACCCAGCATTTCTCCAAGTCTCCCGATAAAAATGGTACCTCACTTGTGTGGGTAGGCCTAGTGCCCGCGACAGGAAATGCCCCAAAACACAACGTGGACACATCCTATTTTCCCAAAGAAAACTGACGTGTTTTTTGGAAAGTGCCTAGCTGTGGATTCTATCCTCTAGCTCAGCCGGCACCTAAGGAAACATACCAAACCTGTGCATTTTTGAAAACTAGACACCTAGGGGAATCCAGGATGGGGTGACTTGTGGGGCTCTCACCATGTTCTGTTACCCAGAATCCTTCTCAAACCTCAAAATTTGGCCAAAAAACACTTTTTCCTCATATTTTGGTGACAGAAAGTTCTGGAATCTGAGAGGAGCCACAAATTTCTTTCCACCCAGCATTCCTCCAAGTCTACCTATAAAAATGGTACCTCACTTGTGTAGGTATGCCTACTGCTTGCGGCAGGAAATGCCCCAAAAAAACAACATGGACACATCACATTTTCCCAAAGAAAACAGAGCAGTTTTTTGCAAAGTGCCAAGCTGTAGATTTTAGCCTATAGCTCAGCCGGAACATAGGGAAACATACCAAACATGTACATTTCCGAAAACTAGACACCTAGGGGAATACAGGATGGGGTGACTTGTGGGGCTCTCACCAGGTTCTGTTACCCAGAATCTTTTGCAAATCTCAAAATTTGGCCAAAAAAACACTTTTTACTCAAATTTCGGTGACAGAAAGTTCTGGAATCTGAGAGGAGCCACAAATTTCTTTCCACCCAGCATTTCTCCAAGTCTCCCGATAAAAATGGTACCTCACTTGTGTGGGTAAGCCTAGTGCCCGCGACAGTAAATGCCCCAAAACACAACGTGGACACATCCTATTTTCCCAAAGAAAACTGACGTGTTTTTTGGAAAGTCCCTAGCTTTGGATTCTGTCCTCTAGCTCAGCCGGCACCTAAGGAAACATACCAAACCTGTGCATTTTTGAAAACTAGACACCTAGGGGAATCCAGGATGGGGTGACTTGTGGGGCTCTCACCATGATCTGTTACCCAGAATCCTTGTCAAACCTCAAAATTTGGCCAAAAAACACTTTTTCCTCATATTTTGGTGACAGAAAGTTCTGGAATCTGAGAGGAGCCACAAATTTCTTTCCACCCAGCATTCCTCCAAGTCTACCTATAAAAATGGTACCTCACTTGTGTAGGTATGCCTACTGCTTGCAGCAGGAAATGCCCCAAAAAACAACATGGACACATCACATTTTCCCAAAGAAAACAGAGCTGTTTTTTGCAAAGTGCCAAGCTGTAGATTTTAGCCGCTAGCTCAGCCGGCACGTAGGGAAACATACCAAACATGTACATTTTCGAAAACTAGACACCTAGGGGAATCCAAGAGGGTGTAACTTGTGGGGCTCTCACCAGGTTCTGTTACCCAGAATCCTTTGCAAACCTCAAAATCTGGCCCAAAAATCACTTTATCCTATTTCGGTGACAGAAAGTACTGGAATCTGAGAGGAGCCACAAATTTCCTTCCACCTAGCATTCCCCTAAGTCTCCCGATAAAGATGGTACCTCACTTGTGTGGGTAGGCCTAGTGCTTGCAACAGGAAATGCCCCAAAACACAACGTGGACACAGCCCATTTTCCCAAAGAAATCTGAAGTGTTTTTTGGAAAGTGCCTAGCTGTGGATTCTGTCCTCTAGCTCAGCCGGCACCTAAGAAAACATACCAAACCTGTGCATTTTTGAAAACTAGCCACCTAGGGGAATCCAGGATGGGGTGACTTGTGGGGCTCTCACCATGTTCTGTTACCCAGAATCCTTTGCAAACCTCAAAACGTGGCCAAAAAACACTTTTTCCTCACATTTCGGTGGCTGAAAGTTCTGGAATCTGAGAGGAGCCACAAATTTCTTTCCACCCAGCATTCCTCCAAGTCTCCCGATAAAAATGGTACCTCACTTGTGTCGGTATGCCTACTGCTTGCGGCAGGAAATGCCCCAAAACACAACATGGACACATCACATTTTCCCAAAGAAAACAGAGCAGTTTTTTGCAAAGTGCCAAGCTGTAGATTTTAGCCTATAGCTCAGCTGGCACCTAGGGAAACATACCAAACATGTACATTTCCGAAAACTAGACACCTAGGGGAATTCAGGATGGGGTGACTTGTGGGGCTCTCACCAGGTTCTGTTACCCAGAATCTTTTGCAAATCTCAAAATTTGGCCAAAAAAACACTTTTTACTCCAATTTCGGTGACAGAAAGTTCTGGAATCTGAGAGGAGCCACAAATTTCTCTCCACCCAGCATTTCTCCAAGTCTCCCGATAAAAATGGTACCTCACTTGTGTGGGTAGGCCTAGTGCCCGCGACAGGAAATGCCCCAAAACACAACGTGGACACATCCTATTTTCCCAAAGAAAACTGACGTGTTTTTTGGAAAGTGCCTAGCTGTGGATTCTGTCCTCTAGCTCAGCCGGCACCTAAGGAAACATACCAAACCTGTGCATTTTCAAAAACTAGACACCTAGGGGAATCCAGGATGGGGTGACTTGTGGGGCTCTCACCATGTTCTGTTACCCAGAATCCTTCTCAAACCTCAAAATTTGGCCAAAAAACACTTTTTCCTCATATTTTGGTGACAGAAAGTTCTGGAATCTGAGAGGAGCCACACATTTCTTTCCACCCAGCATTCCTCCAAGTCTACCTATACAAATGGTACCTCACTTGTGTAGGTATGCCTACTGCTTGCAGCAGGAAATGCCCCAAAAAACAACATGGACACATCACATTTTCCCAAAGAAAACAGAGCTGTTTTTTGCAAAGTGCCAAGCTGTAGATTTTAGCCGCTAGCTCAGCCGGCACCTAGGGAAACATACCAAACATGTACATTTTCGAAAACTAGACACCTAGGGGAATCCAAGAGGGTGTAACTTGTGGGGCTCTCACCAGGTTCTGTTACCCAGAATCCTTTGCAAACCTCAAAATCTGGCCCAAAAATCACTTTACCCTATTTCGGTGACAGAAAGTACTGGAATCTGAGTTGAGCCACAAATTTCCTTCCACCTAGCATTCCCCTAAGTCTCCCGATAAAGATGGTACCTCACTTGTGTGGGTAGGCCTAGTGCTTGCAACAGGAAATGCCCCAAAACACAACGTGGACACAGCCCATTTTCCCAAAGAAAACTGAAGTGTTTTTTGGAAAGTACCTAGCTGTGGATTCTGTCCTCTAGCTCAGCCGGCACCTAAGAAAACATACCAAACCTGTGCATTTTTTAAAACTAGCCACCTAGGGGAATCCAGGATGGGGTGACTTGTGGGGCTCTCACCATGTTCTGTTACCCAGAATCCTTTGCAAACCTCAAAACGTGGCCAAAAAACACTTTTTCCTCACATTTCGGTGGCAGAAAGTTCTGGAATCTGAGAGGAGCCACAAATTTCTTTCCACCCAGCATTCCTCCAAGTCTCCCGATAAAAATGGTACCTCACTTGTGTCGGTATGCCTACTGCTTGCGGCAGGAAATGCCCCAAAACACAACATGGACACATCACATTTTCCCAAAGAAAACAGAGCAGTTTTTTGCAAAGTGCCAAGCTGTAGATTTTAGCCTATAGCTCAGCTGGCACCTAGGGAAACATACCAAACATGTACATTTCCGAAAACTAGACACCTAGGGGAATTCAGGATGGGGTGACTTGTGGGGCTCTCACCAGGTTCTGTTACCCAGAATCTTTTGCAAATCTCAAAATTTGGCCAAAAAAACACTTTTTACTCAAATTTCGGTGACAGAAAGTTCTGGAATCTGAGAGGAGCCACAAATTTCTCTCCACCCAGCATTTCTCCAAGTCTCCCGATAAAAATGGTACCTCACTTGTGTGGGTAGGCCTAGTGCCCGCGACAGGAAATGCCCCAAAACACAACGTGGACATATCCTATTTTCCCAAAGAAAACTGACGTGTTTTTTGGAAAGTGCCTAGCTGTGGATTCTGTCCTCTAGCTCAGCCGGCACCTAAGGAAACATACCAAACCTGTGCATTTTTTAAAACTAGACACCTAGGGGAATCCAGGATGGGGTGACTTGTGGGGCTCTCACCATGTTCTGTTACCCAGAATCCTTGTCACACCTCAAAATTTGGCCAAAAAACATTTTTTCCTCATATTTTGGTGACAGAAAGTTCTGGAATCTGAGAGGAGCCACAAATTTCTTTCCACCCAGCATTCCTCCAAGTCTACCTATAAAAATGGTACCTCACTTGTGTAGGTATGCCTACTGCTTGCGGCAGGAAATGCCCCAAAAAACAACATGGACACATCACATTTTCCCAAAGAAAACAGAGCTGTTTTTTTCAAAGTGCCAATCTGTAGATTTTAGCCGCTAGCTCAGCCGGCTCCTAGGGAAACATACCAAACATGTACATTTTCGAAGACTAGACACCTAGGGGAATCCAAGAGGGTGTAACTTGTGGGGCTCTCACCAGGTTCTGTTACCCAGAATCCTTTGCAAACCTCAAAATATGGCCCAAAAATCACTTTATCCTATTTCGGTGACAGAAAGTACTGGAATCTGAGAGGAGCCACAAATTTCCTTCCACCTAGCATTCCCCTAAGTCTCCCAATAAAGATGGTACCTCACTTGTGTGGGTAGGCCTAGTGCTTGCAACAGGAAATGCCCCAAAACACAACGTGGACACAGCCCATTTTCCCAAAGAAAACTGAAGTGTTCTTTGGAAAGTGCCTAGCTGTGGATTCTGTCCTCTAGCTCAGCCGGCATCTAAGAAAACATACCAAACCTGTGCATTTTTTAAAAATAGCCACCTATGGGAATCCAGGATGGGGTGACTTGTGGGGCTCTCACCATGTTCTGTTACCCAGAATCCTTTGCAAACCTCAAAACGTGGCCAAAAAACACTTTTTCCTCACATTTCGGTGGCAGAAAGTTCTGGAATCTGAGAGGAGCCACAAATTTTTTTCCACCCAGCATTTCTCCAAGTCTCCCGATAAAAATGGTACCTCACTTGTGACGGTATGCCTACTGCTTGCGGCAGGAAATGCCCCAAAACACAACATGGACACATCACATTTTCCCAAAGAAAACAGAGCAGTTTTTTGCAAAGTGCCAAGCTGTAGATTTTAGCGTATAGCTCAGCTGGCACCTAGGGAAACATACCAAACATGTATATTTCCGAAAACTAGACACCTAGGGGAATTCAGGATGGGGTGACTTGTGGGGCTCTCACCAGGTTCTGTTACCCAGAATCTTTTGCAAATCTCAAAATTTGCCCAAAAAAACACTTTTTACTTAAATTTCGGTGACAGAAAGTTCTGGAATCTGAGAGGAGCCACAAATTTCTTTCCACCCAGCATTTCTCCAAGTCTCCCGATAAAAATGGTACCTCACTTGTGTGGGTAGGCCTAGTGCCCGCGACAGGAAATGCCCCAAAACACAACGTGGACACATCCTATTTTCCCAAAGAAAACTGACGTGTTTTTTGGAAAGTGCCTAGCTGTGGATTCTGTCCTCTAGCTCAGCCGGCACCTAAGGAAACATACCAAACCTGTGCATTTTTGAAAACTAGACACCTAGGGGAATCCAGGATGGGGTGACTTGTGGGGCTCTCACCATGTTCTGTTACCCAGAATCCTTCTCAAACCTCAAAATTTGGCCAAAAAACACTTTTTCCTCATATTTTGGTGACAGAAAGTTCTGGAATCTGAGAGGAGCCACAAATTTCTTTCCACCCAGCATTCCTCCAAGTCTACCTATAAAAATGGTACCTCACTTGTGTAGGTATGCCTACTGCTTGCGGCAGGAAATGCCCCAAAAAACAACATGGACACATCACATTTTCCCAAAGAAAACAGAGCATTTTTTTGCAAAGTGCCAAGCTGTAGATTTTAGCCTATAGCTCAGCCGGAACATAGGGAAACATACCAAACATGTACATTTCCGAAAACTAGACACCTAGGGGAATACAGGATGGGGTGACTTGTGGGGCTCTCACCAGGTTCTGTTACCCAGAATCTTTTGCAAATCTCAAAATTTGGCCAAAAAAACACTTTTTACTCAAATTTCGGTGACAGAAAGTTCTGGAATCTGAGAGGAGCCACAAATTTCTTTCCACCCAGCATTTCTCCAAGTCTCCCGATAAAAATGGTACCTCACTTGTGTGGGTAAGCCTAGTGCCCGCGACAGGAAATGCCCCAAAACACAACGTGGACACATCCTATTTTCCCAAAGAAAACTGACGTGTTTTTTGGAAAGTCCCTAGCTTTGGATTCTGTCCTCTAGCTCAGCCGGCACCTAAGGAAACATACCAAACCTGTGCATTTTTGAAAACTAGACACCTAGGGGAATCCAGGATGGGGTGACTTGTGGGGCTCTCACCATGATCTGTTACCCAGAATCCTTGTCAAACCTCAAAATTTGGCCAAAAAACACTTTTTCCTCATATTTTGGTGACAGAAAGTTCTGGAATCTGAGAGGAGCCACAAATTTCTTTCCACCCAGCATTCCTCCAAGTCTACCTATAAAAATGGTACCTCACTTGTGTAGGTATGCCTACTGCTTGCAGCAGGAAATGCCCCAAAAAACAACATGGACACATCACATTTTCCCAAAGAAAACAGAGCTGTTTTTTGCAAAGTGCCAAGCTGTAGATTTTAGCCGCTAGCTCAGCCGGCACGTAGGGAAACATACCAAACATGTACATTTTCGAAAACTAGACACCTAGGGGAATCCAAGAGGGTGTAACTTGTGGGGCTCTCACCAGGTTCTGTTACCCAGAATCCTTTGCAAACCTCAAAATCTGGCCCAAAAATCACTTTATCCTATTTCGGTGACAGAAAGTACTGGAATCTGAGAGGAGCCACAAATTTCCTTCCACCTAGCATTCCCCTAAGTCTCCCGATAAAGATGGTACCTCACTTGTGTGGGTAGGCCTAGTGCTTGCAACAGGAAATGCCCCAAAACACAACGTGGACACAGCCCATTTTCCCAAAGAAATCTGAAGTGTTTTTTGGAAAGTGCCTAGCTGTGGATTCTGTCCTCTAGCTCAGCCGGCACCTAAGAAAACATACCAAACCTGTGCATTTTTGAAAACTAGCCACCTAGGGGAATCCAGGATGGGGTGACTTGTGGGGCTCTCACCATGTTCTGTTACCCAGAATCCTTTGCAAACCTCAAAACGTGGCCAAAAAACACTTTTTCCTCACATTTCGGTGGCTGAAAGTTCTGGAATCTGAGAGGAGCCACAAATTTCTTTCCACCCAGCATTCCTCCAAGTCTCCCGATAAAAATGGTACCTCACTTGTGTCGGTATGCCTACTGCTTGCGGCAGGAAATGCCCCAAAACACAACATGGACACATCACATTTTCCCAAAGAAAACAGAGCAGTTTTTTGCAAAGTGCCAAGCTGTAGATTTTAGCCTATAGCTCAGCTGGCACCTAGGGAAACATACCAAACATGTACATTTCCGAAAACTAGACACCTAGGGGAATTCAGGATGGGGTGACTTGTGGGGCTCTCACCAGGTTCTGTTACCCAGAATCTTTTGCAAATCTCAAAATTTGGCCAAAAAAACACTTTTTACTCCAATTTCGGTGACAGAAAGTTCTGGAATCTGAGAGGAGCCACAAATTTCTCTCCACCCAGCATTTCTCCAAGTCTCCCGATAAAAATGGTACCTCACTTGTGTGGGTAGGCCTAGTGCCCGCGACAGGAAATGCCCCAAAACACAACGTGGACACATCCTATTTTCCCAAAGAAAACTGACGTGTTTTTTGGAAAGTGCCTAGCTGTGGATTCTGTCCTCTAGCTCAGCCGGCACCTAAGGAAACATACCAAACCTGTGCATTTTTTTAAACTAGACACCTAGGGGAATCCAGGATGGGGTGACTTGTGGGGCTCTCACCAAGTTCTGTTACCCAGAATCCTTGTCACACCTCAAAATTTGGCCAAAAAACACTTTTTCCTCATATTTTGGTGACAGAAAGTTCTGGAATCTGAGAGGAGCCACAAATTTCTTTCCACCCAGCATTCCTCCAAGTCTACCTATAAAAATGGTACCTCACTTGTGTAGGTATGCCTACTGCTTGCGGCAGGAAATGCCCCAAAAAACAACATGGACACATCACATTTTCCCAAAGAAAACAGAGCTGTTTTTTTCAAAGTGCCAAGCTGTAGATTTTAGCCGCTAGCTCAGCCGGCACCTAGGGAAACATACCAAACATGTACATTTTCGAAAACTAGACACCTAGGGGAATCCAAGAGGGTGTAACTTGTGGGGCTCTCACCTGGTTCTGTTACCCAGAATCGTTTGCAAACCTCAAAATATGGCCCAAAAATCACTTTATCCTATTTCGGTGACAGAAAGTACTGGAATCTGAGAGGAGCCACAAATTTCCTTCCACCTAGCATTCCCCTAAGTCTCCCAATAAAGATGGTACCTCACTTGTGTGGGTAGGCCTAGTGCTTGCAACAGGAAATGCCCCAAAACACAACGTGGACACAGCCCATTTTCCCAAAGAAAACTGAAGTGTTCTTAGGAAAGTGCCTAGCTGTGGATTCTGTCCTCTAGCTCAGCCGGCATCTAAGAAAACATACCAAACCTGTGCATTTTTTAAAACTAGCCACCTAGGGGAATCCAGGATGGGGTGACTTGTGGGGCTCTCACCATGTTCTGTTACCCAGAATCCTTTGCAAACCTCAAAACGTGGCCAAAAAACACTTTTTCCTCACATTTCGGTGGCAGAAAGTTCTGGAATCTGAGAGGAGCCACAAATTTTTTTCCACCCAGCATTTCTCCAAGTCTCCCGATAAAAATGGTACCTCACTTGTGACGGTATGCCTACTGCTTGCGGCAGGAAATGCCCCAAAACACAACATGGACACATCACATTTTCCCAAAGAAAACAGAGCAGTTTTTTGCAAAGTGCCAAGCTGTAGATTTTAGCCTATAGCTCAGCTGGCACCTAGGGAAACATACCAAACATGTATATTTCCGAAAACTAGACACCTAGGGGAATTCAGGATGGGGTGACTTGTGGGGCTCTCACCAGGTTCTGTTACCCAGAATCTTTTGCAAATCTCAAAATTTGCCCAAAAAAACACTTTTTACTTAATTTTCGGTGACAGAAAGTTCTGGAATCTGAGAGGAGCCACAAATTTCTTTCCACCCAGCATTTCTCCAAGTCTCCCGATAAAAATGGTACCTCACTTGTGTGGGTAGGCCTAGTGCCCGCGACAGGAAATGCCCCAAAACACAACGTGGACACATCCTATTTTCCCAAAGAAAACTGACGTGTTTTTTGGAAAGTGCCTAGCTGTGGATTCTGTCCTCTAGCTCAGCCGGCACCTAAGGAAACATACCAAACCTGTGCATTTTTGAAAACTAGACACCTAGGGGAATCCAGGATGGGGAGACTTGTGGGGCTCTCACCATGTTCTGTTACCCAGAATCCTTCTCAGACCTCAAAATATGGCCAAAAAACACTTTTTCCTCATATTTTGGTGACAGAAAGTTCTGGAATCTGAGAGGAGCAACAAATTTCTTTCCACCCAGCATTCCTCCAAGTCTACCTATAAAAATGGTACCTCACTTGTGTAGGTATGCCTACTGCTTGCGGCAGGAAATGCCCCAAAAAACAACATGGACACATCACATTTCCCCAAAGAAAACAGAGCTGTTTTTTTCAAAGTGCCAAGCTGTAGATTTTAGCCGCTAGCTCAGCCGGCACCTAGGGAAACATACCAAACATGTACATTTTCGAAAACTAGACACCTAGGGGAATCCAAGAGGGTGTAACTTGTGGGGCTCTCACCAGGTTCTGTTACCCAGAATCCTTTGCAAACCTCAAAATATGGCCCAAAAATCACTTTATCCTATTTCGGTGACAGAAAGTACTGGAATCTGAGAGGAGCCACAAATTTCCTTCCACCTAGCATTCCCCTAAGTCTCCCGATAAAGATGGTACCTCACTTGTGTGGGTAGGCCTAGTGCTTGCAACAGGAAATGCCCCAAAACACAACGTGGACACAGCCCATTTTCCCAAAGAAAACTGAAGTGATTTTTGGAAAGTGCCTAGCTGTGGATTCTGTCCTCTAGCTCAGCCGGCACCTAAGAAAACATACCAAACCTGTGCATTTTTTAAAACTAGCCACCTAGGGGAATCCAGGATGGGGTGACTTGTGGGGCTCTCACCATGTTCTGTTACCCAGAATCCTTTGCAAACCTCAAAACGTGGCCAAAAAACACTTTTTCCTCACATTTCGGTGGCAGAAAGTTCTGGAATCTGAGAGGAGCCACAAATTTCTTTCCACCCAGCATTCCTCCAAGTCTCCCGATAAAAATGGTACCTCACTTGTGTCGGTATGCCTACTGCTTGCGGCAGGAAATGCCCCAAAACACAACATGGACACATCACATTTTCCCAAAGAAAACAGAGCAGTTTTTTGCAAAGTGCCAAGCTGTAGATTTTAGCCTATAGCTCAGCTGGCACCTAGGGAAACATACCAAACATGTACATTTCCGAAAACTAGACACCTATGGGAATTCAGGATGGGGTGACTTGTGGGGCTCTCACCAGGTTCTGTTACCCAGAATCTTTTGCAAATCTCAAAATTTGGCCAAAAAAACACTTTTTACTCAAATTTCGGTGACAGAAAGTTCTGGAATCTGAGAGGAGCCACAAATTTCTCTCCACCCAGCATTTCTCCAAGTCTCCCGATAAAAATGGTACCTCACTTGTGTGGGTAGGCCTAGTGCCCGCGACAGGAAATGCCCCAAAACACAACGTGGACATATCCTATTTTCCCAAAGAAAACTGACGTGTTTTTTGGAAAGTGCCTAGCTGTGGATTCTGTCCTCTAGCTCAGCCGGCACCTAAGGAAACATGCCAAACCTGTGCATTTTTGAAAACTAGACACCTAGGGGAATCCAGGATGGGGTGACTTGTGGGGCTCTCACCATGTTCTGTTACCCAGAATCCTTGTCACACCTCAAAATTTGGCCAAAAAACACTTTTTCCTCATATTTTGGTGACAGAAAGTTCTGGAATCTGAGAGGAGCCACAAATTTCTTTCCACCCAGCATTCCTCCAAGTCTACCTATAAAAATGGTACCTCACTTGTGTAGGTATGCCTACTGCTTGCGGCAGGAAATGCCCCAAAAAACAACATGGACACATCACATTTTCCCAAAGAAAACAGAGCTGTTTTTTTCAAAGTGCCAATCTGTAGATTTTAGCCGCTAGCTCAGCCGGCACCTAGGGAAACATACAAAACATGTACATTTTCGAAAACTAGACACCTAGGGGAATCCAAGAGGGTGTAACTTGTGGGGCTCTCACCAGGTTCTGTTACCCAGAATCCTTTGCAAACCTCAAAATATGGCCCAAAAATCACTTTATCCTATTTCGGTGACAGAAAGTACTGGAATCTGAGAGGAGCCACAAATTTCCTTCCACCTAGCATTCCCCTAAGTCTCCCAATAAAGATGGTACCTCACTTGTGTGGGTAGGCCTAGTGCTTGCAACAGGAAATGCCCCAAAACACAACGTGGACACAGCCCATTTTCCCAAAGAAAACTGAAGTGTTCTTTGGAAAGTGCTTAGCTGTGGATTCTGTCCTCTAGCTCAGCCGGCATCTAAGAAAACATACCAAACCTGTGCATTTTTTAAAACTAGCCACCTAGGGGAATCCAGGATGGGGTGACTTGTGGGGCTCTCACCATGTTCTGTTACCCAGAATCCTTTGCAAACCTCAAAACGTGGCCAAAAAACACTTTTTCCTCACATTTCGGTGGCAGAAAGTTCTGGAATCTGAGAGGAGCCACAAATTTTTTTCCACCCAGCATTTCTCCAAGTCTCCCGATAAAAATGGTACCTCACTTGTGACGGTATGCCTACTGCTTGCGGCAGGAAATGCCCCAAAACACAACATGGACACATCACATTTTCCCAAAGAAAACAGAGCAGTTTTTTGCAAAGTGCCAAGCTGTAGATTTTAGCCTATAGCTCAGCTGGCACCTAGGGAAACATACCAAACATGTATATTTCCGAAAACTAGACACCTAGGGGAATTCAGGATGGGGTGACTTGTGGGGCTCTCACCAGGTTCTGTTACCCAGAATCTTTTGCAAATCTCAAAATTTGCCCAAAAAAACACTTTTTACTTAAATTTCGGTGACAGAAAGTTCTGGAATCTGAGAGGAGCCACAAATTTCTTTCCACCCAGCATTTCTCCAAGTCTCCCGATAAAAATGGTACCTCACTTGTGTGGGTAGGCCTAGTGCCCGCGACAGGAAATGCCCCAAAACACAACGTGGACACATCCTATTTTCCCAAAGAAAACTGACGTGTTTTTTGGAAAGTGCCTAGCTGTGGATTCTGTCCTCTAGCTCAGCCGGCACCTTAGGAAACATACCAAACCTGTGCATTTTTGAAAACTAGACACCTAGGGGAATCCAGGATGTGGAGACTTGTGGGGCTCTCACCATGTTCTGTTACCCAGAATCCTTCTCAAACCTCAAAATTTGGCCAAAAAACACTTTTTCCTCATATTTTGGTGACAGAAAGTTCTGGAATCTGAGAGGAGCAACAAATTTCTTTCCACCCAGCATTCCTCCAAGTCTACCTATAAAAATGGTACCTCACTTGTGTAGGTATGCCTACTGCTTGCGGCAGGAAATGCCCCAAAAAACAACATGGACACATCACATTTTCCCAAAGAAAACAGAGCTGTTTTTTTCAAAGTGCCAAGCTGTAGATTTTAGCCGCTAACTCAGCCGGCACCTAGGGAAACATACCAAACATGTACATTTTCGAAAACTAGACACCTAGGGGAATCCAAGAGGGTGTAACTTGTGGGGCTCTCACCAGGTTCTGTTACCCAGAATCCTTTGCAAACCTCAAAATATGGCCCAAAAATCACTTTATCCTATTTCGGTGACAGAAAGTACTGGAATCTGAGAGGAGCCACAAATTTCCTTCCACCTAGCATTCCCCTAAGTCTCCCAATAAAGATGGTACCTCACTTGTGTGGGTAGGCCTAGTGCTTGCAACAGGAAATGCCCCAAAACACAACGTGGACACAGCCCATTTTCCCAAAGAAAACTGAAGTGTTCTTTGGAAAGTGCCTAGCTGTGGATTCTGTCCTCTAGCTCAGCCGGCATCTAAGAAAACATACCAAACCTGTGCATTTTTGAAAACTAGCCACCTAGGGGAATCCAGGATGGGGTGACTTGTGGGGCTCTCACCATGTTCTGTTACCCAGAATCCTTTGCAAACCTCAAAACGTGGCGAAAAAACACTTTTTCCTCACATTTCGGGGGCAGAAAGTTCTGGAATCTGAGAGGAGCCACAAATTTTTTTCCACCCAGCATTTCTCCAAGTCTCCCGATAAAAATGGTACCTCACTTGTGACGGTATGCCTACTGCTTGCGGCAGGAAATGCCCCAAAACACAACATGGACACATCACATTTTCCCAAAGAAAACAGAGCAGTTTTTTGCAAAGTGCCAAGCTGTAGATTTTAGCCTATAGCTCAGCTGGCACCTAGGGAAACATACCAAACATGTATATTTCCGAAAACTAGACACCTAGGGGAATTCAGGATGGCGTGACTTGTGGGGCTCTCACCAGGTTCTGTTACCCAGAATCTTTTGCAAATCTCAAAATGTGCCCAAAAAAACACTTTTTACTTAAATTTCGGTGACAGAAAGTTCTGGAATCTGAGAGGAGCCACAAATTTCTTTCCACCCAGCATTTCTCCAAGTCTCCCGATAAAAATGGTACCTCACTTGTGTGGGTAGGCCTAGTGCCCGCGACAGGAAATGCCCCAAAACACAACGTGGACACATCCTATTTTCCCAAAGAAAACTGACGTGTTTTTTGGAAAGTGCCTAGCTGTGGATTCTGTCCTCTAGCTCAGCCGGCACCTAAGGAAACATACCAAACCTGTGCATTTTTGAAAGCTAGACACCTAGGGGAATCCAGGATGGGGTGACTTGTGGGGCTCTCACCATGTTCTGTTACCCAGAATCCTTCTCAAACCTCAACATTTGGCCAAAAAACACTTTTTCCTCATATTTTGGTGACAGAAAGTTCTGAAATCTGAGAGGAGCCACAAATTTCTTTCCACCCAGCATTCCTCCAAGTCTACCTATAAAAATGGTACCTCACTTGTGTAGGTATGCCTACTGCTTGCAGCAGGAAATGCCCCAAAAAACAACATGGACACATCACATTTTCCCAAAGAAAACAGAGCTGTTTTTTGCAAAGTGCCAAGCTGTAGATTTTAGCCGCTAGCTCAGCCAGCACCTAGGGAAACATACCAAACATGTACATTTCCGAAAACTAGACACCTAGGGGAATCCAGGATGGTGTGACTTGTGGGGCTCTCACCAGGTTCTGTTACCCAGAATCCTTTGCAAATCTCAAAATGTGGCCAAAAAAACACTTTTTACTCACATTTCGGTGACAGAAAATTCTGGAATCTGAGAGGCGTCACACATTTCTTTCCACCCAGCATTCCTCCAAGTCTCCCGATAAAAATGGTACCTCACTTGTGTGGGTAGGCCTAGTGCCCGAACAGGAAATGCCCCAAAACACAACGTGGACACAGCCCATTTTCCCAAAGAAAACTGAAGTGTTTTTTGGAAAGTGCCTAGCTGTGGATTCTGACCTCTAGCTCAGCCGGCACCTAAGGAAACATACCAAACCTGTGCATTTTTTAAAACTAGCCACCTAGGGGAATCCAGGATGGTGTGACTTGTGGGGCTCTCACCATGTTCTGTTACCCAGAATCCTTTGCAAACCTCAAAACGTGGCCAAAAAACACTTTTTCCTCACATTTCGGTGGCAGAAAGTTCTGGAATCTGAGAGGAGCCACAAATTTCTTTCCACCCAGCATTCCTCCAAGTCTCCCGATAAAAATGGTACCTCACTTGTGTCGGTATGCCTACTGCTTGCGGCAGGAAATGCCCCAAAACACAACATGGACACATCACATTTTCCCAAAGAAAATAGAGCAGTTTTTTGCAAAGTGCCAAGCTGTAGATTTTAGCCTATAGCTCAGCTGGCACCTAGGGAAACATACCAAACATGTACATTTCCGAAAACTAGACACCTAGGGGAATTCAGGATGGGGTGACTTGTGGGGCTCTCACCAGGTTCTGTTACCCAGAATCTTTTGCAAATCTCAAAATTTGGCCAAAAAAACACTTTTTACTTAAATTTCGGTGACAGAAAGTTCTGGAATCTGAGAGGAGCCACAAATTTCTTTCCACCCAGCATTTCTCCAAGTCTCCCGATAAAAATGGTACCTCACTTGTGTGGGTAGGCCTAGTGCCCGCGACAGGAAATGCCCCAAAACACAACGTGGACACATCCTATTTTCCCAAAGAAAACTGACGTGTTTTTTGGAAAGTGCCTAGCTGTGGATTCTGTCCTCTAGCTCAGCCGGCACCTAAGGAAACATACCAAACCTGTGCATTTTTGAAAACTAGACACCTAGGGGAATCCAGGATGGGGTGACTTGTGGGGCTCTCACCATGTTCTGTTACCCAGAATCCTTCTCAAACCTCAAAATTTGGCCAAAAAAACACTTTTTCCTCATATTTTGGTGACAGAAAGTTCTGGAATCTGAGAGGAGCCACAAATGTCTTTCCACCCAGCATTCCTCCAAGTCTACCTATAAAAATGGTACCTCACTTGTGTAGGTATGCCTACTGCTTGCGGCAGGAAATGCCCCAAAAAACAACATGGACACATCACATTTTCCCAAAGAAAACAGAGCAGTTTTTTGCAAAGTGCCAAGCTGTAGATTTTAGCCTATAGCTCAGCCGGAACATAGGGAAACATACCAAACATGTACATTTCCGAAAACTAGACACCTAGGGGAATACAGGATGGGGTGACTTGTGGGGCTCTCACCAGGTTCTGTTACCCAGAATCTTTTGCAAATCTCAAAATTTGGCCAAAAAAAACACTTTTTACTCAAATTTCGGTGACAGAAAGTTCTGGAATCTGAGAGGAGCCACAAATTTCTTTCCACCCAGCATTTCTCCAAGTCTCCCGATAAAAATGGTACCTCACTTGTGTGGGTAAGCCTAGTGCCCGCGACAGGAAATGCCCCAAAACACAACGTGGACACATCCTATTTTCCCAAAGAAAACTGAAGTGTTCTTTGGAAAGTGCCTAGCTGTGGATTCTGTCCTCTAGCTCAGCCGGCATCTAAGAAAACATACCAAACCTGTGCATTTTTGAAAACTAGCCACCTAGGGGAATCCAGGATGGGGTGACTTGTGGGGCTCTCACCATGTTCTGTTACCCAGAATCCTTTGCAAACCTCAAAACGTGGCCAAAAAACACTTTTTCCTCACATTTCGGTGGCAGAAAGTTCTGGAATCTGAGAGGAGCCACAAATTTCTTTCCACCCAGCATTCCTCCAAGTCTCCCGATAAAAATGGTACCTCACTTGTGTCGGTATGCCTACTGCTTGCGACAGGAAATGCCCCAAAACACAACATGGACACATCACATTTTCCCAAAGAAAACAGAGCAGTTTTTTGCAAAGTGCCAAGCTGTAGATTTTAGCCTATAGCTCAGCTGGCACCTAGGGAAACATACCAAACATGTACATTTCCGAAAACTAGACACCTAGGGGAATTCAGGATGGGGTGACTTGTGGGGCTCTCACCAGGATCTGTTACCCAGAATCTTTTGCAAATCTCAAAATTTGGCCAAAAAAACACTTTTTACTCCAATTTCGGTGACAGAAAGTTCTGGAATCTGAGAGGAGCCACAAATTTCTCTCCACCCAGCATTTCTCCAAGTCTCCCGATAAAAATGGTACCTCACTTGTGTGGGTAGGCCTAGTGCCCGCGACAGGAAATGCCCCAAAACACAACGTGGACACATCCTATTTTCCCAAAGAAAACTGACGTGTTTTTTGGAAAGTGCCTAGCTGTGGATTCTGTCCTCTAGCTCAGCCGGCACCTAAGGAAACATACCAAACCTGTGCATTTTTTTAAACTAGACACCTAGGGGAATCCAGGATGGGGTGACTTGTGGGGCTCTCACCATGTTCTGTTACCCAGAATCCTTCTCAAACCTCAAAATTTGGCCAAAAAAACACTTTTTCCTCATATTTTGGTGACAGAAAGTTCTGGAATCTGAGAGGAGCCACACATTTCTTTCCACCCAGCATTCCTCCAAGTCTACCTATAAAAATGGTACCTCACTTGTGTAGGTATGCCTACTGCTTGCAGCAGGAAATGCCCCAAAAAAAAACATGGACACATCACATTTTCCCAAAGAAAACAGAGCTGTTTTTTGCAAAGTGCCAAGCTGTAGATTTTAGCCGCTAGCTCAGCCGGCACCTAGGGAAACATACCAAACATGTACATTTTCGAAAACTAGACACCTAGGGGAATCCAAGAGGGTGTAACTTGTGGGGCTCTCACCAGGTTCTGTTACCCAGAATCCTTTGCAAACCTCAAAATCTGGCCCAAAAATCACTTTACCCTATTTCGGTGACAGAAAGTACTGGAATCTGAGTTGAGCCACAAATTTCCTTCCACCTAGCATTCCCCTAAGTCTCCCGATAAAGATGGTACCTCACTTGTGTGGGTAGGCCTAGTGCTTGCAACAGGAAATGCCCCAAAACACAACGTGGACACAGCCCATTTTCCCAAAGAAAACTGAAGTGATTTTTGGAAAGTGCCTAGCTGTGGATTCTGTCCTCTAGCTCAGCCGGCACCTAAGAAAACATACCAAACCTGTGCATTTTTTAAAACTAGCCACCTAGGGGAATCCAGGATGGGGTGACTTGTGGGGCTCTCACCATGTTCTGTTACCCAGAATCCTTTGCAAACCTCAAAACGTGGCCAAAAAACACTTTTTCCTCACATTTCGGTGGCAGAAAGTTCTGGAATCTGAGAGGAGCCACAAATTTCTTTCCACCCAGCATTCCTCCAAGTCTCCCGATAAAAATGGTACCTCACTTGTGTCGGTATGCCTACTGCTTGCGGCAGGAAATGCCCCAAAACACAACATGGACACATCACATTTTCCCAAAGAAAACAGAGCAGTTTTTTGCAAAGTGCCAAGCTGTAGATTTTAGCCTATAGCTCAGCTGGCACCTAGGGAAACATACCAAACATGTACATTTCCGAAAACTAGACACCTAGGGGAATTCAGGATGGGGTGACTTGTGGGGCTCTCACCAGGTTCTGTTACCCAGAATCTTTTGCAAATCTCAAAATTTGGCCAAAAAAACACTTTTTACTCAAATTTCGGTGACAGAAAGTTCTGGAATCTGAGAGGAGCCACAAATTTCTCTCCACCCAGCATTTCTCCAAGTCTCCCGATAAAAATGGTACCTCACTTGTGTGGGTAGGCCTAGTGCCCGCGACAGGAAATGCCCCAAAACACAACGTGGACATATCCTATTTTCCCAAAGAAAACTGACGTGTTTTTTGGAAAGTGCCTAGCTGTGGATTCTGTCCTCTAGCTCAGCCGGCACCTAAGGAAACATACCAAACCTGTGCATTTTTGAAAACTAGACACCTAGGGGAATCCAGGACGGGGTGACTTGTGGGGCTCTCACCATGTTCTGTTACCCAGAATCCTTGTCACACCTCAAAATTTGGCCAAAAAACACCTTTTCCTCATATTTTGGTGACAGAAAGTTCTGGAATCTGAGAGGAGCCACAAATTTCTTTCCACCCAGCATTCCTCCAAGTCTACCTATAAAAATGGTACCTCACTTGTGTAGGTATGCCTACTGCTTGCGGCAGGAAATGCCCCAAAAAACAACATGGACACATCACATTTTCCCAAAGAAAACAGAGCTGTTTTTTTCAAAGTGCCAAGCTGTAGATTTTAGCCGCTAGCTCAGCCGGCACCTAGGGAAACATACCAAACATGTACATTTTCGAAAACTAGACACCTAGGGGAATCCAAGAGGGTGTAACTTGTGGGGCTCTCACCAGGTTCTGTTACCCAGAATCGTTTGCAAACCTCAAAATATGGCCCAAAAATCACTTTATCCTATTTCGGTGACAGAAAGTACTGGAATCTGAGAGGAGCCACAAATTTCCTTCCACCTAGCATTCCCCTAAGTCTCCCAATAAAGATGGTACCTCACTTGTGTGGGTAGGCCTAGTGCTTGCAACAGGAAATGCCCCAAAACACAACGTGGACACAGCCCATTTTCCCAAAGAAAACTGAAGTGTTCTTAGGAAAGTGCCTAGCTGTGGATTCTGTCCTCTAGCTCAGCCGGCATCTAAGAAAACATACCAAACCTGTGCATTTTTTAAAACTAGCCACCTAGGGGAATCCAGGATGGGGTGACTTGTGGGGCTCTCACCATGTTCTCTTACCCAGAATCCTTTGCAAACCTCAAAACGTGGCCAAAAAACACTTTTTCCTCACATTTCGGTGGCAGAAAGTTCTGGAATCTGAGAGGAGCCACAGATTTTTTTCCACCCAGCATTTCTCCAAGTCTCCCGATAAAAATGGTACCTCACTTGTGACGGTATGCCTACTGCTTGCGGCAGGAAATGCCCCAAAACACAACATGGACACATCACATTTTCCCAAAGAAAACAGAGCAGTTTTTTGCAAAGTGCCAAGCTGTAGATTTTAGCCTATAGCTCAGCTGGCACCTAGGGAAACATACCAAACATGTATATTTCCGAAAACTAGACACCTAGGGGAATTCAGGATGGGGTGACTTGTGGGGCTCTCACCAGGTTCTGTTACCCAGAATCTTTTGCAAATCTCACAATTTGCCCAAAAAAACACTTTTTACTTAATTTTCGGTGACAGAAAGTTCTGGAATCTGAGAGGAGCCACAAATTTCTTTCCACCCAGCATTTCTCCAAGTCTCCCGATAAAAATGGTACCTCACTTGTGTGGGTAGGCCTAGTGCCCGCGACAGGAAATGCCCCAAAACACAACGTGGACACATCCTATTTTCCCAAAGAAAACTGACGTGTTTTTTGGAAAGTGCCTAGCTGTGGATTCTGTCCTCTAGCTCAGCCGGCAACCTAAGGAAACATACCAAACCTGTGCATTTTTGAAAACTAGACACCTAGGGGAATCCAGGATGGGGAGACTTGTGGGGCTCTCACCATGTTCTGTTACCCAGAATCCTTCTCAAACCTCAAAATTTGGCCAAAAAACACTTTTTCCTCATATTTTGGTGACAGAAAGTTCTGGAATCTGAGAGGAGCAACAAATTTCTTTCCACCCAGCATTCCTCCAAGTCTACCTATAAAAATGGTACCTCACTTGTGTAGGTATGCCTACTGCTTGCGGCAGGAAATGCCCCAAAAAACAACATGGACACATCACATTTTCCCAAAGAAAACAGAGCTGTTTTTTTCAAAGTGCCAAGCTGTAGATTTTAGCCGCTAGCTCAGCCGGCACCTAGGGAAACATACCAAACATGTACATTTTCGAAAACTAGACACCTAGGGGAATCCAAGAGGGTGTAACTTGTGGGGCTCTCACCAGGTTCTGTTACCCAGAATCCTTTGCAAACCTCAAAATATGGCCCAAAAATCACTTTATCCTATTTCGGTGACAGAAAAGTACTGGAATCTGAGAGGAGCCACAAATTTCCTTCCACCTAGCATTCCCCTAAGTCTCCCGATAAAGATGGTACCTCACTTGTGTGGGTAGGCCTAGTGCTTGCAACAGGAAATGCCCCAAAACACAACGTGGACACAGCCCATTTTCCCAAAGAAAACTGAAGTGATTTTTGGAAAGTGCCTAGCTGTGGATTCTGTCCTCTAGCTCAGCCGGGGGGGGCACCTAAGAAAACATACCAAACCTGTGCATTTTTTAAAACTAGCCACCTAGGGGAATCCAGGATGGGGTGACTTGTGGGGCTCTCACCATGTTCTGTTACCCAGAATCCTTTGCAAACCTCAAAACGTGGCCAAAAAACACTTTTTCCTCACATTTCGGTGGCAGAAAGTTCTGGAATCTGAGAGGAGCCACAAATTTCTTTCCACCCAGCATTCCTCCAAGTCTCCCGATAAAAATGGTACCTCACTTGTGTCGGTATGCCTACTGCTTGCGGCATGAAATGCCCCAAAACACAACATGGACACATCACATTTTCCCAAAGAAAACAGAGCAGTTTTTTGCAAAGTGCCAAGCTGTAGATTTTAGCCTATAGCTCAGCTGGCACCTAGGGAAACATACCAAACATGTACATTTCCGAAAACTAGACACCTATGGGAATTCAGGATGGGGTGACTTGTGGGGCTCTCACCAGGTTCTGTTACCCAGAATCTTTTGCAAATCTCAAAATTTGGCCAAAAAAACACTTTTTACTCAAATTTCGGTGACAGAAAGTTCTGGAATCTGAGAGGAGCCACAAATTTCTCTCCACCCAGCATTTCTCCAAGTCTCCCGATAAAAATGGTACCTCACTTGTGTGGGTAGGCCTAGTGCCCGCGACAGGAAATGCCCCAAAACACAACGTGGACATATCCTATTTTCCCAAAGAAAACTGACGTGTTTTTTGGAAAGTGCCTAGCTGTGGATTCTGTCCTCTAGCTCAGCCGGCCCCTAAGGAAACATACCAAACCTGTGCATTTTTGAAAACTAGACACCTAGGGGAATCCAGGATGGGGTGACTTGTGGGGCTCTCACCATGTTCTGTTACCCAGAATCCTTGTCACACCTCAAAATTTGGCCAAAAAACACTTTTTCCTCATATTTTGGTGACAGAAAGTTCTGGAATCTGAGAGGAGCCACAAATTTCTTTCCACCCAGCATTCCTCCAAGTCTACCTATAAAAATGGTACCTCACTTGTGTAGGTATGCCTACTGCTTGCGGCAGGAAATGCCCCAAAAAACAACATGGACACATCACATTTTCCCAAAGAAAACAGAGCTGTTTTTTTCAAAGTGCCAATCTGTAGATTTTAGCCGCTAGCTCAGCCGGCAACATACCAAACATGTACATTTTCGAAAACTAGACACCTAGGGGAATCCAAGAGGGTGTAACTTGTGGGGCTCTCACCAGGTTCTGTTACCCAGAATCCTTTGCAAACCTCAAAATATGGCCCAAAAATCACTTTATCCTATTTCGGTGACAGAAAGTACTGGAATCTGAGAGGAGCCACAAATTTCCTTCCACCTAGCATTCCCCTAAGTCTCCCAATAAAGATGGTACCTCACTTGTGTGGGTAGGCCTAGTGCTTGCAACAGGAAATGCCCCAAAACACAACGTGGACACAGCCCATTTTCCCAAAGAAAACTGAAGTGTTCTTTGGAAAGTGCCTAGCTGTGGATTCTGTCCTCTAGCTCAGCCGGCATCTAAGAAAACATACCAAACCTGTGCATTTTTTAAAACTAGCCACCTAGGGGAATCCAGGATGGGGTGACTTGTGGGGCTCTCACCATGTTCTGTTACCCAGAATCCTTTGCAAACCTCAAAACGTGGCCAAAAAACACTTTTTCCTCACATTTCGGTGGCAGAAAGTTCTGGAATCTGAGAGGAGCCACAAATTTTTTTCCACCCAGCATTTCTCCAAGTCTCCCGATAAAAATGGTACCTCACTTGTGACGGTATGCCTACTGCTTGCGGCAGGAAATGCCCCAAAACACAACATGGACACATCACATTTTCCCAAAGAAAACAGAGCAGTTTTTTGCAAAGTGCCAAGCTGTAGATTTTAGCCTATAGCTCAGCTGGCACCTAGGGAAACATACCAAACATGTATATTTCCGAAAACTAGACACCTAGGGGAATTCAGGATGGGGTGACTTGTGGGGCTCTCACCAGGTTCTGTTACCCAGAATCTTTTGCAAATCTCAAAATTTGCCCAAAAAAACACTTTTTACTTAAATTTCGGTGACAGAAAGTTCTGGAATCTGAGAGGAGCCACAAATTTCTTTCCACCCAGCATTTCTCCAAGTCTCCCGATAAAAATGGTACCTCACTTGTGTGGGTAGGCCTAGTGCCCGCGACAGGAAATGCCCCAAAACACAACGTGGACACATCCTATTTTCCCAAAGAAAACTGACGTGTTTTTTGGAAAGTGCCTAGCTGTGGATTCTGTCCTCTAGCTCAGCCGGCACCTTAGGAAACATACCAAACCTGTGCATTTTTGAAAACTAGACACCTAGGGGAATCCAGGATGTGGAGACTTGTGGGGCTCTCACCATGTTCTGTTACCCAGAATCCTTCTCAAACCTCAAAATTTGGCCAAAAAACACTTTTTCCTCATATTTTGGTGACAGAAAGTTCTGGAATCTGAGAGGAGCAACAAATTTCTTTCCACCCAGCATTCCTCCAAGTCTACCTATGAAAATGGTACCTCACTTGTGTAGGTATGCCTACTGCTTGCGGCAGGAAATGCCCCAAAAAACAACATGGACACATCACATTTTCCCAAAGAAAACAGAGCTGTTTTTTTCAAAGTGCCAAGCTGTAGATTTTAGCCGCTAACTCAGCCGGCACCTAGGGAAACATACCAAACATGTACATTTTCGAAAACTAGACACCTAGGGGAATCCAAGAGGGTGTAACTTGTGGGGCTCTCACCAGGTTCTGTTACCCAGAATCCTTTGCAAACCTCAAAATATGGCCCAAAAATCACTTTATCCTATTTCGGTGACAGAAAGTACTGGAATCTGAGAGGAGCCACACATTTCCTTCCACCTAGCATTCCCCTAAGTCTCCCAATAAAGATGGTACCTCACTTGTGTGGGTAGGCCTAGTGCTTGCAACAGGAAATGCCCCAAAACACAACGTGGACACAGCCCATTTTCCCAAAGAAAACTGAAGTGTTCTTTGGAAAGTGCCTAGCTGTGGATTCTGTCCTCTAGCTCAGCCGGCATCTAAGAAAACATACCAAACCTGTGCATTTTTGAAAACTAGCCACCTAGGGGAATCCAGGATGGGGTGACTTGTGGGGCTCTCACCATGTTCTGTTACCCAGAATCCTTTGCAAACCTCAAAACGTGGCGAAAAAACACTTTTTCCTCACATTTCGGTGGCAGAAAGTTCTGGAATCTGAGAGGAGCCACAAATTTTTTTCCACCCAGCATTTCTCCAAGTCTCCCGATAAAAATGGTACCTCACTTGTGACGGTATGCCTACTGCTTGCGGCAGGAAATGCCCCAAAACACAACATGGACACATCACATTTTCCCAAAGAAAACAGAGCAGTTTTTGCAAAGTGCCAAGCTGTAGATTTTAGCCTATAGCTCAGCTGGCACCTAGGGAAACATACCAAACATGTATATTTCCGAAAACTAGACACCTAGGGGAATTCAGGATGGGGTGACTTGTGGGGCTCTCACCAGGTTCTGTTACCCAGAATCTTTTGCAAATCTCAAAATTTGCCCAAAAAAACACTTTTTACTTAAATTTCGGTGACAGAAAGTTCTGGAATCTGAGAGGAGCCACAAATTTCTTTCCACCCAGCATTTCTCCAAGTCTCCCGATAAAAATGGTACCTCACTTGTGTGGGTAGGCCTAGTGCCCGCGACAGGAAATGCCCCAAAACACAACGTGGACACATCCTATTTTCCCAAAGAAAACTGACGTGTTTTTTTGGAAAGTGCCTAGCTGTGGATTCTGTCCTCTAGATCAGCCGGCACCTAAGGAAACATACCAAACCTGTGCATTTTTGAAAGCTAGACACCTAGGGGAATCCAGGATGGGGTGACTTGTGGGGCTCTCACCATGTTCTGTTACCCAGAATCCTTCTCAAACCTCAACATTTGGCCAAAAAACACTTTTTCCTCATATTTTGGTGACAGAAAGTTCTGAAATCTGAGAGGAGCCACAAATTTCTTTCCACCCAGCATTCCTCCAAGTCTACCTATAAAAATGGTACCTCACTTGTGTAGGTATGCCTACTGCTTGCAGCAGGAAATGCCCCAAAAAACAACATGGACACATCACATTTTCCCAAAGAAAACAGAGCTGTTTTTTGCAAAGTGCCAAGCTGTAGATTTTAGCCGCTAGCTCAGCCAGCACCTAGGGAAACATACCAAACATGTACATTTCCGAAAACTAGACACCTAGGGGAATCCAGGATGGTGTGACTTGTGGGGCTCTCACCAGGTTCTGTTACCCAGAATCCTTTGCAAATCTCAAAATGTGGCCAAAAAAACACTTTTTACTCACATTTCGGTGACAGAAAATTCTGGAATCTGAGAGGCGTCACACATTTCTTTCCACCCAGCATTCCTCCAAGTCTCCCGATAAAAATGGTACCTCACTTGTGTGGGTAGGCCTAGTGCCCGAACAGGAAATGCCCCAAAACACAACGTGGACACAGCCCATTTTCCCAAAGAAAACTGAAGTGTTTTTTGGAAAGTGCCTAGCTGTGGATTCTGTCCTCTAGCTCAGCCGGCACCTAAGGAAACATACCAAACCTGTGCATTTTTTAAAACTAGCCACCTAGGGGAATCCAGGATGGTGTGACTTGTGGGGCTCTCACCATGTTCTGTTACCCAGAATCCTTTGCAAACCTCAAAACGTGGCCAAAAAACACTTTTTCCTCACATTTCGGTGGCAGAAAGTTCTGGAATCTGAGAGGAGCCACAAATTTCTTTCCACCCAGCATTCCTCCAAGTCTCCCCATAAAAATGGTACCTCACTTGTGTCGGTATGCCTACTGCTTGCGGCAGGAAATGCCCCAAAACACAACATGGACACATCACATTTTCCCAAAGAAAACAGAGCAGTTTTTTGCAAAGTGCCAAGCTGTAGATTTTAGCCTATAGCTCAGCTGGCACCTAGGGAAACATACCAAACATGTACATTTCCGAAAACTAGACACCTAGGGGAATTCAGGATGGGGTGACTTGTGGGGCTCTCACCAGGTTCTGTTACCCAGAATCTTTTGCAAATCTCAAAATTTGGCCAAAAAAACACTTTTTACTCAAATTTCGGTGACAGAAAGTTCTGGAATCTGAGAGGAGCCACAAATTTCTCTCCACCCAGCATTTCTCCAAGTCTCCCGATAAAAATGGTACCTCACTTGTGTGGGTAGGCCTAGTGCCCGCGACAGGAAATGCCCCAAAACACAACGTGGACATATCCTATTTTCCCAAAGAAAACTGACGTGTTTTTTGGAAAGTGCCTAGCTGTGGATTCTGTCCTCTAGCTCAGCCGGCACCTAAGGAAACATACCAAACCTGTGCATTTTTGAAAACTAGACACCTAGGGGAATCCAGGATGGGGTGACTTGTGGGCTCTCACCATGTTCTGTTACCCAGAATCCTTGTCAAACCTCAAAATTTGGCCAATAAACACTTTTTCCTCATATTTTGGTGACAGAAAGTTCTGGAATCTGAGAGGAGCCACAAATTTCTTTCCACCCAGCATTCCTCCAAGTCTACCTATAAAAATGGTACCTCACTTGTGTAGGTATGCCTACTGCTTGCGGCAGGAAATGCCCCAAAAAACAACATGGACACATCACATTTTCCCAAAGAAAACAGAGCTGTTTTTTTCAAAGTGCCAAGCTGTAGATTTTAGCCGCTAGCTCAGCCGGCACCTAGGGAAACATACCAAACATGTAAATTTTCGAAAACTAGACACCTAGGGGAATCCAAGAGGGTGTAACTTGTGGGGCTCTCACCAGGTTCTGTTACCCAGAATCCTTTGCAAACCTCAAAATATGGCCCAAAAATCACTTTATCCTATTTCGGTGACAGAAAGTACTGGAATCTGAGAGGAGCCACAAATTTCCTTCCACCTAGCATTCCCCTAAGTCTCCCAATAAAGATGGTACCTCACTTGTGTGGGTAGGCCTAGTGCTTGCAACAGGAAATGCCCCAAAACACAACGTGGACACAGCCCATTTTCCCAAAGAAAACTGAAGTGTTCTTTGGAAAGTGCCTAGCTGTGGATTCTGTCCTCTAGCTCAGCCGGCATCTAAGAAAACATACCAAACCTGTGCATTTTTTAAAACTAGCCACCTAGGGGAATCCAGGATGGGGTGACTTGTGGGGCTCTCACCATGTTCTGTTACCCAGAATCCTTTGCAAACCTCAAAACGTGGCCAAAAAACACTTTTTCCTCACATTTCGGTGGCAGAAAGTTCTGGAATCTGAGAGGAGCCACAAATTTTTTTCCACCCAGCATTTCTCCAAGTCTCCCGATAAAAATGGTACCTCACTTGTGACGGTATGCCTACTGCTTGCGGCAGGAAATGCCCCAAAACACAACATGGACACATCACATTTTCCCAAAGAAAACAGAGCAGTTTTTTGCAAAGTGCCAAGCTGTAGATTTTAGCCTATAGCTCAGCTGGCACCTAGGGAAACATACCAAACATGTATATTTCCGAAAACTAGACACCTAGGGGAATTCAGGATGGGGTGACTTGTGGGGCTCTCACCAGGTTCTGTTACCCAGAATCTTTTGCAAATCTCAAAATTTGCCCAAAAAAACACTTTTTACTTAAATTTCGGTGACAGAAAGTTCT